>NW_027142381.1:2785260-5187760 GCF_026170545.1 Melanerpes formicivorus | reverse complement strand
AGTCAAGTGACAAAAACAGACCCAGTTGGTGGTTTGGGTTTTGAAAGAGAGAGTTTCAATGCATGTGTAATGAAAACAGTGAAACTGTTACCAGTGCTTAACATCTCAGGGCAAAACCCACCACAGCCATTACATACACTACTCCCCAGGTTCACACCCCCATTTTCACTCAGTTCCTTCTTCCTCAGACACCTTCAGCACAAACACCTGCAATAAAACAGCACAGGTAAGTGAACTGTTCAACATTAAGTATTAGCTCATTAGTTAGTGTAAGGGATACCATCAGAAACACCATTGCTCACCACCAGTCAGTCTGCCGGTAATTCCAGCAATTTTTGGTTAGTTTCATCATTTGATATCTTGAGCTGAATGGAGACATGTCTAGCAGAAGCAAAACCTTTATCTTTTTGCTCTGCAGTGCTGTAAGCAAAACTGTAGTGTAGGAAAACAGCTGCTTATACATTTACTGGCCACGTTTTGCCTAGAACTTCATTAATTATGCTTTCAGAGCTAGGAATATTACACAACTGGAAACACAGCCAGTGACAGTCAATTAGGTGATGTTTCTGAGCCTCTAGCCAAAAAAAACATCACTGAACTAGCAGCACACCAAGTATTAAACTCACCCAGACAGATCTCCTGCTCTTGCTGTCTCACTGCCTTCCACATGGCCCAAGAAGAGCTGCAACATCAATTGGTAGACAATTAGTACAAGCCATACCTAAATATAGAGCACCAGGGAATAAGGCTCACAAAGCTTTCAAGTTTTGAGGAGATAAAAAAAGCTTATTTTCTAGGCTGTTTGAAGTTTGAAACTACAAAATAAACTGATGAGCAGGAATTTCTTTAAAAATCTTATTAACAAGAGTAACAGAGTTGATAGGGAACTCCCCATTGTTAGCTGGAATGCTGAAATGCAGGAAGGGGGAGAGGATTAGACAGATGCCATTTGCATAGCTAAGAAACACCAGGATTTCTGTAAGATACTTCTGTTGGTTTTAGATAGATAACCTTTGTATAGATAGGAAACATCTGGGTTTCTCTGTGAAATAGTTACCATGCCACTGGCATTCTGGATGGACAACTTTTTGTATCTAAGCCTGCACAAAACCCTCTGAAGCCACACAGGTCTTTTGGAGGGATTCTACCTGTGTCCAGCGCTGAAACAGAAGCATAATACAAGAAACTTACTGAGTCTCTTGTCTCTCTCTAAGTCAATACCTTTAAGTTTTTGGCAGCCTCATTTATTCTCCAGATTTCAAAGAATCACAGAATCAGCAAGGCTGGAAGAGACCTCAAAGATCATCAAGTCCAACCTGTCACCACAGACCTCATGACTACTAAACCATGGCACCAAGTGCCACGTCCAATCCCCTCTTGAACACCTCCAGGGAGGGTGACTCCACCAGCAACCTGGGCAGCACATTCCAACTCTCTCTGTGAAGAACTTTCTCCTCACTTCTACCTAGTATGAAGCTGTAGATGACTCGGTGAAATTCCTCACTCACCTTCACGTTAAGGCCATCTCCGTAAGGCGACCTTCTCTTAGCCCTGATCACGTCACATTTATCTGGATGAAGTGAAACACAGGGACAGGAAATCATGTCAGATATTACAAGGCCACTTTTCACAGCAGGTACAAACAGAAGTTGCCTGATTAGTTCTAGAAGATAACTGCTAGCACTCCAACCTCTGCATGCATGTAGCTGTGTTTCAGACAACTAAGAAGGGTTATCGTCAGTTCTCGCATCTGACGGCACTTCCTATTCGGGGTTATCATCATCAACAGCCACCAAGTTTGTAAGTGATCACTTAAAACACAATAGTTGTCCCCTTTTGAACCAACAGCTGTACATTTTCCTCTTTATCTATAATAGCCATTAGCACTGTTAACCTAATGGTTAACAGATATAGTCACTACAGGTTATTTAAGTGCATGGCAGTAAAGCCCGGAGCTTTCTTGGCGACTTTGTGCATCACGGTACAAAACAAACTTTAACTCACCCTCTGCTTCAAGGCATCTTTCTGCTGTGGAAATAAAAGCAAAAGAAGTATTAGTGGAATATTCTTCAGTAGTCATTTTAAGAGAATTATAAAGCTGGGAAACCCAAAACCAAACAAGAACTCCCACCAGAACTGTAACCTCAGCACTCACACTATGCTTGGAATTCCACCCGTTTGTGTTGACAGCAAGAATCACCACAGTATTTGTATCAGACAGCTTTCAGTAATCACCAATCCTCTCTAAGCTGGTTTTAGTCAGAGAATTTAGAGATTTCCCCTTTGCAGCTTGCCCAATAGGAGTTTTTCGATTGAAATGCCATACACCACCAATTCGAAGGTGTAATGTTCGCTGCAAAGAAAGGGTCTGGCACATCGAACAACGGAGCCAAGTGCTCCGTTTGCTCGGAACAGCGCCATGAAAAGCCACATGAGACCTATGAAGGCCATGCACGTGGATGCGTTACTCCCACAGCCCTGAGCACGCTCCGAGCCTGGCAGGACCCTGCCCCAACAGTGTGCGACGCTGTGCGCAGCAGGGGACCAGCCAGGAGGCGCATGAGGAAGCAGCAACCGACCCGAGCAGGCTTCACCTGCGCAAGCCTTTCACTGCGTGCTCCACCAGCCCAGCAAAGCCATTGCCGCTCTACCTGGGGCTCAGGCGGCCAACGGCAGCGATACCGGGCGTTACCTCACACGCACACAAGCCTCACGACCCAGCCGAGCCACTTGTAACTCACCGAGAAGCCCTTTCAGCCCCGCTCGCGAGGTCTCGGCGGCCCAGTGGGCTCGGCGCCGCTGCCCGCCGCCATGTCCGGCCTGTGGGGACAAAGGGAGTCAGGCGCCACGTGCTCCCCACACACATCGCCCCCCCCGCCCGCCTCACCCGGGCCGTTCTCCCGCGCCCCCCCACTTCGCGCCTTCCAGTGGTCGGGCCTAGCCCGAGCGGCCCTGGGAACAGAGAGTCACGGAGGACACCGCCACTGCCGCTCGTGTGTGTGGGCTCTCACCTCAGCCTGCTAAATGATCAGGGCACCCCGCTCCACAAGCTGGGCCCCCGCCTCCCCACTGCCCGCCCCCCCCAGCACACACGTGGCCCCATAAGAGGCCTGCAGGCACCTACTCACCCGCTGCCAAGGACGCAGGCGGAAAGGGCGAGAACCGGCGCCGCAACCGCTTATAAAGGTTTGGGCTGTACCACCCCGCGGTGGGGCGGGGGGAGCGCTGCTTGTTCCGGCAAGGCGGGGGTGGGCCGAGACGTCCATTTCCTGTGGCGGGGGCCGGGTCTTGGGGCTTCCCTCCGCCTCGCCGGGACGCTCGATTTAAGTTCCTTTTACTCGGTTGAAAACAGGCACGTGGGTTCATTAGGTGTGGGCTAGGACGGGCTACACCTCGCAGCGGGGAACCCCCGTCTTGCCCCCTGGAAGGCAGAAGCAGCGCTCAGGCACCCCCAGGCCCTTCCCCGAGAGTCCTTCGCCATGAGTGCTCCAGCAACGCTGCATAGTCAGGGTGATTTCAGACCACCTTTATTTGGAACAGAACAGCCGTTTAAATAATAAAAGTTTCATTGCTTTCACATTACAACGTCACCTTCAACTGAAAATAAGGTTTTGTTTTCTTTTTCCCGATTAAAACACGTCATCTTGGGGGAAAAAAAAAGCTTTCAAGTCTTGCCATCAATGTCACAAATTCAAGGTCTGAGAACAGTTGGGTTGGACTTGATGATCTTCGAAGGTCCTTTCCAACCCCTAACATCCTGTGGTCCACGATGGTTTCTGTTGCACAAGGTAACAATCACCTGAAACACTGAACAAAATCTCTCCTTTTTGAGACCAGGAAAAAGCTTCCCAGAAGGATGAGCGTGGCCCTGTAACTTAAAATCAATTAAAAGGGAGAACCATTTTTCCCCTCTGAGGTATAGAACCTCCAGTAAAAGTCAAAGCCTCACTTCTTGCCATTTTCAAAGTTCGTTTTAGCAAAACACACAGGTTGCATCTCTCAGTGTCAGAACGTTAATTTCTGCAGCAATTCCTTGAAAGTGATCAAATCTGGAAGTTCAGTGAAAGATCAAGAGTGTCTCAGCTAAGAGCAAAACAGTTGACCACAAAGAGATGGGCACTTAAAATTCTCTATGCAACCTCCCTTTAAACCCCATTGATTTAACTCAACCATGTTGAGAAAAAACCACTCACTGAAGAACTCAGTGTTTATGTTTAATTATCAACCCCCAGCAGCTCCTGTTCAGGTAACTAAGGCAGCCCAAAGCACTAGCAAACACTTTTCAAGGCTTCTCTGTACATACTCAAGAAGCAAAACCAGGCAAACAGTGGCAAAAAGACAAAAATCTCTCTCTGCAGGTCCTTTCAGCAGTAACCTCCTGTTTTTCTTACAGGTAAGCTGCTCTGGTCTCATTAACACACACAACCCTCCCCATAACCATTAACATAACCAACCCAACTAACATGGAGACATTTACATGGAGACATTTGTAAGGCTTATTTATGACTATCTGGAAGACAGAACCAGTCTTAATGGCTCCTCTTCCTCAATGAAGGCCTTTGCCTACATCACTCTTGTTTCATACATCCATTGGTTCAGATCTTTTTATATCAGTTGTAAAGATTCTCTGCTCCCATTCTGCCCTTCATACCAATTAGTCTGTCCCTCACCAGGCTCAAGTTATGAGTATTTACATGGAGACACAGTGATTATCAGCAACACTAACAGCAGACCACAACCACTTGCTGAGCTTCACAACATGCAAGGGCTCACAACAGTGCAGAAGCCTGTCTTCAAAAGACCAGATGCATGACTGTCATCTACCATCTCCCTTCAGGGAAAGGAAAAGTCATCATGGATCCAAAGCAGTAATATAACACAAAGGTTTACTGGCAAAAAGACACTGGTTAAGTAAATTCTGTCAGGATCTTGAAAAATAGGTAGGGTATGAGTAGGATTCTACTGGACAGCTTTGGAAGGGATGAAAACACCAGTTGAAATGAGTTATTACAGTGATCAGACATTGCAGCCACTTACTCTCAAGAGTACCTTTATGAGACATATATATATTCAATAATTAAATATAAAATCAAGGATGAGTGCCACAAAATGAGGAAGTAATAAGGCTTGAAGCCCAGTCAGTCCTTAGATTACCCTTCTAGTCACTGTACCTTTCGTTTTACACGCTGCTATTCTTACACACAACAAAGCAGGAGGAAGAGTTCAATGCGTTTTCTTTGCTCTTGTGAAGTCTCAAACCTACTCCAACTCAGATCAAAAAAGAGGACAAAGAAGGGAGAATGTTTGTTAAAAAAAGCACAGAAAGAGGAGATATTCATAGATTATTTTTGACTGACAGGACCTTGGAAACAAACGGGGGGAGGGGGAACCACATCAACAAACAAACAGCGGGGGGGACCCCACGCAAACTTTCAGACTACTGAAGCGTAGCAGACAATGTGTTTTGCTACCTGTTCTGTCTGGCAGGATGTGATGTGCTGGCATTATTATTCCTTATTTAGAATCATTGGCAATCAAAATAAATGTCAGAGGCAACAAGGAAAAAAAACCACCCCAACCAACCCACCCTGCAGTCACACACTGATTGAAACCTTTTCCATACCCTAGGGAGGGGTATGCGAGTACAAAAGCTGAACGTAACAAGTCAACCATGTCCACAGCCACATGTACTACACACAGTAAGAACAGTCAAAAATATTGACATGAGACAGTGATCCTATAGTTTCCTTTTCTCTTTCAGTTTTATATATATAGTTAAAACAGCACATAGGAAAACACCACTATAGCTTTCACCGTGGCCAACGAGGAAGTTCCCACAAATATAAAAACATGGGTTTAAACAGTCAGATTTCTTCAAAACATAGTACAGAGGAAGTGAAAGAAATAGAATTTCTCATCATGTAGCCAAATTTTAAAAAAAAGAAAGAAAAGAAAAGAAATGAAACCCTTGGGAATTTACACAACACTCAAAACATCCAACTTTGCAGTCTTGAACATCTCGATCCTTACTACAGCAGAACGAAGTCTCACCAAAACAAATGAGCAGAATTCCTTGAGGACAGTGATGCTACTTGGGATACAAAGTGAAATTTCTCTGTGCTAAAAGGTTTAACTTGAGATTTACATTCAGTATTTTGGAGGAAGGAAACGTGACAGCTCCTTCATGCTTTATCCTTGCTGGCTGCCCACCCAGGAAGCATTATTGTTATTACTTCGAGAGGAAAAGAAAGGTGCTGGTAAGAGCCAGAAGGGCAAGGCAATGCTGTTGGTTATGAAATGCCCTGTTCTTTGGATGAAGTGTGTAAAATACTGTGTTAAAAGGCTCCATGTTAGAAATATCAAGAACAAAAAGGTCTTCTTAAAAATACAGAGCGCTTCTGCCTCTTCTTTTTAAGTTCAAAGCTTGGGGGAAAAGTGTTTTGCTAGAATAAACTACAAGTTTGCTGTAATAAACTTACATGACAATGCCCTACTGTAACACAGGGCCAACCACAGACTCCAGACAAAGGTGATTGCTTTAGGTTTCAAGTGGTAACACATCTCTGGTTTTGTATAAAAGGAGCAGAGACACTTCTGGAACCTTCACTGCAGAGTCTTTGCCAGTGTCCAACCTTCGGGCAAAGGAGATCTTGCCACACGCTGCAGAATCACATTCTTGAGGATCAGAGTGTCCGAAGGATCATGATTCAGTGTCTGAGCCAGAACTGCTTTCTCTGCTGATTTCAATCTGTAGGGATGGCAAGTGATCCAGCCGGCTCTTTTTTTGCCGTGACTGTTCTTTCTCCTTAATGAGCGCTCCCCAAACCCGCTGCAGCTCCGAATCCTCCTCCTCTGGAGACGCCGCCGAGTTCTCAGGCTTCTCTGAAGTCTTTTCTTGTGTCTTGGGAGCAGACCCCAATCGGGTCCATAAATTACCTAAGCAGATGAAAACAAAACATCTGATATCTGGATGAGGGGATTGAGTCCGTCACCAGTAAATCTGCAGATGACACCAAGCTGGGGGCAGGTGTTGATGGGTTAGAGGGTAGAAGCGCTCTCCAGAGGGACCTTGACAGGCAGTGTCCAACATGATGGCATTCAACAAATCCAAGTGCCAGGTGCTGCACTTTGGTCACAACAACCCTATGCAGTGCTACAGGCTGGGGACAGAGTGCCTGGAGAGCAGCCAGACAGAAAGGGACCTGGGGATACTGACTGACAGCCGGCTGAACATGAGCCAGCTGTGTGCCCAGGTGGCCAAGAATAGAATAGAACAAACCAGGTTGGAAAAGACCTTTGAAATCATTGAGTCCACCCTATCACCCAACACCATCTAATCAACTAAACCATGGCACCAAGCACCCCATCTGGTCTCTTCCTGAACACCTCCAGTGATGGTGACTCCAAGGCCAATGGCATCCTGGCCTGCATCAGGAATAGTGTGGCCAGCAGGAGCAGGGAAGTCATTGTGCCCCTGTACTCAGCACTGGTTACTACATGCTCTGAAGTCTTTTTTGGGAGGCTCAGTGCAGCCTTGTTCACTGTTTTCCGATTTGTAAAGAATGCTGCAGCCAGGTCTGAAGTGCCACTGCATTCATTACAGTTTAATGCCCTGTTTTCACCACAGTTTGGAATTGATCCTCTACTTTGAAGCATACCTCTATAAAAATACTGTTCATAGCAATACTAAGCTCACCCTGCCTACCTGTGCTACTGAACAAACACTTCATCTTCAATTTCACTCAACTGAACAAGATCTGCTGCTGAAATTTCTCTTACAGTCTAAGAAGTTGTCCAGGGAGGTGGTCGAGGCCCCGTCCCTGGAGGTGTTTAAGCCCAGGCTGGATGAGGCTCTGGCCAGGCTGATCTAGTGGGGGGTGTCCCTGTCCATGGCAGGGGGGTTGGAACTAGATGATCCTTGTGGTCCCTTCCAAGCCTGAATGATACTATGATACTACTATGGTAAAAATCAAAGGAATTGCAGCATTGTTACATTACCTCCCCCCAAACTAACCTGATTTCTTCTCTCTGGTATCAGAGTAGAGGCCTTTTACATCTTGTTTGGGGATTCCCAAGCGGCTGTGCACATCTGAGATGGGTTCTCGCCGAGGAGCAGAGGTACTGCTTGGAGGTTTACTTTCTGGTGAGTGGGGTCTTTTTCCCAGTCTTTGCCGCACATCTAGAGAGATTTTCAGTGGTTAAAGTGACAGAAATCATGTTGTATTCACTCTGGCCCTGCCAGATAATTTTCTGCTTGTTCACAATGTGTACTACTTGAAACTACAGGGATCTTCTCTTCTTTTCTGTAGCCTTTCCATTTCAGTCTCTCATAGTCCCCTGCTATGAGGACAGGCTGGGGGCATTGGAGTTGTTCAGCCTAGAGAAGACTCCAGGGAGACCTTACAGCTTGCATTACCTGAAGGGATCTTAGAGGAAGACTGGAGAGGGACTTCTCATAAGGGTGTCAAGCAACACAGCAAGTAGGAATGGTTTTAGGCATTAAGAATTCTAAATACATTGATATTTAACCCATGATGTGAGTCTTACATTCTGAAGCTTGTCTGGTTTAGGTAAATACACCCAGTCTTAAAGGTTCAAACAAAAACATAGAGGCAAAAGAAGTTACAGGATTTATGGGCAAACTTGTCAGGGCCCCAAAATGTGCAGAAGGGGTAAGACATTAACTTCTATATTACATTAATACCAAAGAATATATTTTCCTTATCAGTCAGATAATCCTCTGGATATTACATGTGCCAGAAATAGCTGAAATGAATACCTGAGTCAAAAAAAGCCAGACAATTAAGCCCAAAAATAAATCCTGCAGTTGGAAAACAGGTCCTTCCTGTAATACATGTTCCTTCACGTAAGGAGCTAGTGTTTCATGTTTCATTTTGTACAGGAGCTCCCTCCCATGTTAAAGTTTCTCAAAGTCATACAGGATCCATGCCTCGAGGAGTGAGCAAATGAAAAAGGACAAAGCAGGAGGAAGTAGAAACAGGCAAGCAGATTTGATAAAAATAAATGTCATTCAATCAAAAGGCACTGCATTTTCCCCAAAGCCATCCTCAGCTCAGCCCCTTAGTGAGGAAAAATTAACTGTATGGATGCAGGAACTGCTACTGAACGTTGCTCCCTCAGGTTAGTTAGCTGCAGTGGAGCGCTGATGTGAAACGAACGCAGCTCTGCACCACGGCAGGGTTTGTGTTTACCTGATTTTACAGTGCTGTTTGGCTGGCGTGGCCCAGTGTTATTCTGACGTTTTTCTTCTAACAGCAATCTCACATCTGCAACTTTCTCTGATGATCCTTTGCTGCCAATTCGATTTTTGATGTTACTGGTTGCTATGCTGTCTGCTCGCATGGAATTCCTGAAAGAGGCAGAAAGACAGTCCCTTAAATGACATCAACTCTGCTGTAGTTCTTAAGTCCTCCTGTATGCAAAACTACATCACAGAAAGCTGTCTACTGAGGAACAGAGGTAAAAAACATTCCTCAGAAGAGCACATGTGCCAGTCAGAATCCTAGGTTCAGCAATAACCATGTGAATCCATGGCAAGGCAGGCATCAAGTTTTTCTCCTTTAGGCTCAAAATTCAGAGCAGAAAAGCAACCTCAGAACTGTTAAAAGCCTGGGTAGTAAAATGAAGTATAATACACTACTGAAGGGACACATGCTGAGTTACTTAAATAATCTACATGACTTAGGTTAAGACACCCACAGTGAACATAAAGTCCTTGTTGTCATCAATGCTGTCATATTCTTTTTCTCTGAGCAAAAAGGAAGGTATAAAGGGCAAAGAGAAGGAGGAATTATTTCTCCCTGGGCTAGCTATGAAATGCAAGAAGTTAATTGAGTTTCCTCTGTGCTTTTCTATTGTATTGATTCCATCATTACCAATAAGCAGGCTTACAGACATCTGCAAAGGAAGCCATGTTTGGAACACAAGCCCTATGAGGAGAGGCTGAGAGAGCTGGGGTTGCTTAGCCTGGAGAAGAGGAGGCTCAGGGGAGACCTTCCTGCTCTCTACAACTACCTGAAGGGAGGTTGTAGACAGGCAGGGGCTGGTCTCTTCTCCCAGGCAACCTGTACCAGAGCAAGAGGACACAGTCTCAAGCTGCGCCAGGGGAGGTTCAGACTGTATGTTAGGAAGAAATTCTACACAGAGAGAGTGATTGCCCATTGGAATATGCTGCCTGGGGAGGTGGTGGAGTCACCATCATTGGAGTTGTTTAGGAGGAGACTTGATAGGGTGCCTGGTTGCATGGTTTAGTTGATTAGGTGGTGTTGGATGACAGGTTGGACGCGATGATCTTGAAGGTCTCTTCCAACCTGGTTTATTCTATTCTATCTTGAAAATGGTAACTGTAATTCAAAGCCTGCAATCAGTGTTTTCTGTATTTTGTATTTCTTTTTAAGATATCTAATACACAGTGACTTGAAGCATTAAAAAAGCAGCTTCAGCAGTTTGTCACAGAATTGTCTTTAAGCTTTTACAGCTCTGGCAGTCATTGCAATTCAGAATGACTTCTCACCGATGCTTTCAAAGATGAAGAAACCTTTACCTAATATTTTTCAGTTGTGATTCCACCTCATCTGCATACATTGTCATTTTCATGCTCTTTTTGGGAGAGGGTGTTGATATCATTTTCAATTCCAGATCATAGTCCATCTCATCAGAGTCAGAGGCGCTGGCACTCGATCGCCTTGCCGCGCTGCGGTCTCGGGACTGTTTGAAAGCTTGCAGTTCATCACGGTACTCTACCACAACTCTGTCATCTTCATCCATATCCTGATCTTCTTCCTCCTCCTCTTCTTCCTCAATAGGCTCCTCAGGAACATTTATTAAGCCTGTAGCAAAACAAACTGAATCTGATAAACTGAAGCTTAAGGTACCTTAAAAGCAAGGCCAAAAGAAGTTAGAAGTCGCTGTGATTCATGACCTGCTACAAATGAGTCTTTGGAGTTCAGAGGCTGAAGAGAGAGAATATTCTGCTGAGTGGAATCTAGAGTACAGAATAGCCTAGGAGGAAGAAAATTACCACAGCAGACAAAAAGTCCATGGTGTTCACTATCTCAGAAGCTTGCTCAAAGAGCTGGACTGAACATGCAAAGGGAGAACTTCTTGTACTAGGTGCAGTCCACACTGCCTGAACTAGGCCCAACAACTCCTATCATCTGGTGGGGCTGGCTCCGCCATAATCCATTCAAGTCTTGCAAGCAAGAGAACACACCTCTCATTAGCAGGAATTTAGCACATAAATTGATTTAAGCATAAATCAACTACTTCAAGTTAGTCAGGAGCAGTGAAGCTATCTTTTCAGAAAGCTTTACATTAGCAGTGTGCTAAATCTTTCATGAGAGCTGATATATCCATGGCTGAATTTAACAGGCTACTCACATGAAACTTGGACGCTCAAATTTGTCTCACGTCAAAGATTTTTACAGCAATTCCTTTTCTAATGCACACCCCCTCCTTTAGGAAGCACATTAAGATATCCAAGTCTAATTAACAGGATTTTCTAATCTTTGTTTTTCTCCATCTAGAGCTTGCTTTTTCATAGAACAGAAGAATTAAGACAGGAAGTGCGACAAACTGCCAAGGAGTTTAAAGAAGTTCTCTCTTCTTTTTGCCCTTGATGCTATTGCCCCCATGTCCTACATTTTTAAAAGGAAAAAGAACCCCAAACAAATCAACAGCAGTAGCTATTTTGGTACACCAGTGAACAGTGTGAAGCTTCTGCCTCAGCTGTGGCCTGTAAACTCTTAAAAAGTGATTAAGTTATAGGTGCCTTTTATTTAGAAGTACACTTATGCACACCACAGATGACATGAGCCCTTCTTTAAGGTCCTTTCTGACCCACCATTCCCCAGTTGTGCTCTTACACAGTCATCATATTGGCATCAGTTACCTGAATGACGATGCTTATAGGGAGGAGTCAAGCCAACATCATCCCCAATCAGAATCCTTTTCTTGATCACATCCCGATGGATTCGACGCGAGTGGTATCTTCGTTTCCTGAAAGACCACAAAAGGAATGACATCCCTGTCACAGAAAAGGCATCCTGAATCTGCCACATTCAGTCCTGGATTAAGCACATGGAATTCATAGAATGGTTTCGCTTGGAAGGAATCATAAAGATCATCCAGCTCCAGCTTCTCCACCACAAAAAATGGGCAGGGACACCTCCCACCACACCAGGGTGCTCAAGGCCTCATCCAACCTAGCCTTGAACACCTCCAGGGAGAGAGCATCTACAGCATCCCTGGGCAACCTGTTCCAGCACCCCACCAGCCTAACTCATCACTTTAATAGGAGATGTTAGGAGATAATAGGAGGTTGGACGTGGCACTTGGTGCCATGGTCTAGTCATGGGGTCTGTGTTGATAGGTTGGACTCGATGATCCTCGAGGTCTCTTCCAACCTTAGTTATACTGTGATACTGTGATGTATGTTTAATGTCAGAGATCTGCTCTGAATCATCCAAAATTTCAATGCTCAAAAAGTTCAAGAAACACCTGACCATTATTTTGCTGAGAAAATGCTCTCCTTGCAAGTTCAGGGTTGCATTGCCAAAGCATTATCTACACACAAGAAGCACCCACACAGACTGAACAGAAAGAAAACTCACAAATTGAAACATAGTTTCACAGTTTCATTCAGGGTTGGAAGGGACCACAAGGATCATCTAGTTCCAACCCCCCTGCCATGGGCAGGGACACCCCACACTAGATCAGGCTGCCCAGAGCCTCATCCAGCCTGGGCTTAAACACCTCCAGGCACGGGGCCTCAACCACCTCCCTGGACAACCCATTCCAGGGTTTCACCACTCTCATGGGGAAGAACTTCCTCCTCACATCTAGCCTGAATCTCCCCACCTCCAGCTTCATTCCATTCCCCCTAGTCCTATCACTACCTGAGATCCTGAGAAGTCCTTCCCCAGCCTTCCTATAGGCCCCCTTCAGATAGTGGAAGGCCACAATTAGGTCACCTGGGAGCCTTCTCTTCTGCAGACTGAACAGCCCCAACTCCTTCAGTCTGTCCTCATAGGAGAGGTGCTCCAGCCCTCTGATCATCCTTGTGGCCCTTCTCTGGACACCTTCCAGCACCTCCACATCCCTCTTGTAATAGAGGCTCCAGAACTGGAGGCAGTACTCCAGGTGGGGTCTCACCAGGGCTGAGTAGAGGGGGAGGATCACCTCCCTTGCCCTGCTGGCCAAACTTCTCCTGATGCAGCCCAGGATCTGATTGGCTTTGCGGGCTGCAAGTGCACATTGAGAGCTCCTGTTGAGCTTTTTGTCCCCCAGCACCCCCAAGTCTCTCTCCTCAGGGCTACTTTCCAGCCACTCACTGCCCAGCCTGTATTTGTGCCTTGTCCAATTACCTGCAATGTTCCAAATCCTCTATCCAACACTCACCACGAATTGCTAAGGATCCCCTTCATGCCTCCATAATTCGGATTCCCATATTTCATGTAATACTGACTCCGCCTTGCGGCTCCCAGCTCCTTCTTGTCATCTGTTAAAACACAAATTAATGGAGTATTTCCTTCTTGGAGTATAAAGATACAGAAGGTAAGGCTGAACAGATCTTACAGACCAGCATGACTTCCATCTCCTTCACAAGTGATACAGTTTTGCTGACACCTCTGAAATTTCTCTTCCCCAGCCCCCCCCCCCCCGCCCAGTTTTATTTGTGTCTGGAAACTTAATTCTAGGGAGACTGAGTTTCTACATTATCAGCTGAACAGAGCATTGCATACTGCTCTAAACTGCTGGAGGCCATACTTACCTCATTCATGACCTTTGTTTTCCTTCTGGATGTGTCACTTTCCATATGGCCCAGAAAATACATGGATTTTCAGTTTCCTCACAAATACCATTTCATGTCTCAACCTCATTTAGCAATAAGCTTTGGTAATACCTCAGCAGCATCTCAAATGGCTTTTGTGTTTATAAAAAGAGAGCAAAATTTACCTCTGTGGAGACAGGTATCATAAAAACCTATTCTGTGGTATTGGGAATAATTTTTCTGCAACTTGAACTGCATTGAATTCACACATGAAAGGAGGATTTATGGCAAAGTCTTAATACCTAATGTTTAGCAAAAACCATTAGCCTTTCAAATAAAAATTAGGTACTTCCAAGTTATTGGGGGCTTCCAAACAAACAAAACTACAAGTGATTAATTCATTGTGCTTCTTAAGCTGTTCATTTACCTTTAGTAGCAAACCTCATGAATAGCTTGTTTCCTTTAGCCAGCTTATTGGCAGGGCGAAGATCATTACGCAGGAGGGAATCCTCTTCCACCTGGGAGAGGGCATCCAACTTTGGAGGGGGGGGGCAAAAAAGGTATTTTGTACAGAGAAGCAATCAACTGATTATTAAGAGAATTACTTTTTAAACTATTGTGAATTTTTAAAGTAATTTCCCCCCAAAAGATTTAAAACTCTCCCTCCTCCTCCTTCGTAAGAATTAACTCTGATCATTAAACCCACTCGTTTTCAAGGGATTGAAGTGCAGAAACCCAGCACAAGCTGGACACTGAAAAACAGCTACTATGATCTACTATGATCAGGTGACCCGCCTGCTGGGTGTGGGGAGGCCTGTGGATGTGGTCAGGGCTGGGGATGTAGTCTACCAGGACCTCAGCAAGACCTTTGACACCGTCCCCCATAGCAAACTCCTGGCCAAGCTGTCAGCCCCTGGCTTGGACGGAAGCACACTGCGATAGGTTAGGAACTGGCTGGAGGGCCAAGCCCAGAGAGTGGTGGTGAATGGTGCCACATCCAGCTGGCAGCCAGTCACTAGTGGTGTGCCCCAAGGATCAGTACTGGGCCCTGTGCTCTTTAACATCTTTATTGATGATCTGGATGAGGGCATTGAGTTCATCATCAGTAAATTTGCTGATGACACCAAGCTGGGGGCAGGAGTTGATCTGCTGGAGGGTAGAGAGGCTCTGCAGAGGGACCTCGACAGGCTGGACAGATGGGCAGAGTCCAACGGCATGAGATTGAACACATCCAAGTGCCGGGTTCTGCACATTGGCCACAACAACCCCATGCAGTGCTACAGGCTAGGGTCAGAGTGGCTGAGAGCAGCCAGGTGGAGAGGGACCTGGGGGTACTGGTCAATGGTGGGTTGAACATGAGCCTGCAGTGTGCCCAGGCAGCCAAGAGGGCCAATGGCATCCTGGCCTGCATCAGAACAGTGTGGCCAGCAGGAGCAGGGAGGTCATTCTGCCCCTGTACACTGCACTAGTTAGGCCACACCTTGAGTCCTGTGTCCAGTTCTGGGCTCCTCAGTTTAGGAAGGAGGTTGACTTGCTGGAATGAGTCCAGAGAAGAGCAACAAAGTTGGTGAGGGGTTTGGAACACAGCCCTGTGAGGAGAGGCTGAGGAAGCTGGGATTGCTTAGCCTGGAGAAGAGGAGACTCAGGGGTGACCTTATTACTCTCTACAACTACCTTAAGGGAGGTTGTTGACAGGCAGATGTTGGTCTCTTCTCCCAGGCAACCAGCACCAGAACAAGAGGACACAGTCTCAGGCTGCACCAGGGGAGGTTTAGGTTGGATGTTAGGAAGAAGTTCTATACAAAGAGAGTGACTGCCCATTGGAATGGGCTGCCTGGGGAGGTGGTGGAGTCGCCATCATTGGAGGTGTTCAGGAGGAGACTTGATGGGGTGCTTGGTGCCATGGGTTAGTTGTTTAGGTGGGTTGGATTGGTTGATGGGTTGGACACAATGATCTTGAAGGTCTCTTCCAACCTGGTTTAGTCTATGTAATTCTATTCTATGATTTTTTTTGCTTGTTTCATACCTAAATGGTTTTACTAAGAGGTTCTTGTGCCCTCACACAATGACTAAAAAGCTTGGGGTTTTTTTGGGAAGCTAAAATTCAGGCTTCCATGATGGCCTAGTGTTCACTGAGCCACCCCTAAAAAAAATTACTAATCACACCTATTATATATTCAGCCAGGGAAGATTAAATTACTGACAAAACAGCAGTGTGTGCTGATTCCCACACATCTATGGGCACCCTAAATCCCATTTGTCTCTTTAAGCACTGCCTTGGCTGCTGAAAGGCCACTGCCTTCCATTATTGTTCTGTCATTGCCTCCTCTCAGCAGAAAAGAGCAGCCAGTCTGGCTCTTGCGTGCTGCATACCCCAGCACTCTTCAAATTCTACTCTCACAAAACACTCTTACACAGATATTCTCACACCTACAGCATATCTGCACTGCCTGCCCTCTCCCCACCTAGTTTATTTGACAACTAAGTTGTGAATGGCAAATATAAATGGTTAAAACTCCAATGTTATGAAGACTTCACACCAGTCAGAGCAAAACTCCCATTACCAGTGTTTTCTCTTTCCCTCTGTACTGACCTCGACATCACTTGGATTGTCATCCTCAACCTCGCCTTCTTCTGTCTCATCATCAGAACTTTCCTCCTGTTTCTCTAAGGAGGAAAATAATTGGGAAAAGAAGCAAAATAAGCCTCATTTTAGTGTGTCAGTCACATTTATTATGACCTGAAATAATTATTCTCTGAAATCAAGCTGAAGGTGTTAAGCCTTTCTTCTGTGCAGCCTAGAGAGTAATCAAACCAGTAAATGTCTAAGGAAGCCTGAAGCGTGCAGGGGCTCAGAGCAATGTCAACAGACATCCTCTGTGCAGCACACAGGGACTATGAATTCTTTGAAAGCAAATGGAATTGCACTGCATTTCAGGGTATGGCAGAGCTCAGCAAGGCCAAGACTGTAGAAGGCATATAAAAGCCTATCTCCTCCAGCCTCCCTTTAAAATGCTGCAAGTACCTACAAGTATCCACTACTAACAAGGTGAACCAGGTCATTATCCAACAGCTTAGAAGTTTCTGAGGGAGAGCAGGAGGAAAAAAACCAAACACCTTAGTGACTTAATTTCCAAGTGAACTAACAGAAGAGTGCATGCTTCCAGAACTACTCAAATCATGGGATGCAGAGATTTTTGCAGGTTGTTTTTAGCTCAAAGAAATTCATTCTGATTTCTTTTCAGTCTTCAGGGGCAGAAAAAAAAAGGCAGTGAACACAGACAGCTATTAACTTACACCAGTAACATTGGCAAAGATCTCAAAGTACTCATAGACATCAAGACTGAAAAAAACCACATCTTTATCTTAACCACATCCAAAAACAGACTTGAAAACTTAAGAGAGAGAGCAGTAGCTGTTTGAGTGATCCAAAAACACACCCAAGTTCAAACAAGAGAGTAAAGCAGAATTAACCAAACTGAAACCAGAGAGAGAATTTAGGTGAGCCAAATTCAAACCTAAATAATTAAGTTCCATCAGGGACAGCACTCAAGTACTCATTTCTCCCTCCTCCCCCCAAAGAAAACAACTTCTCACAGTGAAGACCAGTCTCTTGCTTCCCTCAATGCCTAGAGAGTCCTCAGCTTCCTATCTGAAAAAGGAATGCAACTAAGCCAGATCACTCCAATGTATCTGTACAAATCTCACACCCTAGGATGTAATTGAACAGCAGTATGGCCTCCCCTGAGCCTCCTCTTCTCCAGGCTGAACAATCCCAGCTCCCTCAGCCTCTCCTCACAGGGCTTGTGCTTGAGGCCTCTCCCCAGCCTTGTTGCCCTCCTCTGGACACGTTCAAGAGTCTGAGCCATGGTGAGCTGCACACTGTGCCTCTCACCCTAGTCACACAAAGGCTCTGAGCAGAGCTCATAGGTCCATCCCATGCCATCTTGTTTAGCGCCCTTCAGAGCAAGGAGCCTGAGGATTTGAGTGCAAGCAGTACCAAATACATACTTGGGTGACAGGCTGGACTTGATGCTCTTTGAGGTCTTTTCCAACCTTATTGATTCTATGTTCTATGAACAGTTTATACTTTATCTAATATCCCACTTTTCCTGATAAGCAGGAGCAATTCAGATGACAGTTTTTGAGACGTGGTGTAACGATGATGTAACATCTAATGTGTACCCATCAAGGTTAAATACATTCATTTATGCTCCAGTTAAACAAGACAGCCACTCATCTCCAACAACTTCAGAACAAGTCTTACTTGAAGCTTTATCAACAATATGCCCCCAAATTAAAGTCACATGGATGGTTGAGGAGCCACACTGTATTGTGGAGAAAAGCAACAGGAAGAAAAGGGGATGAGTCAGAGGATTCCACAAGTTTGACAAAGCTCTAAGCCTCAAACTTCCTTAGCAGGGCTTTTGATAGCACTGCAAGAATCTTACAGAGAGACTGGTTATTGGCATTTTGACTCATGTCAAAATGTAATGGAAGAGTTAGCAAATGCAACCTCTCCCTTTGCTCTGTACCATGTAGCACAGTATGTTGAAGCACAGCAACTGATCACAGCAGCCTAACAGCAAAACAGTCTTAAGTTAGGTAACAAAAACCTCACTTCTCTCCCATAAAAGAAAGATAAATTTCCAATTAAGGCCTTCAAGTACCAGATTTACCACAGCATTAAGATGTACTTTTGCTGCTTTGCTCTGTCCTAACTGAAATTTCAGTGTACAGTGTAATGGTGAAATTCCAAGATGCTACAGAGCGGTGAGGTGACATCAGAGCGAAACCACACACTTAGAGGGTAGTGGCCTACCAAGAAAGGAATCCACTGTGGCATTTCAAACCCAGGACATTTTCTTACACCTGCTTTTTCCACATCCACCCTTTTATTGGCTGTGTGTACACATCACCCAGCCTTACTTCTGTGCACCACGTACCATTACCAATGTCATATCTGAATGTGACCTTGGCTCTAGCGTGTTCAGGATCGACTGAGTTACTGCTTTTGGTCTAGCTCCAACCCACCTTTTAAGAAGCAGCTTCTTCAAAAGGTTTCCAAGATGAAAGCCTTTTTTTATAGTGGCAGAATACATTTACCTGAAACTATATGATAGAAGCTCCTTCAGTAATTTAGATTATGCAGAACCCCAGCACAAGTTTAAAGCTTCATTGATTTAACTAGATGATGTCTAGATATACAAAGCTCAGCCTACCTTTCTTAGTTTTTTCAGCTGCCTTCTCTTCATTGTTTTCTCTGCTTTTTGTTTTCTCCTGATCAGGCAAGGAACTCATATTTATTAGAGCCCGTGTTGCTGTTACTTCATCAAGCCAGACCACATTACCTATGACATATATAAACACACACCAAAACAAAATGCAGTTTGTAGAATCAAGCAGTCACAGGCACTGCCACACTGGAAGGAAATCACTAACCAAAGCTCAGAAACACTCTCAGATGGTGACATGACCCAAAAAACAAACAAACCCCAAAAAGCAGTCAGAAGATGTACTTCTTGCAGGGAAAGTCACAGTCTGGCCTGCATTGGGAATAGTGTGGCCAGCAGGAGCAGGGAAGTCATTGTGCCCTCTGCTCTGCTTTGGTTAGGCCTCACCTTGAGTACTGTGTCCAGTTCTGGGCCCCTCAGTTTAAGAAGGACATTGAGACACTTGAAGGTGTCCAGAGAAGGGCAACGAGGCTGGGGAGAGGCCTTGAACACAAGCCCTATGAGGAGAGGCTGAGGGAGCTGGGATTGTTTAGCCTGGAGAAGAGGAGGCTCAGAGGAGACCTCATTGCCCTCTACAACTACCTGAGGGGTGGTTGTGGCCGGGAAGGGGTTGGTCTCTTTTCCCAGGCAACCAGCATCAGAACAAGGGGACACAGTCTCAAGCTGTGCCAGGGGAGGTTTAGACTCGAGGTGAGGAGGAAGTTCTTCACCGAGCGAGTCGTTCATCATTGGGATGTGCTGCCCAGGGAGGTGGTGGAGTCACCATCCCTGGAGGCGTTCAAGAGGAGATTGGACTTGGCACTTGGTGCCATGGTCTAGTCATGGGGTCTGTGTTGATAGGTTGGACTCGATGATCCTCAAGGTCCTTTCCAACCTTAGTTATACTGTGAGACTGTGATAACACACTTGGTAAGCTGGAGGACACAAAACTTTCAGCACATGACAAAAAACTACACAAAACAACTGATCAGAAGCACAACCACTGAAATGCACAATTGTTTGTATGAGAGGCTGCTTCCTGAGTACAGCAAATCTGGGTACTGAAGCAGGGTCAGTGTATTTCGTAACTGTGTTACCACACCAATGTGATTAAGGGGGTGCACAGGGGAGAAGAAAAGCCTTGATTATGTTTCCCTTTGGCAATTTAACAGAACCTTGGACTCTACTGTGGAATTCTGTTAATCTTTTCCAAAAAGCAGGAAGATAGGGGAAAGCAGGAGACTGCTCAAGCACTCTGCACAGATGATGGTGTACACTGGTTACCAATATGATTCAGTATATGCCTCATATAGGCCCTAAGTGTCAGCAGATGGTATTAAAATGGAACTTATTAGGCCAGCAAAAGCATTTCACAGGTGTTGAAATTGAAAAGAGCTGAAACTGCTTAGAAAGAGGTTTTGAACAAAAGCTTTCTGCCCCGATGCATTCGGTGCAAATGCAGCAGCAAACATCAGTCACTGCTCTGCTGTTATGCAAAGCATGTTCAGGCACCAAGAAAGCTGCACAGTGTTCCAAAATAAAATTGATCTTCCCTTAGAATTACTCAAGACAAGATTTACAAGGTGAAGAACACTCAGAAGAACTTTAGCTACTGGCTAATAACTTTCCATTTCTGTGTATCTGCCTGTTCTTCACAGCTCCCAGTTTGCAAAGCCTTTATCAGTTTATATTCATCAGTCTGAAGCACACAACTCTGCCTGAATTCACCCTTGCACTAAGGCACCCTGAGATCTAATTCATTCAAATGTTTGGCATGGTGCAACAGAAATCTGTGCTGATACAGCATGGAAATGTAAAACCATGTGCTGTAGCTATAAGTGGGTAAAATATCATTTGTGGCTCTGAACCCTACGTTTCTGCACTGCAAGTTCCCTCTGGTTCCACACTAAATTTACTCATGTGACATTTAAGAGCTAAAAAAAAAGGGAAAATTGAACAGAAAAAAGGACAATCAGA
Organism: Melanerpes formicivorus; assembly: GCF_026170545.1. Classification (NCBI taxonomy): domain Eukaryota; kingdom Metazoa; phylum Chordata; class Aves; order Piciformes; family Picidae; genus Melanerpes; species Melanerpes formicivorus. The sequence goes on along the minus strand of NW_027142381.1, from coordinate 5,166,778 downwards.
CAATCTTAGAAATGCAGCCTCAGATCCAGAGCTAAGCTGTGTACTTAGCTAGCTTAATGCATCACCACAGGTTCACTTAGGAGCTCCCTACCCCAGCTGTCCCCCCAGGGCCCACTGCATTTCACATTTTCAGTCAGTTTGTGGCTGTTACACACAGTGACTTCAAGGTTACCAATGTTTTTGCAGCACACCATGTCTTTTGTCTTGCTTTGGAATGTAATTCCTTCAGGGTTACTTCAGGGAACCACACTACTAATTCTCAGGTCTTAGCCCTGCTTGGCAATAAATCTGTTGTCAGCAATCCCAAACCAAACAGAAAACCTGCACTGGCCTCCACTTCTTGTGCTATGGTTTTGGTCAGAGAGTTTCTAGCCACATGACAATCTGAGAGCCTTCCAATTCATGATCCAGCACTCCACTGCAGCAAACAGCTCTTGCACAGTCTTTAGTAACACTGAAGAAGCCATGACTGTCAACAACCTTCTATCTCTCTGGCAATCTCACTGCCTGCTTACTCCCTAAAACAAGCCTGGCAATGGGAATTTGCATTCCTTTTCCAATCTATGTAAATCACACTCAGCTGCTACCTTCTTCCACCCACTAATTCCTCTTTGAGAATGCACTAAACAAATATGGCAGCAAATCTGCTCCTTCACAGCACAAACCTATACCAGCCTGCAAGTTATTCTATACTCTTTCCATTAGGAAACACTCAACCAGACAGTGGGTTTGATTTTCACCATATGCTATTAACTCTTTCCTTCTAAATCTCTTTTGAGAAAGGATAATGACAGGGAAACTGAGACAGACAGTGACTTTGAAAGCCACTAGGACATCTGAAGTATGGATATGATGGATAATACAAAGAAGGATTCCAGACAAAAGACTCCATGTACTTACATGATGTATCATCCAACCACTCAATATGAGCAGGAGGATACTCTTTGAAATAGGCAAAGATGTCCTGTGTACTCATCTCATCCACCCCACAAATGTAAATTGTGTCCAGTCTCACTTTAGGAATTGCTGTAAAGAGGAAGAGATAAAAATCTGCTGCTTATTTCTACAGAGCAAGCTTTTACATTAGTAACACATGGGTTTACACACCAAACATTGGAAGTAATCTAAAGGGAAGCTAATGAGTGCAATGTATGACATGCACCATCATAAAATGCCAGACCTTGATTATTCTACACTGTAAAAATGTTAAGAATTGAGAATTAAACCCAAGTGGTATTACAAGCACTGGTTGATGCAGGTACTGTATAGCACTCAAAATGCCTTAAAGACATCTTTTTTTCACATGCTGCCAAAGTACTGCCTGGCTACTGCTTTAGCACCAAAGAGCCAGAACACTGATGAACTCTGTAAGCAGGACATGTGCACAAAGCACTTGCACTTGCATCAGCTGATGGAGAGCTGTTAGAGGTGCTGGCTTAGTGGGTCTTAGCTACCAGTTGGGAAAGCAGGCCTTAAAAACTGGATGCCAAAAGCCCTGATCTGTCATGCCCACATTTCCCTGCTGGCCTGCTTACAATCCACAGCAGGACCAGCCTGCCACCTAAAAAGCACATGTGCCATCAGGCCAGCTTCACTGTGTGTACAGCACAGAATCTTATCTCGCTGTGGACAGGACATGGAGTCCTCCACTTGTACACAAACAGTGCTCAAGGTCTCCTCAAAGAACTGAAAGATTCTTAAAGCAGCACTGATGGAGAAGATGAACCTTGAACATGCAGCACAAGGTGCTGATGCCAAACTGTCCATGAGGTACATAAAGTGCTGGTAAAATGAGAAGTGACCTGGTAACTGTCAAGCAGTTTAAAAATTAATGACATTAATATAAAAAAGGGGGGGGGGGAGGGAAACACCAACCCTAAGTGATTTAATTTGGCAGTAATCTGGGAAAACCTCTGGGGATACAGGAAAATTAAAGGATAAATCAAGTGAAGGAGCTGGGAGTAAGTAAACAAAGGGAATCCTTTCTTCTGGCTGTTGGATAAGCTGGTACCTACCTTTCTTCATCATGTCCCGGTCCAGTGCCACATTCCTTTGGGCAAGATTGACTTCAGCCCGAAAATGAAAGCGTTTTGCTCTTTGCTCCTTCTTCTCTATGGCTTCCTGCAAAAGGCAAAACAATGCAGCCACACCAGCAGCATTCCCAGCCAGCTGCACTGAAGGACCACGCATTTAACATCAAATCTACCAGACAGAAACCATCCACATTAATTAAAGGCTATTCATTCTGAAGGGCTCTGTAAGCTTCACTTCTAAGTCACTGTTACACTTCTGTGTTACAGAATGGTTTTGATCTAGGCACAGCAACATAATGGAAGTCAGGGTGCATGGAAAACAAGGGATCTCAGACAATGCTCAGGCTCCATGATGGAACAGTAACATTATCTCTTTTCCTTCCTAACAAGTGTGCAGAGGCTGTGCTCAAACAAAAGCTCTCCTGAAGCAAGCACTCCCACCACATGGAAAGTCCATCTTCTCAGCTTACAGAGATGTTTTTTCCCCTCTGTTTTCAAAAGATGTACAAAAACATAAACTTGTCTGAGCATGAATTCAACACCACTGGCTGGCCTGCTAGGCCTTATTTAGGCCAGCAATTCAAGCTGCTTTTCAGTAGCTCAGGAGCAACAGCTTATGTGGATCTTATGCAACTTCTGAAATTGACTGAGCAGCTCCTTATTTTACAGAATTTATTAGGAGGCATTACAGAGTTTTGGCTCTGAAGTCCAAATTTGGGAGAAAAACAGCAATTAAGCAAAAACCACCACAAATGATACCCAAAGAAACATGCCATTTTTTGCTAGCTTTAAGATTGCCAAATCATCTTTGGTCACATTTCTTACAAGTGTTTCAGAGTGGATCATTAAAGAACATTAAAAAGGTGACAGCTTTCCCCTGGCTAGGGGAACTTCAAGTTCTTTTTTGAATTGCAAAACACAGAAGCTAGATATTGAGGCCAAAAAGCTGATTTTTTTCAGTCTTGATCCAGATCTCTTTTTGGACTCCTTGATAAGCACAATCTTCTGAGCCCCACTAAGGCAAAATAGGAACAGGTGATGTGTCAGCACCCTGTTGTGGTGGGGATTCACAGCTGTCAGAACATGTAAAATGATGTCAGTCCCACGAAGTGCATGACTAAATGTTTCTTCTCCACTACCAGGGGGCAACTGTACAATATAAAACCACAACCAACTTGATATTAAAGGTACAGAGATGAGCTGTAGGATCAGGTTTCTGAAGTTCCACAGAATGAGGCAACTTTAAGTTATTTAAATGCAACAGCTGTTCCCAGCCTTCAAACTATGCCTTAAATAATTGAACAATAAGATGCCCTTTGAAGATACCAGGCAATGAAAGTAGATTTTCCTGCCAAGCATTTCTTCTGTCACTCACCTAAGAGGAAAACCTGCAGCTGTCTTGTTTTCCAACATGGGTTGGCACTAAGGGAACTTCCATGGAAACACTTTCAAGGTTTGGGCACACAGAGTTTTGTATCTTAGAAATGCTAATTCTCACAGCTTTTACAAGAGATATCAGGTCCTGGTGCAGGCCACAACCAATAAAAGGAGAATTCCCTAGCTGCTGAAAAATGCCAGCTCCCTCAGCATGAGGCTGAGCTTGTGTGCCTGTTGGGGAAGAAATAAATGAAATGGTTCCCTCCTTTCCATTAGCAATAACAAGAATATGTTGATAGAACCATCACACAGCAATTACCTTGGAGGTCACATCTATTCCAGTAATGAAACTTCCAGCTTTGTTCTCATATCTCCTACTAGTGTCCTGAAACAAAGCAAAAGAGTGATGAAATCTCAGTGGACACTGAAAACACACTTGGTATGCTGACAAAACAAAATATGGATACTTCTACAAGAAATACATCCTCTTTTCCTTCATCCTTACCCCAAGCTACACCCCTAGACAGACAGGCAGACAAGCAATACCTTTTGGTGATGTGAAGATAAAAGCACATGAACTGAACCAAACTTCCTTTACTCCAAGGACTTTTTCCTCTGGCAAAATTCAGTTTCTGTGTCTGCTGCAAAGGTTTGTACTTAAGCCTCAGCAATACAGGGGGAGTCAAACACCTTTCCTAACTAAAATGCTCACAATTTTGGTTTGGGCCTTAATTTCTTTGTAAAACAGGAACAGATTTAATTGCAATACCTGGCTCCTTAAGCATCAGTCTACAACTTTTAGTCTCAAAAGTCAGAGCAATAAGCCACATCCACCAATAAATGAGCAACTTTAACCTCTATGCCTGAAATATTATTTCAAGTAACAACACACCAAACACCAGCAAGATAAAGCATTACTGTTTCAGTGCAACCCTACTGATAAAAAGGCCAAAATGGAGAATTACATGGGAGGAGGGGGAGGGAAATTACAAGTTTCCTTTCCATCACTCAGGACTGCTGAATCCACAGATGCTGGACCAACGACCCAGTTCTGTCCCTTTCATGATTTGCATATGCAAAAATGCCTCCTGTTCATTCTGGCACCCTTAAAACTATCACCTGGCGAAAGTTTGGGGCTGGAAGTGCATTATCATGCTTTTCTCTAGGGATAAACATACTCTTTACCTCTGTGCTGCAAGAATTATTTTGGGTAAAGGACTTGTTCTACAAAATAGGCCACTCTCAGTTTAGAAATACCTAAAGTACACACAAACAAACTCCTTTTCTTAGTAACAGCGTCAAAGTTTCTCTAGGGCTGCCAAAATGTTCAGAGCTATTAAAAAGAGAAAGAAAGGCAGAAAGAAAGAATGAAAGAAAGACAAAACAAGCATTATTTTTAAAGCCAAAAGCCACCCACAGCCTAAGGTTGACTCATGGAGCACAGGGAAGCACAGCAGGCTGCTGCCTCTTAGGCCACATACTTGGTGGAAGCTCAAGCACGTTGGTAAATCAGCTAATTAAAGATTAGTCCCTAGCGTAATTCCCACACAAGTTTTGAAAGCAGGAGACTACTTATGAGTTTAGAAGAACTCTGGCCCATTTTTAGGTATTGAAGCCAACCCCCCTAGAGTTTGTACAGGGAGCAAGAATGAAAAGGGGGAGGGGGAATTGACAGGAATGCCTCAACAGCCCACCAGAGCCCACATTCCCACTGCTTCCAAGTCAGTTCTTGCACAGCCACCCCTCCGCTCCCCACTCCTGGTGTTCCCTACGCTCCTCGCATCGAGCACTCCCCGCACGCCTCCCTATCCACAGCCTTCCTCTGCGCTCTTTTCCACTACCCTGTCGCCTCCTTTACTCTCTTCGCTCCCTAACAGACCCTGGCCGCTTCCTCTTGCAGTTCGCCCCCCAACTTCGCTCCGACACCTCCAAGTCCCTTCCTGGCCCCCCTCCTCGCCACCTCCGCGCTATCCTTTTCCCTCATGCGCTTCCCGCCCCGCGTCGCCCCTTTCCCACCAGGGCACCTCCACTTGCTCCTACAGCCCCCCGCAAATGCTCCACCCCGTCACTCTCAACCCCCTCTACGTTCTCTGCCCCCCCCCCCCCCCCCCCCCAGAAGCTGGCCGCTCTTTCGTCCCTCCCTGCCCGTGACCCCACCGCATGCCCCTCACCGGAATGAGCTCCCGGAGCGAGCGCCTCACAGGAATGGTCCCCAGCTCGCCCTCTTCCACTTCCATAGGCTCAGGCTCCGAGGCGCGAGGCTCCGCCGCCGTCGCCTCAGCCTTCACTGAGATCCGCAGGCCCCGCACGGCCGCCATGGCTCCGCCAGGCCCGCCCTCCGCCCGGCCAGCGAGACGGCACCGCCGCAGCGCAGAGCGTCGCCGCCCAGAACCACCAGCGAGACGCGGCGGAGGATAGAGCGCCACCCGAAGCGGGAGCCGGCTGGGGGTGAAGCCGCCTAGACGCACGTCACGGCCATAGAGACGCGGGGGAGAGCGCGACGCCGCCGGTCCTGCGGCGCTACGGACAGCGAGGAGCTGCGCCGCCATTTTCCCCAGGCGCCCCCGGCCCCGCGTCACCCGGGAGGAGCACACGGCGTGCGCAGAGACACAGAGACAGATGGAGGGAGGCGGAGAGGGAGGGAGGCGGTTGTAAGATCCAGACCTCGTTACGGCAAGCTCTGCGTCCTACCATGATTGTCATGGCAGTGATCCGAACTCTTAATGTTCATTTTTCCTCTCCCTCCACGCAGAGGAACGTGCCTCTGGATTTGTACATCTCTGAGAAAATAAAGGTAATTTTCAGCGTGAGGCTCTCTGCAGTGAGCCTGTGTCCTGTCCTCCTTGGGCTCAGTTATTCTCAAGAACTGTTTTTCCCCTCGTCCTGAACAAACTGCACTGGGTTGAGCTGCAGGAGCCCAATTCTGCACCCCCACTAATTACGCTCATTAGCTTTGATCCCCTCGCACACAACGGACTAGGACCGAGTTCTGGCTGAGGGCTTGCTCCTCCCTTGGCATCATTTCCCCATCCTTGCCACGGCACCACAACCGACAGGCTCCAAAAGCACACTTGGTCATTGTCACCGTGCATTATCCCCCTTGCTGTCCCATACAGCCAGTTTCATAGTTTCATTCAGGGTTGGAAGGGACCACAAGGATCATCTAGTTCCAACCCCCCTGCCATGGGCAGGGACACCCCACACTAGATCAGCCTGGCCAGAGCCTCATCCAGCCTGCTCTTAAACACCTCCAGGGACGGGGCCTCGACCACCTCCCTGGACAACCCATTCCAGGGCTTCACCACTCTCATGGTGAAGAACCTCCTCCTTACATCTAGCCTCAATCTCCCCACCTCCAGCTTCATTCCATTCCCCCTAGTCCTATCACTACCTGAGATCCTGAGAAGTCCTTCCCCAGCCTTCCTGTAGCCCCCTTCAGATACTGGAAGGCCACAATGAGGTCACCTCGGAGCCTTCTCTTCTGCAGACTGAACAGCCCCAACTCCTGCAGTCTGTCCTCATAGGAGAGGTGCTGCAGCCCTCTGCTCATCCCCTTGGCCCTTCTCTGGACACGTTCCAGCACCTCCACATCCCTCTTGTAATAGGGGCTCCAGAACTGGAGGCAGTACTCCAGGTGGGGTCTCACCAGGGCTGAGTAGAGGGGGAGGATCACCTCCCTCGACCTGCTAGCCAAACTTCTCCTGATGCAGCCCAGGATCTGATTGGCTTTGTGGGCTGCAAGTGCACATTGAGAGCTCATGTTGAGCTTTTTGTCCACCAGCACCCCCAAGTCTCCCTCCTCCTCCTCCATCCTGCTCTGGCTGCTCCATTCCCCAGTTCTGCATTATTCTTTTACAGCAAACCCCTCCAGCTCATCCCCTGCAATATATCACTTGCCCTGCAAGTTGACACTGCTTCCCAGCAAAACTCAGTAGCAAATTTCAGCTTCATCATGAAGAAATTTTGCAGTTGGCAACATAAGGGCTCCTGCCATTAAACACAAACCAACAGGACTAACAGATCTCCTTGCTACCCATCACACACTCCCAGCTCATTTGAAGTCTCTGCACAGAGCTCTGTGCTCCATGGCTAGCACCACTTGCATTCACCAAAAGTGCTATATTTGGTGGTGACTTCATGTAGTCAGCATCTGGCAGGAACCTCCAACACAGGTGATGCTTCCAAGCCAGGTGTGAATGGTTATGGCAGAGCTCTCACACACACATAACATGAGCACCAGTGGTAAACAGGACACAAACACCTCCTGAGAGGAGCAGATTTGGAAACCCTGCAAGAGGAAACACATTTCTGTGGCAAAAACACCACTTGGGGTCACAGAGGAAAGAAACCAAGAGCTGCACCTTCTCCTCCTTTAATTTCACAAGTAGGACACTATTGACACATGCAGCCTGGACCAGATTTACAAAGCCTGACCCTTCAGAGGAAGGCTCAGGGCAGGATTGTGTGACACAGTTTGTCCTATGCTGCTGTCACTGGAGAGCCAGCAAAGCCTTCAGCTAACCCAGATGTTTCCTTATTTTGTTTTAACATCCTTGGATGTCACCTAGGACCAAAGGTGGCTACACCACAGCGCTCTCTGCTTGGCACAGTTTCAAGACTCACTCCCTGAACTCAGTAAGAAAGTTTCTAACGATGAACTGAGGCTTTAGATCAGTTGCCAACATTTTGGAGCGCCTTAGGAAAAAATCATCTCGATGCCAGCTGGTGGGGACAGTCAAACCAGGAGAGGAAAACCAAGCCTGGGTGCCAGTGGGGCTTTCACTGCCAAGTATGTGAGTGGAATATACTCTTGATATTTTACAACTTCCTGCAGAATCTTGTTATGAGCAGTGAATTCCAAGCTGATTTAGTTCTGTTCTTCTGAGACTCTGGCCAAGAACTATTTTTCCTTCACATTCATCTCAGGCTGCAATTGCTTTGCCTGTGAAAGCCCAATGCAGGAGTGTAGGCTTGCACAGAAGGGCTCCACCTTTATAGCCTTTGTGCAGAAAGGATGGACCAAGGAAGGCTAGTGAACTACTGAGGGGTGCAGGGGTTAAATATGGGAGCAAAGGGGACTTTGGAAAAGGTTGCCAGCCATTATCTAGAACAGCTCTTAAGTCAGTAAAGGCTGTTAGAAATGATGCAGGTCAGACAGTGCCTGAATGAATAAAATCATTCCAGCATAAAGGCAGCAAAAGTGTCCGAGAGCAGAGAAGAGTTACTGATTTCCCAATCCCTGTCCACCAGAGGGAACTCTTGCAACAAGAGTCCCGGCAGGGAAAACACCAACTGATAAAAACCTCCAGCTCCTGTCGTTTTGTGGTTCAGCTGAAAACAAGGGTGGGGAATGGGAAGGGTGGGGAATGGGGAAGGCAGCCTGTGGGGCCTCAGTCAGAAGAAAAGAGTCTTACTGTGGTCTGGCAGGAGTCAAAAACATATGGTGAATTTTGCCATGGTTTCACAAGATTCATGAAACACCAGGTTGGAAGGGACCTCAAGGATCATCTAGCCCAACCTTTCAGGGCAAGAATAGAGTTTAAACTAAATGGCCCAGCACCCTGTCAAGCTGGGCCTTGAAACTGTCTAATGTAAGGGAATCCACCACCTCCCTTGGGAGTTCATCCCAATGACTAATAGTTCAAATGGTGGAAAAAAAGTCTTCTGGCATCCAGTCCAAATCTCCCCAGTACCAACTTCTTTGAAGCCTGTGAAGGACCAGAACAGAAAGCACATCTTTTCTTGGTGCAGTGGTTTAACCTTCCTGGGCTCTCAGCAAGGATCTACAGCTTTTCAAACCTGTGAAAAACCTACGCAGGGCAATGTGCTATTTCTGCAACTGGCTAGCAAGCTCCACACATCACCTGGGGAAGTGGGACTCCAGCTTCCAAGTAAGTTATGACTAGCTCCTGCCTACAATCCATCTGGAGAGCAAACAGGGTCAGCAGAGGAAGGATGTTCATTTGTTAAAGCTGTTGGATAAGTTGATCTCAAGCACCTGGTGTTCTCTTATACATTTGGTGAACCACAGGCTCCCACCTGTAAGACAGAATATTGTCTCACTGGCACGTTGTGAAGGTTGATACATCCCTAGTTACCCAAAACAATGCCAAAGTCCCACCTGTGAGACTGTTGCAGGGCTCCAGAGTACCCTACAAGAGAGATGCTGTCAGCCAGGCAAGAACACAGCACCCTCAGTCGAGGACAGCTGTGCTCTAACATGATGTTTATGCAAGTGCTGCCACATGGAGACCACACAGTTGAGAAAACACATTCCCTACTGGAAAAGGCTCACAGAATCAAGCAGAGCTGGAACAGAATTCGACACAGGCTTACCCAGCCTCTCCAGACACTACTCTGGAATTTAAGAGACCTTGGAGAACACTCTGCAAGTGGTAAACACTGCTCCATTCTTACAGACATGGCTTTGTGCATGTGCACACATATGCATTCCCCTGTGGAACCAGTGGAACTTAAGCTCTTCCCTCTTTGCAGGCCCCTGCAAGTGCACTGCCCTCTGTAAAAATAAACCTTTTCTTTTGCAGGCCTATTTTTAACCCAGAAGAGCTCATTGGCCCTGCTCAGCATGTAGCCCCAGGAAAATAGCTCTGCTGGCACAACCGTGGGGTTGAGCCTAAGGAAAAGCATCTCTGAGATGGCAGAGCACCGGACTAAGCTCCCAGGGAGGTTGTGCAGTCTCCTCCTCTAGAGGCTTTTAAAACCCACCTGGACGGGTTCTTGTGCAACCTGCTCTAGGCAAACCTGTGTTAGCTGTGGGGGTTGGGATAGATGCTCTTCAGAGGCCACTTCCAACCCCTATTGACTTAGAGAAAGACACACAAGAGACTCAGTAAGTTTCTTGTATTATGCTTCTATTCTGGCACGCCTGACACAGGTAGAATAATTTCAAAAGACCTGTGTGTCTTCAGAGACTTTTGGGCAAGCTTTTATACAAAAAGTTATCTGTCTATAATGACAGAGGTATGTTAATATTTCACAGAAAAGTCCAGATGCTTCCTATCTATACAAAGCTTATCTATCTAAAAATAGCAGAAGTATACATGTCATGCAGGTGTCCTTTATCTTATACAAAAGATCATCTTGTCCAAGACTAACAGAAGTGAATCACTGAAAAATCCTGCAATTCCTTATCTATGCAAAGGCTGTCTGCCAACCCCTCTCCCCCTCCCTGCATTCCAGCATTTCAGCTAACGAGCAGAAAATTCTTATCAGCTCTATTATTCTGTTAATGAGACTTTTCTGTTCATCAATAGAAAGCCACGGAGAAGTGGGACACTAACGAAGTTACCCTAACAACTCTCCTAACAGGATGCACCAAGCCCAGGCCACCACCTGGGGCAGGGGCCGCGCTACACCGCTGCCTGCGGACCCTCATTGCTCTCGCCCACAACAGAGAAGACGCCGTGAGGGCACCCGCGGGGCGCGAAGAGAGATCAGCCCTGGAGGTGGTCGCTGACTGCTCCCAAGCGCCAAGAGAAGACCATGCTGGTGGCGGACAGTCCTCACCGGTACCCTAACGACAAACGCAACCCCAAAACACACACACCCCCGCGTCCTGCCCTCGGAGCCGCACTCCCGCCACCCCTTCGAGCCCCCTCTGTGCCACCCGGGGCCCGCTTCTTATGGCGCACGCGCAGCGCGCCAAGAGACCCCTCCACCCTCCCACCCCCGCCGGCGGGGCGCGCGAGCCGATGACGTTGCACCCTCCCCGCGTCTCGCGTGTGCGGTCACATCCGGTAGGTGAGGTCAGAGCCAGGACCGGAGCCGCCATTTTGGGTGGCAGGGTTGGGCGCGGAGCGGGGTACTGCGGCCGGCGGCGGCCCGCGGTGGGGGGGCAGTGAGTGCAGCCTGCGGGCGGGCGGCCCCCATGGCTGGGCAGTTCGACTCCGAGGACCGGGCGAGCTGGTACTGGGGGCGGCTGAGCCGGACCGATGCGGTGTCGATGCTGCAGGGGCAGCGCCACGGGACCTTCCTGGTGCGCGACTCGGGCACCATCCCCGGCGACTTCGTGCTCTCGGTGTCCGAGAGCTCCCGCGTCTCACACTACATCGTCAACAGCCTGGGGCCGGCGGGAGGCCGGCGGTCCGGCGGCGAGGGCCCTGGGGCCCCGGGTGAGTGACCCCCAGGGCTGGTGGTGCCCCCCAGTCCCTGCCGCCCCGGGGAGGGCGAGCCGGGGCAGCCGAGCCCCGGAGTGAGCTTCCCGGCGGGCGGCTCCGCTCTCCTCCCGGGCGCTGTTTCACTTCGCCAAGCTCTGTAGCGGAATTAAATCGTGTTTTGCTGACCAAGCTGAGCCCTGTATCGCCACCTGACTTCCAACGACCTAATGCCATCGTTGAAGATACACTGGAGCTGAGCGCTTATTGCAGCCCCCCCTCGCCCCGAAAGGCGCCGCAGCTGTAGCGCTCCCGCAGTCTTTTTGTTTCTACCAGCCAGTTAACTATAGTTAATAGATTTTGTGTGTCACCACAGCCAGGGCACGGTTCTGTGGAAGTGTCACCTAGAAGTTTGAATTCCACCAAGTGAGCTTTGCAGTAGACGGCAGGGCGTCAAGCTGTATTTCAGGTCGCTGGTCGGCTGTTAACGTGGGCAGCTTTAATTTAAAGCTTCAAAAACCAGTGTTCCTTTAAACCAGATGTGAAGTTGGATGTTATTTTTCCCCTGTGTGTTGAGAGGGAGGGTTTGATCTTCCTCGTCCACCTACCATCTACTATGAAAACTGTTAATGCCTATCCAGCATTTCTCTCTGGTTGTGTCAGAGGGGAAACTGTAGCATGTGGAGCAGCGTTTCTGCGAGCAGGAGGGCAACTCAGTGAACGAGAGCCCTCAGCAGTGAAGTGTCCTTAGGTGTGTATGAACATCTGCAAAGGCAGCAGTATCCTTGCTGGGGGCATTGCTGAAGTTGGTAGCAGGACTGCTGCGGTGCTTGCAGAATGATGTGCTGGGTGTTGTAGTGCTGGCATCTCCGAAAGGAGCTGCTGCATCGTTTTGGAGCCTGTGTAACAAATCCGTGGAATAAGAGGTGTGGTGAACTTATTTGGCAGCAAATTAAACGGTATATGAATTGCTGCAGTCACTTCCTGACGTAGGTCTATGGGTGGAATGAGAGACCTACCTGGAAGGGATTTTTCGGTCTTTGCAGAAGCTGCTGTTGACTAAGAAGGAGATAATCCAAGGAAAAGCACAGCTGTTGGCAGCAGGGTTGCATTGTTGCATGCTTACAGGGGAACGTTTCACATTGGCAAACTTGGGAAAGCCCAAAGTCATTGTGTTTATCCCAGAAACCCACTTCAGCTGCAGAGTGCTCTCAAGGCACAGAAAGCTCCTCAAGGTAGAAGTTAAAGGTGGCTGAAGGTAACGTGGAAGTCATTGCTGCCGTGGGTGATAAACCGGTTTGCCACAGGACGTGGTGGATTCCCCGTGGCCTGATCTCTCTGTCAAGACAGTTTCATTGCTACACATTTGCAGAGGCTTGGTGCATGAGTTGTTGAAGTGCACAGCTGGTGATACATACAGCAGGATAAGCTGCTAAGATGGTTTGCTGTGCAATCCAGCCCGCTGGGATCTTAAGAGACAGCAGTGGGATGAAAAGCACTGAGTCTGTGTGCCTGTCACTTCTGGGCAAGTTTTTCTAGAGAGCAGCTCAACCTCTGGAAAAACTCTGTTCCTGTGGTATCACTTTTGCTGCACTTTTGGAGTCACCATCCCTGGAGGTGTTCAAGAGGGGACTGGATGTGGCACTTGGTGCCATGGTCTAGTCATGGGGTCTGTGGTGATAGGTTGGACTCGATGATCCTCGAGGTCTCTTCCAGCCTTAGTGATACTGTGATACATAACCATCCTCACTTTTTGTCTTAGATTCATAAGGTCACTGATGCTTATGGGCTGGCTGATGTTAGGGGTGCTAAATTTTGGTGTCCTTTCCCAACATCACTAAATGCCCCTTAGGTAACTCTTATCTGTTTAAAATGCTTGTGTGTTGTAGGAGAGTAGCTGCTGTTGTAGCTCTGTAGGCTGTTGGTGCAGTAGGCGTAATATATGGTAAAAAGTGTAACTATGTTTGGGTTGATCTCCTTTTTTTGCCTTTCCCTGGCTGTTAGGAGGGGAGATGATGCATCACTCCTGCACCCCAGACACTCCTGTACTGAGATTTTAGTAGCTTTAAGTCAATTATGCCTCCCTGCTGACGCTGCTCTCTCTTCACACTCAAACCAAAGGAGGTGTGGGTGGGTGTGTGTTTTAAATTAAACTGGAAGGGTAATTAAATTGTTCTTTCAGTTAAAAAGTAGGTGGGGGGATATGCTGCAGTGGGAGGGAGATGGAAACACTGGCAGAAGATTCAAGATGTTTATGTAAGGGAACTAATGCAGTAAAATGAAGTAAATGTTTGCAGGTTGTCATCTGTGTTTTTTGTGGCCAGGCTACAACATTAGGCAGAAGAGCTTCACTCTGTTAATTGTATGGTACAGGGTTTGTTTTTTTTTAGCAATAGATTGTTTGGTAAATGCCCACTTCTCTCTGGGAAATCTGAACAAGCCAGATCAGGTCTTTAGGTTCATTTTTGCTAGTCTCAGGTAAGAGTGTGTCCATGTGCAGGGGATACTAGGAGCTGAGCTTCGTGCAGAATAAATGAGGTGAGGAACTTTGGCTTCCCTGACATAAAAAGTCACAGTGTCACAAAGCCATTTCTTTCACTGTAAAGTACAAAATGAACTTGCTAACTCATTGTTAAATTCACTTTTTGAGTGATGTGCTGCAGGTTCTAACTTCTTGCAGGTGATTTTCCTGCCCAAGGAGGGGGGGGAAATGAAGAGAAGTGCTTAAAATAGCTACCTCTGCCTGAAATGTTTTAAGGCCATTAAAAGAAAACAGGATAAATCACTGAATTGTGGGAAAGAAAAACACTCTGTTGCCAGTGGAGATAAAGATTAATGGAAGTGGAGTTAGGGTTGCATGTGTGGAAAAATATCACCAGTCACAGGCTAAAGAAATCCCAAATGAGACCAAGTGCTCCACGCAGGTGTTAGCACGGACATGGGCAGTGAAGCAAATCTATGTCAAATTGCCAACTGGTGGTGTATTTGTGAGTCAAAAGGCACAATATGATACTATGATACTATGAACATGCACTGCAACACAATGCCCAAAATACCCAAAGAAAGATAAACTTTCCATTCCAAGTGCAAAGTGATAAAGCCAGAAGCCTTCTGGTGGTGTAAAAATGTGTCCCTGAAGTGGGGAAGTGTGGCACAGGAGAGGCTGCATTTTCACCAGGTAGGCATTTTAGGAACATGCTGCTTGACTTAAGGCTTTCAAGTCACTCCCATTGTGATTTTTAATAATTCAAACTGTACTTCCTGGAATCATGTAATCTTTGCCTCATGATACCCATGCTCAGCTCAGTATGAAACAACTTCAGGTAGATGTGAGCAGTGTGCTTTAACTCTTGACACTTGCCTGGGATTTTTGTTTGGTTTTCTCTTCTATTGAGATCTTAAAATGCAAACTGCTGGAAGCTTGACAGGTGTGTGCTTTGGCCATCTGCTGTTCCCTCCTTCTCTGGTTGTCTGCAGGAATGGCAGTGTGTAGCTTCTGTAAGAACATTTTCCTGGTGTGCTTAGAGCTCTTCTCAGGAGCCAGTGAGTGGAGTTTTACTGGTTTCAGAGGGCGTTCATGGATGCTTGTTTGTTCCGCTCAGGCAGGGATTGGGAGGTGCTTGAGAACCAGGATAAAAGGTGTCCCTATGCGGAAGGGTGGGACAAACACACAGGCTGGAATGAACTGCCCTCACAGCAGAGTTCCCATATGCTCCAGGAGGAAGCTGCTCTGCCTCACTGTGATGTCTTTGAAATGAGAGCCAGTCTCAGTACCCTGCATGATAAGAACAGCTTTTCTTGCCCAAAATACGCTTTTAAGTTGGGGATGGGAAAGGGTGCAACCTTACAGGCTATGCCTAGAAATGAACAGGGAAAACTTTCATTTCCTGTAAGCAGCTTCTTTGGGAAGTCTTCCCTGTGCTGAAAAGGAAAGCTTACCACTTGGGAGTAAAGAGAAAACTGCCTAGTGGCACTAAGACAGTTGGAGTGGAGAGAAATGTGAAACCCCTGTGATGCCCAAGAAAGTGAGAAGTTACCTGCCCACACCCTCAAGGAGTAGAATATTTGGTGGTTCCTGCCTCTACTTCCCCAGTACCTGTACAGTATTTAAAACACATGTGAGCAATCCTTTCCAGACTGACATGAAGCCAACACAGTGTGAAAGGCTTTTGTCAGAAAGGAATCAGCATCATGAACAGAGAACTGACAGGGTCCAGATTTGAAACTTTCCTCAATTTTGGGACACTTTGGATTTTAACTCTCTCCTGACCTCCCTGAGAACTGAGGTTTCACTAGCTGTCCTGACAAGCTGAAATGAATGGCATCAGGTGAAGTCCCAGCCCAGATAGAGCTAGGGTGGAGTAAGTGAGAAAGATGATACTCAGCCCTTTGTGCTTCTTGTTCAAAGGACTCATCCTACAGAGGTGCAAGCTGATTGAGCTACTTTTCCTTCTGCTCTGCAGAGAAGGGAAGATAATTTCTAGTGCTCTGGTTGTCCAGCTTTAATGGGAAGTGACTAAAGTTCCTTCAGGAGGTACATTTACCTTTGCACACCTCCTCTCTTCCTGAGAGCCCTGAGAAGATGCAGACCTTGTGCTGCTCAGACTTTTGCCTTCAGGAAAACTGTCCCAGAATCATGAAGGAAAACAACTCCACCCCTCAAGTTAACCCACTTGCCTTGTTGCTGCCATTTTTCCTCGTGGTAGATCTTTCCTGAATTTTTCCATTGGTCTGCAAGTGTTTTGTCCCATCAAGGATTGCATTGATTTTTTTTTCCAGGCCTAGAATGTGTCTGGAGGGTCTTTGTGCTCTCCCTCTTCTTCACTTGTGCAAAATGTCTTTTAGAATGCAATTTTCCAAGATAACAGGACAGATTTTGGGTCACTCCTTCCCCATGCATAAGGTTTCAGTGGACTTTCCTCTTAGAGTCCAACTCTGGTTTATTCAGATACCTTTGGCAGCTACTTGAGGCTGTTGTGCATTAATTCAAGAGAGTGAACCTGTTAAAAAGAAGGGGGAAAAAATGGGGGGGGGGGGGGAGGGGGAGGAATCAAACAACAAACCCCAAGAAGCTGTTCATTCTTGTGATGATTCTGGCCCTGACCAAGGCTGATGAACATTGCTAATGAACTGCTCATTTCCTATGAGTTTTAAGATTTTTCTGGGCACACTTTGCTAGACACAGAGATCTCAGCCTCCTGGCTGAGTCAGGAGGTTTTACAGAGGTGACTGTTGCAGTCATTTCTGTCATGGAAAATAAGTTCCATGTCAGTGAATTTACCTGAGACTCAGTTTTCTCCTTCTGCCTTCAAGGATCTTTGCTTCCCTGGCTCTATGAAAGTGTCTGTGACTTTTCTTTCTTATGTAGTTGTCTACATAAGCCTGAAAGGTTCACATCTAAAGTATCAGAAGACGGAAACTCATGGTTCTGTCACCAGGTTTGTCTGAAGCTTGGTGTCAATACCACTTGTTGTGAAGCATGGTTTCCCACTTCCAACACTAGTGAAGTGCAGCGTTCCTGGGTTGTCTTCTATGGTGATGTAGTGCGCTGAAACTGTTTTGAAGTGGTGTAGGGGTGCTGCCTGTGTGGCCAGAAGTCATCTCCTGTGAGACCACAAAGCTGAGAAGTGCCATTGAGATGAGATTCCAAAGTTCTTGCTAAGCCTGGCTCTGTTAAATCTCATCAACAAAAGTTGAGGAGCTCTTGCATCTTTTTAGCCTTATGCTTTAGGAAAATAGACTCTTCCTTCTGCTTTCATGCTGCTTTCCTCTTTCTTAATGTTTATTTTAGCTTCCTTAGGTATTGATCATGCTGATTTCGGGGGGGTTTTGTAACCTTTTTAGTTTTGCTTCTGGGTTTAGGCTTACTGCTTTTGTGCTTATTTCTATTGAAAGCCTTTTGGGGCTGTTAATGCATGCAAATGTGCATTTCCCTATGACTTGGTTCTTTACATCTCCTGTAACCAGCTTCATTAATGCTTGGGTTCCTTCAGGATACTTCAAAACTTATTTGCTGCGTATTTGTCTATGTTAATCTTACTGAATCTGCCCTTTTCTCTCTTGGAGCCTCTTTTTGCTCTCTTGAAAGAACTTCTTGCAAAGTTAGCTTTCCATGCTGACAATGCTACTTTGAAAGGAGTTTTGGATCAGTGACAGCTTGAAGAACTCTGCTAGCTTTGTACTGCAGAGCTGAGTCTTAGAACTGTTAGATGTTCCCTGCAGAGAAAGAGACTTGCAAAGTAAGAATGTCTTTCTTGCTAAAAGAGTTACTCATTAAAGCATTAAATCTTATCCTCTCCACTACCCTCCCCCAGCCTTCCACAATTTTTCCCATTACTGATTACACAGCCTATGGTACATGGTGGAAATAGAACATCATGTGTATAGTTTCCCCCAGCTAAGCTTGAAGAACATAAACTGGAAAATGTGCAGCACACAGGCCAAAAACTGCACTGGATATCTTCACTTTGGTACTTCTGGTGACTTGAGTATGAGCATCATCTGTGTTTGCACGTTTGAGGTTAGGATTTATAGCTTAGGCTCCATCTGACAAAGGGCAGAGAAATGACAAAGCTTGAGATGAGAAAAGGGAATTATCCCCATTAGGAAAACTTAGGCTGTTGCCTGGAACTGCATAAAGCAGCATTTTCTCTAACTGTACCTCCTATCAAAGTGAAAAATAACTTCCATTTGCTCATTCATGTAATTTGTTTGCTGCTGTTCTAAGCACTTTTCTGTCATGTCCATGCCCTTAACCCAAGACACATTACAACAGGTTAAAAAAAACCTGCAGTGCTGTCCTCTTGAAATAAATGCAAGCTGCAAGAGAGTTAAAAATCACTCATGCCTTTAACCCAAGGTGCATTGCAACAGGTAAAAAAACATTGCAGTGCTGTCTGTCCTCTTGAAATAAATGCAAGCTGCAAGGGAGCTAAAAATCACTCATGCCTTTAACCCAAGGTGCATTGCAACAGGTAAAAAACCATTGCAGCACTGTCTGTCCTCTTGAAATAAATTCCAGCTGCAAGAGAGTTAAAAATCACTCCCTTGGAATTGTACCAAAATTTCATCTGATTCCTAGATTTGGAGTGTAAAGCAGGAAAAATGGAGTTGTCTGTTGCTAAAAATTGTGCAGCCTCCTGAGAAACTTGGATGTGCTGCATGTTTTTATCTTCCATGTAGCGTTCAAGGAAGCAAGGCATTTTTATCCTCGCTCAGGAAACCTGGCAGTGCCAAACAGTTTCTTTTTCCCCACTTTGCCAAAATCTGTACAAACAATACTCTACCCTCACAATCCTGGGAGTGCTGTCTCTCATCAGACATACACAGAAGAGCTGAACATTAGGTGTGTTGCTGTAAAGATGTCCACATTCACTATGCAGCTGCTTGTCTGTGTGTCTTCTCGGGTGTTTAATTTGCAGCCGTCGCTGTGGCACGCTCTCTTTGTGACATGTTTCCTTCTTCTTTCAGGGTTGAGTCCCAGCAGGTTTCGAATAGGTGACCAAGAGTTTGATTCTTTGCCAGCTTTACTGGAATTCTACAAAATACACTATTTGGACACTACAACCTTGATAGAGCCCGTTTCCCGCTCCAGGCAGAACAGCGGTGTTATCCTCAGGACGGATGAAACTGAGTATGTGCGAGCTCTCTTTGACTTTAATGGCAATGACGAAGAAGATCTCCCCTTTAAGAAAGGAGACATACTGAAAATCCGGGATAAACCTGAAGAGCAATGGTGGAATGCAGAAGACAGCGAAGGGAAGAGGGGAATGATACCTGTTCCTTACGTCGAGAAGTATAGACCTTCCTCTGCTACAGTATCTACTCTGATTGGAGGTAACCAGGATAGTTCCCACCCACAACCACTGGGTGGGCCGGAGCCAGGGCCCTATGCCCAGCCCAGCATCAACACTCCGCTCCCTAACCTTCAGAATGGCCCTATTTATGCCCGGGTTATCCAGAAGCGAGTCCCTAATGCCTACGACAAGACAGCCTTGGCTTTGGAGGTACATAATGGGCAAAACATAGCGAGAAGAGATCTGTTCAAGGGATTTCCCTTTCACATTGTAGTTTTGTAGGAATGAGAAAGGGGAAATCGTTGTAACACTGGTTTTGCATCATGGTTAATAAGCTGCTTGAAGCAAATTGCTAAGTGGCTGGAGTCACTTGTAGACTAGAGTTTGATTATAGCATGCTTAGGCTACTGAACCAGTATCATGTCTGTTGTTACACATCACTAACATAACTGTTTTCCCATCCTTTTTTGCACTTCTGAAGTCTTTTAGTTTCAGGGGGGAGGGAGAGGGAGCAATTTGTGGGTTGTGTGTCTGCACCTGTCTTTACTGTTGTTTGCCTCACCCCAGTCTTTCAAAGGTGTGCTGGTTGATTGTTGGGTTTTATTCCCAGTCTGTTTAAAAGCAATCAGTGGAAACATTGATAGTAGCTTCAAAATTGCACAGCCTGAAATGATGACCATGGTCACACACGAGGTTTTACTGCAGCATCTGAACCTCAAAGCAGATTGCTCTGGTTGTTAGTTTGTGAAGCAGGACCATGGATGACAGTTCATTCAAGAGGTCTCCTGTAAAGCAGTGATTGATGAAGTATGATTTGTAATCAAGCAGTGAGTTTCCTCAAGGTTGATTCACTTCCTGATATGATCAAGTACTCGTACATGCCCTCTTTGATTGTTTTCCCTCTTAAAAAGGAGATTAGAGTGCTCTATCTCCCCATCAGATAGTTATCCCCCAAGTTACATTTGAGGAAATTGAGACTAAGGTATTCTCAGTAGCAGCCCTTTGCCTTAGGATGATATGTAAATTGTATCCTTTAATCTAGGCTTTCTTTGAGCTGGAGGCTCTGGAATTTCCTGATACCTAATTGACTTCCTGTTTATATAACATTTTAAGTACTTGGGAAAAAACAGTTTCTGTGCTGAGTCAGAGCATCTCCTCCTCACTCTCAAATACTTTATTTAATTGTGCAGAGCACACAAAGCACTTCAGTGATGTGGCAACTATACTGTGTGTCTTTAGTACAGAGCTGGTAAATGCAGCAGAGGATTCTATAGATCTGACAAGTGATGTACAGCTCAGGAGATGGGAATTTTTTCCCCATTGTAGGTAAGAATTACAGGGAAGCAATCATAGAACCAGTAAGATTGGAAAAGACCTCAAAGATCATCAAGTCCAACCTGTCACCCAAGACCTCATGTCTACTAAACCATGGCACCAAGTGCCACATCCAGTCCCCTCCTGAACGCTTCCAGGGACGGTGACTCCACCACCTCCCTGGGCAGCACATTCCAACGGCTAACAACTCTCTCTGTGATGTGAATATCATCTGAGTTCTTCTGTGTTCTCTTGCATTTCTGAATCAAAGGAGAGACAGGATATAAAATGTAAATATTTAGGCTGAGGAACAGGTATAGAAATTCATGCCAGCTCACCAGATTTTGGGGACACCTGCAAAAACTTTAACCTTCAGCCTTTCATGCAACCTAAAATGCTGCCTGTCTTTCCTCTTTTTTTTTCCCCACTCTCTCCACCCAGCCAGCTCCTGGAGCTTGGAAATATTCCTGAATGTCATTGTGGACTGCTGCAACTGCCAGCTACTAGATTTTCCTTGAGCTTCTGGATGTTATGCTGTCCCATATTTAGCAAAAACCTTTTTGGTTTGTTTTCTGCATTTTGTTTTTAAGCTTTTATTCATTAGTGTGCTTCTAGTGCTCCCTTAAGCATAACTTTGTATTTAATTTCCCTTAAAGCGCAGCCCCACAGCACTGCCCAACTCCCAGTTTGGCAGCATGGAGTGAAACAGAGAGAGTGGGAAAATACTGACAATCCAGGCCATCATAAAGTAACTCAGAGTGAAAGCAAAATGCTTTACACACTGAAACACAGCTTGTGAATGCTGTAGTTCAATCCTCTTCACCAAAACTCATTTGCTCTGTCAAGTTTGCTGTGCTTTAGAAAGTGTAGATTCATGGAGAGTATCTCCTGAGCTAGCTTGCACCACTAGTGTCTCTTTCTAACTTAGGGTAACCAGGCTAGAAAGCTGAAGCGTGTGGGAGGGAGGGTCTGAGATGAGTGTAGGCTCCTCTCCTATGCAAGGGTGTAGGATTTAGATTGTCTTTCTACCTTTATGTTACAATGGCTTTTGTAGGCCTTGTAAACTGAATCAAATGCTAGTTGAGGACACTGAACCTCTTGGTTAGGCTGATGTATTCCTGTCCTGCTACAGCTGTAAGGCTAAGAAACACAATAGCAGTGGTGGTTCTTTATTCTGTGTATAGCACTGGGGAGTTTGATTTAACACATGAACCATGTATCACTGCTTCCAGTAGGCCTTCCTGGCTTCTGTGCAGCTGTTACCATTTCGAGCCACAATGTTGCTGAGTTGCTTTCAATGTTTGTACAGGAGAAAAGAAGAACACACATTTTCTCCAAGTTGGTTTTATTCTTTCCCCCTCTTTCATCCTGTCTATTGAAGTACTGTTTCTTGTTGTCTCCCTTTTTTTTTGCATTCCCTTTCGCTCCGTGGTGTTCCTTCTCTGTTTATTTAGAGATCTCTTCTTAGATAACTTGGTAGAAAGCATTATGCAAATCTTACCAGTCCGTTTTTGCCCAGACCTCTTAATAACTGCAACTAGAGAAAGTGGGATTCTTTCCAAATCCAAACTCTTATCCTTAAATCTGGCAGTATTTATGGCTGGGGGCGGCTCCCACTGTTTCTCTCAGGGAAAGAGATTCCTAACCTCAAACAGTTCTGGCCCAAATTGCCAACTGAGGATCTGTGCTGCTCTGTTATTTTAAAACTGACATGGGCTTGAAGAGCTCAGGGGAGGAGGATCAGAGCAGATGATGTTCTAATAAAGGCTGTGCTGTATTATGGCAAAAAAGATGGAGCAGAAGGTAATTTTTATGTTGCTTGTCACTTAGACCTACTCAAGGAGTTGTCAGTCTGTCTTAACTAAGAGGAAAGGGAAGCTGTGTGTGGTGAATGACTCTGAGATCGATCGATTTATGTTTTTTCTTTGTGACAGTAGCAGACCTCTGCCATCTTGACCTCACCAAAGAGGAGTGCTTGGAATAAAACCACAGCATACAGAAGTCTTCACATGAACCTTCAGTTTTGCTTTGAAGCATGTGGGATATATTTAGTTCTAAACCTTCTGACGAAGACTGAAACAAATCTTGCTTTATAGCAGGGTACAGTGTTGTTTGTGAGGTGTTGTGCGTGGTGGGATGATGCACAATAAACTCATGATTCCATAAGTAAATGTTGAAAGTGAAGGGAAGTCAGAGAGAACATCCACTTCTAGCCTGAATGTTTTTAAAAGTCCAGCACTTGTAATAATATTTTTTAAAGGTTCTCCTTCAGATTAATATGTAGGAGTTTCAGAGCAGTGTAGGAGTTTCAGAGCAGTGTAGGAGTTTCAGGGCAGTGTAGAAGCTTCAGGGCAGTGTAGAAGCTTCAGAGCAATCTCTTCAGTTAAGGAACTATTTAAGCCATTCCAGCATTTGTGAAATGACCCATGCTTGGTTAGCTCTCCTTTGATAGGTGAAAAGAAAGTAATTCAATGAGAAGGTACAAAGAGATGAAATGTGGATGAATGGTTGTATCAGAAAGAGAGAGTAGTTGCTAAATGAGATTAGCACAGTGATAAATAAGGAATATTTAAGCTTGGAGGTCTTTCCTCTTTCACCAGTTACTGAAGTATAGCTTCTTGTAGTTAAAAATGGGTGTCCCTTTGCTGCAATGACACAGAGACACCCCTGAAAAGCAAGCAGCTGCAGGATGCTTCTGAGAGGGAGGGAATGTCCTAAGCATCCCATATTCTAGCTCACTGTTACTGCAGTGTTGAACCCACCTTTTGCAGCTGAGTTTCTCATAAGTTACCCAAGGTAGACTGTATTTGAACACAGTGTGGGATGTTCTGAGAAGGCAGAGGCCATCAGTCCAAGAAAAACATCTTAGAGCAGCATGTGCTTTTTCTTTCTGAGCAGCTTGGAGGTTGCATGCTCTTTTTCTGCTGAAGGCTGATAGGTAGATCACATCCAGGTCTGAAGCAATTTGAAGTTATCTAGGATAGTGTTCTTGTAATGGCTGTGATTAGGAAATAAGATTTTCTGCTTCTGGTATTGTCACATTTAATCCTACCCTCGTTAAATCAGAGCTGATGTATTGTTTTGGTCAACAGAATATTTTCACTGGGACAAGCCCCCAGTGATGATTAGCAGTAGCAGAATTAGACATGCTGCATGATTAAATTCCTGAAGAGCTGAAACTAGCATCCAGTAGTCAAGGACAGCTTCCTTTTGCCCACAGCAAATACATAAGAGGATTTTCCTCAAAATATGATTCATTAAAATGTCCACACTAATGACTACAAAAGGCAAAAATAAAGCTCCAGCCAGAGTCCCAAGTGTGCCTCTCATTACAAGATAAGTAATCATCAGAGGTATGGGAAGCTTAATTAAATGGCCATGTAGTGGTTTGAATTTATGAACTGTTAAAAGCTGTTCTGGCAAAAGGTTCCAGGCGTTTAAAACCTGTAAAGTTAATGGGTTGGTAACATCTTAAATTGTTTTCTTTGTTCTTCATTCACTGCCTGGAACGTGAGGATAATGAGGCTGTGGTTTAGATGACTGTGGAACACAGTGATGAGCACCTCTGGAGACCAGTCACTGTATGGTCAGGGCATTTCTGGATGAAATGCAGCAAGGCTTATGGCCATGCCTGGAGAGTTAATTTACAGGTTTAGTGAAAGAAAAATCTGCACCAAGGGCTGTAAATGGGTAGACAGCTTCTCAGTCTTGCATTTATTAACTCTCCAGTGACTTTGCAATAGAAATTGTGCCTTTAGGTTGTCAAAGTGCTACTTAAAGTACCCTTCAAAGTTCAACAGTGTTGGAGATTGATTAGACATAGACTTGTGGCCATAACTAGACCTACATGACTGCACACCTTGGGAAGGTGCCTGCTGTTCAGTTTTCCACCTTTGTGAAAGGAAGACAATACCTTTAGAGCTGGTTGTGTGAAGATTAGGTTGGAGATCAGAATATGAGCTATATTCCTATGCTCTTACTTTGTGTGGCACATTAGAAGCAGATCCTTTTAAACTAGAGCAGGTTGTTTTGTTGGTCCACAGGAACTTATTTTTCCAGTCAAACAGTTTGTGTATAAGAGGGGAGAGGACATTGATTGTCTTTACCCATGGAATTTATTTATGTGAGAAATCCATGGTGGGTAAGACTTGAAATACCATCTGGCCTTGCCTCTGGTACTGGCTAGTTGTGGATGCTCAGAGTAGGAATGGAATGGCACTACTTACTCCCTCACATTCTCCCAGTGGTTTATAATCTGTGGCTATCTGTGCACACACAGAGACCACACTTATCCAGAACTTTCTTAATACTACCTGAAAAGCATTTAGTGGAATTTCTTGCCACTCTGTGGAGCATCAGGCCTCCCCTCCCTCAGCTGAGGGTGTGGATGGAGTATAAGCAGAGTGCAAGCCTCTGTCAGTTCAGTGAGATGCAGGTCCTGTGATAGCAGCCAATGTCGAGTCCCAGGAGTGCTCTGGAAGATGGGTGTTGGATTACAGGCTCCTCAGTTTAGGCAGCTCACACCTAATCTAGGTAGGCTTCTTTCTCTCTGTGCTTTCTTGAGGAATGAATAAGGGGTGGCAGGCTGATGGATCAGAAATGGTCATGACTAAAACTGCTTTTTGTAGAAGTGTCTCTGGTACACTTGGGTGCTATCACACCGAAGGGGAGGGGCAGCAGCTCATCTTCTCCCCTTTTATGAGTTGTAACACTTCCCCCTTTCTAACCCTGCAGGTCGGTGAGCTGGTGAAGGTCACAAAGATCAACGTGAGCGGTCAGTGGGAAGGAGAATGCAATGGCAGACGCGGTCACTTTCCATTCACACATGTCCGCATCCTGGATCAACAGAATCCTGAGGAGGACTTCAGCTGAGTGTGGCTCAACAGTTGTGCTTACAGATGGGAACAATCTCAACTTGTTTTTATTGCAGATGCCATCAAGACTATGTTCCGACAGATGTTGAAAGCGGTATTGCTTGTATAAGCATTCTGATAACCTGCAAACCCCTGGGACTGAACACCACCATTCCTTAATCAAGGGTCATGTAATTCAGGGTACGACAGTAGATAACTTGTGTGTCAAGTGGCAGAACTAGTACATGATTATAGGTTGTAATGCCTGCTTATGTCCATGTGCACAGCAGACTGGACCTTGCCAGCAGCAGCAGTTGGAGAAAGCAGCGCTGTAGATGTTATGGTAACATTTATAGCTCTCTCCGGTCCTATTGCTTAGGTTGCTTCTTCCTCAGGCAATGAACATCAACCTTAGACAATTCAATATATAGATAGAAATCTCACAAATTTATCCTGGAGCTTTCTCCATATTTTTTTTTCCCTCCCCCATCCTGAATTAGCTCTGTCCCACCAAGGCTGGATAGTACTTTGCACGGTGAGTTACCTGTGCATAGTACAGAGCCCCCTGGGGACAGCCTTACGATTCAGAGCTGCTTACCATTGGAATGGTAAATGACAGATCAAATCAACCTCAGAATTCTAGAAGTTTGTGGACACTAGATTGATTCTTTTTTATTTTCCAGTACTGTTGATGCTTCAAATGTAGCAGCTGATTTTTAAATTAAAAGAATTTCTATTAACACACCAATATCTTTTTTTTTGTTGTTGTTGTGGTTGTTGTTTTTAATCCACCAATCCAAGGCTTATGGAAGTGCAAACATCCATACCAGTGCTGAAAACTACGTGCATAGCACTTTAATGCATAGCTTTAAGGCAGTGTTTGATTCACTAAATATACTAAAACATTGACACTGCTTTCCAATACAATGTAATTATGTAGGGCCAGTTTAATTTCTCTATAGAGTTCTTCAGTACTCCTATTGGTACAATACTCTCACAGTACAAATCAGTGTCAAACGTGGTGAACTGACAAACCAAACAGTACTTTTAAGGTTACTCTTGGGGACTCTTCTGGTCTTAATTCCCATCTGTAAAATATCTGATAGTTGAAATCATGAGGACTTTATTTTTAATAAACTAATGGAAAATATTTGTGTGCTTTCTGGATTGATTCTCAAAAGTCACAATGGAGTAAACATGGCTTCCTAGCTCATGGAAAAACAGTGCATTGAATAGGTGGTGGTATGCCCTGCTTGGGTTGTTTTGGTTTTAGTCTGTTCTTCTGTTTATCTGGTTTTCTCTAACATAAATCAGAATGGATTCAGTAAGTTTTGTAAACTGAAATTAAACACTGAAGTAACTCTCCCTTGCCTGTATCCTGGATGGTTTTCCAAGCACAGCGCTCTAGTGACCAAACTCAAGCAAATAAATTTTGTAACTTTGACTACAGTGTGATCCATGCAGAGCAGTTTTATTTTCCTAGATAGCATCAACACTGAAAATGTTTTTGGTTGATACAAACCCACGTGACTAGAACGGCTCGTGGGCTGTCAATGCTGCGAGGGCTAGTTCCCGCTGCAAAGGCTATTGCTGCAAGGCACTGACCCTTACAACAGAAGACTGGTAACACTTTACCTCAGAACTGTGTTAACATGCTGGAAATTGTATTGCTGTTATATTTAAGTACTAGTTGTTTTACTTCAAAACTAATCATCAGTGAGTCTGACTAATTTTCAGGTAATGGGCACTCATTAACTCTGTAGACTAATGCCAACGTGCGTCACTCCTAGCTCTCCATCACCAACCTCATAAGCACTACTGAAGATTTGTTAGGAAACTGACAGTGGTGTAAGCATGGTAACAAAGGACCTGCAGAGCTATTCTAGCTTGGATTGCTCCTCTGGTTAGGGTGATAGGCCAGTGATTGTGGGATCTCTTCTAGCTTAGCACAAAATTGAGGGAACCATTGAGCAACTAACTCTGTGTTCTGTAACACATTGATTTCTTTAAAGCAGATCTGTATATTTTTTTCCCCCCCTGACCTTGATCTCTAGTATGATTTTATTGAGGTTTTTTTTCTGATAGCTACACTCTAACAGACTTAATACTGAGTTCATCAGTTGCCCATATATGCTGATAGTTTTCTTCAGGTGTTGTGAAAGAAACATAATCAACTGTGTGTCATCAGAGCCACACAGTTTGTTCTCAAGTGTTTTTCTCTGATGGCAGTCAATGGAAGCCCAGATGTTTGTACCTTTCCAATCAGCAATTATTTTTCTAAGCTAGCAAAAATGAAAGTTTCATTATGCAAATCTTGCCTTTTTAATATGAAAGGCATACATTGAACTAACTAGCAGACACCCTGAAAATGCTGTAGGTGGTTTTAAGACTGTATAAGCTGCAAATATTTGTACACTTTGAAGGAGCAAAAAAACTCAAATCAAAAAAGAAACCCGCAACAACTAGAGGAGTCTTAACAGCTGCTGGTGCACTAGAATCCCTCAGTTCTTGTCAAGCAGTTTTTCTTGGTCAACTGATACATTAATGCAACTGTTTTTCCACTATTCAGTTCTAAGCCAAAACGTTGATCTTGTTTCATTAGGTGATAGAAATGAATATGTTTGCAGTCGGGGTGAAATAGACATTTCAGTTTACCAAGCTCTTAACAGGAGATAGGTAGAACATACGTTCATGGACATGTAGATTAAATCCTTTCTGTGGCCTTCGTTTATCCTCTTCTATTTGTTCCCTCCCTTCTTCCCTAATGGGTGCAAAAAAAACCAACAAATCATTGCTAAGAATGTTGGTCACAATCTTTTGTCTCTACTTGGCTGTGGTGGTGGTCTCTTTGTGCATAGGCAGGTGTTAGAGCTAGAATAATCATTTCTAGAGATACACCATGGGAAGCAGAATGCTCAAACTACACTGTGCTCTTCTGGTGCATTTACACATTATATCACACTAAAAGAAAGAAAGAAACAAACAACTGGCTGCTATGTTGGGTTTTTTTTTAATATATATATATATATATATATATTTCCTTTTGGTAAACCCCAGCCTTTTTACTAATATTTGACCTGGTTAAATCTTGTTAATCTGTTTGAATTGTATTTGTTAACAATGCAAATATTTCTAACCATCTTAAAAAGAGTGAAACACTTCAATTTTGTTAATGTGTTTTTTCTTGGGGGGGAGGGGGGAAAAAGATTCTAACCAAACCAGTTTGAAGAAAAAGATGAACATGTGCCATTGTATTATAACACTATCCACTTTCTTGACAGTTAAAAGTCTTTATTTTATTTTATTTTATTTTATTTTCAACTTGTTTTTTTTTTTTTTTTGGTAGCATGTAATGTATATGTTCATAGTACGTGAAGTAAATAAAAGTATAGCCAAAACTCTGCCTGGGTGTCCTTCTCAATCGGTACTTGCACTTCATAATCTCAACCCATGCTCCTCAGAAAGCAATACACCTGACAGGTGCAGAAGTAAGGCAAACCAAGGTAAATGGAAGAACACCAATGAGTAAAATATAGGGGGGGAGGAGTGGGGGGGATGTTGAAACAGGGTGACCTTCTGTAATCAGATAGGATAGAATAGGATGGGCTAGAACAGGATAGGCTAGAATAGGATAGGGTAGAATAGGCTAGAATAGGATAGGGTAGAATAGGCTAGAATAGGATAGGGTAGAATAGGATAGAATAGGATAGGATAGGATTGGATAGGATAGGATAGAATAGAATAGAATAGAATAGAATAGAATAGAATAGAATAGAATAGAATAGAATAGAATAGAATAGAATAGAATAGAATAGAATAGAATAGAAATAGAATAGAAATAGAAATAGACCAGTCCAGACCAGGTTGGAAGAGACCCTCAAGATCATCGCGTCCAACCTGTCATCCAACACCACCTAATCAACTAACCCATGGCACCAAGCACCCTGTCGAGTCTCCTCCTGAACACCTCCAATGATGGTGACTCCACCACCTCCCCTGGCAGCCCATTCCAATGGGCAATCACTCTCTCTGTGTAGAATTTCCTCCTGACCTCCAGCCTGAACCTCCCCTGGCACAGCCTGAGACTGTGTCCTCTTGTTCTGGTGCTGGCTGCCTGGGAGAAGAGACCAACCTCTGCTTGTCTACAGCCTCCCTTCAGGTAGTTGTAGACAGCAATAAGGTCACCCCTGAGTCTCCTCTTCTCCAGGCTAAGGAACCCCAGCTCCCTTAGCCTCTCCTCACAGGGCTGTGTTCCAAACCCCTCACCAACTTTGTTGCTCTTCTCTGGACACACTCCAGCAAGTCAACCTCCTTCCTAAACTGAGGGGCCCAGAACTGGGGAGTGTACTCGAGGTGTGGCCGAACCAGTGCAGTGTACAGGGGCAGAATGACCTCCCTGCTCCTGCTGGCCACACTGTTGCTGATGCAGGCCAGGATGCCATTGGCCCTCCTGGCTGCCTGGGCACACTGCAGGCTCATGTTCAGCCTACCATCCACCAGTACCCCCAGGTCCCTCTCTGCCTGGCCACTCTCTTGAGTTGCTTGGGTGGAGGGGATGGGGGAACAAGTACATTGTCACTCCAAAAGAGGACTCCTGAGAACTGGTACAGTGAGACTTTGTTGCTATTACAGAATCACAGAGGGGTAGGGGTTGGAAAAGACCTCTGAGGATCATCCAGTCCAACTCCCCTGCTGGAGCAGGATGACAGAGAATAAATAACAGGAATATGTCTAGGTGGCCTTGGAATGTCTCCAGAGGAGACTCCACAAGCTATCTGGGCAGCCTGCTCCAATGCTCTGTCACCCACAAAGTGAAGAATTTATGTTTACATGGAACCTGACATGCTCCAACCTGTGCTCCCTGTCCTGTCATGAGACATCACTGAGAAGAGTCTGGCTCCATCCTTCTGATACTGACCCTTTAGTGTTTACAAGCATTTGAGATCCCCCATTCAGTCTCCTCCAGGCAAAAGCCCCATGGCTGCAGCTCTCTCACCCTTCCCTTATGAGGCTTATTGGTCTCGCTTCTACCAACACAAGCCATCAGGAAACAGTTCAGGGAGTGTTTTGTTTGGATGGTGTGTCTTTTGGGACAGGTAAAAAGCTGTTTATTCTTAGAATGGCCAAAAAATGTACATTACAGAAATGAAAACTAGCAAGAATGGTTGGAGTCCATGATCTCAAAGGGCTTTTCCAACCAAAACAGTTCCATGATTGTGAGAATCTGATAGAGGAGCCCACTAATGGTTCAGAAGGACTCTTGGGTACGTGTGTTAGTGGGAGAGCAATATGTCAGTGAAAGGCTGAGATGTGCAGTGTACTGTCAAGGGATGAAGCACAGAAAGTGAGGACCAGAATGCCCGATCCCCACACAAGTGAACATTTGTAACATGAGTCTGCATTAGACCTACTTTTGCCATCACAATCCTTAAAACTAGCTCCACAACAGTGGTTCCTCAGCTCAAGAAGATGTGGCATAGTCAATGATGGGTCAAATCCTTGAAGCATTCAAAATCCCTCAAAGCAGCTGGCCTTCTGGAGGTGTTCCACAGGCTCTTGCTGTGTGGAAAAGGCCATGCTGTACATTGCCAATTGAAACAACTTCCTTGACTGGCTGTTTCCAAAAGCATACAAGGATCAGTCTTGATAATATTAGTACTGCTGCAATCATTTTTCCTTACTGGTGGGGGCAAGGATAACATTTGTTTTCTTAATCACTCTGTTACAGTGATGGCTTGTCATATTTTACTTGATAGTATTCAGTTGGCTGCTTGCTACAGATCTTGGCCAATAGTGTTTCATGGAGTATTCAAGTGGGATGTTAATTGTTAAATGAGTGACTGCATTTAAGTGCACTGAGATGCCAGCCAAGTTTTCCCTGTTATGTATCTACACAAGATTGGGAGGGGAGTAAAAAAAATCATAGGTAAAAGTACTGCCCCCCAGCTTTGCTGCAGTGTTCATACAACTTGGCTGTGGCTGAGCTGCAATCCAAGAGTGCCTTTTAATGAGATTAT
The DNA here is from genome assembly GCF_026170545.1 of Melanerpes formicivorus. Lineage (NCBI taxonomy): Eukaryota > Metazoa > Chordata > Aves > Piciformes > Picidae > Melanerpes > Melanerpes formicivorus. The sequence continues at coordinate 5,135,274 of NW_027142381.1, read as the reverse complement.
CCCAGATAATTTAAGAGCTCACTGCAGCCAAAGGGAAGAGGCTCTGTAAGCCTTTCCACACTGCCCTGACAGCCATGTCCTTCTGCTGCTTAACCTCAGACTGGTATTTGCAGAATTCTCTGTGAGCTGATGTAACAGAGGGCTTATGCAGAAGGCTATTGCCCCTCCTTTCAAAAATAGGTTTTGGCTGCAGTGGTGATTGAATCAACTCATATAAAGGTTGAGGGTGCAAGGGACAAGCAAAGATTGCGTCAGCAAATTACGCTTCGAGTGTTTCCCTGCATTAGGCTCTTCGTTCCCAGTGCTTTGCCAAATCCCTCACCAACTTCCCAATATTTGTGTGCCATCTGTAACAAGCCCATTCAAAAATATTTGAAGTATTTGGGCAATATGCTGTAATTCAGTCAGAGTATCAAGCATGCAAATAAGTATGTCTAAAGTGGCCTGGCTTCTTTAGATTGTTGAGCTTCTGTACAAGCTGAGTGCCTGCTGAACATGAGGATCACAGCAAAGTTGCTAAACTGATGGAAATCTAATTTATTGTGCACAGCTCCCAGATGAAACTAAGCCTCAGCTGCTGGAAAAAAACAGACTGATGGTAAAGATTTATGAAGTGCAAAGAATATTTGGAAGTGTCACAGCCAGTTGTAATATATTTAGACAAATAGGTATTGCCTGTATATGCTGCTGGAATCTTTTGGGTGTGTAGCCAGAATCACCTTGGTTAATGGTAGCATGTATTTATAAACAATTCAGAGGTAAAGGTATAAAATGATTATCAATTTCAACAAGAATCTGCATTTTATGGTGATATTTTGGCTAAATGTAACATTAATTATTGTTGTTATATTTGAATTATGACATTATTATTATTATTATTATTATTATTATTATTATTATTATTATTATTATTATTATTATTATTATTATTAACAACTACTACTACTATTATTACTACTATTATTATTACTACTATTACTATTATCCCTTGTACTATTTTCACCTTATTCCAGACATGGTCATTTATTTACCATTCATGGAATTCTGATTAGACAACCATAGAATCAATAAGGTTGGAAAAGACCTCAAAGATCATCAAGTCCATCCTCTCACTCAACCTCATGACTACTAAACCGTGGCTGAAAAAATACTTGAGGCACAATTGATGTTTTTTTTTTGGGGGGGGGGCTAGGCAGTGATATAACCATGACCCTGTTGTATTTTTAGATTTATTTGTAAGAAAACTACAAGGTTATGGACCTGAGCAAAGCCTTCGACACTGTCCCGCACCACATCCTGGTCTCCAAACTGGTGACACATGGGTTTGATGGGTGGACCACTAGATGGATAAGGAACTGGCTTGATGGCTGCACCCAGGGTGGCTGTCAATGGCTCCATGGCCCAGTGGAGGCCAGGGACAAGCGGAGTCCCTCAGGGATCAGTCCTGGGACCAGGCTTGTTCAACATCTTTGTGGGTGCCATGGACAGTGGCACTGAGTGCAGCCTCAGCAAGTTTGCTGATGACACCAAGCTGTGTGGTGCAGCAGACAGCTGGAGGGAAGGGAGGCCATCCAGAGGGACCTTGACAGGCTGGAGAGGTGGGCACAAGCCAACCTCATCAAGTTCAATAAGAGCAAGTGCAGGGTCCTGCATCTGGGTCGAGGCAATCCCAGGCACAAATCCAGGCTGGGCAGTGACTGGCTGGAAAGTAGCCCTGAGGAGAGAGACTTGGGGGTGCTGGGGGACAAAAAGCTCACCAGGAGCTCTCAGTGTGCACTTGCAGCCCACAAAGCCAATCAGATCCTGGGCTGCATCAGAAGTGTGGCCAGCAGGGCAAGGGAGGTGATCCTCCCCCTCTACTCAGCCCTGCTGAGACCCCACCTGGAGTACTGCGTCCAGTTCTGGAGCCCCTATTACAAGAGGGATGTGGAGGTGCTGGAACGTGTCCAGAGAAGGGCCACAAGGATGATCAGAGGGCTGGAGCACCTCTCCTATGAGGACAGACTGAAGGAGTTGGGGCTGTTCAGTCTGCAGAAGAGAAGGCTCCCAGGTGACCTAATTGTGGCCTTTCAGTATCTGAAGGGGGCCTACAGGAAGGCTGGGGAAGGACTTCTCAGGATCTCAGGTAGTGATAGGGCTAGGGGGAATGGAATGAAGCTGGAGGTGGGGAGATTCAGGCTGGAGGTGAGGAGGAAGTTCTTCACCATGAGAGTGGTGAGACCCTGGAATGGGTTGTCCAGGGAGGTGGTCGAGGCCCCGTCCCTGGGGGTGTTTAAGCCCAGGCTGGATGAGGCTCTGGCCAGCCTGATCTAGTGTGGGGTGTCCCTGCCCATGGCAGGGGGGTTGGAACTAGATGATCCTTGTGGTCCCTTCCAACCCTGAATGAAACTATGAAACTATGATAATTTTACATAGACCCTAAGCCTCTTGTTCAGCCACCAAAATAATGTGCTGAAATGAATCGGGAAACAATAAATTATTCTCATTTAAAAAGCATTTCAAATGGTGCTTTAGGAGTGTAGCCTCAGTCACACGAGGAGACCAGTTAAGGAAGCACAGTGAAGACAGACAGAAGGATACCTGACACTGTGAGCAAGATGTGCCAGGGCCTGCACAATCTCTGCTGTTCATCAAAAGCTGCAAAGGTCTTTGTGCACTTCCACGCCTCAGGGAGGCTGAGAGAGAGCCTTTAGCCTGCTCATCCAAGGAGATGCTGGGGAAAAAAAAGCAGAAAGATACAGGACTTCATTCACAGCAAAGCTTTGAGGATTAAATTTATGCCAGCCAAGCATAATCCCTGTTATTTGTCTCCGACCATTCTGCTTGTGGAAGTGAAGGTGTTGCCTCGGTTATTTGTGGGCTCCATTTTTTCACACGTACTCTGCGAGGCGCTTGTGAAACGTTCCATTTTAAGTTGTGGCTCTTTTAGCCTCCTAAAACTGTGAAATTATCATGTCCTACGTCAAACGGCATTGGAGGTGATGCTTTTTGCCCGAGTAAACGCCCCGGAGAGCTTGCAAGGGTCCTGCTAAATCGGACCGTCTACCTTTCACCATCACGTATGTATGGAGCACACCCGGTGATTTGCACAGAAAGACACAGCGAGGCATCCGAACAGTATTGTCAGCCTTTGAGGGCAGCAGAAACACGTTCCCCCAGAGAAAGAGATGCATTGAGGGAAATGCCATTCTCCCCGAGCACCCCCAGCCTGGGCCTGGCTGCCGGCCCGCCCTCACGCCGGGCTGGGCCCCCTGCCAGCAGCCCGGCCGCGACCCGCCGCCTAGCCCCACCCCGCTGCCGGCGGCCCGCACTTCGCCCCTCCGCCTCCCCACCACAACAGCGTCTTCTCGGCTGCGACCCGGCCACAACCGGGCGGATAAGACCTGGGGGGGGGGCTCCGGCTCCGCCACCCCCGGGGCTGCCGCCTGCCGCCTCCCGCCGCGACCGCGGCCCCGGCCCCCGCCCCCGCCTCCCTCTCGTTGCCATGGAGCCGCCGTTGCCATGGGAGGCTGCACGGCGCATGCGCGCACTTGCGGAAGTGCCCGGATGCAGCGGGAGGAGGTGCTGCCGCCATATTTGCCCAGAGAGCAGCGAGCTGGTAGCTGCTGAGCCCCCCAGACCCATCGGCTTCCATCCGCCCCGTGCAGTCCCCGACGCCGCCCCGCCTGCAGGACATGGACGATCGGGAGGACCTCGTTTATCAGGCCAAGTTGGCTGAGCAGGCTGAGCGCTACGATGGTGAGCGCTGGCTAGGAAGGCCGTGCAAGGCCAAGGGGAGAGGGAGGGAGCGGCCACAAAATGGCGGCTGGGCGGGGGAGGGGGGGCAGGGGCGGAGAAGGGGGGCACAGACAAAATGGCGACTGGGAGCGCCCCAAGGGGCTGATGGAGCTGGGGATGGGGGGCCCGAACGACTGGGTGTCTTGGGCCGGGGCGGGGCCCGGTTCGGGGGGCGGTGGCGGCAGAAGCCGGGAATAAAATGGCGGCCGCGAAGGGCGAGTCCCGGGGGGGGGCAGGGGAGCCGCCCCCGCCTCGGGGGTCTCGACAAAGAGACCCCACTGCTTCTCTTGGTGCCTCTGTCTGGCGCGGCTTGGGGCGGTTCTGTCCGGCCTGGGCCTTGCTCACCTTCGGCCCGCGCCTCGCGGACCGCGGCGGTGTGGGGCTGAGGTCGGCTCGCCGCAGACAACGCCCAGTGGCGTGCTCTCCGGAAGGTGGGTGCCCGGCTCTCGGCCCCTCGCGGGGCGACGCTGGGGGAGAAGCTCGCCCTCCCTGTTAGGCCCCGGGGGAGGGGGCTAGCGCTTTTCTTTCTCTTCCTTTGCTTTCTGCTGGAGATACAGCTGCCCCTGGCAAGCCCAGATTGAGAGAGCGAGCTCTCACCCTGGAGAGATCGAGTACACGCTGCTTCATTACCTAAAGAAAATGTATGGCTTTCATGATGTGGTAGAAATGATCCCAGATAATTTTCCTTTTCCAGCATCGCCTTTTAATCCTTTTTCTCCTGGAAGTTTGTATGCTGTGTCTGATCATTTTAAACGTGGGCAAAAAAGGGGAGAGGAGAGGCAACCCTGGATGGTGCCTCTTGCCCCAAAAATGTCTCCTCTTACTGTTTCTTTAAACCTGATTCCCTTGCCTTTAATTTTTTTGGATGATGCTGCTCTTCGGGGTCTGATACCTTTGCCTTAAGACCATATGTTTATTCATTTAAAGTGAAATAAACATCCTTGTATCTAAAAAGTGTCAATGCAGATACACTTCATTTAGAAGTAGGAAAACACTCCAAATGTTTTATGCTCATAAATTTCATATCCAACACGTCCAGATTCTTAGCAGGTGACATATTTTTACTGGGTTGGGCTTTGCTTTTGATAGCACTGCTGCAACACATCTGAAAAACGCAGGTTTTGGGGAGGGAAATAAAAAAAGTAAGACAAAAAAGGAAGGCCTAATTAAGGCTGATTTCTGTGACAGTTACAATAGGGAAGTAAAGTAGAAATGGGAATTGCATTAAATGAAAGGAGTCAGTCTCCACAATAACTGTAAGGACTTGGAGAAAAAATGCTTCCCCTTCCCCCTTAAAAAGCAGATGTTGGGGTACAGCTTAACTGACCTGGACAGAGGGAAATATGCAATTCCATATTTTGCAGTGAGTTTGCAACTTCTGGTGGGGGTTGGGTATTTATACAGTATCCTATTGTCTGCCTTAAAGGGTAGGAGATGGGAAGGCTCTTTTTCTTCCCTGTGACCTCAGTTCCAATTCCAGCAGCGTTCTTGGAGGTGGTTTGGTAAGTAGGGAGGAAAGGGTTTTCCACTTGGTATGGATGAGTCAGTGTAACTGAAAGTGCTGGCTTTGGTTTAAGTGGAAACCCGAGTTGGATGCTTGACCAATATCCTGGAGGATTCATCATCTTGGGGAGCTTTTGAGGCATGTCTCTTTCTGGTGTTTCCTTAAGTCTGTGGTAAATCAGCTCTTCAGAAAATAGTCAGATTCTACCCCATTGTAGAGAGCTGCAACGCAAAAGAATCAGACTTCTTGTCAACTAATAAAAATTGATTAGTAGGAATTGCTTTAGTGCATCACTTCCTTCCTTTGACTTTGTTCTGCCAGTACCATGGTGGACTGCAAATCAAGCTGTCTAGATCAAAATGTGAAGTACTTCTTACATCACTTCTGAATGGTGATGAGACTGCTATTATTTAAGAGGGAGCACTAAGTGTAAAGGTGTCCTGTTTAAATCAGTGCTGTGGTTTTTAGACATCCAAAGCTTGTTGGAAACGAGATGGATAAACAGATTGAAGGTGCAGTCTCTAATTCTGCTAGCTGTTCTAAAGGCATCCTCATGTCTCATATCCATGGCTTGGAAGAGTATGTGTTGTAGATGTTTTAGCATCTAATTCTGTGTTCTAGTTAAGCAGAAACAATTAAAATTTATTGGCATAATTTGTTCTTGTTTATATGAAATACTGCAGCTCTGCCAAGATTGTAGCTGAGGCTGCTAAGTAATTCTGTGAGCAAAATGGTTTGAGGAGCAGTATGGTGACAGTGTAAGCTAGTCTTAATTTTAGTCTTCAGTGGTCTCTGAGACCCATGAACATAAAGTCACAGTTATTAGTTGGCACATATAAAATGGTGTGATGGTAAGTACTGGCTACAAATATGGATGAGTACAAATCTCTTGTGTACCTTGAATACAGTGTGGAATGACAATGTTGGTGTTTAGTGTTAGGAGAGCAGTAAGATCTGTCCCTTTGTCTCCCTCCTTGAGACTTTGAGTGGTGTGTGGTCCGTGGCACTTAGAGCAGCACTTAAGGACATCTGACTGTAGTTTCTTTGGTATCATTTACCTGACCCACTTAAAGAATTCATGAAGTCTTGAAAGCTGTATTTATGAACTGTTGCAAATCTAGTCCTCTATCTGTACTGTCCTCAGTATGTTGGCCCAGATTAAGGGGACAACTTTCTAGGTATTTCTGCAGTGTAAGTAGCACTTAAGCCCTGATCTCTAGAGATACTAAGAGATTTGGGTGTCTGACTATCTTCACAGATTTGCTTAGGCGTGTCATGACAAATCACAAAATGCCAGAAAGCTTACCTACAGCACTGGAAGCTCTGTGAGAAATCTCCCCTACTGCTGTTCCTACAGAAAGACTATTATTCATGGAATAATACCTGACTGTAAATTCTCTCTTGGGAGAACAATTGGAGTAGGTAATGTGGGTGTTGGTTTGTGAAATTACCTTGCTAACATCTGAGTTCTTTACCTCAAGAGAATGGATTCCTATAGACCGCTGCTGAATGTCAAAACCAATTCCTCATTGTGGAAGCTAGGTGACATCTTTTAATCAGGTGAGAAACCTGCTATGGCACAAGGTGGACTGTAAGCAGATTTGTACTACAGGTCCTGAAGTGTATGACTTAATTTACATAAGAGTATAAGATAGATGAGGTGAAATGGGTGTGGTGGGCTTTTGTCTTTTTTCCTCCATGAAACCATATAATAAGTCAAAGCACAGGTAAGGGAAAAAGCCAACAGAAAGCAACAAAGACAAACATGACAAACCTATCTGACAGCTAATACAGCAACCTAAAAGCTGGCTCCTCTGATTTATGAAGTGTTTATCAGGAAATGTGTCCTCATTCTGAAGGCAGTGAGGTGTGCAGCAGTGGGCTTTATAGAAAAAGTCTTGAACTTGCAGCTCAGTGAAGAGTCAATAAACTAAGTCATAAATGAGAATTTTAGTTGCATGTTGATTTTCAGGTTGCAGAGGTCCTTTAGCTTTCAGGCAGATGTAAAGTACACTTAAATTGATTGTTGTTGGTTTTTTGATGCTTCTCTCAATGGTGAGTACTTAAACCTAATCTGGCATATGGCTGCTCTGTTATCTCTGAATTAGGTAGATGTGAAAGTGCTAAAAGGCAGGGAAAAAACCTGAATATCCCTAAGAAACCCAAGAGATGGAGTACAGCCAAGATGATGATGAAGGAATTGGGTTGTTAATTATTTTAAGTTATAGTTGTTTGCATATTTGCCATAAAAAAACTAACTTGTGGTCTTGAGGAGTTGTATGAGGGCCTGTTTCTGTGATGGCCTTTTTGAATCTCCTGAGGTGCCAAGAACAATCAAAGGCTACAATTAGATGGCTTGGTTCTCTGTGAGGAGTCTAGAAGCTAAGCTGACATCCTTTAAGTTCCTTGAGTGCCTGTAGAGGAAGATCCTTAGTGACATACCTTCCTCTAGCAGAGAAATGTTCAATGAGATTCAGTTGTTACATTTGCCTGTACTTGGTTTTAAATTAAAAGTTCTGTTACAAATACAGGAGAAACCTCCCTCTTTTGTTTAGAAAAGCATATGCTCAATGCATGGAGAAATTACAGGATTTACAAATCATGTTCTTGTTGCAAGAGAGTATTGTGATCATCTCTAGGATCGGTTAGGCAGAAAATAACCTCTGTTGATTGGATAATTTGGGCTCTAACCCATCAATTTCTCCAAGTGCATCAAAGTGTGCTTTGTAGAACTGGGTATTAGAGTATGCAATCAAATGTTGGTTGCACCAGCTGTTACAAGCCTTACACAAAGAACAGAAGCATTAACCTCCTGCTTTCTTCACAAGATCATGGGCTAAACTACTCTTTGGAGTGGGTATTCTTTGGCATTTTCCTCCTTCTGCCAGTTACTGCTGGGAATAGTTGTGTGATGTGCTCTAAGTGGGGAGCTTAAGATAGGACTACCAGTTTTTAGTACCACAGCAGTTGCACCTTGGTTTGAATTGCCTGTAATAATCTACTTGAGGTCCTCCAAGCACATGAAGACCTTTGAAGAAAAATTACAAGAATTTATATAGAGTGTAAGGGTAAATACTGTCTTCATGCTTTCAAAACTAAAAGTGCCGTGCTGCAAAGTAGGATGAGCTAATTTGACAATGGAGGAATGACCTATTTTTCTTGTTTACTTGGATTATAGGCTGACCTTTAGAGCCAGTTCAGTTCTCTAAATTATAAGCAGGAGTGGGATTTTTTTTATTTTCTGAGCTGGTGACCTGGATCAGCCAGTTGAGAGGTCACAGAAGTGTTGAACTGGCATGAGGGAATTGATAGGGGTAGAGGAGAAAGCCACCACCCTCCCTGCAAGCTGCTGAACTGGTTTATCCATCTCTTAAGTCTTCCTTGCCAAATGCTGGGTTTCTTAAGAGAACAGAAAAAAAATTGGATGTGGGCAATGTCACAGTGTGCTCAGAGGAGATCCTAATGGATGACAAGATGAGCCCTACCTTCCTTCTCTTGACTCTGGAGCTCATCGTTGTAGTGATACCAGGTTGAGTTCTGCACTTTGGGGCAGGGGGAGAATGCAATCTCTGGGCGTTGGTCTCCACAGTTACACTCATCACTTAATGAAGAAAATAGCTTTTCCCCTGTTTCTTCAGCTCTTTTTGTCTTTCTGTGTGTTCTTAGCAGTTTGCTGCTGCTACTGAGTTAGTACTCAGTATTTGCTGCCATTTTTCTGGATCACCTAGAACTGTTAGCGTGCTTCTCAGCACAGATCACTGTGATTCCACCGGTGGTCATTCCACTTATTCTGAGCACTTGAGTCTTATATTCATACCCTGTTTCCTGTCTTTCAGCCAAGTGTTTATCCATGTGAGGACTTTCCTTCCCATGGCAGTTGAGTTCCTTAAAGAGCCTTGGGTGAGGGACCTTGTCAAATGCCTTTGGGAAATCCAGGTAGACTATATTAATCATGTCTTCCTTGTCCATATGCTTGGCACATTCAAAGCATCTCAGATTTGTGAGGCACTACTTGCATTTACAGGAGGCCATGCTCTGCAATATGGTGTTGATGCATATACCCTCTCATTCAGGCTTTTAAAATGAAATTCCTGTTAACCCTTTATGAGTGTCAGGGTAATGGATTTGTAGTTCCTCTTGAGTGCCTGCTGGAACCCTCCCTGAAAACTGGCATAGCGTTAGCCACTTGATATGTGCTGCCATTACTAAAGTCTTACCTGAGAGGTTATACACAACAGTTCAGAAGCAGATTTTGAGTTCTTGTGATTTGCTACAGATCATCTTTTGTTCATTCCAAGAATGAACAAATACAAGACTAGTGCTTGTACTAAGTCTTCTCTGAATACTGGTTATGGTGCATGATCTTGTGTGGTGAAACTGTGTGGGAAGACTTGATTTTTTTTTTTTCCTGCTTTATTCTTCATCACACTGGATGCTCACTTTCAGCTTTTACCTCCTGAAATGCTGCAACAGATACTGAACAGTGCTTTAGAAGCTTGAAGATGTGCTTATTCCCCTTGGTGGAACAGAAATTATTTAAAACACAGTTCAGTTTTCTGAAGTGCTATGCTTCTGCTGCTGTTAACTTCATAGCATGGAAGAATGCCACCTTTGGCTTTTCCTAAGGTTCATTTAGATTGGAGCCTTCAGTATGATGACCATTAAGTCATCTCCAGCCCACCTTTACTCAGCATGCTCTTTGTCCGTATTTAACAAGCTTTCTCACTTAGGAAGATTCTCCTTTGGAAGTTAAGTGTGCCACTAATAGATTTTCTAGATATTTTTCTTCCTGCAGTAGTATTGAACCACAATGTGTGGTGAGAAGAGATTGTTGCTTCAGCAGGATAGTTTAAGTAGAGCCTGTGGATTATGAAAATCCCACGAAGAGAGCCCTGGTATACATGTATTATAAAACAAAAAAATCACAGTGCAGCATCATGGATAGTGAGAGCCAAGCACTGCATGATACCTGAACTAGAGGTTGCCTCAGGTTTCCCTTTAGTGCATCAGCCTTAGTTTAGGCCAAGTGGTTTCTGTTCCAAGCACAAGCATTTGGTAGAGGGGTCAGATACTGGCTACTCCTTTTGTGTGTGGTCTACTTTTCAAGTTTTGGTTTCTATATTGAGAAGGTTTTTGAAGCAATGCTTGTGAATTTTTCCATTACTTTTTAGCTTACAGTAGGGCATCACCTTTCTCTTCAGTGTTAAAACATACACATATCCCAATCCCAAGCCATGTAGCAGGCTGTCTTAAAGTCTGTTGTAGGTAGCACTCTGTCTAGTGGCCACCACTGTCCAAATCCTTCATGCTTTACCAGCTGTGCATGTGTCCCTACTGTTGCTGCACAGTGGCCAGAGGTGAGTCAGCAGCGCTTGCAGTGAGGAGCCAAGCATCTTATTCATAGTAGTAGAATGTAGGGACTTAAAAAATGGCATGGAGATTATTATGGTTTTGTAATACCTTGGGCAGCCTTTTTGAGTCTCAGTTAAGTGCTGCCTTATCCCTAAGAATATACAAACCTGAGCAGGCCAAATATCTGTTTGTTGTGATACTTGTTAGAACAACCAACATCAGATGCCTGGGAAAGAATCTAAATCTAGGGCAGGTGTGTCATTCTCCAGAATATTCCCCTATCATCCTCCTTTTGGGATTTCCTCTGATGGTGGCTTGATCTGACAGCAGCATAATAAGATGACAGCCACAATCATCTAAAAGGCTCAAACTTAACCACTTGAACTACAGTCTTTGTCTTTCTGAATGTGCACAACACTACATTTTCCATAATACAGTGTAAGCATCTCCAGTTTGTGTATGCAGTGAGCTGTCATTACTGCAGTAATCCTTCTTAAAGAAGTATAATCTCAGACTTGCATTTTGTCTTGAATGGTCTCTGAGCTTTTTACCTCCTTGTGGAATCTTCCAGATATGTAAATCTGCTCTTAGAATATGAAATAGTTGTTCTCTTGGCAGGCATAGATGGCTTAATTTTTTTAGAGAATTAGTCTTCTAGTGGAGAAGATACATATAAGCTGTCCCCTTGTTTGTTTATTGCCTGAGTTCTTAAGATTATTCATCAGTGTTAAACTTTCAAGGCTGGATTATGGCTTTACTGTGGAAGACCAAGGTATATGCATAGTATTACTGCATCTTGTTGAAATACCAGCCCATTTTTTTGTGTTGTAAGTAAAATTGGGCTCTTGACTAAAATGGAAGCCTGTTTCTCCAACTGCTTTGTAGGTAGGTTGATAATGTTTTATCTTCTAGGTAAAATAATTATTTATGGATGGAATTCTAATCTGTGGCTGTGTTTAACTAGTAACAGGATTAAGATCTTGGAGGAGACTTCCTTTCATCAGTGTATTAAGAGAGGCTGTGTGAAGAGTTGGTGAAGCGTGGGGGTTTTGAGCTTCTGCACAAATAAAGACAACCTCAAGTGCCTCCCCCTACCCCCAGCATCATCTTCTTGATGACTGTGACTTGGCAGAAGCTGCTCTTGTTTTACAACCATGAGTTAGTAAGACATCTTGGGGTGACAAGGCCTGCTTTCTGGTAGTAATTCTGAGCAGCTGATTCCTCTGTCACCACTGTTTCCGTGGTTATGGTGGATCTACAAGACAGTAGTGACCTTTGCAGAAGACTGAAGTGATGCAGCAAGTCTAACCTGCCCCTGCAGGGGCTGAAATTCCTGTAGGACTGGGTCTTGGGTGTTTTCTGTAAAAGCCATTGCTCAGCTTGCTTTTGATTTGTCCTCCAGTGCAGAGATGTTTGGATCTCTTTTTCAGAAGCTTGCAGATGTTTAGGCTAGCAATGGATGAAATCCTGCAGAAGCTAAGCAATTGAGTGAATTCTTTGAGCATGCTGTGAGAATCAGATACTCATTTACAGGGAAGAGCAAGCTTCTGTATAGTGCTTTCTTTTAAATTTCCACATTAGACAAACTTGCTTCTAGGGAGGAGATGGTGAAGAAAATTGTAGTAAGGTTAATAAAGCTTTCCCATTTTTTCCCCAGTTGTTGCACTTTCCTGATACAGGCCAGGAGATCTTGGAAACTCTTACTGTACAGCTTAACCTCCAAAAGAGCCTTGTAGTACATCTGACTAGTATGACTGAAGTGCTCTGTAGTTAGTCCCAGTGGATAAAGCATGGAAGAATATAACCACTCTATTTTAAAGACAAGTCAGATCTTCTGTAATCTGTGGTGTTGTATGAGACAGACAACCAGTAGGGTGCATGAGGTTGTGACTGTGGTTGAAAATTATGTGCTTCAGAGAAGATAGTAGAGTTACTCAACTTCCTCTGGTTTTCATAACTTCAGAGAAGATCTAATGGGACAGTTAATGTGATGTTGATTAGTTTAGTTTGCCCTATATCTAAATGCATCTCTACTTGATTAAGGCATACTGGTCAGACTGGGTCAAACCAAAGATCTTCAAAGTGATGGTGGATGTCTGGAAATGAGCATCACAGATGGCATGACTAACCCTTCCCTTTTCTCCACTTGAAATCACTTGAATTTGCATAGCAAACTCTTCAGCTCATGAACTTCTGTAGCTGATGATTGGAGGGCTCTGCACTCAGAAGTAGTGATTAATTTCTTAAACTGCAGATGTAGTAGAGTTCCAATTAACTCCTTTTATCTGAGGACAGTTAAACATTAAAGACCAGCCCTGCATTTCTTGTTGGAGCTTGGCAAAGATTCTCAAGTCACAGAGCCTGCAAGTCTTCATTCCTGTTTGTCTATCTTTGAAAAAATCCAGAGTCAGGCATGTTGTGGCTGGGGGTAGCTCTGCTGTTAAAGGGGCTTCAAAATAGGGGATGACAGGAAATGTCAGTGCTTGCAATATTTCAGTAGCATATTCCAACTACTGTACTGCCTTTACCAAGACTGCATGCTTAATATTAACTGTGCCTGTGTGGAGTGGTTCAGGGAAACCCCTGAGGTCTTCAGCAAAACCAGTTCATCATTCTGCACTAGTAGGGTGGTGTTTTGTAAAAGGTTTACCAAAACCTTGGTGGATTCTGGGTTTTTTTTTAATTTCTCTGTGATGTGGAGAAGTAAAATCTGCTGGTAAGAATAGAGGCACTACAAAATTTTGCCCTGTGTATGTGGAGACCTATTGGAGGCTGATAACATTGTTCCTCTCAGGAAAAAACAAAACATGGAGCCTACAGTTTCCATAGCTGAAATAGCCTCTGGTGTTAAGGCTGGGAGGTTTGGCACCAGAGGGAAAAACTTGACAGTTAAGCTTCATTAGTTTCCCATTGCTTTGTGCTGCTGTGACACAGCAGACCATGGGGAGGCATGATGGATGGGCAAGGGAAATAGGCCACAGAACAGCAGCAGCTAGTATTATGGGATGCATAGCCTAATCACGTCATTGTGCTTTCGGCAGAAGCCAAATATGTCATTCTGGTTTTCCTCTACCTGGCAGATAGCTGTGAAACAGTTGTCCTGAGCAGATAAGGTAATTGTCTTAGTCCTGTTCATTAATGGTTTTACTTTCCTATTGTGGTTTTCTACAAGTGCTGGAAGCTGGAAGGCAAATGGTGGATGAAGTAAAGCACTGTGTGGCAGGACAAAACCTGTGATTCTGGATGTCTCCTGCTGGGCACTCCATTAGTGTGTATTTAACACTTTGGCTTTTGTTCTAATATGTCACAAGCAATCATAATGTGGTTAGGTAATGAAAGGATTATAACCTTCCTTAAGTAGTGGAAGCAATTGCTTCCACTTGAGTGTAGGAAAGCTGTGTTTAGTAATAGGTTTAGAAATCCTTTTCAAAAGATGTATGCTATAAATACAAATTTGTATGTTGTGTATTACTTTCCAGTGTAAACAGCTGCTTGGCATGGGTAGATATGGTTGCTATGTGTATCCTGAGCATGACTTTTGTTCTCCAAGCACCTAATTTTTCTCCTGGTGATTTCCTTTTGGAACTTGGACTTGTTTCCCCGGTAACAGTACTTGCACTTCTCTACATCTGTTCACATCTGGATTTTTTTGTGTTATTACCATTTTACTCTGTATTCCAGTTGACATATCATTGGAGCATTCTGTAATGCTTCAGTTTATTCTTACTGTGCTGAAAGGCAGCTTACATTTGCTCATGCTTTTCTCACTATTCACTCCCTGTGCTGAAGCACTTTAAAGAACAGACATTCCTGTCGGATCGGACTGATAACTATTATCCATTGTGCAGAACGTGCTTGCTGCTAATGCTAAATCCTTTTTGTCTGTCTTCTAAAAATTCTTAGGAGTTTTTGAGATGCTTGTCAGGTACAAAAGAACATCAGGCACCTCTTTGTGTACCTGCTCATCGATCTGTTTGGAACACAGCAGTATAAAAGTGAAGAATAACTGTGTGTGAAAGGAGCAGGAAGGCTGTTTCCATAAGCTATCATTAACATGCAGTTTCTATTGAATGGTTTGAAGGATGCTTTAGCTATGAGAATAATTGTCTGATGTGTTCCTCCTAGAAATGGTTGAATCAATGAAGAAAGTGGCTGGAATGGATGTGGAGTTGACAGTGGAAGAAAGAAACCTGCTTTCTGTTGCGTATAAAAACGTGATTGGAGCCAGAAGAGCTTCCTGGAGAATAATCAGCAGCATTGAACAGAAAGAAGAAAACAAAGGTGGAGAAGATAAATTAAAAATGATTCGGGAATATCGGCAAATGGTAAGATGTGGTTGGTGTTAGGGCAAAATGCCACTTAGTTAAGGCCCAGGTTTGTTACTCTTGCCATAAACTGCCCTGATACTCTGGATTGCCTGCAGTATGGTGACCTGTAATAAGGTAATAGTCTTGAAAGGATGAAGTATGATCCTTGCCTGGAGATTAAATTCACTTGGTGGAGAGGAGAGGCTGAGTGTTTTTGTGTAAACACTCTAAAGGTCAGTAGACTCCAAGGAGTGAAGGGAGAGCTTTTCCTTTGGTGCATCTCCATACTTGCTAGGTTCTTGAAGTGTGCTGGCACTTTTCTTCCCTACTTAGTCAAATGTGAGGCTGCACATACTCAGACCTTACTCATTCCTCTCCAGCCTGACTTAGCCCAAGCCATTGGTTTTTTTTTTTAGAAGATCAACC
The DNA here is from genome assembly GCF_026170545.1 of Melanerpes formicivorus. Lineage (NCBI taxonomy): Eukaryota > Metazoa > Chordata > Aves > Piciformes > Picidae > Melanerpes > Melanerpes formicivorus. The sequence goes on along the minus strand of NW_027142381.1, from coordinate 5,119,908 downwards.
ATGCCAAAGGAAGTGTTTGGCTGTTAAGCTTCTGCTCCTGATAAAGGTTGCTTTGGATCAGAGTTTGACACTTTGTGCTATTGCAGTACTGTGTCCTATGGAGTTCAAAATACTAACACTGATAGTTGAAATGCCAGTGGGGAAGGGTCTTCACTGTTCTTGGCATAAAGACAGGTAGTGTAAAGCCAAATAGCCACTTTGCCTTCTTTACTTTGTCTTTTTAGCATTGTGAGAGTTGCAGTTCATGTATAGTAACATTTACTTGTTTCACTTTTTACCCAAAAAAGAGAACTTGGCAGGAGCTGCTGTAAACTATTTAGTAATTGGGTGACAGTGAAGGAACAGTTGCCTGGTTAGCCTTGTACAGTTGAACTGGCAGACCTCTTATTAGCTCAAACAGCTATGCCTGTGTTGAAATGACTGTAGAGAGAATATGGATTTTCTGACAGCATCTAGTTCTCAGTGTAGTTTTTTAATTACTTTTCCCTTGTCCCTAAGCTGATCAGTTAAACTGCTTGCAGTTCAAAAGCAGGCAATGTGAGACAAAGCACTCTATGTTCCTGGGATGGGGGTGCTGTCATGGTCCTCTCAAACTCGCATGTATAATAACCTCTAGGGCCCCGCTATTTTCTCTCACTTGAGAGAGGGAAACATTGATCCACATAACTTCATGCTGAGTCTAGTCAGTCTGTGCAACTTTACCTAAAATGGAGAACTTGGAGAGCAAGCTTTGACTTTCATCAGTGAGGGCTAATGAAACCTTCAGCTGTTAGAACAGGGAGTTGTTGTTCCTCCCCTCCTCCCCCTTCCTTAAATGATGCTTTAGCATGGAGCAGGCGTGCTCCCATACTATTTCAATCCCACACATTTCTGCAGAGACTTAAATCTCCATTATCTGAGGACAAGTGCCTCCACGTGGTTCAGATCTTCACTGCCAGAGAAACAGTGGAGTCTATTATGTCACCTGGCACTGATTCATATACCACCAATGGAAATGATGTTGGCTTGGAAATCTTTTCTTGGGAATGGCTCTGAACTACGTTCTGTTGACTCACAGGGTTTCTGCTGCTCCATGGAATTGTTAAAGTTGTGAGTTTCTAATTTTGTGCTGGTGTGCTGATGGGATGAGACTCTGCCAGTAACATACAGTCCCAAATACCATTTCTGGATGGCTTAGTCTAAAATGTTTGTAACAGAACATATAGAAGACAATATCTTATGATTGTTTAGATTTGTCTTAGAATCTATACTTCCAGGTATTTTTTGCACAACATTTTTTAGGTGGTTACTATCTTCTGCCAAAGATTCTTTAGTAGTGAAAATACTTTCTTGGGTTTGAAAGGACTGTAAAAAAAGGTGGTGTTCTGCATCTCTCCTTGTGAAGAGTGCAAGTACCATGGTGTGCAAGAAAATAAATGTATGTAGTCCTTGGAGTATCCATCTAGAGAGAGAGGCATGTCAAGTGCAATGCTATGCCAGCAGTGTTTTCAGCTGTTAAATCCTTACAGGGAGTAGTTGCTACAGTTGCCTTAAGTGGAGGAGTGCTGTGGGAACTGTAATGCAAGTTTCCTGTACTGGAGACTCCAGTGTCTACTTGGTTCTGGTGTGAGTTTACTACAAGGCTTTTATGTGTTGTCTGCAACTGAAGACCAGATCCTGCTTGTAGCTGCTGGGAGTCTTACTATGAGCTAGCATCTGCTATAAGGAGTGTTAATGGGTTTGGTGAGATAGCATGGGAGCAGTAGGGGGCTGAAGAACATGGTCTGAAGGTTTGTATGATGCTTCTCACTGTCACAGCTGAACAGTAGTACAGTTGCCCTGGTGTCACACTCTGTGCTCCTCTGAAGAGACAAGGTCCAGTACAGGCTCAGGAGAGTTCTGGTTATGTTCACCTTGTCAACAAATCCCCACCGTTGGAGCATTTCTCTAGTGTGTTGTTGGGAGACCCTTTACAGGCTTGAAAGACTATGAAGAATGAAAAACAAAAAGCCCCAAAACACCAACATCTCAGACAAAACCCCAAACAAAATGCTTTTCTGGGACTGACAGGACAAGTTTAAAGCCCTGGGGAGTTGGAGAGAACCAGCTTCTCTTGCCTACCACCAGAACCAGGTGTGACCTCTTTCTGCTTCAGAGTGCTGCTTGAATTGAAATGGAAGGTGTGCTTCATGTAGAAGTAATTGATGGTTTTGGTCTATGTAAATACTTATCATTTAGTACATGTTTAGAGCTATCAGCCAGTGTGACGTGGGGCAGATCTCAAGGGGTGATGGTGTTGTCAGAGTAGGGCTGGACTGGTTTTATCTGAGGTAAATACTAGGCAGTACTGAAAGATGATGGAAGGTACCAGGTCGTGCCTTTACCCAATCCATTTAAGATAAGTGTAGCAAATCATACATATAGCCATGGGGGGAAATACCACTTACTTGCTTCCTTTGTAGACAGTCTGCTTTCCTGGCTCCTGTGGCCATTTGGATACACAAAAGTAGAGCCTCTAGCTTTCTCATCTGGCTGCGTCTCTGTAGATGAGAACACACTTGGCTTGTGCTCTTCATTCTTGAGGATGAAGTGGGGTATGGCTGCACATAATGCAGTTCACTTCATTGCAGCAAAACCAAATCCCTTCCCTAATGCCATAGGACAACTATTCACCTTCCTCTTACTGGTCTGGATTTGTGGCATGTGAAAGTGTAGATCAGAGAAATAGAAACACAACCTGGGTGGTATTCTGGGTTGCTGCAAAGCCCTCTTCTTGGAAAGCTTAGGCCATGAGTTGGCATGAATGTAGCCGTTCTGTCAATTTGTTTTGATGGGGTTGGGGGGGAGGTTCCAGGCTTTAGCAACTGTTTCCTATCATTCCAGTTTGCTGTTGCATCTCAGTTGTGAGGTGCAGCTGTTTTGGGGGCTACATATTAAAACAAGTCAAAGAACTAGTACAGGCTCCCCTTCCTCTGGTTCCTTCTAGTAAGTTTCCTTACTTAGATCACCAGGTAGTTTACAAGCATTCGTATCTGCAGAGCTAAGTCTAGACTCTGATTAAGCCAGCACTGCTGTTAAAATGAGAGGCAGGGAGGACTGAGTGAGCAGTCTTCCCTTGCTGGTCAGAGCCTGCAGTACCATATGATGTTGTATTTGGAGCTAGAATGGTGATAGACCCTAAACCTGGCTTTTCCAGATGCTCCAAACAGGCTTAGTCTGGGCTCTTGTGCTGGTTTGTTGCTTTGTAGAGCTCATGGAGCCACTGTCTATAGCAGATCCTTTTCATAAAAGAGCTTTTAGGATTTTGTTGTGGGTGGGGTTTTTGTTTTGTTTTGTTCTTAATCAACTTGATGTGTATTAAATCTTTTTAAACTGAGCTTGGTCAGGAGATTTACATTGCCCTGGACAGCAGCTGATCTCTGATAACTTGTGTGACTGATCCTTTAAGCAGAGCTGAAAAGGGCCTGTCTGAGATGAAATAGAACTTTGTACATGTATGGTTATTTAACAAAAGAGGATTAGAAACTGATTTAATTCTTTGCAGTTTTGCTGAAGATCTCTCTGCAAAAGAAGTCATTGAGAAAGAGGATCAAGAGGAAAGAAGTTTGCAGGAACTGACTGCTGGCCAAAGGTTTTATAGCTTTTGTAGCCCAAGCATATATGAAGTAGATTCGTTTCAAGTGACCATATTTCAGCAACCTCCTTAAACATTTGTCATGTAACTTTAAGTACAGCATCTAACACTTCCTCTGAATGTTAGGGCATTCTGACATTGTTTGTACATGAAATTTGCTGTAGATTAATTTGTCTAAAGGAACTTCTGCAAATCTGTTCAGTCCTTTTGTACAGATTGGGTATGTCTCTGTGCCAGTTCAAGGTTTATTTTGAATCTATAACTTTAACAGCTTTTGAGGATAGCGGTTGTGTTTACAAACTCTTAATAGTCTGGGAGCTGTAGGGTGGTAAAAATACTACATGGTAAGAAAAGTGCTTCAAGAAAGAAGGAAAAGATGTGTGGGTGGAGGATAAGAAGGGATGGCAGGCCAAGTGGGGCTGGCCCTGTGATGCAAGACATGCAGTTTCCAGCAGCTTCTTGTAACTGGTGTTGATGCCTTTGCTTGAAAACCTACTTTATTATAGGTAAAAGTAGCTTGAGCCAGAGTAGCCTTCAGCTGGAGCTGTGAAAGTTACTGTGAGATCATGAAAGAGCAGCAGTAGGTTGTTGTCTGCATTTAAACAACAACTACTATGAATGACATGAGATGCTCAAAGCAAGTCTGACTTTGGTAATGTTAAGACCAAAAGCCAGCTATAGCTTTTGTGTGTGCTTAGGTGTTTGGTTTGTTGCTTTCAGGTATGAAGCTTCTTGTGGTAAAACCTAACCTTATAGACCTGATTTTATATGGAAAATTAGAAGAAAGGAAGATGATGTGACCACGTTTTGAACTTTTTAGCTACTAAAACACAGTTTCTGTTGCTAAATAAGGCTTTATACAATAGTTTTCTTTGACCACCGGTGTCAATGTTAATGTTGATTATTTCTGGTTGTGTGTATTGGTTTGCTTTGGGTGGATTGTGGGGTTGGTTTCAGTTTTCTTTTTGTTCTCATGAGTTGCTGCATTTTGCCCCTTCTGCCTGCTTCTGAAGTCTGTCTTTCAGAATTTGCTTTCCTCTTGTATCTGACCTTTGTGTTTGTGTGGCACATCTTTATTCTCTCCTGATACTCCATGATTTTTGTCTTCAGGCTCTTCTGTTAGAGCCAAATAGTCACTAGAAACTCGTTCTGAAGGTGCCATTTAACTCTGGGATGTAATGGAGCTTAGCTTATTTATTTGCCTTCAAATGGTTTCCTTCACTGTTGCAACTTTCAGAGCAACCTTCCAGGATCAAAAATGTAAAGAATTAGTTGTGCAAGCCTTGCAGATTTATATCCTGAGACAAACTTAAATGCAACTTCCCTAGCAGGATGTATTTCAGGGAATTCATACTTCCATTACTCAGTTATGCATTTCATCATCCATCAGCCTGTGTTGTGTGCCAGATACTGACACAGACCTGTTTGGCTTAATGCACCTGTGAAGCAGCTGAATTACATCTTGCTTCTGTCCTTCCCCTACTTGGATTTTTATGATGTTGCCTGTTTAATATGTGGCTATTTTTTAAATGGCTCTTAGACTTCATGTGCTAACCTTGTGGCCTCTCTTCATTTTTGGGTTTGTTTTTTCTTAGGTTGAGACTGAGCTGAAATTAATCTGTTGTGACATTCTGGATGTACTGGACAAACACCTCATTCCAGCAGCTAACACTGGCGAGTCCAAGGTTTTCTATTACAAAATGTAAGTATCTTCTTGTGAGGCCAGGGCCTCTTGCTGTATCTGAACCAGAGACAAAGCAGCAGTGGGTTTTCTGCCCACTCAACCACAGTAACTCCTTTAGGAAATGTGCAGTTCAGTCATGTCTAACTAATATCCTTTTTTGACTACTTTTCTCGGTATTAATGTCCTGATGGTGTGGGTTTTGGTAGATGTTGCTTGGAATAAGAGCGTGAGAACTTCTGTGGTGGGTGGAAGCTTCCCCCCAACATTAAGATGTGCAGCTCTTAGGTACAAGAAACAGCCATTTTCTTCAGCTGACATAATGTAGAAATCACATCCCTGCTTCAGTGTTTTCTTGCATGAGCTGTACACACTCAGAGAAGAAAATTAGGTAGATGGATAACCATCATGGAGTGTCAGCTTCAGAACTGCATTATGAAATGACACTTGGCCTTGGAGTATGTGGCTGTAGGCATTGGTTTGATGCATGATTTGTGCTTTCTGAAGCATTGTTGAGATCTTGAAATGATCAGTGTGCCTTCCCCCCATACCTATGTTACTGGTGTCCCCCAGATGGAAAACTTGTTTAGGTGAGGTACAGTTGCACAGACACAGTTGGGTGGTGGTGAAGGCAGCACTGTGATTCCGTGTCCTGATGCAGTGTTAGGTAGGCAGTAATTCAGTGGCAGTGTCCTTTGTGAGTGTGCAAACGTCAACAGCTTGGTTCCAATCCTGATTTAGGGGCTGGTGGGGAAATAGTCTAACGACTTCTTTCTGTTTCTGCTTTCAGGAAGGGGGACTACCATAGGTATCTGGCTGAGTTTGCCACAGGAAATGACAGGAAGGAGGCTGCAGAGAATAGCTTGGTGGCTTACAAAGCTGCTAGTGATATTGCAATGACAGAACTCCCACCAACACATCCTATCCGCTTAGGACTTGCGCTCAACTTCTCTGTATTCTACTATGAAATTCTTAATTCTCCTGATCGTGCCTGCAGGTAGGTAGTGATGGGGAAGGTAGGAATCCTATGTGAATACCAAAGAAGCCAGAAGTGGTTGGTACTTGGGTAACTGCTTTTCCTCAATGGGAACATTGCTGGCTTGCTCTATTTGAGGTCAGATCTCTGGAAAGGTTTTCAGCTTCAGCAACAGAAGCCCATGATGTCCTGTATCCAAACTGCAGGTGTCCTGAGGCATACCATTAACTTGTGTGCTTCTGGCATCTGTTAGGCAGAGTGTGTTAAACCTGATCTCTTCTTTGCTCACAGGTTGGCAAAAGCAGCTTTCGATGATGCTATTGCAGAACTGGATACACTGAGTGAAGAAAGCTATAAGGACTCTACACTTATCATGCAGTTGTTACGTGATAATCTGACACTATGGACTTCAGACATGCAGGGTGATGGTGAGTAAACTTGGCTCTGATGTGCTGCTGGCCCCCAACCTCTGCCCAGAAAACAGAGCATGGAAATGTAGATTGGTTTGGTGTTTCACTTTGTCATTCCTCATTGATTCTCCTGAATGTCTTTCTTGACACCAGAAAAGTTGATAGATGATTTGGGGAAGCTTTTCAGCTCTCACTTGAAGGAAGGAGACATGCAGTTAGTTACAGTTTTTCCTCCCCACCTGGCTGTGCAGGCATCTGATTATTTCATTCAGTTCAGCTTTTCTTTCTTGCAGCTTGTCATGTTCATCTGTGATTGTCATGCCAACTAGACATGAATTTCCAGTGCAGGAGGAAGCATTGCAAATGATGTAGTTCCCCCTCCTCCTCCCCCCTTTTTTTTTCCCCTCAGGTCATTCAATATTTCTATTGACCTTTTAGTGGAAAGCTTCTTGCCATCATACTAATCACTTCATCCTGCAGCACTTCCCATGTCTTCTACTCTTGTTATGAAGAATTGAGTGCAAAGAGGGAGTACAAAAGGAAAAGGGCTTCTGTCAAATGTTTGCTGTTTGGGACATTTGAAGTATTTTCCCTTAATGTTCCAAAAAATGCCAGGCTGTGACTCCTGAAGCAGGCTGTTGCCAGAGCAAATACTTAAAGCCATGGATGCAGTTCTTCACATCCACAGCCCCTAGGGTGTTTAGGCATAGGTGCAAAGTTAAGTTCTCTCATTTCCTCATACCACGCTGAGTGCATTAGAACTGCTGCTCCTTTCTAAAATGGGAAACCCTTTAGAGATGGCTAAAGGTTACTGGTGGCACCACCAGTTCCTGAGGGGTGGGGAGACTTGCCAAAGGCTTGTTCTGTTGTGTTAAGCTTTTGCCTGCTTGGATTTCAGTTGTGTAGGCTGTAGGGAGTGAGTCTCTGAAGTCAGTGTCACTCAGCTTCCACGCTCTTCCATCCCATTGACTGTATCTTTTAACCATGCCATAGACCAGCTGTTCAGTTTATTTTCACGCTTGTACTGTTGTCTTCATGATTCCTGTTTTCCCCTTCTTTCCTGCTGTGTAGATTCCTAAAGGAAAGTCCAACTGTTCATTTCCTAAAACTCTACTTTGTAAGTCCTCGTCATGGCTTAATGAACTTTGCAGCGCCAGCGTTCTCCTGGTCACTAATCATGCTTGCCTCTGTCACTCTTGCTGCTGATAAATGGCTTGTATCTTTGACTCCATTCCAGAGCTAAGCAATGTTCTACCACTTTGTGACCTGTTCCCCCCTGCCCAGGTCCAATATGCTTGACTAAGATCCAAAGTAACTTGTTTGAGGATTGAGCTGCATACCTGGATGAATATTAAGAATACTTGGGCATGAAAAGTACTTTCCCAGTCGCCTGTTAGAGGAGTATTGGCTTCAGTGCGTTGGCTAGAGCATGCTCAGATCTTACTTAATCATCTTCCTGGGTTTGGGCCTTGGCTTTCTTCTCTTCAGTGATCTCTTCTGCAATTTTTCATTGGTTTATTGTTGGCTGTCAGATGTCTTGTGTTCCTAGGCCACCTCTTCCAAAAGTTACCTTGTGTTGTACCTGCTGATAATTCTGAGTCTGGACATGCTCTGAACAAGCATTCCAATTACATGCTGGAAGTCATTAGGCTCACTGGATTTTATTGCTAATTATTTTGCTTGAACAGGTAGTGTTTGCTTATTGCCCTTACGACAGAGCCTCCTCACGTGGCTAAGGCTAATTGTAAACAAAGCACTTCAGTTTCTCTTCTCAATTAACATTAATCATGCATGTGTTGTAGCAGTAGCTGAAGGACCTTCAGCTTTTCCCTGTTGAAGCAGGGATTGGGCAGAGAGGTGCAGAAGGTGTTGCATGCATCTCACCCAGGGCAGCTGACGTATGCACAGACACCTTCTGCAGGAGTCTCTATGGACAGGCTCCACCACAGTGCATGTCACAGCCTGGTTGAATAGGTCCAAACTGGCTGGTTTTGGGGTTTTTTTCCAAGATAAATTAACTTCCACAAAATGGTTTCCTTTAATAACCTCAAGCCTAGAGTTTCTTACCATGTTGGACTTCAAGGAGGGACATCTTTTGATACTTGCTTTGGTGCCTTTTAACAATGCATTCCATCACTGTTTATAAAGTTGACTGCAGACATTGGCTGTTGTTGAGACTTGAGTGGACTTGGGACAGAAAAGTGCTTAATGTCTGAAAGTTATTTTGGTTTCATCTGTTCACTAACTGCAGAAATGTCCTTAGTGCCCTCTGGAGCAGAGGTTAAGGTTGTTTGGGAAGGTGTTTTCTGATTTCAAGTGGTTGAGGAGTTTGGTCTTGGCTATTCAGCTCTTGATGACCAAGAGTAAGCCCATGTGCAGTCTGTTCTCAGAACTGGTGGTTGGTTTGTCCCTCTGACAGAGTACATCTCTAAGAGGCTGTGCTCTGGTTCTGTGTGAGATGTGGTGAGGTGATTCTAAGGCTTAATTCCCATGGAAACGCTTCCCTCCAGAACTGGGTGCGTGGGGGGTGTGATGTATGCGAGCGAGTGTGTACTTGCATGAGACTATTAATCTCCAGCTACTTGTTAAGCCAGCCTGCAGGCCTCACTGTTACAAGCTAACCTCTTCCTTGCTTTCCAACACTTCCCAGGTGAAGAACAGAATAAAGAAGCGCTGCAGGATGTGGAAGACGAAAACCAGTGAGACACAAAGGCCAACAAGAGAACCCATCTCTGACCACCCTCCCCCCTCCCCACGAAAACCCTCAGTGTCACTCTGAGAACCACCAAATCTGACTTTTACATTGGGTCTCAGAATTTAGGTTCCTGCCCTGTTGGGTTTCTTTATTTTTATTTGTTTGTTTTTTTTGGTTTGGTTGGTTTTGTTTTTTTTACACAGTTTAAAAAGTTCTTAAAAAAAGGCAAGAGTGAATTTCTGTGGATTTTACTGGTGCCAGCTTCTAGGTTCTTTAAGACACTAACAGGACTGGGTGATAAAAAAGGCTCTTTCAGCATTACTGTCTTGTCTCCTGCCAGCTGTGGCAAGGTCACCATCAGCAGTGGATGTTCCACCAGAAGGCCATCAGACTGGGAGAGGAGAGAGATTTGTTTCTGGCCAGGTAGTGAGCATGTGGTGGCATATATTTGTTTTTTTTGGGGGGGGGGGGAGGTGTTTGTTTTGTTGTTTTTCTGTTATTTTGGTGGTTTTTTTTTCCTTTTCTTTTTATAACTGTTTAAACTGAATTTTATACCGATGTTTAAACTTAGCTGGGTGTTTAGCTTGAAGTACCAGGTTGCTATTTGGGACATATATTGTAGTGGTTTTACTGTATTGAAAACAAACAAAACCAAGAAAAGGTTAAAAAAAAAATAGACATAAAAAAAGAGACACAAAAAAAATGGACACAAAAAAAATGGACACAAAAAAAAAAGAGACAAAAAAGTTTCCAAACTGCTGAAAAATGTTGCTGAAAAACAAAATCATGGTGCTGGTAACAGTTCAACAATCCGTGGCTGCTCATTCTTGCCTATTCTTTACTCTTCCTCCAAGCAGGTTAGCATTGAAGGTGGCATTGATAAAGCCTGCATGCGTGTTCAATATTTTTTCTTTCTCCCCTCCCCCCCTCTCCCCCCTCTCCCTTCGCTCGCTCAACCTCTTTTGTTCAGTATGTGTAACTTGAAGCTAATTTGTACTACTGGATATCTGACTGGAGCCACAGATACAGGATCTGTATTGTTCTTACTGAAACACAGCATGGAATTAACATTAAACTTAAATAAAACAAACCTAAATTAAAAAATGCCAAATGCTGGGATGATTTTCTTTCACCTTGGGTGGGTGGGTTGGTTGGTTGGTGCAGCGAGAATGAGGAGAGGCTGAGGGAGCTGGGATTGTTTAGCCCGGAGAAGAGGAGGCTCAGGGGTGACCTCATTGCTCTCTACAGCTGCCTGAAAGGTGGTTGTAGCCAGGTTGGTCTCTTCTCCCAGGCAACCAGCAGCAGAACAAGGGGACACAGTCTCAAGCTGTGCCAGGGGAGGTTTAGACTCGAGGTGAGGAGAAAGTTCTTCACCGAGAGAGTCATTGGAATGTGCTGCCCAGGGAGGTGGTGGAGTCACCATCCCTGGAGGTGTTCAAGAGGGGATTGGACGTGGCACTTGGTGCCATGGTTTAGTAGTCATGAGGTCTTGGGTGACAGGTTGGACTAGATCATCAAGGTCTCTTCCAACCTTAGCGACACTGTAATAACTCTCCTTTGTTGCTTGCAATAGGAGCATTTGGAGGGGAGAGAGAGAAGTGACAGCCCTGTTCTTCAGATAGAGTAAGATCCTGGCCTTGCATGTAAGTAGTGTAGCTGAGAGCAGCCTCCCAGCCTCCAGCCTGCCTTGCAGTGAGGACTCAGCAGCTCTTTCACACCGTTTGTTCAGTGTCTCCTCTGCCCAGATGCACAAAACACCATTACCTGTCCGGTTGGTGCATTCCTCTCGCTTGCCCTCACAGCTTTTGTCATCCACTCATGGGGTTGTTGAGCCTTCAGAAGAGGAGGCTGAGGGGAGACCTTGTCACCCTCTATGGCTACTTAAAAGGAGGCTGGAGCAAGGTGGGGGTCAATCTAATCTCACATGTAGCAAGTGACAGGATCAGAGGAAATGGCCTCAGCTTGGGCATTCGGAAAAATTCCTTCCCAGAAAGCTTTAAGCCCTGGAACAGGCTGCCCAGGGAGGTGTGTGGATGTGGGACTGAGGGATGTGCTTTAGTGCTAGTAGCTTAGCATTAGCAGTGGGATTGTGAGCTCCAGCTGAGCAGTTTGGACTTTATGATCTCAAAGGTTCTTCCAGCCTCACCAGTTGTATGATTCTAAGATTGAGCAGGGCTGTGAGACAAGGGAAAGAAACAAACGTCATCTCCTCCCTCTCTGGGGTTAGCAACATGATGAAGGTTTGTATGACAGATGATGAAGGTTTGTATGACAGATGATGAAGGTTTGTATGACAGATGATGAAGGTTTGTATGACAGATGATGAAGGTTTGTGTGACAGAGACAGGGGTAGGTGTTTTGTAAAAATTTATTGAGCATAGTCTTGAGGAGGTTATAGAGGAGCATACACAGCATTGTATAGCATCTACACTGCAGCAGGGGCAGTGGCAGGCTGCAGCTGCACTACAGTGTATACAGCATTCCAGGCATCATGTCAGAAATCAACAGGAGGGAGACCCAGCTGGTCCTGTGTGAGTGGCAATGAGGTTGGGTATGTTTGGTTCAGGGCTTGCTGCAACTGGTGTTGCTACTGCTTCAGGCTAGAGGTGGAACACGAAGGATTTGTAAGGCAAGTGGAGTGCAAAGTGCACTGTTTGAGGTCTAGAACATGGGAATGGAAGCTGGAGCTGGGACTGCAGTCAGCAGGTGCTTGACACAGAGCTGTCCACCCTGTAGCTGTTTGGATTAAGTGAAGGTACTTCCTCTGACACAGACCAGTTAGCATTTGGAGCAGTGTCCCTTCCAGCTGTGGGTTAGAACTGGAGTGACACAGCTTGCTTAGGAAGATGCTTCCATGCAGAGGAGCTGTCAGCAGTTGGGCAGTGATGGAGGCAGTGCTGAACTAGCCCTCTCTTCCTCTTTAAGGCAGTACTGAGAGGCATTTAGATAAACCTTGTGGAGCTTCACTGTGGGAACTCAAACTTCCAGTTATGGCTAAAAACAAGGGGAAATGCACTTGTTTCTCCTTTCTGAAGGTGCTGCTCTGAGTCTGGTGAGCCATGTGGGGAAAAGGCAGGGGGGTCTCCCAGGCAGGTACAAGGTGGGAGGGGAAAGCTCATGTGCACACCCTGTGGCCGAGGACTAGAGCAGCATCCCAGCAGGGGTAACCTCTGCAGTTTGTATTGAGTTGTTCTGGCTGGACATGTGAATATGAAAAGGTTCCTACAGTATAAAAATATCACTCTAGAGGAAGAAATGGGACAGGTGACTCCAAAAAAAAGGCTGAGTCTCTGCATCCAGATGAGTGAAGAAGCTAGATGACAGGTTGGTTGGTTTGTGTTGTGTTTTCTTCTCAGGTTAATAACCTTAATAATCATAAACTTAAAACAACCAAAACCAAAAAAAAAAACCCACCTTCCAAATCTAAACCATAAAAACTTTCCACATCAACTCCATTTCTTGTAGTGCATCTCTCATAGTCAGCTATAAAGTATTTACAGGGTTTGACTCATTTACACAGTATGGCTTTAACCTAGCGTCACACAGAGCAGCGAACCGGCTCCGAGCAGAAGTCTCCGTCGTCAAAACGCTCTCGAGAGAGGAGTTTGGCATTTTCACCGGCTGAGGAGGCGGCAGGAGGTGCTTGGCTTCTGATTTGTGCTTTTGGATGATGGCAAGCACAAGAGTTTTGGTCGTTTCCATCAGGCTTTTGTACACTCGGTGCCGAGTCAGAGCTACCTCTCCCTCACAAAGCCCGGCCGAAGGCTGTCGCCAGCCGCGGTTCCGCAGCCGTTGGCCCCGTGCGCTTGCCACTAAGGTAAGGAAGAGAAGGCCTTGCTTTGGGAACTTTCATATTAAGACAAGAAAGCAAAATGTATTTTTTTGTGTGTTTTGTCTGAAAGTGCAGGTCTTTGGTAACGATAAACAAAATGAGCAAAGCGAGGAGGGAGGGGGAGTTGTGCTGGGAAGGATGTCCAGCCCAGCTGAGAGGGTACAGTCAGGTGGTGGAGGAGGAGGTCTCGCCGTGGCACGTTTCATCATCGAGAATTCAAACGAGGAGCAACCTGCAGGAGAAGGATGACAAGCTAAGAAGTGTTGGAAGCCAAGATGCCACAACGGTGTCAGCTCCTGAACATCTTTAAAGCACCCCAAAGCTGGCTTGTAGAACTGTTACACCACACAGTGTGTGAAGAGTGGCCTGCTGAAACCTCAGCAGGGAACAGCAGCAGGGAACTGGCACGTGGGTAGGTCAGAGGCCACAGTGTTCCTACACCCAGTGCCTCTGGTGGTATTGAGACCCTCTCCCTGGGTCACCACAAGTGACTTTCCTCTCCAGGGTCCCTTCCAGCCCTTTCCTTCCATTCTGTGATTGTCAAGGAGCAGGGCTCGGAACTGGAAGAGTGTTCCTAGGGATGTTCTGAAAAGGTACAGGGTGGAAGCATGTGCTGGGGTTCTTCATAGCCCCAAGGAGGTGGTTTGGTCCCCATTTGAGCCTGCTCACGCACATGGACAGGAGAAAGAAATCCTGTGGCAGTGCTGCTGTGGTGGCTTTTGTAGAATGGACTGTTTGGAGAGCAGGGCAGAAGTGATTGCTGTGTCCAGGATGGTCAGGCTGCAGCAGGCTGGGGAAGCTTGCTATTGGCTCTGGTGGTGGTAGGGGAGCCTGAGCAGTCTGAGTGTGTTCTGGGTTTAGTTCTTAATAACCTTTACTCTGACAAGGCTTAAAACCAGCTGCATGACTCTCCTGCTCACAAGGAAACTACAGAGCCTGGATCCACTGAGGGAACTCTGATTCCTCCCCACCTCCAGCCCCTACTCACCACTGTTAGATGGCCGTTCTTGGCTTTGGCTATGAGCAGTTCTGATCCTGATATGAAGTCAATGATGCCTTCTTTGCCTTGCCCAACTGTGAATTTTATGCTGCAAGGAGAAAGAGGCAAGAGCATATTTGAACTGTGACCTCTCCAGTAGCCTAGTTTTACCCCTGTCCTGTGTAAGTGGCTGCTTTGTCTGGATGCTGAGCTCCTCCAAGGCAGTGGAGCCTTGGCTCAGAGGGATTAGGTGCATTTCAATGTCCTGTAGGTATGGCTCTGTAGCTGTGGACTGCTGAAGCAGAGCTCTCTTCAGAACCAACAGAAGACCCAAGCAGCTCCCCAGAGGGGCTTGGCTTCACTCACCTGCCCTGGTTGATGTTGATGTTGTTGACTTTGTCTGCCTGCATGGCTGTTTTGGTCAGTGTCTCGATCACGTGGTCGCTTTGGAGCACAACATCTCCCTGGGAGGAGAGAGAGAGGCAGTGCTGTCAGTCTGCCAAAGTGATGATGCTGTGACTAACAGGGACAGAATTATCTCCATAGGTTAGCATAAAAAAAGCACTTCTCTAAGCAGACCAGGGCTTGGTGGAGGTCTCTGGGGGGCTCTGCTGTGGGTCACACTGCACCTATGGCAGGTAAGTCACATGGGGCAGGAGGTGGCACCAGGCCTGCCAGGGATGAGTCACTGGAAACCCCAGCTGTGAGCACAAGTGAAATGCTCTTAGAGCTGGCACACAGTTAGTGAAACACAAGTCCTTGTGTGCCCTCCCCCCAGCTGGGTCTAATGCTCTTTGTGCCTTTAACACTTCTAGAGGTGGTTGGGGAAATGGTGGCTGAGCCTCATTACCTTCTGTTTGTTATCCTCGCAGCGCACGTGCAGCACGAAGAGGTTGTCGCTCAGGCTGCTGACGGAGATGCCTGCAATGGAGAGTGGCCCTTTGACACCCAACACAACGCTGCAGGAGTCTTGCCTGCATCTCAGAACCCTTCCCAGGAGCCCAGCAACTCCTGTTCCCACACCAAGAAACTGAACAGCCGAACCCACACCCTGTGGCTGGTGGTGTTGGTCCCTGCAGAGCCAGGCCTGAGCTTCTGCAGCTGCTCAGTTTGGGCTCTGGATTCAGTGTTCCAGCCCACAGTGCCCTCTGACCACACCCTGAGAGGCTTTGCCTCTGCTATGAGTGGCTCATGTTTGCAAGATGAAAAAAATCCTCTCTGTGGTGGGTGGGCAGGGATTAGTTAAGGAGCACAGTGCTGTGTCTCAGGGGGGTCTGTTTCTTCATAGATTGTTGTTGGACTTCAGTATCCTTACACTGATAGAAACTGAATCCAGTTGAGCTGGCCCAGCCCTGGCAGAGATGATCAATCATCTCTTATGGGAGGGGAATCACGGAAACTCAAAGGAGTGCTGCCCCTGGACACCACAGTTAAAAATGCAGGAGAAAGTTGCATCAGGCTAGCACTGAGGTACCAGCACCAGAACTTGCTGTAGCAGAGCTGGATTGGAGGCTGTGAAGTGAGGGGTTGCAAACAGAGCAGAACAGTGACTGCAGTGCACCCAACAGACTCAGCAGTTTCTTTCTCTAGAAGTACAAAGTTTGTGTCAGGTATTTAGAGGGCTGAAAGCTGTCCCAGTGTCCCAAGCAGCTTCTCTGTCACAGAGTTGTGCAGCTGGGAAACTATGAAGGGGACCTGGGGAGATGAATGGAGTCACTTCTGTGACATTTCAATGGAGTTCTACTTAGAAAAGCTCTTAGTAGATTCTAGAGACTTAAACTGCTTGTATCTGGCACCCAGTCTTGCCCAGGGCAAGGACAAATCAGTTCTTACTTATTTCACTGCAGCCAAGATGAGGCCATTCACAGCCCCTCTCACCTGTCAGGTTGGCATAGTCGATCCTCTGCTTGATTTTGGAGTCCTCAACGATGATGGCTGCGCTCTGGGTGAGCAGCAGCTGCCGTGACCTTGCTTTGTAGCCTTTCCGGTCGTACTTGACCACGGGAACTGCATACTGAAGGAAGGGTTAGCAGGGCTGAGAGTGCAACCTGCTCAGCTGTGAGCTACCTCCCCCCCACCTGGAGAGCATGCAGGAGGCACTGACCAGTGGTTGGTAAGATAGGAATGGAGTCCTACTCCCAGCCACAGCCTGGAGGGGCTCTGAACAGTAATCTGATGACTACAGCTCTCTGGTTGGGGCCTTGTCAAAACCACAGCTGAGGTAGGTTTCTCCTTTCCTCTCCAGCCATGCAACCCTTTCAGTTCTGAACTGATGAAACTAAGCTTGCCCCATCCTCCAACTGCTGTTTGTGAGCCCCCAGCCCATCCCATGCTGTCTTGTGAGGCATTACAGGCTCTATACCATGGAACATGCTTGGCTGCATTTCCTTCAGAAATCTCTTCTGATTTTCTGCTGCACTAACTCTAGAAGCTTGACAAAAGTCTTAGGCCACATATCTCACCTTAATTGCTTCACTTTCTAAAGCCTGAAGGATTTTAGCATTTATCTCTTCATTACCTACATTAAAACCAAAGAGGTGAGGGTCAGAAAGACAATCCCAGCAGGAAAGAAGCAGATGAATTCCCCCCCCTTCCCATTAGTCTTTGCAGCAGCTACTCACCAAGTCGAGTGTTGATGAAGAGTCTGGGAACACTCTGAGGGTAGTTGTCTTTTTTACCCTTAAAGATCTCACTGGCAATTACTTTCTGTTCCAGCTGCAAGGACAAAAGAGGTCTGCTTGCTCAGTATGAAATTTCTCCTTAATAAAATGAGATTTGTCTTACACCAAGGAAGGGACATCTTGTGGTTGGGTTATTTTAGCAGTCATCTAGCTCTGATCTCCTGAATCATACTAGTCATGGAATTACCCCAAATATTCCCTCTCTCCCCTTTTCAGCAGCCACCCTTTCTTCCAGGGAGGAACAGAAGTTCCTTTTTCTCCTCCCCTTGAAGCTCAGAAGTGTGCATCATCTTTCCCCTCTAATCTGGACATGGCACCTAGCCACTGCCTTTCAGTAATGCTCATGGTTAAAAAGTCTGCAGCAGCTCTTCAGGAGGAAGAGGTGAAGCCAAAGAGTAGGCTTCTCCTGCTCTGCCCCATTTGGGTTTGGTCCTGTTTGAGATTATTTCCCCTCCCACTCTGAAGCCTTTCAGCTGGTCAATTATCTGAAGCACTGATAAAGTCATGTCCATATTAGCACTGACACACTGCAGCTCTGATGGCCTCAACCTTCTCTGCCTTATCCTCTGGCAGCACAACTCAGTTCAGCTGCTGTGCTGCCCTGGGAATTCCTGTTGAGACAATTAGTCACCATCAACCTTTGGTCCCTCTGACAGTGGCAGCATTCCAGGGTACAGTTACCCTATGCTGTAACTGTGAGCTGTGCTGTTGGCTCCTAACTTGTGCTCCTGGAGGACAAAAGCAGAGAGTGGAGCAAACAGGACAGAGCCTGTGCTTTTTTTTGGGCAAATGCAGGTTCTGGGTTGCTGTTCCATGGTGTGAAGTACCTGAGGTGAGTCACAGGCTCAAATGTGGACAGGAGCTGCTGTTAGGGGGGAGTCTGGTTTGCTGGGGAAAGGCAAGTGTTCTGCTGAGTCTCAGCCAGGGGTGGGATTACTCCTGTGTCCCTAATCACTAGCTCAGCTACAGCCTGTCCCTGCATGTGCTTAATGCCCTGCAGGCCTGCTCAGAGCACAAGCAACTGTGCCTACAGAAAGCTTAGCAGCAGCTCTCACTGTGCTCACTTGTTCCATGCTTACATTTCCTATTCTGTCCCTTCACTAAGCCTTTTTTCATGTAGAACCCCTCCCTTCCCTACCTTTCCATGGACTAAGATGAATCAGACCTCAGTATCATTTTCATTCCCTTCAGCCAGAGCAGCTCTGGCTGCTAGTGTAAGATCTCTGTTTGGAAAATGAGTGGCTCTGTGTTTGCAGAGCTCTTACTCTACCAGAATAATGCAGCTTTTGACATTTTCCTCTCTCATGGAAAGAATAACAGGGCCTTGCAGTACAGAAGTTACACAGGGGCCTGGCTCTACAGGACTATTTAAATGGTGTGTATTGAAATCTGGATAGAAGGGGTTTGTTTCAGGCACATTCTAAACCCAAACCCCCAAAAATATTAAGCTGAAAGATAAACCAATCAGTGTCCTTAACTCACCAGGGAAGAAAGCAGTGATTCAAGAGTGCTTCCACCTCCCCCTTGCCTGTGACTGCCCCTGCACCAGCACCCTCCCTCCCACCCAGCTCCTCCTTCCCCTCATTTCCTACAATAGGTCTGAGCCCTTCCCTCCCCCTCCTGGGAGCATCAGTGCTTCCTACAGTCAGGTCAGGTTGCCTCCTACCTGCTGCTTCCACTCGGGGCTGATCCTCTTGCAGTAGGTCCAGACCATGTTCTGCATGCAGAGCTGTCGCAGGAGCTCAGATGTCTGAAGAGGAAAGGGCAGAGAAAAAGAGCATGATCCAAAATGCCAAACCAGTTCACAGAGTGAAGACCAAGTGCTGCATTCAAGTACTGTTTCATTACTGAGAGCTGCTTTTAAAATGAAATAATGGGAAGTTATTTTTGCCTTTTCTTGGAGGTTGCCCTACAACCTTCTCCCAGCTGCTTTGGAATGGAGAGTGAAAACCAGGAGCACACCACTTCACCCTGCTGTGCCCCTCCTTGCTTCCAGCTGTCCCTGCAAGCCAAACAAACAAGGACCCAGGGACAAGAGAACTCTGGGGCCTGCTGCAATATTTTGTTTTGCCCAGATAGAAACCCACTGCTGCTGAAATAAGAGAGGAAGGTCAGAATGCTCTTCACATTGTCACTGCAGCCAGCTCAGCCAGCCAGAGGGGAAACAAATTGTTCAGAGAAAATGGGAAGAAAACCTCAGCAGACCAGGAGAAACTGGTGCTGCAGCAGCACCACACTCTGCAGAGCTTCCATGCTGCAGCTCTGATGACTTCACAGATGTGCTAATTACACCTGTTTGATGGTTGGATTAATTCTACCTGTAGAGATGCTCATGCAGCATGGAGCCTGAACCAGAACCTAGTTCATTCTTTCCTCATCACAGGAGGCTCCCACCAGGCCTTTGGTGGCCCTGTGGCCTTCAGTCCTGCCCTTAGCCTCATCCACCCTGCCTGCCATCCACCTGCTCTGGTGCCCTTGTGCCTACCTGACGGAGGGAGGGAGGAGGAGTTGGCCATGATTTGTCCAAAACATTTTTTGGTAAATTCCTCTTGAGGTTCATGAGGAAGGAGAACCTGATGTGATCCAGGAAGTACTCGTTCTCGGGGCAGCGGGGCCGGTCCCGCCACATGAACCCTTTAATGAACCTGGGGAGAAGACAAGGAGGTCAGAAAATGAGAGAAGTGATACTTAGAGATCTTAATGGTGATAGCTGGGGACCCTAGAGCTGCCTTCCAATACCTGAAGGGATCCTACAGGAAGGTGGAGAGGGACTTCTCATAAGGGTGTCTAGCAGCAGGGCAAGGAGGAATGGTTTGAAGCTGAGGGAGAGGAGGTGTAGAGTGGATTTGAGGAATTTCTTCAGTACAAGGGTGGTGAGACTCTAGAATGGGCTGCCCAGGGAACTTGTGGATGCCTCCTCCCTGGGAGTGCTAAGTCCAGGGTGGATGAGGCCTTGAGCAGCCAAGTCTAGTGAAAGGTGTCCCTGACTAGAGCAGGGAGGTTGGAGGAGATGATCTCTGAAGTCCCTTCCAACCTAAGCCATTCTATGACCTCTTCCAGTCCAACCATTTTCTAGGCTTAACAGTTGTAATTAGTTATAAACCACTGATGCTGTAGTAATGAAGCTTCTGATCATCACAGTGATGAAAATGAGGGTTGTTCTTCACACACCTTCTGATGGTCTCTACTGCCCACTTCTTCTTGGCTGCTTTTTGGCGCCCGAGGGTTCCCCGCCACCAGGACTGGATGGCTATTGCTGGAGAGAACACAAAGAAGGAGCACTCAGGGAGCCCCTCCACACCAACCCTGACTCCTACAGAACTGGCAGCACAGAGAGCTCAAGAAAGGCTGCTCTGGAAATACACAGCCTTCAACAGGCCATAGGGGGATGGATCTTATTTAAGTTCTTAGCAATAGGATAGAGAGGCTAAAGGTCAGTGAAAAGCACCAGCTGCTGGGAACGGCTGCCTGGGGGCTGCTGGGTGAACAGGAGCCAAGGCTGCTGCTCTTCCTCAAGACTTTCACAGACTAAAGGTGGGAGGAGGGGGGAGCCACACCAACATCTTCCACTCTACTTCCAGCAAAGCTTTGGCAACGTTTCTGCTTGCACATCAAAGTCCTCTCTGACACCAAGGCTGCTTCAAACCCCGCAGCGCCCTGCAGCTTCCTCACTCCTACCTGAGTGTTTCATGTGCAGGAATTTCTTCCGACGGTAGAAGCCTCTCCACGTGGCCTGCATTTTTGTTGCTGAAAGGGCAAGGAAAAGCAGCAGGTTGAGATTGGGACCCAGCAGAGTTTGGCAGAAAAGAGTCTCAAACTCCAACAAAAATCCCTTCCTGAACAAACAGCCAAAAAAAAACAACTAGTAACTGGCAAAGAGGCAGCTGATTGTCCACGGAGCTCCTGCAGTCTGGGTGACTCACCCAGGCTCTGCTTCCTCACTTCCAGGGCATCTTCTGTTGCAAACAAGGTCTTGGGAAATCGGATAAAAATCTTTGTTCTAGAAATAGAAATGCAGAGTTACGTGTAACGTGCTGCAGGGGCTTGCTTCCTGCCCTCACTGTCCCCTTGGGGATCTCTACTCTTCCCCTCCCCCAGCAGACACAGGAGGATTATTTAAAAGCAGCGACACAGATGTCCAATGATTCGTAAGAGAGGAGAGAAGTCCTCACCTGCCCATTTTGTACTCTTCCTGTTTGTAGCCCAGGTGCTTCACCAGCACAGCCACCCCGTCGTGGGGCCGCCCGTCCCACGTGGGCCACGTTTCCGGACACAGAGACTTGTACCTGCCAAGGGACAGCAGAGAAGACCTCAGGGAGAGCAGCCTGCTCCACACAGGGCCCTGCTTCTCCCTCCCACAGGAAAACAAGTGTTCAGGTGTAAGGGCTGCCTCTGCTGTTCAGAACAGCTCCCCAGCTTCCACCACCTCTGGGACCAAGCCCATGGGCAGGGAGCAGCAGAGAGAGCAGTCCAAGGCCCTCCTACCTCTGCAGGAACACCTCGTATTTCCTTCGATAGGCAAAGCCAGCTCTGCGCACTCGGAGGTTCTCCATCAGCCCCAAGTATTTCACTTGGTGTCGGATTATGACTTCGTCAAATCGGTCTTGAGAGGGCACCAGAAGAGAGGCCATGGTCAGTGTGTAGCTGTCCCTCAGCATGCTCAGCTCTTGGCTGCCTCTTACACAGCCAGCTTTAAGCTCTCAGCCATTCTCACAGTGCAGGTCCCACACCACCCACTCTGTGTCTCCTGTCTCCCTCCCCCTGCACTAAGCATTTTTGTTCAGTTCCAAAAAAGAAGTTTCCCTTTAGGATGTTCTGTGTGTGCAGGAGGAGGAAGACATGGGGGAGAATTAAAGGTCATTAAAAGGAAGTCAGGTTAATTAAGGATTACCCTACCCCACCCAAGAGCAGGGCTTCCATTCTGAGTCCTGGCTGTTGGTACTGCCACCACCTCCCTACAAGAAGCTCTGACACAGACCCAAACTGAGAAGATCTTGCAGGATCATTTGGGCTCCTTGCTGTGCCTCACTGGCTGGGATCTGGGCAGCTCTATCTAGAGCTGGCATAGAAACAGAAACAAAGAGGAAGGCCATACCAGCCTGTTTGGCATCGTTGGGTTTAATGCAGCGGATGTAGGAAGGTTCTTTGGACATCAGGATCTCCATGAGCTTGGCAAGGCTGTTTTTAAACTGAGTTGCTGCCTAAGGAGCAAAGAAAGGAAACCTTCTAAGAACCAATGGCTTAGAGCTGATGCTTGTGACTGCAGGACAAACCTGTCTCCCAGCTTTAAATGTGAGAGGCTGGGGTTCAGATGGTGCTGGTAGACAGGACGTTGTCTTTTAAGGAGAGGAAATGGTCCTACGCCCACCCAGCTCTGCTGCTCTTACCGTTTCTGGCCTCTTCTTGTCTGTCAGCTCTGTCCTGTCAAAGCACTGATTTATGATGGGGTTCTCAGAGTTGCACATGGTCTGCAGAGAGAGAGGTTTTCAGAGATCAAGTACAGAGCACTCTTCAGAGAGCTACCCAAGAAACATAGGACAAAACTCTGTGTGTGTGTTCCTTTCTTTTGCTTTTCAATACTGAAGTGAACTCTGGGCACCTCAGTTTGTCTGTTCATAGTGCAGCCCCAGGGACATGCATTCTCCAGGAGCCTGGAAGGATCTTTTCCCCTCAGGTGCCACCACCCCCTTTTAAACCAGACTCTTTGTTCTGCTGAGTATCCTTTATCCACACACTCACCTCCTTCAGGTTCCGAAAGAGAAGGTCATTGTTTTTATCTAGAAAACCTGGAAGAGAAAGAAACCACTCAGGCTGCCACTGCTGCTCTACAGGAGCCTCACAGCAGGGCAGGAATGGAGATGGGGAATTCATCTTCAGTCCTCAACTCCTTCCTAACATCCAATCTGAAATGGGGAGATTCAGATTGGATGTTATGAAGAAGTTCTTCACCATGAGGAGAGTGAGAGACTGGCACAGGTTGCCCAGGGAGGTGGTGGAAGCCTCATCCCTGGAGGTTTTTAAGGCCAGGCTGGATGTGGCTGTGAGCAACCTGATCTCGTGTGAGGTGTCCCTGCCCATGGCAGTGGGGTTTAGCCTGGAGAAGAGGAGGCTCAGGGGGGACCTCATTGCCCTCTACAACTATCTGAGGGGTGGTTGTGGCCGGGAAGGGGTTGGTCTCTTCTCCCAGGCAAGCAGCACAAGAACAAGAGGACACAGTCTCAAGCTGTGCCAGGGGAGGTTTAGACTCGAGGTGAGGAGGAAGTTCTTCACCGAATGAGTCGTTCGTCATTGGAATGTGCTGCCCAGGGAGGTGGTGGAGTCGCTGTCCCTGGAGGTGTTCAAGAGGAGATTGGACGTGGCACTTGGTGCCATGGTCTAGTCATGGGGTCTGTGTTGATAGGTTGGACTCGATGATCCTCGAGGTCCTTTCCAACCCAAGTTATACTGTGATAATGTTGCTGTGATACTGTGATAATGTTGGACCTGGATGATCCTTGAGGTCCGTTCCAACCCTAACAAGTCTATGATCTCCTTAATCAAACAATGTGTGGACACAATCTGTGCCCAGAGCTTGCTTTACTGCCTGGGCAGCTGTTGTAAGTGCAAGGGCAGAGGGAGCAGAGCTGATGAGTCACTCACCTGCCACACTGTAGGTGACATCTCCAGCGTAGTGCAGAAGCCGGAACTCCTCCCGCCCCAGGGACTTGCGAGTTTTTTGGTCGGCAAGTTTGTGCCTGGAAAGAGAGAAGAAACTTCCTGAGAAACCAACAGTTTGTTTGAGGGGGAGATTCACTTCAAAAAGCACTCCAGGATTTGATCCCAGAGCAGGACTGTGCGAGCACAGAGGCCAGGCAGGGAACAGATCTGACTTGCTCTGACTTTCAAGGCCAAACCCAAAGAAAGTTATCAACAAGCAAATCATGAAGCTGTCACAAAGTGTATTTGTGTTTGTCTCACTTCAGCCTCCTGCTGAGGTGAGGGAGGGTTGTGTGCATATGAAATTAGAGGCAGCAAGCAAGAGGGCAGTGAATAGCTGGCAGGAGGCTGGCACACTCCTGAGATGCTACACACATCCTTAGCACAAACTTGGCATGCAGTAAGATATCCAAAACTGCAGTGAACAACCTGCAAGGTGCAAGATGGAATGAACACCCTCTGGGCAATGTGGGGACAATAGGGGCAGGCTGCCAAGGTCAGAGGAGGATATTGATACCCTCTGGGCAGCAAAGGGGCAGAGGTGAGTTAGTGCAACATGAACCTCCCCATTTTGAAAGCACCAGCACTGCTTACATGACTAATGCACACATCTCTGAGCACAGCACAGTTCTGCTCTGTGTTCTAATTACTGCTAGGCCTCAGCTGAGTTAGCAGTTGTCTCACCAGTGGCCTCATAAAGCAGGAGTTTGTCACATCTGAAGTACTGGGCCAGATCTTGGAAGAGCCAAGCAGCCAAAAGCCTGCACATTCCTTGGATTTCTTAGCAGTAGGAAGCCAGCCCAAGACAACCTTGCTTATTCTGTATCACCCTAACTCACAACCTGATCTCTTGCAAAAGAAAACAATCCTTTCCAGTGGGATGCTACAGCCACACACACAATGGGAATAAAGCTCCAGGCTCTGTGCCACACAAGCACCCACCAGAGAAACTGCCCTCAGCTCTGGGAGCACTCACGTGACAAAATGAGGGTGGTTCTTCACAGTTTCCTCCAGTTTCTCCAAGAAGGTCATGTCTGTGGCATCCCCAGGCCTCAGGCACTCCTCATCCTACAACACACATTCCAGTATGGAGTTCATAGAATCAATCAGGTTGGAAAAGGTCTCAGAGACCATCAAGTCCAACCTGTCACCCAGCACCTCAGGACTACTAAACCGTGGCCTCAAGTGCCACATCCAATCCCTTTCTGAACACCTCCAGGGACTGTGACTCCACCACCTCCCTGGGCAGCACATTCCAACTCTTTCTGGGAAGAACTTTCTCCTCACCTCAAGCCTGAACTTCCCCTGGCACAGCTTGAGACTGTGTCTTCAATAGGCAAGAACTCAGCACACAGGCCCCAGCCCCAGTTCTGTCTCACTGACCACCTCCCCAGGTTGACCCTTTGGCCTTTAGCAGGTAGGGCAGCCCTTGTGCCAACACAGGAAGAATAATGAGCTGAAAAGGAAAACATTTTGCTCTTTCCAGACTGACTGGAAGCTTCCTTCCCAAGAGCAGATGGAGGTGCTACAGTATGGCTTTTAACAGTGTCACTGTTCAGTGCATCATAGCTCTCCCCAAACAATCCAATTCGAAGCTTGGACCTTTTTCCCCCACAATGTTCTTGCCCTTGTTTGCCACTGCACTGCCCCAGGTTTTTTCCATGTACAAAGGTGCTGCCAACTCACCAGAATAGAAATGATGCCTTTGAACTTCTCTTCCACCAAATCACAAATTATTTTGTTGTTGAAATACTGCACTGGTTCCCACTACAAAGACAAGAAATCGCACTTGGGTGAAAACAATTCCAGCCTGGAAAAACACAGCAGCACTTGAGAGCATTTCAGATAGCACCTCCCTTAAACACAATGTTCCTGTCAGATTGCAAACCAAGCCTTCTCACTCCTCAGTTTTGCTCTCCAAACAGTCCCTTTCAGTGGCAAATCTTTTCTATCAGAGACTGGCTGTGGCATGACTCACTGCCAGCTCTATCACCACAGAGTTTCAAACACAAAGGGAAAAGGAAAGCTCTTCAATTTGTTTGCTTTGCAGACCATTAGCACCTCTTTTTCCAATTATCTGTCCCCTGGCCTGCAGGAGGTGCTGCAGAGGAGACAGTGGAAGCGATCACAGGTTGGTAGGGGTTGTTAGGAAGGGACCTCTAGAGATCTTCAAGTCCAACCCCCCTGCCCGAGCAGAGCCACAGAATCTAGCACAGGTCACACAGGAAGACATCCAGACAGGGCTGGAAAGTCTCCAGAGAAGGAGACTCCCTCTCTGGAGAGCCTGCTCCTGCAACCCTTATAGTAAAGAAGTTCTTCCTCACGTTGAGGTGGAACTTCCTGTGCTGTACATCCATTGCCCCTTGTCCTCTCACAGTGCACAAGTGAGCAGAGCCTGTCCCTTCCTTCCTGACCCCCAGCCCTCAGGTATTTATAGACATCTATTAGGTCCCCTCTCGGTCTTCTCTTCTCCAGACTAAACAGCCCCAGGTCTCTCAGCCTTTCCTCACAATGCAGTGCTCCAGTCCCTTGATCATCCTTGTAGCCCTCTGTTGGACTCTCAAGTAGATCCCTGTCCCTCTTGAACTGGGGAGCCCAGAAGAGGTGGGGGTGGCTCTTACCGCGATCCCTTCTGACTCGTACTCCTCCTGCTCTGACTTCAAGGTCAGCTCGATGAAGAGCTGCTGCAGTTTTTCATTACAGTAATTGATACAAAACTGCTCAAAGCTGCAAGCAAAAACAATAATCAGAAAGATAATCACTCATACTGTAGCACAAGTCAAAGGAGCTATAAACAAGTGGGCAGTGGCATGAACAGATCTCTGTGCACATCAGAGCTTCTGTGAAATGTTTCTTTACTGAATGCATACATTTAGTAAGTTCATTATTTAGTGGATCTCATGGAAGAGTTTCAGGAGAGAAAAAATGGACAAGAAAGGTAGAACACAAACTTAATACTGCAAATGTGAGAGTCTCAGTTCATTGCTCTCAGCCAGTCAGGGTCCAGGCCCTGACACAGCTGGAGTTTTATAGCTGTGCTTTCCCCTCCACACCAACGTGGCCAGAATGCCACCACAGCCACCGCTGTGCCAGAGAGCTGGACAAAGGCATAGTTCAAACTGCTGCATGAATATGCCCCCCACAAGACAACAGGCTCTTTAAAATACCAGGAATGCTAAATGTTAGCTGGATGTCCAGAGCTTGAGGAGGCCCAAGTTATTCAAGCCATGTCCCAAAGCAGAAATGCCATCTCTTTTGCTAGCTTAAGAGCACCAGAGAGGCAATAAAGTCTTGTTTCACAAGAACACACCATAATGAGTTTACTCCACAGACACTGAAAGAAACCAACCTGTTGTGCTGGAAGACTTCAAACCCATAGATATCAAGCAATCCTAGGACTGTTGTACTTCTCCAGCCTGGAAACTCTCCTTCCTGCAATAGGGCAAAAGAAATCTATCACAGGCCCTTATTAATTTTCTTTCCTCCTTATCCTCTTCTTAACAGAAAGCAAATCAATTTAGAAATCACCCTGCAGCATGGAGCTTGCTCTTCCTCTGATTGTAAAGCTGCTTTTCACACAGCAAAGAGAAGGTTCACTTACCTTGTAAGCAAGAGACTTGTTAACCTTGTTCACCAGCCAGGAGAACGTGCGGCCGTATATCGCCTTAGCCAGCGCGTCCCTGGCGTAGGCTGCCTGCTCCAGGTTCAGAGGGCTGATGAGCTGCAAGCAAAGGAGAGAAAAGCCACTCAACAACCTTTCCACTCAGGGATTACATTTCCCTAGTCCATTGTTAATAAAGAGCTGCTCAACAGCACCCTGTCTGCCTCAGCTCACATCACAGCTGTCCAGGCAGCTGGTTGTCATTAGGCTGTGGGACTCCTGCTCTGACAACCTCCAGTGACAAGTGAGAAGTGAACAGGCTACTTCTGGAGACAGTTGATGAGGTATCACTGCTTGGTTTAATCCCATGTGCCTCCAGACCCCCAGGCCACGTTCTTACCTCTTCCCCTTTTGCTATGATCTTCTTGTGGATCAGCGCGTCCCGAAGAACAGAGCCCTCGACCGCTAGGAGCTGCAAAGCAGCAGAATATTCAGTTCTGAAGCTGCAGGATCAACTGATTCTTAATAAAGACATCAAAAAGGCTAACTGCTGAAATGCAGTCCAGTGAAACAACCCTTCATTTGCCACTGAGACTGCAGGACTTGCAGCACCAGTCCTTCCCTAGCTACCAGATAGCACAAAGAACCGACAGAGCAAAGCCACGAGGGTTCTTCCTTTCAAACGGAGCAGGTCCACTCCCACCCCCCTGACTGAAGGTGAAAATCTTAAGGCAGTGGTGCATCAAGTGGCAAACCAAGAAGTTGTCAGGGTTTTGATGTTAACATTTGCATTTTATTTAGGTCAAATAAAAGAAATGGATGAAAACCTCTAAATCATATTCCAGTATTGTATGATGCTCAAAACAGGGAAACCTCTAACTCACAGAATGGCTTAGGTTGGAGGGGACCTCAGAGATCATCTCCTCCAACCTCCCCACCACGGGCTGGGACACCTCTCAACTAGACTCAGCTGCTCAAGGCCTTGAACACCCCCAGGAAGAGGCATCCACAAGCTCTCTGGGCAGCCTATTCCAGAGTCTCACTACCTGAGATACTGAAGAACTTCTTCCTAAGATCCACTCTAACCCTGCTCTCCCTCAGCTTCAAACCATTCCCGACTTGTCCTGTCACTAGACACCCTGATGAAAAGTCCCTCTGCAGGCTTCCTGTAGGACCCCTCTAGGATCAGGATTCATCTAATTCCTCAGGTAATGCAGCTCCAGGTGGTGATACTCACCCTGGCCAGGTACTTGATCTGATTCTCTGTGGTGACCTGAGCATTTCCTTGCTCATCAGCAGCAAACTGTACGTTGCCCAGGTGCAGCACGCTCGCCACAATGCTCAGCAAATCCTAGGATGGAAGCAGGAGGCAGAAAACCAGGATGATGAAACCAATGCAGAGAGAGAAAAAGCAGTGAGAGTTTGAAGGGAAATAACATTTTGGGGTGTGTGTGTGGGGGGGTGTTTCAGGATGGTTTTTTGCACTAAATGCAATCATTCAGGCTTTGGCCAGAAAAATTCCTTTGGTGTGGGAAAATCCTCTGTGCCAAACAAAGCCTCACCTCCACCTCGCTGTCGTTGAAGCTGATAATGGACAGGGCTCTTCGCACTATCTTCCAATCATTCTTATCATTTATGGAACTGACCCTTGCACAGTGACCCTAAAATGACACAGGTGGACAGAAACAAGTGAAGAGCTGCTGAGGATGGCCGTGTGCTCAGAGCACTGCCTGCCACAGGTTTCTTTTCACAGCAGTCGTCTCAGTGCTGGCTTTTGAAGCAAGGGAAGGAGCCTGCAAAGCCGGCTGAGGACATCTCAGTCCCAGATTGCAGCAGTGCCATCAGAATGCCCAGCTCAGGCTCACCTTCACTAAATAGTGATACTGCTGGGGGTTCTTCTCGAGGCCCAGCCTCCGCAGTAAATCCTCTTCCCCTCCTTCTAGCAGCTGGTAGAAAATGTGGAAGTTCCTCTCCCCGTGATTCTGGTGGACGACTCGGGATTTCTCCAGGAGGTAGTTCAAGATGTGGCCCCCGACAGGAGCCCCCTAAATCAAACCAGACACATTGGAACAGCTCATCAGCACAGAGGAAAACATTTCTGCTGCTTGGTGGCCTCTTCAAAGACAGGGAGGATACAAAATGATAGCCTACAAAGAGACAGAAAATGATCTGTCTGTTTCCTATCACCATCTCTAGTTCCACAGAGTGGCAATTTGAGTGCTGGAGTGTGTGCAAAACGAGCTAGCAAGTGACAATGACACAGCATAATGCAGATCACAGCTACAGCACACACTGGAGGGGATCTTGAGTTCTGGAAAATTCCTTCTCTGAAGGAATTCAACACAAGGAAAAGTAGGTAGGGAGGGACTGCAGGCTGAGATGCTTAAATGACTGCAGTGTGCTGAGCTGCTTGCTTCCTGCACTGTGCTCACCTTGATAGCGTGGGACAATTTGGATCAGAATCAAATCAAACACTATGCAAAGTTACACAGGGCAGAGACTATTCAGACCACAGCTGGCTTATGGGCATTTAGTTTGGGAGTAACTAATTCCATGGTACACATATGCCCTAGATACAGGAGGAGTTGATCTCACTGTGTCCTTAGAGAGAGAAAGGGGGGGAAGGAAGAAAGGGAAGTGTGTACTGTGAAATCCTCTGGAACCAAACTCTACCACGCTTAGGCAAGAGAAAAGAATGCAAAGCAATCACTGCATGAGCACAGCAGTACATGAAAGCACAGGCAACAGAGAACCTCTGCTATGGCTGGGACCAGTTCTGAAGTGTAAAGCAGACTGCAAGTTACCCTGTAATCAAACTGCACATCCATGTACTTCCCAAATCGGCTGGAGTTGTCGTTCCGAAGGGTTTTTGCATTTCCAAAGGCCTGAAACAGAAAGGAGTTAAGAGAAAAAACAAACAAAAATGAAAGGAGATTATTTCTAAGCACCGTGGGGAAGCTGCCAGTTGTTTGTTTACAGCCTTTAAAGCCTTGTGTTGTCCTTTTGGCAAGGGAAAAGCAAGAAGGAAACAGATTGCTACCCAAATTCTAATGCTGATCTCTGCACCCAGCGCAAGCGCTGCAGATGGAGCATGCCTCTGCAAACATTTCCATCCCCCCATGCAAGCTTATTTTCATGCCAGTTCACTGCTGACAACATATGTCACGTCTGACAGTCTTTTCAAAGCTTCCTCCTTTATCACAGCCATTTGCTGGCAGTCTCCTGCAGCTCTGCTCGCAGCAGGCACTCTCCTGCCTTTCCCCCCTCGGCCAGCACACCTTGCCCGGGCACATTTGAGAACAGAGCAGAAATATGGAATGGAATAACAATGACAGCTCAGGACTGGACACTAGAGGACACCACAGCACCAGGAAATGCACCCCCAAATGCATTTATCAGAGGGCAATGCAGCGGATGTGTCACTTGTGGCTTTGCAGACTTAATCCGCACGGCAGAGCTCGTCCCACACCCACACCCGTGCCTCTCCCTGCAGCCCAGCCCCTGCAGAACTGCTCCTGGTGGGCTGGAGAGGGCCAAATGAGCTCAGCAGCAGCCATCTCCTTGCCTCACAAGCAATCAGGACTCCCCTTGTGTACATGCAAACATATCTGCCCACATGCCGTGACCCAGTGCTCCCAGGACAGATGATCTGCTCCGTGCAGACAGCTGAGCCATGCCCGGTGGGGTCCAGCTGCCCCCACCCCCTCAGCTGGAAAATGTGAGTGCTGCTGGCATGGCTAACGTCAAGTTTCCATGCTGCAGGCTCTAGAGTTACCTCCAGGACGGGATTGGATTGTAACAGTCGGTCCTTCACGGTCTCCACCTGCTGGCTGGCTGGACAGGTCATGGCATAGTACTGCAGGATCTTCTTGGTGGCCTCCGTTTTGCCGGCGCCGCTCTCCCCCGAGATCAGAATGCACTGATCCTTCCTCTCCATGCGCAGGGAGCGGTACGAGTTGTCTGCAATCGCGTAGCTGAGGGACAGTGAGAGCCAGACATCGGTTTGCTTCCACAAGCCAAGGGCACAGACTCCTCAGCTGAGGCTGTCCCACAGTGCCAGCTCCCAGCAGAGACACCTCAAAGAAGCAGGTGTCCACGGGCTGGGTCCACAGCATATTGCCTCTGCACACTGCTGACGCCACTGGGGATTGCTGAACACTGTTTGAGTCTGGAGAGAAGACTGAGAGGGGATCTAATAAATGTATGTAAATATAGGAGGGTTGGGAAGGAAGAAAGGGACAGCCTCTGCTCACTTGCACCCTGTGATAGGACAAGGGGCAATGGATGTAAACTAGAGCACAGAAACTTCCACCTCCTCAACATGAGGAAGAACTTCTTCAGGCAGGGACACCTCACACTAGATCAGATTGCTCAGAGCCACATCCAGCCTAGCCTTAAAAACCTCCAGGGATGAGGCTTCCACCACCTCCCTGGGCAGCCTGTGCCAGTGTCTCACCACCCTCATGGGGAAGAACTTCTTCCTGACATCCAGTCTGAATCTATCCACTTCTAGTTTTGCTCCATCCCCCTCAGTCCTATCACTACCTGACATCCTAAAAAGTCCCTCCCCAGCTTTCCTGTAGGCATCCTTCAGATACTGGAAGGCCACAATTAGGTCTCCTCAGAGCCTTCTCCTCTCCAGACTGAACAGCCCCAACTCTCTCAATCCTGGCAACTGCTTACAGAAGGAGAGAGGAAGAGAAGGACCAGAGAGGTGCAGTGGCAAAGGATCCAAGCCTTTCACAATGCACTTGTGTAGGACCTCCACCACACTGTTTTCAGCTGTCTTACACGTGTTGACCAAGCAGATCTCCTGCCTTCATACACTTGACAACCTTTCAGCAGCTTTGCCTTTCCAACCCCCCAAAACTCTCATGCTGTGAAATTAATTACAAATTATCACACCAAAATAACAGCCATGGCTGCCTCAGGTCTATTAATACCTGGTGCTAAGGCAACACCAATGAGCTACCTAGCAACACAACTGCACACCTACCCCACTGAAGCCATCAAGGCCTTCTCTTCCCATCCACATTCTGTCTCTGGAGTATTTGGAAAACAGTTGAAAATGCAAATGTGATTTAAAGATCTGCCCCTGCACTGCATGCCCTTGCTGGGGGATTTGATGGTCCTACAAGGACCTATGTCCTGTGAGGACAGAGAGTTGGGGCTGCTCAGTCTGGAGAAGAAAAGGCTCTGAGGAGGCCTTCTTGTGGCCTTCCAGTATCTGAAGTGGGCTACAAGAAAGCTGGGGAGGGACTTTTTAGGATGTCAGGTGGTGATAGGACTGGGAGGAATGGAGCAAAGCTAGAAGTGGGGAGGTTCAGATTGGATGTCGGCTGTACAGTCTGCAGAAGAGAAGGCTCCGAGGAGACCTAATTGTCGCCTTCCAGTATCTGAAGGGGGCCTACAGGAAGGCTGGGGAAGGACTTCTCAGGATCTCAGGTAGTGATAGGACTAGGGGGAATGGAATGAAGCCGGAGGTGGGGAGATTCAGGCTGGATGTGAGGAGGAGGTTCTTCACCATGAGAGTGGTGAAACCCTGGAATGGGTTGTCCAGGGAGGTGGTCGAGGCCCCGTCCCTGGGGGTGTTTAAGAGCAGGCTGGATGAGGCTCTGTCCAGCCTGATCTAGTGTGGGGTGTCCCTGCCCATGGCAGGGGGGTTGGAACTAGATGATCCTTGTGGTCCCTTCCAACCCTGAATGAAACTATGAAACTATGAAACTTCTTCCCCATGAGGGTGGTGAGACACTAGAACATGTTGCCCAGGGAGGTGGTGGAAGCCTCATCCCTGGAGGCTTTTAAGGCCAGGCTGGATGTGGCTGTGAGCAACCTGATGCAGTGTGAGGTGTCCCTGGCCATGGCAGGGGGGCTGGAAATGGATGATCCTTGAGGTCCCTTCCAACCCTAACAATTCTATGATTCCATACAACCTTGCTCAGAAAGCTGGCAGTTGTGCACACCCCATGCAGAATTCACTTCACTTAAAGATGTTTAGGGTCCCATTTAGAACCACAGAATTGTCAGGGTTGGAAGTGACCTCTAGGATCATCCAGTTCCAACCCCCTGCCGTGGGCAGAGACACCTCACACTAGATCAGGTTGCTCAGAGCCACATCCAGCCTAGCCTTAAAAACCTCAAGGGACCGTTCACTTAAAGGATGTTTAGGGCCCCATTTGTAGCACCCATCTCTACCCCCCTGGCAGGCTGTGAAGAGGACAGGGTGTGACAGAACAGAATAGGATATAGGAATAGGAACAGAATAGGATATAGGAATAGGAACAGAATAGGATATAGGAATAGGAACAGAATAGGATATAGGAATAGGAACAGAATAGGAACAGACCAGGTTGGAAGAGACCTTCAAGATCATCAAGTCCAGCCCATCATCCAACACCACCTAATCAACTAAACCATGCAACCAAGCACCCCATTAAGTCTCCTCCTGAACACCTCCAATGATGGTGACTCCACCATCCATGGGAAGCATGCTGTGTTTCAAGGCTGCTGGGATAACTTTTCTCCATGGAATGACTGCATGCACCACACTTCCCAGAGAACCCAGTGCTCAGGCCTGCCCTTACAACTATTTTGACACTGGAATAGCAACCCTGAAGTGTTTTGTCTCTCTAAAGTCAGTTTAGAATTAGAGGGGGGGGAAAAAGACACCTGAAATACTGTAAAAGGAGAAGCAGAGGGTACTACACTTCAGTGCTCCTCAGAGTATTTGGAATGTTTTTTAATGGAACAATAAAAACAGTTAACAAAACCCCCACTGTTTTCCCAGCTGGAGCAGCACTGGCATTTGGTACTGAGGCTCTGGGGAGCTTACTTACAAGCTGCACAATTTTTAGTTCTTAAGGGATGAGTTAAAACAGGAAAAGAGAGAACAGCCTAAGAAATAGTCAGCTGCTTTGTGATTTAAGTCCCTTTATGTGGCACATGCAGGAATCGAAGCGTATCTGCTTACTGCTCCCTGTTGCACATTAGCATTGCCATCCTGCTCAGTCCTCTGCCTACAGCTCACAGACAAAAAGGTAGCCACAGCCTCAACGATTTTCCACAGTCACAACATTCTCACCTAAGGACAAAGGAGCCCTCAGGAATGCCCTGCTCACAGGCAACAGTGGCTGCACCCAGGCCAAATCCGTAGCTGGAAGGCAGGACTGAAGGTAATCTATGCAGCAGCGCAGCTAAAGCTGGGGTGAGGCTGGACAGCCTCAGAGCTGCTGCCTCTGCACCTCCCAGGTCCTTCACCAGCAACTGCCTAACACTGGTTGAAGCCACTGCTAGTTGCTTCCTTGGGGCAGCTCTCTTAGCTGGGGCACCCGCATGTAGAGAGGACGTATCGCCCCACCTAAATTAAGAGGAGAACTCAGCAGGTTTGAATGCAGGTTTTGCAGGTTAGGTCCACACAAAAAGCCTGAAATGCTACCAAAAAAACAGAAAGGTGACATTTTCCTCCCAACAAATACAACTTCCAAGTCTTCAGACTTTCCCAAGCACTGGTGTTTCTCTTGCTCTCCATGCTTGCAGCGCATTCTGTTTTGCTTACTCTCCTGGGCTACGTGCCAGCAACAAGAAACAGCCCAAACAGTTTGCTCAAAAATAATAGCATTTACTCTTCCAAGAGCTTCTTTAGGGAAAACAACAACAACAACAACAAAACCAACCCCCAAAAAACCCCACCACAACACTAAAACCTCCAAGAGGTGCTCAGAATTTGGCCACTGGTTCTGAAAGCAAACATTTTGCAGCCAAATGTCCTCAGCTCTCAGTCATCTTCTCTTTCAGTCAGACAGGAAAAAAAAAACCCAGCAATTGCTTTCAAAAATAACTTCAGACCTCAAACTTTTTCTCCTTTTTCTTTTTTTTTAATGGGAAATTGGGAATGCTCACCAGGCCAGCCCATGTAAATAAATACATTCCTTGTTCCAACAGGCTGAGGGTATCTTAGCAACCAGGGAAATACCAGATAAATACTGGTCAGGCAGTAACGGCAGAGGTAGGAAAGAAACCACCACACACACACAGACACACTCTTTCCCCCAGTTAGCCCTATGCTGAATGAGCAGGG
Organism: Melanerpes formicivorus; assembly: GCF_026170545.1. NCBI lineage: Eukaryota > Metazoa > Chordata > Aves > Piciformes > Picidae > Melanerpes > Melanerpes formicivorus. The sequence goes on along the minus strand of NW_027142381.1, from coordinate 5,084,667 downwards.
GAAGCTCACAGCCTGGACATGCAGACCCCAAGTAACCCTGGAACAATGAACTCCTGTCCTGCCAGGGCTGGGTAAGCAGCCCTGTTCCTCCAGCCAGGAAGGAACCAACTCCCTTTCCAAATAGTGCTCTAGCAAAGGCAACTCATCCTCTTTGGAGAGAGGAACAGGAATAGAAAGAGCTGCACACCACACCCTCTGAGGGATCCTTTGTATCCCTGTGACTTTTGGTGCTGCATCTGGGCTGAGGAGCAGTCCTGCCTGCTTGTTTCCACATGTCACTATTGCACAGGGCTGCGTGGGAACAGCACACACTGCACAGTTTACCCACAGGCCACTCACAGGTGAGGAGAGACTTCATAGAAGCTGACACCGCGGTATCGCTCCATGTTCTGCTTGCTGTAGATTTCCAGGTCTTTGTATGGATTCACAGACACCAGCACTGAGCCAATGTATGTCTGAAAGAGAGCACAGGGCAGAGAGGTTACAGAAGGTCTGGCAGTGGAGAGCCCAGACTGCTCTGAAGGCTGTTAGCTTGTTGACAAGGGCTGCCTGCACTGGGGACACTGCTGAGGGCTTCCAGTGAGGCCAAGGAAGTGACATCTGAGTGCAGTTAGAACGGCTTTGCAGGAGTCATGCTAGCTGAAAAACACAGCACCCACAAACAGTTTTAACAGGCAAGAGCAGTGGATTATTTCTGCTGGACCATTTGGGACCAGCTTCAAGCCTGCCACTGCAGAAAGCCTCCCATAGAGTGAAGCCATGACCTGGAAGAATGGGGTGAGAGTTGGATTTTTAGTGCTGGCAAGACCTGTAAATGCCAGCAGACCTCAAGTGCAGCACTGGAGTGGGTGCTCACATCTGTCAACATGACAGCATCCCAGACCAGCTCTGTCATGAGCAACCTATTAAATTTGATAGCACCATCTCCACATGCAGTAGAGCAGAGCTGTGGTAGGGTGGCCTGGGGGCAGCATGGGAGAGGCAGGGCCGGAGACCCCCTGCAGGGCCAGGAGCCCCTGTAGAGCCTATAGAACACTGTAGGACCCTACAGAGCCTATAGAGGTTTATGGGACCCTATGGAGCCCTTTAGGACCCTATGGAAACCTATAAAGGCCTATAGGACCCTATGGAACCCTGTGGAGCCTATTAAGCTCTATAGGATTCTATAGGCACTATAGGACCCAATGGAACCCTACGGAGCCCTATCTATATAACTCCACAGAGCAGAGCTGTAGTAGGCCTTCTACAGCAAGCACCCAGGTTCAGGTGCCTGATGGAGGCTTTGGTGCCTGTGCCTCTGCTGCTCACATAGATGAGGTTCTCCTTGAAGCGCTTCCGCAGGTTCTCGATGAAAGCTGCCTCGCTGGTGAAGTTCTCCAGCAGGACGAAGTCCTGCACCCCCACTCGGTCGCGAGCCGTCAGAGCGCTCTCCATGGTCAGCCGAATCCCGTTAGTCCCTGCTCCCTGCAACCAAAACCAGAGGAAGGTTGGGACATCTGAGAATCACAGAATTGCCAGGGTTGGAAGGCAGCTCAAAGACCATCCAGTTCCACCCCCTCTGCCACAGGCAGGGTACCTCACACGAGATCAGGTTGCACAAGGCCACATCCAGCCTGGCCTTAAAAACCTCCAGGGATGAGGCTTTCACCGCCTCCCTGGGCAACCTGTGCCAGTGTCTCACCACCCTCATGAGGAAGAACTTCTTCCTGACACCCAATCTGAATCTACCCACTTCTAGTTTTGCTCCATTCCCCCTAGTCCTATCACTACCTAACATCCTAAAAAGTCCCTCCCCAGCTTTCTTGTAGGCATCCTTCAGATACTGGAAGGCTGCAATTAGGTCTCCTCAGAGCCTTCTCCTCTCCAGACTGAACAGCCCCAACTCTCTCAGTCTGTCTCCATAGGAGAGGAGCTCCAGCCCTCTGATCATCCTCATGGCCCTTCGTTGGACACACTCCACATCTGTGGTCTTGTCCACAAGAACCATTGACCACAGCTACCTATGAAGAGGAGAGGCTATCAGAACAAGGCCACCTCTACTGCTGAACACACCACTTGTGGGCACTAACACTTTAGCAACTGCTTTAGACTAATTGCTTTGGTGGAAGGCAAACCAGAACCAGGGAAAATTTCATTCAGAGATTGGTTTGGGTTAGAAGGGAACTTAAAGATCATCTAGTCTCACCCTGGCATTGGCAAGGACACCTTCCACTAGAACTGAACTCCCAAGAAGGAGGCATCCACAACCTCCCTGGGCAACCTGTTCCAGTGTCCCCATCCAGTGTTCCAAGCTGTTGCTAAATATCCAATAGTTTTAAATCAATCATTCAAGCAAGCATTTCATGAAGAGAATACAACTTGGATTTCCTTTCCCAGGCATCCTTTAGCAGGAGTGAGACTGAAATGTGTTCTCTCTCTCATTTCATCACAGGAAGTCATTTCGAGCCGAGGAATCTTTTATGACTAAGGATGATTCATCTCATGAGCAAACAGCTTCATGTTGGTGACCAATTTAGCAAGAAACCCAATGGGAAAATTCTGAGCTAATGAGAAATGAGCATTTTTGCACTCCATGCCACTGCTTCTAGAGTGTGACACCAGTACCTGTCCCAGGCACCAAACCACTTCTCTTCCCTGACCCTCTTTTCAAGGTGACCTTTTCGGCACGGGGTGGTTCAGACAAAACCACTTCTGGAAAGCACAGGGCTGCTGACTTCTCACTCCACATACTAAACCCCACGTACTGACACAGGGAGAGGAAATGTGCACCAAGTGACTCAGTCACAACTTGGAAGGGAAAATTTCCATGCAGACAGATGATGTATGAGACAAAAAAAAACCCGATGAGAGATGCTGCAGAAGTCGGAGGCAGGAGACACAACGTGGTAAAGCATTTGCCTCACATCTGCCTGCATTTCCTTAGCACATTCTTAAATCCTTCTTACTTTGCAAACTCCTCAAACCAAGCCCCCCTCTGCTAAAACACTTCCCTAAAGCACTGCTGCATTTCAGAGAATCATAGGATGGTCCAAGCTGGAAGGGACTTCCAAAGGTCATCGGGTTTGACCTCCCTGCAGTCATCAGGGCCATCCACAACTAGATCAGGTCTTGTTGAGTGTCACCTTGAGTATCTCCAGAGAAAGGGCCTCAACCACCTCCCTGGGCAACCTGTTCCAGTGTTCCACCACCCTCACAGTGAAGAACTTGTTCCTGATGTCCATTCTAAATCTGCCCTTCTCTCTAGTTTGAAGCCATTGCCCTCATCCTGTCACTGCAGGCCCTTGCAAACAGACTCTCTCCATCCTTCCTGTAGGCCCCTCTCAGGTCCTGGCAGGCTGCTATTAGGTCTCCCTGGAGCCTCCTCTTCTCCAGGCTGAAGACCCTCAGCTCCTTCAGCCTGTCCTCATAGCAGAGCTGCTCCACCCCCCTGATTATTTTTATGGCCCTCCTCTGGATCCTCCCCATCAGGTCCATGTCCTTCCTGTATTAAGGGCTCCAGACCTGCACACAGTGCTCCAGGTGAGGTCTCACCAGAGCAGAGCAAAGTGGTAAGAAGTGGTAAGAAGCTGTTATGTACTGGGATGGTGCCACCACTGGCACAAGCACTACCACTGCTTGTCCCTGAAGGGGCTCACACACTCACAGCAATTCCCAGGCACCCTCTCCTGTAGCAGTGTCACAAAGTGGGAATGCTGGAGCCCTGGCTGCAACACTGTCATCCAGCCCCAAAACCCTGCACAGTGAGGCAGATGATTTTTTGCTGACTCATGTTGTAAGGTAGCTCCTTTCTGCTCCTTCCCAAGATATAAAACTGGTCAGAGGACAGAGGCTGATGGTGTGCAGGGAGACAACAGTAAAAACAACCTTGGTCACCTTAAGTTTTCTTAAGCAGAACTAAAGGCAAGACCCAGTGCTGGGCCCAAAGAGATGCAAACTCCCTCAGTCTGCAGTTGCTGAGCCTTACCAATCATTTGCAAACACAGTTTTGCCTATTTCTGTCAGTTAGAACTGGCTTCCTTCCTGAGAGGCCAGTGCCTGGGTAAAAGTGCTTGCATGAAACTAGCACCTTTCAGAAAGAAAAGTTAGTTCCTCCTGGAAATTTCACATCCAGATCCACTCCAATGGCTCACATACCACAAAGAAACAGCATTTTAATTCCTACCCCCCCACCCCCAAAAGTCTCCTGGTTGGAAGGCCTGAGTCATAAGCTTTGAAAGATTCAGCCTGGGAGAAATTCTGCAGATTCTGATTGTTAAAGAACCTTTGTAAAAGCCCCCAAAACTTTCCAAGCCTCCACACCTTCAGCAAAGTGTTGTGTTGTCTTCTACCACCCTCTTTGCCAAGGTGAAGAGGAAAGAGGTAAGCCCTGGAGAAGGAAGGTGAGTGGAGGCCAGGGACAAGCAGAGTCCCTCAGGGATCAGTCCTGGGACCTATCTTGTTCAACATCTTTGTGGGTGCCATGGACAGTGGCACTGAGTGCACCCTCAGCAGGTTTGCTGATGACACCAAGCTGTGTGGTGCAGCAGACAGCTGGAGGGAAGGGAGGCCATCCAGAGGGACCTTGACAGGCTGGAGAGGTGGGCAGAAGCCAACCTCATGAGCTTCAACAAGAGCAAGTGCAGGGTCCTGCATCTGGGCTGAGGCAATCCCAGGCACAAATCCAGGCTGGGCAGTGACTGGCTGGAAAGCAGCCCTGAGGAGAGAGACTTGGGGGTGCTGGGGGAAGAGAAGCTCAACATGAGCTCTCAATGTGCACTTGCAGCCCGCAAAGCCAATCAGATCCTGGGCTGCATCAGGAGAAGTGTGGCCAGCAGGTTGAGGGAGGTGATCCTCCCCCTCTGCTCAGCTCTGGGGAGACCCCACCTGGAGTACTGCCTCCAGTTCTGGAGCCCCTATTACAAGAGGGATGTGGAGGTGCTGGAACATGTCCAGAGAAGGGCCAGGAGGATGATCAGAGCTGGAGCACCTCTCCTATGAGGACAGACTGAAGGAGTTGGGGCTGTTCAGTCTGCAGAAGAGAAGGCTCCCAGGTGACCTTATTGTGGCCTTCCAGTATCTGAAGGGCCTACAGGAAGGCTGGGGAGGGACTTCTCAGGATCTCAGGTAGTGATAGGGCTAGGGGGAATGGAATGAAGCTGGAGGTGGGGAGATTCAGGCTGGAGGTGAGGAGGAGGTTCTTCCCCATGAGAGTGGTGAAGCCCTGGAATGGGTTGTCCAGGGAGGTGGTTGAGGCCCCGTCCCTGGAGGTGTTTAAGCCCAGGCTGGATGAGGCTCTGGCCAGCCTGATCTAGTGTGGGGCGTCCCTGACCACGGCAGGGGGGTTGGAACTAGATGATCCTTGTGGTCCCTTCCAACCCTGACTGATACTGTGATACTATGTATGATAAAGGACAACATCAGCAAAAGAAAGAGAGAGAGATGAATCACATACAAACAAACTCTGCCTAGAAATCAGAATGCTTCTAGCAGAGCAGCGCAGTCCTGGAGCAGGTTTTGCACAAGGGAATGGGAACAAGGGCAAACCCAAAAGATCATCACTAGTTTTCCAGGGGGTAAGTTGATGACTACACTTCTAAAACACAGCTGCCTCAGAAGTGAGTGAGGAGAAGCTTCCACCCTCGCACAGTTAATCCAAGTTTATATAAACCTAAAGACTTTCACAGAAAGCGTCACTTAGCAGTTTCAGCAGCTCTTTCATCAACCACTCCCTCCAGCTCAGGACAAACTGATCCCAGCTGCACAAATCCAGCCCAAGGAAGGAGCCATCCATCCTACTCAACCCAGAAAACTGCACTGGGGCTGCCTCCTCTGGGACAGGCATTTAAGGCTAAACAGCTCCCAGTTTCCTCCCCTCTTTTTTTCATCCCCCTTCAACTCCAACCTCCCTCAGGGAGAGCAAAAGAACTACCTGGATTTTTCAGCTGGTTTTAAGCCAACCCTCTAAATGCAGTTTTCCAGCAATAATTAAATGTGACCAGGGCATCCAGTTGATGTGATGCAGCCAGATAGATCCTCCGGAAGATACATTCTAATCACAGTGGTGCACCCTCCCTAGCTCAATGCAAATACAACCATCAGTCATAAACCACAGCTGAGCAACAGGCATTTCTCTGTGCCAGCACTTGCTCATTTGCTTTAGTGCTTATGACCAAGTCTAACACCAGCTGAAAATGCCCACATTCACTATCTGACTGCCAATAACTTGCAACAGATGCAATGTGCAAGGAGGTGAAAAAAAAATCCTTTCAGCAAAATGGAAATAGGGCAGTAATGCAGAGGGAAGAAAGAGGGGAAAGAAGACTCTCTCAGTTCAGTTGTGGCCCCTGCTATACAAAAATAAAAGAGGTGGTCAGGCTGGAAAGTGTCCAGAGAAGAGCCAGGAGGACCTGTCATATGAAGGAAGGTGGAGAGAACTGGGTTTGTTCAGTCTTCAGAAGAGGAGGCTTAGGGGAGACCTTTGCAGCATGCACTAGCACATAAAGGGTGGCTACCAGAAGGATGGAGACTCCCTGTTTGGAAAAGACAAGGGGTGAGTGGTACAAGTTACCCCTGGGGAGATTCCCATTGGACTCTAGAAGAAAATGTTTCACCATGAGAACAGTTAGACATTGGAATCATCTCCCAGGGATTGGATTCCCCTGCACTGGACAGTTTTAAGACTCAGCTTTGCCAGCCTGCTGGGCCAGCTCATTTCAACTAGGCTATTACCTAGAAAGGTTGGGCCAGATGATCTTTGGGGTGCCTTCCAGCCTGGCATTCTGTGAGTCTGCTTAGAAAAGAATAATCGCAATGACCATATGTTCCTAGTGAATGATGAGGGTGACAGTAAGGCACTGAATAAATTAGCTGTTGGTTATTTTCTGTTAGCAGGGAGACAGCAAATCTGGTGGCTGTAAATTAATGCCAGGAAGCCCACACAGGGGGGGTTGAATATGGTGCAGTGAAGCTCATTACTCACTGAAGCAGTTTGCCTATGGACAGGAGTGGCTCCCTCAGTGTCTTTGCAGTGGACAGGATTTGTCTGTGCCAATACACCTCTGGCTGACGTGGAGCTCGTTTACAGCATCCCCTGCAAGAGCCCAGCTTGGACAAGCCTGGAAGCCTTGGGGCAGGGAGCACCCATTCCAGGTAATGAGGAGGATATAGGCTGTGAGGGTCTGGTTAGACCCTTCCCTGTGAAAAGCTCTTTTGTTCTGGAGGCTGCTAGGAGAGCACAGTGGTAGAGGAGCTGTTCTGACAGCAGGGACAGAGGGGAAAGGACCATCCCTCCCATCTGCCCTCCGTGCAGCTGCACCCTTTGGCTTGCACTGGTTCCAGGACTTGTGCAATAAGCTAGACTGGAAACCTCTCGTGGATTAAAATTAACTCAGCTCTTTTGTTATGATTTTAGCCCAGTTCACTCTCCCAAACAGGTTCCACACATTCTCAGTCATAGTGGCCAGCAGACAGCAGTGGCACAAGACTGGGAACCAGCACAGAGACAGGCAGCAGCTGCCATTGCAGGAGCAGACCCTGATGGATTTTAAGTGCCTGTGAAAGCAGCACCAAAGAGGCAAGTTAGGTGCAGCCTAAGGGCTCCCCACCACCAAACTGAACACCCCCCCTGCTTTGGACTTTGCCTCCCTGGCACGTGTTACGCAAGCAGCTACCTGTCTCTAGGCCAGACCAGTGCAACTCCCTAAGGCAGCAAAACAATGTCCAGGAACACAGAAGCTGATGTGTTCCTGTCAGTGTAGTGAGGGGAGTCACCTTACCATGGGACCAGATGAGTGACAGACACAGGGCAGAGAGGACAGGGAGGCTCAAGTGCGCCTTTGACAGCAGCAGGCAGTTAGGTTAGCTCAGCCATGTGCAACTTCACCCTGCCTACAGGAGTCAAGAGGAGGCCTGGGCTAAGGATCCCTAACCTTTGTAGGATCTACCATGCTAATGCCACACCCAGCACAGGCTGCCACCAGGGAATTGCAAAAATCTGAGCAATCTCCACCTGATCTTGGTGCCTGTGGGCTTAGGAGTGTCTGTGCCTTCTCTCTCAGGCTCACCTTTCACTCCATACTAAAATCACTGCCCTGATGGTCACTCCTGCTTGGGTGAGTACAAGCTGGCTTTCACCACTGGGTTTCCCAAACCCACCCCGAGGCAGAGTTCCAAGGGACTCATTCCCACACTATTTAACCCACTCCTGCCTTCTAATCTCTTCTCCAGAGCCATCAGCACAACAGTGGCTCACTGCCAGGAAAGGAAAAGCTGCCACTCCTGAATGGTGGGGACCAAGCCAGCCCACTACCAAAGCAGCACTACTTCCACATGGCTTTTTCTCCCCTGTGACTGAACTTTGGGAAACACTTGGAGCTGGTGTAAAGTGGTGCTGCTGAATGCAGCCTGCAGAGCCAGGTTTACCTTGGCTGGGCTTCCAGCCTTCCTTTGTGTTCATACAGGAGTCAACAAGATCAGAAAATACCCTTCACAAAGAGCTCCTGGGAGCACAAAAGCACTCCAGACTGTAGCAAAGAGTTTCCTAAACTCAGCTAGCGAGGCTCTGATGAGTTATTGGGAAGGTGTAAACAAATACTTTCCTTTGAAACGTTGCTAAATGCTACAGTCTGGTAAAGACTTCCCTCTGGGGAGGATGCTGAGGACTAATGCACCTCAGAAATGAAAACCAGGATCTCCTGATCTGTACAACAAAGGCCAAAAGACTTGAGTCAGTCAGCCTGAGCACATGGGGGAAATGTTTTGTGATGGAATATGGAGGGCAGCCCTCTGTTCAGGGCTGATGTGAACTGAGCATGAAACTCCCACCCCTGCTTTGCCCATCAGCTGGTTTATGGCTGTGCAACACCCAGTAGCCAAATATATGTGTGCAGGAGGGAGTCCTTTACATCCCATTTCCCAGCCTTGATTTTCCCAGAGGGGTATCTGAGTGGTCAGTGATGGCACAGCAATTTCAGACACACAAATGCTGTCTATTGCTGAGAGAACAGGCAGCACCTGGCAGCTCAAGCATCTCCTTCCTGGAGCATCTGGAGCCCTCCAAGTGAATGACTTTACATGAAGCAGGACAGCTTTGTAGTCATCTAATTTAGGAGCAGAAGGCACACAAGGTAAACAAGATGTCTGCATCTAAAATGAAGGTTTTGATACTGTCCTCTGACAATGCACCTTTACAAGCAGCTGGTGTCCATTCACAGGCCAGCAGACCTGCACTGGAGTGACCACAGGAAGCTGGTGCCCTGTGGAAAGAGGCAGGCATCTTTATCTTGGGATCAAGTGAAAGATGATTGATCTGTGGATGCCACAAATAGCTCCACAGCCGGGAACGGAAGAACAGGCAAGACCCAAATGTGAGTGGGAAGGGAAATGCAGATTAGATTCTGAAAAACAATAAGAAGCCTGGACCAAGAAAGAACTTCTTGTGGGGTGGTGGCAGTTAAAACACATTTGTCTCCTGGACAGTATGACATTCTGCACTGCCATGCCAAAGCTGCAGGAAGGGGGGGAAAAAAAATTCCTCTGATTTTCCCTCCAGTCTACAGCCTGGGAAAAGGCTTGGACACAACATGGGCTAGACAGCAGAGCAGACAAAAATCAACTGCTTCAGCCAGGGCCTCAGTGCCTGAGGTGCAGAATGGGATAGCTCTTCTTTTCAGAACACAACCATGAAAACAACTGAGGTGGACCTGGACCAAAGGATCTTAGTCAAGCACACGCTGCCTGCCAGCAAATCCCTGACAGATTGAAGTGCAGCCACTTAGGATCCTCCTCCCTTTCACCACACCGAAAGCCTGCTGCACATTTTGGACACAGAAAACTGTTAGTCAACAGCTGGGTTGGAAAGAGCATTGCCTGAGAGGCAGCTCCGTGTCCCGTGTGAAAATCATCTGCAGTCAACCACATGGATTTATCTGTGCTCTGACAATCAGCTATCTGACCCAAACCTCAGCTATTGGACTTGTTTAATGAGAAAAAAAATCAAACATTCCAGTTTGCTTCTGATGCTGCAAGCCCAACCAAGAGTGCAGCAGTTCCCACAAGGTGGGAAGCTGCTCTGGGCAGACAGCTTGAGAAAAATCAGAGCTGTCAGATCACAGGGGATCAAAACCAGACATCAGCTCTGATGACACAGCCCAGTAGAGTTAAAGAGAATAACTTCAACTTGAGGGGAAAAAAAAACCCAACCTAACCATGTCAGCAGCTGCCACTCAAGGACCATTTATAGTAGAATCAGTTTTTATTCCTGCTTCTTTTAGAGCAATACATCTCCAACAAAGGAATGTCTGGAGTCAGGGAGCACTTGCCCATGTATCTGAAGGGGGCCTACAGGAAGGCTGGGGAAGGACTTCCCAGGATCTCAGGTAGTGATAGGACTAGGGGGAAAGGAATGAAGCTGGAGGTGGGGACATTCAGGCTGGATGTGAGGAGGAGGTTCTTCCCCATGAGAGTGGTGAAGCCCTGGAATGGGTTGTCCAGGGAGGTGGTTGAGGCCCCATCCCTGGCTGGCTGGCCCAGGCTGGATGAGGCTCTGGCCAGCCTGATCTAGTGTGGGGTGTCCCTGCCCATGGCAGGGGGGGTTGGAACTAGATGATCCTTGTGGTCTCTTCCAACCCTGACTGATACTATGATACTGTACTAAAACCTGGCTCTCCCTCTCTGATACTTCCTCCTCAATTCTAAACCACATGGTGAATGAATTCAGCTATGGGATATGCCAAAAATGACCTTAAGGAGAGAGAGTTGCCACTTCCTTGACTAATTTCTGCAAACATTTTCAAGTCTTCCATGTCTGAAGCAGGGACAAACTGGAATACACTAAAACATGAAATCATCAGGAATGGAGGGTAAGCAAACTCGCTCTGCTCTCACAAAGGGTTGCACACTGTCTAGAACTTACAGTTCTGCTTCCCTCACTTGCCAAGCTCTAAAGCCATTTAATCTCCCACCCTAAAAAGGCAAAGCAGAATGGGAAATAGGAGCAAGGTGCCACACTCTGTGCATTATTTTAAGCACCCATTAATGCAGGTAGGTCGTGGGGAGTTGGAGCTGTGAAAGCAAAGATGTCCTCTTTTGGAAAAGAATAACCACAGAATCCTTGAGATTGGCAAAGAATAATGCAGGGTGTGGATGTTGCTGCAATTAAGTTATGACTCTTAACCTATTAACCAGTGACATTTGACACTTGCAACACTTAGAGTAGTGAGAATCCCTATTAAGGAGCTCAAATGTGAACCAGAAATGCAAATGGTGATGGAGCAGAAGCCAAAGCAAGCCATGGAGGTTTGCATGGCAAGCAGGTGATATGATTTGTCCAATGTTTATAACTTCATTATATTTACCTTTCCTCCTTTGTTTTACCTTTCCTCCTTTTTTTTTTTAATGTTAGGAAAACAGAAAAGTTAGCAGTAAAAAGAAAGTAGTTCCAAGAACTGATCTGAAAGACCAGAAAGATGTTTAGCCCCAAGAGGGGATGCTGATATTTCAATCAACGAGCTAAATGCAAAACAGCAGTAAGAAAAATGAAGCAGGCAAACCAGAAAGAGCACCAAGGCTGGAAAAGTAAATACACTGAATTTCTATATTTAGGGAGCTGACATTTTTGCTCCTGAGCAGATGTCACAAGCTGTTGCTTGTTAAAAGATGTTGCTGATCACAGTGCACATAGCAGTGCTACCTGAGACCTCAGCCACAGGCCTCTGCTTCCCACAGGAGCTTCGGAAGATGAACAGATGGCATAAAAAGCAAAAACTCAGATCATGGCCCTTCCAAGTAAGCTTCTCCCTTGACTTCCAGATCAGACTGAGCAGGTGAGACTGCAGCAGAAACTCAACACTGGCCTACAGGTAAGAGTCAGGGCGTGCTTGTGCTCCCCACCTGCCGCAGGAGGTGCTGACCCTGTGCCTGCAGCTGCTGCTCTTTACAGTGAGGGTAGTAAGACACTGGAACAGGTTGCCCAGGGAGGCCACAGATGTCCCCTCCCTAGAGGTATTCAAGGTCAGGCTGGATGAGGCCTTGAGCAACTTGGTCTAGTGGTGGGTGTCCCTGTCCATGGCAGGGTTGTTGGAACTGGATGATCTTTAACGGTCCCTTGCAACCCAAATCATTCTATGGATTGCATGAAACTGCTGTTGTGGTCCCCTCTGGGTGCTTGCATCCTTCCATCTCTCTTACACCAATACTGAGAGTCTCACACTCTTGCTCTGCCCTTCCCCCCTCTCCAGATATTCCCACCTTCTCTGCTGGATTCCACACACCCCACACAAGCCTCTCAGACTATTCTGTCTTCCAAAGATAGTAGAACTTTCCATCCAGAAGGAGCACTCCAGTGCATTCCTAGGGCATGCGGAGGGCACTTCCACACCCACATGTTCTCTCGCAGAGTATCAAGCACCACCCCAGACAACATCACATGGATCAAGCCTACAGCATTTTCTCTATGTCCACTGCTGTACAGCGGTTTGCTGGCTTCTCCAGCTCTCCATGTAACAGAACAACAAGACTCTTGAGCACCATCTGCTCCACCTTCAGGTGTGCTGCCACAGGGAGGGCCTAGGTTGGTCCCCCAGAAGCTCTGCGCTTTGCTTCATCCCTAAGGTCCTTTCTCAGTCAGTGGTAAATACTGGAAGCATGCAGGGATCTCTAGGTTGAGCAGGTAAGGGATACTCCAGCCCCATGCTAACTCTTCTTTGACAGTCAGAACTGCTTAAGTCTCCAGGCATGACGTTTCCAATCCTTTTCCTAAACTGGGTAACTTTACCAATTAAAGCCTTGGACATTCTTAGCCAGGCAAAAGCCCACACACATTTATTTTTAATACATGTAAGGTTCCCTCATTCTCAACCTCAGCATCTCCCAGTGTTAGTGAATCCTCTGGCCCAATTATGCACTGTATGAAAACAACCTTTGCATCCCTTTGGCAACTTCTAACTTAACTGAATGTCCCTCTTTCTGTGTCGCAACACAGCAAAAGGGAGCTCACAACCTGCCTTCTCTGTGGCACTGCTGCATGTCATTAGTTTTTCCTCCTCTCTTACTCATCCCTTTTCTCAGGTAACAACCCCAATCCTCTCAACCTCTTGCCACATACTCATTTTCCTAAGCTCTGCGTGGTTGTCCTGCAATACAGAGCACCAGACCCAGGCTTTCTGGTTGCTGCTAAAACATGGCCAAGGTTTGGCTGAAGCAAATAAACCCTGGAGAAACTGAGTCTTTCAAAGCAGGGATTTCCTGCTGTTGCCCAGGGTGGCAGTCACAGAGGAAGATGCCCACATCCCTGGGGAAGACACAAGCAGAGCCCAGCACAATACATTCACATCCTCATGCCCCTTCCACTCAAGCAAAAGCTCCACCCTTCCTTCTCCCCTAACCAGACCATGGCTTTCCCCCTCTTTTCCCACCTTCTCAGCTCTTACCTTGGCTTCCTCCCCAACACACCTCTCCCCATTATCCTATTTCAACCCTTTTCACACAACTTGCCAATGAAAAGGATTCCTGCAGAGCAGGCTGAAACGTTTCACTTTCCTGCTGAAACTGAAACCTGGCAAATTTCTCTCCCTTCTTCTCAGGCTAGATTCATCTGAAAGCCACCCAAAAACAAGCTGAATCAATCTTACCGCGGCTCTGAACCTCATCTTTGCCTCCTGGCAGCTCCCACAGCACTTGCAGAGACTGAGTTTGCCCTGCTGCAAAAAGCAGGATCCAAGGACGAGTTCTCTCTTCTGTCAGTTGCCCCCTATTTGTTTTTTTTCACTCCACAACATTTTCGGTGCTGTCAGAACTCCCTCCCTCCCACCAGCTCCTACTGGAGCCTCCTGGAGAGGGCGTTTTCCAAGGAGGGAGAGGAACAACTCTCCTCCCCTCCCGTAGAGGAGAGACCTACAAGCACACACAGAGCGTGAGCGGCAGTTCAAGCGAGGAGCCAGCTGTCCTCTGCTCGCAGCCTGCCTGCGGAGTCCCGGCTGCCCAGTGACAGGGAAACACGGAAAGAAAAGCAATCACAGGCACTGGAAAAGCTGGTGCAGAGCCCAACGTGCAAAGCCACAGCACACAGGGCAGGAAGCGATGTGTTCCATCAGGCAAATGTTTGCACTGCAACAGCAGCAGCAGCCCAGAGCTTCCTGAGCCTACTCCCAACTCATCCCAACCACCACAAAACCTCTTGGGCTTGCCATTGCCGCTGGTGATCGCTCTCTCGGCGAAGCAAAGGACCACAGAGAGTCCAGGGGCAAGGTGTAAGTTTGCCTTACAAAACCTTCCAAGGACTTATCATACTGGCTCAGCAGTATTTTATTCCTGAAACATTTTGAGACCCCCGCCCTCAGAACACCCAATTCACTCTAGATGGAGGTCCCTGAGCTGCTTATCACAAGTAACCTGCACTACACCAGGGAGCAACCTTCCTAGTCAGGCACAGCCATAGAATCACAGAATTGTTAGGGTTGGAAGAGACCTCAAGGATCATCTAGTTCCCCTGCCACAGGCAGGGACACCTCACGGTACATCAGGCTGCTCAGAGCCACATCCAGCCTGGCCTTACAAACCTCCAGGGATGGGCCCACGGTCAAGCCACTGTTGCCCTCAGTCTCCATCCCAGAAGCTACAGAAGCAGCATGTTTAGCTGTCTCTGAAGCCACTGACACCACATGAAAAAAAATTAATGATCATAGCTACATCAAGAGTGTGAAAAACCACTCCCACCACCCAGAGCCCAGGGCATGCTGACCAAAAGCACAACGTCCATGCAGCCTTCACCAGGAACAGGTGGAAAGTGAAAGGACAGGAGGTAATCTACACAAGATGGAAGAAGGGAAATTCCAATGAGAGATTAGGAAAGTTCTTTCACCACAAGTGCTGTCAAATACTGGACTAGGGGCCCTGAGAAGTTGTGAAACTCCATCCCTGGAGTTATTCAACACTCAACTAGACAATGCCTGAGGAACCTCATCTAAACTGGCCTTGCCTGGACGCAGGCTTAGAACAGACAACTCCACAGGTCTTACAACTTAGTCTGTGACTATGTGAAATATTTTGCTCCTCAGTGGTCCCAAGCTTGACAGCTGATGCTTCATGATGGGCACTGCCTGGAGTCAGCTCTGCTTGAAGGGGGCTGTTGGTGCTTTCTTCTCAAAATGCTTGTTTTTCAAACCCTATCACAGAAAGGGTGAAGCCAAGCTTTAAAGTAAAAGCATTTTAAATCAAAAGCTACTTGCTTTCCTTTGAAGTGTTCTGAAGTAAAACACGGCCATGCATGGCCACTGCTCAGATGGGAGGCTATTTAAAACCCCAGAAAGGCAGCAGATGTTGTCAGTGGTTCAGTGCAGCACTCCTCTCTAATTAGCTGTGACCCAGAGATCCTGTGCTGTGGTGGATGCCATTCGTCACAAGAAGAAGGCGCCAGCGGTAACGAGGATTTGTCTTGATGCTTCTGCAGAGAGCTGTGGTGCCACCAGCTCCTCTGCCCTCATTAGATTCCATTTGGTAAAATTACTCATAGTGCCTTTCAATTCTTGCACAACTCTCTGGCATGATTCTTATTCACTTCTTATCACCAACCAGCCGAGGAGGTGGGTGAATTATTAACAGAGGCAGCCTCGGGATACATTTCGGAGGTGGGTTTAGCAGTGGTTTATTTCAGAGCACTGAAAGAAACCAGCAATACTCCAAAGCCCTGCTCAGTGCAGGAGCACAGGTGAGATCAAAGGTAATCTAAGCTACATTTCCCAAACAGAGCCACATTAGCCATTGCTGAATCACAACAGCAAGCCCTGAGCCGGGAGTTTACCAAGTATAATCAGAGCTGCAGCCTGGCAGCTGTAATTCTCCAGGAGGAGAATGTCACTTCTCCAGCATCATTTCCCCAATCAGCTTAGTTGTAGCCAAACAACAGAGTCAATAAAACTCACATTACAACTTTAAGTTATGTATTAGCAGAGAGTTATCTTCACAGGAACAACTTCACCTTTTCCCTAGTCCCTATCTCCTAACACAGCTCATCGCTGAAAATGCCACAGAAGAGGAGAAAATACAAGAGCCCAGGATTCACAAGTACACTTTTTACACATTCTCCTTAGCTTTTTTATTATGTAGGAGAATCCTTTTAGTTATTTATTTAATGGGAAGCTCTTTACTCAAAACTTTTTTTTGGAGTCAAACCACTGCACAGCTCTTGATGGTGAGGAAACTACTCCTGCCTGAGTTAGCCTAAATCAGGGGGGAAAGGGGGAGAAAATAATTGGAAAGCAGACATAATCAACATAATTTTGATTTAAAAGACCTTGATCTCAGACTATTAAGGTGATAAAACCAGGCTCTTCCTTTCCAGCAACAAAGCCCAGCCCTTGTGTGTGATTTCTGCTGAGGATGGCTGGCTAGGGCTGTAGCACTACTACAGGCAACTACAAGCAGAGGGATGAATCAAGTTTTCCAGGCCTCACCAGTTAGAAGTGACTCATATAAATCCTGGATTAGAGCACTGGGATTGCTCTGCTGGTTGCTGATAAGCAGCTGATTCCCTGCATACAATTTCACATTCAAAGCAAGGGGACTGGAAACCTTTCCTGTCAGCCCTGCTCCGGCAGGCTCCCAGAGCAGTGCGTGACTTGCTGAGCGACACCCGCAAGCAGCGGCCTTACTGAGAAAAACACAACAACAGAGAGTTTGGCATCAGCAAACAGCCTTCTCCTCTGCTCTGCTCTCAGTACAAACCTGGAGGTGAGAGGTACTGGCTTGGCTTGCCACTATTCCAAGACCAGTGTGGATCACATCTGCGTTATCCCAAAAGCAAAAGGCTGCAAGTTCCTCTATCTGTGCCTAATTATTTCTTTTTCCCCTGGATTTTGATGATAGTCATTATTTCTGTCTTGCAAAAGAGCTACAGAATAACACACATTCCATAATTAGAAAGCACTTGGCAAAGATACCATGGGAAACAAACCACCCTAAATAGGCCAGGAATTTGAGAAGCCCTTCCTCTCACAGGTCAGAGGAACATCTTAGAAAACAGAAGTTTCTTTAACCTGTCTGGTGTGTCCTCCTGCCCAGACTGCACTGCTCTAAAACTGATTAAAATGCCTCTCATTCAAAAGACAACCCACAGCAGGAAGTGGATGTTCTGCAGGACGTTTGGCCCACTGGTTAGGAAAAGCCCTGTTCCAGCACAGAGTGAACATCTGACACACAGCAACTGGAATAAACCAATGGCCTGCCCAAGAACTAACACTCAATATTTTAACAGCCTCCATAACGAGGCAGAGCCTCTTCCCCATGCCACTAGCTCTGCTAAGAATTGTCTCTTTTCTGTCCTCTCTCTGGTGTTACTCATTCATCTCCTCTTTCCCCATGCAGACAGTAGCCAACTGTCTCCCAAACAGGTAGTGAGGAACAGAAGCCCGGACAGAGAACACTGATCCCTGGAGATGCAACACTCCTGGGTGGTTATGAAACCACAGACCTGCAAAGGTTAAATCCAAAGCCCATTGTACTCACTCAAAAGCTGTCTCAAGCTCTCTAATTTTACTGTGTACTTGATGACATCACAAGTTCTCTGAGTTCTCAGAGTTCCCTCTGTGTGTGATAAGAGACAAGAGCTGAAAAATACCTTAGGTGTGGCCAAAAGGGTTCAAAACCCAGAAGACAAAGAATATTTCAATGATTTTTGGGGGGATTCTAATTGATGTTTTGTAATGCCTAAAACTCTCAGTACTGGTTTGGTTTGTTTCAAGAAAGCTTCAGCAGTGTGAACACCAAACTTCTTTTCTTCCCAAGCTTAGTCTTTCACAAATAAACAAGAATTTAACCCACAAAATGGACTGCAAGAGATGAAGGTGGAGATGCACACCTCCCCTTGGACTACTGCACTCTCTCTGGAATCAGACAATCATAGAATCAATAAGGTTGGAAGAGACCTCAAAGATCATCAAGTCCAACCTGTCACCCAACACCTCATGACTACTAAACCATGGCACCAAGTGCCACAACCAATCCCCTCTTGAACACCTCCAGGGATGGTGACTCCAGCACCTCCCTGGGCAGCACATCCCAATGGCAAAACAACTCTCTCTGGGAAGAACTTTCTCCTCACCTCCAGCCTAAACTTCCCCTGGAACAGCTTGAGACTGTGTCCTCTTGTGCTGGTGCCTGGGAGAAGAGACCAACCCCCTCCTGGCTACAACTTCCCTTCAGGGAGTTGTAGACAGCAATAAAGTCTCCTCTTCTCCAGGCTGAACAACACCAGCTCCTTCAGCCTCTCCTCATAGCACTTCTGTTTGAGGCCTCTCCCCAGCCGCGTTTCCCCTCCCTGCACACGCCCAAGAGTCTCAATGTCCTTCTTAAATTGAGGGGCCTGTAAGCACTGCTCACTGTCTTGATCCCTCTGCTGACAGATGCACTTGAGGCAGAGCAGATGAAAAAGCACACATACAGTGCTCTTACTTAGTTATGGCTCCCGCACACACACAATAATTCTGGGCCTGTGACGTGAGCGAAAACAGAAACTGGGTTAATCTAGCAAACCAAGATACATTTTCCTTGTTGTTGCTCTCTGCTGAACCAGTGAAACAGAAATGGGTGACTGGCTCAGACCATCAGAACAAAGTCCCACTTTATAATTACCAGATGCCCTTAATATGATGCCAGTTTGTCTCATGCATGTGGCTGCTCTTCCTCCATCCCGCTTACAGCTTGCCCTGTGTCACAGCTCTGCTGCAGGACTTCAGCTGACTTTACAAACACACTCTACCCACTCTGAATCCAGCAGCAGTTGTTGAACTAGCTTCAGGAGCAAGAGTATAAAAGCAACAGTTAATTCAGTCTGATTGCTTTGCCCTTACTTTGATACAGTCATTTTTTAAGCAGCTCCCCTGCAGAGTCCGTGGCAAGAACAAGAAGAGCCGTTCTGAGGAGCTGGTAATACAAACAGCCTGACTCAGTTCAGCTGATGTGCATTCCTCCCAACTGACTTTCTAAACAGTCACTCCCAGTGGCAGGACCTACATCTTCCTTTTAAGGGGAAAAAATGTTTTCACAGGAAAAATGAAGTGTTCAAAGCCTGTGCATCTCTCTGTACTTTTGGTGACCAATCTCTCCTCAAAAAAAACCCATTCTCACTGCACACAAAACAAAGCCTTCTGCCTGCTTTCATATAAAGTTGTTCCTCTTTTTTAAACAGAGCCCTTTGCTTTCTATCAACACCCTGGCAGACTCATGTGAAATGCCCCATCAGAGGTTTGGGGTTTGTTTGTGGTAGGATTTTTTTTTTCACTTACACAAGGCAACATGAAAAAGAGAATTTCCAAAGCATCAGGAGAGAGAAAAACGGGGCTGAGAAAGCAGAGGCAGAACTCACAGGCTGCAGACAATGCTCTGCAGCTCACATTGGTGCCTAACAGTTCCTAGGCCTTCAAATTTCTTTTCCTGTATTTCTGAAAAGAGGCTTAGTGTTAGAAAGGGCTTAAGACTGGAAAGCATATCATAACAAAAACTTCTTGTTCCATCGACACTAGATAAGGAATGAGTGAACACTGGTGCTTTGCCTGCATGTTAGATGAAGGAAACAGGATTTCCCCCTGCTACTCCCTCAGCAAGATCCCAAGGAAATGTTTCTAATAATAGGAAATTACTATATAAGGCCAGATCAGCACTAAACTGTTTGCAGTCTGGAAAAGAAGAGCACATAAAAATACTGAGGAGGGACACAGCTGGCAGGGGAGGGCTCTTCACACTGATCATCAGTATTCTCCAGGAAGGCAGCATGCAGTAACCTAAAGCTCTCCTCCACAGAAACAGACAGCATTTAACCTGTGACTTCTCTCCTGAGCAAGCCAAAATAGAAAACTAAAAGTATGAATCAGAGCTGCTGGATCATTTTTCTATCATGCCCTTGCTTTTCTTCACAGGAGAGAAAAAAGACAGAAATAACAGACTTTGAAATCTACAAAACAGCTCCTGCAAAGCAAGGCTGAGCACATCTCTGCTTTGGAAAGGGCAGGGAAAGGTACAGCCATGTCCTAAAGCATGGTGTGGGCAGTGCTGGTGCAGAAGGCTGGCTGGCAGCTCCCCTACCTGCTCCTACCATGGAGCACAACAGTTTGCTGCTGCATTTCACGTGGGTCTCAGCAGAGCTCTCAGACTGACTCCTGTTTGCAGCTGTCATTGTAGCTCCAGTGCACACTTTTTACTTCACTCCAGCAGACACAAAACCTGCAAGCCCAGTTAAAAGACAGATTTTCCTCCTCCTTATATACAAATGAGAGGGAGTTCCTGCAACCATGCCATAAAGATCTCGTTTGGATAAAGTGATATAACTGGAAAGTTTCCCTGTGATCCCCAGTGAGGGCTATCTTTCCATCTCTGCTTTGTCTATGGGTAAGGGCAGAAGCTCTCAGCTCCCAGTGCAGAGAAGCTTGCTGAGCAAACACAGCCTGACACAGTCCCATGGCTGCCACAGATGTGTACAATATAAATTCCTAGACAGATTTAGCACCCACATTTTGTTTCTGACAGCAACAGAAGTTTGTGACAAAATGCACAAACGATTTTGCAGCCTGTTACTCACACACCCACCCCCTCCTGTCTGCAAGCACAGCCCCTGCAGAGTTGCACAGCTTCTAGATGAACTTGAGGCCAAATCCCAGCCAAGAATTTCAACATGTTAGCTGGTAACATCTCCTTGAGCTTAAACAGTCAGCTTGCCACAGTCACCTCAGGCTGACTGCCTTAAAAAAAAGGCAAGCTAGGACAGAGAGACTCATTGATGAGACATGAAGAGTTCTGCCTGCAGCAGCACTCTTCTACACCACAGCATCAGGAGCTACATGGTCCTGAGGAGAATATGGCTGAGAGTTACACTTCCCTGGATTGTCTAGGACCTCCAGTTGTGCCAAGGGAAGACCAGGCTGGATATTAGGAAGAACTTCTTCACTGAAAGGGTTATCAGGCAGTGGAACAGCTTGCCTGGGGAGGTGGTAGAGTCCCCCATCTCTGGAGGTATTTTAAGAGTGGTGCAGATGTAGTGCTTAGGGATATGGTTTAGTCAAGGACTTGTCAGTGTTAGGCTAAAGATTGGACTCAATCTTAAAGGTCTTCTCCAGTCTAGGCACTTGTGTGGCTGTGTTGCAGAGGATTGCTCCAGTGTAAGCAGGCTCTCAGGTCCATTCTTCACCAGCTGCTCATACCTTGCCCTTGTGCCTGTAGCACTCAGCCAGAAACGAGAAGGTACTCAAGGGTGTGTTAAGCGCTCTGGGGCACACAGCAATTCCGCCCCAGGAGGATGTTTCCTATCTGCCTTATCTTTAGGGACATCTTGACTCTGAAGAGTTTTAAACTGACCTTTCATTTTTGTCCAGTTAGCTACGTCACATTCTTGCCTGTGCAGCGAGAGGGCAAACAAATGCAGGTGACAGGCAGGGGTTTGATCAGAACCAGTTAAGAGAAGTGGTTATGACTCTTAGAGAAAAGCAACTACAAGCAAGCATTTATGTTAAATACCCTTATGGCTCATGTCTCCTAACTGTTCCATGATAATTACAAAGCAATTCAGAAAGATGGCCTCTGCTGTGATCAGTGGTATCTGGAAGTTACTTAATCTTGGGGGGCAGGGAGCTAGTTCCTAGTGCATTAAGAGGATCACAGAATTGGTTAGGTTGGAAAAGACCTCTAAGATCATCAAGTCCAACCATTGACCTAACACCACCATGGCCATTAAACCATGTCCCAAGTGCCATATCCACATGTTTCTTGAACACCTTCAGGGATGGTGACTCCACCACCTCCCTGGGCAGCCTGTTCCAAAGCCTGACCACCCTTACACCAAAGACATCTTTCCTAATCTCCAACCTAAACCTCTCCTGGAAGGTTTAAGTCAACGTTTAAGTCTGGACCCTGGAGCTGTTGTCAGTAAGTAGCCAGTAAGTTGCTTGCTCAATTTCAAGGAGCCTGCTCCAGGAGAAATAAGATCATAGAATCAGCCAGGTTGGAAAAGACCTGAGAGATCATCAGGTCCAACCTACTACCTAATACCTAGCACCTCATGACAACTAAACCTCTAAACATAAACAACTAAACCAAACTAAACTTGACATCTCCTACTAGATCAGGTTGCTCAAGGACACAGACAGATATCCTAAGCAAAAGATTTCTCTCCCCCACAATAAGGTGGTCAATTTTTATTTGGTTATGTAGTCATAACTCCAAGTTATATCTGTCTTGGCTTTAAAAAGTGAGGAGCATCCCAGGTATGAGACTAGGAGTCTAGAAGCAGAGATCAACCATCCCTACTGATGTTGTACTCACAGGACCCCAAGTTTCCTCCACGACACCACCACCAATCTTTACATCTTCCTTTAACTGTAAGAATTGTCTGTTTAGAACTGCTGCCACCAGAACAGTAAGCTTGAGCTGCTTGATTTTCTTCAGCAGGCTCAAGCTGGAGAAGGCAATCTGAAGGAGGTTAGTCTTGTGTCAACATCTATCATTGCACAGAAACACAAGCAACAGATTTACCTCCTCTATCAGAGTGCTTTATAGGAAACAACTGAACTTGACTGCCTTGTCCTTTTTTTTTCCTTCTAATTGACAGCTTTCATCGATGCAGTTTTGCATTAGGACAAACCACACCCAAACCCAGACCCTTTGGTACTGTGAAAAAAAACCCCAAAGACCAAACAAAACAACAAAGCACCCAGTTTAAAAAGGAAACACCTCCCTCCAAAACAGCCAAATGAAAGTGTTGATTGTGTTGAACCTGAAGCTTTCGCCTTTTCATGAAGTCTAAACAAAGCTGTTGGTGCACTCTTGGGTCTGCTGACCAGGATGTAGCTTTTCTGCTACGTGGAGCTGGGAGCACAGGTAGTCTCTAGATTTGATTAGTGTGTTCAGGCTTCCAGTGTTGGAAAAATGAAGGTCAAATGGCCAAAACCTGCTTGAAAAGCACAGGAGAGAGATCACACATGGAATAGATATCCTGAAATTCTAAGGTGTTTTGAAAATTACCTTGGCCAGCCTGCTCCAGTGTGGGGTGTCCCTGCCCATGGCAGGGGGGTTGGAACTAGATGATCCTTGTGGTCCCTTCCAACCCTGACTGGTACTACTACGATACTAAATGAGTGATGCCTCAGCAACTCCTCTTACTCCTTCTGCTGGTGTCATGACAGAAATCCCTAGTATGGAACCTTTACAGCAGCATACAGATGGATAGATCAGGATGATTTGTGCCCCATATTCAGGGCAATGTCAATGTGAGCAACATTTAATACTACAGTGGCATCTGTCACTATGGGCTCCTTTAGGAAAGAAAATCCAGGCCAAGCCCCAAGTATTCTTGTGACATTCTGTTCTGATGCCAGAAGCAGGTGATTCCTGGGAGAAAGGAGTTCTTATTTTCCTTCTGGGTGTGACTCCTTTTTAATGCAAACTTAGCAATGCTGTAAGCAAACTGCAAACCACAAAGCAGAGCCAAGTTCTGCAAGCCCAGAGAAAGGGCACACTCAATCCTTCAGACATTCAAACAAGTGGAGTCGTTTTTGAGTTGATGATTTATAAGTGTAGAGTTTACAGGCACAGTTTGTACTTCCACCACTTTCTTTTTCCCCTGTCCCAAACTGACTTTGTTGGCCTAAGGCAGGCAGTTATTTTGGGACAGTGAAAAGTTCTAATTAAGTTCTAATAAAGCTATTAGGAGCACATATGGTACTGAACGGCTTTCAGACCCCTCTTTGTGAGGGAACAAAGAGCGTTTTGCACTTATTGTGGTGGCCTAAGTCCCCTATGAAAAGTTTAAGGAAAGGATCTCAACAACAGTCTGGAGTAAAAGTGGATCATGAAGCCCAAATAAGAACATCCAGTGATCCATAGAAATTCCAGATTGAGCTGAAAGAAATGGCCTAAGCAGCTTCCAAAAGCAGAGGGAAGAAAAGTAGACACAGAGTGCAGACTGGCTCGCTGGCAGCGTGTCAGGTTTGAGGCCTGGCAATCAACAGGAGCACGTGGGCAGATGATATTGCAGCTGGCTTATGTCTGAACTGCTTCCCTTTACCCTGCCTGTGCTGTTGCTTCTGAAAAGCAGGGGAAAAGCTACCAGATGAAGGGTATTGTCTGAGGGGATCTCCTTCTGACCAGCCTGACAGTATCCCCATCAGCCCAGAGTGAACAGAGGCTTCAATATTAGTATGAACTGCAAACATTTTTATGCTAAAATAGATATACTCCTCAATCAACAGTAAACAGGGAATGAGGAGATGCCATTGTGTGGGCAAAGATATTCCAGGATGCCTGGAAAACACAGACAATTTCAGAAGGACATCCCATAGGCATCAGCTTGCACTCAAACGATCCAGAGTCACAGAATCTTAGGGGTTGGATCCAGAGATCATTGAGTCCAACCCCCTCTGCCAAAGCAGGCAGCACAGGAATGCATCCAAGGGGGTTTTGAAAGTCTCCAGTGAAGGAGACTCCACAGCCTGTCTGGGCAGCCTACTCCAGGGCTCCAGCATCCTCACAGTAAAGAAGTGTCTCCTCATGTTGAGGTGGAACCTTCTGTGTTCCAGCTTCTACCCACTGCTCCTGTCACTGGGCACCACCAAAAAGAGCCTGGCTCCTTCACCTTGTCACCCACCCCTCTGATAATGATAGACATTGATAAAATCCTCTCTCAGCCTTCTCTTTTAGGACTGAAGAGCCCCAGGTCTCAGTCTTTCTTCACAGGAGAGATGTTCAAGTCCCCCACTCATCCCTGTAGCTCTCCACTGGACTCTCCCCACTAGGTCTCTGTCTTCCAGCATTTTAAAAATGGGTACTCCTACTCAAAGCTACATTACATTGAGATTATTTTTTGCAAGTAGAAGTAATCACATTGATGCTAATTTTTATTTCAAAGGATTAACTTGCAGCTGAATGAGCACCCTTTGAAGTGTGAGGAACCTCTCATCTCTAATGCCCTGCTTGCTCAGGAGAGCTGCACTAGCCTGCCACAGCATTCTCAAGATTTTCTGCATTATCAGGGACATAGGTTTAATCAAAACCAAAGACAAAATACACACTGAAGAATAACCAAGAGCCCATTCCTTTGTGGTTCCCAGGAATGCACGTTCCACATCTGGATAAACACGGGCCTGTGCAGCGAATGGAAACATTCATTCCCCAGCTGTGGCTAGGTCCAAATCCTTTCTCTTTCTCTGATTCACTTAAGAGTCCTCACACAGGGTGGCTGAAAAACTGTGGGAATGCTGCTGAGGCTGACAAAACAGGTAGTCACAGGAAGGCCCAGCAATCTTCCTGCTGACCCCTTACACCTACCATACAAACAAGAACTTCCCCTGGGCTGGGATCTCCAACTCAAACAAGAGATCCTGAAGGAGTTCCCAGAGCTCCTGCTACCTGGGTACAATCAGCTGGTTGTGACAGTTGTGGCACTAACAAAAATGCCACCTGTTCCACAGCACTCTGCTATCCATCAGCAGATGAAGACTGGCACCCCTAGGAGAGCAGGGAAGGGGAGGCATCCATTTGTGCTGAAGCAGATCATCAGCACATCCCCATCAAAGCAAAGCATCCTTCTGCCTTGAGGCCACCAGTGTGTAGGTGGGAGTCCTTCCCACACAAGGCCACATCCTGCTAGAAGTGCACAGATTTGGAGATCTCATGGAAGTTGGATGTCTTTTGATCTTTGATTCTAAGACACTGTCTGAGCAAACCTTACTGTCCATGATGACAGGAAGTGCCACAATTTCCATTCTGCTGGGAAACTAAGACTTTCCTTCCCCTGATCCAACAGCCATAGATTCTCCAGGTCTCCTTGGGGAAAAGCAAGAGATCCAGGGCCATGAGGGCATCCAAGCTCCTCAATGACAGAAGGGTCTGAGAGTCTCAAGAACAGGTATCTCCCATAGAAGATGCCATCATCAAAGACTAGGACATAAGAAATGCATACCCAAGGCAGGCAGCAGCTTTGGTTCCTTTGCTTACATTTTCTGTCCTGACAGCTCTCAGACCCTGCCAGGGCAGCATCATTTGCTGTTGCAGAAACAACATGAGCCCAGCCTTAGCCACTCTGCAACAATGAGCCTGCAAAAAGAGGAGAGCTGACACAGTGAGCACACAAACCCTAGATTAACTGTGCTTCACTGTGGGCAGTGGGAGCTCTGCCATCAGCTTCAGCTGTGTTGGAGGACACCTGTGGCAGGAGGGGGGGAAAAAAGGTTAAGCTCTTTTAAATGATCTAAAGAAAAAGCAAAGCATCATAACTTGAGGGATTTGTTTCAGGAGCTATTGTTTGTATTGCTGAACTAGAAAAACAGAGGCACACAGGAAGCTCATCATGGTAAATTATTGATCTGCTGCTTTCTAGACATTGAAACTGGTAATTAAACAAATGGTAAAAAGATACTTCATCAATTATAGAGGTGCCACTTTAAATTACACTTGCTCCAGGATGAATAAAACACAGAGGCTAAGTGCTGTGGGTACTTCCTCACTCAGGCTTCTTGTTCAAAATCCTCCCTGCACCACTGATTCTGACTCTCTTACAGCACTGCTTCAGAGCTGCAAGCTCTCTGCACATCTATTAAACAAGGTAAGGGGAAACAAGAGGTTTTGTTTCACCAATCTTCTTCCCACTATGTGCAGAAAGCAGAATCCCAGGGCCAGGAGAGAAGATTTGGAGCTGAGATAAGCAGGATCCCCGTTGCTGCTCAGCAGGATCAGTTATGTGACCATAAGCCAAGGCCACAGCCCCTGTGAAAACAGCTCCCCCTCCAAAATCAGACAGAAAGAGTTTTGTCCACCAGCAGGCAGTTGTGAAATCAGTGGAGTACAGGGCAGACATTTGATACTGGTTTGTAGAAAATGTATACATGTACACACCCTCCCCAGCCTGAAATAACACTGGCAAGCTGCTTCTGAAGCAGGATGAGGACAAAGACACCCCTTTAAGGAGAAATCATGTCACAAGCACAATGACCACTCTGATTCCTGATACATTTGTCTATCAGGGTGCATGCCTCACTGCATCAAGCATGAAGTTATCTCAACTTCATGTTCTGAATGTTATGTCAATGCAAAGATGTGCTTTGCTCCAATACTCATTTTGAAACAAAAGCATCTAAAGAAGATCTTGGTCATCTTGCAATTACTGGCACAGACAACCTCTAGAACCATTATTGCATCTCTCAAATAGGTTTTACTCCAGGACAATATTTATTGAAGGCTGAGTGCATCAATTGGTTGAGACAGGTCAGGGAGTAGAGATACTGTAAGGCTGCAGATGCAGCACAGGCAGACAGCTTAGAAGCACATGCAAAAAAAAAAATCCCCTAGCAGGGGGACACAGTTGGCATCCTTCACTGAGCAGAAGCAGCAGTGAAACAATAATGCCAAAAAGCAAGACCAGAGAAACACAAGCTGCTGCTGGAGCCAGAACAATCCTAGAAGTCAAACAACTTGTGATTGCCATGGTGAAGTGGAAAAGAAGCAAAGGGATAGGCAGGTGAGAGTTCAGTCCAGAAAGGAAAGAGAGAGGCCAAGGTGAATATGCTGTGGAAGCTGGAGACAAATGCATCATCAGCTGATGGAAACAAAGTGGGAAACAAAGGCTGGACAGTAGAAGTGCTGCAAAGGAAAGAAGCAAGGCTCCTGGTAGCAAGACAAAGGAATCAAAAGCTGAGCTGACTCTCCCTGCTGCTCCCCAAATAATGAGGCTGAAGCACAAGGAGAGCAAGCTCTCCTGTGGGCCTGATGCCAGGTGCTCTATGAAGTTCTCCTCACCTGTTCTGAGGGGAGTTACACAACACAAGGCTTCATGAATAAGTGCCTGATGGCATCCTGGGTACACAACAGCTCCTACCAGCAGAGCAGTGTTTGTGGGAAACGCTAGGAAGAGTGTCTAAGAGAGATAAAGCCTTTGAGTTGCAGACAAAGCTGCCAGTCCTCATTTCCAGCTTGTCAGAGCAAGTCCTTCTTGAAGTCAGCAGCCTGGAATGAAGAGAATCTGGCATTTGTGCATGTATGTATGGCTCAGCCAGCCAGGGCGGAGCGCCTGACTTTAATCACACTTTCCACAATGGGGGAAGGGGGGGAAGTGGCCAAGCACAGCGAGGGATGGACCTTATCAGCCATACACTCACAAATTCCTCCTCTTTGACTCTGTGTTTCAAGCCTGACCTCCCTTCCTCCTTCCACTAGCCCCTGGAGGAGGAGGGGAAGGGCGAGCACACCGAGCTGGAATTTGAGAGTCCATCACATTCTCAGGATTCCTGGTGTCTGTGATAGCACAAAGGCAGTGCACACTTGTCTGGTGACCTGACAAATTCCATGTTCTGGAGAATCACTGCAACAGCTGATGGCTCACAGGGGCAGCTACATGCAGGTACTACCCTTCTCTGCAGGGAAAATCCCACTATTCCCAAATCCACTAGCACAAGAGGTGTTCAAGAGGGGATTGGATGTGGCACTTGGTGCCATGGTCTAGTCAGGAGGTCTGTGGTGACAGGTTGGACTCGGTGATCCTCGAGGTCTCTTCCAACCTTAGTGATACTGTGAAGAGCTAACCTATTCCTACCTCTGCTGCTCCAGCTCACCTGCTGGGTGATAACCTCTGTGTGCAGTCCAAACATTTTCAAGTTGTTTAATTATTCCCCCTCCAGAATCTCTCTTTTCTAGGGCAAATAGCACATCCACAAACATGAGCTTGTGTTAGCAACTGCTGAGCTTGTGTAGCTTGTTATGAAGCCTCTTTAACAAGAGTGCTGTATGGCATCAAAAAGGAGTGAAAGCTCTGAAATGGTTTAATCCAGCTGCCCACCACAATGTCAGCAACAATACTCTAAAAGAATTCCACTTCAAACCACTTTTGGTTGCCTTCTACCCTCACAATGAGGCTACAGTCCACTGAATCACATGGAGCTTCAATTCCATCTGGAAATAGCCTCTTGAAGTTTCAGCTGCAGGGTGGAATGCCTACATTTTGTTTGCTTGGGTGCCACTGCTGGTGGTGACAGCAATAGCAGGTACAAATTGCAGGAACCTGCATGCATGCCCAGAAAGGGCACAGGTCCAGACCCAACCTCTTACACGAAAGGCTTTGGCAGCAGAACAAATTCCTTCTCCTCACCCTTTCTGCCGGTGTCGATCACATCACGCTGGGATACCACAACGCTGCAAGCCTGTCCTACTGCTCCACACAAATACCTGCTCAGAAAGCCCCACAGGGTCCTCAAATCCCTTGAATCTTTAGACCTGTTGCAGAGCAGTGCAAATGTGGGCATCTCTGCATGCTCAGCTGGGCAGGGTTCCTCCGTGCCCCCACTGCACCGGCTCTCTCCCAACATCCTTCCACACAGCAATGCTCTGGGAAGGGGCAGAAGTGTTTCTGCTCCACAGAGAGCAAAACACACCAATGCTGAAGTGGACCCTTCTGACTTGGGCTGTGCTGCCTGCTTTGAACCCCAGCCATCCTGCATGCTGCTGAGGCAAGGAGGAGAAGAGGCACCAGCTTCTCTTGGCTCAGTGGCTGTGTTCACCCTGCCTTGATGCCACCTTACTGAGCAGCAGCAAAGCAGGCACTCCGCAGGCTGATGCTTTAGGAGCTGTCATAGGTATTACCATTTGGGAATCCCCATTACAAGAAGTGAAGTAGAGATAGTGTGGTCTATTAAATGTTAATACAGCCAACATTTAGAAGACAGCTAATCACCACTTATGTTCCCAACAGCTGGCCTAGCTCCACATCCAAAGGCTGGGAGCTTTGAGTGCCAATCAGCCCACACACCAGGGCACAAAAGTCACACAGTATGACCGCAGAACCTTCTAGCAACCTCAAACTTGTCCTCAGTACCCTCAAAACCCAGTAGCCTAAGAAGAGAATGGCTACACAAGCCACCATTCCCACAGCATTACACCACAGGCACTTCTCCAAGCTGAAAAGAGCACAGAAATTGCCCTCTGAGGTGCCAGAGGTGCCAGTACTGCAGTCCTAGGCTGCTGGAAGTTGACCTCAACAGCTGACATTGCTGTGATGCAGCCCATCCTCTGCCCTCAGCTGTGCTTGCCCTGGCCCTCTCCCTCTGTACTGGGAGTGAGATCTGTTCAACTCTGATGAGACACTTCAGGGAGAAAAGCAACCAGAAA
Organism: Melanerpes formicivorus; assembly: GCF_026170545.1. Taxonomy (NCBI): domain Eukaryota; kingdom Metazoa; phylum Chordata; class Aves; order Piciformes; family Picidae; genus Melanerpes; species Melanerpes formicivorus. The sequence goes on along the minus strand of NW_027142381.1, from coordinate 5,054,559 downwards.
ACTTCTTCCTTCTTTTCTCTTTTCTTCTTCATCATTGTTCATCATTGTTCATTGTTCTCCCAAGTTTGTTTCAATTGATTCATCAAAGGGCCAAATGGATGCTGGTTCAGGTACAAGGCAGAGAGCAAAACCAATTGAAATAGAACTTCATGCCAGTACAAGCTTGCCTTAGATACTGGGGGAATATATCCTCCTGAAGGACAAGTGAAGAAAGGGCATTTCATTGAGAGTGGCACAGATGGCTGCTTGCTTCTCCTCTGCCTTTTACACATGACTCCAAATGTTTAAACCCTTGAGCAGTGATGCACATAGATCATCACCACCTCCAGCAGCCTCCAGGACAAGCCCAGGAATGACACTAGAGGCTACAGACTGCCAGCTGTAAGCATTCCACCATCAGGCAGTCAGCAACAGAATGCCTTAACCTGACACACGTGTATCTGTGTCACAGCAGACTGGCCAGCAGAAACCTGCCTGGCTCCTGCCCTCTTATCCAACAAGACCATGAACAACTGACACTTTTTGGCAGGTGTTTTAGAACTAAGGGCTGCTGACTGCAAGCACCCAGGAGGGTGAAGCTCCCTGCACACACTCATCACTGTGCCAGTTGCTGACCCAAATGAGCCTTCTTCCCTTTCCCTATCAATCCACAAATCTCACTCGAGCCCACGCTAAACCCTGATTGATTTTCCTACTCCAACCAGCGCTGGGTCACATTTGTGTCGACTAACCATCAGGTCAGATAAGTGGTTTGCAATTAAGATAATTTGGTTTGGGGCCAGTGAAAGGATGGCCTGAAAAAACACTTTTGAAGAGTTCAGCACAGTGCCAGAGAGATTAGCCAGAGAAATTCACTGCTCAGAACAGACAGCTGGGTACCAAGCTGACAGCTACTTTTAGATCTTCCAGGAATTTACCTTTCCAGCATACTGAAAATAAAAAGGAAGATTTGTCACAACAAAACTTCTCCTTGGCAAGCAACAGCTTGCCTGTACAATGCTTGTACAAGGATTGCTTTCCAGACACATGTACTCAACCTGTAGCAACACTGATTTTCTTCTACCCCCCCACTTTCACTCAGCTGGCAACATGATCCTTTCACAGAGGCCACCTACTTCTGGTGGCAAACAATTAGCATCTCAGTAAAATCCCAGCTAGGACCCCTCAAGGAGGCTCAGGGGAGACCTTATTGTTCTCTACAACTACCTGAAAGGTGGTTGTAGCCAGGAGGAGGCTGGTCTCTTTTCCCTGGCAAACAGCACCAGAATGAGAGGACACAGTCTCAAGCTGCACCAGGGGAAGTTTAGGCTGGAGGTGAGGAGAAAGTTCTTCACAGAAAGAGTTGTTAGCCATTGGAATGTGCTGCCCAGGGAGGTGGTGGAGTCACTGTCCCTGGAGGTGTTCAAGAGGGGATTGGACATGGCACTTGGTGCCATGGTTTAGTAGTCATGAGGTGTTGGGTGACAGGTTGGACTTGATGATCTTTGAGGTCTTTTCCAATCTTACTGGTTCTATGAAAAAGATGTTCAGTGGCAAACAACTTACCTGAAGCCTCCTGAAAAAACCAAACAGTTACACAAGCACAGCTTTAGAGCTCCATGGGCTTCAGCCTGGACATAGCTCACATTCTCATCCTACACAGAGCCACTTGCAGAATTCCTCTCATTGCAAGCTGAACTAAGAAAGTGGTTTGGACAGCAGCAGTTGCAGGGCTGGAAGGAGCTCCCTTACGACCCCACCTAGACACAGAATGTCAGAGCAGAAACAGACACTTGGCAGCTCACCAGGTTTCAGTTTAAAGAGACACATCAAACACCCCCTTGAGCTCTGCAAGGGGTTTTTTTGCATACAGGACTCCACATCCCTTGCAACATTTCCTCTTCACATGGTGCCCTCATGACCAAGCTGCCAGAGCAGCACAACTTCTGCACCTGGCATCCCTTGCTCTGGTAGCTCTCACAACATAATCAAGAAAGGTTTCAAGGTGATCACAGTCTACAACAATCTCCAAGAAGCATAAATCATCTCTGACTCTTTTTATTTGCTTGTTTTGCTCTCCTTTATACTTCTACCTTCTATCAGCACAGAGAGGAGTTCATACTGGAGTCAATGTCTGAAAGCTTTACTCAAATATATCAGTGGCCCATAACCATCAACCCAAGAATTCTTTAATCATAGCAGGCAAAAAGACAAGACTTTGTGCTGACATGATGACGTCATCACATGCTTTTCTTCAATAATCTAGGGACTCTAACACACCTGCTTCAGAAATACCTCATAAAACTGCACAAATTACCCCTTCCATTATCCCACACCACTCCCAGCTTTCTCCAATCCCTGCACAAGCACTCACGGGAGCTCTGTTTCTCCTATGAGTTGAGGAGACATCATTGTGGTGATCTTAAAGGGACAGCATTTTAAGGCAGCCACCATCTTACTGACAGGTAGCACTACTGCTCCTCTGTACTTATAGTTTCATAGTTTCATTCAGGGTTGGAAGGGACTACAAGGATCATCTAGTTCCAAACCCCCTGCCATGGGCAGGGACACCCCACACTAGATCAGGCTGCCCAGAGCCTCGTCCAGCCTGGGCTTAAACACCCCCAGGGATGGGGCCTCGACCACCTCCCTGGACAACCCATTCCAGGGCTTCACCACTCTCATGGTAAAGAACCTCCTCCTCACCTCCAGCCTGAATCTCCCCACTTCCAGCTTCATTCCATTTAAATAAATGCTTCCTACTGGACAACTAAATTGTACATGCTGAAACTAAGCACCAGCTGAAACAATGAGAGCCAAGGCAATAGGCATTTGGCCCTAAGTTATTAAACAAGGCTGAGCTTTAAATTTTCTTCAGCTAAATAATCTGTGGATTCCACTACTTCAGGAGGATGCAGAAACAAAAAACCAGAGCAAAATAAGATTGGTTGGATCTATGACACAGGCTTATTTTGGCCTCCCAAACTTTTTCTGCCTTCCATGTCTCTTTATCCTCCTCCAACTTTCCCAGCCTGCCCTTCTTGGCCCCTGTTTTTCTTGCTGACCTCCCACACCATTTTGGCCTCCTACTCCTTGTTGGTCTCTGCTTTTCTCATTGGTCTTGCCCTCCTTTTCAGTCCCCACTTTTCTTTCTGGCTTCCCACATGTTTTTCAGCTTCTAGTTTTCTTCCAGACTCCCAGCCCTTCAGTCAGCACATTAATATTCAAATCCCCTCAAGGTTATGAATATGCAAGTTCAGTTACCAACCAACACTATCTCACCTTGATATGTGCATCCATACTTTGACTTCTTCTGTACCCTAGCTGACCAGAAACAAACTCACTTCCAGCCAGACATCCCACAGCATGATTTCAGGCCCAAGCAAACAAGCAGACTCCCTCAGTAACTCCAAACCCTGGTAGGACTCCCACTGCACAGTTAACAGTTAGTTAGGTTGGACTTGATGATCCTCGAGGTCCTTTCCAACCTAAGTTATACTGTGATACTGTAACTCTGTTAATGGAGGTACAAAACTAAAACACAAGAAATTCTGAGATGGTAAAGACTAGCATTCCAGAGCCACACTTTTCATGAAGTCATGGGGTGGTGCAAGCCCCCACCATGCTTACTCTACATAATAGATGCTCTAGATTTGGTAACAGCTTCACAAGCTACTGTTCCCAGTTCCTATCCACCAGCCTCCCAGACAGAAGATCAGCCAGATTAAAGTTAAAAATGTCATCTGCACTCCCTCAGTGTGCTGCTACCAGGCACACAAAACCACACTCTGTACTTCTCTGCAGAACTTGCTTTTGTTCCCCTCCCTCGACTGGAAGAGCAACAAAACCATGCACAAATCAAATGGGAAATTTGGTAGTCACATCTTTTGTCCTTGCCCTCATTTTTCACACAAGACCTTAAGTCTTCCCCTTCTATGTTTGAACAAAAATGTGGTCAAAAAAGAAAAGCAAGCTTGTGGCTTTAGAAGAAATCAACAAGACGTGGTCTGAAAACACTATTCAAAAGGCAGGGTTTGGTTGGTTTGAGAAATGTGATAGGTACCTTTTTTTTCCCCCCCCTGTTGTTGTTGTTGGTTTTGGAAAGGTGCAACAGGTATCAAAGCAGCTCTTCATTATACATGACTGTGCTTTGCCAGCAGTCACAGTGCTCTGAATCCTCTCTGAGCTGCACTGGTTTTTTAATTAGGTGGCATTCAGCAGCTCTGAAGGAAAACGAGAGAGAACTGACCACAAAACTCAGAAATGCATGCATTCAAAGCTTCAAAAGTTACATTTTAACAGTGCAAACATTCTTCCCACACTGTCCCTTCACATGCAAGTCAGGCACCCTTAGCTGCCCCCGCTTCATTCCCCAGGGATAAACTCTGTTACACTGCACCCTGTGCACTGGGTGGTGTTTGTTCTCTAGAGCCCCTGTGTACAGACCCAGGTCATTGTTATCATCTTCATAGATGCAGTGGGTGGGTTGGAAAGCTACCTCTTAAGATCCCTGAGAAAATAATGTACTGACTCAGAACAGTCAAGGAAAGGTGAAAATCTGCTCACGACTGAACTTCAGCGCTGGCTCACGTAAAGTAAGGCACAAGAAACATCTGGTTTGCTGTCTAAGTTCCAACTCTGTTAGAGAGAATTCCTGGCTTCCTGATGCAAAGGTGTGGCTTTCCCTCACAAGATGCAGAAGAGGCAATTCTGAACAGACTCCAAACATCCTAGGAGTGTAAGACAACCTGTTATTTAAAACAACAAGACAAGAGGACAAGGCTTGGTGACGTCTGATTTGGAAAGTTCAATAACACTCTACGAAACAGAAAACAAAACCAAACCAAAGGAAAAAAAAAACCAACCCAACAACAACAATTTGGGACAATCACCTTCCCTCTCCTCAAAACTGCAATCATCTTCCCTCTCCTCAAAACTGCACCACTGGGCACATCAGCCTTTGCTGCAGATCAAAACCTGAATGGCAGAATTGCTACTTAGAAAGCAACCTCGTGTGGTGTGGCAAACCTGTATCAATTTTTGTTCTGAAAGAAAACCACCCCACTGATTACAGTGTGCTGCCTTGTAATGTGTGGAACTGCATAATCTAGTTATTAAAGTTAGCAAACAAGTCTGGCTGTTGAAAGTCATTTCCCTGAGTAAACAATGACTCAGTGTGGACTGTATAATGTGGAGGTTATTAGTTAGCGTTAGCAAGTTTAAAAGACCCAGCTCACAACTCTACACAAAGACACACTTCAGACTAGAAAATAGTTTTCCCTCCTACTTCTATGCTCCCAGTTAGGCTGTTTCAGTGGAATTTAGTTTTCTAAAAAGCTAATGAGATCACTATCTCCTCATTATGTAACTGCACATTGACTTAACTGGCCCCTTCGGCCACAAACGATAAGAGCGCTGAGTTCGGCCTCTTCTCTGTTCTCAGTTTGTCATTATAACTCTGAAGCAAAGATGATTCTTTCTTGGACAGGAATATCCCATCTAGACCAGGCAGCAGGTGATAATGAGAACAGACATAAGGACAAGCCTCAAATACTGGTAATGAAGAAGGAAGTAAGAAAAAAAAAGCAACTGCAAGCTTACCAAAATCCTCTGACAAACACTGGCCTCTGGTTGAATTACAGCTCCTTCAATAATCCTCCTCCTCTTCATTAGTAAAATGGCCAAATACACCTGGTGATTGTCAGCTGGCATAGAGCCCTGCAGATCACTCTAACTAATGAACTGCAACCTCAGCTGCTGAGACACAAAGGTTTCCTTCAAGTCTTAAAACCACTACAAAGGTTGCTCTCCAGCTATGAGCATGTTCTCGCTCAAAGATTAGGACCACATCTCTCTATTACCTTTTGTGAGGGTGCAATCCCTGGTCAGGTGTAAGAGCACTCCAAGGAAAGAGAGTCAAATATCCATGGTGAACTTTTACTGGGAAAGTGCCTCTAAAAGAAATTACCAACATAAATTTGAAGGCCTTTTAGAGCAGCTATAACTCATGAGGTCCAGCCTACACGAAAACAGCAGGCTGAATGCCATCGTAGCTGTGGGTTTCTCCACATGTATCATTTTCTTGAGCAGCTATTTCAGAAAGCTCTTTTATGGAGAAGGAAAAAAACCTCAAGCTGTTTAGGACAGCATGGATGGAAGATTTTTTTTCTTTTGGTCATTCATAGATTATCCATTTCCTGGCCAAACAAAAAAAATCAGAACACACTTTGACATAACATTCTTTGCCTTCGACATGGACACTGCCCATTTATTAACAAACCTTTCCAACTGCTGCAGGCTGCTTTATCTTCCAGCTCCAGGACCTTATCACCTAGAAGGCAAACACCACAGCACTCCAAAGGGGCTGCCAAAGGCTGAACATTTATGTCCATTTATTACCAGCTGCCAAACTGAAGCACAGGAAGGGCGGTGGCCGAGCTGGACCAAGGTCAATGTACAGGTGAAAGGGCTGCAAGGGTCCTAGAGAAGAACAGCTCACTGGTCATTCACATGTGCTAAAGAAAAAGAGTCTGACAGGGAGAACTATCCATGCATGCATGAATGTCACAGGAGTTCTCACTACTGACCTTTACTGCCTTCCAGTATGGGAATTTAATATAGAACAGGCCCCACTGAAAATGTATATTAACAGAAAAGGGACCAGCCCTGCTGCTCCTTAATGTATTAAAGAGTATTTCAATAATGCAGGGCAGGACTTTAAAGAATACAAGGCCTTCCACCCCCACAGAACATGACTCAGTTGCAACAAATTACTTAGAGATTTCTTCACTCAGAACCTCCTGTCATAACAAACTTTGTCAGCCTCTCTCATCTACTTACACCGCTTGTCTACATCGTTATTAATGCTTTCTGGGAAGTGCTGGCCAACTGCTCCCCTAATGCATCAGCAAGGAGCAAAGCATGCAAGGGAGGGCACAAAATACAGAGCAGGATATTTTCCAGCAGAGAGATCATTCAATCCAGACAGAGGCACAGCGAAAGCAGTTCCCTCTGGGCAGCAAAATAACTGCATTACAATCTCCCAGGAACACAACCCATGCAAACCTCATCCGCTAGCAAGGCTGATAGAAGCTTAGATGTATGGTTTCTGTTGAAGTCAAGGATAGCAACCTAAGTCAAAACCAACCACATCACTCACAAGTTGGTTATGAAGCAGTATGTAACACAGTAAAACCTCTGATGGAAGACAAACACACGCTGTAATTGCAGTTGCTTTATGCCAGTACAAAGCACTGCTGCACCAAGAGAGCAGCCCCCACCTGACCCCAGCCATTTCTTCCTGTGCCATCCCATTCTTTGTGCAGGAGAAGTTCATGTGCTTACACCATGAGCTGCACTGGGAAACTGCTCCAGGTCATCTACCTCTTTGTTTAGCCTACTCAGTTTTAACTGGGATGGGTTCTGAAAAGGTGACCACGTTTGACTATCACCAATACAGGGAAGCCAAAGCACAATATGAATGGGTTTCCCCACAGCAACAGTTTAGAAGCAATAGAATAGAATAGACCAGACCAGACCAGACCAGAAGAGACCTTCAAGATCATCACGTCCAACCCATCAACCAATCCAACCCACCTAATCAACTAAACCATGGCACTAAGCACCCCATCAAGTCTCCTCCTGAAGACCTCCAATGATGGTGACTCCACCAATACACCTTCACAAATGGTTCTTTAGCTTGTATGAAAGGACAAGTGACTTAGCTCCATTTGCATCCCTCACAAAGGGCAGTAGGACACACCAGCCCTAGGAAAACCTGCAGTACCTAGGTTCTCTCCACCCCCTTTTCTGCAGCACCAGGAACAATTTGCATTCTCCCAAATATCAACCTGTCCTACAGAAGGCATTAGTTATTTGAAAGCACCTTGGGAACAGTCCTCACCCATCACTCCTTCAAACTGGGAAGCAGTGCTCCAGACCAGTGATCCTCAACATTTTGCATGCTGGAACTATTCAAAACCACCAGGTAAGAACACTGGGCAGAGGGAAGGGAAATGGACTGAAACATGCAAGAGCTGTGGTTTATTTGCTGCTCTGTGACTGTCGCCAGCTGCTACGGCTTGCTTCTCCTGCCTTTGGTGCAGACAGCCCCTTCTGACAGGGGTGGGGGGATTGGTGCAGTTCCTAGAAAGCATGCAGCTCCCCACACAGACAGGCAAGATCCTACAGCAACATGACATCACAAACCACAGAGAAATCCCTAATCTCTGAATGCTACCAGAAGAGGACTGAGACCTTTGCATCAAGGCATCCACAGGGCTTGAGCTTCTTTGTAGAAAGAAACACCCTATTTAATCTGTTATTAAGCACTCTTGGCCCCTACCTTTTCAATGTCCTTCCTCTACTGGGCTTAGTTCAAAATGAATAGAGGGGGGAAAAAAAAGTCTTCTCTCTGGCTTGGAGAATTTTGCCAGAATCTGGATAGTTACTATAGTTAGCTCTAGTTATTATACATTCTGAAGACATATCATTAATCACAAGTTTCTTTACTGTTTAGGTATGCAGAGAACAGACATTGCACGCTCTGAATCCCAAGTCACACAGCATCTCTCTCACTCCCCTTTAGCATATTCAGGCTTTTTTTTTCCCCCCTCTCATTAAAAAAGAAGATCTATCTTCTATGTCATAATCAATTAGGAGAGCATGTGTACAGCCTAGCACTCCACTGGTCCCTGCCAGGCAGAAGAGAAGGCGAGATTCATATTTACACAGCCCCTCCCTACAGCACAAGATTATACCCAGGATCAAAACTGAATATCCTTAAGTGTTATGACAGTGGTTGCCATATCAGGGCCTACTGTAAAAAAAAAATAGGAGCTCATCAGTTCTGCAAGCCTAAGGCAGTTTCTAAAAGAGTTTTGAAAAGGTGCTGACAACTGGTAATTGTCTATTGCTCCAAAAGCAGATGAAAGAAAAGTGCCTTTTCTTCCCAGTTACTCTGCTCTCCTGGCCTGTCCCACCAACCAAGCTAATTTTTTTCCCCATTTGCCATTTTCTAATGCTGCCTCTCTACAAGTAGCTCTGGAGGAGCCTCCCACCTCAAGCAACCGTCACAGAAAGAATAAACACCAGAATAATCTCTGTATTGTAGCTCAGAAGCATTTTTGCCTTCTGTAATCCTCCCAAACATGAGGACACAAGGCCACAGATCTTACTTGGACAGTTCAAGTTACTAGAATGAGACATTCATTCAGCAGACTCCCTCCATAAATCACTGTCGCTTACTTAAAGAAGCTAGCTCCAGGTAGACTGGCAAAGGGGGGAAACTGGCATAGAAAGTGGTACAACAGATGAGGACCCCCACATTTTAGTGGGCATGCAGACTTGTGGTGCAAGCTGGAGCAGTTATGGTGTTTGACAACACCTCCACGTAGGAGAGAGGACTAAATACCACGGCCTTCCTCATGAAGTGCTGTTAGGCACCTGTGCAAGCACTGCCAAACCAGGCTTACTCCAGTACAAACGTACTGGAGAATGTATCCACAGCAGGATGTTATCACCAGTAAGCACACAATATAGAACAAGTTGTGTATGTACCGAAAGTCATTCTTCAGAAGTCTAAGGCTGGACCTCCCCGGCACACCGGCGGTGACACGGCCACGTTTCAGCTCTGGAGCAGGCTCTCTCTTGCCCCCACGCCCAGCCACGCCCTTTCTCACTCCAGCCCCGGCTCCCCAGGCGAACCTCGGGAGGATTCATCCCGTCCCGGGCTGGAGCCGGGAACTCGCTGCATTTGGGGATGCAATCAGGGAAGCGTTACCGGAGTGTATTCGGTAACGTTACGGAAGGGGAGGGCCGGAGACACGCCGTGCAGCCGGCAGGATGCCGGCTGCTCTGAAAGGGTCATTTGTTTCTACCGTGGAAATTTTAAGTTTCCGGGAAGGTCGCTTGACTTCGCGGGGAACGGCCAAGCGGCGGCTGTCCGCCCTCCCCGGGGCGCCGTCTGCTGCCGCTCCTCGCTCCCCGTTACACCTCCCGGTACAGCCCCGGTGCCGGCAGCGTGCTCCCGGCAGCCCGCGGCCATGTGGCCCGAGCCCCGGCGCTTTTCGGCGATCACCGGCGACGGCGGATCGCGGCCGCGGCTACCTCCTCCCCGGGGCAGCAGCCGGCCCGGCCCGACCCGGCCGGCCCTGGGCGCGCCGCTGTCCTTCCACTTCCCCCCAGCCCCGCTCACCTGCGCTCCGCGCCCGCCCCGGGACGCGCTACTCGGGGCCCTGCGGCGGCTCCGGGAGCGCCTCGGCGCCGACTGCCCACGGGAGCCCGCGCCGCGCCGCTAGTGAGCATGTCCGAGCGCCGGGCATGCGGAGTGCGGGCGGGGAGGCCGCGGCCCTGCCTCCGCCCTCACCTGCCGTCAGCTTCGCGGGGCGGGCCGCGGAGACCGGCAGCTTGTCCCCGTCTGCTCCCCAGCCCGCGGGGGGGAAGCCAGCCGTGGGGAGTGGGGAGCGGCGGGTCCCGCTGCACCGTGACCCCGGGGACGACGACATTGCTCGGGACAGTGGCATTCCTGCTGCCGAGCGGCTGCACCGCACCGGCCCGCGGTCCCGCTGCTCGGACCGACAGACGCACTTGAGACACCGATGATTTTACCGCTGACTCCTGTCTGTGGGAGCCATCAAAAGCTCATCTTTCTGAGGCGAACACAGGGTGAAGTTCACTCTGCAGCGATTGCCCAGAACCAAAGTGAGTTCTGTCACCAAGTTTAGCTAACCATCCATCCACATCTTGGCTCATCTCAGGTACATGCACAGCACAGCCCAGGCGAGCAGGCAGCCCAGCCAGGATCCACAGAGAACTCTGCGTGTGATTTAATCCTAACAGACTGCAGCATACGGAACGGAAATAGCAAAGCTCTGCTCCTTCCATTCCTGCTGCAAAGTATCTCCAACTATAAGCTTCTGTTTGTATCAAACCACAGCAACGACTTTTCTCTGGCCATCGCTGCAGCACCAGCAGTACTTGACAAAACACCAACTGCTGTTCTCAGAGTAGCAAATTGCAGTTTTATGAACTGTTAATGACTATTCAAAACTTTTTAGAAAGCTGAACTAAAAGCTTTTCTCTCTCTGATGTCTCCCCCAGGATCCTGGCACATGCTGGTCGGGATAAGGTTTAAAGGAACAGTTCCCCCTGGGAAAGCCAACTCGGTCCCTCCAGTGTCTTCCACTGTCACTACAAATAAGTCAGTAACATTCCTCTGGATCGTTTACTGAAAACCAAAGAACACCAGAATCTCCTCTTCCAGCAAGGCAAAGCTCTCAGGTCTTTCTGAGGTAAAATGACACCACTGAACAACTGTGCAATCCTCACAGTAAATGTCTTAGCTAATTTTCAGATCGAGTTTCTGATTACTTACTAGAAAGACAATGCTAGGAAGCAGCAGCAACGTGCACAGATGTGCGCTTCGGAACACCACGGCTCTGCCCAAAGCAAGCTGCTATCAGAACTGAAGGTCTGTTAAAACACTTTGCAAGTATCTACGACAGACACAGATGCATTTAAACACAAGCAGGATTCACAAAGGTTTTTGCACAGCTCCCTTAGATTCTTCATTGACAAATATATAAACCCAGTTAGGAAACACTCTGAAGCAAACCACAAAGAATGGCCACTTGTTCCAAGCACTGAAGACTGAAACTGCTCTTAGAAGATTACTGTCTTTTAAACTATTTCCATCTACCATGTCAAACCAGAAATAATCTGCTCATGGATTTCCCACTTGCTTAGGTACAAACCCTGAACCCAAGTCAATAAAAGTCACAAGTTAACAGAGCATTCAGTTGCTCCAGATATTAGTAACAATCTGTTAGCATGGTCATTTACCACTGTTGTTTTGATGTGTGAATCTTCCTTTAACATTCAGGACATGAATCCAGTGGCAGCATGGACAATCAATACTGGAGAGGATCAAACACTCTCTTCAAAGCTCTTTTCCTCCCTTTGTAGTTTGAAAGTGCTTCCAGAATTCTGACTGAACAAAGGCAGCCAGGCCAAACACCAACTGCAGGACGCCCCAAGGACTGCAGGACGCCCCAAGGACTGCAGGATGCCCCAACAACCGTAGGACACCGACATATTTCTACAGGAAACACACTTTAATCATTCTCTAACCTCCCAATCACTTAATATTGACATTTGTGGCTACTAATTTCTCTCCAGTGAGATAAAACCGTTCACAACACAGGTACAGCCAGTCACTCCCATGACCAACCAGGCTTGCTGAAGCCCTGTATTTTGGCATGGGCACTTCTCAGCTCAGGACAAGGGTGACTGGGTTGGTCATTGTGTAACTAACACGACAAGAAGGGAAGAGAACAAGAGAAAACAGGCTTACAGTCTTGCGCTGTCCACTGCGGTCAACCACGCGGATGATTTCTCCGGTGGGAATACGTTCAATCTGCAGTTCCATCTTCCCAAGGTAAGTTTGTAAACCTCTCTATTTTTATTTTAATGGGTAATTCCAATTTCAAAGCACAACAGCAGAACTCCCCAAGCAGGCTGAGAGAAGACCGTGACTAACTGCAGAGCCCTGTTGCGAGAGGAAGAGACGAGCTTCTGTATTTATGCTAAGTGTAAGTGTGAACTGAAACAACAATTAAGTTCAAAACTAACTTCCAGGAGTTACAATGTGTCAAGACAGTTCCAAGAAGCCTAAATTTATGTTGGTGTTTATTGCCTGGACTTTGTTGATGTTCCACTTCAGTCCCAGCAGACTCAGAAGTGTCAGGCGGCAGCGGATGCGGTCTCATAGGTATTAGCACGAAACAACCACACCATGGACCTGACAAAGGTACCAAGAGATTTTATGTAGAAAACATTCTTCATCTTCACTTGGTTTAGAGAGAGAGCAAGAGAAAATTCTGATTGCTCCCATGGTAACTACAGGAAGTTCTTCAAATTGCTGCAGAAGGAAATCATTAATTGAATCCTTGAGTAGCCAACTAATCAGAACAAAGGAAACTCACTTGCAAGCTACTGCACAAAAATTCCTACTATGAATATGATAAAAATAATCTGATGAACACTGGTGCAAGTGCATTTGCTGAGCTGTGCTACAGCCATGTCATCCATGAATCTCCTATGAGGACAGACTGAAGGAGTTGGGGCTGTTCAGTCTGCAGAAGAGAAGGCTCCGAGGTGACCTAATTGTGGCCTTCCAGTATCTGAAGGGGGCCTACAGGAAGGCTGGGGAGGGACTGCTCAGGATCTCAGGTAGTGATAGGACTAGGGGGAATGGAATGAAGCTGGAGGTGGGGAGATTCAGGCTGGATGTGAGGAGGAAGTTCTTCCCCATGAGAGTGGTGAAACCCTGGAATGGGTTGTCCAGGAAGGTGGTGAAGGCCCCGTCCCTGGAGGTGTTTAAGCCCAGGCTGGATGAGGCTCTGGCCAGCCTGATCTAGTGTGGGGTGCCCCTGCCCTGCCCATGGCAGGGGGATTGGAACTAGATGATCCTTGTGGTCCCTTCCAACCCTGAATGATACTATGATATGATACTATGAATGCAATACTGCACCTATGACCCCCACACACACCCCCCATGAACCTGCCTGGGACTGGGCAGGGGGAGAAGATCAGACTAAATTTCAGGTGTTTTAAGGCTTGCTGTTAAGGGAAATTTCCTTCAGTCTGCTTGGAATAACCAATTTTAAGCTTTCAACCCTACTACAGGTGACAACTGCTTGTCAAAAAAAACCTACTTGATGTTTAGCTGAACAAGCACTTGGCCATTCAAGAGCTGACAGAGAACACTGTTCTGCTCAGTAACTGGAAAGAAATGGCCTATCACTGTTCCTCCTATCTGGAATTATTCTTACACTTCCCCTAGCTGTTATACACAAGATCATTCCAGGCCAAGAATTCTTTCCTTGACCACTTCCCAATATAGGGTTCTACTGAAACAGAGATTGTATCACATTAAAAAGAACCACAAACCCCTCACTTGTCACTTCCCCAAACAAAACCATCCTGCTCAGTAACGTAGAGCAGAGCTTAGCCTATCTTATCTCCCCTCCCTCTACAGAGTAATTGCAAAGATTAGCAGGCCAGAACAGCAGAGCTGGGTAACAGGAATGAGTTCTGTGACGCAGATAGAAGAATTGTGTGCAGAAACATCTTGGTCTCTGCCAAGATCAAGCAGCACACTTTAAAACCAATGTTGCAGCAAAGCTTGCGTTTGATAAATGATGCTGAAACTCTCCCTGCAAGGGCTGACGTCTCTGCTTTCGATAGCTGCCAGTGAAGCATGGTTAACAGGTCAGAATGTTTGCCATTATGTTTGGCTTCTTTTTGTGATGCCAGCAAATTCTTATTTTCTGAGTTGTTCCTGCACCTCTGCGTTTCCTCTCACCAGTCTGCAGCCCCAGATTTCATCCTTCCTCCAACTTCACTGTTTCCCAACCTATGCTCCCACACAGATTTCTCTTGCTACTTCCTAGATTGCACAGCTGAGATGTTCTTTTAACTGCAGAGATCTTCTAAGGGGAAGATGATAGTTCCACTGTCACACAGGAGGTGGGATGTATGCACACACATACACAAGGGTTTTTAAGCTGAAGCCATGGACAGACACATTCAGTAAGCTTCCAAGCACCATCAGTTTCCAGGGTTAACTCCATGTGTACTGCACAGGTTCATCAGGTGGTGAATGCCACTGCCTTGGCTGAACAAAACAGCCACACAAAGAAGAGCTCACTCTGCACTGTGTACAGCCCAACTCTCTAATGTTTGAGGTTGAGCCTGGAAAGATAGTTAAAGACAAAAGCAAGCTGTGCACACAACTGGCCTCAAATACTTCGACTTCTACACAAAAACCTTTCTCTCTGTTCAAGATTGGTATAAACAGGTATAAGAAAATGAGGATATCTGCTTGATGCATGAGCTGAAGTTAAATAACATTGGATGTGGCACTTGGTGCCATGGTCTAGTCATGAGGTCTGTGGTGATAGGTTGGACTCAATGATCTTTGAGGTCTCTTCCAACCTTAGTGATACTGTGTATTCATGCAGTGATGAGTACCAGGAATTTCCTGTGATCTCTACATCTTGTTATCACAGAAGAAATTGCTTCAACTTAATCCTTTTCAAACAGCAAATGCCCATATCCAAGGGCACATAGGGCCATCGGAAATATTCCTGTTAATAACGCAGAGCTCTCAAAAAAGGCTTCGTTTCCTCTCTCAAGGAAAACCTAATTCAAGCTTTGCTCAGCTGACCTTTCCACTGCAGTATATTAATTAAGACAAGTTCATCTGAGTGTCACTTGGTGTCCAAGAGCAGAGAAGGAAGTAGTGGTAGTAGAAACAATAGTCTTTATCATAAGGTATTTTTAGGGTCTAGCAAACACGCAAAGACATCTTAGAAATATTTCCTGTTTACACGGAGCTGTACTATCTGTGTGCAGTGATACACTGCACATCCTGAGGTTAGCAAGGAATCAGAAGTATATGGCAGTTAAATAAGGCTCCACTGGACAATATTCCTTGGGGGAAGACACATCCTATTTTAAAATAAACTCTCTCCCAGCAGGGAAGTATGAAAAGTTACCCTTCGAGGGAAACGAGCTGACAGCAAAGCTATATTAAACCCTACAGAACTTCAAATATGAAGCATAACGCAGCAGATCCTTCTTAAGAGATTGAAAAAAGGCTATCTCCAATCCCACTGTGAAAAATTCACAGTGAAAAGAAGTGAAATCTAAAGGACCTGTTCCTAAAAACGAAGGAAGCCATTTAAGTGGCTTGAGCAGTAGTGGCTTAGCAGTAGCGCTGGGATTGTGAGCTCTAGGTGAGTGGTTGGACTTGATCTCAAAGGTCTCTTTCCTACCTCAACAGCCCTATGATTCCATGATTTTTTTACAAGGTAAATATCAAAACCTCCTTAGTGGGGCAGGTAGAACAGAAAATCCAACAGGGGAGTCCATTTAATACTGGATTCATTTAAATAGGAAAAGAAAATAATAAAGAAAGGATTAAACTGCTTTGTCCAATAGGAAAATAGTATCTGTCCCTGCCCTTCTTTTGCAGCCCCAAGCCCCACCACATATGTTATTACTGACACCTTTTCCTTCTAAAACACTGCTGTGCCTGTGCATTAAACATGACCAAAGGCTCTTGGAGAAAGGTTACCATGCAGAAATCAGTCCTCCCCACCTGGAGCAATGTTGGTTGTTCTCAAATTAAAAGAGGCCACGTAGAACACGTCACTGTCAGGATTTATTTTAGTGGTACACGAAAAGAGAACACATGAGTATAAAAACATTTCCAGTGATTATAACATCCAGTTAAAGGTGTTTTAAGAAAGATAAATTTCATCAGAAATTGCATCATTACAGGTCATGGAATAGTCTGAAAAGCTACCATAGGTAACAGTAGTAAACAAAAGTGCCACTGTGTGCATAATACTTAAGAAAGAAGTAGAGAGTTCTGTGCAGCGTCCTACTAATGCACAAGCAGGTTCAATCACAGCTGCTGTGGGTATTTGCAGTGAAGTCCTGTGGTTCAAAGGATTGGTTTACAGAATGCAGCTTCTGTGTCCAGTGACTGAGAGAGTTATCATCTCTCATGTGTTAAGGATCTTGAGTTTCTTGCCCACATAAAGCGGCTGTATGGCTCCCCCTCTGAGCTGCTCATGAACAGCAGATGCACCCTGATTAGCAGAAACTGGATCTTGGTCCACAATGAATGAGCCAGCTGTGGTCTGGAATTCAGAGACCACTGTTCTTTGAGCTCTCCACAGAATCTCCTTGCATGGAGTACAGTCATACAGTTACACAAGTGAAACCCAAACCAGAGTCCAACTCAAGAGCTGCAAAGGTTCTTTGCAGTTCAGTAGGGATTTGTCTGATGCACTAATTGCCACCAAAAAAAAAAAAATCACACACCTGAAAGATGTAGTGCAAAACAAAATCTTGTAAGAGCAGTACAAATGTGAAAACTGTTCCTATTGTTGTTCCAAAGTGTAACAGGAATGTACAGACTGTAAACCCCCGAGGCAGGCCCCATCCATGCAATGAACACACAATACCCTCTGAACCTGCCCTCACTACTTCACAACTGGAAACACTTCCCAACACCAAGCACTAAGCTGAGATACAACTAAGCAAAATGTAGAGAGGCTAAGTGCTCTCAAACCCCACACTGCAACCATCCAACCAGTTAACATATGCCATAGTTTCCACGGTACACAAAGACAGCCAGACCGCAGAAGATTTTAGACAGTGAATAAGCAACTCATTGCAAACCAAATGTCACACCAAGGTGTTAACCTTCTATCTCAAAAGAAACCTGAAAAAAACTAAGGCTTTGAGGAAAGAAGCAAAAAGGAATCAGCCCATTCAGTTCTGAGGCAATTTTCCAACCCAAGGACACCAACACACTTTGCTTTGCAGTTCCCATTTGAATGCTCTCTTTTCCATCCAAAACCAACAGTGATTAGTAACTAATGTTACTTACCACACACAGCAGGAAGCTTGAAGCTGTGTAGCTAGAACATGGGATACTCACAAGTGCTCTCTTCCAGCACAGCAGCCTAAGATGCTGGGGAATCTTGGTGCCTCTTCCAACCCTGTCTGAAAATCTCCATTTCCTCATCCAGAAACAAACCAATGTCTAAAGCTAGCTACCTTCCGGGTTTTCAAAGGTATATGATCCTTCCTATTTTACCTCCACCTTCAAGTGCACAGGATATATGAAGGTCTAAGCACCTCTAGAAAACCAGAAATTTTGCAGATCAATTGCTATAAATTGAAAAAAAAAAAATTACCATTTTGGTACCATAGATTATGCTGTAAGAAAGAAATCTGTTGCACTGAAAGAATTCATCTCTGTAGTAATGATGTGGCAGGATGGTATCAGGGAAGTAATTAAGTAAGGGTTCAGTTTTCCATATTCAGTATGACAACAGAAAATCAAGGCTAGTACCACAATCATTAGCTCTTTGCCAGCAAGTGCTTCATGAGCCTGCTCACCTACATTAAAGCACTGCTCAGTTTAAGTGTGGGATCCTGGTTAACTCTGAACCAGGGACTAGTATAAAAAAATGGGTTTATTTTTCTTTCCTTGAAATCAGAGGGATAAAAAGCAACAGACACGTTGCTAAATTGTTTCATAGAAGAAGAACTTTAAAAACAAACAAAAAAAAATTAAGACCAGGGAAAGGGTGTTTTGAGAAATCTATCTCAGGGTGGAAAAATGTGAGAGAAAATCCTAAGAGCAGTCACCAGTAAGGCATGAAGGAAGGGATCTGCTACCAAAGGAGAATTACCACTCCAAAGATTTTTGTTTCCATGTGACCTGCTGCCACATGTTTTCCCCAAAAGGTAATTAGCTGAAGCTTGAAAGTCCAATAAAGTGTAAAACCAAGCTAACTAGCTGTGTCTAATAAATAATTGTTTAAATAACTTAATTTAAACTCAACATTTGGAAGTCAGTGTTAAAGTGGCTACGCGGTCAGCATTGTATTGTGAATAAAACAGCTCCTACCAAAACAAAAAGAGCAAACCTAAATATCTATTGCAGATCACAACCTGTTTAGGTTAAACCACTGTATTAGAAATCTATCACCTTCAAACATACAGCATTTATTAGGTGCTTTTTTAATAGCTCTCATCCAGTGCAAGAGACTTGCTCTCCCTGTAACAATAAAATATCTTCTTCCACAATAAATTATCTTCTAAGACCTTAAAGTTTCTGAACAATCCTACCTGTCTTGCACTGTCTTACTCCATCTTCTAAGAGTAAAAGCTTATAATGACTAAAACAAAGAACCATCTGACTCCTGAATCAGGACTACTAAATGCCCCTTTCTGCCTTCAGAACTCTTCCCGTGATTCCAGACTGTCCGGTTTCCGTGTCCAGCTGTTCTCCTCCTGTCTCAGATCCCCTCCTATTAATGTTCTGTTGGGCTGAATCTAGAAGAGAGAGCAGTTCACCAGTTAACACATTCAGAAACAGTGTCTTGCTCTAGATTATCCATACACTATTATAGAAAAGTCTCACACACTTATTAGAAACTTGGGGGGGGGGAATGAGAAGTGATGCAATTATGAATTAAATAAATAAAAAGTCCATTAAAATCCACTAAATTGATACCAAAACATTAAATGCCATGCAAAAAAAGAAAGGCCTATGGTGAGCTGTATCCACATGCAACTGACAATCATCCTGCAGAGTTTGTGGTAGATCTTAAGCTCAGAGAGAACAGAAATACTGGACAAAGAACCATGAACCATGCCACTGAGGTCAGTGACACAGTTCAGTATCACAGCTCCACTGTACCCCCTAAGGTACCAGAGTGTCACAGTCCTCTAAAACCTCTTTAACCATCAACAAAGCAGCATTTCCATTTTCATCATTCTACAGCACACTAACATGGCCATGACAGCATGGAAAATCATGCACAAACAAAATCATTTTGGCACAAATTGCCTGTGCAGAGGCAGCAAGGCCTGGCTGCTTCACCTGGTCTGTGCAGGTGAAGTCACCCTCTCAGAAGTTAAAAGCAGCAGCCTGTTAAAGAACTTGAGTGCCAGCTGCCCTGTCTTTCCCAGATTCAAGTGGCAAAATATACAGGAAGCATTTCTGTGCAAATCTACCCCAGAATGGAACACAAAGAGTTCACTTAGAACCTGTCAGAAACTTGGCAGCATTTGAGATGAGTTCTCATCTTTACAGAAACTAGGGGCCTAACTGACAGAGCCTGAAGTTCCAAAAAGGAAGGCTGAGATCAAGAAATCTGTCTTATTTCATTCCAACAGTGTGCTGCCATAATAGCTGCTCAGAGTCTTTTAGCATATCAGCAAATTCTTTTAGGGGATGTGAGCCAGCACGTATCCTTTCTGCAACTACTTCTGCCCACCACCTCCCCCAGGATGAACACAGCAGCACACACCTATGTTCAGTGACCTGTGAAAGCAAAAGGAATACAAATCACATCAACATTACTCAAAGCTTCCAAATATATTACCTGGAAAGGTTGGCTGATACCAACTATTGACTGCAAATTGTTGCTGTAATAACAAAGCACGAATTCTCCTCCTATATCAGGTATTTCTGCAGCACTCATGTAAACCTGCCAACAAGAATGAAAACAGGCAATGGGCAAGCTCCATAGAGAAAGCACATCTCTGTCACTCAGGACACCATAAAAATCAGGATTTAGTATTTACAGGCAAGTTTTAAAATGTGAGCTAAAAAGGAGGACAGAAATAAGTCAAGAAACCATCTCAAAACTGAATCAGGGCAGGAAAGTGAATATCTGTCACTATGTTAGCAGGCTGACTGGGCTCAGCAAGGAGCAAGAACCCTGGAGTTGCTGGAAGGGAAGTGACAAGGTCACACAAGCAGCAGGCAGGGAGATGAGCTGCCTCCTGGTGGCCATACAGCTGAGCAAACCCGACGCCTCAGTTCTGAAGTGTCCTAAAGATCCAGGGCTAACTGCAGCCTACAACATCCTGCTAAAACAACTACTTAGATGCCTAAGATGAGTGATAGAAAACCACGAGATCAGAGAAATGCTGACATTCAGAATATTGATACAATGCAATCTGGGCTCCTGTGGTAAGGCTTGGTGCCAACTTAGAAAATCTCCATCCATCCTGGTACTCACTGCCTCCTCAAAATCAAATTTGAGTTTCTGTTTGTTCAGATAAATACCTCTGGAAAGAGGCCACTTGTAGTAATAAATAAATAAGTATATCTTTGTTTGAAATTACTTTAGGCAATCACTACTAGAAAGCTATGTGTGACACAGCAGTTATTAAAGAGGGACCAGAACACTCAACAGCCAAAATGAAGACAACTCTAAGAAACTCCAACCTGCAGCTTTATTAGATACCTGGAACTAACTGTGTTAGTATCAGCAGGTACTTCCAACTGTAACAAAAATCACACAACAAATATTTAGGATACATTAAGCAACTTTGACAATCAGGTTAAAAAATAGCCAGTTACCTATTTTCAGTGGCAGAAACAGGCCAAAATATACAATGAGAGTAGGGGTTTTTTTTTAAAGCAATGAAAGAACAAATTGCTTTTCCTCATTTCTCTTAAGCAATATGATCAAACCTGAAAAGGTACATTAGAATACCTGGAAATTGATGACAATTAGGAAGAGGGACTTTAAACAACAATAGCACTCTGTCAATGGGCAAAGAGGACACTGAACCTTAAGAGAAAAGGGATGTGGAATAAACAGACCTTGAATGCTACTCTATGGGAAGCTACAACAGAAAGAATCCATCTGGCTTACTTGTTTACTGTCTTTGTTAGAAGAAATTTCATCATCTTCTACCCAAGCATAAGTAACATAGTCATTGGCATGCCTGAAAGTCACCTGCAAAGAAAGATGTAAACCATCAGCCTTCTGAAGGAAAGAGAGATGATGTTTACTACTTCACAGAAGGAATTAAAACATTTCACTTTCAGCATCAAAACATTCTGGGGGCATGTATGAATATTTTGGGTTTGATGTGTGAGTGCTCTGTTCTCTCACCCTTCCATTCACTCTGTTATTGCTCTTTCTTTGCTGTACAAATCTTCTGAACTGCAGGCATTAGAGGAGGACAATTCCTTTTCACATCTTCTGCATCATTTTACTTAAATAAATCACCATATGATCTTAGCAGAGAATGTAAAGGGTGTGAAAGAGTTTGCATGCCATGCAACTGAACTGCCAGCATACAGAACCTAACAGCATTTGAGGATACACAACTATTTCAGAGCGTTCTGCACTCCTCTAGTCACATTCACCATCTTCACTCAAAAGCCATGATGCAGTAACATTACCTTGAAGAGTCCAATCCAGTCCCAAGCACTGCTTGGGAATTCAGGCACTGCAGAATAGTTGATCAGAACGTCATGTTCTGCACTCCACTCACCCTCAGGACTCAGAGTGACTAAAGGCTCTGATAGAAGAGGCTTCAACTAGACAAAAGAACAGAATTTGAAGTCAGTCAGGTCAAATCTTTCCTTTGTTCAAGTTACTCTCTGCCACACCTGCTGTGGGACGCTTTAACTGAATGGAAATAACCTGAAAGCAATTTGCTGCCTTCACTATAATCAGAATGAAATAGAGATTATGACTCACAAAGTGTAAAAAAAACCAGCATCTGTAAGGCAAGACTCAATAAACCAAACTTTTTCTTGACAACAGAACTGGGACAGCACCTCAAGGCCAAATGTTCCTGTAACAGGTTTGTGATCGCTGATGCCATAGCTCATGTGACTGATATAATTATTCAAAGTAACAGAAATTGTCTGCTCTTCTTCAGAGAATTGGCCCTCTTTGGCTGCATGCTGGCAGAGATGTTTCACTCTCCAAAGAATTCTGTCAGTCCACGCTGGCTTTCTTTTCTTCTCACTGCAAAAGTGTTAAGATAAAAGTGAAATGAGAAGAAAAACATTGGCCAGAAACTCAGGATGTTGTGAAAAATCTACTCAAAGTTGAAAGACTGTCAGAGAAATATTAATAGAAGGCAGCAATCACATTCAAGCTTCATTTTACATCTCTGTTAATATGCTTTACAGCCAAAGTTTCCTTAATTTGAACTCAAGACCACTGACCAGGGTTTCTGCAAGAGAAGTAAAATGAAGGGGAGAAGGGCATTTCAATGGGTTAGTCAGCTTCATACAGGAAATGATGCTTTCTCCTAGAACACTCCACAAAACCACATGCAAGGACACTGAGACAGCTGCCCCAAGCTTCAAGTATAGAGTTATTCTGAGAAAAGGGGCAGGAAGTTAAGGAAGATGTAGACAAGAGCCTGAAGGATGTTTGAAATTATTGAAAATGTTTTGAGAGCAAGTTTCTTTTAACAAGAAAACCCCAAGCTTAGGTAGCTTACACTAATCACAGATGACACAGCGATGATTTAAAGTGTCTCTAACTTGTAATAGCCTGCATTTCAGGTTTGCAAGCTATTGCTGTCTTGTAACAGAAGGCTTTTAAAATTCCATTGGGCCTGCAACTTGCAACTGTGCTACACATCAACTGTAATCAAAATTCAGAGGTTCCTTTTATACCATATCAATAACAACAGATGACATGAGCCTTTCGTGGTTCTCTCTGTAGTGGGAGGAAGACTTAACAGCACCTCTCTGTATGGATGTATCCCTTCAAATTGAAATGGAGAAAAGATCATACCCTATGGAAGAGGAATTAGAATGGACTGGATTGAATCATAAAAGTTAATGAGCAGGATATGTGCAAGGAAAACTGTCAGTTTAATAACTCTGAATATCAAAATCACCATAAACTGGAAATGCCATTTCGTTTCATATTGAACATAATTTTGGCTTACCCCTTTCCCATATGCAAGTCTGACTCACCTTCAATAAGGTGGAAAGTCATATTTTAAATGACTAAGGGGCCATACCCCACTGACTCCAGTGATTATATAAACCGACAGAGATCTTTGTGAGCTGCCGTGTGTCTGCTCTGCTGTGCAAAAGAACAGCTCCAGTTAATTCACTCACTTCTTTTTTTTTTTAAGAAAATGGCATATTAAATGGGAAACAAAACCTCAAAATCCACACTGAAAAAGTATCAAAGACAACAAAACACTGTGTGCTTGCCTGCAGGTCTACTGATCACCACCCACCCGATCAAAATCTCTCTGCTAGCTTTCCAGCAGCAGAGCGCACACAGCACGCATCAGCACACTTTTTGTTCTCTAAATGAGCCAATACAGACACCCAGGCTATGGATCATTCTTAGAATGTCTAGGCTTGGATTATTAGAGGTATTCTTTTGTTAAGAGGATTTACTTCTGTTCCCATTCTATCTCTTCACACTCAATTAAGGAGCAAAATGTCTTCTGATCCAATGGAAGTGATTCCGATATCCAGTGCAACAGCAGAGTAGGTAACGCTACAGCTTTCGGACAGGTTCAGAAAATCCCTGAGGAAAATCAGCTGCCATCTGATTTTCAAATATTTCCACAAAAATCAAATCAACAGCTCAGGAAGGAGCCTTGTTTTGATTTGGAAATATTTACAAGTCTATAAAATCCAGAAAGTTTTCTTCTTACTTAAACCAAAAGAAGGACTTCCGCTCTCTGGAAGCAAAGAAAAAGATCAGTACAAAACCCTGTCTGGACAGGAAATTATTCTTCTTTTGCAACAAGACTAATAACAATAAACATTATAGTGTCAAAAAAAAGCTTTGGGAACTTAAGCTACTCCATTATAAATAATCTTAAGTAGAAAAAGACATTTAGATGTATGTTCAAATACCAGCAGTATCAAATCATATGCTTAAACAGAGAAGGAAAACAAAAATGGCAGACAGTTACTCTTTTCCTTCTGTCCACTTCTGACAATCAATGAGCACTTTTAGTGTTAAAGAACAAAAAAGAAGAGGCTTAAACAAGTGCTGGTTTATTTGACCACTCTAGTCTTTCCCAAAAGGAAGCTGGGTTGTTTCAGTATTCCCCTCATGCAGTCAGCAGACTCAAGCTTCTGCATCCAGAAATATTCACATCCTCAGATCTGATCACTCAATGAGCTGAAGAGAAGAGCTCAACAGCCTCAGTTACCCAGCACATTCAAGAAATCCAGATTTGCTTACTGAAGTGAGATGTAGTCAAGCACCACAGCCACCCTAATATTTGATGTCTAAACTCAGGTATTTGTGCTTTTACCTTGTATCATACACATCTGAATACAGGTCAAACTTGTAGGTGGGTTTAAACTGCAGAGGACCCTCTATGAATTCCTGAAGAAATGCTTCCTTCTTTTTGGCCATATTTAACTGCAGAAACAAAAAGTAACTTTTAAAGATTATGCTTAAAAAAAAGTCAGAGCTGAAAGAGCAATCAGGGAAGGAGATGAGAAAGCAAATTCCAAGGATTCAACATTCCAGCCCAGGACAACAGATTTGGAAAGGTAATTTCAGAAGTGCCTCTCTGTTACCGCAAGGATTTTTGATGCAACGTAGCAACCCTACTCTAAACCCAATTCTCTTGAAAGTAATTCTTGAAGAAAAAAGGAGGAGAAATGAAGATGAGCTACAGTTCACAAGTCATGAAGTTCAATGAAAGCTTCAATCCAACAGGAGCAGGACAAGTGAGTGAGAAACTAAACGAAGAGCAGAAAAAGTCTGCAATTAATTGAGGCTCGTGACCGAGAAGCGAGTGAACAGTGGGATGACTCAAGAGGTAATGTTAACTACCTGTTGTGTTTGCATGCACTGAAACAAAACCAAACCTCCAAAACAGATTAAAAGAAGGTACCTGGTCCTTTTCCCACAGCAGACTGTAACGCTTGTTGTTGATCGATTCACGGACAAAATGTATGCCGTAATCGGCTATCCGGAAATTCAGATCCCCGAACCAGAAGAGGACACTTGAAAAACACAGGAAGGTTTGCAAGAATCCATTAACACAAGGGAAGAACTCAACAGAATAGAACTCATTACACTAATTAGGTGCTCTAATCACTTACATTACTTAGTCTAAACAGGTCAAAACCACGCACTAAGTAGGTCCAGATAAGCTTGCAAATGAAAAACCTGCTGCTCAACAAAACACTGAAAAGGAACTGAAATACTAAATTAAGTCTCTTGCATTCTTGCCATTTGCTCATTAGTGCCTGGGTATTAACTCCTCCTGCATCTCCTGATGACTCACATCTCCATTACAGACAGATTTAGGATCAAATTTTAACAGCAATTTACAAAACTCATGGCCTGCACACCAGTTGGTTATGTTAAGCCACTAACTCTGAGCTCTGGTTCTGTGCCTCAGGAAAGAAGGGATGCATATTGGGTGTTCTGTTGTTATCAGGAAAGAAAGTTACTGCTATGAAGCCCTGGAGTGTGATCTCAGCAATGTTTTAAACTGAAACATGTCTCTTCAAGTGAATTAACTTCTCTCTGAAAATCCTTGCTTCCAGCATTTTGTCCAGGGGAGGATACCCCAAACTTGTTCTCAGGGAAACAAAAACTTTTCTTTTAATGCCGTTGGCAATTTGCAATAGGAAAAGGTCTGAACAACTCACTCGTGATCCAATGTACTTGGAACATTCTCTCCTTCAAACTGCATTTCCAGAATCTTCTCAAAGTCATCCAGTCGCTGCTCTGTGTTCTCCATGTGAGCTGGCAAGTGGCAGTTCATGAAACAAATGGTATGGCCATAGAGGGACATGCGAATGGTGACTCCTCCTTTGTTCCCCTGGTGTGGAAGATGAGCAACATCCTCTGAAACCAGTCAAAAACTGCAAACCTAACTAGTAACATCACCTAGAAACGACTACATTTTGCTATTTAGATGTAAATGGATTTCTTACTACATAAGTTGCTGTGGATCAGCTCATAAACTGGCAAAATTACAGTCTCTGCTGCAGACTTGCATACAATGTCCAAACAAATATCACTGCTCGAATGTTTATTCATTTTTAAGTAAATAATATACCCTCTTCTCCAACTACGAAACCATTTGGAGGCACACACACCACAAGGAGGTTTAGGTTGGATGTTAGGAAGAAGTTCTTCATAGAAAGAGTTATTGGCCATTGGAATGTGCTGCCCAGGGAGGTGGTGGAGTCACCATCACTGGAGGTGTTTAGGAAGAGACCTGATGGGGTTTTAGGAAGAGACCTGATAGGGTGCTTGGTGCCATGGTTTAGTTGGTTAGATAGTGCTGGATGATAGGTTGGACATGATGATCTCAAAGGTCTCTTCCAACCTGGTCTGGTCTAGTCTATTCCTATTCCTATTCCTATTCCTATTCCTATTCCTATTCCTATTCCTATTCCTATTCCTATTCCTATTCCTATTCCTATTCCTATTCCTATTCCTATTCCTATTCCTATTCCTATTCCTATTCCTATTCCTATTCTATTCTATGCCTGACTAACCAAGGTGATTCCATCTCTGCTCCTTCCTTACCCAGTATCCATAGAGGCCTGTGCGGGTGTAGTGGGTATGAATGTCCCGTATGAAAGGAAGGTGGACGTGCTTCACAAAGATCAGAAGCAGTAATCCCTGCATGCGAACAGAGGAGAGCTGGAAGAGATATGAAAGAGGGCATGGTCATTTCCAGGGAGGTGTTTGGAATTCTTTAGGTCTACTTCATAGGAGCTTTTAGGTGGAGAACACCACAGCAGAAGTCATGCCCTCACCAAGCCTGGATTCAACATTGTGACATAGGAAATAGGTTGCCCAGGGAGGCGGTGGAGTCACCATCCCTGGAGATGTTAAAAGAAATGTGTGGACATGGCACGTCAGGGCATGGTTTAATGGCCATGGTGGTCTTAAGGTGATGGCTGGACTCAATGATGTTAAAGGTCTTTTCCAACTGAAACAGTGTACTGAAATCATGGGTAACAATTCCTGCATATGCATGCAATCAGACATTTGGTGTTTACCAGTATTCTCCTTCCCATGGTAATGTTAATGAGGTACCAAGATCTTTCAGACCCTTATTTGCTACATTTCTTTCTCCTGTGAGCCAGTCCACAGATGTTTCTCAAGATCCATATCCAACTTCTTCTCCCTGTAGATCTTGAACATTAGAACACAGTGGATTC
Organism: Melanerpes formicivorus; assembly: GCF_026170545.1. Lineage (NCBI taxonomy): Eukaryota > Metazoa > Chordata > Aves > Piciformes > Picidae > Melanerpes > Melanerpes formicivorus. Next base: position 5,027,039 of record NW_027142381.1, on the reverse strand, counting down.
CCTCTCTGCTGAAAGTAGCACTAGGCCCACCAACAGGCAGGGCCAAATCAAGCAAAGACCTTTTACAGAGAGGACAAAATTCTATTCCTGGTGAAAGAACTGACTGCAACCAACTTACTGCTCTGAAAATGGCCCTTGTTATTGCAAGGAGAGAATGCCCTGGGGATGACAACTACCCTTCCACACCCAGCCTTGTCACAGCTCAGCAAAGAGGGCATAACTGTTCTCTCCCCTTCAGCCATCCTCCCAGATAAATCCTAGCATAAGATCTCCTCACTGCCTGGTTTGATTTTGACCTGGTTTGACAGTCCCCTCTTATTGTTAGCGCTAATCGAGTCCTGCTGAAAACCTTTAGGTGGCAGCATCCATTCATTAGTGTGCCCAAAGTGCCACATTTATAAATCAGAATTCAAAAGCAATCATGCATAGGGCTGGAATTTTTCTTAACTGTTTGTTTGCAGGGCCTGAATAGCAGCCCAAGACACGTTTTGAATCTTCATCAGCAATGACTTACACTAGAACGAACACAATGTGTTGGGCTTTTTTTCCCTTCCCTTTTTGTAATTCCCAACGGGTCCTTTGTTCTGTTTAATTACAGTTAAAAGCATGGCTCTGACTACCAGGTCTGATTAGCATGCAAATAATACAATCATCTCAGCAAAATCACCCTGAAATAATGCTTGATTTACAACACCAATACCACACTCAAAAGGCTTTTAATCTCTCTTTAGAAGAGAAATTCAGGATATCTTCCTCCATTTATTGCTTGCATTATTAAACCAGCTGGTACTCCAGCTGATCTTATGCCCCAGATACCACAAAATAGAAAAACCCTGTCATTTCAACTACCACACAGTGCTCTAGGGCTTGAATCAAAAAAGAAGTCCTCAGAAAATTAGCTATGCAAAGCAGGATTTCAGTGGGTATGCATGCAATTTGTTTTCACCTGCAAACGAGTTTAAAAAAGGAAGGGGGGAAAAAAATGGAAAAGAAACCTCAGCAACCTTAAGGAAAATCTCTGCCCCTGCTTGGATAGCTGCAGTGAAAGCAGGCACTTAGGCAGACTATGTCAGAAAGCTTTAAAAAAAACAGTTGTACAGAGCAAAAGGAATATTCTGAAAACAAGACAGAGACAGGGACATTGTGTCCATAAGAAATAGGCTGTTGAGTCTGTTTGCCTACTTCATTCTGAACAGCTTTCCTTGAGACTGACTTTTTTATTTTGATGGAAGTGGTTTTTCTACTCATCAGATGTTTCTGCACTCACAGGCCATGGTCAGGGTATCCCTCTAGCAGCTGAGCAGCAAAAGCATCAAAACTCCCCAGTCAGTCCAAGTGAGAAGTGAAAAGCTCTGTCCAATTTCTACTGCTAAAATCAAAGGTATTATAATAGAGAAAAACCAGAATTGCCTTTATCAACAAACCAAGACTCACTTCTACTGTGTGTGTCCCTATGAAAGTGACTGACATCTCCAAAAATCATCAACTTATCTTCTATGGAGAGCTGGGGGGGGAGGGGGGAATGTCTGAATGGAGCTGTGACACTTAAGAGACGTAAACAATTACCTTGATGTAGCCCAGTGGAGACAATACGGTCATGAAAAAAATGCTCCATGGATCATCAAACGCCAAGTCAGACAGAAAATTTGTGATTCTTGAGTTCACCTCCTGCAAGCTGAATACATCAAGATTACTGACACTGTATTGCTTGGTTTTGACAGAATTCACAGAACCTTTTCAGCTCACAGAGCCCAACAACCTAACAGATCTGTCTCAGTGCAAGTCAAGAAATCTCTTGCTATTCAGTTTCTCATTTACAAGCAGTTTAACCCACCCACAAGTATAACACATCTAAGGCTGAGAAAAGCAAAGTTAAAGAAGCTTATATACACCTGAAGACAGAGTTTGAGACAATGCTAGACTCCAGACATCATAGTATCATTCAGGGTTGGAAGGGACCACAAGGATCAGCTAGTTCCAACCCCCCTGCCATGGGCAGGGACACCCCACACTAGATCAGCCTGCCCAGAGCCTCATCCAGCCTGGGCTTAAACACCCCCAGGGATGGGGCCTCAACCACCTCCCTGGACAACCCATTCTAGGGCTTCACCACTCTCATGGGGAAGAACTTCCTCCTCACCTCCAGCCTGAATCTCCCCACCTCAAGCTTCATTCCATTCCCCCTAGTCCTATCACTACCTGAGATCCTGAGAAGTCCTTCCCCAGCCTTCCTGTAGGCCCCCTTCAGATACTGGAAGGCCACAATTAGGTCACCTGGGAGCCTTCTCTTCTGCAGACTGAACAGCCCCAACTCCTTCAGTCTGCCCTCATAGGAGAGGTGCTCCAGCCCTCTGATCATCCTTGTGGACATGTCATCACAAATAATCTGACTGTCAGATTCCAAGGAAGTTTGGAAAAGATGATGGCAGATTGTGCCTAATAAGCTTGTGCTAATTTCTTTTAAACATGCTGCATTTTGCTTAAGTTACATATCAAAATAAATATGTCTCTAGGTGCCAACAAAGAACAGCAGAGCCAAAAAACTTAGTGTGTGTGTGTGAGATATGCTGTACTTTGTGGGAAAACAACATCAGAGAGAAGCTTCTCTTGCTGTAAATCACCTCTAAGTCACTAACTCCACTCTTCCCCTTCTGCTAGCAATCATGTTAAACCACAAACAAGGCAAGAAGCTGTTGAGATTTCAGAGTTTTACAACAAAATTACAAAGCCAGCCCTCTAATATATACTTACCCTATAACATACATATCCATAGATGGGCCCAGAGAATCGAGCTGAAGCAAACTAGTGACATCAGGAGGTGGAGAAGCTGTGCCTACATTCCAGGTAACTAAATGTAGTCTACAAACAAACACAAACCACACAAACTCAGTGCTAAAACTGAAACATGAACAGGTAACCAACTCTAACAGTATTAGGTCAAGGGATAATGGATATAAACTACAGCACAGGAGGTTCCACCTCAACATGAGGAGGAATTTCTTCACTGTCAGGGTCACAGAGCACTGAACAGGCCGCCCAGAGAGGTTGTGGAGTCTCCTTCCCTGGAGACATTCAAGACCCATCTGGATGCATTCCTGTGTGACTTGTGCTTGACTCTATGCTCCTGCTCTGTCAGGGGGGTTGGAAAGGATCTTTGAAGGTCCCTTCCAACTCCTAACATCCTGTGATCCTGTGAAACCTTGGTATTGTATTCCATTCTATTCTATCCTGTCCTCAGAGGTTCCTTCCAACCCCTAACATCCTGTGATCCTGCAAAACCTTGGTATTCTATTCTATTCTATTCTATTCTATTCTATTCTATTCTATTCTATTCTATTCTATTCTATTCTATTCTTCTATCCTTTCCTATTCTATCCTATCCTATCCTATTCTATCCTATCCTCTCCTCAGAGGTCCCCCCTTCCAACCCCTAACATCCTGTGAAACCTTGGTACTCTATCGTAGTCTCACCTCGCCTCTCCTCTGAGGTCCCTTCCACCCCGTAACATCCTGTGAAACCTTGGTATCCTATCCTATCCTATCCTATCCTATCCTATCCTATCCTATCCTATCCTATCCTATCCTATCCTATCCTATCCTATCCTATCCTATCCTATCCTATCCCCAACCCTTCACACCCTGTGACCCTGTGTAATCTCCCCACAGAATTTCTATCTAGAGACTCTGAAGATTTCCTGCTGCTTTTCATCGCTCAGCAATCTACGTCTCAGCTCCCATTCCAAGAGCCCCCAACCCAGCGCTACCACAAAACTGATCAACTAGAAGGAACAAAACCTGAATTCTTGCCACTTATCCTTCATCTTTTTCCCCCAGAGAAGGAAAGCTTCATCTAGGGTGCGAGACACTTCTTCATGGATTTCATCATCGGAGCCGATGTCCTCTACACAAGCCATAAGCTGGGCGACTCGCTGCCGGAGCTGCACGCGCCCGCTGGAGCCTGTGCTGCTGACGCTCGCCGAGCGGCTGCGGAAGTTCTGCAGGCTCTCTAAATCGTTTAGGGACAGGGCTGCCGAATCTTGGAGAGCATCTTCACCGCTGAGGGATGCCATTTGCTCAAAAGAAACAGAGTAACTACGCTCCGAAGGACCGGCCCATGGAAAATCCTCAGCGTTAAGAGAATCAGAGGTGAAACTCGGGCGAAAATTCAGCTCAAAACGTCGCTGAAAACAAACCCCCCCAGCAGCGCTGCCACCGCGCTCGATGGCGTGTTGCAAAAGCTGCAATCACACAGTGAATTGTTTCCTCATAACAGATCTCATGTGGTTAATTCTAGAAGCTCAAGATTTAAAAGAATTCATTGTTGACTCGGATCAATCATGTGCCTCCATCTGCAGGGCTCCTAGAAATATAATCTCCAGCTCCCAGCCATACAAATACAGAGTGCTGACAAAAACTGAGCAGAGCTGCTGCTCCTCTCCAGCACTTTGAGAAGCATTCTTGCGACACAGGACTTCTCTGCTGTTGCTTTATAAAATGGTAATTTCATATCAAGGGCTTCTAAAAAGGGATTCACTTTACCATCAGCCTTGTTACATGTCAGACAGGTTGAAATAGAAAAAGAAAATTAAGCTGTTCATTTTCTGTCCACCTTAGGGTCCTACACAAACACTGACAGTTAAATTAGAGTAGAGTAGAGTAGAGTAGAGTAGAAGAATAGAATAGAACAGAACAGAACAGAACAGAACAGAACAGAACAGAACAGAATAGAATAGAATAGAATAGAATAGACCAGACCAGGTTGGAAGAGACCTTCAAGATCATCAAGTCCAACCTATCATCCAACACCATCTAATCAACTAAACCATGGCACCAAGCACCCCATCCAGTCTCTTCCTAAACACCTCCAGTGATGGTGACTCCACCACCTCCCTGGGCAGCACATTCCAATGGCCAATCTCTCTCTCTATGAAGTATTTCTTCCTACCATGCAGCCTAAACCTCCCCTGGTGCAGCTTGAGACTGTGTCCTCTTGCTCTGGTGCTGGTTGCCTGGCAGAACAGACCAGCCTCCACCTCTCTACAACCTCCCTTCAGGCAGTTGCAGAGAGCAGTAAGATCTCCCCTGAGCCTCCTCTTCTCCAGGCTAAGCAACCCCAGCTCCCTGAATCCCACTCACAGATCCATTATCAAAGCCATATTTCTATTCCTCAATCAACTGCCTGCTCAAGGTGACACACCATGTGTGTGGGAGAGATGGAAAGTGACCTTGCATACTGGGTTAAATGATCTGTAATTTCTCTCACCAATAGTTTCTCTTTGGCCAACCACACTAAAGGCAGCCAAAAGCTATTCTAAAACAAATTTCTAGGGGGGGGAAAAAAAAGAGGGTATGGGGTATGACTGGGGGGGAGTGAGGGGTTATATGTGCTGCAGATCTGATTCTGCCACCAGAGATGGATCACTTGGGAACACTCTCGTTACTAATTTTGCAAGACAGCTTTCTGATGAAACAAAGCTGAAATAATACTGAAGTCAACTAAAATCCTCCAAGTACCCAGTATCCACACTACAGACAGGAACACAGGAAAGACTGCAGTGCTAGAATGTAAAACCAAACATTTCCCCCCCAAAAAATGGTCACAAAAGTTTCGAGAACATCCTTAATAATTCAGTTTCACTGCAGATCATGAGTGTGTCCAAGGGGGGAAAAAAGCTTCATGAGGAATGCACATGCATCTGCAGAGCAACCCTTATGCAATCCCAAAGATCTGATGCCCCCAACTACTTCACAAGACTGCACAAGTACTGCCCTCAGGAGATGGTTGTAGCCGGGAAAGGGGTTGGCCTCTTCTCCCAGGCAACCAGCACCAGAACAAGAGGACACAGTCTCAAGCTGCGCCAGGGGAGGTTTAGACTCGAGGTGAGGAGGAAGTTCTTCACCGAGCGAGTCATTCGTCATTGGGATGTGCTGCCCAGGGAGGTGGTGGAGCCATCGTCCCTGGAGGTGTTCAAGAGGAGACTGGACGTGGCACTTAGTACCATGGTCTAGTCATGGGGTCTGTGTTGATAGGTTGGACTCGATGATCCTCGAGGTCCTTTCCAACCTAAGTTACACTGTGATACTGTGAGGGGAGATTAGAGCCACGCCAGTTTTCACCTGGTGCCACAAAGAGCCTTTGCCAAAGGGAGGAGGATGCTGATCAAGCCGTTCTGGACTTCCAGCACCACCAGAATCCAGTCTCAAGCCCGTTTGGTGCGGACACGTTCGGAAACGCGAGCAAGCTGCTGGTGACAATGTAGCCTGGCCGGCCCCCGAAATGATCCAACAGCAGGGAACGCCTCAGGGCCACGGTGCTCGTAACACGGCGCTGAGTTTTAACATTCGTGTGTAAACATTGGCACTCATTGGCCGATTACTTTATTTTCCTGTTACAGCTTCCCAACCACTCCTCCAACAGCTCTCTCTCGGAAGCCGAGCCCACAAGGGAGGACACGGCAGCTCGCCGGCACACAACGTGAGGACACGGCGTAAATAGCACCGTAACAGCAGCACCCAAAGGCTTCTCCGAGCCTCCGTCCTCCTCAGGAAAAGTGACCACAACTGAGGCCCCAGCTGCACTGACAGCACGGGCAGATCTAGAATCGTTCTGCCTGACTCTGCCTTGCCCTCATTCAACCTAAGTAGGTCTCTGGAAAGTCCTCAGGACCCAAGCACCACTCAGTAAGCCTCCCTGAAACGCCTCCAGTACCGAGGCGTTCAAAGCAGCTTTCCTCCCCTCTTTCGGACGAGTACGCAACACCGCCAATTAGCATTAACTCCCTGTCAGTAAGCACAAGCATAAGTTTCGCTAATTCTGAGCTAAGTGCGTCACGCCTTAGCTACTTTTCTCCAGTGCTGGCAAAAGCAGCCCCTCAGACCCGCGCCTCACGCCGAGCCGCCGCCCTCCGCCGGCTCACCTCAGCTCCCTCAGCGCAGAGCGGTGCGCCGGGCCCGCAGGCTCCATCCCGAGTGTCGCCGTCAAGAAACGGTGCGAAGGGGAACGGCAGCCGCAGCGGCCTCCCGGCCCGGCCCGGCCCGGCCGCGGCCTCCTCGCTCCCCTGCACCGCACCGCGCTCGCTGCCGGCAGCGCCCCGCGCTCGTTGGCCCGCGTGACGAGGGCGGGAACAGGACCGCGGAAGGAGGGAGGCGAGCTCCGCCTGCCGGGCGGGAGGACCGCGACCGCACCAAGCGGGCTCCTGCACCCCTAGCGCTGCAACCCCAAAGCCCCCCCTTATCCCAGCAGCACCCACGACAAAGGAGACGGAGGCACAACGCTCTGTCTAGTATTTTATTAGATTTCGTTTCCAATATGCCTGTATTGGAAGATTTAGGAGACAAAAAAGGCACAAACTCACATTTAAAGAAACAACGAGATAATCTAACCCATTCTACAAAGTGTGTGTTGCCAAAGGAAAGAGCAGGATGAACCCATCAGAACGCGTCGGGGAGGCCCAGCGGGGATGAACCCGGAGAGGTGCAGGGAGTGGGGGGGACAGAGAAGAAGCCCTGCCGAGGCCTGAGCCAGGCTGTGGCAAGGTATCTGCCTCTGGCCCCCCAAACCCACCCAGCGTGGGCTGGAGAGAGGGGCACAGCACAACCATCGCCCTAGAACAGAGAGAGAGCCCAGGGGTCCCCCCGCTGGGCAGGTTGAGGGGTTCTTGGCAAAGCTGATGAAAGACACAGCACGGAAATGCTGCGTGATCTTCACTATGCTCACTAGCAGGAACCAAGCATCGAGACTGAAAGGTCTTTATAGGATTTATCTATCCCAAGGCAGAGGGATGCTTTCACTTTGGATTAAATTGGAAAGAAAGAAAAGCAAGGGGCACAGGGAGGGGGGAAATATTCAGGCTGGAGTTCTTGGAGCTTTTTATTTCTTTCCTCCCCCCCCCCCCCCCTCCAGTTTTTCCACTAATCAGGAAAGCTTTGTGTAAAAGCTCTTACTCTGAAATCAGAGGATCAAAAAAAAGGATTGCATGGAGGAATGTAACAATCTGCTTCCACAGCGATTAGTGTCATCAGATAGAAAGCCTCTTGGATAACACAAACTGAAAGAACAAGTGTGCTATGTGTGTTCTCAGGTTGTCCTCAAGTGTAAGAATCCCTCGAAACCTAACTGACAAACAGGAACAGAAGTCAGTGCATAAATTCTGTTAAAAATACTTTGAACTGAAAGAACCAGAAGAACTGGGGCCTACACTCCTAGAATACTTCTTGAACAGCTATAGAAGACGCCATGAAACATCCTGGTCCCAAATAATCCTCATAGATTAAAATTTAGTTTCTTCATCTATTTTACAATAAATGTGTTTGTTGCTTTTGTTTGTTTGTTTGTTTACATCTGCCTGGTGAGACTGCTAAAAAATCCCTCAAACCCCACCCCCACCCCACAAAACCGTCTGAGGTCACTGAGAAGAGCCTGCCAGAGTTACTGGTACGATTCAGAGCTTATTGCACTTAGACATGAGTAAGGCAAAATAACAAACTAAAAATAAGGGGATAAACTGCCCCCTCCCCAGAAACCAAGCGCCATCCTCTTCCCCCTCCAGAGCACGCCTCATCTTCCCTCACACGGGAAACAGCTCAGGTCCCAGCACATCCTTGCCCAGCGTGGCATGGGATCCTTTCAGGATCTCCTGCTTGCAGGAATGTGAAGGGCTGAAGGTGTTGGGTGTATTACAGAATGCCAAGACGACTCCTCAAAAGTGGTGGTACACCCACGACTGTGTTTGGCATTCAGTGTTTCACGTTAGTGCTGCCAAACACAGAAGGAGAAAATAAAGTGATTACTACTAGAAAGAACAAAAAACCACAAACACAAAAAGAAAGAAAAACCAAACATTGGGCCTTAAGCACAAGCAAAGAAATTGTTTTGTTGGTTTTTTTTTCCTCATATGTATTTAGTAAAGCAGCATTTCTTCGATCCTGTTCTGCTTATTTGATTGTCTAAAGCTGATATCAATATAAGGACAGCTACAGTAAGTATTTGGGTTTATTAAATAACTGGATCTCTTCATGTTTTTGAACAGTATCCTCTATGATCTAGAGCAACTGACAGATATCCTAGAAAACAACTGCAGGACTTTGTTGCCTTTTTTCATAGCACAGAAGGAGATAATTTCAGTCAGTCTTGCAACGGGAAGAATATTATTGCTGAGCAGAACCACCAACCCAGGCACCTGGATGTAATCAGATACCAAGACTTTACTTTGTACACCAGCTTTTGCTACATCCAATTTTTTTTTCCAGGGAGAATGACATTATTATCAGTCAAAATTGTTTTAGCTTTGTAAAGTATGGGAAGTCCCAGTGAACAAAGAACCAGGAAGTTGCAACATATGCCAAGCGACTTGTCATAATGATTTTGTAAGACTGACACAGACAGATGAAGGACAACACAGCTACATGGGCCCAAGGCACCATCTACCACTAAATTGAAACTCAACAGTTATGCCCTGGAAGGCCCCAGCTTGGGGATGCTGGATGCAGCTTCTGTGCAGTCTTTAATTCATGTATGCTAAGACAGAACAAAGTAATGCCGTGCAGAAGCCACAGAGCACGATTCATCGCAGACCAAGAACTATATCTGGCTACTCCTGATTATGTATTAAGATTACATGCCACTAAATTTCTTACCCTGGGAGCAAGGGTCTGAGCATAGCATTTTGTGGAATAGTTTTGCACTCTAAAATACAGACAGTTTCCCTCTCCAAACAGACACTCAAAGAATGGTGAAGGGGCTGGGTAGGAACAAAGGTGGCAGTTTATCCCACTTGGAAAACAAAACCAAACCAAACAAAACCCAAAAAGGAAGAAGAAGATGAAGAAAATAATCTAAGTCACCACATCACAAGACTATTTTAGCTAAAAATGTCACTTGAAAAATCAAACAGGGCCACATGGAAATTGGTCTGAACACAATGAAAAAAAACAAAACCTAACAACAAAGGAGGGAGGAGTTGTAAATACAGAGGTCTCTAAGTCACACGTCTGCGAGGAGCTGGCTCCCTGGCACACGTGCTAACGTTGGAGTGCTTAGTACCAGACGGTCTATTTGCTCACAATATTAAGGGGCACCTAGAATTAGCTATGGGAGATTTAAAATCGCCTGCCGATTGGATATAGAAAGGCTTGATCCAGAGATGGTCCGTCGGTCAAGGGTGTGGATTCCCCGGGCCTTCCTGACGACTGTCTTGCAAACTACAATAGAGACAACAGGAAAACGTTTTAGAACCACTTTGGAAGAACAAAGCGCCAAAAGAAGCGTCAGACTGAACCTTCACAATGCAAATGTGAGCCACGCTGTCGCCGGTGCAGGCAATGGCAACGCACCACAGCATCGCCACGGCTCGGCAATAATTCAGAGCAGAGTTGTTCCAACATAGCCTGGAAATGACAATCAGAAACTGTAAGGCTGACAGGCTGAGGGAGCTGGGATTGTTCAGCCTGCAAGAAAACCAGGCTCCAGGGAGACCTTATAGTGGCTTTCCAGCATGTGAAAGGGGCTACAAGAAAGGTGGGGAGAGACTTTTCACGTGGGCTTGTTGTGATACATCAAGGTGAAACGATTGAAGCGGGTAGATTCAGACTGAATGTTACAAAGAAACTCTTTACAGTCAGGGTGGTGAGACACTGGAACAAGTTGCCCCGGGAGGTTGTGCATGCCCAGTCCCTGGAAGTATTCAACACCAGGTTGGATAGGGCCTTGAGCAATCTGTCTAGTGGAAGGTGCCCCTGCCATAGCAGGGGCATTGGAACTATGATCCTTAAGGTCCCTTCCAACCCAAACCATTCTATGATTCCAGTGCTCTAATTTAAACAATCTAACAAGTCCAGATGCTGCAACGCAATCCAGAGGACCACCAACTCCTTCCTGTAAGAACTAGAGAAAATGCCAATGAAGAGGAAATTGAAAATGTATCTACCAGAAGACACTCCTTCAGACACTCCCTCACCTTGTGTTCCCCCCCTTCCACCAACCAAGCAGCATACAACAAAGACAAGCAGAGGGAAACAGTCAGTCCTCAATAAAGCTGTGGTTCTGCTCCATGCCACTCCTTCCAAGGATAGCTAGGGTGGCTTTCCAGAAAAACTATGGCTTGTCACTTGGACTTCTCTACATAAATGGACAATCTCTTATTTCTCCTTGCCTTCCCCAACATTATGCCCCAGTTTTGTATAGTGTCTAATTAAAATTTACCAAGCTGATTACACAGTTGAACAGAGTAAGGTCCAACACTCTCAGCATGTTAGCATCCAGTGCACTCTCCAGAGTACAGGACCTGGCCAAAGGCAAATTCATATATGCTCCCCTGTATATGCTCTCCCTTGCCAGATTAATTATGAGCACGCTAAACAGATTAAAAACAAGTCAAAAAGCTTTAAAATTGTCATTGCTGCTTTTCTGCAATGTACAAGGGTTGCTCCAGGCCTTGGCCCATTAGCAAATGCTCTTGACAAGCAATGTGAGAAATGCATGCTGAGCACATTCAAAAGGAATTCTCAACCTCCAAATGTATTCTGAGTATTTGCAAGTCCAACTTACTCCTTTCGGGACTGACGAAAGTTTCTCTGCAAGTCATGCAAGTAACACATGCATTACAGAAATAAGAATAGCAGCAAAGTCTGCAAAATGTTCTAACACATTTTCCTTACACTTTTTCTTCAGAATAGTTCTGAAACAAGACAGCAAATTCACTCCTCAGCCTGTCAGCGAAAGAGCTTCACCATAAAAACAATTCAGACCACAGGGTTTGTCTGTCAGAAGCTATGAACAGGATAATTTCTTATTCAAATATATGGTTTTTTTCCCCCCTCCTAAACAGAGCAATACAGAGTTCTGTTAAACTCCCTTGATACCTACAGTGCACAGGGAAGAAGTCACATTAGTCATCTGCAGCCGACATTCCTTTCAATGGATCTTTTTCTCTCATCTAGAAGAGGAAAACACTGTTCAAGTATTGATTCTTACAATGGCAGTACCTCAAAATGTATTGGTATGGAATACATTCAGCTGCCTCCTTTATGTAAGGGCCTGATTACATCTGAGCATCCTGAAGCAGCATTTGTGCACATGCACGTGCAGGCACCATTTCTGGTTAAGCTGCAGGTCTGCTAGGGATCAGGAACCATTATCCAAAGGACAGAGTGTACACAAAACTATAATGAAATATCCTGAGGCATGAAGGAAGAGAAGGGTGCAGCGCAGGACACAAATCACAGAACAATGTACTCATTATTACCAAATTCCTGTTTCTCATAGTAAGCACCCTGTTACATGCCTCCCCCCCCCCACCTGCTTATGATACTTTGAGCTAAAAATCCTTTTACTGAACTGGTTTGGAGGAACTAACAAGGACAAAAATGATCATTCAGCTTTGGGTAAAAGCTAGCAGAAGATATTAAGGCAGTAAATAAATCATTGCCACTCATACCCTCATTACCTGTGGTTCAATACATTTATTGGCTCAACAACAAACAGAAGGAGAAGCCCATAATGATTAGAAGGAGATGCCAGCACAAGAGAGTCACAGGCAATCATTCAAACCACAAGCAGCATGACCTAAATAGCAGGAGGACAATACACACTATGCTGTGACAATGCTGCAGTCTTTCCCCTCTCTACTGTACCGGATAGAAAGAGTTTCTCACACAACCCACACCTGCCCTGCTTTTCCAACTGACCTCATCCAGCTGCCTCTTGGTCTCATCCTCCATCCTACGAATGTCCTCCATAGTCAGATCAACCCACTTATCCAGCCAGCAAAAGAGCTGCCGATGGAAGTTTGTGAAGAGACGCTTTTCTTGCTGCGAAAGGAGGAGGAACAGAACATGCAAGTGAGATTACTCACAGGGCAATTAATACAGATCTAAGCAGATCATAACAATTTGCAGAGATGTGTACACTGAAGAACCAGCTCCCTCGCCCACCCTTCGGTGTAACTGCCACAATTGGAAACTGGAGCTAGCTGATTTTTATTCTTTCAGCAGAATATCTGGAGCCTTGAATCCCCAGAGAAATGCCTTTCTTTTTTTCTAATCAAGCCCAGACAGCAGCCTGCACAGTGCACTGACAGAATTAGTGAATGCTTTAGTAATTTCCTTTGATTTGACAATATTGTTCCGACAGCATAAAGTGCTCCAGGTTGGGTTTACTTAAGAGCACAATAGTTGGCCTGAAGGTGCAGAAAATAGGAGAAAGAGAATAAAAGTATTTTTAAAATACTGCTTGGCTCAGTAATAACTGGAGGTTGACATGCAGAATAGGATAGAACAGAATTAACCAGGTTGGAAAAGACCTTTGAGATCATCGAGTCCAGCCTGGATGTTAGGAAGAAGTTCTTCACAGAAAGAGAGATTGGCCATTGGAATGTGCTGCCCAGGGAGGTGGTGGAGTCACCATCACTGGAGGTATCACAGTATCACTTAGGTTGGAAAGGACCTCGAGGATCATCAAGTCCAACCTATCAACACAGACCCCATGTCTAGACCATGGCACCAAGTGCCATGTCCAATCTCCTCTTGAACGCCTCCAGGGTCGATGACTCCACCACCTCCCTGGGCAGCCCGTTCGAATGACTCGCTCGGTGAAGAACTTCCTCCTCACCTCGAGTCTAAACCTCCCCTGGCACAGCTTGAGACTGTGTCCCCTTGTTCTGGTGCTGGTTGCCTGGGAGAAGAGACCAACCCCTTCCCGGCCACAACCACCCCTCAGGTAGTTGTAGAGGGCAATGAGGTCACCCCTGAGCCTCCTCTCCTCCAGGCTAAACAATCCCAGCTCCCTCAGCCTCTCCTCATAGGGCTTGTGTTCAAGGCCTCTCACCAGCCTTGTTGCCCTTAGGAAGAGTGTTTAGGAAGAGACTGGATGGGGTGCTTGGTGCCATGGTTTAGTTGATTAGATGGTGTTGGATGATAGGTTGGACTCGATCTCAAAGGTCTCTTCCAACCTGGTTAATTCTATTCTATCATCCAGCACCATCTAATCAACTAAACCATGGCACCAAGCAGCCCATCCAGCCTCTTCCTAAACACGTCCAGTGATGTACCTATCTTACTTCCTTCTTCTACAGTGACCTAAAAAGCATCTAAACTTGTTTCCCACTGTTGAAAGCCTTTCAGCAAAGGTAACTAACATGCATAAGCTACTTCAAGTTAGGAGCAATTTACTTCTGTTTGATAGGAGATAAGCTAGATAAAACAATTTTATCAGACAGGGGTATACAATGGTGTACCCTGCCTCTTGGAAAGTCCTCATTAAGGAGGGACATGCCAATTTCACATTTATGGTTTCACATCTGATAACCTGCTCTCATCAAGAGCAGCTCGACTAATGTGATGCAAATGTGTAGCTGAAGAGAGACTCTTAAAGGGATTCAAGTTACTCCTTTGTTCAGGGCTTTTGTTACAGGTATTTCAAATCCTGCAGCAGCACAGTCATTCCCCCTCAGAGTTATCTGTAAATTACATCACCAGGGAGTTGCTTTTGCAGGAGCAGCACTCTAGTTTATCAATATTAACCACTGCCAAGGCTCCCCGGTCTGAAGTTGTAAGCACTTGATGAGCATGGCCTGGAAAACTGCACATACTGGTTCCTAGGTCTGGCATCCTGCTGCAGTTCATGGCTTATGAACTGAAAAAAACTCTCACAGAAAAAGCTCTTCTCAGGGTACCAATTACTCGTGCTTTAAGTTAATAAAGTTTCCCACCATTTGCTTGTTTTTTAACACAGTTTTTTCAAGCAGCAGACTAGGAGAGGAAAACATGACTAGAGCTCTAGGACTTGCCAGAAAGATCCTCAGCTGATTGGGATCAGATAACTGAAGCCATAGCTCTCTCTCCACAAAAACACGTATACTAGAGTTATTTTGGTCAGGGGCAAGACATGCATGATCTCATCATTCACTAATCAACCACCAAATGACCACAGTTCTCAGGCTGATCTTTTAAGGAACACAAGACAGCTAGTTTAGCTTCACAGATCAGAGTAAGAACATTTTAATAGCTTGTTCACAGAACAATCAGCCAGCCCTGCCCTTGGATTGAGTCATCAGCCTTTAACCAATTGCAGTACAGCAGGCAGAGGCCTTGGCTGCATTGCCTGAGCTAACCTGACAGAGTTTCAAGTTAGTACCTCCAGGCAGGACACATCAGAAGCAGCTGATGCCTCTCTCTCCTCACTTACCTTCTGTATAAAGTTCTCAACTTTATTCTGCAGACCCCACCACTTGAACTTGACCGTTACCAGTTTGTAAGCACACATGTATGGGCAATCTGTCTGCTTCCCCAGCTCCTTCTGCAAAGACACAAGGGTGTTCCTGTCAGGTCTCACTACCTATACTCCAGACAGGTGAGCTGATACAGCTCCTGAACTCATGCAATACATACCTTCCAGTTGGGACCCAGAGGTCCACGTCCAGTCTTGACAGACTTAAATTTTGCTGGATCTTCTTCTGCCTTGTAATCCTATTGGACAGACACACCAGATTAAACAGAAATTATCCTACTGTTACCCAGCTGCTCCCTGTCACAAAGGATTTATTTTTCTGGTGGGCAAAGACTAACCTCTAACTGCCTTCTCAAGAGCTACTGTTTTCAGACTTCAACATAAGGTCAGGCACTCTTACAGGAAACATTTCTCCTTCCTGTGCTGTGTCCTAGACCTATGTGAAGAAGTGGTAACAAATTGATATGACCTTTGCAAGGACTGCTTTGGGGTAAGACTATCAGATGTGTAAACCCTCAGGATAATTTTTTTCACAACCAATTGTTCTTTGGGATCTGAACACTTCCTCTGTGCTCTCTGGAGCTGTGGTATGTAGCAGAAAGAAACAAGCACCAGTGATACCTCTTACTGCACAGGATTTGCAGCATTCCCTTCCTACATCTGGGATTAAACTGGGGTGTGTACTCTACTCCTACCCCCAGTACAATTAAAATGAAAACAAACTCAAATCATCATCAGTTTAGTACCAAAAGTGACCAGTTGGAAACACCATCTTCAGGAGTCTTCTGCCCCAGGTGAATTCTCCTTGCTCATTGAAAGCATTTAGTTTAGAGTAGTTTGTATTTGCAGATACAGCTTAGTACCTGCCTAAACTGTCAGAACCATATGCTACTCTTGTTCTACCAGTTCATCTTTACTGGATAGAAAAGCTAAAATAAGTACAACTTCTGGTTTAATCCTCTAGGCCAAGATTGAGAAAGGTCAATTAGTCATACTTGAATGGTATCAGAAATACTAAGTGGGAAAATGCAAACAACATTCCATTTTTATGCAGTTGGATTTTTTTCCAGTGCAGTACTGCAACATCCCCCTCTTCCAGTAACTGCAGTGATTCTTAGGACAAAGTATTAGCTGCATGGTTTCAAAATACACTGCAAAGCCATAGGCCAGTTTCAAAAGGAGGCAGTTTAAAAAAGGTCCTGTATGGAAAGAGCAGTGCTATTTCTTGCTATTCAAGCATTAGGATCAGCTGCAGTGCTGCAGACCTGCATATTTAGACTAATATGCACTGCACAGCCAGACAACATGTTTCACAGATAGCACTGGCATAGCTTAAGGAGTGCCCTTCCTCCTCTTCACATCCTCCTGTTTGCTCTGTTTCATGCAACCAGCTCTGTGAACACAGTTTGTACATTAACCCTCTTTTAGCACAAGGCCTCCCACACCAGGGAGCTCTTACCCACCTACCATACCTTGGGAAGTACTTGACTCCGATCAGCAATGTCTATATAAATAGCTTCTACATTCTTCCATACATCTGGCTCCAGTTTATGGACCTGCAGTGAAAGTACCAGGCTAATATAAATGACTCAACCACAGAACACACCCATTCTAAAGATGATAAAGAGCCAGAGATGGAGACACCCAGTGCTCCCCTTCCACCTCCAGAGAGGACACCATGGTAGACACACAGTAAGAGAGCTTCTAAAGAAGGAAAGGTACTCATGCAGAACAAGGGTTTGGGGGACAATTTTATTCAGCACGAGAAGCCCACAGGAGGGAGTCACTGCCCTGCTACTGCAATGAGCATTTCAAACCCAGGAACACAGCAAAGAGACAGTTCCACACAGCAGTTCTCTCATCTAGCATGGAAAGCAGCACTGTGACATTAAAGAGATGAATAAAATACACAACACAAGTACTTACATTCTCTTGTGTTCCAAGATCTGATTTATGCCAAGTTTCAATTTTGATCAGGAAGTCATCCTTCATATACTCATTCTGTCACCAAAATAAAGCTTCTTGTTAGTCTTTGGATATATAACTTGTCATCTTATTAGCTAGCTAAGCATAAGAAAAGTCAACTCAAAGAATTACAACTTGATTGGGGGCTGACTTGGGGAACTTCAGAATCATCTGTAAACACATCATTGCTGTTAGCAAAACTGCTTGATCACTAAACAGGTAAGTTCAGACAAACCACAAAGTACTCATGGGGGAAAAGAAAGAGTAAGTTCCACTGTTTTAGTGAAACATTTGCTTATAAATAGCTTTCTCTTTAAAGGACAGTATCTGCCACTCCATTTAGTTTGGAAGGAGCAGCATAAGTTAACCAGGCAGAATGTTTTTTCCCCCAAAGAGATTACTGTGTAGCACTGAGTACATGTGGGGATGCAGCTCTTCAAATGACACTGGAGAGGGAAGGGACAAGCAGCACAGCTTCGCTAAGTGAGCAAAAAAAAAAAACTATTTCCATTTCTCATTATTAGTGTGAGTAGAAAAGGAGTTCCAAAGGTAACCCTATCTTCCCTCAAGGGAGTAGAAACAAAAGCACGAGCCAGTGAAACACTCAGCACAGAAAAAAAGGAAATATCAAATTCAGAAGACAGATTACTCCAAAGGGACATCATGGTACAAGCTAACTTTCTTTTCATCAGTTTATGTAGGCACTGGTAAAGCTGAGCACTGGTGCAGTACAGAAAGATCCCTGTCCCTGGTTACAAATTGTTTCTGGATATGCCACAGTTGGTACAGAGGTTTAATCTACAAGATCTTACAGTGACAAAAGCTGAAGTACCTTTAGCTCAGATTAAGCCAGAGCACTTCATTTCAGACATTACACATGCTTCCATAGATCATCAGTAAAAACAATACTTACTGTAATAACTGCTCCAAGAAATCAACACATGAAAAGAAAGAGATACAGTACTTTAGTGAAAAAAGAATATACAGCAACCATTGCCCTCCTCCCACGACCAGCAAAACAGGGACACCTTCAGCTACCCAGGGGGGCTGCTGATACTACTGAGGAAAAAAACACTGGAAGTCTATAAAAATCAGCTAACCTCACCCCCTTCTCTCTCCTCCAGAAATTCTCAGAGGAGGAGAGACCCAGAGGAGCAGCAATTAATTATGTACTGCCACTTCTGCTCTCTGGACCTGGGCCAGCTGGATGAGAAGATGGAATAAGTATGTTCAGCTGACAGCATTTTACCAATCCTTTCTCAGCTTGCAGTTGAGAAACACCTCTGTAGTTCTGAAGCAAACACATGCTGGACTTCAGGCCAGTGCAGACCTCATCACTCCTGCACGCAGTAACCAGACCCTCTACATCTCCACTGCTCATGGTAACTAAATTCCCTGGACAGTAAGGCTCAATTATTCAACACAGAAAAGCAATTAAAGATCCTGTAACAGTCAGCATCTGCTCTACCTGAGCCATCAGAGGACATTAGCAACTCGACTCAAGAATAAGGATGTCTGAAGCTAGAGCTGAACTTCACTGGTTCATTCTGAAGTTTAACATGAGGGGTTTATAAAGGAACAACTTTGCTTTTAAAGGTACTATTACATTTTTGTAGGTTTCCAACATACTGCAGGCAGTATCATCCTGTATCACCTATCACACACATCCAGCCACCTTAATTGCCTGCTGCTAGGTCTTGGACTCTTCTAAACCCTGACAATTTGACAACTGCTTTTTTACAACAGCTCACAGAAGGCTAATTATTTAGGCTGACATGTTGGGGTGGAGGGAGAGAACAAGCAATCAGAGCTGAGGCCAGTTTTTAGAAGGCTGAACTTCACCCCAAAGAACACCTCATTATTTCTTCAAGAAGGAGGTGTTTTTTTTTTTCCCTGTTAGTCCAAACAAAGTACTGAAACCAGCAGCAATTACAAACCAGAGCCTTCCAGCCTTCCCATGACTATGTGCAGCTGCCATAAAACAGGTCCCTTCACCTTCATAAATTCTTCTCTGTGGGGAGGATTCCTCTTTTGTAAAGAAATTAATCTCTTTAGAAATGTCCAATAGAACTCAGATACTCAGCTTGCTACAAATTAGGGCCTACACTTGAGGTGTTAGAGCAGCAACTCCTACACGTTTCAGGTGCAGTTATAACTTCTCAGTTTCTTGACACTTGGCCACAGGCCATGCTGACATTTAGATGAGTAGAACACACATCAAACTGCTTTTCTAAAAAACATTTAAGGAACATTAATATTTCAGTCAGACTGCAGAAAACACTCTTCTCTCTGGCACCAGCCTACAGCTCTAACTGCTAGGCAATCCTCACTTCATTTTCACTGTACAAGCTGCAAGTGCATAGGACAATCTCATTTACAGCTCATACTCTCCAAGGAGCAAAGTGAGGCTTCCACTCAAAGTAACACAAACCAAACATATTACAACATAAACAAGTGTGCAGAACTGCAGAAAATTATCAGCCAGGCATTTAAATTCCCTCAATCTGTGGCACTTGGTTGTTGATGGTGTATAATAGGCATTATCAATGTAATAATGAAGGTTTTTTTCAGGAGACAGAGGGAAATATAAGAAGAATGATCTTGTATAATTAGAAGTAATACCACAAGGCTCAATTAACTGTAAGTATGGCTTTATTCACATTTCAAAGAGGGATTTGGAGGTGCTGGAACGTGTCCAGAGAAGGGCCACAAGGATGATCAGAGGGCTGGAGCACCTCTCCTATGAGGACAGACTGAAGGAGTTGGGGCTGTTCAGTCTGCAGAAGAGAAGGCTCCCAGGTGACCTAATTGTGGCCTTCCAGTGTCTGAAGGGGGCCTACAGGAAGGCTGGGGAAGGACTTCTCAGGATCTCAGGTAGTGATAGGACTAGGGGGAATGGAATGAAGCTGGAGGTGGGGAGATTCAGGCTAGATGTGAGGAGGAGGTTCTTCCCCATGAGAGTGGTGAAGCCCTGGAATGGGTTGTCCAGGGAGGTGGTCAAGGCCCCGTACTTGGAGGTGTTTAAGCCCAGGCTGGATGAGGCTCTGGGCAGGCTGATCTAGTGTGGGGTGTCCCTGCCCATGGCAGGGGTGTTGGAACTAGATGATCCTTGGGGTCCCTTCCCACCCTGACTGATACTATGATACTATGTAATAGCTGGTGTGCATGTAAGCCATGCTCCAGAGAGCAGCATGCTAATATCACTTTGGGACAGGGAGGCAGAGGCATAAGTACCACTAACTCCTACTCAGCCAAATCAAGTTTAGTTCTCACTGTGTCCCTGGTTCACAGGTTTCAAACTCTAGTGAGAGGGCCAAGAGCCACTTGCTGTTAGCCAGCATGGCACTTCATGTTGCACAAAGATTCACAGGACACCATCCAAGTCTTCTCACCTAAGACCAAAATACTCCAAGCATACCTCAAAGTCAAATGATAATGCACAAGGCAGCCTACACCACACACATGGGTTCTCCCCTCCTGCCCAGTACTAGCAAGTGAAGGTTTCAGCAACTTCTCTGAGTTTGCTCTTGATCCATGTCAGGCTGGCAGATTCTCTAAACAGATTTGTCAGCCTCCGCATCAAAAACTGCCTGCTGCTCCAACCCCCACAACAAAGCACTTTCTAGCTCAGATTATTTTGGTGTTTATTACAGTTGGAGGACTTTTTTTGTTTTTATGTTAGCACTTCTGAGCATAACAAACCCTGAAATCCCTTCGATTGTGCTCGAAAGTCTTCTGCTTGATTTAGCAGCACATTTTTGCCGTGAAAGCAGCATTCTAGCAGCGTGCAGCAGGAGGGTAAGGAGCTGAGAGGGATGCTAATGCCATACCTTTGCCTCACAAATTGGTGGAGAAGAAAAAGAGGAGGAGGAGGAGGATATAGGCATTATGTCTTACAAAACCTGCTGGAGCCAACTTAGTCAGCTCTGTTTCCACCATTTAAAGAACTCTTTCTGTACTTCACATGGGAACAAGCCAGACCTTTAGCAGCTAATGTAAGTAATATGCTGCAAGAATACTGCCTGCAAATGAGCCAAGTTGTAAATAACTGTTTCAAGACCTTGAATGATCATAGTATCATAGTATCATTCAGGGTTGGAAGGGACCACAAGGATCATCCAGTTCCAACCCCCCTGCCACAGACAGGGACACCCCACACTAGATCAGGCTGCCCAGAGCCTCATCCAGCCTGGGCTTAAACACCTCCAGGGACGGGGCCTCAACCACCTCCCTGGACAACCCATTCCAGGGCTTCACCACTCTCATGGGGAAGAACCTCCTCCTCACATCTAGCCTGAATCTCCCCACCTCCAGCTTCATTCCATTCCCCCTAGTCCTATCACTACCTGAGATCCTGAGAAGTCCTTCCCCAGCCTTCCTGTAGGCCCCCTTCAGATACTGGAAGGCCACAATTAGGTCACCTGGGAGCCTTCTCTTCTGCAGACTGAACAGCCCCAGTGATGTGACACAATGAGAACTTACTCTGCAGTTGATGACAGTATCTAAATTTTGTATCTGCAAAGCTCCCTCCACCAGGACTGCTGCTAGTACTGAGGTAATGTTGCCCTCCCTGCAAAGCTTCCTCCTCCTTTTAAAGCACTTCATTGCAAATTCCCTTCAGGAAATTGTTTAAGAATAAATAAATAAATAAATAAATATAATTTTCCATACTGAGTTTCAAGAAGAGTTGGAATTTTGAAGTTTACAGTTCCCATAGCAACTGTACCACTACCAAACAGCAGAAAATACATCCCTCAGGGACATAAACAGCAAAAAAAGAACCCAGCCAAAACCACTAAGTTTGGAGGCAAAGTTAAATTTGCAGTTCCTCCAGCAAAGACAACCAGAACACCACCAGTGGTTAAAGACTGCAGCTGATGACTTCAGTGAGTAAATCAGATACTACACACTCCTATAGAAAATGCACAGCTTCCACAGCCTCACCCCAGACTTTGCAGTGCTCACTTTAAGCATGCTGGATGAGATTTGGATGTCTGTGTCAAGCCTCCAACCCAGAAGCAATAGTAGTTTTTCCTCTTCAACCTTCACTGACCTCAGATCCTGCAGCTGAGCAATTATCAATCACATAACACTTGCTCCCACAAAACTGCACTAAGCAAGAGGCAACCAAGATTTTCTCTGTTCCCCTCTTGCATCTTCCATTGTTTTTCTCACCAGGCTATGCTGTGCTTGAGTACATAAAATTATCTCTCTCATATTCATTTCACTAGAGTTACCCATCTGTTCCTTTGGTAGCACTAACATCCATTTCTTGGTCTGTTCTCTTCCACTGTCATTCATTTAGCAGCACCTCAGACAAGGGCATTTAATTCCATGGCATTATATTTTGCTTTTCCTGGTCACAGAAGGGCTTAGAGAACAGAAATCCAAGATTTAAGAGCTGAAACAGCTTTCCTGCTGGCTGCCTCCTTCCTTATCCCCTCCTACCCACCCCTGCACCCCCATGAAAGCCAGCAGTGCTCAGTCCTTCCCAACACACTCACCAGTTCTGCAGTAGGGATAGGCATTCCATGCTTTTTCATGGATATTCAGAGCTCCTTCAGGGGCCAGCATTCTCACAAATGTTGGCACTTTGCTGCAGAATTTGGAAATGGAAAGAAGGGCACTGATAAGAACTACATGTAGAAAGATCTGTGGCCCAGACACTCTGAGGTAGCGTGAGCACCACCTGAAATGCAGACACCAGAGACCTCCACATGTCCACACTGGTCCCCACCCCCAGCAGAATGATTTCCCAAGGCTGCTGAATTGGAGAGCTTGTTCTAAACCTTCATATAATGAAGGAAAATAACAGAAGTGATTTAAGAAAAAGAAGGAGGCTGAAAATAGGTTGAATTCTAGGAGGCATTTTGCTCTTTAGCCAAATTCAAGTATGAAAATGCTGAGTAACAGGATCATATTTGCTTTGAAAAGCTCAGAGCCTGCCGTTCTTGGGACAACAGCCATGCTTAGAGAGGTGGACAGGTGCACCAGTACTGCTCACTTCCAGCTGTGCCCTGTGTCAGCTGCTGTTATGTTCCTCTTACCTCCATGTCTTTCAGCCTTTACATAATCTTTGATTTATACAGTTGCTCCAACCCTGCTGTGTCTTCCTCCACTCCTCTTACCCGAGGAGCCTTGCCCAACTCTGGGAAGAAAGAGTTTCACATACCTCTGTAAGTGGTAGATCTTGTGTGTGTACTGCCCACGCTCTCCATCTCTTTCATAGGGTTCATTCACCAGGACCTCCACTCCTTCACCTCCACCAGTTTCATTTTTGCTGGCTTCTGCCACAGAATACAGCTGGCCCACTTGATACTAAAGAAGTTGAAGGAATATTATTGTGATAGCTCTAATTTAGCAGAAGTAATAACTTGACCAGAAGAAGTAAGGGACACATTTCTTATCTGGGAAGGAGGCAGAGAAAAGGACATCCACTTCAGTGTCCAGATAAGCAGCTCATTTAATTTCATTTTGATACAGAAAGCTTGCACAGTAGTTAGGAGGAAAGCACTGCCAACAGGATAGTCACGGAATCCCAGCATGGTAAAGATTGGAAGGGACCTCTGGAGATCATCTAGTCCAACCTTCCTGGTCAGGACAGAGAACTTCACATTGAGTTATTTGACAAAATGCGGGGTAGGAGGGCAGTGAGTGAAGAACTGCAGAAGGGACACAGAAGATCAAAGGTACTTGCACCATCTAAGTATTCTGAGAAACGTACTTGTTAGATGTGCACTGCTGAGAAGCCCAAAGTCAAAGACGAGCATCCCTCAAGTGCAGTTCAAATAAAACTAAGTAAGAACCTTGAAGTAAGGAAGGTATCTCCACCAGCTGGCTTTCCAGTGAAGTGTTGCTGCCTCTTAAGGCTGAATATACTGAAGTTACCCTTCTTGGCCTTTATGGCAAAGTCTACTGACATACTAACATGCTTAAACCTCTCTTGTCAAGATTGACACCACGATCATATTAGGTCCTTTCTCTTCAGTGAACATCCATTTTCCTTCTGAACCTACCTCAAATCCTGTCAGGTCCTCTACAATCAAGCCTTTTCTTCCTTCTCAACTGTCTTTTTCCAATCCCAAACAATGTTTTGCTTCCACATAACTAACTCCATCCTGAAAACTTTATCTAATGCAACAACTGAACCAGCTAGTGTCCCAGATGACCAGCTGATCCATGCTGTCACTGTTCCCCTGTCAGCTTCACTTTGGGTTGGGCTTTTTTTGGTGTCACACTTCCTCTTGGCCATGATCTTAAATTGCTAACAGGGAGAACACAGAATTTCTACATGCAGTGAAATTCTTACCACAGGATCATTTCCCAGAAGCCTCAAACTCAAGCTACTTGATACTAAACAAACTCTTTCAAAAGAAGCATGCCCGAATGTTTCACAGGGAAGAGCAGAAATGAAAATGAAGAATGTGAGCAAAAGAGAAGATTCTCTGCAGAGAATGTAAAGATTAATACACTTGTCTCTGTGAGGTACAAAAAGTGCTCAAAAGAAACATGATCAAATGAGGAAAATTCACACAGGTCTCTCAAGTGAAGTCTGGTGAGCAGCTAAAGTTTGAGGATGAAGCAGCTAAGGCACTAAGTCAAAAGAAAGAATTCAATCTTAAACTTTTCAGAAGCAAAGCAGCATTAACAGCAACTATTGCCACAGGCAGTAGAGAGAAGCAGTCTGAAAAGATAATCCACAAAGTGTCGGGCTTCAGAAGTGCAATATCAACCCCCAAAAACCTGCAAAGCACAACCACAAAGCAGTGGAACACTGTTCAGGCCTTCTTCCTGATCCCCAGCATAGGGTACATGCACCAGAATCAGCAATAGCTTTTGCCACTCCCTGCACTGAAACCCAGACTGGAAAAACAGAACAGTGGACTGAGCTGACCACCCAGGAGCACTGCACTGGGCTGGGACACCTTCAGCAGTGAAAATCTCTACAGTGCTTGAATTTCATTGCCAGAGCATGCCAAATAAAAACAGTACCCAAGATACATGGTGTTTTGTACCATCTGGTGCTAACAAAGACTAAGAAAATATTTATTCCAATTGGAAGAGTAGTAAATGGCAAGCCCAAGTAATAAGGGCAGATATCCTAGCCTCAGTTAATCAGGGGCAGGGCCAAAAGCATACCAGACTGCTGCTGAGCTAAGAGCAACCGCTCTGCTGGATCTCCCCAGGAGGTACTGGCCCATGTTATACAAGCCCCTGCAT
Organism: Melanerpes formicivorus; assembly: GCF_026170545.1. Taxonomy (NCBI): domain Eukaryota; kingdom Metazoa; phylum Chordata; class Aves; order Piciformes; family Picidae; genus Melanerpes; species Melanerpes formicivorus. The sequence goes on along the minus strand of NW_027142381.1, from coordinate 5,001,631 downwards.
TTGGCTCCACAGCTTCTGCACTGGCACCAGCAGGTTTGGTTTCAAGTCTGGATTTTGGGCTGCAATACAACTCTCTGCCTTCTGACATTTCATACACCATGCTGTTTTCCATATAACTCTCTGCCTTCTGACATTTCACACACCGTGCTGTTTTCCTTACAACTCCCTAGAGATGACCCACAGAAAGCAGAATACTCACCTCCCTCTAGGAGAGCAAAACAAGAGTTGTGAAATCTTAGAAGCAAGTTGATTTAGTGGAGCTAGAGCCACACGTACACTCATAAAGAAGAAAGCTTATCATGAGTTTGGCAACTGCAGCATTAGAGGGGAGAACTGAATGGCTTTGCAAGTCTCAGGACAGGTCTCCAGAGACACAAACTAATTCATCTCACTAACAGTCTCTCATTCACTCCTTCTCCCTTTTCAAGCACTTGGGTCAAAGTGCAGACACTAAGAGGATAAGCCCTTTGGTTTGGCATCTTCACCATTTAATCTCCCCTGTAATTTCTGATCCTGTAATCGCATTGATAAAAGAGGAAAAGGCCCAAATAAAACGGTCCCAATGAACAAATCCCACAGCACCTGCCTGCAACAGTTAATAGCAAAACAGATTCTGGCTCCATGAAGCCCCAAGTGTCAGACAGACCTATCCTTGCAGAGCTGAGAGCTCAAAACCCCTCTTTTTTTCCAGAAGTCATTCCTCTTGATCCGTGCCACCACACCTGACATCTTATCTTCATTACACCAAACTTCTTTCAGGAGGCCTGATCTCAGTGCAGCCATCTTCAAGAAGTTACTTTCCTGAAAGCAGCTTTGAACACAACTAATAAATAAAAGTCCTTTGTGTCTGGCAAGCTCCTTCCCATGTGAGAGGCACAAAGAGCCAGCACAGAACGTGTACACACAGCTCTAATCCATACCAGCATTAAAAAGTAGCAGCTGGCAAGACACCCACACGGCTGCTCAAGTCCACACTCAGAAAGCTGGCCCTGTGCAACTTGACACTGGTCAGAGTGCAAGAGTACAGGTTAGCACCCAAGACACAATCACTTTTTTTTTTCCCTTTCTGTTCCCTGCACATCTAGAACAACACAGGAGTGCAGCTTGCAGCCTGCATTTGAGCAGGACCACGTTTTGGCAGAGTTTCCTAGTAGAAGACAGACTGCTACAGTCTAACTCCTACATCTCAGCCTTCAAGTTTTAGTCATCACCAAGGCTCTTCTTCCACCGTTTTGTTCCCATCTTAGCAGTCCCTTGGTTAACTATTCAGCACTAATCTCTTTATTCATTAAGTCACATGTCCCTGACCACTACTTTTCTCTTTAATTCCTAGTTAAGCTCCGTATGCTAGGGGTGAAGGGGCAGAACACAGAATCTCTGGCATATCACAGAAAACCACAGGAGACTCCTTCAGCTCTATTACAATGCCTCAAAGTCATCATTCATTTCCTCTCCTATCTTACACATTGGCATCAGACTTTTGGCAACAATTTGCATGCAGAAGGTGTGAGCTTTTAAGTCTTTCAAGCAAAAATTGCCCATGTTCAAGTGAAATCAGAAGTCCTCTTGCTAGCCAAAGACACTTAATGAGCAGCTACCCGGTCAAGAGCCACAACGAGCCTCCAGAGTCCTGTTGAAGAGTTTAATGCACAACAAAATCCTTGAAAGCCATGATGTTTTAACAGCTGTTTTGTAGTGCAGACAGCAATGTAGTGACCAAGTGATGCGCAGATGTGTCAGCATCTTTCCACACAGGAAGAGCGATGAAGCAACACACAAACCCAAAGCAGCAGTCATCCTCTGAGTCAGTGCTGGAAATAACCTTTCTTCTTAAGCATACCTTGAAAACCACCACATCACGGAAGTATATATGCAAACCTAAGCAAACTCCAGCACTCCTCCTGCTGAGGGAAGTGGTTCCCACCACTTGAGAACCACCACACCCTGAAATGGGGCATCACTAGGGGGACACGGTAACAACATGCAAGTTTTGGGAGAAACCAAGTTTGCTGAAGTTGGTGGTCTACCTGCAATCCAAGCACACTGAGGTGCTCTCCCTAGTATTTTCATTCCTTCTCTTCTAATTGCTTTTTTAATCTGCTCTTCACTTTATAGACTTCTCAGTAGGCTACTCAACTCTGGAAATCCTGTGATCCAGAGGAGAGGAACATACCTTCTGAAACAGACAACCCCAGGGCATCCTCAGACAAAGAGGTTGCTAGAGACCCACAGATTTACACAGTGCCTGAAACCTCAGCTTTCCACACAGGCAGCCTACACACCAGGCTCAAATGCCTGGCACTGAACAGCCAGCCAGGGAGGGAGAAGAGCATAGCAAGGGACTCGCTTTAACTGGATGAAGGTTAATCCTAGTATCATAGAACTCAGAAAAACCCTCTGCTGGGCTCCATCCAGTCTAACCCACTCAAAGAAACAATCTGTATACTGATGCTATGACTTTCTCTTCACATGGCTGGATACCTAAAAGGCATACCACTACAAGGCACAGCTCCTGTTATTCAGGCTTAGGTCTTTTGTTTATTGAGCTCTGGAGTACCTGACCATTTACCCCAAACTTTCCCTGACTTGCAAATTTGCACCCTTCGCTTACTTGACAAAGCTTATTCTGTTAGTCCTTTCTTTGTCAAGGATTTCCCCACACTTAGGCACAATAAAAGAGCCAAACATTCCTCCTCTAATACTTTAGTGAGACTTTTGTTAAACTGCTTGAAACAGACTCAAGCATATAAGCTACAGGTAAAGAGTAAGCAACAGACAGACTTTGAGCATTAACGGTCTCATTCTTGCACCAACATACACCTAAAACCACTTTCCATCAGCATGTGATGCCTGTCACAGCAGACTGATCCACAGGACAAGAACTCAGCTTAGACATCACTTCTCTTTTACGAGCCAGCCTCATGGCTGCAGCAATGCACCACATCAAGCTCCAAGCTGTGCTCTGTCAAAAGAGAAGAGTTATAAACGGATATGCTTAAGGCTGTGCTGCCATGATCTGGCTCAGTGCTGTCTCTGCCACAGTAGCTGCTATGTTCACTTTTCTTTCCCTTGAAAAAGAGGGCTGTTATCACAGCTCTCCCTTAGAGCAGGCCCTTGATCAGAGCTCACAGACTGAAGGCTTTCAGCCAAGGATCACAAGAAAAAAAGAAAGAAAACTGAAACAAAACCAAACATCCAGAAGAAATAGCTTACTACAGAAATGCCACAGACTCAGTCACTCAAATTTCTCATGTACCTCACTAGTATGAACATGTTTATATGATCAGATTGTCTGCAAGAGCGGTAGGAGGAAGGAAAGGCAAGCTGCAACTCCCAGAGAAAACAGCAGGGAACCAGACAGAGACTTTGCACAGCCATTGATGGGCAGTTTGGCAATCTAAAGGACTGTCACCATTAAAAACTACATTTCTTCTCTCAATTAAAGCTTTAGCAGAACAAAAAGAACCTTTTCTTCCTGCAAAAGTTAGAGAAGACAAGTCTTAAAGAGCCCCAAGTAAGATATATACAATCCTGCTTTTGCTGTACCAGCCTCACAAACCAGAGGAAATTGTGGCTCTTTGTCCAAGAGGTTAAAACAAAAGAGTTCCAGCAAAACACAATTCCCAGTTTAAAGGGTAATTTAAATCTGTACTAAGGCTTCCTCTTCATCTCAAGAAAAACAAAACCAGAAAAGAACAACAGTATTAATCAAAAGGAAACTGCACTTGAGAACAGTCTGACAAGTCAAGATTTGTAATCAACACATCTGAAAGCACTTCATAGGAGAGACAATCAGTACCTTCAGGCCTAAAGAAATGTAATTATTTGGTCAAAACGATGGTGAATGAGTAACAGCTCACAGGGCTCCTGAAGACAGCTATGTCCTTCCCTTGCATTTTCCAGTTTTTGCTCATACAGACTGCTTTGATCACAAGCTTATTCACAGGCCTAAAGGAAGGAAGAAAGAAGAAAAGGACTTACCTCCTCCACAGACACAGGCAGGATAACACGGCTGCAAGGGAACACAGAAACAGAAGGTTAACAGAAGTCCCTGCAGCTGCAAAATCTACATGACACATTCCTCACAGCAAGGGTTACCCAGCTCTCCTCTCCCCCCAGTATTCCCAGCATCATGCTGTCATCCCTAGTGCTTACTCTTTAGTCCCAAGACTGTTTATATAAGAGCCTCAAAGTGAATCAATACATGAGAGAGCATAACTGCAATCCTATACGAAACCAGCACCACTCTCACAGACCCTGACTGGCAACACTTCACCAGCCTACAAATCCACACATCCAAACAGTTGCATGTTTCTTCTCACTCCATCCTTTCAGCAGTCACACCTGATTTCTCACCAAGCTGCTGTTAGAGCATCACTATGTGCTTCAGCAGCTTTGCAGAGGTCTCTGCTGGTCACAAAGCCACGGCATGATCTGCTCAGATGCCCTGTCCTGGTGGAAGCAGCACTGAAGAGGGCTACACAGGACGTTTTCTCGGAGCTGGCTGCAGAGGAAGGTGTTGCCATTTCTGTATGAGTCACTTTTTTTTTTTTCATGTTGTGGTTTCCTGAATACCTAAGTCAGCCAGCCAGACTACAGAGCAAGAAGTGCCACAAGTCACACAGATTTTTTTTTTTAAAGGCAAGCATTAAGATACATTTAAGGACTTGAAAACTGATAAAAATGCAGGTATGTTAAGGCCTTTCAAAAGATTGTATCTATCTCCAAAACTAGATCAGTATTTGACCTCTGCTTTCAGTAAGGATGATGTTGAAAAAAGGAACCAAAGCAAGAGACAGACATGGAAAGGAGATGGCTAAGAAATTCTCAATTCTTTGCAAATTAGTCTCAAAGAAATTAGGATGGAATGGGATCAGAGGAAAAGAAAAGTCTTGACTAATAAGCTGATTTTTAAAAGGCAATACTGGTGAAAATGTTGTTTTCTGCACTAGAGGAATGTTACCAGCAAGATGTAAGAACAAACTGTAAGAGGAGCAAAAGTTTGCAGATTATGCAAGATAACTTATGACAGCAATACTTTATGCTGGCTGCAGAGTACTGCAGAAAGAGCTACTGAGAAGTGCAGATAAAGTTCAGTGTCAACAAAACCAGAGTAAGGCACTGTGAGCACTCTTTTCCCCCGAGCACATGGGGTTAATGAGCCCTAAATTAGCAACAGCCAACAAATATCTTTGGTGTCTTTATGGAAAAGCATCTGGAAACACCAGCTCAGCAGCAGTTCAAAAGTAAACACAACATCAGAAATTAAACCACCATACACACATGCACAAAAAGACAGTCACATGCCACTGAAATCTCTCATTCATCAACATCTTGAATACTCCATATAGTTCAGGTTACTTCACCTCAAAGAGGATACAGAACAAATCAAGGAAGGCAAAAAAGATGGTAGGAGACAGGAAGAAGCTTCTCTGTGAGAAGTAGCTAGAGTAGGCTTTCCATCTTGGAAGACAAAACAGCTAAAGGGTTGAGATAGGAAGCATTAGAGTCATGAATGGTGCGGAAGTGAATGGAGAAGGAACAGAGACCGTGTCTTACAAAACACCTCAGGAAAGAATAAAAACCATTAGGCAGCAGATTTAAGACCTCAAATGTACTTCACATCATGCACACTTAAGTTAGGGGATTTCTTGCCAGTCACAAGCAGTATAACCAATTTTAAAATGGGATTGGATCAATTTGTGGAGGTCCACATGCCACTTGCTGGTGAGATATACTGAGCAACAATCATTCTACTCACCATTACATACTGTTTCCTAAAAATGTTTGCTAGAAGGCAAGATGAAAGAGGACCTTTGGGTCCAGCTGAGTATGGTATTTCTTACATAAGGGAGAACAAACAACAGAATATGGATTTCCACAGGTAGATCATGCCATCAAACATGACATTGAGTTAGTTAACTGTATCACAGTATAACTAAGGTTGGAAGAGACCTCGAGGATCATCGAGTCCAACCTATCAACACAGACCCCATGACTAGACCATGGCACCAAGTGCCACGTCCAATCCCCTCTTGAACTGGGTAACACTGTGATAGGAATGGAAGGAGGAACAAAGTAAAGGCAAACCACCAAGAAACAGGGAAAAACAACAGCTTTGGAGAAGAGTTCAAATACTTTTCTTTAGAAAATCTGGTGTAAAAAGATTGATGTAAGCGACTGAAATTCCGTTTAGGAAACCGGAAGACACTTGATGTGAGTATTATCTTTGAGTTCAACGTTCACAAAGAAGTTAAACAGTTTACAACTCAGTTAGCCTCACAAGCCAAGAACGTGGGGGATGACTAACGCTTGTAGATAGTTAGGTAATAAAGAAGGAGGATGGAAGACTACTTGAGAGGATCCAGAGGTAAAGCTTCACAGCAGCAGCAACAGAAACAGAGACTCCTAACTTTAAGACAGAACTTGATCAACTTATGAGACATTGTACAATGCAGTTGGCCTGAAAATAATGAGGAACACTTAAGATCCCTCCTAAATTAAAATTTGCCTCAAATGACAGCAAAGGGAAGTACAGCTGCAGAGAAGGTCGGTGTCATTGTCGTCACTTCACAGGAAAGGGAAGCCAGTGTCTACACTCTGATTCGCCTCAAGGTCTTCTGATGCAGCTTAAATCCAAATAAAGAGAGCAAGAAAGACCTTAACCAGCATTTCTAAACCCTGAAACCAAAGACACATAATCAACAAACTCATGCAGCCTATCTGTAACACAGATAGGTAGAACTGAAAGATAAGTCTCAAAGACTGATAGGACATCGGATGGAAATGTTAAAGCTGTCACTGCATAACCATCAGCCCAAGAAGCTGTGCAGAAAAGATGATACAGACTGTCTGACAATAAAAGATGTGACATCAGGTTTTTGTTATATTGCTCTATTTCTGTAGCATCTCCCAAAATACCTATGGAGCACATAATGATACTCATTGGATTTAGTATGGAGTATGTGACAAGGGGTCACAGAGATGGAAGAACAGTCTCCTCAGATGACATGCAGTTACAGCTCACTTATATTCTTACCACCTGCTCTAGGTACATAGGAAGGTACCTGTATGCAGTGGTGGGGCAACCAGAACTAACCAAAGCACTTCAAGTACCCAGGTCACATCAAAAGAAGTAATTTATATATGCTTTAAATAACTGCTTCCTGAACATGAGATTTAGTTAAAAACCATCTCAAGATAGCAAGGAAAATGGGCAACTTTTACATGCAACATTAAGGAAGATCTATACCAGAACCAGCACAACTCAGAAGGTGCAGCTGTTGGAGCTAGTTGGGAATCCCAAGAAGTCAAAAATGAATGCTCATTTCTGAAGCACAGCAGCAACCCTGACTGCCCTCAGAGCCACACAGGTCTTAGTAAAGACACCAAGAAAGTAAACACAACAACACAGCCAATGACAACACTTAAAAGGTTTGGTGACCCTTCTGAAAACAGAAATGGAAACCTGTAAGAAACCAATTTTGTAATTCTGGTCTTTTAACCTTTAGTCTTAACATTTACACTTCACATTTGGTTTCTGAAACAGACAGTATGCTGATTTGGTGACGTAAATGCCATCAAGTAGAATCACTTTTGGAAGTGATGCTCCATAAAATGAGCTTCTCATACTCTTGGAAGCCTGCAAATCCAAAGAATGTATGTTTCTATGTTAATGAGATGCCCCATTGGTAGCATAGCTCGCTAGCAAATGAGCTTGACTACAGTACAGGGCAATAGATAGTAAGGAGAAGCGTGAGAAAGATACATGAATGTCAATAGAAATAAACCAGAAAGGTGCTATAAAAGCTCATTAGAATTCATAGGAAAATATCAACCAAACAGATGCTATTGGAAAAAGTTAATTATCTTTTCATGCACCTGAGACTAAGCATTTAGCCTAGGTCTCTATCTGCTACCCGGTTTAACACCGCAGAAAGTAACAGTGTCTCTGTTACAAAGACCAGTCCTGCTGCTGCTGCTCTTAAATTCTACACCCTTATTGTTGGATAAAAATAGCAAGGGTTTAAGGGCTGCTGGGGGGAAAAAAAAAAGAAAGAAAAGGGGAAAAAAAAAAGTTAATCAAGTTTAAAGACAACTACAAGGATTTGTACAACCCTCAACATAGTTTTAGTATTTTCATCCACACCATGATCTGTGATTGCTATAAAGAGGACACTATCATGTAGGTAAATGTGCCTAAGAGAAGACCTGAAAACCCACTTTATTGTAGAGATCACTACTATCTTCTACAAGGTAAAAGAAACAAACAAAATATATCTAAAAAAAGAAGCTTCTTCCATCAGTAAAAATAAGTTGAAAAAGACAGAATGGAACCTAAGCTAACCTTAAGAACTCAGGAAAGAAAATATGTGCAGTCGTATGCAAAGCTCAGAGACAGCTATCCAAAGTGCACCCGTCCAAAAGAGCACACACACCACGTTAAAAAGCAGAGAGCAGCCGAACGGAAGACTGCGAAGCGAGGTGACTAATAGTTACACACATACACGACAGACGGTCCAGCCTGTTTTCCACCCCTTCTTCCCCATCACAGGGCAGAACAACCGCATCAGCCTCAGGGGCAGCAAAAAAACTCCAAGGTGAGGTTTCCACAGCAAAAAAAAAAAAATAAAAAAAACATTTTGGAGCGATCTTCTTTGTGGCACATCAGCTCTTGGAAATCAGACAGCCCAAGGAGAGGAAGGGGATCAAACCCACGCTCGCTACTTCTGCCTGCTACAACGAGAAGGGTGCAAGATGCTGCTGCTTCCCCCCGTGGCACTGACCCGGCGTCTCCCAGATGGGGTACGCGCCCGGCTCCCGGCTCCGGCAAGGCCATCGGTCCTCCCCCGGGCCACCGGGCACCCACACACACACAGTGCGGAGCCTGTGGCTAGGACAAGGAGCCGGGGAGGCCAAGGGAAGCACGAACCGAGCCGCTCGCCGTAAAGCTCCCTAAGCCGCCTGGCTAGGCACCGGAGAGCCGCAGCGGCAGTGCGCTGAGGGGGCAGAGTGGGAGGCCGATGCTCGCCGGGTGCCCGAGCGGAGGGGACCGCTGACAGCTGTCGGGGCGCCCCCACCCCGCCGCCGCTGTGACCTTCACTCTCGCCCCCACCGGCGCCGCGGCCCTCACACAGCGCTCCCCCCTCCTCCGACACCGCGGCCCGACGCCGGCCGCAGTGCAGGGCAAGGCCGGGCTGCCCTCCGCGGCTAGTCACCATGGCAGGCCCGGGCGAGCGCCACCGGGGGTGACCGGGACACAGCCAGAGGGGCGAAGGGGACCGGAGGGGCGATGAAGGGGGAAGCTCCCCGCACTCACTATTCCTTGATGAGCACCATGGCGGCGGCGCCGCGCACGTCCCGCCCGGGCCGTCCCTGCTGAAGGTGACAGGCTCCTGGTGGCCGCTCGGCTGGACCGCGCCGCACCGGGACAGGGACTGGGGGGAAGGGGGGGGGAAGGAGCCGGGGCGGCGGGAGGAGGGGCGGGGCGTTTCTGCGGCAACGGCTGCGTCACGGCGCCACGCACGCGTCTTTACCTCAGCAGCGCGCGGCAGGACGTGGATCGGGGGTGGGAGGGAGTCAACGAGGGCGGGGGAGTCGAGCGCGAGACCTTCCCGCCTTTTTTTGCGTCGCCGGTCGCGAGCCTTTCCCTCAGCGCCTTCCCTCCGCTGTCTGCCCCCCGCTCCCCTCAGCGCAGCCGGGGGGAGAGGCGCTCCCCGGCAGTAACACCCGCAGCCTCACCCTCGGGCTTTGCGGCGCCTCTGAATCATAGAATCGCCTGGTTGGAAAAGACCTTAAGATCATCGACTCACCTATAATCTGACACGTTCTTAAGCACCTCACGCAAACGTCTTGTAAACATCTCCAGGGATGATGACTCCACCACTTCCCTAGGCAGCCTGTTCCAGTGCCTGATAGCCTTTTCCAGGATGTTTTTTTTCCCCCCTAATAGCTAAGCCTCCCCTGATGCAACTTGAGTCTATTTCCTCTGGTGTTACCATTTGCTACCTGGAAGAAGAGGCTGACCCCCACCTGAGTACAGCCTCCTTTGGGGGAGTTGCAGGGAGCGATGAGGTCTCCCCTGGAGTCTTCCCCAGGCTGAACAACCTCAGCTCCCTCAGCCGCTCCTCGTGGGGCTTGTGCTCGAAACCCTCCAGCAGCCTTCTTCTCTGGGCACACTCCTGTGCCTCAACAATCTTGCAGCGAGGGGCAGGAGCTTTAAGATCTTTTCCAACTAAAACAATTCTATGTTTAAAACACAAGCACAGAACTCGTTGGTTCTGTTGTTTGGTTTTTTGTTTGACTTACTGTGTATTTGTGGGGTTTTTTGGGTGTATTTATTTAACAGAAGGATTTGTGTTTCAAAACGTACCTAAAGGAAGCCTTCATGGTCACTGCTATTAGGGAACTCTTTCATGGGCTATGGCCATTAGAAAAATCTACCTCCCTAAAAGGTTTGTCAAAGGCTGGAGCAGGCTCCCTGGGGAGGTGGCTGAATCCCTGTCCCTGCAGGTGTTCAAAAGAGGTAGAGAGGGGAAGCTGAGGGACATGGTTTAGCAGCAGAGTTGGTAGAGAATGGTTGGACTCAATGCTCTGAAAGGTCTTTTCCAGCCAAAACCAATTCTGTGGCTAGAAGCCCCTCTTTTTTTATGGTCAGGAAGAGGGCTGGCAATGACAGAGGTGTCAATAACCTAGGGGTCAAGGTTGCAGTCAGACAGGCTGAGTGTCTCCTGGGCGTGCTGCACCTTGTCCTGAAGTCATGATTCATGCCTTGACAAGTCCTCTTTCACTTTCAGTACTTTGAGCAGCAGCCACCCAAGGCATACTTAACATTAAGAACAACCCCAGATATTTATCAGGAAACAATTGCAAAAAGCCCTTCTGTGGGACTTGTACTCCAAAAACCAAACCAAACCAAACAAAAAAGCTGAAGAGCATTCATAGTATCATAGTATCATTCAGGGTTGGAAGGGACCACAAGGATCATCTAGTTCCAACCCCCCTGCCACGGGCAGGGACACCCAGGCTGCCCAGAGCCTCATCCAGCCTGGGCTTAAACACCTCCAGGGATGGGGCCTCAATCACCTCCCTGGACAACCCATTCCAGGGCTTCACCACTCTCATGGGGAAGAACTTCCTCCTCACCTCCAGCCTGAATCTCCCCACCTCCAGCTTCATTCCATTCCCCCTAGTCCTATCACTACCTGAGATCCTGAGAAGTCCTTCCCCAGCCTTCCTGTAGCCCCCTTCAGATACTGGAAGGCCACAATTAGGTCACCTGGGAGCCTTCTCTTCTGCAGACTGAACAGCCCCAACTCCTTCAGTCTGTCCTCATAGGACACCTTTGTCACCACACTCACAGAGCAAGGATTGTCTTTATTTGAGTGGAAAAATAAAACCCCATAAATTTAGCATCACCAAAACGAGCATCTTTCCTCCTGCATCTCTTTTGTAACATTCCCAGTTAAGGCCAGAGTTTTTTGTCCTTCTTTATTTGATTCTGGTTCACCCTCTGTAACTGAGCTCGCTCTTTCTCGACCTTTCTGTATTAAAACTGAGGTATCAGAATTTTCTCACATGGATTTTTTTGTTTTAATTAAAATGTGGCTGCCAGCCTCTAACCTAGAGAAGAAAGTCAAAGAAGAAACATTCAGCGTGCAGCCCAGCAAGTTGGCAGATGACACCATGTAACGCGTTCATGCTTACATAGCCTCGTTAGGAACCAAGCAATACCTTTATTATGTTCAGCCTCAAAAGGATTAACTTAATACCACATTTATTTTTAGACAGTACTGCAAGAATGCACATCACCTTACAAACACAGAAGAGATGACACAGGCCTGCCGCAAGGCGCTTACAGTTCAGCTTGGACAAACAAAAAAGATCTTGTGAACAGGAGGGGGTGGGGGAGGCGAATGCCATCAGGTTAGAAAAGGGAAGGCTTTCTGAAAAAGGGGGTTGTCCCAGGAGTAAAAAGCAAGTGACAGAGGGTCAGGCACATGGAAGTGGCAAGCAGCAGCAGGAAAGGTGACAAGGTGGACCACAGGACACTTGGTAAGAACAGATTGTGCAGAGACAGGCTGGGTAGCACAGGCAGAAAAACAAGGACCTGTGGGGTTTATAATTAACAGGTAAGAATGCATCTACCATAACACATCATTGTTTCAACCATTCCAGAGAAGATAGCATTGTGAAATAAAAATCAATAGTGGTGGAGGGGTTTTTTTCCATTAATAACAAAACCCAGCCCATTCCCATCAAGAATCCTACTGCAATACTAAGTTCCATTATGAATACTTTGCAGTTTTAAACTGTGAAGTAGGGAAAACCAAAACCTCTGCAGATGCAGAAAAGACTCAAAAAAACCCCAAACTAGTAACAAAACTCATAGTTACCCTACAGTATCTGCTTTGTATTTTGTGGCATATTTTCCCAGTTCATCAGCCTGTCGGGAGGGAAATCTCCTACTTGAAAACATTTTAGTGATTTACTGACTTAGTTAAAATCTCATCCTACAGTTTTCCTTTGTAGACAAAGCATGAAGAGGCCAAGCTTTGGTGGGGGAGTTGAGCATCTCAATTGCTGTAGCAGCACTGTGGTAAAGATGGAGCCTCAGCAAGATTTGCCCCCGTTTTTTTTCCCCCCCTCAGACACCTGTGTCCAGTTTCAGCTCAAGGATCCACATGCTGTAGCTGGCTGACAGTACCTGAATAAAGTTGTGTGTCCCATCAAGCAAAACAGCACGGATTTTTTTCTCTGCTACTGTTGATAGCATCATTGCATTAGTGCTGTGAAGGCTGTGTCAAGGGTGCTTAGGTACTGACAGAGTAGTGAAAGGAAAAAGCTGTCATCTCTCTCTTCCTCACTCTGTTCATTTTATTTTTTCAATACAGATGCATATTAAATACATGTGAGAGCCTGTCAAAGCCTGAGAGCCATGCTTCTAGAAGGTGCAATCACCTTCACACAGCAACACCCTTGGACTGAGGGCTCCTACAGACAGCAAGTACCCATAGATCAGGTTTCTACTTCATTACATTCAGTTGGGGATGTTTCTACAGAGTACATGTGGTCTTCTCCTATGACCACCACTTTATACTTCTCAGATGAATGAGGGTAAGGGGGGTACAGGGGGCACTAAAAAAAAACCCCAACACTACAAATTCTAGGATTTTGGAATTATAAAGGTAGTTAAACACATTGACCTATATTTCAGCTCTACAGGTAAATGCATTATTGATTTAAATTGCTGTGGCTCTCGAGTCTTTGGTAGCCCATTTAATTTTCTTTTCCACAAGGTGGCTCACGCACATAAAAGAGCACACCAGGAATTTTCTTGGTCCTGCATCCCTTGGCTAGAAAGCAGCACTGCTGATTTCCACTCCAAATGTAAGCAATCCACAATTAGATTTCCATGAGCATCAAAGAACAAGGCAAACTGCCCATGAGCAATCATGTATAACAGGACCATCCCAACAGTGTTTGCTTCTGCACTGTGCCAGACAACATTTAGAGGACAACGTTTAGAAGAGGCTGAAACCATAATGCTCTGTCCTCTGAGGGGCTCACCCCTGCTGGGTGTATAACATTAAATAGTTATGCCAACAATCAGTGGAGTATTTGCAGAGCTTGCATGCAGATGCAGAGGTTTGATAAATAAATTTGAGACTGCTTTTAAAATTAGTTTTGGTTCACAACTGGCAGAGAAAATTAAACCCCACAAGATCAGATCAGTGTTTCACCTAGCCCAGCATCTGTTTTCTCCATCTTTGACCACTTCTTGAGAGACAGAGCACGTAGAAAAGTAATCATTCCTTGGCATAACTTTCTTATTTACAGCAACTTAAAATCTCCCTGAGTTAGTGGATGCATCAGACCATTGCTCAACCAGCTCCTGTTTAAAAAATAGCGTTATACCTCTCTTCCCCACTATGTTCTGCACCAATACATTCCAGTTTGACTTCACACCACGAGCAAGCACTCCTGTTTGTCTGGCCAACCCTGAACAGCTGAAACTTCGTTGTGTATCCACTAGTCCTGACTGCAAGCCAAAGGCACGCTTTCCTGCCAGCCTGCAAACAGAGCCTGACACTGGCTCAAAGGCATGAACTCTACTCCTCACAGCTGACCAGCAGCTTCTAAACACCATGGCACACCAGCAGGGACATCAACCACATATATCCACTATCTTATCAGACAAAACTGGATTAAGGGATACTCCTAATAAAGGGCAGGATCTGGAAACTGCAGCAGGGAGGTAGATGGCAGGAATAAAAGGGTGTTCCTTGTTTAGCTGCACATACTTCCAAAGAAGCACCATCTCCAGTGCCACTTCATGAAAACATGCCACTCTGTATGCCACCATTTTGCAAGGACATTTGTATCAGGGAGAGGAGTGATGTAAGAGTGGAAGATATCACATTCAGTGTTCTGGCAGTAATGCTGAGTTAGCACAGACACCCTCCAACAGCTGTCTCTATTTTAAGACATTGTGAGCCTGAGGACTCTCTCAGACACTCACCTGCCTGAGCTCTTACTAAGAGCTATTTAATCTGTCATTGTCACGTCACAAATATCTTGGTGCAAGAGTAGGAATCTTCTCAAAATATTTAGAAGTAATATGAAATGCAGAAATCTGCAGAAAGCCCTCTGGAAATCTAAGCAAGTTGTACTACTGCTGGTAGATTTCTGAACATGTACTTGAGACAGGAAAATGAATCACAAGTCTGCTCACTTAAATTATTGCTCAGCACAAAAGAAAGAAAAAGCTGGAAGGTCACTAAATCACCAAATCTAGAGGCCAACAAACAAACAAAAGGAGTTCTAGAAGAGTAGAGTGTGGACAGCAGGCAATAAGGCTGTCTTGGAACAAACAGCTCATAAAAGGCAACACATTGACAAATTCCACAGATGTGTAAAATGCTCAAGTGGCAAGTCATTTGCAAACGAGTGACTGAAGGCTGAAAGGTACCATGGAGTGGAGTGGCATCTCAACTGCCCGCAGGAGGCTGGCTGGAGGTGGTGACTCGAGAGGGCGCTGCTGTCCCACAAAGCTGCCTCGTCATGCTGTGCTGGCAAGGCCACCAGCGAGGCACTTTGCAGGGCTCCCAGCCGTCCTGCCAAGGCTCAGTGCAAGAGGCCACCAAGCTTGCTATTTAGGGAAGGTGAAGCCTGGCTCGGCTGAGCGTCTGCATGCTTCAATCTAGCAGTAACCACCCAGTTCCCAGGTAATTTCTCAAAGGAAGGTCCAAGTGCAGTGTTGTTTCTAATCACTGTCTTAGAGCTAACAGGGTAGTGATTGAGTCTTGTGCTTTTCTGACCAAAAAAGGTGAATGACATACCCACTGCCAGGGCTTTGCAGTAATGCAAGAGATGGCAGTTCAGAAAGCACCACCACTACATCTTCATAACTGTTTTATTTCTGCCTCCAACCTTCCTGCAGCCACCAGCTCAGCCCAGGGCACAGGCTGCTGCACACCCACTGCTGGTGTTCATCCTCAGTGCTGCACAGTCCTGCTCCCAGCAGGTCCAAAGAGTGCAGTGGTTAACTCCAGTCACAAGGCTACAGAGGCTGAGCTACTGACCTCAACAAGAAGGTTAAGGGCAGAAAAGTTGACGTCAGACAAGACTTAGGGAAACCTCTACAAAACTAAGGAGGTTAAGAATTCTCTTTTTATTCCTTCCATGGCAAACATCTTTTCCCACATGTATTGCTCTGTAAGTCAGCTTCACCATACAATCAATCACCATGTACTCTGTCCAGACAGAGCATTAAAATCATAGAAGGCTCTTAAAACGGCCAAACCAGCAGCTTTTTGGTCAGTCACAGTTACCTGGTGTTCAGCAGCCTGGGGGCTATCATCACAACATTGTAGATAAGCTATGGCCAGGGAAGAAAGACATCAGCACATCATCCTGCTGTATGTCCACGGGATCCAGTTACCAGACACAAAGGAGTGTTCTGCACTCTTGACTCTTTTCAACAGCAAGTCAGCTCACAGCTTCTGAACACCAAGGTATTTGGAGCCCCAGAATTCAGCTTCAAGAAGCTTCTCCACTACTAAAATACACACTGCTGCTCCCCTCCCAGGGTCATGTTGGAGGGAGGAAGAGGCAAAAGGCAACAAGTCTGAAAGCACTTCATCGGTAAACATGATCCAATTCCTATCTCAAAGGCTCCAGGACTGCAGACAGCTTAAAACACATACAGGTGGTTTGTGGGCTGGGAAGAAGAATTCCAGGCCTTTGAAGGCTTGGTCTAGAACCAAGCAGTCCACTGGGCTCATCATTTCAGTGTGGAAGGCAGATCCTTTGCTCACAGTCTCTGTCATTTGCAGTAATAAAAGATTTGGGAGCTGTCAGTGCTAGCAGCCAACATTTAGCAGTACACTGAAGCTGTGCTCATACACATAGGAATAAAATCCCCTTCCCTGCCTCAGCAGCAGTCTGGGGTATGTCTGGATAGACAATTAAAACCACTGGGTCCAGCAACTTATCGAACAGAAAGACCATTATGAAGCCTCAGGGAGGGAAAAGAGTGAAGCTTGCATCTGAGACAGTGTCAGCCAAGGCTGGGGGAGGAGGGGAAGAACACAGACTTCAGTGCATTACATTTGCAAACTCATTTACGGTCTTTCTTCCCTCTTCCCCCATCCCTCTCTTCCTTCTCTCCCCAGTTTCCTATGCAGAGACTGCTGCTGGGGAGTGTGATCAGGGGATAATTTAAGACACAACATTTGTGTGGCCTTTATAATAATAATAAAAAAAACCAAAGAAAAGTGTCCTGTGTTCTGGAGTAAGGAGTGAGAAGTCTCCTCCTGCCATACATCTGAGGAAAGCCCAGTCATGATGTCCAGCCATCCAGTGATGAGCAAAGACTGGCAGAGCCAGGAGAGAAAAAACCCCGGCTTACACCACAGGTAGAACCCACGGATGTGGTAGGAACCTGTACAGGGGAGGTTGTGTTTGCAGCACCAGGTTAAACGAAGGCTTCCTCGTTGGGAGTGCCGTTGATTTTGAAGAAAAGTTTGGCATCTTCCATCTTCTGTTGTTTTTCTCCCTCTAACCTGCGTCTGTAGCAGACCAGGTAGATTGGAAGGCAGAAACCCAGTAAGCTCAAACCAAGCAAGCCAACGTTCACCTGCAGGAAGAAAGACAAAGCAGAATTAGGCAGGCTAGGAAGGTGACAACCCAGTCATGCATGTCCAAGTGTCAGAACCCAGCCCACGTCGCTCAGCTGCGGGCAAACCAGGAGACGCCCTGCTCTGTGTATTGGCAACAGCCTCCACTGTATTTACATTTACCCTGCCGTGCCCAGAGCTCCACATGTGCAAGATAAATGCTGCAAGAGTTTGTCCCCTTGGATCATGGCTGCAGGAGTCTGATTCCAGTGAATGGGCAGGGCTGTTTAGGCTGCAGTTCTTTTACACCACTGAAGAGCAATAAGCTGCTGGGGTGGACACAGTGTAGAGACCAGGACTCTCCCTGAGACCACCCACGTCATCATTTTATTGATCTGCCCAGACAGATTCTTGTCAAGACACCACATTAGCCCTACCCCCAGTAACCACTTGGCTTTATGGATACTAGCTTCAGCAGCCCAAAATTTACTGGTGATTGGAAATTACAACTCCCAAGGGCACAGAGTATTTCGACTGCATTTTGAAGTCCGCACAGATTCATTTTTACTTCACAGATTCAGACTCACCGTACAGGAAAGCACTCCTGCAGCCATCTCCCTTTCTCCCTTTCCAGACACCAGCATAAGGGTTAATGGCTTTCCCTCCCAGGGACTCATTACACAGAGAAGGGTCTCCTGGGCAGCACCAAGGTCACAGCAGACTGAGGGACATGTAAAATTCATCTGGTTTAACCTTGGTCCATGCACAGAAGTCCTTTTTTTAATCAATTAAAAATCATCTTAACCACCAGACTTTCACATTAAATTTGAGAAGAACTTGCCCAGAGAGGGTCTCCTTCCAAAGGTCCTGTCAATGCCATAAAAAGAGGCTGCTGCAGAAGGGCAAAAAGGGCACTGATGAGCGACTGCAACCCTGTCAGGCTGCCAAACTGGGTAGAGGGGTATCTGTCAACAGAGAAAGCAAAAGCATTATTATATGTCAGTTTGATTGCTCTGGTAACATTCCCAGTTGACTAACACAACAGACCACGGTCCCAAAACAGAAGTAATATGAACAACTTCTCTCTCCTGGGTTTATGCATAAACTGCCTCTCTTTTTATAGAGCATTTAGCTCAACCCAACAGTGTGCACAGTGCTCACTAGAGCAGGACGCAGCTGGTGACAAGGCCAGAGCCTTGCTCTCCAGACCGTTCTCACCCTGAGCTCTCAAGAAGCATCAAACTCAGCACTTGTTTTGTTTTGCAGCTGCACCATTGGCAGGTGGAAGGGCTTATACAACTGCTGTTCCTACTGAAGGGGGAGAGGAGCGCTGATGTTTATGAGTTAAAAGCGTGGCCTCATTGTCCAGATGACAGCATTTGTGGCTGAGCCATCATTTTCCTCTGGTCATAACAATTTGCTCCCTTTAGAAGTGAGCGAAACCTGCACAACAGGTTAGCAGGTGGTTTGTTTTTCAGAGGACAAGTCTGCTCCTACGTCAAACTACACAATACTGTTGACAGGAAAGTGCTGAATATCAGATCCTGCTAACGGTATAACACATCTCAGGAGCAGCCTCACATCTTGCTCTCTCCATGTCTGAGCGGTGTTTTAAAAGGGCCAGGTTAGACTAACCTTGGAAAGAAAGAAGTGGATCAAAAGCTTCAAATATTCTAAATCATCACACTCAAAACAAATACCTCCCCCTTGGATGTTCCAGAGAGTTGCAGTGGTCAAAGAGCACTGACGTACAAGCAAGCTGCTACGTACAGCAACAGGCATTTACGTTGCCCAAGACAAAAATCTTTGGCTTCTAGCTGCCAGGGAACCAAAAGTCTTTTGCATTTCTGAAGCAGTCTTAGATGGGTTTTCTTGTCTGGATTCCCCAGACACTGGGACCATAACCTTTGACAGAAGGAAGTCTGTGGAGTTGAGTCTCCATGCATGAACCCAACAGGAAGCAGTGCAGGGCAACCTGCTCTAGCTGACCTAGTTGAGCATAAGGGTTGGACTAGATGGTCTCAGGAAGTCCCTTCCCACCACAAAGATTCTGCAATTCTCTGCAAAATAACAGCTTCTTTCTGTTCCTCTGTCAAACAGCTCAGGACAGAGGGGCAGACCTAGTTTTCAAAGATCAAAACCATTGCTTAATAAGGAGGAGAATATTTAGATTCAGCTATTGATAAGCTGGAAACCAGATGGATGATCTGTCCTGGGAAAGGGAGGAGGCATCACTAATGGTATCTTGAGCAATGTTTTACCAGTGTAATTTCAGAGCAGACCAGTAGCAATGTACTCAATTATGTTAATATTTGACCTGGGCACATGCACATAGCTACTCATTGTAAGACAACAGCAGCCTGGAGTTTTTACTACACAGCCTTGCTATTGATAACCTAGGCTCACCTGAGGCCCAGAGATAGCTGTGCCTGTCTCGGGGCAATAGCTGTGCCAGAAGGGTTAGCTATTTCCAAACAAAGAAAACATCACATATGACATCAGTCCAACTACTGCCATATCCAGTAGTGACTGAGGAAACAAGTTGCATCATTTTTGCCCTCTGACAACGAAGACTTCACTTCCTGATCTCCCACTTGGAGACCTGGACAGCTTATCATCCCAAACCAGTTCATCTGGCCAGCCACATACTCTAGGTAAACAGAGACTTACACAGCTGCATAGAGTCCTCCCACAGCTGAGTGGATAAATCCTCTCACAATTGTGTGCAAAATGAAGGAAAGGATCTGGAAAGAGAAGCAGAAAAATGTCACATCCTGGGTACTACCAAGGTGTTCCAGACCCTAACACACAGCCATCCCTAAAAGCTGTTCTTCTTTCTAGGTGGGCTTAAGGAACCCAGACCCCAAACCTGAAAGATCAGCACAAGGGAAGAAATTTGTACTGCTCTCCAGAAGCTCTGGTTTTCCTTACTTTGCCAAGGAGAACATGTGGTGCCTCCTGAGGTTAACCACCTTATTTGTAGATGGCACTGCTGCAAGAGACATCCCCAGCAGCGTGTGGCCAGGTTCACAAGGCTTTCATTGTGCTTGTGGCTCACTGAGTTAATTTTCCACAAGTTATTATGGACAATAGGCAACCGTGAGCAAACTCTATCTGTTTGCCTACGTCATCAAGGCATGTTTAAGGATAGCATAAAGTGACTGAACAGCTCTGCCAGAACCAGGTGGTGCCACAAAATAAATATTTTAACAGGTTTATAATCCCACAGGTACCATTTGGGCATAGTATCTGACACAGGAATAACCTGCTGGGTATTTCTTCTTACAGCACATATTTCCTGACCCTCAGCAGCTTAAACCAAGTCCAGGTTAAATGTCCTGGCCCTGCTGAGAGTATCTTGGTGGGAAAGTATTTGTTGCCACACAGCTCAGCTGAAGAAACTTTGGAGTGTGAATAAATCATGAATCAACTCTGGCATTTTAACTCTAGCTGCTTCTTTAGGTTGGGAAGAAGTTCTTCATAGAAAGAGTGATTTTGCCATTGGAATGGGCTGCCCAGGGAGGTGGTGGAGTCACCACCACTGGAGGTGTTTAGGAAGACTGGATGGGGTGCTTGGTGCCATGGTTTAGTTGATTAGATGGTGTTGGATGATTGGTTGGACTCGATCTCAAAGGTCTCTTCCAACCTGGTTAATTCTATTCTGAAGGGATGCAAGCTGCATTGGTATTGTGGTTTTCCACTTTCAAGACTGAGGTTCCCAAAGCAGGACAGAAGATTCCCAGCAGTGCCAGAAATCCCTCCTGCCACTAGCTGGTGTCGCTGGCTGGCAGCACCTCCTGGCACTGCCCTGCCTGTTGTTCTGCCAGGACCCGCACCACCAGCCCCTCCAGCACACCCACCCACTTGCCCTATTCACCTGCAATGGTAGATTAGGAATAAGACAGGTGATTCCAAATCCAACCAGCAGGACATTTGTGAAGGCAAAGGCGTTGGTGGCGTTGGCAATTTTCTGGATCTGCCGGTCACGCTTTTTCTTTTTCTTGTCGCTTCTGGAAGGACAAAACTTGTGTTACACACAGCACTTCCAGCAGCTCCTGGAACTCACAGCAAGGTTCTCCACACATCACATCAACTCTATCTAAACCAGTTTGGCTAGAGGACTGCCTAAGGAGGTGGTGGGATCTCCATCAGTGGAAGCTGAGGAACATCTAGGCAATTCTTTCAGTGCTGTTACTCTTACTGTTAGGCTAGAAGGGAAGTCTGAGCCTCCTCTGCTACACTTTAAATTTGCTCTTCTTGACTGATCTTAGTGGACATGGAAGATAGTTTGGTCCTTTCCTCTGCAATTATCAAGTCTTCCTTCGGGCTTTCTTTTCTATACTGAAGAGCCAACATTCTTTCCAGGCTTTCATCACAAAACACATTATGCAGAGCAGAGGAGGCCTGCTAGGTGGCTGCGTGTCCCGTGTGGTGCACACTACGCACTGCTCAGCGTTGCTCTCCTCATTCTCCTCTGAGCCATCATCGCACTCTTTCATTCGCCAGTCCATGATGTAGCCGATCACAGGAGCTGTCAGCAAGCACAGCAGTTGCAATACCCCAAAAATGGAAGTGTAGAGAGCCACTGCAGGAGAGGGGAAAAAAAAGAAAGAGATTTTTCAAAGTCAGCCTCAGTGGTACCATAGCAGCAGAGAGGAAAAAAGAGAACAGAAACTGTTCCTCCCCACTCACCACACTCTCATTAAAACCCCAGATCCCACGTGCTAACAGGCAGGGCTGAAGGAACTGGGACACCAGAGGCCCACTTCGTTATTTACCCTCCCAAAGACTCAGCATTGGAGTGGACACACTGGGCACCCTTGCTTCAATCATTCTGATCCTGCACTAATGTTCTGAGCAGCCTCAGCCCAGCAGCAGGTAGGGCTCCAGAAATGGGACCCAGCAACTGCCTAGTGCCAGTGAGGTTTTATTCTCCCTAGAACCATCAGGGAACCTTTTTACATGCAATGTATCCTGCACAGGCAACTCTGCCTTAGTTATCTCCTCTCCTGCCTTGCTGGGAGTTGCAGCTACATCTCCTCCAGCTAGGAAGCCCCAGCAAAGACAAGCCAGGCAGGAAGGTGAGGACCAACGTCACCACCATTTTGTGCTGAGTGGACAACTTTAGAGGCCAGAGGAGGGGATGTTAGCAGAAATCCACACAGCATCTTAGAGCAATCATTACAAACTCAAATTGGTAGAAATTCCCCAGGGGTTAAAGACATGAGAAGTGCCTACATGGCCTGCTAAGGGACAGCTTATGCCAGCAGACTTAAGAGAACTGTCCCACCCTGCAATGCTTTTTCCACTTCCTCTCTGCCGCCCGTGTGATGGGTTTGTAGGCATTGCAGAGAAGGGCTGGTGAGTCATGGTGTACCACAGCTCTGAAATAAGGATGTAATTGTGAAACTGCCTGTCTCAGCACACAGCACTTACAAGCTACAGCACTGTAAGCAAAACAACCAAGAAGAAGTTGTTTTTGCCCATCCTAACACATTTCTGGAGGTAGCCAAAGCAATACAGCCAAGATTTACACCAAAGTCAACTTGGTAGTGCAGAGAAATTTCCAACAAGCCTTTCTCTTCTGTATAATTGCAGCACACCTCACCAGGGCCACTTTGCCATGCCCAGAGATGGCATCTGATGATACTTTCCTGGCTCCAGTTGCTGGCAAGGAGATCAAGAGGAACTTCCAACTCCAACCTCCAAACTTACATTCATGCCCCCATTAACCTCCCCACAGGCAAGTCCTCAAGTGGCCCCACATCCCATCTCATAGCAACTGCTGTAGCCAATAGAGACAGGTGGCATCACTCTCTGCAAACACTCCTGGAGCTGATTTGCTGCTGTCTGGTTATTTTTTAATAGAGGGTAAGAAGCAAGCCACGCTGTCACATTCTTCCTCTTCATGCTATTCTGAGCTCTTAATCTTGGGCTTTAAACAGCAAAAGCAGAAACCAACTTGAGGCATGGAATGAAATTCATGGGCTTAGCAAAAGAAGGAAAGAAAGTAGCTGCTGCAAAACAGAGCCTCCTCAGTTTATCATCTTAAAAAAAACCCCAACAACAGTCTTCCTGAGGAGAGGAAAAACAAGAAGAGAACACCACCTAGAAAATACCAGCAGCTTTGGCAGAAATAGAAGCCTGGATACAGCAAACAAAGGGTGCACACATGGGCACAACCCCTTGTGTCCACTGTTCTGTGTGCCTTTCCATCAAAACTATCCTGAGCAAGCACCTCATACAGCTGAGTTTTCCAGCCCATAGAACCACAGAATGTTTTGGTTGGATGAGACCTCTAAGATAGAGTCCAAACTTCAACCTTAGATTGATTCTATCCAACTTGATTTCCATTCAAGCTCTCCAAGTAGTACCAGATTTGAAAGCAGGGTGATAGTTTATGAAAGGTGCAGCCAGATTCCAAGGTCGAGAGACCACAGGTCTGCTCTCTGCTGCATTCCTACAACACAATTGCACAGTTATTTAAAGAGCTACTGAACTTCTTAGCCTCTCCCCCACCTTTTAAGGGTTTTAAAAGATAAGTAGCCACAGGCTGACTGCTTTTTCCACCTGTAGGTTTCATGACAGGTTTAAGTCACTATAATCTGTACAGGAAGCAGGGCTTTTAAGGTCACTGTGCCTCACTGCTACTTAAAGGCTTTACTCTATCTGAATGATTTTTCCCACATTTTTCTCCTGTTCAGCTCCCAGGGATATTTAAGAATTTTGACCATAACACTTGCAGGATTGACTCAACTCTCTTTTTTTCCCTTGCTGAGTGTTCCTGAAAACAGTTGCAAGTGAAGGCAACTCTCGAATCAAATAACATTCAGCTAAATAACTGCAAGAAGAAAGAAGAATCCAAGGGAGCAGCATCCCATCCTCTCCTGATCCACACAGATTACATTTCTAGAGAGTCTTGGAACTGCTCTTGTAGCATGACACTGCTGAGACTAGACAATATCACTGTTTTCCTGATGCCATGGAAACACCAAGACAGCGGACTGCACTGTGAGCCCAGGCTGCATTCAGGGGGAGGAGGTGGAAAACTGGAGGAAATCTCAGAGGTGGCACAGAAAAAACATAATACACCCAAGAGGCAGTGTCCCTTTCTTAATACAGGGCCTGAGCTAAACAGAATTAGAATTAATATCAGCTATATATGTTGCCAAGTACCGAGGAGGGGAGGGAAAAATGAACCAAACAACTAGAGCAAGCCAAGGTAAAAAGAAATTAAACAACCAGCGATGTAGAGGAGTTACAAGGCAAGCAAAAACCCAAGCTGTGTTGGGAAAGGTAGGCAGTGTGAAATTTGTCCTGTTTACTGTTTAATATCTAAATTGCCTCTTGAGCCAGCAGATAAAGAGCTGAATGCTGCAGGCTGTCAAAGGCTCAAGAAAACAAAGCAATTCAGGGAATGCCAGGGCACTTGGAATCTCCCAGTTCTTTCCCTCCCCCAGAGCTCACTCCTGTTTTCAGAGGAGTGCCTCTTGATTTATCAGCTCCGTGCAATCCAGATTTAACAAGTTCAAACTGGATCTTACTACAAAGGACAGAAAAAAAAAAAAAAGAGAAAGGCAGCTAAGCCTTGTTTTGCAATCCTGAGCATTCTCAACTACAGTAAACTAATGTACTCTTTCCTGTTTGCCCCGTGGACTGAGGCAGAGCTATAAATACGGCCGAGTCCGGCACCGCCAGCACCCCCGAGCCTCCCCGGCACTCACCAGGCTGCACAAAACAGCTATGACTTCACTTTTCCCACCCCCGGTTGCTGGGCTGAGAAACCCAGTCCAACCATTAGTCATGAGAGTCAGCTGCTCTCCTCTTTGTGCTAGCTTAGGGTAAGCAGAGCAAATACCTGATGGGCTAGGTTTGCAGATTTAAAAACAAAATTAGCAATGATCACAGTCCTCTCCAAGAGGCTCCTTCCAGCAGCCCAGCTGGGGAAATAACACACAAGAGGATTCAACAGACACTGGGCTAAAATTAGCTTGACATTCAAGTGTCCACCTCCCTGCCCCTCTGTTCTGGGCTAGTGCCAGCCTTCTGGTAGACCCTACCAGCAGCTGTCAACTGCACTCTGACACCACTAATTGCCATACAAAGTGTATCTGCTGAGTAATCAGGCTCGTTGGACTCTTGCAAGGACCAAGTCTGGGCCAGGTCTCAGTTCCAAGGATACAGATAAAAGCAGCTGGTTATCCTACCTTGATCCTCATCTCCAGACAGAAACTCAAGGATTGTATTCATGGCTCCCATGTAGAAGATGAGCCGAAGCTGAGTGACACACATGGTGATAAGGCTGAGCAACAAGATGGGACTGAAGACACTCTTCATGAAGGAGGGAGTAGCTGCAGAAGGAATAACAGAGACTTTGAAGAAGGCAACAGAAGCTGCAGAAGGAATAACAGAGACTTTGAAGAAGGCAACATATCTTCATAAACATGTTTAATTTCAGAAGAGGCTTCCACCCCTGGGTTAGCAGGTCTTCTCTTAGCTAGTTATTCCAACACTGCATGCCCGTGGCAGCTTCAGGGAGTTCACAGCTGGCAACTACCTGGTGCCTAGCAAACTTCTGTAAAGAACAGCTATGGATGCTTGGAGTTTGGCTACCAGTAGCTGAGGCAGGAGAACAGGAAACAAGAGTCACTTAATTCTGTGGATTAGAGCAAATGGAAACTTCAAACCATTTGCTTTTGCCATACTCCTGAGTAAGGAAGGCTTGGCCATGAGGGCAACAGTGTAGCTCAGAGACAGCAGTGACCAACGGTACTGTTCATTACCCATCCTAGTGTGCCAACCACTGCCAACTCCTTATGGTGTATTTCAGCAAATATACAAGGACAGGACTCCTTATATAACTGAAATTGCATTGAAATAGTGGTGGTTGGCACAGGGCCCTGGCAGCACATGGATCACATATCATCATCTCTTATAAACAGGTCGGAGGCAGAGCAGAGAGGCCGACAGGCTTGTGCCAGCACAACCATCCCTGGGGCACTCATGGAACCACACCTGCATTGTCAGGTTGGCACTTCACTTCTAGGTCCACTGTAGAGAGGCAGAGCTTGTTGTTCTCTTGCAAGGCTGCTGGCTCCTTGGGGCCCTTCATGGAGCTCCCCACGCTGAGACGGCGCCCCACAGTTGTTACTTGCTTGTAGAACTGTTTCCCAGTGATTTTGTGGTCAAATCCCAGCCAGCTGAACTTTATTTTCACCCTGGTGGGAAGTAAAGAGCATGAGAGCTGCAACACAGGGTGAGGAATCAAGAGGCAGCAAGATTGCAGGAGTCAGGAAGGCCATATGTAGATTTAAGGCACTGGTTTCCATCTACAAACTCACAAATGGTCTGGATCCAGAGCACAGCAAGATGCTTAGCCCAGGCCAGTTTGGCACAGGTCAACAGAGAAATACTTGTGACTACTGACTGATTATTTTTCCTTCATCATTCCTACACTTTGGAAAGTTCTACTTGCTGGGGTATTCCCCAGTCAAGACATAATGCTAATAGCAGGCATAAATCTAAGCCTAAGAAAGAATGGCAGCAATAAACAGCATACAAGGAAGTTCCTTGCTCACTCCTTTAAATTAGCCAAGACAGCACTTTCTAGAGGATTAAGAATGGGATTAGCCCTCAAGGCCAGTCTAGAGAACACTTACGAATAGTCCATGTCTTCTGGTCCTGGGAAAGGCTCCAGTGGCCAGTTGAAGAAGCAGTTGAGGAAAACTAGTCCTGCACAGCTTGCCCAGACAAGTAGAATAAGGATGAAGGAGACCCCAAAGTCATATATAACCTGGAATCACAAGGGAATATGTTTTTGGCTATAAGAGCAGAAATGAGGTCTGAAAGGAAGCTGTGGGAAAGAAAAACATGCTGCATTTAAAATGAGCTCAACTCCAGTGATAAGCAAACAGTTCTGTGACATGCAGGCTTGGAAAGAGATGTATATTCACAACTTCAGCAGCAGCTACAGCACCAAGAGGACCTCCAGCTGGAATAGCAAGCAGCTGTAGTGCAAATGGCTGCCATCAAAGGTTTGAATCCAGGATTTCCTCCTTGGAAAGCCAGCAGGAACTTCCCTGAATACCTGAACCTGGCTTACCTTTACTATATCCCCCTTATGCTAACTCTGCAATGGAATGTCTTGGGTTCAGAGAGTTATGTGCTCTACCAAGGCAGCTCAAGAGCCCATCTCTTCTGCCCTTCCAGTGCTGCTTGCTAGCTCTGAACTGTGTTCAAAGCCAACACCTGTGACAGTCACACAGGTTAAATATACACATGTATGTACTCCTCAGACTTTAAAAAACAAACAAACCAACCTACTCACCACAAAAATATATCTTTGGGCTTTCACTTTTACTAAACATCTTTGAAGTGTTGCTGTCTATTAGCAGCCAGGCTGTTCTCCCTGCAGTATTTCTTGGGCTGAAGCAGTCACTTGGCAAGTCAGGAAGAGACAGGGACTGAATCTTGCAAAGACATCTCTAAGAATGTTTTAGCAACGAGTCTCTCTCTTTCTTTCCACATTATTGCTAAATGGTGCAAGACTCTAGCACAACAACACTGGGCATGAGTCACGATCCCACGTCCTCACCTTGATTCCTGGAAAAGTCACAGCAGAGGAAGCATAGGAGCCAATCATCAGGGCAATGAACGTGGAACGAAGGTCGCCGAACATGTTGGGCAGCTGGTGGAAGAAAAAAGTTGGTTCAAACAGGCCGCTGCCAAGGGAGGGGGAGAACAGGGAAGGAGGCTTTCTTGAGAAGATAATGGCATTTAGGATTGAGAGTCCTGGATATCAGACTCTGAAGCAACCAGTTTTACTCAAGGATAACTTAGCTCTGCAGGTTGCATTGGCATCTCCGGTGTCAGAGAACATCTACAAGCCCAGACGTACGTGCTCCATGACACTGCTCCTTTCCAGCCTGACAGCATACTTTGCATTGGTTACCTTTAGCACAGGAGTGTTAGCTCCAGCCTTTGTGCTTTCTTTAAGGGCTCCTTAGCCAAATCTATAATCATCACCTCTTTTCCTCTCCAAAAAAAATGTGCCCAAGTCCTCTGCATATGACCCCCCCTTTTAGTCAAGACTTGTGAGAGACACGCTCTGATTGCTGCAGTCTTCAACACACCCTGCAACACCTTCAACTACCAGGTTTGTTTATGCACCTTGGGTCAGCACCCAAATCTTTGCAGCAGACCAGAAAGTTCCTGTTATAACAAGAAGGAACAGAGGAAAATATGAGCTGTGTTGCTGTTTGCATTTCCATTTCTAGCTAAGTCCCTGGCTCCGTCTGTGAGAGGGGACAAAGCTGATCATTTCTCCATCAGGTGGATGGCTCAGATCTTGGAGTAGGTGCAGGAGAGCAATCACAAGCATTCAAGGCTTTGCTGCCTGACCAAGTTAAAAGCCTGCTGAACTCTGCAGCAAGCAACTGCATCTCACATTGCTATTCCTGCCACCCACCCCACTTTGCTGCCTGGGCTCCTGTCAGGTGTGATAGCATTGCTGAGAGCAGAACAAGCTGGTTCTGCAAGGATCTGTTGGGAAAGCAAAGTTCTTGGTGGGGACAGCTAGAAGCAACTCACAGCAGCTGCTTCTGCCACCTCAACAGCAAAAGCACTCCCAGGCTGGCTTTCCAGCCCCTGCTTCCACTCAGGACCCTAAAGCAAAGTAGAACAGGCAGGAAGAGCTGTGAGACCTTCCCATTCTCCTGGGAAAGCAAGAACTCACTCTTTTTCTAAACAGCCAGAAGTGGACAAGTTTCCATCCCTAACCAATGATGGCCTGAAAGGTGAATATTACAGGGAGGAGCTTTGAAGTTGTAAGCTACAGAGAGATCATCCTAAAGCTGGTCAACAGGCAGAGATTGTGCTGCAGGCAGGCAGACAGATTTCCCTCCCACCTCCTTTTTCAGGTCACTTACTCCCCCCAATTCACTGTGGCATCACTACACGTCAGCCTCAGAGGGCCTTAAAGCAGGACACTGCAGGTGCCTTCTGGAACTGAAAGCTCAGCCAGCATTTTATCTGGTGAAAGATGCTGCAGAGCAAAATGGTTCAGAGAGAATATTAGGCCAAATCTGAGCAAGCAAATGCTGTCATCACATTCCCCTTCCACTGCTGAAAAACAAATCCATCTTTCCCAGGAGCAGCATATAAGGCAAGCAAATCTGGCCAGTGTCATGGCAGGACCGGGGTGTTTACAACACAACTATTCCTGTGCAGGAACACTCCAGGATCCATCTGGCTGTTTATCATCCCTCTGTCTCACTGCAGAGCTTCCTATGCAGTGCAGTCTTTAGGTCCTCAGATAACCCCAGCCAGGGAAGAGCAGCAGCAGCAGCAGCAGCGCTGTGCTGAGCCTGCTGCTGCTGGTGAACCCCGGGCAGACACACAGGGCCGAGGCAGAAAGCGCTGCGCTGCTCTGCGGCGAGGATCCCCACACCCATCCCCAGATCCCTGCATGCGGGAGAGCTGCCAACAGGCTGCTTTCAGGAGCTGCAGACAGGAAACGGCAAAGGATCCAAAGGTCTGTTACCAGGCACACACAAAAAAAAACCCTCTCTCTTCTTGGAAGCAGTGGCCTGAATACACACCCCAGAAAACAGCATCTGCAGCATACAGTATCTGCAGGTTCCAGAAGGGCTGCTCGCTGTCGCCAGGCAGAGTGTTCATTTCATCTCAAATGCCCCAAACCCAAAATAATCTCCAGAAATTACAACAAGCAGCTGCTCCTGCTGGGGAGCTCGGAGCAGGGCAAGAGCTCCACAAACACAGCTGCTTCTTGGCTCGGGCTGGTTTTCCCCAGAGATCACAAAAAGCCTTTTTCATACAGCTGACAAGCAACTCCCAGGTGGATCCTCCCTGCTCTGAGGGCTACTGGAGATGTAGGGCAGGGCTGAAGGCAAGCAGTCGTGGCTGGGAAAACCCAAGCCTGCTTCTGCTTTGATGGGGACAGAAGCCCTAGAAGGGTGAGAGATTTCCTAAAATCCTATTTGGCATCAAACAAGTAGCTAGATTTAAAAAAACAAGATTGGCCATAAGAGATTTAAAGTCTTATTCAATCCCATCAAGGGAGAAACTGCAAACACTGAGCACTTGGGAGGAAAAGAAACCTGAGACTACACAGTAGGGCAGTGAGAAGGCAAATGAAGAAGTAGTCCACACGCATACAGAAAACCTCTCAGACTGCAAGTGGCAGCACTGGCAATGCCTCTGCAGGTCTCATCTAGAGACCAGCTACTAAAATAACACACAATATTTACCAAGTCATGTTTCATGCTGTCTTCAGAGCAGCAGGCATTGGAAAAAATGAACCAGAGGGAGGAAAAAAAAGACCTAAGCCAGAGAGCAAGGAGGCTTTTTGTTTTCCTGCTACCGAAATGATCTGATCCTCATTCTGATCTTCCCCCTGCAAGCCAGAAGGGGCTCCCCCACTAACTTCTGCCCCTGCTGCTGTGACAACCCAAACTCTGCAAGACCTACAGTGACAGAAATTCCTCCTGTTTAAAGGTCACAGAATCACAGAATCAGTAAGGTTGGAAAAGACCTCAAAGATCATCAAATCCAACCTGTCACCCAACACCTCATGACTACTAAACCATGGCTCCAAGTGCCACATCCAGTCCCCTCTCGAACACCTCCAGGGATGGGGACTCCACCACCTCCCTGGGCAGCACGTTCCAATGGCTAACAACTCTCTCTATGAAGCACTTTTTCTTCACCTCCAGCATAAACTTCCCCTGGCACAGCTTGAGACTGTGTCCTCTCATTCTGGTGCTGGTTGCCTGGGAGAAGAGATCAACCCCCTCCTGGCTACAGCCTCCCTTCAGGTAGTTGTAGACAGCAATGAGGTCTCCCCTGAGCCTCCTCTTCTCCAGGCTAAGTAACCCCAGCTCCGTCAGCCTCTCCTCATAGGGCCTGTGCTCAAGGCCTCTCCCCAGCCTCATTACCCTTCTCTGGACACCTTCAAGAGTCTCAATGTCCTTCTTAAACTGAGGAGCCCAGAACTGGACACAGTCCTCAAGGTGTGGCCTAATCAGTGCTGAGCACAGGGCACAATGACTTCCCTGCTCCTGCTGGCCACACTGTTCTTGATGCAGGCCAGGATGCCATTGGCCTTCTTGGCCACCTGGGCACACTGCTGGCTCATGTTCAGCCAGCTGTCAATCAGTACCCCCAGGTCCCTTTCCGTTTGGCTGCTCTCCAGCCACTCCAACCCCAGCCTGTCCAATGTATTAACTTTATTCCCCATTAAATTTTGCTATACCCTAAATGGTGTTTTTTTCCCCCCTCCCAGAGTCCTTTTTTACAAACATACAATCCTAAACTGATAAAATAACTTCCTCTTGCAAATTATTTTCTCATCTGCCCTACAGTGAGTTTAAGACCTTGATTTTTCCACCCCCCCCCAGCCTTTTCCTGCAGATAATCCTTACACCAGAGACACCACAGCAATACAACCAAAGAGTGGAGCAAGGGCAAGGGACTGAGAACTTGACTGCTGGAGAATGGTGGGTTTGTTCAAGCTGCACTGGTTTCCCTATCAGGGGTGTATTTGGAAGTCACACAGACACTAAAAATATGTTCTCCAGGAAAGCCTCAGACTGCCTGCTTTGTCCACAGCCTATGGAAATTCCTGTTCCCGTTCTCCAGTAAACAAAAGATCACAGAGCCCCAAGCTGTATTAATATTTCCAAACAGAGATTCACTGCACAGTGATGCATGTGTCGTTCCCCCCACCCCCTCCCCCCCCCCCCCAGTTGAAGGGTGTTATTTGTAGCAGAAAAATCAGAGCAGAGCAGCTGTAATTCTTGAAAGGAAAACAGGACAGAAAACAATCTATAAAAGGCTCTTTGTGGCAATTTATCACACATGTTTATTTCTTTGCATGAAATAGCTTCAGAGCAGAACCAGTGCCAGATTCCTGTGTTGCTGTCAGAGCCACCAACACAGATCTGTTTCCATTTCCAATCTTCACTTATATTGGCTAAGAGCAAGTCACGAGGCAGAAGTCGCCCCTCTGCATTTGAGCAACAGGCACAGCCTGACCTTGTTCCCAGAACTGGGAACAGCACCACTCACTTGCTCCTCCCCGAGCCACAACGCAAGGCACCCAGGAACAAACAGCAGCTTGCTTTGGCTCTGCAGCTTGCCATGTGCTTTCGTGATACCCTGGAGACTTGTTACTGAAAAAGGCTTGGAACCCAAGAGCCAAAGCTTCATGGACTACTGTCCCAGGCTGCAGTCCTCAGAGATCCTGTTTATCCCTTGCACAGGCACTGAGGATTCATCTCCTGCCCTCCTATCAGATCACACCATGCCCACGCCTGCAGGTGTCCCAGGAGGTTTCAACACCCAATGAGGCTCCCAAGCTGCAGCACCTGGGGAGCATCCCAACCCCACATGCTGCAGATGCTCCCTTCGTGACCATCCTGCTACAAAGCAGCAACTGTAACCTGCTTGGGGTGGCCAAGGACCAGCTCAAGCACCAGTGGGTTTGACCCATTTCCTGGAGCGTTTCAGGTCACTTGCAGCTGGCAGGAGAAGTCACCTTGCTTTGACTTGTGCATGCACATGCAGGCTCGGCAGCCAGTGCCTGTGGCAGCCAGAACAGGCTTACTTGGCACCAGAAGTTGATCAGTGCTCACTGCCCCTGTGTAATGAATGTCCTCAATAAGGTCTTTGAGTCTCCTCTTTCAGCACTTCAGCCTCTCCTGAGCACACTGCATGCAAGCCTCAGCACCCAGAGCCCACAAGCCATGGATCTGTCATCCCTGCATCACTCTCTGTATCCATGGGCCACAGGTGGAAGAAGCCCACTAGAAGATGAAGATGATGACTCTTGAAACACTAACTGTGAGCACCCCAGCTTGCAGGCAGAACCATAGAGGGATAAAAGAGTAACCCAGCAATGAGCAAAACACACCTGCTTTTAGCAGTCACCACCACAGCTATGCTGTGATGCAGGTGAAGATCTGCTCCACTCCCACCTTGCTCTATTTTTAATCCATCTGTGTGCCTCAGGTACCAAAATGCCCATGCAGCTCTGCAGGGAGGCACAAGCAACTACATCTGAATCTGGATTTGAGAAGCCAAGCCTGAAGCCACCTCAGCTCTTTGCAAAGCACAGTGCTGTCTGGAGGGGATGGGCTCCACCTAAGGTTTCCCTATGGGACTTCACAGCATTCACTAGTTGCTTCAGACCTCCTCAAGGCTTGGATCTCTTCTTGGAAGACTTGACCTTTTTCCTGCCACTGTACTTCTCTGGTGCTGCAGAACTGGCTCACTAATGAGGGCACTCAGTTGCTTTAGCTTACTACTTCTTGTGCTAGAAGCCACAGGCCAGCACATCACATCCAATAAATTTCTGCCCTACCCTTGCCCTGCCTCCTATCATCACCAGTGACTCTCAAATAATCTGTGACCCCTTAATAACCACCCAGAGAGACAATAACCAATGCTGGCAGCAGCAGGATGGGAGTCCTCTCCCACAGCATTACTGATGTGCTCCTCTCTTTGCTTTCATTTGAAGCGTGGCAGGATGACATTTGCCCCATAGTTCTTTGGGACCACAGCCAAGGCTTCGAGGGAAGAACACTGGAACACATACTAAGGAGAGACTGACATCTGCATGGAGTTTTGAAAGCTTTGAATATAATGAAAGCAACAGGGACAGCAACATCACAGCACACACAGTGGTCTGTAAACCCAGCCTCTGCCAAAGTCAGGCCTCAAGGAGTTCAGCTGGTGTCTGAGCCTTGCTCAATTAGAGGTAACCTTAAAGTTTTACTTCAACAGCAAGTTCAAGGCAATGCAGTCCAAATCAGAAAGCTTTCAGCCACAACTCAAGAGCCATCAGTGCTTCTCCCAGCCTGTCCTGGGAGACTTGCCACCCAGCCCTGTTTCAGACACCCCGACAAGGATCAGGGTGAAGAAGTAGAAAATAAAGCAGCTACTTGGAGGATGATATTGCTTCTGTGTCCAGGCAAAAAGAACACCAAAATGTAGAGATTCAGCTGGCAGCTGCTGACCAATGCTTGCAAGACTTGTCTGGTCTATGGGTTGTATGAGGGGGCTGCACAGATGACGCTCAGTGCATTCAACAAGGCAGCTTTTCTAAAGAAACCTGGGAGGAGCTCTCACCCTTCTGAGAGCAAGAGCCTTTGTGCTCAGCAGCAACCATTTTGCTGGGGTGAGACACAAACTGCCTTTCCACAAAGCTGCTCATTCCCAGCTGCAAGAGTTTGTGTCCTGCTGATCCTTCCTGCAGTACGTCAGTGCTAAATCCAGAGCAAACATACCCAGCCTGTGCCAGGTGGCTGAGCACTGCTTGTACAGGCATATGACAAGTCCTAGACAAAGGCACTTCCTTTTTCCCCTCTCCTCCTCCACCTGAGATGCAAGGGGTGGGTAGAAAAAAAAATAACAACTGAAAAAAAACAGGGGTAAAAAGCAGCCCCAGAATACCATGAGGGTGGTGAGACACTGGAACAGGATGCCCAGGAGGGTGGTGGAAGCCTTAGCCCTGGAGGATTTTATGGCCAGGCTGGATGTGACTCGGAGCAACATGATCTAGTGTGAGGTGTCCCTGCCCATGGCAGAGGGGTTGGCACTAGATGATCCCTGAGGTCTAGTGTGAGGTGTCCCTGCCCATGGCAGAGGGGTTGGCGCTAGATGATCCCTGAGGTCTAGTGTGAGGTGTCCCTGCCCATGGCAGAGGGGTTGGCGCTAGATGATCCCTGAGGTCTAGTGTGAGGTGTCCCTGCCCATGGTAGAGGGGTTGGCACTAGATGATCCCTGAGGTCTAGCGTGAGGTGTCCCTGTCCATGGCAGGGGGGTTGGAACTAGATGATCCCTGAGGTCTCGTGTGAGGTGCAGCAGGGCTGGAACTAGATGATCCTTGAGGTCCCTTCCAACCCTGACAATTCTATGATTCTCTCTATGAATACCCAGTCAGAACTCAGCCTTTCAGGTAAAAGAGTGACTGCCCCTTTGTACCACAGGAAAACATGTGCTATTCAATCCACAGGCAAAAGAGCCACTTTGTTCTTTCCTGCTAGCCCAGCTCACAGCCACAAGAAGGAAAGAAAGAGTCAGGTAATAACTCTTCACTCACCGTCAGCGAGGTGAAGGTCATGCACATCCCACCGAAGCCGTTCAGAGCCAGCGCAATGAAGATCAGCACAGACAGAGCTGCAACAATACAATACCTGCCCTTAGCTTTGACTGGGGTGGAGAGGGAAAGCAGACAGAGCCCTCAAGGCTTTGGTCCTGACATGTGAAAAGCCTCAGTGAATCAACACCCTCAGGACATGCTATGCCATCCCTGACCCAGCAACCATCTGCCCAGCCACACAGAGGGGAAGGGCCAGGGCTTTCCCCCAACACTGAGTGCAGGATGGGATCATTTCTCTCCAGGATGGAAGGGTTTCATTTCTCTGATGCACAGACTTGCTGATACAGCTTGTCTGAATGGGCCTTAAAAGGAAGATTTACTTGAAGAAACTGTATTCAAAGTGTCATCTCACTATCTGGTCCTGAGAAGCAAACTCAGTTTATCCCTGGTGAGAAAACTGATTAGACCTCGTGTGCCATTCCCCAACCCTGGAAAGGCTTGCTTGAAGTTGCTGCTTCACAGGACCTGACCCTGCACAAATAGCCAGGCTGTCAGCTTTTTATCTCAGACATGTGGCCCTTGCTGTGCCACTCCATGTTGTGAAACACCAACCCTTCCCAGAGCCACTTCCACAACCAGCAGATGCTTGGCTTGTGCCCTCAGCAAGACCCCAGCAGAACACTGGAGATGTGACAGTCTGGGCATGTGGCAGTCAGAGCACACAGTACCATGCTCACTTGTCTGCTTCACCCCCAAAACAAGCAAGCCACAGCCCCAAAGCCCTCCCAGCTCAGCAGAGAGGTTGGTACTCACAGTCTGGGTTACTGGCACCATAGGCAATCAGCACACAGGACACAGCAAAGCAGGCACTGAAAGAGAACCACAACCATGAGTGTCTTGGCCCTACACACAGCACATGACAGATGCACCCACCTCCTCAGCACCTTGTTGAGTAGCACAGTACAGTGTCTGTAAAAAACTGGCAATTTGGAAAGAAATATCTGGCTATTTCCCTGGATTTTACAGGCAAACCTTGCACAAGGGCTGAGGCAGAAACCTTTCCTCCCAGTACTGACAGCTCTCACTGGACCCAAATTCCCCACTGATTTTCCAGCACAGAGCTTTGCCAGCCCTCACCTCAAGTTGACTGAAGCCAGCAGCAACCTTTGTTCCAGGGCTCAGCTATGGTCAAAGCACTCACAGTCCTCACCTGCTCCTCTCTGGCAGAATGTGAGTCTTGCCCTGTTTTTCCCATGCTGTCTGCAGGCCAGTTTGCTTTCTGGGACAGTTCAGTACATTCAAATTCAGCAGTGCTGGGGTCCACTGTGCCAAACAAATCACTAATCCCTACATACCATGACAGAAGCAGCTAACAACCTTGCTATCTGAGGCAGAAAGCAGCACACACCACATGGCAGAGAAGGGCCCTAGAAAAGGCAGGCAGGACGTGTTTATCCCCAAGTTAACTCCCCAGCTTGCAAATGATGATGTAACATCTTGGGTTTGTGCCTCTCAGGACATAGCTCCCAGCTCAAGGAAAAAGCTACCCATCATGACTCACAAATGACTCCACTCTTCCTCCAGGCTCCATCTGGTCAGGGAGCACAGAGCAACACTGGAGAGATGAAGTGTGGACACAGAGTCCTAAGCCCTTCCCTTATGGAGCAATCCACTGTGCTGGCCAAAAATCATCCCAGAGCTGCTCTGCTACCCTGTGTATAGCCAGCAGCTCCCAATAGGTCCCAGCCCCATCCCTCACACAGTTCCTGAGGCTGCAGAGATCCCATAACAGGCACAGCAGCAAAACAGCACCCATCTGCTCCAGCCAAGCCAGGAATTCAGCCCTCAGTTCACCCCAGGAGCCCAGGATACCAACCTGCCAAGCAGCCGCAGCTTGCGAGGGCCATACTTGTCCATGACAATTCCCAGGGGCAGTGTGATTGCACTGAGCAGGAAGGACCCAATGGTGAAGGCCAAGTTCAGCATTTCATCCTGGGCATTGCAGGAAGGCCATTTGTGCTCTGAATCTGTGCTGTTGTCATACTGAGGGCCACTGGTGATGTTTTCTACATGGGATGAGAGAGGACCATCGTGTTAGGATGTGACTTGGAGCACTGCAGGAGGGAGGGAAGAGAAAGAGCCACACACACAGGGTGCCACAACACACTGGGCACACATCCTCCTGCACACTGCATTTGTTATTGTAATCAGAAATGGAGAATGGAAAGAAGAGGAGCAGAAGGAGGAGCAGGGGATCAGTTGCTTCTTCTTAGGATCAGGTGATAGAACAAGAGGAAATGCCCTGAAATTGCACCAGGGGAGGTTTAGGTTGGATATTAGGGAAAATCTCTTTCCTGCAAGAGTGGCCAGGGATTGGAACAGGCTGCCCAGGGAGGTGGTAGAATCAGCATCCCAGGAGGTGTTCAAGCAACAAGCAGACATGGCACTCTGGGACATAGTTTAACAGCCATGGTGGTGTTATGTTGAAGGCTGAACTCAAGCTTAGAGGTCATTTTCCAGCTGAAACAATTCTGTGGCTCTGTGACAAGAGAAACCTGATGAGCTCAGCTGGGAGCAGGAAAGGGGTGCACAGACACCCAGGGCACAAGTACCCCAAGCAGAGTAACAACCTAAGGACAGAGATTCATTACTCTGTGAAAACAACTACACAGCAAGGCCTTGGCAACTCCAGGGGACTAAACCCAGCAAAGCCTGAGGAAACCAAGACAAAAACAAGGTCCTGCTAATCCGCAACTGGCACGTCCCAGCAGCTCTTCTCTGTATCTAAACTGGGAGTGATAATTGCAGCCAAATTGGTTATTTTAGGTCCAGTCACTGGGCTGACAAGACCTGGCACAGAGCTACAGCCTGCTCAAATGAAAAGCTTCCTACCCTCACTGCGGATCCAGGGATGAGAAATGGCTTTGCAGCAGCCACTCTGCTCTGCTCCTGAAAAATCCTTCCTGGATTTAACTACCCTGTTCCCAGGAGGGCTGGCAGCTCACCTGCCTTCTCCATTTGTTAAAGGACTGATGCCTCTTTAACTTCTGCCCCATAATTAGCATTTTCTATTCTTTCCAAGTGGGTTTAGGCCATACAGATCAATTGTCATCTCCAGCTTTCTCTTCTTGCCCTTACACGAGGAACTCTGCAAGCAAACTCCCACGCTGAACAGAGCCCACGTTGTGTGAGAGAGACAGAGACAGGACAGTTCAAAACAAATAAATAAATAAAAGAAAGACAGAAGTTCCCTTTTCTCTGCAACAGCAGTTTTACTGCCTCATCTCAACTCTGCTCCTGTCACAAGCCTACTCCAAGGTGGCTTACAACTCCTCAGCAAGCCCACGTGCCTGTGCCTTTAGACTGTTACCAGCTCAGAGCTCTGGTGCACTCCAGCTCTCCTGCTCCCAGAGCTTATCTGGCTTAGGAGCAACCTTTGTTGGCATGACAAAGCACTTGCTTTCTTACTGCTGCAGGCCAGTGACATAAAATGTTCTCCTCCACACTTAACAACACTGAATTTTCTCAGGTCAATGGAAAGAGGAAGTCACCCACACACCCATCCACATGAAGCAAGAACTAGAGGTTCCCAGGGAGCTGTGCTTAGTTAATTAGCAGGAATCCCTCATGTACAAGTGACTTCACATTCACCTCTTGATGCAGCTCATGGAGGAGATCTCCTTGGCTGCTTTCATGCTCCTGGCATCTCTGGAGATCACAACACCACACTTGCAGCTTCTCTTCTACCTAAGCCTCAGCACCTTTACAGTTGCTGGTTTCACCCTGGTTCTGTCTGGCCAAAACAACTCTCCCAGCTTTGTGTCCATTGCAAACAAATCGTGCTCCACCTTCCAGACATGAGGTATTAGCAGGAATTCAGGTGCCAATACCCAGGGCTTCTCAGCTGCTGCCTGCAAACCTTGCCCTGTCCCCTCCCAGCACTCCAGGGAAGGTGCATGCCATTTCTCACCATTTACACTGCTCCCAAGGTATTGACCTTGGGGAGTGCTCTTACCACACACCAAGATGGTCTCAGACTGCCTGTGGGCAGTTACAACTGTTTGTTCCTTCGCTTTGCCTTGTGCTACTGATTTGATAGCTTAATCTGCCCCTATCTTGCCCTGCTAGTCATGGATAGCCAGAGCAAGCAGCAGAGATATCCCTAAAAGGCCACATGTCCTATCAGCAGCCTTCCAGCCAGAAGGTCCCAAGTTACATCCTTAGAAATCAGTCCTGGACAGACTTGGGAGGATGTCTCCCATTTTCACACTACACCTCCATCCATTCTGCCCTCACAATCTCCTCATGGTGCATCCCAGGATCTTAAACACTGACTTCTGGCAGCACCTCAATGAAGCAGGCACAGCACACAGCTTCATACACAGCATTGAGGCTTTCTGGGCTCTCCACAAAGATAAATTCATAGGAAACAGATGTGGGTGAGAGGTTAAACTTGGGAAAACAAGGCAGGGGGGTGGGGGGAGTGGGGAAGAGAGACAAAGTAGCAGTGGTTTCCCTGTGTCAGCACTCTACAGAGATAGCTCAGCTGTGGAGTGGAAGAAGGGTGGAGGGACAGGGATAGTGCAGTGACCTTGTAACTCCGGGCTGCATGTGTTAAAAGAGCCTGTCAGCCCTCCCCAGGAAGGCATCTCAAAAGAGAAATATTCAGCATGTAGAGCTGGAGTGGATGAATTGCTGCTAATGTATTGACATGTACAGTTGCAACATGACCCCAAGGAGCTCCCTCAGCACATGCCTGCTAGCAGACCCTTTGATGGCACCCACGAGGAGCAACAGCCCCAGCAGGCAAAGAGGACACAGCTCAGAAACAGCAAGGAAACTTGGCCCTCTCCGAAGGCATGCTGAAGGCAGGAAGGCTGGGAACAGGGCAGCAAGCTTTAGTGCCTGCTTGTACCAACCACCTTGTTTACAGCTGCTCATTGCCAGCTCCAAGGAGGGGCAGGGCAACAGGGCTGTGTGGAAATACAAATGGTTTGTGAAAATAGAAGCAACCCCTGAGCAACAAGAGAAGATCCACTGAGGCGTAATGGCAATGATTCCAGCAGCCCCTGGCACTCTGACAGCCTCCGATCCTTTGAGCCACCTCCATAAATAGAACATGTCCGAGGGGCTGCAGGTGTGTGCAGCATGCACCAAGTCCAGCCAATAGCCATCTCATTGGGGAGCATAGATTCGTGTGCCAGATCACCAGCACAGGAGAGCAAGTGGCAGCAGATGACACACAGCTAGGAGGAGATTAATGGGCAGAGAACCTGCCTGACTACTCACCTACCTAACGCACCTGGTTACAGCAAACAGATCCTGCTCCCGATCAGCTCACACCACACTGCTGGAGAAAGTCTCCTATGTGCCTGGCTCCATCTGCAGCAGTGCTCTGGGGAAGGGCTGTCTGCATGCAGGCAGTGGTGCCCTCACCCAAGCTCTCCTGTCAGGGCCACCTGCATGCGGGCACGCCGGGCCTGACATGCCAGCGTGCCACCCTGCACGCCAGGGCCAACACGCCAGAGTGCCACCCTGCACACAGGCATGCCAGATCTGACGGGCCAGAGTGCCACCCTGCACACAGGCATGCCAGATCTGACACACCAGAGTGCCACCCTGCACACAGGCATGCCAGATCTGATGGGCCAGAGTGCCACCCTGCATGCGAGCATGCCAGGTCTGACACGCCAGCGTGCCACCCTGAACGCGGGCACGCCGGGCCTGACACGCCAGAGTGCTACCCTGCACGCTGGCATGCTGGGCCCGACACACCAGCGTGCCACCCTGAACGTGGGCATGCCGGGCCTGACACGCCAGAGTGCCAACCTGCATGCAGGCATGCCAGATCTGACACACCAGAGTGCCACTCTGCACGTAGGCATGCCAGATCTGACACACCAGAGTGCCACCCTGCATGCAGACATGCCGGGTCTGACACACCAGTGTGCCACCCTGAAAGCGGGCACGCTGGGTCTGACACACCAGAGTGCCACCCTACATGCAGGCACGCCAGGCCTGACATGCCAGAGTGCCACCCTGCACGTAGGCATGCCAGATCTGACACACCAGAGTGCCACCCTACATGCGGGCACGCCAGGCCTGACATGCCAGAGTGCCAACCTGCACACAGGCATGCCAGATCTGACACACCAGAGTGCCAACCTGCATGCAGGCATGCCGGGCCTCACACACCAGTGTGCCACCCTGAACGTGGGCACGCTGGGTCTGACACACCAGAGTGCCACCCTACACACGGGCACGCCAGGCCTCACACGCCAGAGTGCCACCCTGCATGCAGGCATGCCAGATCTGACACACCAGCGTGCCACCCGGTGAGCCAGCAGCACAGCCTCGGTCCACATGCGCTCGCTGCTGCCTCGCTGTCACGCCAGGAGAAGCTGCAAGTCTTTTATCAGTAATTACAAGAACACGCTGCCTATTTTTACAGCACTCCCCCTGCAAGCAGCAGGATTTCTCCTGCCCAATTAGTAGACCAAGTTACTATTTAAAGAATGACAGCTTAGGTGAGGGAAGGCTGCCTCAGTAATCATTCGTGTCAAGCCCATCGCTGGGATTTGTTCAGGCTGTTACTGGAACATTTAAAGCCAACCTGTCTCCCAAATTAAGTGCTGCAGGTTTCATGAGAGGGTCAATCATTAACTGCTCTCTGCTGACCTCTGCAAATCCCAGGCACACACCATGTTCCCAGAGGAACGCCTGGCTCTTTCAGGAGTGACTGCCATCTCAGACAGCAGAGAGGAGCTTTCCTTTCATCTTGTTTCGTGGATCAGGCTGAGCCAAGCAGGCAAGACACCCACAGTCACCCTGGCAATAGCTCTCTGGGACACAGCTTGCACAGCCTCACTTCCCTTTTTGTTTTTTTTTAATCATGTTTTTCCCTTTTAAAGGTGGGGGGAGAGGGGAAGATGAAATGAGGGCCAAGGAGTCTGGGAGCATTGGTTGAAAAGAAATTTAGAAGGGGGGGGGGGGCAAGGGGGGGAAAAGAAATCAAATCCCAGTGAAAGACATGTGCAAACAACTGATCTGCAGCCTGCCCACATAGGAACGTGTTTTTGCTTTTCAGGATGGTGTCATGCTTCTGGGAACTGGGAGGAGATGTTCTTGCTTTAGAGCGTTGCAAATGCAATTTATCCGGGTTTCCCTCTCCGCCTGTCCACCCACTCGCACGTCCAGGACCCCCACTCTGGGCTCCCGGCTGAAAGCTGAGGCGGAGTCCCCAGTTAAGCTCCTGCTCCCTCCCCAGCTGCGGTTTCATTTTGCAGCAATTCTCACCCGGGGCTGGCACCTTCCCCTGCAGCCCTCCATACCCCCGACAGCTGCTAATCAGCACACTGTTTCCTGTAGAAATTGAACATTTACCACATCTACTCTTTTCCTGTTTACAGGGTCACATGTGCAGACTTTCCACAAGCCACCATCACCGTCTTACCAACCTTGGAACCAACCTTCAGCCTGCAAGCTCCCCACCACAGACCCCAAATAAACACGGGCAAAGAGCCGTTAAGGCAGCTCCTTCCTCCTCTGCCCCTGTCAAGCCGTTAGGGAATTAGTTTATCATCCCTCTGCTTTTCTGCAGCCATGTCTTAGAGGAAAGCCCTCTGTCCAGCTGGCCCCTTATCTCTGCTCTTTGTGAGCAGATTATCAAACTCAAGATTATTATTTTTTCCTCCTTCTTAAACATGTCTGAGGTCCTGGAGTTTCCCAATCCCAGGTAGCATCACAGCAACGCAAGACCCTGGACAGATCAAGTTCCCCATCAGCTGATAAAGCCCAAATCCTGATAAAGAATGTGGAATCAGCACTCGCACCGAAGAAAAGATGCTGCTTCAGTTGGTTAAAGGCCAAGCAGTAGTGTAGTAAAAGTAAAATGGGAACAAAGTGCTACTACCAGACTCCTTGTCAGCAAATTTCAAACATACCTCTCAGGATGTGGCCAAACCTGCTGCCCAGAACGAGCACACCCCCACTCCCCTCGACTCCAACTCTGTTGCACAATTGCCTTAAGAATATTTGCCATTTTGATGTGCCTTTTTTTCCCCTTCTTTGTCCTAGGAGTCCATCTCCACCCTTCACAAAACTGAGGTAGAGTCCAGTGGACCCCACAGGTTTGCACAGTGGTCAAGTAAAATCCAATAGCAGAAGCCAAGGGCAAGGCAAAGGATTCAACAGGACGACAAGGAGCCCTTCATGAGCTGAGAATCACTTTCTGGGCAGCTGCTGCTACCTTCAGAGAAGAGCCTGCAGAAGGGACAAGGTCTAGCTCTCTCTTTCAGTGGAAGGCATCACAAAGTGCAAGAGCTTTTGCTGACAAATGGAAAGCCCTGCCAAGAACCTTTGGCTCATTAGGAAAAGTCCTTTTCTCTTTTTTTTTTTTTTTGCAATACTTCCATGCACACAGCAGCATTAGGAACAACAAGTGCCCAAGGGCTACTAGTTATTTGTTTGCACCAAGCTGCCAAGCCAAGCACCCGCTCAGCCTGCAGGATTCAATGGGTTGTGCTGAGGAAGGCAGCCACTGGGCCATCCTAATCCCAGCAAAGGTCAAACTCGGCTTGGTCCTGGTCATTCAGTGACTGCTGCAGGGCAGCTGTGAGGGAATCTTTGAGGGAGCTTGCTCTCTCAGCACCTGGACCTAGGACTCTTCCCTTCCAAGTCACTGAAACTATTATAATGAGGACGGGAAGGGAAGGGAAATGAATAAAGCATGGATGAACCTGGAAACCAGCATGACTGGTCCCTGCTGCTCATCACAGAGTTTAGCAGCGATGGCCAGATATTTGAGGACAATGAGAACATTTGACTACGTAAATTTCTTTACAGAGGTTAAGTTCTCTTGCCTCAGGGCACAGGCTGGTCGCTGGGAGAAGAAACTGCCCCCAGGGCAGCAGTTTCACCGCGGTTCAAACACGTGCAGCTTCCCTGTGGTCTGTGGCATGGGCACTCCCA
This sequence comes from Melanerpes formicivorus, assembly GCF_026170545.1. Classification (NCBI taxonomy): domain Eukaryota; kingdom Metazoa; phylum Chordata; class Aves; order Piciformes; family Picidae; genus Melanerpes; species Melanerpes formicivorus. The sequence continues at coordinate 4,957,420 of NW_027142381.1, read as the reverse complement.
AGGGGGGGAGCCAGACAAACCCCAGACTGGCAAACAAGGGTGAGGAGCCAAGGCGAATCTCACTGATTGGGCACAAAGGCAGATGAATTGACAACAATCAAAGCAAAGAGTAGGAGGTGGGCCCCAAGTGAAGTGTGGGGCTTTTGTCAAGCAGGGCACATCTCAGGAAGCAGAGAGGAAAATGGCTGCTGTCAAAGACACTCAGCATTTGCTTATCAACTCCTGTGGTTTATCTCAGTGGCAGAAAGCCTCCACCCGAGAGTTTTAATGAGATCTTACAAAGGCCTGTGATAAAGTCACCACACCTTAGCAAGGACTGAGCTGCCTTGAGCAGGAGCCCTCAATGGTTTCCAGCCTCTGAGAGTTCTCCCTAAGAGTTTGGAGTGCTGCTGGACACCAAGGGACATGGACACACCTGAAAGCATCGCTCTATGAGCAGAGCAGAGGATGGAGACCAAGCAGCTAAGCTACAGTTGGTAGAAAGCTCCTACCCATGCACGTTCCCCACCTTCACCAACCCAGGCTCTGCAGCCCCACACAAACACACACAAAGCAGAGGACTGTAACAAACTGCTGGTAAATAAGGAAAAGCCCAAACATACACAAAGTAGAAAAAGACTGTAACAAACTGCTGGTAAATAAGGAAGAGCAACAACAAAGTATTGTCACAACTATTCACAGTTACTTCTTGCTTGGATTTTGTTTCCCCACACTTCAGCTTTCCCCCACTATGCTCAGCCAATTTCCACTGAGGCTCATACAATCCTAGAATCATTTTGGTCCATGCCCTTATTTCCCACTCCTGTTCTTTCCCTGTTGCTTCCTCCTCCATCCCCCTACTCACCAGCCCTGAATGGGCTGCTTCACCTCCTCACCTCATCCACCACACATCTCTGGGCAAAGTCCAAACACCTTCCAACTCTGCTATTCCTTTTCTCTGAGCACTTGCAAGCCTTCTGTCACTAAAGCAGCTTTCCAAATCCATACCCTCAGGTTCCTTTCAACCCTGCCATCCACACTACCACACTGTGGGATTCCCCAAACCACAGTGCCCAGGATGGGGATATATGTACAGCCACACGTTGTTTCTCCCAGGGTTACCCTTCCCACACCATAAGATTGCCTCTTTCCCTGCAAGGCTGTGTCTGCAACATGAACAACTGCTTCCTCTGGCTGGGCCAGATAAGTAGATCTCAAGCCCTCAGAGACACAGCCTGGTTTGAGCACATCCTGGATGTTTGAAAAAGGAGACGAAGAAACCATCAGTAGCATTTACCTCTGCAACCTCTTACTGGGCTCCACTAATCTTATTGTCACCCACACTCTTCTCTTTCCTCATGCTAAGGAGAGAGTGCCTGTCATTTCCTTCTGCACACTCAGGACACCCTCCCTGCAAATCATCACCTTCCAGAACCCACTGGGCAACCTTGCAGAGGACAGCCAGGCCACCACGCAGAGGAAGAACCCATGGCCAAGTGGAAAAGGCTGTCAAAAAAACCCTTTTCCTAATCTTTAAGGCTTCTTTTACAGTTGCTCTGCAAATCAACAACAACTACAGGCACATTTCACCACGAGGATGCCATCAAGTTGGAAAAGGAGCACACATCCCTTCTACCCCGGGGCTGAGCTCAGCCCTGCTCTAGCCAGTTCCACACCACTCAGAGTCAGGGAAGCACACCAGCAACTTCTCCACACAGTATCCTTACCTGACTCATCACACAGGTAAGAGTAAAACCCTTCTGCTTTCAGCATGATGAGGAGGGACCCCCAGCCCAGCAGGACAGCAGAGAAGAGCAGGTTCTCAACGATGGCTGTGGATGCCATCCACCAGCGCCGGCGATGGGCGGTAGCAAGGGTCGGTGCCATCGCTGCCTGCTTAGATGGCCCTGGTCTAGAATCTCAACCTGCAGGGGACCAGAACAACATCCAGTCAGTGCCATTCCACAGCCACAGCACGTGCTACTCACAGTGAAAGAAAAAAACAACCCATAGTTTAAGAAGAGATCTCTCTACTGGAACACAAGCAAGCCTGCCTGCTGAATGTAAGGCACTCAGGTGTAAAACTTGTTTTAGCAGGTGCCAGCTTGCCATGTTACCTGGAGGGATAAGGGAGCACAGGTGCCCTTGAAGTAGCCCCTCCAGCACACACATCCCATGCAGGAGAGGAGCATTCAAGGTCTCCGTTCCACTTCCCAAGCAACAGGTATGAAAATGCAGCAGACACCAACTGCCTGGAGCCCAATCCCCCATCACCTGTATGGGACAGGTGGCCCCTCTGTAAGGCAGCAAGAAAACACATGCCAGAGCAAGGGGCTTCAGCCAGCACTCTGGTCCCCAGGCTGCTTGCAGGCACAGGCTGGCACTGGGGACAGCCCTAACTTTAGTGACCCACTAGACCTGTTCTGCCCCCTGCAAGAGCATGGATCTGCTCAGCAAGGTGAGCATGGATCTGCTCAGCAAGGTGAGCATGGATCTGCTCAGCAAGGTGAGCATGGATCCTATACATACCATTGGTCCTAGATACAGTTTATACCACAGATGGCTCATAAAAGGAGCCCTTTTTGTTAACTGCTGGGCTGCCCTGGTGGGATACAGGGTGGGCCACATCCTGCCCTCCTCCAGCTGTGCAGACAGCCAAGTGCACTGGCCAGGACAGCCCCTGGCACATACTGCTCCATCCTTGGACTGCACCACGGGTGCTGCACAGCTGGATCAACAGTCTCCAACTCCACCTGTCCCAGTCCCAGAGATCCATGAATGAGCAGCAGATTTGGGAGCAGACCTTGTTGGCCATGGGGCTGATCTGGGGAGCTCTGAGGTGCACAGCACCAGGGCCAACCCATGGTCATAAGGTGGGTGGCCATTTTAGACAAGATGAGTCTTTCCCCAGACCAGAGCATGCCTCAATCACACCCTGTGTAGAAATCGACTGGCTACACACCACGGCCAGGACAGTTTCTCAGGGCTTTCCATAGGGCAGAAACCCCAGGGCGCTTTGGGGAAGTGAAGGTCCAGCCCAGCTCCCTTCAAGGATGCCAGGAGACCAGGGCTGCCCTCCAGCCATAGCAGCTGGTACAGAGACCCTCTGCCCCAGGAAGCCAGCCTACAGCTCTGCCCCTCCACCCACGCACGCCCACCCACCGCGCAGGCCCACTCCCCCAGCACAGCCCACAACGCATTTCCTCCACCATCAGCTCCCCTTCCTCACCCCTGCCCCCATACGTCCTCTCCCCAGCCCCACATGTCCTTCCTCAGCACAGAGCCCCCTGTGACAAGAAGTACAGTCTGTTTCTCCCCTATAAGTCCCCCCCCCGCGCACCCCATTCCCCCCAACTCACCCCGCTCCCCACCCACGCATGCTGCCCTCCTCTCATCAAACCCCCATGCCCCCAGCTCCCCCCAAACAGTCCTGCTGCATCCTGCCCTTCTCTTCCCCGACCAGTGCACCCTGCTCCCTACCCACAGCTCACGTACCCGGCTCTCCTACACCAAACCTCTCCTCCTCCAGCGCACGCCACTCCCACGCACGAATCCCCCTATGCACCCTCCTCTCCCCCTGACCCCCAACACCCCCCGTTCCCCCCAGAAACACCTCTTCCCTCCCCACACCTCCCTTCACGCAGTCTGCTACCCCCGCTCCGCTACAGACCTCACCCCACGCAAATCTCACGCAGATCTCACCCCACTCTCCCCCTCACGCAGAGCCCACCCACCACCCTCCCCCCCGTACAAACCCGACCCTGAACACACCAGCGCATCCCCCCTCCTGCACCGCATGCAGCCCCACGGCGCCCCCTCCGCTCTCTTCCCCCCCCCCCCCCCATCCCCCTTCGGAGCTCACCCTGCGCCGCACCCCCCGCTCCGCGCCGCCGCCGCGCTCCCACCCGGGGTTTTTATCCGTCCTCCGGAGCAAACAGCCACCGCCGCTGATTGGTTGTCGTACCGGCCAATGACAGGGCGCGCCGGTGCCACTAGGGCACGTGCCGGGCCTCTCGCCCCTCCCGGTACCCCTCCCGGTATCCTCCGGTACCCCTGAGTACCCCTCCCGGTATCCCTCAAGTACCTCCCCGGTGCCTCCAACCGGATATCCCTAGGGTGCGCCGCTCCAGTACCCTTCAGTACCCTCTCCAGTATCCCCCAGGGACCTCCCCAGTACCTTCCTCCCAGTACCCGTCAGGTACTCTCCACTGGTACCCCTCCGTACCCCTTTTCGGTATCGCCCCGGTATCCCTCCTGGTATCTCCAGGTACCCCTCCCAGTATCCTCCGGATACCTCCCCAGTATCTCAACCCCTCCGATACCACTCGGGTATCCCTCCCGGTACCACCCAGTGCTCCTCTTTAGTATCCCGCCGGTACCCACCCTGGGTACTACCCTCCCGGTACCCCTCGCACCGGGATGCCCCCGGGCTCTCCCGGGCCAGGCGGGCACAACAACGGGCGGCGCTGCGGGGTTGGGTACGGGGCACAGCGGGCGGTGCTCCCAAGCAGCCTCGGCACGCTCCCCTCAGCGCCGGGGACAGCGACACCGGAGTGGGGATGGGACTCGCCGCCTTCCAGGGAAAAGGGAGGAAAACGGGAGGGGATGCCGGGCGCGGCGGAACGCCTTGAGGCCCCCGGCGGCCCGCCCGCTCCACCTCCCGGCACGGCGCGGTTCCGCAGCGGCAGCGGGAAATTCCCTGCGGGTTTTGGGGCTGGTTGCTGTCGGTCTCCACCGGCCCCGGGTGGCAACCGGGAGAGCTGCACTGCGCTGACTGCAGAACATCGGAACGGGCCCCCGCCGGGCACACGGAGCCATTTCGATCACGGCACCGGCCCTCTGTCGAGGCACAGGATCCATCCTGAAAAGCCCTCCTGCTCCCGTGCCTGCGGAGGGAGCCGACAAGCTGCCCCCTGTTAAAGGGCCAACGCACGGCCCGGGGCTGGCAGCTGGGGAGGGGGTAAGGGGCCCTAGAGAGCCCCCAGCCCAGGGGCACAGCTGGTGTTCTGGGAAATAAAAGCAAAATTGGTGGAAGCCACCAGAGCAGCTTCGCATCCCAGCTCTCAGAGCAGCTTCGCATCCCAGCTCTCAGAGCTCTGCTCTCTTTTTACACTGAATCATTTCCCTGAGTGTTCCTCTGCAGGATGTCTCATCCTGCACAAACCCCACCACACATCGATGAGGCCTTGGGCCAGCAGGGGTGGCCATACACCCCTGGAAACAATGATGGGGAACTGTTTCTGTGCCAAAGGAGATGAAAACAGTGCTTGCAGCAGGTAAACATCTCTGAGTCCTCAGCAGCAGCCGAGGGCCTGGACAGACAGATGGACGTGCACCCACCACTGCATCTCTGAGAAAGGGGGAGGCTGTGGTGGGTGGGGAGGAAACTCCTGGGCTCTGGGCTAAGGGTCAAACGTTGCAACAGCTGGGAAGTGGATTGAAGCCCAAAGCAAACAAAACAAAAAGCCCAAAGGAAACAAGGCAGCCTGGATCAGCGCTGTGCTGCTAGAAGAGGCAGAGGAAGGCTGAGGCAGCACAAGGCCACAGGAGACCTCAGCACCCAGACGTGGTCACTGTGCCCAAGAAACATGAACTGCAATAGGGAAGAGCACGAGGAGAGCTCAGAGGCTGTTTGAGGACACAGGAATGCTCTGCTACAGCCAGAGCATGGGGCAGCTCAGTTTTCCTGTCCTAGAAGGAGAAAAAGAGCCATCAGGTGATCTGCTGCCATCTATAAATACACCCAGGGGCTGGGTAAACATCGTAGAGAGAAAAACAACATCAAGTAAAGCTGAAGAACAGCACTGGCACAAAGACACACTTACAGAAACTGGCCAGGAGTGAGGTTAGGCTGGAAGGGAAGTGACAGCTCCTGCCTGGCTACCCAGGTACCTTCTCAGCAGGCTCTGACAGAGCCACTGTGGTCGTTTTCAGAGACAGAGCTCCAGAAAGTCGATGACAAGGCTATGGGAACAGGGGACACCCCTCTACGGCTGTGGGGGGAGAGCTCAAGCCTTTCTTCCTACCTCCATGAGGTCAAGAGCTGCCTCAGCAGAGAGAACAGACATCTTTGTTCACAGAGAGGACCTGAACATGGGAACTTCTTCCCAGCCCCCAGCTTGAAAGGGTTTGGGAAGCCAGAGAACCAGCACGGGAAGACATCAACCCTCTCTTCTCACCCTCCAGCTCTGGCTCTTGCATCCAGAATTAATACCAGGGCAAAGCTGGACCGAAGCATCCTTAGCGAGGAGACACTAGCGCAGCCACGCTGCAGGCGTGTGCACGGGCAGCCCCGGGCTCGGGATCCACCGCCTGCTTCCCTTGCACCGCCCAGACAGGGACAAGATGCTGCTTCATCTTCAAGCAGGGGAAACATCCTGCCTCACGGCTCAGCCCACGGACATGAAAGGTTCTCAGCAGCAGCGGCGGTGGCAGCAGTGGCAGCAGCAGCGGCAGCAGCGGCGGCAGCGTTGTCTCAAAGCTGGGTGCTCGTTTCAGCTCAGGGAAGGCTGTCAGGTTGTTGTCAGCTCTTTCCATGCTGTACCCAGGGCAGAGCAGCTCACGTGATGTTCACTTCTGGCACAACGCTGCTCGGCTCACAGGCTGAAAATATCCAACTGATGAGGGAAAAATGGCTGCTTACAAATAAAATGTGGAACTGTCCCTGCCCCTGGAATAAAAAACACCAAACCCAACCAACCAAAGCGTCAAAGCCACAATGAGCCTGTGCAGAACTGAGATCTGGCCAGGCTACAGCTTAAGACTTGCCAGGATGAGCATTTTTATTCGTGTGCCCCAATATTTGGTGGTGTGATCACGGCAGTGATGCCACTGCAGGGAAGAGTGCTGCAGCTGCCTGCAAAACTGGGAGCCTCACCCACGTGGGACTGTGAGGATTCAGTGCCCTGCACTGTGGAGGAGCACCTCTGAGGAACAAAATGGAAAAAGCCAAAGCCACTCTGTTTCCTGAAACCCCCCAAATCTTGAACCCCAGCTCAGCAGTGCCAGACCAGAAGAAGAATTCAGACAGAGCTCCACGCATGACAAGATGCAGCCCGCGGTGTAGGGGCTCCAGATGCTCACAGCCCATCCACATTCTCTCTGGTCTCCAGCACTGCTCTGGGCTCAGCTCCATTAAGTGAGAGCTCAGAATTCAACAGAGCCAGAAAAAAAAAGCAAGCAAACAAACAAACCCAAACCTGAAAGCCTAAGGCTGCCAACAATTTCCACACTTTGGAGAATATTTCTGGCCATGCCTTTGATTCAGAGGGCAGCTGGGAAACCCAGCTCCTGAAGGACTTTGGTAACATTTAATTCTCATTCAGAGGCTTTCATGCCACATGAAATGTCAGGGGAAACAAACCCAACAACACAACCCCCCCAAAAAACCAAAACATACAAGAAACTTCTACAGCTTGGATACAGCTAAAGCCAGTTCATGCTGCAAATCCCCTTCAGCATCTCAACCACCTTCCAGAGGCAGCAGAGCTCTCATGCTCATCTCTCCATAGCTGCACAAGGTCCTCTGGCTGTGCTGCAGCATCTTCCTCTCTTCTGTCCCATCCTTGGTGACATGTTGCTGCAGCAGGAACGAGGTGTGGGAGGTGGCAGGAGCTTAGGGCACCGGCAGAAATGCCATCTTCGGTGCAGCTTCTGTCCTTACCGTGGCCAGCTCAGCACTGGGTGCACAGGTTGATAGTCACAGCCCAGCTGCCACGTTTGTTCTTGCACAACTGCAGCCTGCCATCGTGCAGAGTTTAAAGGGCTGTCAATAAACCCCATGCTGTGCCATGAGCCTCTCCATGTGCATAGAAAAGAAGGCAGCCAGAGCCTGCCACAAAAGCCAAAGCCATGCAGCTCAACCCCTGCAGACCCAGATACACTTCAAGTTAAGCAGCTAACATTAGTTTTTGCTGAAGCTGCTTCTGACAGCCCATCATCATCTCACCCTGGCCCAGCTCCACAAAGCAATTCCCTCCAGCAAGAAGCACCTTGAAAGCAGAGGCTCCTCCGTGCAGCATTACCACAGCTGGGACAGGGAAGGGTGAAAGCTGATGGAGTGAAACTGTGTTTTGCCTGTGCAATTCCCAGCTAAGCCCCCAGCAGTCCCAGTCCCTTTTACAAGGAGGATGTGTGTCCCCAAGCCTGGTGCTGACAGTGCCACCACTGCATCTCTCCAGTCTGTGGCACACAAAATAGAGCATGTAGGCCAGGGGGGTAAAAACCAGCCCTGAAGCACTGCAACCCCATGGGGCTGCCACCACTGTGGCTCTCAGTATCACCTGTCCCACCAGCTGCACAAAGGTCCACACCAGCAGCGTGGTGCAGAGGAAAGGGGAGCAAAGAGAAGGCTTCTCCAGTTGACAGCTCAGAGTGGGACCTCAGCTCCCCCCATGCTAGGGTCAGAGAAGTCTCCTGGGCTCTGTCTGCCCCAGCTCAGGCAGTGGTTGCTCAGGTGGCTGCAGGGGTAGCTGACAGCTCCTTGGTGGGGCTGGAGGGGGATTCGGCACTGCTGCTGATCACATTCTCATATTTGGGCTCTTCCTCTTGGGCAGCTGGATCCAGGCTGAGGACTAACTCAGGGCTTTTGCCCTTCTCTGTGGCACCTACAGCATCACTGGCTGCATCCTGGGGCCCAGTGCTTTTCAATGAGGAAAAGGCAAGAAGGAAAGACTGTCTCTTCCCAGGCTGCTTGCCAGGGGATGGCTCTGTGGGAGAATCCAAGACACTCTCTCTCTGCTTGCAGCTATTCACTGAGTCTCTGTTCTGTGCCAGAGACCGTCGAGGTGGTTTCTGGATGGCCTCCATGCTCCTCCTCACCTTGGGCTCCTCTTTTGTAGCCCACTTGCCCTTCTGCAAGCTGCCCAGCCGCTTGAGCACAGCCTGCACTGGTCCCTCGCCACCTCCTTCCATCTTGGGGTCCTGCCCAGCTGTTCCCACCATCATGTAGATGGTGGTGACATTGGGGTCCTTCCTCTTTGCCTCCCAGCTGCCAGACTTCGCAGCCGCTTCAAGTGCCTCCACTCTCTGCGCCACGTGCCTGGTGCCGGAGACCACGCGCCGGCGTCCCCCCGGCGTGGCCCGGGGAGATGGTCGGTGGCTTTCCTCCGCCTTGCCAAGCGGCTCAGGGCTTTCGTAGCAATTGCTGGCTGGCCGTTCAGCAGGGGGCTCAGCCGCTGCATCCCCCGGGGATGGAGACAGCTTGGATGGGCCCCATGGGTTCTTGGGCTTCCGCCCAGGGCTGGGGGTCTCTGCTGCCCCAAATTTCGTCCCCTCAGCAAAGGACACAGAGGGCCGCTTGGCCTTGGCGATGCTGGACGTACGAGGGATGGTGAAGGGCTGTGACACGTCCTCGGAGTTGAAGGCAGATGGGTCTGGGAGCACTTCCTCAGTGGGGGACACCCCCTCCTGCAGCTCGGCACCCCCCAGCAGCGGGATGCCTGCAGGAGAAGAGGACAAGAGTTAGGGCTGCTAGAGACCTCCCCTGTGCCCAGGGTCATGCTCAGGGAAGTTGGGCCAGGGGTTGATACAACAGAATTGTCCCTGGGAGTGTTTCCCTGGGAGGAGGTTGTGCAATGGGGCTGCCCACACCAGGCACATCCCATCACACGAGGCCGAGTGCAGCCCTGGTGTGTCCTTGCAGACAGGAGAACTAAGGGTATGAAAATAAATACTGCCTGTGGCCAGCACCCACCCCTGGGATGTGCAAGGTTGGCAATAGGGCAGGGTTGACAGTGGGGAACCCAGAAGGGAGAGAAGGAAGAGGAGCCATGGACATCACCTTCTCTGGGAGGAACAGAGTATTCAGGTCCCTCGTTGTCAGTGTCAAACGAGGAGAAGGAGCTGTCCGAAACCCACGCAGCTGATGGCGACTCAATGAAGCTGGGGTTGAAAGGGATCTCTGTGTCGTGGTGGGAAACTGGGGAGGGAGAAGACACTCAGCTGAGCTTGGGCACCCCAGGGTGCTCAGAGTTGGGGTAAGAGAATGATGCCTGCCCTGCCCAATGGGTAGAATGAGATGGGTTGCAGGCTCCCCCCAAAATGGTGATGATGCAGAGAGCATGGGGCACAGGTGGCATCCTGGAAGGGCTGACAGCAGCTCTGCCTTTTTTACCTGTGACTTTGGGAAGTTTGTAGCCACCCAGGGCAAAACAAGGCATCATGGCACTGAGGTTGGCCAGCACCCCTTGCACATGGTGCTTCATCCTGGCCACCACATCATCGTCCGGCACGGCCGCCCTGTGCAGGGGACACAGATGTCATGGGACAGGAGAGATGGGAGTGTGCACTGCAGGGGATGGAACAGAAACAAGTACCTGTCTGCAGCATCAGCTGGGTTGGCTCCACAGCAACAACAGCAGGTGACACAGAGCAGCAGCAGCAGGAGAGGGACGACAATGGCAGCTGCAAGGGCCCCGTGGTCCTTAAAACCTGTGTGGAGAGCATGGGTTGAGCCCAGCGTGACCTGCAGCTGTCACATCCATAAAGCCATCCCACACAGAGAGAGCAGGAGCTGGCAACGTATGGTGGTGCCAGGAAGCACCAGGTAGGACTGGGCTGCATTGCAGCCCCCTGGCACTTTCCCCAGTTACACTCCCTTGCCCAGTGCCAAAGACTACATTCGAGGTTGCTCTTACTCAACACGCAGTCACCCTGAACGGGGTCGCAGGTCCCCCGGGAGCAGTGGCAGGGAGAGGAACAGTTCACACCAAAGTATCCCTCTGGGCAGGTGTCATTGCAACTGGAAAAGAGAGGAAAGGAAGAAAATGCCTCTGGGGAGAGCAGGGCCCCAGTCCTGCCCCAGTCCCAGCTTTACCTGGGTCCCCAGTAGCCTGCCTGGCAGACGCAATCTCCTGACACAGGGTCGCAGCTCCCTGCAACGCACTCGGGGCAGAGGAACCGGCATCCATCGCCAAAGGTGCCCACGGGGCAGGAGATGTTGCAGCTGCCGAGACAGAGAGGCATCAGCCCACTGCACCCCAGATCACTGACCCCATCTGAGGACTGGTGGCCAGATCCTGGGCATACCTGGGTCCCATCCAGCCAGGCTCACAGTGCAGGCAGAACCCGGTCTCGGGGTCACAGGCGTCCCCATGCCGGCAGCGGGGACACGGCTGGAGGCAGCCCTCGCCGTGGAAGCCAGGCTCACAGGGCTCCTTGCAGAGGGTCCCGTTCCAGCCGGGTTGGCAGGCCAGGCAGAAGCCATCCACGGGTGAGCAAGGCTGGCTGCGCTTGCAGCTCCCACAGCTGCATGGGCAGAGGGACAGTGAGGCCTCAATGCCCACCCCAGCCCCTCCAGACACAGGTTTAACCCCACACCAGCACTGAGCATCACTTTGGACCATGGATAAATTTGCTGAGGTGCCTAACACTCTGTAGTAGCAAGAGAGCAGGAGGCAAGCAGGGAGAGACGCTGCACTATCCTCTTGGGGAACGGGACCAAGGACAGATAGACTTCAGGATGACATCAGCACTTCCTGCTGGCGCTACTGAGACTTTTCTTCTGGACCAACACTGTTGCTGCATTCAACTAGGGATCTCTAAGCCCCCCAGGATGTGTCTCCCTGCCCAGCCAAAGGGACAGACACAACCGCGATGCCTTTCCCCCCGAGGTGTGGGTACCCGCTGGATTCCCCTGCCGCTCCCGGCTCACCTGTGCACACACTGAGCCCCGTACTTCCCTGCTGGGCAGGGGTCCCGGCAGCTCCTGCCCTGGTAGCCGGGGCTGCAGCTGCAGTGGCCGGTGAGGGGGCTGCAGGAGCCGTGCAGGCAGTCACAGCGCCGCTGGCAGGCCGGCCCCCAAAACCCAGCCTTGCATTCGCACTTGCCGGTCTCCTGGGCACAAGGCGAGACGTTGCAGGAGCATTTGAAGCTGCACCGCCTGCCCCACCAGCCCGGCTGGCAGCGGCAGTGGCCGGTGAGGGGGTCGCAGTGGGAGCTGGCCAGGTTGCACTGACATTGCTTCTTGCAGGTGGGGGTCCACCAGCCCGGCTCGCAGCGGCAGGCGCCGGTGAGGGGGTCGCAGCGGCCGTGGGGACCACACTGGCAAGGGAACTGGCAGAGCTCTCCCCAGTGGTTGGGGTCGCAAGTGCAGTGCCCGCTGGCCGGGTCGCAGTGCCCGTTGGGGTGGCACGGGCAGCTCCGCTTGCAGTCGGGACCCCAGTACCGCTCGGGGCAGGCTGTGGAGGGAAGCAGGTGGTGAGGCTGGGAGGTGATGAGGAAGCCTTGCAGCCCACTGAGCATCCAGGCTGGCAAAGGGGATGGCAAGGGCTGAGCCCCGGGAAAGTACTCACGAGAGCTACAGTCTGCTCCGAAGAAGCCAGGTTTGCAGAGGCAAACCCCGGGTCTCACACACACCTCATCTGCTCCACAGGCTTCCTCCCCCTCACACAGTGCTGTCAGCAGCAGAGCAGAGGCATCAGCACACAGCAGCTCCCCTGGCTTCGCACCCTGCTGCCAGACCACCCACCACCTGGCCACCTCCTGCAGAGGCAGCCTTCCCAGGGACACCACCAGCCCATGTCCTGATCCATCCCTCCAGCAGAGCCCCAGCATCATTAGTGGCTTGCTCAGTGGGTGCTTGGGGATCCCCATGGTGCAGCACACCACCACCACCTCCTGAGGAGAGCTGTAGGGCTTCCACCCACCACCCCCCCAGCTGAGAGCAGGTACCAAGCTTTGGGTTTCGTCACTATAGAATCACAGAATTGTTTTGGTTGGAAAAGACCTTTAAGATCCTCAGGTCCAACCATTATCTAACTCTACCAAGTCTGCTGCTAAACCATGTCCCTCAGCACCACACCTCTGCATTTTTTAAGCATCTCCAGGGATTGGAATCCAACCACATCCCCAGGGAGCCTATTCCAGTGTTTGAGAAGCTTTACAGTGAAGAATTTTCCTCTCCTGTCCAACCTAAACCTCCTCCTGTGCAACTTCAGGTCCTTTCTTCTCATCCTATTGCTTGTTAGTAGGTAGAAGAGACCAGCCCTCACCTAGCTCCAGCCTCCTTTCAAGTAGTTCTAGAAAGTGAGAAGGTCTCCTCTGAACCTCCTTTTTTTCAGACTAACCAACTCTAGTTCCCTCAGCCCCTGCTTGTAGGACCTGCTCTCCAGACCCTTCATCAGCTTTGCTGCCCTTGTCTGGACCCAGCCATCCGTCACTCACCAGCTGTGCACTCCTGCCCTTCCTGCTTCCAGCCGGGGCAGCACGCTGGGCCGCTGGGGAGCCTGTGGAAGAGACCCGGGGGCCGTCAGCTGGAGCAGAGGGTGTCAGAGCTGCTGTGGGTCTGTGCATGGCTCCACAGCCTCAGCTAAGGTGAACTGACCGTGGGTGTTTGCCCCTGCTGGGCCCGACAGGCGGGGAAGCGGCGTGGCCCCAGGGGCATTGCTCCGGAAGGAAACCAGCAAAATAGAAGGAAATTTAAGAGGCTGCAGCCTGAGCGGGTGGCAGGGCCGGGCAGCGGGGCAGAGGTGCTCAGCTCTGCTGCTGTGGAGCCTGTGCCACGTCTCCAAAGCTCTGGGAGCAGCTCAGAGCTTTGCCAGCAGTGCAGAGCAGAGGCATGGAGTGAAGGTGATACAAAGTGGTGGTGCTGCTGGTGACCAGCAGGACAGGCAGCGCAGCAGCCACGCAGAAGGGACTCAGCTCCAGAAGCCCTTTGGGTTTTCTATGCCTACATTCCCCACCTGGGGCACAAGGAAAGCTTTGCCAATGCTCCTGCATCCCCCCCTTCTGCTGCACACTGTGGATGCATGAGAATTAACCCCTGGAGAGGGGGTCTGGGCGCCCCAAGTGCCCATGTGCATCCCAGCCACACTCCCCAGCGCCATCCCAGCTTCTGTACCCACACAATGCCAGGCCACAGATCTCTGCCAGGGAAGGACAGTTGGGCAATGATCCCCTGAGGAAGCTGCTGAGAGGCACCAGGAGACAGAGTGGCAGAAGTAGAGACCCCCATGGCACCTACCTGCAGACATTCTTGCCATTGAGGTCGAGCTCCTGGGCAGAGCTCTGCATCCACAGCCACAGCTGGAGGCAGAGGATGGGCCGGGCAGCCCCCATCCCCGCGGGGTGCGAGGCTCCAAGTCCCAGCAGCTGCCCCGGCCCTGTGCCGGTGTCCGTCTGTCCCCTCTGTCCTGTCCCGTCCCTCCTGTGGAGCAGCCTCTTCCTCCCACTAGCCTTGGGTTTCTTCCTGAGGAAATGTGGGAGGAGGCTCCCTGATCCCAACGTCAGGGGTGCAGCAGGAGGGAGAGGCAGGGAATGCCACCACGGAGGCTATTTTTGGCCCTTGCTGCCACCCTAGCAGCAGAAATGCTCATCCAGGGGCTTGGTGTGGCCATGCAGGGGCTGGTGCCTGCCTGAGCATCACACCTGCGGTCATCCCACTCCCACTGTGCCATCCTCAAAGCTGTTTTAGCCAAGGTTGCCCCAACCCACATGAGGTGTCTGTTGTCTCCTCTTGCCCTGACCCTCGTGAGCTGCTCCATGGTGCTGCTGATCCTTAGCAGGGGCAGAGAGGTGGGGTCCCCACATTCCTCATATGGACATGGTATGCTCCAGGGTGGCCTTTGAACCACTGCTGGCTGCCATCCCACCTCAAAGTCTCCCCAGGAGCTTTGTGTCAGCAGATGCACAGGAAACACCTTTTTCCTACCCAAGGCCAAGTCAGCTGGGGAGGGCCCTGGGCTGGAAGTGCTGCTCCCTCCACCATGCAGGGCTTAACTCCATCATGCCCAGCAGTGCAGCCCTTGCAGCCCTGCTCCCCATCATAGCTTCCCACTGAAATGGGCTCTGGGGTCTGGCACAGTGCAGCTGGCCTCAGCCCTTGGCACAGTGATGGCTGTGCTGAAGAACTGCGACTGCAGCCCAGCAGCATCACCCAGCCCTTCCCAAACCAGGAGAGAGTGGAGGCTACAGCAGGTACCTCAGAGAATAAAGGAGATTGATTTATTTCCAACTCCAGGTCTAGAGCTAGAATGTACCTGATTCAAGGGTCTGACTTGCTCCTGTGAACATGAGGATTATTCCAGTCTTGAGTCCCCAGCAGCAGCAGCAGGAAGAGGTCCCAGTACCAAACTGATTCATCCCATGCCTGAAGAGTGCAGGAGTGGCACTGACAGTGCTGATCCTGACTGGACACCCGGTGCAGCATGCCCAGCCCCTCCCAGATGTGTGGTGACCCTGGGACAGTGCCCAGCCAGCCTGAGCACCCTGACTTGACCTTCACATTGCAGGGATGGGGGAAGGTATGAAAAGAAAGGAGTGAGGTGAAACAGCCCCACAGGGCAGGATCAGGCAGTGGGGTCCTGGGCTGTGAGCAGAGTAGGTTAGTGGGAAGAACCACCAGCAGACAGGAAGGTCCCTTTTGGGGTGCAGCAGCAGAAAGAGGGTGCAGATTCCCACCACACTGAGCTGGAAGCATGGAGAAGCAGGGAGTGAGGGCATGGCTGTGCAGGACTCCCATGGTTCAGCCATAGTTCAGGGAAAGGGTAGCCAGCAGGTAAAGATTCCTGGAGGTGCCAAGCTGCCCCCTGCCAGGGCAGCAGCCCACAGCTGAGTGTTCCATCGGGTTTGCAGGAAAGCTGCCCACACTCCAGTTTTGCTGTCACCGTGGTATGGAGACATGGCCAAGGCTGCCATGCTGCTCCTGAGGACAGCAGGACAAAGGGAGCTGGGAGGCGCTGCTGCGAGGCCATCTGCAGCTCCCCTCCAGGTGGGGTCAGAGGTGCAGCGCGGCTCTGTCCGGGGAGCTGGCTGCTGGCTCGCTCTCTCCCTCAGGCTCCAGCTGTGTGTCCAGGGAGTCAATGATTTCCCAGGCTCCGGAGCAGCTGGCTCTGGGGGCGTCTTTGGTGCTGCCCTGATACCACAGCCCAAAACTGCGGAGAGAGAGATAAGAGCCGTGGGGGAGAGGAGCTGTCCCGGGAAGCAGCCGGATCCCAACCCCCCTCTGTGTTTGGTGGCAGCAGTGGGCCTGGCTGAGAGTGCCCTGTGATGTGTGGCACCCCAGGGTGGGAGCAGCTTCTGCACAGGACAAAGCAGATTCTCCCTGAACCCAGCAACCCCCTGTGGCAGAGCCCTGCCAGACCCATGCAGGGCAGCCTGGCTCTGTCCCTCTCACATCCAGTGGTGTAGGCACCAAGCTCAGCAGCTGTCAGCAACACAGCCCAGCTCTAAACTCCTCTGCCAGCAGATCCACCCATCCCTAGCAGCAGCTGAGCTTGGGAGAGAACTTACAAGCTCCTAATTTTGGATTCAGAAGGCTGAGCATCCACAGAGTCTGTGCCATGAGCTGGGAGCCAGGAGCCCTCTTCTTCATCGCTGCAGCATGAACGAGTCAAGAAAAACCTGTGCTGAGTGACAGGCTCACCACCAGCAAGCACCAAAGCCACCCTAGGGTTCCTTCTCCAGCTGAACATTGTGCCCCATGGAGCCAGGAGTCTTGGGGCATCTCACCCCCCACAGCAAGTGCTTGCTTCTCTAGGGCAACAGCCTGGCAACTGACACCACCAGCTGTAGCTTGGGGCTGAGGTGGGTGATATCCTGGCACCAAGGCAGGTGACAGACCTTGCAAGGGAGCAGGGTGACACACAGGAGTTGGCTACAGGGTAGCATCCATATGGCAGCATCTATTACCAGGCTGGGAGGAGAGCAGGCAGGACACAGCATCCCCAGACCCCACTCAGTGCCAGCAGAGGTCTCAGTGTAAGCAAGCAGCAGATTTCAGTAGCACAGAAGAGCTCAGTCCCCTCCAGACCTTTATTAAAGCCCCCAAAAGCCAGTGAGGTCCAGTTCCCCCCATGCCATACAGCAGTTTCAGCACAGGCCTTGCTCCCCACCACCAGCAGACATGCAGAGCCAGGGCTAGTGCTTGCAGGGTCCTCCCCTCCCCATGATGAGAAGCTTGTTGGAGCCAAGGCTGCCCACGAATGTCTTGCAGAGCTTCCAGGGAACATCCCTACTGTCATCTTCAAAGGCTCTCTGCTGGCCAGACTCCAACTGTACAGCACAGGGACCAGGCTGCCTTGTCCAGTGGTCCCAGTGCCACCACCTTGCTTCCCTTTTCCCACATCAGTGCAGGGACAAGTGGCATTTGGCCAGGCCATGTGTGACCGGTGACAGGGACACCCAGGGCTAAGCCAGGCCAAGACAACAACGACAGACATTAAACCTTTGATCTGTGGAGGGAGGCTGGGAGGAGGCAGCTCTTGACCTGGGGGAGTTGCCTTCCAGGGCGTCAGAGCACAGGGAGCCTGCCAGCCAGCATCCACCCTGCAGGGGAGGCTCCCTGTCTGCCCTGGCCAGCAGGACTCACCTGCTCTCCGGCTCCTCCACCGTCCCCAGCATCTTGGCCCTGATTTTTTTTCTCTGTCTTTTGATAGTTGACTTCATTGCATCCAAGAAGAAGCTGGGAACTCTCTCTTCATTCAGCAGCTCCCTAGCAGAAACACAAAAGCAAACAGCTGATTAAGTGATAACCTGGCAAAGAAATCTGCCCTGACTGTGCCAGGAGCAGCCTCTGACAGGCCATGGACGGATGCTGGGACAAGAGGGAGCCAGCTCACTGCCCTGTGTCACCACAACCAGGACTAGGTGCAGGACTCACCGCTGGTAATAGGCCAACTCCTCCTGCACCAGGAAGAGGTTGGTCTTGAGCTCGTTCCGCTCTTGCAGGATCTGCTGCAGGTCTTCCTTGGAGAAGCAGCAGTGAGCATGGCTCTTGCCCACATCCCCACCCTGGTGCTGCGGCTCCTCCGTGGGTGACGGTGCTCCATCCTGGGGGGCAGAAAGAGTCAGCAAGCAAGTGGAGACCCCAAAGCCCCCACCCAAAGGCTGGGTGCTGCATACAGACAGAGATGGAAGCCCCAGAAAAGTTTGCTAGCCTGGACCACAGATGGTCCACAGAGCATGCTGCTCCCCAGCTCAGCCAGCACATGGCAAAACCGCAGAACCACAGAAACATTCAGGCTGGAAAAGACCCTCGGGACCACCAAGTCCAACCGAGAACCCTACTCTACAAGGTTCACCCCTAAATCATATCTCTAAGCACCACATCCAAAACAGAATCACAGAATCCCCTGAGTCCCACCCAGTTCTTCCTCCCACCACCAGCAGTCAGGGACGAGCTGCTACTGTTTGATTTTCAGCAGTAGGGCTGACCCAAGCAGCCAGTGAGGGTCAGCATGAGCCATGTCCTACAGCAGCAGGGCCATGGGCTTGGATTTACCAGGCTGGGCTTTGGGTGCTGGCTCTCAGGGGTGCTCCTGCTCCTCTTGCTCATTTCCTTCTGGGTTTGCAGCATTGCAGCCTCCAGGTCTGACTTCTTCTCCAGTGCACTCTTGAGCTGAGCCTGCACCACGGCCACCTTGTGACGCAGGTCCTCGTTCATGGCCATGAAGCGATGCAGTTGCTCCTGCAGCTGGAGGGCCAGAGGCAGTTGGGAGTAAGGCACAGCAGCAGCTCTGGGTCTCCATCCAGGGACATCAGCACATGCAAAGCCTCGGGAAAAGCATCTGCCCCAGCAGGCTCACCAGCCACCGGGACAGCCCCAGGGGGAGGGGACATGAAAGCAGTTCCCCAGGCCTTTCACACACCACACCCACAAGCTCCCACACACTCACTGCCTCTGTGTCTCTGCTCTTGCAAACGATCTCATGGGCCTGGGCACGAAGCTCATCCCTCTGCTTGTCCACCACCTCCTTCAGCCGCAGCATCACCTCCCGCTCCTTCCGTGCCGTGCTGTCTGAGCCCAGACATGGGGGGATAGGCATGAGTGTGGCCCCAGGACACAAGGACTCCCCCAGACTCCCCTCAGTGTGGGGTTTCTTGATGCTTCAGCATCCTTTCTGGTAGGCAGCAGAGTAGGAACAGTGCAAGGAGGTGAGGTGGGAGCTTTAGGCTGTGTGATGCATCCTTGTGCTACCAACAGCAGCCTGCACTATGTGTCTGCCTCCATCACCCTCCTGGGGGTGCTCTAGGGGCTTGGGGTCTCCGTGGTTTGCAGACCAAGAGGGCATTTGTGCTCCCCAGTAAGACAGGTCTTCAGGGCCGGGCAGCACAAAAAGCAGGTTCAGACTTGCACCCAGCCCGCCGTCCATCCCCCATGAGCATACCCCACGGTAGCAAGGGACTCCAAACTCGCTGGAACCCCCAACCTCCCTGGGACATCCACCTCCCTGGGACACCCACCTTCCTGGGACTGGCTCTCTGCAAGCTGCCCCAGGAGCTGCTGGTTCTGCTCCTCCAGGCGGGCCAGGCGGCCCTGCAGGGATCGCTCCCGGCGCTCAGCCTCCCACAGCCTCTGCTCGGGGTCCTGGGGGATAGGAACAGCTGGGTCAGAGCTGTCCCAGGTGGACAGCTACAGCCAAGTCAGAGCTGTCCTGAGGGAACACGGACAGCCAGGTGAGAGCCATCCTAGGGGATGGGGACAGAGGCATCCCCGGGGAGAAGGGATGGTTAGATCAGAGCCACTGCAAGGGGGACGGGGACAGTGGGATCAGAGCTGTCTCAGGGGATGGTGACAGCCAGTTCAGAGCCACCCTCGGGGAACCATCAAGAACTACCCCAGGAGGGACGGAGACAGCGGACCAGAGCCATCCCAGGAGCTGACAGCCGGGTCAGCGCTGTCCGCACGGGAACTCCTGCCAGTACAACCCCGCAGGCGACCCCCGACGGAAGAGCGGCCGGACAAACCCCGCCCCACTCACCTCCGCCTCCTGCCGCCCGGCCGGCGCTGCCGGTGTCGCCACCTCCCCCTCGACGCCTGCCACGGGAGCCACCAGCGCCTCCAACAGCTCCAGCAGCCGCACCACGGGCGGCACCAGCCCGGCCACGGCCTCGGCCCCGAAGCGGGCAGAGAGGCGACGGAGCTCGGCGCCCAGCGCCCCCGCCATGCGGTAGATGTGCGGCGGGGCCAGGCGGCCGGGCGGCGTCCGCCACAGCGGCTCCGATCCGCGCCACGGATCCGCCATCAGCCGCCGCCGCCGCCCGCGGCCCCGCACACGCTCCGCCCTGTCCCGGCCCCGGCCCGCCCCGCCCGGGCCCGCCCCCCACACACCTCCCCGAGGCGGGATCTCGCCGGCAGCGCTCCCGTTCGTACAAAATTTATTGAGGCTAAAGACACAACAACAACCGTGACACCGCACCGAGGGGCTACGGGGGCGAGCAGGGGCCAGGGCAGCGGCACGCACACGCTGTTGAATATCAACAGTACTAAGAGTCGGGGGCAAGGGCAGGACACGGCGTGAAGGACCAGGAGCAGGTGTGCAGAGGGGCCCAGCACTAGGCATAGAGGTCCTCCCGGTCGGCAGAGTAGACCTCCCCCTCCTGCAGCAGGGCGAAGTTGAGGAAGTGAGAAGGGCGATGGACCTCGTGGTAGAACTCCTTGGGGTTGGCCAGCTGCAGCTCGTACTTCATGTTGGGGTCGTGACGAACACCTGGAAGAGAGAGGCCATGACCCACCTGAAGCCACTCCTGCCTCCACCACTCAGCAGGAGCTTGGTGAAGCCTTCTACCCTGACACACTCCCCATTTCCTGACCCCTCCTGCAGCTGTCTGGGGTCCACCATACCAGGACCTCCTCTTACTCCCCTAGCAGGCACAGCTCTTCTCTGCCCTGTTCCATTATCACCTCTCCTGCCTCTCAGGGATTCATTATTCAGTGCCAACAGACCCAACACTACAACCCAGAAAGAAAGGATGACTATTTCTGCTCTCTATCAGTTTGCTCTCTTACAAACCAAGAGAACTGACATCCCAGTGCTGGTACCAGGGAAAGGTCAGACCACAATGCTGCAATCCCTGCCAGCCACTCCAAGGAAGCTCAGCCTTTGGAACAGGCAAGAACGATCCCAGGAGCCATTTCCTTCTCCCCAAGCTATTCACATTCCCTCCCTTCCTGTCCTGCTCACCCATGAAGTTGTAGTTCCAGGACCCCTGTGCTGGGACCATGAAGAAGCCGAGGAAGCGATCTGAGAGCAGCATCTGCACCCTCTCATAGTGGGACGGGAGGTAGCCCTTGGGGTTGTTTCCCTTGTCCGTGTTCTGCCTGCCCCACTCATAGCCACTGGGGGTCAGCTTGTAGGCTGTCAGCGTGCAGGAGCCTGGTGTGAAACTGAAGGAAATGAGAGACAGGGCAAGTCAGACTCATCTGGCATGGAGGAGGGAAACCAGAAATGAGCAAATGCTCCCTTTCTGCCACATGTTTAGTTTGAGACCTCAACATATCCCCAGGCTCCCTCAGCAGCCAGGGCACACAGGCTCCTCACCTGCAGGTGATGATGATGGTCTTCTCCCCATCCCAGGAGGGGTTGTCAGCCATGACCTTGGCATGGGTGGTGACATCCTGTGGTGAGAGCTGAGGGGACTCATTTGGTTGAGTGTGAATCCACCCCAAAGGTTCCATTTCCTGACAAAAGACAAATAGAAGATATTTCAAACAAGGCCATCCCAAGCAAGGCTTCCCTTCCACCTGACCCCAGACCAGGATGGCTTTGGGCCAAGCTCTTAAAGCCCAACATCTTCAACAGGCCACGGGAAGCTGCTCCACCACCTTAGGTCCCCATTACTGGAGATGGGGATCATCCATCCACACCAGGAGCAGAAGTCCAACTCACCTTGAGATACTCATGCTGTGGCAGCTGCCCAGGGAGATGCACAGTCTGGTGTGTTCCCCACTGGGGCACCATCACAATGCATCTGATCTCCTTCACTTGGGGGTTGTCAGGGGGGCTCACTCCATACAGGTACCCTGCAATCTAAGAACACAGACACCTGCCTTAGAAGGCCAGAAGAGACCTCCTTGTATCTGTGTGAGAGTAAGTAGGCCCTGCCCTTAGCTCCCAAGAAGAGGCTCTCTGGGCCAGCAAGTTCTCACCAGAGGAGAACATCAGTTTCATTCATTAATGATTTTCCCCCAAGGATGGACCTCCAGGAGCCACCAGGATGTAGTCAGAACTTGTGTGCTCAGCCTTATTACCAATGTGACTCGAGCACAGAGGGCTTCACGTGGCTGGCAGCCAGCTCCCAGCCCCTCACCACTGCTTCCTGACCACTGGTGTGAGCCCCAGCAGAGGGGGTTTGGCTGAGGCAGGCTCCCTGCATGCTCACCTGGGCCCGCAGGTCTGAGATGCAGATGAACTTCTTCAGGACATTCTTGGGCAGGATGTAGGTGTAGCCTGTCTCCTTGATGTCGTCTGAGGAGACGTAGATGTGGTTTGTTCGCAGGTGGAGGTTGGCAGCAGAAATTGCTCTGTGAAGGGGAGGCCATGCTCAGAAGGTGCACACAGCAGCAGAGTTTCACAGGCTCAACCAGGTTGGAAGAGACCTCCGAGACCATGAAGTCCAACTGATCACCCAGCCCCATCTAATCAACTAGACCATGGCACTAAGTGCCTCATCCAGTCACTTCTGAAACACCTCCAGGGACACTGACCCCACCGCCTCCCTGCGCAGCCCATTCCAATGGGCAATCTCTCTGTCTGTGAAGAGCTTCTTTCTATGATCAGGCCTAGACTTCCCCCTACACAGCTTGAGACTGTGTCCTCTTGTTCTGTTGCTGGTTGCCTGGGAGAGGAGACCAACCCCCACCTGGCTACAACCACCCATCCCTTCCTGAGCACTCTGACCTGTTGCACCCCCTGCCAGCCCTGCCTGCTGTCCTACCTGACTCGCCACTCTGTCTTGGAGGAGAAGGTCTGGGTTTCGTAGTTGCTGGTTGTGGAGGTGATGATTTCATCCCCGTGCTTGTTGACGGTGCGGGTCTGCGTGGCTGTCAGCTGGGACTGCTCCTTGGTTTGCTTCTCAATTTCTGCAATCTGCTGTCTCTGCTGAGAGGGGGCAGAGATCTCCATGCCCAGGATAATGTCTCGGATCTCTGACTGGGTCAGGGACGCAACGTTCACGCTGAAAGAGAAGATCCACCCAAGTCAGGCGTTTCAGAACGCATCCTGGACCCTCCCACTAAGGCACAACTCAGAACATCCACTCGAGACACTAAGAAAAATGAAACCACAACTTTTTAGACAAAAGAAGGGACCAAATCACAATGTGCAGATCAGAGGAGATCTGGCACAGATATTTTTATCTGCAATGAATAGTAACAATCATTTTCCTCTCAAAGCTGACAGCTCGTGGCCAAAGCTCCCTGAAGTCTTCTGCCCTCCACAAGTAGCTCTCTGGCTACACTGTCTGCAGAGCAGGAAGGAAAAACTGCAGCTAGACAGTGTCTTACTTGTTCTTCTTGCCATAGTCAGCAAGGATGAGATCCTTCAGCTGCACCTCCACCTTGATCCACTCCTCATCTGTCAGGGTTGGCCAGATGTGGTGAGGCTCTGTTATGGTTGTCTTGTCTGGCTTCAGAATGACTTTGGCTCGGTCGTTGTTCACATGCAGTGCCCGGAGAATCAGAATCAGACGAGAGAATGCCTTGGAGAAGGAAAACAGATGTGGTTAGGAAGAAGGAAACCAAACCAACAAAGCCCTGGGCATACTGACATTGATTCTATTGGCACTTCCCATGCAATGTGAAGGCAAGACTTGGAGCCAGGTGATCCCCAGCAACACACTGTGAGTGATCCGTGATGCCTGGGCTCTTGCCCCTTCCATCAGTGGCAAAGCAAACTGCAGGCTGGGTGTACTGTGCTCACCGTGTAGGAAGAGATGGTTTTCAGCCAGTCATCATACAGATTGAAGAGAACCATCTGGGGTTCAGTAGCCTTCAGGATGAGATCACCAAACTTTTCCACTTTCAGACAGGCCTGGAAGGGCAGCTGCAGCTCTGAGCCTTTGATCACAATATTAGGGAAATCCAGCAGGTGCACCTGGAGTTTGTCAAGAGGAGGAATTAGCTCACAACTACTGCACAGTATTAGTCCAGATCAAGTCCTTCACAGAATCCAGGACTGTTCTGCAGTCTCCCAAAGATTCTACAATGTCCCCATGGAGCAGTATCTGCATTGTTACCTCAAGTGGGTCCAACATGCCCTTCCGTGTCACTATGATCTGCTTAGGCTGTTCCTCCACAGGAAGAGACCGAATCAAAGCAGCCACTTCTTCAGCAGTCTTCCACTTAGCCAGCTAGAGAAAGACAGCAGGGTTAGAGAAATCTCTCAGCTAACAGCAGCCTCTCCATGTCTTTGGGACTCAAGAGAGACTCAAACCAAATCCTACAAATACAACTGGAATTCATGGCTTGTTTCAGAGCAGTGGCAAGACCCAGGACTTCCTTCCTACTGATTAGAGGGCAGCCTCTGTTCCTGGAGGGGAGTGACCCCTGACTGGCTCAGAAAGAGCAGCTGGCTGCACCACCTCCCTGGGCCTGCTACCTGAGAGTCCCCCTCCCACTGCACTGCATGTATGGCCAAGTGTGACTGCTGTAACTGCAACTGCTCCTCAAGCCCTGCTTGAAGATCTGAGCTATTGACACTTCAGAGACAAAAACCTCACACCGCCACTGCCTGCACCCCTTCACTCTCACAGCCAATGCTCAAGCTTGCTTCAGCACAAGTTACACACTGGAAAGTGGAACTCCAAACTTGTTAAGAGGAAGGAAGATGAAGACCTTCATGATGTTTTCTGCTCAAGTGAATGTCCCAAGCAGTCAAAGCCCATCCTCAGCTCACAGCCCAAAGCACAGCCCGTAGCCAGATCCTACCTGTCCTAGACGTTTCTGTCCTGCCCACACAGATGTATGGATGATCTTCAGGAAGAGCTGTCCAGTTCTGGGGTTGAAGATGAAAATGGCTCCATTGATGGGCTTTGTGGTCAAATTCCCTTCAAAAGTCTGAAAAAAAACCCAAAACCAATCAGAAGTGTCATGTACATGGAGCTAAACAGAGCCTGCCCACACCCTGCCAACAGCCAGCTCGCTGTGTGACCATGCTGATGCCTGCATTTCCATCACACAACCACCCTGAGGCACAGGGCACCTCCAGTTCCTGCCCTTTCCCCCCCTGCAGATACACCTGTGGCCTCACCTTGTGTATGGTCACTCTGTACACGTTGGTGTCATCTACAAACCAGATGATCTGGTTGGAGAAGAGCTCTCCATAGTTCTGGGAGGAGAGGTATGGCTCTGTGGGCTCGGAGGAGTACAGCTGCAGGCCCTTGCGGATTCGTTCTCTCAACACATACAGGGCAGGGTTTGCCTTCATGATTTTGGCCATAGCCTGCTGGATCAGAGGTTTGCTCCCTGGGAACCAGTTCCCATAAGCACTGAAGAAGAAAACAAGGACAAGACCTAGTTGTTACTGTCAGCTCTGAGATGAGGAGACAACAGCCCTGCACAAGTCTTCCCATGTAGCAGCCAAGTGCCTTTCTGCCTGCTGCTGCCTACTCTGTGGTTTCTCTTGTGATGCACTTGGGAGCTGTTCACCCTGCACTACCTCTCAGTAGGAAGCCACAGCACATGTATGCTGCAGCCCCAGAAAAGCTCCATCCTCTCCAATAAGCACACTGGAGCAAAACTTTGCTTGCTAGGACTTTCCCCCTAGGTCTTCAGTGAAGAACAGTCGTCTTCACTTGTAGGTGGACCTTGAAACAAGGCCTGTCCTTCAGCTCCAAGAACAGTCTGATAGAAATGATTAGTGAGCTGGGAGAAATGAACCATTAATTATTGAATGAGCAGGCACAAGGCAACCCCAAAGGACTGCCAAGATGCCTCATCCCAT
Organism: Melanerpes formicivorus; assembly: GCF_026170545.1. Lineage (NCBI taxonomy): Eukaryota > Metazoa > Chordata > Aves > Piciformes > Picidae > Melanerpes > Melanerpes formicivorus. The sequence goes on along the minus strand of NW_027142381.1, from coordinate 4,931,780 downwards.
CCACTGCCTGCCTCCAGCTCCTGCCTTCTCCCCTCATCCCCTTGCCTGCAACACAACCCCATCTGGAAATGCACCAAGGCAGAGCCATGAACTCCCAGCTGAAGCACAGCAGGTGCAGCTCTCACCTGTGCAAGTTGTAGGCCAGATCAATGGCAATGAGCACACCAGTGGGAGAAGGGTAGATGCTCATGTTGTCTGTGGTGTAGTCCAGGAACTTGGCTCTGGCGTAGCGCTCGATGTCGTGGGAGTCGTAATCTCCCCAGCGCAGCTGGATGTCTATCCAGTACTTCTGAGTGGTGGTGCTGTCCATCACATCTCTGAGGAGAAAGCATGCCAGAACAACTTAATCTTCAACTAAACCCTCCTGCAGCTGTTGTGATGTCTTTCACAGAGTAACTGCCACCAAGTGTGAGCGCTGAAGCTGGCTACTGTTTGTGTATCACCCTGAGAAAGGCTTCTGCTGCTCTTTTCACACAGCAGCTGAATGTAGAAGCTGTGAAGAGAAAACCTCAGCCAGTGGGGCTCAGCTGCAGGTTTAAACAAAGCAGCACAGTTACTGTTCTGCTGTGGAGTCATGAGAGTCATCTCCCCCAGGGACTGTCTGGTAAGGATTCAGTTGAGCTGAACATAGCACCAGCACAGTGTCCCATTCGCTCCACATTCTGGTCCTAGAGAGCAGCAGAGCTTTGTGGGGCTTCCTGAAGAACCTTTTGGAACTCCTGAGCTCTGGCTCAGGGGAAAGGTAAATTGGAAGAGAGAACAGGAGCAAAGGCAGTCCTCATGTTCTGCAGAAGGTAGTGCTAGGGGGTGCTGTAACCATCTCCCAAACAAGCCCTGCGCTCTGCCAGCATGGCAGTGTCCTGTGTCACCAAAGAAAACCAGCCCCAGGGGCCCAAGAGGCAGGGCTTGGGAGGACAAGCTGAGCAGCTCTGCTCTGCAGCAAGACTGAGGAGGGGAAAAGAGAAAGACTCACTTGGAATCTGCAAGCAGTGATGGACGTGACACATTCCACTTGTAAGAAGCAAAGAGGAGGATATCTGCACAGGAGGAATTCATCTTGTATGACTTCCTGGGATGGATTGTCTCCTTCTGCACTGTCTCAATCTCTAGAGCATCCAGCTCTTGATCAAACACCTGGGCAAAAGGCAAAGACAAGCTGTATCCAACCAACCCAGCTAAAGAATCTATCCTCAACACAGAGCTACAGCAGGCATCCAGGAAAATCCCATTCCCTTCCCTCCTCTGCCAAGCTGCTGAAGAAGGGGCAGCCCAGCCACAATCCCTGGGACAACCTCTGCTGCCAGCAAGAGGCTGCTGGTGCACAAGGGAGCATGTGTGCACTGCACAGACACCAACCTGACACAAATCCATCACAATGCTCTCGTGGATCTTCTGCCACAAGTGAGCTCGGAAAATCTGAATGAGAGAAATCTTCAGCGTGGGGATCTTGCCGTGCATGAAGATGCCTGTCAAATCCAGCTGCACCTGAAACCCAACATACACCTGCAAAGGAAAAGCAGCTGTGAGAACAAGGCAGCAGCAACACAGCTCACCCAGCTCACAAAGCACAACAGCTACTGCTAAGGAGGTTTAGTTCACAAGAGCTTCTCCAGAACCAGCCTGAGCAACTGCTCTCATTGTGTGCAAGTTCCTACAGGTACAAGCTTGAGGTACTTACATTAGCTCTGTTAATGGTAGGAGACCACCACAGGGTGAACCTTCTGTTTGGAATCTGGTTCAAACCCGACCTCTGGGCATTTGTCAGCTTCTTCCACTTCATGGACTCCTCAAAGCCGCTGGCCTTCTCCCTAGAAAGGGGCAGACAGCCAGTTGTTTAAGATGTTCCTCATCTCTACTGACTGCCATGTGGCACATGGAATAGAGGCAGGGAGCACAGAGGTGCTGTGTTCATGCAAAGGTTGTTTCATGCAAAGGAACTTCCATGGATCTGCATGCTGAACTTCAGCTACAGCCCAATCCCAGGTGCCCTCACAACTGATCCACAGAGTGTGCTCCAAAGACAACTGCAGAATGGCAAAGCCTCAACAAGGTCAGGGCAGCCTGAGCTGAGGGCTCCTGGCGCACTACTAAGCTCCAGTTTGCAAGACAAGGTCACATCAAGGTTTCTCTCACCAGAAGAGACCCTCCCATGTTGGGAAGTAAGTGCCCTTGAAGAGAGTGTGCTCCAGGATGCCTTCCACTCCCCCAAGTGCCTGGATCATATCCGTGCGGTAGTTGTTCAGGTTCCAGAGTTTCCCATCGTGGCGTTGATGTGTCCACCAGAAAGGGTTCTGCTTCAGGACCTGGAGACAACAGCACACTAGTGAGCAGCTCTCTACTCCCATCATTTAACCTGGCTGCACTCACTGTAGGAACCAATGACGATGATGGTGTCAGCAAGTAAGTAAAAAAGCTACACGGCCTCAGTGTCGGAGGGCAGAGTTGAAGCACATGAGCTCAGTCACAGCTCCTGTGCAAGCAGGGCAGTACTGCTGGATGGAATCTAAGGTGATGCTTTTATCTTTCAGGGACTGCCCTTCTACAGAGCTACCATCACAGGCTATAAATAAGACAACTTTCTACTGTTATTAAAACTTAAGACCTTGAAATGTTTATTTTGGGACCTTTTTTTACCCCTCCCAGAACGTGTTTCTTTCAGAGCTGCACTAGGTGTGGTGCTCTCAATCTGTCAAAATGCTCCAGAAATGGACAGCTACACATTTAGGAGAATTTGGGTCTCAGCAGCCTCTGCTAGGCCCAGCACATGGATCTAAGCTCTTCCTGCAGCAGACAGACCAGGATGAGCACCTGCAGTGATGCAAGGTGAAAGGGCATTGTCTGGAATGTGAGCCTCCCACTTAGCCAGAGAAAACCCCAGTCAGTACCTGATACTGTTTGAAGTCAGTCCTGACTCTCCATCCTTTATCATAAGCCAGGGTATGCCTGTCCTTCTGGAAGAGGGTGTTGATACGAGGGATGCCCCTGTCCCAGGAGTCCTCCAGGTCCTCCAGCGTCAGACGCCTGCACAAACAGAATGCCCACACCTGGTTGTCTCTCAGTGGCACAGCAATGCAATGTTCAGTCTCTGAGTCATCCTCACAGCCCTCCTTTGGACACTCCTGAAGTGGGGAGCCCGGAACTGAACACAATACTCAAGATGTTATCTCACTAGGGCAGAGTAGAGGGGGAGGAGAACTTCCCTTGGGCTTGATGTCAAACAACCAAAAGAAGCAGCCTGGCTCTGTAAGTGTGCAGAACTAGCTGCAAGTGGGTCTGATGCCAGCTTTTCCTGGCAGCACCATTTCCCTTCAGCTGTGCCACAGCTGCACTTTTGGCCTGCACAGCCCACACCTCCTCTAGAGGTAGGACAGTAGCTTTGTGGGCAGCTTGTAGCACATTATCACAGGGCCAGCAAGGCCTCCAGAACCCTGAGACAGTGGCAGACCTCCCAGCAGAGCCTGTGCTCAGCCCCAGAGACAAGGCCATACCTGTTCTGGGCAATGGCCTCCTGCCGCTTCAGGGCGTACTCTGCCCACACCCTCTGCGAGTCGATGAATTCGCTCTCCCAGGGCTGGATGTAGCGATACAGATTGGGGATCAGCTGATCCTCCTCGTGACTCATGCCTGAGCGGAAGTGAGTGATGCCAACATCTGTCTGCTTGGACCACCTGCAGCAAAGAGGCACAAGAGTCAGGTGGGAAAGGCAGAACTTCACAAGGCCACACTGTCACAACCTGCTGCAAGGGCAAGCAGCTGCTGTAACTTGGCAGAAGTCAGCATTCTCAGCTATTGCTATGGGAAAGAGCATCTAACAGATCACCACTGCAGCTGTCAGAGCAGCACAACTCACCTCAGGTCAGACTGGGGGATGAGAACGTGGCCCATGGAGAGCATGCCCAGGCCCCCCAGCTCTTTAGGGGTGTAGAACACCACGGGTGGGAAGCGGCTGGGCATTTTGGAGTTCAGACCAATCTTGATCCGAGTCTGGATTTTATTCTCACATTTCACCAGCAAATCAAGCAGCTCCTGAGTATTCACAACAGCTTCCCTGAAGTATGTCATCAAGCCAATCAGAGCTGTATTCCATTTATTGACAATCTAGACAGGAAAGCAAAGGATCAATGCTCAGCCTGTGCTCCGGACACCTGCAGAAAGCTCTGTCGCACTCCTTCTTGCCACCCTACCTTAGTGAAGGTTGTGGAGCCAGATGCCATGAGGATCTGCCTCACTCTGTTGTGGAATCTCTGCATAGACTCATCATCCACACGCAGGAAGCACTGAGCTGTGCGCTCCTTGGTGACCTGCAGGAGCACAGGAACATCAGCTCCTTCCTGGGGGCTCCCTCTCCAATACAAACCCAGTAGAACAAGCTCTTGCTATCAGACATTTGTGAACATGGGAAGAGATGAGGCTGAACAGCATCTCTTCAGCTTCAGGGCCCCCAGCATGCCCAGACAAGGAGTTCTCACCCCTCCCAGCAAGGAAAGTTCATATTGAGTCCATCTGTGCTGTTCACAGTATCACAGAATGCCAGGCTGGAAGGGCCCCCAAAGATCATCTGGTTCAACCTTTCTAGGTAATAGCAGAGTTAAAAGGAGCTGACCCAGCACCCTGTCAAACTGAGCCTTGAAACTGTCCAGTATAGGGAAATCCACCACTATCCCTGGGAGGTGATTCCAATGTCTTACTGATCTCATGGTGAAACATTTTCTTCTGGAGTCCCATTGGAACCACCCCAGGAGTAACCTGCACTCATCACCCATTCCCTTTTCCAAGTGACTCCTTACAAAAAGGGAGTCTCCATACTCTTGGTAGCCAACCTCTAGGTACTGGTATGTGGTAATAAGGTCTCCCCTAAGCCTCCTCCTCTCAAGACTGAACAAATCCAGCTATAAGCTCTGCTCTCCCAGCCTGTTAAACCCTCCCCCTACCTCATTTTGCAGGTTCCAGACACCGTCCTTGTGGGTGAACTCCTCGTAGCTGGTGCGGCACTTGGGCAGGATGCGGCACTCGAAGCCGCACATGTTGAACAGGAGGTTGGGGTTGTCCTTGCTGTACACGGACACGAAGCTGTTCTCCCACTGCACCGTGGTGACCGACCGAGGCAGGCGGTTCTTGATATCCCAGAACACGGCACGACCACTGGGAAACAAGATGTGCACAGTGAGAGGCTGGCTGCTAGTGAAGCAAAATGCAAACTGAGCAAGTTCCCAGTGCTCCCCTGGCTCTGCAGCCCCTAAACCCACCACACGCTGTCAGAATTACAGAGCAGACCCCTATTCTCTCTTCCTGAGCACCTATCAGTCGCTAATGGACACTTATCACAGCTAATGTTCCAGGCTGCAGCACTCACAGGTTCACATCATGCTTCATGAGGCGCATCCGAGCGTCCCGGGGCCAGCACTTCTTGTTGTTGTAGCCGACGATGTTCTCGTTGTTGGGATCGGGATGCTCCGTCAGGTATCGCTGAATCAAGTCTCTGGCCTCGTCTGCTGTAAACCTGCAAATGCACAGACGTGCATCTGGGGTGACACCACCAACTCCTCAGAACACCACCCTGTCCAGACAGATAAGGACTTGCCCAGGGAGGTCGTGAACGCCCCTTCCCTGGAGGTGTTCAAGGCTATGTTGGGTGAGGCCTTGAGCAATTTGGTCTAGTGCAAGGTGTCCCTGCCAATAGCATAGAGGGTGGAACTAGATGATCTTTAAGGTCCCTTCCAACTCAAACCATTCCATAAATCTATGGATAGGTGATAGCCATAGCATGTTTGAGGGCAACCTGCATCCAATCCCAGCATCCTCACACTGAAGAAGACTTCAGTTTCATTAGCACTGAACTGAAAAAGCCAGAGGAGGCATGTTCTGGGAAGTCTGTCAGTTCAGACCATTCCCTTTGCTGAGAAAGGTCAGGAACCAAAACATGGAACAGGAGCATACTAATTCCCACCTTCACAGCATCTGCTGCAAGATGCCAGAACTGGAGTTCACCTGAGGCAAGCAGGGCCCCGGGGGTCTCACCTGAAGAAGATGTGGATACGGTCGATGTATCTGCAGAAGAGGCGGATGGGATGGGCCACCTCGGTGGCAATGTCTTGGAAGCTCAGGAAGTCATTTGGCATCTGGGGAGGCCCAGCCATCTCACTGGCACGGTGCAGACCCAGCACCAGCAAGTCCATCACAAGCCCATAGTACTGGACAATGAAGGAGGCAAACTGCAGCCCACGAATAATTCCGTAAGAGTTTGTGTGATTCATGTCCTGAGGAAACGAGAGGGAAGAGTCAGAACCTGGCACAACATACCAGAGACCTCTGACCTGAGAGATGCTCTTCAGCAGGACCTAGAAAGGTTTTTCCCTCATCACTTCTTTTCCTGGCAAGTCTTAAGTGCCTTCCTCCTCCAACAGTCTCCAAACCCTCTCTATTTTACAGCCCACATACTCCCTTTGCTGCTAGCACTGGTTACCTTGTAGTTGATCACCACGTTGTTCTTGGCTGTCATGTAGTCAGCAATGTTGTGATCCACAATGAGACGCAGCAGCCTGTTGAGCAAGGTCAGGTCAATCTTCTCATACATCTTCTCAAAGCGGGACTCCAGCATCACGTTGCATTCACCCTCACTTGTTTCCCAAACATCCTGGAGATTGTTAATGCCTGAGGAGACAAACAAGCTTGTCACACCATCTGACACATCAGAGTGCAAAAGCATCCTCCTGGGCACAGGAGGTCAAGGCAAGGGCTCCTATTCCTGCAATGCCTGATTCATCAGCCTCTGGTCCTTTCAGGCTACCCAGAAATGGAAAAAGAATCATGTCACCAAGCACCAATGCTGTGGAAGTTCTCCTCCAGTATATGCACAGGTGTATTAACCTACAAAATAGTCTCTGATTGCAGTCACTAACCTTGGCACCACTTGTACACCAACAGTGGAGGAGGTTCAGTGTCAGCAGGTTTGATCCACGGAGGGAAGAGCCTTCGCTTATCGGCTTCATACCACAAGTACTGATCCAGGTAAGCATCTGTGATTTTCTCCAAGGGCTCAACATCATAAACAGGAACTAAGTGGCTGTAGAGATCCATGAACTCAATACCCACCTGAAAAAGAAGAGGCAAAACTGAGGCTTATGGCTGGCAGAGAACACAAAGTCTTAGGGCTGTTTAGTTCCCGAGTGCACCATGTGGCATTCAGGAGCACACTTACCTCCTTGAAGGCTCTCTGAGTTAAAAGGTGTCGTTTGATTCTGGACAGAGCTTCATGGGGGTTATCATAAGCCTGTTCAATCAAGCCCAGCTCCTCTCTCTGTGACTGATTCAGGCGAGATTTCACACTGAAAGCCAGAAAGAACAGCTCATGCACCTAAGCACGAACACACTAACAGCCACTGCATGAAACTGCTGAAAGCCATTATTTGACCCAGCAGATCAAGATCTGAAACTCTTCCCAATCCACATCCCCAAGCTGAGGAGCACAGCAATGGTTTTGCCCCAGATGGCAGAGTCCACAAAGAATCTACAGCCTTTACCAGCCCACTGGGGGAAGTTTAACCACACACTCGATTCCAGGAATAACAGGGAACAAAGCTTCAGGAGCCTTTCCCAGTGCAGGTGTCTGCCCCTGAAGAACACAACTGCTTCCCACTGCTTACCTGTAAGCTTCCTTCAGCCTCTCCAGGGCTAATATGAGCAACTTGGTGTCGTGCTTGTAGGACAGCGGGGGGAAAGGAATGGGCGAGAACCTCCTGCTTTCCAGCCAGTGCACTGTGGTGGTGTACACAGCAACAGCCTCTTCCGCAGTGATGTAAGGCCCGTCCTGCAGAACCACATCACCACTATTAGTCAGTGAAAGCTTCCCCATGAAAACAGCACCAATTTGGGCAACCTCAGGCTGGACAGAAGTACCTTCAGGTAATTATGTTGCCGTTCCTGCTCAGCTTTTAAGTAGAGCCTGGTCAGCCGGCCCAGGTTCTTCTTGCAGACGGTTTTGTCTACGGTGGCACCCCGGCGGATCCGCTCCCTGTTGTAGTGAGCTGTGTTTGTCCACCAGTCAGCTTTTGCCTTCACATACCTCAGGATCATGTTCTCAATAGGAGTTGGCAGCCCTGGCACCTGGGGAAGAACAGGAACTTGAGGAAAATGGCAGTAGGAATCTTCAACAAGAGCAGATCCACCTGGGAGGTGCTAACATGGAAGGAAAAGGCCAAGCCAGAGACTGACCTTCCAGGGGATATTGGCTTTCCAGCACCGCCAAGCCTCGCTCAGATGCTGCAGGATGGTTCTGGCTTTGTTCTGTTTGATTCCTTCTGGCATCATGTCCAGGATGTCATGCATAACAGCTGCCCTCAGCTCCAGGTCAAAGTGAGACTCCACACGCTGCTTTGTGACAGTCTTTGCTACACCCTTGGAGTGACGGCCTGAAAGAAGCGAAGTAATTCAGCAGCTGACTCTGTCAGAGTGTCACTGCCAGTGACCAGTGTCACTGCTCCTCTTCCTCCCACCACAGGAGTGTATGGAGGTGCAGGAGGTCTGCAGAAATTACACCACCACATCAGTGATGTGTTTGGAACAGATGATTAGGAGGCTATGAAACCCACAGTGCTATGGAGCAGGGAATCCCACTTCCATTTGGAATCTATCCTGGGCACACTGGTCTCTTAAAGAGCTCTGAATCAGTCACTAGCTCTTGGGACTGACACGGAGCATGGATACAGATCACCATTAGGAACAGAAAACTGGAGCTCCAGCTGGCATCTAATCAGCATTAATCTTTAACACACTCTCCTCCCACATCCAAAACTGACAGAGTGTGCTGACCTTCAAACTGCCTGGCCAGCAGATTCCCCAGCCAGCGTTCCAGCAGCGGTGTGATGCCCCTCATGAAGAACAGCCACACTCTCCATCCTGGAGCCCAGAAGCCACAGCCAGGACCTTTGCCCACAGGCCCCTGGAAGAATAGAGACACAGTAGTATCAGGTCACTTCCTGACACTCTAGAACCCCTCCTTTGCTGCTCAGTTTACCTGGGGCTACCATCACATGGAAAGGTGGAACTTACTGTGTTAAACCTGTAGTAGATGAGATGTTTCAGGTCCTTGCACATACGGATCTGCCTCATCAGCTTGTACTTGTATCGGTACATTCCTGTCAGCTGACCCACGTGGGCAAAGATGTACTGCAAACCATCTGCCAACTGGAACACAGGGAGCACAGTCAGAGGACAATAAACACCACACACACTGCCTCAAGAAGCCAGGTTTGTTTTACAGCCAGGGGCAAAGTGTATGAGGCCAGATAAAGCTCCTGACATTGACTCCTGTAACAATCAATGCTTATCAGCTGGGGTGAAGAGCAGAACTTCACACCATGCTGAAAGTTTCCATGGTTCTCCCTCTTCTTCATAACACTGCAGCATTCAGTCATTTTCATAGGATAGTTTGGATTGGAAGGGACCAAGATCATCTAGCTCCAACCTAGACAGCTTCCACTAGATCAGGTTGCTCAAGGCCTCATCCAACCTGGCCTTGAACACCTCCCAGGAGCATCCTACTTTGGGCATCCCTGCCCTGAAGTGCCCTGTGTAAGCCTACCCAGATACCTGACTCTTCCTCTCAACCTCCCCTCCTCCCCCTTCAAAAAACAAGCAACAAAAAGGAGAGCCCACCTGGAAGGCATCCACATTTCCAAGTCTGTATTGGACGTGGCTGTCCACCACCAGCTTTGTCAGCCGCAGAACCTCTCGGCACAGATGGAAAGCATTACCAAAACGAGATTTCTTCCTTTCCTGGAAGAGTCCAAAAGGCAGAATGTATGTAAACATGTTATACAAGAGTGGAACAGCTCCAGTTCAGCCCATCTGTACAGCAACTGCTTAGCAATTTTCAAGTACACTTCGCTTTGGAGTGAAATAACACGTGGACCAATACCTTAGTGGTGAGGGTCTTCACGGGCTTCAGGTTGAAGTTGTAATCCAAGTGCAGGTAGTTCAGGTTCTTTCTGTGGATCAGCAAGTTCAGCATATTGTAGCCCTGGCGACACACCTGCAGGCCAACTTCCACCCAGTCCAGCTTCGTCGACTGGAAAAACTTCGTAGCTTTGAAGGAGCGGAAGAGGTACCTGGAGAGAGCAAAGAGCATCATCAGCTGAGTCCCTCACACAGACCAGTACTTCCCCACTGAGCAGACCCCACCACCTACCTCTTCTTCTGGGCCTTGGGGGGTCTGTGCTTGAGTGCATTTAGAACATAGTATTTCAGTAACTTCTGGTAGGAGACTCTCACTTTCACGGGCTGGCCTGCTGGGCAGTGCTCACGATACCTGGGGATAAACTGGACTTCAGTTTCTCAGGGAACTCACATTCCTTAGAGAACAACCTCTCCCAAAATCTCTAGAAACCAGGAACAAGTCTCTAGAAACTCTCCTAAAATCACTAGTCACCACAGGATTCTTGTGTCAGGATCACCAAAACATTTCTTCCCCTAGGACAGAACTCACCAGTTCTTAACCAGTGGGATATCAAGAGCTCTCCGAGTCCTCCCAGACCTCAAGTTGAAGGGTCGTGGGGCCCACAGCAGAGCAATGCCATTGGCTGTGTTATCTGTGTAGAGTGGGGTATCCTTCAGGAAAGGTTCCACAAACTCTGGCAACTCAAACTCTTCATCATCATCAGGCAATGGTTCCTGGCTCTGAAATGCACAAACACCACACAACATTTGCTCCCTGGTTACTTCAGCTCAGTTTCCAGAGTTAACTGAGTGAAAAAACAGTTCTTTGCTGTCAAGGTAGAAGTGTGACAGTGCTGAATATCAGAGAAACAACAAGCATTTCACAAGGCCCCAGTGGGCCTAAGGCCTAACTTTGGCTGCTAGATCCTGAGCTAGGTACTATGGAGGTAAGCAGCTCCATAAAGGGCAACCAAAAAGGTAAAGAAGCTATGCAAAATGACTGTTAATTATGTCCTGGGGTTTATCCTAGAGACCAAAGGAGACAGCTTTGTGCAACTCTGCAAGTAGACAGTTTGTAGTCAGTTAAGGGGGGTTTTGTTTGTGGAAGGGCTACTGCTTTCTCCTGAAATGCCTATGGGTGCCACTATCAGAGGCAAGGCTGCAAACAAAGCCCCACCACCTCCACAGGCAGGGCTCTCCTGGACAGTGACTCACCTTGACAGAATGTCTGTGTGAGATAGGGTTGATCAGTGGATCAAAGTAGAAAGCTGGGAGATCAGGATCCTCTGTTTTAATGAAAACCACGTTTGGAGTGTGATACCTGAAAGACAGACATGCATTGGAGCATCCCAACAGCTGTCCCCTGCTCTCCTTGCTCCTGAGGCTGCTGCACTTACCAGGTGAGGTGGACGTGGTGGGGCAGGTTATTGTACAGGTATGGGAAAGCGATTTTGTACTCTGTCCTGATGGGCTGCCTGATGATGATCTTGTTGATGTCATTAAATTCATTCCAGTCTTCATCCCTCAAATGAGACAAGAAGAAATTGTTGTAGGAGTGCTCAGGGGGACAGAAAGGCAAACATTTCTGATGCAAGACATGACATCAGGGCTTTTAGAATAAACCTTTATTAGAATAAACCAAACCAGGTTGGAAGAGACCTTCAAGATCATCGTGTCCAACCCATCAACCAATCCAACCCACCCAAACAGCTAACCCATGGCACCAAGCACCCCATCAAGTCTCCTTCTGAACACCTTCAATGACGGCGACTCCACCACCTCCCCGGGCAGCCCATTCCATAGCGCAATCACTCTTTCTGTATAGAACTTCTTCCTAACATCCATTTCTTTTAGCCTTCTCTTCATGCTAACAACCATTCAGTGTCCAAAGCAGCAAGCACATCACAGACTGAATGCTGAAGTGAGCAAACACCCAGGAACAGCTCACCCAAGGCAAGACACCTGATAACACATGAACCTTCCCAGCCCTTTTCCCAGATAACCACTTAACTTTTCCTCCCAAACACAACACTTACTGAAGGTTGATGTCTCTGACAAGAGGCTCAAACTTGGGACCTCCAGGAATAGCCATGTTCAGTGCCTTGGAAGTAAAGAAGGCCTTCAGGTCAAATAAATAGAAATAGTTGTCATCCACGAGGTCGGTGAGCAGCTGGTTGGCCAGTCGGTACAGCGTGGACATCATTGGCAAGGTGAACTGCCAACGCTGGTAGGTGGAACCATTCACATACCTGCAAAAGAACAGGGCACAGGCACTCAGTAGACAGCCAGAAGGCAACTGAAGCTTTAACAAAGGACCAGAGATAATCAAACACCTTTCACCACCCACTGTTTGCTGTAAACAGCAAGGACAGCCAAACACACAAGCCCCTCTAGAGAGAAACAGACCATGGACTACATCTACCCAGAAAATGACCAACTACACCAGCTCCTCTCTTCCTCCATAGCCAAACTCAAACACAACATCTGTGAACTCTTAAGCAAATGTCCATTCAAATTTCAACTAGACAATCCAGGTTGTCATCCTTATGGCATGCTAAGTAACATCAGTTTTAGTTAGCTGGGCACCAACCTCCCGGACAGTGAAGCCTTGTTTGCCCTGGCTGGATGCTGAAGACAAGAGGTAGAACTGTACCATCATCAGGTTCTCCCTCTCATCCTTGAGAGGAAGTTTTTGTCTCCCCATCAGTATCACACACAGAGCCCACCACAACACAACCAAAGGTTATATGCTGCTATACACAGGTAGTTTATGCAGTGCATTTATTTCTCTCCTCTCCCAGTGAGCCATCAGAGCGGCACGTACTTCCTGTTGTCCTTCAGCGGCTGGTGGTCATAGAACCAGTCCAGTACAGGGGCATCCTCCTCTGGATCCAGCTCAAGCTGAATGGCTTCCAGGGGCTCCACATCCAGGATATTATCAGCATAATCCAGAGGGGGTTCTTCATCATCAAATGGGGGGAACCTCATCCTCTTGAAGTGACGCCGATCCCTTTTCTCTCGCCTCATCATAATCCACATTGACCTGGTGGAAACAGAGACCATCAAATGCTACCTGTCCTGTGGATGCACAAGCGTTTGCCTACAAGTTCCCAGCAGGGTGGAGGAAGGAAGAAGGCACTTACCCCCACTGAGCAATGTACACCGGCTCTATGACCCAGGGGATCTCATTCACAAAGGAGATGGCGCCTGTGATATGGTACAGAACTGGAACATCTCTGATTTGCTCCCAGGGCATGGGCATGTTCTCCAAGAGCTTCAGAACAGCATGGGGCATGTACTTCAGAGCACTGCAATCACAAATCAAGAGTTGGAAGGGATGACAAGAGAACAGCCACCCACCTGACACAAGCCCAATTACCTCCACACCTTTCACTCCTGGAAATTGCTCATCTAACCTGTTAAGAAAGGCCTCCAGTGATGAATCCAGGAGCTTCCTATTCTAACCTTGTGCTTTATGCAGCTCACCACGAAATGTTTATCTGGTGGTTTGGATTCTGAGAGACTGTCATGCATTAGGTGTTACAAATGCAACAGAAACATTTCAAATGAGTTTGTGGAGGTTTTATGGGTAGCTGTAAGTTAGTGCAGTGCATCCTGAGCTGCACTGATGGCTCTCTGAAACCAAGCAGCAAAGAAGCACTCACAGTACTTTTTAGTCCTGCAAAAAACTGCATGCTGCCCACATTATAGTCTCCTCCAACTTCTAAGACAAAGTGTTATCCAGGGTGGCTCTTATAAATTCAAAGAAGCTTCCTTTGCTTATCTTCTGCACTGCTACCCTTGTGCAACTGGTTATCCCATCCCCACTGAGCTACCCTGCTGGTTTTTATGCACAATCGATATGGAAAGCTGTCTGGAGAAGAGGCTCTCCCTCCAACCATCAGTGAGGAGCTCTGACAAGCCGGTGGAGGAGGCCTCGGCTGAGCTCTGTCACACAGCGGGGGGCTCCCTTACCCCAGGTAGACGCGTTTGTCATGACGGAATTTCCTGTTGGTCATGTCACCGTGGTCGCGGATGATCTTCCGGACGTGCTCGGGGGGCATGTCCTCTTTCTGCGCGTCCACGAAGCCGAATTTCCTCTTCTCTGCATAGCGCTTGGCCTGCAGCTGCTGCCACTTGCGGGCTGCGGGGACAGAGAGAGGCAGCGGTGTCAGGCCTGAACCCGCTCCAGAGGATGTGACTGAGCAGGGGACAGCCCTACCCACCTTTTTCCTGCAGCTTCTCCTCAGACATGTAGTCGGGCAACGGCGCCAGCGGGTTGGGCACCGGGGCGCAGCCGCCGCGGTACGGGAAGACGGCAGCCATGGTGACGCACCTGAAGGGGTGGAAAAGGGCTCAGGGCGCGGACAAGACCATCCCCGGCCTCCCTCGCGCCGTCCCCACAGGCATCCCCCGCCCGCCCCGGATCCCCATGGCCTCCCGTCCGCCCTCACCGGCTGCCGCGACGCCCCGCTCTCCCCCACCACAATGGCGGCCCAGGGCCGTTGCCTCCGCGCCTCAGAGACCCGGATGTGAGCGGCGCGGACGGGCAGGGAGTCTGTCCAATCAGCTTTCGCGCTGCCTTGGAGACAGCAGGCGCAGCCCATCAGAACGCGGAGGAGAGGTGGGAGGCGGAACCAAAGAGGGACGACAGAGGAAGTTGTGTCCGGCATACTCTTCCGGTGGGGTGCTCGGCTTTCTGCGGTCCCGCCCTTTGCTACTTTCGATTGGCGGAGAGAAGCAGCGGTGACAGCTCAGCTCCCTCTCTGATTGGGCAGACCTGTGGCGCAGATCGGTCCACGGGATCTGTAGGAGGCGCTGTGGCGCAGGGGGTGCACCGTGGGGTGTTTGGGGCACGGGGGATGCCCCGCAAAGTGTGGACTCCCCGCGGGGCGGCAGGGACCTATAGTGTCCCCATCGGTAAGGGCAATACCCGCCTCGCCTACCCTCCGTTTGTGTCGTTTTCTCTAGCCCAGAGTTCCCCTTACAGCTGCAGGCAGGAGGACTCCACACCCCAGGGGAGCAACCCTAGCACTGCACCCGTGGCCGTACTATAGCTCTTAGCCATAGAATTGTTGAATTGCTTCCCTTGGAAAAGACCTCGAAGATCAAGTCAAACATAACATCACTGTGACCAATAAACTATGTCCCAAAAGGCCAGGTCTGTGTGGTTGTTTAGACGCCTCCGGGGATGGTGACTCCACAGCCTCCCTTGGCAGCCTGATCCAATGCCTGACCGCTCTTGCAGGAAATAAATGTTTCCATATACCAAACCTAAACCTCCCCCGGCACAATTTCAGGCCATTTCCTCTTGTTTCATTACTTGGTACTAGGAAGAAGAGACTGACCCTTGCCTCACTCCAGCCTCCTTTCAGGTAGTCGTAGTGAAAATGAGGTCTCCCCTCCACGTGGTGCCCAATCCCTAGCCCCCAGGCACTGTGTGCTAGGCTCAGTGAGTAGCCACAGGCCACCCAGCAACTCATCTTAGGGCTTTGGCAGAGAGAGAGCTCCCTGGGTGTTATGCAAGCTGCAAGGAATATTGTCTCTCAGGATGTGGGATAGAGTTGAAGGAGGGTGCAAGCAGGTGACAGGTTGAGGTATATCTTCCTGGTGACTAATTCCCTCATGGGGACGTTCCCTTTAGCCCTGTGAATCCCTGTATGGGGGGATTAGAAGCAGGTCCCTTTCCAAAGCCCCTCAAGCCAAGGCCAGGGCATTTTCCATCAGGATGGATGAGCACAGGGTACTCCCATGTCTGGCCACAGGGATCTGTACAGCTGCTGCTTAACCCACCATAGCTCTGTAGGGAAATCACATCTGACAAGAGGCTCCCAAGACAGGCTTCCATGGCCCTTAAACCCACGTGCCCGGGGTACATGAGGTCCACGTGACAGCAGGAATGTGTTAACACAATCCAGGCCTTGAGAAACATCCCTGGTGTGGGCAGAGGCTGGAGGACAGAGCCAGCATTGCTGAGCGGGTGCAGAGACTGCATTAAGGACAGGGATCAGTGGAGCAGCTCCTGAAAAACTGGATGCCAACGACTCAAACCAAAGAGAAATCCCTTGCTGCCAGCTCTGCTCCACACAGGAGCTGTGAATGCTACACGGGCAGCTGCGCACTGCTCGAGGTGACAAACCCAAACACAGAGCATGAATCTCCAGTACCTGCAAGCTTCCCTGCACTCTCCACAAATAGAAACATAAGCAGCTTTGGCCACGAGTCATCTCCAGCCTCCCACTGCCCACATGTATCACTTGTCTTTCCCTGCCCAGGCAGAAATGTGTCTGTTCCCTTGTTCTCCTCCTCGGAACAAGTGCCACCCGCTCTGAGCAGTCTGTTGTTTCATCCTGTCCCCCAGCTTTTCAAAACTGCAGGAGAGACTTTGAGTTAAAGGTTGCTTGCCACACAGAAAGCACGACAGATCCAGTGGATTTCTCAGAACCATTACACATAATCCTGAGTGGGATGATCTTGCTTTTATAAATGGCACATGGGCTGCTGGGGAACAGCTCAGTGTGTGGGAATTGGTGGGGAAAAGGATATGTGGGGTTAAAAAAAGAAAAAGTTAATAAATAAATAAATAAATGGCAGACTCTTTGTCCTAGGAAGCCCAAGAGTGAACCCCAAGGATCCTAGCTTTGCTGTGGGCTGGCATCCAGTGTTGGGAATGAGAGCAGGGAAGCCACGTGCTGGGTGCTCTGCCTGCAGCCTGCCCCATTTCACAGCCAGCACCTCCCTAACCCCACAGGTCACAAGCAGCTTGGTGCAGCAGGGCTAAAGGCAGAGCTGCTGTGGGAGCTGGCACACATCCTGCCACCATTTAGCCTCCCAGTTGCCAGCCCCAAGGAAAACACAGCCTCTACTTGCCTGAGAGGGCAGGGAAGCATCAGCAGGGACAGGAGAAACTTTCATCTTCCTCCATAGAATGGAGGGGGTGGAAAAAGCCCAGGAGAGGTAGTCTGTGCCGGCATACAAAGTATTTTTACTCCATGGTGGGGGAGATATAGGATCAGAAGCACCATGCTAAGCAGTGGCACCCCTGGAGCAGGCTGGGATGCAGAGTCTCTCTTGTCTTCCTCTAAGCCTCTTCCCCTCAGGCAGTTTCATTTGCAGCCATTTATTAAAATCTTGTGTTAGTAAGAGCTCTTGCTGCTGGGCAAGAGCATTACACTGGGCTGTGCAGCAGAAGTTTCCATTCCTGATACAAGCCTAAATCCCAGCAGATGCCTGTGCCTGAAAACTCCACATCTGTGGGAAGTGACCTTCGTACAGCATCATCCCAGCCAGCCACTCATGCTCTCCCATGCTCATTTGTGGGCACTTACTGTATCTGGGAGCAAAACAGCACAGAAAAAGCTCCAGTTGTCAGGAGAAGCTGGCTGCCCATCCCTGAGCACAGCATTGCAGCATCCACTGCCCTGTGCTCTGGCCCCAGTCTGGCCCCCACAGCGGGCAGCAGCCCAACCTCAGCCTCTCCCTCCATCACCCACCTGGGACAATCTCCTTGGAGAGGACTCAGGAATGCAGGATTTGGCTTTTACTGGCCCTAGCCTCGAGGGCAAACCTTGAAGAGTCTCTTTCCTGGTGGTGTTCCCATGGGAAGTGCCTCAGAGAACGCAGGGCTGAGCACATCATCCTGTGATGGATGGGATGCTGTGGGCTGCAGCACCAAGGGGGTTAGAAACACACTGTGGTGTTTGGATATCCAGAAGAGCAGTGGAGAATCAGTGCCCTTCAGCTCCCATCTTAACTCAGCAGTGCTTCAGGGAGCTGCAGGAGCTGCTGAGCAGCTCCCAGTCATCCAACCATGTCATCCAAAGGTGCAGGGGGAGCACAGCCTGCTCCATGAGCACCTTCTCTGCCGAGGGCCAAGGATCTGCAGCGACCAGCTCACATGCTCTGTTAGTGTGGACCCTCAGCTGAAGGTACTGAAACAGCCACTTTCCACCATGCTTTGCTGTCCTTCTCCTCCACAGGCTGGGGGCTGCTCATCCCCTGGACCCTGCTGGGTAGGGAGCTATTGCTCCTTCTCCTGCTGCACGTCCCGGCTGGACTTGCAGAAGTCACTCCGCAGCAGGCGGTAGAGGAGGATGATGTTCATGGGCATCATGATTGCCATGCCCAGCGTGCCCACAGCGTAGGCTGCTGGGGGCACGTTCTGCCGGTTGAGGAGCAGCCAGCGAGCCATCCAGGCTAGCGTGGCGATGCGGAACACCACGTAGGTGCCCAGGTTGATGACGCTGTTCAGGCGGTAGCAAGCGGTGTGCGCCAAGTTGGCCATGAGCAGGATCTGCCGCAGGTGGAGGAAGATGGAGTTGATCTCCACCAGCAAAGCCACCAGGGCGAACCCCACGTACTGGTGGAGCAGCACTGCAATACCGAAGCAGACAATCACCTGCGAAGGAAGAAAGAAGACAAGGCTGAGCCCAGGGGATGGTCGCTCGCAGCTGCTGCGAGCTGGAGCCCTCCATGCTTGGGCACAGTGTGGTGGAAATGGTTATCATGGCAGTGCCAAACCACTGGTAATCACCCCACACAGAATCACAGAATCAATCAGCCAGGTTGGAAGAGACCTCCAAGATCATCAAGTCCAACTGATCACCCAACCCTAACTAATCCACAAGACCTTGGCACTAAGTGCCTCATCCGGGCTTTTCTTAAATACCCCCCAGGGATGTCAACCCTACCACCTCCCTGGGCAGCCAATTCCAACAGCCAGTCTCTCCTTCTGTGAAGAACTTCTTTCTAAGATAAGCCTAAACTTCCCCCTGCACAGCTTGAGACTGTGTCCTCTTGTTCTATCACAGGGTGCCTGGGAGAAGAGACCAACCCCCACCTGGCTACAACCTCCCTTCAGGTAGTTGTAGACAGCAATAAGGTCTCCCCTGAGCCTCCTCTTCTCTAGGCTAAACACCCCCAGCTTCCTCAGCCACTCCTCACAGGGCTGTGCTCCTGCTCCCTCACCAGCCCTTCTCTGGACACATTCTAGCAGCTCAACACAAATCACTGCAGCATTGCAGCCTCCAGCCCATGCTGCGGGCTCAGGGGTGAGATAAAGCCTCCCCACTGCTGCATGAAACCTGAGCAGGTTGTTTTGCTGTTGTTTTTTTTTCTTTCCAGTGGGAGTAGAAGGAAACACTTCTATAAACTCTAGGTTGGCAGAGGAAACAGTGCAGCCAGACCTGCTTTTGTGACCTGGGGAATGCAGCTGGTTGTGGCCCAGCAGGTTTTTCTGTACACAGAGAACTGCAGAGTGGGGCAGGAAGGGAGATGTGTAGCTCGGAGCTACAGTTGCTGCAGGCAGAGGGATTCTCCCCAGAAGAGGTACACTGAAGGGGCTGAGCGGCTAGAGAGCCCCATGGGATGCCCCAAGCCTGGGCTGAAGCACCCTGGGGCTGCTGGATGCTGCAGCAGAGGACAGAGCTGCTGGGGGCAGAGCAGGGATGATTCCTGCCCCGCACCCTCCCTGCCGGGCAGAGGAGACAGGCGCTGCCTGCCCACGCTTTAGTACACTCAGTCCTTTCTTCAGTTTATACCATTAATGCTGCTCTCTGTATTGGCTCTTTAATGAGATTATCTGCTCCCTGCTCGTTAAGTCACTGTCTTGGCCTGAATTAGCTCTATTGTGGAGATGAACTTTTAACTCACAAGCAGCAGTGGCAAAGCCACAGGCTCGCTGCACTCTGCAAGGCAGCAGGTCTGACTGGCATGTCTCATCCCAGGTAGGTCCCAGTGCTGTCCCTGTTCCCCAGTCCCCAGGCCCAGTGGATCCCTGTGCCTTTCCTGTACCCTGAAGCATTTTTGCTGCTCAGCTGCAGGCTGTGCCACCACTCTGCCCTGTGGCATCCACAACGTTCCAGCATCCAGGCATGGGAGGTGATCAAGCAGAAGCCCTCACCAGGCACAGCCAGCAGCAAGGCAGGCAGAGTGTACTGGTGTGGGGCTCCTGCACTAAAGCTTCGCCAGTCACCTCAGCCCTGTGGCCATGGCTCTGAGGACAGCACCCCGGGGAGTGGGAAGTGGAAGAAAGTGATGTACAGCCCTTTCTGGCAGATACTCAAGTGGCCAAGAGCCATCAGGAGCTGAACTGGTGCCAGCAGGGACACCTGTGTCACTGTCTTTCCAGCCCTCTCCCCCCTACTCTCTGCACACAAAGCATTTTTTTCTTACCCCATCTTTGGGTGCCTTTCTGCAGACCTCCAGAGAGTACACAAGTCCTGCTGGACCAAGATGAGCTCCAAACCTGGTTGTCTGGGCTCCTTTCCCCAAGCAGAAAACTCCAACAGATTGTTTTAACAGGGAGCAAATACCCACAACAGCAGCAGCAGGAGCCCTGCAGGTGTTCCCCACCGCAGTTTCCCTGGAGGCACAAGTGTCAGGGTCTGTTCATCATAGAGCAGCCGAGGGACTCACCACAGAGTGATGGAAGAGCAGCTCCCAGGACTGGTGAAGTTTCTGATTGCACAACATGTCCACAAAGTCTTCGAGGAAATAACCTGGGATCAGAGAGGCCATGAGCAAAGAAGGGAGACAGGAAGGGCTGTGCCAAGGGTAGCCCCAACCCCCACAGGCTCTGCAGCCAATTGAGCTGGGCAGCCCCTTTGTGGAAACGATGGCCACAGCTCACCCCAAACCCTGAGTGGGTGGTGAGTCATGCACAGAGCAGTGTCACATAGAGCAGGAGAAGGAAATTGGTGTGGTTTGGGTCCTTCCTGCAATCACTCTGTAGGACATTCTCCTAGGGACAGGCACGAACTGACTGATGACTTGGATCTGTTCCCAGAGAAAGGTGGAGTGAAGGCAGCACACAGACCCTCACCCACGTATTCCTCCCAGGATGAGATCCCACCCCATGCAAGCCTTAACAGCTGAAGGATTCTCTGCCATCAAACCAGCCCCATGTCAGCATTTTAGATGTTCAGGCCTCCCATGCTGGGAAGCCTGTTAGCACTGCCCACAGAGCTGGTGACACCTACAAGAGGGTAACAAGGAGGTAGGAAGGCTTCACACAGCCAGGGGACTCAAAGCTCCTGGCCTCCACAGCAGGATGTTTAGCTTGAGACTTTGGGGGGACGTGCATCAACCTCCTATCACAGGCGGTTTGGGGGATGCCCCAAGCCCTGGCTGTCCCATGGGGATGGTGGCAGACAGCCTGGTGCCCAGTACCTCCTGGCTGCGGGTGCCGTGGGACAGAAAGGAGCCACTGTTCTTTGCAAAGAATAGAGCAATTGTCTGGAGTGCCTGAGCCATCGCAGCCTGCGACGTGGCTCTGCTGTCATGCACTGCTGAGCCCCTGAACACCTCCCGATGGTGCAGAACAGGGGGTTGCCTATTCCCCCCATCTCACCTACAGATACAGCAACCAGGCTGTGCGCCCCGGGCGGGTGCGTGCCCACCAGGTCCTCAGACAGCTCAGGATGGAGACAGAACCTGTGGGGAGAGGGGTTATGAGTGGCAGGCAGTGCCTCTGGTTCCCAGTTTCCTTCCAGTGTACACCTGGTGCTGCTGACACCCCCTGGAGCCCTCCTGTCCCCTTGGTCCCCCCATGGCCACCGTTGTTCTTCTGTTCCCCCCAGAGTCTTCCTATCCTCTTGGTGCTCCCGTGCCCCGATGCCCTTTGGTGCCTTTCAATCCCTCTCCCATCTTCCAGTACCTCCCAATTGCTAGGTCCACATCCCTCAGGGTCCTCCAAAACCCCATTCCCCCTCCTTCCCGGGTGAGCTCAGACTCCCTCGGTCCCTCAGACTCCCGCAGGTTCCCGTCGGATCCATCGACGCCTCCGTTTTCCCCCGGCAGCCCGGTGCCCTCCCCCGGTCCCAGGTGCCCTCCGGGGTTCCGTGGTGGCGGGGCCGCTCACCCGGCCAGCGCCCCGCCGCCGCTCAGCACACTGTGGGCCAGCGACGTCCAGATGTTGCGCCACTTCCAGCGGTTGCGGCGGGCCGAGGGCGGCGGCGGCACCAACCGCTCCAGCTCCCGGTTCAACAGGCGGAAAGCGGCAAAGGAGCCGGCCACCACCAGCAGCCCCGGGCTAAAAGCCATGGGCATCCACCTGCCCGCAGCCTCTCCCGGGCTCCCATCGGCATCGGTCGCGCTTCTCGACGGCTCCACCTCGCCCTGCCCCGGGGCCCGCCCCGCCACCGCCCCGGGCACTGACACCACCCCAGGCACTGGCACCGCCCCGCCCGGCCGCCGGGGCCCGCCCTGCCGCCGGGGCCCGCCCTGCCGCCGCTCTGCCGCCGCCTCGGGCACGGGCACCGGCCCCGGCACCGCCCTGCCACCGCCCTGCCGCGGCTGGGATGCACCGCCCCGGGGAAGGGAGCAGCGAGCATCGTCCCTGCAGGGCGGCGGGAATCGCCGGGACAGGCAGACACCCACTGAGGACACCCAGGGCTGTCTGAAGGAGAGGGAAATGGGAGAAGGGCACCCCGGGGGATGTCAGCCTTCCCCGTGATTCACCCGGCAGAAACCATGGCAGCCCAAAGGCCAGAAAAGGAGCCTGGGTGTCCCGTCTCTGCTGGAGCTGGAGACACCTTCCTCATTCCTCTGAGGTTCCTCCTCCACCTTGGTGGCACTGGGTGGGTAAACAGCTCACCTTTGAGGTGCTGTGGCCAGCGGTCTTTCAGCCCAAAGGAACCTCAGCACATGGTGCCAGGGAGGCACCTGCACCGTTGTAATGTGCTAAGAGCTGTCCCTCACCCGGGCAGGGACCCATACAGGCACACACGGCTGGTGCTCATCACACATCAGGCAAGCAAAAAGGTGCAATCACCCTGCCAAAAAACCCCAACAACCCACAAACCAAAACACAGAACCCTCCATCCCCCTGTCCCATGTCTGGTCCCAAAAAGGATCTCCTCCACGTCTGGGCTACCCCAGCTCTGCTCTCCTGCAGGAATGCAGGATCCCATACCGACAAGTTCTTTAGTTCCATCCCACAACTTTGCTGCTTTCCCAGCTTCCTGTAATTTGGTCGCTCCCTTGCTGCTTTCTGATGTCTCCACCAGAAGTGTGGCTGCTGCACAGACCTTGCTTCTCCTCTGTGGACAGACTGAGTCACCCTGATTGATGTCAAACTCTGCCTCTCCTTTGAGGTATTAATTTCAGAGGAAATCTTCTACTTTCTCTTTGTTGAAACAGAAACGTGTGGAGCCCGAGCTCCCAGGCACTGCCCTGGCTGAGGTGATGGACACCAGAACACCAGGCAGCCATAAAAATGCTGATGGAAGAGATGCTGGGGAAGGGAGTGATTAAATCAGATCTGAAGGAGAGGAAGGAGATAGTCCCAACTGATGGAAGAGCAGCTGTTCCTGATGCAGAAATGTGCCTAAAAGCTGGCCAGGACAATGTAATTTCACAGTGGTTAAGTGGTGGGGAGACGCTGCCCGAAGTAATCAGCAGAGCTGATTGCTCAGGGGATTATAAATAATCTCATGTATTAGGACTTGAAGGATCACAGAGGCTAATCTGTTACTGAGAAGGCCAAATGCAGAGACATTTCTGTTTAGCAGAAGCTATGCCAAAGAAAAGGAGGCAGGGCAGGGCACCGAGGAGAACATCATTCCACAATTAATTGTGGTATAAAATTGCAGAGAGCTGGTTGCCTGAGGAGGAGCTGTCTGCAGTGTTTTGGCCTCAGAAATCTTGCCTGACCCTTTCCAAGATGACAACTCTGCTGCTTCTCCTTCCTGCAGGTAAAACCCCAGAGCATGGAACAGCCCTGTTGTGTCCCCAGGGCTCCTCCATTCTGGTGTTATTCTTCCAAAGATGAACATCTGGCTCCAGTCGGGGACTGGAAGAGTTAAAATGTTTCTGGACGCTGGAGAGCTTTTACCTGCTACTTCCACATATAAGGAATTTAAACCATGATTAATAGAGACTCTGGTTCAGGGGCTTTGATCCCACTGTTGGAGCACTAGTGGCAGCTACATAACAAAGTACTTCTGAGTTACCTTCAGCCCAGATTTCACTTTATTTTCCCTGCCATCAGGCAGCAGTTTCTGGCAAACTCTTTTTTTTCCCAGCCATTTCTTTTTTCTGCCTCCCTCTCAAGCAGTGACATTAAGCAGGGATGGGTTTAGAGCTGAAGACTTCCAAGCCCAGTCACAAATAAGTCCCTCGACACCAGATCAAGCCAAATATTCAGCCACGTCCCCCAGGCTGGGCGGCCAGGCTTCTCCAGAAAGCAGAACAAGGACGGGAGCCGTCGGGCACGGCTGCCACAAGAGGTCCCTGCGCACTCGCCGGAGAGCTAGGGAGAGCAGTCCGGTCTGGTGGGACTCTCCTTTCACACCTTATTTGGAGATACTGCCTCTTTTTTTTCACCCAGATTTCGAGAGGTTTTCCAGCAGTCTCCCGAAGGCCTCATTTCATGCAAGGAGGCAGCTCAGCCTGGTGACGGGCTGCTGCTGGTGCCTGCTCCCAGCAGGGCAGGGGACTCCTGCCAGTTGTCAGCAAGGATGTGTCTTGATCCATCCCATAACTCCATGGAGACAGTTCACCACAGTCAATCCCATAGCAGGGGCTTGGCAGCAGCAGCCAGGGTGTCAGTCGAGGGTACAGCACGTTTTTCAATAGCTGGGCAGTGGCTTTTTTTTCCTCCCTCTCACAGGTTGGAGTTTCCCTGCAGCACATCTGGGGCAGATAATCCATTTTCCACGAGCAAGAACCATAGAATGGTTTGGGTTGAAAGGGACCTTTAAAGGTCAGCTAGCCCAGCCCTCTTGCAGTGAACAGAGAGATCTTTAACTAGAGCAGGTGGCTCAGAGCCCCAAACAACCTGACCTGGAATGTTTCCAGGGATGGGGCATCAGCCACCTCTTTGGGCAGCTTTGGCCAGAGTTGGCAGTTTGTTGACATATCCCCCTGTGAATTCTGTCAGATAAACTACTCTCTCCCCTGGGTGCTCCCCTCTACTCCTGGGTGAGGGTTTGAGTGTGCTTTCAAAGTTCTGCCATCCTTTACACGAGGAGGAGCCTGCTCTGCTCCCAAGGACCACACACAGAGATGTGGGAGCTTCTGACATGGCAAAGTCCTCCTGGCAGAAGTCATGCTCTTGTTTTTGGAAAGCCTTGCTTCCTTAATGTGCCTCTCTCCAGCCAAGGAGGCATAAACCCATCTGCTCATCTAATGCTAGACCTGGCTCACACCTGAAATAATTTGAGGAGTCCAAGATCTCAGATCAAGCTGCTTGGCTTCCAGCTTTAATTAGCCTTCATCTCTCATTAAGGTGTGTCATTGCTCTAGCTGCTAGACCATAGGAACTCAGATGATACAGGCAGGGCTTACTCTCCATATCCATGTTCTCATTCACAAAGTCTGTAACTCCACACTTATGAAAGAATCTACTGTGCAAAACTCATGCTGTGAATGGCAAATCACACCCAGGCATTGCAGAGGTAGCTGAAATCAATGCAGACTCCAGTGTCCACCCCTTCCAGCTAGAAACACCTTCCTGAAGTGGAAGCCGGGTATTCTCCAGGTGGAGCTGGGGAAACACTTGCCATAGCCACAGGAGAAAGGCACACCAGCCTCTGGGAGCATGGTGAGCAGGGGAAGAGTTTCAGCTGGCACTGACAGTACAGAGAGCTTTCACTACCTTAGTCCCCAGTCCTTAGCTTCATATCACATAGGCAGCTCCAGGATTTAATGCAAGAAACACCAAAGTATAGGCAGATTGCTTTGGCTCTTCCTGGGTTTGGCTGTTTTTCTTTTTTCCCCAGGACTGGGAGTATTTATGTTTTTCCTCAGGATTTGGCACAAGGGACCCATAGGAAAAACCTGTGACAACAGCACAGCCTCCCCAAGGATGCTGCAGGCTCAGCCTTCTCTCCAGGGCTCAGGCTGGACCAGCTGCTGTGATCTGGTTGTGCAGTGGATGCACTCACTCCTCCTCACTCTGGTTGCACAGGTATGCCATGGGACTGAAAAAAATTCTTCTGACAGACACATTGCCTGGCAAAACCCCTCCAAGCACAGCAGTGTGGGCACTTTATAGTTCTCCTCTGCTTACAGTAGCTGGCATGCCCCAGATTTGTCTGCTTCCCCCAACTGTTTACCTGCTGCTATTAGAAAGGTTTCAGCATCCTTCTTCCCTTGTGGTGAACAGCAAAACGTGGAGCCAGATCTCTCTTCTGCCTCACCATCACCAGACACGAATGCTTAGGAAGACAACCTGAAACAGCACCTATAATTGTTCTCACCCTCGAGCAAATATTTCATTTTCCATTGTCCTTGTGGGACAAACACTTTTATTTTCCTCTGTTTAGTTCACTCTTCTCAAGCTTAAGTCATTTTGAACTGTGTGCTTTCTGCTTCCATCCTGACATATTTTTGACCTCATGCTTTCATTTTTTTGTTTGTTTGCAGTTCAGACAGATTCAGAAGGAGCCCTGCAAGGTGGGAGCACGTCTCAGGCCCCCTCCCCACCCCCCCCATCACACCTTGCTGAGCCCACTCAGTTCCTCCTGCAGTATGAGCATGAGCACAGGAGCCCCCTAACTGTGTCTCCTGCTGCTGCTGGCAGCTCCACAACTCAGAGCAGGTTAGGTTCCCTCCTGAATTCTCTCATTATTAATATCACAAACCAAGCTGCTCTGAGAGCTCTGTCCCATTAATCACTTTAGCTCTGCTGCAGCTTTTACCTCGCTTCCTCTTCCTGTGCCTGAACAGTCTTCAATAACATTCGGCTCTGTGAGTAATGCTTGCTGAAATCAGGCAGGGCTGCTGGAGCAGGGTGGGGGCAGCGGGGACCCTGATCTGAGCAAGCTGGGGGCAAGCAAAGGTGGGCCAAAGATGCACCCACACAGCCACAGCTGCATTTCAGCATGAAAAAATCTGCTACACCTGCTACTGGTGGTAGGGACCTGAAGGAAGGAAAGCCATTCCCCTTAAACATTCACCTCCAAACTTGAATTTCCTGGAGCACTGGAGAGACACAGCAGAAGTCAGGATACCTAATGAAATATCAGGTCAGCTCAGCAGCTCGTGTGAGTCAGCACCAATGTGGGCAGGAGGTCTGGTCTGGGATTTCTGATGCCTACCTGGGCTCTGTTCATAGAATCATAGAATGCTTTGGGTGGGAAAAGACCTTTAAAGGTCATCCAGGCCAACCCTCATGCAGTAAGCAGGAACATCTTTAACCAGATGAGGTTGCTCAGTGCTCCACCAAGCCTGACCTTGAATGTCTCCAGGGATGAGACATCTACCACCTCACCTGTTTGTGTTTGAGGGCACTGCTTCCTTTCACTCTCTCCCTATGTTTGCTCCTGCTGTGTGTTACAAGCAAACTAACCACGCCGAGGATCCACCTCTGGGTTACCTAACAAAGAGCCAAAAGATGCTTACAGAGCATCTACTCAGAAGTCTAAGGCAATCCCATGCTTGAGTCCCTCGAGGGCATAGTGTGTGCTCATAGGTGCTGGCTCTCAGAGAGGCAGCAACACAGCATCCCACAGCAAACCCAAACCTTCTTTCTTCCATCCAATGTCCTTTTCAACTTTCTCTCCTTTGCCATCAGCCTTGCCCACCTCAGAGATGGGCATTTCAATATAGTGAAAGGGGTCCCTGCCTATAGCAGGGGGCCTGGAACTAAATGTTCCTCAAGGTGCCTTCCAACCCAAACTATGATACAGATGATTCTGGGATTTTGTTTTGCCTTTCTCCCTTTGCATTTCACAAAAGCCCCTCCTCAGGTGCTTGGCTGCATCCATCAGCATCCCCCAGCTGAATTAGCTGCTCTGCCCCTCAGTGTCAACAACACCCTGCAGAGCCAAGCTCCACCTGAGTCATCCCAAAGCCTCCCACAGCTGCACACCTCTGTGCCTGCTGCTCTGCTGCAGCTTTCACCCATCACCAAGCAAGGCTCTCCTGCAGTTTCTGCTGAGTCAGAGAATGCCTCCATGAGGGCTGCTGCTTCTCCACGTGGGAACACGCTCCTGGGGAATAATGGCAGAGAGTTTAAAGCAGCAGCCAGATTGCTTCACATTCAGGATCCTGGCCAGGAAGGCAGAGCCCAAAAGCTGCTTGTTGGCACTGTGAGAAAATACCTCAGACCTGTGCCCATCGTGGGCGTGCATTGCCCGTGGGCTAGGATGACTCCTTACCCAGAGCACCCCGGCAGCAAGCACTGGAAGGAGGTGTCTTCACGGCTTGGTGGTTCTGGTGGACTGAACTGCTTCACAAATCAACCAGCTTGCACTTCCTCAGCATCCCTGAGCATGTCCCCTTCTCCAGGCCATGCCCACCAAAGGGCTTTTATCTGCCCACTCACCCCACCTTGATTTGGTGCTGCATGGCAGAAAGCTGGTCCCTGCGAAGCTCCAGCTCTGTGAGGGAGAGGATGGAAGCACACTGCTAGTAACTTTCCCCACACCCCCCTCCTCCCCCCAATACATTTTGAGGCACATTTTGAGGTTGTGAAACATATTGACTGTGAGAGAGAGATAAGAGCTGGAGTAGACACAAACAGCGTAGGCGTTACTCTCGGTTCTTTGCAACTCCCACTCCCTTGCAAAAATAGTACAGCAAGGAGCCTGCTGCTCTCTGCCACCCTTTGGGGACCAAACAATCGATGGGACCACCTGCCTGGATGTCAGTGGATCGATCCAGAAGCAGAACTGGGATGTAAGGCACATGCAGAGGCGCTGAACACTTCACGTTCCTTAAAGTCAATGGAGGGAGACCAAAAGATCAAATTAAATGGTTTTAAATATTATTGAAACACATGCAAAAAGTAGTAACACTGCTCCAAAGATGCTGCACTGAGCTCCAAAGATGCTGCACTTGAGCTCCAAAGATGCTGCACTGAGCTCCAGAGCTTCCCATCGAGACAAGGGGTGATGGGAAGCCACAGCAGAGTATCAGTGTCCACTTGAGTTTCTGTTCACGCTGCCCACGACGCACCCAGCCTTCAGACCACACCTGTGCCATAATTCCTTAGTGCCCTTGATTCTTCTGCAATTCTAACCCTGAGTGCTTAATTAGACACAGATCAGATGCAGCAATCAGATAAGACTGGCTGGCAGGCTGCTTCCAGGAGATGTGTCTCCTGACAGTCACAGAGGTTGTGCAACTTCGGGAGAGCATCACCCACTCGTGGGCTGGTGGTGTGGAGAGCACTCGCAGTAGTGTGCCAGGGTGTCACCTCGGTGGAGGAGAAGCTTGGGGACAGCAGTGGTGGTGGCTCTTTGACTCAGGGGACAGGTGCCTGAACACCCCATGCTGGGACCAGGTGAGTACCCACCAATACTTCTCCTAAGGGACCTGGGAGTGGGGCAGCAGCATGGTGAGGATTTGCAGGAGCAGGGCACCACACCTGCATTGAAACCTGCCACAAGCTCCTTGTCTCAATTTATTGCCTTCCCCCACCCCCCAAAATGGAAAAGGAGATTTCTAACCAGCATCTCAGCTGATTGCTTAGGCAGGGACAATGCTAAGGAGCAAGAGTTTTGAGCCCTCTGTAGCCCAGGAGGCATTTTGGGCAGGGATTCCTGCTTTTGTTGCAATTAGTGTGAGGAACATCTCTGCACAGATGTTGGAGAGGTTTCAGAGAGACTGAAGCAGCTCTTCAGACCCTGATTTGGGAAGCCACAGGATCTGGCAGCAGCACCTCACCATAAATAATTCTATTTATTTACAGCAGTCATTAATGACAATTGCTCACTCACCCTGAGCTGCAAGTGAGTTTAATGGGACACGGGGCTAGAAACAGAGCATGGACTGAGTTGGAAGAGAAAAGGGCAGAGGAATGGACTAAGTTTGGACACAAAGTTGAAAAAAAAACCATGGGGAGGGGGAGGGTGTTAGGGGAAATGTTTGCTGCCCACCAGCTGAGGGCTTTTTCTGGCTGTACCATGAGTTTGGAAGCCCTTGACTGCACGATGTTGACTTGCTCCCAGATGGGGGTGGTGGTGGCCCTGCTTTGTGAGGTAGGGTTTGGCAACAGCAGCACAAGGGTGTGTGTGGAGGATCATCCATCAAGGGCTGAAAGACAATGCCCACAGGCAAGAGCATCCCTAGCAGCTGATCCTTCCCTCTGCTCGCCCACAGCCACCAGCATGGATGATGATATCGTCACTGCCGAGGTCTGCAAGGAGGAGGATGTTGGGGACGGAGAGTGAGTACCTGGTGGAGAGGAGGCCAGGGTCTGGTCTGCTGCCATGAGAGGTCTTCAGTCTGCAGGGGTGGCACTGCCATGGCAACAGCCCCCTGTTGGTGGCCATTATGCTGTTAGACTCATAGAATCATTTTCTTTAGGAGAGACCTTTAAGATCATGAAGTCTAACCATTAGCCCAGGTCACCTCTAAGCCATGTCCTTCAGCACCACATCTCCATGGCTTTTAAATCTCTCCAGGGATGGGGACCCCACCACTGTCCTGAGCAGCCTGTTCCAGGGCTTGACAACCCTTTTGGGGAAGAAATTAACACTAACCCTAACTCTAATCCTAACCTTAAACCTCCCCTGGTGCAACTTGAGGCCATTTCCTCTTGTCCTGTCACTTGGGAAAAGGCACTGAGGTCCACCATGCTCCAACCTCTTTGCAGGGACATGTAGAGAGCAAGAAGGTCTCCCCTCAGCCTCCTTTTCTCCCAGATTAACAACAGCACTTCCCTCAGCTGCTCCTCACCAGACCTGTTCTCCAGACCCTTCACCAACTTCACCTCCCCTCTCTGGACGTGCACCAGCACCTCAGTGTCCTTCCTGTAGTGAGGGGCCCGAGAGTGAACTCAGTATCTGAGGTGTTGCTGTTGGTTGAGGGGGTGACTTGTTGGATGCAAGTGGCCAAGCCTCAGCTCCCCAAGGTGTCCACCTCTCCCCCTCTCCCACAGGCTCTTGGATGTGATGGTAGCTGGCTACCCAGTGCTGCTGGTGAGGAACAAGAAGGAGTTCAGGGCTGTGGGCAGCAAGTGCCCCCACTACGGTGCCCCGCTGAGTAAAGGTGACCCTGGCTCTGGGCAGAGGGAGAAGCCATGCCAGGGAGGTCAGCTCTGAGCACTCAGTTGTGTGGGGACTTTTCTGTTGCAGGATACTTGAAAGGGGAGAGGCTGCGCTGCCCCTGGCACGGTGCCTGCTTTAACATCAAAACTGGGGACATTGAGGAATACCCTTCTCTGGACTGTCTTCCCTGCTTTAAGGTGACTTCTTGTCTCTTCTTCCTGCTCCCAGCTTGAGCCACATCCTCCATACCACTCAGATTCATTCACTGCCAGCTGTGTCCCTGGCATCAGCTGAAAGCACCCTGCCCTGGCCACAGCTCCATCATCCAGGTCACACAGAGCTACAACATATGGGATGATTTGTTGGGATCATGCAACTCCCTGCCCTAAAGCTCCTTTCAGTCACAGATGATGCCATACATCCTGGTGTCCCTCACAGCCAGCACAGAGCTTTTGGAAAGAGAAAGAGAATTTACACCTCTTCCTGAGTGCTCTTGGGATGAGAACAAAAGCTCATGAGCTCCTCAGCATCATAGAATCAATGAGGTTGGAAAGGACCTCAAAGACCATCAAGTCCAACCTGTCACCCAAGACCTCATGACTACTAAACCATGGCACCAAGTGCCACTTCCAGTCCCCTCTTGAACACCTCAGCAGCACATCATTTGACACCCAAGAGCCCCACAGGTTACTCTTGGTGTATCAGAGACAGACAGCCCACAGCACCAGAACTACCCAGGGAATCTCCTACCACAACCTTGGGGATGCAGCACTTCAATGTACTCTCCTTCCATCCCTCCAGGTAACAGTGAAAAATGGAAAGGTGTTTGTTACAGCAAAAAAGAAGGTAACTGACCTTACCTGCTGTCACTAAGCACAAGCAGCACCTTGGGCTAGGGAAGATTTCACCCTTTCTCATTTTCTTCTAGGACCTTGAAAGCAGCCAGAGAGTGAAAAGCACAAGCAAGCGATGCCTCCTCAACAGGGACACTGTGCTGCTTCTGGGGGGAGGTCAGAGGGGTGCTCTGTACTCTGCCTTCCCCATGTTTGCTGGGAGCTGCCACTCTCTTCTCCAGGGAGTACTTGCTGCCTTCCTCCTGCTCCATAGTGCTGTGTCAGAGGGCTGAGGGGAGCATCTCTTGCAGGTGTGGCTGCCCTGGTGTGTGCAGAGACACTTCGCCAGGAGGGCTTTACTGGCAGGATCATCATGGCCACTAAAGAGAGCCACGTTCCATATGACAAGACCAAACTGAGCAAGGTTTGTACATGAGAAGGGCAGGACTGTGCCTGAGGACCATGTGTGAATTAGGGACAAGGCCCACTCTCATTTCCAGGCTGAGGAACTGAGTGTGAGCTGTTCAGGCAAAGCAGGAGGAGTGCTGAGACACCCATGAGGACAAGGGTTATGATCTCCAGCCCACATCTCACTTCCTCCTCCCAGAAACTCTTTGATCAAGGTCCACCATGAGCTAGTTTTTTATCCCCTTTCATGAGTTCTTCCCAGCAGAGTATGACTTGATGGTTTTTTCTGAAGAGGAACAAGAAGGTGATGAGGATGGGGCAGTGTGGGGGGCTGTGATTTCCTCATGCAAGATTGACCTCTCCTGCAAACTTACTGCCTGGTGAAGGCTGCAGGAGCATTGCTCTCTGCAAGAAGGGCTCCACTTGATAGCTCTCTTTTCTTTCCAGAAAATGAACTTGAAAGCTGAGGAGGTCTACCTGAGGAAACCTGAGTTCCTTGAGGCTCAAAACATAGAGCTCTGGACAGAGAGAGAGGTACAAGAGTGGCTGAGCTCAGCCCTCAGTGGGTGGTCCTTTTCCTGCCATGGGGGGGATGTCCACAGCCTGCATGTGTGGAAATGTATAGGAATGAGGGCTCTACCTAAATCCATCCATCAGCTCCTGGGACAGCATCCCAAGGGTAGGCCTTGGGTATAACACTGATGTGTGCTACCCATCAACATATGTGCTCATCACATGCAAAGAAAGGGACCCTTGATAATAGCCTTCTGCACACCCCTTAGAGGAACCAAGATTTGGTAGCGCTCCTAAGACCTGCAGGGAGTGAGAGAGAGGCCCCCAGTATTCCTCACCTCTCCTGAGTGTCCAGAACTAGGGCAAGCAGAATGGATTGGTGTGGCAGGTCACCAAAGGAACCTGTCTGATCTGTGCCTCCTTTCTCCTGCAGGCAGTGTCAGTGGATTTCCAGAAGCAGAAGGTC
The DNA here is from genome assembly GCF_026170545.1 of Melanerpes formicivorus. Classification (NCBI taxonomy): domain Eukaryota; kingdom Metazoa; phylum Chordata; class Aves; order Piciformes; family Picidae; genus Melanerpes; species Melanerpes formicivorus. The sequence goes on along the minus strand of NW_027142381.1, from coordinate 4,898,688 downwards.
CACTTTATGGATGGATCCTCTCAAAAGTACAACCAGCTCCTCATTGCAACAGGCAGCCAGTGAGTGCACAAAGCATTTGCCACACAGAATTGTAGACAGGACAAGTCAACACCTGGGTGTGGGAGTCATCTAGAGGTGTGTGAGAGGGAGGTAGTAGGAGATGAGATAAAAGGACAGGATGGGATGACACAGCCAAGAGACTGCATGGGGTTGTGCTCCCCCCTCATTCTTTCTTTCTTTCTCTATTTCTGATCATGAGACATATCTGGATTCTCTCCCCATCAGCTCCAGCTTCCTCAATGTCCCAGGTGCAGACCTGCAGAATGTGTGCATCCTCCAAACCCCAGAAGACTCCAGCAAGATCTTAGAGCTGGCCACTGGGAAGAATGTGGTGATCATTGGAGCTTCATTCATAGGTACCAGGCTGGAGTGGGTATCAAGTCAGCCTTGAAACCCACTTTTGTTGCATGTGCAGATTAACTAGAGGCCCTCAGGGAAGGGATGTTCATTCACTACCTGGCTGGGTTCCTCCAGGAGCCCTGTAGCTGGTGGGGGGATGTGTTACAGCATGCACTGCCTTTTTCCTCTGATAGTCAGAAACTTTGAGAGCTACAAACAGTTCCTACACATGGACAGAGAGAAATGTGCCTTATGAAAAGGTCACTGTCTTTAGAGGAGCTGGATTCACCAGAAGCACTGGGAAAGGGAGGGGGGCAAGGCACAGAAAGAAACCTACTTTGTGCAAACCCAGGAGCTGTTCTTTATACCTCCTAATATCCAGGAACATGAGAACAAAGAACAGGGGGAACTAAACACCTCAGCCTAGAAATGCAGTTCAACACTGGCAGTACATCAGATTTGTTCTCCCCACCTGGAAGGGGACAAGGTTTCCAGGGAGAAGGGTGCAGGTTCATGCTTGCAGCAGGCTTACCTTGGGCATGCCTCTCCCTTGCAGGAATGGAGATAGCTGCCTTCCTCTCAGACAAGGCTGCTGCCATCTCAGTGGTGGAGAAAAATGAGTTCCCTTTCCAGCATGCTCTGGGTCCTCAGGTTGGAGCTGTCACCTTGAAGGTTAGGAAAACCTGGTGTGAATTTCTAGGCTGGAGAACATATGCTGTCCACCAGCCCTGTGAGCTGCAAACAGCCCAGGAAATCCAGCCCCTGTGCTGAGTCAGAAGCCTGCATGTCCAGCCAGCTCACACAGTTCACTGCAGGAGCTCTGCACACATGGCTGCTCCCAACCTTCCTCACACATCACACTCCTCACTTCAGCTTCATCCCTGAGCCTAGATCCTCCTCATGCACCAGTTCTGACCTGGACAGAGAGCAAACCAGACTTCCAGGCATCTTGCACACAAATGAATGCTGTCTGCAGCAGCAGCTGAGCTGCCAGCCTGGCTGGGTACAGCTGCTTTTCCAGCAGCACAGCCTGGAATTTCCTAGTGAATCCTCAAACCAGCTTTTTTTCCCTTGCCTTTTCAGATGCTGCAAAAGAAAGGGGTGAAGTTTCACATGAAAACAGAGCTCTGCAAGCTGAAAGGAAAGGATGGCAAGGTCAGTTATGCCATTGTGATCCCTGAACCACTTAATTACAGGGGAAAGCAAAAGACAACTGAGATATAACCCAGTGCCTGCATCTAGGCTTTGCTCTCTCCAAATTTAGGCCCTCACATTTCTTTTCACTGAGCACAACTCTGGGCTCAGAGGGCACCAGCATGTGCTTGTGTCTCAGGGACAGCAGTGTGATTTTCCCTCACATTTCTGGCAACACACATTAGTTGGACAAGGTGATCTGAACCTGAAGAAGAAAGAAGACAGGAAAGAATGAGGCAGCAGGGAGGCTGCAGGAATTAGGACAGGGTTTTTAACCCTTTGTTAACAATCCTTCTTTCATCCTAGGTCACAGAGGCTGTTCTTGCCAGTGGAAAGAAACTACCTGCAGATGTGGTAGTGGTGGGAATAGGTAAGAGACCCCAGGTGGGAGAGGAGGCAGCTTTAGGAAGGGGGAGAACAGCCATCAAGCCCAGAGCATCACATGTCATTCCCAGGACAGTGTTCCCTGCAGTCTGTCTCTCACTCTGTTATCACCCAGCCTTTACTCTCAGCCCCAAGCACATGGACAAAGACAGCAGTCCATGAGCAAACACTTGGTGGGAGGAAAAGAATCACCTAGGCCCTCGGTGTGACTTCGGCACACTCGCTGAGCTCCGTAGGTCACTGCTGTGTTCTCAGAGTGTGCTCTGGTTTCATTGCCCCTGGGTTAGCTCAGGACCAGTGCAGGCACTGGTGACTGCTATGAGCTGCTCTGCTCCAGGCAGCAGTTCTTGTTGTAGGGCCAAGTTTCCTCCCTGCCTTTGCAGAGTTCTGCTGCATTTGTCCTCTCCCTGCAGGGGTGTTCCCCAACTCAGCATTTCTGAAGGACACCTCCCTCGCCAGAGACGACAGCGGTGCCATCCTGGTGGACCTGGTAAGTGCCAGCAGAGCATCCCTGCTCCACACTCAATCCTTCTCCTCTCATCATTGCACTGATTGCTTTTTTGTGCCTTTAGCACATGCGAACCAACATCCCAAACGTCTTCGCTGCGGGGGATGTGGTCTCCTTCCCTGTAGCACTGCTCAATGGGGAGCAGTCCAGCATCCATCACCAACAGGTGGCTGAGGCCCATGGTAAGCCAATGCAGCCACCTCCCTGGCCAGCTCCACTCGGAGACAGGCAGGGAGAGAACTGGGCGAAAAGGACAGCAGGGTAACGAGAGGTGGGAGACACTGAGGACCTACAAGAAAAATCTTTCTTCTGCCAATTCATCACAGGCCACATTGCTGCCTTAAACATGCTGAAGAAAAACCAGGAGCTGCACACTGTTCCCTACTTCTGGACCACAATGCTTGGGAAGAGCATCCGCTACACAGGTAGGAGGGGGCAGAGAGATGGAAACAGCTGGACTGGTTCCTAGCTCACCTGCTCATCCACCAGCTGGGGCTTGTAAACACACACAGGATGCAGAGTTTACCTGAAGCGAGCCAAGTGTTGGACTGGCTGCCATAATGAGTTTGTGAAGCATGTTTCTGAGCTCTTGACCTGAGGGCTACAGAGTTGTTCTTTGGTGATTTCCAGTGACTCAGAGGTCACAAGGAGGCAAACCCTCCCTCTCCAAGCCAGGAAGAGGCTTGGGATTGTGGTGCAGTCTTGCACCTCTAGGACAATTCTGCTTGTCCTAGGCTCCCTAGCCCTGTCCCAGCCCAGATCACTGCCCCAGATAGTTGCTGTTCCCTCTGGACCTACCTGTGGTGGCACTGAGGTGAGACAGGTGGCAGCTGCTGTGCCAGGGCTCCCTGAGCTTGCTGCGATGCTCTCTTGCAGGCTGTGGGAAGGGATACACAGACACTGTTGTGAAGGGCAGCCTGGAGCAAGAGACTTTCCTGATCTTTTACATCAGGTGAGTGAATCTGTGGCCAGTCTGTGCCATGACACAGCAACTCCTTGAGAACAGGGCATATTCCTCTCCTTATGGCTTCTGGAGCTCCCACAGAGGCTCCACATCACCTCCCAGCAGTGAGATGGTTTCAGAGAAAACCAAAGCAGGGAAGAGGATGAGCTTCAGTGAAGGCACCAGCTGGGCAGGGAGCCTGGGACACATCCCTTCTCCCTCTGCCTCACTGCTCTCAGGCTCGGTGCCCAGCTCCCAGCAGCACCAGGAGATCTGCCACAAGTCCCTGTGCACCCTGCAGTACCCATAGCCCTCCAAAGCACAGCTGGCCTCCAGCCAGGGTGCCACAGGGATGGTGTCCTGAGGAGTTACAGATGCTGAAGAGATCCACGTTCTTCTGCTCTCGCTTTCAGGGACGGCTTTGTGACTGCGGCTGCCAGCCTCAACCGTGACCCCATGGTGTCTCTGATAGCAGAAGTTTTGTACTCAGGGAAGCAGATCTCTAAGGAAGAAGCAGAGTAAGTGACACTCTGTCTGAGCTGGTGGGGGTCTCTGCACTGCTTTCCCCATGACAGCAGAGTCCACTGAGACACAAAATCAAGGTGAGCTGCTGCAGATCCCCAGTGTGTCTCTCGTTTGCAGGGCCTGCGACATCTGCAATGTACCCTCACTGGCAGAAACCTAAGCTCAGTACATGCCCTGCTGTGAGGGGCATAGAGTCAACCTGGTGTTAACAGCTCCACATCCTCCTGTTCTGGCACAAGAGAAATAAAACCATGAGCAAACTGAACCCAGAGCCTGCATTTGATGTTTGCAGACAGCCCTTGGCTGCTCGCTTGCATGCTGGGGCAAAGCAAAGCAGTGCTTCCCCACTCTCTTCTAGGTGAAGACCTGCTGGGCTGGATAAGAGGAGGATGTTCATGTCTGGAGCTCAGCTGAGGGTTTGAGCAGTCAGAAACAGCCATACATTCACAGCTCCAACCCCTCCTGCTCCTCTCACTGGCTGTTGGCAGGAAGCTTTCATTCAGCACACCGGTCACGCTGACCTTCTGCTTTGCAGCAGCACATTTTCCCAGCAAAGGAAGCTGTGACCAAGGCAAACTGCTCTCCCAGCTGGGAGGTGCATAGTCTGGGGTGAGTTCCTCTACACAAATACCCTACCCCTCAGGACAGGGCTGCCATCCCACCTCTGAGTGAGCAGCACCTGCTGGTGTTGCTACAGCTCTCTTGAATATTGCATTAGCTGTTGCAGGCAGCGCTCCCACCCCCGACAGCAGCAGAGAAATCCCAGCCCCAGTCAACATCTCTGTCTCCTGCTGTGTCCCTGCATGCTGGATGCTTCGAGGAGGTGGCCAGCCACTGCAGGAAACAGCCTGGGTGCTAGAGGCAAGAGTTACTAGATTTTTACAAGTCAAGAGCGAGCAAGGCTGTGCCTTTTACAGGAAACACTGCACTTACTCACCGGTCACATGAGGCTCTGGAGGAGGAAGGGTAAGCCCTGAGAGCCCAGCAAGTTCCCACAAGGACACTTTGTCAGCCCCAAACCCTTCTGCTTCTGCACTAGGTGCAGGCGAGCCAGAGCCTGAGCCTGTTTGCTCAGCAGGTGAGGCACTGCAACGCCACTGTTGGGCTGAAGGCACAAACTTGCACCCTGGCACCTCATGTAGGAACCTGACCTGAGAGATGGCATTTCACATTTTCTGACCTCAGGTATGGTGCTGCTGCTGCTCAGGGCAACTCTCTGCTCTAGAGCAGCCACTGAGGAAAGAGCTGGTTTTCAGCAGAGCAGGTCAATCCTTCACCCTGACAGGAGGAAGCAGCAGATCTCAGCCTTACCCATACACCAAGGCATGTGAAAGCAAAGACACTGTTGGCCAGAGCACACAGCTCCCCTCCATGTCAAGCATCCACAGCACTGCATAGGAAGGGGGAAGCATGGCCCAGAAGCTACTCCTCCTTGCCCTCGAGCATGCTGCAACACACACACCCACGACTTTTGCCCCCTCAGTGCGCTCCAGAACTTGTTGAGCCCTGAGCAGGTGCCAGGTCTTTTGTATGGACTTGCAGCAAGCAATCTGCACTGGAAGAGAACAGCTCCACCTCAAGCTGGAGGTGTTCATCCATGGTCCTTTCTGCTCAGAGAGTGATCTGAGGACATTCAGCAGCCCTACTCTCCCCAGGTGACAATGACCCCAAAACCTTGTCTTCTCACAGCTTCCAGCAAGCACACACCAACCAGAGCAGGTCCAACACCAGGACAATGTATTTGCTCCACTTTCCTTTTTCACACATCAGTGGGTGCCAAAATTTGCAAGCAGCCCTGGAGCTGGGCAGGCAGATCTAGTTGCAACAGTACTGACTTCAGCACAGGGTCCTTCCTCCCTGCCTCCCCTCAGAGCAGGGACAAACTGGGCTCTTCCTGGTGTTGCTGCTTGGAGCCTGCCCAGATGCTCCTCAGCCTCCCAGACACCAAAGCAGCCTGAGAGGTGGTCATCCTGGCAGTCCTGTGTCAGAGGCACCTCCTGGGGTGCAGAGGCTCCCAGGAACCCTTGCTGGGTCCACAGAGACACATTTCACTGTGCACTGAGCCATAGGAGAGCTATACAGCACACAGCAGGGACATCTCCATCTGAGGAGAGAAGCTTCCAAGTCCCTGTCAGGGCAGTCTTCAGCTTCTATCCACCAGGAAGACAGAACTTGGACCAGAGAGGAGCCCAGCAAGGTTCAGCTGGGTCCCTGTCAGCACTGCCAACTCCAAGTATCTGGAATTTGGTGCTTCCCCATTCAGGGGTGCCCAGCTTTGTGGGATGGCAATTCCTGGAACAGATGTCTGGGGCCATGCGTGACTCGGCCCTGAGTCACCAGCTCCCGGCAGCCCAGCCCCACCACGCCAGGCCCTGACCCGCAGCAGGGCAGCGTGGGTGTGGAGCCAGCCCTCTCCTGCAGCTCCTTCCTGCTGCCTGGAGTGTTGCAGGACTAATCCTGCTCCTGAGCACAGCAACTGGGCAGTCTTGCAAGCTACACCCAGTCTCAGGTCACCTCTTCTGCTGGGGACAAACCAAGGGAAACTGAAAAAAACCCAACATTCCACCTGCAGATCCTGGGGTGGCATCATCCAGGGACTAAGTCCCCAGTGCTACAGCTCCTCTCACCCAGCCAAGTCCACAGCCCCCACCATACTCCCACCAGGCAGATCCACAGGTAACAAACATCCCAAAACTGAACTGAGGAACAAAACAGAAAGTTTAATGCCTCTTTTGCTCTTCTCTAATCACCTCTCATGCAGTTCAGTGCCACCCCACGAGCAGGGAGAACCCTGCCAACAGCCCCACAGGCAGGACTACTTGGCAATCCCCCAGCTGAGACTGTCTGGGGGTGGTGAGGAGTCTTCTTCAGCTTGGTTGGGCTCATCTTCAGCCCACAAATCCACAGGATGCTGCAGGCTGGCTCGTTCTGGTCACTTGGTCCAGCTGCCATCCAAGGTCCCGGTGATGAGAGTGGCTACATTCAACAGTTCTTCAACTGGCAGCTTTAGTTACTAGACAAGGACATAAAGCTTGCCACTGAAGAACTGCTGCTGGTTAGCCAGGAGTGAGGCAGCAGGGCAGCACCTGGGAAAGGAACACACACATCAGAGCCAGGGTAGAACCACACCGAGCTGAGACACCACCCACAGCAGCCACCCAGGCAGCAGAGTTGCTCCTCTCCCCCATCCCAGCACCAAGCTGTGATCCATCACCTCATCTTTCCCTCCTAGGAAGCTCCTCTGAGCTGAGATCCCGCAGGATCCTCACCTGGCACAGGGGCTCTAGACGCAGCTCCAACCTCAACTCTCCCCAGCCCTCCCCTCTCCCGAAGCAGGTGGGGTATGTGAGCCCCAGCAGCTGCTGCTGGCCCTAAACCCGCGTGTGACAGGCAGAGACATCAAGGACATCTATAGCAGAAAACAAGGATAAGACAACCTGGTCTGGCAGGGACCAGCGGGGAGGCCACGGCAGGTTACGGCATTCCCTGGCTGCTCACCTCCGGCATCCGCACTGGCAGGGTCCCACCTGGCCAGGGGCCAGCAGCTGTCTGCCGGGGAAGACACTTTGGCAGGCGGCTGAGCCAGGCCAGCACCAGGGGGAATTTTGGGGAACGCAGCCTTCTTCTGTGTCATTTTGTCAGACACCAACCCCAGGGCCTGGTGTGGGATCCCCCTTCTTCCCCCTCCCCCTAGGATAAACCTTCTTTCTTTCTGCAGTCTCTTGGCTGCAGGGATCGACTTCTGGGAACCCCCTGGGGGTCTGGTCCCACCGAGCAGGGCACACAGACGGCCCAGGGAACCTCCCAGTCTGCTCACCAGGGCAGCTGCCCTGCATCATCCTCCTGCCAGCGTCACCTCAAAGGCACTCGAGCTCCCGGCTGGCACCGAGCCTTCTCGGGAGGGGGCTGGGGGGAGGCCGGAGTCCCGGTGGGTGTCGCGGCGGGGGGCTGCGGGGAAGCTGACGGCGCGGGGCCGGTGGCGGCAGCCGGGGAGCAGCAGCAGCAGCGGCGGCGGGGCCTGGCTGGGATGCCGAGCATTCCTGGCGTGCCGGGTACATCTGGTCCGGATTCCAGCGAGCGGGACCCGGCCCTGCTCCACCCCCGCCGGCCCGTGAATCAGCACCCGCCGCTGAGCCACCGGCCCCGTCAACACCGGGGGCCCTGCAGACACCGACAACTAAGAGTGGAAAATCTTGCCCGTAATACGTCTCTTTCCCACCTCTTTTAGGCACCGTCAGAACCCCCCAGGCACTGGGAAAGGCCCCGGTGGGACCTCGCCGCGCTAATAAAACCCGCTGAAGCCCCAGCTGGTGCTTCCCACCCGGTTTAACCGGGTCACCCCCTCCCCCCAACGTCTCCCCTCTCAGTAAAACCAATTCCTCCTTCTCCCCCTAAAGGAGACAGCTTCCCTCCACAGTAACGCTGGTCTCTTCGCTCCCCCCAGGACACCCCACCGATCTCCATGCCCCCTATGCTGCTCGGGATGCTCCGGTCCATGCCCACGACCGGGAGCGGCCTCAGGTCAAAGTCTGCCCAGCCCGGTCTCAGAGTGAAGGTCACCCTCGGGGCGGCCACCGCCCGTCGCGAGGCGGCCTTGGCCACGGCCCCGCCCGCCCCGCCGGGACCCCCTCGAACGGGGACCGCGCCCCGGTCCTAACCCGCCCCCCCCCCCAGCCACCCCCGCTACTCCGCCCCGACGCCACCGGGGGCGAGGCCGCCTGGCTCCGGCAGCGCCCACAGAGCCCCAGGAGTGTCATACAGAGGTAAGTACTCCCCCGACCCCATCACCACCCTATCCCGAGAAAAGGTGACCTTCCCCGCGAGACTATAGGGCGCGGCGGAGCTGTTAAGCCCTTCGACACCCGGTGAGCCGGCGACCCCGTGCAGGGGTTCAGCTGTCCTTAATGCACGCCCCAGCACAGCCCCATCAGACCCACCTGCGCGGCGCAGCCAAACGGCAGCTGGCGGCGGCAGCGCCGCCGGACTACCACCACCACCGACCCGGACCCGGTGCCGCTGCCTCCCCCCGCCGCCGCGCGCGCCGGCTCCCGTCTCGGATCAGCTGGCGGAGTCATGACGCAGCCACCCACCGGCCCCACCCCTGGCCAATCACCTCCCAGCACAGGCAGTGATTGCCCCGCCCCCGCCGAGCCCGCCCTCCGCTAAGATTGCTGCAGTCTCTCACCAATGACCACCAAGCACAGATCGCCGTTCGACCAATGGAAAGGCAAAGCCGGTGCCTTGCCCTGCCCCCTCTGATGGAGGAGCACAGGACCAACCGGCGGTTGCCTAGGAAACAGCTAGGCCCACCCCGCCGCGGGACATGCTGGGAGGTGTAGTGCAGAGTGGCGCTCCCGGCATGCATCGGGTGCTGTGAGTTGGCATTTTCAAGAGGGTGAGGAGGCGGGGGGTCGAGGTGGAGGAAGGCGGCTCTTAACAGGGCCGGCCCTGCTTGTGGGCTCATAGTGAGGCGCGGCGCTGTCGCGGGGCCGCCCTATCCGTCCCCGCCCGCCCGCCCTCGGGCGCCTCCGCCCGCGTCTTTCAGCGCCGGGGCCGATGACACAGCCCCGATTCCGAGAAGTTGCTCTAAGTCGGCAGCCAATCAGAAGTGAGCGCTCGCTGCTCGCACCAATGGGTGGGCGCGGAGGGCGGAGTCACGGGAACTCGGCTGACCCCGATGACTTGGCAGCGCCGCGCGATGACTGGACAACTTCTTTAAAGGGGCTGCGCCTGCCGTGCTCGACCCAGGACGGAGTCCGGGGCACCGCAGGGCAGGGGCAGCCCGGCCGGGCAAACCGGGGACCTGCGGGCAGCCACGGTGCTCCCGCTGCCGTCCCGGGTCCAGCGCGGCGGGCGCAGCCCCTTCAAAGAAGTTGTCCAGGGGCCAAGTCGGTGTTTTGGGGGGGACATGGAGAGTGTCGGCTCTGTGGGATCCCTTTAAGGACGTTTCCTGCCCTTCGCCCTAGTAACAGCTGATTGCAGCAGGCAGGGGGCGGGGAGCCAATGGGCTGCTTCCACGTCCCACCCACGTGACTCCCACGCGCTGTCGCCGCCGCCGCGCCATGCGGCGCGGCCCGGCGGGAGTCTCCTGCACCCTTAAAGGGGCCGAACGGGGTCCGGCCCCAAAGGGTATCTAGGCAGCCTTCTCTGGGGATAACGCCGCGATCACCAGCCCCACGCTGGGCAGCAGAGCCCAGTCGTCACTCAGGCGCTGGCCGCAGGACCCAGCTCGGCTTACAACGACGAAAGCCAGGCAAAACCGGGGCCGCTCCGCCGCGGCCCCCGCAAACTTGCGAGGACTGCGCTGGGTCCCACGGAGAGGAAGGCAGGAGAGCCCCGGGGCAGAAGGGGCGGCCTGGCCCCACTGCCTTGCACCAGCTTGTTCCCCGGCACTCACCTGCTGCCGGTGGGGTCCGCCCGCCGCAGGGACCCCTTTAAGGCTGGCTGCCTCGTCAGCGCGGCTCGCCCGACTCCAGCTGACAGCCCGGAGCGCCTTTGACGTCACGGTGACCTCAGCCAGGCGCGTCATGCCCCACTGTCTGCCCATCTATAGGCACCGCGCCCCGGCCTTGCGCAACAACCTCCCCTCTCCCTTCCTCCCTCGCACGCCGCACGCCCCGGTGGCCGCTGGAGGGAGCCCGGCCCTGCATACCGAGCGGGGCTCCGACCCCTGCTCCCTGCTGGGGCATCCCCTGGGGGCACCGGGCTTAGTGGGGTCTGTGTGTTGTGTCCCATTACTGTACCCCCCCCCCCCACACACACACACTGCACACCCCGCACCCTCCGGGCACATGGCGGCGCGGCGGCCGCATGTGACCGCCGTCACCTGACCAACATGGCCGGGGCCCGCGCCGCCCCCGCCGCCGCCCGCCGCGGCTGAGCCCGCCGCCGCCAGGTAACGCGGGGCGTGGGCCGGGCGCTGCCGGGGCCCTGGGGCGGTGAGGGACCCTTCCCCCCGCGGGGTTGAGGGTGAGGGCCCCCAAGACGAATCCTCGAGCCGGTGGGACTCAACCTGGCTCTTCTCCCCGCGCCCAGCAGCTGGGCCCTGGGGCTTGGTCCCGGTGCCGGGGGCTGCCACTCCGGCCGTGACCTCTGGCTTGGTGCTTGGGAATGATCCTCGGTGATGGGCATGCTCCCTTGGGCATCTCCGGGGGCTGCCTGTGCCCCTGGCCCTGGGATTGTAGGGGTACCTCATATGATCACCTTGCCCATCACTGGGGCTGCGGAGGACACATCATATCGTGTCCCTTGCACCAGCTCTTGGGGCTTCGAAGGCCCCATTATGTCCTCCTCCCTAGCTACAGAGGTCCGATTGTGTACCCCGTACTAGCCCCAGGGCAGTGGAGGTGCCATCATGCCCCTTCTCCCTGATGCTGCAACAGTCCCATTGTGTCCCCTTCCCCAGCATGGTCACATTGTGTCTTCCCACCACCTGCAGCAGTGCTATTATGTTTCTCTCCTTGGCTGTGGAGGTCCTCCAGCCTTGTGGCTGCGGAGTTCCTATCCTCTCCCTTTCCATGGCCCTGTGGCTGTGCAGGCCCCAGGATATCCCCCTTCCTGGCCCCGAGAGCTATCGAGGTCCCACTGTGGCCCCCTTCCTGGATGCAGAGGTTCCCATCTTGTCTTCGCCAACTGTAGCTGGTTCCTTATCACCCTCGCCCCACTCAATACAACAACTTTTGACCAGGCTCCTAAACCCAGTATTTTTTCACCCTGGGGTGATAACGGAGAAGTGAAACTTCCTACTGGTGCCTGTGCAGCCTGGGGATCTGGGGGAGGGCAAGGACGGTGTCACATTCATCTTCTCACTCTTGGACTCTCTGGGCCACTTTTCTTCCAGCAGAAGCCAATATGGATGCCTTCCTCCGGAGTGTGGAGCAGGACCTGAACATTGACCACCGGCAGCTGGCTGCTGCTGCTGAGAGGACCCACGTCACTGCCTTCGTCCCGGTGAAATGGCTGGCGAGCCTCCGAGAGCGCCGGGTGCTGCCCAGCCTGTGCCCACGCCCGGAGGGGCTGAGCGACGTGGAGGTGAGGACATTCCTGCAGCACTCTGTGCAGAAACTGCCCACGGGCTGGACCCGGGTGGAGATCCACGGCTTGCGGAAGGACCGGTTGGCATACCTGCTGCGGGCGCAGCCCCCCACCTCCGAGCAGCATAACGGCAGCCTGGAGACCCTGCACGGCTTCATGCAGAGCGTCGCCTCTCAGAACTACCGGAACCTCTGGTGCCAGGCTCACCGCCTCTATGTGCAGCCCTACCAGCATGCCCACGTGCCGCCCACCCTGCCTGCCCTGGATGTGCTGCGGGCTGCCCTGCAGAAAGCTTATGGCTGCCCTGTCCTTCAGGTGGGCAAGAGCGTGCCCAGTGCTTCCCCTGCCAAGGAAAGCGTGGCAGCCACCAAGGGGGTTCCCTCCTGCCCCAACGTGCTGCAGGCAGAAGCTCTGCTGGAGTCAGCTGACATGCTGTATGTCATCTACCCTTATGTGCAATACTGTTTGCATGACATTGTGACTTTCAGCCCGGCCAAGCTCACCAACAGCCACGCCAAAATCCTCTTCCTCCTCTTCCACGTGCTGCAGGCCATGAGGGCTTGTCACCAGGCGGGTCTGGCTTGTGGTGCCTTCTCCCTTCGGGATGTGGCAGTGGATGAGAAGCTGTGCAGCCGGCTCCGCATCAACTTCAGAGACTATGAGGGACCAAAGAGGGAGGAAGCAAATCTGGAGGCTGGCTTGGAGCCAACGAGTGAGCAAAGCAGTGCTGGCGTGCGAGGGCAGGAGGCAAGGTGCACCGCCTGCCAGAAGGACCTCCGAGACCTGGTGTTGCAGTGGGTGCATGGGCAGGTCAGCAACTTTGACTACCTGATGCGTCTAAACAGTTTGGCTGGGAGGAGAATGGGAGACCCCAATTATCACCCAGTTCTTCCATGGGTGGTGGACTTCACTACCAAAAACGGCAAGTTCAGGGACCTACGGAAATCCAAGTTCCGACTCAACAAGGGAGACAAGCAGCTGGACTTCACCTATGAGATGACCAAACAGGCATTTGTTGCTGGTGGGTCTAGTGGGGAGCAGCTCCATGTCCCCCATCACATCTCTGATGTCCTTTCAGATATCACCTACTACGTGTACACGGCTCGGAGGACACCCAAGGCGGTGCTGTGCTGCCACGTGAGGTCCCAGTGGGAGCCCAACGAGTATCCAGCCAGCATGGAGCGCATGCAGAGCTGGACCCCAGATGAGTGCATCCCGGAGTTCTACACGGATCCCTCCATCTTCCGATCCATTCATCCAGACATGCCCGACCTGGATGTGCCTTCTTGGTGCAGCTCCTACGAAGAGTTCATTGAAGTCCACCGCATGCTGCTCGAGAGCCGGGAGGTGTCTCAGGACCTCCACCACTGGATTGATCTCACTTTTGGGTACAAGCTGCTGGGGAAGGATGCTGTCAAGGAGAAGAATGTCTGCCTTCATCTAGTAGACAACCACACGCATCTGACCACTTACGGGGTCGTGCAGCTCTTTGACCAGCCTCATCCCAGGCGCATGGTGGGACCTGCCTACACCCCTGCTGAAGCTCCAGCCATTGCCCGGCCTCTTCTCCAGAACATCCGGGAGACTGTCTTCGTGGAGGATATCCAAGGGCAGGTGATAGATGCAGTTAATGGTTTGGTCCTGGAGGCTACCCCCAGTGAAACCACCTGGTCTGGGGAGAAACCCATGGCTGGTGAGGATGATTTAGAGCAAGGCACAGAAGCCCTGGATTCAATTTCTGCTAGCAGTAGAGCTGCTGACCAGCCCTGTGCCACTGTGCCTTCAGCACAGCCCTCCTCCACCCTCCCTGCTTATGCTGCCGAAGGTAAAACCTCAGGTGTCCGACCTCTCCGTCGGAGCAAGCCAAGTGCTGTGGATCAGGCTGACATGAAAATCACTCTTCCTGAAGGCTTCAATCCACTGCAGGCCCTGGAAGAACTGGAGAAACTGGACAATTTCTTGGTAAAAGGCCTAAGCAGTGAAATGCAGCTACTGGAGCAGCCATGGGAAGAGTCACCCCTGGGTATCTCAGACCTCTTCCAGAGGGACATGCAAGCTTTGGGCATTCTGATAGCTGAGATTGTATTTGCACCGAGGATTCGTCCTTCCAAGCCTGACGCATCCCTGTTGGAGCGGTTCCTGATGGTGCGCAATCTGTGTCGCTACTATCCCAAGGAGATCCCAGCCCCACTCCAGCATGTGCTGCAGGTCCTGCTGCAGCTGAGAGTGCCAGTGGAGAAGCTTCTGAAGCCCAGGCTGGGCAAGGGCACAGTGCAGTTATTTGAATACAAACCCATCTCCCAGGGCCTCCCCCCACCCTGTCCCACACAGCTCCTCAGTCCCTTCAGCTCTATCATTCCCTTCCCCACATACTTCCCAGCGCTGCACAAATTCATTTTCACCTACCAGGCAAAGAAGATCGAGGATGAAGGCCAGGGCCGGGAACTTGTCTTCCAGCTGTGGCAGCAGCTTGAGGGGATCCTTTCTGAAATCACTCCTGAAGGTTTGGAGATTCTTCTGCCCTTCATATTGTCTCTGATGTCTGAGGAGAACACGGCTGTCTACGCAGCATGGTATCTCTTTGAACCCATTGCTAAATCCCTAGGTCCAAAGAATGCCAATAAGTACTTGCTCAAGCCATTGATTGGAGCCTATGAGACCCCCTGCTACCGCCATGGCAGGTTCTACCTCTACACAGACTGCTTTGTGGCCCAGCTGATCGTGCGCTTGGGGCTGCAGTCCTTCCTCCTGAACCTGCTGCCACACATCCTGCAGATTCTTGTTGGCATCGAGAGCTCGCGGGAGGAGAGCAAATCCCTCCTTGGCACGGCTGAAGATGATGAAAGTGGAGGGCAAAGCCCTGTGTCGTGTGTGTTTGGGGAGGAGATCAAAATGGATGTGGAGCACAGCTCTGCTGCTCTTGACCTCCTTGACTACACCTCTGGTGTCAGCTTCCACGACCAAGCCTTCCTGCCTGAGAGCGAGGACTTCCAGAGTGGCCTCTATGTCGGGGAGTCCCTGCAGCCTCAGGAGCAGGAATCGCTCAGCCTTGGGAGGCTGAGTGACAAGAGCAGTGCCAGTGAAGTGTCCCTGGGAGAGGACAGACCTGTGGATGGGGACTCTCAGAAGGACAAGAGCAGCTTGAAGTCGATGGACAGCAGCCAGGACCTGAAACAGAGTGAGGACTCTGAGGAGGAGGAAGAGGAGCATGAGGAAGAGGAGCATGATGATGCTGCAGTTGTTGCAGAGCTGGCAGTGGCTGTGGATGCTGGTGCCTCTGTGGATGTCACCCTGGCTGACGACAGCAGTGAGCCAGAGGATGGAGAGGGAGAGGAGCTGCCAGATCACTGCGATGACAAAGAGCAGACAATACTCCTGGGTAAGACCCTGCTGGCATTGAGCCTTTCTGCTGAGCATGGCAAACACTCCGTGAAAAGCAGTGAGGGGAAAAGGGACAAGAAGCGAGTGCAGATTTGGGGGTGCCCACGGTCCCAGCTTGGGGACAGCAACAAGACCAGTGTAAGAGGCCAGGAGGCCAGGCCTCTACTGAAGTGTATAGATCTGAGACCTGGTAAGCTGCTGGTGGGGCAGGCAGGGTCTGGGCAGCAGCAGGGTGATAGCTAATCTGCGCCGTGCCGGGCTCTGTCCTTGCAGCTGGTTTTGTTTTGCAGACACAGCCTGTAAGATGGTGAGGTGGCTCTCAGCCAAGCTGGGCCCTACCGTTACATCCCGCTTCATCGCCAGGAACCTGCTCCGTCTGCTCACCTCCTGCTACGTTGGTAATGTCTGCTCCTCCTTGGACCCCAGGGTCCCAGGGTGGGCTGTGCCCCAGACTGCTCTGCTGGGTGCCTGGTGGCTTGGGTTTAGCCCTGCTGCTTCAGCTCATGATGTTGTCTCTGGGCAGGCCCTACCAGGCAGCAGTTTGTACCGAGCAATGATGAGAACAGTCCCCTGAGTACAGGAAATATCTACCAGAAGCGGCCGGTGCTGGGAGATCAGGTGTCCAAGCCTGTGCTGGCCTGCCTGCTGCATGTGGCATACCTGTATGGAGAGCCTGTCCTCACCTACCAGTACCTGCCCTACATCAGCTACCTGGTTTGTATTTATTGCCTTTTCTCCTCTTCTTGTGTGTGCTGGGGGTGGCAGCTCTGTCCAGGCACAGGAGGAGGATCACCGAATGTTAGGGGCTGGAAGGGACCTTGAAAGATCATCTAGTCCAAAGCCCCTGCCAGAGCAGGATCACCTAGAGCGGATCACATAGGAATGCATCCAGGCAGGTCTTGAATATCTCCAAAGAGGGAGACTCCACAACCACCCTGGGCAGCCTGGTCCAGGATGCACAGTAAATAGCCCAGCCTCACCAGGAGAGCCTCCTGCATCAAAATTTGTGCTTGGCTGAGCTCCATTTGGGCCAGTGTGGGCCGAGCAGCTTTGGCTGCATTGGTTCTCTGGAGGGGCTGTGCTGATGCAGCCAGAAGTGGCACCTTCAGGGCTCTCATGAGCTCCAGCCTGCTCCCAGCGAAGCACGCAGCTGCATTGGTGGGCTTTGCTCTGTAGCAAGCCTTGGCCACCGTGGATCTGCGTGGGGCTGCTGCAGCTCCTCCTGCACCATTTCAGCTGGGGGTTTTCCCTGTCAGAGCTATCACTGGTGTGGGTGAAAGCAGACAAAAAGCTTTTCTTTTGCTTTGCTGGGCAAGTGTGCTGAAAGAGAGCTGGCATCAGGGTGGGATTGTGATAATGGGCAGGTGGAGCAGCTTGGGCTGCTGGGGCACTGCTGGAGCAAGGGTTTTTGAGAGGTCTGTGTGGGTAGATAGGGGATGAATTAGGGAGAGGCTGAAGTTGTGGGTTTTTTTTTCAACTGTATACAACCTGACCAGGCTTACAAACTTCTCAGCTTGAAATTCATGGCTGAATAGCAAGAAGAAAACGTGTGTGATGCAGCTTGGTGGAGAAAACAGGTTTTCATGTGTATAGAAAAGAAAACCCCAACCAAACCCAAGGTTTTGAATGTTTAAAACAGACTTCTTCTTTCTTTTTTTTTCAGTGGCTGCACACACTTGGGCTATGGATTCCTGGTTAAATGGAAAACTTCAATAGCTTTTTTCTCCCCTTTTTTGATAATTTAGACCTAGAGGAAAAGAGGCCACAGCTGTTCATTTAAAGAAAACAAAAAGGCATTGTCAGTTTTTCCAGCCTTGAAGGGGGAGATTTGGTGTGGGTTTTTTTTTTCAGGGGGAAAATTCTCCACCCAGTTGCAATCATAGCTCCAGCTGTTCTGCTTTGCTTTACTAAACTCACTGCTTGGGGGTGCTGGGAGGGGGGGGGGGGGGGGGTATTAATACCCCTGTGACCAGCATCTGGCAGCCTGATACTAAAAGCAGTGAAACTCGCAGGTCACAGATAGGATAAAGTCAATCCTTCCTGCAGGATTTGGCAGAGTGGGTATTGAGTGAGAGGAAGAGCCTCTGTGATGAGCTGGAAGATGGCAGGTGTACAAGAAATAATAGCAGAGACTGGGAATTGTTTGTGGGTTTTATTGGCTCTCTTTTCCCTGGGTGTCTGATTTGTCTGGGAGTTAGGAAATAGGACAATCTAGAAAGGAATCTTTGAGCGTTGCTGCTGATCTTGTTAACTCTTTGGCTTTGCTCTAACCAGCTTTGGAGCACTGTCAGCAAGAAAAGGATGTGCCTCATGCTGTTATTAGCTGCTGGATTTCTAGAAGTCAGCAGCAGGTTTGCTCATCATTTGTGCTTGGATGTTTATTAAGCTGGGAAGAGGGGAGATTGAAAGTGGATATTAAGAAGAAATGCTTTACAGTGAGAGTGGTGAGACACTGGAAAAGGTTGCACAGGGAGGTTGTGGATGCCCCCTCTCTAGAGGTGTGCAAGGCCAGGTTGGATGGGGCCTTGAGCAACCTGGGCTGGTGGAAGCTTTCCTGGAACATGTCCCTGCCTGTGGCAGGGCGTTGGGACTAGATGATCTCTAAGGTTCCTTCTAACCCAAACCATTCTGTGATTCTATTTCATGCAAGGGCTGTTCCCCTGCAGTATGTGCATCCAGGCTCAGTGTGGCATGGGATGAAGACCCTGATTCTTGCTTTTAGTGCCCTGTGTAATAGGTTTTCCCTCTTCCTGGCCTGGCAAATTATGCTTGGAGATATCCAGGCTGGTGATGGTCTGAGCCAGTCTGAGGTTGTCTCTCTCCCCTCATGAGTCTTTCCAGCTGTGGAAGCGTCCTGCAGGGAAATGCTCTCCAAAGGGTGCCTGTGAGCTTGGGGATGTGGTACCCCACTTTCAGGCTCACCCCTTGAGCACAAGACAGCAGTCACTATCGAGACTGAGCACTCAAGTTGGTCCTGCCGGGGCTGTGACCAGCACTACCATGCTGGGTTTTGAGGCTGAGCTTGATGGTGTGCTGCTGGGGTGGCACTGAAGGACTCCTCTTGCAGGTGGCACCCAGCAGTGGGGCCGGTGGGGGCCGGCTGAACAGCCGGAAGGAGGCAGGGCTCCTGGCTGCTGTGACCCTGACTCAGAAGATGGTGGTGTGTCTCTCTGATGCCACACTGATGGACATACTCCCCAAGATCAGCCAAGAGGTGCTGCTCCCAGTGCTGGGCTTCCTCACTTCGCCGACCATCGGGTGAGTGTCGCAGCGTGCTGTGCCTGCAGCGGGGACTGGCTCACCCAGGGATTTGGAAATGGTTCTGTGAGGGCCTTAATGCTCCTGGGGTTGTGGGGCTGCTCTTGCCTTCATGTGCACCTCCTTGCCCTGGTACACAGCATGCACATAGAGCATGTGGTGTGGGAGAGCTTCTGATGACACAGACAAGGCAGGAAGCACGAAGCAGAGGAGGGGAAAAAGGGATCTGTGGAGGGCAAGCTGGTAATGGTTGTCCTCTCCAGTTTCCCCAGTGGTGCCCAGGCCCGTACTGTCCTCTGTGTTAAGACAATCAGCCTGATTGCCTTGATCTGCCTGCGGATTGGGCAGGAGATGGTGCAGCAGCATTTGAGCGACACGGTGAGAAACTTCTTCGGGGCCTTCTCACTGCTGCAGGAGCTGCAAGACCAGGTCAGTGATGTGGTCCTCCTGCCATCCCCCAGTACCCAGCTGCATGAATGTGGTGGGCATGGCATACCTGCATACACCAGTACTGGTGTCAGCAGCAGCCAGCCTAGGCTGTGTTTGTGTAATGAATGATGTGGTGAGGGCATCTGATCTTCAGCATCTTCCTGTTTGCTCTTGTCCAGGGCTTGACAGCAGAGACACTGAGCACCTCTGAGGTGCCGCTGATGGAGGTGCCCCTTTCAGATGGGAAGCTGCTGGCCCTGGATCCATCCATGCTGATGGAGTTACAGAAGGTGTTTAACCCTGAGATGGCCTACATCACCTACATCCCCTTTTCCTGCTTGCTAGGTATGGCTTGGCCACCATCTCCTAGGATTTGTGAGAGCTCCATGCTTTCCACACACATCCTGGACCTGAACTCAGGAGGAGTTAGAGGGCATGCTGGGGGAACCCCACAGCTTGGTCTGCTTGTTGGGTCAAGAGCCCATTGGGCTTCAGGCTGCTTTGGCTGGAAGCAGCTTGTGGCTGGCTTGTGAGGGATGTTGTGTTCTCAGCTGACCCTTGATGGTGGAGGGTGGTGGTGGGGAAATTCCTTGCCTTGAAGCCATCTTCTCTTTCTTCAGGTGACGTTATCCGGACGGTTGTGCCCAACCACTCGCTGGTTGAGAAGTTGGCCAGCCTCTACCTGGAGAATGTGAACCCCAAGAGCCTGCAGGCCGTTAGCCTGGAGCAGACAGCAAGTGCAGCGTGCTCAGACCAAGATATGCGAGGGACTGAGCCCTTCTCTAGCCCCCAGGAGGACAGTCACTCCGGCACTTTTGGGAGCGTGCTGGTGGGGAACCGCATCCAGGTCCCTGTGGACACGCAACGTGAGGGCCTTGGCTTACTTCGCCTCAGTGCTGGCACTGATGGCTTTATCCCCAGCTCATCCAGCGAGGAGAACACCCTGAAGCAGGACCTCCCTCGCAGCACCCACATGTTGTGTGGGAACTGGCTGGCCTACTGGCAGTATGAGATCGGGGTGAGCCAGCACGACCCCCGCTTCCACTTCCACCAGATCAAGCTGCAGAGTTTCTCAGGGCATTCGGGGGCCATCAAGTGTGTGGCACCACTGGGCAGCGAGGACTTCTTCCTCAGTGGCAGCAAGGACAAAACCGTCCGGCTCTGGCCCCTGTACAACTACGGGGACGGCACGGGCGAGGTGCCCCCGCGCTTCACCTACGCCGAGCACAAGAAGTCTGTTTTCTACGTCGGCCAGCTGGAGGCACCGCAGCACGTGGTGAGCTGTGATGGGACTGTGCACATCTGGGACCAGTTCACGGGTAAGAGGGACAAGGGTGAGGGCTGCCTCCAGTCTCTAAAGACAGAGAGAGGCCATACTGAGTTTTGATGGCCCCTGTTAAACAACCAGTGCAGGACTGGAGGTTTGCTGCCTACCTTCTCTCTACACCTCCAGCTGTAACCTCTCTGTCACGCTTTCACAGGCAAACTCCTCCGCACTTTCGATGAACTAGACAGCAAAGTCCCCATCACAGCTGTGGCCACCATGCCACCTCCCTACCACAGCATCTCAGTGGCCAGTGCAGACTCTGTGCTGCGGTTCATTGATCACAGGAAGCCGGGACTACAGGTAGGGAGTCCAGAGCTCTGTGAGCCACCCTCCTCCGCCCCTGTGGTCCGTGCTGTGATCGTGGCTGTCCCAAAGCCAGCTCTGCTGACTCCATGAAAGCCAGCTGGGCCTTGTGCCCTGAACGCTGGGTGCCCTAGGCCTTTGTGGCCACAGAGCTGGTCTGTCTTGCAGCAGGAGTTCCGGCTGGGCAGCGGGGTGAGCGCGGGGCTGATCCGCTGCCTGGCCGTCAGCCCCAGCGGGCGCAGCGTCGTCGCCGGCTTCTCCTCTGGCTTCATCGTGCTGCTGGACACCAGGACAGGACTCATCATGCGGGGGTGGCCTGCCCATGAGGGGGACATCCTGCAGATCAAGGTGAGAGGTTCAGCTGGGATCAGGCTGCTCCGTTTCTGAAGTTGTGTTGAGCATCCTCCCTCCTTCTGGCACGTGCTGCTCGGCAGGGTTTGTCTGCTCCGTCCTCTGGGCCTTCGTCCATCTCCTGCTGTGTCCCTAAGAGGCTGCTTAAGCTGTCCTGCCCCATGGTTAGTGCTGTGGGTGACTGTTTTGGTCCAGCCTGTGCTGAATAGAGATCAGCCCTCCCAGATGTCAGTCCCTGCTGAGCTGCTCTGCGGCAGGGGCACGGAGGAGACACATCTCCTGCGAGGCAGTGGATGTGTCACTTTCTCCACAGGGCTCCCAGCCCCTCTGGGAGAGTGTCACTCTAATGAGTAACTCTTGTCCATATTTACCCTCAGGGAGCAGCGTTGGAGCTCCAATGTCCTCGACCCAAACGCAGGTTAAACAAAGTTCAGTGGTGTGGGTTGTTTACCCTCTCACTGCCTCTGCTAATAAGCACCTCCAGGCTCCTACCCTCAGCAGTGTGTTCTGCTGTCAGAGAGCCTCCCAATTCCTCTTCCTGAGAAGGAAAATAATCTGGCAGCTGGAGAGGGAGACTGCATGATGATCTCCTTACCCACTGCAGTAGTAACAGATGATAAATCAGTTGTGCTGAGTATCAGGAGGTTGGTGAGACGAGGCACAGCCCATCTCTTGGATGATAGTGCTAGAGAAGGTTGCCAGCTACCAGAGAGTTCTATAGCTTCCAGTGTCCACCTGGATGCTTTGTTACTGCTACTCAGTACCATCAGCTGCCTGGAAACAGCTGGGACTGTCCCAAGGCATTGGACTGGGACTGTTGGATTGTTGGCAGTTACCTGCTGATTCCATTTGCAGGGTGGGCCTGGGAAGTTGCCCTGCAGCAGTGTTGGCTCACTGGCCTTTCCTCTCCTGCAGGCTGCAGAGGGCAACGTGCTAATCAGCTCCTCTTCAGACCATTCCCTGACTGTCTGGAAGGAACTGGAGCAGAAACCTTTGCACCATTACAAGTCTGCATCTGAACCCATCCACGCCTTCGACCTCTATGGCAACGAAGTGGTCACTGGCACTGTGGCCAACAAGATTGGTGTCTACTCCATGCTGGAGTCCTCAGCTCTGCCCATCAGCACAACCAAACTGAGCTCAGAGAACTTCCGGGGTACGCTGACCAGCCTGGCAGTGCTGCCCACGAAATGCCATCTCCTGCTGGGCTCAGACAACGGAGTCATTCGCCTCCTGGCTTAGTCACCCCCGGCCCCAGGAGCTGGTGGTAGAGCTGAAAGCCGGCAGCAGCACTTGTGGAGGAGGCAGAGTTAGATGTTTCTGAGCAGAGGATGCAGGGAGGAGGTGCACTTCATGGTGAGCACTTGGTAAAGCATCTCTAACCTCTTTCTGTGTCTTTAAAAAGAAAAAAAGCCATAACTGAGAAACCTCCACTGCTGCTGGGAGAAACACTGGGCATTGTAGGTCACTGTCACCCCTGCAGAGAGGCCTGGAGCTTTCCCTACCGTCTGTGCCTGATCCCCAGGGGACTGTGAGCTGCCCTCCAGAGTAATATGGACCACAGGTATCCTTCCTCCTTCAGCTGAGGGGCAAGAGGTGCCCCTTGAGAAGAACACAACAGTATAGCTACTGCCACCTGCACATACCCTTCACTTCCACTCCTGAACCACTGAACAGTCTTACTAGGATAGCATAGGATGGGCCAGGGAACTGCTGCCTTTGGAGCTGTGTGGTGCCAGACATCTCCTCCTCCTGTGCTCTGTCTTCAAAGAGCAGAGAATGTTCTCTGTTAGCTCTAGGTTCTGCTGGCTGAGTGAGCCGGTATGGGAGGAGGAGAGGTTAAGCAGAGCACTTCTGCTGCCTTACTGGCTCCAGGGCAAAGACTGGAATGGAGGTCAGCCAAGGCACAAACCCCATCTGCTCCACCAGTTCATTTAGGAATGGGCTGCTGCAGAGGGACAGTTTGGGAAGGGAATGTGATCCTCTAGGGAGCCCAGAACTAGATGCTTCCATGAGGAGTTTGACGTCTAGAGCACTAGGGTAGGGATGGACTGTTGTTACTGGTTCCTGCCCCAGCAGCACTGCATGCTGTGATGCAGGGGTGAGGAATGCCCTTTTTTGCCATGCACTGGCAGTGTTTCTCAAGAAGTCCTCCTACTCCTCCCCCTTGTCCTGGTCAGACTCCTGGGGAAGACAGGACAGCAAAAAGGTGCTCAGTTTTGTCCCCTCCTGCCCTCGTAGGGTGACAGCTGGGACAGTCGGGAAGCGCGATCCATCATGGTCTCCTGTCCCCTTTGGAACAGCACCATCTGTTCCAGCCCCAAAGGTGAGGATTGTGTTCTTTGACCTAGCAGCAGGAGCAGTTGCCTCACTTCTATTGCAGCCTTTTTCCCATCCATCCTGCAGCCTAATCAGAGCCAGTATCAGGGGAGCGGGAAGCTCTTATCTTGGGCAGAGGAGGAGCCTTCTGTGAGTTGTCCTGGGAGGGGAATGGGCTTTCATCCAGCTGCTGCTTCATCTGAGCCACCTGCAGCTGGGAAGGCTGCCCTCTGCTTCCAGGGAGGATGGGGAGGTGAGCAGTTGGCCCTTGCTATCCTTCCCTACCCAAGGGGAGCTCTCAGCCCCGTGTTGCCTATTAACCATTTGCAATAGATGTAAATATTTACTTCTAATAAACTCTTTGAAAGAGATGCAGAGATGAGTGTGTGGAGAAGCTGTGGGCTGGATGGGGCCCCTGGGTGGTGCAGGGCTGGCTGTGGCTCTGCATTCAGCCCCCTCTTGTGTTCCTGGCTGAGCTGGAGGAGGGATGCTGGGAAGATGCTGTGCGTGTACAGTGGGACTCTGCTGCACAGGGCCTTGGATCTGCTTTCTAAGGGGAGATAGCTCCCCATGATACAGCAGCATGTCCCGAAGCAGATCCTGGTTGCAGAGCTCAGACCTTTCTCTACTCCATTGTCTGGGGTGAGTTTGAGAACCAAGAGCTGCTGCAAGGGATGGACGACTTGAAGTGCTGCAGTCCTGCAGACCCTTGACAATTCCCCACTGCTCCTGGGCACTGAGGACATGCACAGAGCAGGGAAGGGTCACTGCTCCTTGGCACTGAGGACATGGACAGAGCAGGGAAGGGTGCCCCTTGTTTGTGCATGACACACAACCACACAGGACAGGACTGCTGGAGTTCTGCCCTTCCCTGAGACTCTTCCTCTGTGCCACAGCAGTATCCATGCCACGGAGCCCAGCACTGGGGCCAACCCCCACTGCAGAGCTCTGGTGTGTGCTGTGCCCCCAGGGAGGTACCAGCTGCTCTTGGCTCAGCCCAGCCTGAGCATCACTGCCTCTTGCTTGGGTACATGGCCCCAGGGCCTTGGGCACCAGCCATCTGTTAAAACTGGTGCCTTGTGCTTGCTGCAGAAGCAGCTGGGACACTGGGAGTAAGTATCTGGGAGTTTCTGCAAAGAAAATTGCCAAGGCAGAGAGAGCCCCATGGCAATAAATACCCAGCCCCATATTTTCACTGAAGGCCATGAATAAAAGATTGCATTTCCAGCATGGGGAGTACATGGAAAGCAGAATCACTGCTAGGGCCAACTGACTTTTGGACAGAGTGTTCTGGATCTGGTAAACTCAATGTTGTCTTGGGGGGGTCTAGCAGCCCAAACTGTGTTCCCATCCCCAGAATGTGCCACAAATTCATTCTTGATCTGCAAACATTTAACTGGATGCTGGAAGTCAATATTTGCCTGACAGATTCTCAGATGGGGTGGTGCTGAAGGTCACTGTTGGTGGGTAGGAGAGAGGGGCTGGACAAAAAGCTGTTTGCCCCACACAGAGCAGCTCCCATGTGGACATGAACCACCCCAGGTAAGTGGCAAACAAAGGAGCTGACAGTAAATGGGGGCTCCTCCAGTAAACAGTTATTGTCTTCCTGGCAAAGCAGGGGTGAAGCTGGCAGAGGGTTAAAGGACAGGCACCACCAGGGAGGAAAGGGGTATTGAGGATTTGATGTGGCTGCAGCATTTGGGGCGAGGGAGGAAGGAGAATGAAACTGCCTCAAGTTTTGTTTCTTCTGCTTGGCAACTGAGATCTCAGCCCAGCAGTTTCAGGTGAAAGCAAGGACTGCTTGGAGAGTGGAAGCAGCCCCAGCAATTAAGTGCATGGCAGCTGTGCCAAAGGCTGGGCTTTGGCATGGAGGATTTTGTTAAGAGAAAAGAGGTGTTATTTCTGTTTAGAAGGGGGGTGGGGGGGAAGTGGCTGGGTGAAGCAGTGGCCAGGGAATTGGAGAGGTTTTATCTATGGCCTTAGAAGCCCTGCTCCTGCTGCCCCATGCAGGAACTGGACTGTGGGGGTGGGACAGGCTGGGTTTGCCAGCAAAGGGGGAAGGTGAGTGCTGGGAAGGGGAGGACTTTCTGCTCCAGGAAATACTGCTGAGGAACTGCTGTGGTATTTCATCTTCTCCCTGCAAAATCCCTCCTGGCCAGCACTTGCTGAGCGCCCGCAGCCCCGCCGAGGCAGGTTGGTGTCTCCAAGAGCCCAGGGCACAGCTGAGGATGCTGTGCCCATACCTCGGAGGTTTGCATGGGAGAGGAGCAGAGGCTTTTGTCTTCTTCCAGAGGCACAGTGTGTGCTGGACTAATGGAGTAAATACCACTTGCAAGCCAGAGAAATGAGGGCAGTGGGGTCAGAAATGCAGGATTCGAGCTGGGGAGCGTCATGTAGGAGCCTGGCTGTGGTTACAGCTCTGCTCTGGTGTGGGTTCCTGTTCC
Organism: Melanerpes formicivorus; assembly: GCF_026170545.1. Classification (NCBI taxonomy): domain Eukaryota; kingdom Metazoa; phylum Chordata; class Aves; order Piciformes; family Picidae; genus Melanerpes; species Melanerpes formicivorus. The sequence goes on along the minus strand of NW_027142381.1, from coordinate 4,872,889 downwards.
TCTCTGATTTCGCTGCCTTGGCATTGGACCCAGGAGCCCTGAGCTGTTTCTTTGCAGCATTGTTCATCTCCCTATTGCTTTCTGCAAGCTCCTGCGCCAACCTGTTTGGCCAGGTTGATAATTTTCTCCCTGTAGACCTGAAGAGGCTCAGCTCCCTGCTGCCAGGCAGCTGGAAATAACCTCTCTCTCTCTCTCTCTCTCCCTCGGCTGGTCCTTCTGTTCCAGAAATATGGTGTCTCTCTGGGCTCTGTGGCTCCTCTGCCTGTCTGCTCTGCACAGTCACCTAAGGGTAAGTTGCTTTCCTCCAGCCATGGTGGGGACCTCTGTGGTGTGAGTACAGCCAGCAAAGGGCAGGGGGAGCGAGGGGCACCTCCTGCACCAAACTGTGGGGCGGGGAACATTCTGCCTGAGAAGCCCTGGAAGGCAGAGCGGTGGAGGACTCTGCTCCTCTGTGTCCCAGCACAGCAAGGTTCCTCAGCTTCATCCCAGCTAACAGAGCTGTGGATATTCTCATTATTCAAGAGGATTTCTGTAGAAAACCTTTGGAAACTTGGCTCCAGCTGTGTGTGGTGCCCATGGCCTTCAGGGGTTAACAGAAGGTTGTTCAATAACAGCTTTTTCCCCCCCCCCCCCCCTTCTTACTTTCCTCCATTTTAAATCTGGATCCCTGTCAGATGAGAGATTGCAAAACCACACAGCTGCCTCCCTAGAGGAAACATTATTTTGTACCATTCTGGCATGGTCCCTCTCTACACAAATCCAACATTTGGAGCCTCTCCCAGCTCCTGCTCACTTCCACCTCACCACGGTGGACACCACTGCCTCTGGGTCTAGACCCTCGAGTCCTTGCTGTGCTGTAGCCACGCAGGGACTGCTACAGCCAGGCTGCTGGCAGGCTCTGACATGGCCCCATGGGAGTGTGTTAGGAGTGGGGGCAGAAAAGACTGACTCTGGAGATCCAGAGGAAATTATTTGGGAGCTGACTTAGTTTCTTTGTTGGTTCTTCCCCTACCTACAGTTCTCCCCAGCACAGGCCAGTGAGCAAAAACGTCTCTTCTTGGACAGAGATGGGGAGCTGAAGGTAAGCAATGCCTGGTTCCACCCAAGGGGACTGTAGTTAGGCTGTGGTATTTGCAATGGCTTTCCAGTTTGTCCTGAGATAGGACGAGTCCAGCACCAGTGCAATGTGAAGGTCTGTCCCTGGGCAGGCTTCCCTCCTCACCTCACCCAGGGCTGCTGCTCCTTTGTGTTGGAAGCTCCAGCCTAAATATCTGGGCAGCATATGGAGTAAACATCAGTAGCTGGTGTGTAGAGAGGCTGGCAAGGGGATTACTTAATTTCTGATTGATGAGGGAAGATGAGGAAAAGAAGCTATGAATGGGGCAGGGAGAACAACCCACTGAGCCTGGCTCTGGCAGAGCAGCTCTCCTGCACTAGGGGAACGTCATCCGGATGCTGGTGGGAACAGAGAGAGCTGAGGCTATAAGCATGTCTTTAAGACCATGCAAATGTGAGGCCAGCAGTGCTACAGGCTAAAGCTTAGAGAACTGGAAGATGGGAGGGAAAAGGGATGGAGTAGAACAGACAAGTTGAGACAGACGCCTGGAGGAGGATTTGAGCCAAAATGGATGAAGGCTGTGACAGCAGCAGAGGTGCTGACCGAGGCATGAGGCAGACGGGCAGCCCTAAAATATGACAGAGGAGGTGGTGAAATCAAGGCTGAGGATGATGGAGCTATAAACGTTGAAGGCACAGGACATGTGCTGAGCAGGTGGGGGTTCCTGTTGGACTCATTTGCCTGGGGCAGGCCCTGAGAGCAAGTGGAGGGTAAGACCCTCACCCAAGTCCCTTTTCCCAGGGTACAAGACCTGTTTTCCATACTCATTGAGGTGCTTTTAACTTCAGGGTTAAAAGGCAAATTGAAGTGAATACAGCACCAGAGCAGAGAAGCTGGAGAGTTTCCTCAGCTCATGCAGGTGTGCAGTAAAACCCACGGGGGAAGATGGTGCCATGTTTCTGCTTTCCCTGTGCTCTCCTTCCTGTTTCTCCCCAGGACCTGAAAGGTGATGGAGATGTAGAGTCTGCTCTGCTGGGAGCCATCCCACCTGTGCCAAATCCAGAGTTGGCCCAGGTCACCCAGGACACCCAGGACAACTTCCAGGGGTTTGATGGCCCCGTGTTACCCTTTCCTACCACCCCACCAGGCACAGGGAATGACTGGAACCCAGATGATGCAGTCCTAGCTGGGACTGTGGGCTGTGATGAACAGCAGCCATTTGGGGACATTTCTTCCTCTGAGGAGGAAGGAGAGGCTGAAGATAACAGCTGTGAGATGACTTTGAAGAAGAGCCAGAGGCTAGCAGATGGCTTGATGAGATTCAGCATCGATCTCCTGAGAGAGGTCCAGCTGGAGTCCAACAGCACCAACGTGATCCTCTCACCCCTCAGCATTGCCCTCGCCCTGTCTCACCTGGCACTGGGTAACTCCTTAGTTACAGAAGCACCGTTTCCTGCCCTTCCCTGTTCCCCCTCCTGGAGGCACTAGGAACCAACCTAGGCTAAGATTCACTACGGCACCTTCCACTTAACCTTACTCCTGCAGCTTCCCTTAGGCACAATCACAACCGAAGCCACCCTCCCTGGCCCTGCTCTCAGGTTTCCCCAGCCTCTTTCCTAAAGCACAGACTGTTTCTAGCAGGAGGCAGCTACAGTAATGTTCCTAATTTCCATTATATGGCCATGAACCTAACAGGAATTCGACTTTGCTTTTTAGGAGCAGCAAATGAAACCGAGAAGCACTTGCTGGAGGTGATGCATCTGGAGTCGGTGCCCTGCCTCCACCACATGCTGGGCACCCTTCGTAGCAGGCTCACAGGATCCACCCTCAGCCTTGCCTCACGTCTCTACCTGCAGAAAGGTAAGAGCTGGCACCACTCTGGTGCTGGCACCTCTCTGGTGCTGGCACCTCTCTGGTGCTGGCACCTCTCTGGTGCTGGCACCTCTCTGGTGCTGGCACCTCTCTGGTGCTGGCACCTCTCTGGTGCCAGCTGGAGATGCGGTGTCCATGCTGGTGTAGGATAAGGTTCTCAGTGACAGAGTGATGGAAGCACACTGCCATGCTGGGAGAGCTCTCCTAGGGAGTGTCCTGCCACTGCCTGAGCCACTGGGTAGATTTAAGTTTTTTTTCAATGTCTGATGGTTTAATGTAGAATTCTTCCCCTCTGGCAGGATTTGAGGTCAAAGAGAAGTTCTTGGAGGATTCAGAGAAATTCTATGGAGCAAAGCCTGTGACCCTTTCTGGGATCAGTAAGGACGACCTCATAGCCATAAACAAGTGGGTAAAGGAAGCAACTCATGGGCAAATACCCACATTCCTGCAGCAGCTCCCTGCAAACACGGTGATGCTCTTGCTCAATGCAATCCATTTCCATGGTGAGCTCCACAGGCTTTACTTTTCATGAGGAACAGTTAGAGATCTACTCATTTTCTCCTCCCAAGCAATGGCATCTCCTTTCCTCACTTCCTGCTACTCAATCTGCTTGTTCTTGTACATCTGCTGTTCCTCTTGCTTAGATTTCTTTGCAGTAATGATTCCCAACTGTTTCATATGTGCTAAAATTGTTCCTGGGCAAGCAGAGCCAGAACCTGCAGTATTTTTGCCTCCTGGTTCAGCAGCCACCTTTGTTCATCTTAAGCAGGTCACATGCAACTCCCTACACAGCAACCATAGAGCTCAAAGGCAGCTACAGCACAGTGGTCAGGCACATCTTCCTCTTTTAATTCCCCAAGGGTTGTGCATCAAAACACAGATCAAGCACTTGCAGTGTAAAACTGCAGCCGTTTTAGCTGGGTCTTGGAGCAGGGTTTCACCCTACACAGCACAAAGGCAGTACTCTTCATTTTCAAAGCACAAACATCCATTACCTTTATCTTCACAGCCTTCAGTAATCTCCCACTCTGAGGCAGGAGGATTAATCCTTGTTCTTTTTGTTATTCCAAAGGCCTTCTCTGGAAGATAAGAGCTTCCTGCCTGTTAAGGCTTTTCCAGCCTTGGTGTACTGACTTCTCTATGCTCTATTTCTACTTGCCTGGTCACTATCTGCCCTGCTGGGGCACTCATGATAGGAGAAGCAGTGTTAGCCAGGCAGTTTCTGATTTCCTGCTCAAATTTAACTTTGTTGATATCTAACATCTTTATTTTGGTAGGGTTTTGGAGGAATCAGTTTGATGCTAGCTTGACTGGGCCAGATGTCTTCCACCTTGACGATGATTACGTAGTCCCAGTCGAGATGATGAAAGCCCACAAGTACTCCTTGAGCTGGTTTGCACTGGAGTCCCAGGACATTCAGGTGGGGCTCTGTTAGGAGCACTGCAAGCATTTGACTGGAATTTCCTCCTGCTATTGCATTTCACTGGCTGCAACTATTCTCTTGAAATAAAATCTTTTAACAGGAGCAGCACACACACACAAAATTAACAAGCATCCTTTGCCCTTGCTTTTAGCAAGAATGTTGAAGCTTTACTCTCAATCTTCAGGAAAAAAACCCCACAGAGATGCTCAGCCTAAGTGGAAATTAATGGAGTTGTAAAGCCCTGAGTTAAAGATAAGCAAGGAAATAGGGAAAGGAATTCTCTCAGTGTACTGTTGGAGCCCTTCAGAATTCAGCTGCTGCCAGAGTGGGTGCAAAGCAGAACAAGAGGACACGGTCTCAAGCTGTGCCAGGGGAAGTTTAGGCTCAAGGTGAGGAGAAAGTTCTTCCCAGAAAGAGTAATTGGCCACTGGAATGTGCTGCCCAGGGAGGTGGTGGAGTCACCATCCCTGGAGGTGTTCAAAAAAGGATTGGATGTGGCACTTGGAGCCATGGGTTAGTTAGTCATGAGGTGTTAGGTATTAGGTAATAGGTTTGGACTTGATGATCTCTGAGGTCTTTTCCAACCTGGTTGATTCTATGACTCTGTGAATGTGGGCTTCCATTTTGTCATGTGTTCAACTTCCACCAGTCAGTGGCTAAGTACTGAAATCTAATGCTGCCACTCCAACAAGCTGTCTCAGATCCCTCCTTCCCACCAGGCTCTTTTCATCCCACAGCTAGATTGGCTCTGCAGTCCAACTAGAAAAAGACTACATCAAATGCATCACTTTCTAGACTGACTTCCCTCTGCCATAAATGCTTTTGGTTGGTTTCTATTTCCAGGTGGCCAAGTTCCCCTTTAAGAGTAACATGAGTTTTGTGGTCATTGTACCAAACCAGTACACTTGGAACACCCCTCATGTGCTGGAGAACTTCCCTTACAAACAACTATGCAGGCTTTTTCCCAGAGAGGTACCCACCACAGTGAAGATCCCCAAACTAAAACTGGACTACCAGCTGGAACTCAACAAGGTTCTCAGTCAAATGGGTAAGGCCTCTATCAGGATTTGCACCCAGTAAGTGAAGCTGCTCACTCTCTATGGCATCTGCTCACTGACACTAAAAACTGCCACCCTTGTTTCTAAAGCTGTGCCTCACAGCTTGCTCCAGATAACATCCAAACTCTCCTCTCTCTCACTTCTCTCCTCCTCCTTACTCTTTGCCTGCCTAGCACCAAATGTTTTGCTCCAACAAGATGATACTACCGAGAAGGCAGCATTCACAGCTCCTCACAGTCTTTACAAGATTCTTCCTATCCCCCCTTTTTTGAAGCCAAGACCAACTTCTTCCCATGCATCAGCCTTCATCTTTTCACTCTGCTGTTTAACATGGTGTCCAGGACACAGAAGTTGCCAGCAGAGAGAAGGCAGATCACAAAACCTGGAGCTGACAGCTTACAGAAATAAACCACCACACACTGCATTTCCAGAGGAGAATAAATTAAGAGTTCACTTTGGTTTGCAGAATTGCTTAAGAAAAAAATAACAACTAAGAATCTCTGCAAAAGGCTTTCCAGCCTAGCAAGAAAGAACCTTCATGCCTGGTGCTGCTTCTTAAGGAAGGCTTTAGGTACTTCTGCTGCTATTCTAAAAGGGGTGGACAAAGCTTGTGAACACTGTTCTGGTTTTGGCACCCTCAGCTCTTCACACAGAGAAGGACTGGGGAACCTGGCTGGGTTGCAGCTTTTGTTTCTGTTGCCTGCTAGTTCTCCAGTCCTCCATGATGGACAGCACACATGGCAAGAGATGAGGGAATTGCTTGCTTTGGGCAGCTTTGAGAAAAAAATCAGAGCTGGTGGCACCAACTGGGAAAGGTTAACTTAGTCTCATTTCTCTGTAGGCCTCCAGGAGCTCTTCACAAGCCCAGATCTTCAGAAGATCACAGAAGAGCCTCTCCTTGTCTCCAGCATACAGCATCAGTCTACCTTGGAGCTCAAGGAAGATGGGGTGGAAGCATCTGCTGCTACCAGTGTTGCGATTTCACGCTCAGTCTCTGCCTTCAGCCTCGACCGCCCCTTTGTCTTCATTATCTTTGAAGATCAAACAGGCATCCCCCTTTTCATAGGCAGTGTCCAGAACCCCAACTCCAATGCTGCTCCCCAGCTAAAGGACCCACAGGACTCACATGAAGCAGCAGATGTCAATGAGCACCCCATGCCCAAATAAGACAGGAGCAGAGCCTAAGTGTTCTGGGACTGCTACCTGACCCTTTGGACCAGCTAAGAGAGGCCTCCAGTCCTTGAGGACCTTTCTCTGAGCCAGAGGAGGCAATCTCTTGCTGTTTTCCTTTACAGATCCCTAGAGACCAGGCCTGGGATAGCCCATTCCATCCTTGATGAGCTTCTCCAGGCTGAGGTTCCCCTCTGTAGGACCTGAATATCTTGCTCTGCCTGGATTTCTCTTCCAGGGCTCTCAGTCCCGGGAGACTTCCTTGTCCCCAGACTCTTATTAGAGTCTTTATTAAGCTCTTATTAGAGTCCCCTGTAGCCTGGAATCATCATTAGCATCTGGCAGCTTGGACAACAGCCAGAGCTATTAATGTGGCTCTTCCTTCCGCAGTTCCTGTGAACGTCTCCCTCAGAGCGTTCCTCTGCAAACCGTCTGTACCCACCTAGAAAATGACCTCTAGCTCATCTAGACTGCTAACAGTTGTCTTCTCTAGGATGCATCACAGCTATTTCCAGGCACAGGCTCTTTCCAAGATTCCATTTTCCCACTCCTTGCCTTTTGGGATCTGAAGTGGGAAGGTCTGCAGTGGGGAAACCCCTTTGGATGCTTATCTCCAGCCCTTTTCCAGGGAAACTGGGTTCTGGGGTAAGGTTAGATTTTTCAGGACGTGTTTTGTAAAGTGTTTTTTAGTAATTTTTATGTTGGCAGAATAATAAAGAGGAAAGCAGAATGTATTTGCTTCAAGTGTTGCATTGAAAGACCCAACAGAGAAAGGGAAAATGGCACAGGACTTGAATAGCTGCAAAGACCTGGGGGGAGGAAAAAGGTCTGGGCGTGACAGATGCAAAGAGAAGAGGGCCTCCTGCAAAGCTGTTGGCTGCACCTCATCATCAGGGACCACAGGGGCTGAGAGATGTCAAGACTGTCCAAGGATGGAGTCAACTAAGCTTTGGGCATCCCAGCTGCAGGGTGTGCAGAGAACACTCACTGGGTCATAGCTGGCTTTGTGAAATGGGCACAGCTCCTTGCACTGGGGCATGAGCTGGGTGGCAGAGGGACAGGAGGGAGTTTTGCCTGTGAGCAGCAATACCACAGTAAGCAGGGATGTGACAGTCTTTAACCTTGCTCTTGGGCTAAGTCTGACCACTGATGGTATCTACTAGGAGGTTCAAAGGTGCTGACTTGGCAACTGCTACCTCTAATTTGTTCTAGTGAGACACTCCTGGCTCCACAACACAATGCTGTGGATGGCTGGGACAGGTTCCAGGGGAAGGAGGGGCAGATTTTGACACCTGTAGCTGAATGCCACTGTTTTGGGCCTCTTGTGGCAAAAGGCAACATCTCTTCAGCTTCTCTTTCATCTGAGATGGGCACAGCTCCCTGGGTCCATGTTCTGAGGTAGCAATGCACCTCTGAACTAAGCTACAGTGAAAAATATTTAGGAACCCCTGAGCCCCACCAAGCCATCCTACCACTTAAAACTGTTAGTCTAACTCACCATAGCCTACCACACTGCAGCTATTTCTGTACCAAACAGCTGCTGTCCATAGTGGATTCTGCTCCTGGACTCCCTCAGCTGCTGGGCAAGAAGGATGGTGCTCTGTCTGTGTGAAATAGCAGTTAGGGAGCAGCGGGGCCAGCCTCCTGGCAGGGCTCTCCTGGCTCGGGAAGTCTGCCTTCCCTCAGAGGAAGGAGCAGAATGCTTCTGGGAGCCTCCGTCCCTGAATAGTCTGCACCATCTGCTGGAATCAGAGGAGGACTGACTCACTAACCATGAATTTTGGGGATGCAAAAGACTTTGGGGAATAGAAAGTCCTGGCTCAAACCTGCAATTACACATCTCTTGCAGTCTAAAAGGGGAAGACCAGTGAAAGATAATGTCTACCCCTCTAACCAAGGCAGTGACACATAGCCTTCAAAAAGAGGCTGTAATTATGGGGCTGTGCAATTTTAACGAGTAAGCCCACAAGAATTCAGCCCTACTATGAGGGCACAGCTCTAGCCCACAGGGAACACTTTAGCTTATTTATTTATACAGATTCATTCCTACCATTCTGGAATACCATCTCCTGCCTTAGGTAAGTCTTGCTTTGGCTACTGCAATCTCAGTGCCAGTCTCCTCCTTTATGCCTCTGCCCTCCAGCTCCCCCTTTATCGACAGCTCTTTCCCCTCCTTGTTTCCTGAACAGCTTGGTTCTTATTTCCTATGTCCCATCTTTCTGCCATCCCTCCTCCTCCAAGCTATTCCTGTCAAACTATTAGTTTCATCTTATTTGACAGGACAGCAGCCCTCCACGGCTGTGCTTTGCTCAACAAATTACCAGGAACACCAACCTTACGACTCCTTTTCACTCCATCAGCTCTCCAGGAGAGGCAGTTTGTAAAATGCAAAGTGATAGGAAGGTCTCTGCTCGGGATTTTCCATTTTGCATTGCTAAGCTTTCATTCTGACTGAGCTCTGTTCTGAACAGAGATGACTGGCACGGGGTGTCTGCTCTACAGCTCATCTGCATCACTGCCTGAGAATACTAAGCACACCTCAGTATCTTTAATATTAGATGCCTTTCTTTTTGTTTTTAACTTGCCAAAGCAAACTGCCATGAACATGATCAGGACTTCCCCAGCACTGATGAACACTGTGCAGACAGCATATTGCCTGCCTATTGTCACACACCCAAACCTGGGCAGCACTGGAATGTTTGCATTGATTTAACACAACTGATTCGAGCCCTTGCATTTAGATGAGCACAATGCATCATTTCTGGGATACCCTTCACCCACAGGAATAAAGCTTGCTTTGCTCTATAATGACATCCCATGCAATTGCCACTCTGATTTAAATGGTTTAAAACCAAACCTGGGTTTTGTTTGAAGACACAAATGAGATGGAAAACCTCTCTCTCGGGGTCCTTCCACCAACGGCATTTTAATACCACAAGTAAGGCACCAAAAAAAAGAGAGGTGAAAACCACCAGGAGACATCTCCACAGCCAACACCCCTATTCTTGGGCCAGTGATGGAAGATTAACAAGTACAAACATCTGTCTGCAGACAGTTTCTCACAGTGCAGGCTGAGAAGCAGGGGAAAGTGGAGCTGCTCCTCTCCTTGTTAGAAAGGGTCACCTTTGAAGCGCTAATGACAGGGCAGACTACCTGATTTGCTTTCCTGGCTTGCAAAATCAGACAGCCAATGCTTCTCTACACCCATCCCTTCCTCTTTGCTGAGGGCCTCTGGGAGCTCAGTGCCAGCATGTGTAACTCCTCATTATCTGTTAGTGGCTGCCCCAAAAGAGGTGTCCCAGTGCAAGCCTAGACTGAGGACACTACTGGTGGCTAGAATTTACCTCTAGCATTTCCAAGTAGGCAAACATGTCCAGTTAGCCCCAATACCCTGGCTCCCTCATTAGCCAGTAACTAATGACTGGGGGCAAAAAAAACCCAAGAATGCCTAGGGACAAGGAAAACCAACAGTCCTCTGCTTGCACTGCCCAGCTGCTGAGTCTGACGTGACATCTGACCATTGTTAGCCTTCAATGGAACTGCCTTCCACTGATTTGGGTTGGGTTTATTAACACCCCCCCCCCCCCCCTTATTTATCTCTCATCTCCTTCCTTATCTAGTCACAAGGAGTTTTACAATGTAATACCTGTGAAAAATACAATACTCTCTTGAATGTGCCCTGATGAGTGCTCCCCTGGAATCTTCCATCACAGAAATACTGAAACCCCTCTGCCCCTCTCCCTTCTCCAGATCATTTACTCTCCTGTAAGCATCTACAACATTCCCTTAATCCATCTTTTTTTTTAACCAAGAACCCCTAGCTTTTTAGTCTATTTTTAGCCAAAACCTTCAAGTCAATTATGCTAACAATTTGTTAACTAGTAACTATCACTGGGTAGAACCAATTCTGGACACCCCTCCCCTTAATTGCTCTAAACAGCAACAGAAACCTGCTTCCACTTTATGAGTCTCTCTCCTTTAAATCCTGGACATAAATCCACTAAACACTGCTGCATTAACCATGCCTCTGAGATAGAAGAAATTCCCTTATGTGACATATGGCCCAACTGTGGGGATAAAACACTTGCCCTAACAGGGCAGGAAGCTTCTGCCTCTCTGACCTCTGCCTTACCCCCTCGACTGCCCCTACTGCAAGGAGCACTTTGGGCTTGTTAAGAAGGGTTAAAAACTTGCTGCAGTTCAGTGGGAAGGTGGCAGCAGTGGAAAATGGGAGCAGAGCACTTTAAGACAGCTCTGGTAAGCTGTAACCTGAAGCCTGCCGAAGGCTGGGCTGGGGGAAGCAGCAAAAAGCAGATGTGGCTGCACCAAACCCGCACTGTCCTCGACTCACACCCGCTGGGAGCCTGCGACAGCAGCGAGAGGAGCCCGAGGTAAGGGCAGCTCAGCCTCGCTCAGTGCCAGCGGCGAGGGGAGCAGAGGGCAGGGGCTGGGGAGTTCTTGGAGAACCTGGGAAACAGCAAGAGTGGTTCAGCTGCAGGTGTTCCAGGGTGAGATTCTCACCAAATCAGAGATCTCATCAAGGGTTGGGAGCCACCAGCATCCTAGGGTGCACCTCTGCCTCTGGGGCTGCACGGTGCTTGGGATCTGAAGTGGTTTTCTATCCTTCTAGGGTCTGTGCTGCAGCTGGGAACAGGCTTTTTCTTGGTGACAGTCAAACAGTTTCGGTGACAGCCACGTTCTCTAGAGCTAGTGGCTGCAAGGTGCTTCAGGAGTTAGGGCTGTGGGGTGGAGCAATCACAGGGAGCAGTCTAACCTCATGGGTGATGTTTCATTGCACCCCTAAGATCAGAAGTGTGTATAAATGATGTGAGACTTACACTGCTACAGATGGAAAGCAAAAGATTTCCTCTGCACCTGCAGGCCTTCACAAATAGACAATTCCCAGACACAAAGCTCCTTCTTAGCTCATTTCTTAAAGTCTTCCTGACTGTACCTTCCTGACTGTAACATCCCATGCTGCATGCTCTTGCTCCTTTGCTTCTCTTTAAAGGCAGCCATGGATTTTAATATCATGCCTGAAACCATCCCACCTCTGTCCAACCAAATTCTTTTCTCTGCATTTTTGGCTGTGGGCTAAGAGACATGCAAATAGAATCCAGATGTTCAGGCCAATTCAAATGCAAAAGGCTTTTGTCTTTTTCAAATGGAAATTGTTTTTTTGGCAAAGTGTGAGAAATATGAAGCTGGTGACAGTCCTGGCAAAAACAATACAGCTCTGCAAAAACAATCTCCTCTCTCCTGCTCCCAGGAGCTTGGTGTAGTTGGAGGCAGAGGTTGTGTTGAGGCTTATTTATTTTTTTATATGATTTTTTTTTCCAGAGAAAAGGTTATGCTCCATGGAAAACCTTCATCTCTAAACTAGATGGGGCCAAACCCCTTCAGCTCAGCAGGCAAGAGTTCTGCTTGGTGCAAGCATCCCCACAAAGCCCTCCCTAACTGTTTACACTGCAACTCACACAGGGCTTCTGCCATCTCTCTGTCAGCATGGTGCCTGCTCACTGTAAAACTCTGCAATGATATGAGCAATCCCAACATCACTGGGTGTTGGAAGCTGCACTGCTTTGTTCCAGCATACTAAATCCTCTTGATCCCCATCTTCTGCACCAGAACACCTCACCTACTCAGCAGCTAGGAGAGCAGCAGGTCACAGGATCCAAGCGCACAGGGAAGGAGGGTACCACTTCTGTGTTACACTGCCTAAACATAGTTGAAAACTTAAAACCTCCACTGTGACACCTTGATCTCCAAGGCAGAGCAACCTCTAGAAGAAGAGGGAAGGGGAAGAGGGAACTGCCTCTCGCTGAAGCAAAACCTCTGCCTGAACACCGGGTCCTGAAGCGGGGCTGCTGTGGCTGTGTGGCTAAGTTGTGTTTCTACCAGCAGGCATGTTTTCTTTAGAGCTGAAGTTAATCTGAAACACATGTTTCCCCCTACTTCACAGGGGTTAGTTAAATACAACCCTCTTCCTTTAATTTCTGGGAATCTATATAAACATTGCTTCAGAGCAGCCTCAGTGGCGTCTGCTCTTGGGGGCATGACACTGGTGCAGTAGCTCTGGTTTACCCACAGTGAAACCCTCTGTTACTTGCTGCCCTTTGGACCAGACAGAGCTGTCTGGAAGGGCCACATCTGCCAGTGCTGGAGGGATTCAAAGTGGAGTCCACCAAAAGAACAACTCTGGGGAGTTTGGTACTTTTCTCCCACCTCCCTCAAAGAGATTGGATAAACCAAGCTCTGTCTTTCCCCTCTTTAGATCTAGCTCAGTGTTAGGTATGTACTCCTTGCCCCTGTCAAGAAAGTTCCACTCTCACTTCATCAAATTGCAAAGGACACATATGGGCTGTACAGCCTTCCAGGTACATGCAGGCACAAGGAACATGACAAACTACAGCTTGAGGCAGGTAACTTGTATAGCAGAGCAACACACAGTCACTTTTGTCTTCTGACCTATTCATCGGTATGGATTTGCTACCTTTTATAAACAAAATATTGAACTTCTTAAAACCTACAACTCAGAAGGTACTAATTAGTGCCCCTCTTGACCTTGGCACTCAGTAACTGCCAGCATCAGCATGGTTTGGGCCACACACATCTGCTTTTGTGCTCAGGCACACCCAGGCGTGTGTGTGGCTGCCCAGTTTTGAAGCCATTGGGGTCAGGCTGGATGAATACTTCAAACTGGAGAAGAAAACCCAGCTAAGATCAGGTGTGTGTTTCACAACCAGGCAGGACAAGCAGCAGCATGTGTTACTGCAGTTCCTGTCACAACCAGGGAGAGTCAATAGCAGTGGTAGAGATGTATTTGCTCTGTTGCTCAAAGTGCTTTTGTCATGTTCTTGCTCTGTAGCTTCAGGCATGCAGGTTCCAGTGATTCTCCTTTTCCTGGGTCTCTTAACTGTCCCAAGCAGATCCCAGAACTCGGCTGCTGAGCAGGTGAGTAGGAGACAACATGCAGAGCGTGAGGGAGGTGCTTGGAGCAGGTAATTTAATTTTAGAGAATCTTACAGAAGGATTAAGCACTACCCTCCTAAGTTGCTAGGATTTTATTTAGCAACATAATAAGACTAACTCCTACTTTACCTAGATAAAACCACACTAGTTACATCAGGGGATGATTGTGAAGGAGAAACAGTGGGTTCCACTCTGAGTGCTGCCTTTGGCTTTACTGGGACACCTTAAAGGAATGTAACTGTTCCTACCCTCTCTGTGTGTAAGCTGAAGCCAGTATTTCTGTAGATCCTAGGAGAGTGTCTGTCAATTAGCCTAACTTGGAAGTGTTTGTCACAACTCCACCTGCCCTTGTCAACTGTGAGTCTAACCAAAGTGCTCCCTGTACCTGCCAGAACTCTGCCACTGCTGATGGAGGCCAGGCTGGTGAGGTGGAAGAGGAAGATCCCTTCTATAAGACCCCTGTAAACAAGCTGGCAGCAGCAGTCTCCAACTTTGGCTATGACCTGTACCGGCAGCAGTCAAGCCGGACAGCCACTGCCAACGTGCTGCTGTCTCCATTCAGCCTGGCTACTGCACTTTCTGGTCTCTCACTTGGTGAGTTCTTGCCTCTTTTCCCCCTTTTCCTCACACACAGTTTGGTGTGACAGCCCCTCCCTCACACTGTGCCCTTCTTGTTGGCAGGGGCTGGGGAACGAACAGACGACGTCATTTCTCGTGCTCTCTTCTATGACCTGCTTAACAAAGCTGAGGTCCACAGCACTTACAAGGACCTCCTGAGCAGTGTGACTGGAGCAGAGAAGAGCATGAAAAGTGCCTCTCGTATCATCCTGGAGAAAAGTAAAAGTCCCTCCCCTCTGCCAAGTTTTACCTCAGTAACTAGCAGCAGGTAGAACACACTGAGTGACACCACACTAACAGCTTAGGCTCTGACAGAGGGTTGAGCCACAGCACAGACAGTGCAGTGGAATGCTGCTGCTGCTGCTGCTCCAGAAGAAGCCTGGAAAGTTTCTGTGCCCATAAACAAAAGGCCAGATTTATGCACACAAAGACTCTGCTGACTGAGCAGCTAACATGCAAAAGGTTCAGAGGAACCTTGCTGAGAATTTTGCCTTCACCCTAGGTTTTCTGGCAGGTGCTGCTAACTTCCAGGAACCAGAAATCACATTTTCTATTTGTGATAGCATTCAGCCATATTCCTGTATTTAATTCCTTGCAGAACTATTTGAAATGTCTGCTTTTTGGCATGCAATAAACATCTGCTGAGAAAGCCAAGAGCTATCTTTTGGAACCTGCTGGTTCCAAGAATCCAATAGGTTTGAGTAAGCTGTACTCATAAAGCAAGCTGGAGAAAGAAGAAAGACTGATGTAGGAATAGCTGTGTCTGAGCCTTCTGTTCTTATCAGAAGAGTTTCAGAAGAGCTCTCCCATACTCCAGCATGGGTAGCTATAGGATTTGGAACAGTTTCCTCCAAGTCAGTCACTCTTCTTCAAAGCAGGTTTCTGTATACACACAGCCACAGATGTTTTATGAAAGAACTGCTGCTGGGCTTTGGATTGCAATCTGCTGCCTTCAGATTGTTTTGATAAGGGAGCTAGCTGCAGTATCAATGTTTCTATTCCCCAGGACTGAGGGTGAAGCCTGGTTTTCACAGCCTGCTGGAGAAGTCCTACAAGATGCGTCTGAGGGTACTCAGTGGCAACAGCCAGCTAGACCTCCAAGAAATCAACAGCTGGGTCAGACAGCAGACAAAGGGAAGGATTATGAGGTTCATGAAGGACATGCCCACAGATGTCAGTATTCTCCTTGCTGGGGCTGCTTACTTCAAGGGTAAGAATGTTATGTACTTTGTTGTTACAGAGAGGGTCTATTAAGCATGTGTTAGGAGAGATGTGAGGGAATGCTCTGCCAGACAGACAGAGTGTAAGGACAAAGTGTTTGAGTGTTTACTAAAATAAAAACACATGCTACCTGGACAGAGATAGTCCTCAAAGGAGGAACTGTTACTCTTGGGAAGCTGAATCTTGATCTGTTTGCAGCAAGAGACCAGAGAAGGAAGTTTAAGCTCACAAAACTCCATGGCAAGAGCCAGAATATTGCGATTTAGGAGAGGCACAGCTTTTTTACCACCATAGAGGGAATGGAGGGAGATGCTTGGGAACTGTTCTAGAACTTGCTGTGAGCCAGTATCCTGGAGAATGATTGCTTTGAGACAAGGAGCAAAACAAAGGGTGGGGAGAGCAGCACTTTATATGCATTGACACAATTGTTACCCTTTAGAATAGTTTTGTAATTACATAAGTAGACATCAACTTCCCAATAGCTACTCCACCCATACACTGGCTTCATTTTGTATTTCCCATCTAGCCAATTCTCAGATGAAAAGGAGGGGCCAAAGAGTGGCAGTAAACCAGTAGCTCCAATCAGCCTATTGCCGTCTCCAATCATTTATGCCTCGACTCTTAAAGCACAAATGCTGTGTACACAATTCAGCCACAGACACAAGCCTGGCTTCCTATGCTGCTTTCCCACAAATTCCTCCATTTTATCTTTGATAAAACAGGGACATGGAAAACTAAATTTGACACCAAGCAGACTGCCCTGAAAGACTTCCACCTGGATGAGGACAGAACTGTGAAGGTGCCCATGATGTCAGACCCCAAAGCCATACTGCGATTTGGTTTTGACTCAGAACTCAACTGCAAGGTCAGAGAGCAAATATTGCACAAGATCTCCTAAACCTGCTGAGGAACAGGCTCAGCTACACCTACCTGTGAAACCCTGCTTCTCCCATCAGGCTAGTTTTGCAATCCCTGTTTTGAAAGGCAATGCATGCTGATCCTTAGAATATCCCAATTCTACACTGGCTATGTGACAAGCAGTCCACAACTTAAGTAATGCACAGGTCCCTCTACTGCCTGACCTAAAGCTGGGCAGGAAGGGCAGGTCACACTTGTCCAAACTTTTCCATCTCTACCTCTTTCAACAAATCTTTCCCTGCAGGAGCTCAGAGGTGTTCCAGCTGAGAATTCCCCCAAAGCAATGCTGCAGTTCAACAGGTGACAGTGAGGCCTTGCCATGTAAGAGCAAAAGAGTGCAGCATGGTTTCATGGACACCTGACCACCAGAGGTGTCAGGAGGCATATCTGATAAAAGCAAACAGGGAAGAAGACCAAGTGTTAACTAGAAAGGCTGACCAGACAGTTGGGGCTCAGGCCTGTGCCTATTATGGGATGGATAAAATTACTTATTATTGCTGTGACCCTTGCTCACTTGTAACTGGCCTTCCAGATTGCCCAGCTGCCACTGACAGAGGGGATCAGTGCCATGTTCTTCGTGCCTACGAAGGTGACTCAGAATATGTCTCTGATTGAGGAAAGCCTTACTTCAGAGTTTGTCCATGATGTAGACAAGGAGCTGAAGACTGTCCATGCTGTGCTCAGCTTGCCCAAACTAAAGCTGAACTACGAAGAGGCACTTGGCAGCACACTAAAGGAGACAAGTATGTACACCACACACCCTCTCCAGACTGCCAGGGCTCAAAGCAGTGGGCAAGTTGCTTCCTGCTCTCAGAGACTATGAAGCTGGTGGGGTATTAGTCCTGCTGTCAGTCTGTAGAGATCTCCCCAGCAACTAAATCACCTTGGTCCAGGACTCCTCAACTTTTTACCACATCTTTCCACCAAGCTCATACAAGGCTTCTGAGACTGAGGGAGAAGCTCAGTACAAAGAGACGTAAGCTCCTTCTCCCTCTTACCTCAAAACAAAACTCTACCAGAGCAGCTATGTGCCCTCCTGGACCACAGCATTAGCAGTACTGCTCCCTGACTGGCAACCTCTGCTTTCAGTAATGGAATTTTCTTTCTTTCTTTCCTCCAGGGCTCCAATCACTTTTCACATCACCTGATTTTACCAAGATTTCTGCCAAACCTGTTAAGCTATCTCACGTGCAACACAAGGCAGTTCTGGAGCTTAGTGAAGATGGGGAAAGAGCCACCCCAAATCCTGAGGTGAATGCTGCTCGCCTGACCTTCCCCATAGAGTATCACGTGGACAGACCTTTCCTTTTTGTACTGAGAGATGACACCACTGGAACCCTCCTCTTCATTGGCAAGGTCCTGGATCCCAGGAACATTTAGATCCCTTCACAATAGTCTGCAATGGTAGGGCTCACATGGAGCGGGCGGTACTGGGAGGGCTACTGGCTCCCTGCTCTGCTGCACAAAGACACAACTTGCAAATCTTATGCCTTCATGCTGCAATAAAAGAGCTTTTGCTGTTAATCTCAGCAAGCCCCAGTATTCTCCTTTGAAGGACTGTGTCACATGCCTTCACATTCCCATTTTCCCCAATGAGCCACAATGCAGTTCTGTGTCCTATATGCAAGTACCACCTGCAGTTTCCCTTATCCAGTTCTTTATACTGGATCCCTCCTCACTGAGAGGTCTGTGCTGCTAGCCCTTCAAGTTCTGCAGTGTCCCCTCTTATAAGCTGGCAAGTTTGCACTTTCCAGCCTGCTGCCTCACCCATTCCAACCATTTCTGTTTCAAACTGGCAAGAAGAAAGGTGCTTCACAGCACCAGAAATTAAAGGTAGCGTGGTGTGGGTGACTGCGCATTCAAACCACACATGGGAGGTTCACATCTCTAGGAGCACAGAAACACCTCAAACATTTGCTTCAAACCCACAGGCAGAAATGACAGCACAGCATCTATTCCCAGCATACCACACACACAGACCCCACATGTCAGAATTGGTCATTTTATTTGCAGCAGTCTCACTGAAGGGCACTTCAGGTCTCAGTTTCAAGCTGTTGTTACACATGATTTTCCAGCTTACTTAACACACAACTATCTTACCACATGAAACTTAGCTTTGATGAAAGATCACACTGCAGCTTCCTTTGACAGGGAAATTAAATCCTCTGAAGGATGCTTCTGGGAAGGTCTGACAGACAAGACTTCATCTCTTGTAGTTCCTGGATCTGAGTACTCTGAGGACCACAGTGCACTGCCAAAATTTCCTCTGCTCTTTGGATCGTGCTCAGAGCTTCAGAAACTGCAAATCTGAAATGGGAAGAGAATGAGAACAGAATATACAAAATCCTTAGTTCAGCTCCTTGACTTCCACAAGGTTCCCCCTCCTCAACACAAAACCTAAAGCTGTGTACAGATCCTATCCTCCTCTGCCTCCAAGCAGCAGGCAAACAGTGTGAGCTTCAGCTGCAAAGGGAGGATGGGGAGAAAAAATGGTAAAGGAGGGACAAATCTTAAAACATTATTTTTGAGCACAGGTACCCACCACTTCCTCACTGCAGCTCCCACTAAGATCAATTCAGTTACAGAGAGGTGTTGTGAAGGGTTTAGTTAGGGAATCTGCTTATCAAAAGAAGGCCAAAATAGAGCAAAAGGACTCCATTTCCTCTTTTGAAAAGAATTCAGCAGCATGATAGAGCTGAGGTATAAACACCAAGGGTGATGAGCTGTCAAAAGAAAACAATAGGACAGGGAATAAGTGGAACCAAGGAAAAGAAAAGGACAGGCACAAAGCAGAGAAATAGGTCCAAAGAGAGTCACGAGGTCTAACCCCAGTGGGGTTAATGAACTTACACTTGAGGAATGGCCAACTTCTGTACCTGTGCCAGGCTGACCCTGCAAGGTGCCAAGGACCACCTGCCACGATACTGTGCCAGACACCCCAGAGTGGTGCAGGGAAGGGACAGAGAATGAAAGCAGATTTACCCATTGAAGAGAACTTGTGCCAGCTTGAACAGTTCGTGACCTATTTCCACGCTCGATGGCCCATGATGCATTTCCACAATCTTAATACTCTTCTCCAGGTGTCTGGCTGCTTCCTGCCACTTCCCTAATGAAAACAAAACAAAACAACAAACAAACAAAAATGAGTAATGAATAAATACTTTGTAGAGCTACTGCCACCCAGAGCCTCTCATAGCATTTTGCATAATGTGATGAGCTATGTCCACAGCATTCTTGGGAGGCTGCTGACCTTAGGACCAGGACAGGAAATCGAGAAGAACATGAGCTCACATTATTATTCACTGGCTGCAGGGAAGGCAGTTTTGGCTGAAGCAGTCTTTGTGAGAGCCCTGCTGTCAAAACTAGAGAACTGCAGCAGGGCAAAACTGAAGGGGCTGGTCTGAGAAAGGCCAGGCATGTTCAATTCAAGTTCAGACAACCAAAGCTAATGAGAAGACAATGCCATACCAAGAGTAGCATAGACTTGTGCCAGGTGATCCTCCATCTCTCCCATCAGCAAATGCTCTGGAGACAAGAAGTTTCTAGCATCCATCTGACACTTCAGGAGCATTTTGATAGCCTGATCTATAACAAAAACAGGGTATAATATTCATCCTACTGGCCAGCCTCCAGCTTTCCATGACCCATGAAATAAAGTCAGTCCAATCTCATCTGTGCATCTTACACAGCTGGATTTGGATTTGGTTAGAATTCAGCACTGACTTGATCTGCAACCCTGCCTGGCCATTGGAATGGGCTGCCCAGGAAGGAGGTGGAGTCATCACTGGGAGTGTTCAAAAAGAGACTGGATGAGGCACTTAGTGCCATGGTTTAGTTGATTAGATGGTGTTGGGTGATGGACTTGATGATCTCAAAGGTCTTTTCCAACCTCCTTAATTCTGTATATTCTGTGTTACTCTAACGCAGTGCTGGCCCAACTCACTTCAGAAAGCAAGCCCTGGGTACACATAACTCCCATGTTACCCTGAGCTCTTTTAGTTACCATGCAACAATATGTGACTTAAGATTAACACCCGGATCAGGGGTATAAAACCCCTGATGCTCAAGTCCCCAGAGACAGCAGGCTGCATGCCAGAAGACCCCAACTGCATAAGCAACAGTGCCATCTCATGGCTAGAACTACAGTTCCCGATGTGTATTCATTAGCTGTGACCTTAAAAGCAGAAAGCTGAGCCTTACCAGCCTTCCTGCCTCTCAGCAGCTCTAATGCTGCGTTGATTTGTTGCTGAAGGGCCCCTAAACGGCGTGCCAGGCTCTCTCTGCTCGCTGAGGTTGCACAAGCTTCCTCTGAGCAACAAAGTGTATCTTCCCCCTGTGGAAATCATCCCTGTGATCATTATGGCTCACATTCAACTCAGAGCTTACTTTCCATCTCTGTTATCTCTGCATTGTGCTGTAGAAGGGCTAAATTGTTTCTCAATTGCATCCATTAACCACATTGACTGGCCTGTACATTGCTATTAGGTCATTCCATTTCATGAGAAACTTCCAGGAATAGCTCTGACTGTGAGCTATGGATTAGGCCAAAGCAAGGGCACAACTAACAAAAGCATACAAAATACTGTGGTGACTTCTCCCTGTCTCACCTACACTACACACTGTTTTCCCTTGCAGCCTGTGAGCTGCAGTGTGTCTCTCTCCATACACCCCTCTATGCACCTGTTCTGTTCTAGACTCCAGGCCTCCACTTTCTGTGGAGCTATCTCCCTCAGTTCAAGGCCATGATATTCTGGAGTTCCTTCACTGAGTTCAAAGGATTTTAACTTCCTGTTAAGGCACTCTTTTCCCTACAATGCTGGAAGACTGATATGTAAGAACACCACAAAAAAGCTGCTAAGAACAGTGAGACACTGCATTGACTCTACGAGGCCTCAGAGATCACAGATTGAGCTCTTAAACTCTTGGCTTTCCCAGACACCCAAGTTCTACACATCTCAGTGAGTAAAACAGTTACAGCTACAGAACTACCTGCATTGGAGCCCGGCAGCTAGGACAGCAGAATGAGTTTCTTGTGGACACCACACTCTTGACATCAGCCTTTAACTCATCAAGGCAGGCCTGACAGCGGCACTCGAAGAAATACTGGCTGAGAAGCTGCTGTCTCTTTGCAACTCTCATCCTACATTGGTGAGGTCCTGCAAAGGGATGGCAAAGGTAGAAATCTCTAAGCAAGTAAAGTTCTTAGCATCAGACTCAATTTATCTGTGTTATAATTGAGACTTATAGGTTGGACTCGACGATCTCAAAGGTCTTTTCCAAGCTGGTCTGGTCTATTCTATTCTATTCTACTCTATTCTATCCTACTCTACTCTATTCTATCCTACTCTATTCTATCCTACTCTACTCAACTCTATTCTATCCTACTCTACTCAACTCTATTCTATCCTATTCTACTCTACTCTATTCTATCCTATTCTACTCTATTCTATTCTACTCTACTCTACTCTATTCTATTCTACTCTACTCTACTCTACTCTACTCTATTCTATTCTACTCTACTCTATCATCTTTTAGAGAGGATGCAGCTGGAGACTGAAAATGTTAACAGTGGGCTCAGGAGTTAAAATCTTGCACTCCTATCTTTGATTAATGCTCAGACATAAACAAAGACTCAAGCACTGCTACCCTGGGAGTTATGACATTAATGGTACTCAGAACATGCCAGCTAGAGAGGAAAGGATGGCTGTGCCTTGAGACAAATAGGGAGTTAATACTCACCATAGCAATGGAAAATCTCTTGGCCACTTGGGATGGACTGTGATGCCCTGACAGTGGCAGCTGTCCCACTAAATGACACACTGGTATTGGGACAGCATGAATGGTTCAGAAGGCTGAGGACGGGGAAGAAGGCTGTGGCCAGGCGCACAGGCTTCTTACTGACAACAGCACCATCTCCAGACCCTAAACACAGAGGAAAAGCAAACAGGTTGAGAATGAACACTCAGGAAACCCACACAACTTATGCAAGAAGCACTGTGACCAAGTGCAGAGAGCAGAAGTTTTCTGGTAAATTGCTACAACTGAAAAAAAAGAGCTGAATAGCCTCTGGATGGGCACCAAAGAACAGACCAGCAGGGGACATGCCATTTAATTTTAAGCAAGTTATTCCCATCTGGAATGGAAGCTTTGGTACAACTGATAAATCAAGCTCCTCACATAAGCTAGATGAGCAAGAACAACAGAGAGGGCTTAAAGGTTTTATTCTTACCCGACTCCTGCATTACAGTGATGGCTTGTGCATTACACTGCAGCTGCAGCACATGCCTCAGCATTGCTTCTGCCAAAGTCTTCAGCCCTGGAGACAATTCACCCAATGTTTGTTCACATGTGTTTGGTTTGGAGCCCTTCTCAGATGATCTCTGATTCAAAACAGCAGCCTCTAGGCCAGCTTCTTGCAGTTGTTTGCATATAGCTACTACACTGAGCAGGCAAAGGAACTTGTGTTCAGGGCTGTGCTTCTCAGTGTGTGGCAAAAGGTTGAACACAGCTTGGTAAGAACTCTGGTACTGACCATCATCATCACAACCAGGGATACCTCTGGAACCAGCTCTTGTATCAGGTGCCTCACCAGGAATTCTGCATCTTGTCTCGGGCTTCTGGAGGTCTTTGTCACCATCGTGGGACCATTCCACCAGCCTGCTAACCTCTGCAAATCCTGCCAGTAGAACAGTCCTCAAGGCAACATGGCAGAAGACCCCTAATGTGAGAAGCAGTGCTCCCAGGGGGCACTCTGTCCCGTGGTACTGCTCCCACGCCAGGTCTGCACAGCTCTGGCTGCAGTACTTCGCATAACTGCACCCACGGCAAGGCACTGAGGCTAAGAGCTGCCTCAGACAGCAGTGGCAATAAAGATCTGCATTGGTGACTTGGGTATCCCATGCTCTTTCACTGCTGTCCTGCAGACAAAAGTTCTCCCCTGGGCAGAGCACACTTACAAAGGCCTCCTCTTTCAACAGTCTCTGTCCAGGCAGGATGTCCTGGGAAGCCACCAAGTGACGTCCTCTCTCTCTATCAAAACTCAAGCTCAAGGATGAAGATGCACCTGAAATACTAGCATTCTCTTCCCAGATCTCTGACTTCCTTTGAGTGTCACCACATGCTTCTCCTGCAGGCTCTGGACAGCTCTCTCTCCCATGTATTTGATCCTTCAGTTGATTTAACTTCTTTAGCAGTGTCTGGTGTGTAGAACTTGTCATGTTCCCATCCACAGCAATTTTATTCTCCACCACACTGAGGGTGCCTCCTGCATCCTGTAACCTCCCCAGGCACAGCAGACATTCAACTTTCCGCAGCAAGACCTTGGGAAGCAGCCTGTCTGGATAGCCATGGCTCTCAGCCCTGGCAATATCTTCCAAACAAACCTAGAAGCAAAGACAAGACCTCTTAAATGCACTTGAAAACCATGTGAGACCTGTGCTCTTTTATTCCATCTAAGATACAGGTGATCTGAAAGATGGAGCAGATCATCTTTAAGGTCCCTCCCAACCTAAGTCATTCTATGGTATTTTATTAAGCAAATTCCATGTGCAGTGCCAACCTGTTGGCCTAACAAAGCCTTCAGACATAGAACAATAAGGAAAACAAGAACCCTTCTGAAAGTTTAAGTAATGCTGGAAGCTTTAGCACAGCTTTGGAAGCACATCTGATCTACAACCTCTTGTTCTACCCTGTCCCCACAGGGTTTGCAGAAGCACCTCAGAAGGTGCTTGGGCTCTTCCTTACCCCAGTCCCTGTCTCTTGCTACACAGGAGGCCTCAGACCCCACTCTGGCTATACAGACTTGGTCGAGGGCACCCAGGAGATCGGGGGGGACGTGGGGAAGGCCGGGGTGCAGCGCGCCCCACTGCCCCACCGCTGCTTACCTCAAAGCACCCAAGGTGGAAGAGGGCGGCGGAGCGGTTGGCGAAGCAGATGGCCAGGTCGGGGCTGCCGGGGACCTCGTGGGAGGCGGCCTGCGGAGACCAGAGAGCTGCTGCCTCAGGGGGCCCCGCCACGGACCCTCAACAGGACCCTTCCAGCGAGGGTCGCAGATCCTCTCACGGGAGTGGACTCTCACCGGGCCCACCGGGACCCTCTCCAAGAGCCATTCGCCAGCAGCCCCGGGCCGTAGTAGCCGCCTCAGGACTACCTCCGCCTCACCTACCTGCGAGTAGAGCCTCACTGCAGCACCGTAATGGCGGCGCCCAAACAGCCGGTTTCCCTCCTCCCGGTAAAAGCAGGCAGCCGCCGGCTCCTTGCCCGTGCGCGCCCGGCGGCACAACCGCCGCAGAACCGCCGCCTCCACCTCGGGCCTGCGGGACACGGGCGTCAGCTCCGCGCCCCCATCCGCCCCGCTCCGTCCCAGTCCGCCCTGCCCACTGCTTACCGAAGGAGGCCGCAGCCCAGGTGCACGGTGTCGTGCAGTGATGCCACCTCCAACCGCTCCCGCAGCCCCGGTTCCAGCGCGGCCCAGCGCCGGGCAGCGCATAGCTGCCACTCCTCCACCGGTAGCGCCATCACAGAGGCTTCAATGGCGGCACTCAGCACAACACACCTGAAAGCGCTTCCGCCGTACAGCTCCAGACAACCAATCAAAACGTGATACTACGGTCAGCTGGAGCACAGACGGAAGCAACGTCAGAGCGCGCCGGAAGCGGGAGGCAGGGCTCTGGGCGGCGGGAGGATTTGGCGGCAGTGGCGGAGTGCGCGGGAGTCACGGCATCATGAGCGTGCGGCTGAGCGAAGGGGCCATCGCGGTGAGGGGCCTGCGACGCGGAAGGGGGCCTGGGTTGGACTCGGTCCGGTGGTGGGGGGGTGAGGACTGCGCCGGACCTGGGCCCGGAGACATGCGGGCCGGGCACTACATCTGGCCCAGTCCCGAGAGGAGAGAGCAGGCCCGGAACTGGGCCCGGCCCCGGGAGGCAGGGAGAGCACTGGCTAGGTCCATCGGTAACGACTGTTCCCGTGTCTCTGGCCGTTCCATGGCTGTTCCTCCCTCACTATGGGTCTGGAAGCGTTCCTGAGTGAGGTCGTGGCACTTTACTGAGCGTCACTTTTTCTTTCCTCTAGGCCATAATGCAGGGGGAGAACATTAACAAGCCCGTGCTGCAAGTCATCGTGAGTACCCTCTTGTCCTAGTCCGTTAGTGACTGCGTGCATTTCCCTGCAGGCTTCTATCTGCAGCCAAGTTTCCTCTGCAGTGGGGCTGAGCAAAGCTGGCGTCTGCTTCACTTCATTTTACATGGCTTGGGCTATGCTGCTAATACCAGCATTTAAAAGAAAAAAGCTGGCTGGATAAGCTATTTGGTAACGCTGTCAGTTTGTGTTTCTGAAGGGTTTCTGAACAGAACTCATGTTCTCCTATTTCCCCACAGAATACACGGGCTATTGCTACGGGAAATGGGCCACCACGTTACAGGGTGTTGATGAGTGATGGGGTTAACACATTGTCATGTAAGTATGAGAAGCTGCAGTGAGATTTTAAGTGTGGAGGTACTAATGGTGCTAAAGTTTCCTCTTCGGTGTCTAGGTGCAAAGTGATGAATATTGAAGGAGGAATGTGGCATACAGGAGCCTATGAGCTAAAGTCTGAAGTGTGCAACTGCATTTTAACAATCACATAAAATCATTCTCCTCTGGAAATCTTTTTTGTGAGATTTAAGTGATTGGCTTATTGCAGGCTATAATGAAAACATAGAAACCCATACATAGTGTGGTAACACTGACTTTTAAGGCAATTTTAACTCTCTCTGTCTTCTTTGGGATATGCTCATTCTAGCTGTCACTGCACTCTGCCGTTCAGGGATTTAATCCCATCTAGTTTTTGCTCAGCTTTGGTGACTTGTTAGCACTTAAGATTGTTTTCTGTGTGTTCTCTGAGCAAGTTGTAGATCTAATGCAACACTAGACTGGGTTGGAAAAACTGTGGGCCAGCCACAGTGGCCTTTTTTTTAAGGCTGGGATGTGTTCATTGTTTCAATGCTTCACTTCTGTTTCTGTAGCGTTCATGTTGGCCACGCAGCTGAACTCTCTGGTGGAAGAGCAGCGCTTATCAGCTCAGTGTATTTGCCAGGTTAACAGATTCATTGTCAACAGCCTGAAAGATGGCAGGTATGTGAGCTTCTTTCAGCATCATTCTACAGAAAGACAGTGGCACTGGTGGGTGCTCAGTCCTTTGTGACTAAGAATAGGCCAAATACTTTTGATTTGGATTATCTGGAAATATTCAATCGTTGGAGTGTAGGAGGGAAAGTACACAGCACAAACAGTAGGAGAAAGAAACACAGTGCAGTGGGTGCAGATATGGCTAGCAGAGTGATTTAGTGATTGAAGGCTTCCAGTTGGAATGCACCAATTTGTCTAAAGCTTTATGAAAATTTAACTTCAGATGATCTGCTGTGGAAAAGAAAACAGTGAAGCTTCCTTATTGCTTATTAGGTGTTGTGGAATGTGGTCTTTATATGAAAATCTGAGGGAAGAGAGGCAAGATACTGAAAAATGAGAGAGGATCTGAGTGAAGTGATTATAGGAAAGCTACACAGGTATCCAGGGAAAATAAAAGGTTCATGTTATTCATTGTTTCTGTGGAGGGAATATATTTTCTTTCAAGGCAAGGAAAATACTCTCTTCTAAAATCTGCATGGTTTTGTTACCTTTGAATGACTATGTTGTTTTTGTCATTTTTCTGTGCCATCAGCTCTCATTAAGGAAATGTCTTACTGCTTCAAGCCTCTCACAGGAGGTTTTGCCTTCCAGATCCCCTGTTCAAAGACTCAGCCCCTGATGGTTTGGTCTCTTACCTGCCTCAAAGGATATTGAGAGCTGACAGACTTGCAGAGGGAGTGGGAGTCTTGATTGCTGTCTGTTCTGTGTTTGTAGGAGAGTGGTCATCCTGATGGAGTTAGATGTTCTAAAAACTGCTGATCAGGTTGGTGGGAATATTGGCAATCCAGTGCCATACAACGAAGGTGAGTGTCTCCTGTAAACCAGAACCTTTCTCAACAGACTCTGTTATGGCAGCCTTTCAGCTGTGTTTCACTTCAAAAGCAGCAGTCAGACAGGTTCAGCTTTCTTATGCCTGGAACAGCCATGTCCAGATCCTGAATATCCTTTCTGGTTATCTAGCAAAATGAGGTGCTCATATTTTAGCAAGCATTATGCCACAGCTGAGGCTTCAATCCCCACATGATCCTGGCAAGTAATCATACCTCATGATAACATTGTCAGGTCTTTATTACGTTAGTGGTCTCTACCTAGAGTTCCAGTAAGCATGCAGAAGCTTTTTCTGTGGCTTCTCCTAATGAGTAATCAAATAGATGATAATTTCTCCTGTCTGGAAAGAAAACAGCAGGAGGAAGATGTAATAATGATCTATGAAAGTATAAGATGGCGTGGAGGGGATGAATAAAGAATGATGAGTCTCTCTCTCTCTCTCTCTTTTTTCTACACTCATTTGATGCTCTTTAGATCTCATTCTCTGGTAGTGGTTTTAAAACACAGGCTGTGCTGCACCCCCAAACAGTGCATAGTTAAATGAGGTAGGTGCCAGAAATTGGCACGGGTTCAAAAAGCAATTAGACGTGAAAGAGAAATCCATTAAAGGCTGTTAAACATAACAATACATCCCCTGCATGAACGTTAGGTTCAGGAAGCACTAAAACTTAAATTGCTCAAAGTACATAGAGCAGTTGAGACTGGTATGAAAATGCAGCCAGCATGCAGACTTCCCCAAGCACCTCTTCCTGCCCTGCCATCTCAAAAACGAGGATGTGCTGAGTGGACCTTAATCTGAGCTGACCCCTTGTGAATCTTCTGGGTTTGTTGTGCTGCCTGAGGAGCTGTGTGCTTCATTTTCTTGTGCTGAGCTTACAGTTCTCAGGCAAGCATTTTTTGGAACTAATAACATATTTTCCTTTGCAAACCACCCCCCACCCCCAGTGTATGTTCAAAGGCATGTTCTCTTCTCTGGTCTTCAAAAAGAGAAAAGATTATAAGCACTTGAAGAAAATATGTGTACAGATAATGGCTGAAATGTAGTAGCAAAAAGCTCTTCTGGAAGAATTACTTATTTGATCTTTCCTACTAGCAGAGAAGACTCTGGGGAGACCTTATAGCTGCCTTCCAATACCTGAAGGGATGATACAGGAAGGCTGGAGAGAGACTCTTCATGAGGGTGTCTAGTGACAGGACAAGAGGAAATGGTTTTAAGCTGAGAGTAGATTTAGGCTGGATCTTAGGAGGAAAGCCTTCAGGGCCCCTCAGTTTAGGAAAGATGTTGACTTGCTGGAAGGTGTCCAGAGAAGGGCAACAAAGTTGGTGAGGGGTTTGGAGCACAAGCCCTATGAGGAGAGGCTGAGGGAGCTGGGGTTGCTTAGCCTGGAGAAGAGGAGGCTCAGAGGAGACCTTCTTGCTCTCTACAACTATCTGAAGGGAGGTTGTACACAGGCAGGGGCTGGTCTCTTCTCCCAGGCAACCAGCACCAGAGCAAGAGGACACAGTCTCAAGCTGTGCCGGGGAGGTTCAGACTGGATGTTAGGAAGAAATTCTACACAGAGAGAGTGATTGCCCATTGGAATGTGCTGCCCAGGGAGGTGGTGGAGTCACCATCATTGGAGGTGTTTAGGAGGAGATTTGATAGGGTGCTTGGTTTAGTTGATTAGGTGGTGTTGGATGATAGGTTGGACACAATGATCTTGAAGGTCTCTTCCAACCTGGTTTATTCTATTCTACCAGAGTGGAACACTCTAGAATAGGCTGCCCAAGGAGGTTATGGATGCCACATCCTTTGGGGTGTTTAAGACCAGGCTGGATGAGGCCTTGAGCAGCTGAGCCTGGTTGAGAGGCATCCTTGCCTATGATGTGGAGGTTGGAGTAGGTGTTCTCGAAGGCCCCTGCCAACCTAAGCCACTCTGTCATTCTCTAGTTTTTACAGTAGTGGTAGCAGTTTGCAGCAGGAGATTTTGGGCAGTCCCTGATGGTAGGGGCAGTGCCCTTTCTGGTTTAGAAACCTGCCTTGCTAATCGAAGCCAAAACGAAACTTCATTGCAAAGGCGAAGACATCTTTCTTCATTAACTTTCCTTTCTCCCAGGGAATTGGAGGGGCGTTTGTTAAATGAGCCTAAAGAATCTTTTGTTCCTCTGATAGTTACTTAGCTAATTGCTGTTTAAAAAATGTGTTGACATCTCAGATTTTATGGTTTAATCCCACAGTTGCTGTAGAGACCAAGGCTTTCAGAATAGCTCTTGAGCAGACTGTTTTGTGCCTTTCTCTCATTTCCCTTCTATGATACAAGAGCTCGTGAACCATAGTGGTTTTCATTTATCATACTGTTGCTTAGAAACGACCAGGAATGTGATATTTTACAGAACTGAGCTGAAAATATACCTTTAAGACTATAAATATTGGCCAAATTGCCATGACTTTGATTGAAGTTCTCCATTTGGCCTCACAAAACTACTTGACAATGAACTTTTTCGAGCCTGACTGCTTCTGGGGATGTCACAGGTCTGGGATCATGGTAGGTGTGGTTTTTGCACTAGGTGGCTAAGAAGTGCTAAATTGGGGGTGATTTGTGTTTCATTTTAACACTGATGTTGTTCTGCAGCCTTCATACCCTTTGATTTGAGGCTAAATAAGGTTTCCCTTGCAGAAGATGCTGATAGCTTAGGTCAAGTGTGCTTAACCCAGCCTTCCTGCTCTGCAGGGCTGCCTGCTAAGGCAGGCCTTAATAAAATAGCAGAGGTGTGTTTCAAGTTGCAGGTTCTTTGAGTTCCTGTAATAAAATAGCAGAGGTGTGTTTCAAGTTGCAGGTTCTTTGAGTTCCTGTATGTATTGAGAGGTGGTACTTTTGAGGAAGGCTTAGCTAATGCAGAGTGAGTATCTAAGAGCACTCTGTGGAATTTGTGGCCAAAAGTTCAGGTATTCAAGAAAAAGAATGTTTAAGTCTTCCCTTTTGGTCTTACTTGAAATACAGATCTGAAGTTGCTAGATCTAGGATTAAGGAATATTCTTTCCTGGGCTGCAATAGCACAGTAGGACCCAGGGAGAGAGAAGCTGGCTTTTGGCTACTTTACACTTGAGCAGTAGGTGGTTAATCTGCCTAACAAGGAAGCTGGAGACACAATCTTCTTAATACATATCATAAAAACTTTTTAGGCAGCATAATAGTACTGAAAATTAAGATGGAGAGGTCTAGTTCTTGTTGAAAAGTGGATGGTAATGTTATTACTGTCATTAATCTCATTCAAATTACTCTGATGCTGGACTTTCTTCTCACTATGACAATTACTTGCTACTTATGTTTAACTTCTGCTGTTAATCTTTCAATGGGGAAATGTTTGTGCAACTCCACATTGACTTGAACTCTTTCTTGCCATTCCCACCAGCATAATTTGCTGTCCATGCTTTCAAAGTGCATTTCCTCCCCTCCTCTTACCCTCTGCTCATGCTACTGCTCAGTTCTGGGACACATCTGTGGTAGTACCTCACAGATTCACAGGATGTTAGGGGTTGGAAGGGACCTCTGGAGATCATCTCATCCAACCTCCCTGCTAAAGCAGGTTTGCCTAGAGCAGGTTGCAAGGAACACATCCAGGTGAGTTTTGAAACCCTCCAGAGGAGGAGGCTCCACCTCTCTGGGCAGCCTGCTGCAGTGCTCCAGCACCCTCAAAGTAAAGAAGTTTTGTCTTGAGTTCAAGTGAAACCTCCTGGTAACATCAAAAGCAGAGAATTGCTGTTACATGGCTGCCAGATCAGAGTGGGTCTGTGGTGAGCTTTGGCCAGAGGTCTTGGGTTTGTCTAACTCAGTATATTTAGCAGAAATGTGATTGAGTATTTCAAGATTATGATAGGGTGGTGGTGTTTTAATCTGCTAATAAAAGCTGACAGTGAAAACCAGGCAGAAGAGTTGATTTTCTGAGCACCTTAAGTGACCTGTAGGCCACCATAAGTCAGAGTTTAGGAGTTCCTAGACTCTGCAAGTGAGAAGATTGGAGAGATATTCCTGCATTTGAACATGTGCACAGATGTGTTGCTGTGCTCTTAATCTGTTGAGAAACACCAGGCTATGGGTAGGCAGCCATTGAAACATGAATTTGTTTCATAGAACACAAAGGTTCTAATGTGAGTGGTGGGCTTTTGGTGTTGGTTTTTAAATGAAGTCCTGGGGGGAAAAAGCAAACAACAAAAAACCCAAGCCCAACCAAACATTGGAAGTATCAAGGATGTCCCTCACTATTTCCAGTGTACCTTCCTGTTCATAGGATGTTAGGGGTTGGAAGGGTCCTTTGAAGATCAAGTCCAGCCCCTCTGCCAGAGCAGGACCACAGAATCTAGCACAGGTCACACAGGAACACATCCAGATGGGTCTTGAAAGTCTCCAGAGGAGACTCCACAGCTTCTCTGGGCAGCCTGCTCCAGTGCTCTGTGACCCTCACAGTGTTCTTCAACAATCTTTCCCTGGGCAGATGTATTTTCCTCTTAATGTGTTTTCTGGGTGTTTGTTTTTTAGCTTCTCCTCTTCCACCAAATGAATTTGGGGTGTTGAGCACTGGGTCCTCTTGAGTACCTGAGGCAGCTGAGTGAGGGTCAATGAAATCTCCATCTAGTGGCTTCTGCAGTAAATGCACATCACTGTTTGACGTCACTCTGTTGCCAGGGAGACTTCTGTCACCGGTTCACCGATGTGACTCTACTGCGGCAAGTTAGGGGAGCAGGTTGGGTTTTGTGCAAGGACCTTGTTTTGGATTGAAAATAACCAGAGGGTTACCTTTGTGGACTGTACAACATCAGGCAACACTCCTCAGGGTTTCCTTGGGTTGGTTCTGCTCTTTCACCTTACTTCTATGCCATCATTTCTTTGTCTTCTAGGAATCCCTCTGCTTTTGTGCCTCATTATTATGGGCTTGGTCTGACCTTTTCCACTTTCTCTCACCACCTTCTTCCTCACATCCCAAGCTGGGAGGGTTAGGGGCTTTGCCTGCCCAGGCCTAGGACTAACTACAAACTGATGGCTTAACAATTAAGCATGTTCAGAAAGATGAAAAGGTTGGGTATTTTCTCATCTGGAGGCATTATATGACAGGATAATTATTCTGTAAAGGAACTGAAATGTTTGAATGGTAGAGGAGTCTTCCAACTGAGTATTTCTGGTCAAGGAAAAGCCCTGGAATCTAGAGAAAAATAAGATAGATATAAAAAAAGGCACAATATGTCCTATGGCATCACTTTGCTCCCTAAGCAATATACTGCTGTGTCCCAAGAGGGACCCTCCTGAATGCTGAAATGATGACTCCATCACCCCCACATTAAATGTCTTCATATTTTGGCAATAAAATACAGCAGGTGTTTGCTCTGCCTCGTGTTAACTTCAGCTCTGACTTTACCCATTGGGTTTTTTTGGCCCTTTCTGAGTTTCAGGAGGGAATTCTCCTAAGAGTTTTTATCTTGACTGTTAGTTGGGTAGTGGCAGAAACTACCTGTCAGAGCAAGAGAAGCCTATAAAAAAACTGTGAAGTTGTCAAGATTACTTAAGTGCTGTCCTTCTAAATAACTGTCAGCCCTGAATTCTTTCAAAGTAAAAAGCAGTTGCTTGAGGAAAGATCTGAGTGAGATTCCTCCATGGTAATATTGTTCAGCAGATAGCTTGCTACTGCTGTGCCTTAGAACACCTGAATTTTGGCATGTGTTGGAGAGTAATTTGTTCATGCAAGTCTTAATGCCTTCAAAAAGGCTGAAGGGTAGTTTTGGTCACTGTGCTCCCTACTGCACTATGTGGTCTCTTTCCATTTGCTTACCAGGACAAGGGCAGCAGCGTTCTTCAGCTCCAGCAGCAAGCCCAGCACCCAGCAAACCACAGCAACAAAATGGCAGTTTGTCAGCAGCAGGTAAGAGGCATTCTGGGCAGGGATTCTGGTTCCTACTTGGGCAGTGCAAAACTGCAGCTTAAAAGGAAAAAAAGATCACTTCTAAATGGTTTTGCACAAGAAACCACTCCATTAAAGACTAACCTGTAGCTTGACAAGGTGAATTCTCTCCAGAGGCTGCTGTACACTTGGGTTTAGCAACACCTTTGTTTTTTTAAAGGGGAGAAAAATTGTGTCCCACATCCCTCTCCTTCCTCAGGGGAGGGAGGAAAAGAAAGGAAACAATGTTGGCAAAGCAGAGTGAAGAGATCATCTAATCTGCTGCAATTTTGTATTGTTGAAACAGTGCTTTGTGGACACCCAAGCAGGCTGCAGCTTGGAGCTGGCCAGCAAGGTGTGTTATTGATGCTGAGATATTGAGGGCAAATGTTTAGGTGGTTCAGGACTGAAATGATTTGATAGTTTATCTATACAAACAGGGGGGGGTTTGATCAAGACTAGTGAGATACCAAATAAAAGAGTCAATTTAAATGTCAGCCTGTGGATTTATTTTGAGCAAAAACAAAAATACATTGTCAGTCCCAGTTCTTGGTACTGCTTCACCCTGTGGTGTTTGTCTCTATATTTAAGGCACATGAAAATAGTTCAATTTTTGGCACTTTCTTGTTGCAGCAGGAAACAAGAGCTCTTCCTTCCTATACCAGAAGCTGATTGTAAGAGGTCCATGCTTATACATGGACAAGATTCAGCTTAGAATTAGCTGTATTGGATTGTGGGATACCAGGACAGGGACCTCATGGAGTGAGTTCAGAGATGGGCCATGAAAATGATCAGTGGTTGGAGCACCTCTGCTGTGAAGACAGGCTGAGGGAGCTGGGATTGTTCAGCCTGGAGAAGGCTCCAGGGAGACCTAATAGCAACCTTCCAGTACCTGGAAGGGTCTACAGGAAGAATAGAGAGACTGGTTACAAGGGCCTGTAATGATAGGATGAGGGGCAGTGGTTTCCAACCAGAGAACAGTAGATACAGATTAAATGTTAGGAACAAGTTCTGCACCATGAGGGTGATGTAACACTGGAACAGGTTGCCTAGGAAGGTGCTTGGGGCCCCATCCCTGGAGATACTCACAGTGTGGCTTGACAGGGCTGTGGGCAACCTGATGTAGTTGAGGATGCCCCCACTTACTGCAGAGGTAGTTGGACTGGATGACCTTCAGAGGTCTCTTCCAACCCAAACCATTCCATGATTCCTTAGTTGTTGCTCCAGGTGCTGTAGATCTGCAGCTTGATGTGCCATGTTACAGAGCTGACTAGTTGTTTCCTGTTTAGACTCTGTACAAGTGATTGACTCTGGACACATCTCCACTTAGCATAAGTGCTCTAAAGGTCTGAGAGTGTCTCTTCTGCAGCAGTTAGCAGCTTAGAAAAGTACTTGTCACCAAGAGCAGGAGTGATTCAACAAACTTTTAGCCACGCTGTGGTGCCCACCTAGCACCATGAATTAATGGAAGTGCCAACCCAGCATTAAGTGTAACTCTTTGCCTTCTGTGCAGCTCCCCATGGCTCAATGGGAAATGTTCTGCTGGATCTTGCACCATGAGGTGGTTTTCACTTGACTTCTCTCTGCAAGGCTGACATTCTCTATGCTTTGTTGTGGTTTACAGGTCCTGCTGCTCCAAAGTACCATGCACCCTCAAACCAGTTTGCTAAACCCACTGCTCCCAGCACAGTGAAGACACCAGGAGGATCTCAGGCCAAAGTAGTGCCCATTGCCAGCTTGAACCCATACCAGTCCAAGTGAGTTTTCAAGGTTTGCCGTTGCCACAGGCATGAATATAGCTGCTTTTTTTGCTTTCAAAGAATTCTTTGAGTGCTTTTTAACTTTTATTGGGTAACTTCAAACAAACAAAACCACCAATGGCAACCAAAACCAGCCAGTGAAAGAAGCAAAACCAAAAAGTCTCCATAGAAACAGCTGAAGGAGTTTTTGGGTTGTTTCTCCTTTGAGGTTTTATTTTGGGGTTTGTGGCTTTTTGATTTCATCACCACTGCAGGAAAGATGGGAAGGGGACTTTTAACAAGGGCTTGTAGTGTTGGGATGAGAGGAAACGGATTGAAGCATGAGGAAGGGAGATTCAGGCTGGAGATTAGGAAGAAATTCTTTGCAGTGAGGGTGGTGAGACGCTGGAAGAGGTTGCTCAGGGAGGTTGTGGATGCCCCCTCCCTGGAGGTGTTCAAGGCCAGACCAGGTGAAGCCTTGAGCAACCTGATTTAGTGGAAGGTGTCTGCCCATGGCATGGTGGTTTCAACTAGATAACCTTTAAGGTCCCTTCCAACCTTAACCATTCTATGAATCTGAGATTCACTTTTGCACTGTCTTGGTGGAATTACCCTGCCAAGCTTGGTGAGTTCTTATTGTTTTTGTTCCAAATCAATTGGCTTTTTTTCCCCCTCTTTTTTCTTCTTTTTTTTTCCTAAAGCAACCTCCCTTTTGGTACCTGACAAAACAGCTCAGTGAGCTATTCACTCTGGCTACTGTTCTCTTGAAGAGCATGAGGATGTAATTATTTTGTGAATGACATTTTGAAGCTATGCAAACTGATTTGATTACCCAAGTTAAATGTGGATCCCGTAATTGAGCTCTTGAGTTCTAGCCT
Organism: Melanerpes formicivorus; assembly: GCF_026170545.1. Classification (NCBI taxonomy): domain Eukaryota; kingdom Metazoa; phylum Chordata; class Aves; order Piciformes; family Picidae; genus Melanerpes; species Melanerpes formicivorus. The sequence continues at coordinate 4,837,061 of NW_027142381.1, read as the reverse complement.
GGCTTTTCAGCCCAAGCAAACTGCTGCAGGAGAAAGGTACCCTAGAAGAGTAAAAGATTTGAAATCTGTCTGCTTCTATGCAGAAGGATTGTTTGCTGCTATTATCATACGAGGTGCTTTATGGCTGCCTTTGTTGCTTTCTCGGCAACTTTTTGCCTTTAATGGTCTAGACCATTAAAATAGAAAGCAGCAGAAAAGCAGGCAGAGTTGCTGAGGTACAGTGGGAAGAGGCTGGCTTTTAAACAGTGACATTCCAGTTCCAAAGGTTTGTCATTTCAAGCTCCTCTTAAAAAAAAACCCAAAACCCCAACCCCCCAGGCTGAGCAGTGATTCCTTGCCCGGTTTCAGGTGGACCATTTGTGCTCGCGTCACCCAAAAAGGCCAAATCCGCACGTGGAGCAACTCCCGGGGTGAAGGGAAACTCTTCTCCATAGAGCTGGTTGATGAAAGTGTAAGTATCATCTGCTGAGGAAAAAAGATAATGTATGCCACATGCTGATGAAGCCTTCATAAAGACAGAATAGGGGAAATAAAGTGTGTTATAGGAAATCGGTTTTTTTATTACGACTGAAGCTTGTTATTCCTCTGTTCATTAAGCTGAGCTGCACCACCCCAGTTTGGAGCCAGAATGAAGTCTTAAATGTATGACACTGCTGCTTCTGCCTTTTTGGGTTTCATCCTTCTCTCTTTTTTTTTATTTCATCAAAGTCTATAGTGTGTGACTGGATTTTTGCAGCTTCAGAATATAGCTGTTTATGGAACCTGACAGCCTAATGCTGAGGTCTGCGGTGGTTTCCCCGTAGACGGAGAGCAAGGTCTCATCCTTGCTCAGACACACGTTGGCAAATGAGGAGTGAGAGGAGCCTGCAAGTTAAGAGGCTTTCATTTTCATAGTACAAATGGTTGTAATAGTAGGAGATTTCATCTGTGGTTTGTTTGGGGAATGGAATCTGGTTAATCCAACTAAGCTTGCAGTTTGTCAGACCTCTTATCAAATTATAGCCTTCTGTCGTGGAGAGGGGGGGGAGAAAAAACAAACAAACAAGATTCTGCTAGATGATGTTGGGTATAAAATGTGAGGTTAATAATCTAACACCTTGTCATCAGCCATTTGTTTTCTCTGCATGCTGTGTATTCAAATGTTCTCTTAAAAAAACCCAATATTTACATCCAGTGAGCTTATCATTGTTATTAATCCTTACTTAAAGAGCTGACATCATGGATGAGTGGGAGCCATCCCAATGTACTGTGTGCTGACTTGAAGAGCTGGGGGATCTATGTGATTTTTCTAATGTCTTTTTGTTTGTCTGTTCCATGCCGTGGCAATTAATGCCACTTTTACAAATGCCTTTTCAGAGCTGCCTTTATGATCTCTAACTCTTCAGCGCTTCGTCCTGAAGCTCCAGCTGTAGCAGCAAGACTTCTGAGATGGGATTTGATGGTCAGGTGTAGAATGTGTCATTTTTAGCTGTAACTACAAATGCAAGGAGGATGTTGTTTGTTTCTCACATGCCTGGAGCTAGCCTGGCAGGCCACACTTGTCTACAACTGATGCCACTTAACATTGCAAAGATTTCTCTTCCTTTTTTTATTGCTTCATGCCAAATTTCAGTTCTGACCAGCTCTCCTGTTTTCCTGCAGGGTGAGATTAGAGCTACTGCATTCAATGATCAAGCAGACAAGTTCTTTCCACTCATTGAATTGAACAAGGTATGGTAGCATTGTGCTTTCATAGGCTGACATGAGCTAGGGAAGAGGAACTTCAGCTTAGCAAGGATTTTTTTAAGGGGAGCACAATCTATTGTCTCTGACTTCTGACAATATCCTCTGTTTCATTGCTTTCTCCTGTAGGTGTATTATTTTACCAAAGGCTTTTTGAAGACTGCTAACAAGCAGTATACAGCTGTTAAGAATGACTATGAGATTACATTCACTAATGACACTTCAGTTGTGCCCTGTGATGATGCCCAGCATCTTCCATCTGTTCAGTTTGAATTCGTATCCATCTCTGCCTTGGAGGAAACACCCAAGGACTCAATTGTTGGTCAGTCTAAGCAGCCAAATAGCAAGCTCTAGAGCTTTGAAGTTTTACTTTTGTGTCCTGAATACTGGGTGGGTAGTGAGCACACAATGAATGCTTTGATTGTTGTGAGCTCTTGAAGTGATTCGGTGACGGTTGCCATGAAAAACACCTCGGGTAGCTTTCCTGTGAAGATGTCTTTACCCCATTCTGCTAATAATACAGGATGATTTTTTCTTCTTCAAACTAAACTAGGAAATGATACTTGTTTATTGTGCTGTGATCATTGTTTTCCCCAGAAAAGGGCTGAGAGGAAAACGGCCTTGCTCAGCACGTGTGCATTTCGTACCTTTCATGGGCTTGCTTGCTTTCACTATCTAATTATCGCTGTAGTGATTTTGGCACGATCCACTGCATCCAAGTCCAAGTTGCATGACTGTTTTGGCTTGCTCTGTGAAGTATTGGAGGTTTGTTTTTCTGTAATGTGTTGGGCAGAGTACTCCGGAAAAAAATCAGCGGCTTGGGTGGGGGCGAGGGCTCTCGGGTTGCACAGGCACAAGATGCCTGTGATTCAGAGGCGCTCAGCCAGGAATGTTAAAGGTAGATCTCTAATATTAGAAATGGCATCAATTTCTTGCTTTTTTTTTTAAGGGGTGCAAAGGGGATTGTGTTAGCTCTGACTACCCAGAGGTGCAGGCTTGTTAAGAACTGCAACCTGGGGTCGCAGGCATAGAGTTTCAAAGTTCGGAATCGCTTTGAAACCCTTTGCCTGAGAGACTCCGCGCTTCGGCAGCGCGAGTAACGCGTTACAGGATCAGTGCTGAAGTTCTTTGACAGGATGTGATGGGAAGAGATAGTACAATGCCTTGATCTTGCTAATGTGGTGAGGCTTGCATTCATGAATATCTTAATGAATTCGTCAACAAAATTAAAGCACTGAAGGGTTCAGCCCTGGAACGTTCCTACCATAATGCACTTCATTTCCATATCAGATTCCGTGTGAATTAGGGAGCTCAGATGCAAGGTAAAACTCTGACAGGAGGTTTGAATTCTTCTCTTGTGATCTTGTATTCCCCATTTGTGACCCTCAAGTAGCTCTAACTAAATTGTAACTGGTTTTTTCAGATGTAATTGGAATTTGTAAGAGCTATGAAGATGTCACTAAAATCGTAGTGAAAGCTAACAATAGAGAGGTATCGAAGAGGAACATTCATCTGATGGATGCATCAGGGAAACTGGTGACAGCTACGCTGTGGGGAAATGAGGTATGTGCTTTCTTACCTGTTCTTGAGCAAAGGTTCCTTTTGTGCAGGGTGAGGAAAATGAGTGTGCTGTTGTCATCTGAGATGGGCAGAGCACCGAGGCAGGTCTTGGGTGTTCAAGGATCAGGGGCAGAGAGAAGGTGAAAGGCTGTCTGATTTCATTCAGGTGTGATGTTCTTAACCTTTCTCTGACAAACTGCTGACATGATCTGACTAATGTGTTCTGAACAACTGCAGACATTCTGTCTCAAGCCCAAAGTCTGAAGATAACAGGCTCCTGGTTTAGGAAAGGAGATGAGTTGCAGTTTGATTATGGAAAAGCCCAGTGGCTACAACTGTCTCGTTTGAGATTAATTCTGTTGGTAGGGTGGGATACATGTTACCCTGCATAAATTCCTGCTTAACTAGGGGGTTGAGAGGCTGTATCTCAGCCTGGGAGTTTAAAGCATCAGAGCCTTGGAACTGAAAGTTTCAGTAGTTGCAGTAAACTGCCTTTTCCCTTTAACAGGCTGCTTTGTTTTCTGCTGGCGTTGTAGATACTTGAGGATTTATGTTGCAGTCTATAAAAGGGGAGTGATCCTACCAGCTTGGCAGTGTTGCTTTATGGCTAAATGATCAGGTGCACTGGTGGTGTAAGTGGTTAATAACCATTAACCATTTACTGAGAGAAATGAACTAAGCTGAAGTTCAGTATCAAAGGTTTGAGTTTGAACCAAGTTGTCACAGGAGAGGCAATCTTACAGGTAATCACCTCCTGGCATAATGCTTCCAACAGAGATCAGGGTCTGCATTTTCACTGAGCCATCAAATCATAGAATGGTTTTGGCTGGAAAAGACCTCTAAGATAGGCTGATGGTTGGACTCTTAAGACCACCACAGCCATGAGACCATGTCCCAAAGTGCCATGGCCATACCTTTCTTGAACATCTCCAGGGATGATGACTCCACCATCTCCATGAGCAGCCTGTTCCAATGCCTGACCATTCTTTGCTAAGAGAATTTATTTCTCATATCCAACCTATCCCTCCCCTGGCACATTTTCAGGCCATTTTACAGGGCTGCATCTGTTTGCTGACTTGCAGAATGGAAAGAACAAGAAGCATTGAGGGGAAGTGAGGTAACAGTTAAGGTTAGCATCTGCATCTCCTTAACAACAGCGATTGCCCTAACTGCTGGTCTGTGGTGCTCCTGCATCTCATGGGTAGGGTGAATGCTGCTGCTAATGCCAGCTCAGCTTGTTTGTAGTCTTTAAGCACCTGATCCTCCACTTGCTCGCTAAGTGGTGTGGGGTCCAGAAAATCTATACCTTTCCAAATGTCTCTCATGCCAAGAGGTTCTTTGTTAGCATCAGACATTACTCAAGATAACAAACTGATGGCAACTGAGCAGCATTAAAGCAGCTTTATGAGATTAAAATGGGAAGTTGAGAGAAAATGTTTGGTCAGCAGACCTCCACTTCTGCTCTTTAAAAGGCAGTGGAATAGAGAGGATTGGCTGAGTCGAGCCAAGTGAGTCGTTTCCTCTCTTGAAGAGTCTCATCTGACCAAATTTCTCTTGTTTAGAGAACCCTCCATTCCTATAACCCATCTCCCTGTCTAAAATCCTTGTGTAAAACCCACAATGGAGACTTCCAATCCCTTTTTGTTTTCCAGACCAGTGACACGACTTAGGGATTCCCTGGTTCCCTGGGACGTGGCTGTCAGGATTACAGCTTTAACTGTTAGTTGCCTTTTCTTAAACCCCTAGGAGGGTTTAAAACCTTATCTTCTGAACACAGTAAGGTAGTTTTGGTGCAGATTTGATCTCCTCATGATCTGTCAATTCTGACCACCAGTGCAGTACCTTTGCTGCAGCGTGCTGCTAATGTTTTTCCCCTTTTCTTCACACGTGCAGGCTGAGCGGTTTGATGGTTCCAGACAACCTGTGGTAGCCATCAAAGGAGCCAGAGTATCTGATTTTGGTGGTAGAAGCCTATCTGTTCTGTCCTCCAGTACAGTTATCATCAACCCTGATAGCCCAGAGGCTTTTAAGCTCCGAGGATGGTATGAGTGTGTTTATGTTGATTCGTTCCAGCTTGCTGCCGAGCATTTTATTCTGTTTCTCTGGCTGGGCAGGCTGTACAGCACTGAAGGAAAAAAAACACAGCAGAGGATGGGGGTCCCAGGGATATAGAAACTTCTCTTCCTTGAAAAGGACTGGAGCCTGAAAGGCTGTCCTTCTTAAGTTGTTCAATTCAAAAACTTCTAATTCCATGACAGACCTTGAAAAATTGCAATGGGAGTAGTGCATGCTGACCCAAAGCCTTGGAAGGCAGCATGAAATCAGACTTGACCAGCTCTACTTTCTGAGGCATGATCTGAGGGAACAGTATTTTTTTGTTATTATTTTTCTTCTGAACAGTTTCTTTCCATTGTGTGGAATCTGATCCACACTCTGTTAGTTCTGGACTGGAGCAACTCCCCTGGCTTCTTCCAGTGTCCACTCCATACCAGATGTTTTTCAGTAGCAGAGTAAGGGGTTTATTGCTGGCAGGAAAACAAAGTGGTTTCTTGGTGGCCCTTTGCTTCCGCTGCAGGTGGTAGTTGAATTGTCTGCTGTAACTAGCAGTGTGGTGAGAGGTGTTGGAAGTATGAGTAGGGTTAAAGTGCTGACAGCATCAAATTAGTGAATCCTGGGGCTTCAGGTTCTAGTTAATCACCCAAACATGGATGAAATACAATGGCATACTCCATTTGTCACTGTGCTGTGCTGCTCCCATACTTCAGAGGGTCGTTGAAGATAAAATGGATTGTGGGCCTTGGCTATTACTGTCACACTTTAATTAAATTCAGGGTGGGTTGGGGTTTTTTTTTGAGTCTCTGGCTGGTGTTTCCTCAAACCAGGAGCCACCACAACAGGATGGCAGTGCAACCTTTGGCTGAAAAGCTTTGCTTTCTTGCTTTCCCAGAAGCAGCATAATCTTTTCCATGCTCTTTCCCTGTCTCTTTCGAAGCTGCTGCGAAGATAATGGCACCATGTAATTTAATTTTAATTATGGAAATATCTTGATGCCCTTAAATCTTGTTATCTGCCTGCCTTTGAGGAGCATGCAGTGCGTGGTTTGACCACTAGCTGGCAAACAAATTGCAGTTATATAGAACAAAGCTTGTCCTCCTCCCGTGGCTGCATGAAATACTGGGCTAATTAAGTCGGAGTAACTTATCCCGAAGTGCTGTTTTTGTTTGAAATACACACAAATTACTGGAATTGTTGCCTTTGCACTCATTGACTTGAATAAACAAAGAGAATCCCTCATGTGCATGAAACTGAAATGTAAGGCTGAATGGCCTGCTCTCCCAAAATAGAAGTGTATCTTGATGGTTCCAGGTTTGACTCCGAGGGACAGCTTCTGGAGTGCGCCTCCATCTCTGATGCGAGGGGTGGGCCAGCATCTGGAGTCAATACCAACTGGAAAACTCTGTATGAAGCCAAAGCTGAGAACTTGGGACATGGAGATAAGGTAAAACACGGCCAGGGGAGTGCTAAGCCTTGTGTATAGGGGAGAAAATACAAAAGGTAGATGCTGTGCAGGCGTTCTGCTGCAGCTGTTGAGCAGTCCATGCTTACTCGGAATTCATGCTGCTAAATAATGTTGGGGTGTTGTAGTGGGTTGGGGGTGTGTGTGTGTGTTAATAAATTCAAGGTAGTTGCTGATGTTGCAATGTGTTCCTATGTTGGCAAGAGAATTCTAAGCCTGCTTATAAATGGGAGAAGGGAAGAGTTCACCCCAAAGATGTTCACATAAATAGCACAAAGTGCTCTAGGAGAAAGAGGCACATTAGGAGGAAGTGGTTTTCAAGGGTGCATGTCTGGTCAATAGAAAAGCTAGGAATAAAACCCAGATCTCTGACATTCCAGTCCAGCAACCTCTCTAGGCTTGTACTGTTCCTTGACTTATTTTTAACTTCCCCCCCTCACCCCCAAGAAGTGCTAAGCCATTTGAGATATGCAAGATGTATCCAGGGGGAGGAAAAACCCCAGACTTTCCCTGTAACTCAGCTATTTGCTGTGATATTTTTTTGCACCACCTCTGTATCTGTTGAAAGACCTGGCCATGGTCTTTATATGCAAGATTCCAACCTGGTTTACTCTATTCTATTCTGGGGGGGAAAAAAAACCTTCTGTAATTCAGCTATTTGCTATGATTTTTTTTTGCACATCCTCTGTGTTGAACCTGACCATGGTCTTAAACCATGTGCAAGATCTATCCAAGGGGAGGGGGAACCCCCAAACTTTCCTTGTAATCCAACAATTTGCTGTGGTATGTTTTTGCACAACCTCTATCTCTTGAAAGACCTGGCCATGGTCTTAAACCATGTGCAAGATTTATCCAAGGTGGGGAAAAACCTCCCAAACATTCCCTGTAATTCAACTATTGGCTGTGATGTTTTTGCACATCCTCTGTATGTGTTGAAAGACCTGGCCCTGGTCTTAAATTATATGCAAGATTCCAACCTGCTTTACTCTATTCTATTCTGGGGGGGAAACAAAACCCCTCTGTAATTCAGTAATTTGCTGTGGTATTTTTTTGTGCCACCTCTGTATCTGTTGAAAGACCTGGCCATGGTCTTTATATGCAAGATTCCAACCTGGTTTACTCTATTCTATTCTGGGGGGGAAACAAAACCCCTCTCTAAATCAGCTATTTGCTGTGATACCTTCTTTTTGCACATCCTCTGTGTGTGTTGAAAGACCTGGCCATGGTCTTAAACCATATGCAGGATCTATCCAAGGAGGGGAAAAACCTCCCAAACTTTCCCTGTAATTCAGCTATTGGCTGTGGTATTTTTTTGCACCACCTCTGTATCTGTTGAAAGACCTGGCCATGGTCTTAAACCATGTGCAAGATCTATCCAAGGCAGGGGAGGAACCCCCAAACTTTCCCTGTAATTCAGCTATTGGCTGTGATATGTTTTTGCACATCCTCTGTGTGTGTTGAAAGACCTGGCCATGCTCTTAAAGTATAAGCAAGATTCCAACCTGGTTGGGGGGGGACACACCTCTCTAAATCAGCTATTTGCTGTGATACCTTTTTTATTGCACATCCTCTGTGTGTGTGTTGAAAGTCCTGACCATTGTCTTAAAACCATCAGGATGATTCTTTTAGTATGGTGAGTATTTTGTTCTTTAGGCTATAGTTTAATCAAGTGCTTATCTGTAACATTACACAGTAGGCTTTTCTGGGTTTTGTATTGGCTCCCAAAAGAAGCATTGGAAAAATGCAGAAATCTTAATCCTGTGGAGGGGGGAAGAAAAAATAAGAGTTGAAGATTTGAACCAGACACAATAGAGAAGCAAATATGCTTTATCTAAAAGAGAGATGGGGGGGTGGGGGTGGGGGGAAAAAAAGCACCAACAAAACTCAACCCTAGCAACTGGAGTTTCCCTGCAAGGGAAGCACAAAATCATCTTGCTGCAGGGGCTTTATTTCACAGAATGGGAAGCCTGAAAAATCATTGCAACAGAGTGCTTGCTGCTTTTACAATTTGCCAATAATCCATAGCTGTTCAGCTTCCTAATCCTAGCTATCCAAGCAGGGGCTCCTGGCTTTGCAGCTGAGTTCGGGGGGCCTGGGGAGCGCTGGGAGGTTAACGTTGCGCGCTCGCTCTCCCAGGCGGATTATTTTAGCTGTGTGGGCACCGTCGTACATCTGCGCAAAGAGAACTGCATGTACCAGGCCTGTCCCTCCCAGGATTGCAACAAGAAAGTGATAGACCAGCAGAACGGCCTCTACCGCTGCGAGAAGTGCGACAGGGAGTTCCCCAACTTCAAGTACCGCCTGATGCTCCTGGTGAGTCCGGGGCGGGGGAGGAGAGGGCCTTCTGGAGCGCCCCGGGGGTGTTTGGAGACTGGAGGAGGCGCTCGGCGCCGTGGTCTGGTTGGTTGGTTGGTTAGTTAGGGTTGGGGCTTGAGGATCTTAGAATAGAATAAACCAGGTTGGAAGAGATCTTCAAGATCATTGCGTCCAACCTGTCATCCAACGCCACCTAAACAACTAAGCCACGGCACCAAGCACCCTGTCAAGTCTCCTCCTGAACACCTACATTGATGGCAATGCCACCACCTCCCTGGGCAGCCCATTCCAGTGGGCAATCACTCTCTCTGTGTAAAACTTCCTCCTGACCTCCAGCCTGAACTTCCCCTGGCGCAGCCTGAGACTGTGTCCTCTTGTTCTGGTGCTGGTTGCCTGGGAGAAGAGACCAACCTCTGCCTGTCTACAACCCCCCTTCAGGTAGTTGTAGAGAGCAGTAAGGTCTCCCCTGAGTTTCCTCTTCTCCAGGCTAAGCAACCCCAGCTCCCTCAGCCTCTCCTCACAGGGCTGTGTTCCAAGCCCCTCACCAACTTCGTTGCCCTTCTCTGGACTCGCTCCAGCAAGTCAACCTCCTTCCTAAACTGAGGGGCCCAGAACTGGGCACAGTACTTGAGGTGTGGCCTAACCAGTGCAGTGTACAGAGGCAGAATGACCTCCCTGCTCCTGCTGGCCACGCTGTTCTTGATCTTGGAGGTCTATTCCAACCTAGTTGATGCTGTGAGTGTATTTCATTAGTCAGAGAGTGGCCTGCATTGGAAGGGAACTCTGAAGGTCATCTAGTCCAACCCCCTCTGCAGTCAGCAGAGCCATCCTCAACTAGATCACAGAAACATTCAGGTTGGAAAAGAGCCTCAGGATCACCAAGTCCAACAGAGAACCCTACTCTGCAAGGGTCATCCCTAAACCGTATCCCCAAGCACCACATCCAAACCACCAGGCATCCAGGCTTGGTGACTCCACCATCTCCCTGGGCAGCACATTCCAATACCTGACCACTCTGAAAAAAACTCTCCTAATACCCAGTCTAAACCTGCCCAGTTGTAGCTTGAGGCCATTCCCTCTTGTTCTCTCACTAATTACCTGTGAGAAGAGACCAGCACCAGCCTCTCTACAACATCCTTGCAGGTTGCCCAGAGCCCTGTCTAGCCTTACTTTGAATATCTCAGTCATTGGAGCAGGCTGCCCAAGGAGGTGGTTGAGTCACCAACCCTGGATGTGTTTTAAGGTGGTTTGGATGTGGCTCTTGGGGATATGGTGAACCTCATAGAGTAGGGTTAATGATTTGACTTGGTGATCCTGAGGGTCTTTTCCAACCTGAATGTTTCTGTGACCTCCAGGAACGGGGCCCCAGGCAACCTGTTCCAGTGTTCCACTAACCTCATGGTGCAGAACTTGTTCCTAACGTCCAGTCTAAATCCATTCTTCTCTAGTTTGAAGCCATTGCCTTTCTTTCTATCACTGCAGGCCTTTGTAAAGAGTCTCTCTCCATCCTCAGGTTAGGAAAGATGTTGAGTTGCTGGAACATGTCCAGAGAAGAGCAACAAAGCTGGGGAGGGGTTTGGAGCACAGCCCTGTGAGGAGAGGCTGAGGGAGCTGGGGTTGCTTAGCCTGGAGAGGAGGAGGCTCAGGGGAGACTCTACAACTCCCTGAAGAGAGGTTGTAGCCAGGTGGGGGTTGGTCTTTTCTCCCAGGCAACCAGCAACGAACAAGAAGACACAGTCTCAAGCTGTGCCAGGGGAGGTTTAGGCTGGATGTTGGGAAGAAGCTCTTCACAGAAAAAGAGATTGGCATTTGGAATGTGCTGCCCAGGGAGGTGGTGGAGTCCCCATCACTGGAGGTGTTTAAGAGCCTGGATGAAGCACTTGGTGCCATGCTTTAGTTGATTAAATGATGATGGGTTGGACTCAAAGGTCTTTTCCAACCTGGTTAATTCTATTCTATCCTTCCAGTACCTGAAGGAGGTACTGGAAGGCTGCTATCAGGCCTCCAGGGAGCCTTCTCTTCTCCAGGCTTTTCTCCTTCTTGTTCTATAGCCCAAACAAATCTGGGGAGAGGTGGTGCTGTTCACTCTGTCTGTCTGCACTACCTGTGAGCTGGAGGATACTTCAGTGGCTCATGTGGCTGCACCTGAGTGAGGGATGTTTCATTGAGCTGATTAGCAGTTTGTTTTCCTAGTGCTCCAATTAAAAGCTTTTCTCTTTGCCAAAAAGTTGATGCTAGCTGGGTTGATTCTGGTTTCCAAGTGTACTATGCAGTGCAGAGTACAGATGGCCTACGCCTCTTCAGTAGTGAAGATAAACTGAAGTAAAATGGCATTTCTGGAGAGCAGTAATTGCACTTTTACAGCTGCTACCTATATTTAGTACATTTTTTTTTTGGGTAGGTATTGTTCTCTCTCATGCTTTAATGGAGCCTGCTTCAGAAAGTTATCTGAGATTATTGTGATGCTCACTTACACCATAAGCACCGAACCTTCTCCTGGTTTACACTGTGAGAGTTGAGTCTGCTGCTTAGAAGGGCTGTGCCAGGTGGACCTGCAGGGAGAGGAGACCTAGCCCAGCAGTTTCACAAAACCACAAACTGCCTCTTGAGTAACTTCTGACAGGTTACTTCTAGGAATGCAGGGACAACTTCACACAGCAGAATCCTTGTAGAACACAAAGGGGGTGCTGAGGGCACAACCAAGGCCTTCAGCACAGCATGTTTTCCATTTTCCCTATCCCTAGCTGTCAAAGCAGCTGGGAAATGCTTGTGAGGCTAGTGCATCATCTTTTCACTGCTGTCTTTTCCTTGAATGCTTGGATAAAGGGGGAAATTGTTACCAGGTACCAGCACACAAAGGGTGGTTACCAAGAGGATGGAGACTCCCTTTTTACCAGGAGTCACGTGGAAAAGACAAGAGGTGATGGGTACATGTTACCCCTGGGGAGATTCCCATTGGATTCCAGGGGAAAAAATGTTTCACCATGAGAACAGTCAAACATTGGAATCATCTCCCAGGGGAAGTGGTGGGTTCGTAGTATCATAGTATCACAGTATCAGTCAGGGTTGGAAGGGACCACAAGGATCATCTAGTTCCAACTCCCCTGCCATGGACAGGGACACCCCACACTAGATCAGGCTGGACAGAGCCTCATCCAGCCTGGGCTTAAACACCTCCAGGCACGGGGCCTCAACCACCTCCCTGGACAACCCATTCCAGGGCTTCACCACTCTCATGGTGAAGAACTTCCTCCTCACATCCAGCCTGAATCTCCCCACCTCCAGCTTCATTCCATTCCCCCTAGTCCTATCACTACCTGAGATCCTGAGCAGTCCCTCCCCAGCCTTCCTGTAGGCCCCCTTCAGATACTGGAAGGCCACAATTAGGTCACCTGAGAGCCTTCTCTTCTGCAGACTGAACAGCCCCAACTCCTTCAGTCTGTCCTCACAGGAGAGGTGCTCCAGCCCTCTGATCATCCTTGTGGCCATTCTCTGGACACCTTCCAGCACCTCCGTATCCCTCTTGTAATAGGGGCTCCAGAACTGGAGGCAGTACTCCAGGTGGGGTCTCACCAGAGCTGAGCAGAGGGGGAGGATCACCTCCCTCGACCTGCTGGCCACACTTCTCCTGATGCAGCCCAGGATCTGATTGGCTTTGTGGGCTGCAAGTGCACACTGAGAGCTCCTGTTGAGCTTTTTGTCCACCAGCATCCCCAAGTCTCTCTCCTCAGGGCTGCTTTCCAGCCAGTCACTGCCCAGCCTGGAGTTGATTCCCCTACACTGGACAGTTTTAAGGCTCAGTTTGACAGGGTGCTGGGCCAGCTCGTTTCTACTAGGCTATTACCTAGAAAAGTTGGAGCAGATGATCCTTGGGGTCCCTTCCAACCTGGCATTCTGTGTTTATGCTCAAGTACTTGGATATGTGCAAAGCAAGTCTTCCTGGTGTCCCCTCGGTGGTTGTTTAGAGCTACCTGTTCTTGCTCACAGCTCGTGAGTGACAGCAGAGCAGAGCTGAGCGTCCGTCCTTGTGATCTTGCTGGCCTTCTGTGGCACAATGTACTGTCACTGTTAACTTGCACTAAGTTACTCTGACATTCCATGGAGCTTAAAAAAAGCCCAAAGATGCTAAATCAGTGCCTTCCACCCTTGGTGATGGAAAGCACCTACAGTACACAGAGCTCTGGTAGTTACTGGGAGCTTAAAACTCTCTCCAGCAGATGTTCCTCTTTTGCCCTGTCTTCCTTGAGGAATGGGCAGCTGGATGAAAGAGCCTTTGGGGGTGTTTTCATTTGATTTTTTTTCTTTTCCAGGTGACTATTGCAGACTGTCTTGACTATCAGTGGGTGACTTGTTTCCAAGACACAGCAGAATTCATTCTTGGGCAGAATGCAGCTTTCCTGGGAGAACTGAAGGAAAAGGTCAGTCAATTAGCTCATTCTATTTTTAGCCGATGCCTAGCACTTGAACTACGTTTCACACATCTTGTTGTTGGGCTGCCCTCAGATTTCTTTCTTTTCTGATCCTCCTGGTGAAGAAATGTTCTTGTAGTGCTGACTTTTGAAGGCAGCTTGGAGAAGGATGTAAGGCATGTGTGGAACACCGGTGCGGATCCATCAGGGAGCGTGACCTCGCCTTGGGGCGCACGTGGAGCACTCCCAAGCCAGCAGAGAGGGCAAAGGCAGTGGATTGTGTTCATGTAGCTGCTGTGGAAATTAACAGCATTGCTAAGTATCAAAATGCCCTGTGAAAGAAAGGGATATTCTTCATTTGGCAAGAAGCTGGTCTTGCCCAGTCTCTGGGTGACAGGCCAGCTGAGTAGCTCTCTCCCCGAGCTTGCTGTCCAGATGCTGGACTTCACTGTCTTTTCAAAGTTCACAAATCATTGCTTCTCCCTAGCCTGAAGTTCTTGGCAGGGACTTGTTTACTCTCCTCAGGATTGTTTTCCACAGGCCATCTGCCTGGAGAACAGAGACTTGCATGGTTTCCCCCATAGCTTGCTCCCACAGTCAGTCTGTCTACCTCTGAGCTCTTTTGGCTGTTAAAAGCTGTCCCTGTCACCTGGGCCTTGAGAGCCAGCTGCTTACTTGACTGGTGCCACAGCCTTTAGAGGGCTGACAGCTCTAATGTTGACTCCAGCAGAAAGGACAACCTGTTTTAGCCTTCTACTTAGATTGGAAGAATGTGCAAACAGGCCCTTTTGTAGCCATGAATGCTAACAGCATTATCCCTTATGTGTTCCAAAAACCTGTTTACAAAACTACTAAGTTCCAGAACACTTTGTATGTATCTTTGGAAGTAGGCAGGAAGCTTTTTGAACTCGTGTGTTAGCTCAATTCTGGAGGCTTGCCTTTTTTCTTTCCCTTTTTTTCCTCCTCCTTTCCCCCCCTCCCACCCCCACTAAATACCATCAGAAGCTTTGTGGGTCATTTGCAAACCATGGCTTGTGAAATGGATCGTTGGCAGAGATGCTGAAGTGGTCTTTCTTTGACAGATTAGCACAATTTTAAAGGTTTTAAGTCATTAAACACTAACAGACAGTATTTGCTTCTCTCATCTCTATCTTGCTGTTGGAGCAAGTCCAGGAGAGGGCTACAAAGATGATCGAAGGGCTGGAGCACCTCTGCTCTGAGGATAGGCTGAGGGAGCTGGGGTTGGTCAGCCTAGAGAAGAGAAGGCACTGGAGGGGATCTTAGAGCTGCCTTCCAATACCTGAAGGCATCCTACAGGAAGGCTGCAGAGGGACTTTTCATCAGGGTGTCTAGTGATAGGATAAGGGGGAATGGTTTACAGCTGAGGGAGAGCAGGGTTAGAGTGGATTTTAAGCAGCTCTTCAGTGTGAGGGTGGTGAGACTCTGGAACAGGTTGCCCAGGGAGGTTGTGGATGCCTCCTCCTGGGGGTGTTCAAGGCCAGGTTGAATGAAGCCTTGAGCAGCTTAGTCTAGTTGAGAGGTGTCCCAGCCCATGTCAGGGAGGGTGGAGTAGGTGATCTCTGAGGTGCCTTCCAGCCTAAGATTCAGTGTAAGCTTCTCTGCTGCTTTTTCCTTTAGTTCAACAAAAATCATCTTTTCCTGACTTTTTTTCAGTTGTTCACTGTGTAACCTGGGGGCTTGGGGGGGTGGTGGGAGTGGAGGGGTTGGAGTGGGGGGGGTTTGGGAGGAGTGGGGTGGGTTGGGGGGGGTTTGGGAGGAGTGGGGTGGGTTGGGGGGGGGTGGGAGTGGGGGGGTTTGGGGGGAGTGGGAGTGGGGTGGTTAGGGGGGATGGTTGATTGTTTTCTTCCAGATGGTGATACAGAAAGCATCACTTCTTGAGTTGTGTTATGAGCATTGCTGTGCTCCCAGGCTAGGGCTGGTTGCTCCTGGGGCTCCATAGATAGAGCAGTCGGTGGTTAAGCCATTGCTTGGCTGTGGGAGGGAGGTGAAGGGGGAAGGTCTGCAGAGCCTGCAGTTGTGGTTGTCCTGGGACACTGTTGTAGACCTCATCTGCTTCTGCATAGCAGGGCTAGTTTTCATGTAATCTACACACGAGAATGGGGCTTGGAAATTCTCTGCAGTGTCACAGAAGGGGTTGGAAGGGGACCTCTGGAGCAGGGTCACCCAGAGCAGGTTGCCCAGGATTGTGTCTAGGTGGGTTTGGAATCTCTCCAGAGCAGGAGGCTCCACAACCTCCCTGGGCAGCCTGTTCCAGTGCTTAGTCACCCTCACAAGAAAAGTTTTTCCTCAAGTTCCAGTTTGTGCCCTTTACCTCGTGTCTTGTCTGTGGGCACCACTGAGAAGAGTCTGGCCCCACCCCCTTGCCCTTCAGATATTGATCAGCATTGGTAAGGTTCCCTTCTCCAGGCTGAAAAGCCCCAGGTCTCTCAGCCTCTCCTTGTTAGAGTTGCTCCAGTCCTTTCATCTTTGTATACTGTGCAGTGGTTCATTGTCTGCTTTGAGCTGGGGAGCCCAGAACTGGACCCAGTACTGCAGGTGTGGCCTCACTAGGGCAGTGTGAAGGGGAAGGATAATTTCCCTGAACCTGGTGGCCACGCTCTTTGTGATGCTCCCACCTGAACGCACCACCCAAAGGCTTTGGCTGTGTTAAGATAAGTGGTGCCAAGCTTGTGGTTCTGGGATGCTCAGCTTCTGTGTTCTGAAGGCTGGACACCCCTGCTCTGTAGGAAGAGGTGTTGCTGGAGCATCCCAATTAGCTGTGCCTGCATTTTTTGCATTTCCATTTTCAGACTTTCCTAACTTGTCAATATTTTCTGACTCCAGTCATGCTTAATCTCAGCTAGAGTTCAAACAATTTCTTAGTCACTTTTAGTGCTTGAAGAGAACTGGGTGAGGAAGGAAGAGACAGCAGACCCTATGTAACAGTACAAACATGTAATGTCTTTTGAAGAGCTGCCTAATGGAAATGGCTGAGGGTAGAAAATGGAACATAATACGGAATGAGCCCTTGAGCGGGGAATGCTTTGTGTTCCAGGAGAAATTGGTTTTGATTTGACACTTTTATGAGCCTTTAAAAAAGGAAAGGAAGGAAGGGGGAGGGGGTTGCTGCATTTTCTGTAAGCTGTTCTTAGTTGTTTTTCTCTGAAGACCTGCTGCAGTACCCTGTGAAGTTGGTGGGAGTCTTTTCCACTCCTCGCAGTATGCATTGAGTCCACGTCCAGGCGGTGACCACGCCAGGCATAGATATGCATGCAAGGTTTTTCATCTCCTTCTCCACTGTGCTTGTTACTGAAGGAGGGTGATGTAGGGTAGCAGTGACTGGTGTGCTAACAGCATTTTTCACTCACTAATGGTTAGCATAGTTTGTGGCAGAGCTGGAAACAGAAGCCAAATGCTTTATGAGGCAAGTTTCTTATCTTCTAATCCAGTGCGATGGCCAGAAGAGGCTCTTAATATGCAGGGAGGATATGCCTAAATTTTGTTTGCAGTCTGTGAAACCAGCAGCTCCTGTTCACCTCCATTTGTTGTGCTTTTCTCAACCTGTAGGAGAATCACTGTGTAGTGCAAAATAGTGCTGTGCACATTTAAAAACCAGCAGATGTAACACTTGGAGTACGTGTGAAACCGAGGTGGGTTCAATTCCAGATCAGATGCTCTGTCTGCTGCTGGAGTGACTGATCAAGTCAAGTGCATCTGGTAGGGAAATGCATTAATAATTCCTTGGCTGTAGCATTGTGAGGCTGCAGGATTCCTGTGGAATGTCAGCAAAAGGGGTTTGGGTTTGGTGTTTTTTTACAGCTAATTTTTACAGAAATAAACTTCTTCACCACGGTCTCCACAACTTGTCTGCTGCTTTCCTACTGTTGTGACAAATTGCCTGTTATAAATGATGATGATGTTTAGTGTTCATATGGTAATTAGAATCACCTCCTGTTATAAATATGACAGTCTTCTGATGGGTACAAAAGCATGCTCAGAACATGCATCTACTCGTGATAGAACATCCTGGAGCAGGTCCAGGGGAGGGCCATGAAGATGATCAGAGGGATATGGAGCATCTCCCATATGGGGGCAGGCTGAGAGAGTTGGGTCTGGGGAGACTGTGGAGTGGCCTTCCAGTACTGTAAGGAGGCCACAGGAAAGCAGGGGAGGGACTTTTTACAAGGGCTTGTAATGATAGGATGAGAGGGAATGGATTTGAAGCTTGAGGAGGGGAGATTTAGGCTGGAGATCAGGAAGAAATTGTTTACAGGGAGGGGGATGAGACACTGGAGCTGGTTGCCCAGGGAGGTTGTGGATGGCCCCTTCCTGGAGGTGTTCAAGGCCAGGCTGGATGAGGCCTTGAGGAAACTGGGATGGCAGCAGGTGTCCCTGCCCTGTCGTTGGAACTGGATGATCTTTAAGGTCCCTTCCAACCCAAACCATTCTGTGAATCCATGCTCTTAGGTCTGTGTCAGGATGTGAAGGATGTGTACAGCCTGAAGGGGGCCTACAGGAAGCCTGGGGAAGGACTTATCAGGTAGTGATAGGACTAGGGGGAATGGAATGAAGCTGGAGGTGGGGAGATTCAGTCTAGATGTGAGGAGGAGGTTCTTCACCATGAGAGTAGTGAAACCCTGGAATGTGTTGTCCAGGGAGGTGGTTGAGGCCCCGTCCCTGGAGGTGTTTAAGCCCAGGCTGGATGAGGCTCTGGCCAGCCTGATCTAGTGTGGGGTGTCCCTGCCCATGGCAGGGGAGTTGGAACTAGATGATCCTTGTGGTCCCTTCCAATCCTGAATGATACTATGATACTATTAATGGGGAAGCAGAGGAACAGAATGGTCCAACAGGCCAATTAACAGCTAAATAGTTAAGCTCTGACAGTGTTTGCTCATAGCAGCACATCAGCATTAGCCACTTGAGCAGCGTGAGACACCTCCTGTAGATTTATAATGCTCTCGTTCTCTCCACTTGGTTGCAGGTTTGGTGCAGCTCTGTGTCCTTTTCCTTAGGTAGCTGAAAAGTTTTCACCTTGAACTGAACTTTTTGTTTCCTTAAACTAAGTTATGAGTTTGGCATCTGCAGTTTGATGGAAGATTCAGCTCTCTTCCTACGTGATCCAGTTAGTGCCACTGGTTTTGCCAACGTCAGCAGGAGATGAGCTGCTCTGAAAGTTCATGGTGCTCCTGGAAGCCTGGGCTGCCTGCAGCTGATATCTGTCTTTGTCCTTCTTGCAGAACGAGCAGGCATTTGAAGAAGTGTTCCAAAATGCAAACTTCAACACCTACGAGTTCAGGATCAGAGTAAAACTGGAGACTTACAATGTAAGTATTCCCCAAAAGGCAGCTAATGGAGCCTGTGGCTCTTGTAGTTTGACCTGTCCTCCATCACAGGCTTCCTCCTCCTCTGTTTGTGGGGAGAAGTTTCCCAAGATTCTTGCTCACAACAGGTATCCTTGCTCTTGAGCACTGAAGGAGGGATACAGAGTCATTAGCATGGCTCTGAAGCCTGGCATGTTTTAAATGGCACCACCACAGCTGCTCTGGGAGTCAAGTTTGCATTTCCAGCGAACTCTGACACCAAGAGCAAGAAGTCACTGGGGCAGAAGTGCCTGGAGTGCTCAGACACCTTTTACATGCCATTTTTCTTTCTCATAGGATGAATCTCGTATTAAGGCTACAGCAGTGGACATCAAACCTGTGAACTACAGAGAATACTGCAAGAGGTTGATTGCAAGCATCAGGAGAAATGCTTTGCTGAAGTGAGGCAGCTGCTACTGACTGCCTGGAGCTAGATCTTCCAGGGGAAGCGCCGTAGATGTTGTTACAATGACTCTTACCCCACCTTCTGTGTGACAATTTGGCACTAGTTACACCATGCATGGTAGTCCAGAGTAGGGGGCTGGGTGATCTAATGCTTATCTCTGAAGATATGCCCCTGAAGGTAGGATGGCCATGATGTTGTGGTCTGTTAAGCTGTGCCAGCTCTAAAGAGGAATCCCTAGCCAGGTTACCAGGGTCTTCAGGCAAGCCATGCAGAAGGTCTGAAGTAACTTTGCTTTCTTACTCTCTGCAAAAGCTGAATTGTATAACCATTGTCTCCTCTTTGCCAGGAAGTAGTGACAACCTTGACACTTGGAGTTGTTGAGCAGAGGACTCTCAGAGAGGTGTGAAGCAGAACATGTCTATTAGCACAAGTTAGCTCCTTTCCCCAGAATTCAAAGGCTTTTCCCTTTCCACAGGTGCCATGCAGTTGTTAATGCTTGGAATGGCAATATGGTAGAATTATTAATCAAAGACATATCTCTTATATCTGAAGAATATCCTTCCTTCAGGGTTTAATAGACTGAGTCAGATGGGTCTGATATTAATCAAAATTGTCTCTTCTGAGGAAGGCAGATAAGCATTGACTCTCCATGCCCCAGGGAAATCTAGGCAACTACAAAGCATTGCTTTAGTTTTTTTCCCTTCAATTAATACTATGGATTTTTTTTTTGACTGGTTCAGCTCACTTTTTCTTGCCTATACATAGTTTGCCTGCCTGTATGTTCGGTTTCTTTGGGTTTTATTTGTAATGGAGTTAATCAGAAGCAGGTCTTTAAACAGGGGGAAATCTTTGTTTCAATAAAGGCTGTTGAATTCCTGCACAGTGAATTTTTGCTTTCTTTGAACACCCAAGACTTTATCATTACTGGAAAGCAATTAATTAGCTTTCATAATAAGCATTCACTGGGGGGAGATGTTACCTTATTACAAACTCTAAGGTTAGGGCTGGAGAACGGAGCCTTCTTTGCCTGATGTTAACAGCATGGAAATGCAGTGATATTTTCCCCCCATTTCTGTGCCTGGGAATGCTGATGAGCTGGCACTTCTGGGATTTTTATTGACGTTTACACAGCAGTCTAAAACTAACCAGGCTTTGAGATTTGCTCAGACATAGAGCTGCTACAGAAAACAGTAATTATGCTACTGGGCTTTTCAGTCAGCAGAGCATGCTAGCTCTGTGTGCTCCTAATCACATTAATTATGTGTTCCCCGGCTGCAGCTCGCGCAGCTTGGCATTTGCTGCACAGCTCCAAGCATCCAGGCAGTGCTGCAGTGGGTCTCTGCTCGCAGAAGTGAGCTTTATTTATTTATTTAGCCTGGTGGAGCGCTGTTCCTTCATGCATTCACTTGGTGCCCTTTTGCTGCTCCCCATTTCCTGCTTCTCATCTGAAGTCTCTGTGTGTAAGGGCTGCAAAGGCCATTCCTGTTGATGGACACGGAGGATGTTAGCCTGGGCCCATTAATTGTAGCAGCAACCCCTTCCTCCCTTCTGGATCCTGAGGATCATGAGTGGGTTCTTCTGCTGGTGTCTTGCACTCCTTCCTTATTGACACACTTGTTCGCCTGACCTTGCTTGTAAAGTGTTGATTCAGTATTCAGTATGAGTAGTATGAGTACTCAGTTGAGCAGAAAATGACAGTGCTGAGCACGGGGCTGGGTTGACAAATGCCAGTTAGTGATGATTATCCCTTTGCTAACCAGTCCTTTCTGTTCTGCTCCCCCCTTCCTAGCCCTTCTTCCCAGCCTGAGACTTGTAGGCCACTGGAATGGGCTGCCCAAGGAGGTGGTGGAGTCACTGTCCCCGGAGGTGTTCAAAAAGGGATTGGATGTGGCACTTGAAGCCATGGGTTAGTAGTCATGAGGTGTTGGGTGACAGGTTGGACTTGATGATCTTTGAGGTCTTTTCCAACCTTACTGATCCTGTGACTGGTAACAAGTGGTAATATAAAATGTTGCTTGTGGCTCCTTCCAGTTCTCAGGCTTCGTGGGGATGTTTGTGGACCCATCTGCTGGCACTGCAGCTTCCTGCACACCTGCCTCTGCAGGGGCAGCTCCTTTTTCCCCAGGGAACTGCTCTGCATCCATATCCCTGGGCTTACCGTGCCGTCAGGCAGAGCACTGGAGATGGAAGGTATCAATACTCAAGGAGTATTAAGGTATCTTACAGGATCAGCTGAATGACCTTGGGCAGGAACAGAAAATCGACTTGAAACAGTTTGTGTGAAAAGTCATTTATTTGAGGACCCAACCCTCTGCTCTGGAGTGGATGCTCATTAGTGAACTGAGGAGTTGGAGGGTTTTAATCATGCTCTAATCAGCTAGTATATGATAAAAACATCAAGCTATGTAAGGCAAGGTATTTCTAGTGTAGCTATACAAGTACCAGAGCATTATATAAGCCTCTGCTGCGAGATCTCATCTCGAATGCGATGTGCAGCTCTGGTCTGCTATGCATGGAGGCAAAAAAGGATCTCAGCTGGGGCGAGTACAGAGGAGGACTACACTGCTGAGTAGGAGAATGAGAAGCTTTTTTAGGAGGGGGCCTAGAAGAGCTAATTTAGCCAAATGAATCCTGAGAGGGGGATATGATAAAATAGATGTGCATCTATCTGCATGCCTTGCTTCCTTCCCCTGATCACAGGCTTGAAGTGTTGAAGATAATTGGTTAATAAATAATTTGTCAATCAAGAGCAGCCATCTAGGTGAGGAGCAAGGGCAGGGAAGCTGGGGAAGCGTCTGCTTTATTCAGTATTCCTAAGGTTGGAAGAGACCTCAAAGATCATCGAGTCCAACCTGTCACCACAGACCACATGACTAGGGTAGGGCAGACACTACTGTCCACTGCAGGTTTGAACTCACAACCTTCCCATTAAGGGTCTGATGTGCTACCAACCTGAGCCACCCTGTTGATTGGAAAGGGACTGGATAGGGACTTTAAAAGGTCATATAGTCCAAGAGCAGCATTTCCCCCTCTTGAAAGCTCGATGAGCATCCAAACCCCCCACCACTGTCCCTGGGAACTGTTCCTCAGCTGTGGGACCCAGCCCAGGGTAACACAGTTCACTGAAGCTGAATGAAACTAAAATAAGCTAAAATACAAGGTGAAAAACTTCCTAGTAGCTTTCTCTCCTCTAACCTCATTGCCAAGTGCCCATGGCTGTCCAAACCCTGAGGCCACTGACACGAGCCCTGGAAAATGGGACTTCAGAAGGCTCTGGGCTCTTTTGACTGTGCTAATTAAGTAGAAGTGAGTGGACTCACAAAGCTAATTGGGATTATTGGCAAACCAGCCTGTGTCTGCCTTCCTTTCATCACCAATCTCCCCCTGCTAGTGTCCTGGTTGTTGCTGGATGGCCTCAACCATTATCTGGGCTGGAGGTGTGTTTGTTCAAGTCAAAGGATGCTGGAACTAGATCTGGGAGGTGAAGATTCCTAAGTTCAATGTATAAAAGCCAAGATGCAGTTGGGAGGCTGCTGGTTCCTGACAGTAAGGACAATTACAAGAGAACACCCAATTCTGTGTGGCCAAGGGGAGAGCTGGAGAAGGCCTGGATGTGCCCCATTCAGGTAGTTTGCTGTTGGTAGTAATTCTCAGTTAGGATTTAAGTTTGCTCAGTGGTTGTGAATTTTGAATTAGTTTTTATTGAGCTTTAAGAGTCTCTGGAGGACAGACTCAAACCATTTGAGTCAGATCTTCAGCTGCTGCTTTGGAGTTTTGGTTGGTGGTTGGGCTTTTGCCTTTTCTCTGTGTGTGCGTGGCTTGTTTTTTGTTCCTCCAAACAAAAGCTTTGACTAATAGATCCTCCAAGCTGTTGTAAAAGAACAAGTGGTGGTCTTGCACAGATGAGGAGTGCCTGCTCTGCATGTGTTTGGTAGCTGGTTGCTTTACCCTGGTTACTCTGTGCCTGGCAGCTTGGATGAGTGTGTGTGTGTGGGCTTCCATGTTCCAGCACCATGGGATTGTCCTTTTAGTGCAACGGGTGTGAGAGTGGAAGTTGATGAGTCTGATGTTTTGATTCCTAATTCTCAGTGGTATTTGCATTTGCTGCCCATGATACAGCATAACATCTTGAGGGAGGGAGGAAGACATGCTTTCCTTCCCTGTCCTGTGTCATCAGCTTTCCTTTTACCTGCTTTTTCTTTTCATTTATTTTAATTAGCCCTTGAACTGGCCACTTTGGAGAAGAGTGGCCACCCCACAGCACTTCAGCCTCACCATGACTCTTCTAGGTCCCCTCCTAAAAAAGATTCCCACTTTGAGTACTGCATCCAGTTCTGGAGCCCCTGTTACAAGAGAGTTCTGGAAGGTGTCCAGAGAAGAGCCACGAGGATGAGCAGAGGGCTGGAGCTCCTCTCCTATGGAGACAGACTGAGAGTTGGGGCTCTTCAGTCTGGAGAAGGAGACCTTATTGTGGCCTTCCAGTATCTTAAGGGGGCCTACAAGAAAGCTGGGGAGGGACTTTTTAGGCTGTCAGGTAGTGATAGGACTGGGGTGACTGGAGCTAAACCAGAAGTGGGGAGATTCAGATAGGATGTTAGGAAGAAGTTCTTCCCCATGAGGGTGGTGAGACACTGGCACAGGGTGCCCAGGGAGGGTGGTGGAAGCCTCATCCCTGGAGGTTTTTAAGGCTGGGCTGGATGTGGCTCTGAGCAACCTGAGATGTCCCTGCCCGTGGCAGGGGAATTGGAACTCAATGATCCTTGAGGTCTCTTCCAACCCTGACAACTCTGATTCTATGATCTTTCCTTTTACCTTGTTTTTTATTAGCCCTTGAACTGACAACTTTGGAGAGGAGTGGCCACCCCAGAGCACTTCATCCTCCTCACAGCTGGTCTCACTGCCTGGAGGAGTTGCTGTAGGGCTGCTGAGGTGACAAATGGAAAAGGGAGAGAAATTTCATATCACATTCATAGCAAAGGCTCACACACACACACAAAAAACCCAACTCATGAACATGTCCAGAGAAGGGCAGCGAGGCTGGGGAGAGGTCTTGAGCACAGCCCTATGAGGAGAGGCTGAGGGAGCTGGGATTGTTTAGCCTGGAGAAGAGGAGGCTCAGGGGTGACCTCATTGCCCTCTACAACTACCTGAAAGGTGGTTGTAGCCAGGAGGGGGTTGGCCTCTTCTCCCAGGCAACCAGCACCAGAACAAGAGGACACAGTCTCGAGCTGCACCAGGGGAAGTTCAGGCTCGAGGTGAGGAGAAAGTTCTTCCCAGAAAGAGTAATTGGCCATTGGGATGTGCTGCCCAGGGAGGTGGTGGAGTCATCATCCCTGGAGGTGTTCAAAACAGGATTGGGTGTCGCACTTGGTGCCACGGTTTAGTCGTCATGAGGTGTTGGGTGACAGGTTGGACTTGATGATCCCTGAGGTCTTTTCCAACCTTATTGATTCTATGAAATGGAGCAGGCTGCCTACTTCCAAAGGCTGTGTCTGAGGCAAAGGAGTGGTCTGCAGCATATTGTGCGCTATAAACATTGGGATGGTGCAGTAAATATCAGCAATCTTATTAGAGGGTAGAGGAAATTCTCTTTAATATGTTATCTGTGAGGATGCAAGAGGCCCACAGTTTCCTCTGCTTCTCATGTTTACATTTTTTGCATTTCACTCATATGCATATTAAAAACAAACACCAAAACAAACCAACAACCCCAGAAGAGGGAGGGCTTTGGAGTTGCCAGATGGAATCTTTCACAAGGACTGTTAACGCATTCTCTGTCTGTTTTGTTTGAGTACTGAGGTGTTTGTGTTTGGGGAGCAGGGTGTTGGTTTAGTTTGCTGTTGGTTTGTTATTGTGGGTTTTTTCCCCCCCCCCCCTCTGTTTATAGTGCATTGATTTGTTGTTAAATTCAGCCTCTCTGCCATGCCAAAAGCATGCCTTTGGGAGTGTTTCTAGGCTGCTTGTAGTAATCTTGGCTTCTCTTTTTCCTTTCCATTCTTGTACATAACTGCTCTTGCAAGTTATTTAAAATAAACTGGACACTTGCAAAGGCTTTTTCATTTTGTCCCAGACTTCTTGCCCTTTAAAAGGACATTTTAAGCAAGCAAGCAAACAAAAATATCCTCCCAGTCTCCTTTTTCTGTTGGCCGATGTGCTCAAGCCCGGCTGAGTTCAGCGAAGGTCCTGCGTGAGTCTGTTCCTGGTGACTTTCCAGGGACGGCCCAGGTTATGATAAAGGCACCTCAAAAGCTGCACTGCAGCAGCAGGGATGCACCAGGAATGGGTCCTTGGCTCTGGAGAGCTCCACCTTGGAGAGCTGGCTTGCTGGTTTGTCTGCTGGAGAAAGGAAAGCTGCGCAGGTTTGCGGCGGCCGCTCTGACATCACCGTTGAGCAATCAAGAGCAAGCAATCCAATTTATTTTGCTTGCTTATTTATTTGGCCATCAGTTTAGCTCTTGGAATTCCCTCGTGGCTTATTGTTCAAAAGGCTGAAAAATAAGAGTAATAATCTGATTTTTGTGTGTGTGTGTGTGTCTGTTTCTAGTGTTTTATGTTTTCCATTAGAGCCTTGCTGCGATGCTGCACTGACTTTTTGAACTGCAGGATCAAAAACTACTCCTCCCTCTCCTCTTCTTTTTTTGTTGTTGTTGTGGTGTTTTTTGAGGGTGGGTTTTTTTTTTCAGTGAAGACTGTCTCTGAGAAGGATAAATATTATTGATTGAGGTATTTAATACACTAATGAAACCCACAATTATCGACTATGTAATTAATATACTGTCTAAAAGTAAAGTTTGACAGCACCATATAGGAAAAAGCTCTATTGACTTGTGCTGCTTTGGCACCGTGCCTCACAGGTTGTTATTTATAGACACCGAAACACGTTCTTCTCCAGGCAATGATTCAATCCCACTTTCTGCTTGCCACGAGCTAGAAGGTTGCCATTCTTCTTGCTGACTGCAAGGCTTTCCTATTATCTGTGGGGAACTTAGATTTGGAGTCTTCGGCTTTGCTACCCTCTTGCATTAGATTTGCCTTTCGGAGCTAGAGCTGCCATGTGTGTGGTGCTGTTCCTTCCAGCTGGGAAACCAGACTCTCCCAAGCAGCTTTCTGCTTTTTGCAAGCATGTTGGTAGAATTATTTAATATTTTTTTGG
Source organism: Melanerpes formicivorus (assembly GCF_026170545.1). NCBI lineage: Eukaryota > Metazoa > Chordata > Aves > Piciformes > Picidae > Melanerpes > Melanerpes formicivorus. The sequence goes on along the minus strand of NW_027142381.1, from coordinate 4,810,618 downwards.
ACTTGCTTTTGGTTTTGCTGACCTTGACAAGCAATAGAAACACAGGAAATCCAAGGGACATCTTGATAGACCTGGGAGAAGGCTATCGGAGGATTTCCTATCAGTGTGGCTGTTTGTGTTTTTTAAAGCAGCCCCTGTGTATGCTTGGTGTAGGCTCAAGGTGATAAACATATCAACTGAAGTGGCCTTTCTTGAGCCCAGCAGCAAGATTTAGTCTTCTCCCTGAACTAACAGATGATCAGCAGCTTGTGTGTGCCCCTGCCTTAATTCAGGCTTCAGCGACGCTGCGTCCCCATAGTTTTGGTTGACCTGTGGGTGATAGCTCACCACATCCCCCTTCCCCTTGCTCACCTTCCTCTGCTGGCTCTGCTTGCAGCCCAGCCTCGGCTGCTGCTTAAGTTGCCATAAACTGCTTGTAAATTGCCAGGAAGCTGAAGCTCCATTTGGCTTTAAGTAGTTCGTGTGCCCTGTGAAATGTTAAACTTCTTAGCACCAGGTGAAGTTATTTACCTCCAGCTCAGAAGCTGATAATGAAGGTTTTTTTAGATTTCAAGTGATTTAAAAAAAAACCCCTTCCAACTCCCAAGTGTATCAGCTATCTGGTAATTGGAGCTTGTGCTGTCATTAAAAATGACAGCTTTCTCCAATAACATTCTTAGTGCTTGTAAAATGCAGCTAACATAACCTATATTTAACTTGTATTAGCTTAGAATTTCCTTTCTGTGCTTGCTTACTTTCAGAGCTTTGGTGACAATACCAAGGTCCTTCTCTATTCATGAACCACCTCTTACTTCACCTGCTTGGAGGACCTGAAAGCTCTTCCCCAGCACTGGACAGCCAAGTACCTTTGTTATGATTTTTCCCCATGGAAGTTGTTTGGCTTTTTTTTTCAGCCAGCAAGCAGAAGCCATTCTTTGGGCAGAAACAAACCTCAAGCAACAAAAAGTGTGGCAGGAAAACCCAGCTTGGCTTTTTGCAGATTAGTAGACAGCTCTTAACCCTGCTGAACAAACAAAACCCCTCCTTTCCCCCTCCCCTTCTTTTTTTCCCCCTCTTTCTGGTTCTCTGCGGTCAGTTGACAACATTTTGCACGTTGAATCGCTAAGGCTCTGTCCCATAATTGAGATGCTGGGTAGCAATCTGCTCCCCTCCTCCGCCTGGAAGTGTTCCACACAGAGCCCTCTAATTAAACAGAAAATGGTTTGTCATATGTAACTGCCTCTTCTGAATGTAACAAACTCATTTCAAGAGATGCCAACACCATCTTTATAGCTGTTTTAATAATCTTCTCTTGAATCAGAGAGGGCTCTAACCTCGTATTCCGCTCCGCCAGCTGTTTATTTCGCTGCTGTGGGGTTTGGGTTTTGGTTTGTTGTGGGTTTTTTTTTTTCCCCCCCCTCCTTCTTTCCTTTTGCACTGATGATGTGCAGACTCTCTTTTTTGTGTGTGTATGTGTGTGGAAATCCTCATTAGAGTAACTGAGTTCAAGTCTGAAGCAGTCTGCATGGGCTGCTGCTTTCAAGCATTTACCATTTACAGTGGGAGCACGTGCAGGCTTTTCAGCTCTGAGCCCTGTCAATCACCTGCCTGCCACGCAGGGAGGGAGCCCAAAAAAAGCTCTGCTGCCGTCCCCGTTTGCTGGGGAAATGAAGGTGTTTAGGCAGTTCCTAAAGCTAACATCTATTTTGCAGACAGATGTGCATGCCACAGCCACCCTCCCCACACGCCTGTAATAGAAACCATTAGCTTCGCCGCCGCCCCAGCACCGAGGAGAGCTGCAGTGTGTTCTTAATGCATGAAGTGTGGTCTGGGTAGGACACAAATAGTGCAGCAGATTACCAGGTAAAATTGGCTTTTACCTCTCCCCCATCCTTCTCAGACACTTTCCTGCCAAACTTCAGCTTTCAAGTCGGCGCTCAAAGAAATTCTCTCTGTGTAAAAGGCCTCTTGCTGCCTTTTAAATTGGCTAATGTTTGGCAGAAAATCCGAATAGCAGGTACAGTTATTTAGTGCCTTCATTACTTACTGCCTGGAGACTTTCTCTGATACTACTGCCTCCTGTTTATGCAGGGTGTGCTTGTGTCTGCCTCTCCTCTGCCTGCCTTTTAGGTAGGTGAGGACCTGTAGGATCTCGCAGTGGCGTGCCACAGCCTCATGTCCTGGGAAATTACTTTTGCTGTGGACAACCCTCATCCCCTGCGCTGGGAACAAAGACCCTCCCTTGCTGTAATGGCTTACTGCATGGTAGCATCAGCCAGAAGATGAGGAGTGGTGTTCTTCCCATGAGCCATGTTGTTAACATCCAGCTGGGATGTGAAATTCACTTCTAGGTTTCTGTCTCTGAATATTGCAAGCCTGATGCCACCATCTTCAAAAAGGGAAGGAACAGCAAGCCGACTCCTGTCAGTTTGTTACAGCATATTTATAACTCACATGCTAATTCCTGCTCTTGACTCATAATAGCTTCTGAATTCTGAATCTTTAAATTCTGGATCTCATATTTTGAGGCTAATCCATTCAGATAGATTGGGAAGCAGAATTTATAATTTGGAGAAGTGATGTCAGTCCTTCTTTTCTTCAGCCACTCATTTCATGTTGGCAGTAGGTCCCACCAGCGAGCCAATACTTGACCCTGTCTCATAGGCCAGTCAAAAGCAGTGTGTTCATTTTATCTGACTCGATGCTTCAGCTTCCTTCATGCTCACACCCTGGCCCATAAGCTTAAGAGTCACAGTCACTGGCTGTCAGCATCCTCCCCTGATTCTGATTTAACTCATTCAGCTTATTGTGAGCCTTAACCTATTTTCCTTGCTGTCTCCAAGCGTACAGCTCCTGCAAAGAGATTAATAAGACAAAAAAGCCCCTCCCTTAATTTTCAGACTTCTCCCATGAAGCCAGAGAGACTTGCAAGGTTTGAAGAAAGGAGCAATATTTAATGTAGCATCCATCAGTGGACAGAGCCTTTAGCATCAAGCCCTTAAAGCAGCCTTTGTGGTAGGAAGCTTCTCTCACCACAGCTCTTGCTGATGCTAAAGCTCCAGGAGCTGCCTTCACCTTGTGGAAAGCTGTGCTTGCCCTGCTGTCATTATGCTTCAGCCTCGCATCGGATTGTGGGGAGAGCAGGCTGGTTACCAAGCAAAGTTTCAGGAGAAAGAGTAACTTTCTGTTTCTTTCTAAGAAAGAGAGTAACTGTATTTTTACCAGAATTATAATTTACCCTGCTTGGGAGCAAATGCAAAAGGATAAAGCAGCGACTGTGAATTTCTTTTTGAAACTTTCAAATGCAGTTTCTGATTAATTATTTTTTTCCCCCTCTCCCCTCATTTAAAGCTGGTGGAAGATCACAGTGTTTTAATGATCCCTGTTGGTGTTATTTCCTATGACTAATGAGGTGTCATCTGGTGTTAATGATGGGTCCAGTCCCTAAGCAGCAACCTCTTCCTATGCTTTGCCTCCTATACTTTGAGTGGTTTGAGGACTTGTGTATCTTAGGGCAGAAGGTGCACTGTGCCACTCTCTCAGCTCAGGTGAGAGATCTGCTAAACCTGAGGTGGGTGATTTAGCATTCCCCCCCAAGGGATGCTCCTGAAAACAAACTTTAGACTCTGCTTGAACACTTTAGTTTATTGTGGTGGGTGCCAAGTGCTTACAGGGGGATGTTCATCCCAACTGAAACTCACAGAACATAGCGTGCCAGCTGTGTGTGACTGCGCCCATAAATCCCCCTTCCAGGAGCTCCTGGCTGTGCACTTCCTAAGTAGGCTTGTAGCAAACACCTTGCGATGCATATTCATTATTATGGCTTTGCTTAATGCATGCGGCTTGAGGGGGGAGAAGGAAGTGACTTCTCTCACCAATTTATGTTCCCTGAGCTCTAATCCTCCTCCCCTGTTTGGCACAGTTAACTTTTCAGTTGCAATATTTTGTATCTCACAGCAGCAAGTTTTAATTGCGCTACACAAGTCCCCTTCTGCCAATAGTTCATTAGGCTTCGTGAATGCTCCAACTGAAGAATAGTCTCTCTGGATTAGCATCATCTTCCAACACACCCTTCTTGCTGGATCACTGTCAGCTGAATTGATAAAAGAATGTTTCTGGGTTGAGCCAAAAAGTACTGGGGGTGAGCTACAACAACCTCCAGGCTTCCAGACAAATGAGCAAAGCCCAGGGAAAGTCATCATTCTGCATTCAGGACGTCACAGGCATGGCAGGAGCTTTGGAAAGGCTAGATTAAAATGTAGCTATTTTTCTTCAGGAAATAGGAAGAAGGGATTTGGTGCCAGTCAGAAGCAAAGCCTACCTGATTCAGGCAGGAAGCTAAATTCACTGTAACAGTTCCTCTAAGAGCCGGAGAGCAGCCGCAGCGCCTAATCAATAGGCAGAATCCAGAGGTGCTGGCAGAAAACGGCTCCGATATGCCTGTGGTAATTAACTGCCTTATCAGGTGCACGTCTGAAAGCTTTAAATGATCATCCTAAGATTGAGCAAACAGTTTTGTGCAGCTACGTGTTGCCTGGGCTGCTCTTCTCCATAAAGCTGTTAGTGACCCCCCGGTTTGCATCAGCCGGGGCAAGCGAGCTCCGCGCTGCTGCCGAAGCTGAAGGTGATCCAGCAGTGCAGCCACTGGAATAACCCTTGGAAATAGGGTTTAGGCTATAAACCTTGTTTCAGCTCTCTCATAAGAGCTGCTCATCCTGAGAGATAAGTCATCGTGAGCCTGTCTTTAAAAATCACTGCCTCAGCTGTTGCCTGCGGAAAATCACCTTTGTTTGTCGTGCATTTTCGAATGGCTCGAGCAGCAGAGTGAAATTTAAATAAGTAATTATTGTGCAGAAGGCAGCAGGCTAAATGGAACGATTTCCCTGGCTGCTTTTGCCCTTTTGGCTGCACTCTGAGCACAAGACAGCTCCCTCCTGATCAGGTGGGTTCTAACAGGCAGGTTTTGGCAGCTCACTCGCCTTTCGCTCTGGGAGCGCTTTCGCTGCTCGAGGGCTGCCTGAGCAAAGGTACATCAGCTAAATTATTGGCACAACCCAAGGAAAACATGGTCTTAGGGCTTTTGTTGTTGTTGTTGGGGGTGGGTTTTCTGGTCTTTTATCTAGGGAGAGGTTGCTGAATTTGTTGGTTTTGGTTTGTTTGTTTTGTTGGGGTTTTTTTTAACTCAGGCAGTGAAGAAGCGCAGAACCTGGGTGTGGATTTTGATTCTAATAACAATGCAGGGAGTTGGGTTTTTTCCTTGTCCACTTGATGTCCCTCCAAAAACTGGCCCCTTCGGAAGCCACCAGCACTACTTGTGGAGCCAGCAGGTGGAGCTTTAAGAATAGCATCATTTTCCAACCCCACTTGTGCTACAGAGCCCATTGAGTGGGAAGCTATCTTGTGCCGAAATCCTGATTGAATAAAAATTGTTCATTATGCAAACTGTCTGGTTCAGTACACAGAGGCAGCCCCCGGGCACAGACCCCAAGTAGCTGCTTTCTCTTTCCCCAGATTAAAACATATGAACTGCTTTGATGTAATCTTATAACAAAGCCTAATGGAAATTTTATATCCTCTGAAGTTGACTGTCATTTCTCATTGCCCTGCTTCCTCTGGCCTATTAATACTCCAGCCCAGAGAGTGGTGCCTGAACTTCCTCACTCCTTTTTCCATAGAATCATAGAATCAGTCAGGGTTGGAAGGGACCACAAGGATCATAGTATCATAGTATCTGTCAGGGTTGGAAGGGACCACAAGGATCATCTAGTTCCAACCCCCCTGCCACGGGCAGGGACACCCCACACTAGATCAGGCTGGCCAGAGCCTCATCCAGCCTGGGCTTAAACACCTCCAGGGATGGGGCCTCAACCACCTCCCTGGACAACCCATTCCAGGGCTTCACCACTCTCATGGGGAAGAACTTCCTCCTCACATCCAGCCTGAATCTCCCCACCTCCAGCTTCATTCCATTCCCCCTAGTCCTATCACTACCTGAGATTCTGAGAAGTCCCTCCCCAGCCTTCTTGTAGCCCCCTTCAGATACTGGAAGGCCACAATGAGGTCACCTCAGAGCCTTCTCTTCTCCAGACTGATCATCTAGTTCCAACCCCACTGCCATGGGCAGGGACACCCCACACTAGATCAGCCTGGCCAGAGCCTCATCCAGCCTGGACTTAAACACCTCCAGGGACAGGGCCCCAACCACCTCCCTGGACAACCCATTCCAGGGCTTCACCTCTCTCACGGTGAAGAACTTCTTCCTCCCATCCAGCCTGAATCTCCCCACCTCCAGCTTCATTCCATTCCCCCTAGTCCTATCACTACCTGAGATCCACTGTTGTTGCTCTCACATGCATTCCCCACCCCCTGCTCAAGTTTTTACTTACAATTAAGTGCTGTTAGATGACATCACAGCCCGTTTAATCCCTCGGTTTGGGTTTGCTGTTGGGGGTTTGGTTTGGTTGCTCGTTTGTTGTTGGGTTTTTTTTTTTCCACAGCTATTTATCATTTTAATGGAATGCTGCAGAATATTACCCTGTGCAGCACGTTTAAATTGATAAATTGTATTTAGGGAAATATTGGATGGGAATTTTTTTTGGTTATTGTTTTTATATTTATTTTTTTAATGGTAAGTGGGGTTTGTGGTGTGTTGGGTTGTTTTTTTTTTTAGCAGATATATTTTCTCATTAGTGGACTAACTGCACCCAGACTGCATGAGGCTGGAATGCTAAGGATTGGGGGATAAGCTATATTTATGACTTATTTGACTAATTAAGGCCCAATTTGTGTCGTAAAGTTTTGCCTAGACTTTGCTGAGCAGGATGAAGGAGGAAAAACTTGCCCCAATGCAGTTACTCTACAGCATCAGTTGCCATAACAACTTCATGCAATACTATATTTTTTACTTGAAATTCCTTTTAAGACTCAGTTGCTGTAATAATTTGTTTTAGCTGCTAAAAGGCATGTTGCTCTTTGTGGTGGTTTCAAGGCTCTCATTACAGTAACAAAAAAGTGGCGGTGTTAATATAGACTCTTTTCATTCCAACATATGCAAAAGTTCAATAGAGTCCAAAAATAGAATTAAAGGGTGGAGGTGATGAATCTGCTATAAAATCTCTCCCAGTCCTTAGGAAGGAGGATTGGGCTTGGCTGGTGAAGGTGAACTTTATTAACAGCCTTAAGGAGAGACGCTGCTGCTCCTTTGTAACCCAAAATTATTGCACCCAACGGGGATCTAAAAATGCAACTTGATGTTGTGCGTCCTGCTGCCTTGCCTCAGAGCCGTGCCACCGAGCTTCAGCGAGAGACAGGGAGTGTATTTACTCTCCAAAAGAGTTGAAGCACCAGCTCGACATCTTCCCAGCTGTTGCTGCTGGGGTGAAGCTGGGTGGCTCCTGAAGTCTTTGCTCAGGATAAAAAAACAGCAGAAAGGAGCTTCAGCTCCTCCTAATGTATCTGCTGCTTTAATTCATCAAATAATCACCTGGTGCTGAACATACACTGCCTAGGTTTTGGCCATGGGCGTACTAGAAATGTAAAAACAATTTTCAGGCAGCCTGGAGTGTTGTCTGATTTCTGATTCCGATGTTAATTTAGTGGAAGACAAGGAGTGCGTGCTAAGAAAGTTGCTGGGTTTTATTCTTAACCCTTTCCCACAGCTCTGGGGACTGCTGCTTCCTTCCAGGAACACGCTGTGCTGTAGCTGCCCCTGCCCGTTCAGCCAGCCTTGCACCATCCCCCATCTGCCTTTTGGCATCTCGTGGTTGAGGCAGCAATTCCTCAAACAAGTTCTTGTTCTAGTTCAGCATATGGGCCCTGCTTCTGTTGGTGCCAGGCAAATAACAAAGTTTGAAGCTGTTTGGTTGATTGAGGCAGCCAAAATACAGCTTGGTTTTCATCGCCTCCAGGCTTCTCCGGGCCACAGAGCAGGACTGGGAGGTGTCCTGGTGATATCTCCAGGTATTTCTTCTAGGACCAGTGTGGAGGCAGTAGGGGATTGTGCTGTCTCCAAATATATGTGCTGGCTTGAGAAGGAAGCTGAGCTGGTGTTTTAATTTTGGTGCCATCCAAGTGCCAAAGGTCTGTGACCTTTCTAATGACAGCACTTCTGGAGCAAGGTTGTGCTGTTCAAGGTGATCAAACTGATTTCCTTCCAGAGCAGAACCAGTGCATTTGCTCTCTGGAGCTTCTGGTCTAAGAGCCGAAGCCCACCTCGATTCTTTGGCTCCAGAGTGGGTAGAGGAAGCACCTTCACTGCAAGAAGGAGAAAACACCAAACCTCTTTAAATCTGCATAGATCCCACCCCTCTGCCTCTTTGACATGACTCTGAACTCTTCTTTGCCAGCTGCACCAGGGGAAGTTTAGGCTCGAGGTGAGGAGTGAGGAGAAAGTTCTTCACCGAGAGAGTCATTCGTCATTGGAATGTGCTGCCCAGGGAGGTGGTGGAGTCCTCATCCCTGGAGGTGTTCAAGAGGGGATTGGATGTGGCACTTGGTGCCATGGTCTAGTCATGAGGTCTGTGGTGACAGGTTGGACTCGATGATCCTCGAGGTCTCTTCCAGCCTTAGTGATACTGTGATCACAGGCTTCTGATATGCTTATGACTCTCTTTTCCCTGCATTGTTGGTCTTTTTTCACTCCTTTTCCCATCCCAAGTCTCTCTGTTGAATGGAAAGGGTTAAAATGGTCGTATTTCACATCCCTTCTCTCTGGCCTGTTGCAGCCTGGACCCTTGGATTTTTAATAACAGCAGAGATAATGGTCATTTAATGCAGCCCCCTGCCTGCAGCAAAATCTTCATCAAGGTTTTCCTGCAGCCTCCCTCGGGCAGCTCATCTCATTGCTTAATTGTCTTTATGCTTTCTCACAGCTTCATGTTTTAACTGCCTTTCCCTCACACTGCAAGGCTGTGTGCTTCGATGGTGTGGCTGGCCAGAGCGACCCTCCCCCCCACACCCCCCTTTCCCCTCCCCTTTACAACTCGCTGCCTGTTAAGCCCCGGCTGCGAAATTTGGGCTGGGCAAATTCTTTTGGGTGAGCGGAGATGATAGAAAAGGGCAACGCCTCACCGTGAAAGATGAATCATTCTCTCTCTCTCTCTCTCTCTCTTTTTTTTTTTACTCCTTGTTGTAGTAACCTTATTCCCCAGGAATTCTATTTATTATTTAGCTATTTATATGTTTGTCAGATGGAATTGCCATCAGAGTTCTACAGGAATTCAGCACAAATTAGCGGCCACTTAACGCTGCAGAAGGAAAGCTGCGCTGAAAATGCACTCCAGGATCTCATCTACAACTCAGTCCTTAGCTGATGCTTCAAGGTAGAATTTTTTTTTTTTGCCTCCCCCTAAAGTGGTCATAAATTGCAACCAGTCATTGGACTCCCTCCAGTCCTAGAGCAATTACTGGGCCAGTTCAGCTGAAGGGTTTGATCAGGTGTTTTACTAGCAGGGTTTTATTTCACTAAATGAACATCTCCTAAAGAACCAGGAATGTAATATTTACACGTTAAAGTGCTGCTGTAATGGCACTGCATTTAACTTCACTAGGAGACCAGGAATCCCGTGGTAAAATGCCTGATAACTGCTGCATTTACCAGGGGAATGAATTTATAGCAATTGAATTCCTCCAGCAGAACAAAGGGCTGTGTTATGAAAGCACCCTCTTCTCTCCAACAACAGCTTGGAGCCAGGCCTGTTCCTTGCTCTAGGAGACCCTGCAGTGTTGCTTTGCATTGTTGTGGTTGTTGCCTTGACCAACTGCCTGGAAGTATTTTGGCTAAGTAAAGAGGAGAGGGGGATGGTATCCTTCTGCTTTACCCTTGGTTGGTTGCATGTGACTTCATCTTGCTTGGTAATTCTGGGAGAGGTTCTCCATGGAAAGCAGCTATTATGTGCGAGCTCGGAATGTGGAGTGGTGATGTATGTGGGACTGAAATCCACCTACTTCAGCCTGCAGTTACCCATCCTCCTGGTGAGCAGGAGTGCCTGTGACACAGTTGCAGAGCTTTTCAAAGACCATGCCTCACTCAGGGACCCTCCCTTTCCCCCCTCTCTGGGACTGAGGCTTGGGATGAGCACATTTACACCATCTTAGGAAAGATTTCTTTCCTGCAAGGGTAGCCAGGCATTGGAACTGGCTGTCCAAGGAGGTGGTGGAGTCACCACCCCTGGAGGTGTTAAAAAAAATGTGTGGACGTGGCACTTTGGGACATGGTTTAAAGGCCCTGCTAGGCTTAGGTTAACGGTTGGACTCGATGATCTTAGAGGTCTTTTCCAACCAAAGCAATTCTACTCCTGGCTTGCATTAGCCACCTCTGTATAAATAACTCATGTTCAGCTCTGTGGCTCCCCTTTCCCTCTATTTTCTTCCATTGGTATTAATAGTAGCTAATTATTGCTTTTACTATTAGGTCATGTGTTGTAAATACACTAAATGCAGCAGGCAGCCCGCGCTGGCTGGTGCGCTAATGCCTCCGTGCTGCCTCTTAACATGCAGCCTAATTGCCTCCACGCACGGTGCTGCCTGACATGCTTTTTTTGGGGGGGATAATTGCTCCCAAAGTCTCAATGTTTTAATGTAGTCTGTATTACAAGGTCTAGCTAAAAATTGTTCCAAACAAACCTTTGGGTGCCATTCTAGGGGAAAAAAAATCGCATTGGAGCTTCACAGGAAAAGCAGAGAGCTCCTCCTCCAGCCTCCCTTCTTCTTCTTCCCCCTCCTCCAGCCTCTCTTCTTCTTCTTCCCCCTCCTCCAGCCTCTCTTCTTCTTCTTCCCCCTCCTCCAGCCTCTCTTCTTCTTCTTCCCCCTCCTCCAGCCTCTCTTCTTCTTCTTCCCCCTCCTCCAGCCTCTCTTCTTCTTCTTCCCCCTCCTCCAGCCTCTCTTCTTCTTCTTCCCCCTCTTCCAGCCTCTCTTCTTCTTCTTCCCCCTCTTCCAGCCTCTCTTCTTCTTCCCCCTCCTCCAGCCTCTCTTCTTCTTCCTCCTCCTCCAGCCCCTCTTCTTCTTCTTCTTCTTCCTCCTCCTCCAGCCTCTCTTCTTCTTCTTCCCCCTCCTCCTCCAGCCTCTCTTCTTCTTCTTCTTCTTCTTCCCCCTCCTCCAGCCTCTCTTCTGCTTTTTCCTCCTCCTCCAGCCTCTCTTCTTCTTCTTCCCCTCCTCCTCCAGCCTCTCTTCTTCTTCTTCTTCCCCCTCCTCCTCCAGCCTCTCTTCTTCTTCTTCTTCCCCCTCCCCCAGCCACTCTTCTTCTTCTTCTTCTTCCCCCTCCCCCAGCCACTCTTCTTCTTCTTCTTCCTCCTCCTCCAGCCTCTCTTCTTCTTCTTCTTCTTCCTCCTCCTCCAGCCTCTCTTCTTCTTCTTCTTCTTCCTCCTCCTCCAGCCTCTCTTCTTCTTCTTCTTCTTCTTCTTCCTTCTCCTCCAGCCTCTCTTCTTCTTCTTCTTCTTCTTCCCCCTCCTCCTCCAGCCTCTCTTCTTCTTCTTCTTCCCCCTCCTCCTCCAGCCTCTCTTCTTCTTCTTCTTCTTCTTCCTCCTCCTCCAGCCCCTCTTCTTCTTCTTCCTCCTCTTCTTCCTGCAGCTCGCTGCGCTGGGATTAGTGAGGCTGCAGAATCCCCTCGGAGAAGAGCCCTGCGACAGGGCCCCAGCTATCACTCTGCTGCCTGCATCCATGGGTGGCTGTGAGCTGAGTCAGTGACAACCTGGTCACCAGTGAAAAATCTTTTTAATTATTTAAGGGCTGGTAAAGGCCTGCTCTTATTGGTGTGGGCATAAACTGTAGCTACGCTAATTTTCCTCTTTAATCTCTCCTGGAAGAGCTGAGTGCCTGCTCTCCTTGGCATTGTGTTTCCCTGAAGAAAGACACTTTGAAGAAGTCAGCTCCTTGCTCAGGATGCTGATGTGAACGAGTCCCTCAGCAAACAAGTTTTAGGCTTTTACCCTAATGGCACTTGAGGGTTATTTGTGAGTGTAATGTCAAGGCAGCCTAATGGGAGATGTGTGCCCCCGTTCAGTCTCAAACTGCGCAGCGCCGTGCGCTTCCCAGGTGTGGTGTTAGTGCTGATTTTGCCTTTTTCTCCACCTTCCATCTGGGAGATGGAATAAAGCAGAGCCCTGCTTTGCTTTCTGCAAGGAGACTGTCTCCTCTACTGCCAGCTCCAGAAGATATGCTCCCACTGCTTTTTATGAGACCTTTAGCTTCCCCCTCTCAAGCCAGCAGTGCAGAGACTGCTCCTCTGCAAAGGGAGTGCAAAGGTCAGAATCACAGACTGCCTGGGGTGGGAAAGAACCCTTAGAGGTCACCTATGCCAATGCCCCTGCAGGGAGCAGGACTGTCTTCAATTAGGTCAGATCATCAGAGCTCCATCCAACCTGACCTGGAATATGTCCAGGGGTGGCTCACCAGCTGCCTCTCTGGGCAACCTGGGTCACTGTCTCACCACCCTTAGCATCAAAAATGTGGGGCTAGGATGAGGCCTCCCATCCCTGCCTGGATCAGCCTCACACCTCTCTCCTGTGAATTGTCTGACTGGGTGATCTTAAAGGTCTTTTCCAACTGAAATGATCCTGTGTTTCTTCCTTCTAACTGGTCTAAGTCTCCCTCTTTTAGTTGAAAACCATCACCCCTTGTCCTGTCATAACAGGCCCTGCTAAAAAAACACTTCTTCCATAGCTGACTATGGTCTAAGCAAGGCATGCACACATGCCCACTTGGCTCTAGTGCTGCAGAAGAGCTAATTTTCCTCCCTTTCCCACTCTGGGGCAGAGCAGAACATATGTGCTGTTACCTCCTAATTCTTCTGTGGAGCGTTAGGGCTAATAAAAACCTTTCAGGGTTTCTGATGTGAGAAGCAGCTGATGTTGCATGCTAAGAAACAAAGGCTGGGTTAAAAAGAAGAAAAGTAAAGAAAAAAAGGCGGGGGGGGGGGGGGCAGGGAAGAAAAGGCAAAAAGCTCCATGTGCTTCTTCCAGTGACAGTGATGGTGAAAAGGCTTGTGACCCCCTCCAGTGACAGGTGACACTGTCACTGCTTGACTAATTGCGTTGGGTCTGCATACCTAGGTGCTAACAGGGACTTGAGAGCCTGCATACCCTTTAAATAACAGAGTATTGAAGCGTCATTGCTTTCATGTTTGTCTGCTTGCTTCTAATTATTGAAGGCAGATGACTTTAAAGCATAGGCCATTTCCTCCCCTTCCTGCAGCGGGGTCATAACAGCTTGTTTATACCTCCTAAGCTGGTTTGCTGCAACAGATTGTGACTTTAAATAGAAGGTTGCTAAGAGTGAGGTAAGGGTGCCAGGAGAAATGAGCTTTCTCCAAACAAGTCACTTGGTATTTAGGGGAGATGAGAGCAGCAGGCAAAAAAGCATCAGCAGGGAGGTGAAGGCTGGGTGGCTCTCATCAGTGGTTGGTGTGAGGAGATGTGTGTGTAGGTACATGTGTTGTGTTAGAAAGCAGAAGGGTAGTGTAATGGAGCTAGCTGTGTCCTGGGGAAACCTCTCCCAGGATTTTCCTGGCCTGCCTCACAAGACCTCACCCATTACTAGTTATTTATTCATCCTTGGCAAATGCCAGCAGCTCCTGTTTGGCATTGGGCTGAATATCAAAAAAGTTGATTCACTGGCTTTAAAAAAAAAAACCCAACAAAACCCAAAAAAACAACCTCAAACCTACACTGGACAAATGCTCCAAAATATGTCTTGGTAAAGAGGTGGACTGAGTGATGAACATATTTTCTGTCTCCTATTCCTCTGACTCACATGGCCCGAGCTGAGTGCAGATTTTATTATCTTATCAGACAATTAATTACCTAGATCCTTTAATTTCATATATATACAGTTTGAGATTGTTGTTTTTGTCTCCAAATGCCTCTTATCCTCTCCCCAGTAGACTGTTGCTGCTAAATAGATGGGATTATTTTCTTGGTGGCCACGCCAGATTTATTTATACTGCTAAGCCTGCGCTAGGAGTTGGGGTGAAGATGCCTATCAGACTATCAAATTTGGATTTAGTCCCTGGCAGGCTTCTTTTTAAATCTGGGGAAGAAAAATTCATTAGATGAACTTTAGCATGAGTTTTCCATGGCTTTGATTTTTTATCAAAGTGCAGATTTGAAATTGTTTTATCCTCGGAATCTGTTGACTGAACATCGGTGCTGAGCAATTCCCCCTCCCTCCTGGTCCAGAGACACATCCTGTGTGCTTAGGTAAATCCCAGACAGAGAGTGGAACAGCAGAAAAGGTAGAAATTAGCCTCTGAGGCTTGCAAATGCACTGCAGGCTGATGTCTTTCTGCATTTCAAGGGCCTAAGTTCAATTGCAAGGCTGTTACTCTGCTTCTCCATAACGGGCAAACGAATCAATTAAAACGGTCTGTTCCAAAGGCGTTGCAGGAGGGAAGGGAAGGGAAGGCTTGTTTTGAGTAACTGCTTTACGAGGTCTGATGGGTGTGAGTCAAACACAACAGCCTTTTATCTCCAGATCTGCAAAATCAAGGCAGTGTGTTTTACCCAGGTACCTGGGAGCAGAAGGAGAAGAAATTCAGGGGAAGCTCCTTAGTAGGTTACTAAAGAGTGCTTCTGCATAAGGCGCCGGAGCTGGTTTTCTCTGAAGACCAATTTATCCAAGCCCCAGTGACTGCAGTGAGCCTGTAACTCCCAAACCTCAGGGCTGCAGCTCAACATCCATCCAAACAGGAGATGCTGCAGGGACCTTGAGGAGAACTGGAGGAGGCTCAGACCTGTGATACCTAAAGATGGAAGCTGTGTGTTCGGGAGCTTGTGTGCCGGGGCTTTCTGTAACACTGGCCAAGGAGACCCTTCCTGGGTGCAAGCACTTGAATTTTAAAGAGCTTGGCTTTTTAGCTCAGTGCGGTGCTGAGCTGGGACCCAAGTTCTTTGTGAATGTAAAATAAATGTTAAGAACCACAGAGTAAGGCTGGCTGTGTGCCTCGCTTTTGGCCGGCAGGGTGTGCTGACCGCAGCAGTGTCCTCCAGGTAAGGATAGAGTTTAGCCCCTAAGGCTGCAGGTAACACACCCCCCCACCCCCCACCCCCGCCTGGCCAAAATCTGCTGCGTGACAGACAGCAATTTTCTTTGCTTGCAGGCAGGACGAGGTCAGAACGTCCTGTCGCCGGGACTGGTACAAATCGAGAGTAATTGGGCTGGAATTGGTGGTTGCAGTGATGTAAGAAGTGGTGTAAGGCAGAGGTGAAGCCAGATCCTAATGACGGCTTCTGGCTGCTCGCTGAATTCTGCATAGAGATCAGCACTTCCAGCAACAAAAGAAAGTAGGTCAGTGCCAGGTCCCCCTCCCCGCCTGCGCGCTGGAAGCACATGTGTTGGATTACACGCCTGCAGATTGAAGCAGGAGGGACTCTGAGGGTTGGGTGGTGGTTTTTTGTTCCTTTGGGAAGGTGCATGCCAAAGCAATTTGGTGCTTTGCGACCTGCTGGTGTGGTCGCGCTCGCCATGCGGTTTTTCCTGGAGCCTTTGCTTCTCCAGCGCTTTGGGCCCTCGGGGACCTGTTTGCATGTCAATATTGCAGGGAGAGAGCTGTCCCTGTTCCCCAGCAGCCCATCTGCAGCTTGGAGAGGACGCAAGGCTGGCGATGGCATCCGAGTGTGTTCCTGGTCCATGCCCACCTCCTGGTACCCTGATGCTGTTGCCTCGCCTCGCCTTGCCGCAGCCAAAAAAAACCCCTCCAGTTCTACTTGAGTGATTATCCAGCACGTTAATTGGGACTCCTGCTATGATTAAAAAGAAATTTCAGATTAAACCCGCCATGCTGTACAGCTCAGGAAGAAAACATCTCTTTATAAACACAGCAGGAATGTGGGGAGTCCATTATTACTATTTTCTTTTAACTTTGAAGAAACTGCCTCTTAGCTGCTGGTTTGACCACGCGGAGACGAGCGCGGCAGCCGCTCCGCTACGGTCGGAGCTGGAGCGGGAGGGATGCTTGCAGGGAGATAAAATTGCAGGGTGGTTTTACTTTCTTTCTTTTCCTTGTTGTTGTGTTGTTGTTTTTTTTTTTCCCCCCTTAATGTGATAATCATAATGGATTTATCCCTGCAGTCTTCAGATCCTGTCTGCGTAGGTCTCCACAGGCTCTGCCGCTCTTGGGTAGAGATCAGAGGAACTTGTAGGTTCTACAGCCCAAGCGAGTGGGCAAGTGCGGTCCCTGTTCTGAGGAGCAGGGGATAGGCTTTAGTATATTCAAGAGGTGTTACAGTTTGAGCTGGGTGCCCCCTGCAATGTTTACTTCCTGTGTCCAGAAGTCCAGCCCAGAGGGGTGGACACAGGAAATTATGTAGTATTTCATACCACAATCCTTTGCACCACTATAAGATGCAGTGCGGAGTCTAGCGCTTCCTCTTTTCTTCCTCCTCCGTCAGCTGGTAACTGGGGGAGATGTCTCCTGGCTTTGGGTCTGGCTAGGCCCAAGGTCATGGGGGGATGGGCAGTCTCAGGTCTGGCCAGCTGAGACTAGCCTAGCAGTGGGAGGGGGAAGAAGGAGCCCTGGGGGTCTTGGGTGTACCCTCAGGTGGAGATGGGATCTCTCTGGGTCTGTTTTGGGATCTTTCTTTGTCACTGCGCTTTTGGCTTTCTGTAAAAGTTCACTGCTTTCTATTTAAACTTTCCATCGCTTTTGCAGTCCGTTTGTCTGAGTGTTTATTGTTGCCAGGGGTGGGGAAGGGGGCTGCCTCAACCCAGCACAAGAGGTTACACAACTTTTGCAGTGCTGTAGTTGGGCAGCTCTGAGAGTGCCTTCAGCTTGCTTTGTCTCTGGGGAAGGTGCCCATGTGAGCAGCATTTGGTGGTTGGTTTAGCTTTGTTGAGTTGGAAGGGTGCCAGCTGCCAGGTGAAGTGTTTTGAGACTAGCAGTGACCTCTTAAACTCTCAAATCTTTGCTCTATTTGTTTTTGATTTGGTGGGCTGTAATGTGGTTTGCAGTCAAAATCCAGCCCTGCTCCACCAAACACTGCTTTCTGATGGAGACTGACATCTCCAGGATACCTTCTCCTCAAATGAAGCTTTCTGTGTGCAGTGGTTTTAGTTGGACTTGCTGTAAATCCCTCCCCATGGGGAGATGGGGAGCCTCACCCTGCCCATCACACAGCGGGGCACCAGCTCCAGCCCTTCCTAAGCACCAGGAGGTAACTGTGGACATTCAATATTGGAACACGAAACGCTGTGGGTCTGCAGCATCCTGGTCCTGCCTTTGTTCCATGCTGGACTCGCCGAGCTGGTAGGCAAGATTATCCCCCATTCCCCCTCCTTATTTTTTTCCCCTTCCTTTAAACTTACCTTTTGGTGTTCCAGCTGAAGCAGCATGAGGTGAATAAACTCCAATGCTCAAAATAAGAGAGGATAAGCTCAGTTTACTTGCATTTATTCATGACTTCACCACTCCACTGGGGCCTGAAAATCAGAGCCAAAAGGAACTGCAGTGAAAATTGGCCTACATGCAATGGCTTTAAATAATCTGCCCTTTTGCTCTAGTTCTGTGTTGAGATGTGCTGGGAGCCTGAGGAGCTGGGATCTGACTTGATGTAGGAGCTGCTTTTTGTTTTCTTGTTCTGCTGTTTGAAGCTGTTGTTGGTTTTCTGTGTACAGTGTAACTTGGAGGAAGTTACCCAGCGGGGGTGGGGGAGAGGAGAAAAAATCCATTTGAGAGTTGTTGTATTTAGTACAGGGCTTGAAGTGATCAGAAACAGCACAAAGAGTTAGCTTCCATTCCCATTTTTATTTTCTCTCTTTTCACATCTTTGAAGTGATTAGTGTATGTCACAAACACTGACACCCAGGGACAGGGTGTTGTGTTGGGCTAAAAACCATCCTTCCACTGGAAGGAGAATGGCTCATGTCTGGAGCTGAATTTGTTTGCACTTGCATTTTTGCAGGCTGTTAAGGCAAATACGATTCCCAGCTGATGTGCAGTACATGCACATGCCTGACACTTGCACCAGTGAGGGAAGAAGTCACGCAAGCCATCGGAGAGCCGAGTGTGCTGGATGAGGCTCAGCTTCAGCATCTGACCAGAAATAGAAATGGATCCATCTGCAAACCAGGTCATCACTGCTCTTGTGCTTTTTCTCCTGGGCCCCCTTGAATCACATCATGATTTCTCTCCCCCCTCTAACCCCCCAGCTCCCTGCAGCTGGGATTACTTCTCACGTACTCTGCTCACATAATTGCCTCTAATAATTTCTCAGATGGCTTTCTTTCATTCTGGAGTCAAACATGAGCACCTTTCCCTTTTCTTTGTGCCCTCTACAAGGCTGCATGTGCCTGCTCCAGCCCCCACATATCCTCTCCTTCCTGCTGCTCCAGCCTCATCTCTCACTGTTTTGATCTTGAGGGTTCCCTTCCCCAGAGATCCACCCAGCTGATGGTGGGTGCTTCCCTATCCTTGGTGTGCTGCACAGCTCACACACACACAGATGTCCTTGGCTGGTCCCAGCGCTGCTCCCCAGCCGGTGTGCTCGGGTGCTGCAGGGAAACAGCTTCTGCAAGCACTTGGGAAGATGGAGCATCACAGGAGGTGCTGCCAGGCAGGGCTGTTCTCTGTGTCTCTGCTTTCTGGATGCTGCCACCAACACTTCAGGGCAGTGCTGTGCTGGCACCAGCCCTCGCAGCCCGTGTGGAGGGGGATTTTGGAGCTTTCCCATGTTTGCTCTATGGAAAACCCTTCCAGCCGCCCAGTGAAGGCAGTGGTCAGGGTGCTGCCGTGTGGCTGAAGCACAAGCAAGCCGAGGCAGGCTGTCAGCATCCCGTGGTATATTTAGTTCAGGTTTAACAGGGGCTCCATATGTGTGTGTTCTCTTGTTTCCCTTTGCTTTCTACGTGCTAAGTAGATGCAGCAAGGAGCTGAGAAGTCTCCCCGCGCCGGCGAGGATGTGGTTTTGCCGCTCCACGTGCTGCTCTGCTTTGGGGGCTGCTTCCCCAAGCTCTGCCTCCAGAAAAGCAGTAGTGAAGAGCTGGAGAGGAGCAAGTGTCCCAAGGTCCCCTTCTGTTAGCAGCCCTTGACAATCTGGTGGGGCGCAGTGGACGTGGGGCTGCGAAGCAGCACCCTGCAGCAGCTGCCTGCGCACCAGTGGGTCTTGCATGTTTGGTCCTCCTCAGGAGCCTTTGGCAGGGTAGGTGCCGGAAGGGTCACTTCTGCTTTTCCCTCTGAATTATTATTTTTAAAACTTTTGTGTTTCAGAACGAGGTTAAGGCATGAGCCAAAAATAAGACGGATACTCTGTGAACTGCCAGGAGGGTTAAGCAGGGCTTATTCTGAGGGCATGCAAGACTGCTCATGAGACAGCCCACCTGGAAATGCTCCTTTAGAGAAGGCATGTGAGAAGCCAGGACCTTCGATTACAGGATATTTTAGCTGTAGAAGGATTGACTGAGGCAGGAACTCTGAAAACCTTTTCCCAGACAGAGCGAGCGAGCGATTTGTATGCACTATTGAGAAATCAGGGCCGAGAGAAGTTTCACTAATCTGTAGGAGAAAAAAAAAAGAAAAGAAAGAAAGGGGAAAAAAAATAGAGAGAGTCACGCTGGTAGGCTTGAAGTAGAAGTGTTAAATCTGGGCTGCGAGGTGGGGAAGGTGCAGCACAAAGTCCTGTGCTCAGGATGCTGCGGTATCTGCCCACAGGAACCGTGGGGCGAAGGGGATCACATGGAACTGGTGCTGCTCAAACTGAAGCAAACGAAATCCATCTCTTGGGGATCACAGCCCTTGCTGGGAGTGGGATCTGCTTCTCTGGGAAGTGTACAGATGTGGGGAAGAGGATGGAGATCTTCCTGGGAGAGTCAGCAAAGAGCCAGGAGCTTTGGTATTCCACAATGGCCTTGGAAATCTGCAGTCTGTTGTAGGAACAAATCTGGGATTTAACAGAAGTGGTTTTCTTTCGACCCTGCGTGGCAGAGCAGTAGCTGAAAATCAGGAGATGAGCTTTTGCTGTTACCATCTGACTTTGGTTTTCTTCCTTCTCCATTTTCTTTTTAAGCCTTCTGTCCCCTGGGCAGATTTGGGTGAGCACGATGCTCAGTCTGGGTGCAGGCAGCCTGTGGGGCATAGCAGGACCTGGCTTTGGTAGGAGGGAGGTGATAGAGGTGAACACTGTGCCCAGAGATGTTTTAGTGGCCAGAACATTGTTGTTAATCACGATTTGGTATTCAGGCAGCAGCAAGGTGCATCTGTAAGTGTTGTCTGTAAGCACAAAATAGCCCCCATCTCCTGGAGCTTCCTGGTACCAGCGATGCCTTTCATAGAATCATTAAGGTTGGAAAAGATCTTTACGATTGAGCCCAACCATTACATTTCTGGTGCTGAACTACGGCCCTCAACACCACATCTCCATGGTGTCTTTTAAACACCTCCAGGCATGAAGATTCAACCGCTTCCCTGAGGAGCCTGTTGCAGTGTTTGAGAACACTTTCAGTGAAGAGTTTCATCGAATATCCAACCTAAACCTTCCCTGGTGCAACTTGAGGCCATTTCCTCTCATCCTGTCACTTCTTCCTTACACTTACTTCCATCCTCAAGCAAGATCGAGGGTTAGGTTGCAAAACCCTGCCTTTTGCCTGGAACCAGAGTCACTTTCCCTGGGCAGCCACCCAAGCTATTCAATCTGAACGGAATGTGTAACTTTAAACCCGTGATTTAGCATCACCCTTCAGCTGGAGAACACAGGACCCAAAGCATCTGGCGAGTGTTGCAATGTTGTTTTTTTTTGCGAGGGGGAGACCGCAAACGAGTCGAGAGAAGGGATGGAAGAGAGCAAGGAAATTTTGAGTAATCCGAGGAAGTCTCTTACAAAGCGGATGACAAACAACGCCTGCCTGACCCTCTGCCTGTCTGCAGCACAAGGGCTCTGACAACCAACTCCCTGAGAGCAGGGAGCACAGTAAGCTGTCCATAAATCAAAAGCGCCCAGACCATCGCATTTGTTTATTACTTGGGGTTGTGCCGCTGTGCTCCAGCCGTGTAGCTATTTTGTTTGGTTTCTTCCAGCTGTGTTCCTCCCCCCCCCAAAAAAAAAAAAGAGGGGGGAAAGAAAAGATTTGTTGGAGCCCAACTGTACTATTCCCTTAATCTTTTGAGTCTTTCTTCTTTTTTTTTTTCTCCTCTTTTCTTTTTCCCCCCCCCCCCCCCCCCTTCTTTTTCTGGAAGACAGAGCACAAAGCCGTGGTGGAGCTGGTGGTGTTAATGTTCTTGCAGCAAGAGTGAAATAGCCTGGAGATGTGCAGCGGGAGCAGGGGGCGTGTGCCCTAAATAGAGGGGTTAAACAGGGCTTATTTGGAGGAAAGCAGTAATTTGCAGCCTGTGTGGAGCAGGAATATTCTTTTGTGCGTTATTTACCCAGGAACATCTGCTAATACATATACATCCTCCGGTGCGTGTAAACAACTTGTGCAGGAAGAGGATTAGGAGATTTATGGGGAAAAAAAAGAAAAATTAGAAGCCAGTTAAAAGGGCAATTAGAAGAGCAGAAAGAGATATTGAGCAGTGAATTAGGGAGGATATTTTAACACACAATCAGAGCTTCTCGAGACGTATTCAGAGCAGAGAGAAGGTAAAAGAGAAAATTGGCCAATTACGAAATGATAGCGGGGAATTGGTGACATGGGAGAAGGTAATGGCTGATTTGTTAAACAGTTATTTTGATTCTGTTTTCACAAAGGAGGAAGGGGATGGAGGGCAGCTCCAGGAAGGACTCAGGTTGTGTGGATGAGATTGAGGATGAGCCTGCAGAGAGATAAAGATGCATCTGCAGAGCAGCTGGGCGTGGGGAGAATTTCACCGGTATTCGCAGGGTGGGGAATGGATTTTGGCTTGCAGCAGCGAGCTGGGCAGTGAGCTGGGCTGGTGTTCCAACACTTGCTATTGTTCACCTTTTATGCTGCTTTTGAGCAGGGATCAGGGGCTGAGGTGCTCACTGAGACAAAATATCCCTCTCCCCTTCTCTGGGAGTGGGGAGGATGGAGTGTATTGGGAGCCAGGGAGATGGATGGAGATTCCAGAGGGGGGGCTGCTGGTGGTTTGGCTCACCAGAAATGCCAGCATGACACTATCCCAAAACCACAGATTATGAAGTGTGAACACCACTGCAGTTCTTGTCCTGTTTTCATAGTGGCTTCTGCTCCATCTGTAACCCACAGACTCCAACGTGGTCAGCAATACAAGAGCATCCCTGTAATCACCATTCCCATTAGCACTGCCTGGTGTCAGTGACCTTGTGTTTCACTAAAGCAGCCGTGAGCTCAGGGGCTGCTGGATGTGTTAAGGGAGAGAAGGAGGCTGATGGAACAGAGGAATGATGCCAACTTCAAGGAGACAGCCATGGAATGGGGAATACTCTTGGTCATGCAAGGGGAAAATGGGATCTTGGGAAGTGTTTCTGGCAGTGTGGCTGAAGCTAAGACAGGGAAACATTCACGGAGAATTTAGGGAAGGGC
The DNA here is from genome assembly GCF_026170545.1 of Melanerpes formicivorus. Lineage (NCBI taxonomy): Eukaryota > Metazoa > Chordata > Aves > Piciformes > Picidae > Melanerpes > Melanerpes formicivorus. Next base: position 4,788,196 of record NW_027142381.1, on the reverse strand, counting down.
AAACTTAAAGGGCCACAAAAAGTGTTACATATGACTTATGAAAAATGTGAGGGGATGCTTTTGTTCTGCTCTGCTCAGTTACACAGCAACTTTCTGCAAGAAAGAAACAGTTTGGAGTTGGTGCTGGGGAGACGAGGCGCTGTCTGGGAAGCGATGTGGGGAATGCAGGAGGAACTACAGGCTTGTGGTCTTGGTTTAGACTGATAAACTAAAAATGTATTCTTAGTATCCACGAGGTGCTTGGTTTTCACCCTGCCTGGGAGGATAAAAGAGATGCAGTGTCGGCTGGGTTGTGTTTTCAAAGCGTGTGTGGAAAGCTCCCTATTAGCAATTACAGGATGAAACTGTGGAGAAGTGGTACAATGGAGAGAAAATTGGCTCCGACTCAGGAAATGGGATTCTCACTCGTTTGGGGAGGGGGTGGGGAGAGGGAGTGGGGAGGGGAGTTTCTAGAGGCACAGTCTGGGGTGTCTTCTGGATTCTCTGGCATTTAAATATATATATGTGTGTGTGTGTGTATGTATATATATATATACCCCAATATTTATATACATGATCCCTAATATTTCTATATATAAACCCCAATATTTATATATATAACCCAAATAATTAAATATATAGAACCCAATATTTATTTATATATAACCCCAAATATTTAAATATATATCCCAATATTTATTTATATATATAACCCCAAATATTTAAATATATATATATTAGCCAATACTTATTTATATATATATAACCCCCAATATTTAAATATATATATAACCCCCATATTTATTTATATATATAACCCCAATATTTAAATATATATATAAACCAATATTTATTTATATATATAACCCCAAATATTGAAATATATATAAACCAATATTTATTTATATATATAACCCCCAATATTTAAATATATATAAACCCATATTTATTTATATATATAACCCCAAATATTTAAAGACATATATAAACCAATATTTATTTATATATATAACCCCCAAATATTTAAATATATATATAAACCAATACTTATTTTTCTATATAACCCCCAATATTTATATATAACCCAATATTTATTTATATAACCCAATATTTATTTATATATATAAGCCCAAATATTTAAATATATATATATAAAACCCAATATTTATTTATGTATATAACCCCAATAGTTAAATCTATATAAGCTAATATTTATTTATATATAGATAACCCCCAATAGTTAAATCTATATAAACCCCAGTATTTATATATATAACCCAAATATTTAAATGTATATAAAACAGTATTTATTTATATAACCCAAATATGTAAATATATATAAACCAGTGTTTATTTATATACCATTTAACTCCAATAGTTAAATATATATAAACCCCTATTTATATATATATAACCCCCAATATTTAAATATATATATACATAAACTAGTAGTTATATATATATAACCCCCAATATTTAAATATATATATAAACCAGTAGTTATAAATATATATAACCCCCAATATTTAAATATATATATACATAAACTAGTAGTTATATATATATAACCCCCAATATTTATATATATATATATAAACCAGTAGTTATATATAGATGTATTTAACCCCCAGTATTTAAATAGATATAAAGCAATATTTATAGATATAACAATATTTAAATGTATGTTAAAAATAAATCTATGTAAATGTATTTTTATATCATTATTTTTTTTTTGATGGAAAGGATTTGCATGAACAGCCCCAAATGAGAGTGTTAAAGCTCAGTGATGCAAAGAAGGGGAAAGGAAAGCAGCTGCAGCGACAGAGGCACAGGGACTCATCTTGTTTGCCGGAGCAGCTCACGGTGCGGGCGGCAGACCAGAGAACGCTGAAGGAATGGGAAACCGATGAGCAAATAAATGCTCAAGTGACATCTTTCCCAAGGGAGGGTTCAGAGCTTGCAGCTGAGCTGTGGGGAGCTATCAGCAGTGTCTAACCACGTCTGCAACAGGCAGCCTGTCTGCCTGCACCCCGGAGCGGGGAATTGATGCGTATCCAAAGGTTGAGCTTCTGGTAGTGAACAGCACCAGTTCGCTGCTGATTCTCCCACTCTGGGAAGTGGTGGAGTGGCACAGCCAGGGAAGCCCAGGCTGAGCTTGTGGAGCATAGAGAGGTTTGGGTTTATAGAGGCACAGAAATGTTTTGGGTGGAAAAGACCTTTAAGATCTTCGAGTCCAACTGTTAAGCCACCACAGCCAAGTCACCACTCAACCATGTCCTTCAGCACCACATCTGCACAGCTTTTAAATCTGCCCAGGAATGGAGATTCCACCCTGTTCCAGTGCAGCCTCAAAAGGGCTAAGTACAGAGGTACAGCCCCTGCCCTGGTCCTGCTGGCTGCACTATTGCTGACACAAGCCAGGATGCTGTTGGCCTTTTGGCCATCCTGCACACACTGGCTCATGTCTGGCCAGCTGTTGACCAATATCCCCAGGTCCTTTTCCACCAGGCACTTTCCAACCACCAGTCCCCAAGTCTGTAGTGTTGCATGGGGTTGTTGTGACCCAAGTGCAGGACCCTGCACTTGGCCTTGTTGAATCTCATCCAGATGGCCTCAGCCCGTGATCCAGCCTGTCCAAATGGGAGTATGTGGCCCACTGCCCAGCACTGTCTCATGGTGCTTACCATGACCTTGGGGGTTCAGCCCTTTACCCCAGGGACCTCCTTGTCAAAACTTTGGTGTCTGGGAGTGATTCTAATTAAACCCCAAACTTCTCCAACTTATCTCCACCTTGAGCCAGACTACCTCTGGCAAGTCATGGTTGTGCCTGCATCCACTCAACTAGAGAGATGCATGCTTTGACTTTGTGGGAGTGCTGCTTCAGAGAAGAGGGGATTTATGGCAGCCCTCAGCGCTGCATTCGAGATGCATGAAGACGTGCTGTATGAAGGGATTGGGGGCAAGCCACACGAGAGTGAACCAGGGGCCATGGCAGAGCTGAACCATGCAGATGGGATGTTAGTTATTGAGGCTAAGTGTCACAGCATGCCATAAAAATTTCGTTTATCCTCAAAGAGCTGTGGTGGTAGAGGCAGGAGGGGTGCGGGGAGGGATGACAGCAAGAGGAGGGCAGGAGCAACATCAGAAACCTGTAGTCCATGTCAAGCGACACCTCCTATTTAGCAGTGTATCATGTCTCCCTTCTGGTTTTTAAACAGGAGCTTTTATTGCTGGGAGTTAGAGCTCTTGACTGACAAGGCTTGTAATACACCATGGAGTTGCCTTTATTTGTTACCTTCCCCCCCCCCCCCCTACATGTTAAAGGGGAAAAGCTACTAAAAATACAATTATGGTTTTGAGCCAGGCCTAGTCTGTTCTAATATAATTCATCTCAAAGACCATCCATCCTGCCTGCTGCACCCAAATCATTTATAAAACATTAGCATCTCCTGTGCTGACATTTCACTCCTATATTACAGGAGTTACACACAGACTTTAAAGAAAAAAACCCCAAAAAATTAATAAAGTGCTTCCCTTCTTCATTTTCCCACTGAGAGCTTTGATTTCCAGAGTATGAAACGAAATAACCAACATAACAACATTCTCCACTTCTAAGGGACAGTGCCAGACTCATTCAGTTGCTATTGGTTATAGAGAGTAGGACGTGAGGGAGCTATTTCAGATCACGGATTATTTGTTCTGGCTGCATTGGACATCCCTTTAGTGGAGTTTTAGAGCCCTGTAGACTGAAGAGTTTGGGTAAGAGCTGGAAGGGAAAGGGCTTGATGAAGCAACCTCTTCCTCTCTCCTCCCAGAGTTACTCCTGCTATTCCCCAAGAAGAGTATTTAGAAGTGAAGCCTCCAAGCCCCAGCTCCTCCACGCTTCTGAGATGGACAGCAATCACGGTGTCCCCCCAGCTGCCATCTCCCAGCACCCAACTGCTTTTAAAAATAAGTTCATTGAGGATTTTTTTTCTTCTTCTTCTTCTTCTTCCTTTTTTTCCCTAGCTTGGGAGTTTCCCTTTTAATTTCCAGGTACCTCCAGGGGATCTGGCACTGCATAAATACCCTCACCCCATCCCTGAAGCAGTTGGAAGAGTGGATTTCCCCAGCTGGTCTGTTCTTCCTGAAGCTAGTGGTGTGTCTGATGGAAAACACAACCCATTTCCTTTGGATTTTCCAGCCCACACGTGAGCTATGGGCTAGAAATTTGCCGCCATTGGGGTATCATTATGAAATGAACAGCAGCCTTTTCTTGTCCAAGATCACTTTTATTTCCCTTGTTTAATTAACTTCAGTGTCTGTTTGGTCTCACATATCCACACTGACAGGGAATCCACACAAACCACAGAATTTGGGCAGCACTTCCCCAAGCCCATGGGCTGCCACCAGTGATGCTGCCGGCTCTGTCGTGCCCCTGACCAGCCAACGCATCCTTCCGCCACGGGGTTTAATATGGGACAAGGGGAACAAGCACATCCGCTCCCTGTCCCCTGCCTAGCCACAACCCCCTTCACACAGCTCTCTGGGACCATTTATTTTGCTCTCCTACAGCAGACCAGAAGCTCTGGGCCCTGCATTTCTCATTGATCCTCTACGAGCTGTAGTTTCCCTCTTCTCTGATTCTTCCTGTGACAAAATCTCTTCCTTTTAAGAAGCTAAGCTTCTGTCCTGTCCTGTACGGACTATGCAGCCTGGAAACTCCTCCTTGCTGCCCCAGTGAAAACCTTAGGCCAGCTATAAAGGTCCTCACACCACCAACATGGCTGGGAAGCCCCTCCCTGCCTCCAGCCTCCCCCCAAAAAGCCCCTTCCTTCCCTGGGGCCCTGCAGCGCTGACTGGAGACAGAGCTCTATGGCTCTATTTATTTGGACTAATTAACCTCTCTTTCTCTCTCCCCCTCCCCCGGTTACAAATTAGGCTGTAAGGGTGAGTTTTGGCTCTCTGGATGTGGACTTTGCTGCATCGCATACAACCACCCCTCCCCCATCCCCAACCCCTCCCAAAGTTTAGTGCTCGGAATTGCTGAGAACATTGGTCCGCTGTGGTTCCCCCGTGCGTACTGAGCCTGCCCGATGGCTTTCAGCCTCTGTAGGCACTGCTGCCGGTTTGTTTTCTTGAGGAAAACCAAAAGAAAAATCATATACTGGTTTGCTATAAATTCAACAATACAATCCTTAGTTCTGGAGATATAGGTTCCATATAGTTTATAAACGTTATAAGACATACATATGGATAATTGAGGGGAAGAGGGGAGCCTGTGCATTTGTTGGGGGGGGGTTGGTTGGTTGTTGTTGGTTGGTTTGTTTTTCCAGATGTGTGAACATGGTTACCAAAACCCAAAAAAAATAAATAAATAACCAAAACAAAACCAAAACAAAACTAATGCACCTCCTGCAGGTACCCCGTTTCTTTTAAGTGTTGGGTTTGTTGTTTGTTTGTTTGTTTAATTCCATTTCTAATCAGTCTTTCCTTTGGTTGTTGGCTACTCCAAGCCCAGCAGGCAAGCCCTGTTCTGCTGTAATGCCTGAGAGATATTCAGGGGTTTTGAGATTGTCTTCTAAGTGATTTCCCAGCCAACTTTGGCCTCTGGGTTTGGAGCCGAAAGGGCTAAAACGTGGGAGAACCAATGTCCTTGTTACATCGGTATCAGTGTCCTTGCACTCACTTTCAGAGCAACGGTGTAGGCTTAATTGGTGATCGTTTGTTTGTTTGTTTGTTTTTACAGCAATTGTGTTCCTTCCGGTAACTGGAGGGGTCGTTCAGAGCGCTCTCAAGTGAAGGGGATTTCACAAGAGCACGGATCCAGTCCATTTGTCCGGCTGTTGTCACCCACGAATTGGCTCCCGTCCCTCTTATCTGCTTTTTGTAAGGTTGGCTTTGTTGCTGCTGCTGTTGTAGGTGCTCGGTTTAGGCTGTTTGTGACAAGGTGTGATAATGCCTTTTTGAATCCGCTCCCGCTGCGTTCGGCACAGTCCGCGTTGGCAGCCCGGCCGGGCACGGAGAGACCGTCAGAAGCCAAGAGGAGCGTTCTTCCCTTCGCCAGGCCAACGCTAGCCACGTACAAAAAAAGAAGAAGAAAAGAAACTCTGGTCCTTTGTAGATTGGTGGCAGTACAGCTTCGCTCCGTCCGCAGCCGGGGCTCAGCGTATGACGGCCGCTAACACCATCAGAAAAACCAGGAGCGACGCCCTGAGACCCGAGCAGCCGGCTGCCTGCTGGACCCCGCTGGGGGGGCGGATGGGTGTCCGCCGGGTACACTTACCCTTGCGTTTGGGGGAGAGTGTTGGCATCACCCCAAAACTGAATTTGTGCTGATAATCAGGCACATAGTCTGGAACCTCCTGCCCGTTTTTCCGTGGCCCCAAGGGGATGGGTTTAGAGGTTCGGTTCCGGCTTTTGTGGCTGGTGCAGTTCTTGCCGGGTTTGCGATAGCCCGGCCGGGAGCCGGGGGGCATGGGCTGACTGCTGTGCAAACTGTTCTCGGCCCCTCTGTCCTTCCCCTTCTCCTTGGAGGAGTGGTGAGGGTGGTGGGTTTTGGAGGCTCCTCTGTCTGCTGTGGAGAAAGTGTGTGTTTTCATCTGATGGAGCGACTCGGACCCCGAACAGTTCCTAAAGTCTTCTGCTCTTAGCACCTTGAGGTCCTTGCCGTGCATCTGCTCAGGGGACTCGCAGATGACGCTGGAGCTGGAGCCTCTGAACCTGTGCAGCCATTCCCAGAGTGAGCGGGCTTTGCAATCACAGCTCCATGGGTTCCCATTCAACCTTAGAAACTCCAGGGCTCCCAGGTGGGCCAGGCAGTCCCCCTGCAGCTCGGAGAGGCTGTTATTGAACAGGAAAAGGGTGGTCAATCTTCGGAGGTCGTGAAAAGCCCGCCTATGAATCCACTGCAGCTGATTTTGATGGATGAGCAGCCGATCCAGGTTTATTAGTCCCCTAAATGTGTTCTGATGGAGGCTCCAGAGCTTGTTTCCATGGAGAAAAAGATGGCTGAGGTTAACCAAGTCAACAAAAATATCATCCTGAAGGAACTCAATGTGGTTGTCTTGCAGGTAAAGGTATTGCAGGTTGTGGAGGCCACCAAATATCCCGCTGGGGAGGGAGCTCAGCCCACACTTGTACAGATACAAGGCATGGAGTTTCACCAGCCCTTGGAAAGTGTCTGCAGCTAAAGCCCTTAAGTAGCGGTTGTCCCCCAGGTCCAGCTCTTCCAAGTTGACGAACCCATCAAAGGTGTTAGGGTCAATGAAGGTGATGTTGTTGGAGTAGATCCAGAGGGTGACCATGGAGGGGCTGAAATGGCCTCGCAGCAGCAAGGTGATCTGGTTGTTCTGCAGGAAGATCCTCTCGCTGTCCTCAGGGATGCCTTCGGGGATAGTGACGAAGTTGTGAGCCTGGCAGCTGACAGTCATTGGGGAGGGGTAGCACACGCAGTCGGTGGGGCAGCCCAGGGCACCAGGCACCTTCAGCCCCAGCAGCACCAGCAGCAGCTCTGCAAACCCCCCTGTGCAGAGAGAGGGGAGAGAGGTGTCAGCGAGGACTCGGGCACCTCCCCGCCCACCCATCACTGTTGTGGGGACTATTCCGAGTGAAAACCACCCCTGATTAACTCAGCCCTGCTCTCTGCTCATGAATTACCCACGTGGCTGCGATGAGTGGGCTCAGCACCCACGGTAGTTGAAACGTGACGTATGGAGTACTCCCTCCCTCTCTCCTCGCCCTGCCTGCAGCTGGCAGGCACTCCTGCTCCTAGCCCGAAACGATCAGGAGAAACTTTCTTGGTGAGGACTCATGCTGGCAGTGCAGGCAGGGAGCACAGTTGGAGGAAATGCCTTTGTGCAAAGGTGTGAGAGCAAACAGAGGAGATGGAAACCCTCGTAGGTGTCCACCCCTTCTGTAATCCATTGCTTAAGTCACCCGTGCTTAGGTACCGGAGAGGAAAAGCTGCAGAGCTCTAGTAACTCCCAGCAAATTATTTCAAACTAAAACATCTGCCCAGCACACCCAGCCCCCCTTCCCCCTCCCCCCTCACCCAGAGCAGCAAACGCACAGACCCATCCCCACCATCTCCTTTTACTACAGTTGTTAGACACCACCATCCACCCCAAAAACCAAGTGATTTACAGGAAAATCTGTTGTCAGCAGTTGGTGGAAAAGGCTGAGCTGAAAACTCCACTTGGGAGTGGGATGCTCAGACATATTTTTAACTGGGTGTCCTGTGGCAAAGCATATTGCATCCTCTAATGCTACAGCATGTGCTTGTGACCGGGGCTGCCTCGCTGCAAAGAAGCGGTGAGAAGGCAGCAATCATCTCCTCCCTCTGCTCAGCTCTCGGACCGCCTCTTTTGCCGCCCCGTTCCCGTCTCGCTCCCACTCCTCACACCAGGCTTGCTTTCAGGCTATTCCTTCTGCGCCGAGTGGCTTTTCAGACTCGTTGCACCAGACTTGTCATTTCTCATTCAGATTTTCCTCCCAGATTTGGCTTTTTTTCCTCTCACACACAGAATTTGCTCATGTCTAATGAATTCTTGCCTCTGGACTTTACAGGGAACGGGAGTACCATCGGAGCAGCGTGCAGCTGCCGGTGCCATCCTGCCCACGAGTCCTCCTTGCCTGGTGCTCAGCTTGTAATAATCTGAAAAACCAGAGTGGAAGTGGAGTTCATCTCTAATTACTTCATGTCATTATCACCAGCTAGTCCATGAGCTTGGACCCCTTGGGCTTTTACAGTCCCTCTTTTCAGCACCTACAGCTGAATACAAGTGGGAAGCAAAATAAAAACCAAACCAGAACAAAACAAAAAATCACTGTTTTCTTATTGTGTTTGAAATATAACTCCATGGTTATCATTGCCTTTTGCCTGGTATGGAGATCTGTAGCTGTTTACTTAGCAGCAGGTGACCCACCTGTCTGGGCCTATGCTTTCAAGGCAAAGTTGTCACATTTTTAGACAAACTGGGTTATTCAGACTCTTCATAAATCACCAGTATGAGGCAGTCATCTCTGAATGGGCTGTTAATAGAAGAAAAAATGGCATTGCTAGCCAAAGCACTGGACCAAGCCTTGGCTGTGATGAGAAGAGAGGGACTCCTTCCAGGCGCTGCCCTTCAGAAATGAAGCACTGACTACCATGAGGGATGCCTCATTCCTGCGCTGCTGCCAGAAAGGGGCTGTAAGCTGGGAACATTTAATTTGCAACAACTCCTACGGCTGTGTAGGAAAAGGAACGCTCTCCAAGTCACCACTGAACCATTTTGGCTTTGGTGTCATGCCTCTGCAAGGAGAGATGCTGCTGGTGGCAGCATCATGCTGGTACTGACTACCAAGCGCTCCCTGCCAAAACGGGAGCCCTCGCTGGTGCTCCCCATTCAGGTGCAGCGTGGGAAACAGCAGTGTCCTGAGGAGGCTGTGGTTATCTGAGCACCGGGTAATGATGGTGAAGATACAGCTACATTCTGCTGTTTGGTTTGTTGGTTTTTTTAACCTGTGGATGTGCTTCATGAAGGTGGGAAGGCTTCAGGATCCCCACCTTACCTCGGTGACATTGAAGTACGAAGCCTTCTGTAGGTCTCATGTTTATTAGTAAAATCCTGCCAGGCACAAGCGCTGTGACGATCTCCCACATGTGGAGTCTGTTATTGCAAATACCAAATCACAAGGGGCTGAATCAATAAACCATCTCCCAGCTATAAGCAGCAGGTTGGAAGATTACATATTGCCTCCAAACAACAGTTTTCTGTGCTCTTCCATGACACGACAGTTGCCAGGCTAACGGGATTACTGACGGGAGGTGGAGCCGGGCAGGGATCTGGGAGCAGACAGGATTTCACGTATGGGGATGGTGATGACAGGAGGCTGTTAGCGACGAGCAGCGATGGACGAAGGCAGCCTGGGTCTCCCTGGAGCACAGCCAAGGTGGAGGCTCCTGTCGAAAGGCAGCCGTGGTGTTTAACGGCTCCCTGCCTGCAGGGATGACTCCAGAGGTAAAGGTCAGAAGGAACTGAGTCTATCTCTTTAATTAACAGGTGTTTGTCAGTTAACGGCTGGAGTTCCTAAGGAGAGGGAGAGGTGAGTCCCCCGGCTGCGGATGGCAGTGGGTGTTGCTGCTTCTCTGTTTCCCAAGAGCAGGACGGTAGGAAGAAAAGCCAGGAATGTCTTTCAACCACCATGTTCCAATTCAGGAGTGAGGACAATGGGAAAACAGAAGCATAGATGCTTAGAAAAGAAAACCCACAATTATTTGGGTGGGCAGGAGCTGGTAAAAGGAAATCTATAGTCTCCCCAGAGGATGCATCCAAGGTACATGGTCTCATCAAGGATGCTTTACCTCCATGGCCATAAAACCTGCCAATTGCCTGATGCTGCAAGAAGCTGCTCCTAGGATGCTCTGGGTTTAGTGTCAGTTTAGATCCAGGAATGAGAGCCCCAAGAAACAAAGAGTTTGGTCATGATGCCGTGAGCTCCTGAGGATGCTCACACCAGCATTGCAATGGCCAGCAGCCCAGCCCCACTGGGACAAGACAGCTGGGAAAACTTGGGTCTCACTGGGATTCTCAGGCTGGAAAGCACCATGGGAGCTTCCCAAGAGATCCCAGCTCAGCTCCTTTGAGACTTAGACCCTGCCTAACTTGTTGAACTTGTTATTCCTGAGGCAGCCCTTTCTGCTTCATCTTGTAAAGGTTGTGCGGCAGACGGAGGGTCATGAGCACGAGTGTCGGAGGTCACCGGGGAGGGAGAGCTTCAAAAGCAGCATGGAAAAATCCTACAGAAACCTGCTGGTGGAGTGAACAAAAACAAAGCCCTGCTGACACCAATAAAACAGGCAAGGGGGTGTTTATCTCCTGGCCTTCTCCCACCAATGTGCAGTGTCACCGTGTCCTTCTGCTGCCTCCTGCTTCTGACCAAGGCTTCAGCGGCTGCAATGAATTCGTCCGACTGTCCAAACCATTTCCCATGTAACATGTCTCTAATTGGGCATTAATTAGGCATCAGTTAATGAATGCTTGAAATAATTTATCTTTGGCTGCGTCCAGTTTGCAGTCTTACTTTTAACGGCATTAGACTCATTATTAGATTAACTTCATTATAAATGTTCTCCATTACCTGCTTGTTTCCATTGTCTTAGCCTTATTACTGAGAGTGAAAATCACTCCTCCCCATGCATTATTGATGAGTAAGGACTTTCTATATGTAGCACAGGATTAATTGTTATACAGCATAATGCATTTAGCGTGAAGCCTCAATTTGTGCAAGAGCTGAAAGTGGCCAGAAGAATGCAGACACCCGGAGCCAGTGTCCTCGGCCAGACACAGCTCAGCTCACTCCAGCCCAGCCCAGGTTCCTCCCAGGCCGGTGCCAGCAGAGGAAGAAATATAAAGGAAATAAAAAAGGAAAAAAGTGAAAAAAAAAGAGCTGGTTTGATAACCAGGATTGGGGGGGTGAAGGGTTGGAGCACTTCTCTGCCACCACAGCAGGGACACTGTCCCTACTGCATTGCTCAGTTCAGAGAGCAGGGTGTCCCTGTGCAGGCAGCTTTCTTGCATTTTAAGGCTTTTAATGCTTTACTGTATCTTGGAGCAAAGCAGAGCCTTGGTTTCTTTAGGAAGATGGAATGTCACTTATTTTCGCTAGGAGTCTCAGGCTTGAGGGGAAGAAATCACTTAGGACAAGAATGGGTGCTTCAGGCTCCAGGGGGATGCATCTGCAGAGCCCACCAAAAGTCATCCCTGCCCTAAGCTCTTCCCCATCTCCTGTTCCTTCCCTCTTTGTGAGCAGCTTCTCTCAGATGGATGCTTTCACCTCTCCACTCAGACAAGCCTATATGGGTCATGGCCTGTCTAATGCTCTGGCAGGATCTGGTCTAGAGGATGGAGCAGGTTGCTTCTCTTTCAAATCTCTCCTAAACCGCCATCTGCTTTGGGAGACCCATCTTAGCTCATGTCTACATGCAACTTGACTGCCTGCTTACTGTGTCCATTACCGGTGCTGCTCAGGCTGTTAGATTTATAAGCTCTTTAGAGCAAAGCCCTCGTCTTCTGGTCGCTGATTTATGCATCTTTACTGCCATAAAACACTATGTATAGCTACTACATAATATAAATAATAATACTTAACCAGAGTGAAGCTACAAGTGGGGACAAAGCATCTGGCTTCTGCTTGCAGCTGGGATTATCAAAAAAGCAGAAGCTTACTCATCACTCACCCTCTTCTGAGGCCAAATTCACACTTGGTGTAACAGCACCACTGTCAACCAGCTCCAGAGAGTTCCCTGTCCCGTTCACACCCTGAATCTATCAAAGGATGCTTCCTAAATCCACCCTGAGTGATCTAGGGCACAAAGACACCACTATGGCCCCCAGAGGAAAGCAGACTTTGAAACCTGGGAACTAGCTCAGAGTGGGATGTTCACACCGCCACAGAGAAGCTGCTGTTTGGGGAGACGAGCTTCACAAGCTCACAGTGTCACCTGCCAAGTGAAGGACAATGAAAGGCAAGGCCAGACCAGTGATGGCAGCCAGGCATGAGCCAAGAACAGAACTTCTCTGTGAAGAAGGACCTGGGAGTGCTGGTTGACAAGTTCACCACGAGCCAGCAATGTGCCCTGGTGTCCAAGAAGGTCAATAGTCTCGTGGGGTGTGTTAAGAGTGGGGCCATCAGGTTGAGGGAGGTTGTCCTCCCCTCTGCTCTGCCCTAGTGAGGCTGCACATGGAGTATTGAGACCAGTTCTGGGCTCCCCAGTTCAAGAGGAATAGGGAACTACCAGAGAGAGTCCAATGGAGGGCTACAAAGATGCTGAAGGGACTGGAACAACTCTCTTAGGAGGAAAGGCTGAGAGACCTGGGGCTCTTTAATCTGAAAAGACAAGACTGAGAGGGGTTCTTCTCAGTGTGTAGAAATGGCTAAAAGGAGGTCGTGAGGATGAGGCTGGGCTCTTCTCAGTGGTGGCCAGTGACAGGACAAGGGACAATGGGCACAAACAAGAACAATGGAGGTTTCACTTGAACTTAAGGAAAAGCTTCTTTCCCGTGAGGGTGCCGGAGCCCTGGAGCAGGCTTCCCAGAGAGGTTGTGGAGTCTCCTCTGAAGAGTTTCAAAGCCCACCTGGACAGGATTCTGTGCAACCTGCTCTGGGCAAACCTGCACTGGCCAGGGGGGTTGGACTAGATGATCTCCAGAGGCCCCTTCCAACCCCTACCGTTCTGTGATCGTATGATTCTGTGTTTCAGATCTGGGACAGTTCCACAGAGCAGTGTCAGACCAGCGCTCAGCAGCTGCATGGGTTTTTTTTTTCCCCTCTTTTAGTTTTTTGTTTAATATGCCTTTTTTGGTGGTGTTTTTTTTTTTTAACAACACAGAGAATAAAACAAACAAACCCATCCTGCCTGTCACAAAGACTCAATTCCCCAGCGAGCAGCGGCTCGCCCTGAGCCTCTCTGCAGAGCCCTTTAGGTGCTGCCCCGTGGTCCTGCAGCACTCGGCAGCAGGAGCATCCTTGCTGGGCTTGCTCCCTGCGACATCAGCTGCAGCTCCCAGCGCTGGGACGTGGCACAGGGCTTTGCTCTCTGCACGAGCTGCCTTTCAGCTGCAGAGTGCCAAGCAGCCAGCCACCACCGGGGTTTTTTTTCTTCTTTTTGAGAACGGTATCATAAATAACTGACAGATCCCAGCTGTTTGGAGTTATGGTTTCTGATGGAGTGACAGCTGCTCCCAATCCCCCAGTCATCACCCTGGCAGTTCTGGAACATTTCAGCAACATAAAAATCATTGGAGATAATTTGGGTTTTGCATAATTTGGTTAGGCAAGCTGTGATTTAATGGCAATTATGACCTCCGAGGCAGAAGATGAGCTTGGAGGCTACTGGCTTCACACGACTCTAGCTCGGGGTGCAGCATCAGGGATGTTCCAGGGAGAAGGTACTACCAGAAAAAAAAAATTCCTTCTCCAGCAGCTGGAAAATGCTGGCAAGTGGAAAGACTGATCCCAGAGGAAGAAGTACACAAGGAAATTTGGAAGGAAAATTGCTAAGGAAAGCTTTGGGAAGAGGCTGGTGCCAAAAGATGCATCAGGAGGTACTTCTTAAGGAAAAGGCCAGGAAAGGCTTTAGACTTGGGAGTGCTGTAGCCCCTACAAACCCCTTAGCATCACTGGTATCTCACAGGGTAACTGGTATAAACTTCCTCTTGCTCACCCTGACCCCACTTTGGTAGCCCCAACATTAAAAAGCAAATGTACTTTGCACAACTGGGATGGGAGAACAGTCTGGCACTGGGAATGGACCATGCCCTTTCCAGGCAGCTGTCTGCTTTGCGGGCACTGCCTACTGCTCTCTCCTCTTACAGGGTTTCTCTTGCTCTAGGCTGTGTTGCCTGCTCTCCTGGTGCTCCCCACCCACCTCCGAGCCCTCGTTTGCATTTCTCCAGCAGTGACCAACTGGAGCAAACCCTTGGTTAGCCAGGATGTGTCAGGCAGGCGGTTGAAGGTGGAGAACCATGCTCAGGAGCTCTGAGGACATCACAGTGCTTCAAGAGGAGGAAAATATTGCTTAACAGCAGAAGTGGCTTTTGTCTGGATCTGAGAAGGTTCTGTTTCTCCCCCTCCATCACTGTTGACAACCAGCTTGGACTTTACTGTGAGCTAAATCTCAGGGCAGAGACCTGGGGTCAGCAGCCCCCCAAAATCAAGTCCTTTAGGATGCTGGAAGTTCATTTTACATTTGCTGACCTGGTATGTGGAGCTATCCACCCTCCTCCACCAAAGTCAAGGCCAAGGTCACCTGGAAGTTTCTGGATGGTGGTCATTAACTCCTATTGCAGTTTGAAACCAGACCATAAATTTCATAGTGTAATAATGTAAAAATCAATAACTCTGTTTGAAACAATAGCTTTGTCTTCCATTTCAGCCAGCTCTGATATCTCCCCACGGACCGCGTCCCTCTGAATAACACAAATAAAGAGCGAGGAGCGATGGGTGGTGGGGCAGCTGCTCTCTGCCAGGTGCCCGGTCCCTCTGTTGCTACAGATTCAATTAGTTAATTTATTCCTCTCTTGCAGTTAAACTCGAGGATGATTTAAAAGGAGACACACAAAAATGAACCTTTTATGCTCAGTCTCTTTGCCATCCTGTCCGACACAGTGTCCCTGAGGCTTTCCACATGAAGGATGTCCAAGCCCTCGCTGCCCATCACCACAGGCAGCACAGCCAAAACCCAAACCGGTCCTGAAGAAATGCAGCACCAACTCCACACCACCAACAAAACCCCCTAAAGTCCACTCCTTTCCAGCTCTGGCTTTCTGGGCAAGAGAGGTCTGGCTTCATTTGCTTGCTTATTTTCCGTTGTTTGCTGTAGCACTGACTGGAAATATACATTGAGAGGCAGGATTGTCTTTCACATGTTGGTGGATGTGTGATCCTCAGAAACAAATTAGCACCGATTCAGTTCTATATAGAGTGCAGCCATCAGGGAATCACTCCTGAATTCACAGCGAAGGAAAGTAATAATGCTTCCAGCGCACTAATCCTCTCCGAGAGCAGCCCCTGAACTCTCTCCTGGTGCTGGAGGCACCACTGGAAATTACAATTGTATGGAAAAAATAATAAATAAATACAGAAATTGGCAGGGTTTGTGCTGTTCCAGAGGATTTGTACCCTAATGTGGAAGTCCCTCTTTAATTAGCACTCCTCTCTGTGTCTGCATCTCCTCCTTCGGCTGCTTGAGCTTAAGAAAAGGGGGGAGGGGGGGGAAGGACTGGATCTGGTGTGAAAAAAAGGAGGCCAACGGTGGAAGTGTCTGTGGGATTGGGAACTCAGCTATAGAAACCTGTTTAATTTAAATGCTTGTTTCAAGACTACCAGATGAAGAAGCAGAGGGAGTGCAGAGTGTGTTTTCCCCATGTAATCTTCTCTGCTTAACCCCACTTTGCAGCACACCTTCCACCGCAGCGATGCCCTTGGAGTGCAGCTGCAGTTGGATGCTGCCGGTCCTGCGGCTGCAGGCACTGGGCACAAGCCTGGCACCACTGTGCAGATCAAAGCCAGCCTTCGGGAGAAGGTTATCTAGACCAGAGGCTGGGCTGCTGCTTGGATGGGGTTGGAGGCAGAGCTAGAGAATCGAATTGAATCGAATCAAATAGAATAAAATAGACTATTTCAGTTGGAAGGGACCTACAAGGATCATGTAGTCTGAGTGCCTGAGCACTTCCAGGGCTGATCAAAAGTTAAAGCCTGTTCTTAAGGGCTATATCCAAATGCCTCTTTAACACTGATAGGCTTGGGACATTAGTTACCTCTCCAGAAAGTCTGGTCCAGTGTTTGACCACCTGTTTGGTAAAGAAACGCTTCTTAATGCCCAGTCTGAACCTTCCTTGGCGCAGCTCTGACCAGTTCCTATGTCTTCTATCTCTGGATACCAGACAGAATAGATCATCTTCTGACTCTCATTTCCCTCCTACCAGAATATTTCTTGCATCCCAACATTTCATTCTGTTGTGTATGATTGACCAGAGTCTCAAAAGCCACTGGGACCTCCCCAGAGCAGGGACATGCTGGATGGAAATGGCACATATTGCTTTACAGATGGATGAGTCAAGACTCTGGCTCCTGCCACAGCTGGAGGTGTCAATGGATACCAGGATGCTTCTGCTCCATTGGGAGAGCACAGCATGCTCCAGGAGACACCCTGGACTTGATGTGCATGGATACTGCAGGATTTCAGGCACAGCTGGGGACTTGACTAGCTCCTGGTACTGCTGTCCTGACCCCCAGCTAGCACCAGGCATTCACTGCTGGACCCTGGCAAAGGAGAGAGCTCCAGCAGGGTATGCCAGCAGCCTACAGAGAAACCAGGACAGGAATTGGCAAAGGACAGGGAGATTCTGGGGTCCTTGAGAAGGGACTAATAATTCCAATTGCCCCCGAGGAAAGAGAAACGGCAGGAGGATGACTTGAGCTTAGTGGATTGTTTGAGGCATCTCAGGGGGATCATCAGATACTTCCATTCCTTTTTTGTCCTGAGGTGACAAGTTTTCCTTCCCATTCACAGAAATGCAAAGTAGTTCATTCACAGTCGTGATAAGCACCGTGTCCTTTGTAAAACAGCCGCCTAGCCAACCCTCCGCGGTGCTGAGAGCAAAACAATTGCAGATGAAATGACAAAACCCACCCCAGATGAGCACCAGGCAGATCGGTATCCAATGCTGAGTAGGCTCATGTGTAGCAAAAGCAGATTCACCAGCTCATTGCCCTGCCAGCCGCTGGCTGGGACCTATGGAGAGGTTCTTTAGGAGCAGAACTACAGCCAGGACACAGCAAATGTGAGATGGAAGAGCAAATTGACAGCCGCCTGGGCTCTGGTGCACACTCGGCTGCCCTGCCACCCAGCCTGCATCTGCAGGACAGGCTAAAAACAGAGGCGGCAGGAAAATAGTGATGGGCTGCACGGACCTTTAGCTGGCTGGAACAGGGAGCAGATGATGGCCCAGAACGAGGAGGAAAAAGGCCTTTCTGCAGTGTTTTTCTGCTAGCATGGCTAATAGCAAGAGCTTTAGCTCTGTAAATGTGTAATCCTGCTGAGGTCCCGACCCCAGCAGTGTCCTGTGCCACCGAGATCCACAAGCCAATTACGTGCCGTGCCGCACAGGCTTCCTTTCATCCCTTTTCAGTCTTTCTGCATTTCAGATTTACTGGATGTCCTTGTGTTTGGTGGAGAAGAGGGCAAATTGGAGCCTGTCATGTACCTTCTTCCCCATTCGGCGACACATTATTCTGCTTGCAGCAGGGGGGAAGGAGACTGACGGGCAGGCATCAAAGCCACCAGCTCTGTCACATTTTCTTCCTCCTCCCCCCCCCAAAAAGAAAAGTGATGGCGTCATTTGGAACCCAGCCTGCAGCCTCAAGCCTCTCTCCCACGCCCAAAATGGGTAGCAGCACCTTTCTCTATGCCCTTGGTCTCCTCTCAGGGCAGGGGCGTGATGCTAGAAGCCCTCCAAGTGAACATCCCAGCGGGTCAGCAGCCAAGCGAGCATCACAGACGCCAACAAACCCCTGTTCCCAGTGGAGATGTGGTGCTGGCACGCTGGGTCGTGAGCGTGGCTGCCTTTCAGAGACCTCTCCTGTGCTTTGCACTGAACTTTTTACCGGCTGGTGAAAAGCACAGCGATAAAAGCAGAGCAGTGTGAATAGCTGTGCTCCACCGCTCCTCTGCTCATCACCCAGGGCCAACCCGCGCCTTGCACTGGGGCTGGTAGGAGGCTTAATGACCTGCCGAGGAGATGCCAAGTGCCCAATTAGTGCCCAGTTAGTATTTGCTGGGTGTCATTGTGCTCCCACATAGCTCTTGGGATACAGGGTGATGTAGGGGAACTGAGAATCACAGAAACATTCAGGTTGGAAAAGACCCTCAGGATCACGAAGTCCAACAGAGAACCCTACTCTACAAGGGTCACCCCTAGACCATATCCCCAAGCTCCACAGCCAAACCACCTTTAAACACACCCAGGGTTGGTGACTCAGCCACCTCCCTGGGCAGCTCATTCCAATGCCTGACCACTCTTTCTGTGAATTTTTTTCCCCCTAATGTCCAGTCTAAACCTACCCAGTCGTAGCTTGAGGCCATTCCCTCTTGTTCTACCACTAATTACCTGTGAGAAGAGACCAGCACCAGCCTCTCTGCTACGTCCTTTCAGGTAGCTGTAAAGAGCAACGAGGTCTCACTTCAGCCTCCTCCCCTCCGAATTAAACAGCCCCAGCTCCCCCAGTCGCTCCTCTCAAGATTTATTCTCCAGGCCCTTGACCAGCTTCACTGCCCTCCTCTGCACTCGCTCCAGAACCAAGGGGGACACTGCTGGCTGAGCATCAACACAGCCAAGCCCTTGAGATCTGCACGGCTGGACAGCAGGTGGCCGGAGCAAGGTGAGAATTAATGTGCAAGCAATGAACGTGGATGGGATACGGTGCTTGGCTAACATCCTGCTTTGTCTAGCTCTGAGGGTGGCATTCCATCCCAAAATATCCCCCTGCACATCCCCCCAGGACATGCTGCACACACCCCCAGTGCCACACGAGTGCCTGACTTAAAAGCTACATAAAGACAGCTCGTTAAGGGGACGCGCGGCTGTCGTCGGTGGCTCGCCAGCTCGCTGCCGGTCTCTGGTGCCTCGAATGCAGCAAGGCCAAGTAATTATGGGATGGGGGCTGTAAGGTCTCGACAGTGTAATTTCTATTAATTATAAGCCCGCACGCGATCCAGTCGCAGCGGAAAGAGGAGAAGGTAAATCACCGCAGGGGCTGGGGAGGGAATGGGAGCTGCCGGGAGGTGGTGATGCCGACCTGGCAGCAGCCGAAACGGCTGGGCTGGCCCCAGCAGGGAGGTGTTTATGGCAAGAAGCAACAGGCCAGGCTGGGTGGAGTGACAGAGATGTTTTACCCTTGGCCTCCTCATGTTGTGTTGATTAAATGCATGTTATGCACAGTTAAAATAAATCACAAACAGCAGAAATTGGGGGGTTGAGGAGGGGGGTGGGGAAAAAATGTTGAAAAGGAAGATGTTGGCAGAAGGATAAAGGAAGGCAACCAAAATGCTCATTAGAACTGGAGGCCTCCCTTTCCTTGGCCAAGTGGCCACATTTTCTCTGGAGGCTCCCAGATGCTTTGAAATGCCTTGTCAGACAAAGCCTTTCATCCTACTTGATTCTGGCTAAACTCATGGACCCAGAGAATTTTTGCTGGAAACAGGAAAGAGGGAGCAACTCCATTCTGACTTTTCACTTCCCATCTGATGGCTGTTGATACAATTTATTCCTATGACAGCATCTGCTGCTTTCATAGTTGCTTGTTTTTTTTATTCTGAAGTACAACTCATCTGTGTTAGTCTCATTTTTTGGGCCTTTCATCATTTGAGTCACAACATAAAAGGCATTTAAACCCTCCTGCTTGGAAACCAGACGGGGGAGAGGGTGGGAGCAGGGGGATGCCACGTCTCCCCGGCCCTCCTCCAGCGTGGGGTGGGGTGTCCCAGTGCCACAGCTCTGCCCCCTGCAGTGGTGGAGACGTTGTGTTTCCATTCAAGAGCAATGCTGTGAAATTCAGACTCAGCTTCATGCAAAACCCTGTATCCTGCATCTCTACAGGGACAGTATCTCTCCTGGCCACCACCCTGAGTGTCCCCATGCCATCCTCATCAGCTAAATCTCTTGTGAGACAGCTAACAGCCTTTTGCTGCTGTGGCCCCAGCCCAGGCTATGGTGCGTGGCTCCCTGTGCCCCCATGCCAGGGGAGCTGTGCCATGCCACAGTGCCTTCCACACCCCCTCTGAGCTAGCCAAGGTCTTTCTTCTCCACCACTGCCAGCAGATCCTGCTCTGTCCTGATATCTCCGGAGCTAGTGGAGGCATCAGGGAGTTCACAGCTACCCACAGAGACCTACTGGAGTCTAATAATAGCACCGTGGTGTTGCACCAGTGGAGAGCTTGAACAGCTATGTCTGGCAGGGAGAGGCCATCACTGCCTGCCTCCGCCTGCCCGGGCTCCTGCCTGCTCATCTGGAAGAGAAATGCCTTTCCCAGGAACCGCCACCCTTCCCGGCTCCTCTCCAACCTGGCTCCCAGCTCTGTTCCCCCCTGCAGCCCCCACTGCAGCTAACAGCCAACTCTTCACACTACAAGGATCCCCTGCCAAAAGCGGCATGGCTCACACCGCTCCCCAAAACCCTCCCCACGCAAGTGGGAGGGCACCAGGCTCCATGTCTGTGACAGGATTCGGCCCCCGTGGAGGAGGCACCAGGGTCACAGAATGAGTAACACCCATCCCACCACACTTCCAGCTTGGAGCTCGTGTGAGCATCCTCAGGGTGTGGTGGCCTGTCCCCCCTCCCACTTTGTTTCCCCTGTCATAGTTTTCACTCTAGCTTCTGCAGAGCTTCTGCCAGCCTCCAACAGGCTTCCTTTTGGGGCATTTAGAAAGAAATTCCTGCCAAATTCTCTTGTGCTGTGAGGGCATAGAGCAGCCCCTGTGTGCTACAGGCCTTGCCAGCGCCTGGTCATCCTTGAGCAACATCCCTCACCTCACCCAGCATCTCTCACCCTTTCCCAGATCCTGTCTGTGGTGTTCCATCTCCCAGGAAAGTGATCACAGCTGGAAACCATGCTGGTGCTTATTGAAATAAGCTTTCAGGTTTCATTTAGCACCACTCGCTTCCCACCTCACCTTCCCCTCGTCAGCACTTTACTAATTGCAACTTTTAACTCATTGCACCCAGGAAGCCCAAGAGCAGCTGCTGCTGTGAGGACACTGGGGCCCTCCACTCCCCACTGCTGCTCGCTCCCACAGCCTAACAGAGGGTCACTCAGGTGAACCCCACACCAAGGCAGCCCATGCAGCCCTGCTCCTGCTCCCAGCTCACCCCACCAGCTTCCAGGGAACAGAGCACTGCATCCCAGCGGACCCAAAATCCAGGCAAAATCCCGGCTGTCGCTTGGGAGCATAAATCAGCACATGGCTGGCGAGGAGGAGGCGAGAGCTCCCGACGGCTATCCAAGCGCTGTCTGCCTCAGACTTATTAAATTATGGCTCTCAAGTTCAGCATCTGAGCCCGGCGCGGCGGCGGGGACCAGGGCCGGGAGGGAGGAGGGTTACAGCTTCCTAATTCAATCATGGGGCAGAGGCGATGGTGCAGGCGGTGGGGGAGCAGAACCCTCGCTGTTGATACAGAGAGCCAGGCTGCAGCAGCACTCCTGGCAGGTTCTGCCCCACGGCCATTCTTGGAGCTCCCAGATCTGTGTGCTGAGACTCTGGGAATAGGTCCATGTCTCCACTAAGGGTCTGGGGGCATGATGAACCCGCAGTCCCAGGTCTGGTCCAGCCATGGTGCTGATGGGAGGGAGCAGAACATTGGTGCCACTGCACAGGTCTGTGCTGGTCTAAGACCATTCGGGGTGGAAAGTGGGATGCTCCCTGTCCCATCCAACATCCAACACAAAGAGAAAACAAGAACTCACCATTTCAGGAGAGCCTGAGGTGCTTTTTACAGAAACTCAAGAGGGAGAGACAGATGAAGTGCCATTTCCCAACTGACACCACGAACCAGTGAGTGTGACCAAAACTTGGGGAGGGTTTGCAGCGTTCCTGCTCTGCCCAGGGGTTCAGGTGCTGTGGTGATGCACATGGCACTGAAACTTTGACAGCTGCTCAAGGAGATGAGGAGAAAGGGACACAATTGGGTGAGGAGAGAGGAGGGAGCTGGGCAGGAGGATGCTTTCCCTGAAAGCACTGACATGGTCAAAGACTAAAAGTGGAGCAGAGCAAGGATTTGGCTCAGGCAAGGGAGTTGGATCATACTGGGATGCTGGGTGGGGGACAGACAAACGCCCGGCTCCCGCAGGACACCAAATTGCCCAGATGAGGGCCAAGTGAGACCCCGAGACAAGGCTGAGGTCTCACCGGAGTGGCGAGGGCAGCGCGGGAGCCCTGGCTGTGCTGGTTCCTGCATCAGCGGCAGCAAATTCAATCGCGGCAAATAACAGAGTGGAACAAAATCCAGCAATGCAATAAAACCGCCCAGCATCTTGTATGCCTGAAGCCCAGCAAGCGCCAGCAGCCAGGCTTTGTGCGGGCGGCAGCGTGGTCTCTGCAGGTAACCTGGTGTCTGGGGAGCCCAGCAAGGGGAGAGAGGGTTTTAAATGGCCTTTTGGGGTGCTTTACATGGGGGACAGGTCACTCGACTGCCATAGAGGCTCCCACCGGATTTCTGAGCAAGGGAGAGCCGCTGATTCCTTAAGGAACAGGAGAGGCAAAATCCAATTGTGCAGCGTCCGCGGGTGCCATTAACCTGTCTGTGTACTCCCGCTCTGCCCATACCTCTCTGCCTGACAGCCAGGGCTGCCCGCTGCCCGCTGCCCCAGCTGCCCGGGGATTTGTTTCTGCCTGCTGCAGCAGCACAGCCAGCCTCGCTCAGCTGTGCCGCAGGCATTTCTCCAGTGCTTTTGCTCTGCTTCCAAAATGGAGAGCTGGCTAAATGTCCCCCCGGTGAGCTGAGGAGCCAGGGCAGGGATTACAGGAGCAGGAGAAAAGGTGGAAGCATGTGGTAGGTGGCTGCAGGAGGAGGTGACAGAGCAAACCACAGCCTCCTAAACCTGAGGCCAGGAAAGAAGACGGCATTGGAGGGTCCTCAAAGGAGGGTCCTTGGAATAGGTGGTATTTGGGTGGCTGGCACAGCCTGGCACACTTATAGACAGGACTCTAAACACTCACAGAATAGAATCATAGAATCACTAAGGTTGGAAAAGACTTCCAAGATCATCAAGTCAAATTGTCAACCCAGTACCACCATGCCCACTAAGCCATGTCCCAGAATGCCATATCTACACATTTTTTGAACACCTTCTGGGGATGGTGACTCCATCACCTTTCTGGGCAGCCTGTTCCAATGCTGTAAAGAAATTTTTCCCAATATCCAACCTAAACCTCTCCTGGTGCAGCTTGAGGCCATTTTCTCTCATTCTATTGCTTGTTACTTGGAAGAAGAGATCAACCTCGATCTCACTACCACTAGAACCTGCTTTCAGGTAGTTGTAGAGAGCAAGAAGGGCCTCCTTCAGCCTCCTCTTCTCCAGGCTAAACAACCCCAGTTGCCTCAGCCACTCTTCATAAGATCTGTTCTCCACTCACTTGACAGTAGTTTTTGCCACTTGTTTTGGAAGCATGGGCAGGTTGGTGCCTGGGTAATATGTTTAAGGAGGAGGTGGTTGGGCAGGTGTTAGAGGGGTGTGCACTGTAGGATGATCAGCCAGAGCTCCCTCGGATGCGCAGGCAGCATCTGCTGCAGGGTAAGGTGCCATCTGGGCCCACACGGCTCAGCCCTGCCCTCACCCCAGCCTGCAGAGAAGCTGAAAGCGAGCTGATGGGGAAGGGAAGGGAGAGGAGGGGTGGGGAGCGAGGCGGAGGCGCAGCCAGCCCCACCAGCCACCTCGCCTCTCTGCATCCCAGCTCCATTTGCAGATTTATTAAATCGAGAGCCAATTTCGCCATCATTTCTTTCAAGCAGCTCCACCTCGCAGGTGCGCGGAATTTATTTGAGATAAAGAAAACCATTACAGGGAGACAGCAATCTTCAAAGACCACCTCGGAGACCTGAGAGAAATAAAAACAGTAGCCCGTGCAAATGTGCAATTAAGTTTCAAAATACTCGTGCTCCATGAAAAGCTCCGTCCCTGCAGAGAACAGCCCTTTAAGGCAATTTTCCCAAGCCCTATTCAGCATTCACTCCAAAATGCCTTTTAAGAACAACATGTGATTTTCATTTTATTTTAGTTTTTTTCCCCCCTCTCTCTGCCTGGCTCCTCCTCCTCCTCCCCCCCCCTCCCACCCTCACTCCATCCCTCCTAGGTGAGACTCAAACAGCTCTGGTCACGCAGAGTCACAAAATGCATCAGGTTGGAAGAGATCCTCAGCGGTCATCTGGTCCAAGCCCCCCCTGCAGTCAGCAGGGATACATCTGGATGCATTCCATGTGGTCTGCTCTAGGTGATCCTGCTCAGGCAGGGAGGTTGGACTGGATGAGGAGAAAGTTCTTCACAGAGAGAGTTGTTACCTGTTGGAATGTGCTGCCCAGGGAGGTGGTGGAGTCACCATGCCTGGAGTTGTTCAAGAGTGGACTGGACGTGGCACTTGGACTCAGTAGTCAGGAGGTGTCGGGTGACAGGTTGGACTTGATGAGCTTTGAGGTCTTTTCCGACCTTATTGATTTGATGATTCTATGACATTCTGAGGTCTCTTCTAGCCCCTAACACTCTGTGATTCTGTGGTTCTATGATTCCAGCTAGAGCAGTTTGCTCAGGGCCTCATCAGCTTTGGCTTTGAACGTCTCTGGAGATGGGGCTTCAACCACAACTCTGAGCAACCTGTTCCAGCATTTTACCACTCTCATTGTGGAGGATTTCCTCCCAACATCTAACCTAAATCTCCTCCACTCCATCTACCCTGGGACATGGTTCCTCCCAGTTTGGTGAGGGATGTGGGGCGTGGGGAGTCCCATCCATGCAGGGTGTGGCTCCATCTCATCCTCCACTCATGTCAGATCCATAAACCGGGAGTCTTTTTGAGCTGAATTCGATATTCGTGGAGGCCACACCACCAGCATAGCTCTACCTGGGGACAGTTTGATGACTATTCCCAGCTGCTGGATCTTCGTGTCCCTGATTCCTGGGTCACTTTCTGTTCAGTGATTAATTAAAAATGCATAATTAACCTGTGGAACGCACTGCCACAAGGTATCGGGGAGGCCAGGAGCTTAGCAGGATTCGGGGGAGGATTATATGTTTAAATGGATAATGAGAACATCTGCTGTGACATTAGCAGGGATCAAGCAGAATTAGGGAGAAGAGCCCAGCTCGCTGCCAGCACGGGGCACAGGAGGGCACCCCCTGGGGCTGGCTAATGGGGGGGCACTCTCAGTCTGGCCTGCAGCAGAGATGCCAGCGTGCCACATGCTTGGGGAGCAAGACTTTGGTGTGCTTGGGGACAGGGCAGTGTCACCGTGGGGTTGGTTGCCTTTGGGCTGGAGAAGGCTGCCTGCGATGGCAAGGTGGTCGCTGTGCCATCAACTCCCTTCCAGAGTCCCCAGCCCAGCAGCCACCTCTTGTTCCTGGAGAGTGGTGAGGTGCCTGGGGCTGATGCTGACCCTTAAGGACACCCTTGTAGCTCAGCCACAGTATTGTTAAAACCCAGGAGAGCATCCATCATCTGCAGCACCTCCTGCAAGGCTTGCATGCAAGGAGAAGGGCTTCACAGATCATCCATACCACTCTTGGTGAGGTCCAAAGTTACAGCACACAATCAAGGGCTCAGGGAAAGCATAGGACATGCAAGACCAAGCCTCAGACAAGCTGGCTATGCAGCATAGGCCAGCTCCAAGCTGTGCAGCCTATGCAAGGGGCAGTTGCTGCAAGTCTAAAGCCTCCAGGCAACACAAGACTCCTCAGTCAGGATTACATAGACCCATTGCAGCATCTTCCACCCACCCTGGGCTCCATGCTGGTGCATGGACACCTCCCATCAGTCCCACTTGCACAGGTAGCACAGACCACTTGCTTTGCTTCATTTTTTTTCTCCCAGACATCGAAGTTTCCTTAGAAAAGCCTGGCCAGTGACTGCAGAGCAAACTCCAGGCCGACAGCAGGATCATTAAATCCCCGTTGGGAATCCCCCTCTAAGTTCAAGCAGCTGCTCTTTTGCATCATAAATCTGCTGCTCCATCATGAGCACCAACCAATGGCTGTGCAAGGCCTAGGAACTGAGATGTCTCAGGATGTAGAAGCTCTGAGGATTCTCAGCAATGTCCCCAAGACCCAGGGGGTATTCTCAGCCTTCATCTGGCAATGACAGGCATCGGGCATGACTCCAGCTTTGGAGCAAGGAGAGGATCATCCCCTGCCTATGGGAGATGCTGAAGCTCAGGAGATGCTCATCCCTCCCAGCAGGACCTGGGACACTCCCACTGTCCTTTCAACAGCGTTTTGGCGGTGACATTGGGGACGTAGCACAAGATGGGCTGACCAGCGGCATTTGGGGCATCTCGGTCCCCCCCGACCCCATTGCCCATCCCCTGCGAGATGTCGGTGTCTGCAGCACATCGTGCTCAGCCTGTCGAGCACGGAGGGGGCCTGGCGGGCCGGGGTTAATCTCGTTGTCACACTTTCCCTCCTTCTTGCTGGCTCGGCGCGCTTTGACCCGCTGTGAAATTGTGGCCAACAGCACTGAATATTTTAAGAGCAGCAATGCAGTCATGGCCGCGCGGCTGAGCAGCAAGGCAGGCCGGGAGCTGGGCTGGGCCCTCGCCTCCCCCCCGCCACCACACCACCACCACCACCACCACCACCC
Organism: Melanerpes formicivorus; assembly: GCF_026170545.1. Classification (NCBI taxonomy): domain Eukaryota; kingdom Metazoa; phylum Chordata; class Aves; order Piciformes; family Picidae; genus Melanerpes; species Melanerpes formicivorus. Next base: position 4,761,350 of record NW_027142381.1, on the reverse strand, counting down.
CATTAGCACAGTTCAGGGAAACCTAAAAAATTCAAAAGACACTGAAATATGCAGCATTTCTTTTTTGCTCTCTCTGGAAATGACGCGCTTGGCTTCCCAGATGCTCCCGAGTAGGAGGTTGTAAATAAGCAGCTTTACGGCACGGGGGGTGTTGCTGAGGGGGCCGTGGGCTGCTGCAGAGCCCCAGCTGACACCCCTGTCCCCATCCTGCCCCTCGCTGGCCACAGATCCACGCTCAGGGTGGGGAGAGGCGTGCACTCGCTGACACTGGTGCCCACCCACGCTAGCGTGGTGTGGAGATACCAGCTATCAGATGACCTTCACCTCTCCATCCTTGGCCTCTGCCAGCTGCTTTCTGCCCCTTTTTCCCCTGGGTCATCCCCTCGCTGCATCCCTCCTCCCCTCGGTCGGGTGGCCGGCCGGCCGGGGACGCGGGTGCCGCAGGACCTGACGCAAACGCCTGTCCTCAGCACTTCTGCTATCTGGGGCATGGTGGAGCAGCAGCAGGGAGGAATTAACACAAAAAAAAAAGAAAAGCAGCCCTATTTGCATAAACCTCCCAAAAAAAGAGAAGCTGGAGCCTAAGCCAGGGGAGCCAGAGCTTCTGTGAGCATCAGGCAGGGAACACCAGAGCTGGTAGGGAGTCCAGTAAGTAGTAGGGGACCACTGCCTGGACCTGGGCAGGCTGTGCTTTTGGGCCCCTGTGTGCCCCCAAAGTGCTGCCCTGGTGCTTGGCAGCCTGTCCGGGAGTGACACCGGGACACTTTTGCATTCAGGTCTTCAGAGGGCAGATTAATCGCCGTGTGCTGGATCTGTCATGTGCAGGGATATATATTCTTCCTGGAATTTACAAGTAGTTCTGTCTGAGAAATAAACAACTGGAGATAAAAATTACATTGTCACCATGCAGGTGTGATCGATGGAAGAGACAACCCTCGGGAGCGCTGGCGAGGTGCTGCTGGCACAACCCACCCGGGGAGCACTGGCCTCCAGGAGATGCTGAAGGGGCTCAGGGAAAGGTGGTGGAATGTGCTCCACCAACCCCAGCCTCTTGTATCATAGAGTTGTGTAGAACGGTTTGGGTTGGAAGGGACCTTAAAGATCACCTAGTTGTAACCCCGCGGCTATGGGCAGGGACACCTTCCACCAGACCAGGCTGCTCAAAGCCCTGTCCAGCCTAGCCTTGAACACTTCCAGGGATGGGGCATCCATCACCTCCCTGGGCACTCACAATCTCTGTATCTCTATCCCAAAGGGCAGCAAAGCTGAGGATGGACACTTAGGCTATGCCCAAACAGGGAAGATGCCGAATCATGGACAAAACAATGCTGGTGATGGGCGACCATAAGGACCAGCCATGAAGCAGCCATCAGAAGTATGCCAATGGCAGAAAAGGCTTTAGTCCCGAGGTCAGGTCCTGGTAGAAATCCCTTGGGGCCTGTCTCAAGCTCCCAGTCCTCCTCCCCAGCCTATTTCCAGGGTCAGCAAAGAGCAGAAGTCAGAGCCAGGCAGGCAGCCACTGCAGCCCCTGGGGACCAAGGTCTGAGGAAGATTAATGTGTTCTACACCAAGTCCCTTTCTAGATTGGTTTCTCCTTCTTCTTTTTGTGGCTACTTTGTCTTAGGCCAGGCTTATTGTGGAGCAAATCACTTGCCAGGATCCCTGGGGAGGGACAGATGTTGGCTCCTTCATAGCTTAAATCTGAAGTTTTGCTGAAAGTGGTACTGTGCTCAGTTTTGGGCCCCTCACTGCAAGAAGGACCTTGAGGTGCTGGAGCATGTCCAGAGCAGGGTGACAAAGCTGGTGGAGGATCTGGAGAATAAGTCTTATGAAGAGCAGTTGAGGGAATTGAGATTGTTTAGTCTGGAAAAGAGGAAGCTGAGGGGAGGAGACCCCTACCTAAAAGGAGATTGTAGTGAGGTGGGTGTTGGCCTCTTCTCCCTAGTATCAAGTGACAGGACAAGAGAAAATCGCCTCAAGCTGCGCCAGAGGGGATTTAGGTTGGATGTTAGGAAATAAATCTTTGCTGAAAGAGTGGTCAGGCATTGGAACAGGCTGCTTAGGGAGGTGGTGGAGTCACCACTCCTGGAGGCATTCAAGAAACATGTAGACATGGCACTTTGGGACATGGTTTAGTGGGCACGGTGGTGTTGGGTCAATAGTTGGACTCCAAGATCTTAGAGGTCTTTTCCAATCAGAACAATTACATGATTCTATGAAGAAAAGCACCACATGGATCCTCTCCCCAGCCTTCAGCATGCTGAGGAGCAAGGAGTTGGCTCAGCTTGCCGGGATGGAGATCCCCAAACCATCTGGGGACACCCAGGTGTCCCCAAGGCCGGTGCCTCACTCCAGGCTGACAGCCTGGCAGCCGGTCCCACAACTGCCTTCAGTCTATTAATAAAGCTTGCAGCAGCTGGTGGAGCCTTCGCCGAGCCAGTCCTCGGGATTTAGCCACATTGCTCTGCCTTATCAGCCATGCTTTTCACAAGCACTTAAATTCAGGAGGAAAAGGAAAAAGTGAAATCAGATAGAAATGCAGGTCTGTTTGCTGTTTTCTCCAATGAAATGGTTCTGGGTAAACAGCAGACGCCTTTGATGAAATCCCAGCAGGCTTAAACAATAAAGCTGGTTACAAACTCAATCTGGCGCAGATATCAGATCTGAAATTGTTTCAAAAAACATGTCAACATTTTCTAATGCTGCTGCAAAACTTCCTCGGCACCTTGCCACGAGCCTGCGTCGGTGACGCAGGCCCCGCGCCGCTGCACCGGCTGGCACCGCTGGCACCGCAGTTCCGAAGGGGATTCCTGCCCCGGCACCTCTGCATCCCTCCGCCTGCCTGGAGACCCTGCAGGAAGATGCTCAGTATCACCTTGGAGACATGAGAGAATTTCCCAGCTCCATGCTCGGAGCCTTTTCCAGCTGCAAATCCAGTCCCCAGCCCCAGGCTCAGCCTGGATGAGGCTTCAGGGCGCTGGAGGTCCGGCAGGGATGTCAAGGGGATGTCTCCCTTCCCGAGGACAGCATTCTGCACCAGGGAAAGTTTAAGCATTAGGAAAAATGTCTTCACCAAAAGAGCAGTGGTGGAGATCCCATCTTCAGAGGGATTTGAAACCCATGTAGATGTGGTGCTGAGGGATGTGGTTTAGTGGCGACCTGGCAGTGCTGGCTTAGTGGTTGAACTTGATGAGCTGAAAGGTCTCTTCCAAATAAAACAATTCTGTGATTCAGCCTCATGTTCCTCCTGTGCACCACCAAGGACAATTGACTTTTCCAGGGAAAAACAATTTTCAAAGCACTGTGGTGGCAAAGAAGTGTGACCAGTTGCTCCTCTTGAGTTTTGCCTCCAGTGTGCCACCTCTGTATTCTGCTGGCAAAGCAGCCAGGACCCAGGGCAGGATGATGGTGATGCACAGATAGTTATCTAAGAATGTCTGGGAGGGCCTATCTCCTAAACCTACAGCAGAGGCAGGAGGGCACAATGAGGACTTTGTCAGGCCAAGGTCATCCATGTAAGGGTGACTTGACAGCCCTTGTTAACAAGCGCCCCTCTGTTGGCATTGCCATTGAAGCACAGGGACCATCCTTGGGTTGGAAGAAACCTTAAAGATCATCTAGTTCCAACCACCCTGCCACTGGATCAGGTTGCTCAGAGCCCTGTCCAACCTGGCATTGAACAGCTCCAAGGATGGGGCATCCAAAACCTCTCCATCCTTGGCCCAGCAGCCAGGGATGGTGAGAAAACTCAGGAAACCTGTGGAGCCAGAGCCCAGTGAGGCAGGTCCCATGGTGGTATTGCCAGGGCCAGCCTGCCACTCACCCAGCACTGATACTTTCCCAACAGTGTTAGCACTCAGGGTCTCTGGAGGACACCAGGGGATGCATGGCCTCAGTGGGGACCCAGGTGAGAGGGTGAGAGACTTCCAAAGAGGAAGAGAAGACCAGTCTGATCACACCCTGAGCAAGGGCAAAGTCTTGGCAGCAGTAAAGATGCCAACAACAGCTCCAGGGGTGTCTGGGGTTGTTTGGATTCCTTGCTTCCATGTATGAGGGAGCAGCTACCAGAGTGTGGAGACAGACACAGACACCAGCTTCCCACATAGGATCAAGATCTACACATGCCCCATCCCACATCCCTGCAGAAGCCCCCAGACCATAGCTGATGCCTAGCACAGCTTGTATCCCATGTGGCAGCAGGACAAGGGACAGCTGTACAGGAGCAGCAGAGCCTTCATCCCTGCCAGGAGCTGGAGAGGACAAAGGAGACACAGGAGAGAAAAAGCAGGGCAGGAGGAGGAGGAAGAGTTCAGGCAGCTCTGGGGGGTGCAGGGGGGCCAAGCCTCGGCTCTGGTACAGCACAGAGGGGGGCACATGGTGGACTTGACCCCTCTGCGGAGGTTGCTTTTGCCATCGATCCTGCTGCACTCAGGCTCATTAGGGCTGGGGAGCTGCTGCGAGCGGCTGGTGGAGGAGACAGACGGGGGGAGCGCTCGCCGTGGCTCCCTGGATCGTATTAAATATTTACTTTGTTTTGTTTTGTTTTTCCCAGCTATATTGATCAGAGATGGAGGGGAGGGGGAGGTGGTTGGATGGTGGGAGGGAAGAGGAGAGGCAATGACTGAGCTGTAAAACAGGGACAGACCCTGACAGGGTGCTCCCAAGGGTTGCACCTGCTCTCCCCAGGGGCACCCAGTGCCGTCCCCGCCACAGAGCTGCTCCCCTCGGATCTATTCACATCCCCTCCACGGCTGGGACCAACAATGCCAGCACAGAGGGAGCTGCAGCAGGGCGGATCCCCCTCCCTATCCCACACCAGCCCCATCTCAAGGGACCCAGGATGATGCGATGCCAGCACGATGGCACCTCATGGCAGGGGGTATCCCCTCACCCTGTGCTGGGACGTGCCCCCCCGCAGTCAGGCCAGGCCCAGGGAGCGGCCAGGCAGCCGGCGCTGTTTCTATTTCGAGAGGAGCTCTACTGGAAAAGGAACAAAAGCTGAGGGAAGCTATAAATAGCCGCCTCCTTCACACCAGCGCCTCCTCCGCCCCAGCATCCCGCAGCTGAGGGGGGGTCCCGCAGCGTGCCCTGCGCTCGGCCCTGCCATCAAACCCCTCGACTCATTTTTGGAACATCTCCATCCGAAAACCTGAGGGAATAAGGCACCAGGGAACGTTTGCCACCAAAGCAGAACTGGCTCAGAACAGAGGTTTGCCAAGTTGCTCGGTGGCCCTGCCCAGCTGCGGCTGGGCTCCTGGGGGCTTTGCTGCTGCTCAGCCAGGCTCTGCCCCCACCAACAACCCACGAGGGTGGATTCAGCCCTCTGAGGATGCTCCTCTTGCCCCAGCACAGCCCTCCCTGGCCCTGGCTGCGGCTGGTAGAGAGCAGGGAGAGCAGAGCAGCTCGGGCAGACCTACTTTCAAGGCTTTAATCCTTTTTGCTTAAAGGATCTTTTCTTTCTTTCTTTCTTTTTTTTTCTCCCCTCTCTTTTTTTCTCTCCCCTTTTTTTCCTTTCCGCGCGGCAAAGATGGGGTCTGATCAGAGGAGAGACGCAGGGAGCTGACAAGCTGCGGAGTATTGGAGAGAAAGGAGAAAGAAATACATATTTATTACCCTCAATTATTAAAAAATAGATAGCAGCAGATCTTAGGCCCTGGCAGAGGCACTGCGGAGCCGTTTGTCTGAGGACTATTTTGTTTTTTAAATTCCATTGAAATTATAATACGCTGGGCTTGTTAGCACAAACACCCCGGCACATCCCTGCCGAGGGGGGATCAGCCCGGCCCCTCTCCCGGCGCCGGTGTGCTGCCTGTGGGGCGGCCGCATCCAGCACCCCACGGGCTGCTGAATGTGCAGGCAGCGAGCAGGCAGGGGAGGGCAGGAGCTGGCAGTGGCAGGCAGCAGATGCAGCCGGCAGCCTTTTTTCCTCCCTCCACCTTCACCCCCGCAGAGCGCCGGGGCTCTGCCCCATGCAAGTACATCCCCACGCCCAGCTCATCAATGCCCAGCCAGGTGAAGGTCTGGTGGACACAGAGCTCACAGCCAGGCCACCACAGACTCGTCAGAGGGATAAGCGCTGGGACATTCTCCATGCCCAAGGATGGGCTTTGCACTCCTCGGATGGCACCGTGAGGGTCCCATGACCACGGGGCTGGGGTTTCCCCAGGGAAACCAGTGCAAACACTGGTGCAAACACAGCTGGGAAGAAAAAAAAGGCATTTCCCAAGTGCGGCACACGGGGCTGGCTGAGCTGCTGGCACCTCCCCTCCACTTGCAGGGCTGCTTCCTAAGGAGCCCTGCCAGTGCAGCAACCAAATTCCCTCCTGCTGCTGCTCCCCAGTAAACAATGGTTTCAGCCCCTCCAGTGTGATGGTGGCGCTGGGATTTGGCGTGCACGTGGAGACTGTCTGATGCCCTCCAGTTTGGGTGTCATATTCTTTACACAGCCAAACACCACTGGGATGCAACAGACCACCAGACCCCCAGCCTGCTAGGCTGTCACATCTCCAGGGCCAAAACCTGCTGCTGTCCTGTTCTGCCAGTCATGAGCCAGGGAGAGATGCAGCCCTGATTGCAACCAACTTCTGGCACTGGGAGTCACTGGAGCAATCATGGCACCCTAAGCCAGGCCAGGACCATCGCAAAAAGCAGCTCTCCAAAGCTGGGCTGGCTCCAAGGCGCTGTGCCAGCACCACCAGGAAGAAATCAGCCGGCGGGCACATGTGCTGTTCAAAGAGGAAAAGGAGCTTTCTGCACCAAATGGAGCATTTTCTGCTTAATATCCCCCCAATCCTAATCTGCACAAAGAAGATTGCCCCATGCATCTCCCCATCCTGCATCTGCCACTTGCTGCTGCCCACACTTAACACCCAGGCAGAGCCACGGCCGCCTGATGGGCACATGCCCTGCCCTCGACAAAAGGGGCAGGAGAAAGACCAGCGGCTGGGGAGGGCAAGCGATGCATGGTGCCGAGCGCAGGCATTTCCCTCCATCGGCACCGAGCCTCCATCATTTGTCATCAGTAAAAATAATATCCCTAAAAGCGTCCCCCTTGATTGCCGGGCGGCAGGCGCGGGGCTGTGGGTTTCCATGGCGATGCCGTTCCATAGGGATGCTACGGGGGATTGGTGTTTCCACAGTTTGGGAGATGGGATGCGTGCCGACATCCGGAGTGGGGACAGTACCAGCCGCACTGCTGCCGGAGGAACCTGGGGCCAAGCTGGCTCATCCCTCCTTGTGCTCAGGCAGTGTCACCAAAAATAGCTTGGAAGGGGCATCCTTGCTGGGGAGGACAAGGATGTTCCCACATCCCAGTGGTACCTCAGGGCCGTGCCTTGCACCCTTTGCCCACATTGATGCATGGATCCTCAGCTCCTCCTCGCTGACTTCCACCAGCATCCTGCTTGCTCCTGGCTCCACAGCTCTGCCCTGCAGCCTACCAGCCTCCCATTTATTGCCTCCACTCTTAAACCAGACACCAGCCTCCTTTGGCAGGTGCTGGGTCAGGGCAGCATCTCACTTGTCCCAGTTCACTGAGAACCCAGACGACAGCCACCATTGTTGGGGTGCTGGTGCCTCACCTGCCTGCTGCTGCCTGCTGCTGCCTGCTGCTGCCATTCCACCGAAGTGCATTCAAAGACACAATCTGCTGTTAATAACCAGAGTTCATACCGAACGTCGCTAAGCCCTGGGATTGCACTCTGCAAATAAACCCTGAGTTTTCAGCTCTTTGGGGGTGGCTGGAGCAGCTCCTTCGGGTGGGGATGGGGAGTGCCAGCACTGAGGGGTGCCCCAATGTGTGGCAGAGTGGGATGGGTGGCTGCTCCCAGTGATGTGGGGCTGAAGGGGCTGTGTCCTGGGCCACTTCCTCTGCAAGAACAGCTTTATCTCCATGCTACTCTGGGGTGGGCTGGGGGCACTGCTGGGAGCAGAGAAAACCCCAGCTGGAGGATGGCCTTGGCCACACCCAGCCACCACCAAGTCCCTCCAGTCTCCCACGCTTCCCTGGCTGTTTTTTGCCTTCAAAAACGTTTCGGGTCTTGCTGCCAAAACCTATTAGCACTCCATCCGTTTCCAGCAGCCCGAGTGCCTGCCCAGCCCTGAGGCAACAACATCCCACTCACGGCCCCATCCTGCACCCACTGCCCGCGGCTCTGGCCCACGCCGCTGGCTCCAGCACCAGTAGGTGCCTTGGGGAAAAGTGGGTGTGAAATCACGCCAGAAAAGGCACATTTTTATGTTTCCCCAGCAGGTTCACTGGTGTTTTTAGGGCAGTGTTTCGAGGCCACCTGGAGTGTCACCTGCAGCCTCAGGCTCCCAGATGGAACGATGGGGTGCCAGGTGCAGCACTTTAGGCAAAGGGTGGGAATAACATTTAGCTGAGCGTGGCCGCAGCTCTGACCCTGCCAGGCTCCATCAGTGTGGGTCACTGAGTGGTGACGGCTCCTTTGCATCCCAGCTCCAGGTCCAGGCAGGTCTTGCCTGCCCGAGCCCCCCTCGTTCCCCCCCAGCACCACCGCAGGGACAGCCTGGGCCACATCCTGAGCTCTCCCCAGCCACCCTCCTTGCTTTGCTGGGCACAGAGAGCTTGTGGCTTCCTCTCAGCTCTTTAGGAAATTAAACTTTTATAAGCAGAAAGGTTTCTGGGCTCTCGGCTCTCCAGCGCAGGAACCGCAGCCCAGCCTGAGCCCGCACCCTGCCTGCTGGCTGCTTCCCTGTAGGGAGGGATGAAGGCTGGACACCCCATCGATGGGCTGAGTGATGGCAGGGATAGGGATGTGGCTGGCCATGACCTTGGTGCCATCCTTGACCTGGAAATCTCCTTCTCCTGCATCACCAGTATTGCACTTGTGCCCATGGCCACCTCCAGCAGGGTGCCCGGTGCAGTGCCAGCCCCATCAATGCCTTCACCAAGGCCGGAGCTACACCTTGTGCCATCACCTGCTGCCACACCATGGATGATATCCCAGTGCCCCAAATACACCTTGAATCCCACCATGGCTGCCCACTGCATCCATGGCTTGAGCTCATGGGGCGTGGGAAGTTCAAAATGCTACTGGGCATTACAGTGCTGCCCCAGTCACACCACCACTGCCCATCCTGTTGTAAACCTCCAGCAGCAAACACCTCTGACCCACATGGCACTGCATGCCAAGCCATTCCCCTGTGAGAAGGCACACAAAGCTGCTTCCCCCAGAGACATCACCTGCAGATCCACCAGGCCTTGCCACATCCCCAAACCCAAAGGCTCTGGCAGTGCCACAATCATCCCACACTGCCTCCCACCAGCACAGCCTCACGCTGCCACCTCCCTCAACACAACCAGTCACCCCCAAGCCCCAGTGAAGGGTTTGGCTCTGGCCCCATGCCCCAGCAGCAGCTCTGCCCATTTCCCTTCACCCCTCCCCAGGTGGGGCATCCCACTTTGCACCCCACTTGGGGCAAATGCTGGGGACTGGGACCCCCCATTCTGGGGACACCTGGCCACAGCAAGATGGGGAGAAGAGAGCCTCTCAGCAGGATGGAGGCCTCCTCTAACTGCCTGTTGAATTATTCAGGAATGGCATTAACTTATAAATGAGTGTGTTTGACTGATTTTGTGGTTGATGTACAGATAAATTCTAATGAAAGACAGCTACAAGATTTTAAATTATTAATTAGACTGCCACTTAACAAAGCCTATTTGGCACTCTATTTCTTTGCTTAACAAGACAAAAACTTTAAGAATAGGTTTTGTGTTAGCCCACAGGCTCTTCAATTTGCATTTTGTTTTTCTAGCTCCAGAAATGAAAGCTGTACATCTTGACCTTAACAGGCTACCCCTGGTGGGATGCAATCCTGTCGGCAGCCCTGCTGCCTCTCTCCACCTCGGGCTCCTGCTTTCCCTGCCTGGATGATGCTTTTTCCTCCAGCTGGCAGCAGCGAGGCTGGGAATTGAGGATGAGAATTGAAGCTGGGAATCGGGGCTGCTCCGAGGGCTCAGGGTTTGTTCTCAAGCTCTCAGCCCAGTCAGGTTTCCCACACCAAACAAAGCTGAGGCGGGAGCCAGAGAGGAGGATCTGAGCACGAGGCCCCGCAGCTGCAAGGTGACATTCCCCCAGTGGGATAAAGCATCTCCAGGGTGGCAGCAGGGACTCTGCCCTTCCCAGGGGTCCAGACCCCAGCACAGGGAGATGTGGGCACTGCATTGGCACCTTTTCCTGGTGCTGGAGCCTCGCCAGAGAGGATCATGTGGTGGGGTGATGGCGAGGGCCATCCCAGGGCTGCATGGTCGCCCCCTCCCAAAGGTCTGGGGTGGGACCCTGGCAGGTCCCCCCTACATGGCACCACTGTCCTTGGCATCTCCCCAGGACCAGCCCAGGCACAGTGGGGCTGGGGTTCCTGCCCCTCGCTCCCTGTCCCGGACCCCCTGGCAGGGCCGGCTTTGTCCCCTCACTGTGATGTCAAAAAGCTCCCCTATGATGTCCCAGGCGGTTGCCATGGAAATCGCGTGATGTCAGAGGAGCGAACCTCCTCGGGGGTGGGGGGGCGAACGGGACGGTTCGCCCCAACTTCCATGCCGAACCCCGCCGAGTCGCCCCTTCCCTGACTCCGGAGAACGAGCACCGGTCCCATCCTCCACCCCGCGCCCACAGCAGCCCCACTGCCTTCGGGACCCGCCGTAGCCCCTGTGCCCGTGGGACCCTCCGCGTCCCCTCTCCTGCGGGACCCGGCGCCTGCCGTGCCTTCCACCCGTTCCTCCCCGCCGCGCTGCGCTCCTGCTGTGCGCCGCCTGTGCCGCTCCCCGGGGGGTGCCCGAGCCTCGGTGGCGGCGGCGGCGCCGGTAACGCAGCGGCGGCGGGGGGCGCCCGGCGGCGCGGCCCCAACTTCGGCGGGGATACAAACTTCGGGGCCGGCCCCTCTGTCCCCGGTGCCCGCGGTACCCAGTGCCCTCCCGGTGCGGCGCTCACCTTGGCGGAGCATCTTGGAGCCGGGGCGGGCGCGGTCTCCCGGTGGTGGCGGCGGCGCTCAGAGCCGCGGGCGCGGCGGCGGCGATCGGTAGCGGCGGCGGCAGCGGTGGCTGCTGCTGCTACACCGGGAACGTGGAGCCGGAGCCCGGGCGAGCAGCCCCCGTGGGGGCATGGCGGGCTGAGCCGCAGCGGCACCGGGGAGCGCCGGCCGCGGAGCACCGGGGAGCGCCGGCCGCGCCTCTGCCCGCCGCGCGTCCCGCCGCCGGCTTTTAGGGGGGGAGCCGCCCCCTCGGGGCTGGGGCCGCCGCCGCCCCCCACCCCCTCGGACCGAGCTTATAAAGGGGCGCCCGGTACCGGTGCCGATGCCGATGCCGCGCTGCCTGCAGCGGCGGGCAGGGCTGGGCAGGGCGGGGCGGGGCAGCGACGGGGCGGGCAGGGCTGGGCAGGGCTGGGCGAGCCCGACCGGGCCCCCCCCTTCCTCCGCCGCCGCCGCCTCTCCCGCCTCCCGTGGACAGTTCGTGAAAGTGCCGCTGCTCCCGTTCCCCTCGCAGAGCACCCCCAGCCCTCTTCTTCTCACCGAGGGGCACGGCCCAGCGCCGGACCCCCTCCCCGGGGCTCTGCGGTCTCACCGGGACCAGCTGTCACCCTCGCCCCATAGCCATCCCCTCCGTCTTCATTCTCCCTCACGGTGCCCCGGTATTCCACTGGGGCTCTGCCGCCCCTTCCCGTGCCTGCGGGGGTCCCCTCTGTAGTCGCTCCCCGTCTGCCCAGCATCGTTCCTGCTGCTCCCTGGCGACCTGACGTCCCCACTGTCCCCACCGTCCACTCCATCCCTTATCGCCCCCCGGTGTCCCGCTGTGGTCCGACCACCGATTGGCACCCCTGCTGTTCCCGCTGTCGCCTCCACCTCGATACGGTCCCTGCCATGTCCCCCGTCACCACCGTCCCGGAGTCCCTGCTGTTCCCTATGGTGTTTTCTCGCTCTTATCATCCCCTCCGCCATACCGGGTCTTCGCTATCCCACCGGGATCATGGATGTCCCATCGGGAGTTCTGCTGTCCCCTCTGTGTCCCGGTCCCCGTTGCCTTGTCTGCCTCCACGGTTCCTGCTGTCCTCGCACTCCCCACCGCGGTCTTGACATTCCACCGGGACCTCGCTGCCTCTTGGACTGTCCCCGCTGCCCCGCGGGGCGATCTCTCCTACCCAAGAACCTCCCTCCACGAAGGTCCCTCTCTCCTCCTTCTCTCTACCCTTTCAGTGGGGTCCTGTTATCCCACGGGAAGCGCTGTTGTCGTCATTTTCCCTCTGGGCTCCCTATTGTCTCTAGGGAGTCCCCGCTGCCTACCCGGACCTCTGCCAGCCCTTAGGGGTCCCCAGCTATCCCGAGTTACTCCTGTTTCATGCCTCCCAGGGACTCGGGGGAGAACTCGCTATGCGAATACGGGAGGACATGAACCCGTCACCATGGAAACTGCCCCGACGCCCCATTCCTGTGTTAATATTGGGACCGGCAGAGGACCGGCAGCCCCGGGGCTGCCTGCACCGGCGAGCGAGAGCGGGAGGGGTCAACACCCCTGGACGTGACGCAGGAACATTCCCGGCACGGCAGCGCTTTTCATGCCCACTGCACCCCCACAAAGTGCCCGTCGGGACCAATGCCAAAACCCATCAGCCCCCGCCACCCCGTCCGTCCCGTCGGGGCCCGCCGGCGCGCTCCCACACTCGATCTTTCGGCCGGCGACTGCTCTGGCCTAGCGCCTGGCTCGCTTAGTGCTGCCTTCCGCCTTCACGTGTTCCAGAGCCATGGCGGCCTCCGTGAGCCTTGGGAGCGCGGCCCCGCTGCCTGCCACAGGTGGGCTGAGGCTGGGTCAGCTCTGGGTTCTCGGGGTCGGCACTGGGCGCTATTTCGGTTGCCTCTGCGGGGGAGGCCGGGCTGGTGGCGGGGGAGGCCAGGGCCGGTGGCTCCGACACAGTCCCGGCCTCCCCCGCCACCGGCTTGGCCCAGCTGGCCCTTTGTCGGTTCGACGTGGGCCGTGCGGGGAGGGTTTGGTGGCTCATGAGTGCCGATGTTGGGCTGGAAATAGTGAATAATCCCCCTGCTGTCACTCCCCCGCCGCTCTCCGGCTTCGCCGAGCGCTAGGGGGGCGGTTGCTGGCGGGGGCCGGCTGCAGGATGAGGCTCCTGGGGATGGGCCTGGATCACCCGCTGCTGCTGCTGCTGCTGCTGCTGCTGCTTTTTTCCGCGGTGGGATAACGGGATCCCCGTGGTGGGGCAGGAAGGACCCCCGCGGTTCTTGTGGGTGAGCTATGGGGGGCTGTGCCTGGTGTCCTCACAGGTGTGGGGCGAGTCAGCCGCACTATCAGAGCTTCATACAGTTACAGTGCCCCAAACAGTGCGTCTGCCAGCAACCGGCCCCAAGTACAGCACGGAGGGCTGAAAATCGCCCCCTTCTGCCCACTTGTCCCCGAGGGTGGTGGCATGAGGGCCACAAGGATGCTGGTGGCCCATGGAGTACAGGGTGTGCTGCCGTCTCAGTTGCTCCTTTAGGCCATCCCGTTTGTCCCGCAGCCCGAGGCCCCACGCGGCGAGTGGCACAGCAGATCCCCGAGGAGATCCTTGGGAACACAGAGCTGCGAGAGGCAATGGAGGCTCTGCCCCAAAACTACAACTTTGAGATCCCCAAGACCATCTGGAGGATCCGACAGGCTCGGGCCAAGAAAGGTGAGCACTGGCCTGGGGGATGAGGGGGATTGGGGCTCAGTGTGGTGGTTTGGTGCTGCTGAGCTCCCCAGTGGTGAGGGGACCCATCTAGGTTGGGATGTGGGGCCTGTGAGGCTGGGCAAGGATGGTGCTGAGCTGCCCATCATGCCCTGGCATGGTTAGGCTCTTTTTCAGTGAGCTTTTCTTTCCTCAAGCAGGGTTAATAGATCTGTATCTCTGGATTATAATCACATTGGACAGGACAGGTTGAGCTGCACAGACCTGTCAGCCTGCGAGATGTGTCTGGGATGCCAGCCAGGTCCCTGCTGCTCTCTTCTCTCTCCCTGCACTTTCTTGCCAGGCTGCTGGGGCCTGGCAGGGGCAGCCCCACAATGCCTGGCACTGGGGCACTGGAGAGGGGCTGGTGGGTAGCTGGGCTGCACTGCACCCTGGTCTGAACTGTGCTCCAGGGGTTGCTGTAGCCCCAGATGGATGGGGATTGGCCCTGGTGACCTCAGAGAAGGCGCTGTGGTGGTGCAAGGTGATGCCAGGGTTATTCACCCTCAGCATGTGCATCCTGCTGTGGCAGAGATGGCTCTCAGCGTGTGATAAGCTACAGGCATCAGGGCGTGGAGCCTCCCCCTCTGTCCCCAGGTGTCACCAGTGCCTTCACCTTCGCTTCACATGCAGATAAGGGCTGCTCACAGCATTGTGTGGCGCTAGGAGCTGCGGGAAGAGCCAGGTTTGAAATGCTGTGTCCGCCTGGGAATGTCTCTGCCTGCTGCCACTGAGCTGGCAGGTGTCATGGGGGACGTTCTGGGGGCTGCCGCCTGAGCCGGTCCCGGCTGCGATGCCGAGGGGCTCCCGGCGGCTGTGAGCCCGTCCCATCCATCCCAGCTGCAGTGTGGGAGGCAGGGCTGCCCATCAGGACGTGGCAAAGCCACCCAGCCGTGCCGCTCTGGCTTTCGTTACTGTGTTTTGCTGCTTGGCACCTCCTAATTAAATGTAAATATGCGGCTGGGATTTAAGCTTCAGAGCTGGGAGCGGAGCCCATCAGCCAGCCAGCCATGCTGGGATTGAAAAGCCTGCGCCTGCAGAGCCCAGCCAGGGGCTCGTTGCTGGGGGAACGCAGCTTCCCGCAGCCTGCGGCCAGCCCTGCCTGCACCCCCCCTGCTGCAGGGTTTGCAGGGCCTGGGGTGTCATCCTCTGACCCCATGATGCTGTTTTGGCAGAGAGTCACCCGGCTGCCTCTTGCCAACCCCTCACTAGGCGGGGGGGAAAGATATTTGCAGGTCCGCTTGTTGGCAGCGGTCTGGCGTGGAGGGCAGTCCCAAATGGTCCCAAATGGGCTGGAGGATGCTGGGACTCTGAGCTGTCTGGCCCTGCCAGGTTGGGAGGGGGCTGGCAGAGCTCACACAGCTTTCCTTGGGCTCTGCAGGTTGCGACAGGGCAACATTAGCCCAGTTTGGGCCAGAGCTTTACACAGCTCTGTGCTGTCCAGCAAGGGCTGGACTTGGCAGCACAGGGTTTTCTGTTGGAGGGGGCTCTGGAGGAGGTGCTTGGATGTAGATATTGCTGGAGCTGGGATGTCTTAGTGGGATTGGGAGGTGAAGGGACAATGGGATTAATGGAGCCTCCTCCATTCATCTTCCCCAGCATGATCCCTTCTCTTCCCCAACATCCTAGAGCAGCCTTTGGGGACACACAGTGGGGGTTCCTGGCTGGACTCCCGGCTCTGGGAGGCCAAGCTGGGCTGCAGAGGCAGCAAGATTGTTCTGAGCTGTGAGGAGGGAGCACACCATGAAGCATGATTCGTCGCTGAATAAATTCCTGCTAGGCACAACGCTGCATCATTGCCGGCCACCATCCTGAAACAGGGAGAGAAGCAGGGAGGGGAGGTGTGGAGAAGGCCAGTGAGGATGATCAAAGGTTTGGAACAGCTTCTGTACAAGGAGAGATTAAATAGATTTAGATCCTTTAGCTGCAAAAGAGATGAATGAAGAGGGATGAGATAGAGGGATATAGAATTGTGAATGATGCAGAGAGGCTGAATAGGGGACGATTATTCACTCTCTCTGGTACCAGGAGAAGCAGGGGCACACGTTTACATTATTAGGAGCAGGTTTAAAATAAACAGAAGAAAGTTCCTTTTCCTGTGCAGCACATAATTAAAATCTGGAACTCATTATTGTGGGAAGCAGGAGGGACCGGCGGTGTCAGCGGGTTCCGAAGGGGATGGAGTGTGCAGGGACAGGGTGTGAGTGGGGAGAACAGATGCGGCTCAAGGCAGGGCCATGTGCACCCTGGCTGCTAGAGCCACTGGGGGCTTTGGCCAATTTGTGGCTGGTTTGGGCAGGGTCATTCTGCAGCTGCTGCTGGGTATGTTGACCCTGGGGGCTGGTGCCCAGGTCCCCATTTAGGGGCATCCCCTCCAGGCCCTCCTAACTCCAGGGCTGTTTCTCTTCTCAGTGGCCCTGCAGATGCCAGAAGGGCTCCTCATGTTTGCCTGCACCATCGTGGACATCATTGAGCGGTAAGAAAATGGCTTTTCCACACTTCCCCACCTGGCTGTGGAGTTGGCAAGGGGATAGGGGCTGCTGCCAGGAATGGGGTGGCCACCAGGGCTGCCTGGGCAGGAGGAGGCCCAGTGCTACTTCTGAGGAGGGGGCAGGGGACCCAAGCATGGCTGCCTTCACAGAGACACCTAGGCCACAGCCTGGCTGGGCACAGACAGTGCTGCTGCCCTGCGGCAAGTGACAGAGACAGAGGGGACAGGGACAGGCACCATGCCAGCCTGGCCCTTGCTGCTCAGCTTCTCCTCCCCTTGCTGCTCTGCTGGGAGCCGCTGGCAAGCTCAGCGTGTTGGGGCCCTCGCTCGGGTGAGGGAGCTGAGCAGCAGCCGTGTTAACAACCTCCTGACACCAGCTCAGTGCCTGCATGCTCCCCTTGGCAGCGCAGCCAGCAAGGGGAGGGCTGGTGGCAGGGCTGCTACCACTGCACAAGTCCCCTGGGGTCTGCTCCTGTCCCTGCAGCCACAGTCTGGCTGTGCCACTTTTGGGGCAGCGCAGAGGTGCTCCCCTCCAGCTGGGGAGGTGTGAGGCCATGGTGATGGCCTGGAGGGGATGAGTGCAGGCAGCTCCTGCTGGGTGGTCCCTTCCCTGTGGCTTCTGTCTTGAATTTCTGTGCTGCCTGGGGGGTGAGGTTGGAAGCATGGAGGGAAGCTGGAATTTGCTGAGGCCCCTTGCTGAAACTGGCCGTGATCTCCTTACTCACCTCTTTCCCTGTCCACCGGCTCCATTCCCTGCTGCGGCTGCCCCCTCCCCACCCCCTCGCTGTTTTCACATACCTGAATTAGTGCTAAGAGCACCGCGGGCCGCGGCTGCCGTTGGGGCCGCGGTGCTCATTAGGAAGCTGCCTTCCCGGGGCGGGCAGGCTCGGCTCCCCGCTGCCGTTAGCCGAGCAGCCGCTGCCGTGCCAGGCGGAGAGGCAGCCGTGCCGGTGGGCTTTGTCCCTGCTATGCCACCCCTTCCCCCGTGTGCCCAGCACAGCCCCACGCTCTGGATGGGTGAGGGCGAGGTGGGAAGGTGGGTGCGGGTAGGGATGCGTGCGGGGGGCAGAGGGGATGGGTGCGAGTGCGGGAGGCTCTGCGTGGGTTTGTCCCTTTAAGCGGAGCTGCCTCCTCGCTGGCTTTGGCACCCAGCCGCTTTCATGTCTCCGACTTCAAAGGCAGAGGATTAAGGGCTCTTTTATCTGAATGAAACCTTAAGCCGCGTTTCCCGGTGGGTGCCAGTGGATGCCGAGGTGTTGGCATCCCCGCTGGACTCTCCCTCCCTGCCAGGGGTGCTCCTCAGGGCTGAGGAGGGGTTCTTGGGTGCCTGGGTGGGGTAGTGCTGGTGGGAGATGGGTGCTGCATGGGGAGAGGTTCCTGGCCAAGAGCAGGGATGTGAGAGTGCCAGTGTGTTGGTGGGAGGGTGGTGGATGGCTTTGAGGCCGAGCAGGAGGGCTGTATCCTTTCCTCACTGCCACCACACATCACCCAGAGACGCCCCAGTGCCGGTCCCGTGCTGGGAGCACTGGGTGCCATCCATGGTGTGGCTGTGCTGGGTACCAGGGCCAAGGGCAAGGAGCGAGCCCAGCCCTTTCCTTGCTGTCATGGGGACACGCTTGGGATCCAGTTTCACTGAAGTGGGTGAGGTGTGAATCGGCAGTGGCCTGGTTGGTGCCTGCCTCTTCCTGCCATTAGTATTCATCTCTGGCACTAATGTGGAATCTCAGCTCGGCCCCTGCTCCTGCTGGCCCTCCTCACCCGGCGCTGGGGCCGGACGAGCCTCCAACGTGACAGGAATCACTGCAGCCTCGTCCTCCAGCAGTGGCTGCCACAGCCAGACTAGGGACAGGCGCCAAAGTACTGCCAGCCCCAGGGCGGTGTGACCCCGTCCCCACTGTGTTAGGGCTGAGCAAGCCTGGGATACCTGTGTCGATGAGGAGCACTGCTCAACAAGCAGCTCCCCTCCCCCGCAGCCCATCTCATAGCTTCCTGCCCCCTCCTTGCTGGTGGGAGTTGGGAGTTTGGGCATGCCCCAATGAGCTCCCCTTCCCCTGGTGCTCTGGTAATGGCTGCAGAGCTGTGCCTGGGGTGATGGTGCCCATATCCCTGTGCTCCAGCTCGACCAGAGCCGTGTCTGCCACCACTCAGAGGAATATTTATCCCTTCTGCTGGAGCTGCCTTTTAATAAAATACTTGTGCCGTGGCCTGGTGGTGCTGGGGGGGAGGGCCAGGAGTGGGGATGTGTCCTCACTCTGCTGAAGCAGGGTTGGCTCAGGGTCCTGTCTGTGGGTCTGTCTTTCCCTGCATGTGGGGATGGCAGTGTCACTGTCACTGTGTCCCCCGCTGCAGTGTGGGAGTGAGCAGGCCCCCAGGGAACCCTGAGGAGAGGGCTGTCATGTGGGGCCCCTAGACCCCCCCAGCATCCTGTCTGAGCTTCTTAGCATTGTGCCAGCACTTGCCAAGCCCCGAGGGGCTGTGAGGATGAAGATGTGGAAGTGTCACAGCTGCTGCCTCCGGAAAGGCTGGTGGGGTACTTAGCCTGGAGCCTTTGAAATCAAGAGTGCACTTATAGCATTGACCGGCGTGAGGCCCAGTTAATTAGCGTTAATAGGTTTGTCATTACAGAACCTATGCTGGGGCGAGTGGCCAGCTGCGGGGGGGGGGGGGGGGGGGCTGGGGTCTGCTGAGCTGGCAGGGCTGCCCAAAACACATCACGACACTCTCGCAGCACCTTCCAAATTGGCTCCGTTTGTCACGGCTGATGTAACTCGGCAGAGGGTAATTCGTGCTGGGGGGCGGTGGCGTGCGGGGAGCTCAGACCGCGGTTTGGGGAGGGGGGCAGCCCCCCAGCCCACCCGCTGTCATGCCGGGGAGGTGGCAGTGGTGCCCCCTGTACCGGCAGCTGGGGGGGGGGGTGGGGGTGGGCTATGAGCAGACCCTCTCTCGGTGCTGGGGCTGGAGCAGACGGCTCAGCTGGGCTCTCAGCTGGGCTTTTGATTCCTTGTTAATAAAGTCGGCTGTCAGGCTCCGCAGCTGCTAATCCCTGCAACAGGGCGAGTGGCTCCTGCTAATCAGCCGTGGCTCTGTGGCAGGGACAGACAGGGACAGGTGATGGTGAGGGGTGGGGCCACGGGTGTCCTGATGCCCACACGGGCTGCCCTGACATGACCTTAGCACCTCTCTACGACTTGATGGCTTTTGTGTATGCAGCCCAGCAGCTTTGGCGTGGCTTAAGATGCTCCACTGTGCCTCTGACATAGTGCTCTGGCGTGGCTTGGAGTGCCCTGCTATGCCTCCACTATGGCCAGCAGCTGTGCTAGCAAGGGCTGGTGTGCCTGGCAAGCCTCTAGTGCCACATGGGCTGTCCCCTCCTGGGACTAGCAGGTGGCAGGACAAGGGCACCAAATGCCCTGGCCAAGCAGGTCTGCTGTATAGCACGGAGCACTGTGGTGAAACTGGCAGCATCACTGTGAGGTCCCAAAGGGCCATCCCAGGATGCTAACACAGGTCAGGATGTGGCCTCAGCTGCACAGGGTTGCAGCTCTGCTGGCTAGCATTGTCTTCACTTTTCCCTTTGTCCTTTAAGTGCGACCTGGAGGTCCTGGCAGCGCGGTGCTGCGCCCTGTGCAGGAGAATTTAATCACCATCATTAACCACACAACAGCATCATTAGGGAGAATGAAGTTCTCACTTCATTGGAGATGTTTAAGCATCAGCCTGGGTGGTGATGGCATGATGGGGACTGGAAGTGTGTGGAGTCTGTAGGGCTGTCACCTCACAGGACTGGGATGTGCTCACCACCACATGCCACCCACCACCTCCTTGTATCCCCATGGAACCCATGGAGCAGTGCCATGGCCTGGCCATTGGGAAGAGGAAACAGGCAGCATCGGGGCACAGGATGGCCAGCCATGTCTTCGGCATCACCACGCTCTGGACCCTCGATTTGCCTTGCTTTGGTTTTTTTCCCAGCTAAAGGGCTAGCAAAGCTGAGGTACCCCTGAGATGTGCCCCTTGGTGTGCTGGGATTTGCCCTGGCGCCTTCAGTGAGGACAGAGCGGCAGGTCCCCTCAGAGAGGACCCAGGTGGAGATGGCTGCTCCTGGGGAGCTGCAGGGCCCTGCACCTCTCCCCTCCAGACCCACTTGCTGATGCTCGGCGGGGCCCTGCGCCGCCGGCGCGCGGTGGTTGCCCAGCTGCAGCGGGGCTCTTCCAGCAGCGTTTGCAGTAAAATTGCAAACTCATTATTTTAATTACGTGCAGCCTTCCTGCGCTAATGAAGTTGGGAGCCTGGTAATGGGGCTTGGTGATGGGCTTCTCCGCTAATTAAGCTCATTGTTCTCGGCTGGGGCTCTGCTCAGCCCCCCGACACCCTGGCACTGCAGCACCTGCTGGCACCCGTCCCTGGGACGGGCTGGGCTTGGGTGCTGCAGGGCAGGCAGTGGGTGTAGGGTTTGTGGGGTGATCGTGGGGCTCTGCTTTTTTTCCCGGGGACAGGCTGTGGAGTGTTTGCAGGGCATAACCCTCTTGCTTATCCTCAGGTGTCACCTGCCAGGGAGGTGACACCACACGGAGGGTGACTGCTGTGAAGGGCCATGTGCAGGCGAGGCAGGTGACTCTGAAGCAAGGAGCTGCTCACTCTGCATCCCTATCCCTAGCAGGACACATGGGCACCACAGTGTCTTGATGCCATCTCAGTCCTCTGGCAGTTTCATGATGCCAGGACTGGCCACTTTCAGCCCAGTCCCTGCAGTCCCCTCCTTGCCCAGGCTGCTGGAGCCAGGCACAATGGATGTTCTGGGGCTGAGGACTCCTCTGTGCTGGGGAGAGTGGCTGTGCTTCATGGGATGAGGACCAGCGCCGTATCATTCACAGGCTGCGGCGGTGTCAGGGGACCCTGCGCTCCTGCCAGCGGCAAACGCTCTCATTTGTTTGTCGAGGGGCTGGGATAAATCAAGGCTGCTCCAGCCTGGTGCCTGCACTCAGGTGCTGGGGAGCAGCCACCCCATGCTTGAGGACACATTGGCTCTGTATGCACATGTATCTCCTGGCCTTGTAAGCCTCCAAACTTGTCCCTAGGTTGCTATCTCCTTCATCTCGCACCAGCCAAGGAAGAGAGGGGCTGGAAGGGTCCAAGTGTCCTGGCAGTTGGAAATGGGGCCAGGGCCTGGCCTTCTCAGGGGCACATCCTGCCAGTGCTGAGCACGGCACTTTATAAATGGGATTTTGGGAGCCATCTGTTTAAGGGAGGGGATAATGAATTAGGGGGAAATGAGAAAAATGCTAAGGCCGGGCGGTTTTTGAGAATGAGCCGGGGTTTGCAGGACGTAAAAGATGAATAACCTCCCCACACGTTCAATATTCATGAGCTCCCAGCTGTAGTGAGCGGCTCAGCGCTGGGTGGGGACAGCCCTGTCACTACGTCCTGCCTGCTGCCACACCGCTGGCCCCCGGCTGCCGCTGCCGTCGCTTGCAGGGGCATGGAACGGCCCCAAGGACGCTCCTCTGGTTGCCCCTCGCCTGCATCCCGGTCTGGTCTGCTTGGTGAGTGGCTCCCTGGCCTGCGTCGGAGGCAGGTGGCTGCTAATTGATGTTTCCTTCCTCTGTAGTTTGATGAAAGGCTCTGGCAACACCGAACTGATTAAAACATCAAGGGGAGGCCCCCACGCTTGCCTTTGATTTGTCTCGGGAGACGATTGCTGCTCCGCTCGACCATCCAGCCCAGCCGGCGCGGGTCACCCCTGTGCCATCCTGCTGCCAACCTGCCTCTCCTGGCGGCACCCTTCCAGCCTCGCCAGCCGCACCGGCAGTGCTGTGGGGCTCCCTCCTCGCCAGGCATCATCCTGTGACCTCTGTGCTTCTTGCTCAGCTGTGATTCTGCTCCCTGCAGCCAGAGTGGTTCAATTCCCTATGACTGGAGGAGGGCTCAGCTCCATCTCTCCGTGCCCGTGGGTTGGTGGCCACATACTGCCGGCTGCAGCCCTGCACGCTGGGCAGGGGCCACGGACGCCTCCGCCAGCCTCTGCCCTCCTCCCTCCACCGTTGCTGTTTCACTTTCTTGCTCTTCACCCCCAGGGACTTTCTCTGGGGTTTGGGCCAATTTGCATACATTTTAATCTATAAAAAATTAAGCGGCGCTGGCTGCCGCTCTGAGTCAGACCTCCCCGTCCTGAATCTTAAGGAGCTGAATAATTTTCCACTTTTGCTGAGATGTGTGGAGTCTGATTCATGTTCATCTCATCACCTCTCATTAGAGGAGGGGGCTGGGGGCTCAGGGGGATGGGGAAGATCCTTCTCGAACCTTCGCTGGCAGCCCCCGGCCCCACGGCGTGGCCAGGCAGGCGGCAGAGGAGTCGTCCTCCCATCCGGGCCACACTGGCCAGAAGACACCACAGGGTTTGGATGCTGGCAGGATCTTGTCCATCTTCTGATGTGCTCCAACTGTGTCCCCAGCCCTTGCAGCACTGCCAGGAGTGGGAGTTGCCCAGGCGGGACGCGGGAGGTGGGGATAGCTTTGCCCCCTCTCCGGGGGTGCTGTGACAGAGCTGCTCCCCTGGCCCCCTCCCCGGGCGCTGGTGGATGGGCCGGAGCTGTTAATATTCAGCACGCTCCACCATTTCTCCACCTTCTGCCATCTGCCCAGCTCTGCCCACCATTTCTATTCTTGCCGCCGACGTAACGCTCCCTGCCTGGCGCTCAGGGGGGAGCGTGCGGGACCCTGGCCCCCAGCCAGCACTGGGTGCCAGCGGTGGGGGGTAATGCTGTGCCAGGGTGCCTGCCTCCCCTGGCTCCTTTGCCCCAGCCCCGTGCCAGCAGCAAGGGGAACCCCACTGGCACTGAGCTACAGCCGCTGGTGTGACCTCAGTGTAAATATGGAATTAGCATCTGGTTTAAGCAGCCCCTCCAGGCGCAGGGCTTTGTCATCACGATACCTACTTTCATCTGTAAACTACCACAGCAGCTCTCTGGGAAGGCAGCCAAGCTAATAATCCCCCAAAATGGTGCAATAGAATACCCACAAAGGTGCTGCCTGTAAATCATGCCAGAGACCTGACATTGTTGCCCACTCTCAGTGCGTGCCCTTTCACCTGCCAGTGGGTGCTGGGTCGGCTCAGGCTGGAGTGTCAGGGATCGGGGACTGCACCAGTGTTCACTCAGTGTGTTTGCTCCCCCAAGTGCCACCTAAGCAGCAGCTGATCCTGGAGAACACTCAGCTCAGCCAAACAGGCACCTAGGAGTGGTGCAGCTGGGTGCAGACTGAGGTGCACAAGCTCATGCAGCGCACAGGGTAACAGTGGCTCAGCCAGCCTGACTGGCATGGCTGGAGATGCCAGGGGAGCTTTTCTACCTGTCTCTGGGTCCCCGGGACTGGCTGGTGGGAGTGCCGGCGCCACGCAGCGCCGGGTCTCCCTCCGCTCCTCTCCTCGCTGGAGCATTAGGAAGCTGGCAGCGTATTGTTTGATGAGCGGATAATCCGCTGAATTGCAAACAGCTTTACCCAATTGAAGAGGCGGATTACCGCTCTCCAGCTTAATCATGTTGACATCTCGGAGAGTAGCCACTGCTTGTCCTTCTCGGCGCGTGGCGAGGGGCTCGGTGGCGGCGCTGAGTCCCCCGGCCGCCGTGTGTCGTGGGGCTAGGGGTGCAGGATGATGGGCAGCAGTGACAGCAGGCAGCCAGGAGTCTCACTGTTGTGCCTCCCCGCAGGTTCACGGAGGCAGAGGCCGTGGTGATGGGGGACGTGACCTACGGTGCATGCTGCGTGGATGACTACACGGCCCGGGCCCTGGGCGCTGACTTCCTGGTGCACTATGGACACAGCTGCCTGAGTAGGTGACACTCAGCCCCGGGGTGCTGCCAAGGCAGCCATGCGTGGCACTGCTGAGCCTGTGCTTCTGCCACCCTGCAGTGCCAAGCAGCTCCCTGTCCCACTTGACACCAGCTCAGAGACTTAGTGCCATGGGCTAATCCCTTCCCAAAAGGCTTTCTGTTCTCCAGCCTCGGTTGCTGGTTTTGGCTGGGGCCAGGCTGGCTGAGCAGCTGCTCACAGGCAGGATTTTGGGGGCAGCAGGGTGTGCTTATCCTGCTCGGTGGCAGTGTGCTGCCGCAGTGCCCAAATTGCAGCCTGGTGCCCAAGAGAAGAGCAGCAAGGCCATGACGTGGCAAGACCCTGCTCATCCAGGAGCTGACAATGCGAATGGGGCTGCTCTTGTCCCCCAGCCCTGCAGCCATGGGTTTTGGGGGAAGTCAGGAGCAACAGCAGAGAGAAGTGAGGGCCTCAGGGTCCCACTGTCCCCAGGGCTGGGATGGTGGCTTTGCCAAGTGCAGCACAGGCTGGGCGGGGAAGGGAGGAGGAGGCTGTGTGCTCCCCAGGCGGACGGTACTCTGGATCCAGTTGCCATGGAAACTGCGCTGCTGTCCCAGATGCTGCTAACTTTGAAGTCCACCCAGGATGGAATCAGCCCAAAAATAACAATAAGACGCTCTGGGTTTTAAGGTGGATCGGTAGAATTGCCACAGTGAGCGGCAGGCGCTTGCATCCCTGCCGCCGCCGTGCTCCCAGCACCTGGCAGCCCTCCTGGATGTTTATGGGGCCATATAAATGGGTTTGAAGAATTGCATCAGGCTCTGTATGAAATACTAACTCCACAACTGAGGACTCTGTCCCAAAAGCAACGCTGGCGTGAGCTTTTGTGGTGATAAATATCTGTGCTCGGTGCTTTTGTTGCAGAAGGAGGGTTATGGGCACTACTGGAGCAGGGAGCATAAAACCCCTGGTTTGGAGCCTGCTACTCATGAGTGAACAGCAGGGAAGGGGAGGGAGGGGCTGTACCCAGCAGCGCCTGCAACCAGGCTGGGTGGGTGACAGAGCACCCTGGGGTGCTCGGAGGGTGCTCAGAGAGTGCTGGGTTCCTTTTGGGCTGCCCACAGTGCTCTCATTACTGGTGTGGCCAGTGGTGGGACATGTGCCTGTGCAGCACACAGGCCCTCTGCCTCCCAGCCCCACGTGCCCTGCGGGAGGGAGTAATTTGCACTTAATTGTGATCAGGTGAAAAGCACCAAAATGGGAAGTGAACGCGGAGCTGTGGATCGATGTGGACTCTGTGTACTTTAATTATTCACTTAATCGTGGTGACACAGGCTTCTTAGCACTGGGGGTAATTAGATTTGTGTTCATTGATTCCCCAGGCTGCCATTATCCAGAGAGAAATGAGCGGGTGCTATCCGTGGCTCCCATCTGCCTGGGGTGCCAGCATGGGCAGAGGGGTAGCAGGGGTAGCCACAGACACCAAGGTGGTTGGGGCACAGGGAGCCCTGCCAACAACTTTTACTCCTCCCCAGAGCCCCAGGTGTAACCCACACTTACACCCTCTCTCTTCCTCTCACCAGTTCCCATTGATGCCACACAGGGGCTGAAGATGCTCTATGTGTTTGTGGACATAAAGATTGACAGCTCCCATTTCCTTGAGACCATTCGCTTCAACTTCCCAGCAGGCACCTCCCTGGCCCTCGTCAGCACCATCCAGTTCGTCTCCACACTGCAGGTGAGATGGAGACCCTCAGCAGTGCATGGTGTAGGATGGGGCTTATGTCTCTCCCAGCCTTTGCTTGGGCTCAGTCCCTCTCTGCCCCAGCTCCGGTGCCAGAGCAGCTGCCCTGGGGTGCTGGTGGTGCCGGTTCGAGTCACTGCAATAATGTGCTGCTGCCGTAATGTTGATCAAGTGCTTTATAATAACTCTGATCAATGTTTCATGGCGGCACCCCCTCCCTGGCTCCCCAGGGAGCTGCTCTGTAAATGTCAGGGCAGGCAGTGGAGCACTTGGCATTTTGATGCAGTGCCGGCAGCAGCAGGGGAAGCTCCGGCGGGTCTGTCTGTCTGCCCCGGAACGGCCGGCTGGGCAGGACGGGAGGAGATGAATGAGCCTCTTGAGCCATGTCTATCTAAACACGAGGCTAGCGAGGCGTTCAGCCTTTCCCCCTGTCTTTTAATTGATACATTGCCTGAACCTGGCTGAGCATCTCAGCTCTGTGGGGCTGTTCCCCTCCGTGACGGTGCCGCCCGCAGCGGATCGACTCCCCACCGCTGCCGCTGTGCTGAGCCACAGCAGCACAGCTATCGGTGCCCCGAGGACCTGTGACAGCCAAGGTGTCCCCAAGCAGGACCAGGGATCACCAGCCTTGGCCATGCTCTGTGTCAGAGTCTGTCCATGCTGACCCCACGTCTCCTGCAGGCAGCATCGCAGGAGCTACGCTCCCAGTACAAGGTTTGTGTGCCCCAGTGCAAGCCTCTTTCCCCAGGGGAGATCCTGGGCTGCACATCACCCCGGCTCACCCAGGACACAGACGCCATCGTGTAAGTACCCAGGGTCCTCCTGGACCCTTCTGCTTGGCCCAGCTTGCCAGCCCTGCCTGGCCATGGGGTGGTTTTAGGGGGCGGCAGGCTGGGACAGGCCCTCTGCAGCTCCCTGCGCCGCTCAGAGTGGCATGTGCTTGTAGCACAGAAGAAATAATTGAGTCGTATATCAGAATAGATAATAGATGGAAGGGCGGGTGGGTAATTGGAAAAGACAAATGGCTGGGGCCCAACATCACAGCAACATTAATTTTATTTAAGGACAGCAAATTAGAGGGAGCACTTCGCTTCCTATCACCTAATTATTTTAGGTAATGGAAATGCTTAATGTACTGTGAATACAGTGTGCTGCAGAATAAATAAATACAAGAACCCCACCCTTGGGGGGAGCTGGGGAGCCCAGGTGTGGGTTTGGGCTCTGTTGAGCTGCTTCTTGCCCATTCTGCTAGGAGATAACAGCAGCAGTGCCTCCCCAGGTGTGGCTGTGGGGAGAGATGGACCTGTGATTGCTGGGCATGGGGTTAGTTGTTGGCCTCACCATGGGTTGCACCAGCAGTGGGGAAGAGGCATCACTTTCCATCTGTCCCCAGGGACACAGGGAGCAGGCAGGGGTGGCCAGGCTGGCACTGCATCTGCAAGAGTGGGTCCCTCCCTGTGGCAGAGGAGGGCCATGGTGCAGTACCAACTGGCTGCCCACTCAGGTGCACACAGCTGGTGTACCTGCATCCTCCCTGCGTTATTATTTTCTTCTTTCCCTCGTCTCTGGGGCTAACTTTTGCAGACAAATTAGCTTTGATCTCCCAAAATGTCATTCTCCAATTAAGGGCAAAATCTAGTCAAGTTTTACGTCTGAATTCATTTTCCAAGCCCTCACTCCATTAGGGCAGCTGAATGAAAGGCTTTGAAATGTAATTGCTGACTTGAAATCCGATTAGAAATGGAAGCAGCAACATCTAGAACCAGCCGTTGAGATGGAGCAGCTCCCAGCCGCCCCATGCCAGTGTGGCCATCCCTCCTCACCTTGAGAGCAGCTGCCTCTTCTGCCTCCTTCTGCCAAGGGGCTGCCTGGAGCTGGGGAGCCCTGGCTGTGCCCACTGCCCCTGGGACCCAGCGCAGGAGTTTGTTTTCCTGGCATGTCTGTGCGCTGCAGCTTGGGAAAGCCGCGAGCACATGGATGGATGCTGCTGTTGCCCTTGTGCTGTAGCTCTCCCTCCCCTCTCGGCAGGTATTTGGGTGACGGACGCTTCCATCTGGAGTCCATCATGATTGCCAACCCAGGCATACCTGCATACAGGTATGGGCAGCCCGTCTCCAGTCACAGGGTCACTGGAGCACAGGATGTTAGGGGTCAGAAGGGACCTCCAAAGATCATCAAGTCCAGCCCCCCTGCCAGAGCAGGACCATAGAATCCAGCACAGGTCGCACAGGAACGCATCCAGATGGGTGTTGAAAGTCTCCAGAGAAGGAGACTCCACAACCTCCCTGGGCAGCCTGCTCCAGTGCTCTGTGACCCTCACAGTGAAGAAGTTCCTCCTTGTGTTGAGGTGGAACCTCCTGTGCTGTAGTTTATATCCTCAACAGCCCTGTAGTGGAGAGCACACTGGGGACCAGTATCTGAAGGGGGCCTACAGGAAGGCTGGGGAGGACTTCTCAGGATCTCAGGTAGTGATAGGACTAGGGGGAATGGAATGAAGCTGGAGGTGGGGAGATTCAGGCTGGAGGTGAGGAGGAAGTTTTTCCCCATGAGAGTGGTGAAGCCCTGGAATGGGTTGTCCAGGGAGGTGGTTGAGGCCCCATCCCTGGAGGTGTTTAAGCCCAGGCTGGATGAGGCTCTGGCCAGCCTGATCTAGTGTGGGGTGTCCCTGCCCATGGCAGGGGGGTTGGAACTAGATGATCCTTGTGGTCCCTTCCAACCCTGACTGATACTATGATACTATGATACTGTGACCAGCTGTCCCCACGGTGCACCCCAGGAGCTCCTCCCACCCCAGGGCTGGGCAGGCAGCTGGCTGTGGCAGGCACAGGCAGGCGAGGGGCCAGCGGAGCAGGGCGAAGGAGAGGTGCAGAGGGGGGATGAACACCAGCCATTTACTCCAGGAATATAAACATTTTGACAAGTACCTGGGAAAGCTGGTGGAGGTGCAGCCATTAAAGCTGCTGCAGGCAGAGGCCATAAAGCGTGATGATGAGGCCGCTGAAAGCAGATGAAATATCAGGAGGGAAAGGCTTGGGCCTGTTTGGAGAGATCTGAATTTCTTAGTAGGTCGTTTGTTACCGACGGGAGGCGCGCGTCAGGTTTATGGCGCTGGTGAAGCTGCCCAAGCCCGAGTGGGATTTGATTAAAATTCTCCTCGTCAAACAAAGCAACAAATCAAAGATTTCTTCATAATTTATGAGCCAGGAGGATGGGGCGGGGAGGCGTGGCAGAACTGAGCACGAGGCTGAGCGCAAAGCCCGGACTGTGTCGAGTTTTGGGGGACTGCAGTGGGATGCTTACCTCGTCCCTTGTCCTTGTCCCCTCTCTGCACCCGAACGAGCTGGCTGGGCCCTGCATGGGCCAGTGGGGCAGAGATGCTGTGGGAAGCAATTAGTGCTGATAAAGAATGGGCATCATTTAGGGCCAGTGTGATGGGGGGCAGGTGATGGGGTGTGAGCAGGGGTGGAGGGGCACATGTGAGCCCAGCTCTGCTTTGCAGGTACGATCCCTACAGCAAGGTCTTCTCCCAGGAGCACTATGACCATGAGCGCATGCACCGCGCTCGGCAGGATGCCATCCGCGCCGCCGCCAGTGCCCGCTGCTGGGGGCTCATTTTGGGCACCTTAGGGCGCCAGGGCTCCCCCAGCATCCTGAAGGTACTGTCCCACTCCCCGTGGCTCCTGCATGAACACTCACTGCTCCTGGGTCGGGGGTGGGTGCCTCAGCACAGTGCCCTCACTACCAGGGCAAGGGTGGACCTGGCACCGCCGGTGGCCCATCAGTTGCTGCTGACCACGGCCTGCACAGCACTGGGCTAAGCAGGCAGGGCAATTAGCAAGAGATGAGGGAGGCCGGACAAGGGCTCATTAAACCTGCCCCTCGCTGAGGAGAGCTGGCTAGCCTTGGAGACCCCCCCGCACAGGCAGCTTGGCAATTAATTCCCTGGGTTTGTTTTAATTGGATGAACTTCCAATCAGGTTCACCATCCCTGCTCAGCTGCTGTGCTGGCACTTTCTGCATCCCAGCTGGGCAAGCAAAACAGGACCAAAGTGTCCAGACTCATGGGAGTGGGGCCCTGTGAGCATGCCAGCCCCTCTCACACCTGGAAATTCTGGGGGAGCTGCTGCTGGGTTCAGTGCAGCAGGGAAGGCCCTACTCAAAGCAGGGAAGCAGCGTTCCAGCAGCTGCTGTTCTACAACAGGCAAGACAGGTATGGCTGGGGCTGGCCAAACAGGGGATGATTAGTGCTGGCTCTAGAGGACAAGGACATCACTGGCCCCTCGTGGGCCTCTCTTCTCCTCCTGCAGCCTTTGACCACAGCCAGCCCACAGCAGGCAGGCGTCCCAGGGAAGGCAGCTGCTAACGAGAACAGATTGTTGTCATTGAGCAGTAATTACTTCATTAGGCTGAGGCACGCACTGGGGAGAGCCAGGCACAAGCTGGAGCCATGGCCGTGGTGCCTGGCCTGTGACTGCCACGGGGTTATGGTCATGGGGCAGAGCTGGGGTCTGATAGACAGGAAGGGGTTGTGGGCAAGACTTGGGAGGGGCTTCCTGGGGACATCTGTCTGGGCTCCCCTAACTTCTCAAGCTGCCTTTTTTCCCCCTGCAGCACTTGGAGTCTCGTCTCAGTGCCCTGGGCCGGCCCTTTGTACGAGTGCTGCTGTCTGAGATCTTCCCCAGCAAGCTGCAGCTCTTTGCCGACGTGGATGCGTGAGTGCTGCTGACTCCTTGCCCTGGGGTCTTCAGGATGCCCCATCCCTCTCTGGGCCTCTGATTACAACAAGAACCCATCCCTGCCACATCTGTCCTGTTATCACTTGAGCTGGCACCGTGCACCACTGTGTGTGCTGTGCCCACAGGTTGGGAAGGAGATGTGGCTATCTGTGGCAGAGTGGTGCTGGTGCAATGGGGACCATGCTCCCTGCCTGCTTCATTTCCTTCCAGAGGCTGCTGCAGGGCTTTCCTGTGACTTGCCTCTTCCCAAAATGCTCATCCCCATCTGCTGCCCTCTGTTTCCCTTCCAGGTGGGTGCAGGTAGCCTGTCCTCGGCTCTCCATCGACTGGGGGGAAGTCTTTGGCAAGCCACTGCTGACACCCTATGAGGTGAGCACTTTTCTGGGGACCAGCCCTGGCTTGGCAGGGATGTGCCAGAGCCTCCCACAGGGCTGTGCTGCAGGCTGAGACTTGGCTCATTGTACCCTCCACAGGCAGCAGTGGCTCTCCGAGACATTGAGTGGCAGCAGCCTTACCCCATGGACTTCTATGCCAGCCAGTCCCTGGGGCCATGGACAGTGAACCACGGAGGGACACAGCCCCCACGCCATGGCCGGCCAGCTCAGGTGGGCATCGTGGCATCACCACAGTGTGGGTGTCTCCAGGGCAGCCTGTCCCTGCTGCATTCCTTCACTGGTGGCTGCCATGTAGGGGAGAGGAGGTGGGAGTGGCGGCACAGGCTGAACACCTGGTGCCATGCTGTGTCCAATGCGGTACAGTGCTTTGTGTGCTGTGGTGTAGGCTGTCCTGTGCCAGCGCCGTACAGTGCCCAGTACCACGTGCCAAAAGCGCCACCCTGTGGCTTCGTTCCAGCTGAACAGGAACGGGCCGGTGCCTCCTGGCTGGGGAGGACGCACTAACGTCCCGGTGCAAGCACCTGCCTGGCCCTGCGGCTTCCCGGGAGGAGGGATCCCCCAGCCGTGCCCCATGGGGTGCTGTGGGCTGAGCACGGGCAGACTCTTCACAGCTCAGCAGGGGCTGGCACCCCTCCTGACACATCCCTCCCCTTCCTCCCTGCTGCAGGGAAAGCCACCCGCGACCTGTGCCTCGGTGGACAGAGAAGAGAGGCCAAGCACTGGGAGTCCAGTGACCTCCTGAGCGCAGCCTGCACCCCGGCCAGCTGGCGCCACATTCCGGCAGCCGCCGTGGGCACGGGCAGGGGCACCGCCAGGCCTTGCCTTCCCCCCTGCTCCCGGCTTAAACACCGCCGGGGCCTGCCGGTACGAATTCAGACACACTCTGTAACCGAACGATACCGCTGCCCGCAAGGGCCGGGACGGGAGCGACTCTGCAAGGCCAGGCCGTGCTGCAGACTGCCCGCGGCAGCTCCCTGTCCTTCCGGGGAGCCCGTCCCACCCCACCGGGGCCGCCTCTTGCCGCCCCTGCTGTCGTTCCCTGCATCGCAGCCTCCCACCGCTTGGGGCGCGCTGGCACGTCCTTGTGCGGAGCACCGCCCGCCTCGCAGTGTCCAATGAGCGCGATGCGTTTCGGCGGGAAGGGGGGCGGGGCCGGAAGCGGCGCTCGGCTTCCGGCGGGGCGGCCGCCATGGCGGAGGGGCGGCCGCTGCGGCTGCTGGGCCTGCACGGTTACCGGCAGAGCGAGCGCCGCTTTCGCCAG
The DNA here is from genome assembly GCF_026170545.1 of Melanerpes formicivorus. Classification (NCBI taxonomy): domain Eukaryota; kingdom Metazoa; phylum Chordata; class Aves; order Piciformes; family Picidae; genus Melanerpes; species Melanerpes formicivorus. Next base: position 4,729,211 of record NW_027142381.1, on the reverse strand, counting down.
CGCACGGGCGCTCTGCGCAAGGCCTTGCGAGGCCGCGCGGAGCTGGTGGCGGTCAGCGCGCCGCACCCCGTGCCCGGCGGCGGAGAGGACGACGACGCGGATGACCCCCCCCGGGGCTGGTGGTTCTCTGGGCCCGGCACCTTTGAGGCAGGGGAGGTGGCGGCGGCGCCAGCGGGGCTGGAAGAGTCGCTGTCGGCCGTGGCAGCCGCGCTGAAGGAGCACGGACCCTTTGACGGACTGCTGGGCTTCAGCCAGGGCGCGGCGCTGGCCGCCATGGTGTGCGCCCTGCGGGCCCGTGGCGACCCTCGCTTCCCCGTGACTTTCGCCATCCTGGTAGCCGGCTTTGCCAGCCGCGCCCCAGCCCACGGCCACTTCTACCGGGAGCCCATCGCCCTGCCCACGCTGCACGTCGTGGGCGATGCCGATGCTGTCATCGCTGCCTCCTTGAGCAGGGAGCTTGCCCAGCGTTTCGTGGAACCTGTTGTCCTCACCCACCCCGGTGGGCACTTCGTCCCCGCTGCTGCACCACAGAAAAAAGCATACCTGGACTTCCTGGACCGGTTCCGCCCTGGACAGGGATAGGCTGAGCCCCTCAGGGCTGGGACAGATTGGTAACAGTCTCTTTAATAAACGGGGCTCCAGCTAGCTGTGTACAGACTGCCAGTGTGGTGAAGCATTGCTGGTTTCCATGCTCTCCAGAAGGGCCCAGAAGTCCTCATCAGCACAGGGCCAGGCTAAACGGTTCTTTGTTAACATCTTTTTCTTTCCAATTTGGTGCCATGTGTGAATATGCTGCTATGATGGTGAGGGGTTTGAGGACGGGAGGGCTCTCTGTGAAGTGCCTGCAGAGGCTTGACTAGCTGTTCAAAATGAGAGTCCCTCAGCTCAGCCAAAGGAAACTCCTGCAGAGCACACAGCTCCTGTGCAGCTGTGGGCACCCCAAAGGTTTGTGGGTTTTAATGTCCCTGATGGAGGCTGTTAAGCCAACCTTCCAGCTGGTCTGGGCTAGAAAATCCTCTTGTCCCTGGCAGTGCCAGGGCTGCTGTTCAGTTTTTGGAACAAAATGCCTGCTGATTCAGCATGTGTGTTGGGAGACTTCAGTGTCTTGTCTTCCTCAGTACAAACTGCCTTTGTGAGCAAGGAAAATTTTGTGGCTGTGTTTTTGGCTCTGCTGTTTTCCAGAAGCACATGGAAATCTTTATTGTCATAACTGCCAGGTGTCTTGCCTGACTGCTGCTGGAGCAGGCTGGGCTTAGAGGTGTCATGCTGGCAGGGCTGCTCTGTACCCTTGACTTTCTTTGTGGGTACAGTGCAATATAGCTGATAGATGGCATGAAATGTCTCAATTTGCCCCCTGCTCACACAGTGCTGGGAGCAGCAGAGGGCTGGGGGACACTGTGCTGCAGGAGCAGGCCTGGAGGCAGCAGACAGATGCACCTTCTGTATTCAAGTCAGCTGGGAACAGGCCTGGGAGCTGTGGAGGGTTAAAACCAACCCAGCAGAAGTGAGTGGTGCCCAGTCTGTGAGGGTGTTGCTCTCTGGTTTCTTGTTGGGGGTGTGGTGTGGTGGGAAGATGTGTCTGGTTTTCCTGCAGCCCTGGGGCTTGTCACAGGAGGCTGTTGATGCTTGGACAGTGCCTGCCTGCTTTGCCACCTCACAGGGCAGCACTGGGTGGGCTCTGTTACATCTGTGCTGCCTGCTCAGGGGATGTGGAGGTGTGGAGTGTCTTGTCACCCCGTGGACACCACGTTAAGGATACCAGAGGCCGTTTTTTGGGGGGGGAAGGAGTGCAGCTTGGGGCTGTGCACCTAGCTGCAGCAGCAGCTGCGAGGAGCAAGGCCGAATTCAGCAGCCAGCCGTGACACAGCACCGGGGCCTTTGTCTCTGCCGCTGCTGAAGGCTGGCAGCAGCCAGCGCTCTGCCAGCCCACCCTTGGTGAGCTGTTTAATTATTGCAGAGCTGCAGCTCGCCGCGGTGGTCTCCGGGTGCAGCATCTCCCTCCCCCGAGCGGGACGGTGCGGAGGAGGCACTGCAGCCGTGCCCGGCTGCCAGCCTGCACTGCGGTCCCGCAGCCGCTGACCGACAGACATCTTCCCGCTGGCGGGGGGAGGCACCGCCGCAGCTCGCTGGCGCTGGGAACGGGGGAGGGAGCCCGAGTGTGTGGGGAGAGCATGGAACGGACCTGGCTCTGCGGGAAGCTCCATCAGGAGCAGCGTTGAGGGCTGGGTGACCTGAGCTGGGGTGCTACAGTACCTACCTCATCATCCCAGGAAGCTTGCAAAGATGGCTCCTGCGAGGTGGCTCCTGCACCGGTTTGAACAGATTAATGCAAACGAAGGGCCCAGGGGGGTTGGGTTTTCCCCCAAAGCAGTGTGTGGTGGCTTCTTCCCTGGGTCAGGGTCGCAGCAATGGAGCAAGCCTGGGCGCTGGCTGGCAGCTGTGCCACCGGCATGGGGACAGCCACTGGTGTTAGCAGCAGCACCAGGAGCCTGGGTGTTTTGGCATGGGTGGGTATCACCCCTCTGCTCCTCAGATGGGACTCTTTCTGTCCCTCAGTGCAGCCATTGGAGCCCCCTGCGTGGTCCCAGGGACAGGTAGGGCCCTGCTCAGAACTGTGAGTCTGCTGTGGGCACAGGGGCCAGCTCCCTGGGTGAGCAGAGCACCCTGCCCTCCCCCAGGGTCCCAGGGAGGGTGGGAGAGGACCAGTACCAGCAGAGGCACTGCCTGTGCTGCTGCCTTCTGCAAACACCCACCTTTATCAGCTCCTCCTGTCCCTTCTCCCTGTGCCACCCCTGACCAGAGCCCCTTGCAGCCCCCCATGCCAGCCACCTGCGTGGGGCTTGCTGGGCACAGACACCTGTGGACAGGCACTGGGAGAAGCGATGCCCTGCCGAGCCTGGAGTCAGGCATGGATCTTGATGGGGTTTGAGCCTCTCTCACCTCACACTCTTCCTGTCCCTTGAGTGTGGGGAGGGGGCATGCTGGGAAGGTGCAATGTTTCGTACTCCTGCCTGTGAGGAGGCAGCAGCAGGGGAGAGCCAGGGGCCACCCCCCCACGACCCTGCTGCTGGAGCAAGACTGAGCCGTTGGGAAGAGCCCCCCCACACCTTCCCTGCTTCACCCGCAGAAGCTTCCAGTTGTGGCTGAGTCACTCCCTGTAGCTCCTTCTCTCCTTGTTTTGGATGGAAGTTTTCCATGGAAACCCACGCTGGGCCGGGCCGCGGGCTGGGATAAACAGGGCTGAATCACAAAAGGCCACTTGGCCAGGAGCTGTCAGATGGCAACAGCAACACGTGTGGCATGCAGGCAGGTGGCTGCCTGCGTTTCGGGGGGCAGCACCTTTCCCTGTGCCCTCCACCAGCCTTGCTGGCTCAAGCCCACTCCCAGCCTACCCCAGATGTCCCCAGTCCCCTGTGACAAAGTCAGGAGCAGGTTGCAGGCTTCAACTAGAAGCTGGTTTGGGGGATGAACAGAGAAACTCCAGCCAGGGAGAGCCCCTTGGGACCCTTGCTTCAGCCCAGTCCTCAGCCATGGGGCTCTGTAGGGTCGTGGCTGCCAGAGGTCCCTTGGGAAGAGCCATCCTATGCTCCTGGCCACATGCAAGAGCGATCTCCAGAGAACCATGAGCCAGTGGGAGCGAGGCTGAGGCAGTGTCTGTGCCATGCCTGTGTCCTGCTGAGCACCGTCCCGCCTGTGGCAGGCACCGCATTCCTCCCTGGCACCGCCATGGTCTCTGCTCTGAGGAGCAGCACGGGAGCTGGATGGCCTCTGTCCCCCGATGCTGATGGCTGGCCCCACGCCCAGCAGCTTGGAAGTGCCTTCAGAAGCTGAGTCCCTATGTCAGAAATCCAAGATGTTTTTGAGGGCTCTGGAAGAAAAACTAATTCCAGGGTGTCAGCAGGAGAGACTTGGCCTTTGAAACAGTAACAGTGCAGCCAGAGCCTTCCTGAGGTCTGAGGGGCCACAGTGCTGCCCACAGGATATGGCCCCTCACCCAGAGGTGCCTGGATACTGCTATGGCCTGAACCTTGCTATGATGCTGTATCTGCTGCTCATCTGGGGCATGAAGAAGGAAGGGGGTTTGTATGGTTTTCATGGCCAGTGGCATCTTTGGCTGTGCCAAGTGCAGCTGTGGCATTACCTGGATGCCAGTGGGGTGGCCCAAAAATCCCTTTCACAGAGGTGTGTGGTGCACAGCACATCATCAGCAACAGGAAAAGCAGGAGCAAAGAGGAGCAGCAGGACATGTGGCAGCATGGCAGAGATCTGGTGCCTCTGATATCCCTGTGCTGCCACACCACAGTCCTGCTGGCTCCTCAGGACCTGGCAGTGGCTGTACCTGGTGGCCATGCCAGGACCTCGATGGTTGGGTGCTCCTCATGGGGCTGCTCTGGAGAGTGGGAATACTGGCAGGAGGCCTTGCCTGGCACAGCTCCTGCTTGGGTGTAGGTGGCACCCAGTGCAGGCGGCACCCAGTGCAGGCACAGGGACACCTATGTGAGCCCACTGCCAGGGCTGCAGGACCTGGTTTAGTGCTGTGTTGATGCTGCCACCCTAACCCTGACGGAGGTCGTCACCTCCCTATCCCGGGTGCCTCCAGCACCCACCTGCACGGGATCAGCACCTCTCCACCCCTCCGAGGTCTCCAGGCTCGCTATGCCGCTTCCAGCCCCCCGTTCCGCCCCATCTCTGCAGTTTCGGGTGCCGAGTGCCCCCTGCGAGAGGCCCTGCCCGGCCGGCACCGGTCGCCGCCAGCTGCCGAGGGCCCGGTGCCCGGTGCCGGGGCAGGCCGGGCCGCTCTGACTTCGCCGCTCAGGAATCTCCTGGCCGCGCCGGGCGGGTTGTGCAACCTGCGCCCGCCCCCGGTCCCCTCCCTGTCCCGTCCTGTCGGGCCACGCTCAGTCCCCGCCACGCCAGCCCTGCCGTCGGGCCGCGCTCCGCTCCCGGGAAGGGCCCTCTGACACCCCCCCCCCACCCCCCCCCGGCGCCGCGCACACCAGTGGCTGCGGGGAAACGGGGGACTGGGCATGAAGACGGGATAGGGCGGACGGGACGGCGGCTGCCAACGCGCTCCGGGAGCCGCTTACGGATGCGGCGGGACAAGCCCCGGTGGGGGCAGCCCCCGGGCCCCCGCCCCGGGAGGGCAGGTGAGGGGCTGCGGAGCGGGGAAGGGTCGTCGCCATTCCCAGTGCCCCAGGAGGAGCCGCTCGGCGCCCGCCCCCCCGAACAGTAAGAGTTGATGTGCGGCGAGCTGCATCCTGCATGTGAGCTCCTACTGCCCCGGGAGGCGGGTCGCCTCCGACGGGACCCCCTTACGCCGCCTTCGGTATCCCCGGGGAGAGGATAGGGGGTGGGGGAGTCGGTGCTGCCCGCGGTGCGAGTGCGCCGGGCCCGGCGACCATGGCTGTAGACTGTTACCCCCCCAGCAGCACAGTAACAATCTAAAGCCACGGTCGCCCGGGCGGCGTCAGAGGTGGGGGGGTGAGGGAGGGGGAAGAGACGGGCGACCGGTGCCTTGGCGACGGCGAGGAGGCGGCCCCGCCACCGCAGCGAGCGCGCCCGACTCCCACCCGCGGCGTGGGGAGCGGGGGGGGGGGGCTCCCGATGCTGGGAGAAGGGGAGAGTGTCGGTAGCATCCTCCCCCTCCCTCCCTCCCCTCCCCGCCCTCCCACGCGTGTCCGCCCCGCCTGGGAGACCCTCCCCGCCCCCACCCCCCCTACCTGGGCTGCAGCGGGAAGGGGGGTGTCCGCCGTGGGGGGTGTCTGCGGGGGGGGAAAGAGAGAGCGGGGTCAGGTGGGTATTGGGACAGGACCCCCCCTTTCCACTATGCCGCGTCGTGCGTGTGCGTATCCCCACGGCGGGAAGCGCTCCCCGACGGCTCAGCACCACGGACAGCTGCCCCCCCCAACCCTCGGCGCTGCGGCGGGCCGGTGGCGGGGCCGGTGGCGGGGCCGGTGGCGGTGGGTCATGCTTCAGTAGCCATGACTGTAGACTGTTACTGTCCTGTCCGTACGCAGCAGTAAGCAGTCTAGAGCCAAGGTGCCGACGCGCTGACTCGGGCTCTCCTCGACGGGCTCTCCGCGCTCTTCCAACGCCACCCCCCGTGTGGGTGGGCAGCACCGGGATGAAAGCGATAGACCTGCCCCCCCGCCTCGGGCTGCGGGGCTGGCAGCACCGGGGTGCAAAGGAACACACGCGGTGGGGCGGGGGTGTGCTGGGCACGGCGGCATGGAGGGATGGGGCTGCGGAGGGGTCCCGTCGGGGGATGGATGCGGAGCGGCTGGCAGCGGGGCGCAGCCGGTGTCACCGCAGCGGGGCACACGCACACGGATGCGCTTTCCCGCCTCTTCATGCCCCCCCCACACCTCCCCACCAAAACCGCCGCAGGTGCGGGCGGGCGGCGGGGCCCCGCCGTGCTCTTGCCCCCACCTCCCCGGGGCGGCTCCTCTCCCAGCGCCCGCCCCCGCGCACCGCCCCTGCCGGCGCCGCGCCCCGGCCCCGCCGCCCCCGCCGCCCCCCGCCGCCCAGCCCCGCACGTGGGGCTGCGCCAGGCGGCACATCGCCGCCCCCGCCCGCCGCAGAGCTCCCCGTTCTCTCCGACCCGGTCCCCCGCTCTGTCCGGCACCCCCCGTTCCCCCCCCCCAACCACTCCGGGGCAGGCAGGTGCAGCGGCCGGTGCGGCGGGGGCTTCCCTGCCCCCTCCCGCCCCCGCACCGGGCCCCGTCCCTGCTTACCTGGGGGCCAGCCCTGCCGGTGTCTTACCTTCTGCGGGCCTCGGAGCTTTCCCCGGCCGGGCCCGGCGCCTGGCGGCTCCTGGCGGGGGCCGGTGCCGGTGCCGGTGCTGCGCTGTCCGCAGAGCGCGGGGCTTTTATAGGATCGGGCTCGTAGTAACGGGGATCTCGGCTCATTCATAGAAAAGCATCAACCTACACAATGACGTGAGCGCTACGTCAGCGAGGAAATTTAGGGAACGGGAAGACGCTACTATTTATATCGGCGCGGGGGGAGGACAGCGGCCCGGAGCCGGGCAGGGGGTCCGAGCTGTACTGGGACCCCGACCCCCCTGCGGCTCCCCCTTCACCATTTCCCCCCGGTCCGCGGCTCTTCGAGATCCAGCACCCAGCAACCCGAATCCCTCCTGCACCTGCCCTCAGACCCAGGGGCCGCACACCCCTCGAGACACAAGTAGAAGACGGTCCCGGGACCCCGAGGGCTGCGGTGTGGGATCACCCCCTGCCCCAGCCCCGAGGTATCCGCTCAGGGCACCCACAGCAGTCCGGAACACCCATCCTCTTACCACCCCCCCACATCCCGACCGCCCCTATGGGCTAAGGCATGGCCCCATCTCGGCCTGGTGGCATCACCATAGGGGTTGGCGGTGTGGGGCCGCTCGAGCTCCCTGTCCTCCATCACGGGAAGGGGCTGCACAGGGCCCCAGGTGTGCCCGCACACGGGCTCCAGCCAGCTGGTAAGCTAGCACCCCCTGCCCACCTGCACATCCCAGTGTTCTGGGCAGCACCTCCCGCCTGCCCCCCAGTAAGAACCCACATCCCTCTGGTGCCAGTCCCAAGCCCTACAGGAGCATGGGACAGTACAATGGGGGGGGTGAGGGTGGGGGTGAGGTGACTTTAGACTACGGAGGGGGGGACACCCCACTGCAGCACCTTGCTGCCCTGACCCAAGGGGCTGTGTACCCCCCCAAAATCCGTCAGTGTCCCAGAGCCAAACAGGTTGTGACTTTGTGGCTGAACCGATTTTGCTCACCATCCACATCCCAAGTGCCAGCTCCCCCCCGCCCCCCCCACGGGCCTTCAGGAGTCCCGGGGGACTTGGGGAAAGGAGGGAGGGGGAGGAAATCCTTTCCCCCCTTATATCCCCTACCGTTCCCCCCCTGCCCGATTCCTGCTGGAGCCTTCTGACCTCACTCTGCTCTGGCGAAGCATCATACTGGTCGCCACAGCAACAGCGGCGTTGTCATTGACAGCAGCATCCGCCGCTGCTGCAAGGCCACACGCTGCTGTGGGGGTCCAGGCCACAAACACCACTACCTCCCCCCCGCCTTCCCCTGACCCTTCCTCATTTGTCACTTACACCCCGAAATAGCTACAAAACGGTTGAGAGCATGAAGCCCCCTAAAAAAAGCTTCCCCTTCCCAATCAACCGCCCTTAGGGTGCTGCCAACCCCAAAAAAACCCTTCCCGGGGACACGGGGGTGTCTCCTCCCTCTCTTTTCTCCTACATCCCCCCGTAGAGCCGGTGCCCGCCCTGTCGGGGCTTCTCCGGTTTGGGAAGGGGCGGCGGGTGTTGTGGGGGGGTCGCTGCCGCAGCGCTCCCCGCCGCAACCGTGACTCAGCCCCGGGATTAGTCAGCAACCGGGGCCGGCCCACCCGCAACTGGCTGCGCAGCTCCGCCGCCGCCTCCTCCGGGGCCGCCCCCCGCACCTCCTCCCGGCGCCCCTGTCCCCCGTCGTACACCGGGGGTGCGCGTCGGGGGACCGGGGCGAAGCGAGGAGTGGGAAAAGCGGGCCCCGAGGGGACAGTGGAGGCGAAGAGGGGGGCCGGGAGAAGGGGGGGGGGGGGGGAAGGGGGTGGTCGCATCTCGGAGCGTGGCCCGTTGCTGCCATCTCGTGGGCTTTCCACGAGCGACGGCAGCCGCGTCTTCCTGGTGGTGGGGGTGGTGGGAAGGCGCTGAGATGTCAGTACTCGAGAAAGGAATCCCATCCACCCGCAAAGCATCATACCAACAGGGGATGGGGTCTTCAGCTGTGTGAGTAGTCACCCTGCAGGGAAAGGGTCCCATTGTCCATCAAGCATCATCCAACAAGGCAAGGGTCCCACCGCTCCCTCAAGCATCATCCAACAAGGAAAGGGTCCCACCACTCCATCAAGCATCATCCAACAAGGCAAGGGTCCCACCACTCCATCAAGCATCATCCAACATGGAAAGGGTCCCACCACTCCCTCAAGCATCATCCAACAAGGAAAGGGTCCCATTGTCCATCAAGCATCATCCAACAAGGAAAGGGTCCCACCACTCCATCAAGCATCATCCAACAAGGCAAGGGTCCCACCACTCCATCAAGCATCATCCAACAAGGAAAGGGTCCCACCACTCCCTCAAGCATCATCCAACAAGGAAAGGGTCCCATTGTCCATCAAGCATCATCCAACAAGGAAAGGGTCCCACCACTCCATCAAGCATCATCCAACAAGGCAAGGGTCCCACCACTCCATCAAGCATCATCCAACAAGGAAAGGGTCCCACCACTCCATCAAGCATCATCTCACAAGGTCTCATTGCTCTGCAGATCACCTTGCAGGGGTGGGAGGGTTGAGAATCGCCCCAACAGAAGGAGGTCCCATTGCCCCATGAAGTATCATCCCACAGACAAGGTCTCATTCCCTCCACCCCCCTCCCCAAATATCCCACTGTTCCTCACCCAGCTGGGTCCTCCAAAAAAGGGGTCCTACTGCCCCACGAAGCATCACTCATAAGGGAGAGTCCCATTGTCTCACCAAGCACCACCCCACCAGGGATGGGATCTTCATCTGCCCGAGGGGTCAGCCTGCAGGGAAGGGACCCCATCATGCCATCAGGCATCCTCCCACAAGAAAGGGAACCCCACTGTCACAGGAAGCATCACCTTGCAGGGACAAGTGCCCTCCAGCTGACAGGGACATCATGAGGGTCAACAAGGGGAAGTGCAAAGCCCTGTCCTTGGGTAGGAACAGCCCCAGGGACCCCCTGGCCAGGGGTCTGATTCTGGTGGACAACAAATTGACCAGAAGCCAGCAAGGTGCCCTTGGGACAAAGGAGGTTAATGGTGTCCTGGGGTGCATTAGGAGGAGCACTGCCAGCAAGGTGAGGAAGTGCCAGGTCCAGTGCTGGACCCTCCACTACAAGTGAGATGTGGATGTACTGGAGAGAGTCTGGTGAAGGACCACTAAGAAGATTAAAGTGTCTCTCCTATGAGAAGAGGATGAGAGCTGAGATTGCTCAGTGTGGAGGAGAGAAGGCTCCAAGGACCTCATCAGTGTAGGGACCCTGTAGGTACCCATCATAGGTACATTGAGCAGAGAAGATGGAACCAGGCTCAGTGGTGCCCAGTGCCAAGGACAATGGGCAGAGACTGAACCTTAGGGCTTCTCTCTGGCCTTTGGGAAACACTTTTTCACTGTGAGGAAAACATTGGCACAGGCTACCCAGGGAAGTGGTGGAGTCACTGCCCTTGGAGATACCCAAAAACCCTCTGGGCAACCAGCTCTGGGCAATCCTGCTTGAACAGAGGGTTGGATGGCGGCCAGCTGAGGTCCCTCCCAACGTCGGCTGCTGTGTGATGTTGTTTGTTGTGCACCTGAACACCACCCCTAGAAAGGGCTCTCACTGACAGATCAAACACTGCTTTGTGGGGAATGGTCCCCTCAACCATCTGAGCATCTCTCTGTAAGGAAGGGGCACCACTCACCTCAGCATCACCCTGAAATGATCTCCTCACCCACCTCAGAATCACCTCACCAAACATTGCCCTGTGAGTGAGGGTCTCCTCGTTCATCCCACAGGGAAGGGGCCCCCTCACTCACCTCAGCACCACTCTGCAATCAAGGGGTCCCCTTGCCCACTCCAGTGTTGCCTGGCAGCTGGTGCAGCAGCCATGGGCTGGTGGGGAAGCTGTGTCATACCGGGAGGCTTCACCTTTCCCACCACCCCACAGGTGTCCCATCATGTTTGAGGGACACAGGGCACTCCAGAAATACTCAGCAAGGTCCTGTGACCACCCCCAACACCACTTTGCAGCAGGCAGGACTCAGCAGTGGCATTCCCACGGCCCTGCCTGGCTGCGAGAGCAGGGCAGGAGATGGACACCACCGCTCTGCACCCAGCACGGAGCAGCTCAGCGCTGTCCTGAGTTTCACTGGCTTAGCCCAGCACAGGCAGAGGGGGCACACGTCCCCACGCAAACAGAGGGGCTGCAGCGGTGGGGCGCGGGGGGCTGCCGTACCCCAGCACCGCCGGGAAGATGAAGTGCGAGCTGCCAGCGGGGGCTGCAGGCTGCCGGCGGTGCCGGATGCAGCCCGGCTGGCCAACGCTCCATAATGGAAGACATGTGTGTGGGCTTTGGGGAGAGGCTGCGCTGGGAAACAGGGCCCTGCCGAGACCGGGGGGCTGTATCCTGTCCAAAAGCCCAGGTCCCACATGAAGCCAGGCATGCGAATACGATCCAAACCACAGCTGGATTTGAACCGAATCTCCCAGCATCTGGGCTAATTTGCTGCAACTTTGATTGATCGTGGGGAGGGGGCACGGGCGGGAGACGCTCCAGCTCAGACCTCCCAACAGAGCCAATGACTTAACCAGAGCCGGTTCCAATCTGCCCAGCACATTGAGGCCAAAATGTCCCTTTCCCCACATGCTCCCGTTCACCGTGTGGCTGTCCCCACGTCTAGCAGGTCCCGTGGGGAGTCCGGGGCAGGTTTTGGGACTTTCTGGGTGCAGGGTGCTGGCTCAGGCTGTCTGGGGCCCCTCCACGAGGCAGAGCAGGGCTCACCCAGGGTCACTTTAGAAGGCAGAGTAAGGTAGGACCGGGGGATATTAGTGGGTCCCACGCCCCCTTCTCCACCTGCCCCAAACCCCTGCAGGCACCGATTTTCTGCTGGGAGAGGCCGAGAACGGGAGAGGAGCTGCAGAAAAAAAAAAGAAGAGGGGGGTGGGAGGGAAAGGTGAAGTTTTTTCCATTCCCACCCCTCGGTCGCTGCCCGAGGGTTCGGCGTCACTCAGCAGGTAGCTGGGGCAGCCCAGGGTCCCGGGCGGCCCCGGGGGGAGCAGCTGTCCGGGAGCCGCTCGCTGCCGTGATTTATACACCTCGGTCCCATAAATTACCGGGACGGAGCCCGCGGGAGCCATCGCTCACAGCGACGGCCAGAGCTCGCTGCCAGAACCTGAAACACTTCCAGCCGTTAATTGAAGAGGGGGGAAAAAAAAGGAGAGGAGGGGGGGTGTGGAAATTAGTGCCCGGGGAGTTGGGATTAAACCACGGCTCGGTAACGAGGGTCGCCCACGTCCCGCTCCCAGGATCCCGATGCTTCCTGTGGGCACAGGATGGGGAGTGGGATTTCTAAGCCCCTGCCTGGGATGTGCCCACTGCAGGGTCCCCACGGGCAGTGCCACCCCTCCCACGCCGGTCCCCTGTGGTGATCTGAGGCACGCTGAATCCGACGGGAATCTGCGGATGAGTTCCATGCGAGAGATGCTGAGCCGGGAGGGTCACGGCTCCCACCGCCACGCACCCTCCCTGCCTGTACCCATCCTCTTTCTCCCAGTTCAGGACAAACCTGGTCGCTGGAGCTGGTAACTGGGATAATTCTGCGGGGATCCCGGCCAGTGTCCCCAGTCCCCGGACACCCCACAGCAGCTCCCACTCACCCAAGGTTATGGGCTGAAACCCTCAAAGCATCCGAGGTGGCCCCAGCCAACACTCGAGGTCCCTTGCCCAGATCAGAGGGTGCCAGCGGGACGCCCCCCCAGGATCAGTGGCCAGCCCAGGGGAGCCCATCACGATGCTTCGCTGTACTCGGAGTTGTGCAAGAGCGTGTGGCCGTGAGAAAAGGAGAAGCGAAAGTGCGAAGCGAGAAGCGGCTTCCCCCGCCCCAAGGGGGGGACTCCAGGCTGTACCCCCTGCCCCAGCCCAGCAGCCTTTTCAGGGGAGGCTGCGTGGCTGAAGCGAGAGGAAACGTGGCTCTGCCTCCCCTCTTCTCGTCCCAAACCACCGCAAGCCCACCCCGAGCCGCTGCTGCACATCTGGGCACCAGGGCTGCAAACCCCCCCTCTCCCGCCCCTGCCTCTGCTTGCTGCCCTCCCCCTCACCAGCAAATTAAGCCCTGCTGCCTCCCCAGCCAAAAAAAACCCCAAACCATCCCCAAACCCCCATGCCTTCCCCACATCACCTTGCCCCGCCCTGCTTAAAACAGCACCCAATGGGTCCTAACCCCTCTACCCATATTAGCACCCATCCCTCAGGTAGGGCAGCAGTGATACCCCCTTCACACGCCCCCCATTCCCCTTCCCGTCCCTCCTCCCCCGCGCACCTGCGCTGGGTGGAGCTGCCTCCGGTAAACGGCTGGGGTGGAGCGCACCGGGAGCCACTAGATGGCGCCCTGCGAACGGTACCGACCCGGGGTGGGGGACCTAGAGGGACAGCAGCCTTTGCCCGGAGATACGGAGTGGGGGTGTCGGGAGCTCCAGAAGGCCCCACCTCAGTATCACTGGGCAGAAGCTGATGTCCCAGGGATGAAGACCCCCGAGGGGACGGGACGGGAAGAGACCGGGATCAGGGCTTGTGGGGAGGGGGAAAGCGGGCTCCGAGGAGGAGGAGACCGGGCATGGGGAGGGAGGGGAGAGGAGAAGGGAGGGAGTGGGGGGGCCCGGCTTGTCGGTGCCCCGCCCGGGGATGGGAGGAGGAAAACCTCCCGCCGTCCCTTTAACAGCCAGCGGCGCTGCTCGGAGTTCAGGCCGGGGTCAGGGGGAGTTCGCAGCCCGGGTTTCACCTCCGAGCTGGCGGCGTTGGGAACCCCGAGGAACTGCTCCTGCTTCTTCCACCACCATCTCCTCTTCTTCCTCCTCCTCTTCCTCCTCCTCCCGTTCCGTAGGACCGGCCGGGAGCTCGGGGTATGGAGGAACAGCAGCAACAGAGGAGGAGGAGGGTGAACAGCAACCGGCGGCGGCCCCCCCGGGGCTGAGCCATGAGAGTTCACCGAGACCTCGGCTGGTTGGCGGAGGCCACCGGGCGCCCAGGTAAAGGAGCGGGCGGGGGGGGGTTACACACACACCTCGAAAGAGATAAAAATAGGGAAAACTCCCAAAAGCGGCTCGGCGGGCTCTTGGCTTTACCCACCTGGGCGGGGGGGAGACACCGGTACCGGAGCGGAGGCGGATAGGGAGGGGAGGTCCTGCTCCCCCCCCACACCCTACACCCCACCCCAGCCGTCCCCCCGATCACCTCGCGGGGAGGGGGGAGAGGAAACGGGGGCGGGGGGCACCCGGGAGGGCCCGACCGTCCTCCTCCCGGGACCGGGGCACATAAGAACCGGAGAAGCGCAGCGGGGAGCCGGGGGCAGCGGCGCTGCGCAGGTAACCAGCGGGGGACGGCCCCGGGGGGACGGGCGGGTGTGGGGCACCGACCCGGTTACCCTCCCCACGTCTCTTCCTCCGGCAGGTGGGCGCGGGGGTGCCGGGGCGCTGTCGGGGCCGGGGCGCGGCGCTGGCGGCGGCGGCGGGTGATGTCACATTCTCCGAAAGCCTCCGGGGGTTTTCACCCCCCTCCCGCCCCCCCTGGCCCGCCAAGAAGCAAGCCCCCATATAAGCGGTGGCACCGGCCAGGCGGTCCTGCAAAGCGAGCAGGACGTGGTGGTGTGCGGGGCTGGGGGCAGAGCCCTGACGCCCCCACCCCACACACCCACCGCACGCGTGGGCTGAGCTGCCCCGACGTGCGGGTCGAGCCCCCTCCCTAAGCGCGGGCCGAGCGGCCGGGGCCAGTTGCAGCACTGACGGGGCCGGTGTGTTGCAGGGCGGCGGGCGAGGAGCGGGATGCTGGACGCCATGGAGGTGCCGAGCCACTCGCGGCAGCTGCTGCTGCAGCTGAACACGCAGCGCACCAAGGGCTTCCTGTGCGACGTGATCATCGTGGTGCAGAACGCGCTCTTCCGCGCACACAAGAACATCCTGGCGGCCAGCAGCGCCTACCTCAAGTCGCTGGTGGTGCACGACAACCTGCTCAACCTGGACCACGAGATGGTCAGCCCCGGCATCTTCCGCCTCATCCTCGACTTCATCTACACCGGCCGCCTGGGCGAGTGCGAGCCGGGCGGGGAGCAGAGCCTGGGCGCCGTGCTGGCCGCCGCCAGCTACCTCCAGATCCCCGGCTTGGTGGCCCTCTGCAAGAAGAAGCTGAAACGCAGTGGCAAGTACTGCCACCTGCGTGGGGGCTACGCATCCTACAAGCTGGGCCGGGGGCTGCGTGCTGCCACACCGGTCATCCAGGCCTGCTACTCGGGGACGCCGCGGCCTGTGGACCTGCCACCTGTGGAGCCGGCGGCACCACTGAACACGCAGTGCGGGGAGCTGTACGCTTCAGCCACCCAGGGCACCCCGCTGCACCCCCATGGACTGTGCCCGCCTGAGCGTCACTGCTCACCGCCTTGTGGCCTTGACCTCTCCAAGAAGAGCCCCACTGGCCCCTCCACCCAGCTCCTACCCACCGATCGCCTCTTGCCTGGGGAGCCCCGTGAGCCCTCTCTGCCCCCACGGCACGACAGCCCCCCAGTCAGTGCCGGACTCTTGGCCAGTCACGCTGCTGCCTACAAGGACTCCCCACCGGGTGGCGAGCCAGGGGGGCACCCCCATGTCCCTGACCCCTTCCGCAGCACTCCGCCTTGCACTGAGCCCCCGCTGCCCCGTGCTGATGGGCGTGAGCTGATGTACCGCTGGATGAAGCATGAGCCTCTGGGCCCCTACCTGGATGAGGGAGATCCGGAGAAGGAGCTGGAGCGGGAAGAAAAGGCCGAGTCACCTCCCGCAGCACCACAGCCCCGCTACCCCAGCGTGGAGAGCAATGACCTGGAGCCTGATAACAGCACGAGTGAGGAAACAGGCAGCAGTGAGGGTCCCTCACCTGGTGATGCGCTGGACCGCTACTGCAACCACCTGGGCTATGAGCCGGAGAGCTTAGGCGATAACCTGTATGTCTGCATTCCCTGTGGCAAGGGCTTCCCCAGCTCTGAGCAGCTCAATGCCCATGTGGAGGCCCACAACGAAGAGGAGCTGTATCACAAGGCAGCGGCCGAGCAGGCCGTGCCCTTCCTGGACAAGGGTGGCCCTGGGCTGGGTGACATCCTGCGGCCCTACCGCTGCTCATCTTGCGATAAGTCCTACAAGGACCCGGCCACCCTCCGGCAGCACGAGAAGACGCACTGGCTGACGCGCCCCTACCCCTGCACCATCTGCGGCAAGAAGTTCACGCAGCGTGGCACCATGACCCGCCACATGCGCAGCCACCTCGGCCTCAAGCCCTTCGCCTGCGACGCCTGCGGGATGCGCTTCACCCGCCAGTACCGCCTGACTGAGCACATGCGCATCCACTCGGGCGAGAAGCCCTACGAGTGCCAGGTGTGTGGCGGGAAGTTCGCCCAGCAGCGCAACCTCATCAGCCACATGAAGATGCACGCGGCCGGCCCCGACGGCAAAGCCAAGCTGGACTTCCCTGACAGCGTCTACGCCATGGCCCGGCTCACCGCCGACCAGCTGGGGCTCAAGCAGGAGAAGGCGGCCGAGCTGCTCTCCCACACCTCACACTTCCTCAGCGACCCCAAGGCCATGGAGAGCCTCTACCCGCTGGCCAAGTTCACGGCGGAGCACCTGGGGCTGAGCCAGGACAAAGCGGCCGAGGTGCTGGCGCAGGCTCCACACCTTCATGCCGAGGCCGCCCGGACCATAGAGCGATACTCGCCCCCCTAGCGCCGGCCTGGCCGGGGGGTGAGGAGGGCCACCGGGCTCCCCTCGCTGCCCCGCGTGGAGCTGGGGGTGGCGAGAGACGGTGGGTGTTCATCCCCCGGCGCTGCCGATGGCTCTGGAGAACTCACTCGTAGCAGCAGGTCCCATGAGAGCTGCCCCGGGACGGCTCGACGGCACGTCCCGGGACGAGCCCCCCAGCCTGCCTGGGAGAAGCCTCTGATTCAGGGACTGACCTTGTAGCGTGGCCCCGCCTTGCCGTGGGGGGCTGCTGGGCCCCTGGCACCAGGGCGGGAGCGAAACACAGGCTGGGAGGCCGGGCTGCGCCCCGGGGCTTTGGAGGACGTGAGCCTGCTCCTTACCTCAGGGCCAGCCCAGCACTGGCCCCTGGACGAGGGGACGCCCTTGGCAGCTGCTCGTGTTGCCCTGGCCTCACGGTGAGCTCTGTCGCGATGGGACCTGGACTGTGCCACCTTGGCTGCCGCGGGGCCGTGAGTAGTTTGTCCCTCGCGGCCGGAGCAGCTGTCCCGGCCGGGAGCAGCGAGCGTGGCCATGCTGGAGCTGGGGGGGTTTGTGCTGACCAAACCCTCCCAGGGCCACGCTGGGAGCTCGGGGACAGACTGACGGAGGGGGCCGGTGGGAGCGGGCGGTAGGCTGGTGGTCAGGTCCGTGCCGGTGGGGGCTGGGGAACCGCGATGCTCCTCACCCCGGAGCAAGCACTGAACTCTCGGCCTGACTGCCGCAGCTCGGCCACCGGCACCCTGCGTTTCCCGGAGGTGGGGCAGGGCCTGTCACAGACTGAGCCCCTGGGCCCTGCCCCAGCCACCAGGGATGCCCGGGGGGGCCCCTGGGAGGCCCAGGGACCTGGTGGCTTTGCCTTCAGGTGGCCAGTCGCCTTGAGTTTTGTTTTTTTTAACGTGGTGGGTTTGTTTCGTTTCGTTTTTTATTTTGCCAAAGATGCCCGTCCCCAGCGCGGCCGGGCTCGGGCCGGGGGGGCCATGACAAAGACAAAGCGTCTGGTTTGTCAGCTACGGAGAGGTGGCCAGGGGCTGCGGGAGGGGGCCGGGGGCTGGGCAGAGCCGGGGGTGGGCAGGGAGCTGCCCCAGGCTGGGCTGCAGTGACCTGGGGCTGAGCCCTCCACCGCGGGACGCCCCCTGCCACCGCTGCACCTCCTCTCCTGCCGTCTGCTCAGTGTGGGCAAAACCCACCCCTGGCCTGGACCCCCCCGGCCCGTGCCCTGACCCCTGTGCTGGGGCTAATGTGAAGCTTCTCCCCTCCCCAGCTCCCTCCTCTCCTTTGCACACACGAGGTCCCAGGGGCGGCCGGCAGCAGCGACTGTCCCTGGCCTCGCAGCCACTGTGCCTTAGCCTGAGCAGGCTGCTCCTGCCCAGGTGCCCCCCTCGCCCCAAGCCTGGGCTTCCCGGGTCTCCCCTGGGCTGGCAGGATCCCTCTGGAACTGCTGTGGGGCGAGTGGCAGCAGCACCCGAAGCAGAGCTGGCAGCACCCAGTGGGGCCCTCGGCCCCCTCTGTATCACGTCCAATTTGTACACGGGCTCCTTGCCCTTATTTTTTTCTATAGTCAAAACCGAACGAGCAATAAAATGACATTAACTGAGCGGCCTCATGTTCTTCTCTGTGGGCAGGCCCAGCTGGCATGGGGTTGGTGCCGAGTAGGGCAGGGAGGTGATCCCAGGGGGGTACAGGGGGTGCAGAACCGCAGGGAGGGGATGTGAGGGGTTTTGCTGTGCATCTGGTTCACCCAGAGCCCCGTTGCTCTGGGAGGCAGCAGCAGCTGCAGGTGGGACAGAGCCACCATGGCCTTAGCACAAACGCATCCTGGTGCCCCCCGTGCCCACCTCTGCCCCAGCCTCCCCAGCACCCACCCCGCCGACAGCAAATGACTCAACAGACTGCGCAGACAAGAGTTTAATACTAAAAATTATTAAAACCATCTTAACAAAACAGCCTGAATGTGGCTGCCTCCCCATAACATGGCTCCCTGCAGGCACTCAGGCAGCAGCCTGGCATGGATGGCCCCAGTCACGGGGCACTCGAGCCAGTGAGCCCCATGGTGCCACGCTGCTCTGATGGCAGTAAGACCCTGTCCCATAGCCAAGCTTGTGGCATGGTGCGAAGGGTCAGTGTCTGGCAGAGCCACAGTCACTCCAAGCTGGTGGTACCCTGGGAAGGGCCTTGCAAAGCAGCCTTGGGGCAGCTGTTAGAAAAACAAACATTTAAACAAACTCCGTGTGGAGGAGACGGCAAAAGTCCACACGCTGCACACAGCTGTGGGCATCGAGCTGGGGTGTGGACGCTGTGTGTGCCGTAGGCTGAGCCATGCTGATGACTCTGTGCCCTGCAGCAGGTGTGGGCACCCCAAAGTCTTTGTTGAACAGGCTGTGCCCTGCAGCACGGATCCTACTTTGCTGGCAGCTGCCCTGCACAGTGCCCTGGTACAGCACTGGTTAGCAAGCACAGCCCTGCTAATTTCCATCACTGTGCCGTGCAGCCATGCAGCTGGGCCCTGCCAAGGCTCTGATCCCAGTGTTAGCCTTCACCCTGAGGTGGGGTGGCCAGTGCAAGGGCAATGCTGGGCTTCCCAATGCAGGCACTGGGTCTGAGCCACCCATACAGGAAAGGAAAGGAAAGGAAAGTGCTGGGCTCAGTCTTACTGCTTCCTCTGCCACCTTTGACTCTTCCCTCCCATGGCCACAGGGACTGTGGACAACCTCAGGGTCACTCCCACCCTCTGCTCATGGGACTGGGACTTGACAGAGCTTCAGGGACTCTGGTTCACAGGTTAATGCTCTCTCTTAGCTTCTGTATCTGGTGTGTAACTGGGACAGGGATGGGAAACTTGGGTGATAGGATGTGATGTGGAAGGGACTCAGCAATGCCCCAACCCTGCAATGACTCCTGGTGCGGTATGACCCAGGGATGAGGCAGCAGGGTCCCTTCACAGCTCCCTCCAAGGCGAAGGGGCAGCTTGAAAGGGGACCCTCCCAGCTGGGCAGGCACCAGCCTGGCCTTGCAGCCATGAGAAGCTGGATCCCACAGGCAAGAGGAGCCCATGACAATGTGAGGACACACAGGACCTGTGGGACCTGGGGTCCTTGGGATAATTTTTTTGGCCTCACTCTGTCTTAGGTCAAAAACATGTCTAAAGATAGTGGAGTGGGACTCAGGGGTTTGGGGGAGGAGAGAAGGGACAGATAAGCAGCAGGGGAGCAGGACAGAAAGCAGCTGTGAGAGGGATCTGAGGCTGTTCAAAGCTTCCCTCAGCTAAGCAGGTGGAGCACACACCTGAAAACTAACCTAAACTGAAACCTGAAACAAAACTCAATAAGCAAACCCTGCACCAGGGAGAGGACAAGCACCTCCGCAAGAGCAAACCCTGCGTGAGGTGAGCATGAGGTTGGGAAGGGGCTGGAGGCCTGGAGTTGCCTGGGCCACGCAGGACTAACAGGCTGGGGCAGGAGGGGACCTGCCCTTGAAGTCCATGGCCTCTCTGAGGGGTATGAGATAGACCAAGCAATCCCAAAGTCTACTCTGGCCTCAGTGTCCTCGGTCTCTGCCCTACACAGCCTACAAACCCGAAGAGTCACCAACCTGTGACTCGAGCTTTCTGCAACCAAGCACACCAAGCAAAATGCTGGCGGTCTGGCACGGGCTCACCCAAAGCTTCCCTAGCCAGCAGGGCTCACCAGCTCTGCTCTGGCACTGCCCAAAAGGCTGGTGGGACCCTCACCAGCCCAGCCTCCACGTGAACCATCCACAGCAATGACCTTCCCAGCTGGTCTGCCCTCGGGAGGGGGCTCTTCACAGCATGGCCATCGCAGGGTGGGTTGAAGTCGTGGCGTTTATTGTTTGTGGTGGGCTGGGCGTGTGGCGAGGGCTGCCGCTGAAGCCGGTCTCCCACCCTACCAGGCTGTGTGACTCACTCAGGGGCTGTCGGCCCCGCTTGGCCCTCTCAGCCCTCCTGGGCCCACTTGAGGAAGGTGGGGATGTCCCGCACCGGCACGTTGCGGGTCAGCGCTTTGACTCGCAGGTTCCGGTCATCGGTCAGCAAAACCACTTCCCTGAGCAAACGGATGGGATCTTCTGCAATCAGAGAGAGAGAGAGTGGTGTGAAGCTCACACTGTCCCGCTCTGCCCCAGCCCTTGCATCCATCCCACACCCTGCTGTTCCCATGCTGTGACCCCTCCTTGGGTGCTGCACCCCAGGCATGGCAGAGCCACCCGGCACCCCAGCTGTGCTCTCTGCTCCCTGCCAAAGCTTCCTGGCGTGGCTCAGAGACAGCTCTTCATCTCGAAGGCCGCCCTCTTCCCCCACCCTGTGCTGGCTGGGGGATCATTTGTGATCTTTGCCCACAGTCCCAGGGCCAGGAAGGCTGGTGAGCGGTGCCAGGGCCTCGTGCTGCCCGCTGCCTGCCATGGGCTGCGGCAGGCAGGGAAGAGGAGGTCCTTCTGCCTGACCCAGGCCAGGAAGACGGCCCGCGACCCTGGCTCCAGCAGGAAGTTGGTGCTATTATTCTGGTGATCTCATTATAAGATCTAAAACCACCCCTTATTTTTTCTTGTGAAGGTTTTTTGGAGTCACCACTGATACTGAGGCATTTCTGGCTGGGGCTCAGCCAGCCAGAGAGAGGGTTGGAGCCTGAGAAAGAACCGAAAGGATCTTGCCCCCAGATGGATGAGCTGCCCCGCACGCAACGCGCCCGGCTGGGATGTGGGAGCCACGCTTACGTGTGTGCAAAGCAGGGGAAGCATATGGGGTATGTGTAAGCAGCTGGGTCCTGTGACCAGAGTACTGTTCCTATGAGCACAGGAAACACAGAGCCTCTGAGCCAGGACGGGAATGGAAAAAACAGAGTTTATGGGAGCCCAACATGGGCCCAGATTGGCTGCGTTGGGGAGCGACAGGACAAGGGGAAGGGGAGGGTGGCCAGGAACGCGGGCTATGGTCAGGGTGTTGGGGCTGAGGATGGTGGGGAGAGTGCCCAGGCCAGCCCATGCCAGGAGGAAGGGGAGCAGGGCTCGGCAGGAGGGCAGGCCTGGGCCCGAGGGCTGCCGCAAGCGGGATGGGGAGGTTCTGCGCGGACGCTTTAAGAAATGTGTAACAATAAACATCCTCTGCTCCGCGCTGTGACGCGCCTCCTTGTTACAAACCAGAGGCTGTCAGCTTGTCAGGCCCCATTCCCCATAATCCACATGATTTCAAAATTCAGCATCATTTGCACATAAACATTTGGTGACGGTTTCTCTGTGAATCTGACAAGTTAAGCTGCTAAGAATTTGCACTGACAAATGCGGGTTGATTTCTTGGGCAGCTGCTGATGCGATTCCCATCCCTGCTGTCCTGGCAACAGCCTGGGGGCCGTCTGGTCCCAGCACATGTGGCCAGTGCCAACTAGGCATCTGGAGGGAAAAGGGCCCTGGACAGGAGGCACCAGGGTTTGTGGGGAGGAGGCTCTTTCTGGCCCTTTGTCGCCACTGCTGAGCACCACAAAAGGGCTCTGGGTGAGCTTCTCACAGGCTGGGGCATCCCCAGAGCACACTGAGGTGCACATTTGGTAATGCAGTGGGAGGGCCACAGCCTGGGGCTGACCGGAGGCAGAAGGTGGCACCTGGGTGTTGAAAGAGGCAAAATGCAGGAGAGATTGGCTCCAAGGCCTGTGAAAAGAGAAATGAGAAGAGCCTGTGGAATGCCACAGAGAAGGGACAAAGAGGATGTGAGGATGTTCTACCTTTGTTGGAGGGCATGAAATCCTTGGCCTTGTCATTGCAATAGTGCAGGCAGCAGGACAGAATCAGGTCATCATTGTTTCCCTGGAAAAAAAGGGAAACGTTACCCCTGGCAGGAAAAACCCCTGCAACCCCACCAGCCTGATCTCTGCACTACCCTTGGGACATTGCTGCAGCTCAGTGGAGACAGCTGCCCCGAAACAAAACACATGCAGCCTGCAGGAGCCTGCAAAGGTGGTGACAGAGGTTCCCCCTGTTTGGAGCTTGCGGATCCCAGGGTCCCTGGTTTCTCCCAGGGAGGTGGTAGCAAAGAGCCTCCAGCCCTTGTCATCACTACCTCTGTGTCCCATCCTTCTGGGGCCAGGTTGACCCTTACCTGTTGGCCAGTGGTGTCTTCACTGCGGAAGGAGATGGACTCCAGCTCATTGCCTCTGCTGGTCAGAGCCCTCAAGCAGTTGTCCCGGCTCTCAAATCGCTCCTCCAGGAACTCGATGGACTTCCTGGCTCTCTCCTGCACTTGGCGGGCATAGCCTGCAGCCCGGTGCTCCATCTCTGGGCCCTTGGCCAGGCCATCCAGCTCGTTTATCACTTCAAACAGGAAGAGGAGGTACAGTTACTATGGGACAAGGTGCTCCTGTGACCTGCTGCTGGAGCAAGCAAGTTGCCAAGGCCTTGGGGCCGGGGCACTGGGAGCTGGCTCAGGAAATCTGGGTTCAGCTGCCACAGTGTCCCTGTGCTCCTGGACTTGGCTGCAGGTCTGGAAAAGCTTTGCTGCCTTCCACCCCCATGGGTCACCTGGCTTGGCAGGCACCTCGCCCTGGCAGTGTGAAGATAACACTCCCCAAGGGCACCTCGCTCTGGTCTGCACAATGTCAGGCCCATGGCCATGCCCCACAACCCACACTCCTGCCTTACAAATCATGGCACCTCTGTGTGTGCCCAAGAGGGTCAGCAAAAGGTCACCTGCAGCCTGCTCCTCCCCTGCCAGCACAGCGATGGCCAGTGGCACCGTGCCTCCTGCCCCATATCACACCACCTGGCTCTGCACCTCTCTGCTCCCTGTTCTCACTTTCAGGCATGAAAAGCTGCTGCCCTACAGCCACAGGTGGGAGCAGGGTCATGCGTGGGAGCAGGGTCATGCATGGGAGCAGGCAGTTCCCACTCCAGCAGCTTCCCCTGCAAGTCTTGGCCTTGTTTTCTCCACCTGAAGCTGCTGTCCCTGGCTCCTGGCAGGGGAGATGCTCACTCCCAACACCTCACCCATCTGGATCTGATAGAGGGTTCACACATCTGTCCTGATACAAGCCACTTGAGATAAGCCTGAGCTTGGGATCAGGCAGATTCCCAGCCCATTTGCTTTCACTGGAACCAGCAAGCCTTACAGCCTCCTGCACTGCTGCCTAGCAGAGAACTCCAGCTCCCTGCATCCAGCAGCAGCCCGAGGGACCCCAGCGGAGCTCCAGGAGGGACCTATCCTCCATTGCTGGGGCTGCTGGGAGAGCCTTTGGGCTCAGAGCAAGCAAGATGGCAGTGGCAAGGCCGGGCCCGGCGGCGCGGGTGCTGCGGCTGCGCGGGGCCGGGCTGGTGTGCACGTGTGCGCGGGGAGCCGCTGCGCGCAGTGTGTGCTGCAGCCATGGCTTCATTTCTGAAGATTGTTTCCGAGCCTGGAGCCAAGTCCTGAGTTCAAGTGGGAACTATGCATTCCTTGGGGGTTCGGGGAGAGAGCTCGGGGTCTGAGGCCTCTCCCCAGTGCTGTGAATCACTGCCCGGGGAGCCTGTGCGCTCGCTCTGTTCCATGGTGAGACTGGCACTCACTGTCTGGGTATTCAAATTAAAGCTGCATGGAGCTGCTTTGCTCTTCGTGGGCCAGCGACTCCTCTTGCTACCGACCTGGTGCTGCCATTTCCACACAATGCACGGCTGGGCCCGGGGTGGGGGGAGCCGTGCAAGAACGGAACATCAAACAGGAAAAGCTGGTATTCCCTCCCGAAATCCGCCTTCCTGCTTCCAAGCTAAACAGGCTTCAAAGGGGAGGCTTGTTTGTGCTTCTGCACCAGGCCTGGCTTCTCCATGGCGGGGTCAGCCTCGAGGAGCACGGAGCAGGTTAAAGAGCAAGAGAAACAAACCCAACGCGAAGCTGTGCGCTTAACCCCTTGCTGCGTCCCTGGGAAGAGCTGGGAGAAGCGCCCTGTGCTGGGGCCCAGATCTCTGGTCCAGCCATGGGGCACAGCACCAAGGCCTCTGTGCCCAGTGGCCATCAGCCCTCAGCTTATCCCCAGGGACAGGTTCCTCCTGCCTGCAGCGGGGTCTCAGCACTGATGGTTTTCCTGGGGGGGTATGACCAACCCCTGGTGTGGACATGGAGATGCTGGCTTCAGGGCAGGCTCGTGGCAGGCAGTGGGAGATGGGTTACTCTGTCCCTCCTAAGATGGGCTGCAGAAGGAGGTGTCAGGATAGGGAAAGCACTAAAGTGGCTCAGCTGCTGCTGCTCCTCCTGCCCCGAAGCAGGGCAGGACAGGCTCCTTTTGCAGGCTTAGGGCTGCAGCAACTTGAGCAGGGGCAGGACCAGGGTATCCAGCTCTCCTAGTCCTGGCTGGAGTTCCAATGGAGAAGCCTCACTTCAACCACAGGAGCACACCAGGAGGCAGGGCCATGGTTCCAGGGCAGATCCCAGCTCTCTCAGGTGTTAACATGCCCCACAGCTCCCAGGGCTGCCCAGGCTCTGATGGTGCTGCTGGCTTCCTTCACTTCCTCACAAAGCCCTGGCACTGTGGTGCCAAGCCATGGAGTGCTTTGGCAGCTCCTCTGCTAAGGTGGGCAGGCAGCCAGCCCTGCTTCCCCCACCCAGGAATCCTATTCCCAGCCCCAGGATTCCCTTCTGAGCCAAGCTGGGGAAGGGCAGCACCTGGATGGGGGCTCTGGGGCAGGCAGAGGTGTCTGCAGGACATCAGGAGTTGAGAGGGAGTCCCATAATGGTTTGGAGGGCAGGCACCCCTGCGTGCTTGAGGCCAGGAGCTGGGCATGAGCACACACTTTGCTGTCTGGATGCTGGAGATACCCACGGGGCAGAGCTGGCCCCTAGCTGCCTGGGGTTGTGACTGAGATGGAGAAGCCTGTGAGCTCTTTAAGGCTCAGCCCTGCTCCTGGCCTGGCCTCTCCTGCTGCCCTTGGGGAATCCTCTGAATGCCAGGCTGGCACTGGGAGGCGCCGGGCGCCAGAGTGACACTGGCCAGAGGAACACTACCTCCAGCCCTGAGTGTGATCAAACAATCAGAGCAAAGGCATCTAACCAAACCTTCCAGCCACCCTGGGAGACCACCCAGCAGCACAGCCGTTATCTGCCAGGCTGAGTGTTTACCAATAACGGGAACCAGCTTGCTGTTTTACTGCGAGCTTTATAAGGATAAAAAGAAGGGCTGGGCTTGAGCAGCTCCGAGATGCTGGGACACAGGCTGGCCATTTGCTCAGGCTGCCTAAGCCCCAGCTCAGCTGGGATAAGCTATCTGCTCTGACTGTTTAACAATTCCTCCTCCTTGCTCCCTCCAAAATTCCCTCCAAATCCCATTTAACACCCATATGCCTCTCACAGCCCCTGGCACCCTCGAGTGCACCAGGAGGAGAGGAGTTTGCGGAGCACCGCGGGCAGAAAGCTGGCAGGAAGGGAGAAGGACAACACGGGCTGAAGGGAACGCCGGACGCAGCTGAGACAAGACAGGGCAGGATGGAGGCCAGGCCACGGCGTAAGCAGACTGGCTCCAGACCACACAGGCACTGCGGGCACGAGGAGCATGGAGAGAGTGAGCCAGCATGGAGGGACAGCCTGACCTGGGGGAGAAGGGAAGCCCCTACCACAGTACTCACCAATTAGGGGCACCACCAGGATGAATTTCCTGCAGTTCAGCAGAGTGATCAAGCTGCTGAGGTGGTCAATGAAACCATTGGTGTCTGGGACGAGGAAGACAGGTCTGATCTCCAGTTCCATCTGCCTCATTTGACTCTGGTCTTTCAGCACGGCCTAGAGGAGAAGGACACATGATGAGTAAGAAGGATGTCAGGCCTACGACCTGTGGACCTTGGGAGCACAAGATAAGCCTGGCTGACAAACACACCTACTACAGCAAAAGGCAGCATGTGAAGGGGACTGGCAGGAGGTTGTACCCATTCACCTGCACATCTCAAACAGGCATACAGTGCACAAAAGGGCTGGATGGTGAAAGTCTCCAGGAGACTGCTGTCCTAGGAGAATAGCCCTGTCCACGGTGGGGAGAACAGTTGGGACCAGCCTTGAAAACTGAGGTGTTTTGGGAGTTGTCCCATTCACAGGACTGGCAGCTGCCAGGATTATCTGCACCAGTGCCAAGAGACTGACCCCGATACAAAACAGTGGAGATAAAAGAGGGCTGGAGGAAGTGGGTTCTGGGACTTCAGATGGAAACAGCTCAAGGTGACAACAGCCAAAACAAACCAGTTTGGAACACCCAAGTCCTGCCAACAGTTTCCTAACACAAGGACCCCAAGCAGGCAGCAGGAGGGGAGGTCTGCGGGGTGGGGATGCTTGGCCAAGTACCTTACTCACTGTCCCACCAGCTCCCACATGTGTGCCTTGCCTTTTCTGACTCCATGCAGCTGGGAAACCAGGTGGATTCCAGCCCTGAAAATCCACAGCGCTGTCCTTGGCTGAGTCCTTCGCACCCACTGGAGACGAGGTGCTCACACATAGATGGGAAGGGTCTGCTGCTGGGTCTTACTAGCAACCCTGGGGTGTTGCACCTGGACCTCTCAACGCTGCCAAAGTGAGGCCCAGGAGCTCACACATTGCTTTCTAGGCTATCGAAGGACTTGGGCTCTTTAGTAAGTCACAGGCTTAAAAAATGCAGGATGCTATTCTAGTGCTTCCTCTGCTTAAAAATAGCTTCCCTGGACTCGCCGCCGTTTGTTGCCTCTAATAGGAACCGGTCACCCACGGAGTGCAGCAGCACTGCTGTGGAACACATCCACCTTGCAAACCCTTGTGAGACCAGGCTTGCACCCACAAGATGCACCCTGGGGACATGAGGTGACCACTGACCCTATTCTGCCCAATGTTATGGGGAGCCTCCCCTGCCCGGGGTGAGGATCCCAACCCCCCCCCAGTCACACCAAAGCCTTGGAGGCACCCTGGAACAAGGAGCTGCAGGGCCACCAGTGGCCATGGAAAGAAGTGGTTTTTAATCCATTTCCAAATGTTGTCATCTGGCTTTAAATCAAGGAGACTTGATGCTGCCACCTCCCACAAGTGTCTCTAGGCAAGGCAGCAGCCATAACCTCACCACGTGCCTCCCACCCACCTCCTGCCAGTGCGGGTCCTGGGGCTGCATTTCCTAGGACCACAAGGGGTGATAGGGAGAGTAGGGAGCGTGCCAGGGCCTCTCTGCTCCACGGCAGCACTGAGCTGACATGACAGCACCAGCATCCCTCTACAGATGCTGCCACAGCCAACCATGTCCTGGGTGCCATCCCTGCCTGCACTACACCTTTGGCTGGAGAGGTGTTGGCACTACTCAGCAGCATAGGAACCTTGTATTGGTACCCTGCCACGGTGCTGCTGCTGCCTCCTCACTGTGAGAAGGGTGGTCAGTGGGGCTTCTCCTCAAGGCTTGGGGGTGACAGAAGAAATACTTATGCCTTGGAGGCACCAGGCCCTGCTGAGCTCCACCAAGCTCCACCTGCTGTGGGGAAATTGAGAAGGGTCCTGTTGGCCAATGTAGAGTCCCAGAGCAAAGCAGCACATCCCCTGTGTGGTAGCCAAAGAGGTCAATGGCCTCAAGCTTGCAGAAAGGGGGAGCTGAAACCATGCAGCCTCTGATGGGCAACGACAGTCCTATACCAGCAGCAGGAGAGGCTCCTCCACCCACACCCCAACACGACCCCAGGGCTCGCTGTGGCCCTTGCAGGTGACCTCGGGAGCACAGTTCGAATGGGAATCTCACCTACGCCTCCGGCCAGGGAGCATGGGGGTGGCAGCACGGGAGGGGCAGTACCCTCGTGGGTGGCATTTGCCCCGGCAGCTCTCGCGGGCCGTACCCGGCCGATTCCTGGCAGCCGGCAGCAACGCCTGTGCCGGCCGTCACGTCCCATTCTGCTCGCCGGGCCGCCCGGTGAGAGAAGGACACAGGATGCGCCGGGAGTGAAAGAGCGAGGTCGGCGGGGAGCGTGCCAAGTCCCCGCACAGCACAGCTCCGGGCCCGGCACAGCTCCGGGCCGCTCGGGGAGCCAGAGGGAAACTCGCCTTTGCAGAGTTCAGAGGCCGGCAGCGAGATTTATTTTTGTTTGTGTGAGTAAAAGGCTGCAGAAGCCTCCGGCCAAGGGGGTTGGGGGGGGGGAGAGGAGTGGCCTGTGATTCATGCAGACGCTGGCTGGCCCCGCGCCAGAGATGAAAGGGAGCCCATGTGTGGGGAACCGGGAGGCGAGCGCCACGTTAACCCTTCTGCGGGTCCGTGGGGCACCGTCCCGTGGGGAGGATGGAGAGCGTGGGGATGTGGATTGAGATGCCCATTGCCGAGGGCACAGCCTTTGTGCCACCACCACTACTAGAAATGGGCTGCCGCTCTCGCTGTGCCTCAGTTTCCCCCATGCGAGGACAGGAAGCTGGTGGCCTTTGTTCCGTTCTAAGGAGGAGACCCTGGGGAGTGCAGCGTGGTGAAAACAGCCAAGGTACAGCTCTGCCCTGGCTCAAGTGGCTCAGGACAGCTGGATTTTAGCCTCGTCTGACTGCGGTTAAACACACTGCACAGCTTGGTGGCAGAGGGACACCGCAGCACTGGACGTGGCAGGGGATCTCTGCGACTGGGAGACCTGGATCTGTTGCCCCCAGGTCCGGGCAGCTCCCCCTCTTCACCTGCACCCGCACGCTATGGCCATCAAAGCTGTTCCCCTCTGCAGCCCTCTGCCTGCCCTGCTGCTTCAGCGGGGGCTTCTCCCAGGAGCCGGAGCCGGAGGTGGCTCCCCCGGCTGCCCCAGCTGGTGGCAGCACTGAGATCAGACACTCCTGCGCACAGTCCCTAATTCCCAGCTCATCCATCAGCTGGGATCACCTGGGGGATTCCCCGGAAGCCGATGCCCTGTGTGATAGGGAGAGAGCCAGGCCACCAGGCAGCACCTTCTGCAGGGGCGAGACCTGAGGGTCTCCATCACAAGTACAGAATAGGTGGAGGCTCCACACCAACTCCCGGGCACATGGACCCCAGAGCTCCTCTGCCTGTGGTGCCACTTTGGAGGAGGGACCTGGAGCCAAAGCTCAGAGAGAGCATCCTGCTGCCCTCGGGATGGGTCGTACCGGGTCACACCACTCTGCCAGGGCGGATGGGCCGTCACCATCCTGCCACCACCTCTCCTGCCCCGACCCGCTCTCCCACCATGGCGCCTCTGCCCCTTCCAGCCCCCTGCGCGCTCCGCGGGGATTGGAGGCGGATTTTCCAGGTTGGAGAACAATGCCTCTCCAAGTCTCTGCTCGAGGGCTTCCTCCTCCCCGAGGTTCGTCTCCAGCGTCTTCCTCAGGAGTAAACGTGCCCCGTGGCTGGTAGCAGCGCGGGGCCGCCGCCGTGGCGGAGCCGCCGCGGGTGGGTGTGCGTCTTCCGCCGCCAGCAGGCACCCCGCTCCCAGGCAGGTGCGCGGCGGCGCGTGTGCGCCCGCGGCATTGTTCCTGCGCGCCCAGGAGAGCGTGAATGGGACACGGCTAAATTTAGCCACTTAACTCACGCTCCCGCCACAAAGCCGCGGCTGCATCTTACAGGGGGCGGCCGTTCCGTGGGCTCGGGAGGGCCAGGAGAGCGGTGGCTATTTCGGGAAGGCGGTGTCATAGCTGGGCCGCCCCGGTTAAGCTGCTTCTGTAATGCTGGGAGAAACAATAGCAGCATCCAGAGGAAGAGCCTGTTATGTTTCAGGTGGGATGTTTTCAACCGGTCAGGAAACTCGACCGCTCCCAGCGCGCAGCGGCGGCACAAAGGACAGGGGATGCTGAACAGCATGGACCAAGGGCCTGGCCAAGCGGTGGGGGCGGCCAGGAGTGCTGGCTGGGGACACAGCCATGCCAGAGAATGCTGCCTGGCCTGGCAGTGCCACTGTCACCTCCTCTTGCCCGCCACCTACGTGCCTGGCCTCTTGCTTTTCCAAATACCTGAGCGGCGCTCGGGTACCTGCCTGGCCTTTCAACTCACCTCAAGGCATTGCTGCTGTCACCAGGCAGTGGCTGGCAGGAGGCTCCATTCCAGTCTGGGCAACTGGTGAGGGTGGAGGCAGGCTGGCAGCAGAGCCAGGTAGCAGCAGCCAACCCATAACCTAGCAAAAGGCTGTCCAGTGACACACAGAGGCTAGAACCCAACCCAGCAGCAAACTTGGAAAAAGCATCAGGTGGATGACCTCCATCATCAAAACTGGGCTTCAAGAGCTGGAGAGCATGGCAAAGACAGGGACATAAGATTCACATAGATGCTGAGGGGACTAGGGCATCTCTCTGACGAGGAAAAGCTGAGAGACCTGGGTCTGCTTAGCCTGGAGAAGACTGAGAAGGGATCTTACCAATGCTTACCGATGCTTACCAATATGTAAAGGGCAGGGGTCAAGATGATGGGGCTGGAATCTTTTCAGTGGTGCCCAGAGACAGGACAAGGGACAATGGGCACAAACCAGAACCCAGGAAGTTCCATCTCAACATGTGGAATTTTTTCTTTTGAGGGTGATGGAGCACTGGACAAAAAGTCTCCTCCTCTGGAGAGATTCCAAACCCACCTGGACATTGTGAACCTGGGTAACCTGCTCTGAGTGACCCTGCTTTAGCAGGAAAGTTGGGCTAGATGATCTCCAGAGGTCCCTTCCAGTCCCTACCATGGTGGGATTCTGTGATTCTGTGATAGCCTTCTGGGGAGTGGGTAGTGAGTTTAGCTGTGAGAAGCACAACTCTGCATGGCCCAGGTAAGATCACAACACAGCACTCCCCTTGGGCACAGAAAGCAAGCAGATGGCTGAGAGATGAAGGCATTGCCCTGGGTCATTGCCTGCACCATCAGACTCTATGGGAGGCAGTGGTGGCACCTGGTCTTTGTGGACTCAAATCCCCACCACTGTGCCTGCACAGCCACACAGCCATGCATGGAGAGCTAAGGCTCTAAGCTGTGCTGAGACAGGAGCTGCATCAGCTTAACTTGGGTGAACATGTGGAACTGTGGCTTGTCCCCAGGATAATGAAAGTGGGACATGGAAGGCAGCCAATACATGAAATCTGTAGGTGAGCACTGAACAAGAGGAAGGGGCTGTAAGAGGGAATGCAGAAGATATCCAGGTCCCATGAAACACAGAATCTCTTGAGAGGATTGAAAGGTCAAGGACCACAGACCAGGAGAGGGAAAGTGGAGGTGGATGATGAGCTGGCTCTGACCTGGCCTCCCCAGGCATTGCTTTCCACCCCAGTTCCTCTGCTCCTCCAGCTCTGGCTGCCTGGTTGAGTACCAAGGCAGAGAGAGGAGCAGGGCAAGCACACATGTTCTGCTCCAGGCTGTTCCCAGCTAGCTACAGGCTGGATGACTTTACTGAAGCCCCAAGGACTTCTCCTCCACCCTGCGCCTTCAGACTCCAACTGCACCTCAGCTCTCAGCTGTGCAGCCCCTGAAGCTGCCCACACCCTCATTTTGACCTCTCTCTGCCTGCGAGCATCGGCCCCAGCACGGCCAGGGAGGAAGGGAGGAGCATGCCGGGGGGAGAAAGCCCCTGACAACATCAGGCAGCCCCCACTCTCCCCCCCAGAATGGGCAGCGGCCATCCCGGGGGGGGCCCAGCTGCAGCTGGGTTAGTGGCCGGGGCCGGGATCTGCTGTACGCTGCCCTCCCTGAACATGTGCAGTTCCTGTTTGCTGTGTCTGTACAAGGCAGTGGGAAGTGGGGAATTTACTTACACCTCCCGCTTAACAACCCTGGGAGGCTGGAAGGCTTCAGGCCTCTTTAATTTACAGCCCATCTCTCCAATCTCTCACTCGCTCGCTTGCTGCTTTCTTCCTCCTTTGTATTAATGTGACCCAGGTACCTGCCAACAATAATGGACTCGGCTGGTGGGGGTGGCCCCTCCCTCCCGGCCCAGCTTCTACCTTCTCCTTGATATGAATTGCTCAAAATTCAAATGAAAAAAAAAAACAAAAGAAAGGGGGGGGGGGGGGGGGGAAAGAAGAGAAAAGAGGAAAAAAAAGAAAAAAAAAAGTAAAGAGAAAAACAGAGAAAAAAGAAATAAAAAAGAGGAAAAAAAGAAGGAAAAAAGAGAAAAAAGGACAAAAGAGAAGAAAAAAAGAAAAAAAGAGAGGGAAATAAAGGGAAAAAAGAGGAAAATAAAGAGGAGGGGGAAAAAAGAGGAGAAAAAAGAGGGGGGAAAAAAGAGGGGGAAAAAGAGGGGGGAAAAGAGGGGGGAAAAAGAGGGGGGAAAAAGAGGGGGGAAAAAGAGGGGGGAAAAAGAGGGGGGAAAAGGGGGGGGAAAAGGGGGGGGAAAAGGGGGGGGAAAAGAGGGGGGGAAAAGGGGGGGAAAAGAGGGGGGGAAAAGGGGGGGGAAAAGGGGGGGGAAAAGGGGGGGAAAAGGGGGGGAAAAGGGGGGGAAAGAGGGGGAAAAGAGGGGGCAAAAGAGGGGGCAAAAGAGGGGGAAAGAGGGGGGGAAGGGGGGGAAAGAGGGGGAAAAGAGGGGGCAAAAGAGGGGGAAAAGAGGGGGAAAAGAGGGGGGAAAAGGTGGGGGAAAGAGGGGGAAAAGAGGGGGCAAAAGAGGGGGCAAAAGAGGGGAAAAGAGGGGGAAAAGAGGGGGGAAAAGGTGGGGGGAAAAAAGTGGGGGGGAAAAGGTGGGGGGAAAAAAGTGGGGGAAAAAGTGGGGGGGAAAAAGTGGGGGGAAAAGTGGGGGGAAAAGTGGGGGGAAAAGTGGGGGGAAAAGAGGGGGGAAAAGAGGGGGGAAAAAGAGGGGGGAAAAAGAGGGGGGAAAAAGAGGGGGGAAAAAGAGGGGGGAAAAAGAGGGGGGAAAAAGAGGGGGGAAAAAGAGGGGGGAAAAAAAAGGGGGGAAAAAAAAGGGGGGGAAAAAGAGGGGGGAAAAAAGAGGGGGGGAAAAGAGGGGGGAAAAAGAGGGGGGAAAAAAGAGGGGGGAAAAAAGGGGGGAAAAAAAAGCAAAAAGGAGAAATCTGCAAGGTTGGGGTGGGTTTGGAAAAGCGAAGCGCAGTGGTTCTGGGCCTGGCGCCAGTAGCCGGAGGGTACACATGTGCACGGCTCTCCCAGTAGGGCCTTCAGCAGCCCTGTTTTACAACCACCTCGGCACACACTGCAGAGTTCACGCATATGGCCAGACAGATGTGTCTGGCTTACGTTCAAGGCTGGAAAATGAAGAATTATGGAAGTGAAGGGCCCTGGGCATTAGAGAGGGCGGAGGTGAGGGGGAGGGGAGCCAGGGAGAAATTTTTTCCTCTGCTGAGAAATCCTCATCTGGGCTTCGAGGCTGGAGGAAGAGGGGTTGCGAGCGAGAAGGCAGCCAACAGCCATGCATGTGAGATTGCTCTTAAAGCAACAGCCTGCACCTCCAGGAGACTGCTCCCAGTCCCACCAGTTTACCTCACCAGCTCCCACTGGGCAACAGGCTCGGATGAGGCCAGAGGCAGGGTCAGGATCACCTGTACCCTGTCTGTCTGTCCCCATAACGATGGCCATGCTCTGCAAGCCTCTCTGGCTGCAGCAGCCCTTTACAGGCTCTTTTTCCTGCCGCTGGCTCCTACATGAACTCTGCTGTTCATGTCCCACCCTCTCCCCCATCTGCCTGTGTCCTGCTGTACAGGAAAGCTGATTTCACACCAAACTTTGCTACCATGGAGCCTCTGCCCCGGGCCAGGGGACAGCTCACTGCCTGGCATACACTGCACTACAGCCGTCAGCTACACAGCACTCCCCTGCCAGGTTCTCCTGGCTTTGCTGGCAGCTCCGCAGAAAAGCTGTATCTGGCTTCACAAGGGTCTCAGGAGTCCTCAAAACATTCATCTCAGGGCCTGGGAGGACAGATCTTACTCTGGGTGGGGACAGCAACACCACTTTGGCCCTTCCAAAGCTGGGTTTCACAGAGAAAGAACAGGGCAACTATAGCCAGGAAGCCCGAGGTGCTATGGAACAATTCAAGAGGCCACTGGTCCTGAAGCATGGCAGGGAAATTGCTGTGCATCAAGGGCACAATGAGGCAGGATCGGTCCCTGTACCAAAGCAAAGCAGCTCCTCAGCCAGCTTGGGTGCTGCAGCCCATCCTACCTGAATCTTGTCTTGACGACGCTGCTGCTCAGCTACTTTCCTGGCCAGGGCTTGCTTCTTGGCTCTGAGTTCTTTGATGTCCATCTCTCCTCCACTGACTTCAGCCTCAGAATCATCTTCAAATGCCTCAATCCTCACATCATCTTCCTTCTTCCAGGAAATGCAGAAAGAGGAAAAAAAAAAATGGGAGAGAAGTTCATTGTAAGGGATGTTGGTGGCAGGGACTGTGCTTGCTCTGCTCTCCCCCTTTCAGGCAGGCACGGTCCATCACTGCTTGCTGAGGGACAGCTGACTACTTCTAAACATGCAAAAGAAACATACAAAAGAAATAAATAGTAAATTTCCAGGAAATGACAAGGTGAGAGAGGAGGTAACAGGGCAGGGAACAGGCAGGGCAGAGCCCTGCTTAAGGCTGTGTTCTAAAATCAAACTCTCTTCCTCACCTTGGAAAATTCTTCCCACAGCCTTGGGTGAGTCACTGATGTTTTACAGGCTTCAGTTCTGCAAAACCATGGCATTTCCCTGACCCTCCACTTTGCCTGGATGTTGAAGCTGCACATCCCTTGGAGCAACTGCTGCTTTTCCTCACCTGCCTGCACCTGCTCTAACCCTCCATGAACCCAGGAGACCAAAGAGCCCATTCTCCTTCTCTGTTTTGATCTTTGAATATGCCAGAGAGATTCTTGCACCCAGCCCAAACCTTCCAGCTGGGCTAGAACAGATGTTTTAGAAGGAGATGCTCAGTCTTGCTTAACGCTCTACATCATGGAGAATTCACTGCATCTTGAGGTCAATCACTTCAATGGTTAATTACTTCTTCTGTTAACACTTGCATCCTACTTCTAGTTTGCCTTTGCCATGCTTTCTCTGGCCAGGAACCTTGTCTTTGCTGAACTGAAGGGTCTCAGGTTCTCCAATCTCCTCCCTGCACAGGCACTTCGGGACTATACTACTTCTTCATCCTCTCCTGGGGACCCTTCCCTGGCTCTTCCCACCAGGAGGTCTGCAGAGCCTTCCCATTATGCCTGCACTGCCTAACTGGAGACCCTAGAATGAGCCATGCTGTTCCTACCTCAGGTGAAGGCCATGCTGGCTTCTCCCTGTGCACCTCAGTCTCTGGGACACAGGACAGTGGGAGGTGGTGGCTGGCGTCCAACTAGGGATCAGCCACAATCCAGTTCTGCCTCCAGCTTTGCTGCTCTCCCCAGTGGCTCTGTGCCCAAAGAGGAGGCCAAAAGTTCCTGTTCCTCAACATGTGTCCCACCTGCAGCTGCCCAGCTCTGCTACTGCTGCTGACAACCTCCTTTGTCTCACCCAGACCCCCTTGCTCCCCACTGCAGTGACCATGGACTTCCCAAGCCATGCCATGACTGATTTCCCCTTCCCTGCACAAAAGCCAAGGTTGTGATGGGGCTGGCACCCAGGCAGAAAGACCTGCTCTGAGCCCCTGGAGAGCTGCAGGGGACAGGTCCTGCACAAGGGGATGCCCTGGAGGGTTAAGAGTATTGCTACACACCCTAGCCTGTGCAGGCTGCATGGCATGTATCAGCAGGAGGGACCTGGGCAGGAGCTCGCAGGCTTGATTTAGAACAACCCCAGCACTGCACAGTCCTCTACTCAACTCTTTCACCCAGCCTGCACACCCTCCCAGCCACAGAGCCACATACTCTTCTCTCCTTGTGGCTTTTTAGCTATGGGAAGGAGGAAGATGGAGCCCTCAAGCTCACTTCCCTCTGCCAGGACAGCTTGGACCACAGGGGATGGGGGGATGCTGCCAGAGGCATGTGTCAGATGCAGATGTGCTGCACTGGGTTGGAATCTGCTTGCCCAGTGGTCACCCTGGTGAGCTGGAAGCTCCCTTGCGATCAGAGCCCAAGGAGGAAGCTCCAGGGTTGTGCAATGGGCTCAGGCAGAGGTTCCCACTGCTGAGCAGAGAGTGTGGGGACAGGACAGGAGGGAGCTTTTCTCCATGCTGTGTTTGTTGATAGGAATTGGAGAGATTGATACAACAAAAGGACCATCCCTGCCATGATGCTGGCTAGAACCTGAAGATCCCCCCACATCATATGCTTTTGGTGGTGTCAGCTTGAAGGTCTCCCACCTTACAGAGACATCCCTCGCTTCCTGGAGTTTTGCTCTGAGCCCTAGTGCAAAAAAAGTCACCTAAAATCTGTCCCCTGCTCAGCCAGAGCCAACTGCTGGGACAAGGTGGGTGCGAGCACATTCTTGCTCTGGGCTTCCCTGGCTGTCAGCTCCCTGGGACACAGAGGGCCACAGACCACCCAGCACTGGCAGAGGCAAGCTGTTGTCCCCTGCATGGAGCAGTATCTCTGCGTGGGTCTGCAGCGCCCGGCACAGGGAGGGGACTCGCAGCGAGGCTTGGGCAGTGCTGGGCCACCCAGCTCCCCGCTCCCAGTGCCTCTGCCCCTCTCTCCTGTTTCCTTGGCCTTTCCAACTGGAAGATTAAACAGAAGAAAAGAGCCAACCTGCAGAGCGGCTGGCAGGGCCCTTAAACACACACATGGAGCCTGGAGTGAAGCAAGGC
This sequence comes from Melanerpes formicivorus, assembly GCF_026170545.1. NCBI lineage: Eukaryota > Metazoa > Chordata > Aves > Piciformes > Picidae > Melanerpes > Melanerpes formicivorus. The sequence goes on along the minus strand of NW_027142381.1, from coordinate 4,692,143 downwards.
CTACAGGAACAAGCAAGGGCAGAAAAACAAGAGCTGAATTCCTTAATCACATCAGGATGTGAGAGGCAGGGGAGGGACGGGGCGCCAATGTCAGCTCTTCCTGTACGTGTGCTGGAGGCTGGAGCTCAGGCCTCTGCCTCAACGAGCTCCACGGCTATAAACTTGATCCTGAAGCTGAACCCTGACACCCCCTCGCCCACCCTCCTCTCCCGGGGCCGCGGCGCTGTGCATTATTAAAGCTCTCCCCCAGGTTTGGGTATGAAAAAGCAGCATCTGGAACTCATAGCAGCGCGCGAGATACAGGCACACCACTTGGACTGGCAGGAAAGGGCACGAGTGAAGTACACTCAGGAGACAAGGGCTGTGCACCATTTGCCCCCCCTGCCTCCCCCCACAAAATGCACAGGCAGCTATGCTGACTATAAATAGCGGGAGCTGCAGGGCAGGCAGAGGCTGGGCCCCACAGGGGTGATTCTTCCTTCACCGAGGCGCACTCTTCCCGCACGGTACCTGATCTTCCAGTTGTTTTCCCTCTTGGCTTCCCATTTCCTTTCCCATGGCGTCTGGGACGGGTGCCACTGACACATATTTTCCACCCTTGAATGCCAGCAAAGGCTCTTCTTGTCCACAAAGGGCTTCCAGGAAATACTTCAGAACTGTGACCCTCTTGCAGTCGGCTGCAATAACCTACAGGGTGAGGACGAGGGGGTTGGGGAGAGGGAAAGGAAAACAAAGTCAGTGCAAAGGGGAGGCAGATGGACAAGGGCCAGGGGAAAATGTTCAGGGTTAGAAAGTCCAGTGGGATGCAGGCAGCACTGAGCAGCACCACAGGGATGTCCAGGGTGCCCCTCTTCTTCTAAACAGGGATGGAAAGGCTTTGCCCATGCCCAGTCCCCAGGGGAGAGGAGGCAGGGGAAGACAGGACGCCCAGCACCAATCTGCATCTTGTCCTGCCCGCTATGTGCAGCCCAGGGCTGCTGTAGAGCAGGCAGCCTCCTGCCCAGCCCCACCTAATGGGGGAAAAGCCCTTCTGAAGCATGAGAGATGAATGATGTGGCCTATCCTTAGTTTTGTTTTGGCTCCATTGCCAGGTTCACCCCCAAAAAGCTGAGGAGGAATGAAGGTGCGAGAGCAGGGGCATGGGGGCATGAGAAAACCTTAGCCCCTCCTTGTCTCCAGCCTGACCCCATCCCATGGGCCATCTCATGGACCAAATGGGGAGCCCTGTCAGGGAGGTTAGGACAGATCTGGCCAGAAGGAAACTCAATAGCTTGGGTAATTATCCAATTTATGAGGCTCTCAAATGGAGTTTCCAGAGCCCAGGAGCCCAGTGTCCCTGCAGCCCCCCATACAGCACAGCCTCTGCCCCACCCCAACCAGCTTTGGCTCAGACCTTGTCCCCTCACAGCAGTGCTCTGCACCTGCAGAGCTCTCCCCTGCGGTTTCCTGCTGCCCAGCATCACCCCTGAGGAGCAGCAGATTTATAGGGATAAAGTCAGCAAACAGACCAGAAGTGCTACATGCTATGAAGACAAAGGCCAGATGGATGCCTGTCAGTGGACAAGGGGCAACAGGCACACACTGGAACATAGGAGGTGCCATCTGAACCTGAGGAGAAACTTCTTTCCTGTGAGAGAATGCCAGAGTACTGGAGCAGGCTGCCCAGAGAAGCTGTGGAGTCTTTTTCTCTGGAGAGATTCCAAACCTGCCTGGACATTGCCATCCTGGGAAACCTGCCCTTGGTGACCCTACTTTAGAAGAAGGTTGCAGTAGATGATCTCCAGAGGTCCCTTCCAACCCTCACCATATTGGGATTCTTGGTGCCCAAGTTCTTCCTGGCACCAAAAAAACACCTTGGTTTTTTTTTCTGTACAAAGCAGCTTCAGAGACCCCAATCCCAAAAGGGTCCCTGCAGGCTTGCAGGACCAGGATCCTGCAGCCAGGGCAAAGGCCACACTCCATAGAGGTGACTCACCCAGACACCTTGCAGTCAGGGACAGTAACTGCTCTCCCCCTGCACACTCTCATCACGCCACACCGACGCCACATCGCCCAGCCCTGGCTTGGTGGAGACCAGCTGGCCACCCTGCCATGCTGGTGCTGGGGCCGTGCCATGGTGAGCAGAGGGTTGGCAGCAGCATGTGGTCCCACTGCACCAGGCTGCCGTGAGAGGAAACTTCTGCTCTTCCACAAAGCTGGCAGTTTCCTCTCTGTGGGCTAATTTTAACCAGCATGTCGCTGCAGTGCGTGTCGAAAACCTGACCCTCCTCTGACCTCCAATCTCCCACCCTAGTTATTACCTCCTGCCCCTGCAGCCAGGACCACCTCTATTTGAATCTGGGACTCTGCATCCCCCTGTACCTGTGCTGATGGGCAGAGGGGAAGGAGAAGCTCCCTTCTTCCCATGGGAGGCTGTTGCTGCAAGCAGGGTGATGGTAAGGATGCAGTATTTCAGAGAGCAGGGGACCTGTAACCACTCAGTCTGTTCCTGAAAAACGTGTCCTATGGGACAGAGGTGAGCAAAGGACAAAGGGATGCAGGTTCAGCACTGGGAGCAGGTGAGGCTGCTGGGCACCTCTTTCCTGGGACAGCCCTTTGCTGCCTGGGACACCCAGCCAGGAGCAATCCCAGCCAGTGTCACCACAGGAACATTCCCATCCTCCTGGCTCTCTATTAGGAACAGTTATGTACAGGGGAAAGTCAGAAGGAAAGATAACAAAAACAAAGCAGGGATAGCTGTCATGGGAAACATCCCACCAGAGAGCTCCAGGCTGCAGTGGACCTGGGGGAAGTGGTGGAAACCTCACTGCCTGCTTCAGCCCCAGCTTGGCAGGCTAATGCTGTGGAGACCTGGCCTGACTCATACAGGGTGACTTCAGCCCAGCGATTTTCCAGTGCTGGTATCTGCAGTTCCCTTGTGCCCAGCACTGCTGGTACAGCTGCAGGGGCATGCCTGTGGCAGCACCAGCATTTGAGCCCTGCTGCTGGCAGCCACATGTGGGGGGATTTCAGGATGATGAAGGGGATGCAGAAGCTGTCTGGTTAGGTGGAGAAGAGATGGACAAGCCAGCCTGACACCATTCCAGAGGGATTTCTCAAGACACCTCCAGAAATAAAAGCCATCACATCTAGTTCAGGACCCATGAGGCTTTCATGAAGGGCTGGGTGCTGACACAGCTGCAGCACAGCTGTTTCTGCACAACAAAAGCTTAAATCTCACTGTTGGAGTGGCCTGGACTAGGAATGGATCAGGCATAGTGCAGAAGAGGTCCCTTCACCCATGGCTGGGCTTGGGGACAAGGGCAGGTGGGTTTGCTCCTTCCTCCCCTGAAGAAGAAACAAGTAGGAAACACCAGATTTCCTGCCAAGCCAGCACAGCCCAATTCGGCTCATCTGCTGGGGAGAAAAGAGCCCAGCTGAAGGCCCATGACATAATGCCACAGCAACTCATCTCATGAACACATTTTTCCAGCCCACATGAATGAAAAACAGGGAAGGAGCAAACGCTCTGCTCAGCCCTGTCATGTGCAGCCCTGCTCGAGGAGGACACGGCACAGCCCGGGCTGCCAGCAGCCAGGCTGGCCCTGCTGTGGGGCACCCCAGTCTCTGGGTTGCTGGGAAAGAAGTGACCTGTGACTGGCACCCAGGCCTCTCTTGAACGGCAGAGTGAGACCTCGTGTGCCGCAGAGCAACCTGCCTTTGCCAGAAGCTTCCTGTTTCGGAGTGAAGCGCGAGTGCCCGCGGTAGCTGCGGGATGCCCGGGGCAGGTCCCGGCCGGGCAGGCTCCCGTGGTGACTCCCTGCTGCCAACGCAGAGCGCGGCAAGGACGGCAGGAGCCGTGCCCATCCCTCCTAAAGGAACGGTCTGGTACAAAGCAATGCCAAGTCGACGTGTTTGGTGGTGTGGCACAGACCCCCCCAGCCCTGGCAGGGCGCAGGGCTGCCCCGTGTGCCCTTCCCCCTCCGCCTGCGCGGTGAGCCAGCAGGAACCGAAAGCCTGGCCCCGAGTCCTCGCCGGGTATTAAAATAGGCCCTGACACGCACCCAGCCGCTCGCAAAGGAAAACTGAAACTGAGAATTGCTGAAGTGGTCTGGTGCCCCTGTCCCTGACCCGGGCTCAGTTCCCCAGAGGCGAGAGCAGCCGAGGCACTGCCGAGCCCCTCGCCACCGCGGTGCCTCCCGGGGACACGTGGCTGGGGACCCGGCTCGGGCAGGGGTGGCTTTGCCTGCGATCGCCAGCCTGATTTCAGCAGGGCTGGAGACCAGAGGTTTCTAATCTCCTGCTGCACAGGCCAGGCTAACTATCAGCTCCCTGCACCAGTCACCCACTGGTGGGCTGGTGGCTGCTGGGCTCGTTAGTGCTCCAACTACTAACTCATAGGTCATACATTTACATACTAATCACTAAGACAAAGCAGGGCACACATTCACACAGTTAACTGCCTGTAGAGACCCACAGGGCTGCACATGAACTGTACCAACTGTCGTGGTTTCAAAGCCACTTTGCAGTGCCAGTGTGCCACCAGGACCCTGTCACCTCTTGCCAGTGGTGAGCAAGGTATCAGGTCTAACGAAGGGTCCCCAGATCTAATGAAGCTGATCCTCTCTATGGCCTTAGCCATATTTTCTGCTGCAGATAAAACAGGCTGAAGGGAAAAGCTGGTCTCAGAGGAATCCATCATGAGGTGTCTGGCACCTGGCTCAAAGGAGATGTGGCCCTGACACCGGTGCATGTCCTCCAGGAGATTTAAGGGGAAGGAAGGGCCTGGCTCTGAGAGCTGCAAGTGCTGTGCCTGAGGGGATGTGCACCTGGTGCTGGTGGGGTGACACCACCAGAAACTGGCCACGGTCTTGCTTTGGGGGTCAGAGGCTTGCTTGGAGCCCAGGGGAGGGGGGCACACAGCCCCTCTGCCCCCTGTCCTGGCCCCGCTGCTCCGCACACTGCTCTGCTGCGGCTCAGCAGATCACTGTCACACCCTCCGCCGCCTTCAATCAGCTTTTACAACTTGTTAATTTTACGCAGCGTCCTAAAGAGCAAATAACTGGGAGGCAGGAATGCAGACTCCTTCAGCTAGTCCAAAGAGCCTGGGGCAGCCAAGCCAGCTGGCCAAGGGAGCCTTGCTCAGTCCTGGGGACCTGTCACATCCCAGAGGGGGATTTAGTCCAGAGAGGGCTGCCCTGTGCCCGTGGCTGCCTCTGGCAATGCCATGCTGCTGCTCACAATGGGTGGAAGGACCCTGGCAGCTTTCCTCCCAGCAAAACCTTAAGACTCCACAAGCAAACAGGATGCAGTGGCTTTGGAGAAGGGTTTGCTCGGAGGCCAGGCTGCCATTGCCGGCTCTGCATTCCTGTGTGCAAGGGGGAGACACGAGCACATCCTGACAGCTGGATTCAGAAGGGGAAAAGGACATGAGAAGTTTGAGTCATAGCATGGAGAGATCCCATCCCAGATTCAGAGATGGGAACAGGATAGGGAGCGAGACTCAGAGCCAAGCTCCAGCAGAATCCAGCGTGGGGATCACACTGTTTTTGCCACATCAGTTTAAACATGGCTTAGCTGAAGTAGCTGATTGACGCTGAAACCAAGTGAGCCTCAAACAATCTAAACCACGCAGCGTCTGCATGCCCCAGCTGAAACATTTGCACTGACCCTGCGAAAACATCCAGGCAGGCCGTGGCTAAATGCCTTCCAGTGCCCTGTGCTGCCTCCTCCCATCCCCGGGGAGCCAGCTGGGAGGGCGGCCCAGCGCGCTGGAGGAGGAGCACAGGGGAAAGCACCCGGTTTGGCCTCATCCCTTCTGGGCTTTCATCTCGCAGGCTCGCACAAGAGCTGGGCTGGGTTTAACCCTGGAGTTATCACAGCACAGATGCTCTGGGCTCGTTCCTCAGCCAGGAGCCCCTCGCCCTGCACAGCCCCAGATGGCCACCTGGGTAGGGAGGACCCAAGTGTCCGTCACGGCTGGGCAGCAGCGCTCACAGCTGGATTGCAACCCTGGTTTCTGCAGCTGAGAGCTGATCTCAGCCACAGCTTTTCTCAAGAAACTTCTGATTTTGACTAATCCCTCAAGCAGGCTTGGTGGACATGGCTCCCACATGCTTGCAACTCAGTCTGTGACCCGAGAGAGCAACTGTGGCTGCAGTGGGGCCCAGAGCAAGGCACTGTTGGCTCTGATGTATCTCGCTACTGCCCTAGCTCTGCAGGACCCAGTGCCAGTACAGGCAGCACTCAGAATCAACCAGAATGTTTGGGGAAAGGATCTACCACATGTGATGCTCTATCACAGCAGAGAAGTGCATCACAAAACACCCAGGGAAGGCAGAACAGCTCAGAAGAACCACTCCAGTTGCTCTTCCTTGTTGCTGCTGCTGGAGAACCACTTTCTCTGCAAAGCAGGAGCTCCCCAAAGAGAACGTGCAGCCACATCTTAGCCAAACCTCTCTCCCAAAACCCTCAGCCTTGCAAGAGGCACAGCTTCAGCCTCTGCTCTGGGGCACAGTCTCAGACAAGTCATCAGAGCAGATGTGCTCTTGGCCTGGGCAAACATCTCTGTCTTTCCAATCTTGGCCACATAGCTGGGCCACGACTGGAGAGCAGCATGGAGCCCACTGCTCACCATCACTAGGTCTGCTGAGCTAAGACCAGCCTTGCTTGTCCCAGGTATTGATGCAGAAAAGAAACATGGATGATACAAAGGCGCAAAGTGATAGATCTGAGTCATCCAGTTTTTGGTGTCAGATATCCACAGAGGCCCTGAGTAGCCTGCACAGATTCCTGTCATGAGTGTGCACCCAAGGCACTGTCACTGCTGGCAGCCGTAGGACATGAAGCTGAGGCTCAAAGACATGGAGGAAGCTGTGAGCGATTCTGGGGCTTGGAGCCTGCACTCAGCAAGCCCTCCCCAGAGGAGGGGATCCCTGCACCTGCAGCCCTCTCCAGAGCTGTCCATCTGTCTGCCAGGGGCCGGTTCTCTCTCCCTGACTGGCACCTAGTGGCTGTGGGGCAGGAATACAGACTGAACCTTTGCCGACCTAGGCCAGAAGACACTTTCTGTACGGAAACCCCATGCTGCCACAGGGGCCAGCCTACATCCCTGAAACCCTCTGTGCTGTGCCACAGCCTGGCACTGCCCTACAAAACATCTCACAGTTCCTCCAGACTCTCAATGCAGCCAGCTCCTCTCAACTCTTCCCTTCCTTGGCTGTTTGACCACCATAAAATACATCTGAGGGTGCTGCAGGAACCTTTTGTGACTCGTGTGCAAGAGCCAAAGTCACCTGAAGCATACACTGTGGATGGAAAAGCATCCTCTAGACCTTTGCTCAGCTCCTGTGCCCAGGATGACCTTAAGAGCTGGCTCCAGTCCAGCTCAGGACCAAGTGAAGCATGAGTAGCTACTCAGCACAGACAGGAAAGTTTCTGACAGTTTCCAAACCAAGCTTCTGGCTTTTGCTGATGCTGGAAAGACCTGCCCTGGTGTTTTATTCACCTCTGCAGTGTGCTAAAGAATCTTTCTGTCAGTTCATCTGTCCAGTGAGCAGCAGTGTTTGCAGCAGGGAGCAGTTGGCTCCAGGCTGCATCTGACACCTTGTAGGCAGGTTTGCTTTCTTCAATTTTACCCCTACCAGCCAGCCCATTCCTACTGGGCAGCTGCAAAATGGGAAGAAAGCAGGACTCCAGTCTGGGTGAGAAGTCCCAGAGAAGATAATGGGGTACAGGAAGCCTCCACAGAGTGATGAAGATGTTTCACCCAGTTTGTGAGTGTGGTTCTCACTGGGTCCTCAGGCATCACTGCCAAGAGCTCTGCCAGAGCTAGGAGCTTCCCACTGCAAAACGCTGCCTTCAGTAAGAGGCTGCAGGAATTCCTTCAGGAATTTCCACTGGACAAAGCATTTGCTTCCACACCCTGTGGCCACATGCCCCAGAGGCTGGGCACACCAATCCCCACAGCAGTAAAATATCTGGAGCACTTCTGCTGTCCAAGGTGAAGCCTTGAGCACAGGACCACACCTCTCAGTTGTTTGTTGAGAGAACAAGAGGCTCAAAATTCACAGCTTTCAGAGTCCTGTGAAAGAAGCAGATGACTCCAGGAGAAACAGCATGTCACAGCCAGGGACTCCCTGTCATAGGCACCTCCATGCCTTCCTCTTTACCACCCCAGCTCCCAGCACATCTCCAAACCTCTCAGGGATACAAAAAATTCGACCATAAAGCTGACTGAAGTCCAAAGGAGCTCACTCTGCTCCTCCCTGGCAGATCCTATGGGGACACTAGGAAGAGAAATCCCTGAACACTGCCACAAGGCTGTAGTCACAGGCTGGGGAAGAAGGAAAGCAAGACCCTGGTCCCCAGGGATGCCAGTATAGCAGCAGTGCCACTCCTGCAGGGCACAGGCTGTTCCCCCTGCTGCAGGACTCTCCAGTCCTTTCCTTTCCAGGGACTGGGGGAATTTATTTCCTCTGCCATTTCGGAGGATGCCTGCCTTGCCAGAGATTGTTTTGCAGAGTTAAGAAAGATAAGAAAGTGGTTAGCAGGCTCTTTGGTGGAGGAAGGGAGGATTGCTTAGTAAGGGAAAGGGGACCCGCTCCACTCTCGGCTGACACATGCTGCCCTTCCTCTGAGGCCACCGCTTCACCAGATGCTGGTGTTGGGGACCAGGCCAATCCTTCCCCACACCTCTCCACCCCTGGCTTTTCTTGGGTACATCTGCTCCTGGGGCCACAATGTGCTGGTGACCAGAGAAGCTGTTCTCGTGCCAGGACTAGGATCTGTCTCTCTTGGAATTTGGGAAATGCAGCTGATGAATGTTCAATCCAACATCTCGACTGCAGATCTCAGTGTGATCTTGCAACAGCAAGAGCCCTTTTTGCAGGGTATGTGGAAAAAAACAGTAAGGCAGGAGCCAAGTCCAGGCTGTCCATGCCATGGGGTTATCTGGCAACCTCCCTGTTTCAGAAAGCACCTCTTGAGCAGCAGCATTCACAGAGAGGAAGCCCTGAAGATGCAGGATTCCTGCTGAACGTGTCTGTTCCCAGCACGCCAGTGTGCTGCAGTGCTATGTGGAGATCCACCTCAGCTCCTCTGCACCCTCCACCCACCCTTCACATCCAGGCAGATAAGGGCATCATGCACTGGAGAGGGGCAGAGCAGATGTTTTGCTCTCACTGACAGCATGAGCTCTTCATAAGGATTGCCCCATGGAGACAGCCAGGCAAGTACCCCACGATTTGACCCACAGAGTAACTTGGTGATTGCTGTCCCCATGGGACATGACACCAGTGTCTGGGGTAGCAGAGGGTGGGAAGTGGAAGAAAAAGAAGGAAAGCAGGGATAAGGATCTAGCACAGAAAAATAGCAAAAAAACAGTGCAAAACAGAGCTCAGACTTACAGCATCCACCTGCCCTGCCCACACCATCAACCTCTCACCCTGCCAGCGTGAACTCTGCCACAGGCAGTGAGGAAACCAGTAACACCCACGGCATGCTGGACTTCCACCTCTGAAGGTGTTAACAGGCCCCCACGTCCCTCACAGAGCTGCCTTCTGACCTCGGCAGCAGGAGGGAGAGGAGAGGTAAAAGCTGGAATATTCTGCCTGGTCCTGGCAGGGCCGGTCGGGAAGCCGTCCCTCTGAGTTTACACAGCTTATACATTCTCCATGCAGTTCCTGGACTCCTTCCACCACAGATGAGAGTTTTATGTCGAATTTTAAGTTTGACCACAAATATTTAAACTTCCTTGGACCACAAATGCTGTATCTTCTTTGTGGTTGAGTTGGCACCACATGAGTATTTACAGATCTCTATATGTCTGTCTGTCATTTAAATCTTGCAGAGGTGCCAAAGACTTCAGAAGTGGAAGGGGCTCCTCAGGCAGAGCCCCTAATTCCCCCTCTCTGCCCTTCATTACTCGGCACAGGCAAGGCAGAGGTGCTGGCCAAGCCCTTGCAGAGGGCACAGCGTTTCAATCTCACACCCTGTTAAGCTTGCTTTTCAAAGAATGTCATCTGAGATCCCTCTGTAACTTCCCCAGCTCCTTGCCCTGGTGGATATTTGAACTAGGATGAAAGTCTTTGGAATTTTCTCCTCCTCTGTTAGGAAACTTGGGATTTCTGAGACTACAGGAGACTGTTTTAATGAGAACTGCTAAAACCCTCTAAAGCAGCACAGCTCCCACCTGGCTGCTGCTTGCAGCCTCCCCATGGGTGTTTTCACTTCCTCAAACATAAGCAATTCTCAGAGGGTGACAATCCTGACCTCCTGAACTGGGATCTTGCTCTAGGGAAACTGGTTAGAGGGGTTAGTCTCAGTGGCAGAAGGGTACTGAATTGAGGGATGGCTGTTCAGCCAGGAAAACACCACCCAATAAACACCATAAAAGGTCCATCCGAATCACCCTGCCCCAAGGAAATTCAGGGCTGGTGTTGTGCAGAGCTGGATGGGGAGCAGAGAGCTGAGGGTCCCTGAGCCAACACCCAGCCAGGTGGGCAAGTTACAGGGAGCAGCAGCCCAAAACCTGAGTTAATGCGTGCACACCGATCGAGTCAGGTTGTGTGTGTTTCATTTCCTTCAGACTTTTTAGTCTGGGACACAAATTGGATGCTTGCCTCACCAATTTTAGGGGAACTTTACAACACGTAGCAGTGTGGTAGACGCTGCTCCTGCAATGTTGTTTTTACCACTCCAAGGACCCAAGCCACCAGCTGGTGGTGGCAGCACCCAGGGAGCTCTCCTGCACATCTCACCATTCCTTGTGAGCCACAGAACAATTGCGTGCCCAGGGAGAAAGCCCCAGCGACCAGGGCTGCCCACATCAGAGGAAACAGACACCTGAGTCAGAGCAACGCGATGAGAACCCTGCGCTCCACAAACCAGAAGCCAGACTGAGCAACGTCAGCTGCAAGCTGCCCTGCACGGCTCACCGGCCCCGGACGCTGCTGGGGAGCTCAGGGCACTGCGACTGCCCGCAGCTTTGGAAGTTAAAAGAGAAGTGGCTTTGCTTTGAACTAGCAAGCAAGCAAAGCCCATGCGAAAGGGAAGCTAACGGGGCCGGGGCTGCCGTGTGCAGGGAGGAGTCCTCCGATCATCGGCTCCTCCGTTAAAGCTACCACTTAAATTCCCTTGAAAACAGAGGGTGGGGCTAGGGAAGGCAATGTAATAACAGCAGAAAAATGCCACCACAGCTCGGTCGGCTGCGACACCACAGCCCCAGAGATATCAGCAGCATTGGCATTTCCAGCCACCGCAAGAACCGCACCGGCAGCGCGCTCCCGGCTGCTCGGGGCAGGGCGGGAAGCAGCTCACACCACTTCCAGCAGCCACTGCAGGGAGGGACAAACGCTGTGTTTTGCTTCACAGCGAAATGCTGCCACTTAGGGGACTCCCGATGACGTTCTTGTGCCTGAGAGCCCATGTCCTCTTTGAGGAGGGGCTGCTCCAAGTGAGACTCACTCCATTAGCCTACCAGAGAGGTGACTTTATGTGCTGGATGCGAGCTGCAGACCGTGCAGACCCTGCTCTGACTCTAAGGCAGCAGCGAGCACAGCTCTGCTACTTATACCCAGCACTCAGCTCTTTTGGCAGGTGATTAATGGCCCGAGTCTTGCAGTCACTCGCTTCCAGCCGAGCTGCAAACACACCTAGGGAAGGGAAGGAGGAACTGGAACGGCAGCTGTTGGAGAGGAAAACTATTCGCTGTGTCTTTGTTTTCTGCAGAGCTCCTCCTCCCGGGAGCGGGATGATGAGCACAGAGCAGGGCCCCCGCTCCCAAACGGAGGAGCTGAACCAGAACAATAGGGTGGGGACTCTGGATGGGCCTCGACAAGTGGGGTGGGCTGGAGCAGGGGCACCGATCCATCCTTTTGACTTCATTCACACTTACAGCTGCATTAGAGACATTTCCTGAAAGCACAGTAGGAAGAGAGGGGTATTCACTCACTCCACCCTGCATCTAACACTGTCCTTGCGATCCAGCCGTGCACTGAGAGCCAATTCTGGCCTCTGGCAGAGCTGCTGGCCAGACATGACGAGCGCTGGTGCGAGCAGCACAGATCCCCACCCGATGAGCAGCACAGAGACTTGGAGCAGCCAGCAAACCAAGATCAATGGAGGGAAATGGAGAGTGTTTGTGCTTGTCCAAGGTGGCCCTGAGGTGGACAAGAAGGCAACAAGACTGAGATCTGAGTTTTGGGACAAGACAAGGTGCAACCATCAGCAGGTGCTACACAAAACGAGGCTGAGCTGCATGGGGCCTTGAGGCAGGATTGGTGCCATGATCCCCCACCTCGGGGTGACTGCACCACCGTGCCTGCAGCACATCACCTCCCAACGAGGCCATGACCTACAGCACTGAGCAGAGGTTTGAAAGCAGCACAGCAAGGCCTGCGCCTGACTCACCGCAGCCAGCCCGTCCCCCGGCGCATCCTGACCCTGCATGTGGAGCCTGAAAAACAACCCTTTTCTTTCCTTTTTCTTTTTTCCCCTCCCCTAAAAAACCCAAGCCAGCCACTCTCCTCCAAATCTGGAGTTACTTCAGCCTGACTCACAGCAAGGCTCTCCTGGAGCAGGCTGTGCAGGCTGTGCCGGTGATACCCACGCCGCACCGCACACCTGGAGCTCTGGCACTTCCTTGACTGCCAACCACAGGAGCTTGCTACAGCCAAGCTAATTGTTTTCAGCTTCAAACTTCAACCACTTTTGGTGAATCCTCGAATTAAAAAAAAAAAGAAGAAGATAAAAAAAAATAACATGGAGGCCTTAACTTTTGTTGTTGTTGTTGTTGTTTGAAATGGGAAAAGTATTCCTTTCATTCTCCCATAACACGGATCCAGCAAACATGAAAAACATGAACCCAAACCAAAGCTCAGACATCACATCTGGGGAGAGACCAAGCATGGAAAATTTTAATCCAAAGGTTAATGTTTGGGAAGCTCTGGGTGTGTGAAAAGAGGGGTTAGATGGGTGCTGCTCTGCGGCTCAAACAGTTGTTGCCGCCAAGTGGCGGCTTTCAAATGGTGCCTGCCTGCCCCAGCCCCGGCACCCGGGGTCAGAAGCTAAAATAGAAAACAACTGAAATCATTGGAAGCAAACAAACAGTCAGATCAGATGCTGGAAAAGCCAAGCGAAGAAGGAGCCAGCAGCACAAAGCACAGCTCAAGTCCTGTGACTGGAAACAGCCTCCTGACTTGCCCGGGGTGAATCGCACCAAACCACATGGCAGAGGTGGCTCTCCTCACCCCCCTGCTCCCCTGAGCTCTCCTGTGCCATCTCTACTGCTTCACCACCACATGACAGTCCCATGCCACTCCTGTCCCAACTGCCATCTCCACCTCCTTTGCTTGCTGCTTTGCAGGATCACACTCTGGTGGTTATCACATCTTGGGCTTTTGTTTTTCCCCACCCAGCAGCTTGAAACTTCAGCCTACAGCCAGAGCAACTTTAGAACCATTTTGGTTGGAAGAGACCTTTAAGATCATCAGTCCAACCACTAACCCAGGACTGCCAGGTCACCACTAAACCATGTCCCACAACACTGTATCTACATGGGCTTTTAAATCCCTCCAGGGATGGAGACTCCACCACTGCCCAGGGCAGCCTGTTCCAGGTCTTGACAACCCTTTTGGGGAAGTAGTTCTTTCTAATGTCCAACTTAAACCTCCTCTGGTGCAACTTGAGGCCAACTCCTCTTGTCTAGTTGTTGTTACTTTGGAGAAGAGATCAAACCTCCTTGCAGGTAGCTATAGAGCACAAGAAGGTGGACAGGGCACCCAGCAGATACAGCTCCCTGTACTCACCCAGAGCAGCACATCTTTGCTGCCCTCCTGCTTGCTCCTGCCTGGCACCCTGAGCTGCTGGGCTCCTGCACCCCCATTCCTGCTGCAGAGCTGTCTTCTGAGCTTGTAACATTCTCTCAGGCAACCAAACCACGGGACAAGGGGAAATGGCCTCAAGTTGTGCCAGGGGAGATTTAGGTTGGACATTAGGAAGAATTTCTACACCAAAGGGATTGTCAAGGCCTGGCACAGGATGCCCATGCCAGTGGTGAAGTCTCCATCTCTGGAGGGATTCAAAAGCCATGGAGATGTGGTGCTGAGGGAAGGGTTTAGTGGTGACCTGGCAGTGCTGGGTTACTGGTTGGATTTGATGATCTTAAAGGCCTCTTCCAACCAAATCGATTTCATGAGTCTATGCCCCTGTTTTCCCCACATCCTGCCTTCCAAGTGCCTTTGTCTTAATCTTCTGCATTAGATTATGTCCTTTCCAGAGTGATTCTTCCAGACACTAGGAAACTCTCTCCCCCAGCTCTAACAGAATAGCATCCTAATTGCCTTTGTTAGGGACCAGGCCATGCTTGTAAAATCCCCAGGTCTGCTCACAGCCCTATCAGCTCTAACAAAGGCTTAAAAGCGACAGGAGGGACAGCATGGAGTCCTCCCACACTTAACTAAACACAAAGAGAAAGGACCACATGTCTGCAAAGGCAGCCATGTCAGGTGGCTCCCCGGGGCTGGGAAGGGAAGGCACTGGCACCCGCAGGCGTGAGAGCATCCGGCAGAGCCGTGCCGCTCGCTGCGTTGCTTCCTGGGATCAGCCCAGCAGAGCTGCTCCCTAAGGTAGCTGAGATGGGCTTCAAAGAGCTGCAGCATCACTGCCTGTGGCCTGGGCTGCTTCTCCCCTCACTCAGCCAGCAGCCTCACCTGCTTGCTGCACCCTGCTCAGTCTGGGGAAAAGGAGGCTCAAGGGGAGACCTTCTCACTCTCTACAACTGCTTTGAAAGGAGACTGGTGGGGAGTCAGTCTCTTGTCCCAAGTTAACAAGTAACAGGACAAGAAGAAATGGTCTCAAGTTGCACCAGGGAAGGTTTAGTTGGACATTAGGAACAGTTTCTTTCCCAAAAGGGTTGTCAAGGCCTGGAACAGGCTGCCCAGAACAGTGGTGGAGTCTCCATCCCTGGAGGGATATAAAAGCTGTGCAGATGTGGTGCTGTGGGACGTGGTTTAGTGGTGACCTGGCAGCTCTGGGTTAACAGTTGGACTTGATGATCTTAAAGGTCTTTTCTAATCAAAACAGTTCTATGATTCCATGCCCACCCAAGGTGTGCCTGGCAGAAGCAGAATGCAGGAGTCTCTCCCACACACAAGGAGACAAAGCAAGCTCCATTTTGGGCTAAGATGGACCACTTTGCATCAGTATAGAGGTCTACTCACGCTATTGTGCCTGGGCCACTATAGCTGGCAGGCTGTCATCACCTTCTGCAGCTCCCCAGTGCCACTTACAGTGCCAGGAGCTCTTTTTCAGACAAACCCTTCCTGCAGCCACAGGCAGTTTTGATTTTTCAGTACATTGCTGAGGAGTGCAACAGAAAATGACTATGTCCTGCTGCAGAGGGAGGAGGAGAGAGACACTTCCAAAATAATTGGGATGTCATACATTGCTCCTCCCAGCACGGTGATGCTGCCCAGAGAAGCATGGTAAGGAGTTCAGATAGATGGTGGGGTTCAGTTCCAAAGATGCTAATGCTGAATGGGTGCAAGATGTCAGACACAACTGGGATGCTGGAGGACACACAGACACTGGCCAGGGAAGGGGCAAGGGGCAACTGTCAGCTGTTGGCAGAGCACACCTGCAAAAAGATTGGAAAAACAAAATAGTGCACCAAAATGCAAATGGTCCTTTAACAAAGCATTGCACAGGCCAGCTCCAGACCACATCTGTGTGAATAGTGCCTTGCTTGGCTGAGGTAGGGCCCCAAAATCCAGGCACCTCTCATACAGCTCCATAGCCACACTCCTCTCTCTGCAGTAAGAAACCTAAATCTGCTCATGACTGACTGAAGGAGCATGGAGAGAAAGACAGAGAGAGGAAAACAGAAGTAATGTTGAGAGAAACACTGAGAATCTCTGTGGCCACCCAACGTTTCCCTAAGCTTAGCCCATACAAAGGGCTCTGCTAAAGGAAATGTGCCCAGCACCTCTGTCCAGGCTGGGGAGGGGGCTGCAGGGGAAGGGCTGATGGCAAGGATGATGTCCAGAGAAGACCTCGAGGAGGAGCTGAAGGGAAATGGTGGCAGGGCTCACCCACAAAGGCAGGGCAAGTCTGTGATGAGAGACAAGAGCAGAACCAGCTGGCAAAGCCAGAGCTCGGGACTGGGCTCCCCCAGGGTCTGTGCAGCTGGCAGCCTGTGCCAGCACACCCAGAGGAGCCCCAGCAGAGGACAGGCAGGTGAGCTCCAGCTGCCCATGGACCATAGCTTCTGCTCTGTGCTCTTCAGCCCTCCAGCCAAGGGGGAAAATGGAATCAGAGCAATTTCTATTAGCAAGAATATAAAGACTGGGAACCTTGGGGCTGTCTCTTGACAACTAATTAATTACCAGGTAGCATCCCCTTGAAGCTGCCAACACAGCACACACAAGTTCCAGCACGACTGAGGGAGAGAGATGAACTTTGCAATCAACTCTAGGATTTTACTTCATCTCCCGCCACCATCTGAGATCCTGGGGGAACAGGAAGGGGTGGCAAGAGGCGAACTCTAGAGCCATCTGGGATCATCATTAACTCGTTCACTTGTGGCCTCTGAAACAGAACACCAACTGCACTGTGAGCAGCAGCTTCAGGCCAGATGAGAGCTCCTCCTGCTCTCAATTTCTTAAATGCCCTTCTGCCAGTTTCTGCAGTGGGGTGCCCATCCTTTTGCAGCTCACCCACCTGGCCCTCAGGGCTTTGGCCATCAGGGCAGCCAACCTTTGAAACTAGTAAGAACAGAGATGGCTTCAGGTGAGATATTCTTTGCCCACAGAAAAAAAACCAAAACCAAAACAGGCCAAACAAAAAAGAGTGAAGAAGTTTGCCAAGAAACCAGAGGAAAAGGGCATGAGGAGGTGAACAGAGTGACCACTGCTGATAGAGCTCTGATGGGAAAACCCAGAAAAATCCCCAGTGGTAGAAGATGATCTTAACCCCCTGAGGCCTGAGCTTGAGCTCACTGACCTGGCTGGTGTGGCTGTGTGTGCAGTGCCATACCTGGCTGGTCCCTCACCTCCAACAACATCCCATTTCTCTCTCTCATCAACAGAGCATCCCTTTCCAGTTAATTAGTTGCCAGTTATTATGGGATGGCACATCAAGGCAGTCAGAGAGCCACACAGTGCAGCCTCCATGCACCAACTACATCATGCTGGAGGAAAGGAGCCTCCTCGCCTCAGGCAACCAAAATCTGTAACTATCTCCTCTTCTCCCCTCTCTGAGTCTGGGACCATGGGATCAAAACCTCAGAGCAGCCCAGAAGGAGGACACAAAGGCTACCTGGGCTGCAGAGGTCACAGAGGACAGCAGTGGACACCATGAACCACTGCAGTGTGCCAAGCTTTATCTCATAAAGAAAGATGATGGCAAACTGCAGCTGAAGCTCAGGATGTGTGACCTGCTGGAGAGCACTGGGCTTGGGCAGCCAAGTCAGAAGTGTGGCAGCACTGTGAGTTCTGAACTAGAAATCACATGAAATATGAAGAAATTTGAGGAGAGTCATCTCAGGCTCCAGAGACCCAAGGAGATGGGACATGCTGTTCAGCTTGGCACATGTTAACTGAACTGTGCAGCACCCCAGGTAGTGCCTCAGAGGACTGCTTTTGTCTGCACTCAGTGTTATGAAATGAACCATCAGCAACATCCTCAACAGCATGAGGAGGTAGTGCTATGTTTGAGGACTGCCTTGAGGAGACATTTCACATCTAACAACTCTCCCACCTCACCACTTGAGGCAAACCTAGAAGCCAGCTTGTCCTGAGTTGGCAGCTTTGGGGCCCAGAAGCCTCTGCCTCCCTGCTCCAGCTCTACTGGTGGCCATGGATTTCTTCCTTAGACAAGCAGGACAGCCACAGGTCATCTTGCTCAGGTGCAAATGTTCTAGGCTAAGCCAAAACATTTCTTTTCTTTTTCAGACTTACTTGATGTAAGTCCAAAAACTGAGATGACATCAAAGAGCACATTGAGTAGATCCCCTCCAGAAACATACAGGGACTTTACCTCCTTAGTACAAACACAGTTCCCCTGCAGACTTCCTGGGAACAGCTGAAGCAGCATCACACTTCAAAAACCAGCCTGCACATCACAGGGCTGGGGAGGAGCTCAGTTCTGGCCCAGGATTGTTGACAACCCTTTCAAAGCCCACGCAGGATCACACACAGAAATTGTCACAGCCCTGGGGGGAACACAATTACCTTTGTCCCCAGAAGATAGATTGTAAAGGCAATGGAAGGGCAGGAGCTCTCTCAGGAAGCAGCCAAGGAGGGCATGGAGTCTGATAGAAAGGAGAGAGAAGATTTAGATGATCTACCCCTCCTAGAGATGGTCAGTGACTGTTTCTCAGGAGCTACAGAGAGGGATGTCCCTTTAGGATTTCAATCCATGTTGAAAGAGTCCATCTTCTTCTGAGGGAGAGCAGCTGCCAATAATTCTGTCCCTGCTGCAGTCCCCAACTCGGGTCTGTGTCTGGCTGGGCTCTGAGGTCACTTCCAGAGGGATGAAGGAGACCTGCAGGAGTCCAGGCTGAGCCATGGCATGGAGTGACAAGCAGGAGACATGCTGCTTCCTGGCAGAACTGGAACTGATGTGCAAATAATGAGAGAAAAATGTGGGGCGAGGGAGGGTTAAGGAGAAGATTAGTCTGGGGCACACTCTGGGAGATACACAATGTTAAGTATGAGGGCAAAGGAAATGAAAACTGGAAACTCAAACATAGTCAAGAATCCAATCCCAGCCTGGGCAGGAAGTTTACACTCTGCTTCTAAATATACATGTTTTTAAATCAACAAGCTCTCTTCTTCCTCAGCTCCACCATACTACCACACAGCACAACTAACCAGACGAAGGCACTGCCAAGCTCTGCCCACAGGTGACAGGGTCTGGGAGATGGAAATCCCTACCATGCCCTACCAGGGAAGGCCTGAAGAAGCTCCAGGAGAGGAGGTTTCCTGTCTCTGAGCACTCTACCCAGCACACCAGTGCCCAGTCCACTAGGTGCAGGCTCTCCTGTGGTCTCCAAGTGTGGACCACAAGGAGAGGAAGCGATAACCTGTGAGCATGAGTCAGATGTGGTGCCTCTTTCCTTCCTGCTCTCTGGCCACTGCATTCATGCTCAGCAGTCAAATAGTCACATATTTTTTTAATTTGATATAATTATCTCCTAGAAATTACTGTACACAGCCTCTTGGGATCTAAAGCAATTAAGTGAAGATAAATTTCTTTCATGGAGCAAGCTGTCAAAGGATGAAGCAATTTCATTCCCCATTTGAAGTGGAAGCTTTGGGTCATGCATGGTTTATTTGAAACAATGCCATCACCTAAAGCTGCTGATCTTATCTGTCTCTCTCTGTCTCTCCATTTCAAACTGCTGAAGATGTGCAGCGTGGCACTGCCTGAAGTGATGACATCTGGCACGGGGCCAGCTACAGAAACAAGCTGCTCCTCCCCAAGTCTGAGTGCAAGAGGCCAAGCATTCCTATTAAAAAGGGGGAAACCGAGGTGAAATCTGGGAAGAGCTGAAAAGTGGGAATTCTGCCCAAGGGAAAAGGAGACCCAAGAGCTACAGGAGCGATGAAGTGCTTGCAGGAAGAGGTGGCACTGCCCAAGGCAGGCTGGGAACACGTGGCACACCTCTGAGAGGTACCACTACCAGGCTTCCTCTTTATCACCAGACTGCCCTGAAGCCATCTAAAGCAGGTTTTGAGGATTTCATCACAACAAGGCACAGCCCACGCACTTTGGTCTGTATGAGAAGAGACATGGCAGGACAGCAATTATGTCCCACCAGCACACACATGCTAGGTCTCTCAGAAGTTCCAGCAAATTCTCTCCTCTGCTCACAGTTCACCATGCCAAGATGTTTCCTTTGAGGCAACCCCCCCACATAAACCATAAAGAAACACATTTAAATAAACCAAAATGCTGGCTTTCAGCCTGAAAAGGGGAGGATGGTCAGAGATGCTGTGGAGCAAAACAGTGGCCACAATGGCTCTGCAACCTCCACAGGTGAAGCACTGAGGATGCTCAGATCCCCCCAGGGGAGGAAGGCATGCTCTACACCCTATGGAACACAGCCAACCAGTCCAACCAAGCTTTGGATCCTCTAACAACCTAAAGGTGCCACCCTGCCAGCTGAACAACTTTCACCTACCCACTGGGATCAAAAAGGCAGAGAACATCATGAAGAACAAGTATGAATGGATCCTGAAATCCTTGTGCATATTGCTGACAGCAAACCAGTCCCACTCATGCCACAAAAAGCCAACACCCCTCTGAGCATGCCATGGGCAGGGAGCACAGAGATCAGCAGCTGCTCCTGCTGACTGCATTTCTGTCATCTCCAGATCATTCATGTAGCCTTCAGAAAGGCTGCCCTGGGTGTTCAGTCTCTAAGCCAACCAACACATGACTTCTGTTGGCACAGAATAAGGCAGGTAATGGCCTGGAAATCAGGCTCCAACCTTCCAGTGATGGCCAGCATTGCACAGATGGTTCCCTGATGGCCAGCAGCACACTGTGACTTGCTAGTACCCTCAAAGCTGCAAGCCCCTTGCTGTCCCCAGCCAGCACTTCCACCCTTTGCCCACTTTTCTGTTCAGCAACTGCTCCATCTACACACATGCAATGATACAACCACCAACACATCCCTACAGACACTCATTCTCATTCCCACCTAGCCAAATTCAGCCACACAACTCCCTTCCAGCTCTCCAGCCTACAAAGATTTATCTTCACAACTTCAGTGTTTCCCCTGTGGCTAAGCCTCTTGAACTTTAGCAGACACAACATACTCCCAAGCCATGAGGTGGCCCTGGAGGATCTCTCCTTTAGCATGGCAGGGCAAGTCTCAAGGCACAGGGAGGTTGGGGAAGATGCTCACATCTAAGAGGAAGTTCTAAAAGGAGGTTGTAGCTATGGATGTGAAAACAGGCAACTGCTGAGAAAATTCAGCCCCTAAGGCCACAACTGATAAGAGCATCCCAGCCATCAGCTCTCTGCAAAGCTCAGAGCAGTGTTGGTCAAATCTGTCTTCGTTAGGACAAAACAGTTGCTGGTACTGGAGAGAGTTACAAGCTGCTGATGGGTACAAGTTCAAAAGGCATCTGAATGACTTCAAGTGCAAGCATGATCTTCACAAGTGACTTCAGCACCAGATATATGGTAGGTCACAGGCATGTCCCTGACATTCTGAAACGCTGCTACATGGCTGCCTCTCTGCAGGAAATGCCACATATGGACCAGGTATCAGGTGAACTGACACAGCACTGGAAGGACATAGCAAGCTCTGTCATCTTCTGCCTACAGCCATAAATCTCTTTCCTTCAAGAATAATGGATGCTGTAATAAACATGACATCCTTTATGCTTCAGAGAAATATGGAACTGAAATGTAAATCTTCTGTTCACAGAGCAGAGCAGGCAGGCAATGACTGCTCAGAGCTCAGAAAACACATTTGTCTTCAGAGTAAGAATTTGTGTCTATCTACCTCCCTACCTCCCTATCTATCTATCTATCTATCTACCTCCCTCCCTCCCTCCCTCCCTCCCTCCCTATCTATCTATCTATCTACCTCCCTCCCTCTCTATCTATCTATCTATCTATCTATCTATCTATCTCCCTCCCTCCCTCCCTATCTATCTATCTCCCTCCCTCCCTCCCTCCCTCCCTCCCTCCCTCCCTATCTATCTATCTATCTATCTATCTATCTATCTATCTATCTATCTATCTATCTATCTACCTACCTACCTCCCTACCTCCCTCCCTCCCTCCCTCCCTATCTATCTACCTACCTACCTACCTACCCACCCATGCCAAGTACAGTTTGTGGAACATTTTGGTTGCCCAGAGAAGTGGTAGATGCCACATCCCTGGAAACATTCCAGGTCATGTTGGACTAGCCTCTGAGCAACCTGATCTAGTTGAAGATGTCCCTGCTGGCTGCAGGGAGGTTTGACTAAATGACCTTTAAAGGTGCCTTCCAACACAAACCAGGCTGATTCCATGAAAATTCGTAGAAAGTTTTAGGAGGGGCCTTAAAGATCATCCAGTTCCAACCCCCTTGCCATGGGCAGGGACATCTTCCACTAAACCAGATGGCTCACAGCCTCATCCAACCTGGCCTTGAACACCTCCAGGGAGGAAGCATCCGTGACCTTCCTGGGTAACCCGCTCCAGTATCTCACCACCCTCACTGTAAAGAACTTCTTCTTCCTAACACCCAGCCTAAATCTGCTCTCCTCGAGCTTCACCCCATTCCCTCCTGTCCCATTACTACAAGTCCTTGTAAAAAGTCTTGTAAAAATGACTGGAAATTAACACAATTATTGTCACCACTCCTAATACATAAACTTAGAGGCAAATATTTGTTACATATGGTGGAGAAAACGTTCTATGTACAATGCTGGCATGCAAACTGTTATGGGAAAACTCTGCTCATTTAAACAAGAGCTGGAATTTGCCTCATGTTTAAGGAAATACAGGCAAATATCTGATGAGGAAAAATGTGATGAAATGATCTGCATTAAACATCTGCCATCTTTAGTGCCCCAGCACAGAGGCAGGCAGCCCCGCAGCAGTAGCGCTGCTCGCACGACAGGGCAGAATGTTAACGCTCCCCAGTGAACCTCCCCTCAGTATCCCTTCGTCTTCCTAAGGGACAGGGGTGGCTTGGGGCTGAGGCACTGGCCTCAGATCCTGGGTATCAGGGGTTTGTTCTCATCCTGAAGCTAAGGCTTCCTGTGGGACCTGGGTCAGTCCCTCAGCCCCGCGTACCTCTGCTGCCAATCCCCAACAAGGAAATTGCTTTTCCTTCTGCCCTACCGTGTTGTGGAGATATCTTCATTAATGCCTGGGAAGTGCTTTGACTTCAATGACAGCAAGAAAAGAAAATCCTAAATAAGACCATGGTGGTGTCTTCTCTTTCTGATTCGGGATGTGACAGCACGAGGGCACTGAGGGTTACAGCTCAAGCCTGTCGTGGGAGCTGGGCTCCTCATCCTCACCCAGACTCAGCCCAGCGCTGGCAGAAGGATTTGGCATCCACAAAAACAACTCAAGGTGCAGCTGGGAGCAGCAATGTGGGGAGCAGACTCCAAGCTCAATGACAGAGGTCACCTTCCGTCTCCCGTAGAGACAGAGTAGATCCCCATCTGTTATTTGGGCTGACCACTCCCTGCATTCCACCCCGTCCACTTCTCTGGCAAGCTTCCCAGGGCCTGGATCTTTCTTATTTGGGATAACAATGAGAAGTTATTAATTGGGTCTTTTTTCAGGTTTCCTGAGGTCCTTCCAATAGCTGTGCTGGTGGATACCACAGCCGTCCTCATCTTCAGCAGGGATGTTTTAAGCATTTCACTTGGCCAGAGACAAACCAGAGTCACCCCTGAAGCTAAGCCACAGGCTTAGGTTATGGACTGAGTTTAGTACCAGAGTGCAGAGTCTGAGCAGTAGTGGAACATACAGCTGGCAAAGTGTGAGGCAGAGGTAACCCTGAGTCACAGGGAGCCCCTGCACAATCAGAAGCACCACATTAACTCCTGAGTACCACAAAGATTGTCCAGAGAGAGGCCATGCTTCATGGTCAGGGACAGGCTTGGCCAGCCAGAGCAGCCTTTCCATTTCCTCCAAGTTTCTCTGGGTAGCAATAAGAGATGGCTCATTGGGAGGGGATCCAGCATTAATGGTGTTTTAATGAGGCCTTTCAATATACTTACAGACTAATCAGCAAATTCCACGAGGTCTGGACGCTACTTTGTCATTCCCACTACACTGAAGTCATGGTGAATACCTCTTTTATAGTCAGAGCTGTGCATTATCTGGGCCTGATGCCCTGCCAAGATGTGGCAGGTTTTGTGCCATTAGGGTACTGATGAGCCCCTTACCTGCTGAATATCCCCATGGGAAGCAAAGGGTGCACACAGCATACATCAAGGAGGTGCTGCACAGGAGACATCATGGTTTGACTCGCTTCTCCAAGGTCACTCCACTGATGCCAACTCTGAGAACATGCAGTCACCAAGTTTCTTGAATAGGACATTTCCTGTTTCCCAAGAGCCTGTGCCCAACTTCTGGAGGCAGCTTTTAGGCCAAGAGGGCTGAAGACAATAAAGTTTTGCATCTCATTACATAAACCTGGCCTGATGGGGACAGAAGTGAGGATGTTTGACAATCAGATCTGCATGAAAAGATCAAAGACCACCTGAACCCAGGCTGAGTTACCCTGTCAGGCTCTACCTTCACCTGATGACCACATTGTGCTTCCTTAAAAAGCTTTAAAAGAGCCTTTTGCTGACACCAGGGCCAAACTGTACAGGGCTGGCTGAGGAGTCACACATGTGCTGGTGCACCTGCACAGCTCATGCCCAGGCTGCCCAATTCACCTTGAGCCAGGGTAGTGACTAAGGTGCCCTATCCAAAATGAGCCTGGAGGAGAGGCAGAGATGGATCCAGGGCTGGGGCAAGGCAGAGGAGGAAGGGATGGAAACGTTACAAGCTGCTTGAACAAATTCCCCATGGCTTCCCCCTTGCACATGGGGATTGCTTGCTCTCTCCACATGCCAGGAAAGAGGCATCTCAGGAGTAGGTTGTTTCCACCAACTTCTGGTTCTTCCCACAAGAGATGGGGCTGCCTGGAAGGCAAGATTCCATACTTCCCTGCAAGCTGTATCCAGAGCACAAAGCCACTCTCACACTCCCCAGCAGGCGTTAAGAGAACACATGGCACTTGATCTTAGCACCTTGGCAGGTGGCTCCTCACCTCTAAGTGAGACTGCAGTTCTCACACACCAGCTCCCAGCCTCAGAACAGAGGCAAAGCAGCAGGAGCCCTGCTCTGCAGAGAGCTGCTGGACTGGAGGTACTGCTAGATCTGCTCCTCCTTGCCATTGTGCCTGCCTGGCCAAGGCTAAGGGATCTGTTAATGCTTGGCTGTGGGCAAGGTAGCTGCACAGCTCTGAGCTCCTGCTGCCTGCAACACAGTTTCTGCAGCTCGGTGCCACAGCTGTGCGTCATCAGGCAGGCAGTTGTCCTCAGCCTGAGCACTCTGTGTGGCTGGGACAAGAGGACGTGGAAAGCTAGTATGCCCCAGAGACTGCAGTGCACAGGATAAGGACTGGATTAAAATCTGGTCACCAGAGGTCTTAAAATGTCAGCGTAAACAAGAGGGCAGTGCTGGCGGGGCTGTGGGGAAGCTTGCTTGGGCTCATGCTGCTTAACAATAGGTTCAGTGACCTGGACAAAGAAAACCTTTACTGATAAAGCCTGCAGATTAGACACCAGCTCCTACCCTCCTGATCTCTGAAAAGAGCAACTCGCACCGACAGCTGAAAAGCTCCAAATTGCTCAGGCTGCTGCTCACAAGCAAACCCCACGCTGGTTAATACAGCTGAAAGCAAAGCTCTGCCACTGGGAGCAAAGCTTGTGGGATGCTGGAAGCATTTGGTGGGTATGGAGGAGAGCACAGTGGTCACCTCCTCCTTACAAGCTGGTGAAGCAGCTCCCAGGGCAATGCATTGATTGAGAGAAGCACCAAGAGAATGGCTCAGGGCATCCAAACCATGACGCAAAGACTATCACCTCTGTCAGGTCTCTTCCAACCTTAGTGATACTGTGATCTATTTGGCTCCTCAAAAGAGGATGGGGGGACTTGGGACACACTGATACACTGGGGTCAGAATAGTATCAGAGGGCTTCCAACCTACACCAAAATTCAATTAGTGGAAATGGAAACAAAACCAATTTAGATGGACATAATGCCACATTTTTAACAGCAACTGAAACTGGCTCCTGCAACAACTTGCTAAAGATCCCAGTGGGTTTTCAGCCTGCCAAAAAATCAAGGCTCTGTGCTTTCTACAAAACTTGCTCTTGTTCCCTTTGGAAACTTCCCTGTGGTTCCCCGAGGGAGAACAGACCCCAGGGGAGATGGCCACAGCTTGCCAGCATCCGGGGCTCTCCCAGGCTGGATTCCCCACTTCCATTACTGACACACACCACCGTGGGCTCCTCTTTGAAGAGGAGGTTTCTGACCTGTACATTCTTCCCAGAAGCTCCCTGATGTTCAAAGCACCTTGCTGACAGACAGGCAGGTGTGCCTGTGACAGTGGCCTCCCCAAACCCAGCACGGGGTAGGGGGTGGGGGGAGAGCAGCCCCCGCAACAGAGCCCTAGGCAAGGCATGGGGGAGGACTCTACGCCCAGCTGTGACATTTCCTTTCACCTATACCTGTACAGCTGTTTCCTACAGGGCTGCAGCCTCGAGTGAGATGTGTGAGGCTTCTGTAGGTGCTTGGGAACAAGATGGAACAGAAATGCTTCACACCTGGCCCCAAAATTACAGCACGCTGGACGGTGGCCAACATCAACTGGCAGAGTACCAGTTGCAATGGACATCAATTAAGCTGCCTGTCATCCTCAGACTGCAGGCTCTGCTCTCTGCGATCCGCAGCGCTCCTTAAGCCTTCAGCAGCACCAGCGCTGGAGTTTTCCAGATGGGATCATTTCCTTCAGATTCCACTCAATAGATTTATTGCAGCTTCTTTTTTTTTTTCTTCTTTCTTTTTTTTAAGCCCCCCCTTCCCCTCCTCTTTTAAGAGCCTGAACTATTATTCCACATTGCAGATTTCTCCAGGGCTGTTATTTAGTGTCCTTGTGCAGTGCTAGGGCTTGTTTGCCATGAGCTCTCCCTTCACCTTCAGCTGGAGAAATGCAGTTTTAAAGAATATGCTCCAATTCCTCTTAGCTTAAAGAGGGATTAAAAATTAAGACTGAAATCCCTCTGGAAGATGCCCTGCAGAGCTCTAGGAGATGCAGTAGCAGTCCCTAGGACAGCACTCATATCCACTTCCAGGAAGCTATGGCTAAAACAGCACAATGGACACCAGTGTACCCTCCTCTGCCACCCAAATCTGGGGACACAGATGCAGCTTCATGCTTCCCACTATGCTAACAACACCTGACAAAGGCACAGAGAGGCTCCCATGGTGCCCACACAGTCTCTGGCACTTGTGGTTCGAGGAAATGCTGAGGAGGGATGAGGAGTTCAAAGCAGGTGATGTCCTGCATGCTACCTTCATGGTGGCATATAATCCACCCTCTACTCCATCACCCAATGACATCATCTTCCAACATGGCCCATAATTTAGCCTAATTGCCTTTTACAATCCAAAGGCACCACATGAAAGGGAAGGTCGAGGCTGGGATGGAGTTCAGATACTGGTCAGAAAATGTAAACATCTCTAACTGCCGCTGCGGGGCTGCCATCTCCTGCCAAGTCCCCGCTCCGAGCAGGGCTGCCTGTGGCAGGGATCTTTCAGTGCTTGTTTGGAAACCAAGGCAGGCAGGGGTGGAAGGAGTTTTTCAAAGATGACTCCTCCCTGGACTCTCCAACTTGGGGCTCCGATCTCTGCTCACAGTTTCCCTTTTCCTCTCTGGATCAAACTCTGAGCTGGAAGCTCTTGCTCTCATGGGCTGAGTGCATTTGCCTGCCAGCTGGAGGGAGATGCTCCAAGGCTATGGAATGGGAATATGGAAAGGATGCTGAGAAAAGTTACATTTGCTCACTGGGGTTTTCTCTGTGCTTACAAAATGTTTGTGCTCTCAGAATCCTGGTCTTAGAAACATAGAATCATTTTGGTTGGAAGAGACACTTAAGATCATCAAGTTCAACCATTAACCCAGCACTGCCAGGTCACCACTAAACCATGTCTCTCAGCACCACATCTTCCTGGCTTTTCAGTCCCTCCAGGGATGGGGACTCCACCATTTCCCTGGGCAGCCTGGGACAGGACTTGACAACCCTGTGAGGAAGACATTTTTCCTAATGTCCAATCTAAACCCACCCCTGGTACTACTTGAGGCCACTCCCTCTTGTCCTATTGCTTGTTACCTGGTAGAAGAAACCAAATGACACCTGGCTCCAACTTCCTCTCAGGGGGTTGTAGAGAGCAAGAAGATCTCCCCAGATCTGCCAGGGTAAACAACCCCATTTCCCTCAGCCACTCCTCGTAAGGCCTGTGCTTTTCCTTCTTGCTACCCTTCCCCTGATGCCTTGCAAGAAGTCCTCCCAGAATCACTGCAGCACAGCCATTTTAATGTGGATTTCATCCCTGGCATCCCAGGAGTTGTTAGGTCTTGGAAAGGACAAAGCCTCTGGTCATTCCAACAGCTATTCCCCCATGCTTTTCAAACCTGGAGCTCCCTTTCCAAGAGGCATCACACATGACTACACATTGCCAAAAGAGATCTCCAAGTCCAAAGACGACTGAAATGCCCTAAGAAAGAGAATAACATGACAGGACTAATTTTAGCCCAAGTCTAAGCAATTAGCTCCTAAGTAGCTAACCCAAAGACTATTAGCTCTGTAAATCTAGAGCATATTGGGGCAACTAGAGAGAGGGTCAAATCTGGACTGCCCACCTGGGCTGGACAGTACAGAGGGAAGAGATTTGTGTTGTCTACGGAGGACAAAGCTTGGATTTTAGGCTCTCTGAACTCACAGGTGAGAAGTGAAAATAGCAAGAAGCAAGCACTTGTGACAAAATGAAGGGCACCAAGTGTAGGAAGCTAACTGCCCACCCTGGAGCTGGAGGAGCCATGCAGTACCCAGTTTGCAGGCCTGGGGAAGCAAAGCAGTGCTGGTTATTTCTTGGAGCTGCGCATTTCAGGGCTTTCATTTGCCTGGTGAGGTGAGACAGGGTTGAGACTAGCTGAGTGGTGAGTATCTGAGCCAGGCCACTCCATGCATAAGCATGCACATGAAGGGGAAAAAAAACAAGAAAAAGTGGTTTTCTGTTTGAGAGGAGGGACCCAGAGTGACTAGCCCTATAAGCACATGTATTAATCATGCACCGTCTGGTTTTAATCCACACACTGCTGATCCTGCGTCTCACTGTATTGTTATCAGGGGAAGGAGTATTTCTCCTCAATCTTATTCACCAGCCAAAAGCCTGAAAATGCAAAAAACACATTTGTGAAGTGCCTTCCCAAGGACCCTGGGCCCCGGACCTGGTGAGCTGGGGCTGCTGCCTTTTTATTGGCGTTTAAAAACCTTTTATTAACGTGTGTCAGGGCTGGGGGAGGAGAGAGAGGCTCTGGTTTCAGGACCCCCCATGCAGAGAGGTTTATTGTGGGAAGGGACATTAACACTTTCTCCTCCATATCTCCCTGGCTGGGGCACGTGACAGAGCGTGCACTGCAGGCAGAGCCTCCGGTGATGGACACGTTGCAGGGATGAGGGCAGTCAGCAATGCCATGTGCCTGCACAGAGCAGAAGGATCTTCCTGCTCTGTGTGGTGCTGAGCAATCTGTAGCCCTCTTCCGGCCCTGCCACCAGCTCCATGGGGGTCACTGCTGAGCAGGATGCTCATGAGACAAGAGGATTCAGTGAGTGCTGAGAAAGCCAGGCTCCCAGGGCTGCACAAGAACAGACCCACACACAGCTCAGATGCACCCTCACCAGGACTTGCTAATTTAACCTCACCGTGACCCAAGCGCTTCCCATCACAAGTCCCTCACAGCATCGCCACAAACCACCTGACGAGTCCACAGTTGCTGCCTTCCTTCTCCCTCTCCTTGAGCCTTACACTCAGCCACACTGCCGTTCCCTGCTCCTGCCTCGGGTACAAGGCTGGGTGAGTGAGGTCCTGGCACTGTCTCCTTCAGCTGCAAACGCTGCAGACAGTCTGACAGCTCAGGCACCAGGCTGCATAGTTTGCTGTTGACTGGCACGTTCGATGGTGTTCCATCACACAAGCTGCAATGGATATCTGCCCAACATACGCCCAGGAAAACATCACCAAGTTATGCTCACCCCGGAGCCAGCTTTTGTTGGTTACAGCTTCAATGACAGTGCAAGAGACGATGGGAAGCGCTAAGTGTCACACTGGCTCCAGCAGGAATCCAAATGCACAGCTTCGTGGCAACGAACCGAGTCAGAACATTTTCACTCAAAACAAGAGACAGGCCAAATGCTCAAGAACTTGCTGAGAAACTCTGGCTGAGTACTGCACTTCATCTGCTAAATGGGATGTGGAGAACAAAAAGAAGTGGGAAGAGCAGTGTTTGTCTTATATAGCTTACAAAACAACCATCCTCTTGGTAGAGCAAATAATCTAACACCATTTTAAGCTCAAAAGTCCCCAGTTGTTGCCTTTCCACAGATTCGTTTCCTCTGAAATGCTACAAATTCATCAAAAAGCAATGGTGCAAAAGCATGGGGTAAGGGTTTGGAGCATCAGCAAGCAAAGGGAAATATCATCCTTGTAGGAAAAAGCCAACTGCCTCTTCCCAGCCATGCAAATGATAGGAGAGGTGCTACAGCAAGCTTCCCAGAGCCACTTTGGCATACTGGAACCCCTCCCTCAGAGCCACTCTGGCATACTAGAACCCTCCTCCCAGGCAACAAGACATTCACAGGGTGCCATAAAAAGAGCAGTGCACTTTCTTTGCCTCTACAGCAAAGAACTGTCAGGAACTTCTGGTGTTGTCTCCTCCCTGGAGGTGTTCAAGGCCAGGTTGGATGAGGCCTTGTGCAGCCAAGTATAGTGAGAAGCATCCCTGCACATGGTGGGGAGCTTGGAGCAGATGATCTCTAAGGTCCCTACCAACCTAAGCCATTCTATGAAAACTGGGCCAAGACTGAGAACACAGAGAAAGAAATTGGGTGCAGAAAAATAACTCCTGCAAAAAAGCAATGCAAAATCAGTATGGGCTTGCACAGTTCTCACTGCACACTTCTCACCTGCCTGCAGCTCAATCAGCAACCAAAAAGGAGCACAGGAATGAGGAAGTGCCTGCAACACGGCTGGATGGCCACATTCAGACAGAATGCTCTGTTGAAGAGCCTGATTGAGGCTCAGGGATACAGATTCCCTCATGCCACGATGGACATGGCACCCTTCCTCAGCAAAAAGCCCAGAGATGCATTGGCTGAGGAGTCAGCTTCATCTGGGCTCTGCATGCCAAAAGGCAGGGCAGAGAGCAGACCACAGAACTGCCTAGATTGGAAAAGACCTTTAAGATCACCAAGTCCAATCATTAACCGAACTCTGACAAGTCCTTCACTAAACCATCTCCCTGAGCACTGTGCCTACACAATTCTTAAATACCTCCAGGGATGGAAGATGGTGGGCTGGGAACTGCACACAAGGATGACCTGGTTCAGCTGGACTGGGAGCTTCTTTGCAGGGAATTGTCTATCTTGCTCATGGCCATTTGTGAAAGGCGTTTGGGTTCACAGCACTCAGTCTTACCTTCCTGGCTTGGTCTGTTCTGCCTTCTACAACACCCTGCTTCTGAAGAGTCAAAAAATTTCCTTCATTAACCCTGCAGAAGTAGAAGGCTCATGGAACAAGGCAGTCATTTGTAGTGATGCAGGTGCCACTCTACTCCCTGTCTACATCATTACTGAATCACAGAAAATGGGGTAGGAGCATCCAAAGAGGTCACATTGCCTCCTTTTCCAAAGCATTCACCTTTACCCAAGCTGCACCTCACAGAACCACCCAGCCTGCTTTTAAACATCTCCAAGGCTGAAGAGTTTCTGCAGAATGGCTCAGGAAGCTGCTTTCAAGTGCTTAACTACCCAAAGGCATGAAGCTTTTCCTAAAGTCTTGTCCTCTTCTATTTTGCTGCAATTTATGCCCATTCCTTCCTGTGCTTTTCAGCAGGGAGCTGGAGGACAGTTTGTTCTCCTCTCTGCAGCAGCTTACTGAATTTTCCCCGAATTTCCTCTAGACTAAAAAGCCCCAGCTCTGCCAGTCCCTTCTTGGAAGTCAAGCTTTTGAGATCTCTGCTCTATCTCACTGCTCTCCCTGTAATCCTCTTGATTGTCTGTATACTTATTGCTTCACCAGTCTGACCATTAATGGTTACTACTGGATTGAGGAGAGACCTTGCAGAACCCTTTGCTTCTGCTCAAGTGTGTCCTGACTAGAGCTGGTACCAGAGAGTTCCTTTGCCTACCTCAGTATGATGTGTTTGGTGTGTAAAGCAAGGACCAGAAGATGGAATGACACAGCTGGCACAGGACAGGAGCTCAGACCTGCACAAACCTGAGCAAGCACCCCAGCCTGCTAGGTGGGATTGTGGTTCCAAGGTCAGCTACTGTCAAACCAAGCAAGACCTACAGAGGTGGCAAAAAATCAACAAAAAACAACCCAGAAAGAAAGGGAGGGCCAGACGCAGTTAGGCCTCCTCCTCTCTGTGGTCTGTGTTGCCCTCCCAGCAGGGCTGAGCTGGTATCACTGTGCCTGGTAACCCCAGATGTTTGCTGAGCTGCAAAGGGCTCCAGCTCCTGCCAGTGGTGTTGTAGTTTCTTTATAAAGCACCAGAGGCAAAGGGAGCCAGGACAGTGAGCAAACTCAGCTCAAAAGCTCATGTGTAGCTCTAGCACACGGACACTGCTCTTTTACACAGGAGTGCAAGTGCCTGGCAGGGCAGGTAGATGGCACTCCGAATAAACCAGAGTGTGGTTAGAGGAGACAGAGTTCAGGGAATATCAACCCCCTCCTACAAGTTATGGGGAGCTGCTCTGCCATCCTACCTGCCTGCTTCAGGCTCTGATTTGTGGCTGCTGGGTAAAGAGTCTCTGTGGAGAGAGTGGGGCACTGGGACTGTTCCCAGCAGAACCTCAGTGAGGCCACAATGTACACCAGGCAAACAGGCTCCCTTAGGGCAGCAATGGCAACTGCACTGTTTGCTATTGCAATCCCTTCAAAGACAGCCCTGAAAATCCCTTTTTCCACAGTGACTTCCTGTACTAAGGTGATTGCCCAAAGTGGAAGAGCTCTCAGTTTTACTGGGAGCCTGTGCCCCTCTGCCATGGGCAGTGCTGTGAGCATGGGCTGGGCCGGGCCAGGCAGACAGAGAAGTGAAAGAGAAATCTGCACCTCCTGGGTCCCTTTGTGACAAAGGTCCTGGATTTCTCACTGTCATTTCAGGAAAAAGTCAAGAAGAAGTGGCACATGGGAAGGCAACGCTGCCACTGCTACATGCAAGCTCTCCACAGAACTCAGCCTCTGCACCTCCACTTCTCTGGCTGCACCAAGCGCTCGGGGAGGCAGCGCCGCAGCGTCCTGGCTGAGCAGCGGCGCTGGGGCTGTGATTGTGCCTCCAAGCAGGAAACTGTTGAGAGCCACTCTCATCCTGCCGTGCCTCCACGGGCATGCAAAACAAATGCCATTGTGCCTCTCCCACCCTCCCCCCCCCAGGTTTAGACACGTTATCCAAGTGCAGTCCCCAGGTCCCTCCTGGCCAGGTGGTGGCAGAGAGCAGACCCAAAACCCCACATCAACAAGGGAACTGATTTCATTATTCTAAAAACAAACAGCCAAAGGAAAGTTCAGGCTAGAATGGGCTCCTAGAGCAAAGAAAGGAAAATAGAGAGCGGGCAGTGGGGAATGCTTCATATTCCTAAAAGCCTTTTGTACGTTAACACATGGTGTCTGCTTCTCTCTAGTCACCTATTTATCACTCTCCTCTTTAGAGAAGGAAAAAAGTCCTGGCTGCCTTCCTAAGGCAGAGTTTTGTGGCCGGGGGGAGGGGGAGGGTGCTTTAAGCATGATGCAAACCATTTGGAGTGCACTGAGAGCACTGCCAACACAAGCTGCACTATTTAAACAAGTGAGGAAATGATCGTATATACAACATGCCAGCGAGCACACACACACCAGAGGAAGTCGAGAGGGGTTTTCATGACACAGAGCTGGATGTCAGCGGCTGAAAGGTCGATATTTTCCCTTAACACCCTTCTCAATGACTTAATCGTGTTCCGTTTGCACAGAAAACTTCCCAAGAATAAAAGTCTGGAGGAATCGAGGGGGGATGTTTGGCCTACTGCTGACCTTGTCCGAGGTCCTCTCCACGTAGCAGGGCTCCTGGGGGGCGACCAGCAGGGGAATGAAGCCCGAGAGCAGTCGATCCTCTTCCAGGCTAAGCAGGGCAAGGTCGTCATCTGGGTCCTTGTACAAGGGCACCTCCGACTGATTCACTGTGGTCAGTATGTTACAGAAGTCAGCCAGCGTCGCCCACACATCTACTGAGACCCTGGGAGAACGAGGAGAGACGTGAGCAATGCGGGGCTGGAATGCATTGGGAGTTGCCTGCAATGCTGCAGCGAATACCAGAGAGGTGAGGCGAGGCCAGGCAAGGCACCACTAACCTACCCCACTGGGAGGGCTCCGGCCACAGCTGCGCTGGCACTGAAGCCAGGAGGGCTCGCAACCCTCGCCCGCCAGCGCTGACACCGGCCACCCCGTCCGCCCCCCTGCACCGGGAGGGCTCCCAGGATCTTGTCCTTCCCACTGCTCTGCCCTCCTCTGCCCGCTCCTGAGCCAGCACATGTGCGGGAAGCAGCTTCCCTGGGCAGCGCCGGCAGGAACCCAGCACGTTCCAGATGGGAGAAATACTGCTTGTTACTCAATTTGAAAGCCTGCAGGGAGGACAGGCTGAACTCCTGCACTGCTGTCAGGGCAAAAGATGCACCCTGGGGGCTTCAGCCTGGCTCAGGCAGCTCCAGCCCAGCCCAGGGCACCTTCTTTCCTTCTGCTGCAACCACGTGCTGCAGCCACACTCAGAAGCAGAGAGACTTTCTTCAGTTAACCCCCCATCCACAGGGGGTTAAGCCATGTTTTGCTTCTGGCCACATTTTCAACACTCAAGACTGACCTGCAGAGCTGCCTCCGCAGTGTCTCACCTTCGTGGAGTGGCAGCGATGTGTGGGGAGCCAGGTGTGAACACGAAGCCACCAGCAGCCCTGGACCACTCTCTGCACATCCCTGTCACTTCCTCATTGCTGAGCACACCCTGAGGAGGGCCCAGCACCCCAGAGGGTCAGCTCAGGAAAGCATCAAGCACTGAAGCACTGCAGCTGACTAGGCGGCCTCATACTGCATTTCTACCTCCTGTTTCTACAAGCACTTCAGACTGGAGATTTTTAGTACTCTAATTGGGACAAAAGCAAGGAACAGGAGAAACTTGGGCTGATCTTCCTCTGGTGGCAGTAAGGAGGGCTGCTCCTCCACCCCACCTCCGAGGCACCGAAAAGCGTAGGCAGGCAAACCAACATCACCAGGGGCGCAGCAGTGACCAGTGCAGCCCAAAGCAGCCCAGGGCTGGAGGGAGGCCCCCTGCTCTTTGAACTGCTCCAGGTGGACAGAGTCTGCACTCAGTTATTTACGGGAATCAATGTACCAGGAAAGCACACTGAAATGAAACATCTTGTTTTCAAGAGCGTCCTGGGAGCCAGGCAGAATGAGGAGCCATTAATCAAAGCCCGGCACATAATCAGCACACATGCACCGCAGAGTCGCCCACGTCCCTAAGCCAGCCCCAGCCTGCACGCCGCAGAGGAGGAGAGGTCCTTCAAAACCCTCTGGGTACCCACACCAGGAGCTGGGTTCATTCACAAAGCTCTGTTCGCTTGGCTCAGCCAGGTCTGGCTGTCAGAAATGTTTAAATATGGAAAAAAATAAACAGTTGCAACACGTTTTTCGGAGGGATCTGTCCGAGGCCCTTTGTGATGTAATGGGAAACGCTGCGTTTGTGCTACCAGCTGGAAAATAAACAGAGCTGCGAGGGTTAAAAGGAACTGAACTTTCCACGACCCCTATCTGCAAAAGAAGAAAATAATAAGAGGAATGATCCACTGCCCCACAGCCCTGATAGTTTATCCTCCGGCCCGGGCTGCAGAGACAAGCACCGGATGTGATAGGGCTGCTCTGGGCCACCTCCAAGGCGAGCTCTGCCCATGGGAGATGCACAGGCTTGGGAGGCTCAGCCCTCCCCCAGTGCCCTGCTGGCAACTGGGCTCGGCTGCCTGAGTCCGGTCACATAGCACTGGTGGGGCCCCGCCAGCGCGGGCTGCGATGAGGACTCGGCTTGGATGAAGGAGGTGCAGAAGCTGCAGACATCAGCAGGGGAGAGGAAACGGCGAGAAAGTGCCTGCAACTGCTGGGGAATGAGCGCATGGGGCTAATGGGGACAGGCACCGATGCAAAGGATGCTCCCGAGGGGCTGAGACAGCCAGGTGCACGGGGCCAGAGTCGAGGAGAAGGGAAAGAAACAGATTGCAGAGACCTCCTCTGTATTCCCCAAGAAGCAGAGCTGCAGGCAGGGGGTGGAGATGACCGGTGAGGGTGGGAGGGAGGCAGCAGTAGTATGCTGGGCAGGACTGAGATCCACAGCAGGACAGGGGTGGTAGTGGGGTGAAGGAGCAGCACAGATTAAGTACAATGAACCATGTCTCTCCATGGGAGGGAAAAACACCATGTGAGCAGTCACCAAGCTGACACTGCTAACATCCTCAGAGCCACCATCAAAGCAGTCCCCTCTGCTCTCCCCCCACAGCTGCCGCTCCTCAGCCCCTCCAGCAGCACTGCCAGGCCGAGCAACCCTACACTACCCCCTGAGCATGAGAACAATCCCTGTCACTTTATCCCCTTCATCCCCAGCTCCCTACAGCTTCACTGTGCCTTGCCTGTATCTGTCATTTGTACTGGACATGTCACGTTACTACCCTGGACTTCCTTCAGCCAAATCACAGACTGGTGGCTGCCTGGGTAGCAAGAACTTGCTGCAAAGCAACCCTGAGCAGCTCTGCAGCAGTGCCTTGGCAGCTGGGCAAGCACCCTCTCACATGCAGAACCCTGCAGAGCCTTCAAAAAACCAACAAAGAAGGTGGTCTTGGTGTTTCTGCTGTGGTTTTCTCCTGCAGCACAGGGAGAGCACTGCAGAGAGTGTCTGACAATTTTCTGACTTCCCCTTGGGTGCTGCTCCTCTGCAGCACATCTCCAAGCACTGGCACCACCAAGATCATTTACCAGCTGCTACTCACCAGCAAAGCCAGCAAGTGCTAACAGCTCATGCCAAAACCATATGGCCTCATGGATCTCCTGCTGGGATGGGCACTAGCCCTAGAAGGCTGCAAAACACCTGGGAGCCCTTTCAGGCTCTCTTCTCACTGCTTCTTCCCAGGACCACACCATGGTCACCTCCAGGTGTTTCTGGCTTATATCACCCAACAGCACCGCAGTGCTAGAGCCTCTCTGGAAAGCTATGGCAGGCCCAGGTGCCTGGACACACTGCATATGCACAGTGCCACAGTTTCAGCATCTCTCTGCGGAGGGAGGCCCTGAGTTACAGACACCGAGC
Organism: Melanerpes formicivorus; assembly: GCF_026170545.1. Taxonomy (NCBI): domain Eukaryota; kingdom Metazoa; phylum Chordata; class Aves; order Piciformes; family Picidae; genus Melanerpes; species Melanerpes formicivorus. The sequence continues at coordinate 4,654,984 of NW_027142381.1, read as the reverse complement.
CCAGGCCCACAGCTCCCAGGTACAGGGATGAGGCTCCCAGAGCTTTCAAGCAAGGAAGCAAGCAGGGGGTGAGCTCGAGGTCTTTCCTCAGAACGGGGGTTCATTCACTTCCCCACAGACACATTTACATTTGCTTATTCCACTAGGACAGGAAAAAAAAATACGAGTTAATTTCTTTTTTATTGCCTCAGGATTCCAGGTTTAATGTAGCTGTCAGTGTGAGCGCAGCCCAGCTGCAGGCCGACAGGACGCAGCCCGGCCGGGACAGCGCCGCGCCCGCACGCAGCCGGCTGGGGACGGGGATGGCTCCTGGCAAACATGGATGGATGGATGGATGGATGCCCACGGTGGGCATTTGTCACCACGAGGCAAAAAGCGCCACGCTGGAGCGTGGGGAAAGCAGAAGGTGCCAGGGCAAGCCTGGCGCTCACCAACTCCCCGCCGGCTGCCGTGCTCTGGCGTGGGCCACCATCTTCACCGGGGGCGCGGGCTGCCTGGTGATTAATATCAAGCACAATGACCCCATGTTACAAGCCTGCGGGGGCCTGTGGAGGTGGCCATTTCCTGTGTAATACCAGCTTGTTTAAACACTAACAGTCAAACTCCACAGCTGCAGAACAAACCCGGAAAGCGCGGCACAGAAGAAGCCCTGCATTGTGTTCCCTGGCCGCCGAGAGCTGAGCAGCCCTGCAGATGCCAAACACCTCAGGCTTGAGTGCTCCTGGGGCTAGGCAGTGGGCACCCACCAGCTCCCTGTGCCCACCCCAGCTCCTGCCGTGCTGCACTAAACCCTCTGCATCCTCTTCCTGGGTTTCCTCTCTCCCAGCTGCCAAACTACAGGCAGCTCCTCAGCAAGGAACAAAAGGGGTTGGTGGCGGGAGCTCTTCCTAAAAGGTGTTCACCAACCTTGCCCTGGACTCAGACACAGCTGCCCAGAGTGGGGATGAGGTGGTCGTGGTCCCTTTGCCCCCAGTCACCAATGATTCCACTCACCCTGCATTCAGTACCTTTGGCCAACTGGGCATCCATAAACCCATCCCTCTCCTGAGAAACCTGCCTTCAGAGTTAGAAGGATGCTTTCCTCCCTGGGAGAGGTGCAGACTCTGCTTCACCACAGCCCTCTTTTCCACAGAGCCTTTTGGCTTCTGCTTCACTTGACTTTACCTTCATTCTCAGCCAGGTTTACACTACTGAGACACCTCTGAATCCTCACTTTGATGTCTCGATAGGGAAGCTTTGGTGGCCAGAATTACTAACTAAGACTGAGATCTGCAAAAGGGATTTTCCATTTAGTCTTCAGCAAACTCCAGCAAGATCTTGGCACCCCCATCCAAGACTCTGTCCATCTCTCCCAGTGGGAGCTGCCATCTCAGTGACACTTCTCCACAAGAGCGATGTGATGAGAGCGATCTGGCAGATCTCTCTGGGAAGGTAAGCTCCAGAATGTGCTCAGAGCTTTTGGATTTAATTTAATACTTGGTTTAAATTAACCATTTTTAAATGCTTGCAGACAGTCTCCACAAACTGAGAGAGGCCCTTTGCTCCAGCATGGAAGGAGCAGAGATTCACCAGGGTCAGCCCTGTGGCAGTTTGTCTGTCTAGCCAGTGGCTTGCCCATTGATTCTTGTGCTTTGTTTAGCAATAAATTCATTGCAGTAACAAAGTACACCAAGAAGCAGCTTTGCTCTCCTGTGCTCAGCCCTCTTCAGCCATCTGAGCTCTTCAGCCATATGGCCTAAAAGGAGATGGCATCACTTGAATGACAGCAGCCTTCCTGGAGGTCTGCCTTTCACCTCCTCTGCTGTTAATATCTCTGCCTTCGGAGATCCATCTAGGTCTCCTCTCCCTAGGACTCCCTTCTTTTACTCCCTAGACTCTGCAAATTACTCCTGGGGACAGACAGCTGCTATGAAAGACACTGCTCCAGCCCTGTTGCAAAGCAATGTCACTGCTTTAATTGACCAACTGCTTAGAGCTCAATGTAACATTCATGAAACACACCAAAAGAAATTAATTTTAAGATGCAGAAGTGACTGCTGGTACTGCTGAAGACCTGGGAACACTGGCCCAGACACACAATCTCCAAGCCACAGGGCACTGTGGATCTGAAGCAGAGATGTCCACAGTGAGGTTTAGCTCCTGTCGCGGAAACACCCAAAAAAAGAGCCACAGAAAGCTCACCAAGCCCCTCTCCCAAACAGGCAGAGATGAAAGACTCCTCCACCTCTCAGGTACAGCAGTTCCAAGAGAGGGATCTATGCAGCCTGTCACCTCTCTATGGCCTTTTGGCCTGCAAACATGCCCCAGTGTGTCCCCTAAGCCCTGGTGATGGTGCAGGTGTGGCTCAGAGCTGGATGCGTGCACTAGACCAAGGAGACTGATTCCGAGGAAAGGGATAGCTTCTCATTCAGGTTGAATTGGGGACCACTGAAACCCCAGCTTAGCAGAGGATCCCTGCCAGGAGCTGGAGTTCACTCCCAACCCCCCATCAAGAGCAAAGCCCTGAAGACACAGCCTCCTGTGCCTCCCATCCCACTCCACAGAGCCCACTCCTGCACAGCTCGCAGCCGCAGGCTGGGTTTCGGCAGCGCTCACCCCTCACACCTTTCCCTCCTCCTCTGTCCAAGGGGAAAGCAGAGAGCTGAGGAATTTGGTGTGGGCCTTTTTCTTTTTTCCCCCTCTTTTTTTTTTTATTGTAAGGACTCAAATCCAGCAGTGTGATAAATGCATCCGAGCTACAATTAGGAAGATATATAGCATCAGAACGCGAAGGTCTGGGCAGCGTGGTGAAACGCGGGCTCTCCAGAGCCCCAGCTATGTTTCCCATTATGTAACCCTGGTCATGGGCAGACAGCCAGACTCCAAATGAAAAAGAGACTCTGGCTTGGCACCGTTTCTATTTTCCTATCCTCATTCGGGGTCAGCGCAGTGTCATACAGCTGCAGAGAAAGCTCTGGGGATTAAACCTGGGAAAGACTCCAAGACCAGGACCCGGGTTCAAGTACCAGCTGAAAGCAATAAACCAACTGCCACAGCTGGGCTGAGTTTAGACGTTCTCAAAGTCCCCCAGCTCTCTGCCTTGCTAAGAACGAGTGATCATGAACATGGCGAACGCAGCGTGAGCAGAGGCCTTGGGCTGTAGAGCCCTGGCCCTAGGCTCTGGCAGAGTCTTGACAAGCTGCCCTGCTGGCCCTGAGCCCAGGCCGTCATTCTGGCAGCAGCACTGGCCCTGGACAAGCTGCACTTTGATGCAAGCTCTGGGCCAGGCCCAGTGGGCTGCCAGGTGGGTATGGGGCCTGGCTTTTCCAGAAGCTTTAGCACATTCATGGCATCCTTGCAGGGTGCTTCAGTGCTTTTTCACTGTCCCTCTTCTGTGCCCATGCCATCATGAGGGACAATTAAACCGATGGTTCCAGAGCACCGGGAGAGGGATTCATTGTGTTCAACCAACTTCTCCAATGGCACTGCCAGGGACCTTGCAGCATGTCCCAGTGCTGTGAGGCAGTGCACGTGTGAAATGGCACAGGCCGTTCTGCAACTTGGCATCTGCACTTGCTCCTTGCAAGCTCTCCCTGCTCCTGAGCTCACCCTGCCCATAAACCTTGGCTTACTCCAGCACGCCTGCTGCTCTGACCCATGTTTTACTTCTAAACTTCTTTGAAGCTGCTCCTATCTAAACCCCAGCACTTGGTGACTCTACCTGGTTACCGAGCGGCACCCAGCCAGGCAGCAGGCTTGTGTCAATAGAGAGCTGAAACAGTAACCCAGGGCTCCCTTTTCCTTTCCCACCTCCACGGAAAACGTTGGAAGTTCCAGGTCATGCCCAAGATTGGAGCTGCTTCCCTGTTCCTCATCACTACCCACACCTCCAGAGAAGCTCAGCTGCTGCTGTTGCAGTCTCAGACCACCAACTCCTGGCCATGTAATGCTGAGTCAGGACAAGAGGACTAATCCTGTCTCCTTGCCATGGGTAAGACAGATGCTCCTGGTGAACCAAAGAACAGGAAGGAACTGGGACACAAGGGGCTGCTCAGCCACACTCCATGGAGACAGCAAGGTGGGGAAGCGCTTGGGCCTCTACCACAAGATGAAGACCCTCGTTTCTCCACTGAGTAGGCCAGGATCTCGTGTAGTAGAGCCCCACAGCCCATGCCCACCACTCCCCAAATATCCACACCATCACCACCACTTTCTGCCTCAACAGGGGACAAGCCAGAGCCCGCACCTGCTGCTCCAGGGGACACAGCGCCATGCCCTGCAGGAGAGCCAGGCAGCCTGTCCCGGGGCCGGCGCCGAGCGCTGGCTGCGTGAACCCCATCAGAAATTCCATCTCGAGGCTGCCCCTGGCCAAGGGCTCGGCGGCTCCCCGCGCAGGCAGCGCGAGGGGAAGGGGGGATTGGTGCAACGCGCGCTCACGTGACGGATCCCGGTTGGAGTTCCTGCCCAAAGATGGGCAGCAGTTCACATGAGCAGGCAGCGGTCCCACACCGAGCAGCCGACAAACAGAAAACAGACTCCATCTCCACAAAATGAGGCCCAGAACTTCCTGTGTGAGATTTCCATTTCCTCAGCCAAATGAAAAAGAACTGGAGTAAGAGGCAATAAACTAGGAGAGCAGGACTGGACCTGACGCACGGAGCGGGGACCCATTAATGGTTAAGCCACTTTGCTGGATTACTCCTAATGCGCCTTCCCATCACCCCGGGTTCTGGCTCCTTTGGATTAACAATAAGACGTGATTTCAGGCTCTGGATCCGGAGTACCGGAGGCAGATGGAAAATCCTGCGGGAAAGCAGCTTCGGAGCATGCTCAGACGCTGTTTCGCATACTCCATACTTGGCCTCTCCGCTTGGGTTTCTGTCCAAAAATATGCAAATTGCCTAGTCCGCAGTACAGACTAACGGGCTGGAACCAGCCAGCTCAGGAGATTAACCCTTGGGTGCGTTGCAGGGGTAGAGACAAGCTGTTTCTGAAGCATAAGGTGACTTTTAGAGCTCCAGGAACATGCATGTTGCTCCTGCCTAGCCCAGCCTGACCAGGATTGCCTTGATTCAGTCATAAAATAGGCAACAAAATGCTGATGCTGGAAGTGGATTTCCCTCTCGCAGAGAGGAAGGCCCTGCCTGTTTGAGCTGGCTGGGTCAGCACAGCACGTAAAGGAGACGTAGCCCAACAAAAGCAGACACACAGCCTAAGCAGAAGGCAAAAATCCAGCTCATGGGCCATCTCCTAGCACATGGAAGCAAAAGGCATCAGCCAAGCTCCGTCAAAGACACTTCAGCCCCACCCAAGCATCAGTGAAGCAGTCACTATGCCACTAAGGGTGACAAGCCCCCCATGAACATCCCCTGCAGTGAGCCTCTCCAGGGTGCTCAGGGCAGAGTGCCACAGCCAGGAGTAAGCATGAGAAAGGTGACACAAGGAGCTCAGGGAGGCAGTGGACACCAGAAGACAGACCAGAGGATGAACGTACTGTTTGGGGAGCTCAAGAGAGGTCGGAGGAGGATTCCAGGTGTCCGGGTGGCCAAGCATCCAGTCTGACCAGACCTTCAGGCTAGGGAGCAGCTCCTTCAGGTCCTGGGGCAAGGCAGAGACCTTGATCTCGTCCTCATCATCCTCCTGCTCCACCTCCCGTGACTGAGCTGCAAAAACAAGATGTGTGAGCTAGGAAGCTCACCACAGCCAGTAGCCAGGCTCAGGCAGGGACTGGGAATGGACAACACAGATCCCAACATTCCAGCCTTGGACACACAAAGAACAGCCGCAACCCACACCAAACACAAAGACAAATCTGTTCTCCCTACACACACTGGGCGGGGGGGCAAGCCAGGATGTTTGTGATGCCTTTTAGTGAGGGCAGTGGGGTGCCACTGCACCATTCATACAGATGGGATCCAGAGGTCCCAGTTCTTGGAGAAAGCATGCCCTGAGTCTGTCCCTTTCTTCCAAACATTTTTGCATGCACACATCAGGGACTTTCCTGCCAGGTGATCCAGCTATAACCTGGGCAGAGCTCGGGAAGCTGGACGAGAATCCAAAGGGCTCCAGCAGAGGGGAAGAGGTGGACAAAAGAGCAGGGAAGAAGGGCCTGAACCACATCATGCTGCCTCCTGGGCAGTTGTGCGGATCCTGTTGGTAAACCCCTTACCTTGCAGGCACTCCCTCAGCAGGCTGGTGCACCTCCTCACCAGGAGAGCAAACATGGAGAGCCCCAGGGCTGTGGCCTGTTCCTGGATGACAGAGCGGCAGTCTTCAGAGATGCACTCTAGAAGAAAGAGATTTGGTTCAGCAGGGAGCAGGTCAGATGCTCCCTCTTGCTCCGCCTTTGCAGCCTCCCTTTCTGCATCCTGCATGGGGCAGGGATTTCTGCAGGGATGAGCAATTCCCCAGCTTGCACCTGTCCTGGACCAAAGTGCTTCATGTAGTGAGGGAAAAAAAGCTGGTGAGTAGCTGCTGTGTAGTGAGCAGAGGCTGCAGTCGCACTGCCCATGTCGTGCCCACCCCACCTCATCTGCTGAGCCAGCCTACCTCCAGCCGGCACTCGAGACTCCCAGCACAGAAGCTGCTGGTTGGAGCTGGTGCCCTCCCCTGAAGGAGGAGGGTTATGTTTAAGTGTTAAAAGGGTAATTAGCTGCATGTTTGATCTTTGTCCCTGTTGGAGTTTTAACCTCAGCAGCTGAGGAGGGGGCTCCTCCCATTAGCTCACCAGTCACACAACAGCTTGTCAAGAGAACTTAATTGAAGCTGTTACTCAAGTGGATGCCACACGACCACAGCTCTTCCAAAGAGAGTTGGCTGGGAGTGAGAGCAAATCCCCCCAGCACATCTACACCCAGCCAGAACCACTTCTGAGGCTGCTGAGAGCAGCGGGGAGCTGGCTTGAGGGAACTGCCTAGAGCTGGGCGTGGGCTACACAGTGAGGCTGAGAGCAGCATGGGACATGCCAGGCTGCCCATGCTCAGGCAGGAACCAGGGCTTTAAGCCTTATGGGCAGCCTTGGCCCAAATCCCCTTTGCCCCCTAGTTCATTTCCTCTCTTGAGATGCTGGGGAGAGCAGCAGGCTGGGGGCTTGCCCTGAGGGAAGCAGTGTGAAGAGGAGCGGAGGGATGCACCCACACTGCTTGGGGGTCTCCTACCAGCCCATGAAGGCTGCTCTGCAGCAGCACCTTGCAGGCTTGCACATGGCAGTGCCTGATGCATAACCAGGGCTTCCACCCCTCAGACAGGCACGCACCATAAGGAAAGCTGCTGTGACACTGGCTCCAGACCAGTACCAGAGTTAGCCAAGCCCAGCACCAGGATGGGGAGAGAGGGATTCTGTAGAGCCCCAGCTCCCAGGCACCTCCACCGCAGACATGCACCAGGAGAAAGTGTTGGAAGCTGAACTCCCCTGATGTGGCAGACCAAGGATTTTGAGCAAAGGGTAAGAGGATTAGAGTAAGACATTGAGACCCTATTGAGACCCAGGGCTAGCAAAACACCTGAGGTGCAGAGAAAAAACATTGGTTTAGTTTTTTAAGAGCAAATTGTTTCAGAGCAATGAGGTGGGAAGGTTAAAAACAGAAAAAGACTACAAAGTATTTAGAAAATACAGGGAAAAAAGGGAGGCTTGACTTGGCCAGCTCTTACAGTTCAGCAATGAATTCAGCACCCAGAGAGGAAAGCACTGAAGGTAACCCAGGGTGGCACCAGAGGTGCCTGGCAGCCAAACCAGGGTGCTCTGCTCCCAGAGCTGGCCCTCAGCCAATGCCGCAGAGCCATGGCAGAAAAGTGCTGTACTGCAGGGGCTGTCAGCTTTTGGAGGAAACATAAAACTAAAGATGTGACCACTCTGGGACAGTAAATCTCTTTCATGAAGCCTTTCCCACAATTAAGAGTGTTAGCCCTTGTGCTCTGGCCACAGGCCAGTTCAAGAAATTACAGTCGTCTTCCCCGCGCTCCCTCCGCCCGCACTCGGGTGAGCTGCTGGACTCTCTTCACTTCTTGTCTTAAATGGGCACACCATGAGCCCACAGCCATCATGCTTGCTGCACCTGAGTCTGGCGAGTCTTTGGGGTGAGTGAAAAGCTCTGGGCATTTCTGTAAGCACCCCCACCCTTTGAATGGGCAGCACCCGTGGGACTTGGGGCACTGCGCTCCAGCCTGACTCACAGTCACCTCCCAAACTGGTCTGGTACAAAAGCCAAGTCCTCTCCCTCCAAAACTGGCAAAGCTTAAATAAAAGCTTTTGTGATGCTGAGGGTGACAAGGACTGCAGAGTCTCGATGTATGTCAGACACTGACTCCAAGTGCTGGAGCAATGCTCTGTGGTGGCCATGGCCAGGCTCGGTACCAGGATCTCAGCCCTTCCCACTGCCACCAGCAGCTCCTTGCTACAGGCTACAAGTTCCCCATACAACACTGAACAACCAGTTGAGTGTCCTGCGTGTGAGCTGTTGCAGGGACAGCCACCTGCACCTTGCTCACTCAAGCCAAGTACTACAGCCAGAGCTCCACCAAGCATCTCTTACTGTCACAGACATGAGCCCAGTGCCCACCAGCCCACACTCAGCTTACATAAAGCCACAGTGCTTCGGCGTATGCAGTGATGCTCAGCTGTGGCACAGCCTGCAAAGCTCCCCCTGTGCAGGTGAGTGGAGCAGGACACCCACATCAAGGGTGGTTTCCCTGGGGTTCCAGCTCAGCTACAGTGGGTGCTGTCATCTCATCATTAAATTAGACGAAACTCCTCTGGTCCAGAAAGTTCATTCCCCGGCCAAGCCTGTCAGCTTCATTTCAAGGAGGCTCCCACAACGTTGCAGGGAAGGACAAGAGTCCAGGTGGGTGCTTGTTCACGATCCCTGAACATACTCCAGCACTCCAGCTCCCAGCACTGTCAGCAAAGGCTCTTAAGAGCTTAATTGTAGGACAAAAGAGGAAAATGCCATAAATCAGGAAAAACTTTGTGCCTTTTCACCACTTTCCTCAGGAGGCAGGGAGCCTCAGCTTTCACTGAGCTGAGAGCTCAGAGCCAGTGGTGATGACTGCATGACATGGAGGCTGTGACCTGGCAGACCCCAGGCTACCCCTGGTTACCCATGCCAGCAAGGTGAGGATACAATCAAAGGGCAAAGCCCTTGTGAAATGGAGGTGATTAAAACTTGTGGAGTGCTTAGAGTGATGAGCACTAAGGAAACTAGCACCCCACACCCACAACAAGGTCTTGTACCCACAGCACAAAGCATCTGAGCATACCCTGGCACTACGAGAAAAATACTCTGAAGAAAACATGCTGAAAGCGGGGGGATGGAACAAGAAATCTGCTCTGGAGCCCACAGGGTGTCATTACCTCTAAGCTGAGCACTGGTTTGTGCTGCTGCTAACACACAATGCATTAAGACACTAGCTTCATGGAAAGATGCTCTTGGAGGCTGGAGTGACACTTAGGTGATTTCCTATCCCTGCAGCTGAGCAGCACTACTATAACCTGGGGGCACCAGCTGCCACTGACCAACAAGAGCAGGCAGAGGGATCCTGACTGCCTAGGTCAGGACAAATCCTGTAATTCCCAGATCTGTTTCCTCCAGGTGCAGGAGAAGCAGAACTACAGCATCAGAACTTGGTGCCAGAGACATTTTCCGGTGGCATCGATAGATCCCATCAGCTAAAGCCACCACAAACACACACTCCACTTCCTCCCCTGCAATCCCAGATCAGGCTGCAACCAGATAACCTCCTGCACCCACGCCCAGCCACACCACACAGCCAAGGCAGGGTGAGAAGGTGGCCAGGCAGACTACAGACAGAAATAACATACAAAAGAAGCTGCCACAAGGTCATAGGCCTTGAGGTGGTCAGAGATGTGACTCTATGCCACCAGCAGCCACAGCAGTGACACTCCACAGGAAATTATCCAGCACAAGACCAGGTTGTGTACCAACAACCACAGCATATTCCTCCTTCACCTTCTCCCACTGCAACCAGGCAAACGTCCCTGTTAATGCTGCCATCAGTTCCACAGCCCCTGTCACCACATCACCTCTCAGCTCTTGCCTGCACAGCCACCCTGTGAAGCAGCTCACAAGGGTTAGAAATGTCACCTTTCAGCTGTGCCATAACCATCAAAGGTGCTACATGGGGTGGTGAGCTGGCACCACTACCCAAATAACTGTTCGCTAAACCACAGCCCAAGGTCACGGCCTCAGGACTTGCAGCATCTGCAGCCAAGACCGACGCAGGGTAACCTCATACCCTGCTTGCATGCTGCACCACCACCTGCTGCACTGACACAAGGCCTATGGAGTCATGCTGCAGACACAGCAGAGAGCTTGGCCAGCCTAAAAAACCACTCTCTGGGAGTTTCTCAAGCTGGATGTTTCTTGGTTATTTGTAGCCCTGCATTAGCTATGCCGGCAAAACTCTGAGGTATGTGCAGCGCTGCACAGGGCTAGAATGGAGCAGGCAGAGTATTTTAAAGTGGGAATGTCATCAAATCTTTTGCAGTTTGAATCACCACCCTGGATAATTTGCATTGCCCCACACTTCATAGTCTGAATTTGCCTCAAAGATCTGTCTTTCTGCACTTGAATCGTGAGAGCCCTGCAGCCCTCTGTGAACTCACCACAGAGCTGAGGGCTGGACAGGCCAGTGGGAGATGAGCTCTGATGGTCTTTTTGCAGGCAGGTTTTTGAGTGCTGTGTTGTTAAGCCTGCTTGACACCAGCCCCCCATAAGACCCTTTTTCCAGTCGGCTCAGCCTTCAACTGTCGGAGTTTCCATACTGGGTGCCTGTTTCAGCCCAAATTCTTCCAGAAATCTTTAGCCAAAACAGTTTGGCTACTTGTGAGAATGAGGCTAGGGAACAAGATAGTGGCTTACCCTTGTCAGAAAAAACACTTACAACCTTTTCCTTGAGCTGGAGCAACTGCAAATCCTGGAAAGGGGATCTGTGATTTTGCTGCAGAATAATCTTTTTAACAGAGAGTTTTCCTGTCCTACTAGAAATCTGTCCACACTTGGCTAAGCTATAAACATCTGAAATACAGAAGTTTTTCCATATTCAACAGGAATTCACTTCAGCAGCTAAAAACTTCTAAGATTTCACCTCCCTGAGCATGCTCCATCTTCCCACCTCCCTTATATCTAACCGCCCTCACACCTAACCTGTGCTACACTCAGCAGAGCGACCGCCCTGCTCCCATCCAGCACGCAGGGACCTCTGAAAAAACATCCTTGTGCTAGGCACTGCTGCTTGCTGCGAGCTGGAGATCGGACCCAGACTCCTCCAACTGGCGCCCAGGCTATCTGCTCTGAAGCAGAGCCCAAGAGCGAGAAGAGGGAGAGGGGATGGGATGGAAAAAAACCTGAGAGCTGACGAGCATCAAACTGCAAGAGCAGAGAAAAAGCAACTGGGAAGCAGGGCTGGGAGGTTTTTGTGAAGATCACAAAACTCCTCTGTGCTGCAGAAGGGACCTCCTGTTTCTTCACACAGAGGAAAGAGGGGGTTTCTCTTCAGCTGGGTACTGGGTCTGCACAGGGAGTGCTGTTTTTCTACCAGGAGGAAGTTTCCTTTGCAGAGAGCCTGGGGAGCAGGGCGGGTCGGCCAGCACAGCTGCTGCAGCGCCCTCAGCAAGCACCTACCTGGGCTCTCAGCTGCAGCCACGCAGGGGCTGTGAGCTCTGCTCCGACCCAGCCGGCAGCAGGATCTGACCCGGGCTTTCTGCGGTCATAAATCTACCTGGCTTCGCGGGGGGAAAAAGGGTGCACAGGGAGGGGGCAGGCAGAGAGAGATGGAGAGAAAAAGAACTTTTGTAAGGGGAAGAAATTTGTGTTTCTCTGAGAACATTATATTCATGGAAAACATAAACCAACTGTCGTCAAAGTCGTCTGAGCTCAGGAAATGGAGCGGCCGGGAGAAGGCTGCCATGTGGCCGGATGTTATGTATTTCTAATTAGTGCTATACATCTTTCAGCAGCGAGTGTCCTTTTGCTGGGAAACACAACGCGCTGCCCTTGTTATTGTAACTGTCACAGAGTGCTTAAACAGATAATCTCCAGGAAAAGTGATAAACACATCCCCTCTCCCGCTAGGGTGTGCAGAACGGCGATGCCAAAGCTCTATTAGGGCAACGCGACCAGGCGCAGGAAATGGGAATGGGAAAAGAGCAGGAGATGCAGGGGACGGCCGCCTCCGAGGAGAGGGGTGGCTGGAGGAAGCTCCTCGCCGCCGCTCGAGTGCCATGTGCTGAAGGAAATCCTGCGAGGGACAATCAGGGCAGAGCCAGCACGGGCCATGCGGCCTCGGCCAGGGTGGGGGGGCACTGGTAGGGATGGGACAGAGAGGCTGGAAGTGAGGGCTCCCAGCTGCTCGACTCCCAGCACGCCCTAGGCAGCGGTGGAAGCGAGCCACGGCAACCCCTGAGCTCGCAAGCAAGCAGCAGACGTGCTCCTACATCCACCCCAGCTAACAACACAGGCAGCGCCGAATCCTCTGCAGCTAAAACATCAGCCAACAAACGTTAGAGTCTCGAAGGAGAACAGATTCCTTTGATTCAGGCAACTGGACTGCTCTAGCCAAGGGTCAGGAGGCCTCCAGTGAGACAGTTTCCATGCTGGCCTCCCTATCCTAACCCAAGCTGCGGCTCTGGGCCGAGGAGCCTGGAGCAGTGCCGGCAGCAGGTGGCCCCAGCACAGGCAGAGAGAGCAGCAGGGATGTGCTTCGCTCCTGGGGAGCAACAGCCAAATCTACCTTCCCCAGTGACACAGTAAAGGACCTCAGGCAAAGTAATCACACCAACAAAGAAGCCTCCAGACACAGCCCCAAGATGACACAGCCCCAAGGCAGGGGACACAGGAGGTGGAGAAGAGCAGTGAGGGGCAAGCTGTGCCTAAGGCACCAGGCTGAGGTGTCAGCAGCGTGGGGCACACAACTGATTCACCAGCCAGCTGCTGCCCTGCGGGGAGGATGACAGAGGCTGGTCACCTCCAAGCTGACACCACCTGAAGGCAATTCTCTTGCTCTCTTACTGCTCAGACACAGGAGTGCTTTCCCCGTGAGTCACCCTCCGCCAGACTGAAGCGTTGGCAAGGCTATGGGGAGCCCACACAGATGGGGCTGTCTGCTGGAAGTGGGTAAGGACAACCACGCTGCTGGGCCACGGTGAAGACCTCACACAACCACCGGGGATGGAAAGCACAAAGTGAGGAGGATGCTCCCTGCTGCAGGGCATTTCCCTGAAACCCCCTCACTGAGGACCTGTGAGTCATGGGCACTCCCAGCTCCCGGGTGGAAACTGGCGAGTCACACACACACTCATCTGCCCCCAGAAAAAGCCTGGGAACCTGGAGGCATTCACTCAGCCCTGGCTAATACCCTGCAAGGAGCATGGGAATTACGGGCAGCTTTCCTGGAAAGATGCTCCCCGACTCTGGATTTGCAGGCAGGAGACACAATGGCAGCCCCAGCTCTCCTGGCCAAGCTAAACATCACCACCTGCAGCACAAAGAGCTGAATCCCTCCTGAACCGATTGCAGAAATAACCTGGATGCTCCCAGTGCACCTCCCCCCTGCTGACCTCTCCCTGTGGAGAGGCAGGGAGGCCCTGGGGTCAGGTAGGAGTCCTGGTCACAGTGCCCAAACATGCAGCAGCTCTGGGGGACTCACTGCACATGTTCCCAAAAAGCAGCTGGGGCCGCCCAGGAGTCTGCAGCTCCCTCTGCTCCATGCTGAAACCCTGTCTTGTCCGAAGGAGGGAGGGAGGCCTAAGAGGTGAGGAATGCCGGGGGGCCTGGGGAGGATGGAGCAGCTCTCCCTGTGGAAGCCATTAGATATTCAACACTTCATTTGTTTCCAGCCCTTCTGGACTGCAGTGCTGGGCTCTAGGACGAGAGGCTCTTCTCTGACGTAACCAGGAAGCAGCTGCAAAATTAAGGAATCCCTCATGACATCATAAAAAGGGTCGATGGTTTACAGGGGAAGGTATAAAAATTAATGACATATTCCCACCCGAAGCAGCAAGCCTGCCCGAGAGCCACAGGGGAAGCCATGCTCTGCCCAACACAAAGGGGCTGCAGCCCAGGACAGCTCTGTGCTGCCAGCTCCCTCCAGCTGATCTGGGAGCTTGCCTCTGATTCTGACCACTCTCCAGCCTAGGATCCATGTGCAGGGCTGGATCCTTGCACCTGGGGTGCAATAACCAGCTCAGGACATCCTTCCTGACTCTGACAAACAGTGCTTTAGGCTGAGCAAGGGAATGACTTCAGAGGCACTTTTCTTGTGTACTTGGGACTGGCCAGGAGTCACCGACAAAGAACATCATTGTGAAGTGACTCAGGGAGAGATGGTTATTCATGTCCACAGGGAAAGCAGACACGTGCACAGAGTGCCCTCAACACCCCAATTTCTGCAGCTCTGGGAGATCTTGTTGGTCCTGCAAGAAGGAGCCAGGGCAGAAGCACACTGTCCCTCCCCAGGCTAGGACAGAAAGAATGACATTAGCCTTGAGGACAATCACAAAGCCATTTCCACTTGAAAAGGGAAAAGGATAGTGGTTTAAAATTAACCGCAGCCTTTTCCAGGAAATATCAGTGGAAAGAAGCAGCCATTTTTAGAAATGTTATTCTCAGAAATTTCCTGAAAAGACCCATCAGTCAAAACACAGATTGAAGCCATTTCCACTTGAACTAAGCAGCACTTCGGAGCTCTCCCTTCGCGCTTGGGGTGCCTGACCCAGCCGGCTGGGCCGAGATCGTGCCCCACACCCCTGGCCCTGGCGAGGCTGCAGGAGTCAATTCTGGAAGTGAAACACCCCAAGGAGTGTCAGCAACGCCCCTGCTGCCCAGGGAGGCACGTACATCCCAGTTCTCACACTCACACCGAGACACACCAGTTGCAGACCATCCCAGCTGGGGCAGAGGCACCTCCGTCTCACCCACACCGGCCAAGCCTGGAGACCTGCCAGCAAACGGCGATTCCTCAGCGCTGCAGCATCAGAGCTGCTCGAGTGGGCGAGCTGATGCTAGGACTCATGACACAGGCACAGCAAAATCTTCACTGGCCTCAAGGCTCTGCAAGATCCCCAGACTCACTGGTTCTGCTGCCAACAACTGACAGCTACATGAATTTGACCTGCCTGGCAGCTAAGAGGCTGGCAAATCCAAACATACTGAATTCTTGGCTAGCTCGTAAGCAAGTGTGTCCCTCCAAGCTGGCAAGCCAGCTCATCAGCATGGATATAGCTCCAGAGCAGCCTGGCACCTGCTGTCTCTTGCTGCAGAGGGAATATTACTACAGGATGCATGAGCTAGGTGGGACCAAAGTGGCTGCAAGAGTGAAAGGGTCCAAAAGTGGGCAGGTACATGTGGAGGGCATCTGGACAGAACAGGGAATGCTGCACTGCAAAAAGAACAAATCTGGATGACAGAAACATAAGAAGGCATTCTGGGGACTGCAGTAAGGCAGAGTGATGCAGCCCAATGCAAGAAAACCCCTGACAGCATATCCTCTCTGCCTGCACAGATCTTTCATCCCTTTGCAGGAACCAGCTGCACAGTGAGAGAGAGCCCTGAACCTCCCCCCAGACTGGCCAGTGAGGAGCGCAGGCTCCTCAGCACATGTGCTGGGGGGAACGCACTGCCAGGGAGCCCAGCTCGGTGTTAGGCAGCAGGCATGGCAAGCTGCTACTAGCATCCCACCCAGGAGCTGCATGCGCCCAACCATAATTGTGTCAGATGTTATTTACAACGGGGGAGGAGGTGTGAACAGGGCTTCCCAAGAGATTTACTCCAGCCTGGAGTGAAGTTTTACCAGGACAATCGCAGCAAATAAAAGGCAGCCTTTTCCACCACCCCCCACTCCCAGTGCTGGAGGTGGGCATGTCTTTGGCAGCAAATGCAAAGAGACAGCCTGGAACATGCCTCCTCTGGTGTGAACCTTGGTGAGCACTTGGAGCCTGGAGTCAAAGCTAACGAGAGAAAGCGCCTGCAGACAGGCACACTCACAGAAAGCAGCTTTGATGGGGCAGGAACAGCAAAGTGTGGAGCTTCCGTTTCAACACATTCACTTGGTTGCTGCTCTTCTTTTTACAGCTTCCTGAGGGACCAGAGCACCACAGTGACAGTTTGCAAAGCAAACGCCAATACGCAGAGCAAAAGCCACTGCCCTCCCCAGCTCCAGGGAGGCAGTAAATCCCAGGGTCCTTATCAGATGCCTGTAGGCCTGACCCACCTCCTGCTCCAGCCCCTGGCCACATCCAGTGCTGGCTCGGTCCCTCCTGCCTCCTCAGCTCATGCCAGTGGCATCCCAGCACCAGGGCATCCCCGAGAGGGGCACAGCCCAGCTGCTGTGCCTACAGTGAAGCTTACCTAACACTTTCCGTTATGAGACCTGGGTTTAGTTCCTAACAACTGTGCCAAACTTTAACCATTTAGGCTGCTAGCCCTTCATGCCAAAAGCTTTCCTCGAGCTAAATTTATTGGGAAAATCTCATCTACAAAGGTTCAGCCATTTGCCAGAATGAGGTTAGGGAAAATATATTGTTCTTCTCAAGTTAAAAATCCTTTGACTGCTTCAGCAAAATCCCTAGCACCTTCACACTCTGGAGCAGGAACCAGAAGTTTGGCAGGAGATGGTGGCAGGGTCTGGGTGTGCCTTCTGCCACCTCTGTTCACCCTTGCTTTGCCACAGTGGGGGCCTATGGAAATCTGGATTAACAGACAGCTCTCATGTGCCACTGCAAACAAAGCAGCACCTAGTTCATCTGATGGATAGGTGAGGAAAGAAGAAAGCAAGGTGGGTAAGATGGGGGAATCATAGAAATGTTTTGGTTGGAAGAGACCTTTCAGATCATCAAATCCAACCTTTAAGCCAGCACTGCCAGGTCACCACTAAACCATGTCACTCAGCACCACATCTACGCAGCTTTTCAATCTCCCCAGGGATGGGGACTCCACCACTGTCCTGGGCAGCCTGGGCCAGGTCGTGACAACCCTTTCAGGGAAGAAATTTTCTGTAATGTCCAACTTAAACCTCCCCTGGTGCAACCTGAGGCTGTCCCTCCTGTCCTACTGAAGGTTACCTGGGAGAAGAGACCAACCCCCAACTTCAAGTTAACTCTATCACACACATCATGAGGCAATCCTACTGACATATCCCCTTTCCTCCCCTCAAATTACCATTTTCAGTCAGCACAGAAAATTAACAGTCAGTACTAGAGACCTGATGTGCTGAAATGTGCATGTATTCAGTAAGGCTAAGGGCTGCAGGATACAATAATGTTTTGGGGGTTAAGATAGCTCAGTGCTATGCTGGAGAACCAGATTATCATAGAATTGCCAGGGTTGTAAGGGACCTTGAGAATCATCTAGTTCCAACCCCCCCTGCCATGGGCAGGGACACCTCACACTAGATCAGGTTGCTCAGAGCCCCATCCAGGGATGGGGCCTCGGTCATGAACTTCCACAGGGATCCAGAAGTCACCTTAAACACTCAGCACATGCCACTATTTGTGTGTCCCCTACTTGTTGGCTGGCCATGGTAACAGAGAGGATGAAATTTGCAGACACTGGGCAAGCCTGCTTGGGTCAGGAAAAAAGGCAGTTCCTGAAGGACAATGTTTTTAGGAGGAATCCACCTCCTGGTTTTCCAGGTGAGCAGTCAAAAAACTAGGAAAGCCTTTGATTTTCCTTTAGCTCAGTCCCCCATCTATACACATTGGAGATACCATGCAGAAAGACATCCAAACCCAAGATACTTTAAGACAGAAGCCAGCAAGTTTAAGCTATCAAATTATTTGGAACCTGAGCCTTCCAGCTCTTCCTATGCTCCATGTGGCACCGAGCATGATGATAAGACACTTAATCAGCGACTACTCTGGAAAACTCCCATGTGAATGGAAAGGAATTTTACAAGCAGAAGGACAACAGGAAAATTGAGGCCAGGATCTCTGCCACGTCATCATCTTGTCCATCACAGGAGGCCTTATCTGCGTTACCCTGCACCTCAAGCTCGTGGAAATGCTGCTGAGCACAGGCTTTGAGGCTCACTGTTTGGAAACATCCTCTCGCAACAGTACTGGTGAAGATATGGCCTGGTTCACCCACCCGACCCCTCGTGGTGAATGATGGCCATGGTCTCCTCTGGAAATTTGGGAAAATCTGCTCTGAGCTGTGCCACAAAAAAGGGAGGCTCTCAGGTGTCAAGTGAGCAATTCCCTGCAGGAAGGGCTGAGACCACAGGCACAAACCCACAGCACACAGAGAAACCACTGCAGGAAGTTTCACATTCAAGCCCCCCTGTTAGAGAATACAATCTCAGTGCTCCAACAACTTCCATGCAGCCAGAGCTTCAGGTCCCCAGACCCTGGGCAGGCTGCAGGACATGCACACTCACACTGCTTATTGAGCCACCCTGTCAAGGGACTCAGCAAGCAAAGAGCCTGAACCTCCTGCATTCATTAACCAGCGCAAGACAGAACAGTTTCGTGCCAAATTCCTCCTTCCCCCTGTGATCTGTGATAGGATTGGCATGACCGTGAAGCTCCCACAGCTACCATTCCCAGCAGGACCATCCCCAGGGACAGGCTGCACTCAAGGGTGGTAGGCTCAGCCCGGGGGGCGCCCCAGCCCCTCTTTTCCTTCACTGCTACATCCCCTGCTGGGAGGGAGCAAGGGAGCGCTGTGGGCTCCCACAGAGCCAGCACCACTGCGTTTCCTGCAGAGCTTTGCAAACCTGTTGCAGTTCCAACGTGAGCTTGGGTTTCACTGTGAGCAGCAGCCCCGAGCCTCAGAGTTACTACACAGCCGAATAAAATATTTTTTCATAAATTTAACGCCAGCATGTCTGTGTTTGGAAACTTTGAAAATCCATGTTGTATGGTTTACTGCACTGGAAAAGGTGCCAGCAGAGTTTCAAAGGAAGGGAAGTGTATAACTGTTTCCTTTCAAATGCATTTTCCAATGGGATCCATTGAGGGAAAAGGCTGGAACTAACTAAAACATTATTAAAAACTGTTATGAAAAGAGACAGAGAGATGGAAAAAGATAGACAAAAACCTCCAATACACAGCCGAGAGGGAGGGAGGGAGGCAGGCAGCAAGAAAGGGGATATGGGCAGCAAGACACTTTGGGTGGGGAAAAACGGGGCGAGACGGGGAGTTTTCACTGGCAATCGCCCTTCGTGGTTTCATATTGTTGCAGATCAATTGATCAGGATCTCAAGTGCTGCTGGCCCGGTGGCACACAGCGAACCACAGAGCTGGCTGCAAGCACAGCGCTTGCGAACTGCTGACCTTCAGTTTTAAAACCAAAAGTATTCTTTGGGAAACAGTTACAGCGGGTTCCAGCCCCAGCTGCCAAGCGAAAAACAAGCGCTACTAACCTGAAGCAACAACCCCTCCCCCCCCCCCCCCCAATCCCTTACACCAAAGCAACAACCAGGACTAGTAACCTGAAGTAACTCCCTGGTCTGAGTCACCCAGCAGTAACCGCTCGTGACATGTGTGCAGGGGCTTGGCTCTTCCTTACTCCCTGAGTGGAGCGGTGAATTCTCCAATCGCTGACACCAGCCCTCGCCGTGAGCGCGCAGGACGCAGGCACCAGCCCTCAGACCACTCCTGCTCCAGCACATTGACCACACTCCAGATACTCTAACAAAGTCTACAAATACCAAAGCGATCGGGTCCGTACAGTGCCGGCACATCCCGGCTCCAAAGCTACCACTCCAGCTCGAGGCACAGCCCTGGGTTTGTTGCCCTGTGAGCGAAGGGGGAACTGAAAGGGGCTGGAAACATACATTGAGTCAAATAACTTCAGTGCCCTGGACGCCAGGAGGCTGCCAGGGTCAGGGCATGACCGAGGATGGAGCCAGATCTCTGCTGCTCTGCCAGGCTTCAAAGAGCCAGGCTGGGGGTGGGCAGAGCTCAGCGCACGCCTGCAGAGCTGCAGGCCTGTGGTTCTGCGGGGTGCAGTAACCGTGGGCTGTAGCACACATGTCGAGGGATGAGGGGAAAAAAATAAACAGACAGACAAAAGAATGAGGATGCTCTGCCAATTCCAATTGTGCAGCTTTTATTTTAAATGCTTATCAAGCTGAGAAAGAGCAGAGTTCTTGGAAAACAAGGTTTCCTTTCTTCCCATGCCAGTGTCAAACACCCTCAAGGACGGGTACGGCACAGGCGCTCGCTGCCGGCTGCCTTTGCAGCAGCAGCAGCGGCAGCCACCATCCCATCCCATCTCACCCGCCTTGGGAAGGGTTTGCAAGTAACAGCCCTGGTGTTTCTGGTGGGGAAAAAAATAAAAAAAAAGAGAGCTCTGTGATTCCTTTCTTTCTTTATTAATCTCCAATCTGGCTGGGTTCAAATTATGGCCAATTACCCACCAACACTTCTCACTAATAAAATAAATTTTTACGGGCCCTAATTACTGCTTTCGCTGAACTGCTCTACAGGAAGCCGAGAGGCTGCGGCTCTCCAGACGGCAGCAGACAGCAAAGCAAAGGCACCCGCGAGTACAGCAGCGAGTGACTCAGAGGAGAGAAGCCGCCGGAGGGGCGGGCGGACGGGGAACGCTTGCGCCTGGCTGGAGCATGAGACACAGCAGTCCATAAAACGCCGCAAGCCCTGCGCACGGCGCTGCGGGGCCGGCCGTCAGGCCCCCCGTCAGTCGCGGCAGTCGCTACCTGTGACGCAAAGCTGGCCCCCAGGGCCAGAACGATGGCTGCGGCGCTCCGCCGACTGTCTCCGCAGATACTAAACCGGCAAGCGAACGGTATTTGGAAATGGCTGCATCGATCACGCACGGCAGAGATGCAGCTGCCTCCCCATCATGGGTACTGACCTTCGGACTGGGGGTCACCTCAGGGGATGGAGGGGAGGCGGCTTCTCAGCCCAGCGCCCACCTCCGGTTCTCTCCGTTTCACGGTTAATTGGAGGAAACAAATAGCAGAAAGGTAGAAAATTGCCCTGAAACTGTGAGGCATGCAGCCTGCTCCCAGCTACACACATGCCAGCACAGCCTGGCCCCAGAGGGCTCCCCAAGCACAAAAGCAGGAACCCAGTGGGTGCCTGGAGCCTGCAGCCAGGCCCTCCCAGCTGGCAAGCTCACTCCCAACCCCACCGCGCTGCGTGGCGGCAGGGAAAGCGGAGCCGCTGCTCTGGCCGCTCCCGGCGGCAGGGAACACCCTCCGCGGCAGCAACGCCACGGCAAAACCACCGGCCCGCAGCCTACTGCCGGCACACACGAGCGTGGAGGGCAGGAGCCTTTCAAAGCGGAGCTGCCACGCAGGTATCCAGGCTGAGCTGGGGAAACGCAGCTCTGTGAGATTAATTTTTCTCCCCCCCCCCCCCCCTTTCTTAACCAGGATTACTTTAATTTTCAAGGCCTAATGGAGTCCAGCTGCGATGAGGAGGCAGCGCTGCAGTAGTAAGAAGCCAGACCCTTACACACTGGTGCAAACTTGTACAACGTTCAGCACACACACACATGCACACACACACACAAAGCCCTATAAAAAGGATGCACTGCAGGGGGATATTTTTAGTCCTGACAATACAGCACTAAAAATATGACTTTGCTAATACATCACTACAGAAATATTCCCAGTGTCCATTCAGGAACGGGTTTAAAACATTTATTTTTGTTTCCCTTTTGCAATGGTCAGAGAGGAGGGAGAAAATAGAAACTCATTGATAAGAGGAAACGAGAGAGACATGAAAAATTGAAAACTACCTAAAAGCTCATGGAGAGGT
Organism: Melanerpes formicivorus; assembly: GCF_026170545.1. NCBI lineage: Eukaryota > Metazoa > Chordata > Aves > Piciformes > Picidae > Melanerpes > Melanerpes formicivorus. The sequence continues at coordinate 4,633,263 of NW_027142381.1, read as the reverse complement.
TTATTTTATTAGTTCTTAATAAATATCTTGCAGATTTCCTCAGGAAATACACCAGATCACATGTAAAATAGTTTGGTACTGATGTCAACTGTGTCAGCATATGAAATCTATTAGGGTGAAGCCACAGCAGGGTGATCAGCGTGCTGAAAAACTGCACGGCACTGAGGCGAGGGGGGGTGGGGGGAATCTCACGGCCCTTCCAAATTCTTCGAGAGGTAAAAAAGTCAGCCAAGACGCAGAGAGAGAGAAAAAAAGATCCCACATCCTGCTTTGCGCTGCCAGCAATGTGAAGTGCCCAGAGATTAATTCTATGTCTGGCCTGGAAATGTGACTTTAAAGCATTGGAGGGAGCAGGGAGGAGGAGGAGAAGAGAGGAACGAGAAGGCCAGGCGAACCGGGACTGGCACCGTGCCACTGACCCCCCTCTTCCCGAGCCATGTTTCAACGTAGACAGCAGTAAACCCCACCAGACGGCAGCTCCCGGGGCTGCCAGGGCCTCGCACCAGCTGGGGCGCGTCTCCCGCTCCCCGCGCAGATGGGCCCGGGAGCATCACTTCCGCTTTGCCTGCTTTTAAAGGCACACGGGACCATGTGGCAGGCATTTCGCCGCTCCTCGCCACAGCCCCGCGCCCGCCTGGGGCCCCCTGGGTGGGACCAGTCCCACTCCCAGCACCAGGCATGAGGTCTTGGCTCCTCAGGCCCTGCTCTGAAGGGTTTATGCTGTTCCCAACCCGCCTTTGGCAGCCAGCGTCTCCTCCTTTGTGCCATTACCCACTTACGCAAGACTCCCCTGCTCTGCTCCTGGGTCCGGCGGAGAAGCACCAGGAGTTCACAGAGGGAGGGTCAGGGGACCTTCTGGGGTTGTTCAGCCTGGAGAAGGCTCCAGAGAAACCTTATTGCAGCTTTGCAGTACTTAAAAGGGGAGCTATGAGAAAGATGGGGACAGTCTTTTTATCAGGGCCTGTGGCAACAGGACAAGGGATGATGATTTTAAACTGAAAGAGGGAGATTTAGACTAGATTCAAGGAAAAACATTTTTATGCTGAGGGTGGTGAAACACTGACGCAGCCTGCCCAGAAAGGTGGTTGATGGCCCATCCCTGGAAATAGTCCAGGTCAGGTTGGATGGAGCTCTAAGCAACCTGAACTGCTTGAAGATGTCCTTGCTCACTGCAGGGGGTTTGGACTAGATAACCTTCAAAGGCCCCTTCCACCAAACCATTCTCTGACCATATATTGTCAGGAGAGATGGGAAAAGGGGGAATGAAGCCAAAGCTGCCCCAACAGGGCATCTCCCTCTTATCCCATGCTGACGTGCTTTTGTCTGCCTCTCATCCCACAGGCTAGAGGACTTGAGAGCACATGCTGGAAACCAGGGACTGACAGATCACTTGCGCCCTGTGTCACCCATAAGCCAGCCAGCACTATGGTCACATTAACCACAGCATTGATTGATGTGGCTTGTGATGGTTACAAATGACCCTTCCATCTGAGAAGGGCCACATACCCTCACCGCTACCACCTGCCCAGGGTTAATCTGACCCAGTCCATACTGGCTGTAAGGTGGACAGAGCATTACATTAGCCAGGATGACTCCTAGAGGTCAGCAAGTCAATCAATTACCACGGGTAGAGCCAGCACCATGCTGCCAAGGACCTGATGCATGAGCACACACAGCCCTGTGCGGACCCTAATCAGGAAAAATGAAAGGCCTCCATACATTAACCTGCATGGGGCCACCCCTGAGCTGCAGATACACTTCAGAGTAGAAACACAGCCTTGGCTGTGCTGCCATTCCTGAGCCCCCAAGGGTACCTGCTTCCAGCTGAAGCCCTCCCAACATGAGGCACTCAATTTACTGAGGGACTATAGCCTGCAAGCAGATGGAGGCAGGATAGAGTTGGCAGGGGACAAGCCCAAATAGCAGCCCCTGAGAAAGAAGCTACCCTCACGATGCTGGCAGGCTGCACCCAAACCTGCGCAGGGCATGGGCACAAGGCAGGCAGCCCTCCCTGCCTAAACCTGGCAGGCTATAAAACAGCCCCACAAGCTCAATCAAGAGTTTTACAACTTCACAAAGCACCATAATTAGCCTAATTATACAATCTTCTCTCAGAGAATTAAACAGAAATACAGTAATTGAGTTGGTGCTGCTTAGAAGCACAAGGAAATCAAAGGCACAACGCACATTAAAGAGTCAGAAACATCTCTTTAAAAGCAAGAGGATTTCCTGTCATGCTGCAAACATCTAAAACTTCACCAAAGCAGCTGCACCTGGTGTGACCCTGCTCCAGCTCCCTGGCACTCTTCTTTCTCCACCACCAAAGAAGGGTAAAGCAGAGCCTCAGGACAGCTGCCTCGGGTACCTCCTTTCTTATTTTACAACAGGATGGATGGACACCGAGTGCCAGTGCTCCATTTCCTGCCTTCTATTTTATCCAGTTTCTTCATTGAAATTGAGGGTTTGTTCCAGTGTTCACAGAGTTGGCCCATGCCCTGGTGGCACCACGGCACTGAAAGCCCCTCCAACCTGACCCTGCCTGTCACTGGCTCTGTCTTGACTTGCTTGCTCAGGCTGATGAAGCTTGGCTTTAAAGCAAACCCAAGCTTTGTGATTACAAATCGTTTCCCCTCTATTTGTTACCCTGAAACGAGATCTCTGCATCACCCTGCACTTGGTGGAACCATTTCAAGGGCAGATATAAGGATATGCTCGTGTGACAAGCAGACCAGGCAGAAGCCCCCAGTGAGCTCATCCAGCACTACTCGCTGGGGACTTTTGCCACACTGCTGTTGGAGGGCAGGACTGGAGAGTCTGACACACCAGGAAGCACTTGGTTTTGCTGGAAACCTTTCCCTTCCCTGCCACTAAGCCCTGCTCAATCTTTTGCCTCCAAAGCCAACATCTAGATTTCAGAAACCTGAACTGCAAGTGGAAATTCCCTGCAGCACGTTGATTATTGCATCTCCTGCTGGCACTTGTGGCAAGGGGGAAAAAAAAAAGTCACATGGCTTTCTGGACACACGTTTCGCTGGGGAGTCTTGCATCAGAGGGCAGAAGCCAGCAGCCAGGAAAATAACTCCAATTACGGTAAATAAATCCCCAAATATGTGACAATCTGCCTTTTAAACAGGAAACAGAGGGGAATAAGCAAAGGAAGACTTTGGTCTAAACATCGCTGCCACCAGCCTCAAGAGCCCAAGAGCAAGACTCTGAAGATGCGTCTGGGCCAAAAGTATTTCACCTGAACTCTGCTGATGTGTCTCAAGCCCGAGACAGCTTCCTTCCCTGAAAGGAAAGGCGCCGACAGTTCCCAGCAACTGTGCCAACCTCCAGCCCTCCCAACTGCTCAGAGGAGAAACTCTGGAGGGTCAGCTGCCACCTCCGGACATGTGCGTGTCCCGCAGGGGGCTCGGCGCAGGAAGTCACACAGCTCCCAAGGTGAGCAATGCAGGTATCACCCACACACAGCACGTCGACCTTTCATCCTGCTCACAAGGCCACGGGCTGGGCTGTGCCAGGACACAGCGAGCAGCAGACACCACTTGACAAGGGGTCAGGTATACAAGGCCTTTGTCCAGGCACTGACATCTCAGCACCTGCTCACGCTAGAGCCTGTGTGCAAGCCAGGCAGCGCAGGGAAGGATGCACACCAGGATCAGCCAGCCCTCTTCTGGGTTTCCTCTTCTGACCACAAATCAAACCCAAAGTCAGTAACAGCAGCAACATGGAGAAGAAAGATAAACTTAATGTCCAGTTCCTTCAAATGCAGACCTTGGGAAGCATTATGTCTTAAGAGCACCTCACTGAAGACAGCACTACTCTGCCCCACAGGCAACAACAGACAGCAATTGCCAGGTGCACGCTGGTGATCTCAGCACAGCCACTTCAGTCCACACTTGCTGTATGAGGACCAAAGCCTCAGCACCCCAGAGAAAGCTACCCCCTGAATGGCTCAACTCCATCCATCTCCCACCAAGTGGGCTGTGTTTGCACTACAAAATGGAGGCCCCCAGGCAGGTGGGATCTCAGGCTCTGCTCTCAACAGTGCACAGGACTGCAGATGCTCAGCCTCCTCAGGACACAGCCCTGCAATGTGACATCTCCATCAGCTTCCCAATTGCTGTGCCCAAAGCTGTCTTGGCCCACAGGCTGCTTGCTCAAAGGTGCCAGCTGGGCTCTGGTGAAGCACATATTTACCACACAAAGAGGGGAATGAGGAGAAAAGGACTCTGCTGGCCAGACAGGGGAACATCAAATTGCTGCTTCTGTTATCTATAGCCTGAGGTTTATTAAGCTTTGCTTTGTGCCTGATTTTAAAGCTCCACCAAACCAAGGCAGCCGTCCACAGCACTGCTTTATTTTTAAACTCAAGGGCATTCAACTCCCAGCACCTTTTATCTGCTCCAGAGAGCAAGATGTGGTTAGAACTTCATGAGTGGCCACTGAGATGTGGCTGCAGCAGAAGAGGGATACCTGCTTGCACTGATGCTGCAGTTAGCTCTTTCAGCAAAGCTGGGTCTGAGCATCAGAAACCAAACAAGAACCATGGAGATGGTCAGAGCTGAGGTTCTGCAGACACCATCAGAAGCTGCCACATATCTGGGGATATTTTAAGGGTTTACACTTTAGCTTGCAAGCCAGAGCAGTTGTGGTCAGCAAAGTGAAACCTGCTCCATCCAGCACAGGGCTGTGCACAGTGGCAGGACAGCAGCAGAGCAAGCTGCTGGTTACAAAAGCACTGTCTGATTGCAGGGGGTCCTCTGGGTTCAATGGGTCCTCACCACCCAGGTTGGGTTGAGCACACATGCAAAAGGAGAAGCCCTGTACCTGCTTAGACCACTGATTTGCAGTTGATAAGTACTAACCTATGGATCCTTTGCTGCACCTATCAAGACTTGGTCAAGATCAACATTCCAGAACCTGGTGTAGGTCTTCAAGGAGCAAGCATGACCATGCAGGCTAGCAAAGCCCTGCAAAGGCTGTAGTCAGCGCACACTAAGAGCTGTTCTTTGGGAGTCAGGCAAGAGGATCTCTACATCCAGTGGCCTGTGCAGTGCTGACCTACTCTATGCTGCTCTCAGGCCACCAGCATTGCAGCGCAAAGGGGATAGACACTGTTCTCAACTTGCTGCAGGAGCCTTCAAAGTTCCTCAGCCAACCCTACCTCACACAGAAAACCCAAGGCAAACAGACCCAGGAGGGCTGTGAACCAAAGCCCAGCCTGACTTTGGCACAGCGGCTGCCCCCCTTGAACCTTCCTCATATCCCACACAAGTACTGGCAGTGGGACTGCCGCTCAAGCAGCAGCAGGTCTTCCTCCTCGTCCTTGTGCCCTGGCAGAGCAGGCGTCCCACAGGCTGGTCACGCTGCCCTGCCACAGCTTTCAGCCTTCCCCTGGATGGAACACAAGCCACTTCCCAACCCTCAGCTCAAGCCGCGCTCTCAGCCACAACCTCCCTCTGCCTCTGTGCCCTGACTCTGCTCGGCCCCGAGGGATGCAAACTTCATTCCCTACATGTGCTGAGGATGCACATATGGCAGCCCCCTCCCTTCCCCACTTCCACCTAAGCCCGACCTCCTAACAACCTCCACACAGCGCAACGCAACCGGCCCGCGAGTGCCAGAAGGCATCCAGGTGCTGCAGCCTGATGCTTCACACCCGCAGCCAGGCAAATTTGCTGGGATTTCCGGGAAGCGTCTCTAGGGTGCCCCGTGCTGCTGCACCCCCTCTTTGGTGCATGCTTGTTTGGAATGCGGGGCCATTTGGGGGGGGGGGGGGTGGAGAGAGGGGAAGTTATTCTGGTGGTGGCCTATGAATAACATCCAGTGATTTATAGGAAGTATAATCCAATAATACAGTAAAATAAAACAGTGTGTCTGAGATGGGTTTGATTCCAGGAATTATAAAACAAATTATTAAAGAGAGAGAGAGAGAGAAAGAGGGGGGGGGGGGAGAAAAAAAAAAAGCCTCAGAGAGGCCAGATTGGAGTAAATTGGGCACAGATGGGCTGGGAGGGGGTTTCTCTCTCTCTCTCTCTCTCCCCTCACCAAGATGCCCCTGCCGCAAGCACGGCTTCAATTAGCCTGCTCAGAAACCAGAGTTTTATTTCCCCAAATTACAGAATTAAAAAAAAATTAAAATTCTTGGAGTGTTTGTGGTCAGGATAAAGGGATCCAAGCTTCTCTGCTAAGTTGCTTGTGCAGATGGCTACCAAACTGTTAAATGGGTCGCCCCTACGAAGGTCCCACCCTGGCTAGAGCCCAGGACGGCCCAAAACATAGTCACCGACCTCCTCGGATGAAAGGCTACAGCAACTGCACATCTCTGCCATGCAGAGTGCCTGTCTCTCTCTGCCTCCCTCCCCTGGGTGGGTTCTCCTTTGCCCCACAGGTCTGAAGTCTAACAAGAAGCTTTTTCACACCTTTAATGCTCCTGACAAGAGGCAGCCAGGAGGTCAGAGGGACCCCTGCAGCCTCCCTGGACAATGGGCAGAGTGGCTTGCCCAGAGGAAAACGCTGCTTGATGCTGAACAGCAGGGGAAGCACTTCATGTGGGAATTCTTTGGCTTCCTCTGCCAGAGAAAACAACAGACCCAATCCATCTCCCAGGATCTTCCCACTGCTGCCTGGCTGCACAGGCAGCTGAGACCAGCTCCAGTGCCTGGTGCTGGCCCTGGGGACAAGCAGAACTCAGCTGCCCATGCCAGGCACAGACCCTCAGCGCTCTACCCACACTCACCTAAGCCCTGCACATGCTGCAAGGTCCAGGTAGCCAAGGGCCACAGCAGTGACCTTGTGTGAGAGGCGACTATGAAACACAGTGGGCTGTTTACAGCTGACTGGCTTTGAAACCAGTTTATACAGCCCAGTGCACCCCAAAAAGTCAGCCTGTCAGAAGAGCACATGGTGACCTCGAACAGACTGATTTACACAAGAATGGCAGCTGCCAGGAGCCAGAGATGTGCAGGACACACAATTGCCATACAGGGAACACACTGGGGCAAGGACATCCCTGAGGTACCACAGCTGACCCACAGCACAGCAAAAGAAAAGGAGTTAAAAGCAAAGAGCAGCAGACACAAACTGTTATTCCTGAGCTCCCAACTGCCCCTGCTGCCTGTTGCCTCAGTGAAGGAACTGGGACAGACTGAGCAAAATCTACAGCAAAAATGAGAGAACCTGAGACAGGCCAGGACAGATGATTGGTGTAAGCCTGAGAAAGAGGGAGGAAAAGTGTTTATCAAAGCATCTGATTATTCTGATTTCCTTTTTCTCAACACCTGAAGCTGTTTGTGTTCATGGGCACAAAATCTTGTACAAGTTCCCCACACCAAGACTATTTTGCCAGTGACCCTACCCCACAACTGTTAGCACCACTGGATCCCATCATGAGGCATTGGTTAGACACCAGACATGGGGCAAGCAAGCAAGTTTGCAAGTTCTCAGAAGTAGCTGGGGCTCCAGAGACATGGAAATACATAGCAGGGGAGGAAGGGAGGGAGCAGCTATCCCTGGAGAGACCTAACCCCAGACAGCAGGAAAGAGAGAGACTCTCCAACAGACCTCCCTCCCCAGCTCCAAATCCAGAGATCTCCTCCTGCTACCAAGAGCTAGCAACTGAAGGTCAGACAGGCCCCATGCGATGGGAAGGACACTGACACACTCCAATCCCAGATTGCAGAAGGATTTCAGTAGGAGGAGATCTCTGAAGGTCGTTCAGGCCAACTGCAAAGTCTGATCCAGCTCTAGAGAGCTGATGCAGCCAAGCTCTGAGCACGGCCAGCCCGGCTGCCCAGGAACACTGCCTGCTGGCAGCCGGGGGCCGCAGGCAGGGTGGGACCGAGGCTCCCACACGCTCGCAGGGGCGGATCGGCCCCTTCGCTCCCGCCGCCGAGCTGCCCATGGTACTGCAGCCCCGGGAGGTGACTCATGTGCTGGGAAACCGGCAGCCGCACCTTCCCGACAGCCGCTTCTGCCGCGGGCTCCGGCCAGGCCCCTGCCCACAGCAGCCCACACGCCGGGGAAGGAGCCAACATCTGTGCTGGGCACTTGGTAATAAAATTTAGCAAACGTTCTTGATTGCCTTTGAAACTCCAAGTCCTTCGGGTTTTGGTTCTTTGGTTTTTTGTTCCCCCTCTGCACCCAGCTCTGCTCAATTCACACCATCGGCACCAAGCCCAACCTGGGCTGTGCCAGCCCTTGGCACACGAGTGCTGGGGGACCATCAGGGTATTTCAGCTGACAACAGGATTTGCTTTGCCAACAGCATTCTCAGCAATATTTTAGGGTCACCGGAGCAAGGAGCCCTCAGGGGAATCCCTGAAGGGCACCAGGCATCAGATGGCAGCCGCGGTGCCATCCGACCTGCAAGCATTTCATGAACACAGCCACCTGCTCTGCAGGCCCCAGCAGGAAGGGGTTTGCCTTCTCCAGAGATCCAAAGGCTGGAGGCAGCTGGCAGCTGCCTATACAGGAGGCAGAAAACTCTGAGAACACTTATTTTACACATGAGATGAAAAGTGCTCTCTGTCTGTCACTCACTCAAATTCACAACTCAGCTATGTATGGAAGAGCAGAGTCCAGTGGCCCAAGAGCTGGGATCACTTCCAGCTCTGCCACAGGGGCTCCCAGTATGGCCCAGACTAATCTCTTCCTCTCTTTACCACCCGCTCCCATCTGCAGCACAGACACTGCCATCGGTACACCTACTGGCAGCCAGGCAGGGCCATTTGCTCACAGCCATAAAGCACTTTGCAGCTCAAAGAGAAACACTGCCGGTGGTTGGCATCTAGCAGGCCGGAGGGGAGGGCAAAGCTGCCTCACCAGCAGGATTGACAGCTCCCTCAAGAAAGGAGGGTACCAAGCAGCAGGTATGGCACACAGGAGCCACTTCCCAGCCCTCTGGATGATGCTGGTTCACTCCATCAGCTGACCTCAGCCACTAACCACCAGTCTGACAACTGGCCAATGGGCTCACAAGGGAGGAATCTTCCAGCAGCAGCTCTTTAGGGCTCAGCCTGATATACCCACATGGTGGCTTTGATCAAAATCCATCAGCTGGAGGCATCCATCTTGGAGATCCAAATCCCAAGTCATCAGCATGCAAAATCCTGCTTCCTCCCACCCTGGGAGCACAGCCCCATCCCTGCTCTCAACCATGTGGGTCTGGCAGACCTGGGTACTACTGTTGTGTGTGTGTGTCAGGGAGCCATGGGGGAAAACATTCCCTGGAAGCACTACTCCAGACTCAGTGCAAGAGACTGGTTTGGTGGCATCTCTGCTGACCAGTACATAAAGCTCAGCAGTGGCAGAGACAACATACAGCCTCCCATGTGGATGGAGCAGGAGCAATTCTACCTGTGCTTTGTTCTCTAGGTGCCTTAATATGGAGCATAGCCTCCAGCCTGGCCTGTCAGAGAGGTGCATCACATCACCCAGTCACCTCCATAGACACAAGCAGTCCCAGGCAATATCCCTCTCCCAACAGCCAAGGCCTCTGAGATCCTCCCAGCCCTTCTGGTGCCAGCACAGACACTGAGCCGGGCCCAGGCTCAATGCTGGGAAGGCAGAGCCCTACAGCAGTGCCCTCCTCCTGTGCTTGATGACTCAGGCTCCAGGGAGATGCGATGCCTCCTCACAAACCTCAGCCAGCTCCAGTCAAGGTCCCCTTTCTGACCCTACCCACGTCAGCACCCCCAGGCATCCAACCACTGCTCCACTTCCCCATCTGTCTTCAGCTGGTGAGTGTCCCCCCCACCTCCCTCCTCCACATGAGCACCAAAGAGTGGCTGATGCCCAGCCCGGTTCCCCTGAAGCCGCACGTGGTACCTTTGGGCTGGGAGTTGTACACTGCAAACATGTTGATTGCCACCAGCTGGAGCATTCGAGTGCTTCCGATGGGGGGGGGGGCTGTGCTGCAGCAGCACCTGGAACTCCCTCAGGACCTCCTCAGCCACCGCAGGGAACGTCTCCATCCTGCAGACAAAGACAAGAGTCTGTAGAATCGGTCGGCACAGCTCGCTCAGTGTCACATCTCCTGGGGAAGAGGGACCCCTTAGGGTGCTGTCTCCCACCCAGGAGCTGTGGGGAATGAAGGTGCAGGCTGTGACAGAGACGGATGAAGCCCTCCTCAGGGCAGTGAGGAATTGCTCTGTGACCGACAGGCAGCATTCCTTTGGCAGGAAAACACGGCCTTTATGAGTCATTTCTGACCAACCATTTTTTTCTACTGACTTCTACCAATCTGGGAGGGTTGCCAAGAGGCCAGCAGCTCACTTGGACCAGGAGCAGCCCATGGGACTCCCAAGAAACCCAGGCTACAGCAAACTGCACACACTGGTGCCACATTGCGGATGTGGCAATTCCAATGCGTTGAACGCTGGCCAGAGCTCGCTTCCTCCAGAGCTCTGCCTGTCCCTGGGCTCCTTGCTGCAGGATCAGATCCCATGGCATCCAGCCCTGTCCCCCCAGGCTACACACTCCCTGAGCCCTGAAACTTCATCACTTGGAGCCCCACAGGACAGGGACTTGCAGACTAACAACTGGCCTCATCTAGCTGCTGGAAACGTCAAGGCTGGAGCTGGTCCCTGCGGCACAGAGCGCTGCTGTCGCTCATCAGGACTCAGCAGCCAGCGGCTGCAGTGCCACAGCCAGGGATGGGCTTTGCTTTCAACACCACTCACAAGCGCCCACGGAAAGCTGACACCTTCATCCTACTCCTCATCTGGCATTGCTGAGGAAATTAGCTGGGCTTATTTATCAGAGCCGCTGGATCCCCAGCAAGCTCTCCACTGAACTGGGGTCAAAAACTAAACCGAGGTCAAAACCTGAACTTTCTGCAAAGAACACAGAGTCAGTTCACCAAAGTGACTGAGACACAGTTGCCCCCTCCCAAGGACAGTCCTCACCTGGCATGCCTGAGGATGCCAAGAAACCTTGGAAACTATTATAGTGATAGGTCCAAGAGGATGCCAAGAAACCTTGGAAACCATTATAGTGATAGGTCCTCCTCTCCTACTGCCTCTTGTGCCGAGCTTGCTGTGTTAGTTCTTGCTCCTGCCCTAAGAAATGCCACAGCTAGAGCCACTGAGAATGAATTTTGTGTCTCACAGCAAGTGTCCACTCCAGTTGTCAGTGACACTGTACTAAATGTGCCCAAATGGGTGCAAAGGAGCCAAACTCTGCAGTGGGTGAGGCATCTGGATCTGGGGCAGTCAACCTCAGGGGCCTCCATAGCAATTTCCTCTATCTTCCCCCGAGAGATTCAGATCTAGTGATATCAGCACACTACAGGCTGGATTAGCAGCTGCTTCTGGTAACCCACATGGGCAATTCTGCTGGGCTTCCCCAACAGCCTGTCAGGGCAGTAAGAGGCTCTATTTTTAAAGACAGAAATGGCTTTCTTTGTAACCATGTTTCACAGATGCCTTTCAACAAGCCCTTCTGCCTAGCAGCAGGGTTACCCTCTCCCCGGGCACTGTTTGCTGGAGCAGTTCAAAGTCTCTGCTACCTTCCCACCACCAAGGGCTGTAACAAACAGGCTCCTTGTACTTTGTAGCTGTGCAGAACGGAGCAGTTCCACCGGTATGAAAGCACTGCTCCCTCTGGAAGAGGCAACTTCCCTGGATTTGGGGCACAGCCAGGGAATCAGAGCAAACTGATTGCTTCTAAAGACCTCCTAATTCTGAAGGATCTAAGACCATATCCAGCAACATCCTCCTAGGGCGGACAGGACACAGGGGATGGAGGAGCCCTTTGCAGGATTAATTGTTGGTGAGGAGATGAAGACAATTGCCATGGAATAACAAGGAGGAGGAGTGAGGACTTCCTCAGCCCCGCCAGCTGTGCTTTGATACCACAGCACATCTGGAACAGCACACAGCAACCCCACTGAGCTCAGAACCAGCAGGTCAGGAGCGGAGTGGAAGCTTTTAATAAATTGCTTACCTGTGGTTTTAGGAGCAAAAAAACCAAAAAGAAAATAATAGAAGAGTCCCATTAGGGCAACATCATCTTTTCCATACTTTTCACAGATCAATCACTGCAGATCCTGCCCAAGGAGGACTCAGCTATTCCTCACCTTTTACCTATTTTAAGCACGGAAGCTGTTTAGCAGGGCTGGACGATTCTCTCTTCCTGTGTCATGGTATTACTTTCTAGTTCCCTTCTAAGTACTTCAGGGGATACACCACCATTAAACATACTTGGCTTTTCTAAATGACTGTCCTGGGAAGCAACTGCCTCAAACGCTGCATCTTAATTTCACAGCAGTCTCAGGAGCCAAACGTGCAGGCAACGTCTGCACCATCCCCATTAATCCCTCCCCTGGCGCGCGTTCAACCGGAGCTCAGCCGCGAGCACGGCCCCGCAGAGCCGAGGACCAGCAGCCCCCCGGATGCTCTGCCCTCCAGCTGCAGTTACCAAACCTTCCAGGGGCTCCTGCAGCTTTCCTCCTCTTTTCCTGCGGGTAGGAGGACATCCAGTTCTGCTCCTCGCTGCAGGCCAGGCTGCTGCCCACAAGCAGACAATCAGTGCCTTGTGACTTGGGGAGAGATCAACAGCACTGGCAGCGGGATGGCTCTTCCCCTTGCCTTCAGACACTTGGATCTCCAGCAAATGGGCCAGCACAGCTCCTGCTTCCTACTGTTTTAGGAAGGGTCCAAAGTCAGGCATGTGCCACTCCTGACTGGTCACCTCAAAGCACACTGGACAGAGCAAGCACTGAGGTTTCAGGCTGCATGGCAAGATCAGTGCTGTGTCCTGCATTGCTGTGCTCCCCTGCTCCAGGAGGGAATGGGGACAGGCCCAGAGGCAGGGAACTCTACATGTGAGTCAAAAAAAATCCACAGCAGGGGCAAGCTGGCACTTTTTATCCACACTACATTTACCTAAGTGGCCTGGAAGAGGTCTCTCAGCCCTGTAACTTGTAGCCAACAGTTCCATAAGAGACTGAAGGAGCCAAGAGTCATGAGACTACATCTGCTTATGAGGCACTGGCAGGCTGAAGCAGAGACCACCGTTGCCAGAGACTGTCTAGACCCACACAAAGTCTTGACAACAGCCACCCCATCACCTGACAGCAAGGGCCAGTCCCACCTGGAGCAGGGACAGTTCCATGGGAAGACCACAGACTGTGAGGCTGAGGTCTGCACTCTGTGTCAAAAGGATGTCCCCCAGGCTGGGATCTCAGCCCAGACCTGAGCCAGGCTTGCTTTGCTTCAAGGACAGCTGTTGAACTACTTGAAACCAGTTTCTGACAGACATTGCCAAGGGCACTTTGCATAAACCAGTTCCCACAGCTGGGGCAGATCCCAGCTAGGAGCTTTCAGTAAAATGGCAGCAAGGAGATGAAGGGCAAGGCTTGTCCCAACATGCTCTGGACAGTGGCTTTCAGCCACCACATGGTTCTGCCTTGATGGCTTTGTGCTCCTCAAAGGCACCAAGAACCCCCTCAGAGCTATCTCTCTGCTGGCTAAGAGCAGGGGGGAATGGAAGAGAGGAGGTAAAGCCAGAAATTAAAGAGGAAGGGAGTAAAGAGGAAACAAACAGCCCCTGCTATGTGTATCAGCCATCTGAGCTCAGCCTTTGCCAGAAGATCCCAGTGCACAGGCAGGACCAGGCCTTGAGGTGGGAAAAGAAAGTGTCCAAATAATCAGTGTGGATCAGAGGGCGGGTAAGGAGAATAGGAACCAGGAGGCTAGGCCTGCAAGAATTCACACCCTGTGCCCTCAGCTCCAAACACAGCTTAGTTGCTAACAATATTAAATTCCAAAAAGACTTGTAATGTAGGAAAATAAAATAAACATCCTGCACACTTACCCAATCCTGGTAAACAGCTTCCCATGGGCATGGAGAAAACTGAGGATGAACCTTTTGTTCAGCTGCATGGGAAAAAAAAAAAGGGGAAAAAAAAAAAGGAGAGAGAGAGAGAGGAGAAAACAATTAAACTCTCTCCTATTTCCTGTGAATTAAGAATGTCCCCAGTGACAGAGAACCTGGCCTGGATGCTGGGGGTGGCACTGGAGATGGGAACCAAATGGACATGCCCAAACTCTTACAAACATCATGCACACAGGCAAGTGCCAAACAGCTGGAGCTGGGAGAGGCGATGGAGACACAGCACCCTCTGCCGGGTCCTGCACAGGGCTGCCTGCTGGGCACACGCACCCTGGAGGCCTTCTCCAAGGTTTCCTCCTCTGTACCCTGTGAACCCGAAACACAGCACAGCCTAGGGGTGTTACACAAAAGGAGTCCCCCTAAAAGCAGCCTTTCCCAGCAGTGCTTCCCACCAATGAACAAAAAACCAAACAACCAACAGAAGCAACTTGTTCAGTGCTCTGTGAACGCAGCAGAGGCTGAGCAGTGTCTGGCTGAAGTGGAGAGGGAATGAGATGTCCTCACCAGGGCTTTTCTGCAGAGAAGCCAACGGAGCTAGTTCAGCAGCAGAGCCACTAAAGCTTGTTTGTGCCTTGCCAGGAGCAGCTTTTGGAAGTGAGGGGGCACTGGGGTGATGCTGCACCCCCTCACTTAACTCCAGCTTTAGGTGATTACAGAGAGGGAGATGGTGCTTGGATGTATCAGAAACACCTTGGAAAGCCTGCAGTAGAAGTGCTGCTACTGAAATACCAGAGCAACATGGAGCTGAGGGGATGTATGGGGAGCTGGCTGCAGCACATGGCATGAAGGCAGCTTCCTGCCCTGCTTAAGTCCAGTAACAGCAAAATCCAACTTGAATAATTACTTACAACTGCTCTAAGTCAACTTTCCTAGCTCAGCCCAGCTCTGGGCTTTCCCAGTCTTTATGTAGAGGGCTTTGAAGGCAGATGTGGGTGGGTAAGTAGTCACTCTGCCTGAGCCTGGAGGTGGCTGTGTCACAGCAGGAGCAGCCTGGCCTCACTCTTACCTTTTCCACAGCAAGAGGCTTTCCCCTCACCCCTGCATGCCTGCAGAGCCTCAGTGAGGTGAGAAAAGCCAGGCCGGGAGCGCCTCGGGGAGAGACCCAGAGCACCACTGCTCTGCTCCCAGGCACATCAGATTCTGTATCTTGAACCCCTCTCTACAAGTCAGCAAGACCACTTCCAGCTACAGGGCGGGTCAGAGGCACAGATTGAGGATGGCATTTCCAGGCAGGGCTGTGGCAATGCCTGGCCAAGATCCAGGCACACATGACAAGAAGCAAGACAGGCACTGGCCAGTGTCTCCTGGCAGCACCGAGCTCCATGCCAGGCCTGGCTGCAGGGGATGGTTATCCCAGACAGTCCCAGCTCTGGCAGCCCCTCCCACCCTCACTCACTGAACCCCCTGGCTCACACCATGACTTATGCCAGCTGCTGGGTGAGGTGTAATTAACCCGGGCTGCATTCCCAGAGGACCCATGCAGGAGAAGGATGCCCTGCTGCAGAGTTGCTCCTGGGCCATGTGCAAGTTTAAACATAAAACCTGTCTCATAAAACAAGCCAGACCAATTAAAGTGGCCCCTGCAGCAAGGGGTTCTTGCTTACTTGCTTTTTTACTGCTGCCCTAAAGAGCCCTTTCCACTGCAACTCAACTTTATTTGCCACCATTTTATTAACTCTGCAGATGAAACCCAGAAGAGACTGGGGAATACTGGGACAGCACAGCAAAGCCTTTACTTGCTCTGCCAGCAAAGTTTGGATGTGGCTGCTTCTCCAACATCCTCTCTTTAGGACACACCAAGGTGTCTCAGAGTTTGAAGTCTTTAACACATACTTTTTTTTTCCTCTTTTTTCCAGGAGGTCTTTCAGGCTTGTGGGGACAGAAAGCTGCTTTGTGCCCAGCTCTGTGGCTCTGGCTGCAATCACACACCCTGTCAGACACAGTCTAACAAGTCAGAGCCTCAAGCTCAGGTGCAAGAGCCTTGCTGGGGCAGTGGGCAGCGCTCTGCCCCACAGCAAACCCACATCCTGCTGCTGCCTGCAAGAGCTGGAGGAGGGTATCCACACTCTGTGCTTTCTGATGGAAAACAGCAGCTCACGGCTTGCCCCATCTCCGCTGGCAAGTCTGTCACTAGGCTGACTGGTAGGCTGCACGTGGAGGAGAAGAAGAAATTGGAGCAGCAGTTTTTCCCCCAAGGCCCACATTCACCCACAGCCCTGGGAGCACTCACCCTGCAATCCCTGCACCACTTTACTGGCAGTGGGGGAGTAGCAAAACTCCCCACCCGGAATGGAAAGTGTCACCCGCGCCCAGCAGGGACGTGCCCAGAGCGTTCCCACAGACATGTCTGGCACAGGGAGGGCTCCCCAGGACCCTCATCTCCTTAGAGCAAATTTCATCCTCTGCATTTTCACCAGTCCCACTCCTCACTCAGGAACCAGTGGCTGTGACCTGGGCTGTAAATAATCTGCACAAATACCCAGATTTGTGATTTTTTGAGACGGAAGCACGTTCCTGCCTCTAGGAAAGAAGCACGTTTCATACCTCTTGGCAATCTAAGCATGAACCTAGCAAGCCCAGGCAAAAACCTGTGTGCCCCAGCACTGTGGCATCTCAAGCAGGCACCTCTCACACTGCTTTCATTACTTTTTCTCTCACAGCCTTAAGGTTTTGATGAGCTCATCGCTTAACTTTGGACCTTTCATCTCGGAGTTCATGCTAAGGCCACGTGCTGCTTTGACTGGGCTTTTCTCTGAATGACTCTGGCTCTAGTGACTCACCTGTCCCTCAGTCTGGGAGCCCTCCCTGCTCCTCCCATGAAGCACTGCTTCTCACAGCGAGAGGCAAACAGCGACTTCCACCATTACCTGCAGGGTGGAGAGGAACACTTCCCCAAAGCCCTCCCAGCATGTGCTGAGCATGAGACCTCCAGCAACTCCTTGCCATCATCTCACTCACTGTGCAAAGGTGGCCACCACCAAAGGTCTCCTGAAAACAGTGCTTGTACCAACACCAGCATGCCAGGGGCAGGCAGGGCTCCCTGCACACCAATGTCCCTGCCCTTTGCAGGCAGCTTTGGGGTGCAGAAGCAAAGCTGGCTGGTCCCAGGTGGTTGCTTGAAAAAGAGCCCACCGAGTCAGTTCTATGCAACAATAAAACTAGGTCAAAAAGGGATTTGGGCCCTTCCAGTTGAAAAGTGGGCATCACAGATATGGAAGTTATGAGCATATAGTGAAGGCATTAGCTCTAAAAACAAACCAGCTGTCACGATGAAGAAGGGGTCCCTGCACACAGTAGTGCCTGAAGCTGAAAACAGCTGTTTCTGCTGTCATGAGTCAGCATGTGCAGACAGACTAAATCCACCTGGGAAGAGGCAACCTCACCAGAGGAAGCAGCCCACTGCTGCTTGGGGAGCATTCACACACCGCGCTGCCAACTAAAGTGGATTTGTTACCATGGAAGACATCAACAGTGACTAACAACTTCTGGTGGAGTGGCTAAGTGCAGAGATAGCAACGGCCCTGGAACAGCCAGCTCGGCTCACCCCGAGGCCGCGAGGAGTACAGCCTGACAGCACACAGAACAGAGGCGGTCAGACAGCTTCAGGAAAGGTTTGTCAAGCCTCGAGCCAGGAAAGAAGAAAGACTCAACCTCAAGGGAATGTGCACTGATCAAAAAGGGTTGAAAACGGAGTCTCCCACCCCGGCCCAGAAACACAGGAGAAAGAGAAGTGCCAGGATCCGGCCTGAGACGCAGAGCTGCTACGCTGGGACCCAGAGTGGATCCATTTGGCTTGTGGCAAGGAGTGCACAGAGCTTTGGCACCTGAGCATCAGCCCCAGCTGTGAAGGAGGCACCAAATAAGGGAAAGATTCTGGAGCAGTGACTCCTGGGGAAAAAGGCATTTCAAGTTAAAAATTGTTACTTCAGGTTTGGAAGTAAATTTCAGGATCTGGTCTTTATCAAGTGAGGCAAACTTTCTTCAACATCAGCAAAGCATCTGTGGAGCAGAAAGCGGTGTTAGAGTCAAAATAGGCTGCAAAAGACAAGTCCATTAATCAAGAGACCAGATGCAAAACTGCCTGTAACAAATGCGCTGTCTCCACCGGGGTGGAAGGAACTAGAGCACAGCAGGATGTTCTCCTGAGTCTAGGGGTCTCCTCAGTGACAAGGGGTTGGGATACAGACCACAGAGCCACACAGCTCTGCTCCAAAACACGTACCACACTCATCCCAAATATTTTGGGGGTTTTTTGGGCAGCCAGGCTGTTCCAGGCACAGATTCCTTGCTGAGAACTGTATGAAATAACATCCAGGCACCCAAACCATGCCATACTCTCACTCCCAGCTCAATCATAAAATCACAGAATGGCTTAGGTTGGAAGGGACCTTAGGGATCATCTAGTCCAACCTCTCAACCATGGGCAGGGACACCTCTCAACTAGACTCAGCTGCTCAAGGCCTCACCCAGCCTGGCCTTGAACACCCCCAGTGAGGAGGCACCCACAGCCTCCCTGGCTGGGCAACCTATTCCAGAGTCCCACCACCCTTGTACTGAAGAAGTTCTTCCTAAGATCCAGTCTAAACCTATTCTTCCTCAGCTTAAAACCAAGGGCCAGATAAACCACATTAACTATTAAGATTATTCCTCTCTTCCACAGGCAGTTTCTTCAGAGCTTCACACCACCCAGTCCTCACCACCAGCAGCAGCACTGAGTCCTCTGCTTTGCCTAGAGATGGCCTTACAAATATGAGCCCAAGCCTTTATCCTAACCTATCCCAAAGCTGCAAGGCACAGCTATGGCTGGTGTTTTCCACAGCAGTATCTCTCTGAAATAACACCAAGCACTGATACTGAGCCTCCTGAAAAGCCTAAGATGCTGCAGTGGGCTCAGCTGGCAGGATACCAGGAGCAGGCTTTTACTGCTTACAGGTGCAATGGCCACAAAGTGCTGGTGTAAAGTGTTTTGTGCAAATGGCTACCTACAGAAAGGAGAGGAGACAAAAGGGCTATTAAGATTGTCTGGCATTTTTTGCAGCATTTACAAGGTACCCACAGAGCTGTGGGCAAATTCCAGCTGGGCTAATTACCATCATCAGTCCTCTTCATATACCACCTGCAACCACAAACGGACACAGAGCTTGCTTTGGCTGCTTCTTGCCACGTGTCCAGCTCAGCAGTCACAGCGTCCTGCCCCGGAATGGATTCATTCCTGTAGCACCAAGGGCAATGCCAGTGAGAATCCTGACACTTCACATCAGACACTGAGATCCAATTTGCTATAAATACAGGAGGAAGAGGGAACACTGATGTATTTATTGTGGCCTTTGGGCCAGGTAAAGAGACCCTGAGACACTCCTGCAGCTTCCTGATCTTTTGGACTGCAGCAGCTGTGGCTCCAGGAAACATCTTCTGGCTCTAAGATTTGCAAGTCAGCAACCCAACAAAAGATGAAGGGAGGCATTTAGGAAGCCTCCTAGCAAAATTAAGGAGTTTTTGACTTTTTCTCCCTTCATCACTGCAGGGAGCAGGTGAGATGAGAAACATCAGCTGGAAAAAAAAACAAACCCAGAGGTAACTTCACTGCCTTGGAAACAAACATCTGAGCTATAAATAAATGTAACGAATTTACTCTCAATTTAAGGAAAATAGGTTGGACAGAGTATTTTACATGGGTGTTATTTCCTTTTCAGCCAAACCTGGGTCTGAATTTGGTTTCTACAAATTAGTAATAAGGAACAGGCTTGAAAAATAACCCCCAACATAAACTACCAAGCTGACTAAAACCTGGTTAATTAGCCTCTCAGAAAGCAGCAGGCTTCAGAGCCCCTCACTGACCTGGATGGCAAGAGGTTGGTAAAGACTCACTGGCAACGTTTCTAATTAACAAACAGAAAGCAAGTTCTGCTGTCCAACTGCCTGTGGCAGTAAGTTATGATGGCTGCAGCACAGCCACACAAGGTTATTATAATCACTTCTAGAATCTGGGGGTTTCCAGCATCAAGTGTCACGTTGTGCATGTGGGATCACGTCGGACAAAGTCTCCAGGAGACTAGGTCCCAGGCAGCTCCTCCAGAAAAGCTCCAAGGACTACAGCAGCCAAGCTCCCAATGCAATGTGTGGTTTAAAAAGGGTTAATGAGTCCCCTTAGAGGTACAAGCAGAGAGCAAGCACCGGCCAGGCTGACACTGAGAGGCTGCATATCCAGTTCTAGTGCCCTCATTTCTAAAAGGATGCTGAAAAAAAACACAATTGGCCAGAGTCCAGAAAGCAGCCATAAAAGTGATTCAAAGGCTAGAAATGATGTCTTGCAGTGAAAAAAAGAAAGAACTTAAACAGCTCAATCTGTTTAGTATATCCAGAGGGGGGGAAAAAAAAAAAGACTGGGAAGCAATTTGATTGCAGGGTGCAAAGTGCCTGGGTGGTACTTAAGGGCTCTTTACACTCACAGAAGAGCAAAGCACAAGAACAGACGGCAAACATTCGCTGTGGAAATAAGGTCTGAGTGTTTCAGAACCAGTGCAATTATCACTGGAACAAACTCCCCAGGAAAAGGGTGGATTCTCAAGCCCTGGATGTCTTTCTGGAAGTTTGACTTTAGCCAAACACAAGCTATTTGGCTTCGTACAGGAGTAGCAGAGTGAAATTTAAGGACCTGTGATATACAGGAGATCAGACTACATGATCTAATGGTCCCTGCTGGCCATAAACTCTATGAATCTATGCAAACATGCCAGAGAGTCCTCAGCTGAGATATCAAGTTAACTTTCAGCACAAAACTTTTCACAAATTGGCTCTGGTGCTGCAGGTCATTTAGGATACAAGCTCAGCTCTTCAAGGCTGCATCTGGTTAAGCACTGAAAGCGAGATGGCCCAGGCAGAGCTGTTCTGTGGCCAGCAGGTAAGGGAGAGGCCACGTGCTGAGCGCTGAAGCTGCCCTGACCAGCAGAAAGCAGCTCATACTCAGACACTTGCTGTTTGCCAGCAGCAAGCAGCATCCCCTTCCTGCAATAGAAAACTGACATTGAGAAATGTCTGCTGAGTTCTGGTCATAAGAGATCTCCTGCTAATGGAGCTCAGGGTGTTGTAGGCCTTCTCCGCTGCTCCAGGTTATTTGTAGAGTCAAAGCACAAAGGAGGGAGATAACATGAGAAATCAGGGAGAGTGAAGACTGAAGAGATCTAGCCCTGAGAAAACTGACACTGAGAAATGCCTGCTGAGTTCTGGCCATAAGAGATCTCCTGCTAATGGAGCTCAGAGTATGGTCAAGCTTTTTCACTGCTCCAGATTGGTAGAGTTAAAGCACAAAGGAGGGAGATAACGTGAGAAATTACGGAGGGTGAAGACTGAAGAGATCTGGCCCTGAAAGGCTTAGGATGGAGTTACAAAAGAGAAGACATTTGGACAACAGGCTGAGCAGAGACAGAGCCTTCCAGAAGGGTGCCAGCATTGTCACATGCAACCTTCACACTCTCCCAGCCACGCTCACCAGCAGGGACAGCAGGAGCTGCTCACAGCCAGGCTGTGCCCCAGGCTCCCACAGCCCAGAGGTTGATGTCCAGCCTGGGGTATTCCTGGAGTACTTCTGGAGCCTTCACTTCTACCTGGGCAGCATAATACAGGGCACGAAGACATCTCCTCTCCACTTTCCATTATGGAGCAATGAATTCTGCTGGGGAGGAAGAATAGAGCCAAGGACAGAGGAAATGACACAGATTCCAGCAGGTTCCACTCCCTGATCCTCCGGAAGGAAGTTTCTTTCCTAATACCCACCTCCACAGTGGATACAAAGCCCATCTGGAAATGGCTCATTCAACACTGAAGAGAAATAAACATTCCCCATGGCAGAATTAAGAGGTTTGGCTGTGGAATACGAGGTGCCCATCCCAAAAAGTGTACAGCAGAAAAAGGTGACCCAGGCCAACTTCAGACAAAGATCAGGGTTAGGCTAACAGCAAAAAAAGCTCAAGAGAAATCACTGAGTTACTGTGTAGGACCTAAACCCTGCTCTGGGAAATTTCCCAACCCTACTATTAGGCATTTTAAAGGTTGGACCAGATGATCCTTGGGGTCCCTTCCAACCTGGCATTCTGTGATTTCACTTCCTTTACCAGTATTATCAGTCCTGGCAGTAAAGTGCAAAGCCTCCCTCCAAAACATCGCTCTGCAGTGCCTGGATCATCAAATCCACTGCCACGAGAAAGGGCTAATGTGCAGCAGCAGGAGGGGGTTTGGTTACACACAAATCCCTGGCTGATCAGCACCAGCAGGAAAGGAAATGAGGAAAGAGTGACTGACAGGGAAAGGCGGTTTCTGGATGATTGTACTTGGGTTTAGAGTATGAAAAGCTCGTTGGAACTTGAAGTCTCACTCCCCTCACCACAACCTCTCTGAGCACTGGGATACAGCAGAGCCCCTCACACAGGCATAACTCATTGATGTGCTTGTAGTGCTCCCACCTCTGATCCAACACGGCACTCCTACACACATTAGCACCAGATGCCTGTCACTGGAAGGATAACATGTTGGGGTCTCTCCCATTCAAGTAACATTAGGCCCTGCCTTGTTCTTCACAGTTGAATAAAACCACCAACATGGGCTACAGAGAAAAGGAGACAAAAAAACCAAAACCAGAAAAAAAAGAGATCAACACTAACTTCTGGAAACTTTTACCAAGAGCTTAGCCTTCACTTTCTGGGTAGTGACAAAAGGTCAAGCAGCACTGGGAAGTGACATGTGGGTTCTACACAACACATGTGCACAGGCTGTGAGCTCTGCTGAGCTCCGGGAGCCTCAGTGGAGCAGCACTGAGCATCCAGGGAAGGTCACCTCGCTCAGCAAGGTGCAGCAACGTTTCTGGTTGGATTTCTACTGCAGGAACTGCAGCCAAGAAGGTTTTTACCACCATTTTAAAATAACACCCCCCCAGGGATTATATAAAAACCCCAAAGTGCAAGCAGGGAGGGTGCACAACTGGCAGACCAAACGAGCCAGCGCTGAGCTGCATGGCTAAATGTCACGTCTCAAACCCAGAGAGGCTAAGAGTGTGGTTTTAGTGTTTAACCAGTTTCAACTGCAGCCTGGCACTCTTTTACTTCCTCCACAGAGAGGTCTTCTCACTGCAAGGGGAAAGAAACCAACCTCACCACGTGAGGCAAAACGGCTAGAGTAAAAATAAAGCCCCAGGGTGGTTTGGTGACCAAGGTCGTATTAGGAGATGGAGGGGTTGCAGGCTGGGGAAAGCACTCAGAAATCCTCCCACTGCCAGCCATGATCACAGAAAAGGAGGCAGGGCAAGAGAATTGATGTGTGTCCAGCAGTAAAGAGGCTGAGAAGCCTCTTTCACATGCCACTAGCTTCCCCATGCTCAAAACAGTTTGTAAACTGTTTCCTAAACACAAAGGGGAAAAAAAAAAACCCAGACCGAGTCCTGACCTCCAGGAATGAGTAACCAAACCCAACAGCTTCCTGCAAGCTTGCAGGGGTGAGGAAAGGAGGCTGCCTGGGCAGGAGAGAGGGAAGTCAAAGATTTTGTGCCCTCTCGAGTCCTCCTTTAGGCACAACAATTAAGGATGCAACATCTTTTGCTGCTTTTTCACATGGGTGAGTGGATAAAGGACAGAGATATGGGAGGGCAGCCTGCAGCTGACTGCTAGTGCCTCACATTCCCACCCCAGAAGGTTCAGCAGAGGCTTACAGAACCACAGAGCTGTGGATCAAACGGCAGCAAGCAGCAGGCTGGAGGGGAAGCACTGCCTTCCCCTGACAGCAAGGGCAGACCAGAACACAGCAGAATAGAGGGGACTGCTCACATCAAATACCAGAGAGCACCTAAACGTGGAGGAGACAAACTTCCAGACTTCACACAAGGCACTGATGGCAGCCTGACCCAAGGCCTTGCCTGTAAGACCTGCTGTCTATCCCACTGCCAGCTTGTGCACTGAGGAAAACCAAGGGGACACTCCCTCAGCATGTCCCCTCCCTTTGGGGACACACCTAAGCCACCACTCTGATGCAGCTCAGATGTTTGGCAGTGCGAGAAATGGCTTCAGCAGACAGCTCGTTTGTCTAGTGGTTTCCATTCCCTCCACACTCGGCACAGGCACAAAGTGCTGGGTGAAAAAAAGCCCTGAAAGTGTGAGAGGCAGCAACAGGCTTCCAGGGTATCTCTGCAGCCTTACCCTTCTGGGCAGCTGTGTCCCAGCAGTGGGGGAAAGAGGCACATCCGAGCTTTCAAGCTGCACATTAAAACCAGGGGCACAGCCTCAGCTGCCTGGACTTATTTTCCAATCAGAGGCTCCTAAGAAGGGACCATTCTGAGCATTTTTCCCACCTGACACCACAGAGGTAGCAAATGAGGGAGCTCTGTACTTCATCCAGCAGGAATTACTTGTAAGAGCTTGCATGGAAAAGATCAATCTTCCACTGTCCTGAGCAACACCACCCAGCCATGAAATGCTCCCACCAATCTGGCAGCAGACTCAGAGGCAGACATTCCAGAACCAACAAATTCCCCAAGCAGCCTCTTATCCCTGCATCTATCACAGAATCCCACATGGTGGGAGCTCCAGAGGACCTCTGGAGATCGTCTGCTCCAACATCCCTGCTAAAGCAGGGTCACACAGAGCAGGTTGCCCAGCATCACAATGTCCAGGCATTGGAATCACTCCACAGAAGGAGACTCCATAACCTCTCTGGGCAGCCTGCTCCAGGGCTCCATCAGCTTCCAGAGTAGAACTATATGGAAGCACAACCACCACACTGCAGCAATACATCATTTCTACCTCTGTCTGTCACTTATTTCTAATCATGTATGAGAGAAAAGACTTACAAGGTGAGAAAAGAGCTGAGAGTGAAGGGAGCTGCTCTCAGCAAACAGGGGTGCCTCTGTGGTGTGCCTGCAGAAGCAAAGCTGGGCCACACTGACAGACACCCAGGTCACACCACAACAGACTCTTAACAAACCAGACACTCCTAGGGACCACAGGTAGTGATACCAAGGCAACCCTGACTCTGAATACAGGCCACTGTCACTCCCCTGTGTGACTGGTCCAAGCAAAGGGCAGACTGCTGGAGTAAACTGGTCAAGAACACCCACTCCCCCCACCCCCAAAACTGCTACCAGCTTAAACAGGAGGTTTTATCCCACCACACCCTAGAAGCACCCTTCTCCAGATGCAGAACCCAAGAGACAGCTCCTCCAGATGAATAAATGCAGCAGCTGAAATCAGCCAGGAGCAGCAGACAGCCCAAGCAACTGCTGCCCAAGAGGAACAAGCACACAGAGCAGAAACAACAAACACTGCCATGGAAAAACGGATGTGAAACGTGCAGGAACTGCCTAGGACAGGGACCCTGCTCACTAAGGACACATGGCCTCTGCTGAGGCAGTGACTTGGACAGCACTGAGGGTTCCACAATGTCCTAAATGCACACAATGTTGCAGAGGTGAGGAAGACTCCTAGAGGACTTTATAGCTGCTTTCCAGTACCTGAAGGGATCCTACAGGAAGGCTGGAGAGGGACTGTTCACAAGGGTGTCTAGAGACAGGACAAAAGGGAATGGTTTTAAGCTGAGGGAGAGTAGGCTTAGACTGGATCTTAGGAAGAAGTTCTTCAGTACAAGGGTGGTGAGATTTTGGAATAGGCTGCTTAGAGAGGTTGTGGATGCCTCCTCCCTGGGGATGTTTAAAGCCAGGTTGGATGAGGCCCTGAGCAACCAAGTCTAGCTGAGAGGTGTCCCTGCCCTTGGCAGGGAGGCTTGAGTAAATGATGTCTGAGGTTGGAGTAGATGATCACGAAAGTCCCTTCCAACCTAAGCCATTCTGTGATTCTAAGAAGGCAAAATCAGAAATTAAACTGAGCAGGCAAGAACAAAGCAAGCTGTGAAGCTAGCCCCAACCAGGCACTGCTGGGTAAGTTCCCACTCAGCTGAATCCTGACCTAGAGCAAAACAAGCGGGACAGCTCTCACGTCCTCTGCTGCTTTGAGAAGACAGTGCCCTCACCCAGCTGCAGAGGGCCACTTCCCTGTGTACCTGGCACTCTAGGACTCAGGAGAGGAAGGATGAAAGGGTCCAAAAGAGACCAGCACTACTCATGTGAAGGAAAATCCAATCACCCAAAGATGAGCACAGCTTACAACTTCAACATCACTGCTCCATCTCCTGGTACTCACACCCGTGCCTGGCAGAGTGCCACCTGTATGCACAACAAGCTTCCAGGATGAGTGCAGTAGGTAACAGAGAAACACAAAAGCAAGAACCCCTCTACATGCAGCCCACTGAGAAAACTCTGATTTATTGTTTGTTTTTTAGCAGACCTCCTTTTGGTATTAACTCCTCCCTGCTGGAAACCCTGATGCACAGTCCATACTCCCTGCTGATGAGAAGAAAGCCTGTGTGGGCTTTAACACGGGGGTTAAAACATGCTCTGAACTTCAGAGTTAATGATTCCACCACAAGTTTTCTGTCCCTGCAGTGGGATTGCTGCTCCACAGGCACCCAGCACCAGGCAAATGCAACACCTCTGTTCCAAACCAGCAGGCTGGGGGGAAACGGGAAGGTTCCTGCAGCTGATGCGCAGCAAATCTTGCCTCTGGCCTCAGCTTTCCTAAGAGCTTTTTGGGTGGCCCTAGCAAACTTTTGATGGCTCTACAAGACTGACCTCTCACAAAGAGGCTAGGAGATTTAATTCTTTAATGATGCTGAAGTATTCAGACATCTGGAGACAAGAATTATTCAATTACTGCCTTGCCAAGGGAAAACCTCTCTTCCCTAATCTTAGCTGCAGCTAAGGAGTAATCTTTATTGGTGCATGCACGCTGCTTGGTAATGCAAGGAAGTGCCTACTGCAGAGCCCAGGCAGCAGGCAGTAGTGACTGTGGGAACCTTAACTCAGCATTTCCTGACAGCAGTGATTAAAATCTCAAAGTCAGTGTAATATTAACACTTTCTCAGGAGACTGACAGCACATTTGCCCCATTTAACTTTACTAATTCACAGTTTGCAGAGTGAGCTGCAGACGGTACTATCAGATTTAAGATCAATACTGACCCACTGCAAAGGAAACCAGTGGCAGGGAAGAAATGCCAGAGACTCAGCTCCTCAGCTCACTTTTCCCCTATCCAGCTGTTCTAAGAAAGCAGCAGAGCTGCTCAATGGCTCAACCTCTTTTTTTTTCCCCTTAGTATGACCTGTGTGGCAGTTTAAGCTGGATCTCTCTGGCCTCAAACCAGCACAACCTGACACTGACAGGTAAGCAGAGCACTGCATCAGCCTGGACTTTCCTGTCACTGCACTCCTAGGAACATGCAACATACAAGAGACCACAGAGAACAGAATGAAACCCCCAAAGCCTGCAGGCATAACGAACAAAACCCAAGCACAAAACAGCCAGGCTGCAACCCAAGCACTTCTTCAACTCGCTTTGAAACTGTCCTACGCCCCTGTGCCACCAGGGCCAAATCCAGTTACTAAGGACAGGGCCAAATTGAGGTGTATGGTCCTTGGTGTGGGCATATGGCATCTTCCTAGAAAAGATAACACAGCAAAGTGTGAAAGAAGCATCTATGCCAAGCCTCTGCCTAAGCACAGAGCCAAGGCACACAGCCAGCTCTGCACGGTGCCTTGCCTTCTCACAGCAGCGGCTGCAGTGTGAGCTGCCCTTCTGCAGAGCTGCCCATCATGCCTTGCTAGTGCCTTGGCTCCTCACCCTGAACTAAAGCAAATGATATCTGTGTCTTTGTCCGGGGCTGCATAAGGAGAAATGAAGTCAGCACTGAGGAGAGATGCACAAGCATGTGCTGAGCAGACCCTGCGTGCTGCTGGGGACAGCAGTGGGGCCGGGGAGGGCTCAGCATCTCCCTGCCAAGTGTGCCACGTCACACAGGACTGGCACTTCACCACCTGCACGGTGGAGAACATGATTATCCAGGGCAGGAAACAGCCCAAATCAATTTCTTGTCACCTGTGACACAGCCAGCACCCCCATACTTAAAACATTGTCACCTTTGCCTTGGGCTGGGTTTGAAGCAACAGCCTCCATCTGAAGGGTGCAAGGAGCCTCTCCCCACACTTCTGCCCAGTACATGTCCAGAGCTGTGAGGGTGTAAAATTGCACCAGATCTGTCTCTGCTTCTGGAAGATGAATGCTTTTCCATTCTACCTTGTAAAATTCCCTTCTCTGGCCCAGAAACAGCTGCCATAAGGACTGATCCCTGAGGAGCTACCTGCAGTGCACAGCTGTCAGTAGGAACAAAAGAGCACAGCTTGCCTCAGCCTTTTCAAGGGCTAAAGCTGGCAAGGAAGGGACCAAGGAGGCAATGACACATTTAGACTCATTTCCCCCAAAATGACACAAAGTCCTGGCACACATCCCCTGGGAGAAGAGCTGTTCCCTTCCGCCCGGCTGGGGATGTGGGGCAGAGGTGCTGCCAGGGTGAGATGCTCCCGGGGCAGGAAGGGCTCTTCCGAGGCCAAACAGCGCCACACAGTGGCACCAGCCGGGCAGCTCCGCGGCTTCCCGGGGAGGGAGCTCCTGCAGCCAGGAACAGGCTAAGAGGCTGTAGATTCAAGGAGCAAAGAGCTGAGAGCTTCCTGAAGAGCTCCTGTCTTTACCCAGTCCACAGCCTGAGAGCTTTGGCAGTGACAGAGAGACCGATTTAAGGTTTCCTTTTCACCCGGTTACTTTCAACCCAGATCAGCTCAGTGATATGGCCACAGCCAAGCCCCATGAGCAGTTCTGCCCACACAAGTGGAGTGCTGCACCACAGCAGGCACAGGAAGCCTGACTAGAACCATCTTGGCTGCCAAAACCGGCAGTGCCCACACCCGGGCCCTGCCTTTTCACCATTCAGGGGTGTTTAGAAGAGTGTGGCCAGCAGCTTGAGGGAGGTTCTCCTTCCACTCTGCTCTGCCCTGGTGAGGTCACACCTGGAGTACTGTGCCCAGGTCTGGGCTCCCCAGGTCAAGAGAGGCAGGGAACTACTGGAGAGTCCAGGGAAGGGATACAAAGATGAGGAGGCTGGAGCATCTCTGACATGGAAGGGCTGAGAGACCTGGATCTGCTTAGCCTGGAGAAGACTGTGAGAGGATCTTCTCACTGCTGACCAATATCTAAAGGGAAGGAGTCAAGAGGATGGGGCCAGATTCTTTTCAGTGGTGCCCAGCAACAGGACAAAGGGCAACAGTCACAAACTGTAACACAGGAAGTTCCACCTAAACATAAGAAAAAACCCTTTCCTGTGAGGATGCCAGAGCACTGGATCAGGCTGTCCAGAGAGGCTGCAGAATCTCCTTGTCTGGAGATTCAAAACCCACCTGGACATTGCAATCTTGGGCAACCTGCTCTGGGTGACCCTGTTGTAGCAGGGAGGTTGGACTGGATGAACTCCAGAGACCCCTCCCAACCTTCATCATTTTGGGATTACATTGCTGATCATGAGGCCTCTCCATGATCAGAGAGTTCATGCTCTCAGTGAGACAGGATTTCAAACAGATGAAGAAATCAAGACTAATGGCAGTAATCAGACACAATCTGTGCAACCTGCACTTCAGAGATCACAGCCCCCACGGAGCAGACCAAGGACAAGCTCCAGCAAGTGCTACACTAATAAACAAGAGGTAGCTGCCCCCCACTTTGCCAGCCACTAGGGTGCCTCACATGGGAGTGCTGGAAGAGACACCCATAGTGCCTCAAAAACACTCACAGCATCTTATGTCAAATCATCTTCATCAGTGATTTATGGAGTGCCTAAAGCTTGGCACATTCTATTCCATGATGCTGAGGAAGCAAAGGTCTCCAGAAGAGAAGCTGAAGAGAGGGAGAGGGAAAACAACCAAGGGCAGTAATGCCTTAAAAATGCTGCAGCTGTGTGCCAGAGCTTATCTTTCAGAGCTCCAAGACTTCACCCCAGTTCCACCCAGCTGAAGTCACAAAGTAGTTCTAAAAGTGCAGTCATATGACAAGCTCTGGGCCCTGCACAATGTGGAGAAGGTCTTCCCAGTTCTGCTAAACTCACATCCCTAACAGCCATTTTAGGACAGGCAGCCCAGAGCTCCCTGGCAAGTTCTCCTGCAAGCCTGATGTGCCAAAGCAGTGTAAGGATTCCTGGAGGATGAGCTCCCAACCACCACTGCCTGTGTCTGCATTCCTGTGCCTGACAAAGAGGGTTCACCCAGGCTCCTCTCACAAGGCTTTGGTCTGTCCATTTGTCAGCCTTTGTTCTGGCCTTGCCCAGCAAAGCCCCAGCCTGGCCTCTCAGCAGAACACTGCAAACTCCACACCTACACTGGAAATTAAAACCACAGTTTTCACATTCCCAGTGCAAACCCATCATCTGGCACTGGGACAAGTGATCCACTTCCAGCACAAGTTTCAGAGCTTGCAGGGTCGCTGTCAAACCCTGGTCCTCAGCTTCTGACCTCATTTCCCACCGGCAACCTCACCCAAGTTAGGGCCCACAGCAGAGGCATTTTACAGCATCTTCTCTTTGTGCCTCTCCTATTCCACAGCAGCCACGCCAGCACAGCCTGCCAAGAAATGGATGGTAACAACATGCCTTAATCATGAGAGGCACGAGGTCACCAGCTCCTCAGCCTGACCCAGGCACAGCTCCCATAGGGGAAGCCAAAACACTGGAAAATTTAGCAACAGGAAAGCAAAACAGATCCAGTGTCCTTCTGCTGCATTCCAAACACATGACACCGAAGCCAACTGCTGCCTCCTGCAGTACTCACGTCGCTGGGGCTGAGGTTCCCAAGGCTGTTGTCCTGCTCAGAGTCCCTGCCGGACTCGTGGCCCTGGGAGGAGCGGGGGTGGGAGGGATGGATCCAGATCTCCAGCCGTGTGGCATCATCTCCAACCTGTCGCAGTGTGGACTTCTTGCCCTTCCCCCGGCGGCTGGGGCTCAGGTCCAGCACCTGATGCTTCCTCTGCTCCAACTGCTCGGCCTGGGCAGACAGGACAGACTCAGAGCACCCAGGGAAAGGGGCAACGTTTCCCTCACACAGAGAAATTAGCCCTTCCCTCTGCTTCAGCACCACCATCACGCACTGACAGGTCCAGAATTTGGCTTCTGACACTGCAGGGCAGTGCAGCTGAGGTTTTCAACTGCCCCAGGACAAGAAAAGCTGTGTCCAGTCTTGGGAGTGTGTAACCTCTGGGGCACAAAGGGACTGCAGCCTCTCTTGCCCACACCCATAGGTGTGGGACACCTCTGGGATGAGGTAATGACCACATACTGTACACCAAGAGCATGCTGCAAACCACAACACCCTACAGACCTTGCTGAACTTGGCTGGTTTACAGTTTGCTACTCAGAAGCAAGAGATTCAGCTGCCCAAACAACCCCAAAAGCAGTCTGAGCAGAGGCAGAAAGGACATCATCCTTCTGAAGGCTGCTTCTCTCTGACACCAAACATGGACTTTCTTAGTGGGTAAGTGGCAACCCCAAGCCCAAAAGCCACCACCCCCCCTCCTCTCTGGAGCACAGCTCTCCAGCTCAGGACAGTCAGCACAGGCAGCTGCAGCATCCCACAGCCCAGCTCCAGGACTCACCTTGCGTTTGGTCTCTTCGAAGAGGCTCATGAGGCTCTCCTTGGCTGTGAGGATGGGGTTGCTAGCAGCCAGGCTGCGCATGTAATAGTAGACAGCATCCAGCTTTCTCCTCTGCAAGAACAGCCAGACTCAGAGCTGCCACTCATCTGGAGCATCCAGAGACCAGCTCCCAAACCCTTCACCTTCCCTGTCCCTCAGCACACATGCCTTCTCCCTCAGTACTGCCTGGGACAGATATGCCAACAAATGCTGTGGCAAGTAGGACCTTGAACTCTCCATCCACATTCACAGCTACCTACAAGCACCAGCACAAAGCACAAGCTCTTTGCCAGGGTTAGGGAGTGCAGGTGACACCACAGCCTGAGGAGTTGCCTACTCTATCCCCAAGGCTCCTACAGAAGCCACAAAGCCAGTTGCTCACACAAAACAGTCTCTCACTAGACATCATGGTAAAGGAAGAAGGTAAAAACACTGAATTCCTGGCAGCTCAGGAAATGCTCTGTTCAGCTTTACTGTGAATATGGAAACAACTCCACAGGAGTCTTGCAAGGAGCAGAGAACCAGGAAAACTGGCAGGATGCTCCCTCCCTTCAGCCTGCTCCTGGGCTCACCTCCTCATGCTCACTCCCTAAATCTTTATGCTACCAACACACAGCCATTTGGGCTTTTGCCCACCTGCTGCTGGCCTCACAAACCACTACAGAGGGTGGGACACTTTGTTGCTCCAAACCCCACATCAGGCATCAGGAAGGTGATTCCCAGCCATGAAATGCCTTGCTGAACCCTCTAGCTCTGCTTTAAACCAGCATCTTTCAGTGTTGTCCCAGCCTGATGCTTCCACCAGCTGGTGCTGCATCTTCCTTGCAATAAGTTCTCCTGCATGGCTGCAGCAAGCAGCAAAACTGAAACCCAAGAAAGCTGTGTGTGGATGTTGCTTAGACCAGTTCCCACAGGTGCAGTGAAGACATGGCCAACAGAAACAGCATCCTCCTCACAACAGCATGGCCTTCAGCACAAAATTCTCATGCAAAACTTTCAACCCAACCCACTTTTAAAACATTTGCACTCTCCCTATCCCACAGAACAGTCCCCAAAGCACTGACAGCCTGAGGGAGCAGCGTGGATCTAAGACACTGCCTGAAGCCACAGCAGCTGCAATGCACACAGCACATCCTGCCATCAGCTTTTTCTTCTTGAAGAGAGAAACACACAACATAAAACCATCTGGAAGCACTGCCCTATACAAAGCCTTTCTCCACCAGATGGAATCTCACAGCCATCCCAGACACTCGCTACATCCTTGCAGCAGGAGTATCTCACCGTGTAGATGGCCAGAAGCGCCAGCTGGTTGTATGGGCGGCCGTTTTTGGGAGCAATCTGCTGAGCCTTCAGGTACCAGCTGAGGAAGGACCAGAGAGAAAGGGTTACTGAAAAGACACCAGGTTCCCTTCCTCACTGTTAAGGGCACAGAATTCCCCTCCCAGCACTGGCAGCCCTGCAGGGAACAGGCCCTTTGCACAAGTGCCCTCTGCCTGCAAGAGCGAGGACAGGCAGCATGCCTGGAGAGGCAGCTGGGGCACAGGGCAGGAGAGAGGGGCAGAAGGAAATCTTCAGTTGGCCTGAAGATGAGCATTTAGCCAGACCCAGCAAGAGCTGTCCCACAGACAGCCTCAAGGACAGTGAAGAGGCTCATCAGAGAATGTTTCTCTCTCAGTCCCCTTTTTAGCTCCATGGCAGTGAGGACCAAACCTTTCACGTTCCTTAGCTCCTTCCCCAAGATATTTTCAAGATACTTAATCCCAGAAGAAGAGACATTTGGTCAGTGGCAGTCCACACATCCCTCTATTTTCCTATCTTCCCTCAACTGTATTATCCACTCTTCAGCTTCTATCATGCCACACAGACCCACTGACACTCTTCAGACACACCATGAACCCACTACCTTCCCCCCCAGCCTCCCTGAGACATCAGCATACTCCACAATATCTGCAGACCTCCAAATCAGCAGCTTGCCCTGTCCCATTCTCCAAAGATATTAGGGCTCCATTCCCTATGGTGGACTCACTTGTGTCCCCACTGCTCTGCTGCAGAGGAAAAAAAGCCCAGAAGATCAGCAACCCAAGAATGACAGGAAGGAACAAGTGCCAGTAACACCTGCTGCAGTCAGGACATATGAGCACATATAGGAACCTCTGGAACAAGTGCCAGTAACTCCTGCTGCAGTCAGGGCATATGAGCACATATAGGAACCTCTGGAACAAGTGCCAGTAACTCCTGCTGCAGTCAGGGAATATGGGCACATACAGGAACCCCTCCTAGCTGAAAAGCTACCAGAAAACACAACAGCCATTCTGCCAGCACCAACAGCATAAACCCCTCCTGCTGCAGGATCAGCACATGAGAACTTCCACAGGACATGGCTGGATCTGCCGGCTTCCCCTCTGGGACAGCAGAACAGCCTAAGCTACATCTTTCAGCTTCCCAGGACTGCAACACAACAAAGAGGTGTGGAAAGCCTTTTTTTCAAGCCAGAGGCAAGTTCTAGCATGAGCTTGCAGAGAGAGGAAGAGCTGCAGGCAGCAGCAGCCAAGGGAGGAGATACCTGCGAGCCTTGCCGTAGTTGGCAGTGTCGTTCGCCTGCTCTCGGTACCGGCAAATGTCCCCCTGGCAGATCATGCACCGCTGAGCGCTGATCAGGGCATACTTCACCTGCAAAGAAGCAAGCAGGACATTATGTGGCACCTGTGCAGCTCTGGCTCACCTGCAGACCCACAGAGCACACATGGAACGCAGAGCTGAGAGGAGGTGGCCGACACACCAAACATCTCGAGGAAGGGCGGCAGAATGAAGCGAGAAGGCTCCATGGCACTGGGTCGGCATTTGGAAGGGCAAGCCAAGCCCCTAAATACCTCCTCTCTCACAAAAAACAGTCCCATCTGTCTCCAGAAGAGAGTTGCTCACTCCATGACCAATTTGGTGACAGCTGTTAGACAAACACGTCCCTGGGAATGGAGCTGGACTGAAATATCCTTTCCCAGCTGCCCCTCACACCTGCACTCACAGCTCAGGGCAATGGGCTGTCATGTGTCAGGGACACAGCACAACTGTTAGCTTTCCTCCTTCGTTACTCTGGATTCCACAGAGAGATATAAGAGATGAGCAACAGCTAAGGCGAAGCCAGGATACCTTTGGACACTTCTTTCCCTTTGTTACCCCTGGTCACAAAGCTGGTACAGAAAAATTCCTTTTTGCAAAGGAAGCTAAGAAATGTTAATGTAGCAGAGTTGGCTCAGCAAGTTCTCTAGCAGCTGAGAAAGGTTCCCTGCAAACATACTGACATCTGTTCAGAGTGCAGCTGCCTGCCTCCTGGCAAGGGCAGCACACTGAGGTCAGCAGATGAGGGGTCTCCAGGAGAAACCCAACCTACCATTTTCCTCAGAGGCTGACTGCGGATAACCATCCCATCCATATAGTCCTCCAGCTTGAACTGGTATGACAGCTGCAGCTTCTGGAGCAGGCCATCAAAAAAAGAGGAGCCCTGCAAAAAACACACACAGCTGGATGTTAGAATCTTCTAATGATGAGCACAGAATCACCACCCCACCCCTGCCACACAGAAGAAAGAAGGCCTCTCCTCCCTTTCTCTTCAGAAAGCAATGAGGAGGTCACAGGGTCTCCAGCCTCAGAGAGACAGACAAAAAAAATCAAGACTAACCTGATCTAGTGTTTGAGGAGTCCCACTTTGAGCAGGAGGTTAGACTAAAGCCCTCTACCCACCCCCTTCCCACTAATGTAATTCTATTAAAATCATCCCCTCAGCTGTCAGTCTGCCTTCTGCAAAGAGTAAATGGAGCTGCACACTGCACACTTCAATGCAATGGAAGGTGGCACAAACTTGTTTCTGTTTATTTTCACTTCAGGGTATTCATTTCATTTTAGCTTAAATCAGTTCCTCATTAACATTAAAACAAACAAACAAAGACCAAACCTGGTTTAAATCACACCAAATGCCCCCCTGGCCTTACACCTGCCACACCACGCCATGATCGCTCTGAGCATCCTCTTTGCACAGGGATGGCCTTAGGCACACAGAGATGCAAACAGGACCACGAAGGCTTTTTGCCCAGTCACACCATCCCATTCTGAACACCAACCCAAAGGTTTAGCAGAGCCTGGAGACATTTCTCTCCTCTCACCTCATCTAGAAGCTGGAGCAGCTTGTTGCGGATTTCGTGGGCGTCTTCTCCCTGCGGGTCCTTGAGGAGCTGCCGGAATTTCTCAATCACCTGGTAAAAGGCATTTTTCCACAGCAGCTGGTCCACATTCTGGGTGTCAGAGAACTCAATGTCCATCAGGATGCACCTTTCATACAGCTGCAGCATCTCCACCCTACAGAGAAACACAACCAAGGGTCAACAGAAACCACCTCCTGCCCAGCCCGAACTGGAGCTGTTGCAGAACGTGCTGAGCCACCTGCTGCTTCTCAACCAGCAAGCACCAGGTAGGAGCAGCTCAGCCACCCTGCACACCATGGCAAATTGGTGCTTCCATGTGTCCCAGAGGGAGATGGGAGCTGCTGCAATCAAACACCCTTCCTGCTCCAAGAGGGCAAACCTGAAAGGACCTTCTCTTCTACATCTGCATCAGAACAGATCAGGGCCTGGCAGAGAGTAAGGAGCTTTACTGTGATTCTACCACTGGAAACAGTGAGGCACAAGTGTCTCCTGACCCCAGCACAGAGAAAGGGTTCACTGCCAAGCTCTGCTGCTTCTAAGCTCAGAGTCTAGCTACCCTGGGCCAGGAACAAACACACAAAGGACCACAGACCAAGAGAGATCTTGCCATTAAGGTGATCCCCACCTCCTTCCCATCCAACCGAAACACACCACAGAAAACAGAGACTTTGCTTCCTCAGACATGAGCAAGAGCTGAGGACATCATACCTGAAGGAGACTAAATCTGAGTCCCAGAAATCATATTCATCTCACCAGCTACCTACAGCCTTGCCTGGGCATTGGAGAAGATTTCCTCTCCTAATTTAATAAAATAGTTTCAGGCTAGAAAACAGCTCCACAACACTTGGGGCAAGTTCACAGCAAAGAGGATCCTCAGCTGTTACTGCCTTGGCAGCCTCATCCCTTTGCAGGCTTTCAGCCCTACAGAAAGCAGCAGAGCAGCATGGATGGTAAAGCCCAGAGCAAGGCCAGATGGTAATGCCTGGAAGAGCCTAACAGAACAAAAGAAGGATGGTGATGGGTTCCTGTGCAAAGCACAGAGTGTGGTTCTGCTGCGCCACTCCACACAGTCCCAAACCCAACACACAGACACTTGGACAGCACAGACACTAACCATAAGAATCAGATGTTGCTACACTTGCATCCAATAGCCTGAACACAGCTCTGCAGACAGGCTGGCAGCAGGCACAGACAGGAGACACCAAGAAAGAGGGACCCTGCTGGCAGGGACTGAGATAACCACATCTACACTCCCAGGGCAGGGTGGGCTTCACATGGTACACAGCAGCACTGTGCAGTGATTCCTCCCCTACAGACAACAGCAGCTCTTGGTGACCTTGACACCTTGAGGGAGACCTGAAACCCCCAGTGCTGCTTCAAGCACAGACACATCCCACCCTGTGGTCTACCATACAAGTCCCCAAGTCCCAGAACAAGCCCTGAAATGAAGACACCTACTGGATTTGCTGCCAGTCAGCTCTGAAGTCTCTAGAGAAGCCCCAGAGACACAAAGGTCACAAGTAAATTTGAAAGATAGCATGTTAAAATTTGCTGCAGCCATGTCAGCTGCCTTCTAGAGCAGCACTATCATTTCTCTCTCAGCAGCTGGTGTCACCAGACTACTCCCACTGGACTGTCATTTGTCACAGCATTGAGCAGTGTCAAGAACAAAGCTACCCAGTGCTTGAAAGGTGCTGTCACAGCATCAGGAACCCACGCAATGCTTCACAAGCACAAGCTGACAGTTGCCACCCCTGGAGCCCACAATGTAAATCAGACAGCAGATAAGCAAGGACAAGTAAGAAAGCAGAAGTCCACCAGCAAACACTGAAAGCACAGGAACCGAGGTCAGCTCCAGCAGAAGCAAGAATGTAAGAGCCACAGTAAGTGCTTGCCCTGCTCCTTCACATCCCTGTGACATGGGCAAGGCATTCCACAACCACAAGAAGCCACAACTTAGCTCCCAGCCCAGACAAATTATCTTTGTCGTGTGCCAGTGGTGTGTGGGCGTTGGAAGGAAACTGGATAAACAGATGCAGCACATCAGAACCTAGCAAGCCACTGCCCCATCTCCCAGACCAAGGCACTGACATCTCCAGTGCAGCAGAGCAGCACAGCACACCATCCTCTGCATCCTCTGGTACTTCACCCTAGGAACAACCCAGCCACATCCCCCCTCTACAGCACAGCACAAACCTCAGCTGGGTCATCTTCTCCAGCCCCTCTGGGCTGATTCGGTCTCTGGAAAGCAAATTGCTGAGCTGCTGCTCCTGGTTCCCAGCCTCACGGAGGAGTTTGCTGAGCTCCTGCTGCTGCATGTTCCGCATCTGCTGCTCCATCTCAGGGCTCAGGGGAGTTGGGGGCAGTGGGCCACACATGTACTGCCCCACCTGGCTGGGGTACCCAGGGTAATAGGCTCCTGGGTACACACCATTGCTTGGACCCATAGGATACTGCAGGGAGTACCCTCCATAAGGATACTGAGGGCCTTGGCCAGCAGCCCGGGGGTAATAGTAGGGGTTGTCAGAGTTCTGGAATTTATAGTAGGATGTTTGGGCCTGGCGGGCTTCCCCCCACGAGGTGGGGCTCACTTCATCATCTGTGTCCAGGAAGTGAAGCTGAGGGGTCTGGCTCTTCAGGGCGGGTTTTTGGTCCGGGTTGTTTGGGTCCCACAGTCTGCGAGCAGCACCGCCTCGGCCCCTGCTCCTGGGGCCTTTGCTGCCAGCCCCGCCGAGCAGGAGCCTGGGCCCAGGGTGAGTGGGTTCGGCGGAGCCGGCAGTGCTGGCAGAGAGGTCTGTGTTGGCAGGCAGGAACAGAATCCCACGGCCCCTCCCGTGGGGCTCTCTGCTCTGAGAAGCCTCTGAGTCATTGCCACTAGTAAACGCCTTCAGGGGCTTTTTTTTATCTGTCTCTGCCAGACTGATGTCCCTGCTCATAGTCCTGCTGTCAAACGTGACTCGGAAGGGTCCCTTGGCTTCCCTGCCGTTGCTGCTCCACTCGCTCTCACTCCTAGAAGCTCGACTCAGCTCTGACCGCTTCTTCTTGTCTGCGTTCCTGCTGGAGCCGTACGGCACCGTCTCATCGATCCTGTCGTCGTCCAGGGAGTCAGTGGAGGATGCAGAGAGCTGCTTCCTGGGGCGCAGCCTTTCCCTGGCACGCTCCTGCCGCCTCTCCACGCCGTCCCTGAGCGGGGCTCCATCCACGCTGTTGTTGCTCCCAGCTGAGCTGGTGCTGCAGGTGCGGTACCGGCTGCGCCGCTTGTCGGAGCGGGAGTAGCGCTTGGTAGGGCCCAGCTTGCCCTGCATCACCTCGCTGCTTGTTCTCCTTACCCTGTCACTTCGCTCTACTTGCCTTCCTTTTTCTCCCCTGGAGGCTTTCAGTCCCTCCCCTGCCTGGCTCCCCTCTCTATCCTCCTTGCCTGATTTGGCTCTCCTGTTATTGTCTTTTCCACTACCTTTCTCAGCCTCTTCATCTCTCTCAACTTTCAGCTGCTCCATCTTACTGGTGACGTCCTCAGTAGCTGCCCGTAGGGAGGGTTCTTTAGCAGCTGAGTACAGGCGTTTCCCAGGCTGGTAGATCTGCTGGTCTGGCTTCTTGGTTCTCCTGGTGGGTTTGGGACACCATTCATCCAGAGCAGGCTGCTTGGACAAATTCTCCTGGCTCTGAAGATCGCCTTTAGCCTCCATCTCTTCTTCATTTTCTTGTGAAGGACCATTCTGCTTGGGGCCATCACCTCTGCCAAAGTCCTCCATGACTGGAGCCTCTCCTCCCAAAGAGCCCTTGTCACTGGCGCTCTCCTCATTGCCCTCTTCAGTTCTGCTCCTCTCCTTTTCCAAGGCCTCATGCTTTGGTGGCAGAGGTTTGCTCCTCAGCCGGGAGAGGCCAGGCTTGTAAATCTCCAGGTCTGGGCGCCTGTTGTCTTTGCGATGCCTTGGCTCCTTCGCTTCCTTCACGTTTTCTGCTGAGAAACAGAAGAATATTACTCCCTCCACAAACCAAACAGGGACAGAGAAGTATCACAACAAGTATTCAAGGAGAAATACTAAGTAAAGGCAAAGAACCTACCGCCCTCAGAGAAGGTCCAAGAACAAACCTATGTCAGGTTTTACAGATGACCAGAGTAAGAACAGAAAATGATCAAGCACAACCCAGCTGACCAGATCCTTGGTCTAAAGCATGCCTAAAACACATCCAAACCAGGTTTTGCCTCAAAGCATCCACAAGCTGAGAAAGAGCTAAGGCCCAATGCAAGACTTGAGCACACACAGCAAGAGCTGGGTACAAAGTTTCAGAGTTGCAGGTTTCTGCAGCAGTTGTCTGCCTGCTGTTGGTGCAGGAGCCACCATCGCCAGCAGACTCCCTGCTCTACCAACAGGTGATTTTGAGTCAAAGATACATTCTCCCCTTTGCTACCAACCCGGCAGCGTCTCCCTCCTCCTCTCTGTAACGGAATTTTCACAACACTCGTTAAAGAACACAGCCTAAACGACCCATAATTAAACGTTTTACCAAAGCCAGGCTGCTACACGCTGCGTTTCCTCAACTTTTCCCAACCGCCCGTGACTTCCACTAATCCCTATCACCGAACTTCTGTCACGCAGAAGCCACCGTTACCAGAGGCTCCGGCCTAGAGACGGCAGAGAGCGCCCGGGGGTGGGCTAGGACCGACCTGACCCCGGGATAACGCATCGCCGGGGGCCGTTGCTCGCCGGGGGCGCCCCGCAGCCTTCCAGCGGCCCTTGTTCTCTATACCTCGGCCTTTGTTCTTACCACAACGACAACCGCGTCTGGGGCGACGCGGGCCCAGCGGCTCTGTCCCAGCCCCTACACTAACCCCAGCCCGAGCCGGGCGCTGCGGCCGAGGGGCCCAGCCCGCCCCCAGGCAGGTGCCTCCAACAGGAGCAGAAAGGCCCAAAGCAGCGTCTCCCAGCTCCCACCACCACTCTACTGGTCCCTGCTGCCCCCTTACCTCGTCCACCGCCAGCTGCGGCGCGGGCCTGAGCCGCCACCATGTCCCGCAGCTCAGCAGCCGAAACGCGAACGCGCTCCAGCCCCTCCGCCATCTTCCCTCCACCGGGAGGGGGCGGGCCGGGCCGACGGCGGCCGCGCGGGGCCAAACTGCTGCTGCACGCAAGCGCGTTCTCGCTACGACCGTGAAAGCCTGGGAACGCCGAGCAAGATGGCAGCGGATTGCTCCCGCCCGGCGCTAGCCGATGTCCGGGCGGCGGAGAGGCGGCTGCACGGCCGGCTGCACCGCACGCCGGTGCTCACCTGCGGGGGCCTGGACCGGCTGGCCGGGCGGCGGCTGCTGTTCAAGTGCGAGCTCTTCCAGAGGACCGGCTCCTTCAAGGTGCGCGGGGGCGGCGGCGGCCCGGCCAGCCGCGGGGCAGGAGCCCCGCATGCCGGCTCCTGGGGGTGCCGCACGCACCACCGAGGGGACTGCTCTCTCCTTCCAGATCCGGGGGGCCCTAAACGCTGTCAGGAGTCTCGTTGAGGAAAGCGAGCGTGCTGGAGGGGGCCTGCCTCGGGCCGTGGTGACGCACAGCAGTGGTAATCACGGGCAGGCACTGGCCTGTGCTGCCCAGGCTGAAGGTAACGCCACAGCCCAACCTTCGGCCCCAGCTCAGGGGCAGCCGAGCTAGGGGCGAATACAGAGCTGCTTCCTAGGCAGAGGCAGCTCTAGGCACCCCTGGAGATAAGCAAAGATGTCATTCTAGTGCCACAGGCAAGGTATGGCCTGCTCCTGCAGCACTAACCAGCCACTTGGGGCTTTTGGCTGTTGGATTTGCCTCCTCTTTTCATCACACAGGGATTCCTGCCTACATTGTGGTGCCCCGCACAGCCCCACACTGCAAGCAAGCTGCCATCCGCACCTACGGTGCCACACTGGTGCCATGTGAGCCCAGTGATGAGGTAAGGCACAGGAGAGACCAGCCAGGAACAGCCCCCAGCCATACTGAGGCAAGCATCTGCCCTTTCCTCTTAGTCCAGGGCCGAGACAGCATCTCGTGTAGTCCAGGAGACAGGAGGAGTGATGGTACACCCCAACCAGGAGCCAGCAGTGATTGCAGGGCAAGGCACAATCGCCCTGGAGGTGCTGGAACAGGTGAGAGAAATCCAGCCTAGGGCTCTGCTCCTTGTAGGCAAGGACATAGCAAAAAGGGGCAGCCGAGGTGCCAAGGAGCACTCATGCTTCCTTTCTGCACAGGTGCCCAAGGTAAATGCAGTGGTGGCTCCTGTTGGAGGTGGAGGAATGATTGCAGGAATAGCAATTGCCATCAAGGTAGGCAGGAGCTCAGCTGGGAAGCAGTGGGTGCACTGGCCCATGGGAAGGGCAAGGGTCCCAAGACAAGCAACAGGTTTTCTCTTTAGAAATGGAGAAAAGGGTGCCTGGGGTCTGCAGGGCCTGCTTGGCCCCCTGCACATTCAGCAACAGTGGGCAGGCATATGCTAGTTTCAACTGAGCAGCTTCTGCTCTCCCCAGGCTCTGAGACCAGATGTGAAAGTGTTTGCTGCTGAGCCATGCAACGCAGATGACTGTTACCAGTCCAAGTTAAGAGGGGAACTGACCCCCAACCTTCACCCACCAGAGACCATTGCAGATGCAGTCAAAACCAGCATTGGACCAAACACGTGGCCCATCATCAGGGATTTGGTTGATGATGTCCTGACAGTCTCAGAAGAAGAAATCAAGGTAAACGCTTCTGGCTCCCTTCTCACAGTAGCTGCCAGCAGGCAGCTGCCTCTCTCCATGTTCTCCCCACCCCTCTCACCCCTCCCTTCTCCCAGGGCAGCACAAGGCCCTGCACACCACCACAGCTGTGCAACACCCACACTCCTTCCAGCTGGAAGGGGCTGGTGGAAGCTCTGCTCTTCCTTCCCAGAGGGGTGCAGCTATGTACACACACAGTGCCCTCCACAGCCCTGGAGCAGCCTCTGCTTGCTGCTGGGATGACAGCTGCTGCTCTGTCCCCACAGCAAGCCACACGGCTGGTGTGGGAAAGGATGAAGCTGCTGATTGAGCCAACAGCAGGCGTGGGAGTGGCGGCTGTGCTCTCCAAGCAGTTCCAAGCAGTCCCCCAGGACGTGGAGA
This sequence comes from Melanerpes formicivorus, assembly GCF_026170545.1. Taxonomy (NCBI): domain Eukaryota; kingdom Metazoa; phylum Chordata; class Aves; order Piciformes; family Picidae; genus Melanerpes; species Melanerpes formicivorus. The sequence continues at coordinate 4,590,479 of NW_027142381.1, read as the reverse complement.
ACGTTTGCATTGTGCTCTGTGGAGGAAATGTGGACCTGAGCTCCCTGACCTGGCTCACAGCGCTCCCTGGGAAAGCAGAATGAGCCTGGAGCTGTCTCTCAAGCAACAGAAACCTCAGTTTGTACCATCTGGTGTGTGCACTACTAAAAACAAATGAACAGTCCTAAACAATTGCAAGTTTTCATGGAGGCAGAAGGGAAGCTGGTGCGCTACAGCACAGAGGTGCTTGGTTCCACAGGAAAAGTTTGCTACTGGGGGGGCCTGGAAAAAAAGCACAGTAGCCTGTTGTGTTCCCCCTTGCTAGCTGCCCTGCTCTAAGCCAGGCCTCCAGAGAGCTGCATTCAGTAGCTCTGTGTAGCTGCTGCTTCACATTTGTCAGTGTCACAGTAACTTTTAGTAACTCCTGTCCCTGATACAGCAAAATCCCCACACACAGCTGAGGAGGGGCATGATGGAAAGACAGCAGCCCCAGTGGGCTCCACCAATCAAGGGGTGCACACAGCCTCCCCCTTTGGCCCCCACAGCTGCTACCACCACGACACAAGCACCAGGATGTTTTTGAAAACATTTTCCATTGAAATAAATAGCTGTAGCTGGTACCTGAGCAGCAGCTGGTGAGACAGCCACCCCTGTACAGACCCCAGCGGTAGTATGTCCCAGACATTAAGTGTTGTCCTTGCTGAGAACAGCATCCAGGGAGCCAAGGCACAAACTGCATTAGCCATGCTGGAGAGTTAATCCATTTCCACCTCCTGCACTGGCAGTGCACTCTCACTCCTCACCCAGGGCACAGGCTCAGGAACATGGGGGTCGTAAGTCCATTTAGGAAAGACGCGCTTGTAGAGGTTCAGCAGCACCGTGTCCTGGGACTTCAGCTGCCCGTCAAAGTGACACTTCATGTGACCGTGGGTACCTAGGCAGAGGGCAGAAGGGGCTGTTAGTTGTCTCTCCTGCCCAGAAGGACCACATCCTGCCCAGCATCACAGAGATTAACACAAATCAAACTCACCTAAGGGCTCTTTGATGTGTCCTCTGCGGCCCCACTTTGTCCTCAGCTCCACCGGCTTAAACCACATCACATCATCTGGAGATCAGAACAGAACAGGCAGTCATGAAGCTCACCTTGCTGCACCAACACGACTGCTCCCACAGGGGCAGGAATTCTGTTTCCACACCCCCCTCTTCCCAGCACACAGAGAGGAGCTGTACCTCTGTTGAAGAACATGTATCGCACCACGGCCGTCTTGGTGAAGATCTTGAAAGGGTGGCCGCTGAGCACCAGCCGCTTGATGACGATCCTGTCCGGGTCCACGGAAAGCAGAGAGCCCGTGGCAATGAGGTCATGCATTCCTGCAAGGCAGAGGCACTAGGGCACCACAGCAGGTTCCTCCATCACCTCCTTCCCCCATCACAACCCAAATGTAGTCAGGCCCAGAGCAACTCCACAGTGAGGGCAGACAAAGGTGCCAGTGACAACAAGGACGAAAATGCGTTAATATTCTCAAGCAGCACGAAGGGGACACTTTTTCAACACCTACTCAGCATTTACTAACTTACCATTGCCTCTCTGTTTAAAAAGCAGCACTGAGGCAGGAGGGAAGGTGATGGGAGCATAAACAGTCACCACCACGGCAGCATCCGGGCGCAGGAAACGCTCCAGCTTGTGCTTATCAGCTAGGACAGAACAGGAATGATGCAAGTTCAGGCCAACAGCAGTTCTCAGAGCTCTGGGAAGCCCTACTGGGCTGGTTCTTCCCTGGCAAGCAGGCTCTGTGCTTTAGGAAACAGGTGACAAACACCCTTCCTCTGCTGGCACAGAGGATCTGGGAACAAAGGTGACTCTCTGACCATCTCGGCCCAGGCCCTTCCACTCCTCACTATTCAGTGCCTCCCCTGGAAGCCTCAGAGCCTAGAATTGATTCTTCAGAAGAGTCCTTCAGCCAGGTTCAGACACCACGGCTAAGACATCACAGGCTTCCGGCCCTAGAAACCCCAGCCCCACCTCCTGGCATAGCCAAGCCCACCCCACTGGTGCCTCACAAACCTGAGGTGTGCTGGGAGAACAGGGGGGATGCCCGGAAGCGCCTGAAGCCACAGTGAAAGATCAGCTCCTCCTTGGCCCTCACCGGCTCACAGTTGCTTGGGTGCCGATGCACCAGGAAATTCAGCACTGACATCTGCAAGAGAGGAATGTCCTTGGCAATGGCTTCCCAACAGCCTGCTGCTCACCAGACACCTCAGCCTGAACACCCCTGACAGCTTCAACCTGCTTCGAGCACCCCTGACAGCTTCAAACCTGCTTTGAGCAATATGGGGAGATTTCAGCTCAAGCCAGCTGCAGCCAGCAGCTCTCCCAACCCATGCAGCCCAAGAGAATCAGACAAGGAGCTGCACATCTACAAGATCTTAGCAAGGCCACACTTAGTCACCTTTTGTTCATGGGGAAGCAGCGAGAACAGGACTAGAGGCTTTCCTTCTTTGAAACTCTCCATCACTGAGACAGGGACATTGCAGACATGAACTGTAACATACCAGCCAACCTGCCAAGAGGATTGGTTGTGAATACTTCTCTCAACACAAAATGGTCAGGGTTAGACAGGGAACTGAGGAGAACAGTGTCATCTGAACTCATGGTTTCACACTAAGAACCAGCTGGCGGCAAGATCCACCCAGCCACCTCCCACATCTTTCCTATGAGGAGCAAGGGAACACAGTAGGGGAAGAGATCAGCAAGAGGAAAGGGAGTTACCGAGGCTCCTTCAGTCTCCTCTTTCTCTATTTGCCGGAAGAGGTTCTTTCTGGTTCGGGCAAAGTCCTGGAACTGGAAAATCCTGGCATAATCCCTTGGGAGATTCTCTTTGGGATCCCATGGAGAAGTCCGGAAGCTCTTCAGCCCCCTGTACTTCTGGAACCTAGAGAACGGGTAAGAGAAATGACAAATGGCTTCACCAGTTGAGGGAGTTGTCAGCACCTTCTGTGCTCCACAGGGATTCACACCTTCAGAGAGAGCAAAGCAAACATTAGTTCTCAGGAAAGATCTTACTGTAGCCAAGACCCCAGACAACCTGCCCTTACATCAGGGCTCTCCCATCCTCCTCCCTCTCCCTGGCGAGGGCCCAGCTTTCCCCAGCACAGGGAGCTGCCCAAACCCACCCACTGCTCCCAGCTAGTGCTGTCCCTGGAAGCCTCAGAGCCTAGAAGGGAGTCTTCAGAAGAGTCCTTCAGCCAGGTTCAGACACCACGGCTAAGACATCACAGGCTTCCTGTCTCATCAGATCAGACAGAAAGGTGCCCTCCAGCTCCTCTCCCCGCAGGGTATCCTGCTTCTTACCGGACTCTGGCAGGTACGTCCCGTGGTGTGTCCACCTCATCTGGAAACATTTCATCCATTCTCTCCTGTTTGTATCTCTCCAGCATCTGTTCATCTTCCTCCACCTTCTCATCATACCGGTCATCCCGCAAGCTCTCAGGAATGGTCATAGTTTCGCAGTCCTCCTCTGCAGGTTCCCCTTCCTCCTCACTGCTTTCTCCTTCCTGACACACAGGACAGATCAGAGCTCTGTTATGTCCCTGCACCACTGCAAACCCCATGTGCACAGTGTCAATTGTGAGCCAAGCTGCACCACAGTCCCTCATTTCAGCACCTAACAGGCCAAAGAAGCAACATGATACATGGGAGAGATTTAACAGTGGAAACCCAGGTGAGTCCTGGCTCAGTGTTGTGCTTTTGCACAGAGCAAGCCAGAAGGACAGGATTGTCCTAGACTACACAATAATGCCCTGGGGATCAGCTGCAGAATCAGCTCTTGGAGATACCTGGGAAACTGCCTCTTCCATCATATCATCATCTTCATCATCATAATCATCATCATCATCTTTCTCACTGCCTTCTTCTCCATCATCCACAATCCAGGCAGCCTGGTACTTGGATGTGCCTTTTGGGACCTTCACCACCCTCCTGTTTGTCTTCAGAGAATCTGTAGGATTCCCAACAATGGTTAATACAGGAATAATTCTCCACTTCAGCAACAATGAAACCAGGACTGCAGCATCACCTCTAGGCCAGAATTGCTGTTTCCCAGCACAGAATCTGCCAGGGCAGCTAAAATGTAACTCTGTTATTGCCCAGCAAAGCATGCAGCCTGGTATTCAGGTGATGGGAGTAGGAATGGAAGCCCTGGGCTCCCAACCAGCATGTTTATCCACAGCCATCCTAGTGAGGATTTCTAACAACCCCCTTAATGGGGACAAGGGAAAGGTACAGAATCATTGCTGCTCTCACCCTCTGCTTCTTGCAGTTCTTCTTCAGTAGGCCATGTCTGCTCCCCTTCCATAGGATCAGGAACCACTTCTGACTGCAGAGACTCCTGCTTCTTTGGATCTGCCTTCATCAGGACCTTAGTATCTTGCTCCATCTCATCAGTGCCATTTGCAGAGTCATCCTGAAGGTCAAGAGCAGAGTTCCCAGGTGTGAGCACACCTAACTCAAGCTAGCCATTAGCCTAAAGCAAAACTCCCTTCTGCATCACATTCATTACATCCACTAACTGCTGTGGGCAAAGAACCTCAGCTCAGTGGCAGAACTCAAGCCTACTGGGTTAGATACAACTTCCTTTGCCCACCCCTTAACTACATCCATCAAGAAAACACAACTGAGTGTAAGTTTCAAAACATTGTGTTCTAATGGGCCAGGCAAAGCCCTGACCTCCCACACACCTGTATCTCCATGGGCTCACTCTTCTTCTGTCCTTTAACCACTCGAGGGTTCAAAGAGAGAGGGTCAGGAGGAGCATCCACCTGGCTCATTTGGAAGTCTCCATGTCCCACAATGTGCACCAGGCTGTTCACACTGAGGGTCTGTCCCCGGACAAAGCCAGACACCTTCAAGGTCCCAACCAGGTCACTCTCCTGGCCAGGCACAAACTCAGCAGCGTAGGCGAGCAGGTGAGCCCTCCTGTCCCGGAAAGCCAGGTGCCGCTGCTTCTGGGTGGCCAGGTGCCTCAGCAGCAGCGAGGACTCCTGCTCAGTGTTCAGGGGGAACAGCTTGGCCTCGGGGAATCGCTTCTCGATGGCTTTGGCAAGTTTCTTCCTGGCGTCTATCCGCTTCTTAGGTGGCAAGTCATTGCCTCCTGGGACAGCAAGAGCTGCCAAGCAGGGCACAGAGCAGAGTTCCAGATCACATCAGAAACCTCCTCACATTCCTTTTACCAAGCATTGGTAAACACTCAGATACCAGCAACCCAAACAAGCAGGATCACACCACAAGGCACAGAGGCAGTTTCACACACTGACAATAATATTTGAGAGAGGAAATCTCTTTTCAGAGATAAGATCCTGAAACTAAACAAGACCCTGGAGATAAATGCACAAGAACTGAACTCAGCATGGCAGCATCTAAATCCTTTCTCTCTGCTCTTCCAGGGAACTGTGACAATACTGACACCACCATGAACTCAAAGGCCTAGGCCTAAACCTAAACCACCCCATTCATCTTCAGCACTCCCCTCACCAGAGCAGTAACACGACAATGCAGCACGAGAATGGTATTCACCCAACTGATCTATACTCAAGAGTGATAAAACATTTGTGATTGCTTATTAACATATGGAGATTCTAATTATTCCCATTAGCACCTCCTTGACCTACAGCCCACTAGAAGTCCTTAACGCTTCTCATTTGCTCACCGTAAGTGGGGAGGCCCTGTGCAAAGAGGCAGGAGAGACAGTAATCCCCAGCACTGTCCCAGCCATCTGTAGGATCCAGGATAAACAGGAGGGAGTCGGCAACCTTTGCAAGGTCTAAGACAGCGTGAAGGTCCCCTGCAGGCGAAAAACCTCCATTACTGGCGCTTCTAGGGGCACAGGAGCTAAGAACCACATCAACATCGTTTCCGCACCTGCCTGTGCTGTCACAAAGCGCCAGCGCTGCTTCAGGCGGGGGCAGAGGAGTGCAAAGTCACCGGCTTTCCCCTCAGCCACAGGGACAACTGCTGAGTCCTGACTCTGCAGCAAGTGGAGGGTGTCGTGGGCTGCAGCCCTGATGTGCAGTGGCACCAGAACCACGAGGTGCGGTGGGCCATCTCTGCTGCCCAAACTCCGCTTCTCTGCCAGCACCTGTGGACGCAACTGCAGAGCATGAACCGCCGCCGCAGACCAGTTCCTATCCTACCCTACTAGCTCATGATCTCCCAAAAGAGACTCAAACCGGCTCAGTCCCCACAGAAACACAGATCAGGACCCCCACCAGCCCCATTCCCGCTCCCTACTTCCCTCTTGCAAAGACCCGAACCAACCCTTTTCCTGCTCCCCCCACAACCGGTTGCCCCGTGGTCCTTACCGCCTCCTTGCGCTGTCGGCGAAGCTGCAGCGCCTGGTGCCGCCGGTCCACCCTGCTGAGGTCGCGGAGCCGCCGGCGAGGCTGGGCCTTGACGGAGACGCGGCCTGCGGTAAGAGAAGGGTCAGGCTGGCAGCGGCAAGCAGGGCTGGCGGAGAACCCGGACGGGCCGGCCCCACCTCACCTCCAGCGCGGCGATGCGAGGCCCCGCTGTGCTTTCCGCCCTTGTGCGCTTTGTTCTGCTGCTTCAGCGGCCCGGGCCGGTGGGCGCCCGCCGCCACCATGCTGCCTCCTACACGCGGCCTGCTCCGCGCTTCCGCTCGCGCCACTTCCGGCGCAGCGGGGCACGCCGGGAGCGCGCGGCGCCACGCTGCGCACGCGCCGAGGTGGCTGCGCGAGGCCGGGGGTGACGGAGTCCCTCGGGTCTGGCCGCGGGGGGAGGGCAGCAGAGCCCCGCAGCGCGGCCAGGGCAGGGAGCGAGGGAGGGAGGGAGGGAGGCTGGTGGCCGTCAGCGCCGCGGCGGCGGGGGAATGAGAGGCAGGAGCGACACGCGTTCCTTCAGTGCTTTATTGATTAGTCCTTTGTACAGGTATTTACACACGAGAGGAATGCGGCTCTGGAAACACGGCTGTGGGAAGAAACAGATGAGGAAGAGTCCTCCCCCAGCCCCAGGGTCCTCAGAATGGCACTTATGCCCCGGGCCAGGCACGGGACACCCCACACTGCCCCTCCTCCACAAGCGAAGAGGAAAAACTCCTGTGCTCCCCAAAACATTTCCACGCTTCCCAGAACTTTCCTATGCTTCGTGCCAGCCAAGTTTTACTGCCGGCACTCCTGCTCCCCGCTGTGCTTGCCACTCAGGATCCAGCCAAGAATATCTTCGTGGGCCCAAGGCCTCAACTGTACCCTGCTCAGCTGGCACCTCCCACCAAACACGCCATGGGGCTCCTGCAGCTGCAAAAGCTGCTCTGCCTAGCACTGCCCCTAGGACCACGCTGTCGCTTAAGAGTACAAAACTCTGAGCTTGTTACTGGAAGCATTAAGTCCACAGCACCCCAGACACACGGGCAGGTAAGCAACAGTTAAACGTTCACAGTGGTGGTGCAACTGCCAGTAACACAAAGGAGAGGCAGGGTAACTGCTACTCTCATCCTGACTTAACAACTTCATGGGAGCGAAAAAGCAGGTTCCTATAGGTCCCTGCTTCCTCTGAAATGGAGGCATCATTTCACCCCCAACCCTTCTCCTCCCGTGAAGAAATCAGCATGACAGCAGCAACACAGGATTGTCAGCTGTAGGCTGTTCTTTATGGATCCTGTTCTACCCCTAAAAGCAGGCTGGCTGTCAAACTGTTCAAGTCCTACCAGTAACAGAGATCCCATGTCCCACCTGACAGGAAGGAAGACACATAATTAAGAGTTTGCTGCCAGATAAGCACTGTTTAAGCAGCAGTAATTAAGTCTATACAGATATCTGCTGGTTGCAGGAGAGCGTGTTGATTTCACCCTCTGTCCTTTCCAAAGGCTCTTTGTCCATAGGCTGAGACAGCCCCTTGCACTGCCACAGCACTGCCTTGAAGAGCCAAACTTGAAGAAACTGCTCAGAGAGGGCTCAGGGGAAGAAGGGATAACTAGGATACTTCCAAAACAATCAATAAAATCAGCAGTCCTGTGAGTCAGTTATATTTTGTCATTTAAGCAAGACCAGAGAAAAGAGCAAGTTTTGAAATTTTCCTGCTTAAGGTTCCTATCACAAAGCCTCTGCCCCCACAAATCACCCAGAAAGCTGGAAACCCAGAGGCAGCCAGAAAGGTCAGATGGAGGCTGATGTCTCTCCAGATCTCTGCAATCCTCAGAGCTGCTCAGAGCCACTCTGGCTTGTAAAAGGAGGCAACACTTGATTTGCATCGTGGCTGGGCCCTTCACGTGTGAAAGCAAAGTTCCCACAAACATACACACTGTAAGCTTGCAGCAATCTCTGACCTGCATGGTTCTGCCAGGGCCCTCCACACAGACTACCAAAATAATCACAACCCACCAAGCAGAGCAAGCAGGAGCAGAAAGCCAAGCACCACCTCACTGCAGCTAACAGCAGGTTAAAACAAGCTCCTCCTGCCAAAGCAGAAACGACCAAGGTAATAGGGTTACAGTGGCAGCAGGAGCAGGGAGCTACCCTCCAGTAGCTGGGACACATCCCTGCAATGAGGCAAGCCTTTGCAGGGGGAGGATCCCCCCTCAGCTATCCTGTATCATCACAACACACATCCCAGTGCTCTGTATACACAAGACACAGTGGCAGCCTGCTCAGCACCACCTCCCACTCTGTGCACTCCCTTCTCTCACAAAACCTGCTTCACACTGCTCCAGCACACAGCCCAGACAAGATGTGGAACTCACAGGCTGCCCCACCACATGCTGACTGAATCCCAGAAAGCATCTGCATTGCAGGAAGGCTGAACTCACACTCCTGCTCCCTAAACCAGCCTCAGTGGTGCCTTATGAAGCGGCAAGAAGTCTGGGCTGACTCTTGATTTGCACATGGGCAAGGGAAAAAGCAACAAGCTGGGGCAGGCTGGATGCAGAGCTAGGCCTTGGTTTATAAAGGAAGACTGGTTGCAACTGGAAGGGCCAGTTTATTAGAGAAACCTCACATTGCAGAGAATTCACAACAGATTGGAAAGGGTCCAGGCCTGGTGAGGGGGCTAGTCTTCTGCAGCAGCAAAGATCTACAACTCCAGCCCCAACCCCAGCAGGTGCCCCAAAGGGAAGGGTTAACTGTAACACAGCTTATGTTTACAAGCAGCCTGAGAGCCAGTATTAAAGTTCAAAAGAGCCTCCCCATTAGACAACAGTTAAAAATGGTTTAAAATGTTTAAAAGCTCCATGTTCTTGGCTGCAGCATAATGGGGAGGCAAAGGTCTACCACACACACTGGTCTCTGTGGGGTTCGGCACCCGGCCTGCTCTACCAGTGAAGGCCGGAGGGGGGCGTCTTCTCGTCTTTGTTGCTTTCCAGGGAAAAGGGTGGGATTCGGACATCAAAGTGGGAGCCATCAGGCCTCTCAAAACGAAATGTGCCCCTGAAAAATAATGGCAGAGATCAGGCCGAGGCCAAGCACAAGCACAGCCAGGAATGATCAGCTAGGAGGTAAGACACCAGCTCTCCCATATCCTGCTGCCTTTGTAAGCCCTGTCTAGCAGCCGGTGCATCGGCTCAGCAGCAAGGACATCTGCCTGCCAAGATGACTCATTCATTGGAAGACTCCTGGGTGGCTGACATCACATGTCTGATACACATCTCCTGAATAAAGATGCCGTGATGGGAGGCTCTGGGAGGTAAGCACACGCCACGCATTGCAGCGGTGTTTGCCTGCCGCAGCAGGCAGAGCCCTCGCAGCTGGTTTTACAAACCCGTCGCACGTGAAGTCAGATTCCTTGGCAGAAGCTCCACTCCTTAAGAAGTCTGTGACAGTATGAAACCTCATCACAGATATAATTTGGAATAGATTCTACTTTGCATTTCAGAAAGGGCATTTCCAAACTGAATCTGCCTGTCCTTGTACAATGAATTTGTTTCCTGCCCTGATGGCTGCGCTGCAGAACAGGACATGGGCGGGAGGACTGTGGAGAGAAGCTAACAGGTTCTCATGACACAAATGAATGTCAGAAGTCAAGCTGAGCAACTTCTGAGCTGCAGAACCTTTCTCTCTCTCTTCAGGATGCATGCAGGGAGGGAAAAACGACTAAACAAGTTGTGTTTATTCCCCAGAGCACTCAGACTATTCAAAATGCAAAGGAGAGTATATTCTATAGGCAAAGAGCTTCTCTCTTGCTTTCCCAACTCAAAAGTAGTTCCAGGGCAGCTTGGCTCTGAAACACTGACTTCAGAAATGAAACCAGAAGACCTGACACACAGCAAGCAAGAGGTGGCTGCACAGTTCTTGTCCACACAGAGATGACACTAAACGTGCTAACGGCTGAAACAGGACAAAGGGAAACTGCTTTAACCCTGTGGCACAGGCAAAGAACAACTCAGCTGAGCACTTTCCTTCCTGTGCTCACAGAAGAGGAGACTTGAATGCCAGTTAGACTGAAGGCCTTATCTGGGAATAACCCCATGTGCCATTCCTTGTGGACACAGAACTGCACAGCTTCACCCAGAGATAGAAACAAACCCCAGACCTCTCCAAAGAGAGGATAACAGTGCACGCATCCCTCAGGAAACACCACCAGGAAGCACTGCCTCCTGCACCAAGGACTGAAAAGGACAGAAGCTGAGTACAGCAGAATAAACAGTGAACTGCTTCATGTCTTTTAAAATCCTGTTTAGGTCAGACCACACACAGGAGGAGGATTTATTAGCCTGGAACCTCTCTTGGTGCAGAGAATCAATGGATCTTATCACTAACCAGGATGCTGCTATGGAGAAGCTCATAAAAATTTTAACTCTCAAATATGTCCTGTCCAGTCCACTCCCACCACCTCTCAGCCATAACTCCAGACTGCAAACTGCATCCCAGCTCAGTGATGTGGGGCCCTATATCTAAACCACTACTGCAGCAGTTAAGTGCTTCTTACCACATGTGACCACTGGATGCCTGCAGGGAGACGTGACTGCTGTACTGAAATGCTGGCTGCTCTTTGGATAGAACTGGCTCCTGAGAAAACAAGAAGAGACCACTCTGGATCAGCAGCTGTTCTCCATAGACAGGCACCAACAGGAAATTTATACAGTGAGAAGAGAAACAGAGAGATCCACACCTGAGCATGACTACCAATTACACAGCAAACCACTTGTGCCAGAAACCCAGATTACTTGAGTTTTCCCATTACCAGTCACTTAGGATCAGTCTCTAACACTCAGCGTGAAGTTCTGGATCATGCATAACCACAACAGATGAAAAGCTCACGTGATTTATTTTTGTCTTCATTGCCAGTTTCCTATTCCATCTATCTCTACTGCCCACTAAGCAATTCACTGGCAAATCAACCCAGAAGAAGAAAGGACTCCAGCAGAGGGCTTCCCAGAAGCAGCTACCTGATACCTACCCTTCCCACCACGCCGCGGCCCCTGACCGTTTCCAAGGTGCCAGACAAGCTAAATATCCTCCAGTGCCGCTCTCGGAGCTGTACCACTTCGCTGTCAAGGTTCTCCAGGCGGATGCAGTAGCGCCACTGAACAAAAGAAAGGCTCCTATCAAGAGCTGCAATCGGCTGCAAGCCATTGATAACCCACAGCCGATGCTGGGAAGCAGTCACCAGGCCAGGGCTACTCTCCCCTGGAGCTTATCACACAGCAATGATGCCACAGCAAATAAACCCCTTCCCTTTAGCTGCTTCGTGAAACAAAAGGCACTTACCCAGTAGACATGGGAATTCTGGGCTTCCTGTCAAGAGAAACAGAAGACTTTAGCAGCTGCCCTTCAATGCTCAGCGCCAAAAACCTCTTCAGCTGTCAGCACAGCACACACACAGGGGCTCTCAGCTGTGCCAGACATGGATAACTCACAGGAGCACAAAGACAGATGCTCTCCAGACAGCCCATCAGTGACTGCCTGGCACTGGCTTGGCTCTAGACATGTAATCATGAGGTGGGAGACTTGCAAGGATCTCCTGACTGTGAAGGGTTGATCTCCATATAAATTATGTACTTTCTACAGATCTGGAAACACACATTTCTGTGCCTTCAGGCACCTGTTTTTCTGACAAGGTTAGGAAGAACATCAGCTGGGCTCCACAGAAATTGCAACTCCACACCAAAATGTCCACTGCCATGGCACAGGCTCCTCAGCAGCTGTGTTCATCTGGACTTGGAAATCAAACTGCTGCACCAACTCCCAGCCCTCCCACTCAGAAGCTTACTGAAGCCTAATTATTTTGAGTGGTCCATATCAAGTCCACATGCTATAAAAGGGCACATGGTTATCAGCTAAAGCCAGAAAGCTTTGGTCAAACCCTCTAACCCATACTAGAGCCAGGAAACAAAGGTAGACACCCAACAGCACCTCATCACTGGGCAGGATAACAGATGTGTCTCTCATTACAGGGCAGATGGCTTTATTGTCACCTTACACACACGGTGCCCATCTGTGACTGTGGCAGTGAAGGAGCAATTCACCAGCTTTCCTACATATCTTTCTAGGTCTGTTCTGCAGAACACTACAGGGTATTCCCCATCCTACAAATAACAAGCAAAAGCCAATCTGCAGGAGCTGTTCTCCAAAAACAGTAATGGAAAACAGAGTTTTGTGTTCATAGCTCTGCCGCACCTCGTGACAACCAAATCACAACTGTGATTAAACTGCCATTTCTCCAGCAAGCAGAAGGTACCTTCAGTCAGTAAACTAGCCTTAGCAAAACATGCAAGTTAAGCAAACCACAGAACTAAAGCAGCAATGTGCAACCTAGACCTACCCTCATGCCCATATAGAAGGGGATGACTGTGACGCGGATGTTCTCCGTGGTTTCCCGGTGCACATCAGAGAGCTCCAGCCAGGGGTGGTTCTTCTCCTGCCATGCACACAGAGTATCCCTTGCTACAAAAGGTGGAACTGTAAGGAAGGAATGACATGAGTTTGAGGATAGGGTACTGCATCCAGAGTGCTCCATCCTCAAAGCAACTCCTTTCCCATAGTTACAGAAGTTATTGGAAGGAGGCTTTATGGTGACAGAACCCAAGCCACACCTCGATTTTTACACCCTATCAAATACAATGGGTTCTGGGTCCTTGTTACAAAGGGCTCTGAAGAGCTCCCACCAAAGTCAGAAATTACCTTTTGTTTGGTCATACATGAGGAACCTCTCAAAGAGCTCATGCTGGATGGGCACTTGATCAGTGGAGCTGTAGGGGAGGATATCTTCATGGCTTACATAGTCTAAACCTAAAAAAAGAAACCCCAAAAGCCATTGAACTTCCCCAGCAGAAAGCAGCTCAAGAAGGCTCCTGACAGGGAACATTAAGCAAAGGATTTTGGCAGCAGCAGCCAAAATGACACACAAGAATAGAGGGAGCAGGCCAGTAATGAGCCCTGGCAACATTCTCCTGCAAGACTTCTCTGTGTAATCATTTCTCTGATCACAACATGCTGCCTGGGAAGTGATTGCACTGCCACAAAAGGGCTTTGGTTAGGGAATGCACAGGACAAGAAAGGATCTAGCTCTGCTGGACACAAGCAGAACAGCCCATATGCATCACGGTATGTGCATGGGATCTGTGTCTCAAGAGCACAAGGTAGGCATGTTTGTGTCTGATGAGAGACTGCTCAACTTCCACCTATCCCAACAGGCTTCATGTACTGTAGTCATGTACCTATATGTTCCTACAGGACATTCCTGTAGTGCATCTGTACTGTAGACAGATGCACTACAGGAATGTCCTATAGGAACTGCTGCTGTGCTGGCAGAAGTTGGCTGTTGGTGACTTTCCCAAGCTTCCCTCACGACAACCCAGGCCCTCCACAGGGGTTACAGGTGCAGTTGACTCACCTGGGATGGCATAGAGGGCTCTGCTGTCATCATGATTTGCAAGGAACGTCACTGCTTCTGTCTGTGATCTCTGGGACTGAGAGAAAGGGACACAGGTTTATGCCTTGTGTGGATTGGTGTGGGCCAGTTTGCAGCCACGTTTCAGTTTACTGTTGTGCTTTCTGAAGCGTGCAACGTTCATTTTACTTAACCAATTCACCTCAGCACATTTCTCCTTTTAACTCCTCTAGATTAGTTCTCCACTCAAACAAGTGAAGAGCACTTCCAGTGCTGCAACCCACACTCCTAATGACCTGTGTGCAACAGAACAGGAATGCCAACAGGATGAGGAAGGGAGGCTGGAAAAAGGAAACAGGGAAAATACAACCTGAAGAACAAATCTGTCCTAAAATTCAAAACAATCAAGTTAGCCAAAGCTACTTCCTCACAGTGCTTGTCCATCTTAACCATTCAGATAGGAGAAGATATTGGAGTTTGGGCAGATATTGGAGTTTCAACATGAGGATGATTGGTCACTTACTATATGTGGACAATCCCGGGCATCTATTAACACCTGATAGTAAGTGTGTGTTTTGCCCTTGACCTCTTTGGAACCATGGCCTGTTGCATTCTCACTCCTAGAAAGAAAAGGAGAGCATTGAGCCCAGGATGGCAGCAAACTATTGTCACCAGGATCAGGGACACTGATTCTTTAAAAAAAAAGCCCCACAACGTGTCAGAGTCTGTAATCATCTGATTCCATCCAAACTAACTCATGTCAGCCACCTACACCACAACAGATGAGCTAAGATGACAATCAGTGGTGAATGTCACAGGCACAGCAGCTCTGTTTTCAGACAACTCGCAAGTTCTTCCTGCTGAGCCCAAAGCTCTTGTTTGGGGTGGGTGTTTGTATTGCCCTTGGATTCTCCCTCTGCTTACTCCTCATTCCCTCCCAGCAACCCTTCCAGGGGGAGATAAATGGCAGAGAGATGTGAACAGCAGCTCAGTCCACAGGAAGGCTGAACTCAGCCTAGTGGGTTGAAACTGGACAGCAGCTGACAGCTCACTAGAAATCTACAGAAGCAGCTGCCTGCAGTTTTAACACAGGAGCCTAGGTGTAACTCAAAGAGCAATACAAAAGTGTTGGTTTTTTTTAATAATAAAAAAGACCAGAAGCATGATCTATTTTATTATTCTTTATTTCCTTCACACACACTCTCATCAATCATAATTCCAACTCATCTCATCTCCAACTAACACAAGACACTCACACAATGTCTCTTCTCTAAGCACCTCTCTTCTATTTATGCAAAACAGATCCATGATCCTCCTTAAAAAGCCTTGTTTACCCCAACCAGAAACTCACTACAAGATGTGATTGTAGCAGTACAAGAAGAACCAGAACCAATCCTTACTTCTCTGTGACAGGAGAAGCCACATCTCGATCGTAGAGCCTGGCTTGCCAGGGGAACAGGACTATTCCTCGATAGCCAAACACACTGTGAAGAAACAGCTGAAAGCAACAGAGAATTGCATTTGAGTACACAGCAAACATTAATCAACTCAAATATGACAGAAAACATGAAGCCAAGAGGCCTTTTTTGATAGCATTATATACATATGCTAACTAAGATACAGCTAGAAACACTGACAAAGGGTAGGAATGCACAGGATAGGAAGAAAGAAGAATCACTGCTGTGTGATCCCAGAGCAGAAACAAAGAGGGAATACACACAGTCTGGGATGAGAGAAGAAACTGACATCATCTCTATCCCATAGAAGTGAATGGCTAAACTAGGAATAAAGTAATAAGAGCAGAAGTACAGAAAGCAGACTAGCATGGGAGAGAATGCTCAGGAACACAGCAACAGGTCTGTGAGTCACAAATGCAGATGTGAAAAGTTTAGTTATTTCTCAAATTCAGTGATTGTCTCTTCTGCTCCTAGAGGGAGAAAACCCTTAAGCAGCAGCAGTGGAGCAAAAGCAACAGTTGTGTCACGCTGCAGATTCTTATCAACTTGCTACTGTCAGATGACTGGCAAAATGCAGACACAGCAGAGACAAGGAGTACTGAACTGTGAAAATCCTGGGCGCCTGCTACAGCACAGCAACCTCCATGTGGGTCAACCCCTTGGCTACCCCAACTCCATGGAACAAACCTGCAGGGTCAGCTCTGCTTCCCAGAACCACTTACCTGCCCCGTCTCATACTTTCCATGCTGCTTTGGTGCCTCAAACACCCCCACAGTCTCCAGCACTTTGCCTTCTGGGCGGTTTCTAGGAGCAGAGAGGCAGATTGGTGGCCATGCAGGGGCTGAAGCATCCCCCGGGACAAAGAGCACCCAACATCCAAGCTCCAAGTACTGGTCAGGCACAGCCTCCCACTTCATAGCTGCCCCGTGAGAGCCCCACTACACACTAGGCTGCCGAGTCAACAACTCCCTTCCCCTCTTCCCTACCAGTCTCCCAATTCCTCACTGCCTTGGACATTTCCCTGCCCAGCTGCACCTTTAGCCCAACCCCCCCACTCTGCCATATACCAACCCTAGCCAACCCAGCAGCCCCCCAGCTCTCAGACCACCCCCAAACACCCATCAGAATCTTTAACCTCACCTCCCTAGCCCCTCAAGCATCCCCTGACCCAACCTCCCCAAGCACCCCCTAACCCCACCTCCTGTAGCTTCTCAGAGCCCGTAATCCCACCCCCAAACACCCTCTCAGAGCCTCCCCCACCGCCTGCCTTCCTTAATCCCCGGGCAACTACTCCACACTCCCTCTCCTCACCCTAACCCTTCCCTCAACACCCCCTAAATCCCCCCCGGGCCGAGCTCCCCACTTCACAGGCCTCACCGTGACGAGAGGTGCCGCTGCGGCGGCACCAGCAGCGGGAGCGCCGCGGCTCCTACCGGGCCCAGAGGTCGCAGCCCACGGGCCGGGGGCGGTTCCCAGAGCGGCAGCCCACGGGCCCGGCACCGGCTGAGAGCCGCCGCCACGTACCGCCGCGCCGCGCCGCCCGACATCCCGCGGCCGGGCCGACCCCGCCGCCAGCCCACAATGCACCGCGCGCCCCCTGCGCTTCCCGGCGGCCCCCGCGGGGCGGCAGCGCCGCTCTAGGCCGGGGCCTGCCTCTATGGTGCTCTGCGTCGCCAGGGCGACGGCAGCCGGGCAAGATGGCGTCGGCGGTGGAGGCCGGGGGGAGGCTGCGGCGGGCGGTGGAGGGAGGCGAGCTGGCGGGGGTGCCCGCCGGCCTGCGGGCCGAGCTGGAGGAGGCACTGGCCTCCGAAGGCGCCCTGGTGCCGTTCAGTCTGCTGCGGAGGCTGCACACTGCGCTGCGGGAGGCAGGTAGGCCGCGCCCGCCCCTGGCGCCACGGGCGGCCGCTGGCCGGTCCTCCGTTAACCGTCCCGTCCCCCACTCGCAGAGTCCCCGCTGCACCTACATGAGCTCCTGGAAGGCAGCGAGATCCACCTGCCGGCGGTGCCGGTGCCGCCACGGGTATGTGAGGGCCGGGCACCAGCCTCGGGAGATGACGGTGGCCCCCGGCCCTCACGGTGGCTCTGCCCTTCCCTCAGAACCCCGAGCTCGTGGCCCGGCTGGAGCGGATAAAGGCCAGGCTGGCCAACGAGGAGTACCGGCGGATGACCCGCAACATCACCGGCCAGGTGAGGGTCCTGCTGTCAGGGTATAGCTGGCAAGGGAAATGTGCCCCGCGGTGTGAGTGCAGTGGGGGGGTGGGCAGGGACTTGAGAAGTGCACTGTCAATGCATGGAGACCACAGGTACAGCGTTGAGGGCAGAGGCGGGACAGGGCTATCAGGATGGTGAAAGAGAAGAGATACTGACGTTTGGGAACAGCTCACAGTGTCAAAGATCTCAGGTTTTGATCTGGAAGGCTGAGCACCGTCAGTAAATGTTTTACTGGGAGCATCTGTGCTGCCCTTTTCTGAGTGCTTACATTTTCATCATAGTTTTAAAATGAGCTCATTCGTGGCAAGGTGAAAGCTGAAAAAACAGGACGTTTGGGCACTTGCTCTTTGTGAGGAAGAGCTGAGATCTTTTGGCACAGTGACCACTTGGCCAGGCTAGAGACTGTGCTGACCTTCCTTGTAATCCCATCCTGCTATCCCTCTTCCACACTGGTGTCCCTGTGTGTTTAAGTCCTTGCATGTATCCTCCCCCTGGGAAGATTGCTTCACTCTCTGTCAAACTTGGCCACTTCATTTGTGAACCAAGAGAGTTTGAGCAGAGTTGGGTAGTGACAGCAGCATTGCCAGGGAGCACTCCCTTGTCTGTGTGCTCCTCATGTTCTTCTTGTCTCCCCACCACTATCTGGTGTCAGAAAGTGGGTGATCACTTCTGATCTGACAGAATGTGCAGAGCTTTACAACGTTTATTTCTTGCCAGTTACATGACAAGGTGGGACCCTTTAGTGTCTGCAGACAAGCCTGCAGCTAAGAAGCCATAGGCAAGGTGTTTTGATGAGCAACAATCCTTTCTCACCGTCTGAGAATCACCCCACAAGTGAAAATCCAGCAAAACCTGGGTGCTGTTGAACTGCTGCTGCCCCACAGCCCACCTGCCCCCCAGCAGCTCTCTGCACTCCTGAGTCTTGGGGTCTGGGCATTGATGCTGCTTTTATTATGCAGTTAACATTCAAATGTTTTAATCCCTTCTTTTAGGAGACGCACGGGACATTGGCTGAATTTGGGAGGCAAGGTGAGTGGCTGATGCCTGGCAGTGTGTACCTACAGGTTAGTCACAGGAGCTGTCATGTCACAGCTGTTGACATCAGAATGCCTTTCTCTGACCAAGTACCTTGAGTTCCTTCAGTAAAGGAGCAGCCTGTTGGTTGTCCTATCAATACTTCTGGAGGCATAAAGCGTGTGAAGCCTTGGGTATTTCCATAACCTAGCTGAGAGGACCACAGTCAGTCTGTTAGCAGGGTTACAGCTCAGCCCCTCTCTCCAAGCCTTACCTAAAAGCACCACTGTCTTTCCCCTTTCTCTCCAGTTCGCTCTGTTAAAGCCGTTGTCATCACCATATTCAACTTCATTGTCACCGTGGTGGCCACCTTCGCCTGCACGTACCTGGGCAGTCAGTACCTCTTTGTGGAGACCGCGGCGGTGAGTGAGCCCACAGCCTGGCAGCACGCTCTCAGCACACTGCTGGCCAGGCAGGAGCAGCAGATGTGCTTCCCAGCCTGGCTGCAGCTCAAAGCACAGGCAGGGTCGCTCATCTCCCTTTGTGTGCCCGCAGCGTGTCCTGTCAGCCGTCATCGTGGCCTCAGTAGTGGGTTTGGCCGAGCTGTACGTCATGGTGCGGACCATTGAAGGGGACCTAGGGAAACTATAACCACGTGTGCTCTCCTGGACTGCAGCCTGTGTGCTGGAGGCTTTTGCCCTCCCCAGAGGTCCTTAATTTGGGGCAGGTTTATCTTCTACCATCTGTCTATACCTGCTTCTGCTACTGAGAAGATGCTGCGTTCCTCAGACTTCGTCCTTTGCTTCCCACTCCTTAACGTTCCTGAAATGAATCATGGATTAAAAATCCCACAGCTGCAGAACAGAAGATGGAAGGGCTGTGGACTCAGCACCCCAGCACAGAGGGGTGTCAGTTCCCACTGTTCCCACTCTCCTGTGAAGCTGTTGTCCTTTTTCCTGGAAATAAACAATATTGTGTTGTTTGCTACCTTCTTCCTGCCTGTCAGGAGATGTCCATCACTGTGTGGAACGCTGAGCCGGCATCTAAAAGATGCCACTGAGAGCCATGAATCTTCCCTCTGCCTCTGCACCCTGTGTCCTGCTGCCAAAACCTCCCTTTGCCTGCCCTTGCTGTGCCTGCTCCCTTGCCTGATTTGGGGAGATCGTTTTTACCTTGTGACCCACTTGGCAGCACCAGACCCAGCTGCTGTTTAGGGGCAAGCCCTTCCCTGCATCGCTTCAGGAAGATGATGGTGTCCACCCCAGCCACACTGGGCTTGGGACCTAGCTCTGCTTTGTCTGCAGCAGCTCAGCTCCTCATGCAAGGGCTGCTGCCTCTCCTGACCTGCAGCTCTGGGAGGAGCCTGATGAGTTTCAGCTGCCCACCCATACTGGGCCTCCTGTGGACAGCAAGCAGTACAGGGCTCTACCTTCCATGTCAAAAGGTGCCCAGCTTCTATGGGTACAGAGGGCACACCTCAACGCAGAGCCTGGGGGCTTCTTGGATGCTGCAGAACAGAGAGCCAACAGAGCCAGCTCAGTGCACCCACTGTAGGGCGGGGGACACGGAGGGTGGGCCCCGGGGACCCGGACACCTGCTGGGTGGGCACCCTGCCAGGGCTGGACACGGTGATTAATGCTCTGATGGCAGCTAAGCCCCTCTGCAACCACGGTTTAATATCCGATACGGGGAGCTGTGCCGGCACCTGCGAACGTGCCTGCGGATTAGGGGCGGCCGCGCCACAATCA
Source organism: Melanerpes formicivorus (assembly GCF_026170545.1). Taxonomy (NCBI): domain Eukaryota; kingdom Metazoa; phylum Chordata; class Aves; order Piciformes; family Picidae; genus Melanerpes; species Melanerpes formicivorus. Next base: position 4,570,236 of record NW_027142381.1, on the reverse strand, counting down.
TCCGCGGAGACGGCCTCAGATTAAGGTATTGTTTCCAAAAGATTAGTTGGCATTAGGGAGCTGATGGGGAGCTGGCCCTGCCGCGGCCGCACCGGCATTTAGGATATTGGATGACATCCTGGGGACCTTCGGGACCGGCGGTAATTCCACACCCTAATGAAATCGTGGCAATGAGCTGGAGGGGGGGTCTTGGTGCTGGGGGTGGTCCGCGGTGCTAGGGGTTCCCGACCACAGCTACGGCTCGCCCAGGTTGGTGATGGCCGCGCTGTAGATTAGGTCAGAGATGGAGCCCAGAGAGGTGGGGAGGCCCCGAACGGGGCTGCGGGCTCCCGGCGGAGGTAGGGCAGGGCCCGGACACGGGCTGGTGCCGTCGTGGGGGGCTGCGGAGGGACCCGGTTCCCCGGGTGGCGGCAGCGGTGGTGGCGGCGGCTCCGGTTTGGTGCTGCGAATCCTGCGGGCGCGGCGGTTCTGGAACCAGACCTGGGCCGAGCAGGGAGCAAGGGAAACCGTGAGACACCGGCGGCGGCCCGACGGGGCGACTCCCCGAAGGAGATCTCAGCCCCGAGAGAGAGAGAGAGAAGAAGGGAGGGAGGAAGGAACGGAATGGGAGGGATGGACGAAGGGTTCTGGTCCGCACTCACCTGGATCTTGGCTTCGGGCAGCTGGGTGAGCTCGGCCAGGCGTTCCCGCGTGGCGATGTCTGGGTAGGGCACAGCGGCAAAGGCCCGCTCCAGCTCCGACAGCTGTCCCCGGCTGAAGGTGGTCCGCCGCCGCTTCCGCGGCCCCCCCGGGCAGGGGCAGGGCCCCGGGCCGCAGCTCCCCCGCCCCACCGCCGTCCGACCCCCGCCCGGCGCGCCCGCCCCGTCGGGGAAGGGGAGCAGCGGCTGGGGGGGGCGGGAGGTGCCCGGGGCTGCGCTCATCCTGCCCGGCTCCGCCAACCCACCGCAGCTGCCCCGGCTTTTATCCCCCCCAGGCTCCCCCTGCCTGCCCCCCCCAGCCTGGCTGGGACCGCCCCAGCGGGCGGTGCTGCCCCCACCCCAAGCTCCCTGGCAGCTCCCGGGGCCGCTCCTTGCTGCTCGCCCCCCGATAGCCGCGGGGACTCTCTCTCCCAGCACCCTCGGCGACAAGTAACCCCACCAGCTGCTCGTACTGGTCTCCTCAACCCCACCCACCGCCGTCGGGGCACGGTGGGGCCCATGAGGACTTTAGTGCTCAGAGGGGGCTTAGCAGGGTCCGGTGCCAGTGGGTCGTCCAACACCAATCCGGTGCCAAAGCTCGGGACTCCGTGTACCACCTCCCTGGCTCCCAGGGCCGAGATGCCCCTACCTGCCCCTCCCCTCCTCGCCCCCTGCCATGCCGCCGCCGCTGCTCTCCCGCGGGGCTGGCGCCGGTCAATGTTTAACCGGAGCGGTGGTACCAGTTGTGCGGGGCAGCCCGAGCCGGCTGGCGGTGGCTGCTGCTGGGACAGGCCGGGCGCTGCGGGCACGCAGAGCGAGTGGGGCTGGGGGCGAATGGAGCCGGAGGGGGAGCGGCGCTGTGAGCCCCAGCCGGGTGCACGGCCCAAAACGCTCCCACGGGGCCCCGAGAGACCGTAAGTCTGAGAGGAAACGGAGGGGACGGAGGTCACCTGGTCCAGGGCCTGGGCAGCGACTGCCCTGCCCATACTTGGGCAACCAGGGGGGCTGGCACCCCAGAAAGACTGTTGGGGATAGGATGGTCCCTCTGTGGGGACAAGGGGCACGGGGGGATGTTGCAATCTGTCACTTGTCAAGCCCCAGGGCACAGTGGGGAGCAGAGGATGGCTTGAGCACAGCACAAACAAGTACCCTAGCCCCTGAGTTGCCTATGGGCAGGTTCCCAGCTGGGTGGTACCCACGACCCTGCTGCCTTCTGTTCCCCAAAGGAGCCCCGGAGAAGAACAGGAGGGCCCCGTGCTGGGAAGAGAGACACGCCTGAGAGTGGTGCTGAGGTAAGAAGAGACAGGAAGGGCTCAGGGAAACGGTGGGGACCCTCTTGCCCAGGACAGGAACACACCCTGGGGTCCCCATGCAGCCACACCACTGTACTCCCATTGTGTCCTCCCCCCGCGCCAATTAGAGTCCGGCCACTGACCTGCACAGAGAAGCGGCGAGGCGACCAGCGGGTGGTGCACAGCCTCGGAAACGGCACTGTCCATGTGAGTGCCACCTCCCTACCGGAGTTCAGGGTGGGGGCTCTGGCACTTCCTCAGTCACCATTATCCCCATGCCCAGGTGAGTGCAGCCAGGCACGACGCCACCTTTGGGTTCAGCGCCGTGTTCGACGCTGGAGCCTCGCAGGAGACCGTGTTTGAGGGCAGTGGGATGAGGCAGCTGGTGGAGCTGGCCATAGATGGGTGAGTCCCAGCAAGCCTCCCGTGGACCCCAGTCCTCCAGCCCACCTCATGCTCACTGCACTGCACCTGCCTTGGCCTCACTGGTGGGTCTGCATTGCCACGGCCATGCCGGGAGGTGGCATCCCTGTGCCACTACCTGGGACCGTGCCTGAAGCTCAGCATCTTCCCCAGCTTCTCTTGCACCGTCTTTGCCTTCGGGCAGACCGGCTCAGGGAAGACCTACACCCTGATGGGACCCCTCGCCCAGGTACAACACTGTTCACCCACTCTGACCTGATCATCATGGTGGGATAGTCTCTTCTCACCATGTCATGGGTGCCATGCCAAGGTGGTGGGAGCAGGGAGGTGCCCAATTAGATGTGACTGCTCATTGTTCTGGCATCTCCACAGGGTGAGACCCAGCCGGAGGCCCCAGGGCTGCTGGGGCTAATGCAGAGGTCCTTCGCCTGCCTCCTGGAGCAGAGCCACAGCCACGGCTCTTACCTGGCTCTCAGTGCCTCCTATCTGGAGATATACAATGAACAGGTAAGTGCCCCCCCAGCACACCGTGCCCCTGCTCCCCTGGTGCCCCTATTCCCCTGGTGCCTTCCCTCTGTTGTATACTCCAGGTCCGGGACCTGCTGAGCCCGGGACCACCCTGTGCCCTGCCGCTGCGGTGGAGCAAAACCCGTGGCTTTTACGTGGAGAACCAGCTCAGCGTGGACTTTGAGAGCCTAGACACCATCACCAACCTGCTCCAGCAAGGTGCTGAGCCACGGGTGCAGAGCCAGGGCATGCTCAGGATGTGCTGGACCCAGTACAGGAGGACTTATCCCCCTGAGGACCAACACTGATGCTGATGGGGTTTTGATGATAGCCAAGAGGGGCAGTTCCCTGTCCTTCCACAAAGCCTTGAAAGGCTCATGTCTGGCAGGAGGAGGGCAGTATTAGAGATGGAGTATTTGATGCTCCTCTGCAGCTCCTAATCTCCCCCTCGACAGGATCTCAGAGGCGACAGACCTCAGCACACGCCCTCAACAGGCACTCCAGCCGCAGCCACGCGCTTCTGACCATCCACGTCCGCAGTCGAGCTGTAAGCACACGTCCTGCTCCGGTGGGGGAGAGGGCTCGGGGGGCGGGGGCAATGTGGGGGTTGCAAACAGGTCTAAAGAGGGGGGGACATATCCTCCTCCTCAAGGATATGTTGGGGATGCTGGGGCAAAGAACAGGGAGCTAGATCTCAGACCCAGAGGTTGGGACATGGAGGAAAGGGCAAGGGAGCCTGAGCATCACCTCCCAACATGGATCCCCCAGCCCAGCACCTACCCCAGCAAGCAGGGTACACTGTGCTTCGTGGATCTGGCTGGCAGTGAGCGGGTAAAGGAGACCGGCTCCAGTGGGGAGCTCTCTCTGGAGGCAAACAACATCAACCGCAGCCTCCTGGCACTGGGTAAGAGTCCCCCCCACAATGGGAACATAAGCTGCTGGTTCGCATCAGAACCCTGCTGCACCTTCTGTGGCTCATTCTCTGGCAGGACACTGCATCTCTCTGTTGGCCAAACCCAAGGCCAAGAGGACGCACATCCCATATCGGGACAGCAAGCTCACCCGGCTGCTGGCCCGCTCCCTGGGTGGCTCGGGTATCACGTTGATGGTATGTGCACCAAAGAGGCTGGGCAGAGGTGCACAAAGCCACAGGGGTCTGAGGTCTCACCCTGTGGAGGTGGAGGGTGCCCCCTTTGCTAGCAGCTCACCTGTGGCTCTTCCTCATCTGCAGATTGCCTGCATCTCCCCATCCTCACGCTGCCTCTCGGAGACGCTGAGCACACTGCACTATGCCAGCCGGGCCCGGAGGGTCACCACCAGACCCCTGGCCAACAGGGTACAGTAGGCAGGGGCTGCGGGCAGGACACTTTGCCCTACTGCTGGGACCCCCCTGAGCCACCCTCTTGTGCTCCCAGGTGCCGCGGGAGAAGCTGCTGCAAAGCTTGGAGAAAGAAATCCATGCCCTGCAGCTGGAAAACCTCTCCCTGCGCCAGCAGCTGTGCTTGCCCAGGGTGCCAATGAGCAGCACAGAGGTGCCAGGCACCCCCCTGAAGGTGGGGTCATGGCCAGGCTGGGGAGGCAGGCACGGCCCCACAGAGCATCTCCCTTCAGAGGGAGCCCCAGCTTGGCCCAGCCTCTATGGCCTCCTGAGGGACTTCGTGGTGGAGAATGAGCAGCTGAGGTAAAGGAGGCATGCACAGGACCAGGGGCAGGTGGGGCAGCCAGAGCTCCCAGCTGGACCCAGTGTCAGCCAGCCTCTGCTAGGCACTCCCTAGGCCAAGCAGGGGTTGGAAGTTCACCAGAGGTTGGTGATGCCCTGCCCCATTCCTTCACTTCTCCTCAGGCAGCCCCAGCTGTCCCCAGACCCGAGCAGTGACATCCCAGCTGGCCCATCCTGCAGAGCCACCCGCAGCTCCTGTTTTAGCCAGCCCCAGCTCCGGAGTGCCGCCACCTCCCGTGTCACCCCCATCCACCCTGCGAGGCTCTGGCAGCCTGACGTGACACCTGCTTCTGGCTCCCAGCTGCCAGTGAGTATGTGGGGCTCTGGGGCACCGTGGGCATCCTCATGTGGGGCTGTGCCCATGGCAGGTTGAGAGCACCCAAACCATCTACCTGTTGCTGTCTCCTCTTGCAGAAGCTGCCTCCCACCTCTGTCCGCCCTGGCTGCCCAGGGTGCCCCCAGTGCTGCCCTGTGCCAGCTGATGCCATTCTGTCCCAGGTATGGCCATGGGTGTCTCTTGAGTGGGGGCTCACACTGCATGGCACAGCAGTCTGACTGCTACTCACCCTCCCCTTCAGGCACTGCCAGGACCCCCTGTGCTGCAGCAGGGCACCCCCGAGGGAAACATTGGCATTGTCCCACCTGGACAAGAGGTGGCTCTGTCCAGCGCTCACCAGCTCCTCGGGCACCCCCAGTCACACCAGGGAAAGCGGTGAGTGCTAACACCTGAGGCCACCTCTCTGGGCATCAGCTGCAGCTCAGAAAATCCCTGGGATTATAGGGTGTGTGGGAGCAGCGTTCAAGTCCAGGGTGCTTGTTCATGTGTCTTCCCAGCAGGAGCCTGGGCAGGAGCAGGAGCTCAGCTCCACGGCACCCACTGCCCCGGGAGCTGCCAGGCCCAGAACGTTGTCCCAGCCCTGAGGGAAGGGTCATCCCCTCAGCACCACCATGGCCAGAACTGCCGGAGCCGAGAGGTGAGCAGGGCAGTGGGGGGAAGGTCAGGCAGTGCCTTGGATGGGGTCCCTTGAGGATGGTCACCCATCCTGAACCCAGCTACTCATACATGAGACTACAGACCTGACCCCAGGGGTGCTGGAGATCTGACCCTGATGGCTCCCGGCTGGCAGCTGCCAGCACTGTCTCTCCTCTCCAGCTGGAAGAGGCACTGGACTGGCTGGCAGAGCAGATTTGAGCAGCCATAGCCGCACCGAGGATGGGGCCAGCAGCCAGGATCCAGCACAGCCCACACGCAGTTCCTACACCTGAGGGGCTGACTACAGCCCTCAGGAGCATAGGGATCTGGGACTACAAGGACAGCGCAGACCACGACACGGATGGACGGATGGACAGACAGGACTCTCCACTTTATTTCTGTCTAGCTAGGGGCTGTGCAGCCAAGTGTCTGTCGGGGACCTCTCTCCTCTCTCAGGCGCTCTCCTCCTCAGGCTGAGGGCAGTGCAGCCAGTACTGGGCGATGGAGCGAGGGTAGCGGGGCTGCACCAGGTCCACGCGCTTGGTGCGCAGGTTGACACGGTAGTACTTGTCTGGGAGGAAGGGGAATGGCTGTCAGGGCTGCCTGTCAGCCCTCCCTGCCAGCCCTGAGCACCTTCCTGCTGCATCCCAGAGCTCAAGGACACTGCAGAGTGAGAGGAGACTTCCTCCTGCCCCAGCACCCTTGGTTCCACATCTCTCCTAAATCCTGCCAGCCCAGACTCACCTCCTACAAAGAAGTAGACGCTCTGGAGGGTCTCACACTTGGATCCCGACAGCCAGTCGTTCTCGACGCCTGCGGACTCAGAGTCGTTTTGCAGCCATCCCCAGAACCCCAAATTCAGCGACCGGTGGTTCTTGAACTTCTTGCGCTGGCGGCGAGACTTCCTCCTCCGCTGCTGGTTGGAGGCCACGTAGATCCTGCCAGCCATGGCAGCATCCAGCTGGCTCGGCACCCCCCGCCAGTCTCTGCTGATGTACCGGGGTCTGCTTGCCCCAACTGGCAGAGAGGCAGAGGGTGAGTCAGAGGGGCAGCAATGTCTGGGAGTGAGCTGAGCCCAGTCCCACAAGCAGCCCCCAGCACCTGCTCCCAGACCCACAGGGATGCTCCAGAGGATCTCAGCCTATATGGGATGCATGACAGGGACATGGGCCAGGCAGAGCCAGGAGCAACCCTTTGCTCCACTTTTGGCTAGGGTCAGCCCTGTGCTGTTGAACTCCCTTCTCCTCTCTTCCACTTTTAATTTCTCTTGTGTAGGGATGGGATTTTCCTGTAGCATCTTCAGCTCCAGTGGGAATAAACAGGCCCCAGTAGTGATGCTGCGCTGTGAGATGATTGATGACATGGGCAAGAAATACAGGTTGTGGAGGGTGGAATTTGAAATACTGTGGGAGACATAGCTGTAGCCTGAGGGGTTCCTGTGTATAGCCTGGGCTCCTGCCCAGCACAGCAGCTCATCCAGTCTGCCTGTGCTCCCAGTTACGCTTCCACCTTCCTGGCTGCCCACACCACTCACACCCCACCAGGGCAGGCTATACTGGCACCCATCAGCCCTTTACCCTTGACCTGGATCATTTCTTACTCATCCTGCCACCAAAGAGGAGCTGGAAGACATCCTCCCAGCTGTCTCGGTTCATGAAGGCGTAGTGGTTGAACACAGTGGAGGGAGAGGACTTCTCGCAATCAGCCTGCGTGGGCTGCTGGGCGAAGTCGTAGGACCAGTAGTACTTGTCTAGGAGACGATGTGCAGGGCATCAGTGAGGGACACACACCTGGGGAGCAGTAGCTAGAGGGGTGCCCTGCCCATGGCCACTGGTGCCAAGTTCTGCCCAGAACAAGGGGCTGTGTCACTTACCCTTGAAGAAATAGACTCTCTCGTTGCCGTGGTAGCTGTGTGCGGGGAGGGCAAAAGCTGCGTCAATGTTGTTGGGGATGCCTCCAAAGCCCTCAGAGATGTTGCGTGGGTACCCAGGGTCCAGGAGTCCATCATCAAAGCGCCAGTACTGGCTGCCCTGGAGGGGGGCAAGACAGACAGCAGGTCAGGGTGCTGGTTACAGCATCCCCCAGGTGTGGGTCTGCCAGGAGAGAGTGAGGGGATGCTGAGAAGCCCCATGGTGAGGCTGTGGCTGCCTGGGGCCATGGACAGCTGCAGGGTTTTGGGGATATCTGACAGCTGTCATGTGCTTGCACACATGCAGATGGACAGGGCGGGGACATGGTGGGTTTGGGAGGCTGTTCTGACTGCCCTGAGAACACCCCCAGCCCTGCAGCCAGCATCCTGCCCACCTTGAACAGGTAAGTCTTGCCCTGGCAGTTGATGCGTGTGAAGGCTGCATCAATGGGCCCCTCAATGCCCCAGAAATCGCTGATGAGTTTAGGGTAGCCAGGCAGCACACTTGTCTTGTCCAGCTCATAGAAGTACCTCCCTGGGGAAAGAGGAGAAGTGGGAGCTGCAGAAAAGACCACAGCCACTAGCATGGGGTGATGGCATGGCAGCATGACCCACATGCCAGGGAAAGGTCTCCAAGGTACCTCGGAAAGCATAAACAGAACCATTCTTCAGGTCAGTGAACGCATCAAAAGGTTTCCTGCTGCACAGCTCCTCGGGCTTTTCATCCTCAAACCAACTTGCTGTGGTGCTGGGCATCTCTGTCAGCACCTCTTCAGGGTCCAGCGTGGGCTCCAGCGTGGGCTCCAGCGTGGGCTCCAGCGTGGGCTCCACTGACGAAAGGTGGGGGGGGGGGTGCCTCAGTGCCGAAGTCAACAGTGAAGTTGTAGTCAAGGTATTCATCCTCTGGCAAGGCGAACACATCTCCCCGGGTCACTGTGAGAGGGAGCAGATTGGTCCAGGGGAGCCCAGGTATCTCCCACTGGGTCTGGGTTTGCAAGTTGTTAGCTCCTAGCAATATGGATTTGCATGGACCCCACACTGAGGACAGCAGTGAGCCAGCTGCTGAAAACCCTTAGTGCTGCAGCATGCCAAACACCAAGTCCTGGTGCTGAATTCACCCTGTGAACGTGGGTAGGTGCAGACCTGACCCAGCAGAGACCCCTCTGAGGCCCCACAGTGCTGGGAACCCATGGCCACCCTCCTAACCCATGGAGGGCAGCTATAGAACCAGTACCTTTGGCTTTGCAGACGGTGGAGTAGTCAGTGCAGCAGCTCTGGTAGTACATGCAGAGGGTGTCGCACTGGCACTTGCGGTTTGCGTCAAAGCCTTCATCACAACGACCCTCACAGGAGTCTGCAAAAGTTGCCCACCAGTGCAGGAGTAACTTGAGGAGGGCAGTGGGGTTGGCACCTCATCCCCAACCCAGCCCCAGGGATGAAAGTAAACGTGGGCAGGTGCTCATTGAAGGAACCCTGCTTCTCCATGGTCAACCTCATCACTAGTGACTACAGTGGCACCTCTCCCCACTCCCACACAGGTCCCAATGGAATGGAATCCATGGAACCAGGCTGTGCCAGCCTCCCAAATCCATGCTGGGAAGTCTAGCTGTAGGATAGCTGGGGATTTGCCTAGGCACCACTGATCCTCGTGTGCTGCCTGCTTGCTTTCTCTCCATACTCTGAGCCATAGCTGACATAGCCGGTGGCCATGGTCTCCACCTGGTCCCCTCCTCACCCTATTCAGGCCCCCCAGCCCCTCCATCAGCCCGGGAGAAACACTTGCTCCATCCCCATGCTGGCTACAGGAGGAAGGCAGCTGGCACAGGGCTGGCCAGCTCCAACTCACCTTCAGCAGCACGGGCAGTGGCGAGCAGGGCCAGCGCGATGGCTGGGAGGAGCAGCCTCATCCTGGGTGGCTGGGAGCACAACTCTCCTGAGACTGTGTGGGCTGCAGCAGTTCTGTGGCCGAGGCCTCAGCATCCACTGTTTGCTCAACCTGTCCCAGATGGGGAAAACAAACAGGCCAAGGTCAGAGCAGCAGGGGGAGGGCCAGAGATATCTCCCATCCAGCATGCACCCACCCCACCCCCACCCCCCCAGTCCACAGTGAGCTAGATGCATTTGGGGGGGACAGGGCTCCTTACAAGTGCAGGCAGCTTCCAGAGCCACTGGCTGTGCTGTTGCTGTTAGCACCTTCCCAGCCCAGGTGCAAACTGGGCAGTGATTCAGAGAGTAGGAGAGGACAGCAAGACAAAGCCAGAAACCAGGTTTGAGGCCCTGTCACACTTGTGTCATATCAAAGTTTGTGGTATTAAAGCTCCCAACCTCAGTCCCAAGGGGAGGCTGTTTCCTAGCCTGGTCTTGGCAAGACAAAGCCCTGACAAGAGCAAGAGAGGATGTGGGAGCAATGCTCAGAAAGCAAAGGCAAAAGCCCAGGCTTATGCTTGCCCAAAATGTCACCATTTTGGAGGACCTGCTTTGGGGATTTTGGCTTTCTCAGTGTTAGCAAGGCTGGGAACAGAGCTGGGGAACCCCAAGAGAGGGTGACTAAGGATGGTGCCAGTGCCACTGTTGTGCACAGGGACCAGAGGCGAGCAGCCAGGAAGGGGGGAGGGAGAGCAGAAATCCCCTGCACTTTCACTGCAGTAGGCAAACAAAAGCCTGTGTATTTTGCTCCCATCATTCCCTTTCTCACCAATCTTTTTGGTTACTAATTAATGTCAGTTCAGCTCTTTTGGCAGCTCCTGATAATTCTGAGATGTTTATTTAATGAGGGTCAAGGAGCAAATGCACACAAGGCTACAAAGATACCACCTCTGGCTTCCTCCACTGCTGCAGCAGCACAGCTGGGGCAGGAGATATGTGGGGTCTGTCCTGGCCCTCGGGCAGGAATGGTGAAGCTCTGGGCTTTAATAGGTGATGGAAAATCTGGGGAGAGAAGAACCTGAACAGGATGCCCACTTCTCCAGGGGGTTTGCCTCTGCCACCTTTGACACAGGCAGTTCCTGGCATTGGCTACTCCCCCCCTTACTGGAAAGAGCTTTGATCTGGTGTTGAGAAAGGCATTTTCACCTGGAAAGCTCTGGTGAGCCAAGGACAGCCACTAGAGATGTGGGCTGTTGGGGCAGGGCTTCTCGGGAAGCCCAGTCATCCCCCTTCTTGATCCTAGCCACAGCTATGCCAGAGCTGGCATCATTCCCAGGTCCATGCACTAGCTCAGTGTTACACTAAAGCTTCATCTCATATCTGTTGATTCAAAGTTGGGGGACAAGCACCCTGAGAAGTCTCAGGCTTGCAAGGAGGCTGGGAGGGTGAGCGGCTGGGCAGTGTCTGAGCTGCTTTTGCTGATCGGCTGAGACAAAGCTCCCTCCTCGGGCTCCAGGCTCCCAACCACCAGCAACTGCAGACCCATGAAGGCTTGGAGAACCCTCTCCTGGCTGCTGTGCTCAAAACATGGCAGGAGGGGCCCCTGAGAGAGGGGCTGGTTTGGGTAATGGGGCTGTGGGGAGCCCTTGCAGCCAAGGGCCAAGTAGAGCCAAAAAGGAGAGCTCAGGAAATGGGTCTGATCCTTCAGGGCAGGGCTGGAAATCCTGGCCATTCCCAGTGCCCAGGCTGCTGGTGCTGGACATCCCTCTCCAAGAGCAAAGCAGAGTTAAAGCAAAGCAGAGCAAATCTAAAAGAGAGCAAAACTCAGCTCTCTGGGCTTGATGGGACAAGCCTAAGTGAATCATTTGAACTCTGCCTGCCACGAGCAGCAGCCTCCTCCGAGGCAGCAAAGCCCTCTGCCGTGCTACATCGCGACAGCCCGTATCGTTACCCCCAATTAATAATAATTTATCAGGAAAATCCTTACTGGTTCTGTGCTGAGCCTCTCCTGCAGTACCGTGCTGCTGGGAACACCTCGGTTACCGTCCTTCGCTGCGAGCTAATGCCCCTGCGGGCTGGATTCTGAGAGGATTAAAAGCAACCCGGTGGCATCAAAACATCAACTTGAATTTAAGTCTCAGCCTGAGCTGGCAACAACCTGGTTTTGGAGCCAAGGATTTAAGCTGCTCCTTCCAACACAGGCGAGAAGTGCCCAAAGCATTTTTTTCCCCTGTGCACGTCTGGCCTGGAAAAAAAAGAGAAAGGGGGGGGAAAATAAAAGGAGGAAAATAAAAGGGGCCCAGGCTGCCTCTGCTCTTTCTTTTATCATGCAAATCCTGAACCCACCCAGAAGAGCTGCTTTGAATTTCCGCTAGGCAAAGAGAGCTATTTACTCCCCTGCGCTGATACCAAATGGGTTCAAAACTCAGTGCCGAGATGGCCACAACCACACCGTATCCAGGGCCACCTCGGTGACTGCCCCTCTGCCCCCTTCCCCAGTCACAGAGGGTCCTGGAAAGCTCCAAAACCACCACGGAGGTCCCTGCCTGCTGTGCGGGTGACCACAGGCTCTGCAGGGGGAACATGGGTCATGAGGACAATGAGACAAGATCCAGTTCTGACTGGGCAGGCTGATGGCTGTGGAAGGAGGGGTCTGGGGGGATGCCAGAGCATCTGCAGCGAGGAGGGGGATGCTGATGCCCAGAGATGAGCCCCTCCTTGGAAAGGCGGCGCCTGCGCGGGGTGACATCAGCTCCTGAGGACCTGAGATGCTGAGCCTGGCTCTGGCAAGGCAGCTCCAGCCACCGCTTCCAGCTCCGCATCCCGGGAGAGTGAGCCGGCAGCCCATCCCCGGTCCCCCCGCCTGTGCCTTCGGTCCGGTCACTTCGGGTCCCAACTCGGAGGCCCTGGCCGGGTGCTCCCGGCCGGTGAGTGACAAAAGATGCAGCGCTAGGAGACGCCGATGGTGCTCACCTTGCTTGTCTCCCTCTATAAACTGTGCCGGTTCACCATGTCGTGTGCGGAGAGGTTGGTGGTGCCCGAGTGCGTGAGCCAGGCGGGCAGTTGGGCAGGGGCGGGCAGCTCCAGGGAGCACCAGGAGGTCTCCCCCGGGGTGAACACCGATGTCCGGGCAGCCCTGGACCGGATCCTGCCTGCCCTACACCGAGCCATTGCCTGTGCCAAGCAGGCCACCAGCCCTGCAGAGCTGAAGAAGGCCATCGCTGAGGTTTTCCAGCTGGTGGAGGAAGCCTGGGGGATGCCCACTCTGGGGAGGGACGTGGCCAAGGTGCTGTGTGATGTGATCCGTCTGGATGGGGGCCTGGACCTGCTGCTAAACCTGCTGTACACGGCAGAGCTGGAGACCAAGTGTCAAGCAGGAAAACTCCTGGAGCAGATCCTGGTGGCAGAAAATAGGTGAGTATGCAGAGACCCCTCCCTGCCAGACACAGCCATCCCCACTGCAGGCTTGCCTGCCACCCCAAGGTGAGCAGGCATTTCCTCCACCCATCCCACCCACATCCCCCAAATTTTCCTGCTCTAGTTGTTCTGGGTGCATCAAACCTCCTTGGCTCCATATCACACCCCATCCCATGCACACCCCACCCAGGGGTCCCTGACACACCCAGGCAATGGCATGACCTGTCCCCAGCACAGTTGGAGGGAGGAGTGAGCCCTAGCTCAGGGGTGCTGGTGAGGATGGGGCTGTAGTTTGGCTGGCCCAGAGCATGGGACCCCAAGGACAAGACACAACTGTCCCTTAGCCATAACCACAGCAGAAGGAGGACAAAGCCAATTCTCAGAGACTTCCTCCTGCTGGCCAGGGCTGGAGTGAGGCCATAAGGATAGGGCTGGTCCAAGTCTTTGAGTGCATGCAGAGGAAGCTTGGCCTACGTTTGTGGTCTTGCTCTGGCTTCATGGGTGATGTGTCCTGCTGTAAGGTTGTGGAATGCCAGTTTGGGCCTTGCTGCATGCACTGCAAGCAAAAAGAAGTGACAGCTAAATCAGGAAAGTCCATTGGAGTGGAATTAATCCCAGGAAAGGTCACTGGCACAGTCTGAATTGAGCACTTAACTTGCTGGCAAGAGAAAGCAGCTCCTGGATTCACCATCTCTGCTCCAAAGTCTTGCAGCAGCCTGGGCTCCCAGCTCCTTGCTCCCCACAGCCTGACCCACCTCTCAGTGATGTCAAGGAGATGTAGGGTCACCCCCAGGCTCAGGCCTCTGGCTTAGAGACCACTCTGAGCATCTCTGTGCAGCAGCAGCAGTGCTTAGCCAGGAGCTGCACCAGTCCTGGCTCCATCCCATGGCTGCAGGGAGTCAGGGACCTGGTGGGGCTGTGTTTGTCATCCAGCTCCATGGCTGAGTCTGGGCTCAGAGCCAGGCTGAGGACTTTTATTTTCCAGAGCTCTCCACAGCAGTTGCTGCCAAACCCACCCCAAGGTCAGCATGTGGGCCACAGGCTTCCCAGAACTGCCCTTCCTGTCTGCCAACACAGAGGCTGATGTGCCTTCACCCCATCATCACTGGTGGCCAAACCTGCCACTGCCCTCCTGATCAGCTGTATTTGGCCTAGCTAAGATGGAATTAACTTTACTTTAGCAGCCCTCACAGTGCTGGGCTTTGTGGTGGTAGCTAGCAAGGTGGTGAGAACACACCAGTGTTTTGCAGCAGTGCTCCACAGCGTTGAGCCTGTCCCTCACCAGTGGGCTGGGGTGGACAAGACCTTGGGAGGGGACACAGCCAGGAGAGCTGACCCCAACCCACCAAGGGGATATTCCATACCACATGACATCAGCAGAGCAACAAAAGCCAAGAGAAAGGAGGAGGAGGAATGGGTGACATTTGTTATTTGTGTTTGTCTTGTGGAGCAACTGCTGTGTGTCCCAAAGCACTGCTTCCCGGGAAGAGGCTGGGCATTGCTTGCTGATGGGAAGTAGGGAATAATTCTTTTGTTTACCTTTGCTTCCATGCTCAGCTTTTGCTTTATTGGACTGCCCATATTTTGACCCACTAGCCCTTTGTTGTATTTTTTTCTCTCCTTTGTCCAGCTGAGGAGGGGCAGTTATAGAGTGTTTGTGCCTTGTAAACAGAGCAGCTCCATCTGGGCACAAGAGAAGGAGCTGCCCTAGGCAAGTTCATGGGAGGTCTGCCAAGAGCCCATCGTTTCCTCCTTCCTCACTCTATGCTTTTAGGGCATAGCCCCATTCAGGTATCATTTTAAGGCCACCCCATAGCATCCAGTCCTCTTTCAGGACAGCACAGGACTGAGGAGGTACACAGCATCCTCCATGCTGCCAGGCAAGGAGAGAAAGATCTCCATCTCCCACATGCCCTTGTAGCCAGTTCTGCATGGTTACTCAGCCAGGTGTGAAACCCCTGTCCTGGGCTTGGCACCGAGCTGGAGAGCAGGCAGAGGACATCACTGGTTAGGGACAAAAGAGTTTTCAGCCCCAAACACAATGCAGCTCATACACACCCATCAAAGCTGACTCAGCAGATCTATTTCCAGCCTGACATTAGCCTGCACTCTGCTGTTAACTGCCATGAGAATGATCAGAGGGCTGGAGGACCTGTCACATGAAGGAAAGCTGAGAGAGCTGGGATTGTTCAGCTTGGAGAAGAGAAGGCTTAGGGGAGATATTATTACCATGGACCAGCACATAAAGGGTGGCTACCAAGAGGATGGAGACTCCCTTTTTACAAGGAGCCACATGGAAAAGACAAGGGGTGATGGGTAAAAGTTACTCCTGAGGAGATTCCTTGGACTCCAGAAGAAAATGTTTCCCCATGAGAACAGTTAGACAGTGGAATCATCTCCCAAAGGAAGTGGTGGATTCCCCTACACTGGACAGTTTTAGGACTCACCTTGACAAGGTGCTGAGCCAGCTCATTTAAACTGTACTGTTACCTAGAAAGGTTGGACCAGATTACCCTTGGGGTCCCTTCCAACCTGACATTCTGTGATATACTTCCTACCTAAACCACAAGTGCTTCTGGCATGGTGGCTCTGGGCTATACACCCCACACCCTGACCCATTGCCAGCTCTTCCATCAGACCCACGTTCTTCAACACCAGCCTGACAGCACATCTGACAGCTGAGTCCCCCAGGGAAACATCTGTCTGTCATGGGACAAATGCCACCAGAGCTGGGGGAGTTCACAGGCCAGTCACTGTGCTCACTCCCTGCATGGCCACCTGTCCCTCACCTACCTGTGCCTCTCCTTCCTGCAGGGATCGCATCGCTCGGATCGGTCTGGGAGTGATTCTGAACTTAGCCAAGGAGCGAGATGTCCCCCAGCTGGCACAGAGCATCTCTGGTATCCTGGAGCACATGTTCAAGCACACTGAGGAGACCTGTTTCCAGCTCATCTCTGATGGAGGTCTGGATGCCATCCTCTACTGGTGCCGCTGGACGGACCCCATCGTGCTGCGGCACTGCGCCATGGCCTTGGCCAACTGCGCCATGTATGGAGGCCAAGCCAACCAGCGCCTGATGATCGAGAAGAGGACAGCAGAGTGGCTTTTCCCACTGGTGTTCTCCAGGGATGATGAACTAATCCGCCTGCACGCCTGCCTGGCCATCACGGTGCTGGCCACCAACAAAGAAATCGAGAAGGAGGTGGAGCGCTCGGGGACGCTGGCTCTGGTGGAACCCTTCATCGCCTCCCTCGATCCAGAGCAGTTCGCCTGTGAGATGCTGGGCAGCAGTGACAACAGCCAGGGGAGGACAGCAGATGACCTGCAGCGGCTGGTGCCCCTGCTGGACAGCTCGAGGCTGGAAGCTCAGTGCATCGCTGCCTTCTACCTCTGCACCGAGGCTGCCATCAAAACCAGGCAGAAGAAAACACAGGTAAAGGGTAGGTTGGCCTGAAGGAAGGAGGTGTCAAAGGGAAGGGTTGCTGCACATGCACCTTGGTGTCTTTGCTCACCTATGAGCTCAGCCCTGGCACAGGTTGCAGGGAGGAGGAGGGAAAGCAAAGTGATGTCTCCTTGCTTTGTGTCCCCAGATTTTCAGCGAGATTGGGGCCACACAGAGCCTGAAGAGGGTCGTGTGCTACTCCACCAGCAGCACCACCTCCTCCCTGGCCAAGAAGGTGCTGCGCATGATAGGGGAGGAGGTTCCACGACGCATCCTGCCCACAGTTCCCAACTGGAAGCCCTGTGAGGTGCAGACATGGCTGCAGCAGATTGGATTCAACAAATACTGCCAGAGCTTCCTGGTAGGGCTGTGTGCTGGGAGAGGGGACACCTGGATGGGCATCTCACCCAATAGATTTTCCTGGGATCTTTCCAGCCTGGATTTCTCTTGGCAGGACCACCAGGTGGATGGGGACATTCTCCTGAGGCTGACAGAGGAGGAGCTGCAGAAGGATTTGGGGATGGACTCGAGCATCACCCGGAAAAGGTAGGTCTGTCACCAGGGCATGTTTGCCCCTCTCATGGTCATCACCATAATGGCAGAGCCAAGGAATGGGTCTGTGCATTCTCCTTCTTGCAAAGACGAGAAGGAAGACCCTCAAAATGTAAAACCTGGACTATCAGGTCTTTCCTGGTGCAGTATCCAGTCCTAGAGGGCTTCCTGCAGTGGGGCCAGTCCATGAGAGAGGTGTGAGATAGGGAGAGGCCACGTATAGCACAGGGGAGTTACCCAGCAAGTTGGGAACTTACCTCAGCTTCTCTTCCCTTGGCAAGCTCCTCACACCTCTGTATCCTAAGGACCAACACTCCTGCAGTCATGCAGATGTTAGTCTCTTTTTGCATTCCTGTGGCTCACTCTTCACCACAGCAGCTAGCTGCTCTCCTGTACAGATAAAAGGTGCTACCAAACATCTCTGGGTCCTGCCTGGTCCAGCAGCCTCCCCTCCTTTGCTCCACGCTTCCATTTCTTTCTCTGCCAGGTTCTTCCGGGAGCTGACCGAGCTGAAGACCTTTGCTAACTACTCCACCTGTGACCGCAGCAACCTGGCCGACTGGCTGGGCAGCATCGACCCCAAGTTCAGGCAGTACACCTACAACCTGCTGACCTGCGGCATCAACCGCAACTTCCTGCACCGGGTGACGGAGCAGCAGCTGCAGGAGGACTGCCACATCCACACAGGCTTCCACCGCGTCCGCATCCTCACCGCGGCAAGGGGTGGGGGTCCCACTGCTGCTTGCTGTGGGGGGGAGGGCTGGAGCACCTCTCCTGTGAAGACAGGGCTGAAAGAATTGGGGCTGTTCAGCCTGGAGAAGAGAAGGCTCCAGGAAGACCTTAGAGCTACATTTCAGCAGCTGAAGGGGACCTACAAGAAGGCTGGGGGAAGACTGTTTTGAAGGGCTTGTAGTGATAGGATGAGGGGCAGTGATTTGAAACTGGTTGGATGTTAGGGGGTTGGGTATTAGGAGGAAGTTCTTTACTATGAGAGTGGTGAAATACTGGAAGAGGTTGCCCAGGAATGTGGTTGAGGCCCTGTCCCTGGAGACAATCAAGATCAGACTTGATGTGGCCCTGGGCAGTCTGATCTAGTTAGAGGTGCTCACTGCAGGTGGGTTGGACAAGATGACAAGATGATGATGATGAGGAGGAGGGTCCCTATCAACCCAATGCAATCTGTGAATTAATGAATCTATGATCAAGGGTTGTTTGGGACAAGGTGGTTTTAACTTTTGGTTGCTGTTGGCTCTGCCTAGAAATGCTTCACTCCCCTATAACACTGCAGACTGCCTCCAATGGGACTGATGTATTTATCAGCTACCGCAGGAGCACCGGGTCCCAGCTGGCCAGGTGAGTCCTGCAGGCACCAATATGTTGCTGGGGTGGAGCCCAGAGTGAAGGCTGGTGACCAGTTGTGGGAAGAGTGGAGCTGAGAGCTGCAGGCTGCAGCGAGGAGGAGGAAGAAGGATAAGCTGCCAAAAGCTGCAGTGCAAACGGGGCCAGCACATGCCATAAGCTGCATGGTGGGCAGGCTAATGCTCAGTCCTGTCACTGCCACCTTGTCCCTCTTTGACACTGATTTACCCTTTCCTCATGCTGTGCTTGTAGGGCTGTAGGGGATCCCAGCAGGACATTGATGTCCTTCTCTCCATGTTTTCTCTCTGGTTTGACACCTGTAAGCAGGCTGAGCTGACAGCCGGTGTCTCAAGGACACTCTGTGGGAGCCTTTCTGCTACTCTTCTGTCTCACTACATCTTGGCCAACATGGTTGGGGAGTGTGTGAAACCCAGATACTGGCAGTAGCTCTCCTTAAGGTGCTATCCTCTTTTGCCACCAGCCTGCTGAAGGTCCACCTGCAGCTGCACGGCTTCAGCGTGTTCATTGACGTGGAGAAGCTGGAGGCAGGGAAGTTTGAGGACAAGCTGATCCAGAGTGTCATGAGTGCCCGCAATTTTGTGCTGGTCCTCTCACCAAATGCATTGGATAAATGCATGACAGACCCTGAGTGCAAGGACTGGGTGCACAAGGTAGGAGATGTCTTCAGGTGGGAGCATGGAGGGTGTTGGAGAAGGAAGGAGCTGGTGATGGGCTGGCACAGGCCATAACCTGAGCACTTGATGTTCCTGCAGGAGATTGTGACAGCCCTGAACTCTGGAAAGAATATTGTGCCTGTTACAGACCATTTTGAGTGGCCAGATCCAGAAACACTTCCCAAGGACATGAGGGCTGTCCTGAAATTTAATGGCATCAAGTAAGTAAAACGATCCTGTGCCAAGGGATTCCACACCTGGAAAGAATCTATTGCATAAGTAGTAACAAAGAGCACAAAGCAACTGGGAGAAACAGATGAAGGAGGCAGAAAAGGCCAAAGGGGAGATGAATCAGTTCAGCTACTCCAGAGCATGAAGGGAGCAAAGGTCCTCACCATAACCCTGCTACTGCTGTTGTGTTGGGGCTCCTCTGGGTCACAGAGCTGCCCATCCCATCGCTGCTGGCAGGTTGCCTACACTTGTGTCCCCAGCCCTCCAGGCAGGAGGGACGCTGGCAGGCTTCACAGCTTATCTAGGTTCTTTGCTTCTCCCAGGCTGGCATCCCACCCTGCTCAAGAGCCCTCCAGCCTGGTAGGGCACAGGGGAAGGCACTTTCCTGAGGCATTCAGCATTCCTCTATTTGTCACAGGGAAAAGGGTTGCTCCTAGAGAGCTGAGGTGAAGGAAGGGTGTCTTGGTCTCCCATTCCAAATGAAATGAGCTATCTTGTGGCGTTGTGCACAGTGGGAAAATTAAAGCAAGCTTTCCTCTCAAACACAGGTGGTCCCACGAGTACCAGGAGGCCACAATCGACAAAATCATTCGCTTCCTCCAGGGCCGTTCCTCCCGGGACTCCTCAGCTGGGTCAGAGAATGGCCTGGACTGCTTGCCCTCCCTGGGGCAGACCTAGAACCAGCACAGCTGCCTCATTCTCCTCTGGAGACATCCCAGGTGACCCCTTTTAATGTTGGGCTAAATGTCCCTATCTAGATTTTTTTCCTCCCCATCTTAATCCCCTGGCTTGAGACAAGGGCTCATTAGCGTGCCCCTCACCGCCCCCCAAATGGCTGCAGCTTCCCCCAGAAACCTGTTCAAAGAGGAGGAATCTTCTGAGGACCGAAAACTGGGGAGCTGGCGAGGGGTACAGCACAAGAGGATATGAGAGAGCGAAGAGCAGCTGAGAGACAACGGTCTGTAGGCATCGTATGGCCTCTGCTGGGTGCTGCAGGAATATCATTGCGGTCAGAAGCTGAGAGCAGGAAAAGGCAAACAAAAGCTAAGCCCTAACGAAATCTTTGTGTTTGGGAAAGATAACACAGAGAGGCTTCTAAACCGCTCAGAAGCTTTCTCTTTCCCAGTGTCCTTTTGTTGCGCTTCCCCCTTGAGGGTCTTTTGCCTCCTAATGCTGCAAAACCACTTTGTGCTCTTAACTCTGGTGATGGAAGTTTGGGGTTAGACCCCATGAGGTTTCTGCAGGGTCTTTGCAAACAGTGCTTTTAAAAAACAACCCTTCTCTCCAACTGGTGTCTCATCTTTACCACTTCATCAGGTCTATACTTAAAGGGCATAGGAAGCTGGACTGTGACTCTGGTAAACATGTCCCTGCAGATATGGAAGATGCTTCTTGCTGTACTGTACTTGTGGAGTTACTATACACTGGCTGGTTTTTATTCTGTTGTTGGTGCTCCACAGCAGATGTCCCATGGTCTGCTCCTGCACACAGCTCTTCTTTGACTACTGCTCACCCCTGACGGCCCTGGCTAAGGTCCTCAGGCTCAGGGTTGTCCCTAGTCTCTGCTGGAGGCCATACCAAGTAGGAGTTTTCCCCCCTTCCAATCTCTTCTCAACACCCATCAGGTCTTTCTGCAGCTATTCGGCTTGAAAAATCAGGAAAGAATGAAGCTGATGCCAAGGGCAGGTGGAGGCTGCTAGTGTGAGCTGGGAGCAGGTCTGGTGCTAACCCTGCAGGTGAGGAACCATGGGCACCCTGACACACCTCCCCCAGATTCGGCACTCCCAGTCTTGTCTTGCTTCTCACACCTGCTTGGCGGATGAGCACGCTCACAACATGCCAGTTAGCAATTAGGAACAGAAATCGCAGTTCCTACCTGAGTTCATCTCTTCTGATGCAGAGCAAGGTGGATAATGCAAAAAGACATCCTTGTTCTGAGCATGGGCAGGAGGAAGAGCATGCCATGACCAGGGGATACCTGCCTGCCTTGATACCCACCCTGCAGAAGCAGCAAGCCCCTCTGCCTGTCCCTGCTCAAGGTAACTCGTAGGAGGTAATGAGGAGTCTCAGCCACCCTGCCCTTCTCCTGGCTCTTCCTACAGCACTGCTGCCTGCTTAACTGGCAGGAACACAAACACATTCCCTTTTGGCTTAGATCCATGAACATTTGAGAGGTTAAAAAAAAAAGAAGTTGAATTCTGGTGCTTAACCACAGCTTTATGGATAGTTCTTATCAACTCACACGTAATGGCATCTTTGCTCCCTAGTGAAAGGTTAATAGCTATTATCTGCCCAGCACTCATCAGAAATAGAATCTATCTAATCTCCAGATTAAATAAGAGAAAGCCAGCAGATGAGCCCAAAGGTGAATCTGCTGAAGGATAAAAGCCACTTGTGAGCTACTTCAGGGAAGTCCAATGGAGTGTCAAGGCCACTGAAGGAGTCCCACATAAAGAGTCCTAAGGACTTTTCTCACTACAATACACAGCAAGACTTCGTGTCTTGTTTCCCAGGAGCTAACAATTAACCTCCCCACCCACCATTCAGTGTAGAGATTTTTTTTCTCTACAGCTTCAGTGTCTCACCTGCAGTGAGATTCCATCACATGCTCCAGCTGCCCAGACTGTGACTCCTCCTGTTTCCCCATCACTTCACCTTAATGAACTCACCTTGCACTCAACAAAACATCCCATACCCAGCCCCTTCCAGCCTGAGAGGACAGACTCAAGGAATTTAATCCTTCTGTTCTCATTCTTCCTTATCCCTTTGCTATGTCTTGTCAGACAGTGTTTAGAGTTCTTCTATCAGACATTATTAATAAATTTGGGTTATATTCTAAATCCCTACCTCTTTTCTGTTTGTGTCACACACTCCTCTCCCTCCAGCCCTCTCACTCCTGCTCTCTCTCACTGTCATGCCTTCTTCCTCTCTGAAAGGGCAGCAGCACTGACATTCTCCAGGCACCATTCTCTAGGGGTGGGGGTGTGTGTGTGTGTGTCCCCACTTCACAATCATCTTTGCATAGACTGATGTAGCCAACTGCATCCCCAGGGACTCCACCTGCTGCCCACAGGCACGATGCATGGACCATGTATTTGCTTCATGGCTGTAGTTCCTGGAGGAGAGCCTAGAAAAACTTCACTTTTTTAAACAGAGCATAACAGTTATTGAACTTCCCCTTTGCAAGCAGACTGACACACAGAGGAAAGCAGAGCCTGTGCACAAGTTTCACTTCACTGCACATCTAGCAGCTGCTAGCACTGGTGCCCACAGAGTCTGCTGGTGGGGAAGACTTACTTCACAATCAGTTCATCTGTAAATATCTAATGCAACACTCACAGCATGCCCTGTTCTTCAGGATGGCTAATTCTGGGCTTAGCCAGTCAATTAGCCATCTAACTCCTGCCTGTATCCAGTGGCATAACACCAAGTTCTTAAGGTCTCCCTACTCCTCCTTCTCTACTCTCCAGTTCTCCTGCTTTTATCACAGACTCCTAACAAACAGGGAGGAAACCTGGATTAAATGTTTCCCATTTACTGCAGATTGAAGGACAGGTTCCAGACTATGCACTCCCACGAGCTTTATTCTGGTGTTCAGGAAAAAAACACACCAAGCTTTGGCTGCTTGCAAATCCCAAACTTGCATTTTTCCTGACTCAGGACTCTCACATGCTCATCCTCCACAAGGCAGACAACTTCCTGCTGCTGCTTCTCTACTGCAGAGTCTTCAACAGAGGAAGAAGCGTACGAATAATGGAGAGAAACATGGGATGAGTCAAGGACAAACAACATCAACATCTGTACAGGAAAAGCTATCTTTTTATGAACTATAAAAGGGAACAGAGGGTTTATTCATCCTGAAAGTTAACAGGTCTGCTAAGCAATTACACCATTAAGGACATGATTGCATCCATCTAAACAGCCCTGTGCAATGCATCATACCCAGAACTGCTGATTTATGGCACCCTGAAGAAAAGAGGATAGAGGCAATACAGGTAAGGCTTTGGAAAGAATGAGTATGAGCACCATGAACACAGGGCTTGCCTGCTGGCATCAACACATCCCGAGAGGGGCAGCAGAAGTGAGGCCGCTGACACGCAATTTTGAGGTGTAATTTTCTCTCTGAAGACAACTCCACACCAGCTCATCCCAACAGTACTGTTGATAAAGAATCACAGAATGTTATGGGTTGGAAGGGACCTCCAGAAATCATCAGGTCCAACCCCTCTGCCAAAGCAGGATCACCTAGGGCACTTAGCTTATGTCTCTGCTGTAAGCACAGCAAGCATTTCACACAAAGCAGAATTCACTCCTCTCTCACACTAAAAGCGTGGCACAAAACTTCCTCTTCCCACCAAACCCCAAACCACTAATCAGCCTTGCAAATGGCCACGTATTTTACTCTTGATTGGGTCTCTTGGGTTTTCTCTAGCAGATGAGGCAACATTCACATCTGCAAATCGAGTTCCTAGGGGCAGTCAGGCCCATGATTTCCAACTATTCATCATTTCGAAATCAGTAAGGACAAGCAAGGCATCTGTCCCACACCAGTCATTCTGTCCTTCAAGGGAAGAAGAAAAAGAAATCTTCAGATGGACACTGCCAAGCTGCTGCTCAGCCGTCTGTGGGGGATGTAGGTGAGAAGTGACTGTAGTCATCTTTTGAGCCCCGGATTTCTAAGGACCTAAGAAAGAAAGAACAGTTAGAGCCTACACAGGCGCATGAGGGCACTGCTGAATAAAGTGAGTTGTAAAGTTCCAAAGGAACAGAACAAAATGAGCCTGGCAGGAGCAGTAGCACTTCTGCACATCCCAAGACACTCTCTCTCCCAGAACTTACCAGGCCATTTGTTTCCCAGCATGACACAATTTCTGCACTAACTGGTAAAGAAACATCAGGAAGCAAGACTGCTAAGGGAACTCCCTTCCATAAAGGAGGACTTTCAAATTCAGCTCCAGATTTTGGATGCCACTCTGATGAGGGTGGAGCGAGACTCTGGAGTACTTGGAATGTTGGCAGCTACAGGATTCAGGCTGCAGATTTATGGCTGTGATTCAGAAAGGGACTTGCACTTCTGCCTACTGGGGCACTGAACACCCTCTTTGAAAACATGCCTTTAAAACTGTGAGCCTCTATCCTAAGGAGAGTAAATAGTACCTTTCATATTACACTTCACAGACCCTGTGTCAAAGTTCAGAAATGTTGAAGTAAATTACCCTATGATAGCTGCTGGAATAAGAAGAATCATAGCTGCAAAGAGAAATGGGAATCCCCTCATGAAGTGCAGAGTGGCAGAGTAGAGAGAATTGAAGACTCCGGAAGCAGCAAGTGAACTCAGCCCTTGTACACAGGCAACAGAAGCAAAGAGAGCACCTGGAAAAGACACATGAAAGGTTAATGGTGAGATGGCCCTGCCTGCAGAAGTCTTCACCACATCACCTCCTTCAGTGGGATTCTGTGAACCTCTCGAAGGGTTTGCACTCCCCACCAGAAAATTGGTGTCTGCGTGGCCAAGCATTATAACCAAGAGCTGGGAGCAGAGATGAGACACACTGTGCTGGCCTGGCAAGCCAAACCTGTCAAGCTCAGGCAGGCTGACCTTACTGATCTCCAGAATTTGTTATCACTGGAGGCTGATCAGCTGGATCATAAACGCTTTAGAGAGGGCTATACATAGATCTCATTGCTGCCAAGCAAATCTTATTGCTTGTTAAACATTAAGTGCAGCAGAAGACTGTGCTTTACAGATTTAGCACCATAAATCACGTATCAGATGTGTGCTACCTTCACCCTAATAAACAGGGACTGGGCAAAGCCACCTTTTGCTCCTTCGCACCTTGATTCCCTCCTCACCTCTGCCCACAGAAGCATTCCTGTGCAATGCTGAGCAGCAAGTGCAAGCTCTCCACACAAATCATTGGAAGAAAGGCAAATACGTTCCCTCTACAAGTTTTCCATGATCTTTCACCATGGTCAATGATATAACCCTCTAACAACATTAGGTTTCTTCCCACTGTTACTGATCTACAGAAGGGAGTTATGGTCGGGGAAATCACTGTTTCTTGCTCAATATCTAATCAATTTTAACTCTTATTCCTTATACAAGTTTTTGGAAATGAAGAGATGGAAATGAAGAGATGGAAAGCTGAACTGTTCCTGAACTGGAATGCAGCATTTCCCATCTCACTTTTCATCTCTGGTCCTCATCTTGAAAATATAGCAAGTTTGCGTGGATGAATGTCAAATCCCCTATAAAAATGAAACTGGGCCTGAGGGGTCTAGACAGGAGTCAAGAGGAGCCAGGGAAATCCCAACCTCTCAAAGCATCTTTGCTTCTATTTTCCTAGGATACAGCTTCAGGACATGGTTTGAGCATAGTGACTAACTCCTTACCCTGTTCTGTCTCACTGACCAGCTTGGAGAGCCTGGATCTGATGACTGGAGTGGCTGCCATGGAAAGGAACAGGATCCCATAACCTGTGAGCAAGATAGAGCACATTGTGGAAAGCTCAGATGAAAAATAAAATCTTCTGAGTAAATCCCAGAAATCTGTAGCTCAGGGCACTTTCTCCCTGCTATATTTAGACCTGATTCATCTCCTGCATCTCTTAACGCACTTTAGTCTGCCTGCAGTGTAATACAGCTTCTGGGAAACTTAATACTCTAGGAACTCTGTGGTTGTACTTTCAGCTTCAATGTTTGCCCAGTTTTGCTGTCAGCAAGCCACAGCTTTGGTGGCCCATGGGCTGAAACAGAGGCAGAACTTCCTCCACGTGCTTCAGCTCCCAGAAGCACACTGCCCTCCTGCACCTATTGCCATCCCTAAGCCAAGAGCTTGAAATACAGGGATTTAAGAATTCAGCATCACCTGTAAACATCAGTGGAGTTGTAGTAGCAAGAGAAATCACAACCAGTCCAGCAATATTGGAGATCAACGCTATCTCTGCCACCCAACTGTCTTTAAGGCAGAGCTGTAGCAGCCGCAGACCTCCCAGGCTGCTCAGGTAAGTCAGGTAGTTGGCAGCTGAGCCGTACCCAATGAGGTCAGAGGTCCAGCAGAGAGGGTAGCCAAGCTCATACACAACAAAGAGGTCCTTGGCTCCAAAATGTGCAGTGACAACGAGAAAGAAACACAGGGAGTAAAGAATGAGCTGTATCCTGGAGCTTCGGTGTTCTGGGGCTGTGTAGAGCCTGTAGACAGCCTTGTAGTGACTGAGCGTGAACAGCTTGGCCGGCTTCCTCTGCTTCACCGACTCCCGGAGACAGAAAGCAGCATAGAGAGTGGCAGCAAGACTGGCAGCAAACACCATCCAAAAGGGGTTGATGTAGCCGTGTGCCCTGCGCCAGTAGCCACCGCCGATGCTGGCCAGCATGCCCGCGATGCCGAGGCACGCCTCGAGGATGGCCACACGGAACGTGCGGGAGCCTTTATCGCTGGTGTCGGCCGCATAAGCAAAGCAGCCGGCCAGGATCAGGTTGTAGTCTCCAAAGATGCTACTCAAAAGGCGCCCCAGGAGAAAGTAGGCGACGTGCAGCTGCAGGTACATGACCAGGAGGTAGACGGCCGCTTGCAAAGCCATACCCATTGCCGACAGCATGAGTGCCGGACGGCGGCCCACGCTGTCGCTCCATGGCCCAAAGAGCGTCACAGAGAAGATGTCAACAAAGAAACCTCCCAGGTTGATGTAGAGGTTCCAGCGGGAGACCAGAACTTCCACCTCCTGCAAGAGAAACCGGCATCTGAGGGCCCTTCCCGGTAGCGCCTCGGGAGGTGGCAGCCCCGTCCACGTCCCCAGTCCCCCCTCTGCCCTCCTACCTGCCGCAGAGGGTCGTTGCCGGCGCTGCTGTTCCCGCAGCCGGAGGAGCTGCTGGCGTTGTCGCCATGGTAGCCGTGCTCGGCGCCGAGCCGGTCCCACAGGTACTGCGTGGCCAGCGGACCCTGCAGGCTGAGGGACACGGTGGACAGGAAGAGGAACGGCTCGACCAGGGGCAGCCGCGAGCAGAGGCGGCGGGCGGCCGCGGGGGGCTGCGCAGCCGGCGAGGCAGCGGCCATGGCGGCAAGGACGGCAGTGTCAGCTCCGCCCGGAACAGGCCGCGCTCCGCCCCGGGAGCCAGCGGGAACCCGGAGGGAACCGGGGCGGGGGGGGTTGAGGGTGAGTGCAGCAGTGGTGAGGCAGGAAAAAGGGCTCGGCTCGGCCTCGGCGGCGGGGCTGGTTCTGGTGTCCCTGCTCGACAGGCTGCTGTCAGCCCCGGGGGAAAAGGAACCGTCAGAGGTCATCCAGTCCAACCCCGGTGCAAGGACGTCTGCAACTAGAGCAGGTTGCTCAAAGCCCCGTCCAACCTGACGTGAAATGGTTGCAGGGACGAGGCATCTGTCATCTCTCTGGGCAGCCTAGGCCAGTGTCTCACCACCATAGAATCACACAGTTGTTTCGGTTGGAAAAGACCTTTCAGATCATCGAGTCCAACCATTATGTAACATTACCAAGGGTGGTGCTCGACCATGCCCCCTCAGCATTCATGTCTCTGCCTCTTTTAAACACCTGCAGAGATGGGGATTCAACCACCTCTCTGGAGCGCTTGCTGCAGTCTTTGAGAACACTTTCAGGGACACAGGTTCTTCTAATATGCAACCTAAACCTCCCCAGTGCAACCTGACGTTATTTCCTCTTGTCCTGTCACTTGCTTCTAGAAAGAAGAAACCAACCTCCACCTTACTCCAACCCCCTTCCAGGTAGATGTGGCGAGCAAGAAGGTCTCCTCTCAGCCTCCTTTTCTCCAAACTGAATAAGCCCAAACACCCTCAGTGTAAAAACTTTCTTCCCTATATCCAGCCTGAATCTCTCCTCTTTTAGTTTAAAACCACCACCCCCTGTCCTGGCACGGCCATTTGTTGATGGTTAAGGACATTTACATTTAAAAATCTATTTGTTTTTTTTTTTTCCTTATCTCCAAACAAAGGAAAAATGAAAACCAGTTTAAGTGCACAAGGATTTGAGAAATGTTGCAGTTGGCAATGCTACTTCACAGCACAGTAGAAAACACTTTATTTTTCTGAAGGACAAAATAACTCTTAAACTGTAACCCAGCAGAGGGTTTGGCTGTGCTAGTAGGTGTCCTGTTAGGTTTGGTCTGCCTCGAAGAGCAGATCAGTTAAGCAAAGACCAAGCTGTTCTTTAAATTCAAAGCACACAATTCAGAGCATTAGATGAAGCTGTTTGTATAAATTGGGGTAGCTCCAAAGCAAAGCCAATTGGCATCGCTCCTTTGTCACCGCTGCGGGAGTGTTAATGAGCTATGGGCAAAGCTCTACCAAAGAGAAGACATAAAGCACTTGTTTTGCAGTCACACCCATACAGAGCTCTCCCTTGTAGCATGTCTGAAAGTAACAGGACTCACCTAGCAGTGGAAAGAACCATCGTGGATGTGCTGCTCCTACAGAAGAGACAGGATTCATTGGCTGAGCTCCTTCTGCATGGTTATGTACAACTAGAGGCCAACCTTCCTGTTACAGAGATGTGACAACAAAGGATCCTTTCAGAATTTCATTGCAGCCTCAGGACACAAGCAGAAAAGTCTTTGCCACTGGCTGGCTTTTTCACTGCACCTTTTCAGACATTAATTCAACATTAAGTGGATGCAAAAATGGGGGGTGGGGAGGAACCTTAACTTGAAAGCTCTTTCTCATTCTTTTTGTACCAAGGGTGAAATGCTGGAGCTGAGGATTGACAGTTATGGAACACTGTGCTATTTCTCCTGAGGACTATGCCTAAGTCAAGCTTGTGGGAGAGCTGAGTTAGCAGCTCTGGCAGCTGAAACCCCAGCTGCTTTCAGTCAAGAGTATATTACTGAAAGGATACAAGCCCCAGCAGAAAAAGGATGAGAGAAAAACAGCAGAAGCTCTTTGTGGAGCCTGTATCAGATGACCTAATGTCTGTGCCTCTCTTTCTCTGCTTCAATAAGTGATAAACAGAGCTGAGACAATTTATAGCAATAAAAGGGAAACATCATCATTATCTGAACCATGCACTGGCATACTCCACCAAAGACATCAAAGTGGCATTAACAAGACACCCCTTTTGGAATTAAACTGTTCAGTTCCATTCCTGCATATCCACAGAAACAAGTCAGTCACTGCTTGTATTTGGGAAGTTTCTTGAACTGGGACAAGAATTGCTGGCATCTTGGCGATTTCCCAGGAGCACTTTTCCTCCCCACCCTTTTTTTCTTCTCTTCTTCCTTCCCCCCCCCACCCCCCCATACACCCTGTGAGCTACCAAAACTCTGCCTGTAAACCTGCCACATCAGAAAGGTGCCCCATAAAAATAAACAACCACAAACCATCCCAGTATCTGCAAAGTGATGTCCTGTAGCCAAGTGTTTCCCCATCCACTGAGCTGTAACAAGCTATACCAGAATGAGTTACCAGGTTCCCTCTTTGACCCCAAGCCTTTCTTATACCAGGCTGCTGTATGGGGAGAAACTGAGTTCTGACCAGATCTGACCAGATCTGACCAGACCTTTCCATTTCCCCTGTTGCTCTTTGAGGAGAGGAAAATGGAATTGTCATGAGGGTCATCTCTGCTCTCGTGTGGCAAGGACTGTAAGTCCCTTTCTGCATGAGGACTTGATGTGGCATCTGGTGAGAGTAGCTCTGCTCTGGTGGATTTTGCTTACCCAAAGAATTTCTCAGCGAGCACAATGATGTTTATGTAATGTTTTGTGTAGCTCTTTCTAATCTCTCTGAGTATTAGAGGTGCAGATGTGGTTTTCAGTACACATTTTTAGAGCAATTTTCAACCTGTTATGGAGGGAACAGGTTTTCTTTTTTACAGGAGGAAGAGCGGTGCCCGTTCAAAGAAGGCATTGTTAAATGTAAAAAACCACCACCCAAAACATTAAAAAAAATGTAGATAATTTCAGAATACTTTCAATAAACCTGCCTGGCCCACAAGGAGTTAATTCTCTCCTGGACTTTCCAGTTATCAAGAAGATTGTCTCAAGAAAGTTCCTAGTCTGACACTCTTTTGCTGTCCCCTCCCTTCTTTGTTCTCTTCCTTCTTTCTCCGATTACAGTTCCAAAAACAACACCCAACCTCCTGAGGTCAATGGTTAATACTCCTGACTGTTTATATAGTCTCCAGCAGCTGAGCTCAGGCCTTTCAGCACTGGGCTAGCTCCAGCACCATGGCTGGCTTCTGGCAGATGACCGTGGCCTTTAGGAAATACCTGATCCTAGTGTTTGTACCCCTTGTGTTTCTTCCTCTGCCCTTGGCCATTCCTACCAAGGTAAGAACTTTTAAAACTCAATTTGGAAGCCAAATCTCTCCCTAGAGTTGTTCCTTTCAAGTGACGGAGGACATTCAGATTCTTTTTCAGGGACTATTTCTTCACCTCTTTCTTGAAGATCTCTCTTTTTTTTCTGAGCAGAGCCCTTTGCTTACCAATAATGGGGAAGTATAAAAGCAGCAGGACATAGGTGGATGCACATCTGGGATTGTGGAGCCCAGAAGAATGCTCAGTGATGTGATTTTGTCACTTTTGCTTTGCATCTAACCAATTCAGCAGAGGACTTTCTATGCTGAAGCTCACTCGTGTGAACCTAAGTTACAATCTAAGGTTCAGTTTTAATCTCCCTTCTGACTTGCTGACAGTATCCAGTCCACATCTTCTGTTAATTTTTTCCTTGCTGTTGTTGTCAGAGAGAGGAGGTATTTCTCTTGCTCGGATGGACGAGGCACTCTGGTACAGAAGGATTTAAAAAATAAATAAAAATGGGTATTTAATCCTCTTTTTTTTACATACTTTTCTAAACCATGATACACAATCTACAATGTCAAGGTCTGAAAGCCACTTTGTTTAGGATTCCTTCTGTAATAGTTAACTACAAAACCCTGTGCTGGTGGAGACGTCGATCACTGAAATGCAGCACTGTGAGCAGGCTGCCTGCCAGCTTCTTGCTGCTTCTTCACGCTGCTTTATTTCTCACACTCCCAATCTCTTCATGCAAACAGATCTAATCTCATCTCTTCAGGTTTCTTATTACAGTTCTAGCGTTGTTCAATACCTAGTTCCAATCTACCTGTCACTGGACATCAATTCCTTGCTTTTTCCTCTGGCCCTTGCCTGTTTGTGTCATGCTCCATGCTGATTCATTCCCAGTGTCGTGGGTCCCTCAGCAGCCTTCATTACTCACTCCTCTCTCTCTTCTTCTGCAGCCTATACCAAAGCTCATTCCTCCTCACAGCTCTGAGCGTTATCAGAGACTTTGGAGCTATGACCAGAGGACTGCAAGTAAGAGGGATAGAGCTTAAGGTG
Organism: Melanerpes formicivorus; assembly: GCF_026170545.1. Classification (NCBI taxonomy): domain Eukaryota; kingdom Metazoa; phylum Chordata; class Aves; order Piciformes; family Picidae; genus Melanerpes; species Melanerpes formicivorus. Next base: position 4,538,876 of record NW_027142381.1, on the reverse strand, counting down.
AAGTGTGGCAACTGATCAGGCGTGTCCTCTTACTCCCTTGCTGTGCAAATCAAATAGCTAAAACACCACTGTAAAGCTTTCTATGAAGAATATCAGAGGGGGAAAAAAATAACCCTTTTTTTTTTTTTGCTAATTAACTTTCCAATGGCAAGAGAGTTGCTAAAGTTAAGAGAGATCTGGATCAGGAAAGTTCTAAGTAGCCATAGAGAGAGATTTATGGTGGATTTGTGTTCTGAGGCCATGAGTTCACACTTGCTGGAGTCATTGTTATCAGAAAAGTCCTTGGTGTTGTCTGTGGAACGATCTAGCAGTCTTGGTTCAGTTCCTTCTTGAAAAATTACTCTCTCTGGTTTCCAGGCAATCAGCTCCAACACACTAATTTAGAATGTCCTGGACTTTTCCCCTTGCAATCTGTAGCAAGGTTTCTTGTGCTAGAATTGTGCATTGTGGTATTGCTAAGCAGGAAGAGCTGGTACTTCGGCATGCGGTGTTGTAAGCAGACAGTTTACAGGATGGAATGTCACATTTTTCTGCTCTGTTGAACTGTTTTAACCTTCCCTGTAATGACAGAGCAGTGGAAACTAAACCATTACAAATTAGAGCAAACAATGCTAAAGATTCTGTCTAAACACAGAGGAATGTCCATAGAGGACAAGTGGCTTTGTGAAAAGCCTTATTCCAGCTTTTACTGAGAGCCTGTTCACAGTAGGCTGGAATAAGGCTGTGATATATGGTCCCAAGCCCTGCTAGGATATCTCAAAGGTACCCACTGGCATTTCTTAATAACAAAAATGAAAGGTAAATGAAGGAAAGTTGTTTTCAGTGCTTGATGAGATGCATAATTAAGGTTCTTACTACTTTCATTCCAAATAAGGCTCAAAAAAGCATCATTTCATTACTTGAGGGATCTCTCTCAGCTTTACTTCTCCAACCCTGCTGCTCTGGTCATTTACTTAAACTGCTGTTGTCTTCTTTGCTCCAGCCTACTCAGCTCCCTTGTTCTTCCTTTTCCTTCATCAGCTCTGTAACTTCTATGGCATGTTCAGATACCCTGAGCATGTTCTGAAGCATCACAAGTTTGATCCTGGCCACTGTTATTCCAGCTCCTTGCTTTAACCCTCTGTAATGTAGCCATCACAATTTCCATCTCTTCACTATTTCTTCAGTAGGCATCACTACATTTTCATTCATATTGTCCAGGATATTTTAGAGGACATCCTTGATCCAAGACCACAAACCCACTTTTTTTCTTACTTTGGATTTGCTGGTGCCTGTGATTGTGATAGTTCAGAAATGAGGAAGACTCTAACCTGCTTCCTTCACCAGCCCAGCCATACAAAACTCTGTTGTGATGTTGTTTTGGATCTTCTTAGTGTACAGGAACTGAGATAAATATTTTTATTTAAGAGTAACATGCAAGAGGGGATCATACTTTCTTCAAGAATCAAACTAAAAGCAGTGGAAACTGAAATTGATCTGTGACCAGTTTGTCTTTGAGTGATTCAAAGTCTGTACTAGGCTAAAAATCCAGTGAAAACCAGACAAAAGCATTTAAAGTTCAAGGAATCCAGGCTGTTGAAATTACTTGGGATCCACGTGGGCCATGTGCTGAACCACGTGGAGAAAGAAGCAGAGAAACTCTGACTGGATCAGTAACTATGCAACCCCAAGATAGGGGGAAAAAAAGAAAGCAACACCATCAGCAAAATCAAGAAGTCTGTGCAGGGACTGCCAATCCCTTATCATTAAGGGTTCAAAGTCATCTCCTATGTTTCTTAGTTTAACCTATTGGATCTTCCCAGAATTTCTGTCAAGGTTGCTGAACAGTTTGTTGTTTGATTAGGACCTGCATAGGCAGGGAGGGTAGGCAGGAGAGATAAGTGGAAAAGAACTTTTTCTCTAATCCCTTTATCAGGCAATAAATTTAATTAGGGGCTGTTGCCTGCTCAAAGCCTAAGTGAGACATACAGTCTGTTCTGATTGCATGTACCCTTCTTCTCTCAGGAGGCCGAATGTGGTTATGTTATCATAGTCATGGCACTGTTTTGGTGCACGGAAGCTTTGCCATTGGCGGTCACAGCTCTCTTGCCTGTCCTGCTGTTCCCAATGATGAACATCATGGATTCGACAACAGTAAGAGACCTTGCTCTATACACATATGCCTATATATTTCTTGGTCAGCTTCCCTCTTTCTGGGATTCTGTCCAGGGTGATTTCCAGAGTATGGTGCAAAGAGAAAAGTGCTTTCATAGAGTGGATTGGCTTGGAAGGGACCTTAAAGATCATCTAGTTCCAACCCTCCCACCTTCTACTAGACCAGATTGCTCAAGGCCTTGACACCTCCAGTGAGGGAGCATCCACGACCTTGCTGAGCAACCTGTTCCAGTGTCTCACCACCCTTACTGGAAAGAATTTCTTTCTAATATCCAGTCTAAATCTGCCCTTCTCCATTCTTGCACTGACAATCTGCTGTCCATGGAACAGGACTTGCATGAGCCCAGAGTGAACTCTGGGTGGAGCTGCTAATCTGAAACTGTGGAATCATAGAACCATAAAGTGGTTTGGGTTGGAAGCAAAGGCCATCTAGTCCATGTAGTAAGCAAGGACATCCTCCATTAAACTGGGTTGCCAGGAGCCCCATCAAGCCTGACCTTGAGTATCTCTAAGGATGAGGCCTCAACTACCTCCCTGGACAATCTGTTCCAGTGCTCCACTACCCTCATGGTAAAGAGCTTCTCCTAATGTCCAGTCTAAATCAACTCTTGCCTAATTTCAAACCATTGTACCTCTTTCTATCACTGCAGGCCTTTGCAAACAAGCCCCCTGCTTCTAGACCCCTTCAGGTACTGGAAGGCTGCTATTAGGTCTCCCAGGAATGTGCTAATGTCTTTGGAACAAGATCCTCCCTCACAAAATACCTTCTCTCTTGGCTTCTTGTCACTATTTTGGTCCATCTTACAGGTCTGCCAGGAGTACTTGAAGGACAGCAATATGCTTTTCATTGGAGGTCTGCTGATGGCCGTTGCTATTGAGACTTGGAACCTTCACAAGCGTGTTGCTCTGTGGGTCTTGCTTATCACTGGTGTCAGACCAGCCCTGTAAGTAAGAGACATGAAAATGCTGTGGGATTAAAAGGACTTTATGGTATTAGTTCCCATCTCAGAGCTGCCTGTGTTCTCCTGTGTGAATCTGCAAATCATATCCTACAAATGCTTTTCTACACTCCCAAGTGAGTTCATGCCTGAGCAAACGTTGCAAATGGGGCTCCTTTGATGTGTTACAGACCTGGTGCCTCTTTTTTTTTGCATTCCAAATGGCTTGAGGTGGAGACATAGCAACCAGAGAGTCAACACTGGAAAGGCAAGGGTGCAGCTAGGCTTGGCCAGAAGCATTGCTTTAGGCAGTCAGAAAAGACTACAGCTGAAACACAGAAAATATATACTCCTGACTGTTATTCTGATTGCAAAGAGAAGGGAAAATATGGGGATGTTTGTTCTGAAAACAATAAATGTTTACCAGACTAGAACTTTAAGCTATGCAGAGGCTGCGTGGTCCTATTTAATTTGTCTCTGATCATAAGAAGAGAGAATACTGGAGGAAATTACAAAGCAATAGAATAAAAATGCATACAAGATAAAGCCCTTTTCATCTAATGTATAATCTACATCTCATCTAAAGAATAATTCTGAGACAAATAACAGAGTAATACTGAAACGAGGATTAGAATTTTATATGAGCAGGAGGAGAATCTTAAATAACAGAGATGGGCTAAAATTACCCAAAAATAAAACAAACCAAAGTAAAATCGAGATCATCTTCCTTATGGCTTAAACTGATTGCCACTTGGGATCGACTACAGCTTGCAATTAATCTTCAAAACTATATTATTATCTATAAATGTGTGTTATTGAGATGGTGTGTCTTCTTCACAAGCATGCAGAATAACAGGATCAAGGAACTGTTTGCTCCAAGATCCCAGCTCTCACTTTCCTAGTCATTAGGAATGTGAAAGCCCAACTGGCTGAAACTGCAAATACTTCTGTTCAGTGTGTGTCAGTCACAGAGCAGGCAAGGGTAAGGAAATGCTAGGTTGGAACTGCTGAACGTTTTCCAAACCCAGCACTTGCAACCAAAGCTTTGTAACAACAACAACAAGAACAAAAGGGGCACTGCAGTGCTGAGTCCTGAACAGATCTTTCCAACCCTTTTCCTTCCAGGCTCCTCCTGGGTTTCATGGTTGTGACTGCCTTCCTGTCAATGTGGATCAGCAATACTGCCACCACTGCCATGATGGTCCCAATAGCACAAGCGGTATTGGACCAGATGCACAAGTCAGAAATGGAGTTTGTTGTGACTGGCCAAGGGCATGAAAATGTCAATAAAGCCTTTGAACTGCAGGAAACACCATCTAAACCAGATGGTGTCAAAGAAGAGAGTGAAAAAGGTGAGTGGGTTATGGGTGGGCTTCACTTTTTAGGGTAATGGGCAATGGCCTGATGCCTTCTTCACTGGCAAATTCTAAAAGAAGGAGGTACCTAAAGCACCCTGCCTGTATTAGGCAGCATTTATGAGCCCCTTCCATGAGCCAGACCAAAGCACAGTTAAGATTTACTGACTTGGCTGAAGTTAGAAATGGACTGGAAATATAAAGCAGTGATAACTAATCAACACAACAACAAAATATATCAGTTCTCCCTTAGCTGCAGCCTTTAGATTAGGTTTGATTTTTCCTTATTTATTTATTTTGGGTCAATTATTATTTTCTGTGCAACTTATCAGATAAAATGGAATTTCTGAAGGAAAATTTCTGGCCTATTTCATGCCAGAAGGTTAGGGATTAACATGATCTTTCTAATCCAAAAGATACACAATCATGCAGCAATATCTCTTTACCAGCTGCCTTGCCCTCTTCCCATCTTTGAGAGGACTCCAGTGTTTCTAAATCTCAGTGCCATCAGTCAGCTGCTGCTACAGAAAGAGTTGCCTTCACTCCATCTCTTCTGACTCTCTTGCACCTTCCTGAATTCTTGCCTCTCTCCCTCCATGTGCAGACATTGCCCTAGTTCACCAAAAAGTGTCAGCAGTATGTTTAGATTTTTATCACACATTTCAACTTTGCCTCATCTGAAAAAGTGCTCTGTACCAGTGAAAATGGAAATAAAAGCAAAGATTTAACAATGCCAGACTTAAAATAAGGAAATTAGGTGCCTTCAGCTTTGAGTCTTTGCCTTGGAGCACTGCGTTACACAGGCACCAGGTATGTTCCTATCTAATCTGCCTTCTCTAACTCTTTTGTTCCTGTCTTGGGACCTAGGTAGTACTCATGTACTGACACTTGAAGAAGATAGAAAGATAAATGAAAACCTGCTAGAGAAGGAACACAAGAAATTCTCCAAGGGAATGTCTCTCTGTATTTGTTACTCAGCCAGTATTGGAGGGATTGCAACTCTGACTGGGACAACACCGAATCTGGTACTGCAGGGACAAATTAATCAGTAAGTCTGGTTGAATTTGGGATTGCATACCCCCTAAACTGCACCAGTCTGCTACAGCTGGCTTCTAGCCAGCACAGAGAAGGAAAACATCAATTTGATATTTTTGCTGGGAAGTTAGCTTCTCTTCCATAATGGGCCTCTTGTCTGGGTCATCAATTAAATTCAGGAGAGAGTGCAGAATTTTGGGTGCTAACAGCCATCTGCATTTTACAGGCTCTTTCCTTCGAATGGCAATGTCATCAACTTTGCCTCTTGGTTCTCCTTTGCCTTCCCCACCATGGTTGTGTTGCTGATTTTGGCATGGTTTTGGCTCCTGATATTGTACCTGGGCTTTAAGTAAGTACCCTTTACTCACTGTAGTACAGCTGACAGGCATGTTAGCAAGTACTTCCTGCATGTTGTAACACAAGTGGTACTTTTGTTGAGGATCCTATCCTTGTATGTCAGCCTTGCAAGTGATGAAGTCCTCCCATACAACAGAGACTAGCAGAACAGAAAGTATTTACTGCCACATTTTCTCCGAGGAGCCTGATCAAATCCCAGCTAGAGAGACTCTGTAGATGAAAACTGCAAGATAGAGCTGCACATAGCCTGTTCTGAAGCATTGCTTTCATGTCCTGGAAGCCTGTTGTGCTTCAAAGCAGGAAATTGATTTCTCCATAGAGCTGGTAAATACCTTTGTGATGAGAGTTGCTACAGACCTAAAGGATTAGTGTTGTACCAGTTTCCAATGCTAATCACCCTGTACCACTGCACTACCCACCTGGTTAATACTTAACCTGTCACTTTTGTATTTATCCCCAACCTCCTTTCTCTCATATGAAAAGAACACTGTAATACCTGAAAAGGTATTTTCTTCCTTAAATTCTTCTACCAAAATTCTCTCTTTCTGTAAGCTTGGCAACTCTTTACTTCTGGTGACCTTGGCAGTGACACTGCCACTGTCATTATGTCCCCCCCTGTGCCCCGTTTATCTGTGGGTCATGAGTTTTTAGGGGTAGGAAACTTCACTCTGATCGTGCTGGCAATACACAGTACAAAGCAGTCGCTACCACTGCTGCTGGTGCTGTATACACATCATTTCCATATGCACATATAAGTACATATATCTAAAAGAAAATATGACTGAGCATGAAATTTGCATTCTTAACTCTGAGGCTATCTGGCAGATTTCTCTGACTTTTGTTGTTGTTGTTGCTGTCCGTTTTCTTCCAGTTTTCGGAAGAGTTTTGGTTGTGCTGCAGATGCCACTACAAAGGCTAAGGAGGAACAGGCCTATAAGACTATCAAGGAAGAGAGCAAGAAATTGGGCCCAATGAAATTTCCAGAAATAGCAGTTTTGACTATCTTCATTCTGCTGGTACTGCTCTGGTTCACAAGAGAGCCTGGTTTCATACCAGGCTGGGCAACAGTTTTATTCAACAGTAAGGACAGGTAATTGCACTTCTCCTTCTCACTTAGAATAAAAATGAAGTAGTCTGGGTTGCATTCACATGAAAACATGACTGGGCTAAACATCTGACTGATCTATTGCAGCTATGTCACTGATGCTACAGCTGCCATCTTCGTTTCAATTCTGCTGTTCATGATCCCTGCCAACATAGGTTACACTGTCAGTGACAGAGAACAAACAGGTATGGTCACTGAAGGCATCAGAAATCAACAGAATACAGAATTAACCAGGTTGGGAAAGACCCCCAAGATCATCAAGTCCAACCCATCACCCAACACCATCTAATCAACTAAACCATGGCACCAAGTGCCCCATCCAGTTTCTTTTTAAACACTTCCAGTGATAGTGACTCCACCAGCTCCCTGGGTAGCCCGTTCCAATGGTAAATCACTCTTTCTGGAGATCTTTCTCCTCACCTTGAGCCTAAACCTCCTCTGCACAGCTTGAGACTGTGTCCTCTTGTTCTGTTGCTGGTTGCCTGGGAGAAGAGACCAACCCCCACCTGGCTACAACCTCCCTTCAGGTAGTTGCAGACAGCAATAAGGTCTTCTCTTCTCCAGGCTAAGCAACCCCAGCTCCCTCAGCCTCTCCTCACAGGGCTGTGCTCCAAACCCCTCCCCAGCTTTGCTGCCCTTCTCTGGACACATTCCAGCAACTCAACATCTTTCCTAAACTGAGGAGCCCAGAACTGGACACAGTCCTCAAGGTGTGGCCTAACCAGTGCTGAGTACAGGGACAGAATGACTTCCCTGCTCCTGCTGGCCACACTATTCCTGATCCAGGCCAGGATGCCACTGACCTTCTTGGCCACCTGTGCACACTGCTGGTTCATGTTTAGCCTACTGTCAACCAGTACCCCCAGGTCCTTTTCAGGACAGTCAGGACAGAACCTGGTTTAGATCCACAAAGGAGATTCCAAACATTAAACAAGATTTCAGGCTGTGCTTCCTGCACTGCTACAGCTGGGTGCTTTAGGGTGGGCAAGGCATATATCCAGTGAAAGGTCTCTTGCTTCTTGTCAGTTAACCAAGTAGGAGACTCCTACCCCCAGCAGTGCTGCAGACAGTAGTGTACACCTATGTAAAAGCTTTTCTGCAGCTGGAGTCTTCAGGAAGGAATGTGTGACTTGACTGAAACAGCTCTGCAGATCTGTGGCCATACTTTTCAACTCACCTGTGTTCTCCTGTGCCTCTCAGAGCATCTGCAGGGCATTTGCTACCATTTCTGCAAGTTAGGTTTTAAAACCTGTGTTGGTAAGGCTCCCATCATGTGCTTTAGGACATAATGCCACAGTCTACTAGCTCTTGCTGACTGAAGTGTTTCAGACTAGGCTCACCTCTCTCTTCTTTGGAGAGCATGATATGGCTTACAAAATCTGCTTGGCTTTTAGGTGGCAAGTCGAAGATCCGAGCACCTCCAGCTCTGTTGGACTGGAAAACAGTCCACGAGAAAATGCCGTGGAACATTGTGTTTCTGCTGGGAGGAGGCTTTGCCTTGGCCAAAGGCAGCGAGGTAACATTCCTCTGCTTACCTGGAATTTGGTGTCTTCCTGGGTGTTCTCCCGCTGGCTTTTCAGACGTGCTCTCCCAGAACACAAGAGGGCAGGCTGGCAGCACCAAAGCTGCATTCCCTCAGCGAGTGGCAGCAGGTCAGACTGCACCACCCTTCGGAGACCTGCGGTTAGAACAAAGATCTATCTCTGCCTGCGCAGCTGGGACGGCACCACCGGTCAAGGCAGCTCAATTAACTATTTCTGGAAAAGCGAATGATTAAGAAACTGCCCCAAACGCATTAACGGTTCTATCAAATAAAATGTAATTGAAGTGGCAAGCATGAGGAGATACAGTGCCTAACACGGGTCTCCAAACTATTTCAGACAAACTAGATATATATATTTTTTAAAGCCCTAAATATTGATCATGTGCAACTGATAGCCTGAGCAGAAAAAGAATTATTTGCTATCGATTACATCCTGTAAATGTAATATCTGCTTCTTTCAAATTCTTTGGAAAGGAAAGCACAGCTCTTGCCATTTCTCCTACCAAATTATCATGTCTATGAGCATTGCCTCTCACATATTTATCTTAAGGCAAGGTAGAATTAGTATGAGGAATGTAGCTGGACTGTGATATGGCTGGTTTTTTTCTCCAGCCTACTGTCCTGATGGACCTCTTTTCTCTGTTGCAGGAGTCTGGTCTGTCTGCATGGTTAGGCACCCAACTGACTCCTCTGGAGCAAATCCCTGCCCCAGCTATTGCTCTGCTGTTGTGCCTTCTCATTGCCACTTTCACTGAGTGCACCAGCAATGTGGCCACTACCACCCTCTTTCTCCCTATTCTGGCTTCAATGGTGAGTTCCAGCATTTCAAAACACTCTTATAAGAAACTCCTTTCAACTCCTCTCCAAGCATACATTTGCTCTGTTCTACAACCTGCCTGTCTGACTTAACCAAGCACCGGTTTGTGTATCTGATGAGGAATACAAGATTTAAATGACACACATCTCTGTGTGAACACAGAAGTGTTCACACCCCTCCACCCCCCTGTTTGGTTTAACCTTCCTAAAACCATTGCTGGTTGAAAGTAGAGGGATTAAATTCATTGCCATATTAGACTTTGCCTTCTGGCCTAAACAACCTCATGAGGTCACTGCCAGCTGTACTTGTTTTTTCCTATTTGTTCTGCATAAAGACAGCAGCAGCATTTGCTTCCCTGCAACATTCCAGTACTATATTTCACCCTGACCACTGGCCTTCCAGAAAGCTCTGAAGGTGATAGCATTAGTCAAGCTCCCTGACCTAATTCGGACTTTTGCGTTTCCACACGAGATTCCTCTTGCTGGGGTGGACTTAGTTCTGCAGTGTGAAAAGCTGATTGCAGGGAGAAACTGGAATGAGCTCCACCAAAATCTTTCTGCATAGGCCACAGACTCCAGTTAACCCCTAAACAGATCCACTCATCTTCAGAGCTTGGGCTACCCTGTTGCCCCTGATAATTTAATATAGTTCTTTAACCAGTTTGAAGCCTGGCTTTAGAGTTGGCTGCAACCATTGTTATCAATGCATACTGCAGCAGTGTCCAGATTCCACACTCAAGGAACACAAAGCACTGACCACTAAATCAGTTTTTGCAGTTGCTGCTGTCTTGGGTCCCAGCTGCATAAAGACATCAACTAAAAGTTTCTAAAGCAGAACCCAAATCTGAATGGCTGCAGTGTTAGGGAAAGAGGGAGGTTTCTGACGTGGAGAAGTGCAATCAGTCTTCAGCCCAAAGACTTCTGTGCATGTTTGTGTATCAAACCCATAAGCTCTGCTCTCCCTTCTTGCACAGGCTGAAGCAATCTGCCTCCACCCACTCTACGTCATGCTGCCCTGCACACTTGCTGCATCGTTGGCATTCATGCTCCCAGTGGCCACTCCTCCTAATGCCATTGTCTTCTCCTATGGACAACTCAGGGTTGTAGATATGGTGAGCCAAAGCATATTCTTTTCAGAACTTCCATCACTAGTTTTGGGTTTTCCTTTTTCTAATGTTGGTTGTTCTCCTTGGAAGAGCTTTAGACAATTCACTTCACTCAGCCTATGACAAACAGAGAGAAGAACGAACGTGTGTGAATAAAGGGTCACACCGACTCTAATTTAGACTCAGAGCCTTTTAGAGCTGCTATTGAGCTTTTAGAGAGCAGCCCAGGCCTCTTGAAGATGTTCCAAGAAGAGCTTACTGTCAGTGGGAGATAGCAATGTCTAACTTTTAAATAGCTCAAATGTAGATCTCAAGGATATCGAAGAGCCTGATCATCTGGACAGTTTTTCTGCAGGGACTAGGGAAAAACCCAGCACATCTCAGTAGGCTGTCCCTGGTGCCCTTTCTCACTATGTTAGAGAAAGATGGATAAGGATGCCATGTCTATTGATAACTTTTATAACCAAGAAGAAATCCAAAGTAATGTTAGAGAGAGAGGTCAAAAGAGAAAATCCTACAGAAGTGAACTGAAAAGATTTCAGGACTTCTAGTTTAAGAGTTTTATCCAGTGGAAAATCATTTCCCTCTAATACAAGTTGCTTAAATGTGGTTTGATGGAGTTGTGAAAGAAGGCCAAAGAGAAAAATCTAATGATACAATCAATCCTAATCAGGAAGGAAGTACTGAGTTCACCTAATAACCCTTCTCTTTCATAATTGCAGGCCAAAGCTGGGTTTATGCTCAACATCCTTGGAGTTCTGACGATAACTCTAGCCATCAACACCTGGGGCTCATCTTTGTTTGACCTGCAAACCTTCCCATCTTGGGCAAATAGGACAGGAACATGCCCATAATCAGCAGAGGCAAAGGAACCAACAACTGGTTTTGTTAGAACCAAAATGAGATCAAGACTCTAATCTGCAGGAGATTTGCTGAGGTGGGAGGGGTCAAGAGCCAGGCCAGCTCTGTGGAAAAGGACAAGCCACCTACAAGCAAAATCATTCAGTTGGTGACAGTAATAAAATTGCCTAACAGTGCTGTTCAGCAGGCAATTCTGTTACCCCAGCAGTACGAAGAGATAACCTTTGCCTTTCCAGCTGTTCCAGATACCTATAGATTTTCTGCCTCTGCAGAAATACACACGTAAAAGGAAGAAGAGAGACTTTACATTCCTGATTCCATGCATATGTCTGCATCTTATCACGACTGAGATGCCTGTTCACCTGTGAGTTGTACAGGCCTCTGTGTTTATGTGCAAATGCATATGCCTGTTGGATCCTCTGTGGGCATTCAGCTGTGTGATCACAGAGAGATCACCTACTGTCAGCCTGTTCTATTGCTTTGAAGCCTATTTATTTGCAGTCCCCCCTAATATGGACGTCAAAGACCGTTATTTATGTGAGATTACGGCATGATAAGGGTTGCAATATTCTTCTGAGAAGGGGAGAATCCTTGTATCCTAAAATCTGTATGACTGAATTAAAGATTTCATTAATTTTTTTTAATGTATCCTCCTGTTATGGAGTTTTTTTCCTATTATATATCACTGCTTCTACTTCTGTCTTCCATGTGTCCGCTGCTTGTCTGCGTGCTCACTTACGACAACCTTGAAATAATCAGAGAAGTTAGCACAACTGATTTTCTCTTATCATTGAAGCAATAATTACTTTATCACTAAGAGTCCACTTTTCTTGGACTCTCAAAGCCAAGATCTGCTCTTTTTCAAAGGCCCCTGAAATAACTTTATTTGTTTATATACTGTTAAATATTTCATCCCTTTTCTGCTGGAACTGACTTTCTGTAGCACATAGACTCCTAATGACCAAACTGACAAAGGCACTGGAATATCCAAAGACACTTTGCCAAATCAAGCACTTTGAGGTTGGGTTCACACAGATCAGATCTACAGCGTGTGCCCCTGAACTTAATGCTCTGCTCTGTTGTTGCCTGTCAAAGTTTTTCCACAAAGCCTGTTGCATTTCATAGTATCATAGTATCAGTCAGGGTTGGAAGGGACCACAAGGATCAGCTAGTTCCAACCCCCCTGCCATGGGCAGGGACACCCCACACTAGATCAGGCTGGCCAGAGCCTCATCCAGCCTGGGCTTAAACACCTCCAGGGACAGGGCCTCGACCACCTCCCTGGACAACCCATTCCAGGGTTTCACCACTCTCATGGTGAAGAGCCTCCTCCTCACATCTAGCCTGAATCTCCCCACCTCCAGCTCCATTCCATTCCCCCTAGTCCTATCACTCCCTGAGATCCTAAGTAGTCCTTCCCCAGCCTTCCTGTAGGCCCCCTTCAGATACTGGAAGGCCACAATTAGGTCACCTCGGAGCCTTCTCTTCTCCAGACTGAACAGCCCCAACTCCTTCAGTCTGTCCTCACAGGAGAGGTGCTCCAGCCCTCTGATCATCCTTGTGGCCCTTCTCTGGACACGCTCCAGCACCTCCACATCCCTCTTGTAATAGGGGCTGCAGAACTGGACACAGTACTCCAGGTGGGGTCTCACCAGGGCTGAGTAGAGGGGGAGGATCACCTCCCTCGACCTGCTGGCCACACTTCTCCTGATGCAGCCCAGGATCTGATTGGCTTTACTGGCTCTGAAATCCCTCTTGAACCATACTGGTTTGATGAGTGTGAATGGGAGTGAATTTCACTCTTAAATAGTAATCTTTCTTCTTTATCTATCCTGAAGTGTAGCATACATTTGATTTATAATTTTACTGCTGTTGTTACAAAATGTTAGAACTCACTGACCTGCAGTAGTCTCTTTCCAGTTCCAATTGTTAAGTCAATTCTGGTACCTGCTGGTCGTTGATTCCCTTTGACAAACAGCTTCATTGGCCTGCCAAGCACAGCTGCTCTGGAAAATCACTGTTTCAGAGAGAATGGTTTGGTATTAACTCTTCAGTGGCATTGAAAGGCAGTGTTTTGATTTGGTGTGTGTTAGGGCTCCAATAAAGTATCCACAGCACAAAAAGGAAGGGCATTTATTCTCTTTTGCTAATGAGCTTCCTAAGTAATTGATTTCAATCACATAATGACTTGCTCAGGTCACTGCTAAACCACTCACCTTCTTCCCCTTCACCAAAGAACATCCCAGTGTGCCTAAACATTTTCATTACCCTGCTCATTCTAAGTACCTAAAAGTGACAAACTCAAGCAGCTGATTTGCTGCAAGCCTCTCCCTTCTCTGCTCTTTGTCTACAGCACCAGGGCAGGCAGTGTGCACAGCTTTTGTTTGCTTTTTGTTTTCTTTGAAACACTTGCACATGGTTTACATGTCCTTCTAAATTACTGCTTAGCTAAGCAGGAAATGCTGAATCCTTACAACATTTCCCATCAGCCTCTCCTTCCAGCCCTTTAAAAGTGTGTTATGGTTCTTTGAAGTCTTTTCTATTAGTCTTCATTATTCAGAGGCTGTGGTGTGCTTAAGTACATGCAGCAGCACAGGTGCAATCTTTATGGCAATCTCCAGAAGAAAGAAGAGAGACATCAAGTAGCACAGAGTGTCACAGGGCCAATGCAATCATGCTGGGTGTTCCATGTTCATTAGCATGGATGAGTAGGTAAAGGCTGGAGACATCAGGAAGTGGCTGCAGCGAAAGTTACTCAGGGGGTAGACAAATGCCCAGCTTCCAGAAGAATGCAGGTGAAAAGCAGCAATCTGTAGACAGAGGAGCTAACAGTAGCACCAGGACATAAGAATGGAAAATTTCATGATTAGTTTCCACCTTGAAGTGATGGTGGCAGCAAGTACACACTGGGCAGTATCTTGCCTTGGGCATGTCTGAGCGCAGGACCAGTTGAGGTACAGCTAAATATAGTGTGCTTGTGCAAAACCCAGTAGCACTATTAAAAATGTTCATAATTTTCTAAGCAAAGCAGGTAGAAAGTGTTTCTGAGCCCCATCATTACACAGCTCACCTTTGAAGGGTGGTTCCCCATTATGTTTCCAGATATTGCCCTCAAGGAGTGGCTCCATTTCCCATTGTGCGATCAACTTTCACAATCTTCTGTGAAACTGCCAGCTCAGCACCTGCTGTAGTTAGGTGTGATTTCCACTGCAGCTCTTCATTTCGGAGCTGACACTGAGTTTGTTTAACATGAAAGTTGTAAGTGATAAATTTGTTAATGACAAGGGGCTGTCTGCCTTCTTGCCTGCCTTCTCTAAAAGGCCAGTGCTCGACAAAACCACAAAGTACAGGTTTCCCACACTATACACCAGTGAGTAAGTCAGTGACTCGCAGTCACCTCCTCTTTTTTCCCCTGGAGTGATGGTGCTGTCTTGCCTTGCCTTGCCCAGACACACACACACACACATACACACACACACACACACATTCTACAGGCACATACATGTACACCAAAGAGTGGTAAACATACACATTTCTACAGCACACACCAGGCAAACAGGTTAATTTTAAGCAGGCCAATACAATGATGAAAATAACCTACATATGAGAAAGGAACTTCATCATCAACATCATCATGCAAGGGTCACTTCATCCAGCTCTAAAATGCCCCCTCCCTGGAAGCGTCCAAGCCAGGTTGGATGAGGCCTTGAGCACCGTGGGCTGGTAGAAGGTGTCCTTGCCCACGGCATGTGGGTTGGAACTCAATGGCCTTTAAGGTCCCTTGCAACCCAAACCATCCTATGAATCTATGAAATCATGGGCAGATTTAACAGAGCACATGACAATTTTGAGGCTAAAACGAGGTAAAGCCAAAACCAGCTTAATGGCAGCATTTGTAATCCTCAAGTTGGTTTGGAGAAACCACAAATGTGCTCCTGGTCACTTAAAAGGCATTAAAATGAACTTGAAGGAATCTTTGTCATATAGCACTGAAACCTTGAAATATGTCTAAATTTTACAATTTAATTCCTAAGCTCTCATAAAAAACAAACCAAACCCCCCTCCAAAAAACCCCAAACCATCCAACCAAAACACCACAAGCAAACAGAAACAACAAACAACAAACCCCACCCAAAAAAACCACAACAAAACAAAACCAGAAGCTGCTGTGACAGTTATAGGCTGGTGCCTAGGAAATTTCCAGAGATGTTGAGTAGAAAAGAGTAGAAAGTAAATAAATTACTATTGGATGTACAATAAAAATAATCATAGAATCAATAAGGTTGGAAAAGACCTCAGAGATCACCAAGTCCAAGCTGTCACCCAACACCTCATGACTACTAGACCATGGCACCAAGTGCCACGTCCAATCCCCTCTTGAACACCTCCAGGGATGGCGACTCCACCACCTCCCTGGGCAGCACATTCCAATGGCTAACAACTCTCTCTGGGAAGAACTTTCTCCTCACCTTGAGCCTAAACCTCCCCTTGCACAGCTTGAGACTGTGTCCTCTCATTCTGGTGCTGGTTGCCTGGGAGAAGAGACCAACCCCCTCCTAGCTACAACCTCCCTTCAGGTAGTTGTAGACAGCAATAAGGTCTCTCCTGAGCTGAAGTCTAAATAATTCCCTTGGCTTGCTAACTGGGACAAAAACGATAGGTTGATGCCTAGGAAATTTCCAGAAGCATTGCTTTCAGGGAAGCTTTATCACAGGATCAGAGACTCGTTTCAGTTGGAAAAGACTTCACAGATCATCAAGTCCAGCCATCAACCTAAGACCACCATGGCCATTAAACCATGTCCCCAGGCACCATGTCCACGCTGTTCTTGAGCATATCTTTATCAGGCAAATAAAATAGAGATCAAAGAATACTTTCAGAAAGCAAAAGACAAACCAACAAAACACGAAGGTCTTGTATGTACATGTGGACCTTCCTCCCAAGGCTGTTAAGAGCAGCTCCACTCTTGTCCTTGGATGTAATCCCCCTTCAGGTGACTGTGACTTATTACAGGCAGTAGAGTGCATCCTAGTGCAAAATTCCAGCTCTCTCCACCTGGCACACAGACGGATTCTAGGAATACAACTCTTAGCTCTCGATCAGCACATTTGAGTTTGGTGTTTGCAAAGACAGAAAGAGGCTTTCAAACGTCTGCAATGCAGAAAAACTAAATGAAGGGCAGCAAGCAGAAAAACTAAATGAAGGGCAGCAAACACAAGGGCTTAGGGAATCTGTGCCTTTAAATCATTAAGGAATTTCACAACCCTCCTCTCCTTTTCTTTTTTTCTCCCTACTCCAGCGCGGAACCAATAAAACTATTTACAACTTGATTCACTGAACTTTACGATTTGAGTTAGTTAATGGCCAAGGTGCCAAAGTCTGGAAATGAAGTGGTTTGAAGGTACTAATCACCCGGTGTCCAAAATAACAACTGTTTAATAGAACTTAATCACTACTGTCAATGCTGTGCGTTTTCTCCTATTAAAGAAACACTTAATGGTATTTATCCTTTCATCATGCTACCAGAGGTCAGGCTGCCGTTCAGGAGCTGCAGGCTCCTTTGCCGTGTGCCATCTAGTGGCTGCAGGCACTGCGCAAAGATGGGTCCAAGGTTCCCCAACCCAGGCCAAGCACCTCCACGAGGGTTAATCTTCCACAGAAAGCACCCTTGAACAGCTAAAGGGGAAAGTAATGGAAGCAGAGGAACACTCCTCAAAGGCAGTGCATGAGCATGCCTTCAAAACTAATAACATTGATTCAAATCATCAAAAAAAAAGGGGGGGGAGGAAATAAACCCCAACAAACAAATGGAAATAGAGAAGGAACAGAACACTTAACTCAAGGGTTCAACCCTCGTGTATTGTTCTGTATGATTCAGATGAAATTGCTTCAAGGCTCAGACCTTGCATGCCTGTGGAAGGTATCTGTCTTCATAAAACATCAGCTGTGGTGACTTTCAGATGGCACTGAATGTGAAATACTAACATTAAGTATGGTCAAATAAGCCACCAGAACTTTAGCCTGCTTGAAGTTTATACTGTTCAGTTGGCATCAGGTTAGCATTAAGGTTCTTTTGTCAACCTAGCAGCATTGCAGCATGAATTTCCTCAGTTCTCTTTATCCCTGCCCATCCTGCAAGAAGCAGAGCAATTTTGGGGTTTCTCAATACCTGCCATTGGGACCTAGGGCTTTCCATGCTTTGGGAGGGGATGGGAAGCCAACTCTCATTAATTCTGCTGATTACAGAGATTCTTTTTTCTATAAAGCAAAAGGAAAAGTGGCTGGAGTTGTTTGTGAAGCTGATGTCCATTTCAAAACAGCATTGCACAGAGTCAGAGGAGCCAGTTGTGTGCAGTGGCAGAAGGGTCTTGGTACAGTTAGCTGTTATGGCTCCAGTTTTCCTGGTCACCTGTCAAGTGGCAAGTATCTTAGAGAGTAGTAGTTATTCTGAGGCAGTTGTAGTGACTGTAAAGTCAGGTTTCCCTTTCTGCTCTGGGACTATCCTGATGAGACTTGCCAGAAATTTCAAAAGGATCCTCTTTATTTTTAAGATGTCTGTCACCTGAAGGGAGTTTGAATTTTCCTCCTTGTTCTTTCCTCTGGCAATATCATTCCTGCTACATGAAACATCCCATCATAAATCATTTGTCTGCGCTGCAGATAACACAGTTGTACAATGCAAGCTTCCTCACACCTGTGCTGCTGCTTTGCTCCTTAGACCTAAGCAAGCAGTGTTGTGGTATCAAGAGCTACAATCAGTCCTGGAGAAACAGTAGTCTCAGAAGATAATCACCTAGCCTATCTGAAATAATCTTTGTCATTCCTTTAGTGCTACATCTTTATCATCCAGCCTACATAGAAAATAACAACATCATCAGAATGGGTTAGTCTTTTAGGGACTTGCAAGCTTTTGCATGAAGACAGAACAGGTTTTCCTCTAATTAGTGGCAAAAGCCAATGACCCCTGGACAGTCACAGCAGAAAGACCAGCACTGAAAAAACAGCAAACTCCACTTTCATGTTGGTACATTATCTCTTAATTGAAGACTCTCTGACAGTTGATAGAAAGCATAGTGTAGGGACAAGACAAAAATAAATGTCTGAAATGCATTCAGAAAAGACTGAATCATAGAACCTATCCCTCTGGCAGCTGTCTGCCATCCCTGCTCCAAAAACAAAAGTCCTTCTACCCAGTGTGGACAAGGGTGTGTGCAAGTGCAGGAGTTCATACTGTACACTTCTGTATTTTTTTGGCAGGGATTCTATAACAAAAAAACCAACACACACACACACACAAAAAGGCAGCTTATTAGCCTAGAAGAAAAATCTTTGGTCTGTTTACATTGTAACCACACACCTGTATCTCAGAAATATGAGACAATTGATGGAGAAAGGGGAGGGTTTCCTCTGCACCAGGTGCAGTCAAGTATGTATTTGAGCCACTATTTTGAATCAGTGCCAGTTTTGGCCTACTGTACCTGCTGAACAGCCCCTGCAGGGAATGACTCCAAAACATGCCCATGCTCTCTGCTCCAGCGAGATCACTTCTTACCTGGAGCCCTGGCGGGTGCATGCATAAGTCAGCCAAATCCTGAAACCATTCTAGCACAGCTGCAGTTCCTCCAAGTCACAGAAAGACCAAAACCACTACATCTTATACTAAATTATTGTACCAATTCATCTTCCTTGCAGGATCCACTGGTTACCTTCCCCCTGCTGCCACTTTATGTTCCATTTTCACAGGGAAGCTTGTCACAATGCAGCTGTATCAGAAAACATCAAAGTAGAGGATGGAGACAGAGCTGGACACGAAGACTATGCCATCTCCTTAGCTCCTCAAACTGAAGTACAATATAGCACAATCCAGTTGGATTAACTGCAACAAATCTAAGTGCCTGCTTCTCCTGAAGGCAGTTGTTTGATGTTCCTGGGCAAACAGGGAAGGAGCAAAGAGGGTTAGATATGAAAAAAAGAAATCAATGTATTTTTCATTTTGTAGGAACAGCTTTCTTTGTATGATGAGAATGACAGACAACCACACCTCATGTTTTTTAAGATAATAGCCATGTTTTTTAAGATAGTAGCCACATAACCAAGAACAAAGCAGCTGCTATTTGAGGCCAACACACTGCTGGCCATGAAACCAGCAGATTTATTTCTTAGCTCTGTTCCTGTTGGATTCATTTGTTCTCTTTAGTAATAGTGTGACACAAAACCCATCCAGTATTTACTGGAGCAACATAAGCAATGTGAAACTGTTGGAGAACATACATTTTGCCACACAATATATGACAGAGCAAAAGGAATGACCTGCATCTGTACAGACAGTGATGGGTGGGACAGGACTGTGTTGCTCAGAAGGGACAGTTTGGTATTGCATTAGCCCACACCAAAGTGCATGTAGTATTTCTATCATGGTTGCTCTTGTAGCCTACAAACAAAGTCTCTATGTTTAGGAACTTAGATTTTCATTGAGAAGGAATATTTAGGATTCTTAGGTGGTGATTAGCAAGAACTCAGAGTTTACAACTATGATGAATTTAATGTACACAACGTGGAATGTAATAAAGATCAGAGGAGAGAGAGGGAGAGAGACCTTTCTACCTAACTTAGGCTGCCAATGCTCTGGTTACAATTGGTCTCACAACAAAACCTTTCAGGGGTCAGCATATTTCAGCCAAAGATTTGAAAACAGCCCTGTGCTGAATACACCAAGTTAGCACAGAGAATTATCTAACACATACCACAGCAGAGCTCCTGGGTTTTACTTGAAACCTTACTCAGGTTATTAATTTTTTTTGTCATGAAAGAAGTACCTGCATCTTCGGCACTTGTAAAAATACCATGCATGGCACCACCTGCCAGACTAGTAACAATAATTAGAAATGTAATAAACTGTTCATTGGCAAGGTAACAAATTGTCTTATCCTTTGAAAGTCACACTGGCCTGAGGCAATTCCTCACAGACATCGGCCACTGATGTCACAAGAGCCTGAGCAAAAAGCACACTGTGCAAAATAACAAGAAAGGAAAATAAGGGGTGGGGGGAACCACTGGCAAAGAGGCACCCAAGCAATGTAGAGTAGCTGCAGTGTATTCTCATTTTACTCAGCAAGCTATTAAAAGTGAGGACTTGCAAAAAGTTGACAGTGAAGGTGAACCAATGCTATTGCTGCCTGTGGGGCTTTACACACCGAAGCAAGTGGAGAACCACATGAACTCATAACACTTGCTGAAGGAGATTGGACATGTTTAACTGAACTGAGAATTAAAACTCCACTTTCTTTTTGTGCTCCTTGGTTCTTTTCATCTTTTGTAGAATGCCCTTTCATGTAAAATGCCACTGAATCCTTTCTGGAGTGAGTTACTCAGCCTCTTGTGTCTCACGCATTTAATTTTACATCTGCCAATCTGAGATCAATATTTTGCCGTTGCTGAAATTCCTCTAAGTGCTAAAGCAACCTCAGATTGTCTGCCAGATGAGAATTAATGGCCTGCTCAGGATTTTTACCTCCATTACAACTTCCCATTTGAACAGAACACGCAAACTTAATTTCTCAGAGAATGTTTAAAATCCTCCTCAGCAATGAAAATGCAATTTCATATTTAGAAGCATAGAGTTGTCAGGGTTGGAAGGGACCTCAAGGATCATCTAGTTCCAACCCCCACTGCCATGGGCAGGGACGCCTCACACTAGATCAGGTTGCTCAGAGTCACATCCAGCCTGGCCTTCAAAACCTCTAGGGATGAGGCTTCCACCACCTCCCTGGGCAACTTGTGCAAGTGTCTCACCACCCTCATGGGGAAGAACTACCTTTTAACATCCAATTTGAATCTACCCATTTCTGGGTTTGTTCCATTCCCCCTGGTCCTATCACTACCTAACACCCTAAAACGTCCCTCACCAGCTTTCTTGTATCCCTCCTCAGAGACTGAATAGCCACAATAAGGTCTCCTCAGAGCCTTCTCTTCTCCAGTCTGAATTTTCATGACCTCATAGTGTTTATGTTCCTTTTCTCTGGAATACATTGTAACTCTGAAACTCAACTTTCAGTTTCAGTAAAAAACATCCAGAAATCTACAACATAAACATGCAATCATTGCTTCCTTATCCACGTTCTAGAATGCATGCAGGCATTCAAGAGGACACAGCCACCCGTTGCAGGCTCACAGAGAAAGGAAGAGAAGAAAATCAAGTCATATGCGCTGCATAAGCATTTCTTTCTGAGGCTTCTGATGATTTCACAGTCCCAGTAAGTCATCTAGGAGGGGCCCATGCCAGGCAGCAGCCTGCTTTTGTTCTTTGCTTTGTACTAAGAAGGGAGGGACATTGCTGAGGTACAACACTTTGAGTATTTATATGATTCATTCCTTCTTTCACTGAATCATTTTCTAGTTTCTAAGATAATACCTCTGGGATGATTTCAGCTGCTGTTTGTGGAAGCACAGGGTTTTATGTTTTCCACTATTGTGTGTGAAGATAGAGATGAAGGAAGGATTACCCAAGCAAGATGTGAAAAGTTTTTGGATGGGATGGGGGGAAAACTCTCTCCCATAGTTTTGATTGCTGACCTGATGGCTCTAAAGTCTTACCCACAGGAGCTAGGGAGGTCAACTCAGAATCCTGATTACCAACCAGGTACAATTCCATAACCTTCCTGCTGAACATGCTGCATGTTTCCCCCAACCCAATTAATGTCCTAAGTCTGGCAAATAATTCATCCCAGGCAGTGTCTGCTTTACAACTGGTTAGGAAACCCCAAGCATGCCAGTCCCTACGAATGTCCCAGGTAAGAAAAAGTGGGAAGCCATTTTTCTTTTCTGCTTCAAAAATCAATACAAGAACTGTTGGTAGAATTTGAGAGAACACCTTGGAGTTTGAGATAACACCTTGGAGTTTGAGATAACACCTTGGATTTTGAGATAACACCTTAAGCATCTGCTTTGCCTTTAAATACTGCAGATGTAACTATGCTCTCTTGACGCGCGCATAAGAAACTCACGTTTCAAGAAGTGAGAGTTGTATCCCTAAACCAGGGTTGTTTGTGGGTGGGTTTTTTTTTGCTGCACTACAACCCCGAGTTTATGCACCTGTCTTTCTCCCATTGATATCATCAGTGCATTTTTAGGGCAAACCCAAAGAGTTCCCCCAAAGCCCATGAAAGTGGAGAAATGCTAGAAGGGTGTGCACACGTTGGCACCGGCTGCTTATGGAGCACTGTAGTTAGGAACATCCAAGCACACTCCAAGGAAGGAAGAAGCCAGACCAGTTGTGCAGGTTATTAGACATGGTTAAGAGGGTTAAAAAAAAAAGAAAGAAAGAAAGAAAGAAGAATTTAAAACAAAAATAATCAAACCCCAAACCAACACATACACACACTTCTGCCAAGCCAGTTATAAGAAGATAATCATGTGCTAGCTTAAGCCTCTGGCAGGAGTAAAGCACTGTTAGCTGCCTTCTAGTTAGCTAAATATTAATCATCCTGTTCAGAACCAATCATGTCACTAACTGGTTAGAAACCTGGGTAAAGGTTGTGGTACTGTTCTAGCTCTAGCTGCAGCGTTCCTAGATTTCTGCAAGGAATCTGCTGAGCAAAGCAAACACTAAAGTAATATTTCACTTGTTAGCAAGTTCATAGGTTTTGTTGGAAGGGATACAGAAGTTTCTGCAAGCTTAGAAGTACAGCAGGCTCTGAGAGCTCCCCAGGGCTCTGAGCACTGCACAATTGATCCTCAAACAATTCCAAACAGGTTCTCTTCAGCTGCTGCAAAGGAATGGTGCAAGAAAAGTGTGTTTTGCCTTGGGTTGCAGAGTGAGTGGGTGCAGTAAATTGCTAACATGCTCCATCTGTACCACAAAGCAGCATTGCACACCACTGACAAACAAATGCTGCTTCTAAGAGCTGTCACAGCTCCAGAAAGGATGCTGCATTTTCATGATGGAGTGTCAGCAAGGAGGAGAGGGCAGAAAATAGCCTGAGAACTAAATGGAGCACTCTCTTTGGGGTAGGTATGGGTTATTCAACACCTTTGAAATCATCTTGCAGCTTAAAATAAATGGAAATTCAAAAGAGCAGGCAGCATGCCTAAGGAGCAGCGCCATGAAGTAATGTGTGAGCCTTCGTTCCATTGCTTATGCCTTGGCACTAAGTGGCCAAACCTGAAGAACATATTCAGAATCATGAATATGGCAGGATTGGGTTTGGAAAGCTCATACAGTTCAAAGGTCTCACTTGCAGCTCCACATGTTCATGAAACTCCCACAGTCCCTCAGGGCCTTAAAACCCAAATGTAACAGCATTCTCCTTTGAATCTCATGTGGTCTGACCTTTAGAAAGTCCTGCTTAGATAGAGGAGTTAAAGGTGACTAGACAGAGGATCAGCCAACTGTTCTTTTCTCTCCAGCATCAGTACCAAAGTTCCATTGCCAAGTGACTTCATTAAACACGTCTAGGATCCAGTCAGTTGTCTTCTGACACTGGCCACACTCTTCAGTGTTCTTACTTTGACAGAGAAACCTTTCTTCAAGTTTCCATGCTCTGGAAACCAATGGAAGTTCAACTTTCTCCTTGTTATTGTTGTGTCACCAAAAAGCCCTCTTACAGTCTTGCTCTGCATCGCTCTGTGATGTTAGAAAAAAGCCTGGCAGCCAAAAATGAAGAAGGCATAAGACCAAACAAACAAAGACAGCCTGCCAAGCTACCACTTATCCAGCAGCTTGAGGCTAAGAATGCTTTCTCTCTTTCTGTTAACCTTGTAACACAGAAAGGGGGAAAAAAAAAGGAAGAAAATCACAAAAGACTCTTTCTGAAGTGCAATGTCAACAAAAATGGGAAAGCTGACAGAATGCTGCCAGCTTTTCACGAATCAGGGTCTGTGAGAAGACAGTTTGTGATATGTTACAGAGCATTTCAGGCTGCCCAGGGAGGTTGTGAGGTCTCCTTCTCTGGAGACTTTCAAAACCCATCCGGATGCATTCCTGTATGGCCTGCCCTAAGTGACCGTGCTTTGGCACGGGGGTTGGACTGGATGATCTCTAGAGGTCCATTCCAACTCTGTAACATTCTATCATTCTGTGATTCAACCTGATACCAAGGTCTGAAACTACATATAGACAGTGATCAGCTCCAAGGAGCAGTAAGCACTCCTCCCTGAGGACAGGAGAAAGTTCCAGCTGCCCTGGAACAATACAGGGTCCTGAACATGGTGTATGCTACTGACAAGTTATAAGCAACAGGCAACTAAGAACATGACAAAATAAACCTGTGAGGAGAATCAGAGATTATTACCCTCTTAACCCAATATCTATGGTTTAAACTAATTATCTCATTTGTATGTTGAAAGATGCACACTGACAGCAGTCTTGTCAAAAAAAGGAAACCAAAGCTAGACCACACAATGACTGTAACACATCTCTTGATCACCTACCTGCATTTCACTTAGAGCAGGAAGGCACAGAATCAAGTCTCACACCATGTCTCATGCTTGTTTCTGAAACAACAGAACAAGAACAGCTTCCAGTGGCTGTTGCACTGCTCCAGCTGCTGGGCTCTGTAGCCAACACTAAATCACTGGTCAGGAAATGATATTTCATGGACAATAATGGTTCTTTCTATTTTAGAATAGAATAGAGTAGAGTAAAACAGAACAGAATGGACTAGAATAGAATAAACCAAGTTGGAAGAGACCTTTGAGATCATCATGTCCAACCCATCATCCAACACCATCTAATCAACTAAACCATGGCACCAAGCACCCCATCAAGTCTCCTCCTAAACACCTCCAGTGATGGCGACTCCACCACCTCCCTGGGCAGCACATTCCAATGGCCAATCTCTCTATGAAGAACTTCTTCCTAACATCCAGCCTAAATCTCCCCTGGTGCAGTTTGAGACTGTGTCCTCTTGTTCTGGTGCTGGTTGCCTGGGAGAAGAGACCAGCCCCCATCTGCCTACAACCTCTCTTCAGGTAGCTGTAGACAGCAATAAGATCTCCCCTGAGCTTCCTCTTCTCCAGGCTAAGCAACCCCAGCCTCTCCTCATAGCGCTCATGCTCCAAACCCCTCCCCAGCTCTGTTGCCCTTCTCTGGACACATTCTAGCAACAACATCTTTCCTAAACTGAGGGGCCCAGAACTGGACAACAGTGTGAAACAATTACCAAACAAAGTTCTGCAAATGCCAACAAAAGAGCATCTTATGGGCATGCCAGATGGGGAGGCTGCAGTTCAGATGTCCCTGGTGAATTTTGCCCTTCGGTCTCCCAAGTGAACACTGCAGCTCACAGCTCCTCTACCAGCAACAGGGCAGGAGACTCAGGTGTTGTCTCAAAAGAGGAGGCTCAGAAGGGAATGTGACTGATACTCCCTCAACTATACCAAAGTGCTTACATAAAACATAGTTTAAGAAAGCCTAGTTTAAGGTGAGGTATACAGAGAGAGTGATTGCCCATTGGAATGGGCTGCCTGGGGAGGTGGTGGAGTCACCATCATTGGAGGTGTTCAGAAGGAGACTTGATGGGGTGCTTGGTGCCATGGTTTACTTCTTTAGGTGGGTTGGATTGGTTGATGGGTTGGACACGATGATCTTGAAGGTCTCTTCCAACCTGGTTTATTCTGTGTAATTCTGTGTAAAATGCTAATACTGATAAGCTCAGTTCAGCAGTGTGCATTTCTAGACACATCAGGCCACCAGGCATACGCAGTTGGGGTTTATTTCTTAGGGACAAAAAATGGGCTGAAGTGTATGTAGGTTAAACCAAGGTGTGTATTCCCTAGGGATATCTCAGAAGATAAAAAGCAAGCCCTGACTACTATTTAAAGGCAGCCCAGCAGACGGTTAAGTTACACCCAGGTGTGTCTTCCCTCAGGTGATCCCAAGGGAGAGATGCTGGGCCACTTTTCCTATTTAATGGTGGCAGAATAGCTGGTTAGATTACGTCTTAAGTCATTTTGTGAGCTTATCATCCCAAATGTTAGGATACAAAAAAATGTAAGCCTACAAAGCTGTTTATGATAACGAATCCTGCTGCCATCGCTGCATAATAAAATATAAACAATGCATTCAAAATGAGCAATTATCCCCACTGCTACATTAAATAAGGATATTCTATCAAAGGGAGGACTTTCAGCGCTGGTTGAGCACAAAATGAAGTAAGTTCACAGGGAGAGCTCCTCGCTGACAAGCTTCCAGATGAACAAGACCGTTCTTGCCAACGTTAAATAGCAGGAGGGGTTTATAATGAGGTCAGCAGTGGTGGGGTGTGTGAAGAAGCTCGAGAACACTTTCTATTAGAATTATCAAACATTTGGAACAGGACACCAAGTGCCACAGAATCACAGAATTTCAGGGGCTGGACGGAGCCTCTAGAGATCATCCAGTCCAACCCCCTGCCAGAGCAGGATCACCTACACCAGATTACACAGGAACGCATTCAGGCGAGCCTTGAATATCTCCAGAGAGGGAGGCTCCACAGCCCCCTGGGCAGCCTGGTCCAGTGCTCTGTCATCCTCACAGTGAAATTTTTTTTCCTCATTTTTATGTGAAACTTCTTATGCCCCTCCTTCCACCATTGTCCCTTGTGCTGCTGTCAGGCACCACCGAGAGAGCCTGGCCCCCTCCTCCTGGGACTCACCCTTTACATATTTATAAACATCGCTGAGGTCCTGCACACCGCTGAGCTCAGCTTATCCATTTCCAGCACTCCGCTTTGAAAAGCATTAGCTAGTCCAGGAAAAGTTTTTGAGACAAGGATCAAGCTGTGGAACATCAGAAGCTAATCATATTTTCCCAGCTTCTATGACAATACACCCTTTGGAACCCAAGCTGCCAAAAGACAGCACCACAGGAAGTAGAGCCTGCAGGATGACTCCCACTTAGTGAGTGAGGAAACAAATATGGAAGCAGGCTCCGGAGCCACAGATGTGGGACACCTTACAAAGACATCATACCACGGCAGTCATGCAGACTGTCATTTCTTCTCCCTGTGCAGTTCTGTCTGTCTGGAGGCACCAAACAGCACTCTCTCTTTGGAATCCTCAGTGGGAAGCTGAGCTCACATGTAGGTAGGTGGCAGCCATATCCACCTGATGACATTATTACTTCAAACTAGTCTCAGCCAGACATCTCTGAGTTGGTTCCCCCATCTTGCATTTTGAATATTTACTTTGCAAATTGGATGGCTGCATTTTTTTTTCCCAATTTCCCCCCCCCCAAAGTGAAAGATCAGATCAGGAAACAGAATTTAACAGTTTAGAATAGCTGCCAGTACACCAAATAAACACCCAAGTCTTTCAATGAAAGCAGAGATACAAAGTTACCTCATTACAATAGTCTGGATCTGACAAAACTAAGTTTGCTCTGATGCAAGCCTCTTGATCTCTTCTGTTCTTGACTTGTGGCACATTTCCTGAAGACCAATCTGGTTCCATTTAACAAAACTCCTCAAGCTGACTAGAGCACAGCTGGTGTGTTTGTGTACTAATGTTAAACTGTGCCAAGCTACTTTGCCAGTCAAAAGGAGAAAGACTACAAAGCTGTACAACTAGGTGGGCTCTGCTCTTCATGTCCACAGAAGAGGATGTTGATGCAAAGCTGTGATACACATTGGTAAGGAACAGGAAAAGTCTACAACAAATACAGACACCCCAATTCCTCTAGGTATTTACTCCTGACAGTCATCCCAGGAAGAGCAGATAATGCTAACCCAGTCAGTGGTTCACTTTCATTCAGGATCTTATCTCTGCATTGCATCCGACCTGTGACGCCAACTCAAGTAAACACACCCAACAAGTTAATGTTAAACCAGCTAACTTGGGTACCAATAACTGCATAGCTGCAGCAGTCTGGCACTACAGAGACTGGGGTAATACTCAGGCCATTAGCCTGCTTTGTTTCTGGGCTACTGCAGCTACTACAGAAGTTACTAACATCAAACCATCCCAGATTCATCTGTTCCAGCCATCAGAGTAAGAATCATAAGAGTAGTGCAGAATATAGGAATAATTAAGTAGAGGTGTTGAGTTTAGAACAGATCATCTCAGAACATTCCTGGCCAGCTTTAGACACGTCACCCTGAGGAACATCATATGGGGAAGGCCCTTGGAAAGGACAAGCAATTAGCTAGCACTGTCTTTGAGATCTTCCAGACAGGAAGGAGCGTATCCACCATCGCTCCATGCCCACTATCTCTACAAGATCCAGCAGATAAATTGACCAGCCTTCGTTTCTAGTATTAGGAGCTCCTGGTGTATCTAATAAAAATCAAACTGACAAACTCTTGAGAGGAAATCATCCACCACAGGCCCAAACATGGCTTTTTGTTTTCCCCCCCACCAGCCCTATTATTACGACACGTGGATGCCGCGGCAGCTCTGTTCTATCACAAATCTGCGTTCAGCATTCTGCAACAGGGCATCACAAAAACCCCTTCATGAATAGCACAAACTTCACATGAATATAAATGTGTTCTCCAAAGGAGAGAGAAGGGTTTTTATCAAAGTCTCAAGACCTTCAGTATCTTACCATAATCGTGGCAGATAAACATGGGTGTACCTATACAATGACCCGGGGGCCGCAAAGATGTTTCTACTGTTTTGTGGAATGACGATAATTATATTTAGCACTCGTTCAGGGCTTTTCATCTTCAAAGCACTTTACAAACATTAATTAATCCTCACAACACCCTATGAGGTAGGTGAGTATTATTACAGTAGGTGTGATCAGGTTTGTGTAGGGGACTGTGCGCGCAAAGCCAGGTAAGGGCAGCAGAAATAGGCATTCCTGCAACTGCGCGATTCCTCTCTGCATGCCTGCACGCTAAAAGCAAACCTCTGCACAGAAACACATCTAACTAGGTGCCCACACAGCTGCATGCACTGCTCCAGTCCAGTTCTGCTTTCATGGCTGTGCTAGGGTGCTCTGCTTTTGGAAAGGAATATGACCTCGAGTATCCTGGTCTTGTAGTGCTCCTCTTACATCTAAACTGGTGCAACATGTTTTGACATTCTATGGTGGAGCTGCAGCTCCTTTTCGTGATGAAAGCTCAAGCTGAACAAGCACAAGAGAGGTTCCTGGTTCTGGTAGCCGAATGCTTTCTGATAGAATGGCAACATCCATGCCAGGAAAGAGCTTTGGGTTTGTTGTTTTGGGTTTGTTTTTCTTATATAACCACAGGTGGATAATAGGTTTGCAAAACACAGGAACAGATGGGTATTTAAAATCAAAAGAAAGCCAGAGAGGTTGAGAGGGAGCGCTCTCTTTCCAGACAGTTAGAGCTCGATACCTGCCCAACTTCTCTGAAGAAATACCAAGAGAACAAGGTGGGGGAGGGGGGGGGGTGGTGGAAAAAAAAAAGGCAAAAGAAAAAAAAAAAGCTGCAGCTTAGTCATATTTGTATTCTTATTAAATGCAGGACTGCCTGAGGCGAACAAGAGCTGATATCATAATTATTGGCTTGCCTAGCCAGCTGCCTTCTCTCACCTGATGTAAGATCAGATCTTTCCAGCCTTTGGAGACTCTGTACCGCTGAGCCTCCACTCTCTCTGCAGGGCTGTTTGAATGACCTAATCCTGTCCTGGAGCAGCAGCACGCCGTTTTGCTTCAGTAAAAAGGTAAGAGGAAACCTCTGACAACTTCATATAGCTTTTTAGAATTCAGCCGTGAAAGCCAAACGGAAGGGGGAGCAGAAGTCTTTTGCCTTGGCTCATCTATTTAATCTGAAGTCCCTGAGGCTGACTTTGAAGAACTTCAAGCTGAGGGAAGGGGAAGGTCAGCACCTACATCCCGTTCCTCGGCAACTCCTGTAGGTATTTGTCAGCCACGAGTGAAGAGCAGCAAGAGGAGCAGCCAAGGAGACACCGGGTAAGTTAATCAATCTGTTGGTCTCGTTCTGGGAGAAATGAAGACTGTAGGTGATTTCCCAAAGGGAAAAACAACAGCTCTTGGTGTCTCGGGTGTTTACCAGCTTACTCTAAGCTCCTTTCCGTTCCATAGTTCTGAAGGAAGCTGGAAGTGTTCACCATTACCTGGGGAACAAAAAAGAAACCAACAACAAAAAATAAGTCCAACAGAAGTAAAAGAATTACTAAAAACTGGAAAAAAAAAATAGGAAGCCACAGGTCTCTTAGATTCCTACCTGGTTTGTTTTAAACTTTTCCAACAGCAAATCAAACACCTGGGAAGTTGTGTGTTTTGAAACTGAGCTTGCTGTTACTATACAGCCTCTGCTTTAGATCTGTCACTTCTGCCTCGTGTTCTGTAGTGGCAGAGGAAAACATTTGTTAGACTTACTTGTAATACAGAAAGGTGACTGAAGTGACACCAGGCAGAAGCCAGGATGTGTTCAGTGCAGAAATGGCCAAAGTGGAGTGCTGGGAATGGAAATTTGTTTCTGATTTCTTTGTTGGCACAGGAAGTTTATCGCTTTCTTCTTGCTTCTTAGTTTTGGACTGTTAGATTTCTAGCAAGAGAGGAAGCTTTTGGTTTACAAACACAATAATTAGCAAAGCTATAAATAACAACAAGCCATCACTCACTCTTGGCCCTCCTGCAAATTTACTGGACATCAGCTTAAATCTTGGGGAATTAGACTTTATCTTATAAATGTTTCTGGTTGATTTCCTCTAAATCATCTAACTTGAATGCTGATGGGAGCCAAGATGAACTGAAGGAGTTTGAAGCTGAAAAATATATGGATTTTGTTCATAAGGGGGGCGGGGGGGAAGGGGGGAAATACTAAATATCTGTAGTGCATATTTCTTAAGAAGTAAAGGATTGTGTAGTTTGTTCTCAGCCTGGTGTGCGCAGCCAAGAAAATATACAACTAAAGTGCATTGTTTACTGGTTAGAGGGGATGAACATAAGTAGAAGTAGTATTAATGTAAATTAAATAAGGGGCTACATCCTGGTAATTTGAGCATCTACACTCTCCTCAAATGTTAAAATATAATGTGAGAAAGTACTGGCTTGGACATGAGCACAGATACCTGTAAAGTACTGCTGTGTTCCTCGATACAACTGGAACCACGTGTCAGTTACTGAGGCAGGAGTCAGTCGAGTTCTCCAGGCAGCCAGTGAAAATATCTTTATGCCACTGTGATAGGTGTGATACAGGAACCTGCCAGGAACCCATGGAGACACTTGTCATTACTGCAAAACACTGAGCTGAAAGAGGAACACAGGAAAAGGGTCATCCACACAAAAACAATCTCTGTCTGCTCCATTCCTTGTAGGAACAGGGTTTTGCTGGTTTAGAATAGCTCACTGCTCAAATACAGCTTCTGAAGGGGATGATGAGAAACCTACCTCCACCCCCAGACATTGCACTGAGCCCTTTGAGAGCATCTCTGCTGTAAAACCAGAAATAAACCCATGATTGTTTAGGATCTCTGGAAACTAAACATAACCACAACGAAAAAAAAAACTCTAACCTTTTAAGCTGCAAACTTCAGAAATTTAGCACAAGTGGTGTGATGTAGAACTCCTTTCACTCATCAAATCCTTCCCATAGCCTGGTTTCTTACATTGTTAAATGACCAAGGTCAGGGAGGCAGTGATATGGCCTCCATAAAACTGAAAAGAGAAATTTCCAGCTCCTGGAAAAGAAATATCGATCACTGGCTCACAGCAGAACCAAAAGAAGCCTTTGATCACATCCCAGAATGACCACAGCTAGATCTGATGTCAGAAGCTCTGCAGTAATCCATGCAATAAAACTTAAAAGGCATGAAGTTGCAAATGAAAAGAAAAAAACAACAAAAGAAATCAAATCAAAGTTTCTCTACCATGTATTAAGCCTTGACGAGGTAGAGACTCAAAGCACTGAAGAGTGTGTAATGAAGTTTGTTGGGTGTTTTTTTTTCACATGCAATATTCTGTCCTGCTTACAAGCAATTAGAGATGCAAAATATTCTAGCAGCTTTTGCCTCACTCGTGCAGGAACTTTGAGAGCTGGCTTGTTCTGACTGTGCTTGTTGGAAAGTAGGGAAAAGTGGTGTTTCTGCTGTGCTGTAAGCAAGACAGTATTTGGTAGGTCTGTGACTGTAAACCAGAGAAATAGCACATGGAGATAACATCCAAGCAGAGAGGATGGGCTGTTTGTGGCCATGCTCTTTGTTGTCACTCAGAAAGTCTGAGCTTTATGGTTTGGGTCAAACACAGTTCTCTGCTGTCCTGCACCTCAAAAATCATTAGCCTGAAATGCAAAGAGATTAATTATGGAGATAGTGCACATTAAGCAAGGTATACAAACAAAATCCTCCTCTTGTACACCTGTGAGTATGGTCAGCGCCACAGCTTTCCGAGACAGTTCTTCAGGTGGTTAAGATTTGAAAGCCAGGTGGCTGTTTTCAGAAGTTATGTGAGGTTGAAGGAGGCTGAAATACCCTGAGCAGAAGCTCACTAACACATCACCACAGAATGGCATCACTGGTTTTTCACCATGAGGGTGGTGAGACACTGGAACAGGTTGCTAACCCTGACAATTCTGGTGATTCTTCCACCTTAGGAAGGAGAGCTGCGAGGTGCTGTTGGCTTTTCTGAGTCACTGTTGAATCAATGCCCTCACATAGTGCTAAAAACAGGATGGTGCTTACATTCAGGATCTGGACAATTCTATTTATCAAAGACATCATGGCATTTTTAACAAGGTTAGGGAAACAGTTAACCCTTTTGCCACATTTCAGATAGAAACTCTCATAAAATTGTCAAGGTTGGAAGAGACCTCAAGGATAATCCAGTTCCAACCCCCCTGCCATGGGCAGGGACACCTCACAGCAGGTTGCTCAGAGCCCCATCCAGCCTGGCCTTAAAACCCTTCAGGGGTGAGGCTTCTACCACCTCCCTGAATCATAGCCAGCTGCTCTGCACCTTCCCTAACTGGCTTCTCACCCAAGAGAGATTCGGGGGGGGGGGGTTGCTGTTTCATTTTAAATCTATTAAGCCCTGTAAAACACAGCCCATTTTTTGCACCCCTCTGGTCACACATGGGATACTAGCAGTGGTTTCTCCCATGATGGCAAGAAAGCTGAGCCCTATCACGGCTGCAAACCCCCTCTTCCCCAGGTGACCTATATGCCACCAGTCTTCCTTCAAGTCAACACTAGAAAGTGTTCCAAACAACTGTGAAAGAAAACATTGCTCTTCATGTTACTCAGGATGCAAGAGCTGTCCACAGAGCAGCAGTGTTACTTTCTGTGTTATATAAACAAAATGGTGCTACATAAGCTACTTGTATGTGTTTTACCTAAATTCTCTACCATTTTCAAATGAAACCTGCATTCCTTGTGCCCTGTTAAATGTTGCCAAGTACTGAAGGGAGCTGCTAAACGTGTGGTTAGTAAAGTGATCCCTGTAGAGCCTTTACAAATCTCAGCAGTGTCTTTTGAGGCTTAGTAACTATATGTAAAATCACTTTAAGATGTTTGGATGAGACAGGGCTGCTGCAATCCAGAGCATTATTATCTTTCTGTTGGTGAAGTGCTCAGAAATGAATGAAGCATATAGGGTGAGGTTCCATCAGAGTCATGTAATGAAGCTAAACATGCTGTCATTTTAACCCAATTTGTTTCCCTCTGTACTGCTGCCTCACCAGTTTGTTAGAGCCTCTCAAAGGAGCTCATCTAGTGTCAGCTTACAACTTCCACACCTAGCCCGTACTTTACTCCTGGAATGGGTAGGTATCCCTGCCCTGCAAACTCTTAACTGCTGGTTCAACAGACCTGCCAGGACAGGTCCCTGCAACATTCCCCTCTGTGGGCAAATGGTAGGATGCCAGAAATGTTAGACAGGAACCTGTTCTCCCAGGAATGTAAGTAATTCATAGAAGGAAATAATTTACTATTTTCCCAGCTGGAATAATTAAACAGCTAGGCACTGTCCTCCCAAGCTGCAGAAAAGGCAAGCAAACGAGAAGGGAAAGAAAAAAGAGCTGGAATATATCCTCCTCCAGACTAAACAACCTTAATTCTGGAAAACCTTCTTCATAAGCCACCTTTTTGAAGCCTCTGACCATTCCCTCTTCTCTCCTATGGACTCCAAATTGGAGTCCATTGTTTGAAAATGAAACCTGGACACAAACCTCCAGCTGATGACTTTATCCAGACCCAGAGGAGTTAAATGCCCAAATCTCCCAGAATAGAATCCTGTAAGCATCTCAGAGCTACTAGCAGTCTGCCTTCTCCATTAGGGCACAATGAGCCTGAGCTAGGCTCAGAGCCCATTAAAACCTAAAGATCTTTTCATACAGAAATGCTACCAAGTCCTTTCTACTCTTTCACTATCTGTGGAGTTTATTCTTCCTGCCTAGAAGTTGAGCTTAGTTATTCTTCAACTGCACTTTGCTTCCTCCAGATCATTTTTCCTGACTCCTTCAGAATATTAATCCTGGCCTCTAAATACCTACTCAAAGCCTTCCTCCTCCATGCTGTCTCCAAACCTGATTAGTGTACCTCCCTAGTCTATCACAGAAGTCATTAGTGAAAACACCAAGTAGAAGCAGACTCTTTAAGAAACCCACTCAAAATACCCTTTCATTCTGACAGCAGTCACTAACTGCTCTTAATGCTCTATTCCAGCCAGTTTTACCTCCTCTCCACTAGGAGTTTTATCTGAAATAAATGGTTCTGGTTTGCTTATGAGAACATCCTGGGAGACAGCATAGAAGTCTCAGTAACATCAAGCTGCACGACCTGTCCACCTTCTCCTCTCGCAAGGCCAGTCAGTGGACAGAGCAATTACACTGCTGTGATGATTCCTTCTTAGCACATTCAAAATGGCTTTTACTTTTGCCTTTTTTCCCCTTACTTGGGGGGGGGGGGGAGGGGGTTATTTTGTACTTTTCTGGGAATCATGGTTAGTTCTGCCACCTGGAATTCCCTCCCACTTTCTAGTCTCAGGACAGGCACCTCCTTGCAGTCTTCTCCGCAGGACTCAGACTTGGTGAATTCTCCAACGACCTGCAGCTCTGTGCTAATTTCAGCTGATTCTCTAAACTGACTAGAGCAAAATTAACTGAGGCTACTGAACCTGGTGTCCAAAAGCCTCAGCCCTGTCCTCTGGGAGGTGAGAACAAATGTATGCTTCACTGCATGAGATCAGAAGCAAGCAGCATTAATATGCCAGAATTTCTCATCCTCTGACTTGGCATTCCTCCGTTAGCTTTCCATTGTGCTTTAAGGTCACTAATTAATGTATGCCCTACTTTTCCGCCCAGGTTTGGGTTGGGGTTTTGGTTGGGTTGTGCTTTTTGTTGGTTTTTTTTTCTGGTTTGTTTTTTTTTTCACTTTGAAATGCAGAGTGTCTAGGAGCACCTGATCTACCAGATGGCTTTGGGGTCAGCTTTGTGATATCTGACTCCTGTTTTGGTAAACACACAACAAATACTATGGTCTAATGTCTTTTATCAGAGCCTTTCAAAGCTCTGACATTTCCAAGATTAGCCATTAATGCAAGGTGCTGTTTGGGACAGTCTGCACACTGTCTTCTGAGGTGTTGAGCAATCATACCACTTATTTAAATCTATGGAAATCGACTCTCCATAAGTATGTATCAGTTCAGCACACAGCATAAAATACCTATGCTCAGATGGGAAAACTCTTTGCCTCACAAAACATTTCCATGCAGTGGTTCAGGCTCTCAAGAAATCCAGTCATGGCTTCCTAGATTTCTGTCCATCCTCACCCAGGATAGAGAGTACCCTGCAGCCTAATTTGACATGTATTGGCTAGCAGTAGCTTTCAGTACACAAACCTAACAGCTAAAAAGCAAATGGAGCACAGCATAATTCAGTCAAGCCTGTTCTTTTTTTAACTCCCTGACCCTATCAAAATATAACAGGGCACTGACTTCAACTGGGAAAATCATTCAGATTTTTCTATGCATCTGTGCATGGAGCAGCTCCAGAGGACTGCAAGGGAGAGTGCAACATTGGTGCCACAGTGATGGGGTTCCTTATTGCTGGAAGCTGCCACAGAAAAAAAAAGACATTTTTGAAAAGATACTCAACAAAAGTACTTAAAGCTCAGGGGCACAGGAATTGAAGCTTTTCCCACATGTTAAGACAGTGTTGAGCTAAAAGGATTTGAGAGAGAACTGCAAAGTAAAAATTAAGAGCGAATGGAAATGTGGCAGCTGGAAATACACAGACACTGGAAGGGAAGGGAGGATGTACCAGGAGAGAATCTCTTGAGTGTAACAATACAGATAATCAAATCTTACCATCATGGAATTCTGAACTGTAGGCACATGATGGATCTATGCTACTTGCTTGTGGTTTTAGACGCTGGAAGAAGCAAGTTTTCACCTCTGTTTCATAACTACCAATGCAGAAATGCACATTCTTGAGGGATTCTCTTGTATTCACTATTCCAGCAGCACTGAGTTTATCAAGAAAGAAAAAAAGGTAACATATGCCAAGAATCACCCTAAGAAAAGTGGCAATTGGCAATATTTATCTTGGAAAGTGAGGAGGAAATTAATACATTACAGAAAAGCAAAGTGAATCTATCTGAAGAATTCCTTTGCCCTACTTTAAGCAGTCACATTTGAGGATGTGCTCATTAGTGATGTTTCTTGTTCAGACAAACATGAACAGTTTCTCTAGCAGACACAGTACCTGGACTCAAGGTGAGATTGGATGTGGCACTTGGTGCCATGGTCTAGTCATGAGGTCTGTGTTGATAGGTTGGACTCAATGATCCTCGAGGTCTCTTCGAACCTTAGTTATACTGTGATACTGTGACTTCCCTGACAGAAGAAATTGGGCAGATGCTTCTGATTCTGAAGCTGTTTTCCTTCTGATACCCTTCTCTCCCCTTTAACTGACCTGGCATGGAGCTGGACTAGATGCTCTCCTAAGGTCCCTTCCAGCCTCAGCTTTGATGTGATTCTGAATCTTTCCAATGGTATTTTTGCTCTGCAGACCTTGTTGTGAATTTGAAAGAATAGCTGTGAAAACCAGGCAGCTTATAGCTCTGCCCTACAGACTCCCAGCTGTGGTGAAAAACGGCCTTCAACCATAGCATGAGACCTGCTGTAGGAAGCCACTGTCACCACAAAATGGCCAAATGACCAAGGAAGCCAAGGGTGAGGTTGCTTGCATCTGGCCTCTTCACCAGCAAAGAGTAACTACAGCTGACAGGTGCTTCTTATATAGAAATTCATTTCCCACAGCCTCAGATAAAACTAATCCCCAAACAGAAATCTGCTCCTTGACTATGAGATACATTCCACACTTCATAACTGACAGCTAACCACGAGATAAAATTCTGAGTTCAGGAGGGAAAAAAAAATTAAATCAGAGGGCATAAATATGTGAATAATAATAATTGGGGGAAAAAAAAGTCTAAAATAAAACACACTCTTTGATTTCAGGACATCAGTTCATGAATAAGTACCTAAAAAGCCTCCAAGTAACATGCTCTTCGTATAGGGCCTTAATTCCCCCTTGCTGACATCTGTGAAGCTCTGCTCTGGTTTTGCAGTCTGGAGTCCCTCAAAAGAGTCTAACATTATCAATTTAATCCTAGGCTTGTTTAGTCACTCTGAAAAAGCTAAAACACTAAAACCAGTCGTTAAAAAATGGTTTATGCATAGAGGGCTTTAAGAAGAAGTAAAATATTGAGCTGCTGTTGTTACTGATGTGGGCACAGATTTGGGGGGCGGGGGGAAGCCAGTCTGATACAATATAAATGCATTTTAAATACAGCCATTCTCTTCTTTGCTCCTGAAATTACCATTCTGAGGACAGAGTTAGCAAGACTATAAAACTGCCCTTCTAGGCCCTTCATGAATATTCTTTATCAGCTGTGCTTTAAGCCTTGGAAACGAACACCTATAAAAAGCTTAATTTGCATTAATTCTTACGTATAAGGAAAAGGCAGTGGGGTTTGTAGCAGGTTTGGTTTTCCATCTCTCTCTTTAATGTGGCAATCCCCTTAGAGCACTTAATTATCTTTTATGTATCACT
Source organism: Melanerpes formicivorus (assembly GCF_026170545.1). Taxonomy (NCBI): domain Eukaryota; kingdom Metazoa; phylum Chordata; class Aves; order Piciformes; family Picidae; genus Melanerpes; species Melanerpes formicivorus. The sequence goes on along the minus strand of NW_027142381.1, from coordinate 4,500,643 downwards.
GAAATTTAATATTTTAAGAGCAGAAACGAGCACAGTTTCAACTTCTTTATAGCTTAGCTGCTCCCCCCCCAAATGCAAGACTCTATTTCAGCACAGGAGTTAATTTTTCACACTAAGGAGAGAATGGACAAAATCCCTGTTGGAAGGGGCACAAATCTCCCAGGAAGAAGCTCCTTGTGCTTCACAAGCTGCATGAGGATATATGTGTGTCAAAAGCAACAGGAGTGCAGGGGGGGCAAAAATATGGAGCACTTTCATGATTCCTGGTTAATTTTAAGCTTTTCCTAGTTCCTAATTTTCTCCTCTGTCAAGAATTTGGTAACAGCCCCAAGGATGTGTATCCAATTCCCTGCCCTTGCTTAAATGATGCTTCCTCCGTGAAAGGGAGGCTGTTTATTCAGCCTGTTTCTTGCAAAACTGTTCCTGAGTGCAGCTTTTTGATGTTTGCTCTTTCTGGGACCTTCTTTTTGTTTCAAGGGTGTTATTACCTCACATTGTGTGGTGAAAGAAATCTCTATTTTTCTAAGGTCACCGGGGCCTTCCTCTGAGTGAGTGGTGAGGAAGGTTCCTCATTCTGCAACAGAACTGAGTTTCTCCTACAGAAGCTGTGAACTTCACATTCTCTAGGTTTTGTGGTGTGTTTGGTTTTAAATGTTTTTAACCCAGCTTTAATGTTATTTTGAAAGACACTTTGCCAAAAGTTCTTCTAATTAACCATCACTTGAGACAGAAATAACTGAAACCCTATTTGTTGCCTCAATTATCGATAGAGTGGAAGTGCTTACCCTGAAGGGATCATCTCATGGAGTGGACAGACACACAAATGGGTAGAAGTCAGAATTGACTAAGAGGCAGCAGAAAGCACATCTGCAAGTTTGCAGAGATATGTAACTCCTGAAGGAGATACTCGTTAAAAAGTCAAAACATTGAAGCAAGGAAAATACCACTGCCGTAGCCTCCATTTCTTCAACACTCTATCGATAGAATATTTGGGAGAGTTAAACCTTGAAGGGGTGCCCTTAAACAATGCAAGTCACAAATTTCTGCATTTTCAGTGTTCTTTGCTGAGCACAAGAACCATTCATTACTTAGTCACAGGACAGTAGGGGTTGGAAGCAACCTCTGAAGATCATCAAGACCAACCCCCCTGCCAGAGCAGGACCACAGAATCCAGCACAGGTGGCACAGGAATGCATCCAGATGGGTCTTGAAAGTCTCCAGGGAAGGAGATTCCACAACCTCTCTGGGCAGCCTGCTCCAGTGCTCTGTCACTCTCAAAGTGAAGAAGTTCCTCCTCATGTTGAGGTGGAACCTCCTGTGCTGTGGTTTATATCCGTTGCCCCCTGTCCTATCACAGGGTGCAACTGAGCAGAGCCTGTCCCCTGCCTCTTGACCCCCAGCCCTCAGATATTGATAAACATTTAGTAAATCCTCTCTCAGTCTCCTCTTCAGGCAGGTAATGACCAAATAAAAATAATTAATGTAACAGCACCTGAAGGCTGATAGACCCAGCTAGAAATTTCATTCTCAATGATCAAATCCCATTATTTTGCATCAAGCATTTAAATCCTGCTGGCATGAACAATGTGCTTTTAAACAACAAGGAATGGAAAGCACTTAGGCAAGAAGCTTGACTCCGTTTTGCTCTTCATTCAGAAGAAAGATTTTTCATGAAGCTTGGTTTAAAACAGACCAAGAGGAAGAATCAAATCAAATTAACCCCTAAATCAAATCACCATTATGGATACTTCTGCTTTTGCCAGTTAGGAGCAGTGTTGATGAAACAGACTCGAGGAATCAATTAGGTGTGGAGAAAACAGGTGGGTGTAGCAGAGCAGTGAGTGCTTGGAAAGTGGGGAGGGTAAAGGGGAAGAGCAATCACTGGACACACTGCAGTCAGGCAGAGTGAAGGTTAATTGAGTGAATGAACCTCAGTGCAGCTTGGTCTGTCAGGTATGGCCACGCCTACAGTTTTTAGAGACTCTTCCACTGCTCTCATATCTCATAAGTGTCAATAGGGATGGTTTTAGCTGTGCCCATTCTCTCATCACTTCCCCCATTTTCAACTCTTTTCCCACTAGGAAATTCCTGGGTACTTACATTAACAACAGACACTAAGATTTCCAAGGCTTACAAACAACGAACATAATCCTTCCTGGGAAGTGCAATGCCGTCATGCACAGCTTCTTGTTTTGTTCACTGTGTTAGATTTGCTTTTTCTTCACCCTTCCTCCTCCTTCCAGTCTTCCTGATTTCAAGTCTCTTGTATCTCATCTTGTTCTCAGCAGTTATTCCTCTCTAAAGGATTAGCAAATGTGTATGTTACTTGTGTTGCAGAACAACATCAGGCCATGTTTTCCCCATAAGATTCTTTCATCTCCAAACTGTCCCTCATTTATTCTTCAATCTATCTGTCTCTTCCTTTTCCTGGTATTCTGATATATATATATATGATACTTTAAGTTACAAAACTAAGTTCTCAGCTTGATGCTGGAGCACAAACAACTTTGTAATTTGGGGGGCAGGGAGAGAAGCATGTGGGGATAATCAGGTATGTGCCTTTTTGTTTCTCCACCCTACATTTTTCTCTCTCTCTCTCTCCCTTTTTCCTAACTGGAACATTTGCTTCTGCAAGTATCTCTCTGGAAATAATTTAGCTTTTACACTGTAGAGAATTTATAGCATTGAAAATTCTTTGTTTTCCCATGTTTAAAAAAGAGTGCAAGGCAGTGCACAGCAGACAGAAAAACATCCATCCTAGGTGAAACCAAAAATCCATCTAGCCCAGCAACAGCCAGATATTAGCTGATCTGTTTCCAGCAATGGACTTGACTAAATGCCTGGGGAGAAGCATGAAACAATAAATGCAGTCTGCAAGTCACAGAGCTCTTAAGTTGGAGCTAGTGTCCACCTATTTAGTAAGTCACAATAGACTTTCCTTGTCAGGCATCCCTTGAATCTATCACAAGTTTTTACATCTACCTGACCCTGTGGTAGGAGCTTGCGTAGCTCAGCTACTCACTTTGCAGAGAACCACCTTGTTTTGAATCTCCTTCCTACTTTGATGGTCTGCAGCCATTGAAACAGGAGGCTGCTGTCCATGTCTGTTCACCCTCTTCTATTCTTTCATCCTCATCAACCACCTTTTTTCCAGGCCAAAGCCTACTTACTCATTCCTCCTGTGGAAGCTGGTCCAGACCTTTGATCAGACCTTTTCTTTCCCCAGTCTGTCCCCTACAACTGTCTCCTTTTCAAGATCAGAAGACCCAGAACCACACACTGTTGAAGCCAGCAATGCACTGTGGTTTTGTACCACGGTAAAGATGTGTTCTGGGTTTCCCCTCACAATTCCCAACATTTGACTTCACTTCTGTGGTTGCTGTTATCACTGAGCTGATATTTTCATGGAATCACTCAGCCTTATTCTTTCCTGAGTTTTAATGATCAACTAAATGCCTTTTTCTTTTGAGAGGAAGTTAAGATTGGGATTTTTTTTGGCAAACCAGATTTTTGTGCTTCTCTTCAGGTTTCCCTATCAGGTTAAAATGCCCCAGCGCTGACTCTCATAATGTCTTTGTGCTGTTTCTCCCACCTAATCTTCATCATACCTACTCAGAATAACAGGATGATCTGCACATGTTGTCATGGTGCTCTTCACCACTGTTCCAGTTTGTTTGTGAATACAATAAGCAGCACAAAGTTGTCAATGCCTCAGCAGGCTCCTAAACATCATCCCTAGCACCAATGACCTCCTTCCTTGTGAAAACCTTTCACTCACCTTTGACTTTCATTTTCTTTCAACCAAGTGTTTAGCCATGCAAAGACCTTTTCTGGGGACACCCAGGATTTCAGTAGATAATTAGACCCCTTAAAACCTCGTGGTGAAGAATCATGTCAGCCAAACAAATGATCAGCCCCATTTTCCCAGGCTGAAATTCTTCAACGTGCTAGCCAGCCCTGAGCACTTCACATCCAGAAACAACACTTCACTATTGTGGGCAGAAAAGTTATTGCAAGGACTGGAGGGTGGGTTCCCTCCAGAGAACTAAATCTCATTCTCCATTAACCTGTTCCTCCATTTTTTCCTACTTTATATGCTGCATTTTTCATGCATGCCTAGGAATAGGTGTCAGCATAATGCCTCACTCCAAATCAGCTGTGCTTCTGTCAGCTAGCTGAATTGCTTACTAGTTGCCAGGTGGATGCTGAAAGACCTTTGATCTCAAAAAAAAAAAACCAACCCACCCAAAGTAAGAGCCTGAATGTTGCTGGGTTTTGCTTTTGTTCCTTTCCAAACTTTTCCCCAGAAATTAGATGCTTGAATTAGGGCTGCACTGCTTCTGACTGCATACAATTCCTTTCCTTCACTGGCAGTCTTTGAGGCCTGTGCAAACTCCGCTGCACGACCCAGAGCAAACATGTCCAACGAGTCCAAACCGCAGCTCAGTGTAGCCCGGTGTAAAACGAACAGCGGCCGTTCCGACTGGAGCTGTCGCGCACAGCAGCTTTGCCTGCTGGCATTAAGGGCTCGAGCCAGGTGATAACAGGTGAAATTCCCCTTTGTTTCCACGTAGAGCAGTCAGGCATTTCCAAGGCAAAAACTCCCAAAGCAAACTTCAGTTAAACAGCTGCTGAACTTGGTTATCTGTGGCCCTGCTGTTTCCCTGCTTTACACATCCCTGCCGAGTGAATCAGTCCAAGGTGGTGGTGGGGTGGTGGTGTTTTTTTCTGTTGTTTTCTGGTTTAACATACTCAGCTTACGACTGTGCAAATAAGATTCCCAAATCCATTCCTCAGATCAAATAAAGGTAATTACAGAGCTTACTGTGGGCGATTCCCAGTGGGAGGGTGGGAGTGGCCACGGGTGGGGCTGCAAGGTGAATACTGTACATGCACAACAGAGAAAATGGGAATGTACCACACCCATCATAAAACATGCTGCCACAGCCAGCAACAGAAACCATTAGGGTGGATCATCATACACACCTTCTCATAAAGACAGAAAGATGGCATGAGATCCCAAGATGAACTCTCAAGTCACAGGGAGATGAGCATGACTCACTGAGAGAGAAAAGGAACATAAAACAAATTAAGAGACTGCTGGAGAATCTCTGCTGTGTGTCCCCATGCACAACAAGGATCCCCCAAAGAGGATTAAGAAGGTACACTGCATTCCACACAGCCCTGAAGCTATCCATAGGTAACTCATGGGAACAGTTTATGATTAATCACATCTCTTACAGGAGCACATAGAAAAGAAAGAATAGAGCCACAACATTTCAGATGCTGAGTACAGAGTGGCTGGCAACTTCTGCCCCATGTTACTTCTTGTATCATTCAGTGGTTCTCACTAAGCAATCTCAGCCCTTAGAATTTGTCTTTCAAACCAAGTGACATTTGCCTTTCAATTAAAATTTTAATGGTGAGCTCTAAAAATAAATAATCAATTGGGGAAGGGGGGGAACACATGAGAGAAGGAACTGAAGGGACATTGCAGGGAGAGGAAAGGAAAAAAGGTTGGATGAAGGAATCCTTAGAAGGAGATAAGCTACATGATGATAAGAGAAAGGTACATGGAAGGGAACAAAAGGTGGTGAGGAATAGGGCTATTAAAAAGGTCAAAGTGAAGCACAGGTGCAGGGATTGTGAGGGATACCTGGAGATGAGCAAAGTGATAACTCCCCAGTATATTCTCCTACCCTTCAACAATCTGCAGGTCATGAATTTTTGAGCCAAATGAGGTACCTCCTTATCTGCCTTTCAACTCTACGGCTATAGCTGCTTTATCTTTACTTTTTCCTGTGCTATTATTTTTTCTGTCACACGATTGTGCTGACAGCTCTGCCATCCACCTATACATTGCTCCTCCCCAGACTCACTGCCGAGTAAAACTTCACCCCAAATTCAACACAGAGTTCAGCTACACACTCACTATGATCAGCCTGTGAACACCCTCCTCCGTTATCTCTTGTGCTGGTTTGACCTGCCAGCCCAGCTGGTTATTCATGAAAGAATCACACAGTTTCTGGATCATATTAACTACTTCAACTCTTGGAACTCTGTCTGACTTCATGCTTAGATGTCTGGTATAAAGCAATGAAATTTCATACTCCTCATTCAGGAAACAGCCCAACCATTCATCCTGAAAACAGGATGCAAAGGAGAGGGTTTTTAACACACCATCAGAGCTGCAAAGCTGCTAGGCAGAGCTAACATCATTTAGTAGGTTTTTTTTTACTTAGGTTAAGTGGTGTGGTTGGAGAGATGTGCAAGGCTCTATTTTGCTGAGGAAAAAGGTGTGGGGAAAATCAAGTCCAGATGACAAGCTCACTCACCTTCTTAGCTTAATCTTTCCATGCTTGGTTTCTGCTCAGTGCTGGGCTCTCTTTCTGCTCAGTTCAACACCCAGGAGGGACTCTTCTCCATCAAGAGCTTCCCAAATGCTGGGTCTGCCCAGTCTACAGGAAATACAGAAGTTCTTATAGCATTGTTGTCTCAGTACCAAGATTTCTGCTGTGTTTTGTATTTTGGCATAAATGAATACTTTAGCATTAGAGACAAAACACATACCCAAAAGGAACAGGAGCAGGTGATCCTGCTCTGGCAGGGGGGGTTGGACTAGATGATCTCTCAAGGTGCCCTCCAGCCCCTAACATTCTGTGATATATAATGCAGGTGAGGAGAAACCTGGTGATCTCCTTTTCTCTGTTTTGGGTGAATTGCTGTGCACTGGAGAGTATTTGCTGTGTCAACACCATGGCATGCCTGCATCTTGAGTACTACATGTAATTTTAGTCCTCCCATTCCAGAAAGGTGCCAGCAGAACTAGAGGTTATTCAAGGAAGGGCTGCAGGTATAACCAAAGGTCTGGAGTGGCTTCAGAATAACAATGACTAAGTAAGATTCAGTCCAGGAAAAAAAAAAAAAAGAAGAAAGAAAAAAGGAAAATGTATGTAGTAAATGTACAAATGTAGTGAATTACAAACACAAAGTTCTGTGTTGGAACAGGTGTGCTCCTCTCTCCTCACAGCTGCCCTCAGAAGCAACAGGTGTAGGATGAAACATAAAGAAATAGGAAAGCTAAAATGTCAATGTAAGGATAGGAATCTGTGCTAAAGATCAGAGTGACAGTGACATTGCCTCTGTATTTTACAAAGGAAACATCCTAGATCTGCTTCTTAAAATATTTGGGTTTGTGGTCTGTTGCAGGTCTTTTTTTGTTTGTTTTGGTTTTTATCCCCCCCATACAACAGAGTTAGGCCAAATGCCTGCCTCTTTCTGGTTGTTTTTTTAAGTAGTTTATAGAGATAGTTCTGCTGTGTTCTAAAGGTGTTCCCACAGCACATTAAAAACCTGCTGCAAACATTCCCCTCTTCTCTCCACCTACCAGAAGCAGGTGGATGTTTTAGAGCTACTAACCACTCCTGCTTGAGAGCGTATCTGGACATGGTAGCAATTACCCTGGGTCCCTGTACAGAACATAGTGATCACTTGGTATTCAGCCTTGCCTGCGGGTAGCCCTTAAAGAAAAGAAGCAAACCCCTGATAATTCAGGAATGATCTCATTAAGTGGCATCCTTCTCTCCTTTGAATTCATTGCCCTGATGTAGGTGATCCAGCTCCTTAATGGATTATGACATTGCAGACCACCAGGCTACCCCTCTTAAATTCCTGAGAACTGCTAGGTTCAGTCTTCTTTATCATTTCCCCATTTGTCTTTACAGCTTTTGCTACTCCATACCACCACCATGTTTCTAGCACCCAATTCCCTTCAGTAATATTTCTCTTAATGCACAATCACAATCTCCTGCTACACGTGGATGTCATTAATCAATTCACTTGCTCTCAAATCTCTAATGAAAATAATGGCATTGGAGTTAATCCTGAAGTACTCCACCAGACAACTTGCCCTGGCTAGATTCATCACATTAAGTTCACCATTATTCTAGTCAAGTTCAACTCACTGAGCAAGCCTCAACCCCAAACTCCTGTGGCATTATTCCACTATCAGATCTACCTGAGTAAGATCTACACTTTTATGGAGTTCTGAAAACCAGCTACCTACACAAACTCATGTCATGTTGTAACATCCAGGTTATTTATATCACCCTCACAACAACCACTCCATGGGAGCTGATTCACGTGGAAAGATGTAACATCAAGCAAGCTGTAATGCAGCCATAGCTAAACCCTTTCCTCCCCATCAGTTGGTATTATAGGGTAGCCAACCCATGCCATGTACTGTGAGGCAGAAAGGGTTTCATGCTTGCAAATATTCTTTACCAATACTTTAGATTATCACTGCTTCAGCTCTGATTTGGTTTATTTTCCACGTGCCCCCACAAGTCCTTTTCAGAGACAGCTAAATGTGGGCAGTAATCACTGGCTGACCATGAGAAATTCGAGCTCAGAACCCTTGAATAAGAAAGCAGAAAGAGTTAAATTAAACAAAGACTCAGACAGATATAAATTCAGATGAGAAGGAAACACAATCCTTAGAAGCACTGTAAAAGCTGTTCAAGTATCCTATAATCAAGGTCCAACACACACTACAGAGAGAAGCAAGAAAGTAGTAAGGCAATGAAGTGGCTGATCCAGAGTTTAGTGCTCTGCAGATTGAAATCCTCCTTCTGAAAGTATCTTCTCAGAATAGGGAAAAACATTGGTGACAAGAATATTGGAGGTCAACAAAGCAAATCATAACTATCGCCAACCATCATCTGGCACAACCTTTGGTGTCAAACTGTCAAGAATAAGCTTACAAAGAAGGTCTTGCATGCATTGTAAGACACCCCCACCCCCCCACCCCCCTGTGATTCTCATTAATAAATTCTTTTACTTCTGAAAGTTATCCATATAAATAATAGCACATAGAATTATTCCTGTGTGCCTGGCAAGTGTGAGCCACAAAGTCTTGGTCATTTCTACAATATTTAGCACTTGTCGTTATCAGGGGGCAGATTTGTAAGCATAAACTGAAGAGTGGAATTCTGAAGCCCCATAGCTTCTCTGGCTCCTTTCTCATAAAAGACTGGGAGGTGGGGGGGAAATCCCAGATAGTTAATTCTTTCTTGCACTGGAAAAAAGCCATGTGACTTGGAGGAGGAAAAGATGATTTAGTGTTTTGGGGAGGGGGCAGAGAAGAGAGCAGCTCACACAAGCCAGTGTCAAGCAAGGATCAGCGAGCTGCCTAAGGCACGCATGCAGAATGAATTACAGATTGGGGAGCATCCAAACACACCTTCCTCTCCTGAAAACTGATCTCAGCCCCAAGGGACGGAGAGGGCATTTACAGTAACACACAGCACCGAGAGCAGTTCAGGTTGCTTAGCGGCCCAGTGCCGAGCGCTGCTGAAGTGTATCAGCGGCGCAGTGCCCTCCAGGATCCAGCAACGACACAAAACCAATAATTGTTTAAACTATGGATGGCTGCCACAGGATTCCAGTCATGCAGAGCTAATAGATCAGCTGCTGCTACTGTGCATGCCCAAACGCTCAGCTGAGGTTACAGTTTCTCACTCTTTTCTTTTCGTGGAAGATAGTTATCTTATCTCGGGGGCCGGGATTGTCACGCAACATTTACAGGAGTAAAAAGTGACATGAGCTGGGGAGAAATGGTTCCAGCTGCATCTGTGATAATCAGATACCTTTGTCCAAATCAAAGCATCATTGTTTTCTTCAACACGTCCCACATCCAGGCAGTGCATAATTTCCTTAAGCTGTCTCCCAGGAAGAGTTTATTGCAAATGATTTATTGTAATCCTGACTATTGGCAACCTCCTCTGACTGCAAGTTCTTCTCTCTTAAAGACTTTTAAGGAGCTAAAGATGGTGTCTGGGGTTTTTTAACTCTATGTTCTTTCTATGAAATAATTGCTGTCTCTAAGGGACATTTTACACAAACCAAAAGAAGAGAGAGCTTTAAAGGACATTAACAGGAAGGATTTTTCCGTGTGTTAATTGGGCAGTCGCTACTTATCGGCATTCATGGCCTGCTGTGACACACATCAGTGAAAGTAAAGTTACAAATGGCTTTTGGAGTGAGAAGCCTGGACACCAAGAGGAAATGAGAAAGCCAGAAATTCGTGGCCAGGCGTTTTTTTCTCTTGCAGCAAGCCATATCTACAGTATGTCATTGCTACAGCAGCCATTGCTAGGATAAGGGTGACTTGGAGAGGCAGTTAATGCTGAGCTGCTGAAGGCTGGTACTGACCTTAATGTCAAAACTGAAAACAGCACTGTGATCTTGGACTTGGGATTTTTCCCCATACAGGGAAATACCCTTTGAAATGGATTCTTGACAAAGGCATTAAATAACCACCACTGAATGCAGGTTATCAGCTCAATGTTGTTTCAGTACAAGGCTGCTTCTCATTTAATGTTTAAACTCTTCCACTATGCAGGGAGAAAATTTTATGGTAGCAAGACTCCTTCTTTCCTACTAGCTTCCATGAGACAGCAAAGTGAAATTCATAACTTGAACCTGGTAAAAGTTTTTGAGAGCAAGGAGAATAATAATTTGGCTTTCCTGGCCCTTTTGTACTGACTGTCCAAATAACCATGAAATACTCACTTCATTTTCAGAAGGGAAGTCTGATTGCCTTCAGTGAGCAGAGTCAGGCCCTTCTGACCTGTTGAATTCCCCCTTCAGATAATGCTTCTTTTTATCTGGTTCTGGCACAGATGCAAACAGAAAAGCTTCAAGCGTTCTTATTCCCTGCAGCCAGACTTTTTGACCAACCCATTTTATATTCCTTAGTCTGATATTCTCAGAACCAGGCTCCCTCATTGTCCTTATTTGTGACCATTTGTCAAGTGCCTCCTGGAACACAAAATTCATTAGGCAAGAGTCATAGCAAAAGCTTTTAATAGAATTCTAATGCTTGAGACCACAAATGAGGCAACTGGGTTGAAAAATTGCAGTATAAGAGAGAGGTCAGACACCGCTTTGTATAACCTGAAGATAAGTGGGAAAGCAGTAGCAAGAGAGCAGGCAGCATGGAGCACTTACAAATACACACACACACATATATTTCCTAACTGTCAGTTTTCCCACCTGCTTCTTTCAAGATGAATATCAGTTAGAATAATATCTCCTCATCAGCCTCCAGTTAAGCTACTGGGAGAGGAGCTTGTGCCGAAGACATTTCTGAACTTTATCTAACATCATTTTTTTTTCCCCCCCTGACAGACTACTAAAGGTCTCATACTTGATTTCCAAGCCCCATTGTGCTTTTAGCCCCTCAGGCAGCGCAGTCTTGCTCATCATAAATATAAATTTCTCTTTGAACTGGAAGGGCAAAAAAAGCTTTTCCCATTTTCAGGTGATGTAGCTTTGTTAACCAAACCTAACAAACCCCTTAGTTATTTACCTAACAGCCACTCAAGCACGTGGCAAAGGCCTTGTAAATTAACTCTTGAAGCAAAGTAGCTTTCTTTTTTTCCCCCCACTCCACCTGACTTGTGCAACTGAAATCTAAGCTGTGAACAAAAGACATTTTTGCATAGGTGCACACTTGGCACAGCTTTATGTGCATGCCATGAAAGAAAAGGATGTAAGTCTTTTGTAGTTTTACTGTGTGATTACAGTGAACAACAAGGAGTGGGGGGGGGGGGGGGGGGAAAAAGCCAACATGGTAGAAGCCAAAATACTGGAAGATTAAATTTATTCCTCTCAAACTGAAGAACACCATCTGATATGTCTCATATAGCCAAAGATCAAAGATTAGGAACTTCAGAGGAGATACAACACAAATAGGTATGGAATGATGAAGCTATTTACATATCTCAGATGCGTTGAATCATGCAAAACAGAATGAAAAGGCTGAAGGGATTGGTACTAATAAAAAAGCAAAGTGAAAGTATAAGCCTGTAGTAACCATCAGTCCAAGTAATGACAGCAAACAAACCTTTTATTTGCTGCAGTCCCACTGAAAGCTGTTGGGATGCATTGCTGTTGCAGTATCTCAACAAAGCAGCGTTGCTCCACCTGCATAACCCCAAAGCAAGACATTTTCATTAACTTAGGAGCCTGCAGAACACTAAACAGGGAATTTTAACAGCACTGTGTGGTAAATCCGCTTCAGCTCTGCACCACCTCTTTGAGACATTCCCATTAACTTAGGAACCTATAGAAAACTAAGGAAGGAATTCTTCACATTATAATTGTGTGGTAAATCCACCTCAGCTCTGCACCACATCTCCCTTGGCGTTGCACCTACAGAACTTAGCTTTCAGAGCTAAAATAAATCAATTCCAAAGGAATCCTTCAGGATGGGTTATTGTCCAGCTGTGCATGTGACACTATCTAGTCACCTGCACATAATGAGATGGCTTCTTTTGCAATTTAAGTTTCAGAAAAGCATTCATTGTAATTTGATGTTGTCACAGCAGGGCTCCTGTCTGAGGTGGATTTGGTAATGGTTTCACTACTCCAAGATCAATCGAATATTAAGTTTTCCTCTTCGGACACTCTGGAAAGGGACCAACAAGACCTCATGAAGACACAGAGGGATTCAGTATCTCCAGTTCAGCAAACTGTGAGTAAGATGTCCCACTTCTGTTCTCTTTCTTTGGGGTACAAGGGCAGATATTCAGCAACCCCTGTGCTACATCTCAGCATGCTTAACCGGTGGCATAGCAAACCCTGACAGTTTTATTCTTGAAGAGTAGAAACCCAAATTATTTTTCTGAGCTAATCTTAAGCTCCATGCTAAATTTCCTATTCAATTGCTTAAAACTCCTATTACTTTCAAAACAAAACAGGCAATCCATCTGGCTACTAAGCCAGTAAAAAAAAATACATGTAAAGCAATTCCATTTTATTTCTAGAACAAATAAATAACCAAGCAGGAGGACGGAGAAACATCAGAACCTTGCTGCCTACTCCCTGCCAGTAGCACTTCAAGCACTTCAAAATTCCTGGGGACTCTTTTGGGATAAAATGCTCTCTCCTGTTGCCTGTAGATTCATGTTTACCTTTCATAACAAAAGTACAAGAGGGAATAGTGGTTTCCACCAAACAGCAGCAAAATGACCAGCATTATACTTTCCTTATGACTCTTTCAGGTGGAGAATTGCCAGCAGTGCCATTCATCTGACTTTATATAACTAAATATAGGGTGGGTTAAAAATTCTTGTGTAACAGAAGAGATCCTAGACATGTAACTGGGCTACAGAGGAGAGCAAGGTAGTAAGAATTAAGAAGTTACCAACAGAGCAAGTTTGTGTTCATATGAGAAACCCAAAGTGTCAGGAGGTCAGATCTGCCTCTCGCAGGAATCCGTGACAGAACAAAGATATCGAGCTCTGAAACACAGAGCCATGTGCCAGTGAAGGAAGCAGCTGTGCCATATTCCACAGCTCAGAAAGCACTGGTTTTTATGCCAGCTTCCCTTTGGGACTTGCTGGAATATGGTTCTTCCAGGAAGGAGTATTGCTCTCTTACCTGTTCTCCTAAAATACTATGACACCACTGGATTTGGAGGGGGAAGGAGCAGAGGGACCAATGGATAATTTGGCCTGATTTTTTCATGTAACATACAACATTGTATTGTCTCCTTCACAGAAGGCAATAACCTGCTCTTGATTTAAGCATGTCTTCTCCAGAGGCACCCAAGTTGTTACTCATCCTTGACGTCAGGGGAAAATATGTGTTGATGTCTGAGCAGAATATCTTCAGGTTCAGGATCCAGACACTGGTTCTCGTTAAGCTTTTCTCTTCTAAATTAAAGAGCACTTCAGTAGCTGTTATTTTCTCTTTGCTAAAGTGCAAAAGGGAAGGGAGGAGATGAGAGAAGAACCAGGTTAAAATGTCTGCCCAGAGCCGACCTGTCTCACAGAATGAGTGTGGCTGTGTTAATGAAAGGAAGTGATGTAACTAGCAACATATCTGGCAGCTTGTAACACCATCAGAGAATGAGATCAAGCTTATTTGACTAAACTTGTAGATGGCAAGACTTGCACTTATCATATTCCTGACATTTAATCTTTCATCACTTGATCCTGTATCATCCTTTCCCTGAAGCTGTCAGTCAAGGGTTACCCAAGACATCCTGGTTTTCCATCCCGGTTCAGTCTTCTCAATGCTTTCATTAGTTTACTTTTGAACAGTTTGGGATCCCAACTAACTGCTCATCAATAGGATGCTTTAATGTACTTTTTCTGTAAATCATGAAAACAATAAAATCTTTGCTCATACTAATCCTAAATAAATGCTGATAATCCGTTGCAGGATAATCCCAGTTACAACTGCCAACCGTATGAGTCAGACAGCAGGACAGAAAGGAGTTGTTCAGAGTCTTCTCACAGCCCCAGCCCTGCTTCTCCAGCCCAGGATCAAATTCATGGGAGATACCCTACCAGCCAAGGAATTCAGTGTGGCAAGAACAAATTCAAAGCATCTTTCAGCACTGAAAAATTCAGACGGTACAGTTACGAGGAAAGTACTGTAGGGAATTACGACAGGTTCCTCAAGAGCAACAGGAACCCCTTCCACCCTTACAAGAGGCAGATCAGTGAGGATGTCTTCCAGGAAGCACATCAAGCCCTCCCACCAGAAGATTCACCTTTCAAAAATGCTAGAAGCATCGATGGCTATGAGGGTCTACCAGGATCTACAGGGCCTGACGAGTCAGAGTCATTTCCTACACACATTCCTAACATCTCCACAGAGCAGCCCTGGTGTAACAACCTCCAGTACAGCACCACAGGTCACGATCACAGTTCACAAGTCATGGTCAGTACTTTTTCTTTTATTAATATGTTTTGCTTTCCCTGATTTCAATGACAAAAGTATGCTTTTAGAATTACTTTCTTACTTCTTAATGCAGCCACAGGGACATTTAGTCTCTTGTGAAGTTGTGGGGTGAAGTGGAGGACAGACATTGATATTTACTTGTCAGAGTTCTCTGGTTTATGGCCTTTCCCTGCTGAAAAACAGTCCTCAGAAAGGTGCCCAAGAACAAATGATTTCCCACTGGAGGTGATACATGAATGTCAAACACCAAAATTCTTCCTGGCAACAGGTTTTATATCAGTGGTTGACATCAACTGGTGTTTTCAAGGCGCAAAAGTTCACCAACCAGTTATTTTTCAGGCATGAGGCGGCGTGTTTGAGATTCGTCACAACACTTCAGCTGCATTTCTCTCGACACAAATAGAAGAGAAAATCCAAGACACCAATTCTACTTAAAATTAAGCACAGTATTGATATTAATTTAAAGATAATTAACTAGATTTTAATCTCATTCATGGTATGGGCAATGTATCCCAGCTTATTGATATGCAGGACAGAGGTGGCTGCCTATGTAGGGCAGCACAGAGATCCCTGAAAAACAAAAGGTGCACAGGCCTCCAGGATCTCCCCCACACGGTATCTTTGCTGGGATCCAAAGTGTGAAGTGTTGTATCTTCATCACCCTGTGCAGACAAAACAGTGACTACATCTGCCAGGAGAGGGCCCTTAACCACTGGCTCGAAATTGCTGTGAGGCAAAGGAACTTCAGGGTTACCAAAAGGAAAAAAAAAGCAAACAACACATCAATCCTAATTGGATTAAGACAATTTACCAGGGAATGGCAGGATGTTGTCTGGGTACATACCTGGGGATTGAAGCCATTCAGGTTAAGGAGGAAATTGATCTAAATCTCTTATTTCCTGGATAAATACTCATCTAGGTCAGATGAGTTTAATGCAACACCTAGAAGCAGCTGATGAAAAGAAAAAAAAAAAGATGTATTTGTATTTCTTCCCAAGTCCCTGGGATGCATGATGGAGAGAGTGTGAAGCTGGCAATGCAGTGTGTGTGGCTGCTCAGGAGAAGGCTGGCTGCTTGTTGATGTCTGCCCTGGTTCAGTCACCATGCAGCTGCCAAGCTCTTACATAACTTACACTCTGCTGGCAAGCTGACACTTCTGGAAACCTTTATCTTATATCACTGAAATAGCAGGATATCAAATCAAGTCTAACATGTACAGCTACACCAATCTGCACCAGAAGAGATGATCATTAGGGCCTTGCTTTCAAACAGAAGGATAAGTGCTGCTCGTTTCTGAAGTAAGAAGGTGTCTGTGACATCAGCTCTCAGAAGAGAGTTGCTGGCCACCTATGCTAAGGACACTGCTGGAGACACATTACCCCCTGCCTACTTCATTACCAGCTAGGACTCTGTCTAGCACTCTGCTCCTCATGTACTTCATTTGAGCTGCTCTTCTAAAGCAGAGAATGGAGCAAAACTGGAAGTGAATAGATTCAGATAGGATGTTAGGAAGAAATTCCGCACCATGAGGGTGGTGAGACACTGGAACAGGTTGTTCAGGGAGGTGGTAAAAGCCTCATCCCTGGAAGTTTTTAAGGCCATACTGGATGTGGCTCTGAGCAACCTGATGTAGTGTGAGGTGTCCCTGCCCATGGCAGGGGGGTTGGAACTGGGTGGTCCTTGATGTCCCTTCCAACCCTGACAATTGTGTGATTCTGTGAAAGTGTTACTGCACACACCCTGTGGTGCACTCAGCCTTCTAGCTACAAGACAGCAACAGTCAGCATCCAGCAGCCTGAGCCCTCAACAGAATCAAGCCCTGTGTGGAATCCAGGGCAGGCAGCTGGGCAGACCTGGGAGAAATGAAGACTTCATCAACTTGTCTATGTTGATTTCCACTGCTGCAGAAATAAATCACATTCTTGCTGTATTCCAAGTATCATGATCAAACAGTCAGCCCAGTTTGATTCTTGTCTGGCATCCCTTTCCTGTGCATTACAGACCTCACCCTCTACCTAAAGACAAAACTCCAATGTCAGCTTGAGGTACTGCAGTGCACTCTGCAAGATAAAATCAGGGAGTATGAAAGAGAGAGAGAGAGACAGAAAACTATGTGCACACTCAGGAATGAAAGCTGGAGTATGCAGTTTGTGTCAGTAGAGGGAAAAAAAAGATACACAGAAACTGACCTTTTCTGAATTGCTTTTTGCATGGAATTCAGACTGGGATTTCCTTTTTCAAAGCAGTAAGTTATATAAATGCAGCAAAGTGTTTCTTCTTGTAGCACTACAACCCAACCCAAACTGTATGTAACCTTTACTGGGACAGGAATAAGTCCAAAACACTGCTGGGTATAATGAAAGACAAATCAGAACAGCAAGTAACAGAACTGTTCTATTGCTCTAACAATTTTTTTCCCTCCTTAAATATTTTCTATCAGGATGGAGATATGAAGCTTAGGACATCCCCAATGGAAGGGCAGCCTGGTTTGTACTGCTACCAGCCTCAAGTGCAGCAGATGTATTGTCCCTCACATCCTTTCCATCAGGTCAGTACAACACATAGACCCTGTTTTTCTAGCACCACAGTGGTACAGCAGCTATGGGAATGATACAAACAGAGAGGTGAAGAAATGAAAGGTTGGACCAAAGGTTGGACCAGATGATGCTTGAGGTCCCTTCCAATCTAGCATTCTATGGCTCTGTGATTGAATACCTGCTAAATCTGTGTTTGCAGGGCCGTGTTTGTGTACAGATCTTAAAAGAACCACATCTAAATGCATTTTTTAATGGCCATCCAGAACAAAAAGGGAAGAAAAAACACCTTACAAAAAGGGAATTTTGGGATTGCTTGGTTATATTTTTACCGTCATGCTCAAGAAAATTCACTTTGTATCCAGATCAAGTTGGCATTTTAATATCCATGGGAATTCAGTGGGCTCTAACTTTACAAATAGAAATCCCCCATGGGGCTGTGCACCTAAAATTCACATCAAACATCAAAAAGAAACCCAAAGACTGTGAAAGCAGCATTTTAACAGCAGGGTGATGTTCACTTTCCTTGTGCTTTGTGGCACACACATCTCTGTTGCAATCTTTCGACTGTTACAACATCCTCTGTGAAAGATTATTCAGCTGAAGCACAACTGACAATAGTGCTGATGAGGCAGGAGAATGCACAATATTAAGGCTGTTCTTCTGCAATGTAACTATATTATTAATGGCAAAATTGCACAGGAGTAACTGACAACTTGTTTTTCTCGAGTGTGTTTAGGTGTCATCTGACTACATGCCAGTTCCTATTTTCAAAGCAGCAGACATGCTGTGTCTTAGTAAAAAAAAATCACACGTCTGTGGCTTACCCTCACATGTGATCCCAGGCTGTATTTAGAGAGGTTGCCCTGTGTGGCCTGCTATGCCTTGAAAACCTGGCACAGAGGGAGGAGGTGTATTAGAGAAAGTCATTTTTCAAGACCCTGAAATGCCTTGAAGGAATTCCCTTGAAATCTAAATGGTGGTGCTGCTCACTGTATTGAAATTCACCTGGTTTATGCTCAGTCACCTGCACTGTCCAACATTTCACAGGACCACAGGATGCTAGGGGTTGGAAGAGACCTCTGGAGGTTGTCAAGTCCAAACCCCCTGCCAGAGTAGGACCATAGAATCTAGCACAGGTGGCATGGGAACACATCCAGATGGGTCTTGAAAGTCTCCAGGGAAGGAGACTCCACAATCTCTCTGGGCAGCCTGTTCCATGCTCTGTGGCCCTCACAGTGCAGAATTTCCTCCTCATGTTGAAGCAGAACCTCCTGTGCTGTAGTTTACATCCATTGCCCCTTGTTCTATCGCAGGGGGCAACTGTGCAGTTGCAAAGATGTTTGAGAAAATGTAACACTTGATAAGACCAAAAACAGGCTTCAAACATCCTATTTGCCAAAAGAAAAGAAACCCAAACCAAACAAACCCCAACAAAACCCCCAAACAAACAAGAAACACCCAAACAAAACCCAAACAAACAGACCAAAACCCAAACAAACAAACACAAAACAAACCCAAACAAACTCCTGACGGGTAAAAATTAAGACAAGGAGGATTTTTCAGGCTGAAATCCACATCTGAAAACACCTCAGCTGCCAAACCTCCCAACCATTAGAACCGAAGTCAATTAAGCTTATGGGAAATTCATACATATAAAATAGTTGAACATAAAAGCTCACACTTGAGTTATGACCCTTTTGATCCTAGTGGCTGATGACTGATGTTTGGATTGAGCTGTACCATCTCTTGCAGCTTGCTCAGGAAGTGTTATAAAAAAATGTGACTAACAGAGCAGTGATTTTACACTGTGCAAAAGACAACAAGGCCCAGGTTAATGTAGGAAATATCATGGGTATTGTTAATTCAGATGGTGCTACCAGTCTGAGTCACTGAAGTAGTAACCATACCACTCATCATCATCAGGGTTTAGTCCCTTGTGAGGCAAAAGAAAGGTTCTTTTGGGCATGATCTGAAGGGGGCCTACAGGAAGGCTGGGGAAGGACTTCTCAGGATCTCAGGTAGTGATAGGACTAAGGGAATGGAATGAAGCTGGAGGTGGGGAGATTCAGGCTGGAGGTGAGGAGGAAGTTCTTCACCATGAGAGTGGTGAGACCCTGGAATGGGTTGTCCAGGGAGGTGGTTGAGGCCCCGTCCCTGGAGGTGTTTAAGAGCAGGCTGGATGAGGCTCTGGCCAGGCTGATCTAGTGTGGGGTGTCCCTGTCTGTGGCAGGGGGGTTGGAACTAGATGATCCTTGTGGTCCCTTCCAACCCTGAATGAAACTATGAAACTATAATGATTTTCTTCAAGAGGAGATGTAAATACCTTCTGGATGCAGGTGCTGAATGACCATAAAGAACAGGAGTAGAGACAGAATGGAATTTTATGGTCATTGGTAACATTAAAGTGTCCATCACAGGTGACTTTAGGGATTTAGCTTAAGTGTTTTGTAAAAGGAGGAATGAAAGCATTCCACATCTCACTGGTGGATTTTCATGTCTTTAATTGTGTCTTTCCTATGCTTCTAAATCCCTCACCCACCTACTGAAACCTAAAGGAAGGTATCTCTGACAGGGCTTTGTATTCAAATCAGCTTAAAAACTGATTTGGGCAGGATTTTGGCAGAACCTCCACTCAGCTTGCTAGTTTATTTGAATAGTTTGTAATTTCTTCATTCATTCTTTCTGGGGCAGGCAGCCTTTCCTCTGTCACTGCTGATTTGATACCACTGATATTACTATACATTGGCGTTAACCACATTCAAAAAACCTCCCAAATTAAAGCTGAACTACACCTTCTGGGAGTTGTTAGGCAAGACACAACAAGCACTAAGAGGAAAGTCTTCCATCCACCTGCAGGCTGGCACTGTGACAGGGCTCTCAGATGCAGCAGGTTTCTCTTAGGCTTTTCAATAGTTGTGCTTCTTAATGCTACAGTAGTAGAAGTACAGCAAAATGGTTTTAAGGCCAGGCTGGATGTGGCTCTGAGCAACCTGATCTAGTGTGGGGTGTCCCTGCCCATGGCAGTGGAGTTGGAACTAGATGATCCTTGAGGTCCCTTCCAACCCTGACAATTCTATGATTCTATGTTTTGCTTCTCAGAGGGTTAAAAAACAAACAATAGGTATAAGCAGCCAAAGTCATGACAGGTAGAATTGCTGTCCCTGTGCCATAATCATATACTGGGAAATGAAAGAACATGGGATACAAAGCTGGGAAGAAGAGGAGCAATATCTTTTGCATGAGCAGCTCCAGTATGAGTACTTCACATTTCACATTTGAATGGAGCAATTTAAATCATGAGGTTACACTCAAGAGAACAGACCCTCTAGCCTGATCAGAAGGATATTCAAACTAGCCTTCATTTTTCACTACAGGGATGAGAGAGATCAACTCCTCTCCTTTAATTTTGTCCAGGTGATACAATGGCCTCACCTTCCCCTTTGCTGGACACAACACAGATGATGATTCACATGAAAAATTACTTCTTACTGACCTGGAAAAAACCTAGCAGACACTTAGTGAAGTCAT
The DNA here is from genome assembly GCF_026170545.1 of Melanerpes formicivorus. NCBI lineage: Eukaryota > Metazoa > Chordata > Aves > Piciformes > Picidae > Melanerpes > Melanerpes formicivorus. The sequence continues at coordinate 4,479,821 of NW_027142381.1, read as the reverse complement.
TACCCACCCACCATAAAACATGGGCACCTTTCATGCCAGTTGTACAACTCCAAAACCAGCTCAAGCCTGTCATACCAGACCATTCCCCAGCCTCTGCTCCCTCAAAAAGGAGGAACGAAACCAATAAAACAGAAATAATCCTTAAAACGCCCAGCTCTTGCCTTTGGTGATGACATCACAGCCAGTCCCATCTTAGCATTCTTCCCATTCAAAGAGTCACTAAAAGCAATAAAAGCAACGTGGTGGCTGTATGAATTGCACAGGTTTCTACTCAGGTGAAAAAATCCACACAAAATGTGAGAAGCCAGCAGAGAACTGCAGCTGGAAAAGGAGCTCACGGCCGCTCTGCAGACTGCAGCTTTGCCCAGCGTTTAGTTTAACAAGGCAGGACAGGATTAATTATGTACATCTCATTACTTTCACCCTGCTCGCTATAGCAAACAAATCTGTGCACTCAGTATGCATTTCCATGCTCCGTTTCAGGCAGTTCAGTGCCAGGGAGGTAAAAGCAGACAGGCAAAAACTACAGCAACAACAATAAGATGACTGAGAACCTGGAACAAATGATGCAGAATCCAGAGCAAATGAACTGTGAACATTTTGCAAACACATCATAAACTCTGACATGCATTTTGAGGGCACAAAGACCAAGAGCAACAGAAGTTATTAGTCTGAAAACAGAGCTGATAGTAAGAAACTAAGACATATAAACTAATTACCAAGGAAATTTTCCTGGCAAGTCTCAAATGCTGCGTTCTAATCCTTCAGAGGAACCATAAAACCAGGTTTTTATGGTCTCCCTGACACAGGACTTCTAGAGCTAAGTAGTAAAACACTAGAACAAGGCTTAGCAACCTTTGAGTACTAGGGAAGGCACGCAGGAAGATTTTTTTAATTGCCCATGACATGACTCCTAATTTTGGCCATGCCCTAGCCCTGGCATCTGGAAAGATTCATCTGTACAAGGCAGAAATTATTCTCTGTGAGCTCTGAGTTCAGTGGAAATCTTTGCCTCATGTAGAGCCAACTGATGGTATCTCCCCTTAGCAGGGTAGTGTTTCTTTGTTCTTGCAAGTTGCTTGCCAGCAAGCTTAAACTGCACTTTGGAAAAGAGAAAAAGGTGACCAAGTCTGTGTTAAAAAGCAGAGAGCAAACCTACAGGAACTGAAGCAACCAAGGCTTTCTCTATGAACTGCCTCCCCTCTTTCACCTCTTTTTAGGCACTGTCATATTTCTGTTGTGGTAGACCAGCCAATTTTTAGCTTTTTTGAAAGCTGGACAGGTTGGAGATATAGTTTAGTGTTTCAGCCCCAGGTAGCATTTTGCTGTTAGTCTCTACAGGAGGGGTGAGGGCAGCATAAAAATTATTTGATTTTAGGTGTCCTCACTATTGTTTTTAGGTTTCTGATACACAGCAAATGGAGAGGTAGATGCTGTTTGAAGTGGTGGTGGTGGTGATTAACAGCCCTTAAATTCGTGGCCTCTTGAGAAGCCAATTTCTTGTCACTGACTGAGGGAACCTCACAGCTTCAGCATGTCAGGCAGCATGAAAATCCACCTGTGAGAGATGTCTCATATGCCACTCTCCTGAGCCCCAGGATGCCATTATTCATTTATTTTATAATGATACATTCACTTTAATAATTCCTCTGATGCACTTCATCCACAACAGCTTTTGTTGTTCAGTTTATTTGGGTTTTTCCTCCCTTCCCTGGTAACAGCTAACTAGGGAGGTGGTTGAGTCACCAACCCTGGATGCGTTTAAAGGCCCTTTGGATGTGGTGCTTGGGGATATGGTTTAGGGGTAAACCTTGTAAAGGAGGGTTACTGGTTGGGCTTGGTGAACCTGAGGGTCTTTTCCAACCTGAATGCTTCTGTGATTCTGTAACTAAATGGATGCTTTGGGATGCTGTTTCTCTTGGGAGTCCACTTTACACACTTTAGGGTTTAACCTTGTTGCATCCCTCTCCCCCCCAAATCCACACTCAACCAAACAACGCTCAGCCAAACCTTTCCTGGTTTTTGTCTATGCTTTTAGTGACTTCATTTAATAGGCTTATTTTTCTGTGGTGCACATTGTTTGAAGTATTTATTCTGATGGGGCTGCTCTTTGTTATTTTTCTTCACGTGTATATAACTAAAAATACACCACAAATGTATTTGTCTGCATAGTGCAGTGACCAGGGGAGGCTGAGCAGGCTAAGATGCTCCAGCTGCAGAAGAGATGGCTGAAGGGAGCTATGCTTGAGGTCTATAAAGTTATGAATTATCTGGGGAGAATTAATAGGCTCCAGTTGCTCCCATTTTTCACAAGAACTCAGTAGCATGGCAGGCAATAAAAGAAAAGGGTTTTACAGAGCTCAGTTTGGAAGACACTACAACAGGATCTCATAACAGCCAGTATATCAGCAAGTTCCTCCTCACACATGCTCTGTTTCTTCTACTTCTTAAGCCTTCATCAGCAACATTAATATTTTCCTGTACCATGCTAGAGAGAGACTTTAGGTCAGACTTGGCATTACAGCTGTTAAATGTAGGGCAGAGAGGACAATATCCCCAGAACTACATAGTTTAATACTGTTATTTAGAAAGAAATATTTTTGAGGGCTCATTGCTGCACCAAGTAACCTCTCTGTTATTGTATCATCAGTATTCCTCAGGAGGCAGCTACCCTGTGACTTACATTACTTCTTCACACTACCCTTACCAGAGAATCGCTCCTCAAAGCAGTCAAGAATCCCAGCAGCCTCTATTTCCCAAACCCATCTACTCCTACAGGTAATCAAATTATTTTTGTTTTCCCCAAGACCCAACATTGCAGGAAATACACTCTCTACCTATTTCCAGCACCGTTTGCAACAATTCTTACTCTTGTTTGCCTTGCTCCTGGTGTGCTCTGTCCTACTTGTATGAATCACAAGACTCTGGGGCCAAGGGGGAGGGAAATGAATGTTCTAAGGCATGTGAATGGTCTTGATCACCCCTACAAAATCCAGACATTTCTCTTCACACAGATTCTCAGGTGTTGCAAACATTATCAGCACACTAATTGCACATCTTGGTTTTTTCCAGGAACTAATTTTTCCCCCTCCAAGCACTAGGGTAAGAAAATACCTAGAAAATATAGCCAGACACCACACACTGATTTGGCCCCCAAAGAGCAGCCTAGCAAAGTAGATCAGGCAATTAAATTTTAATCATGCCTGCTGCTACTGGCAGTTTGATATTCTCTTTGTGGCCTTTATCAGGTTCAGCACCCAAATGCAACCTTCAGTAAATACACACTGGCAGGCTTTGAAGGCTGTGGCCTTGATTCCAATTTAAAATAAACCTAGGTTGGCCCTTTTAGATGCACTTTGACAATCACCTCTAGAAGTTAATCAGTGTGAGGAGATTGCTTATAAACAACTGAGTGGGAATTTAAAGCACCATTGGTATTCATGCTTTGGCAGCGAGAGCCACAGTAGTTGCACAAACGGGGGAAAAGGATCTTTTCTGCTTCCAAAGAGTCAAGCAGAACAGGCTAAAATACTTTTTCTTTCTCTCCTTAAAGCATCCTGATCTTCATGGCACTCAAAAACAGCAAGACAGGGAGTTTGCCAGTCAGTGAGATTTACAATTTCATGACAGAACACTTCCCTTACTTTAAGGTGAGTTCCACAGGGAAGGGGGGAAATCTCTTTCTAAGCTGACCTGGCAGCAGAGGGAATAAGGGAGGGGATTCAGTGTGTGACAAGGGATAATTTCTTAGCAGATTAACATCAAATCAGTTGCCCATTATGTGCCTTCATGATCACAAACTACCCAGCATTTTAAGCCTAGGCAGAAATGTGAGCATGATATGTGGCAACGCTGAACACAAAAAGTATTCAAACCTCTTCCAACGTTGAGTTTGTGCAGACAGCAGAGGCCATCCCTTGCTAATAACTCATAAAAGAGGGTATTTTAAACCAACACATCCATTCCTTCCTCTGAGGTCTCAAATACAGGCAGAACTGGTCTTGTGGCTTCCTCTGCCATCAAATAATATCTCTAGACTCAGGTGAAAGCAGAGGTTATTGTGCTCTCTTCTAGAGCTGGGATATCCGCATTGGGCAACATCACTTTCATGCATTGTACAAAGGAAAATATAATAAGTGATAAATGGTACTAAGCTTATAATTACACAGTGATGCTGGGGAAGGTAAGGGTGCATGGTTTGCAGCAGATAACTACTGAAATTGAAATCTGTGCTGTAAGAGAATGGTTTCTCACACTTGGAACGCAAGTGAGAAGAGATTAGTCAGCTCCTGATCCAAGAGCAGGAGGATTACAGCTCAGATTTTTGTTAAAAAGTGCTGTAACAGAATGGCCAAGTGCTGCTGCTCACCACAGAGCTATTGCTGATTCATCAAAACCAACTCACTGACAGCCCAGTCAGTCCACAGCTGCTAGCAAGGAGGCCCAAAAAGGAAACAAAGCCACATGAGTCTGTCCCATTTCCTATGGCAAATAAACACACAGCAATTAAACCCAAGGCAAAGCAGCTACAGAGTGGCAATTCAGACATTTGTACTAAGAAAAGGACACCAAGAACAACTAAAAAGAAACGTCCTGATACAATTCTGCAGTGGTTTTGGACACTGAGGATAAATACTGGCCATAAAAAAATCAAATAGAATGAAATGTGTCAGTAATCAGAGAGACCAGACACCATGTTTGGTCCCATTACTGAGATCCATAAGGGAGATGCTCCAGTCCCCTCATCATCTTCATGGCCCTCCACTGGGCTCTCTCTAGTAGTCTCTCTTGAACTGGGGAGCACAAAACTTGACATAATGCTCCAGATGTAGCCTTGCTAGGGCAGAGTAGAGGGACACTGAGAAGAGACTGAAATACCTGGGGCTGTACAGCCTGGTGAAGACTAAGAAGGAATTTTTCAGTGCTTGTCAACATATATAGGGTGGTGCCCAGTGACAGTACATGGGACAAGAGGAACAAACTGGAACGTGCTGGAGCCTTGGAGCAGGCTGCCCAGAGGGGTTCTGGAGTCTCCTTCTCTGGAGAGACTCCAAACCCACCTGGACATAAGCCTGGGCAACCTGCTCTGGGTGCCCCTGCTTGAGCAGGGGGGGATGGTCTAGGTGATTTCCAGAGATCCCTTCCAAATCCCAGATGCTGGCATTCTGTGATTACACTTCTGCATAGCCAAATTCTCTCCTAAAGGAATCACTAGCTGCTCCTTTGTTACAGGCAAGCAGAGAGGGAAATAACTTCTGGAATCATGTTTGTTAAGTTTGCCTTCACAGCAGGATTGTCCACTGACACAAACCTGAAGCACTCTGGCTTGTTTTCTTAAGTCAGAGTGACACAATGGATTTTTAGTCTTAAAACACATGTCAGTAATCAAAACAGGCATGGGGAGAAGATTAGAAAGGCACATGACAAGAATAGAGTACCTGCAGTTTTTTGTTGGGTTGTTTTGTTTATTGTTTTTCATTTTCAAAACAAGAATGCTCCCTAGCAGGGCATTAACTCCAGTACCCCCTGCATTTACCACCAGGGGCAAGAAATAATAATATAGAGAGGGGAAAACCTTTGGGGGGGATTGTGGAAAAGGCCTTGAATTGGTATTTTTGCAGAACTTCCCTTCTGAGCACAATGATCTCCAGCTAAGCAGCACATTCTTGCCAAATTACTGCTTCCTAGAGAAACAGCACCAGTTTCAACAGAGAGGTGGGAATGTGGAAAATAAGTGTGCTTTATAGGCATGTCCAGGTTTATTCATCAGATCAAACTGAAATTAATCCTCCTTTGTCTTACAACACAACCGATTATAAAATTCACCGGCAGCTCACAAAGCAAACGCTGCTGCCGCTGCCAGCGCACACAGAATTCCTCAGACAGAGGGCTGCCAGGCATCACCTCCCTGCTCCTGCAGTTAGAGTTACTCTGACACAGCAGAAATATTAGGGAGATTACACATCCTCTCCTCAGCCGTGTGTTGAGCATAGTTGCAGTGTGTTGTACAGATGGTGACATTCTGTGTGCAAACCTGTCTGGAGCGAGCAGCGTGCTCTGTCTCTGCGTGCGCACACGTCTCTGCAGCAGAAGTGCTTCTAACACAGCTTTACATAACTGCTTTACAGCTAAACTCTTCCCTTCTTACTCACCCAAACGTGCCTGTTCCACAGGGAGTGAGGTTTCATTTTGGCAGATCCTCCTGGCTCTTTCTTAATTCGCTTTAAAATTGATGATCCTGAGGATAGTGCTGTCATGTGCATGGTAGGAAAAGAATGGTGCAGGAAGCGCTACTGAAGCATTCGCTGCTTTGTGACAGCTTCATCTTTTCATTTTACTCACAATTACAGTCAAGTGATTGAACACTTCCATCCCAAACATCCTTAAAGTAAACAGGGGAGAATGATTTAGCAAATATTATGCTTAGAGGCACTAGCCCTGTCTACCTGTGGGCTTTATAGCAGCCCACAGAGCTATTAACAAATGGCAGGAGCTAATATCCTCGGTCCTCTCTTTATTTGCTGAGTCTTCAGCGAGATAAAGCAATATAAAAACCATTTTGCTGTTGCTACCAAAACTCACTGAATGGCAGGGGGAGGGGGAAGCAATTTAAGTTGGAGAGAAAGAGAGTACAAGTGTACACAGAACCTTGCTGGGAGACATTAGATGGTACAAGCCTAGTCAAATTAACTTGTATTCGCTGCCACAGCAAATTTAGTTTCTATGATGCAACAATCTCATTTCTAGTTGAAACAGAGCAATCCAACTCCTACGTCCTAAAACAAAACAAAAAAAAAGACAGACCAACAACAAAAAAAAAAATCTACACAGCTAAAGTTGAATTACTCTTTGAAGTACCTCTCCCTTCTCTTGAGACCTAGATTTAAAGAGAAAGGGTTTTGCAAGATCACTGAACTCTTTAAACTTCAAGAGGCGGTCAGGATCAATGGGGCTGTACAAGAATATTTTTTTGCTTGTCATCCTTTCTTGCCTTTGTAGTGATTAGTGAGTCCAACAGAAAGCTTTCATCTCATTAATTGGAGTTGTTGCCAGTGGGCCAAGAGGTTAGAAAGGTCTGTAGTCTGATGGAGCTTACGGCAGCAAGTATTCTCTCGCAGTGTCCATCTCCACACAGCTCCATCCGCTGTAAGCTGAAGGCAGCGGCAGAAGAAATGACCCAGAGTGGGGAGATTCCAGCTATACAGCAGCACCTGCAGTACCCAAAGCTCAGATCATTAACAACTATGCTAACTAAAAAGCTGTAATGTGAACACACTGCTGGAGCATTCCTTCAGGGTCTGCAGAAATAAATGATTTTTTTGCTGCTCAGCAATACCCAGCTTAGTGCTAGAACCTGTTCAGCTCTTGGCAGCAGTCTCCAGAACAAGTCTGTGTACTTTTTGCTCTTACTAAAGATCATTTCTGAGAGGATCTGACACCCCCCATACATTCTGAAAACCTCTGAGAAACACCTGCCACTCCCAGCTTCTCTGGTACTTAGCAGAAACACTAATTATCCTGTCTAGATGCAGACAAAGGTATATGTAGCATCATGTGCAAGGCAAGAAACAGGAATATTCTTTCAGGTCAGCATACTCAGTAGCTAAACACACATCTCACCTTGGAGGAACAGTTCTACTTGCTTTTGGAAACGCCAGAAAGCAAAACTAGTATGATCTGAGAGGCAGAAAACTTGCTTCATCATTAGAACTGCCCAGTGGCAGAAAGAGTGGGAAAGGATTTGTTTGTTGGTTCTTGTTTGCTTTCAAATAGAAAGGCAGCATCTCACCTACAGGACTGGCTAACAGAATAGCGAAATGCTGACATCAGGTGGGCCAGAAGGGTAGAAACTCTGCTGTTACAAGTGGAAGATCGATTCACTTGTAGTTAAATAGCATCTGCTCAACTTCCACAACTAATTAATTATTATTTTTTTATAATGAGGAAAGCAAGTATTAAATTTGATGCTCAAACTCTTCAGTAAGGCTTTTTCAATGCCTCAAACCTCAGGCCAGTCTGTCACAAGCTAGGAAAGAACAGATCTTGCATCCCTGATAAAAGCAGAATGTCTTCCCAAGTACATTCAAAAACTCATGGTGTTCCTCTAAGATGCTCTTAGAGGAACTCTGTTGCATCAGGCAACAACTAGAGAAACTATCCCAAAGCTGCCTTTCTGAAAGAGAAGGATCCCTGTTGATAAGGCATAAGAATGGAAAGGAAATTAAATATGCATTAAAGGGAAATTTTCCTTCCTACCCTCTTGAAAAAAAAAAAAACTATGGAAAATCTTCTTTTGGAGGGGTTTTGTTTGTTTGTTTGGGAGGCTTGGAGGGTTTTTTTGTGCTCTCTGCTCAACAACTCTCTGTGGTTGATATAAATAATTACAACCCAAACCATTTTGCATCCACAAATATGAGTCAGCAGTGATGTGCAGACAACTCCACCTACCTCTCAGAGAGGTGTTTCATAGATTCTGTTTCTTATGTCACACAGATGAGGATTTTTTTGGAAATAAGCAAAAGCATCCAGACAAAGATTGTTTTTCCTCTCAAAAAGGCCTCCCAGGCTAATAGTGTAGGTTGTTGTTTGTAATCTGATGAGCTCTAACTTCTCCCTCTCTTGAGATTTCTCATCTGCAAACACAGAGCTTTGGGAAAGACATTTGACTGTCACAGATCATCTTTTGTCGCTGGTTCTGGGGCAGCCCAGCTGCACTAGCTGGGTACAGCAGTCACCATGACTCTGTGTTTCTCAGACTGGCCCCCACCATCACCTAGCAAAGTCATTTTTCCTCTACCATTTATTGTTTTCCAATTACATTGCAGTGGCCATGAACTAAGGCAGTTCTGCTCCTGTGTGGAATAAGCAGCATTGTACAGTTCTACCAAAAGAAAAGCAAGGAAGTGACACCCCAGGAGTTTAATACAGCAACCTTCTCACATGGACATGCATACTAATTTACAGCATGGCAGGCACTGTCTTCTGGCTGCATGACTAAGCCAGCAGAAATAAGTGAAACAAACAAACAAACAAGCAAACACCAGACAAAGTTATCTGCAGTATCAGGACACTAAGGCATTTCAGCAGTGAGTATTCCAGACTAGACCTTTTCCATCAAAATCCAGGCATGACTATTCTCTGAGTGTTTCCCCCTCTGGCCCTCACACTAATATTCAGTTTCAAAGTTCATTTAGTGCAATTAAAATAGAAATTAAGATTTAAATTGTCTAAACAGAGGGACCTTTATTTCTTTTCTTTTTAGTAGTCTTATTGCTTTTGCCAAGGCCTTTCTTTCCTTTTTAGCAGTAGTATTGCTTTATAGTAGTAGTACTGCTTTTGCAAAGGATTTTCTCTTCTTTCCCTTCTTGCAGGTGAGTGCAAAACTGTCCTCAGAGAAAGGATAGAATCTTGAGTCCCTCATTTATCAGAAACCACCTAAATAAAACTGGATGGATCATTTTAATGAAGCTTTTATCTGTGAATCAGCCCAAAGAGCCTTCCAGCTTCCACTGCCGAGTTAAAAATATACGCAAAGCCAACAGATAAAAGCGATCAGATGCAGAAAACTCTCCCTCATCTGGAGGGCTTGTGATTAAAACATTTGGTTATGTAATTGGCTAGGAGGCAGAATCACACCTACAGCAGCCTGTGAAAGTTCTTTTGAAGTCTGCCTGGACACTTGAGTCCAAGCAGCACATAGTCCTTCAATGAAGCATTTGATACTTTTCGAGGTGTTCCAGGCCAGACTAACAATTTCTGTTAGCTCACACTTCTACAGCATCAGTCTTTACACACTTCAGTCTTCTGATTTGCTTTCTGAATTCACTCCTAAAAAATTCCACAGCCCCTCTGAAAAGGCCAATCCTACTGCTTAGGAGACCAGGTCCTGCTTTAGCTGATCCCTCTCCTTCCCACCACCACTAGAACACTGTGGGGTGTTCCAACACACAAGCTTCAGATTGTAGACAGCGTCATCTAAACAACCTTTCTGCTAGTCTCACCAGTTAAAAGGAAAAACAAAGAGAAATATATTGGTGGGGGGTGGGGTGGGGGGGTTGTTACCTTGAAGTTCCCACTCTTAGATTGGATTTGTTTTTCCAGACAGCTCCAGATGGCTGGAAGAATTCTGTGCGCCACAACTTATCTCTGAACAAATGCTTTGAGAAAGTTGAGAACAAGTCAGGCAATTCTTCTCGCAAAGGCTGTTTGTGGGCTCTGAACCCTGCCAAAATCGATAAGATGCAGGAGGAGCTTCAGAAATGGAAGAGGAAAGACCCAGTTGCTGTGAGGAAGAGTATGGCAAAGCCAGGTCAGTAACATGGCAGTGTGTTAAATATGAGAGCCCCCCCCCCCCCAAACTCTTGACCCAGAGCTTTCCTTAGCAATTGGCACCAGGCTGGATGAGAGATCACACTTCATTCAGGAAAGCATTTAGGGTTTGTTTGGGGGGTTTGTATGGTTATAAAGTAATTAGTTAAACAAGAAAAAAAATAGACAGCAGAATTAAATAAGACCTGGTTATGCAGGAGAGCTTCCAAACAGGCACAGGGAAGCTTCACCAACAAAACATCCTCTTTTGACATCTCACTGAACTTCAGGTTAAGAGCAAGATTAAAATAGGTACTAACAAATAAAATCTGATATTAGCTGCTAAGCATCCAACATTAGGCACAAAACTTGTGATTAGACACTCACTTAGCAGAGATGCCTTGGAAAAACTGTATTAGGCCCAGCCATAGGAACGAGTTGCCCAGAGAAGTGGTGGAGTCATCACCCCTGGAGGTGTTCAAAAAACATGTAGATGTGGCACTTTGGGACATGGTTTAGTGGCCATGGTGGTGCTGGGTGGAGGGTTGGGCTCAGTGATCTTAGATGTCTTCTCCAAACAAAATAATTCAATGATTCTATACAAGGACCAGCACTTCAGTTGCCACCCCCCTCTCCCAGTTCCTAATGAAACACTTCAAATCCCATCTGCAAGCCCTGAAGATTGAGGCTCTGGTAGGAATAAGCAAATTACAGACTGTTTTCTTTTTTGTAGAAGAACTTGACACACTGATAGGAGACAAAAGTGAAAAGCTGAGATCTTCCATCATGCCCTGCAGCCCTCCCGGCATTGCAAATGCATCCCTCTCCAGGCAGATGGCAGTCCAGCCCCACTCCTTAGGCGAGCCCACTCTCTCCTCCGGTGGACCACAGCCAATGCACAGTATCCACGCATCAGGGGCTCTACATGTCAAGAATCCACTACCAAATCTGCTCGGGGGCCAGCAGACTGCGTGCTACACATCACCACAGGGGTTTCCTCAGCTCTCAAGTACATTAATGCAGCAGTCACCTGACCCCCAGACCCTCTTTCCTTCTGGGGAGGCTCAAAGTGAACTCAGAACTCAGCCCAGCATCACACAGGATTCTCCACTGCCAGCCCAGACACCCCCTATGTGTGGTGTGAAGATGCTGACGGAGCACTCCACAGCCAGGACCATGCAGGACACACTCATGCAGGAAGGAGATCTCAGCAATGATATCGATGCTCTTAACCCATCCCTGACTGATTTCGATCTCCAAGGTGGGTACCTGAGGCATTTTTATTTCATAGAGTCAGGCTTATCACATCACATCTCAACCTGCATATTTTTCCCCCCTTCCATTTTCAAAGGCATCCTGCATTGATGCAAACACACACTAGCAGAATGAAGATATTCCTTTCGTCCTTCTTTTTGAACCGCTTGTCCTTGCCAGCGCTCACAGACCCACTTAATGGTTTACATTAATTTGCATAACCTGGAATTTTTGCATTGTATGTTTAAAAGGTCTCCCAAGAAACCTACAGATTCACATCCAGAGTTCAACAACTCTGCTTATTCTTGTCTCTGACTGCCGAGATTCAATTCTGCAAGGCAGTATTTACAGCGTCCCTTTCTCTCCCCTGAAGACTACTCAAGCACAACTACTTAGTGCTTAGCAAGACAACTGCCAGGTGAAGGGCACAAAGAGAAATAATTTTGATTGAATTAACCTGTTGACATGTTCCTTTAGCAATATTCATTCAAATACCCTCCACATCTTTGCTCCAATGAATGCTATTTACTCCTTCCCAAGGCATTTCATCTGAACTATGACCTGAACGATTTTATTTTCACATAATGCTGGTGACAGAGAGGTTCTTGGCATTAACTGACTGAATCATCTTGGATAGGACTTGCAACACTATGAGCATAGCTTTCCATCCAAAATGAGATATAATCTTGGTGGGGGTTTTGTTGTGTGTGTGTATATGCATGTATATTTATTTATGCATACACATGAGATCACACCTGTGAGCTCCAAATTATAAAGCCCTTGCTGGACCCAAAAAAAAAAAACAAACCATGGAAGAATTGTCTTCCTGCCCAGACACGAGGTGGCTCACAAAGCAACCTAAAAGACACCAAAAAAAAAACCCAAAGGCAAAACAGTCTTAACAATCCTCATGACTCACTGGATGCAGTCGCTGTATGTCACAAATGCTCTGCAGTCCTGCGGTGCCCGTGTTGCTTCACTGAGATGCACACCAGTGTTTTGAATCCTCAGCTTTTTCCTTTTCCAGGCAGCCAGATCTCACATCCTGCTCATTTTACTGAACCCTTCCCATTCTACTCAGATAATCTGCAGCCTGCTCATTTGTGCTGTGGATGTTTTGTATGCTTCACCAGCATGGTACAATTCCAGCTTTCCTCTGTCCTTGCCCTTTAGCTTAGATTATTTAACCTTATCTAAACTTCTAACTTCCTCTCTTTCTGAAATTGCCAAACCTGAGATTAGGGACCCTAGATCTTAAGACAAGGTCAGCAAGCATTATGCACACATATACAGTGAAAATAAAGAACGAAAGTTATAAATATAACCAAGAAGCAAGAGTTATTAACCCATTGGGGACAGCCTGCAGGTGGGTGGTGTAGCACTGCAGCAACAGCCTCCCTGCCACCACTCCCCTTGAAGGAGTCTTGAAGGATTCCTTGAAGGAATCTTCAGTGATGGAGATAAAACCCCAGCTCTCCTGCAGTACCTGGTTTAATGCTTTCCTTGCAAGATGCAGACTAAACAGAGAGATGAAAAGCTTTTTGGTACATTAGGGGGGAAAAGAGGCCACCTTTCAGCTCTTTCGCTTTGTCAGGTCAGCCAGATGTTCAGGAACGCAGTTTGCAATCCAGAGAGCACCACACCACAAGAACATGAGAAGTCCAGCTGTGCAGTAATGTCATTTGCAGATTTGCCCCAGTAAATGTCATTAGCTCCTCCATCTCTCATAAAGACAAGAGGGGGGCATATTCCTCTTTCAAAAATTAATGGTTTGGATCTTTTTTCCCAAACAGAAGTTAATGCTTTATAAGGATACATCTGCAAGAGGACCAAGTGAAATAATTGTCTTGATGCTTTCTCCCACACTTAATTGCATTATGGAGGCAGATAAATAATGATTATCACAATCTTTTCCCTTTCTTCACGGCAAATGACCAGGAGTGCCTGCACTCAGCATACACAAATGCGTTAACGATGACCTCTCCCACAAACCAGCGTTTCCAAAACACATATGTAAAGGCAGTTGGATCAATCCCTTTTGTTTTGTTACAGGAAATCTTTGGGAGGAGCTGAAAGACGACAGCCTTGCTGTGGATCCCCTAGTTCTCATTTCATCATCCCCAACATCTTCCCAGTGCTTCCCTTCTCACTGCCAGATGGAAAACAGCAGCAGCAGCAGCAATGTCAGCATCCAGCATGGGACTCCACACAGCAACATGCCCGACCTGCAGCTCACAACTCTTTACTCTGCCTTTATGGAACTGGATACAGTCTCTCCTGCCTATCTAAGTAATTCTGGATCCAAACCTATAGCACTAATGTGAACCACACAGCAACCTAATCATTATTCTTATCTGAATACAGTCCTAACCATCACACACTCTCACCTGGTTTGTGTCAGCTGAAACCGCGTCCGTTGGACTCAGAATGTTTCTAGGACTCCCCTGCAGGATATGTAGCTTTACTCTGGTAATTTTCTACAGACAGATACTGAAAGCAAGTGTAAAAATATTTAAAGATAATATTAATGGCTGAACTGGCCAAGACCATTTTATCAAGCCACTCAACTTCTGCATCTTCCAGCAACAGATGACTGTAACAGGAAAAAAAAACCAAACAAATTACTGACTTCTTTTCTTTCCTTTTCTTTTGGATGAAAGCTGCTTGCAACCAAACACAGAATTCAAAGCACACAACCACCTAACTTATTTCTTGGAGTCAGTGATGGCAACAACATTTACCACAGGCCACTCAAAAACCCATAATCCCTCTGCATACTAAAACATGGATAGTCCCCTTGAAAGGAGTGCTGGGGGTTGGTAAACAAGGACATCAACCCAAAAATCTGCAAGTATTATAAGATGGAGGAGTAGCTGCTGACAGAGTAAACCAAAGCAACAACTATCCTTTAGTGGAAAAGAAAAATATACACATAAGTTTTACTGTGTTTAAAAAGAAGTTTCAACCTCTGCTTTTTTTTTTTTTAATAAAAAAAGAACAAAACAATTTAGTAGAATTTATACTTGGCTGGGAATTATTCACATGCATTTCTTGGCTGGGAATTATTCACATGCATTTCTTGGCTGGGAATTATTCACATGCATTCCCTTGGCTTTATTGACAGAAATTCACACATTCAACCCTTAGATCAGGATTCTGAAAAATGCTATTAGTATTATTATTAATAATAATAATAGCAGCTGCAGTTGGCCTAATGCAAAGAGCATCTCTGTTTTAACACCCAGCTGACATCTAATACACCCAGCAGGGTTTACTGTGGTGCTAATCTAACCCCCTGCACTGGGATAATTCCTGACAGGAACTCAATTTAGGCATTCCAGTAGCCCATTTCTCAGGGCCACACTTCTTTTTTTTCCTCCTTTTCTCTCTCTCTGATCTACCATAAAGTTGCTGCTCGTGGCATGGTGGAGCAGTGTTTTATTTCAAGTGAAGCCATCCAAAAACTAAAGCAAGCTGGAGCAGGAACCTCCAGCAAAACTAGCCCCAAAACACACCAAACCAGACTAGAATTAACCAGGTTGGAAGAGACCTTTGAGATCATCGAGTCCAACCTATCATCCAACACCATCTAATCAACTAAACCATCGCACCAAGCACCCCATTCAGCCTCCTCCCAAGCACCCCATTCAGCCTCCTCCCAAGCACCTCCAGTGACGGTGACTCCACCAAACCAAACCTAACTAAACCCAACAGAGTGCTTGGTTGACATCTTCAGTCACAAGTTATAGGCACTCAGAACAAATTCAGGAAGTTAAAATTCAAGGTCAGTTACACTGTGAATAAGCAGCAAAGAATTACAAAGAGAAGCAGAGGCCAGGGAGAAGAGAGGGAGCATTGTTCAGGTAAACGCCTGGGGGGTTGATTAGCCGCTTGCTCTCAGCAAGGTGGCAGTACCACCGGAGGAGAAGGAAGCCAATCCCAGGCTCCAATCTACATCAATCTCAACCACGCCTACTATTCCAGACTTAAACCAACAATCAGATTAGGGGCAGGCGGATAAAGAAGATTTAGGAAGAGCACATGTGATCCAACTCTGTAATCCCTTAGGCAGCTATCAAGAAATCCTCATTTGACTCGAGCCCTTCTTCCTCTGCCTTCCTGCAAACAGAACGTGCAGGGTGAGAAACATATGCACAGAATCTAGCAGCAGGAAGAGTTACACAACCATGCTACAGCTGGCTGAATCAATCCTTGACCATCCTAATGTTTATCTAAAGAAAGTATGCCACGTCTCTAGGAATTTGCATATCAAAAGATCAGTCTAAAGCACATAGAGTAAGTTAAAAGTTGCTAAATATTATGAGTTAGAAAGCTACAAATAAATAGCTACCAAAACCAAACTTTAAGATCATTAATATTAGGGATTTTTTTCTGGGGGGGGGAGAAGACTCAAACAAATTCACATCCTTATATAGTCCTGCTCTGAGGAAGGGCAAAACCAAGCTGCTGCCCTGCTCTCCAGCTGCATGGATTTTGCACCACTGCTGGTTCTGCAGCACAGACCTACTATTACTGCTTAAAATTTGACAATATCGCTCTAAAGGTAACTATAATATTATTTACCAGATATTATTTATTATCTATAACTATTAGATTGTTTACAGCAGATCTGGCTTGTGCTGAGGGCCTGGTTCCCACAGCTCTGTGTCTTTGTATACTCTCTCTCTGACTTGAGCAGAAAACAACACCACAGGGCAAGCAGCCCCCACCAATGGGGCTAGTGCATCTGGCCAGACCCTCAGGCTTCTCAGATACATTCACTTAACCTCAGTGAACAGCCATGCTAATATCAGGGTGATTTCTGCATACAGCCACTTATATCCTTAAGGACTTCTCAGCAGAAAACTCTCTCTCCAGAAATCCTTCACTGCAAACACCAAAGAATTGGTACACAGATCAAAATCTGCACAGGCCTAATGGGATGAGATACTCAGTGCTTGGTCACTTGCAATCATCATTCAGATCAAATTCTTGTCAGCCCTGTTTAAAATCCTCAGAATGGTACACACCAAGTAACACACAGGCAACCTCACCATGCCAGTATACAGAATGCTACAGGGCTTTACAAGATACTACCTGACAGCAACATTCCCAGTATTTCGTATGTGACAGAGGGAGATGATGACAAGAAAATGGATGAGAACATAGCAGATGAAGGGGCACCAGGAAGGTTCCTCACTCTCAAACACAGCAAAATTGTGATTGAAACAAACAAAAGTGTTACACTAGACAATAATTAGAACTTAGATACTAGTGAGAACAAGACTGAAATAAGTACTATAAATAACATTTTAAACTCACTGTTAAGTACTCAAGTTTTAAACACACAGAAACTGAGATTTGATACACACTCACTTGGCTATGATGATTTAGAACAACACTTCAGGCTTCCAGAGTTCTCCCATACAAGGGCCAGCCCTTTCATTTGCCATCCCACCCACCCACCCATCTCCCGAGGAGCACAACTTCCAGCTGCAAGCCCTGAAGATTGAGGCTCTGTTAGGATTAAGTTGTTACAGACTTTTGGGGGGTCTTTTTGTAGCCACACTGATAGGCAGCAAAGGTGACAAACTGAGGTCTTCCACCATGCCCTGCAGCCTGGCAGGGGTTGCAAGTTCATCCCTCTCCAGGCAGAGGGCAGCCCAGTGTCTGTAGAACGAGAGGTGAACAAAAGGGGACAAAAGACTGGGGCAAGCATTTTCGCGTGCTGTGCTTGACTTCCTCGACATGCTCTATCTATACAAGAGAGATTTGGCCTCCCTATGTAGTTATTTATTCTATAGGCATTTATTCTTATTAATCAATATAAATTGTTCGGGTTTTCCCTCCTTTCCCCTACCAGGCTTTTACATCCAGAATTTTCATTGAATTGCTTCAGTTTGGCAGTTAGTGATTCCTGTACACTTTAAAAGAATCCCACTGAAATATAGGTGCAGGAGGAGATCTTCAGACTATAACTCACAATTCTGGGACAATTCTTTAGTAATTCTTTTTACTCTATCTATTTATTTAACTACTTTTATTCAGGTTTCTATAGAGGAACAACCCTTATCTTGTGCAATCTTTATCTTGTACCTTTACAATCATTTTTGACACAGTAAACGTTTTCTCACAGCTTGTAGAGCTGGGGCCACCTGACTTTGTGCCTACCATGAAATAAGTATTTGCACAGACTGCAAGTCCATTGAAGGCACATTTGCATTAAAGATCATTTTAAGGAGTGCTCTGAAAAGAGAGGCAAGAGAGCAGGAAAAGAATGAAGTTTTCCCAGTCCAAGGCTAATGATGTTTGCTTAATCAGCCTAAAGCAAACCCATTATGCAAACAGCTATTTCTGTCTAGGGGGAAAAAAACAACATAAACCTTAAGTGTGATTGCCATAAAAAGATCTTCTTAACAAACAGAAGAAAGTGTTCACTGTTGCCCTTTCCAATGTGTGATTAGGAAAAACTTGCATTCTGAAGTTTAGGGTTTATTAGTTTAACCTTTTATTATTGCTGTTAGCTTCATTTAAACTTCAGAAAATTCAAATAATAGCAATCTCTATCAGAATTATGCTTTCAAGCCCATTTTTTCCCCCCTTGACATGAGCCAAATTTTACTGTTAGAAGGCTTCTAAAGCATGCTGCTTCCCATTTGCTTTCCTGTTCTCAGTGCAAACCCTCTAAAGATTCATTTGCTTTCATTGATCCAGTTCTTTCTAGGTATGTTCATATCTTTGCACAGTCCTTCGAACCCCTGGCACAGCACTGAACTGTTTAAAGCCAGCAGTGATTATCAGGCACTACCAAACAGATGAAGTATTAAATAGCACCTCAAGGCTACTTTAGGGCTCTAACTTTGCACAGAAACCTTGCAAAGCACACCCAACTTACTGGCACTTCTGAGCAAGTTCAAGCCACTGGGTGAAACAAATATTTGGCTTCCAGAAGTTAGTTTACAAGTGCTGAGGCTCCGTTTCTATACTTCAATATTCTTACTGAATATCAAAAATGACAAACAGCTTTACAGAAGCTCTTTCTGACCTGTGATTTAATTTCTAGTCCAACATGAACTGAATCAAACCAAACCATTCAAGAGCTGTAGGACAGCTAGCTGGTAGCCCATGCTTCCCCACCACCACGATAACATAACCAAAGCTTTCAAGTAGCATTTACCCACATGCAGCCATAGAAAATATTTAATTGAGGACTAGAGATTTGTTCTTGACTAAAATAAGGAATGATGGAGTACAGCCTGGCTGCACAACCAGGCCTGCCATTAGTCACTTTGCTCAAATTTCTTACTCACACGACTGTCACTGGAAAATCTGTGGCATCAGCTAAGGAGCAGCAGGCTGGGGTGGAGGGCAGCAGAGTGGGCAACAGCATCCTGAGCCTACACTGAGGGAAGGGTCAACCTGGTGGTGCTGGGCCAAGAACTTCACTCATGGAAGTTAAGGTGAAGGGCCTGGCAGCAGATGGGGATGAGTAATCAGCTAAAAGCAAGGCAGGTGTGGCCCTGTGTTTCCTACAGGCTCTGCTTACCTCCCTAGAACCCTCCAGGGAGGTGCTGGTGGCCCAGAAGATTCCTGCTGGTTAAGCGAGTGGCTGTGAGCAGCCACATATGGGGTAGAAGTAAATCAGAAACAACAGCAACAAAAACCCACTAAAAACAGGGAATTTACATGATTTGGGTGAACAAAGAATTTAAGATCTCAGCCATCAGGCATCTACTGAAGAATTTAATTTCAACCACATGAATAAGCCCTGCATGTTTGTGCAGGTTAGAGGCACCAGGTCCAAGTGATTACTTAAGGCATTTATTACACTTACCTTTAGCTCTGATTTTAGAGCACAAAAAAAGGCCCCAAAAAACCCAAACCTATGGGAAAATGTTTTGTACCAAACATCCAGTTAATCTAAGGAGACAAACAACAATGCTTTTAATAGAAGCTTTTCCTTTGGCTAGAAATTACCTGGCTCATTTTAACTTAGGTTAGGGGGGAAAAAAAAAGTAACTAAATGTTGGCTGAAATAATAATAGCCTTGAAAGTTATCTAAGTGGTGACACTTGTGCTTGTGTTTCCCCAAGTGCCTCTTGCCAGCCAGCCACAGGAAGTGTGTGTGTGTGTGTATTTGTCATCTGCAAGGAGCACTTCTGGACTGTTATTTCGAATATAGTTCATGACAAATGCCAGCTGAGGAATTCCAGTGAAGGGACATTTCTGTGCTAAAGAGACTCAGCATGTCTGGGGCAGAAAGTTTTATTTCCTTCTAATCAGGTGGCAGTCCTCTGAACTGCATCATGGGTGCAAGCTTTAATTTTAGGGAAGGCAGTGTGCACCCTCTCTTCTCCTGCCTTATGAAACTGCACAGACATCAAAGCAGTCCGCGGGTTTAATTAGACACTTAATTATATGTAAGGGTGGTAAGGTATGCATTCAGGAAATAAAAACATGATTCTTTTTTCCTCCCCCCCAAACCAGTTGAATGCCAATGAGCAGAGTGGCATTCACAGAGCTGTGGTGCACCGTGACATTCACAGAGCTGTGGTGCACCGTGCCTTTCACAGCACCATTCAAAAACGGTTTGGGGTTTGAGTTTTAGTGGCTTCTTTGGCTTGGGTTTTGGATTGGTTTGGTTTTTGCCCCCCACTAAAATAGGTTCTAGATATTTCTAGCTTGCAGGTCTGGCGCACTTAGCTCCTTTCATGGCTGAAACAGGGTCAGCATGCGCACACTCAAAGGGTGCTTTGTATGCCTGTGGCTTTAGAGCGCACACAGGAGCAGTAACTGACACAGAAATAGAAGTTTGGTCTTTTACTGAAAGCTGTACCTGTAACTGCCAGAGCTTTCCCTTTCCTCAAGCTTTGCTGCTCCATTTTTTCCTTGTCTTTATTGAAACAACCAACCAACCAAAAGCTACTTACACTTCCACAGCCAAGCAAGTGCAACTGTTTGCATAACTGTTCCTGGAAATGTGATGAAACTGACATATTCCAATGATTGGGCAGCTGGAATAATTCACTTTATTCTCTGCAGAGAAGAGTAAGTATACTCTACTCTTTTTGCCCAAACTGTAAAGATTATGAAACACCCAGTTTGCTCTTCCCCCTCCTCTGATTCATTCTGTCCTTCAGCAGGAAGGGAAGAACCCAAAGTGTTTAGAAACCTTTTCCTACATGTGCTAACATCCTCCGTAAAGCCAATTTCGTGATCTGTTTTCTGTATTGCTGTTTGTAACCTCCCTGCCTGTTTTTATTTCTTGCTACAAATTACTTTCAGGTGCAAGCTTCATTAACATGGTTTACACCCTCTTCTAGAGTAATTAATTATTATTAAATAAACCAGGCCTTTGTCATTTAAGGTCCTTCATGCCAGTCTTCAAAATAATGGCTGGGAATCATCCAGCTGCAAT
The DNA here is from genome assembly GCF_026170545.1 of Melanerpes formicivorus. Taxonomy (NCBI): domain Eukaryota; kingdom Metazoa; phylum Chordata; class Aves; order Piciformes; family Picidae; genus Melanerpes; species Melanerpes formicivorus. The sequence goes on along the minus strand of NW_027142381.1, from coordinate 4,458,841 downwards.
TATGCTTCTACCTACCTAAATTCTCTTTGTAGTTTTAATTAAAACACAGTATCCAGCATGATTTCACCTCCTATTTTAAGTTCTTGTACAGCACTGGTTAAGGAAGGAAAAAAACCACTGTCTCAATGAAGCAATGACTCCTTTTTGTGGGCTTAAATAGGTAGAATAAACCCCTTGGTTTACCCCAGCATGCAGCGACAGACTTCTGTAACCTCTGAGAGGGTCTTCAGAAAGAAGATATATTGGCCTTCAAAAAGAAGATATATTGTCTTCAAGGCACACACTGGGGAACTCAGAACAGGGTATGGCTGAGAATTGTTCTTGCCACAGTTAGCAAATGTTAGGGGAATGCAAGTCACAGAGAGATGAATGCCCTTGAACAATGACAAAGGAATTAGAGGCGTGATGCAAACACGGTGAGGATTGCCACAATAGCAGAGCAGCTGGCAAATGGCATGACAAATAAGAATCTGAGGAGAGGTACAGAAAATCTCTGGGATGATTGGGCATATTTATTAATAAATGAGACTGGAATGGTAGCTAAGGGGAGAGAAATGAAAAAGCATTGGCAGTGCAGTGTATTTTTGGCAGGCATGAAACACAAGGAAATTGGCTTTTGAATCATTTTTTCTTGTCAAGGTTCTCCTCAGGATCAAAAGTTTCTCACCCAGGCCAGGTAATTATACTTGAGCATCAAAATCAGAGAGACTGGAGTTATTAGTGCTGATTTTGCTATCTCTTCTGTTCAGGTATTCAGTGAAATCAGCATCTAGTCCTTTCAAGAATTGTGAGAAAATGGCTCTGATGCTTCCAGTTGTTCAGGTGACTCCGAGAGTAAATGTAATCAGGAGAGAACATCTAACCACAGACAACCTGTACAGGCAAACCCAGAAACTGTCCTCTGGTTTAGAAGAGCCTGCAAGAGAACTGATGTCAGCCCTTGGGTGTTATCTTCATTGCAGACTCCCCATGAGTGACACCTGAAACAATGATCGGGTTATGAACCTGTGCACAGCTCATCACCTTATTGCAGAACTCAGTGCAGGTATTTCATGCAGCTCCAAGTAATGGTCCAAAAGTTAAAGCCTGCTCTTACCACACTTCTTCTGCAAGCTCCAGTACACAGTAATTGCTCTGCTGGTTACTGCATTGCTAAAGCATCCCCAGTAATTCTGAGGAATCAAAATGGGTTGCAGCAGGTATGTTCAAACAAACACACCCTACCTCTTTTCCTCTGAGCTGCATGGAGATATTCCCAGGAATATTTGACTAAAATATCAAAACCATCAGATGGAATTACCCTAACACAGCTCCCTTTGGTCTGAGCAGATGTTTCACTTCCAGTCAGTATGGCAGAGCCAGCAGTTCCAGGTGTCACATTCATCTCCAACATGGATTCTCCACAGCACAGCTGGCAGAGGCTTCAGAAGCACAACCTGCTGCATAACTGTCACCAATGGAGCCCTGAAGTTCTGTTAATGTACTTTACATCTGGAGACTTTCCAAGCCCACCTGGGTGCACTCCTGTGCAGGCTACCTTAGGTGATCCTGCTTTGGCAGGGGGGTTGGACCTGATGATCTCTGGAGGTCCCTTCCAACTTCTAATGTACTGTGATCCTCTATTAGATCAGGTTGCCCAGAGTCCTGTCAAGCCTGACCTTGATTATCTCAAAGGATAGGGCCTCAGCTACCTCCCTGAGCAACCTGTTCCAGCGTCCTACTGTCCTCATGGTGAAGAACTTCCTAACATCCAACCTAAATCTACTCTTCTCTCATTTCAAACCACTGTCCCTCATCCTATCCCTGCAGGCCTTTGCAAACAATCCCTCTGCTGCCTTCTTGTAGGCTTCCTTCAGGTACTGGGAGGCTGCTATTTGGTGCCTCCTCTTCTCCAGGCTGAACAACCCCAGCTCCTCCAGCCTGTCCCTGTAGAAGAGATGTTCCACCATCCCCCCCAGTCATTTCCATGGCCCTCCTCTGGACCAGCTCCATCAGGTTCACAGATTGATGAAATGAGAATCAGGGAATCAGCATTTTTCATCTGCTAACAGAAATATTTAAATGAAAGAGACAATCACCCTCATTTCTAGGATCAATAATTTATTTAGTTTTGGTTTGTGGTTTGGTTTTTGTTGGGTTTGGGTTTTTCTTTTTTTACATTTTTGCAGTTTGTTACAGGAGAAGAACCACTTGCTAATGAAAGTGACATGGTTGGAACCGTTTTCCAAGGTAATGGAAAAAGTTAAGCATAGTCCCTAGGATGCACATTTACAACTAAGCTGCCAATATTAAACCATTTTGAGCAAGTGTACTCCCTCTTTAATCCTCGTATCAATTAATTTTACTGCTCTCCTCTTACAGGAAGACTAAATTGTAGCATCTAATTTTCCTTATCCTGAAGTCTCCCTCTTTGCTCTCACTACCGGCCTATCTGCAGGCAAGTCAAACAGGCTGGCTACTGGAGCCAAAGCCACAGAAGTGGAGCTGGTGCCAAGGTTCCTTTTTCTCTTGGCAGCCTCCTCAGTTTCCTACTGTCCCAAAAGGAAACAAAAGACTCTCAGTTTTCTGAAAACCAGATTCTCTGCATGACAGTGCATTGCATTGCCACTGAAGGGGCCACAGTGGATGTTCTTCTAGGAAACGAATCAGGTAGCGAACGAGATACAAAGAATTAGAAATGAACGCGATATAAATGTCTCTGACATTTCCCCAATGGTATCTTAACTAGAAGCCTACTCTCCTTCCACAAAAAATAGATTATTTTTTTCTTTTTTTTTTAATATAAATACATTTTAATACAGACAATCCTGATTCTATGCCCAAAAGAGAAGTCAATGTCACATTCAAACAGGTTTTCTCAGTGTAGCATTAAGACACAAGCAGACGTCACAGTAGGCATTAACACAGTGGTTCTAGGGAGGCAGTGAACTACAGCCCATGGACAGACAACACAAACACACCATGCCACCCGCTTAGCCAGCCTGTCCTGGCGTTTAGAGAACAGCAGAGCTGCAGCTTCAGGCCCAGAGCATCACACTCCTCAAGCAGATTTCCATGGGGAGAAGAAAAAAATGACAGGAAGTGGCGCTGAGGTTTTCGATCCGCTGAGACGTTTGTATCATCCCAGGGCATGCCCACACCAAGGGTATAGGAAGGAACTGCTAACAGAAGCCACCACCCATCTCAAACTCAAGAGAAAAAGCATTTACACTCCCCATGGCCTCAAAGCTCTTGGTTGTCACTAGCTGAAATTAACTCCATTCCTGTCTTGATCCCTCTCCCTCATTTTTGCCCAAAGAGAACATTTACCTCCCCAGTCAGCACATGTAACCCCTCTAGCTTTTGTGCAATACACACAGCTGGAGCTGCTCTCCCACACCCCCCCACAAGGGACAGAAATAATCTCTATAGTTTCATTCCTAACCAGATCTAATTAAAATTGAGCTGTTAGATTTTCTTTTCCAGGTCATGAATAATTAATAGAACATTTTTATAATACTTATTAAGTACAAGAGCTGGATATTAGCATTTTCTAACCTTAAATAGCCTCCAAATAATCTTTGCACAAGTAAGAGTTCCCTTTAATTTTTATCATGGAAATTGGAATTTCTGAGGTTTTTTATGGGTCAACATCAAGCACTACTACTCAATACATTTACACAGTCTGTGTGCTCAAAGTGAAGGACTTTGGGTCTTGGTGGCCTGTAATATTTCACACATGGCCACCACCACCTGGACATGCCACACAACAATACCTTGTGTGACACTCAACTGGAGGACAGAGGTGACCTGCTCAAAACCAAGATGGAGAAAGAGGGCATGAGCAAGAACCATAGAATTGTCAGGGTTGGAAGGGAACCAGGGGGGTTCCAACCCCCCTGCCATGGGCTGGGACACCTCACACTAGAGCAGGTTGCTCAGAGCCACATCCAGCCCAGCCTTAAAAACCTCCAGGGATGAGGCTTCTACCACCTCCCTAGGCAACCTGTTCCAGTCTCTCATCACCCTCATGGTGAAGAACTTCCTCCTAACATCCACTCTGAATCTACCCATTTCTAGTTTTTTTTTTCCATTCCCCCTGGTCCTAACCAACCCTCAACAACCTGAAGAGACTTTCTACAGCTTAAAAACACCCCAAATTCTTCTGAGTCAGGGCGAGTGGATTATCCAGTTACCGCATAAACATCAGAACATGAAGGCTATGTTCAGAAGAAGCAACGTTGGCTTTAGCCACTGATCTGAGAGCAAAGTTTCTAGAACTTAAACCATGCTCACATTTGATGTGTTCCTTTTCAAAATAAATTGTTCTCCTCCTGCCAATAAAGTCTGTGAGTTACTGGAGCACCAGCGTGGCAGTTACCCACTTCTCTTTCAGAAGCCTGACATTTAAAGGAACCCAAGGCTGAGAAAAACTGAAAGAATGTGTTGAGTTACCATTTCCTTGTCTCTCAGAAGAAAAAATTATGTCACTCTTAGCAGTCACAGAGACTTAGTTTCTTTTTTCCAAGATTAATTCCCTCTGTAAAGTACACATCTAATCCTGCCTTATGGCAGGAAACAGCTAGTCGTTATTAGCAGATAATCTGGGGTAGCTTTTAGATGTTTTCTTTTGCTTTCAGAAAGTCAGATCCCGAATTTCCAGACTGGCTCCTTACAACAGAGATGTAGTGCTAATTCAAATGCAGTTGAAAATGAGACCAAATGCAGTTGAAAATGAGACCAAATGCAGTTTAAAATGAGACCAAAGACAAAAACACAAGAGTGAAGTTGGTTTTTTTCCCCAGAGCCATTATTCACTGATGTTGGAGATGAATTTCCAAAGTAAACCAAATACAGATCAATATTAAAATACTAAATATTACCTAGTCAAGGAGACCAGCAAATTGTACAGCACTGAACTCAGGATCTCAGGTAGTGACAGGACTAGGGGGAATGGAATGAAGCTGGAGGTGGGGAGATTCAGGCTAGATGTGAGGAGGAGGTTCTTCACCATGAGAGTGGTGAAGCCCTGGAATGTGTTGTCAAGGGAGGTGGTCGAGGCCCCGTCCCTGGAGGTGTTTAAGCCCAGGCTGGATGAGGCTCTGGCCAGCCTGATCTAGTGTGGGATGTCCCTGCCCATGGCAGGGGGGTTGGAACTAGATGATCCGTGTGGTCCCTTCCAACCCTGAATGAAACTATGAAACTATGAAATTCTTCTGTGAATAATGCTGTTAAGATCTGATTTTCAACTGGTTTCTAATAAGCATTAGCTGTCAATTTAAGGGGGGAAAAAAATAATGTGGGTTTCATTTTATAACCGACCCAAGAGCTCTCAGCTCCTCCTGAGATTGGAATGTGCTGCCCAGGGAGGTGGTGGAGTCACCATCATTGGAGGTGTTTAGGAGGAGACTTGATAGGGTGCTTGGTTGCATGGTTTAGTTGATTAGGTGGTGTTGGATGATAGGTTGGATGCAATGATCTTGAAGATCTCTTCCAACCTGGCTTATTCCATTGTATTCTATTTTGAGATGAAAGCTGTTCAGTGCTGTACACTGCAAGGTCTTTACCATCAAATCTTGCACATGGCTTTAATGCAAACACGGACAGAAGTGGCACCAGAACAGCAGCTATTCTGCAAGAGGGTTTGGGGAAAACACTCTTCCAGTGCTGTTTACATGCAACAATGCAATGTTTCATCACCACACACAGCAGAAAAGGAACGGAACCTCTTCCTTGAGCATGTTTGTAAATACTGTGGATGTAGACGACCTTAAAGAAATGCAAACAATCTGTTCCCTGGTGAAACAGGCAACAGTGGTAACTGCTGCAGTGGAATAGAGAACAAAGCACCTTCCTTAACACTTCCCACAGAAAGCTGTGTCATTTGCCTTGGTTTAACTTGTTCAACTGTGGGGACTTGTAAATGAAACAAAAAACCCTACCATTCCCCAACACCAAAAAATAAAAGCTATAGCTAACATGGGTTGCAATGTATCTTATTGAAAACGTCTGATGTTTATTTCTGGTTTAAAGTATTCCTACTAATAGAAGACCTCAAATTCACCCAGGAAAACATCTCCTATATGCTTTAAACTAAGTTTTCTGTTAGCCTGAAATTACTGCCCACAGAGTGGTTAGCAGTATCCAGGAGACCCACACTGGAGAGCTCATTCTCTACAGTTAACCTCAACCCTACTGTAAAATGCAGTGTCAGAAAATCCATTTAACAACAGACTGTGCTGTGGGGAACAAGGGAAGTTTTCTCCAGGTCCTTTTTCAGAGGGGCATGTCTGCCCCTCAAGTGTCTGTTGATCACAGTAAGATTCTTATGGAATTACTTTTGAAGTCAAAAGGAGGTAGAATTCAAAACAAAACACATTCATGAGCATTTCAGATCGGCTGACAAGGACATGCTGGACAGAGAGGATCCTCAGCGTCATAACTCAAGAGCCTGCACCAAAGCACGAGGAGTGCTCATACCAGAGTATACCCAGATGTCATTTCTGTTTGAAACATACATCATTGTGAAATAGGTGGCTGGCAGTCTCAGGCAAGCACCATTGCTAGGAGGTCTTATGCACAGAAGTGATTATTATGGACAGCAATGGTTATTATGAACAGTAGGTGAGAGTTGGAAGGTACCCCCAAGAAACCTGCAAAGGGTGCTAGCCATAAATACCCTCTCTTCTGTCTTTAAATCATAGAATCCTGTGAACCTAACTACAAGAAGGGCATTGAGGTGCTGGAACACGTCCAGAGAAGAGCAACAAAGCTGGTGTAAGGTCTAAAGCACAAGTCTTGTGCAGAGCAGCTGAGGGAACTGGGGTTGTTTATCCTGGAGAAAAGGAGGGTGAAGGGAGACCTCATTGCTCTCTACAGCTCCCTGAAAGGAGGTTGTAGCAAGATGGGGGTTGGTCTCTTCTCCCAAATAAGAAGCGACAGGATGAGAGGAAATGGCCTCAAGTTGCACCAGGGGAGGTTTAGGTTGAACTTTAGGAAAAATTTCTTAGCCAACAGGATTATCAAGCCTTGGAACAGGCTGCCCAGGGCAATGATGGGAGCCTCCATCCCTGGGAGCGTTAAAAACCCATGCAGACGTGGTGCTGAAGGACGTGGCAGTGTTAGAAACAGGTCCTATTTTCTCCTTCAAAAGCTGGAACAAAATTCCTAAATACTTAAAATGTGCAAAATGTCACTGAGTATCCAGACAGCTCAACAGCTCTGATGGGAGAAAAAAATAAAAGGAAAAGAAAAAATAATAAAAGAGAGGGGGAATTACTTCAACTTTTTGAAACTGTTTTCACCTTTAGTAATTACTGTGCTCTAAAACTCAATGATCAGTAGCTCAAAACATCGTACAAATAACGAAGAAGAAATTCTTTGTTAAGTCCCAAGAAGATTTAAGTCAGCTGTAGGCTAATTGTATGATTTAATATGCTGGAGACAAAAGAAAATAATAAAATAGTGATAAACACAAGTCTCATTGTGACAAGAATGACTACAAGGTACTATTGTGTAAAAGCAGTGAACTTCACGTCCTTTCTTAGCTATCAATCTTAGGCAGGGGGGTAAAGCTCTGTGCTGTAACCTAAGCTCGTTGCATTGTCTTTAGAAAATGAAATCCTCCTCCAGCAGCACAGGAAGCCAAGCCTAGCACAAATGGTAGCACATTTAATAGTGAGCACAGCCCCAAGTGAGAGCACAATGTTGGGGGGGGCGGGGTGTGGATTTTCAACCCCCCCACAACCACCCACCCTGAGCCTAGGCAGAGGGTCACCTTTTGGAACCATTTGTAGTTCTGTTTGACTCGGGCTGTGACCTAGAAAGATGTTCAGCACGACTGACAATGGTTAGTTTACCAAAGTTATTACAATCACACCTATCTGAGGCTAACATACAATGTTCCACTTCAACTCACAGAATTAGACATGGAGACACCAAGTATTTATAGAAATATCTACAAACTGCAACTGCCTTTTGTTTTTCACTTTATTGTTTTGTTTTCTCAAAGTATCAGCAAGCTGACCTCTAGAGTAAGGGTTTCATGACAAGAAGCTGCCCCACCCAGCCCTCTCAGGATTTTGTTTTGCATACACTAGATTGCTCTTTTTTGATATTGCTACTTCTCTGTGCTTCTGTCTTCCTAAGAAGCACACTCTGAGAAACTTGGCCAAAATTGGTCTTCGGCTTCTAGCGGCGTCTGAAGAGAAAGCTTTAAGCTGAGCCTTGAAATCCTACATTATCAGGCTTACTGTTTCACCTCCATTAGTATCTGACATGTAAAGTTTTTAACAAGGGAAAAAAAACAATCCTTCCATTTCAGATGGAAAAGGAAAACTGGAAATTCTACGCTCTCCAGCTGCCCTAGAGAAATGAAAGCCTTGCTCTACAAAGCAGCGTCAAAGCCCTTATGTTAGGATTGAGCAGAGATTAAAGAGAGATGCAAAACACAGAGCATGAACAGGCTGGATGTTAGCTATGTTAAAATGTTAAATACAGCTAAAATCCCTCCACTTATCCTGATTATTCTGCAATCAGTTTGCAAATACTGAAATTAATGGAAAGTTCCTAGACCCTCAAAGCAACTTTGCCTTCATGTGAAATGTAAAAGGACAGTACCAGCTCTGTCCCTGAACCACTCACTGGTCTTCACTGAGAGTTTCAACGTTCCCAAGATTAAACAGAGCATGACATGGAAGGAACAAAACTACAGGATGAGACACTTGTTTAGAGAGCTAATCTAAAGATGAAACTTGCTTTTGTGAAATGTTAGGCTCGACACTTTCAGCTGGATGTACAAGTCAAATTGGCCATGCCTTTGAAGGATTCGCAGAGAGACACAAAGCAAGCTCTGCATTTGCATCCATCCACTCTGGGGGTTTCTCAGACTCTTCTCTCAGAAAGCAATCACGTCCTAAAAGATACTGGAGGGCAAGAACACTGATCCACAGAATTTGGGCAGAATGCTCAGGTCCCACAAGGCTATTTTCAGAGCAGATGCTTGAAGAACTTAGGGAAGTGGTATCCAAAGATCATTTAGCATCGTAGAACCGCTTAAAAGTTCTGAAGAACTGGGTCTGCTTCAGAGCTCAGCAAAGACAAGACTGACAAATTTAGTCATGAAACTCCTACTGTGGCCAGGAGTCCTTGGTTTGGTCCTTCTCCACTCAACATTGTAGGCAACGGAACTGAAGGTGTTGGTATCCCTGACGACTTCAATAGGAAGGGAAGGCCAGCGCAGGTTGGCTGTCCATCCTGTGTGCTTAAGGTCCTCCACTGTAGGAATAATCTGCCTTGTTGTGCATCACCAGCTTGTTGTCTACAAAGTAGAAACTGTCCGACTGTGTCTCGTAGGGGTGGAGGATCATCTCCCGAACTGCAGGGGTGAAAAAGGAAAACAATAATTGATCATTAGAATAACCTTTATTAGAATAAACCAAACCAGGTTGGAAGAGACCTTCAAGATCATCGTGTCCAACCCATCAACCAATCCAACCCACCCAAACAGCTAACCCATGGCACCAAGCACCCCATCAAGTCTCCTTCTGAACACCTTCAATGACGGTGACTCCACCACCTCCCCAGGCAGCACATTCCAATGGGCAATCACTCTTTCTGTATAGAACTTCTTCCTAACAGCCAACCTGAACCTCCCCTGGTGCAGCCTGAGACTGTGTCCTCTTGTTCTGGTACTGGGTGCCTGGGAGAAGAGACCATCATCCGCCTGTCTACAACCTCCCTTCAGGTAGTTGTAGAGAGTGATAAGGTCTCCCCTGAGCCTCCTCTTCTCCAGGCTAAGCAACCCCAGCTCCCTCAACCTCTCCTCATAGGGCTTGTGTTCCAAACCCCTCACCAACTTTGTTGCTCTTAAATGTCACAGAGAAGCCCCTGCTGGGGCAGCACTCTGCCCTGAGCTTCCGTTACCTTTAACAGCATTGCTCAGACAGCAGCAAACTCTGAAGAGGAAGAAAGCTAAAACAGGAACCTGCCCAAACCATTTGTTGACTCAAACATAATAAAGCAGAAAAGCATAAAAATAACACAAAGCACTCAAACATAATCCAGACAGAAGGCACCACACAAAGTGTAGGTGTAGTGCCCCACCTAAGCTCAAAACAGCAGCACATTAGAGTTTGGGGGCTGGCTTGGTTTGGTTTAAGAAAAAAGTCATAAACAAGTGAACTCCAGAGAAATTTGTTCTGGCATGACAGTGAGTGCAGAGCAGTGCAGCACTGCATGTTCCACAGCCTGCAGAATCAGTGCTGACATAGGTGATTAGGGGTCGTGGAGAATAGAAGATCACTCAGATTTAGTGCTCATGCTGCTGTGTCTTGGGAGAGAGGAGAGAAAATAAAAGTTATATCTGTACTAAAACTGAAAGCTTCCAGGCTATCAATAGAGCACATCAAACATTAAAATAGAACATAACATTTAAGTCATCCATTTACTCAATGGCTTTTAATCCTGGTGGGTTGGCGGGGGGGGGTGGGGGGGTGGGTTGTTTTATAACACAATTATCTTTTGCTCCCCAAGACCGCAGCTTCCCTTTTATGGGTTCAGGAAAAAAATAAAGCAATTGCTTAGTAGGTGACAAGAGACATGCTACTAGAAAATTAAATCTGTATTACCACAAACAGAAAACTTCCTGGAAGGATTCTACCCTCCCCAACTTTCTACAGACAGCGTTTAAGAAAGGGCTTTCTCAAAACCCTTTAGATTGACATCACCGTGTGGTAACCCCATAAGCAAAGAGAGAGCTTACTGAGATCCTCAGAGAGCTGGGGAAACTCATAGATGTGCTCACAAGTGTTTTTACTGCTGGGGATGCAGAACCCAAATTCAAAATCAAAACTCTTCAGCAACTGATCCCGGAAATAGTGCCTCTCGATCATGCGGAAGTTATTGATGGGCTTGTCCCCTACTGTGAATTCCACCCTGGAAAAGAAGGAGAAGACTGAAATGAGCTTTCTTCCTCAAACAAGATTTGCAGCCATTCCTGAAAGAGAGCTCGGCTGACAAAAGAAGGCACACCACGCCAAGCAATGGTACTGAGCAAGTTATCATTGCCTCTTTCTCCAAGCGTGCTACAGGGACGCAGCTTAGCATCACAACTCATAGATCATACCTTACTTTGATTCTTTTTACCTAAAAAGAAGAGACATGCAAGACAACTTTGCAACCTTCAACTCTTCACTGAAGGAAAGATCCTCCTGTATTGGATAAGCACTTCACTAGATCACTCACTGCACCTTCCTTGTCGTATGGGATTTTCACTCAAGTTCTTTTAATTCTTCTGGTGGGTAGTAAAACAAAGGCAGAACTACAGAAAGTGGTCCCTCTTCTACAGAAAGTGGTCCCTCTTCTACAGAAAGTGGTCCCTCAGTGGTCCCTCTTCTACAGAAAGTGGTCCCTCTTCTACAGAAAACAGTCCCTCTTCTGTTCCTTCTTTGTAAGTGGTAAAGAGGAACAAATTTCAACCATCACTGTATTCAAGTTTCTCTTACGTAAATAAAGGTTGGTATTAGCTACATACAACATAAGTAAGCCAGAAAGACACAGTTATTAGTTTGGCTCAAACCAAAAGTTGGGTATTTACCATTTTAACCAAATAGCAGCCAGGGAGGTGCTTATTGATGCTTCAACTTCTCTTCCAAAACCAAATGATCCACACCTCTAAACCTGGCAGGAAGCAGCACCATGCAGCCTTGCTCTGCATGTGTTCTCTGACAAGGAATTTTCATTCTTTTGCATCATAACCAAATGTTGAATTTTAATCAAGCTCTCCAAAATACCTTTTTTTTTTCTCCCCTCCTTCTTCTTTTTTCTTTTAAACAAAGCCACTGTCCATCAGTTTTTGGGAAGGACACACTTACTGCTGAAGGGCTCTATCAAACTGCACTCCAAACTAACGATTTCTATCCACCTGAAACAAAGAGGTTTGTGATGGAAACTACAGCTGCTGCTCCATTATACTATTATGGACTTAACGACATCATAGCAACAGGCATAAAGCTCTTGATTAGATCTACTAATTTAAACTTCAGACAATGTAAAGGAAAACAAAGGTAACAAAGAATCTGACACAACACGACCCAATATCCTGCTAAAATCTCCAGTGAGGACAAAGCAGCCCACCAGCCTGCTCTTTGGAGGGCAAGAAGAGAAAACACAAGCTGAAAATTGCACCTCCTGATGCATGTTGTTTAACTGCAGAGAAATCTGAAGTTAGGAGCAATAATCAGTTAACAGTAATAATGTAGTTAGTAGTAATTACTATTAACTTTGACTAAAGAAACAATACATTCTGTCACCTGCATTCCAGTAGCAATACCTTTGGCCTAAAGTTTTACAGGAAGATACTTTAGGTGTCACGTTTTGGTGTGGTTTACCAGAGATAGACAAGTCAAAGTCCATTCTGGTGCATAAAGTGCCAAACATGACTTCACCAGCTCACACACATCTATGGATTGATGTTTTCTGGGGGGAATGCAATGTGGAAAGCTGCAGAGAAATCTTCCAAAGCTGGTAGAGCCTCTCACAAACAAACTATAATGTGCAGAAAATAGCTGGGATACCTGGATATTCTGTACACCTTATTTCGTCCCTTTTAGCATTAATCTCTTCAGCTCCATCCCTATTCCTGAGGTAAATAAACAAGATGAAGGGATGGAGAAAGTAAAGCATCCAGCAAAGATGTTTGGTGATCCTCAGAACAGCAAAATATTCTAAGTCAACTTCCTGACAGGATCAGCAAGCAAAAGACATTGTTTTAATAAGATTTCAGTTGTTTCCTGTGCTAGGAAAAGTAGCCCAGGAGCAGCCTCTACTTACGTGGCTCCCACTTGCCGGAGTCTAAGAAAAGCTGGAGTAAACTGGTAACGTACAAACCGCCCGGCGTTGGGGTCAATGTCCTTCTTGTCATTGTGTTCACGTTCTGGAAAAGTGCAAAGCACAAAGCAAGGTCCTGTCACAGCCATCTGAGAAACAGAAACCCTGTGGAAATACTTGCAGCTGTACAGTATGGAGGCTGAGAAGCCAGGAAAGCATTCTGAGAACACCTCGAGATGTGCTTACTCTCTTCCTAGACTCTCTAAGGCATTCACTGCTGGTCACTCAGAGACAGAGTACTGCAAGATGGCAGTACTCTGCCACCTGTGGTTTGATACACTCCCCATCTTCTGAGGTGACTTACTGCTCACACCTCTGATTCAGGATGGCAGCATGACTCTGAACAAGCCATTTCGCCCAGCATGTTTGAGCTGCTAGCAATAGGCTACAGAAAACTTCCTCTCACCTGCAGTGAGGTGGGGAAGATTTATCTGCTTGATCAGGAGGAGAACAGTTGCCCTGGGTTTTTATTAGCACTGGCAACAGGTAACACTTGATGGTTACATGTGAAGAGCTCCAAAACAGCAAATGTTTCAGTTTGCCCAATTTGCACAACTGTCAAAGTCTCTCCTTTTAGGAAATCCAATTCTCCTGACTCCTGAGTGAAAGATGTTAGACTAACAGTTCAAGTATGTATGGGGGGACTCCTAGCTGATGAACAGCCAAGGAACAAACACACAGTGATCTCCTCCTCCTCTGCTTCTGTTTACAACATCCATCTGTCCTTTCTCGTCGCAGATGGCAGTCGTAAGAACACAGCAGTAAGGAGTTCTGTTCCCTGTCCTGCTACAGAGGACACCTGAACATTCTTTCTGCTGGGCCTCCAGCCCTCTTGCAGTTGACAGCATCTGCAACTGGGGGGAAATGTATTGAATGAAAGGAGTGGGGAAGGCAAAAGCAAGCAGATGCAGGCATTTGTTTGTTCATGACCAGAGCATTTTGTGTGTGCACTCACCTGAAGCTGCTGGTTTGGTGATTTCAAACAAGACTGTGCCAGATTCCATGTCCCGGATTTTGAACCTGGTGAAGTCTATCTTGTAAACATTTTCCTCTGGAGTGCACAAATAATCTGCAGAGGAAAGCAAACTTGAATGAAAGCTGCCCAGAATTACCAGGAATTTTGAGCTATCCTTTGGAGGCCATGAGCAGCAGTAAAAGCAGCCCAAATGCATCTCCACTGGGTTTGATCCAAAACTGCTATCTATGAAGACAGCCTCGGTTCTGAATGCTTACGGCACCCTGCTTGGGCAGGACAGGGAAAAGACTTCTCTCCCCCAGCACTGGGAGGTCATCACCTTTTCCCAACCCTGTGCCAGCATCTTCTGCAGCCATTTCCCTTCAGGGTATTGAGAATAGTCAGCACCTCCACCAAATCCTGCCCTTTTCAGTGTAAGAGGCTTTGCCTGTTTTAAAAACTGCCCTCTGGCAGAACGCGAATGCTAAGCAGCTTTGGGAGCACTAAGCCAACTGCACGTAACTGGAACAGGAGTGTCCTCCCTGTGCCACCTCCCCTGTCTCCAGCTCTCCAACAAAGGATGGCCTCTTCCCAACACTGATGATTGTCCCATACAAGGATTGTTTGCTTGTTTTTAACTCAGTGCTGAAGATGGTGTTGAAGCCTTTCCCTGTGTTAGGAAACCAGTCTGGGAAGAGAGCCTTTCCCTGCTCCCACCAGAGTTGGCATCTTTGGGGAAAAGTGACTGTTTCAGCCTTGCTGTGCCCTCAGACAGCTTCCTGCCTTGGGCACCAAGCTCCTCTCTGGGAAAGGGCAATGGCACTTCACTTGACTGCACACACAAGCATGGATTGAGAGCAGCTCCAGTAACTTACTTTATGCTGACAAACCTAACTAAATGGTGTATGAGTGCATGCTGGGCTAGCTTTTGAACTGTGCATGGTGTAGGAGACTTGTTTTGGAGGCTCTGTGGAGAAAGTAGTATTTTAACATTCTAATTCTAAGCCCTTTCTCAGCTGCTAATTCCTGTCATTAGGCTGAACTAATAATTTATTGCTGTCTGCTTTCCTGTTTCTAAAATTCAAATGCATCCATCCACCTAAGGCTTATTCACTGACTATGAAAACAAGTTACTGTGTACTCCAAGACCACACCTGCCCATTAAAACCCCTACTCCAGTACCAGTATAACAGCTCTGGTACCTACATATAGCTGGGGGTTATGGCTCATGGGCAGTGGTTTGCACATCCCATAGTTAAGGAGTTAATAAAAGATTGCTGTGGTGTAGTTAGAGAACATCCCAAACACCATGCATTGCAACTACCAGACAGCAAGACCCTCGTGCTGGAGTCTGTAATGACAGAGGAGGACAACAAAGCTGGTGAATAGTCTAGAGCACAAGTCTGAGGAGCAGCAGAAGGAACTGGGATTGTTTAACCTGGAGAAAAGGAGGCTGAGGGGAGACCTTCTTGCTCTCTACAACTACCTGAAGGGAGGTTGTAGTGAGGTGAGGGTTAGTCTCCCAAGTAACTAGCGATAGAGCAAGAGGAAACAGCCTCAAGTTGCACCAGGGGAGATTTAGGTTGGATATTGGGGAAAAAATTACTGGATGGTGAGGCATTGAAACAGGCTGCCCAGGGAGGAGGTGGAAGTCACCATCCCTGGAAGTGTTCAAAAAGTGTTTAGACATGGCACAGGAAGGCTGGGGAGGGACTTCTCAGGATGTCAGGTAGTGATAGGACTAGGGGGAATGGAATGAAGCTGGAGGTGGGGAGATTCAGGCTGGATGTGAGGAGGAAGTTCTTCACCATGAGAGTGGTGAAGCCCTGCAATGGGCTGTCCAGGGAGGTGGTCGAGGCCCCGTCCCTGGAGGTGTTTAAGCCCAGGCTGGATGAGGCTCTGGCCAGGCTGATCTAGTGTGAGGTGTCCCTGCCCATGGCAGGGGGGCTGGAACTAGACGATCCTTGTGGTTCCTTCCAACCCTGACTGATACTATGATACTATGCTTTAGTGGGCATGGTGGTGTTAGGTTGAGGGTTGGACTTCATGATCTTAGAGGTCTTTTCCAACCTTAATGATTCTGTGATTGTATTCTATGAAATCAGGTGTTTCTATAGCAAGAGACAAAGCTGGCTGGAGTCAGCAATGTGGAAGGTTGCTGCTAGGTGCAGCTGAGCACAAACTAGACACCTGCACTGACCTAGAAGTCCTTTACTCTTTGCAAATCTCCTTAACGTGGAGAAGTGTCCAAATGTTCAATGTGTTAAACATGCTCTCTGTAGGGTTCTGCTGCTCTCCATCACCACCACCGTATGGTGAATGCTCAAAGGAATGGGCTTTAAGAGAGAGGACCATGTTCAAAGCATCTCTGGCACTCAGCAGAGAGGTTTCCCTTCCCTACCCACACAGCACAAAGCAAAAACACCACCAGTACCCACATTAACAGCAAGAACAAGACAAAAGCTCAACCTTTTTACTACCATAAAAAATAGCCTAAAAACTGCACAAAATCTTCTTTTCTGTCTCTAGCAGTAGCCAAGGAGATGAGACAGAAAATTAAACCAAGCCCTGGCCTTAAGCCTCACCATTTAGTAATTCTCAGGTACATGTCCTACAATTACACAATGATTTTAGGTTCTAGCACAACAGCCAGTCCAAATTCTTAACCCATCCCACAAGTTCCTGGCTCCAAGCAGCCCCATGCAAAACAGACTGACAAAAGCAGGAGCAGCTTCCCACAGCTCCAGCTTCTCCTTCCTCAGCCCGTGGCTGTGCTTGGACCCTTCACACCCTGCTCTCCACGAAGGCAAGAGGCCGTACCAGCACAGCCTGGTGGTCGCCTGGGAGCTGGGGACACCTTCCCCAGAGCACGCAGGCAAAGTCTGAAGCCGGGTTTCTCTGCAAGTTAATTATTAAGTGTTTTTCCTCCTGCAGAATTCCTGCCCATGCAGCACCATGGCAACAGCTTTATCCCCCTCCTTGGCAGCAGCGTTGCTGCAGTAACGGTGTCCATGACTCATCTGGAGGAGAAGAGAGCCAAGCAGAGCCACCAAAGAGGAGTAAACCCCAGGCAGAATCCCCATCAGGCTCATTGAGATTTTTCACCTCTGCACTATATTTTCCAACTCTTTTCGGACCGAAAATATTTTCAATCTTTTTTGAATTAAAAGGGGGAGGAAAAAAACATCATTGAAACCCAAAAAATGCCAGTAGCTAAGTGGATGACATCTGGGAAGATTAGCTGCCAGAGCACTGCTGCAATCAAGTGGTTTTTCTTCCTCTGGCAGTGCCCAGTCTCCTAGCAGGAAAAAGAAAGGAGGCACACATATTCCTCTCAGCCTGCATCACATTTGCTTGCTGCAATTCCTGTTCAAAAATCAATCAAAGCAGCCACATGCTGGGTTTTTTTTCCCCCCCCCATACATAACAGAAGCCTGCAGCTACGCTGGCAGGTCTTATTGGGAATGGGCTGCTTGCAATTGGCAGAGACTTGTGTGCTTAGCTGAGCACTGTCAGGTTTGCTAATCTCATCCTAGACACACTTATTTTTAAATGACTGAAGGGCCCAGTTGCCCACACGGCCGTGACGCACTCAAATGTATCATCTGCTTTCGTTAGCCCAAGTCACCACCACCACCATTTGGGGAAGGGAGGCAGCGTTCACGTCCACTTCAGTTACAGGATCACAGGCTGACAGGATACTAGGGGTTGGAAGGGACCTCTGAAGATCATCAAGTCCACCCCCCCCTGTCAGAGCAGGACCATAGAATCCAGCACAGGTTGCACAGGAACACATCTAGAGGGGTCTTGAAAGTCTCCAGAGAAGGAGGCTCCACAACCTCTCTGGGCAGCCTGCTCCAGTGCTCTGTAACTCTCACAGTGAAGAAGTTCCTCCTTGTGTTATATCCATTGCCCTTTGTCCTATCCCAGGGTGCAAGTGAGCAGAGCCTGTCCCCTTCCTCCTGACCCCCAGCTCTCAGATATTTATAAACATTTGTTAAACCCCCTCTCAATCTTCTCTTCTCCAGACTAAAAAGCCCCAAGGCTCTCAGCCTCTCCTCACAAGGCAGAGCTCCAGTCCCTTCATCATCCTTGTAGCCCTCCCTTGGCCTTACTCCAGCAGATCTCTGTCCTTCCTGAACTGGGAAGCCCAGAACTGGATGCTGTATTCCAGGTGAGGTCTCACCAGGGCAGAGTAGAGGGGGAGAAGAACCTCCCTCAATCTGCTGGAAGACATAAGACAGCTCAAGCCTCTGTTGGGTGAAGTGGCTCATTAGAAGAAAGGTAGGCTTGGTCTCTCAGGATAAAAAGTCTTCTCATTTGCTCAGCTTCCCCTGAAGCAGGTTGCTGTCGTTTCCCTGTTAATAACCAAATAATAGTGATCAGAACTCCTCTGATTCAGGGCTGGCAGAGAGCACACTCTGAGCAAGGGATGGACACATCAGCACTGCCTTGGGAAACCCACAGATGGGCTTTTGGCCAGAAGTATCTACATTAAACAGAGCACAAACAATTCACAGGAAAGAAGCATTTCCTACTCCTTCCAAAGCCCAGAGAATTGCCCTATCCCAGACCACCATGCCCAAACTCCTCCCAGCAAGAGCTCAACTACCGGGTTGAATCTGTTCTCAAAGCAAAAAGCCAACTCCTGCAACTTGCCCAGACCTGGTGTTGGCAGCTACTGCTCACTCACAATTTTCCTTCCGGTGCCTCTGCAGCTTCCTTCCCTGCATCATGTCCAAAGATCTGCAGCTCGCCACTACTAGAGACATTTACTTTCTTTTTCATGGTTTTGAAGAGTCTAGAAGCACAACTCGCAACACTGTGGTGCTGTCAGGAAGCAGCAGAGGTGATGGACTTCCTGAGTCAGCCACAATGGAGTCCTTCATGAATTGGCCTATTGCCTCTGTATGAAAAAGCAATTAAAAAAGAAACCCAAAGAGCAATCTGTGGCAAGGCACTCAGGAAGAGGCCTCTAGTGTTGTTACCAGGAACTGTGGATGCTCATTCCCCATTTACAGTTCTGAGGTGGTACCTCCGCTGTCCAATCCAGAGAAGAACCAGTTCTCACTCAGGTAACTTTCTTCCCCTCCCTAGAACAACCAAGATTGCAAAAGAAACCAGCAAAACAGCTCAGACAATGCCAGCAAGCACTGCCTATTCTCCTGTGAGCAATGGTACACTGTGAACCCAGGTGCATGTTTCCAGCCATGTATTTTAGCAAGCTGGCATTACAGAGGAGCACAAAAGGTGAGGGCTAGTACATTGCTGGATAGCACAAGAAGAAAGCTAATGAAGGCACTTTCTCCTCCTGCCCTCTTCCTGTTGTTTCAGCTATCCAAAGGATGAGATTAGGTGTTTGATCCTCATCACAGGAAGCTAGAAGTCGATCCTGTATTTTCACGTTTCCTTTGCAACCACTCCACCAAGCACTTCTTCCTGTGCTCCTATCAAGAGCCTCTCTCCTTCTCTGCAAGCAGGAGAAAGCACGTGGCCCCTCTCACAGACTCTACAGATATTTCCATGGTGCTTATCAGAGCATCTAAACTCAGATTGGGCAGCTCCTATTTTAAGGCTTTAATAGTCTGCAGAGGAAAGCAAAGTGTATCTGAGGCAAGAAAACACCCAAATCTGGGTAGGAAAATGAGCATCAGTCAGGAGGATGCTGTACAAGAAACTGATGCAGCAGCAGTGGTTTGTAACAGGGACATCTCTCCTTAACAGAGGCAATAATCTGGGGAGTGAGAAGGCTGCTGGAGCTATGCAGGCCTATTTCTAAACACGCATTAGCCAGCAAGGTCAGAAGCTATTTTGAAGACAACTCCCAAGACATAAGCCAGGTACAACACTAAGACAACTGCAGAGGAATTGCTAGGAACTGGAGATTAGGAGATTATCAGATTGAAGAGTCTCAGGAGGAAGCAAGCAAAAATAGCATGAACCCCTGAAGATCCATAGTGCTGACGCAGGACAGAGTACAAGACCTGGAGGGGAAGGCAGGGCAGGGTTCAGGTATTGATATGCCTGCTTAGACAGACGGGGTCCAATTAAAGAACTAAACCATTTCCCCTGCCCTTTAACTTAGCAGTTCAAGTTGTGTAAAGAAAAGAGCAGAGAAACAAGCTAAGCCAGCCAGGACATGCTCCATTTCTAAAGCCATGGGTTGGATAAGCAAAGCCAGTGGAGACCAATGGGTAGGGGGACACCTGCAGCCCTCAGCACAGTGGCAGGGTACTGGCCCTTCACTACAAAAAGGACATTGAGTTGCTGGAGCACATCCAGAGAAGCACAATGAAGCTGGTGAAGGGTCTATAGAGCAAGTCTTCTGAGGAGCAGCTGAGGGAACCAGGGTTGCTTAGTCTGGTGAAGAGAAGTCTGAGGAGAGACCTTCTTGCTCACTATAACTTCCTGAAAAGAGAGTATAGTGAGGTGAGGGTCAGTCTCTTCTCCCTAGTATGTAGTGATAGAACAAGAAGAAATGGCCTGAAATTGTAACTGGAGAGGTTTAAGTTGGATATTTGGGAAAAAATTCTCTACTGAACAGGTGGTCAGGGATTGGAACAGGCTGCCCAGGGAAGCGGTGGAGTCAGCATCCCTGGAGGTGTTCAAAAACGATTGAATATGGCGCTTCAGGACATAGTTTCATGGCCACAGTGGCATTAGGTCGATGGTTGGACGCAATGATCATAGAGGTCTTTTCCAACAAAAACAATTCCATGATTCTACTGAGAATGTCCTGTCCTAGAGGAAAGACCTCACACCAGGAGGATCTGATGAGAGCTCTTCTGCAGCGTCATATTCAGTGATCACCACTGTGAATGAAGCAGAGGCATGCAGCCTAGCAGTCACCGAGCTGGGGCAGACACAAAGGTGCCCATAGCCTGTACAACATGTGCCCACCTGGCAGTCTGCCTTGCCACACTGCACACCAAGTCCCATCACACAGCTCACCAGGTTCTGCTTTTTGGGGCAGCCTGCTTGTCTTTAATATTGTGTTAGCTAGAGCTTTCCAGACTTCCCTCTCTCACAATTCATTTGATCACAGCCCTCCAGGCCTTGTTAAGGAAGGATGGAGCTGCTCTTCCCTCATCCCTAAGGCATCCAAACACTCTTTCCCGCCCCCCTTGTTCATGCTGTTTGCACTCTTAAGTCTGAAACTATGTGCACAACATGAACCAAGTCAGTTGCCTTTGCTCTTACACAGGACTAAGCCAAAGCAATCAGGCTCTGGCCAAATCCCCAGGCTGACTCCTCCAGCTTTCTTCTTACCTTTGCCATTTCCATCAGGAACAGCAGAAGGAGGAACCCCCCCAGCTGCCAGACCAACACTCTGAGCTACACACACACCATGTGTGCTGCCCTAGAAATGTGAACAGCCCATATTGTACTGTGAGACCACTAAAAAACAAACCCTTCATCTACAAACACTATGAGCTGTGCTTTCTCACAAAGCCTTGAGAAGGTTCATAATGTGCATGGTGAGGAAAACATGGTGAGAGCAGCTTGACACAGCTCCGCAGCAAGATCTCTGCATATCCGCACACCACAGCCCTGGACAACTCTAAACAGTGACTCCTTAACCTCCTCATAAACACCCCCAGCTAATCAGAGCTCCTAATACAAGACATTTTCCCAACTGCTTGAGGAAGGAAAGGACAGTCATGGTCCAGGAGTGGCTTGGAAGGTTGATTTGGGCACTACAGGGAACCTGGTATGAAAGTCATCCAGGAAGGGTCTGTCCTGATCGACCCATTGAGGCAGCCCTCTGCCAAGCTGGCCTTTAGATAAAGCTGCTAAAAGAAGTCTCAGAAATCCTCAATGACAGCTTGGGGAAGAGATTAGTTTCAGAAATGATTAAGTCTGTGCTCCTTATTTCTAGGTTTTGTTTTGTAATTGTCTCCAAGTATGTAATCGATTGTTTAACCCTTTGGGTTTGCCAAGATAAAATCAGCTTTAGAATAAACCTCACTGATAGCAGCTTTGATTTAGTAGTCCAGACAAACTGTACAGGCACCTGGAGCTACAGCAGGCAGGCTAGTCTTAGAAGCTGAAGCTTGCCTTTCATTCCATATCTGTTGGAAGCCTGGCACCGCTGCACATGGCAAGAGGGGTGGCGTTACAGGGGGTGCAGCATCATCTTTCTGCTGAGCACTGATGAGTCTAACCCCAAAGAGGGAGGAAAAGAATAAAGCTGTGCTTGAATTAACCTTGCCCTGCAGCTAACGTGGGGGTCATGCAGCATGAGCCAGCAAAGCTGTGAGATGCAGCATGGTCAAAGACAGGAGGGACAGTGCCTGGGGACAAAAGGCCTCAGGTCCTCAGATGGCTCCAAAAGGCAGGACATGGCATTCACAGACACCAACACCCCAATAACTGCAGATGGACTCCTCCAATCCTCTGGCTGCTTGAGTAATTAATTGCAATTTGAACTGAGCTCTGCCCCACTCCTTTGCTAATCCAAAGTTAATCATGTCCTAAGGTTTTTCCTCTTTTTTGTAACTGCACTCATGTGAGCAAGTGACAAATCTTGCTAATTGCAATGAAAATGGTTCATGCACCTTACACCAAATGCAGCTGGAGCCCAGCCAAAAGGCCCAGACAGAGGTACTTAAAAGTCATAGAGATGTGGTGTTGAGTAACATGATTTAGCATCAGACTTAGTAGAGTTGGATAATGGCTGGACTCGATGATCTTAAAGATCTTTTCCAACCAAACAATTCCATGATATTCCAGGACAGCACCCCAGATCCATCAGACTGGATCCCAGTGCCCAAAAATATTATGGCCCTAGAGCTGCTAGAGAATTTCACATTGAAAGGACACAGCAAATGCAGGACAGTTTGCACAACTCACACTTTAAGCTTATTAGAAGCACATTAAAAGCAGAGCCCAGCTGGCTCTCCTGGCTGGTTACAGACAGGGTTTCTCTAGGTTAGCACTAAGTGTGCTTTTGCCACAGAGCCACATCCTGTATCTCCACCCTCCCAGCCTGAGCTGTTTCACATTTGCTCATTTATCAGCTGTACCTGTTGAAAGAGCAAAGCCCAGCTGTGCTTCCTGATGCAAAAGCAAGGGTTTTTTCCTAGCCCCCAGTGCCAGAGCGGGGCTAAGAGCCTGCTTGCATGCTGCCTGCTCAACAGGGAGCAACCACAAGCAGCAGTTTGGTTCCAAAGGCAAGCAGGTTTGCCCAGTGTATCAGGAAGCATCGAGGAGTTCCACCGCAGGCAGAGCAAGCATAAAATGACAAGATCCAAAAGTTCCAAAAGAGCATCTGCAGGATCAGCACACCTCAGGCAAATGCAGGGCAGCAAGGTGTGACACAGTGCCCTGATACCACAGGCAGCTGTGCCAAGGAGTCCCTTCTGTAACTGGATCCATACTGGACTCCATCAAGTAGCCAGGATTCTACCTCTTCCTACACAAGCAGAAACACACAGGCTACTCAAGGTGTAAGCAATTCTCAAACACACATTCCTGCAGTACCAAGCTCTCTTCTAACATGGTTCATCCTGGGCTTTGTCTGCTGAAGCAACATTAAAATGTGCCTAGGTCTCTGATCAGCTCACAGCTTAATAGCAATCTCTCAACAGTGTGAGCTACCATGTTACTGGCCCATGAGTTTGGATAAAGGTAGATCATGCTCCATCTGGAACAACAAAGGACATCCAGGCCAGGAAGACCTTTCTGCTGCAACCCTGCTACCAACTCACCCTGTAGCTTCAAACCATCTGGAGCACCAAAACTTCAGGCATCAAAAGACAGAACTGCTGAAGCAAGGCATCGTGTCTGCCCCAACTCAGCATCTTCAAGGGAAAGGTTGGGGCTGGGGCCGAACTTCTCTCCCACAGCCTGGTCCTTCCCCCTCCCTGCAGCACCCTCTGCTCAGATCAGACAACTGGAACACTTTCACAGTGGTATTTTTGGCAATCTGTTTTTAGGAGCTTGCTGTGGCACGTGGAAATGAGAAAAGGCCACAGAATGTCCCAAATAATCATTAGATGTTGAGGATCAGAAAAATATTCCTGTATCTTTCCTCTCTGTGCTAAACTCACCAGCTGCAAAACCAAGCTTGATAAGGAGTGCTGCAACACATTCCTTGGTCATAAAATACAATATGCCCAATGTGGATGTATTGCATACCTGTATCCCTAAACACACACTGAGGATTTCAGGTGCAGAGCACATTTGCTAGCTCCCACATAGCCAGCAGGACATGCAAGCAGTTCCCAAGTGCAGACATTACCCACAGCTCATCACAGGACCAGATTCTTGTTTGGCCTGACCCATCCACACCTCCTGTGCTATCCTCATACCAGCAAGTCTCATAGCAGAAGAGCAAAGCATTTTCATGCATTTCACATCTTCCCTGTGCTCCAGAGCACACTGCCCCATGGTTGGAAGAAGCAGGTGACAACCAGCTGTCCCAGCCTGGCCCTGAAGCCAGGGTGACCAGCTCAGCCTTCCCTGTGCCTTGGGAATGCAGGTGGCTACCAAGAGCCATGCACCATCCACAGGTCTGCATGCCCTGGGAGCAAGGGTGGCCAGGTGCCTGCAGCCCCTCCAGACAGCACTGCCACAGGCAGGGACACACAGGCTACCGTGCAGCACGTACATGAAGCGTTTCATGGAGCCATCGCTTGGATTCACCATCTAACTGCTGCTCCTCAAGCCTCCTGGCAGCACACTTCGGTGCCTGCTGCACAGCTCTCCTTGCTACGGGCAGATTTCTGGGCCTGGGCAGCGAATCACTCTGATGCAGCCTAGCAGAGCATCTCTGCTTGGAAAAGGGGACCCAAGGACACCCCAGCCACAGCAGCCCCTCTGCCAGAGAGGAGCCTGCATAACCCCTTCCTGAGGACAAACACCCAGTCCCCCCAGGGCTCTCCTCCCAGCCTGCTCACCACGCAGAAGCCCAGAGGGCTGCCAGCGCACACCGACGCTCACAGCCGCATCCTTCCTCTCCAGGGCTCGTCACGCCGCACAGCCCCAGCCTGTGACACAAACCCTGCTCCAACGCCACATTGCAGAGCGCTCTGAGGCGAAGAGGAGCACGTCTGGACACCCAGGCCAGCACCCTCCTCCTTCTTCCCACCCCCCTCAGAAGTCTTCTTCCCTTGCTCAACCTGCTGCCTGCAGAGAGATGACCCAAAGGACCCAGGACATATAAAAAGGCTTTTTTTGGTGGGCAGCAGGGCAGACAACCCTTGGGCATTGCCGGCATATACCCTGTCCCAACCTGGCATGCTACAACCCCGACAGGTCCAAGACATCTGTCTAGCCCCAGATGAGCTGCTCTGCCGAGCACAACAGACCTTCCAGCTGCATGCTCCCGCACCTGATGTCCCCTGAGGATGCTCAGCAGTGCAATATTTAGGAAGGCGAAATTGCAGGGAGGGTTTTCAGGATGGGGCTGCAGTGAAGCCCTCCTAAAGTTGCTGGCCACAGATCCAGCCTAGCCCCCAGCCCCACGGCTATAGGGTCAGTTTAGCTCAGCCCTGCACACAGGGGCACAGACACAGGAGGGTGGCATCCTGCCGGGAGCGGGGGGGGGTGGTGGGGGACTGCTCCACAGCTCGTGCATCCCTGGGGTTAGGGGGAAGCATCCCCAGACCTGAGCTTCAGGTCTTGCCATCCCCTGCGGTGCCTGGATAGCACCCAGACCCCAGAGGTAGCACCGAGGAGGATCCTGTCCCCTGAGGTAGCATCCCCAAACCAGTTCCCTCCTCTGCTCGCCAGTCCCAAGGAGGATGTGTTCCCCATCTCCTACTACCGCCGCAAGCCGGTCCTGGATCCCCCCGCTCCGCGCCCCACCGAGTCCCGGGGCAGCTCCCTCCCCAGTACGCACCGCTGGTGACCCGCTGCAGCCCCAGCACATCGTCGGGCCCGATGAGCGCCTTCCGGCCCAGCTCCTCCTCGGTACGAGCTGCCGCCGCCGCCCCGGCTCCGCCGCTCTTCTTCACCTTCATGGCCCCGCCGCCGCCGCTGCTGCCGCCGGTGTGAGCGGCCCTGGCCCCGCTGTGCTCCGCCACCAGCCCCGCCGCACCGGGAGGGGCATCACCGCCCCGCCCGCCCCGTGGCCCGCCCCCCGCCCGGCCCAGTGCCGCCCGAAACGAGGAGGAGGAGGAGGGGAGGAAGACAGAACAACGACCGTCTCGGCCGCTCCGAGGGGTTCAGGCCAAATCCTCGTCATGGGGGGGGAGGTCGGTGTCCCCAGATGCAGCATCGGTCCGAGAGCACGGGGGGGAGGAGGAGGAGCGCAAATCCACCCCACAAGAGCCTTAGGCTAATACACTGAATGAAGGAGCTGGAGCCCATTATGGTGTAAGTGCCCTCCCCACCTTTCCCTGAGGCTCTGCCTCCATACCCACCAACATTAAGTAAAAACTGTGCCACTTTCCCACCCCAACCAGCTGAACCTCACAGAGAGCTAAATACCCACAGGACAGGAGCCAAACCCTGCAAATCAAAGGGGGTGAGGGAACTTACACTAAGGACTAAGAGTCACACAGCTCCACACCAGTGCCCCAGCCCAAGACAAGGTTTTCTTTATTTACACAGCAGCTTGTTCTATACACACTCCAGGGCCAGGGTGGAGGCACAGAGCTAGCTCCCTCCCTCCTCTTTGACCTCTGCTTTTCTGGGTAAAGGGCTCAGAACCCAAACTGAGAGAATCTCCCACCCCTTAAAGCAGCCTCTCTTCCCACTCCTGCATCTCAGCCATGGTAGGCTCAAGGAAGGCCATCAGGCCTAGCCCTGACACCACTCTGAGGGCCACAAGTCCATGACAACATGCTCCACAAGGTAGGGACAGCTCCAGTCCCAAACCAGTCATTGCTCGTGGGCTCAGTCCATCTTGCTGGGCTCCTTCTTACGCTGCCTGGTCTCCCGGACAATCTTGGCCAAAGAGAGGAGGATGGGGACAGCCACAGGCAGGAAAAGTGGTATGTAGATGGCAAATTTCTGGTCATCAGGGAAGTAGAGGAGATGGAGGAGAGATGGGTCAAAGAAGGCCCTCTCCGAGGAGGTGACCGCCTCCTTGCTGGCCTGGAAAGCCGAGTGCAGGTGTCCTGCAGCCAGCTTGGCCATGGCACTCTGCGCTGAGGCCACCGCCCGGTACACCTGTGTGGGAGCAACACCAACAGTCAGCCCCGGGCCAGGGAGGACAACAGAAACAAGCCTGAGGATCTCACTCACAGCACCACACCAGTGAGAGGTCGTGGTCTGCACAAGGACAGTGACATCAGGCCCTCACCACACCCCACCTCAGGGTGTCCATGCACTACCTCAGAGGCAACATCATCTTTGATGACAATGTTCCCAATCTTGTCCAGAAGCTGAGCCAGCGAGGTCAAGGTGGTGGACACGGTGGCAATGTTCTCTATGGTGTGAGCCCACAGCAGGCGATCCAGCTCCCAGTCAGCCAGCACCTCGTTCCCTGGGCTCTCCATCAGGAGCTCAGCAGGCAGCTCTTCCCGAGATAACCCAAAGAGTAACCTGGAAGTAGAGGGGAAGATCCCAGTCCACATTGCAAGCCTACAGTCCCACACGTGCTCCTTGCTTTTCCTCTTCCCTGCTGCATTCAGTCCTAGCAGGGCTCAGCCATGCCTAACCACAGAATCCCTGCATGGTGGGCCTCAGAAGGGTCCTTTGGGGAATCATCTAGTCCCACCCTACCACCCTGCCAAAGGAGGTTGTGCAGGATCACATCCAGTAGGTTTGGAATCTCTCCAGAGAAGGAGACTCCACAAACTCTCTGGAGAGCCTCTTTCAGTGCTCCAGCACCTTCACAGGAAAGTTCCTCCTAATGGCCTCCTGAACACAGAGTGGGACAAGCCAAGCCTCCTACCTCGTGAGATGGGAGATGCATCAGCACCTCTGGCCGGTAATTAGCACCTCAAAGGTAACAAAAAGCCACCCTCACCTCCCTGAGCCCATACAGGAGCTGCACAGGTAGAGTTTGCTCTGACCCTACCAATTTCTACATGTACCAGCAGAGCACACAGAGGCCCAGGAAAGGAAGAGAGAATCCTCACCGGAGCTGGGCCAGGAAAACTTCCATCACTCGCACCATGTCCACATCCACATGTAGTGGGAGGGAGTCTTGTGGAGAAGAAGGGGTTTCAACGTTGTAAACCTGCAGGAGACCATGAATGAGGCACAAATAGATCCCTGGGGTTAGCAGAGCTGTAGCACTCGCTGAGGATGGGGAGCCACCACCTTGCCCAAACACTGCCAGCACCCCACTGCCCCGTACCATGATGCCACCCCAACGGGGGCTGTGGAAGGCATTGGTGCTCACTGGGGCTCCATCCTTGTCCTGGATGTACAGAGGGGTGTGGGAGCGCTCAGGCACATACAGCAGGAAGTTCAGCACAGGGTACAGTGAGGCAGCACTGGAGCCTGTAGCAGGACAGGGTCAAA
Organism: Melanerpes formicivorus; assembly: GCF_026170545.1. Classification (NCBI taxonomy): domain Eukaryota; kingdom Metazoa; phylum Chordata; class Aves; order Piciformes; family Picidae; genus Melanerpes; species Melanerpes formicivorus. Next base: position 4,430,598 of record NW_027142381.1, on the reverse strand, counting down.
GAACTCCCCTGACTGGCAGGAACAGCAAGAGCAAATGGCCTGCATGCAGCACTGGGGCAAAGCCCAAACCTGCTGCTCCTTCTACAGCAAGCCCCTTGCAGAGCTGCCAGCCCAGCAGGTCTGTCACACTCTGTCTCACCCAGGGCTGGCACAGCCCGGTGCTGTGGGGATGGAAGGGGTGCAGGCCATAGGCACAGCTGTTCCTCCCCCCTCAGCAGAGCCCAGTCCTGCTAGAGTTAGGTCAGGGGCAAGGCGCTCACCCAGTCGAGCCTCCACAGGGTTGATGACGTGCGGGAGGCTGTGAGCGCCCAGGAGGAAGCTGGAGGACTCCTTGTCAAAGCGTGGTGTGACTCCTAGGACAGCATAGTATAGGATCTGCAGGCACACAACAAAGGTGTTGCTGGCAAAGAAGAACATCCCAGGGCTCTCAGAAGGACCAGGGCTCGACTCTCCCCATCACCTCTCCCAGCCCTCACCTGTGAGTCAACAGAGAAGTTGGCCACCAAGCTCAGCTTGTCCAGAACAGGCTGCACGTAGCGGTTCACAGCGTCCTCAATGTCCCAGTCCACAGTGTGGGACTTGGGGTCAGGGTTCAGCAGGCTGAAGGTGATCTCGTACCCTGCCAAGGACCCATAACCAGTGGTGGCACTGGCACAGCCACCGCCCATTGATGCTAAAGCTGGGTGTGCAGCCATGGCAGTGCTCCCAAGAGCAACAGCACCTGACTCCCTTCTCCCTGGCCCACCCTGATGCAGGATGACACATCAGTGCCCCAACACACAACACCTGCAGCACAGATCCCAGGCCAGAGCAACTCCCAAGGGCAAAGGGAATACCCTGAAGGACATCCAGAGATGCCACCAATGCAGCACAAATGGGATCTCCTTGCAGGGCCAGAGGGCTTTCCTGCCCTGGTCAGGGAATGGGGCTGTGGTGCACATCCATACCCAGGCTGGATTTCAAGTGCCGGCGGGCATCAGGGCCAAGCTGGCCATCAGGCACACGGTCTGAGAGGGCAGCAGCGATGGAGCTGGATGTGAAGGACATCACCTGTGTGAGCTGCTGGAGATGGGTGTGGAGAGTAGCCAGGCCCCCTCCAGCCCTCACCAGGGCACTGCGGTGCTTCCCCACATAGATGTTGATGCCCTGTGAAAGGGACACAGGTGAGGGCCAGAAGCAGGGCTGCTTCCTGCCAACATGCTGGAGAACAGCGTAGTGCCACCTGCAGCAGCCTGGGAACAGATGCCATCCCCCAGGGCCCCTTTGATGGGTGAAGGACTCAAAAGGTAGCACTACAGGGTGTGGCTTCCTACCTGAGGCAGCAGAGAGGAGGTTTCAGGGACCACATACATGGTCAGAGAGCCCAACAAGGCATCTTGCAGCAGGTGCAGAGCAGCATCAGCCTCTGGGGAAGATGGAGGCACTCAGCAGGGTGGGGAATTTCCCTCCAATCCCATCCTACCCTGAGATGCAGCAAAGCCAAGTCCTCTGCTCAAACAACCTCATCAAGAGGAGGCTGCTCCCCCACAGAGCTCCCCCAGTTACCCTGATCCCTCAGCCCAGTACCTCGTGCAGTAGCCGCATGCAGTGCTACGTCCTCCTGCGCCGTGGTGCTGCGATAGACCATCTCATAGCGGGACGTGACGCTGGTTCTCACTGTCAGAGTGAGGAAAGCCCAAGTGAAGCCACTAATCCCCAGGCCCTTTGCAGGAGTCAAGTGCTAAGAGGGACAAGGGACAGCCACAGGGAAACATGTGCCACAAGGTCCTTTGGCCACCAGCTTTAGCCTCAGCTTAGTGACCCACCACATAGTATCAGCAGGTAGGGAAACCCCAACACCACCCATGTCACATCCCACTCTCCGAGGAGAGCAACTGGTCTCTTCTCTATGGCACGCTGGGGACCTTGCTGTCCCCACTGCTCCCCTGCGCTGCCAGCTCAGGACAGGACGTATTAGCAAACATAAGGTCCAGAGAAAAGAAGTCGGTGCCAGCCGCCTCATGAGAAGCTGCAGGCACACAGGAAGTTCCCGGGGATGGGCAAGGCCACCCAGGAGGGTTGGCAGGGACAGATGATAGCCAGGGGGGTCTCTCACAATTCACGGGAATCTCCACCTCCTGCACGTCCCTGAATGGCAGCGACCTCGGCAGGTCTCCGGGCAGCGACCCCGGGGCGAAGACCACGGCGACGGGCACGGTCAGCTGGAACTGAGCCAAGGCAGGGTCAGTCCGGGCCCCCGAGACCCCGGACCCGCAGGCCCCGGCCCTTCCCTCCCGGCGCTCACTGGCAGCTGGCCCAGTCCATCGATGTCCACGTAGGGCAGGGCGGCACGGTAAGTCTCGGTCGTCTTCCACCACAGCGGCAGCCCCAGCACCACGGCGATGGCGGCGAAGGAGAGGGCAGCCCGCCGGCCCCGCGTCCGCTCTGCAGAAATGGCGCTCAGCACCAGCCCAGCACCAGCTCGGCTCCCCAGGGACAGGGCGGAGACCACGGCTGAGAGACAGCGAGTGAGCCCCAAGCACCCAGGTACCGCCAATACCTGCTTCATCCGCCGCTATCGCAGCCGCCGCTGCTGCCGCCATCCTCACTTCCCGGACCAATAGAGGGGGCAGAACCTACCCGCAACTCAGCCATTCAGAGCTCCCAGCCGTCAGGGACAGCCAATAGGTGTGGACTGCGGCGAGCGGCTGCGTAGACAGGCGGGAAGCAGAACCAATCATAGCGCGGTAGCTGCCCTCAGGAGGAGGACTCTGGCCGCACAGTGTCTACGAGTACCACGGAGGGACACACAGTGTCTGCGTAGCGTCAAACACCCCAATGGGAAGAGCCGGGGTGGAAGAACCAGGGGAGGAGTAACAGTGGCTCCCCAGGGAAAGCCGGGGTGGAAGAACCAGGGGAGGAGTAACAGTGGCTCCCCAGTAACTCCTTATCCGCCCTATGGCACACCCTGCCAGCCAACAATGGCTGCAGGTGTACTGAGACCAGGCATAACTCATTGCATGAGTGAGCACAACGGGTGGTACCCGGAAACTCTAGGCAGCCCCAAGGTTCCCGGTGGCAAGGAAAGAGGCCTCACAGCGCTGTCTCTACCGTTTATTCGTTGTTAGGCTATTTGGTACACGGGGTGCACACGGCAAACACAACACAGGTGCCCCAAGGGCAGCAGCGACCGGGACTGCGAAGCTACGGCAGGGCAGGGGCACCCCCAGGCCTCCCCTCCTGCCCCCAACGCGGCCGGGCCTTCCCCCCACAATGGCCCAGCTAGAGCCCCTCACTAAAGGGGCACCTGGGTGGCTCCCTCCAGGGGCCAAGTAACCCAGGCCCCCCACTTCATCTGCAGACATGGGGCTGGCCCGCAGGGCACAATCCCCTTCCCCTCCCCGCGTGGTGGCTCCCCTGGGTGGCTGGGGTGGAAGCGGGGTGTGAGCAGTGGTGGGGAGGGGGCCGGGGCAGGGGCCGGGGCCGGTAGGGCACCCGGCTGGGGCTCAGTAAGCATGGTTGGCCACGTAGAGGGACTGCCCGGCGGCCCCCGAGTCGTCCCCACTGCCCTCGTACTTGCCCAGCGCAGCCAGCCCATTCACCTGCAGGGAAAGGAAATGTCAGTGGATCCCATGGAGCATGACCCTTAGGGTACCACAGTCTCTAGGAACAGAGCCTTCATGGTCCCCCAGTTCATGGCAACAGAGTGTTTGGTGCCCAACTGTGCCCCTGCAATGACACAGCCCTTGGCATCCCCCTCCCATGGGGACATAGCTTAGTGTCCCCCATCTCACTGGGCACAACCCTTGGTGTCCCACATCGCTCCAATGGACATGGCTTTTGACATCCCTCTTCCCAGAGGGACACAGCTCTCAATGTCTCATGTCACCCTAGGGTATATGGCGCATCCCATAGGGAGCTGGCCCTTGGTTCCCATTGTGCTGTGGGGACACAGCCCTCACTGTCCTCCATGTAGACAGCATTGTGTCCCCTCAATGGAGAACATGGTCCCCGTCATCCCTTAGCCATGCCCTAGGTGTCTCCTGTCACCCTGTGGGACACGGCCCTCAGCATCCTCTGCCCCAAAGTGCACAGTCATTGCTGTACTCCTCCCAGGGGGTGCAGCCCTTGGTGTCCCCACCACCCCACTAGGACACAGTCCTCGATGTCCCCACCACCTCAGACAACAGAGCCCTCAGCACCCCTTTCCTGTGGGGGCCATGTCCATCACCTCTGCACGCTTGACGAACTCCTCAGTGGCAGCGATGGCATTGTCCGGCTGCCCGCGCCAGGCGCTGAGCGCTGATGCCTGCAGTGCTCGCCCATAGGAGAAGGTGAGGGCCCAAGGCCGCACTAGTGGGCATGTGTTGATGGCGTTGAGGTTGATGGAAGCCTCCTCCTCACTCTGGCCCCCAGACAGGAAGGTGACACCTACAGATAATGAGGTTATGGCACCAAGAGAGCCACAGGACATCCCCCTTCTGCTCCCTGCCATGTGCTGGTGCTGGTACCTGGCACGGCTGGGGGCACAGTGCGGCGCAGGGCAGTGACAGTGGCCATGGCAATCTCCTCAGGGCTGTACTTGGTGGGGCAGGAATGCCCAGGAGTCACCATATTGGGCTTCAGCAGGGTCCCCTCCAGGTAGACGTGGTGATCACTCAGTGCCTTGTAGACAGCTGCCAGCACCTGGAGAGGACATGCAGTTTGCAATCCCCCAGCATGGCATGGCACAGCAAATCACAGCAGGGTGCCTGCCTTGCTGCCCACCCCACCACTCACCTTCTCTGTCACATACTGGCACCGCTTGAGGTCATGGTCACCATCAGGCAAGATCTCTGGCTCCACAATGGGCACAATGCCATTCTGCAAATGCCAGGCAGAGGCTATCATGAGTATTTTCCTGGACATCACCCTGGCACCATGAAAATGTGGGCCAGTACCTGGACCTTGGGGGAAATACTCAGCCCCAAGGTTCAATATCCACTCTTGCCAGTGATGCTCATCCCAGTGGGGCAATATATGGCACCATGAGGTGATGTCCACCCTCTTGGAGTGATGCTTAGCCTGGGAGGGTCAACTCTCGGCCCCATGGACCAGAGCCCACATTTGTGGGGTGACACCCAGCCCCATGTAGCAATACCTGGCCCCCACAAGTGATGCCCACCCCATGGGGCAATGCCTGTTCCTGGGGCTCAATGCCCATCCACATGAAGCATTACTTAGCCCACAGATTGATGTCCAGCCCCATGGGATGGCACTGAGGCAACACTGAGCCCCATGGATCTGTGGCCATCCCTGTGGGGTAATAGCTGGCCTCTCAGGTCAAAATCCATCCTATGGCTCAATGGCCATCCCATAGGGCAAGGCCTGGCAACAGACACGTACCTGCTGGCAGATGCTGGCATAGCGGGCCAGGACGTTGGCATTCTCCATGATGGCGAGGGCAGAAGGGGTGTTTTCACTGATTTTCAGCACACAGCGCCACTTGGCAAAGTCAGCCCCATCCTTTTTGTACTGGGCACAGCGCTCCGACAGCCCATCCAGACCTGCCAGGCATCACATCAGCACCACTGCCCCAGCCCCTGCAGCCCCAGCCCCTGCAGCCCCAGCCCCGCTATACCCACTCCACCTACCCTGTGTGGTGGTCTCTCCATCTGTCCCGGCCAGTGGCACAACACCCTTGTCCACCTGTGAAGAGAAGGGGGAGGTGTTGCTAAACCTACCAGCACCCTCCAAGCACCCTCAGCATCCCCCAAACTCATAGGAACTCTCCCCAGACCTTGATGCCCACGACGATGCCCTTGTCTTTGATCATCTGGACGAAGGGAGTGCCATCATCAGCCTTCTGGTACATGGTCTCGTGGAAGAAGATGACACCTCCGATGCATTTCTTCACTCGGCTGTCTGCACTGAAGAGGATCTGGCGGTACAGCCGGCGGTTCTCCTCCGTATTCTCCACCCCAATCTGGTTGAGGCGCTTTGCCATACTCCCTGCGGGCACCCAGCACCATCATCAGCCTCAGGCGTGAGGAAAAGACTGGCAGGGCAGACCCCCCACGCACACTGACCTACGGACTCATCGGCAGCCAAGATGCCCTTCCCCGGGGCCACGATACGCAGGGCGATGTCCGACAGCTCCTTCTTCTGCTCGGCCGTGAGCGCAGGGTATTGGTGCGTCATGGTGCTGGTGATAGCTGCGAGCGGACGAGGACTGAGTCACGCACCGGCGAGGTGCCCCCACCCCCCCTCCGTCACGCACCCACATCGTGTGGGGCCCGGGTAATCCCCCCGGGGCGGAGATCCCGCTCCTGCCCGGGCAGCGGGCACGTTGCATAAGCGGGCAGTGCCCTCACCCCGGGCCGGGCAGGGCCTCGTGGAGGATGCCGGGGAGCTCCCAGCCATTTTGCCGCCTGCCCGCCCGCCCCCAGCCATCTTGAGGCAGCGCAGCTCTGCTGGTGGGGGCCCGGGGATGGAGATATCCCGGGACGGGGAATACGCCGACGGGGAGGGACGCGGGAGATGGCGATAGCCCGGGGAGAGGAAGCCCGGCGGGAGGGAGAGCATGGAAACACCCCGGGAATGGCGATAATATGGGGGGGCGAGATCCCAGGGGCAGAACGGGGGGTATCCGCTGGTTAGGGTACACCGGGTAGGGTGCCGTCGCGCGGACGATGCCCCAGGGAGCCGGTACTCCCCCCCAGGGCGGTGATCCCTGTCCGGTACCTCCCAGGCTGGGGTTGCGTCAGCGGAAAGCGTACCTCTGGGCTCCCCGTCCCCTCCCAGAGCCCCTGTGCCCGACGGTCTCTCTGCCTCGGAGCCCCCCCAGCCCCGTCCGACCCCCGGGATGCCGGTGGCGCCGCGCGGAGCGCACCCCGGAGGCTCGGCAGGGCTGCTGGCTCTTGCCGCCGGGGTCCCTCTGCCGGACCCCCTCCCCAGCTCCGTCCCCCAGGATGCCCCCTCCTCCCGGCTGCCCCTTACCGTGCAGGGCGTGTGCGGCGAGAGCGAACTGCGAGCAGCGAGCTCCTGCCCCGCGGTAAATGGGGCTGCGATGCCGCAGAGCTACGTGACCGGCGGGGCGGCACCCGGCAGGACCGGCCCCCGAGCCCGCTCTGCTCCGCCCTCCCCCCCCTCCTCGAGGCCGTCTCACTCACCTCCCCCTACACCCGCAGGCGGCAACTGCCGTCTAGGGACCCTGCTGTGTCATCCTTTGCAACCCCCTGTCGCTGGTGAAGACCCGTCTGTATCCCCGCCCCTTCTAAGGACCCAGCTGAGTCACCCCCTGCCATGGGCAGGAACCTCCATGCCACGGAGACACGCTGCTGTGCCACCCCCCTGTTGCTGCTGGAGGCTCCTCTGTGCCAACTTTGGCTTGGGGACCACATTGTGCCCCTCTAACGCCACTGCCGACTAGGGGCAGGAACCTTCTCCTCATGCACTCTGGGCCAGGGACCCCTCTGTGCCACCCCAAGGATGGGCATCACCATGCCACCTAATTGTTGCTGTCCCAGAGATCCTGAGTGTGTTGCCACGGGCCAAGGTCCAGCCCCATAAAGCCTCACCACTCCAGGACAGGATAGGAAGTCCCACAAAAGACCAGCCCCCCCCAGAAAGCTGCCTAGAAGCGAGGGCAGGGACAACAAGAGTGTCCCAGCTCACCCCACAGGCCAGTTGCCAGGATCCTGCTCTGCTCAGTCCCTGCCGTAAAAGGAGGGTTCGGCTGCCCTGCATGGCCCTGAGCCAGGAAGGGGAGCACATCTTCCCCCTCATCCCTGAGCCAGGCACAGCCTCAGGCCCCCACAGCCGGCCTCAGAGCTTGGGGGTTGCTCTCCAAGCCCCTGGCAGCAGGGTCACAGCCAGAGCAGGAAGGTAACAATGCCAGGGAGTATGAAGTGCTGCTTCACCAGGAGCCACCCACACAACTGCACAGCAGAACCATAAACACCTCCATGTCCTGGGTGTGGGGGGTGATAAAGGTGCCAGCCAGCACCCGCCCTGCACAGGGCTTTGCAGAGGGCAGGGGAAGGTGATTCCATCCGCCCCATGCGGGAGAAAGAGGCCATTAAAAACCAGAGCACTTGTTGGAATGCTGCTATTTTGAGCTGTGCTAAGGGGGGGAGGTGGTGCAAGGTCCCCACGGCAGTCAGGAGCATCCTTGGGGTCAGGAACACCGGGACAGAGGATCCCACAGGCCATGCCCAAGCACAGGATGCAGGTGAGGTTGGAGCTGCGCTGGGAGCAAGGAGACCCTGAGGGACCCCCACCATGCCTCAGCAGGAACTAAGGACAGGCTGGAAACTGGCTGAGCTCCAAGTGCCTCGCTGGGGATGCTGCATACCAGAGTCACACTTGAAGGGGAACTGTCTCCACACAACAGGCATGTGGCCCTCAGCCCCACAATGGGGGTGCAGGATCTGAGTTCCAATACCCAGCACAGAGGGAGGCAAAAGGGGGGGCTCAGCGGGAATCTAGGGCAGGAGGAGGAGCAGGGGGAGGGAAGCTGGGTCAGCCTGGGCATGCTGGCTGCTGCCGGGGCTGCAGGGTGGGAGCCTGGGGAACACGGTGCCTTATTGAGAGCAAGCACCAGGAGAGTGTGTGTCCCCTGCCAAGAAGGAGAGGCCCTGAGGTGGCAGGGAGCCATGCTCAGGGCCCTGTGACAGGGACAGAGCGGGAGCAACCAGCACAGGCTGAACAAGTTGTCCCCACCCAGGGCACCAGGAACTTCCTGCATCCAGACACCAGGCAGACTGAAAGCAAATAGAAGTTTATTCAACAAATAATTACAACATTAAGAAGAAAACTTCACACTCCGGGCTACTACAGCTCTGCAGCTTCCCCACCGCCACTGCCTGGCTCCATGTTCAAGCACTGCTGCAGCAGGCTTTGCAACTCGGGGCAGCCAGCTGCAATGTCAGGAACAGTCGACAGGACCTAGGGACAACAGTGGCATTAGTGACAGCATTTGAGATAAGGATTGGTGTTGCTGTAGGCACAGCAAGAGTGAGAACAATGAACCACAAGCCTCACCTCTTTTATCTTCTCCTGCGATTTCTCATGGGTTCGCAGCATTTTCTGGACCTGATGGAGCTTCAGCTCCAATCCTTTGATCTACAGTGGGAGATACCTGTCAGGATCCTACCTCAAAACTGGGCAGGAACCAGTGCAAAAGGGAAACAGGACTAAGGGCAGGGCAGCCCCTTGGGGCTCCTCATACCTGCTCCATGTACTTTTTGGAGATTCGCCACTTCTCATCATCTTTGTCCAGCATCAGCTGCCGTAGTTTGTCCACCTGCACAAAGGGCAAATGCTGCTGAGCACTCACTGTGCTGGGGTGGGGGGGCTCTACCCTACCACCCTGCTGGGTGCCTGGTTTGAGGAGGAAGGTCTGGAGAGGTCAATGCAGGGGTGGTGACACAAGCTCTCAGCTTCACCTGCTGCCGCAGCAGAATCCGCTCTTGAACATGGGTAGTGTCTGCCTTGGGCTCCTGCGACCGCAACTCCTGCCACAGTGTCTTGGCCTCTGTCTCAGCATGCTGGAGCAAGCGCTTCAGCTGGGAGACATCTGCCTCCAGCCTCTGTAGGTAAAAAGGAGATGCTGGAAGAGGTCCTGTGGTCAGCACCTTCAAGGCATGTAAGCCTGGCCAAACTCCTTCACACACCTTGACTTCAGCACTGTGGTCGATGAGTTGTGTGATCTTATTGTCCTGCTGTTTCACCAGGTCCTGCAGCTGCTTCTCAGACTGCAGAAGAGAATTGGTGTCAGGCAGTACCTAGCCACAGCTGCCCCTGGCACCTTGAGGGAAGCCAGGTTTCTTATGTTCAGGAAGATCAGATGAGCCAGGAGAACCCTTGGGCCATCGCCAGAGCTGGTCACCCAGATTTCTCCATGCCCTAGATCAGCGCCTGTCCCAGTTTGGCTCTGGCCTGAGGTAAGTGCTGGCCCACTTTTGGCACTGACTCACCTCCATCTTGTCCCTCAGCTTCTTGTTCAGCTTGGTGATGGTGGCCTCGTAGGTCTCTATCTTCTCCTCACTCTCATCTGTCACCTTCTCCAGCTGGTGCTGCAGGTCAGAGCTGGGAGAGGACAGCAGTGTTGAGTAGGTGGGGAAGGCAGCCAAGTGCTGTGCTGGGTAACAAACCCTATCCTGGGCATCCCACCAACTTCATGGTGGCAGAGACCCACCCACCAGCCTGCCAGACTGGAAAAAGTCCTTCTAACCATGGCAGGAGAGGGCTAATCCACGGCTGGGGTGAGAGGCAGACCCCAGACAGGCTACCTACAGCAGAAGGCATACCCAAGAGATCGGTGCCCATGTGCTCAATGTAAGCCCAAACATAACTCACATCTCCTTCCGCAGTTCGATGAATTTGTTCTGCTCTTGCTCCTGGATGCGGTAGCTCAGCATGGTGAGGTCAGAGACCACAGCTTTCAGTGCATCCACACTCTCCAGCAGACCTTCCTCAGGCTCTGTGGGTGGGGAGGTCAGCCCATGGGCAAAGAGCCAAGCAGGGAGGCACGCTGCTCATCCCTCCATGCAGGCAAGTCCTGCAGCTTCAGAGCAGGGTGATAGCCCCAGTACCTATTTGCCTTAGTGCAGAAGCAGGTTTGTCCTTGGTAAACACACTCCCATCTCCAGTATCTTCATCATCATCTGCAAGAGGAGTAGGTAGATGTGCCATGTCCAGTCCTGCATGAGCTCACTCACATCTCTATATACCCCAAGAAGCTGAGAAGTCCCTGGATACTTGCTGGAACCATAACCCAAACCATGGCTGACACAAAGCAACACTCAGGGAGTCCACAGGGATGGCACTAGGCTCTCCTCCTCACTCAGCATGGGAAGGAGTGATCACCACCCCAGTACTTCCCCAGTACCCAGACAATGGGTGGCAGCTCACCTCTCCCTGACATTGCTTTCAGGATGGTGCCCACAAAGGAGCTCCTAGGGTGGTATGGGGTACGGTATGCTGGGGTGCGGCAGGCAGGAGTCACAGGACGGTGTGGTGTCTGCCAGCCTGGTGTCCGTGGAGCTGGGGTCCAGGCTCTGCTGCTTGATGGAGCATTGTCATCCTTCAGAGGGAGAGCACATCAGAGTGTAACTCATGACAGCTCTACACTACCCCAGCAAGCTGGGCAGGTTTTAAAGCCATGCCATAAAGAGGCACAAATATCTGATCCTTCCCTAGTCCACCCCCAGTCCTTATCTGGCTCTCACCTCCTCTTGCAGAGAGGCCCTAAGGCTGTCAGCAAGTTCCTGCAGCCTCAGCTTGCTCTTGCTGATGTCTGTAGTGCCCCAGGAGACTTTGTTCCTCTTCAGCTGCAAGTCAAGGAGCTCAGCCTTGGTACTTTCCAGCTCCTTGCTGAGGGCGGCCTGCTCTTCCCTGCGGGATAGCATCAGTCTCAGTGGGAACAGCATTCCCCATTCTTGGTGTGGAGATGCTTCCCATCATGCCCAAGGGGTGGTGCAAACTCAACCTATTTAGGCAGTTTCCCCCAAGAAAGGATCTGCTGGGCTCCCCCACAGACCCTCCCACCCAGCAGAGCTCAGTTTCCCAAAAACAGAGGCCTTTAAGCAGAGGTGATAAGCAAGGTTGGTACCACAGGTGCTTCTGGGATTCCATCAGCTCCTCACACTGCAGGCTGCGCTCCTGCAGGGTGGCCAGCGTGGACTTCAGCCTGGCCTCCTCCTCCAGCAGCTGGGTGCGGAACATACGGTTCTCCTGATCGATGAACTGTAAGAGGGTTCCTAGCCATGAGTACCAAGACCTGAGGGGGGCCCCCAGTAGGACCCCCAGCACAGTCCCTCCCACACCTCAGGGTGTTCTTTCCAGTTTTACCCCAACAGACCAACCCCTGGAGACCAGCAGTTTAGCAGGGATATAGGATGGGCTAGGGGACAGCACCATGAGAAAATTATCCCAGAGATGCCCAACCCCTTCCCCAGGAGTCACTGACGGGCCGGACAGAGCAGAGCTACGTGCAGGATTGTCAGCCACCCTTGCTGTGCTTGTCCCTGTCCCCCCCCGCAGGAGAGCTAATCTCGCTGCTGGCCAGCTGCCAGTGCTCCCACAAGGCTGTGATGGGGGCCAGCAGCACGTGATGGTGCAGGCAGGGTCAGGCAGCTCCTACCTCCCGGAACTCGTTTGCCTCCCGCAGATCCCGGCGCAGCTCACCACACTCCTGCTGCAACCTGTCCCTCTCTTGCACCAGCCTGTGGGGATGGGGATGGGATCAGGGGATGCTGTGTTTTAGGAGCAAGGGGCGGTAGGAGGTGGCTATGGAGAGGGAAATCAATGCCCTGCCCCAGGGCTCAGACCCACTGGGCCATCTCCTTCTGCTGCATCTCTTTCTCCTGCTGCAGCGCATCGTGCTCCTGCTGCAGGTTGGCCAGATTCACCATCAGGGAGCTCAAGTCTGCAAGAGGCAAAGCTATCAGTGAGGGTGGAGGAAAGGGGCAGTGAGGATGGGGCAGCCTCAATGTCAGATATCCTTACCTGCACTGAGGCGTGAATTGGCCACTGTCAGCTGCTCCAGCTGAGCCACTCTGTCCTGCAGGGTCACCGAGGTCTCCTGCAGCTGGCAGGTCATCTGCAGAGACACAGTGCCCTCTGGGCTTGCTTTGGGCTGCTCTGACCTATGGGGTGTTCCCATGGCAAGGACTACTCCAAGTCACTCCATAGGATCACAGGAGCATCCCACAGGCTACACAGGAGCATCCAAGGCACAGTTCAGCACTAGGCAACTCCCTACCTCCTTGTTGGCTTGAAGAATTTCATTGGCTTGCTGCCTCAGGGCATCCCGCTCCTCCAGGCAGCTCCGAAGTTTGCCAGGCACCCTCTCCAGTATAGCTTGGCACCTGGGCACCAAGGCTATCACCTGCTCCCACTGTAGGGATAGAGCACCAGGCAGAGCTCAGCATGGCACTAGTAGCCTTGGTGCCACAACCATAGCACTACCCTACTGCATAACCAGGCATGGCTCTGGCTGTCCACGCTATTCAGGACACATAGCACTTCAAGAGAGAGCAAAGTGGTGCCATCCTACACCATACTCACAGGGAGCTGAAGAGCTGATCCCATCACCAGCTCCCACCAGGACATCCCTCACCTCCACATCCAGAGCTTTCCTTTCCTCCTTTAGATTTTCAAAGGTGACATCTATGAGTTCCTGCAAAGTCTGAGTCTCAGCAGCCAGGGATGCCTGTGAGGCAAGAGAGATGGGTCAGCACTGCCTTGGTGGAAGGGTTACATTCAATAGCCATGGAGAGAGTGCCAGCCATAAGGCCAGATCTGCAGCAGCTTCCCAGCAGCAGCACCAAGAAAGCTCTGATGGACTCAAGCCCACTAGCTGCAGACCACTACCTAGAGCATAACCCAAGCTCAGGACAAGGGGATGCCCTTCCTGTCCCCGCAAGGACCTGGGTGGCAGGCAGCTACAGGTGCCCACTCACTCTACCTGCTGGTCAATGGCACCTTCCAGCAGTGTGCCCAGCTCTTGCTGGGAGGCCAGCCTCTGGTCACGGGTGCTGATCTGAGTGCTGGCATGGGCAGTGAATGCCTCCAGGAAACGATCTCCCTGCCAAGAAAAGGACGCAGAGTGTCACACAAAGTGCAACTTCCAGGAGCCATCCCTACATACTGCTGCAGCCCAGGACAGAGCCAAGCATGCCCTGACTCTTCTCCCAGATAGCTCCCTACCTCCTCCTTGGCTCTGAGGGCTTCTTCTGCTCGCTGCCTCATGACATCCCGTTCCTCCAGGCAGCTCCGCAGTTTGCCGGGCACCTTGGCAAGCACAGCCATACACCATGACACCTGCTCCTGCTGCAAAGGGAAATGGCACCAGCTATAACTCATAGCTGTCATGTCCCTCAGCAGCAACAGCATGTCCCAAAACTCAGGGAAGGGCAGCCAGGCTGCAAAGGGTCTCACCTCCTCAGTAAGGACTCTCTGCTCATCCTGCAGGCTCTGAAAAGCGTCATCTACAAGGCCCTGTAGCAGGAGCCTCTGACTTCTCCAGGTGCTCTGTGAAGTGACAAGGACACTGGCATTTAGGCAGCACTATGCATATGTTTTGCCCTGCCTGTCTGAGGACTGACACATTCACTGCATGCCAGCTGGCCAAGACGCACCATGCTTGTGTTTGCCAGCCCCAGCTCACACTGCAGGTCCTCTTCCATTCCCCGCTGCCACTGCAGAGCCTCCATTTTCCTCCACAGGTCCAGGTAGAGGTTGCGGTACATCTCCTCCTCCTAAGGGCAACCCAGCAGAGTGGAGGGAGCTTCCCACCAGCCCTGCTCCACTCTGGTGTCCAGCAGAAGCCATTAAGCCATGATACCTCCCACCCTCCCCCAGCATGTCCCAAGGATGTTTCCATACACAAAGGGCTCAAATCCAGCAAACTCACCAGCTTAAGCCAGGCACATAACAGCTGGAGCAGCATCAGGCACGTGATGTTATGCACCACGCCATGACACAGCACTACAGCTTTGCTTCCGCTCCGCTGGGCCTGTAGTCTAGCCAGGGTCACCATCCCGTGTGTGGCACATGGGCACTGTCACAGGGAGTGGGGTGGTATTGCCCCAGGAAGAACTCTTACCCCTTTGGGGTGAGCGATGTCTGTCTGTGTGAACACATCCCTCTGCTCAGCTGGCCCCACACTGGGCAGTGCCCTCCAGCTCTCCTGCCAATCTTGCTGCCGGAGCGAGAGGGCTTCGATAATAATGAGGCAGCTCTCCAGTCGCCCCTCCAGCTCTGTCCGTGACAAGGACTTCAGCTGCTCCTGGGGAGAGCTGAAGACAGAGAGAGGGATTGGGGCAAGGACAACCTAGGGGTACCACAGTCCTGGCTGCAGAGACATAGCCCCACACTTACTGCCAAAGCAGGGAGTCCGTTTGGGTAGCGCTGTCCTTGCTGCAGACGAGGCTGCTGATGGATGTGTTCATGCTCCTCTCCCACAGCTCCCGTGGGGTGATACTGGTGCTGGCAAACGCGGTGGGCACAGGGGTGACGCTGGTGCCAGCGGCCACGGTGGGCACAGGGGTGACATTGGTGCCAGAGGCCACGGTGGGCACAGGGGTGACGCTAGTACTGGCCGCCGTGGTGGGCACAGGGGTGACGCTGGTACCGGCGGCCACGGTGGGCACAGGGGTGACGCTGGTACTGGTGGCCACGGTGGGCACAGGGGTGACATTGGTGCCGGCGGCCACGGTGGGCAGAGGGGTGACGCTGGTACTGGCTGCCGTGGTGGGCACAGGGGTGACATTGGTGCCGGCGGCCATGGTGGGCACAGGGGTGATGCTGGTACTGGCAGCCGCGGTGGGCACAGGGGTGACGCTGGTACTGGCAGCTGCCGTGGGCACAGGGGTGACGCTGGTACTGGCAGCCGCGGTAGGCACAGGGGTGACGCTGGTACTGGCCGCCGCGGTAGGCGTGGGAGGGATGCAGTGCTGCCAGTGGGATCCAGTGTGCAGGGCCCCGGGACTGGGCTGCACAGTAGGGCCAGCATCATGCTGCCAGGGGGAGGTGGGGTCTGAGAATGGGCTGCACAGCAGGGCCAAAGGCGTGCTGCCAGGGAAATCCAGGGTGCAGAGCTCCCAAGCTGGGTTGCAAAGGGGGGACAGCACCGTGCTGCTGGGGGCATTCATGATGGAGGGTTTGAGGACTGGGCTGCACAGGGAGGATGGCATGCCATTGCCTGGGGGCTCTGGGAGTGGGCTGCATGGAGAAGCTGGCACAGTGTTGCTCTGGAGGTCCATGACTGGGCTGCATGGGGAGGCTGGCATGCTGTTGCCCTGGGGATCTGGGACTGGGCTGCACAAGGAGGCTGGCACTGTACTGCCCTGGGGATCTGGGACCAGGTTGCACAGGGAGTCCAGCTCACTGATGCCTGGAGGATCTGGAGCTGGGCTGCACAGGGAGCCTGGCACAATGCTGCCCTCTGGACCTGGGACCAGGTTGCACAGGGAGTCTGGCACACTGCTGCCCTGGGGATCTAGGACTGGGCTGCACAAGGAGGCTGACACTGTACTGCTGCCCTGGGGATCTGGGACTGGGCTGCTCAGGGTATCTGTGACTGGACTACACAAGGAGGCTGGCACACTGCTGCCCTGGGGATCTGGGACTGGGCTGCACAAGGAGGCTGACACTGTACTGCTGCCCTGGGGATCTGGGACTGGGCTGCTCAGGGTATCTGTGACTGGACTACACAAGGAGGCTGGCACACTGCTGCCCTGGGGATCTGGGACTGGGCTGCACAAGGAGGCTGACACTGTACTGCTGCCCTGGGGATCTGGGACTGGGCTGCCCTGGGTATCTGTGACTGGACTACACAAGGAGACTGGCACACTGCTGCCCTGGGGATCTGGGACTGGGCTGCACAAGGAGGCTGACACTGTACTGCTGCCCTGGGGATCTGGGACTGGGCTGCACAAGGAGGCTGACACTGTACTGCTGCCCTGGGGATCTGGGACTGGGCTGCCCTGGGTATCTGTGACTGGACTACACAAGGAGGCTGGCACACTGCTGCCCTGGGGATCTGGGACTGGGCTGCACAAGGAGGCTGACACTGTACTGCTGCCCTGGGGATCTGGGACTGGGCTGCCCTGGGTATCTGTGACTGGACTACACAAGGAGGCTGGCACACTGCTGCCCTGGGGATCTGGGACTGGGCTGCACAAGGAGGCTGACTCTGTACTGCTGCCCTGAGGATCCAGGACAGGGTTGCACAGACAAACTGGCACAGCGATTCCCAGGGAATCCATGACTGGACTACACAGGGAGTCTGGCACGCTGCTGCCCTGGGGATCCAGAACTGGGCTGCTCTGGGAGGCTGGCAGGATGCTTCCCTGGGGATCTGGGACTGGACTGCACACAGAGGCTGGCAGAGTGCTGCCCTGGGGATCCAGGACTGGACTGCACAGGGATGCTGACACCATGCTACCCTGGGGATCTGGGACTGGACTGTGTGGGGAGGCTGGCATGCTGCTGTCCAGGGAATTGGGGACCAGGCTGCTCGGGGAGGCTGGCACTGTACTGCTTCCCAAAGGAGCTGGAACTGGGCTGCAAAGGAAAGCCTGCACAGTGCTGCCTGAAGGATCTTGGACTGGGCTGCACAGGGACACTGGCATGCTGCCACCCTGAGAATCCAGGACTGGGCCGCACTGGGAGGCTGGAATAGTACTGCCAAGGGGATCTGGGACTGGGCTGCACAGGGAGACTTGCACAGTGCTGCTGGAGAACTCTAAGGTGCAGGGGCCTTGAGGGGGACTGCCAGAGGCCTCCAGGTTGGTATGGCTGAGAGTCTGCAGGGTAGGAGACTTTGGAGATTCTGAGGCACTGGGACCCATGGTGGGAGTCCTGGGGGGCTCCAGGCTGGTGCTGCTGGAGAGCTCTAGGGTACAAGGCTGGGGAGCTGGAGTGGTGTTGTTGCAAGGGAGCGGAATAGCATTTCTGTGGGGTCCTGGGGCGCACGGCAGAGTGATGCTGCTGGGGCGCCTTGGCGTGCAGGTCACCGTGTTGGCAGAGTCACGGTCCTACAGGATATGTGGAGTTGGAGGGGATCAGGTCTGCTCTACCTTTCCCCTGAGCATCCCATAGCTGTTTCCCCGTTTCCCCATTTCCCCTGCCCCAGCAGATACAACTCTTCTCCCACTGCCCTAATGGCCCACTCCAGTATCCCCAGTTCTAGTACATCCCCGCAGCACCTTCCATTTCTCCCAGCCGCCCCACCCGCCATGGCCCTCACATCGACCTTAAGCCGCAGTCGACGGAATAACGGCGTGAGGCTGGTGTGCTCGGTGTCCGCCCGCGATTGCAGCCGCAGCTCCTGCAGGGGTAAGCGAGGGCGCCGGGGCCGCTCCTGTGCCTAGGGTGGAGTCAGTGCCGGGGGTCACCAGCGGCAGCCCCAGACCCGCTGCCGCTCGGCCTATCCTTCCCCAGCTACCCGCGCCACCCGGAACGGTTGGGGCAGGCCCGCCCGCTCGCCCGTCCCCAGGGCTCTCCTGCTCAAACTGGGAGGCCCAGATCAGTGTCCCAAGCCGAGCCCCCGGCCCCAGCCCAAACTCACGCCGGAGACTCTATCGGCCCACATGGTTCCGCTCAATCCAGCCCTAATTTCGGTTCCGGTCTTGCGCTCAGCTCCAATGCTAGTTTCGGCTGGGCTCCAGTCTCAGTCCTAATCTCGGTTTAGGCCCCACTCCATTCCCGGCCTAGCTCCACTCCCAGTTCCAGGCCTGGCCGCACTCTCGGTTCGGTTTCAGTCGCAACAGCCCTCTCGGCGCCACCGCCCATTTGAAACCCCCGCGCGGCTCTGATTGGCTGCCCCACGCGTACGTCACTGCTCCGACCAGGCCGTTAGACGCGCGCGGGGGCCATCGGTAGTGGGTGGTAGTGTGGGCGGTGTTTGGTGCTAGGCCCGGCCCCGCCCCGCCCCGCCCCGCCCCCTGCGCTGTGCTTACTGAGCACTGCGTGAGTTGGGGGCGCCCAGCAGCTGGGTGCTGGGGGTGGTGGTATGGGGAAAAGACTCTGCTCCGTCTCCGACCCCAGGGTGTCCCCAGTTCCTGCCCCAGGGGAACCAACCTTGCCCGGCTCCCTAGCGCTGCTCCGAGCTCTATGCGAGGCAGACTTGGGGGAACCAGCCCTACACACTCCCATGGGGTCAAGGCAGCATCCACAACAGTGCCCGCGGCTCTCGGGTTTATTGCTCCCGCGGGGAGAGGTACAGCCGTAGGGGAAAGGGGACCCGGCCCAGCAGGGTCCAAACCTGCTGCCAAGGTGTGTGGGAAGGGGGATGTCCCTGAGCAATGCCGGGAGTCCCAGCCACTATGGCTCAGCCAGGCCAGGGCCGGCCCGGGGAGGCCACGAGGTCGCAGTCGAAGTCAGCGAAGGCGGCAGGGTCAAGTAGGGGCTGCTCGGAGGGGCGTGAGGCCACTGCCACTGCCACCGGGTCCTTCTGCAGCAGGTCAGCGTCGAAGGCTACCCCGCGGAAGAAGGGGTGGCCCTGGAAGTGGTGGAGGTAGCGCAGGCGGTGCAGGGGGTTGTGGCACAACAGCTAGGAATGGAGGAAGGACAATGAGCAGTAGGGACCCTCGCATCGAGCCCAGGGGGCCAACGGGGTCACCAAAACCCGAGTGGGAAAGTTACCTCGGCAAGCAGCCGGGCCAGTGCAGGACTGAACGTGGATGGGCTCTCATAACTGCTCTCTTTGACGCGCTCCAGCATAGCCGTATGGTCCTCTGCTGGTGCCACGGGGAACTGGTGGGGGGGCAGGGAGTCAATTCAGGGGCTCCATAGGGTGCCTTTATCTCCCACCCACACTGTGGTCCTTACCTCCCCACTGGCCAGAGCAAATAGCAGGACTCCCAGGGACCACCAATCAGCTGCGTGGCTGTAGGGGCCCCCACTCAGCACCTCTGGGGCTGCAGGGATGAATGGGTGAGTGCATGGAGGGACGTGTGCCCCTCATGACAGCCCACCACTCCCCCCTTACCCATGTACTGCAGGGTGCCACAGATAGTGTGGGCTCGCTCACCCCACTGCAGGTGCCGTGAGAGGCCAAAGTCAGTGAGCTTGAGGTGCCCTGTGGGGTAAGGTACTGCGTGAGGATCTGTTGATGGGGTATTCTTAAGACAGTGCCCTCAGATTCTTACCTCTCTCATCGAGGAGGATGTTCTCCATCTGAAATGAGACAAGCACTAGGGTGGCCTCTCTATACCAGGGCATTTGGACACACACACACAACACCATCCTCCAGCCCTCCCAGCTCTACTGCTACCCACCTTCACATCTCTGTGCATGATGCCTAGGTCATGGAGGTACACTGGGGAGAAGACAGAGCCATCAAAGTGGCAAGTCCCCTCCTGGCACAGTGCCACTGCTGCCCCCACAGCACCCAGCAGGCAGCTGTCCACTCTCAAGAAGTGGCTCACCCTGCCTCCAGGCCCCCGTGGGTGGGGACAGTAGTGGCTGTCCCCAGCACAGCAGGCCACTCACCTAGCACCAGCACAAGCTCAGCAGCAAACAGGCGGACCGTGGCCTCGGAGAAGCTCCCGGCAGCACGCCACAGTGCATACAGGTCTCCAGTGCTGCAGTAGGTGCACACTGCCAGGACAGGTGATATGCCTTACTCATGGGCTGCCCCACGGGGCTGTGCTGTCATGAGGGGCACAAGCACCAGGGTGGCATGGGTGTGGAATGCCAGGTGGGTCACTGGAGCCAGGCACCAAGGCACTGCAAGCAGTGGGCCATAAGGACAGTGGTGAAAGCACCAGAATCACACTGGCACCAAGGTGGCACAAGCACCAGGGCAATGTTAGCACTGGGACCATGTACCAAGGTGACATAGTCATGACTAAGGTGGCATAGGAACATGCAAGTATCAAAGCCATGTACCACCATGACATGGGCACCAGAGTCATGTGGGCACAGGGAGCAGGAAAGTGTCAGGGATATATGTCTCCTACTGTAGCCACAGAGGCACAAAAGTGACGTGGTCCCTGGGCTCGCACAGGCACAAAAGTGACGTGGTCCCTGGGCTCGCACAGGCACTGGGAACACGCAAGCTGCATGGCCACCAAGGTGGCACATCCATCAGAATCACAGGGACCATGCAGGCACCAGGACTGCAGCACCTTATTCCCATGCTCACCCCCATCCCTGCAGTGGGTGCAGGGCAGGAGCTGACAGCCAGTGCCTGAATCCCCCCAGGGCATGGGGCAGCGAGGGGAGCGTGCGCGTGTGCAGGGACACGTGTGCGGGTGGAGGGGACACGTGAGCGGGCAGGGAGAAGGGGGGTTGAACAGAGCCCGTGGGCAGATGGTCACTCACTGATGAAGAGGTGGCTCTGGCCCTGCCAGCTGTCCCCCAGCCCATGGACAAATGGGTGCCTGACCTGTCTCTGGGGACACAAAGCAGAGAGGGTGAGAGGCCCCCAGGGTGGGGGGCCAGAGGGAGGCTGGGGACCCCAATCCTGACACCCTTCTTCCACAGCTCTGGTGGCCTCCTGCCATCCCCACAGCCACCCCAAAACCTCCCCCTGGGCCAGGATCAACCCTAACCTGGATGCTGACTTCTTCCTTGCACTGCTTGAGGGTGTCACGGCGCAGCACCTCCACTTTAGGCACGACCTAGGGGGCCAAGGGGTGGTCAAGGGGGGCCAGCAGCAAACAAGGAGCACCCATGGGTCCTGGGGGGGGAGCACCCACCTTCACAGCGCAGACCTTCTCCCGCCCACAGTCCAGCACTTTGAGGATGGTCCCAAAGGAGCCTTTGGCCACAAAACCCAGTATCTGGGGTGGGGGCAGGGAGGAAGCAGGGTGAGTACCCCACGGAGGTGGGCTCAGGATTCTTGGGGTACCAGGTCGTGCATGGGGTGAGGTGAGGTGGGGTGGCACAGGGCACTTAAAGCAGGCAGTGGGGACACATGAGGACCAGATAGGGACGCCATTCGGATGCCTAGGAACCCCATTAGGGGGCGAAGGGACCCCAGTAGGACGCACAGACTGTACACGGGGACCTGGCAGTGGTAGAAAGGGGACGGCTAGGGACACCGGTAAGATGCGCGGGGACACGGCACGGTGTGCGACGAGACGGTAACACGATCGGCGATCCCGGGATGGCGGCATGGGGTGCACGGACGGCGCAAGGAGGATGCACGGGGCTCTGGGGGATCCCGGTAGGACGTGCAAGGGGACCCGTTAAGCGCTTGAGATTGCCAGGCGGGGTGCGAGGGCATCCCGGTAGGACGGTTGGGAACCCCCCTTTAGGATGCACCGGGACCTCAGCAGGAGGGCGGGGAACCCCGGGACGGCACCTTGAGCTGCGGCTGGCGGGCGGAGGGGCGGACCGGGAACTCCGGCAGGAAAAGCGAGACGAGCTGCGGCAGCGGCCACCCAGGCAACGGCGACTCTTCGGTGGGGCCCCGTGGGGCCAGCGCGAGCCCCGACCCCGGTACCGGTACCGACCCGGCGCGGCCCAGCAGTGCCCGCACCCATGACCCCACGGCGCGGCCCTGCGGAACCGGGGGCAGCGTCAGCTGAGAGGCGGTGGAGACCCTGGGGCCGGGGAACCCCCAGAGCCGCCGCCGACCGCACGCACCTGGGGTGGCCGCACCGGAGCTGGGGCCGGGCCGGGGCCGCTGCTCGTTGCTCCCATCGCGGCGCCGCCCGGCCGCACCCCGGCCCCGCTAATCCGCGGCTTTACATAACCCTGCCGCCCCGCCCCGCCTCGCCCCGCCCGGGCGCGACCATCCCCCGCCCCACGAACCCGGGGGTCCCTCTTCTACAAGAAGCGCACCCCGAGATAGCTCCCTGCACCGGGGCTCCCCCTAGTACGGGAGTGCAGCCCAGGACACCCACCCGGCACTGATCCACTTCTGCCCACACACCCCTGGACCTGCTTCTGGGCAGGGCCCACACGCCAAGACCCCCCTTGTGTACTCTTGGGCTCCCCCTTCAACCATTCATCCTCCCTTTGTACCCCCCTTGCTTCATGACAGCCAGTAGGGTAACCCCCACAGGAGGATGAGTGAAAGGGCTGAGCCTGGGGTGATGCAGATGCTGCAGATGCCCTGAGTTCCCCACAAAAGTGACCACCCTGAGTAACCTCCCACAGGGAAGGGCAAGGGGTGAAGCCAGAGCGGCTGCTTCCCCACTGAGGCCGGCACTGTGGAGTGAGGGAGGAGGCAAGTAACAAGCCACTGGCCCAAGGCTGTTCCAAATTAAAAACTCTTTTAAACTGTCTCCCATTCTCCGTTCTCCCAGCCTGGAACAATCCTGTTGCTTTACCAGGCCCCAGGACTGGGCCCAGGACCTGCACAGCAGGGAGAGGGGAAGCTCATGGAAGCCCTTGGCATGGGGGTGTTCACCCCACAAAGCGGCCCCAGAGCACATTGCGCCCCACATCCCTGTGGTGTTGCACCCCTGACCCACAGAGACAGGGCTGCCGAGGGCCTGTGCATAGCTAACCCCTGCTTTGGGCACTGCAGCCCCCTCTGCCAGTGGAGTGCCCCAGCAGAGGAGGGAGCACAGAGCACCCCAGTCCCTTCCCGGCCTGCCGGGTGCTGCCATCATTTGCGCCTGCCAAAGATCGACTTCTTGCTGGGGTTCTTCTCGCCCATGCTGAGCCCGATGAGCAGCCGTGCCTTCTCATCCTCCTCCTGCTGCTGGATGGCCCCATCTGATTTGCTCTCCAGCTTCCCCCGGGTCTCTGCACCCGCTGCTGGCTTCAGGCGCAGCTTCTCTTTGATCACCTGTCCCGGCATGTAGAGGGTTCAATACCCCACTTCCACCTCCAGAGAACATGCTGCCTGCCATGGGGTTACCACCTCCATCCTGGGCAAAGGGTCCCTGGCAGCCTCCCTGCAAGCAGGAAGGAGGCACCATGGAGTAGGGTCCCACATACCTGTGCCACCAAGGCTTTGCGGCTGTCCCTTTTCACTGCCATGGCAAAGTCCAGCCACGTCCATGTGTTGTTGTGGTACTCCAGGCATGGCAGCACCAGGTTCAGGTCACCCCAGTCCACACTGTTCTTCTCACCCTGAATGACAGGGGTGTCAGGGAGCATGAGATAATGCCCCAGGTCACCCCAGCCCAAGGGGACTGTGCCCCCTCCCCAGCATGTCCTATCTCACTGACCCCATACCTTGTAGCTGACGCAGAGTGGCACCTGTGGGATCTTGATGTAGATGAAGGAATTGTTCATGGCTGCACGCTCCTTCATCTTGTCGATGTCATCCACAGGATGCTGGGAACAGAGCAGGAGCCATGAGCCATAAGGGAAGAAAAGGGGACACAGCCAGCAACCAGTGGGAAAGGGACAGCTGGGCACTAGGCCATGGCATTGCCTCACTGGCGAGAGGTGAGAGCTGCTCTGGCATGGTGCCAGGAAAATGAGATGCTACAGGGATTACATCAAGCATGCAGGTGTAAAGGACACAAATCCTCATGGTGGGAGGGAGCAGGAGGGAACAGACAGGCAGACATAGGAGAACATGGCTGCCCAGCCCTGCAGCCCAGGGAAAACAGACTGGCTTCACAGCAGGGCTCTGCCACGTTCTCCCCATCAAGGCAGCAGCAGGTACCTCAGGTGCTTTTCGGAATGATCTTCTGACCCCTGATGTCCGATTCAGTCCCTGAGCAACTCCTTTCCCTGGGCCCAGAGAGTCATCGGCCACAATCAGCTGCCGTGGCTTCACAACAGGGATCCCTGGGACAAACAGGAGGGGAGATGGTGGCTGCTGGCTGGGGCTTAACTGTGACCCTGACCCTTCCCAGCTTCACTGCTCCCCCCTCCAGCTCCTTGTTCCTCAACACACAGCCCACCAGCAGCTGCCTACAAACATATCCTGGGCATTCAGCCAGAACTGTTCAAGGACACTGCTCAGGGAGGAGGGTGACCATGAGCCTATCACCTGTTGTCACCAGCTTGGACTTGTCTTCCTCATCCCCCACCTCCTCTTCCTCCACATTGCGGCCAGGGAAGAAGAAACCCATCATCCTGTGGAAGAACTGGTGGGTGAGCTGGATGGTGAGGGGTACCACATTCACCTGCAGGGAGAGAGGCATGTCAGAGCCAAGCACATGCTGCCCATGCCCCACAGGGACTCTGCCACTTCCCTGCCCGGCCCTGGCACCTCAAAGTGCTCCTTGATGGAGATGCCTCCCACCGGTGGCCGAACCTTGCTGAAAATTCTCAGTGCCAGCTGCCGCCCAGACTGGCAGGAGCTCTGGGGACGCAGCACCACCTGCAGGGAAGAGGATGGGTGGCTGGGGTGTGGACAGGCCACTCGTGTCCCCAGGGTGTAAAGCTACTTCCCCAGGCTGCTGCTTGCCTTGTACACAGCGTTGGGGAGGAGGTTGTTCATCGTGACCCAGCCTAGCTCCAGCAGATGCTCAGCCGTGTCGTCAGACTTGTTGACCTGCACACAAAGATCTATCAGCCCCCCAGGTCCCAGGCCCTGGCTGCAGGTGCCACTGGCCAGCTTGGTACCTTGCTGTAGAGGAAGCGTTGAAGCTCCAGCTCAGCTATGCCCAGCTGCCCATCCTCCTCAGTCAGGCGCCAGCGTGCCTGGGCAAAGTAGAACTCAGTCCTCCGTGCCACGCTCACGTCCTCTGGCTGCTTTCGCAGCTCCATCTTGTTGGCTCGCTGCAGCTGGAAGTCCTTGAAGCACCTGCAGCAAAGAGAAGAGCACTGGGATGTGGGAGCCCTGGAGTAATGGAAAGCATGGCCAGCAGGTTTAAGGAGGTTCTCCTCCTCTACTCTGCCCTAGTAAGGTCACATCCACAGTACTGTATCCAGGTCTGGGCTCCCCAGCTCAACAGAAACAGGGAACTGCTGGAGAGAGTTCACCAGAGGCTACAAAGATGATGAGGGGACTGAAGTATCTTTCTGACAAGGAAAGGCTGAAAGACCTGGGGCTGTTTAGCCTGGAGAAGACTGAGAGGGGAATCTATCAGTGCTGATCAATATCTAAAGGTTGAGTGTCAAGAGGATGGGGCCAGATTCTTTCCACTGGTGCCCAGCAACAGAACAAGGAGCAATGGACAGAGTCTGGAACACAGGAAGTTCCATCTGAACACGAGTCAAAAATGTGGTGTGAGGGTGCTGGAGCCCTGGACCAGGCCATTTAGGGGAGCTGTGAAGTCGTCTCCTCTGTAAAGATTCAAAACTTGCCTAAATGCGACCCTGGGCAAACTGGTGACTCTGGGTGACTCTGCTGTAGCAGGAGGTTTGGACTAGATGGTCCCCAGAGATCACTTTCAACCCCTACCATTCTATAATTCTGTGAAACACAACAGTGTAAAAGCTAGAGATTGTCCCTACCTGATCAGTATGTTCAGCTCCTCACTCTCCAGCTGCAGGTCAGCTTTCTCCTGGCTCAGCTGCTGCTGCAGCCTGTGGTTGAGGTCGAGCAGGGTCTCATTTTTGCTGTCATCCTGCAGGGACTGAAGGACAGATGACCCTCAGTTCTCTCTGCCCCACAACAGGGACCCTGGGGAGCCAGGCCCTGCCCTGGATGCAGGCTCACCTTCACATTGGAGTACATCTGCTTCTCCAGCTGCCGGATCTGGGCGACGTGTTGCCTCACAGCCTCTTGTAGGTGTAGGATACTGTTGCGCTGCTCCTCAGGGTTGCTGGAGATTTCTAGCTGGAAGCGCACCCGCTGCTTCTTCTCACTGTGCTCCTGGACATGGGGAGAGGGGAAGGTTAGCACTGCCTTGGGTTCAGGGAGTAACCCAGTGACCCAAAGCCTGGTGGGTACCTTGCGTTTGGGCTCTACGTGCAGTAGCAGGTTGTTGACTATGTCAAGGATCATGGCATACTGCGCGGGGTTGGTGGAGATCTCCAGGTCGTGGTGGATCAGTGTGAATGTATCCACAGCTCCTGCAGGGACACACAAAGGGCAGATGGAGCCTCACCATTGCCAGAAGTGGGATGTTTTGTGGGGGGAACAGCCAGAGATGGAGAGGAATGAAGAATGAGTCAAGGTGGTTACAGCAGCTCCAGCAGGCACAGTATGTCCAGCATTATCTGGTGCATTGCCGTGTGCAAACCTCTTCTGTCTGCACCCCTCTGATCTCAGCAAGGCCAAAACAGTCCACCCCTGAACTCAGATGGTCAGCCCATAGCCCTACCTGCCAAGACACAATGCCTGGATGTACCCACCCTGCTGCTTCTTCAGCAGATCCTCTTTCTCCTGGTTAGCAGGAGTCTCAGGGGGCTTTATCTGCGTGGCCAGCTCAGGGTCGATGTCATGGCTGTAGCTGATATAATACATGCGGCAGCTGCAGCGAGAGATGATCCTCTGTACCTGCTGGGTCTGCTGGGCTTCTGAGGGCTGGTTCCAGTCTGGGGACACACAAGTAGACCACGATCAGACTGGAGACCCCACTGGGGACCTCATGGCACAAGGGTCAGAGCATCAGCCAGCTCCTGGAGCCATCTAGGGTAAGGCCAGATGCTCTCAGCTTCACCAGCCTCAAGGTCACATGTGAGCAGGACTGGTGTAGGCCCAGCAGCCATGGACAGTACCTGTGGTGGTGCTGACCATGCCCCCCACTGCCTGCCCGCTCTCCATCAGCTCCTGCACTGAGTCCAGGCTCCGCTGCCGATGCTCTTCAATATTTTTCACCTGGAGAGGCACAGAGGCACAAATGGTTGTCCCTGCTCTCCCCACCTTGGTCAAGGCACTGACAGCACTGCCTGTCCCCCACAAAGCTCACCACCACTCGTATCTGTTTTCATGAGGAAAAAAAATCTGCACTTTGAGGGTGACAGAGCACTGGGCCAGGCTGGCCAGAGAGGTTGTGGAGTCTCCATCCCTGAAGAGATTCAAATCCCACCTGGACATGATCCTGGGAAACCTGCTCTATGTAAGCCTGCTTTAGCACAGGGGATTGGACTAGATGATCTCCAGTGGTCTCTGCCAATGCCCTCCATTCTGTGACCACAGGCCCCTCCAGCCTCTCACCTCCAGCCAGAGCTGCCCATGCTCCCTCTCAGTGGGACTGCTCTCTGTTGTGGCAAAGTACTGCATGCCATCTAGCAAGCAGGTCCACGATGTCTTCTGCTTCAGTGTGTCCCCGTACCAGGCAGGATGGTGCTGGCACTGCAGCAGCTGGGCCTTTGCAGCGGACACGATCACACAGCCCTCTGTCTCTGCACCACGGAGCACCATCTGCAGGGGGAGAGAATCTGGGGGTCAAATGAGCCCTTCTGGGGGGTGGCATGGCTCCTCTCAACAGCAAGGCCATGAGGAGAGGAACACAGGCTGAGGGCAGGTACCTGGCAGTTGACCAGCTCGATGAGGCAGTTGCGGTTGTAGATGTCGTCAGTTTGGCAGGCGGCGATGCCACACAGCTGCTCACTAGCTCCTGATTCCTCCTCTGTGAAGACCACGAACTTGTCTGTCTCCTCAATGAGCTTCTGCAGCATGTAGGCCCCTGGGGAAGGAGAAGAGGTGCAATCTTCAAGGGGCTGGCTGGGAATAACAGGGTGAAGGCAGGCATGGCTTTGGGCTAGCATGCACATTGCTGGCTGTGTGTTTCCCGTTAGAATCATAGAATTGTTCTGGTTGGAAGAGACCTTTCAGATCATCAAGTCCAACCATTAACCCTGCCAGTACTGCCAGGTCACCACTAAACCACGTGCCCCTGCACCACATCTACATGGCTTATCAATCCCTCCAGGGATGAGGACTCCTGCACTTTCCTGGGCAGCCTGTTTCAGGGCTTAACAACCCTTTTGGGAAAGAAATTTTTCCCAATGTGCAACCTAAACCTCCCCTGGTGCAACTTGAGGACATTTCCTCCTGTCCTTCCTTAGAAGAAAAGATGGACCTCCACCTCACAACAACCTCCTTTCAAAGTTTTGTGGAAAGCAAGGTCCCTCCTCACCCTCCTTTTTTCCAGATTAAATGACCCCAGTTCCCTTAGCTCCTCCTCAGAAGACTTGTGCTCTAGACCCTTCACCAGCTTTGTTGCTCTTTGGACATGCTCCAGCACCTCAATATCCTTCTTTCCTGGTGAGGGGCCCAAAACTGAACCCAGTACCTTGAGGCATGACCTCACTAGTGCCCAGGACAGGGTGGGGATCACTTCCCTAGTCCTGCTGACCACACTATTGCTGATACAAACCAGGATGCTTACTCCCTTCCCTGCTGTGCTCACCTCCTGAGGATGCTCTCTCAGGACGGCCACTGGTGATGGGAGCAGTCACTTTGGCAGGGGCAGAATGAGCAGAGAGTGGGCCCCGTTTCAGCTTCTTAGCTTGGAGCTGCGTGTCAATCTTCAGTCCCTTCAGGGCCTCAGTGGACAGGTTGCGCTTGAGCACAGCTGCCTTCTTGTAGCCATCGTAGAGGCCAAAGGCAATGTCCCGGTTGGTGGTGGTCCAGGACGCCCGCAGGTCCACCAAGTGCAGCTGGTGCGTGTGGAAACCATCATCCCCATCCCGCAGGGGCAGCTCCTGGATGCAGAGGGTCAGAGCTTCAGCATAGCATAGTCACCCCACCTCATCCCCTACCCTCAGGTCTCACACAATGGTGCTGGGAGCCCTGATAGTCCCTGCAGGCAGAGTGTAGGAACCAGAGTTTGGGGACCACCCCAGGGCCCTTCACAAGGACTTGTACTAGGGATACTGTGACTGGAACAAGTTATCCTTTTAGCCATGTGCTTGGGAGATCAGAGGCCCATCAGGTCTGCCTCCTCTCCAACCAAATCCCTTCCCCTTTGCACCCAAAGACCAAGGTCCACTCGTCCCAGGGGGATGCCATCAGGCTGGCACGCTCTGTTTGCGGCAGTACCTCCTCAGCTGTGCGGTTGCTGTGCCGCTGGTAGGTGAGGGAGGACAGGCTCAGCAGATGTGTTTTCTTCACCAGGGTGTCAAGCCGGTGGTCAGCATTCTCGTCACAAGTGGAGGCCATGAGGTGGACGGTGACCTGGCTCAGGTCGCTCACCATCTGCGTGATGCTCCACTCCGAGATGAGGCGTCGCATCACCGTGCCAGCTGGGGGACAGCAACAGGGGTCAGCGGAGCCCTGCCCTGCCTGGAAGCACTGCTGGCAGGGCCCCCACTCACCTTGTGGGATGAGCCGCTGGGTGCCACGAGTGAAGATGTGCCCCTGGCAGCACTCCACCTGGATTCCCCGCTGCTGGGCAAAGGAGGCCCAGTAATGCACCTGTGAGGGAGCAGAAAGTAGGGGCTGAGAGTCCAGAGCAGGCAGAGCAGGGAGGTAACACCTGACTCCCACCACCAGAACTTGCCTGCAGCCGAGGGAAGAGTGCAGTGTAAGACAACTGCTTGTAATGCTGTCCCAGCTTCTTCTTACTGGGTTTCATGTTGTTGAAGAGCTTCCCACGGCAGATGGGGCGGGTCACACTGGTCCATGTGGCCCAAAAGTTCTGCATCCAGCGGAGGGTGCTGCTGTAGAGCAGGATCCTGGGCTGGGAGTGCTCTGAGAATATACCTGCCATCAGCCAGCGCTGCAGGGCAGGGTCACAACAGCACCCAATCCAGGACCCACTAGGACTGCTAAAACCAGCAAGCCCTGCCCTAGCCCCAAGGGATCCCCGGGGTGCTGTGACCCACCCTCACTGGGCCGTGTCAGATCCATCCGGATGGAGAGGTTGAGGTTCTCAGAGCGGAAGGCACGGTAGGAATCGTACTGCTGCCCTACTGGCACCTCAGGCAGGAACTCAGGGGAGCGCAGAACCACACCATGGTGGTCATGGGGATTGCCATGGCACAGCCACTGCAGGTCCAGTGTCATGCACAGGTCAGGCAGGTGCAGGAAACAGCAGTCATCATACCTGAAAGCAAAAAGCAGCCCTAGTTACCCCTTGGCAGTGGTGGCAGCCCCTGCGCTTCTGGGCCCACACTCACTTGGAGGCTGTCCGGACATTGATGTCCAGGTTGCCCTTGAAGACAAACTGCCCAGGCTTCCAGTGGAAGGAGAGATGGTTCCACTCCCAGTGCATGTTCTCTGTGGTGTTGTAGGGGTCCTGCAAGGACAAGTGTGGGGACAGACAGGAGTGAATTGACCCCACATCACACTCTGCTCCCTACCCTGGTGGTACCCACCTCAGTGGCCAGCTGGTGCAGGTTGGCCTGTTCAATGTCCATGTGCCAGTCCCCATGGAAAAGAAGACGGCTCTTGTCCCACCAGGGCAACGGGGCACTGGGGTCCTCTGAGGGCTTGGTGAGGAGATCCACACACTGCCCAATCAGGGTCCAGGCTGGGTCCCAGCAAGGCCCCCACACGATGGTGTACTGGGAGATCTCAGCTAGGGACACAGAGACTGCTCAGCCCATGTCCCATGCAGCCCCTTTCCCACCCTGTCAGCGAGCTCCCCTGTCCCTCCAACTCTTACAGTGGAAGTCATGGTAGAACTTCAAAGGTGGCATGTTCCTCTCCACTGTGGCATCCCCCCAGGGCAGCCCCAGCTTCAGGACCTGACGGCGTCGGGAGCAGGCCTGGCCACACTGCTCGGCCCCAATCAGCCGGCCAGAGAGCTGCCAGTTCCGGATCTCAAAGAGGTAGCGAGGGTAGTCACGGATCCGCACTGCAGGGCAGAGGGAGGGCTGAGACATGGGGCACTGAAGGGATGTTGCCCTGGTCCCCAACTCTGGGTCATGGCCTGAGCTGCTGTTCTATCATCTCTGCTCCCTTCCCACTGCTTTGAACCTCCAAAAGTCATTGACTCCTCTTGGTTGCACATCACATGGTGCCAGCAGGACCCTGTCCTAAGAGCCCAGGCCACATAGCCACTGCACCATCCTGCGCAGGCACCCTCACATGAAGTAACTCACCGAAGAAGCTGCCAACTCTGCCCTTCATCATGCGGCACCACTGGGTGACCATCTCCAGACCCTCGGCAGGGAACGGGCTGACACTATCCATGTCCCTCATCTGCTCCAACACACGATCTGTGCCATGGAAGGACTCGTCAGCCATGGCCACCAGCTCCAAGTGGGCTAAGGTCCAGGTGAGGAGGGCCCTCCGCATGGGTGTATTGGCATAGAGGCGTCGTGAGCGCTGGATGTAGATCTCAATGTTCTTCTTCTCCAAGGAGGCATAGAGCTCCTCGATCTTCCGGGCAGGCAGCAGCTCACCATGCTGCTTGCGCAGGGCAGCCACCTTGGCATCCAGCAGCTGCAAACGCTTGGCGCTCTCCTTGCTCTCGTCCTTCATCAGCTCATAGTTATCTCGTAACTTGACCTCAAAAACGTCATCCAGGAAGACCCAGGAGAAATGGGTGACTTTGAGCAGGAGGTCAGGGGGCAGTGCCGTGCTGGCAGGGTGCCCACGCCGGTGCAGGCCTTTCAGCCATTTCTGCACACCCACAGCAGCGTCCAGCGTGCGGGAGAAGTCATACTGATAAGGGAACTCTATGGTCACACTGGCAAAGGAGAAGGCCCAGCCGCGGTTACGGAGGGTGCGGAGGGTGGGGAAGGTGCAGCGGTGCAAGATGACTTCCTCCAGCTCTGGCAGCAGCTTCACCTCCACCTCCTTGAAGCTGAAGATGCTGTGTCCATCAAAGCCAGCGGCCAGCTCAGGGCAGTAGCCATGCAGGGCACCACCATGCCAGCTCACAGAGGTCCGTTCAGCAGCCATGCTAATGTAGTTGGCCTCAGAGACAAAGGCTGTCAGCTTGGCAGAGCTCAGCTCCAGCGACAGGGACAGAAGTCTTTTCTGGGAGGACCCATCTGGCTGGAGGGGCCCTGGAGTCTCAGTAGGAGTGGTTGGGTGGGGCACTGGGCTCTCTGGGGGCAGGGATGGAGGTGTCCCATGGCCAAGGGCACTCCGCAAGGCTTCGTGGCACTGCAGGGTGGCCAAGGTGTGATGGTACAAGTGCATGTGGTCAGGTGGGCTCCATAGCACTGCCAGCCCCTCGCCGCACTGCACCTACAGCACACAGAGTGAGAAGGTACCAAGTCACTGGTGGGTCCAGCACGGCACAGCCCTGTTCTCCTCGCCAGCACCTTTCAGTGCCATCCAGTCCTCCTCCTGCCCCATCCATCCCACTCCCACCAGTACAGAATAAAGCAGAGACCTGAGGTCCACACCAACCTCCAGCGAGCGAATGCTACTGTGGTATGTGACAGAGAGCATGGACAGATTGGCCACTGGATTGGGGATGGCAGGAGCTTTGCAGCATGGCTGCATCTTTTCCGTAATGCTCTTCACCAAGGCCAGCACCATGCCCTGGACGCTGACCGTGCAGCTCTCAGCACTGCCCAGGACAGTCAGCGTGTCCAGACGCAGCTCCAGGGCACCTAGAAGGGATGGCACATCAGTGCTGGAGGCATGGAGGAGAAACACCATGACCACAGGGTTCCTCCAGGACAGACATCTGGGATCACTTTTGATGTTACTTACCTACAAGAGCTGAGAGTGTGAAAAGGTTCACATCCTCCACCTTCAGATCCACCTTCCAGAGCAGCCCCCAGGGCTCGCTTGAGGCAGAGAGTGGCTGCCTGGAGGGTTCAGCTCCACTGAGCCGCCGGAAGAACAGGGGCAGGACCCTGGCCAGGCACTCGGTGCAGGTGTCAGATGACTCCACTTGCAACCCCCGGATGGTGCAGTCCAGGAACAGTGTGTCTGACTGGGCACTGGACATGCCCAAGGGCTGGTTGTAGCTGCCCTAGAGAACAAATAGTACAATAACTCTCAGGCTGCAGGATGTCCCAATGCCACCTGCATGGAGCTGCGAACAAGCATCCAAGAGCCACCCCTTGAACCACTGGCCTGCCCCTCACCTGCAGGTTGAAGGAGTCAAGGATGAGGGCTTCTCCCCACACATGCATGTTGGGGGGATGTGGGGCACGCTGGATGTGTGAGTCATTGCCCACACGCCAGCAGAGGTGGTCCACAGCCAGCACCACACGCTGGTGCACGCTCTGCGGCCGCAGGTGCTGGTAGTCTGCGGGCAGAGAGAAGGGGGTGAGCATGGGCAGGGCTTGCTGCTGCCTGCTCAGCTGGCCCCAAACAGAGGCCACCCAGACACATCCAGGCAGGGTCCACAGCCCCTGGCCAGACACGAACATGGGCAAACACACAGGCAACATGACTCTCCCTATTCATATCCTGGTACCTCTCCAGCAGAACCACCAGCCCCAAGAAGCAGCCACCCTGGTGCCAGCTGCCAGCCTGTACCTGCAGAGATGGAGTTGAAGCCCAAGGCGAAGGGTGGTGTGTCCCCCAGCTGCACTGACACATTGACATTAGACAGCGAGGCACATAGGATGATGGGTGCTATGATCTGGGGATAGCTCCTGCATGGGACAAGCAGGGACAGGCTGTTACTGGGTGCTGAGTGCCACAGAGCCTGGCAGGGAGCAGGCCCAGAGGGATGCCCTCTCCCCAGGGGCCCCCTGACTGCCTCCCCGTCCCACAGACCATGCACAGAGCAAAGAAGGCGCTGTGTGCCCGGGCACCCTGCCAGAGTGTGGCAGGCAAGAGGAAACAAGCTGCAATACCAGCAGCTGCACTGAGGCCAAGTTTACCTTCCCTTGTGCCCTTGGTTGGGGACAGGCACTGCCTGGCACCTGTATTCTTGTGCCAACAGGCCCAGCCAGGGTGAAAACTCTTGGTGGCGGTAGTGGATGATGCAGGTGTTGAGCAGCACAGCAGCTGAGAGGTCAATGGCTGTGACCTAGAGCAGAAAACTTGTGCCAGGAGCTGAACCTGCCAGACCAGGGGGACAAGAGCATGCGCAGTGCCCACTCACCTGCAGGCTGGTCTTCAGGGAATTGAGGCACACAATGCGTTGGCGACTCTGGGACAGGAGAAGGCCATCTGGGGAGAGAGACCAGAAGTGAGGGGTGGTGGAAGGCACAGATGACACCCCTGACCAATGAGGGCCCTCCTGATCCTGGCTACTTGCCCTCCAGGTGGAGGTCTACACTCATTTGGTCCAGGTCTGAGGTGGGTGTGAAGTTGCGCAGTGGGATTTGTTCTTCTTCACGCTGATACAGAAACTGCAGCAGCTTCAGGCTCCAGGTGAGGTGCCTGTGAGAAGGAAGGAGTCACTGCCAGGAGGGAACTGCACCATTGTACCCTCCATCTCTCATCCTCAGCTGACTGGCCTGCTGGCACCGACAAAGACACCAGCCAGCGCACAGCTGCAGCACAGCCCAGCATTCTCATCCCATCAGGCTTTGCTACTGGAGAAACAGTTCACAGCCTTCCTTCTTCCCCAAGAGTCCAGACCCAGGCCAAGCTCAGACCTCTGGGGTGGGCTCTAGGATTCGCTCTCTGTGGTTTGTCAGAGTAGGGGATGGGCAGAGAATGGTACAGTTATCCCCAGGTCTGTGTCCCCAGAGCTAATCAGGGCTAGGACAGCCTCCCCTGCCTCACCTCTTCTGGCTGTTCATAGACAGCACTGTGCTAGTGTTTTCCAGCTTCACCTCCACCCTTCTGGGGATGAGCTGCAGCATGTCCCTGCTCAGCAGAGACAAGGACTTCAAAGGCTTCCTCGGATCTGAAAAGGGACACACAGAGTCACAGGAAGGCTCTTGCCCAAAACCCCATGCCCTGCACAGCCAAATCACTCTAACTCCAGTGCAAATATGGAGACTACCAGCCCCTGCCCTGCCCAGAGCTTGTCCCTGTCCCCATCCCTGACCTGCACTGTGCTGTTCCTCCATGCTGCTGTGCTGGGCCCCAGCAGCAACACGGTGCAGCAGTGGGCTGCAGAAAAGTCCTTCATGCAGCTCTGCCTGCAGGGTCCAGACACGTAGCCTGATGCCCACCAGCTGCTGTTTGCTGCTGATCTCCAGCGAGAGGGAGAACGCCAGGGTCAACTCTGCCAGGCAGGCATCATCCTGTATGGGGACACAAGCAGGTGGAGCACAAGTCACCCGACTCTCTGTTAGTGAAGCACTGCACACAGGACAGGGAACCCAAAGTCCTGCAGCAATGCCTAGCTTCAGGAACACACTAGAACAAGTCCTTAGGTTGTCCCAGTAAGCCAGTGCCCAGGGTCAAAGTGTGGCATTTCTTCCTTCCCCAGCACTCACCAGCTGGCTGCTCCGGAGCACTTTGCTGTTCACCTTTGTCAAGCTCACCTCACATGTCAGGCTGGGAAGAGGAGAGAACACACAAAGGATGTGGGCCCTGCTGTCTCCAAATCAAGCCCCTGCCCTCTCTTTTCTGGGACACAAGAACCCCAAGTCCCTCAGCTAAGCCCTCCCAAAAGCAAAGCATACCCCTATTCTGTGCACAGCACAGCAATTCATAAGCTGGAGAACACATAACTCCAGCTTCCCATTAAAGAAAAAGGGACAAGGGCAGCCTTGGAGGAGGTTAATGTGTCACACCGCAGGTGACATGGGAAGCCAAGCAGAAGAGAAAAAGGTGAAACACCAGGTTAGGGTCAGAGGAGTCTCCTTGCCCCCTGGGACCCAGGACCTGTCCAGCAGACCCAGGGACGAGCACAGAGCTACCTCTTCCCATTGCCATTCAGGAGGAGACGCGCCTTGCTGGCCTGGATATGCCAGAGAGACTCCGAGGTGGCCACATGCAGAACCATGACGTTGATGGAATCCATGTGGATGGAAAAGAGCTGGGAGGAAGATGATAGTGTGAGGGACGCCCAACTGCAGCACAGCCCATCACAGCCTCTCACTGAGCCAGTGCCTCACCTGGCTGAGGAGCCTGAGCAAGGAGGGTTTAAGAGTCAGGTCTGCTTTGCTTTCATTTCCATTGGCTTCTCTGGGAGCCTCCGGGACAGATGGCTGCGACCCGGGGCCCTTCTGGAGATCTGTGCGGATTCGCACCTCGCCAAAACACAGCTCAAAGTAGCGCCTGCAGAAGAACAGCACAGGCAGCTTTTACAACAGTTCACACATGGCACACCCAGCCCCATGGCCAGGGATGCCCCCCACCCTGGGAGCGTGTAGGCCCAACTGTAGGAGAACAACGGAAGAATGGCAAGGAGCACTGTAAACACTCCCAAGTAACTTGCAGCTGGGGTGCTGCAAGACAGATATCACGCTACTCATAGCTGAGATTTGTGTCCTTGCCAAATAGAACATCTGCATTTAGACCTTCACAGCTCTGTGAAGGACTCAGAGGCACCTTACCAAACAACTTTGAGATTCCTGCCCTGCTGTGGGAAAGATCTCAGCACAGTGGAAAGCTACACCTGAGAGAATCCTTGACAGAAAGCAGCAGGTTTGAAAGCTTTTGTGCTCTCCAGCACAGAACAAGCCCCAGAGTGCCAGTGTCCCCACTTGTGTGCCTCTGTCCAGGCGCTGCTGTGCAGATCCCCCAGTTCATGAAGTAATGAGAATAAATTTAATCTTTGCATTTTAACCATGGGTTTGGGGCTGTTCCTGTATCCTGCCTGTGCCAGCTCACACACTGACACAAGGCCACCCCCAAGACACTGCCACCTCAATGAAGAGTGATTCACGCCCACACAGAACAGGCCATAGGGAAACCAGGACTGCAGAAAGGTATAAAGGCAGCAGAACTGCAGCTGGCAGGGCCAGGGCCGGGCCAGACCCCAATGCTGAGAAAAGCAGGGAGGGAGCTGGGGCAGGGGTACATACGGCAGCTCCCGGCTCAGTTTACTGGAGATCCAGACGTTGTCAATCTCCTGCAAGGATTTACAGATAGGTGAGAAAAGAAACAACCTGTCTCTGCCTTCTGATGCTCATCCCAATGTTTCCACTCCGCTCCCAATGCCTGGCATCATGCAGGGAGCAACCAAAACCCCCAAGTTTGGCTGTAGGAGGAAGGGCCTGGAACCAACTACAGGGCTGCACAACAGGAGCTTGGCTGCAGGGATTTGCTGCCAACCTGGAAGTGTCTGCAGCAGCTCTGCCTGCCCTCATCTGATGATGACCACCTCTCACCCAGGTACCCACCACAGTCTGCTGCTCCCGCTGGAACTTGAGGCTGATGTTCTGGGCCCAGAAGAAGCCAAAGGAACCAATCTTCAGCTCTGCATGAAGCTTCTGTCGGCACCAGCTGACAGCCAGGCGACATGCCAGCCATCTGCAGGGGCAGGTGGAGGGCCAGGGTCAGCCTTACCTCTGGGCCTGGGGGCTGGAGACCCTCTTTGCCCTCTGAGCAGCAGCTCCAGGACCTCCAGCTGGAAAGTTGCTCCTAGGGGCTGGCCCTGTCACCACATGTGCCCCAAGCTGGGGCAGGGACCCTGCAGAGGTCACAAGCCCCAGCGTCTTCCCCCCTAACCCCAAGTCTTTGATCCCCATACACCTTTGCAGCCTATGCTCACTCCTGTAGACTCCCCATACGCTTGTCAGTGCCCAAGCCCCTGACACCCTCCCACCCAGGCCTGAGAGCCTTCCCGAATTTCTGCACACCTGGACACCAGGACCCAGCCCTAGGACCCCCTCAACCCCCTGCACACTCCCACACACACTCTGATACCTCTACCCCAGCCTCTACCCCAAGCTCCTCACACCCCCTCCAGCCTTCTTTGGCCACCTTAATCCTTGAAGTGCACCCCAGGTCCCTGACACCTCACCCTCAGTCCCGTGTGTCTCCCCAGACCCCTGGCACCCCCATAAGACTTCCCCACGACTCCCTTCCAACCTGACATTACCCCAGCCAGCCCTGACACCCCCTCCAAAACCCCTGCGAGCCCCCCTACACCTCTGTCACCCCACTGCAAGACCCATGCCCCACCTCCCCCCGCAGCTTTATCGCCCCCTCAGACTCCTGTGGGTTCCTAAACTCCCGTCACTCCACTGACAGACCACTGGATCCCCCTCATGATTCCCGTGTACCCCCTCAGCTTTATCACCACCCTAAAAACCCACTGGGTCCCCTAAACCCCCTGTCGCCCTACCGCCAGCCCCATGGGCCCCTCCCTTGACCCTCGTGAGCTGCCTCCACCCCAGCAAAGCCCTCCCTCAACCCTGTCACACCCCCAGGGCCCCTTATCACCGCATTTCTAGCCCCCTAGGCCCTCCCACCACCTCTGCGGGCCGCCTCAGCCCTGTCACCCCCCCGACGCGAGTCCCCGTGGGCCTCTCCCAAGCCCCCCAAGGCCCTGACCGCGCCAGCAGCCCGGCGAGCAGCACGACGACGACGAGGCCGAACAGGACGGCGGCCAGCGGCGGCGGCATGGCGACCCCCGGCCCCGCTGTGTGTGAGTTCCCGGTACCGCCACCGCCGCCGTCCGTGGGGCCGACCGCCCGCGCCCCCGGAGTGGCGGCTGGGAGGGGGAGGGGCGGGGCCGAGCGGCGGGGCGGGGCCGAGCGGCGCTTTCCCGGCGTGCGCGGCAGCGGCAGCGCACCCCCGCGGCCAGCGCGCACATTCGGCGGGGCCGGGAGACGCACCGGGGCTGCCACCCAGACTGGTACCCGTCATCCCTCCACCCCCTGCACAAACAGCCATACGACAGGGGAAGGTTCAGATCTTTTATAGCCCCCAGGGCAAGGAGTGGTTTGGGGGACAGCAGCCCTTCGAGGGAGTCCTCAGTCAGCGGGGACTTGGGAGGAGGATGAGGGAGTGATGAAAGTTTGGGGCATTCAGGAACATGTTCTGGGTCAGGGCTGGATGTTGGGAACCGCTTTGGGCTGTGCTTTTGATGTTGGGTACCTGTTTCCCACTGGATATCAGATACTGGGCACTGCTCTGAGTCAGGTCTGGATTTTGGTATCCCCTTTGAACTGGATGTATGATGTGGGGAACCTGTTTCATGTCAGATTGTGGATGCTGGCCCCTTCTTTGGGTCAGGTCTAGACATTAGCATCTGCTTTGTGCTGAATTTAGAGTATGAGGAACCTGCTTCATGTTGTATGTTAGGCTCTGCTTTGGGTCAGGTATGGATGTTGGGATCTACTTTGTGTCCGATTTGGAACACTAGGATCTGTTCTGTGTTGAATTCAGGACATTAGGATCTGCCTTGTGTGGGATTTGGGTCTCCACATCCTGACATGTGTCAAACTCAGGTGGGGACAAAGGCTATCCCCTGAATTGAGTGGTCCCAAACACTGCAGGGCAGCACCCAGGGACTTGGTGGCAGTCTGTCCGTCCATCACAATTCAGCGTGGTACTGCTCCGCTTTGAAGACCTCGCTAGGCTGCATGAAGATACCCTCCATCACCTTCCAGTAGTTATTCTGGCTAGAGGCAGCCATGCCGTGCACCTCCTTCTGCCCATGGATGGGCCGCCCGTACTGCTCCCCAGTCACCGAGAGGAAGACGTCAGTGGAGGCGTGCTGGAAGCGCACCTCAGCGTCCCGCGCCCAGTAGGTCCCACTGCACACCACTGTCCAGTCATCCAGGTAGTCTCCCTCACCAGCCTCCCCGAATGCACTCACCTCCTGTAGGTGAAAATGAGCTTGTTTAGGGGCTGGAAGAAAGTGAGGGGAGCTCAGGAGTGTTGAGCTGGATCCAGAGGGAAAGGAGAAGGGCAGAGGAAAGGGTTGGGGAGAGAGGAAGGACCTGTTTAGGACTAGGGCTCTGCTCCCACTTGAAGGATCTAGTTAGGATTCAGGTGCTGGGGGGGGAGGGAGAGTTGGTAGGGACTAGAGAGCAAGGTGGTGCTGGTAGGGATACAGTCAGGACCAGAGGGACCCAGTCTGACCTAAGGAACAAGGTGAGAGTGGCAGGGACAGTGAAAATCTAGTGGGGACTGGAGGACAAGACGGGGCTGGCAGGGACATGGAAGACCCAGCCTGCACTAGTGAAACTAGTAGGGACATGGTGGACAAAGGGGATCCAGTCGAGACTGGCAGAAAGAAAACCTGGTAAAGGACTCAGGGAACCCAGCAGGGCTCAGGTGACAAGGAGAGCCCGGCTGTGCTTGGGGAATGGGCTGGACCCGCAGCACAAGGAGAGCTCTCCGGGGTGCCAGCGGGTACCTGGTTCCCGGAAAGAGGGGAGGCGAAGTGGTGGCTGTGGAGGTTGCGGCCGGTGCCCAGGTGGGTGAGGCGAATGGCTTGCCCGCAGCGCACGGGCGTGCCCCGCTCGCAGACAGCCGCCGTACGGCCCCGCACCCGCCAGTAGCTGTTTCCGTCATCCGCCGCCGACACCCCGGTCACCGACTGCTGCCCGCTGCCTGCAGAAGGAGAGAACCGCGCTCAGGCCCGGCCCGGCGGGGGCAGCGCCCGCACCGACGAGGGCAGGGGGAGGGTGTCCCGTTACCTGAGCCGTACCGCACGTCGTGCGAGTGCAGGCGGACATTGTGCCGCACATTGAGCAGCTTCACCACGGAGCCGCAGGTGACGGGCCCGAGGCCGCCGCGCACTGCCGCGCCCAGCGCCAGCACCAGAACCGGCACCCGCCACCCCGCTGCCATCACCGCCGCCGGAAGCGGATGTGGCGCCGCTCCGCCTGCCCGGAGGTCGCCGCTCGTCTGCTCCGCCCCGCCTCGCTCGCCGCCGCCGCCGCGGAGGCCTCCATTTTCCATCGGCGCCCCGGGTAAGGCCACGCCGGGCGGGACGGGGGCTACGCGGGGCTGAGCGGCGGCGGCGGCGGCGGCGCGGGAGCGCAAGGCCCTCGTGAGCCCGGGAGCGGCCGCCAGGGGCTGTTGTCAGGGACGCGCTGGGCCTGGGGCGGCTCCGAGGCCTCTGGGGCGGCTTCGAGGCCTGTACTGGGAAGCTCCGGCGGAGCCGGGCCTCGGTGGGGGCGGTAAGGGCAGTAGGGACGTCCCGGTGCTTAGTGTCGGGATGGGTCGGAGGCCGCGGTTGGGAGTGATGACGGCAGTGGCGGCCCCTCCGGTCCCGGTTGCTGGCAACGGCTGGGACTGATGGTAGCTGGTGGTGGCTTCTGGGGCGGAGACCCCGGCTGGGACCGTGCCGCAGCGGGGTGACCCGGGCTTGGGGAGCAGGCGAGGCGCTGGACTGCTTCGTGAGGGGCTGTTGCCCCAAAGACTGGGGGGTGCCGCAGTCGCCACCCCAACCCCGGCCGCCGGAGCGGGCCCCGCTCCCCTGTGGCAGAGACCGCAGCGGAGCAAACGGCCGCGGAATATTGCTGACATTGTAGGAAGAGGTTGGAGGTGGGAGGTGATGGACATGGAGAACGTCGCCTACTTTCCTGGAGGGGGTTGAAAAGAGAGCTTTGTTTATCAGGTTCATTGACCTTCCAGATCGCCCCGCCTCGGTACGTGTAATTCCTGGGGCAGTGTGGCTAGATTTGCAAACGTCGGACGTGGTCCTTCATGAAAAACCAAGAGGCAGGAGCCTGGGAAGGCTGCTGCGGGGATTAATAACTGACTTGAAGGGTGGCAAAAAAGGTAGGGATGGGCGATTTTTGCTCACAGCGAAGTGAAGTTATTGTGGAGGATTTTTTTTTCTTTCCTGTATGTGGTGATGCAGAGAAGGAAAAATTAACCTTAAGGTATTAGGATAGCTAAACTAGACCGTGGGAAGTTGCAGAGCCCAGATAATACCGAGTGTAGTGTGGTGAGGGAGATATGACAGCAGTGGGTGCAATGAAGGTAACGAACACTGCAGCAATTAGCTCTACATCAGCTTTTACTATTCAGAAGAGAGCTGTTGGTGTCTCAGCAATTGATTCTTTTACAACGTCAACACCCTGCTGTTACCTAGAAAGGATACTTTGGAATTATTTTTAAAGAAGCAAAGGACAAAGCAGAGAATATTATTACACTGCCACATAAATTGTTGGCAGTTTGTGCCGTGACTGTTGCTGACAGTTCTGGTTAGCCTGTCTCTAAAAGGGGTGCACTGCAAAGGGGAAGCGCTGAAAAAGGTCGGCAGGAGCGGCACAGATGAGCAGATTTGTGAGCAAGTGAAGTCTTTATTTCCTCACCTGCTGACAGGAGATATGATGCAGGTACGTGAAGATGTGGGTAGGTCAGAGAAATCGAGGAGGGAACATCACTTTTCTGTTTGTTACAGGAAATTATGATGTAGCAGGTCTAAAATAAGCAGGCGGAAGTGCTTTTTCACACAACATGCCATTAACCTATGGCAGTCTGCCACAGGATGTTCTGCCATCCGAGTGGTGGCACCAGTGGAGAGCAGTAAAACCAACGAAGCAGGTATGGGAAGTTCCTGAGCTGCAGTGGCTGGCTGAACTTTCCCTGTCACAGCACCATTGGTCTCCGCTCATCATTTTGCTTCTGTGCTCCCTTTGCACCAAGGTGTGAGAGTATCTGCTTTAGGTCCTGACTTCAGAAATGGGTAAAAGAGCTGTAGAAGCTGAATACAAAATTCTGTGTTGCTGGTGCTGTGTTAGGGCTGGCAGGCCTCCGTGGAGATCACCCCTTCAGAAGTCCCTCTCTGAACCGAAGCTCTGAGGGAGAGCTTGACGCTGACAATGAGGGTAACCAGTTGTAGTGCAGATGTGTTTGTTAAGCTCATAAACGTCAAATAAAAAGCGGAGTAAATATGATCTTGTCTGAATTCTATGGTGGGACGCAGTGTGGAGATCGTTGCTTAGTCACTAGCCTTAAATCCACATGTTCTGGCTCAGCTGTGGCTTGGGTGTTGTTTTTTTTAAGAAGTCCCAAATAATTTCATTGTGAGCCCTTCAGGGATGGGATGGAATGGAGGCATTACCTTTGCAGTTCCTTGGAGTTTTTCTTAACGAGCCGTTGATTGCTGCAGTCTTTTGTAGATGTACTTGGGATGTGCTAATTTCATGAACCTTTCATTGACAAAAGGAATAGATTCGACCTCCTTAGGCTCTGCATTTTAAGTGAGTCAAGTTTCTCAGCCTTCTTGCAGCACATTCTGAATCCTCTCCCCTCCACTTAACTTTTCTCTGTGGAGACATGAGAACTGAGTAAAACTGTCCAGCCCACTCCTGCTGACCTGATCAGAGCTCTGCAGTTTCAGTACTGCCGATGAAGAGACTTACCTGCTCAGGGTCATCCCAGTTAAAAGAGGAGCTTGTGGACTCTGGACGATTACCATTGTGCCCTTGAGCTGAGCACAGTGTGGATGGCCCTGGTTGAAAGCCGAGGTCTCGTAGTTGCTCAGCCCTGAACTGCTCTGGTGTCTCTGCCAAGGGGGAAAGGCCATGCTAGACATAGAGGCACCTGGTCTTCATTGTGCTGTCGCAGAGCTGCTTGCTGCTTTGCCCTTGTCTGTAATCTATCCAGGGAAGTGATTGTACCTCTGTACCCAGCACTAGTGAGGGTGCTCCTTGAATACTGCGCTCAGTTTTGGGCCCCTCACTTACAAGGACACTGAGGCACTGGAGTGTGTCCAAAGAAGGGCAACAAAGATGATGAAGGGTCTAGAGCACAAATCTTGTGAGGAGCAGCTGAGGCAACTGCATTGTGGGCTTTTTTTTTGTTCTGGAGGAAAGGAGGCTGAGGGAAGACCTTGCTCTCTACAACTACATGAAGAGAGGTTATGGTGGGGTGGGGTTTGATCTCTTCTCTCAAGTAATAAGCAGTAAGACAAGAGGAAATGTCCTTGGGTTGTGCCAGAGGAGGTTTAGCTTGGACTTGAGGGGAAAAGTACTTCCCCAAAAGGGTCATCAAGCCCTGGAACCGGACAGGGAAGCGCTGGAGTCCCCATCCCTGGAGGGATTTAAAAGATTTGTAGATGTGGTGCTGAGCAATGTGGTTCTGTGGTGGACTTGACAGTACTGCGTTAATGGTTGAACTTCATGATTTTAAAGGTCTTTTCCAACCAAAATGATTCAATGGCACTGACCAGTGCCTTTGGGGCAAATATGTAATCTATAGGAGCCTGTCTGCTTGTGTACAGGTAGGCATGCAGAGTTGGGCATGATCTCCCTGTCTTTGTGGTGCTCTAGTGCACCTTAGTCCTTGCTTCCGT
The DNA here is from genome assembly GCF_026170545.1 of Melanerpes formicivorus. Taxonomy (NCBI): domain Eukaryota; kingdom Metazoa; phylum Chordata; class Aves; order Piciformes; family Picidae; genus Melanerpes; species Melanerpes formicivorus. The sequence goes on along the minus strand of NW_027142381.1, from coordinate 4,386,388 downwards.
GCTGCAGCAGTCTCTGGGAGTGTGCCAGGAACAGGGATGCTGCTGCACTGCTCTGAGGGAAGGCCAATAGCATGATAGAGCTTGGCTGGGCCAGTGTTCCTCAGTCTTTCAACCCTGTTCAAGCCAGACAAGGGGTGTTGCTAGAGTGCAGTTGTTCCTGTGTGACTAACAGTTTGAGGGGCCCTGCTTCTGTACCTCCACTAGTGCTGGCTGCAGTCTTTTGTCTGCCTCCTTCTCCTGTGTTACTTCAAATGAAGGCCCCTCTGACACAGTGGGAGAGGCCCCTGTAGTCCATATCTGATTCAACATCTCCTTCGTAATAGTTGTGCTTGCTTCTGTTTGCTGTGCAAAGTGACATCCCCTCTGTCCTGAAAACACCCAGTTTTGTGGGTGGTTGGCTTGTGTGGAATCTGCTCAACTGGATCATTAAATAAGACAGGTTTCCTAGGTCCTGGCTGTTCCCTGTGTCCAGACAAATTTGAGTTGACATGAACTGAAATTGCCAGAAAATGGTAGAACAAGTGATGAGGAAGAAAGGTGAAATTGCGAGCAAAGTGCTTTGCTGGCAGAGAGCAGTAAAGCTGTACGTGGTGCTGTGATGAGGGGCTTGCTTTCTGGATGGATTCCTGTTTTGGTTGTGGACAGGAAGGATATGAGGTTATTAGACTTGGAGATGCTCTCAGAAAAGCCACTGAGCCTGCAGTTTTATGTGTGCTAATACATCCTGATGAATACCTGTAGAAGAAGAATTGATGAGAAGGTGTAAAGTTGACAGTTGTCTACAGGCTGCTGAACATGATAATTCATGTTCCTCTGCTGCATGTAGTTACACAATTCTTCAGGGGCATTTGATTTAGGACTATGAATTTAATGAGTCTCTGCACCACCCCCTGAAGTGTTATTTCTGAGAAGGATGCTTAAATACATGTGTGCAACTTATGTAGTGTCCTCTCAAGGACGGGGCTCACACGGTGCCCATGCACCAACCCAGAGCAGCCATGTCCTGTCTGAGTGCAAAGCAGTAGCTTTGGCCTGCTGCAATTTCTGCCTGTCTGGAGCATCACAAATAGATGGTGGCCACAACCGTGTAATCCACAGCCAAGGAGTATGAGCTGGTATCTGCTGAAATCTGGCAGAGGTCTTTCCCCTGGCTTTGTTGTGGGCTTTCTTTAATGAGATACAGCTGACATTGGAGCTAGTGGTGTTTCAAGACTTAGAAGATTATCCAAAATCAGCCTGGCATGCTTTCTTGTTGTTTTCTTTAACTGGGAAACAAGTCCCTGTTTTTCTCTTGAGTTCTTGTGTTTGTGCACCAGATGTGTGGATCTCAGGGCACAACAAGGAGTCCCATGCATGAGAAGCATCATGGCCAAGCCCTGATGAGGTTGTCCTGAATGGGACTTGCTTCCTTCAGCGGGCTGTTTGCAGTGGGGAATTTATTAGGGGAACATTTAGAAGCATGTTTGTTTTAAGTACCCTTCCCTGGTGTAAAGAATGCTTTTCTCATCTTTTTCTCTCTCTTTTTTTTTGATGTTAAATTACATCAGATTTAATTTAACGTGGAGGTTTTGGCTTTAGATCTGACACCTCCTCTGAGGTCATTTTGTACCTTCCCAAAGACTGGTTCTTCTTCCTGAGCTGGTGCTTTCATCTTCACAGCCATTTGAGGAATTGGTTTGGTTTTTCTTGTAGCTGACTTCTGTAAGCTTCTGTTGTCTTCATGTGTGTAAAAAAGAACTAAAACAAAAAAAAAATCCATTGAAAAATTTGTATGTGACAGCAAGTTTTGTAACCACAAGAGGTTGAAGGCTCAGGAAGACCAAACTTGAGCCATGTCTTTATGCACACACTTCCCTTTGTGCTAGCCTTGATTTATACTGCTGCCAGAATACCCAGTTGGGGAAAAACATCAAACCAAAGATTCAGGATGTAGAAAACACCGTGCTTCTGTAGTGTCTTGTTACTTTCTAATCTCTGGACAGAGACCCCTGGCCTGGAACATCCCATCCTTGGCTCCAGCTATGTGCAACAGTGGAATTGGGCAGCTGCAGCTCCCAGTCCCAGCACTCTCCAAGGCTCCTGTTTCCTCTGTGGGGCTCTGCAGAACCTTGCTAACAGCCTGCAATGGCAACTCAAGGCTCTTTTCAGTGTTGCCCTGGCTTGGTTAACTGCGAGAGGTTTAATCAAATTAAGATCCTAATTAGTTGGACTGCATGCCTGACACCATGCAGCATGGGTGGCAGCATGGGGTTGTTTTCCTGGCCTTGTGGGAGGAGGTGGAGGGGCTGAAGGGCCTTGGCTGCCTGCACCATTTCAGCTGCAGCTGGGAGCTGGGCTCTGTAACAAATGCTGTGGTGACAGGTCCTGTCCTGCTCACTGAGACATGCGTTAACAGGAGCTAGCAGCACTTGGCTGCTGGCTTCACTTGCCTAATCTCTGGTGACAGGGATGTCCAGGCAAGGTGGACACTGGGTAATTTAGGGCCTTGATAGATAATGTGAAACTCTCTGTCCTTAGCTGTCTTCTCTCCAAAACCCACATGGGGGAAGTGCTTGTGTTTTGCTTGCTCAGCTGATGTGATGGATGTCTCCTCTTTCCCCAGCTGCTGTGGAGCAGTGTGTGAGACGCCACAGCCATGTCTGACTTTGTAGAAAGTGAAGCAGAGGAATCGGAGGAGGAGTACAACCAGGATGGGGAGGTTGTGCCCAGGGTAACCAAGAAGTTTGTAGAGGAAGATGAGGATGGTGAGTCTGCCTGTTTGTTCTGAGTTTGCTGGATTGTCTGTGTGCCTTGTTGCGCTGTTTCACATCCCATGACTGCAGATGGAGCAGTAACTCTGCTGTAATAGCAGGGCCATCTGTAGTCGATAATCTCAGCTGTTTAAGTGCCTCTCTTCCTGAAAGCACTTAGGTGGCTTTTGTATTTGCCAGTAGAAAACACACTGCTTCACCCCTGGGGGACTTGCAGTCACACAATTTGATAGTAAACAGTAAAACAGAGGAGTTCTTCTAGTGTGACCACTCCACCTGTTCCCTCTGCAATAAGAGCATGAGACCATGAGACAGGAAGTGGGATTCTGGCACGAGCAGCTGGCTCCATTCTGTGCCAGTAAAAGCATTCAGTTATAACTCTTTGTGTGGATGGTGTGGAGGAAGATGCTGTTTGCACAGAAAAGGTAGATAACCAGTGAGTAAATGTCTACCACTTGCTGTTCTCCATCCCAGATGAGGAAGAGGAAGAGCTGAATCTTGATGATCAAGATGAGCAGGGTAATCTGAAGGGGTTCATCAACGATGATGATGATGAGGAAGAGGAGGAGGAAGCCAGTGACTCTGGAGACTCTGAGGATGATGTTGGCCACAAAAAGAGAAAGCGCAGTAAGTTTTGTCGTGGTAGTTCATAACAGGCCACAGTGTAATGCTGTCACTCTGTCCTGGGTGTCTGCAAGGGCTGGGTAAGCTAAAGCCTTCTCCTTGGTTGGGAGAGGGTAATTCATCTCTGCTTTCTTCTCAGCTTTTGATGACCGCCTGGAGGATGATGATTTTGACCTCATTGAAGAGAACTTGGGTGTCAAAGTCAAAAGAGTGAGTTGTGCTCCCTTGCCATTGTTAACGGTGTAGTGTATCTTGGCACGATGGAGGGTGGGCTCTTGCCTGGAGGGAGAGAGTGATGTGTTTGCTTCTACCCTCTTGGAAAGGGAGAGCTGAGTGTTTGAAGGGAGCAGGATCTCTCCCTGCCCAGGCAACTGGGAACTGGTTTTCCAGTTTGCAAAAGCACTTTCCTCTAAAGCCTGCTCTACTCCTCCCATCTCTGCAAGTCAGTCTTGTAAGAGGCCATTTTAGAGTAATTTTTTCTGGCATGGTGCTAACCTCAGCATCAGCACAGGCTGTTGTGGGCTTTAAGGCTCCTCTCTAACTCTCCCAGAGACACACGAAGCCAGGCTGGCATTGATGGTAGCAGCATGCAAGTGACACAGGCCTGGGCGTGGTGCAATTCTTGGCAGGTGGTTATGTTGGGTGCACAGTGCCCAGTGGTCTGGGCTCCATCCCTGCAGAGGAAGGGCAGTTCTGGCCTGGCAGAGACCACACTGAGCTTGAGTGTCCATGCTGGGAGCTCTGGGCACTAACAAGGCTGTTTGCTCGCAGCAAAAATTCAGGCGTGTGCGAAAAATGTCTGATGATGAGGATGATGAAGAGGAAGACTATGGAAAAGAAGAGCATGAGAAGGAAGCCATTGCTGAAGAAATATTTCAGGATGGTGAAGGCGAGGAGGGAGGGGAAGCTGTTGAAGCTCCTGTTGCTCCACCAGAAGAGGAAGAGGAGGAGGAGGAAGATGAATCTGGTGAGTATGGATGTTCAGTTCCAGCCAAAATTTGTCCTAGGATTAAAGCACAGGAACCAAACTAGGACTTTGAGCTAGAAGTAACCAAAGGTGGTAGCATGGCTGTGGTCAAGCCCTTGCTGGTCTGATTAGTACAGTCTTCAGAACTGAAATGTCTTGGAGTGACAGGTTTAGTTTGTCTGTACTGCTTTGTCCAGAAACACATATGCTGAGGTGGTGAATGTCTCCTCTAAGCTGCCTCCAGAGTGAAAATGCTTCAAAGGAAAGAAGTCAATGCTCTGTTTAGTACCTAGTAGCCCAGTGCACACCTGCCCTACTTCTGTGCAGCATCAGCCCTTCACCCCTGCTAGTACCATACTGAACAAGTTTCAAGAATTATCCCTATCTCCTGTCTGAAGCAGCAAGACCTCATTGCACTGGGCTGTAGATAGCTGCCAAATGGCTTTTCCTGTGCTTGGAAGCTTGCTTTAGGTTGTTATTGTGGTTCAGGCTCCTGGAATGTCTGAGGCTGGTGTAGGAGATGCACTGAGTGGCAGAGCAGACTGACAGCCAGCAGCAGCTTGAGTCTTAGTGAAAGCTCAAAATTGCACTGACTGTGCTGGATTTTATCAGAGGTACCAGTGGAATATGAAAGTGTCCTGACTACTAAATTGTTTCTCAATGTCCAGACATTGATGACTTCATTGTGGATGACGATGGACAGCCTCTGAAGAAGCCAAAATGGCGAAAGAAGCTCCCTGGATACACTGATGCGTAAGTACTGATTGGAAGTTGGCCTGGAGCCTTGAAGAGAGTGCTCAGCTTACCTGATTCTTGCAACTGCAGAGTGATTCAGCTTGTGGTTGGATACTTATGGTCTCTTTCCCCAAAGGAACTGGGTAGATTGAAACATGGAGCTTTTAGTCTGTGATTTCTTAAACATCTCAACTTCTTTATTCCCCTGGATTGTTTTGATACCAAAAGAGAAAGATACCAAAAGATACCTTAAGAGAAATACTTGCATGGGAAGCTCAAGGAGTTGTGTTCCTATCCATGGTTTTTCACTCTAGGTGCAGAACTAACTCTTAGACTTGGGTGCTTGGCCCCCTCTGTGTGTCTAGAGTGATGTTTTGTGAACTGGACCGTGGGGCTGAACAATCATTTTTTGCCTTCCAGTGCTTTGCAGGAAGCCCAGGAAATCTTTGGTGTGGACTTTGACTATGATGAGTTTGAGAAGTACAATGAGTACGATGAGGAGATGGAGGAGGAGTATGAGTATGAGGATGAAGAGACTGAAGGGGAGACCCGTGTACGCCCCAAAAAGACTGCCAAGAAACGCGTCAGTCGACGTAGCATCTTTGAGATGTACGAACCCAGTGAGCTGGAGAGCAGTCACCTGACGGACCAGGACAACGAGATCCGCATGACAGACATGCCTGAGAGGTTCCAGGTGAGGGAAGAGGGTGCAATAGCACTTCATCTTCCACTGAATACAGCAGACCTGGGACCTGCAAATGAAGCTTCTCAACTGGCTGCTAGCATCTCTTTTTCCCTACTTGACGATCCCACCTGTCAAATGTGTGGGCTAAAAGTCTGCCTTCAGACGTAGTGGTGACTATTGTGAAGTAGCTGTGTTAGCCTAGGTTTAGCTGGCCTTGGTTTCTCTTCGGCCACTGGGTGCCAGTGTTGCACTCCTGGGAGCGATGCAAGGGCTTGTGCTCTGCTGAGAAGTCCTTTATGCTGGATGCTGTTAGTAGTGTTTAGAGTTACATCTCTGGATAGCAGGAGTGAAGCTGCAGTGGCACTGAAGGTTAACTAGGATTTTCTAGGCTACCTGTACCCCAGCCCACATGTACCTGTTCTCTACAAGGTGTTTCTGTGACACACTTTAATCCAAGTGACTGAAACTTGCAGTGATCTCAGTGTGGAGTCCTGCTCGTGCTGCTAGGAATTGTTCTGGTGTCTCATATTTTTGTCTTCATTTTACCCTGTAATCAGGTTTTCCCTGAGCAGTCCATGTTCTTCATCTTGCTTAACTGTATGTTACTGGAATTCTGTGCTGAGGCTTGTTACTCTCCTTTGTAAAATGAGACATCTGAGGCTGCCAGCTCTTCAGAAGGAGCCTTTTTTTCCCATGCCAGTGTGCATTGCACAAGGGAACTCTGTGTGTAAGGTCTTCTGGCCATGTGTGGCCTGTTCACACAGTTTGTTATCTTCACAGATGTCAGGATGATTAGGGCAGGCCTTTGGAAGGAGAACTGGCAGGGACTAAACGCCCAGAGAGAGTTTGGTTTTCATGCCATTATTCTGTGGGTGCAGCAAGAAAAGCAATGGCAAGGTTAGAACAAACAACAGATGGATTGGAACAGAGGATGTCACTGCAGAGGGACCAGAAGTCTGGTAGGAAGTGAGGGTAGCCTGATTTGATCATCATGGAAGGTTTCACACCATTGCAGGCTTCTCCACAAAGAGCTGTTAGCTGTTCTTAATCTGGTGTAGAGCTGATGCAAGTTTCCTGTTTGCTCAGAAGATGCAGACATTGAGATGCTGTCCTCATGAAAGCCCTATGAGTGGAACAGAGCCCACAGGCAATCTGCAGCTCCAAACAATAATTTGCAGGTTGTGGTAGCACAAGCCCTGGTGTTCTCTCTGCTCAATCCTGTTGTCTTTTCACAGTTGCGATCTATCCCAGTGAGAAATGCTGAAGATGATGAGCTGGAGGAAGAAGCTGACTGGATTTACAGGAATGCATTTGCAACACCCACCATCTCCTTGCAGGTAAAGGACTATGCCTGAGACTTCTGCCCTAAAAAGCCTTGAAGGTGCTGCAGATTTCCAGCCTGGAGACATTGTTCTAGGAGTCTGCTCAGAGGAATGTGGTGCCCAATGTACCTTTCTTCATGGTTTTCTGGTACGGAGCAGCAAATTTAACATGCACATGTCTTCACTTTTGCATCTCTAGAACACCTCAAAAGTGGAACACAGCAATTGCAAGAATAATTACCAAGAATGGTTGAAAGATCTCTGAGCCACTCTGCACTTAGGGCTAAAGAAGCATTAGCCATGGTCTGCTTTTAACCATCAATTTATCAATTACCTTGGCCAAATGCTCATTCCATTTTCTTTTAAGCCAGTCAGGGCTGGGATGCTTTTCTGTGGTCTAAAATCCAAATGTGCAGCTAAGCCTGCATCCCCTCTTCTTAAGAGGACCACCAATTTCCAGTCTTAGGCTGGGCTGGTGTTTCAAGGGGTCAGCTCAGGAATACAACCAAACACAATATGTTTCTCCTTTTTAGGAAAGTTCTGACTACCTTGACCGTGGACAGTCCAGCAGCAGCTTCAGCCGCAAGGGGCCCAGCACCATCCAGAAGATTAAAGAAGCCCTGAATTTCATGAGAAATCAACATTTTGAGGTAATTCACAACTTTGCTTCATTGCCAAGATAAGGTCTGAGTTGCTGTCTCCTTATCCAAGCAGGATTAGCCAAGGTGCTGCTGGAAGTATTTAGGGGCAGCAATCTTGAAGGGGCAGCGATACCATATCTTGGTGCCTCTCCTGTGCTTCCCTGGAAAGTTCAGCTTATCTTGCATGAGCTGTGGCAATGCAGGCTTTTAAGGCCCTGGGGCTGCCATCATCTTACTTCCCTGATCCTGGGCAAATGGATGCTAAATGAGGTGGAGGAATTCCAGAGTAACTTGAGCCTCGTTTGGTCCATTCAGCCTATTCTCTAAGGTGTTGCCTGATATTTCAGAAGCTTTCTGGTCTGTGTGGTGTATTCTTTGGTGGACCAGTGTTCAGAGCTAGCATATGGCTTGCTGCCCCATTAGCTTGTTCTTCCAAATGGAACAGAAGTGTTCTCTGGACTCTTGGCTGTCAGGATCAGCTTGGTCTCCTGTTTGAGGGTGATGAGTCTCATTTCTGCTCCAGGTCCCATTCATCGCCTTCTACAGAAAGGAGTATGTGGAGCCAGAGCTGCACATCAACGACCTGTGGAGGGTCTGGCAGTGGGATGAGAAGGTAAAGAGTGTTTTCACTGCATGTTATCCCATCAACATTTAACCTGTCTTCAAACTTAGCTTAATACTTTCAGCAGATTTTTGTTCTGGCTGTGAAGACCTTGTTTGCATTTTTAGCCTCTGGGAGGTTTTTGCATGTTTGCTATCACATGGGCATAAAGAACACTCTGACATAAGAAGGTTCAAACCAGTGCTTCCTCTTCACTGCGTTCCTTTTGTGTAGTGACATTTCCTGTGAGGAGTGCAGGTTCTCTCTCTGCTATCAAGTGGATCCAAAGCTTGATACTTTATATTTCTGTTAATGCAATGTATCTCTGAGATGAAACCTGCCATATGTATCACATCTGGGCTTGGTTGTAGAGGGAGGTTTTGATGATCATTTTTATATGATGAATATCCCAAGATCCTGGGAGCCCCTGTTTGGGAAGGGAGGAATTGGGTATAACACACAGCTGTGGCTCATTTCACTGGAAAATTTTGTTCTCATGGTAGTGGACCCAGCTGAAGATCCGCAAGCAGAACCTGACACGTCTGTTTGAGAAGATGCAGGCCTACCAGTATGAACAAATCTCTGCTGACCCAGATAAGCCCTTGGCAGATGGAATAAGGGCCCTGGATACTACTGACATGGAGAGGTATGGTGCCATGACTTCCTTGTATTCATTCCAAAACATCTTAAAATGTGTGTTAACTTGCTCAAAGAGCACAGGCTGTCCATCCACTGCAGTGCACTGTCTTTAGCCTCCCCAGAAAGCCAGTAATGAGAAATGCTTCAAACTCCTTTGGAAGACGGACCCAAGTTCTCCTTCTGCCTGACCTATATAAGAGCATGTTCCTTGAGTGCTCTGACCATGGCTCAGCTGCAAGCAGAGTGTAACATGCTGGCTTTGCATGCCGTAGGCTGAAGGACGTGCAGTCCATGGACGAGCTGAAGGACGTGTATAATCACTTCCTGCTCTACTATGGGAGAGACATCCCCAAGATGCAGAATGCTGCCAAGGCTGCTCGCAAGAAGCAAAAGCGTATCCGGGAGGATGGTGAAGAAGAGGAAGGTTTGTCCTCCCAGACTTGATAGTCTCCTAGTTGTGGGCTGGTTGAAAACCCTGGTTCAAAAGAATAGTAAGAAAGTTTGTTGAAAAGCTCTTGTGTTTGCACAGAACATCTCTGCTCCTTGCTTCTGTACCACTTTAGCCTCAGGTCTTCCAGGCAACTCTGAAAATGTTTAAGGTTTGACACACAAGATGCTGCTTTCTGAAGGACTGAATGCCACCCCTTGTGGCAGGGGCCAAAGCAGGGCTCAGCCACCTTCATGTGTGCTTGGGTGTGCAATTCAGATTCTGCTACTAAAACTGCAAAGCAGTGAAACTGAGGAGGAGAAGATAGCATTTTCTGTGGGGTTTTCTAACCCTGAGTAATTTTAAGGCTACTGTGACCTTTGAGATGTCTTTGTAGAATTTAGGAACTCTGTGGTGTTTAATCCCTTTGCTGTGCTTCTGACACTGCTGCTATCTGGATGCCTTAGTGAAGAGGCCTTGCTAAATGTATCTTTTCCATAGGTGAAGGGGAGGATGCAGAAGATGATGAGCAGAAAGGTCCTGAGCTGAAGCAGGCTTCCCGCCGGGATATGTACACCATCTGTCAGACAGCTGGGCTGGGTAAGGGCTGGCCTCTGCCACGTTGAGCTTGCAGTGGCCTGCCCTGCATGCTCTTCTAGGTGTGTCACTTACCTCTAGAAGGAGGACAGGGCCACAAAAGTTAGCAGAGGGCTGGAGCACCTCTCTTACGGAGAGAGTCTGAGAGAGTTGGGATTGTTCATCCTGAAGAGTAGAAGGCTGTAGGGAGAATTGTGTACAGCCTTTCAGTACTTACAGGCCTATAAGAATATGGGACAGACTTTTAAGCAGGTCCTTTTGTGACAGGAGAAGGGGTGATGATTTTAAACTAAAAGAGAGAGATTAGATAGCAGGAAGACATTTTTTACCCTGAGGGTGGTGAAACACTGGCCTGGATTGCCCAGAGGGGTGGTAGATGCCCCATCCCTGGAAGCATTCCAGGTCAGGTTAAATAGGACTCTGAGCAGCCTGCTCTAGTTGAAGATGTCCTTGCTCACTGCTGGGGCATTGGACTAGATGACCTTTAAAGGTCCCTTCCAACCCAAAATATTCTATGTCTGATATTTGTGCTCAGCATAAGCTACAGTACCCCATCATCACTTTTGTGGTGGTTTATTGTGGTTGGGTTTTTTTCACCAGATGGCCTGGCTAAGAAGTTTGGTCTGACACCTGAGCAGTTTGGAGAGAATCTTCGAGACAGTTACCAGCGTCATGAGACAGAGCAGTTCCCTGCAGAGCCCCTGGAGCTTGCCAAGGATTATGTCTGTAGGTCAGTGCATCAGGATCCTCTTGGAGGTCCTGCAGATGTAACACAAAGGAAGGGATCTTGGGGTCTTCTCAAGTCCTAAGCCTTCCATGTTGTCTTCTTGCTTTTAGTCAGTTCCCAAGCCCTGAAGCTGTGTTGGAAGGAGCCCGGTACATGGTGGCTTTGCAGATAGCCAGAGAGCCTTTGGTCAGGCAGGTTCTGAGACAGACTTTCCAAGAAAGAGCCAAAGTCAACATTTCACCAACCAAAAAAGGGAAGAAGGTAAGGAAGGGAGCTGTGACTCTGTGGGTCAGTTCTGGGAAGGATCTAAATAACGTATAAATGCTTCTTTTTTGCATCTGAAAACTTCCTCTGTGTCACTGGCAACTCTGAATAAATCTCAGAACAGGATGTGAGCTAGGCTGTTGCAGAGGCCAGCTCAACAGCACACTGATTTTCTAGTCTCAGCATTTCATCAGACCTGATTCTTGCTGTTGAGGTGTTGCCTTCAATTATTGGAACAGTCTCTGTTGCTCTGGCACTGGGAACAAATTCCACTGTGTCATGCTGGGGAAGGAAATGCAGACTGGCAGGCATAGGGGTGAGGGTGTATTGAATAAAACCCATTGTCTGCTGTGGTATACAAAAGGCTCTTTCTTCATGAATACCCTGTGTGCATGCATGCTGACTGTCTCCTCCCTCTCCTAGGATATTGATGAAGCCCACTATGCCTATTCCTTTAAATACTTGAAGAACAAGCCTGTGAAGGAGCTGCGAGATGATCAGTTCCTGAAAATGAGCCTGGCTGAGGAGGAGGGGCTGCTCACTATAGATATCAGCATTGACATGAAAGGGGTGGAGGGGTGAGTCCTCATTGCTCATGCCATCCATGCCTTGGCAGAGTTTGTTCATCCAGGGCTGCCATGCTGTTAGAGCCCTTCTGTAAACCAAACTGCTCCTGCAAGTCACAGCCTGGTGATTTCCTGCACTTTAAAGTCAAACAGCCTCTTAGGGTCTTGTTTCTTTTTTTGCATCTTAGTGAAAACTTCAGCAGACATCTGTCTTTCTTACTTGAAGGAAAACTTGGAAGCCTTTAGGATTTTTGTGAAGGATGATGCTTACTTCTCAATAACCCTTGCTGTGTGCTCCTCGGTTCCTTCCTTGCACATCTGAATAGCTACACTGTGCAGTATGGATGTGCTGCAGTGGCTGTGGGCTGTCTCATGCTGCACTGATCAAGCCTCTGTGCTGCCAGCATGGCCTTCAGCTGTCATCTGTCTAGCAGCTCAGCTTCTGCATCTAGAGGAGTATTTGATGGGAAGATGGGATTGTCTCCAAATTTTTAGGCAGCTCTCTAAATCTGACATGCTGCAGTTACATCCTTGTGCAGGAATCTGCCAGTGGTGCTGTCAGTACAGGGATTTGGAGCCCTTCTCTATCTTCTCCTGATGTTTTTTGCAGTTATGGCAGTGACCAGACATACTTTGAGGAAATCAAACAGTTCTATTACCGAGATGAGTTCAGCCACCAGGTGCAAGAGTGGAATCGGCAGCGTACGATGGCCATTGAGCGGTCCCTCAACCAGTTCCTCTATGTGCAGATGGCTAAAGAGTTGAAGAACAAGCTGTTGGTGGAGGCCAAGGAGTATGTCCTCAAGGTGAGATGAGAGACAGGTGGGTTTGAGTTAGAGCTATGGTTACAAGTGCTGACAATCCTGCAGCATGCAGGGGACAGGCCGTACACGGGCTCCTGGGGACGAGGAGACAGGCAAGGGTCTGAGTCCCATTATTTCCCAAGGATGGAGAAAAAAAGCAGACACCTCAGTGGGAGGAAAGTTGAGTTCCATGGTTCTGGAGAGTTAGTCCCACTCCTAACAGAATATACTGTGTGGCTGCCTTGAGCAGCAAGAGAGAAGAGAAAGGCTGTGTCAAAGTACCTGCAGTGGATTTTCTCACTCCCCTCTCTCCTCTGTTCTCCCAGGCTTGCAGCCGGAAACTGTACAACTGGCTAAAAGTAGCTTCGTATCGTCCTGATCAGCAAGTGGAGGAAGATGATGATTTCATGGATGAAAATCAAGGGAAGGGCATTCGGGTGCTAGGCATTGCATTTTCCTCAGCCAGGTAGGAGGAGAGAAATTTCCTCTGGATCTATGTGCAGCTTCAGCAGTCCTCTGTGTCTGAGCGGTCTCTGTTTTGCAGGGACCACCCCGTGTTTTGCGCCCTTGTTAACGGCGAAGGTGAGGTCACAGACTTCCTCCGACTGCCACATTTCACAAAGAGAAGGAATGCCTGGCGTGAGGAGGAGAGGGAAAAGAAGGTGAGCCTTGATGCATGATGGGTGTCCTCACATGGCTTTTGGAACTGTGTGATTCACTGTGGGCTGGAGAGGAAGTCTGAAGATGGCTCAGGCCGTGTCACTCTTGCATGCAGGAACCCCACCTTGCAGTTATTCCGGTGGAACAGTTGCTTCCGGTTAGATTCTAGTTCATCTCTTTAGCTTCTCTTATGAGGAGTGGCAGAGCCTTGCCATTCTTGAGTTCTGCTAGTTGGAGCATTGTGAGCTTCTGTGGTCACAGCTACAGAATTTTTCTCCCCTTTCCCTGATCCCATTTTAACAGCAAGAGATTGTGGGACCGACAGGAGCTTGGGGCAGTGCTCTGACTTCCATTCCCTGTTTGCACTGACTTCCTAATCACACCAGAGTGTGATACCATCAGTCTTTCCTCTACAGCGCTTTCCTGGTTGTCCTTAAAGTAGTCAGGAGCCGCAAGGTCAGCCTCTGGAAAATATGTTTAGCCATGTTCACATCATGGTGGCAGATCAGCGAGGCAGTGGGGGAAGGATTTGCCGTGTGAAATAGGAGCCCAGGACTGGTAGCTAGCTCAGTACAGAAACCCTCAAGCTTTTCTGCTCTGACCTCTCTCACTCCTGCTCTTCTTTCCAGGCCCAGGATATTGAAACTTTGAAAAAATTCCTCCTCAACAAGAAGCCTCATGTGGTGACAATTGCAGGCGAGAACAGGTCAGCCTTTGTGTTCCTTCCATATCCTGGTCTCTTTGCAATGCTTTCCTCATGCTTGTCCACGTTTCACTGTTTTCTCTCTGTGATGTGAGGCAACCCTTTGGGGTTAACTCCCTGAGTGATTTCAGGACCAAGCTTTGTGCTGTGCTCTCAATCCCCTTGACCATCTCTCCCTAGGGATGCTCAGATGCTGATGGAGGATGTAAAGAGAATTGTTCATGAGCTGGATCAAGGGCAGCAGCTGTCCTCAATCGGGGTGGAGCTGGTGGACAATGAACTGGCCATCCTTTACATGAACAGCAAGAAGTCTGAGGTGAAGCGTCTGTTATTCCAGTTATCCCTTAGCCTGTTGCTCATTCATGCTGCCTAATCATCCACTTGTGTTGTCCCTGCTTTGCATCATCTGCTGCCTCATAAAATCCATTTAAACTGTGACGTACTGACCTTTGGATCAAGGCAAAATATCTTATGCAGGCTTATGTACAAGCAGCTGTACAAAGTAGGTATGATGTAGTTTGAAATGAATCATGCTCAGTGGAGTGAATGAAGGTTGTTTCATTCCTAGTTAAAGCAGAGCTCCTGGGAGCCTTTGACCTCAATTCTCTTTGCCCTGAGCAGCAAATGCTTCCTGTGTTCCAATCCCTGTCCAATGTGTCTTTGCTCCTTGTGCTACAAGGCATGAAAACATCACCAGGGTTTTCCCTAATTCTCTGGCCTCTTGCAGAATGAGTTCCGGGATTATCCGCCTCTGCTGCGCCAGGCTGTCTCCCTGGCTCGCCGCATTCAGGATCCCCTCATTGAGTTTGCCCAGGTCTGCAGCTCCGATGAGGATATTCTGTGCCTGAAGCTCCACCCTCTGCAGGTAACTTTTCCTTGTGAGATCCTTGGGCAAGGGAAATCCTTCTCTGCAAGAGGAAGATGCCTGTGATAGTTTGCTGTCAAAGAAAAGCATTCCAGGTTGAACTGATGCAAGTTCTGCCTGTTCTGTGCTGTATTCATTCTACACAGCACCTTTGTTCTTTGCCTGCTTTAGCTTCATCTGCCTCTTGCCTTCAGGCTCTTCTCAGGGGTAGCTGAGGTGCAATACAGCTCCTGAGAGCCAGTCTGCTGTGTTTGGCTCAGCCTATTTACAGGGAAGTGTTGCACATACCTCCTTGCAAGGCTAACACCTCTCATTTCCATCAGGAGCATGTGGTGAAGGAGGAGCTGCTGAATGCCCTCTACTGCGAATTCATAAACCGTGTGAACGAGGTGGGAGTGGATGTCAACCGGGCCATCGCTCACCCTCACAGCCAGGCTCTGCTGCAGTACGTGTGTGGCCTGGGACCACGCAAAGGCACTCATCTGCTGAAGGTAAAGAGGCTTCTGTCCCTGCCAACAAAAACAACCCATCACCAATAACACGTGAGTCAGGGTCCCGTGTGCCAGATGCAGCTGACAGCTCCTTGACGTGTTTCAGTATGTGTTGTCTCACTGTGCCTAACCCCAAAGCTCTGCATGGGTTTGTGTCATTGAGACCCAAGCAATTCAGCAGAACCATCAATCCTAGCTAGCTCCTGAACCCACAGGGTGCAGTTATGAGTATCAGGACACCTCCACACTGTAGAAAACACAAGGCAAAGAGCCAACACTTTTCCAGAGAGTTGGAGCTGTTCCACGTGGAGACATCTCCTTTCATACAATGTTGAGACACAGGCAGGGGGGCAACAATTTATGAGTTATGATGAGCATGATTATGTCAAATGCTTTGAACACTGCAGTGTCCAGCATGAGTCCTCTGCTTTTCCTGGAGAACCCTTGTGTTTGAATAGCAAGTTTATGCTGTTACCTCTCTCTCCAGATTTTGAAACAGAACAACACACGTCTGGAGAACAGGACCCAGCTGGTTACAATGTGTCACATGGGACCCAAGGTGTTTATCAACTGTGCCGGCTTCATCAAAATTGACACAGCGTCGCTGGGCGACAGGTGGGTGCTGGGCTGCGTTCAATGCTTTGCAGGGTATGGAGTTGGTGTGAGCAAAGGGCTGAAGCAGTCTTGTTCTGTGGAGTCTGTGTTCCTAAGAGTTTCTGTGTGGCCCCTCTGAGTGCTGGCCAAGTTCAGGTATTATGGGTTATTAATTTGATTCTTAAGGGCAGCTAAACTCACCCAGCAACGTGAGCTGCAGAACATTCATTATATAGCTTGCTGTGCTTTGGAAGACCCTTTGTGGTCAAGAGGAGCTGAAGTGAAAATGGTTGTTTCCTAAGATAGTCATTGTGCACTCCCATCAGTAACCCCTGTGCACTTCTGCTTAGTTTCTGCCTGAGTCCTACCAGCAGTATTTTGGGGTTTTTTATTTCTTAAGTCTCCAGCTTGAGGCACAACTCATCAATTTAGCTTCCTCTTAAACTAGTAACAGTACTGGGAAGTTTGCAGAGCTTTAGGTCAGTGGTAACTAACCAAGATGTGTGCTTGGAGGACAGCAGTCACCTAGTTTCTGAATCTCTGACTGCCTTGCACAGAAGGAAATGTGTCTGCTCTGGGGCTGGCACTGTGTCCTTTTTGCTCTTGAAAAGCAGTGTGAGACAGGACACCTGGCTGAATCCTTACACTGAGTGTTCCAACCATGCTATGTCCCTGGTTCTAGAAGGATACAAGTCCCAGAGATGCAGGGGGCAAAGTGCAGCCTCATGCAAAGAGCTAGATGCAGATGGCTGCTCTGCCAATTGGCAACACTTAATTTGTATGAGGAGAGAAGCTGCAGAGAGCTGTGTGCTCAAGGAGAGCCATCACTCACAGTGTTCCAGTCTACTGGGCATCCAAAATGCCCAGCTGTACCTTTACAGCTCAGGAGCTGCAGACCAAAATTTGTCATGTCTTGCCTTGGCTCCTGTTGATTTAACAACAAAAAATTCACTGTGTCCTGTATTTTATAGAGTACTTTGTCCCATGGAGGGCAGTGGTGGCAAAGCAGCCACACAACCAATAGTGGTGCTCTACAATCTGCTTTGTTATTGAGCTGAAGGAGGTGACTCTGGAACCCCACAGAATCCTTACATGGACATTGCTTTGGTTTTATTTCAGTACTGATTCCTACATTGAAGTCCTAGATGGGTCTAGGGTCCATCCTGAGACCTATGAATGGGCAAGGAAAATGGCAGTGGATGCCTTGGAATACGATGAGTCGGCAGAGGACGCTAATCCCGCAGGAGCTCTAGAGGAAATCTTGGAAAACCCTGAGCGCCTGAAAGACCTGGATCTCGATGCCTTTGCTGAAGAACTGGAAAGACAGGTGTGCTGTGTTGTTCCTGGTGCTGAGAGACAGAGGAAGCTCTGCTGTCCAGCTCAGTTTCTTGTATTTTATAGCTGGCAACCCTTTTTTGGACATGAGCATTTAAGCTGTTGCCGTCATAAGATATATAAACAGCCATGAAGAGTATTCAGTGTCTGACAGTGGCATGTAGTAAATGTTCACAGAGAGCACCCTTGGTGCAGAGGGAAGGAGGGGGCAAGAGACAGTAATTTAAGCTGTTCTCCCTCAGTTGATCAAACTTGAATGTGTTGGTACTTCGGACCTCCCCAGCGTTGGGTGACTGAGTTCCCCAGTTGGATGGTACCCTGTGCATTTATCTTTTTCACATTTGCTCTTTGATAAGTTCCTTGAGTTCTTTAGTTACTTATTCCCTACTCACCTCTTTCCTGTTGCTCATGGTTTCATGACCTTAAATACCACACAGGGCTATGGTGACAAGCATATCACTTTGTATGACATTCGAGCGGAGCTAAGCTGCAGGTACAAGGACCTGAGAACCCCATACCGTTCTCCAAACACAGAGGAGGTCTTCAATATGCTGACCAAAGAAACTCCAGAGACATTTTATATAGGTACATCCCTGTTTACATCCCTGGTTTCTGTCATCCTAAGTTGACTTGGGGTGTGTAAAGGTGGGGCAGAGGGATCTTGGTGAATGCAGTGGTGGGATGGTGCCGTGGTTGCATGTATGTCAAGCAGCTTTTTAAGTACCTGGGTACTTCTAACACCTTCATGTGCAGCTGCCTTAGATTGAGGGAGCTGCTCAGCCCTGCAGTTGGCTGTCAGTTTTTCATCCTTTCTTTCTTCTCTCCCATCACTCCACAGGTAAAATGATCATCTGCAACGTGACTGGGATAGCCCACAGGCGGCCACAGGGAGAAAGCTATGACCAGGCAATACGAAATGATGAATCTGGGCTTTGGCAGTGTCCTTTCTGCCAGCAGGATAACTTCCCAGAGCTCAGCGAGGTGAGGCTGTTTCTCCTTACGGGCCTGCTTTTGTCAGGAGCTTGCTATCAGCAGGCTTGAGCATTTTGTATTCTTGGGAGACAAGATTTCAGAGCCAAAATTGTCTGCAGTGCCCCAGGACCCCAACCTGAACGTGGCCTTTGGCTGCAACTGTAATCTGTTCCACTTGTGATTAATTGCTTCAGTGTAGATTTGAGAGACCCTTCATGGATTTTAGTGAACTGGGCTAGGAGTGAAATGGACCTGAGGCTAAGCTGACCAGTTCTGTGCAAATACATTAGACAAGCTTATTTATGGTCTGCACAGAGAAACTGCCTGTGACACTGAGAACAGAAGGTTGTTCTGTCACCTTCTCAATTATAAGAGCTTACCTGGACCCCCTGCTGCTTAATGCAGCTGTACTTTAGGTTTCTTCTAAACATTGCTGAATTCCAGCCTTGGTAATCCGTGACTTTAAAACTCTTAACAGCTGTTATGAGAAACCAGCATTAGCTGCAGGCTTGTGTTGTGGGTCTAAAGACATGCTGACCTTCCTGATTGCAAAGCTCCATAAGCTGAACAGAACCAAAGCAGGAAGATTGCATTACTGGGTGGCCTTAATTGAAGCTCTCTGTCACCTGTACTTCTGCACATCTCTGGTGGCTGCCATCGGTTTGCCAGCGCAGCTCTTAGACTTGTTTGTGTGTGAGCTACTGGAGCTACTTTCTTTCCATGATGAGTAACTTCTACTTTTGCCTTTCTCAAGGTTTGGAATCACTTTGACAGTGGCTCCTGTCCAGGTCAGGCTATTGGAGTGAAGACACGTCTGGATAATGGCATCGCTGGCTTCATCCCAACAAAATTTCTTAGTGATAAGGTGGTCAAGCGGCCAGAAGAAAGGGTGAAGGTATGAAAGCAGTGGATTTTCACATATCCAGCAAGAGCTGGAAGAACCTGGAGGCCATACCAAAGATTCAAAGTTTGGTTAATGACACTGCTCCCTAAATGACTTTTCAAACCTTATTTTCATCTAACAGCTTTAAATCAGTGGCGAGTTCAGGTTCTGGTGAGCGTCCTTCTCCCACAGTGCAAATCTCTCTTGGCAGCTGCTGGGAACCCTGTTAATCATTCAACATGTGCACTGCAGGAGGATTTATTACAGTCTGGCTAAAGTCTGGGTTTAAGAGACCAGAAGGCATTCTAGTGTAGAGCTGTCCTTTGTTCCTGGCTTTCTGAAGAGTTCACAGAACTGCTGTTAGATAGGCAAGGGTCACTCTGCTCTTCCTGAATTTCTGTCCAAATTCAGTTGTGGAGATCATCAGAGTTAGAGTTACTGTTCCTGCTCAGGATGGGGATTGGGATTGGGATTCTGAAAGAAACAGAATCACATGATTTTACCAGATGATAAAATAGAGGTTTGTCATCTTTTCTGTCTTGCGGGGTGCCCCTGACATTCCATGGAGGTGATGGATAATCCTGTAAGATCAGAGGTCTCTCAGCAGCTCTTTAAAGAGTCACTGTTACTTCAGCATGGTTAACTGGACTAAGATATTGCAGGTTTTGTAGTGGTATTTTTCCCATTTAAGAGGAGATGTCCTTTGGGTGTTTTCCACTCTTTCTGAACAGGCATAAATGCTTTCCTGCATATCAGGAAGTCCAGTTTTGCTGCAAAGTGATCCTCAGCCTCCAGACATGCAGCTTTCTGCGTGGTACAAGACATGAGTGGTAGACATGCTGGAGAACTGCCCATTTTTCCTTTAATCCCTTTTCATTCTAGTTATCTTGGGGATCAGTTGGTTTTTCAGTTTGTATGGAAGTATCACTTTTCAAGGTTGTATCAGCCTGAAGGAGGTGAAGTGATTTGTACCTCCTTAGCAGCAGCCCTGACCCCACACAGATCGCTCTGCGGCGCAGGGAGGCTGGAGTATCAGCCAGACCTGCTGATCAGCTTTGCCTGCCCCTCTCCTGTAGGTGGGAATGACTGTTCACTGCAGGATTATGAAGATTGACATTGAGAAGTTTGGTGCAGACCTGACCTGCAGGACCTCAGACCTGATGGATAAGAACAATGAGTGGAAACTGCCTAAAGACACCTACTATGACTTCGACTCCGAGGCAGCAGATCACAAACAGGAAGAAGACATGAAAAGAAAGCAGCAGCGAACAAGTGAGTCTCTAACTGTTCTCTCCCTCATAACATCAGCCTTCCCAGGCTGCTTCAGGAAAACAAGCACAATTGGGCACCTAGCTGTGATAAAGCAGTGTTTCTTGGAAGCCTAAACACTCCACTTTATCCCTCAGCATACATCAAGAGAGTAATTGCTCACCCATCATTCCACAACATCAGCTTCAAGCAAGCAGAGAAGATGATGGAGACCATGGACCAAGGGGATGTGATTATTCGGCCAAGCAGCAAAGGGGAGAACCACCTGACCGTCACCTGGAAGGTGAACGATGGGATCTACCAGCACGTGGATGTGCGAGAAGAGGGCAAGGAGAATGCCTTCAGCCTGGGCTCCACGCTTTGGATTAACACAGAGGTAAGAGCCCTGCAGAGCTCCTGCAGAGCAGGAGTTGGTGGGGAAGGAGGAGAACCCCTTTGGCAGGGACAGGTTGGCACAGCTTTTCTGTCCTTGCAGCTGCTTTCAGGCTGTTGGAGAGTAACTTCCATTGTGGTTCTCTGGATCCATAGACAATACTCAGCAATCACTTATCTTTTTTTTTCCCCTCAAAGCATCCAGCCTTGCTATGCAGAATGTCTGAATGAGAGCTGTGTACTAGGATAAAAGTTCCTCATCACGCACCCTAAACACCTCTTTAAATGTGTTTGTTGAAAGGAATTTGAAGACCTGGATGAAATTGTTGCTCGCTATGTCCAGCCTATGGCTTCTTTTGCCAGAGACCTGTTGAATCACAAATACTATCAGGACTGCAATGGTGGAGACAAGAAGGTGAGCCTGTCCCAGGCTGTGATAGCTTTTGTGGGAGATAAAGGGAGCATAGTATGAATTTCTTTGTCTCAGGATGGGTCTTAAACTCTGTGAGTCTGGCATGAGCTGCTGCTGGACTGAGCTCTCTGATCTTCCCCTTCTTGCCTGGGGCTCGGCAGTTTCCAGCTGTAGGTCTCAGGGGATTCTATCTGGGAGCAGTGGCATTAGGACATGGCAGTGTGGTTTGCTGCAGCAGAGGGTTGCTCTGCCAGCAAATACCACTGAAGGTAGAGTATTGGCTTTCTGTGACCTGCTGACATTTGTACACCAGCCCTACACAGCAGTGGTACATTTGGTCATCCTTGATAGATCGCTGGCATCGGGGCTGGGGGAAAAGGCTGACCACAGCGTAGAGATAGATATCTGTGGGCTCTGTGTGTTGCTGAAAATGTAGGCTCTCCTTGAGCATTTCTCTTTTTCCTTTGTCTCTCTGTTTAGAAGCTGGAAGAGCTGCTGATAAAGACTAAGAAAGAGAAGCCAACATTTATTCCCTACTTTATCAGTGCCTGTAAAGATCTACCTGGCAAATTCCTATTGGGATATCAGCCTCGAGGCAAACCAAGGTAAATGAGAGGCAAGCCCAGCACATGCAGTTGAGTACTTCCAGTACCACACCTCAACTTCTTGCTGCCAATTTCTCTTCCAGCTCTGCCAGTATCCCCATAGCTCATGCCTCCCCTTACATAGGGTTTGGTCTCCTTGGGAGTAGAGGACCCACATCTGGGAGTAAATCTTACCCAGGAGATTTCTACCCATCTAGCTGCCACAAGCAATCCTGCCCTTTACAGGGGGTGTCACAGGAGTATAGGCAGTGACTGATAGATTTTGCATGGGAAGACATGGAATTTTGGAGCAGTTGTTTGAAAACAACATCAAAGCATCTTGGGTAGGTCTGTCTGTTGTCATGGCCATCACCTGAGCTTGTAGGCCATGCTTGTTCTGGCTTGGTCCTGTTAGTGTGAAGGTGCTGTACAATGACAGGTATGGCTCTGAAGCAGCCTCTGATCTTTCATGCTCCTGCATTCACTGCTGTTCACAGGATAGAGTATGTGACAGTGACACCAGAAGGATTCCGCTACAGGGGCCAGGTCTTCCCTACTGTGAATGGACTCTTCCGATGGTTTAAAGATCATTATCAGGACCCTGTTCCAGGTGAGCACCCCAAAACTTCAGTGCCTCAACTGTTTATTTCCTGGGTGTTGCACAACAGAGACAGTTACTAAAGGACAATTTCATGTTCTTTGTCCCTAAAATGTGTCTTAGTTTTTTCTATATGTGGGAAGTGGGAAGTTTCAAAGCAACACTCAAGTCTTTGGCTCCCATGGACCTGCTGAGAGTTAATCTCTCAGCCAGGTGGGCCATGCATCAAAGACTGGGCTTGTCCCCTGGGCTCCCACTCTCATACACTCCTGCACACATACCCTGGTAACAGCATCTTGTCAGTACCAGTGTTACCTGCAGTTTTTGTCAGAACTCAAGTTTCAGGCCCATAGGTGCTCTCCTAGAAGTAACCTCTCTCTTGGTCTGTGTTCTACACAGGTATTACCCCCAGCAGTAGCAGTCGGACCAGGACTCCAGCCTCCATTAATGCTACTCCAGCTAACATTAACCTGGCAGGTCAGTGCAGGCCTTTCCTGGTTGGAATTGGGATGTGAGCTCCTTCTCCAGGCTCTGTCTAATGTGATGAGTCTTTCTTGCAGACCTGACCCGTGCAGTGAACGCTCTACCACAGAACATGACCTCCCAGATGTTCAGTGCCATCGCTGCCGTGACAGGCCAGGGGCAGAACCCAAATGCCACCCCTGCACAATGGGCATCCAGTCAGTACGGCTATGGAGGCAGCGGAGGTGGCAGCAGCGCCTACCACGTAGGTGTCGCTTAAGATGGCTTCTCCTTGCTGCTGGAAAGCATCCCATGGGGGCTCCGCTGGGAACCTAAGGGGTTACTTACTGCCTGGGATCCTCCAGTGCTATGGATCCACAGAACCTGGCTGGGTTCTTGGACCAGGTTTATTTTTGCCTGCTGTGGCTGAGGAAGTAGAGCTCTGCTTTGGGGAGAACTGAACTGAGCAGCATATTGGTCTGGCCCTCAAGGAATGTGGCAGGGTGGAGGGGCAGGATCCAGCTGTGAGGGCTCACAACCTCCCAATTGTGCCCCTGAACTGGCACCATGAGCTGCCAGTGGCAGAGATTAGCTGTGCAGCTATGCGCTGAGCTTGCAGAGCTTTTCGGCTTAGTGTGCTAATCCAAGCCGCACCGGCAGGCAGCACCTCAGCCCAGCCCAGCACCCAGAGGCTTTGCAGGGAATAAGATGGAATTGGACTGTCTTGGCTCGTGACGAAGCCTTTCCTCATGTGCTGGTGCCTCCCTACTCCCAGCCCGTGCTGCCACCTCCCCAGCTGACACCAAGGCTAAATCCAGCTACAGGACTGAGGTGCCTGGGTACAAAAATGCACCCAGCCATTGGCAAGAACCTGATGAAAAGGTGCTGCAAGACAAGGCTTGCAGGGAGGAGTGATCCTCTTTCAGACCACCTTGGGAGGCTTTCACAAAGTTTGGCACAGTAAGTGCTGAACTCAGGATAGGCAGGGACTGTGGATAACCCAACATCTGAATCATCAAGGCAGTCTGAAGGAAAAGGGGGGCAAAAATACCAGGAGACAAAGAGGCTACACACTCCCTTGGACAAACTGTGAGCCAGGCAGCTTGAAATGTGGAAGCAAATCATCTTGAGAGCTGTTGCGCCTTCTCTGCAGCCCACAGGGCAAGAATTCATGTTCTTGATATCTGCTGCAGGACATAATTTCTGCTGGCTTGCCCCAAGTGTCTCCTGTGCCCATCTCTTGCAGCCTTCACCTTGGTTTGGCTCAAGCATCTCCCACTGTAGCCTGTGTGGGATGAACAAGGAAGGCAGGCTGTGCTGGCCCAGGTTGGGTGGGCCATCAGGGGCTCTCACGGTGACAAATGTCCTATGCTCAGCAGGGTGTTGCTCCTTCTGCCCTGCACTCCCCTATTCCCTACAGTGGTCACTGCAAACCTCTCCCTGCCCAAATGAGGGTCTCCAGCAGGGCTGGGAGCAGGCAGCAAGGACATGCTCCAGCCTCCTGGGCAAGCAGGGCAATGCAGAGCCATGCCAGTCCTCAGCCCCACGGCCCTGTGGGATTTGCACTCTGTCCCCTAACACTATGTGCTCTCTGCAGGTCTTCACGACTCCAGCACAGCAACCGGTGGCCACCCCTCTGATGACCCCCAGTTACTCCTACACTACTCCCAGTCAGCCAATGACAACACCCCAGTACCAGCTCCAGGCCAACACCACACCCCAGTCCACCCAGTCCCAGGCACAGTCGCAGCCATCATCCAGCTCCAGGCAGAGGCAGCAGCCAAAGTGAGTGGCTCTGGGTGCATGTGTCTGTGCTTTCTTGATGGCTGTGGTTGATCCTTGTGGAAGCAGCTTGGTGGGATTGCCTTGCACCTTCCTGTGTGGGACCCTTGGGGAGCAAAGGGTGGGCGTGAGGGCAGGGAAGCTCTCTGCTGGTGTGTCTCACCTTCTGCCCATGTCATTGCAGGACCAACAGTCACGCTGCGATCGACTGGGGGAAGATGGCCGAGCAGTGGCTCCAGGAGAAGGAGGCTGAACGGAGGAAACAGAAGCAGAGGTTGACTCCTCGGCCATCTCCCAGCCCCATGATCGAGAGCACGCCCATGTCCATCGCCGGGGACGCCACGCCGCTGCTGGACGAGATGGATCGATAGGCGCTGCCGGACCTGACCCTCAGCCTCCGCTCCCTTCGCCAGGAAGGGGAAGGGAGAGTGAACAGTTGAAAGCAACTTCCCTTAGCCACGTAAACTCTTGTTTTATACCTTGTGAAATGGTGGGAAATGACTCTTGGTGACATGCACCTGAGCGAGTGAACAGACTTGGCAGGGCTGGTCTAAATACATATGCTCTATATATATAAAAATATATCATAGGAAGGGACACTGCAGTGGCCTCTGCATTCCAGGCCCTGATTCAACACTTTGGAAGCTCATCAAAGTAAGGAGGAGGTCAAACGAGCCTGTCCCTGTACACGCACAGCAGTCTGCTTTCGCTGCAAAGACTGGGAAGCAAACCTAGCTGAAAGTGCAGACCGTCGGCCAGGAGTGAGCCTGTTTCATTTGGATTCTCCCAAACCCTGACTGTCACCTCTCCTTGTCCTGAGAACACAAAGCAAAGTCACAGGGGTTGTGACAAGCAAGCCAGAGTTCTCAGAAAGCTTCTGTGGTCGTTTGCTCCGTGTTTTCACGTGTAACGGGCTCTGCAGAACCTGTGCCGACCCCCAGCTGTGTTGGCAGGGGTCTAGCACAGCAGCTCTGGGGCTCGGGGTCTTGCTGGAGTGAAACGCAGCTGTTGTACCAAAGGCTTGCTGTCTCCTCTGGCTTCTTTTTGGAACAATATTTATTTAGTTTTTGATTTTTATTTAGTTGTTGTTTTTTAAATCAGACTGCAACGCAACACGCCAGCCCCACGGCAGCTTTCCTGAGCGCAGGGCAGAGACCCCGGGGGCTGAAATGCTCCAGGAGCAGTCACTCCCGTGGTGGTGAAGGCAAAACAGCCCGGAGTGCACAGCCTGCTCCTCCATACCTGCTTATCCTGCCCAGCTGTAACCAAGAGGGGTGAATAAATAGTGTTTCTACCGAAGGCTGGTTGAGAGGTTTTCTGCTTGCACCCTGCACTGCCTGCCCTTTCCTCTTAGCCATGGATTTGTGTAGGAGCAGTGATGAAAGTCGTTGCTCCTTCTCCATCTGTTGCTTGGAGTTGCCCTCTATGTGCTGAAACTTTCACAGAGAAGCTGATTTCTATTGAGCTGTTCAAGAATAACGTTTTGTTTTGAATGCCTTGTATAAAGACATCAAGCTGACATCCGGGGCACCTCCTGGAGAGGTTCTGGGAGGGCCTGGGTGGGAGTGGGGCAGATAATGCAGATAACTTCGGTTGTGTCAGAAACAGCTCGCTGTAGAGCTACTGCCAGCGTTCAGAGTCATTTCTGAACTGGAAAGTTCCTGCTGCACTCACTCGCCTCTCTCCCGCTTTGTTAGTGAGGATTTTCTATGGGAGCAGAGTCTTTGTTCCTTCCAAGCTCTCCTGGTTAGCCTCCTCGCCCTAGGAAATGAGCAAGAACAGCAGATCTTAAGAAACAAAAGTCTTTTTTGCATGTAAATGCTTCTGAAGAATGGCAGCCACCCGGGAGACAAAGCAGAGCTGTTTCTACAGAGAAATGCAGGTCCTGGCTCAGTTGCCATCCCCTCTGCAGCACTGGGGGCTGACATGGTCCTGGTCCTCCCTGTTCCAGGTGCAGGAGTACTAACCTTAGGCTATTTTTTTATTTTATGGAACTGTCTGACAAAGATTTGACTGGGAGCAGCTCCTTACCAGGGTTCTCAGATCCATACAGGGGTAAGGGGTGGGGTGGGGGGGTCTAGTTGTGCATTGTCAGCAACTTTTTGACTCTCTTTGGTTTTAGTTTTCCCTTGGCCATCAATAAAAGTTCTACTTTTGGGAAGATGCCCTCTTGCCACACGTCAGTGCTTCCTGCTGTGAGCTGTGGTGGTTGTCACAAGGACTTTGCACCAGTTAGTGCAGAGGGTGTGATGTCTCCCCACAACCTTGGTGTTTCCCCCTGGGTTCTTAGGGTCCTCTGATTTCAAGGATTTGGGATTCCATCCTATGCTCCTCTGGGAACAGAGGGGTTTACAGCTCTCTTCTCCAAGCCTGGGTGCTGTCTGCTCTTCCCAAGGCTCTGTTACAGCAAAACAGTGCTTAGCTTCTGTTGCTCAAGCTTTTTCCATTCTGGAATTGGATGCTGGTGTGGGAAAAAATCTTTCTTCTGGTCTCACAAGGCAGGAGAGGGGGCACTGGACCAAGCCACACTCCTTACTCGGAAGTGCTTTGCAGCATTTGGTGGCAATGCTCTGTCTCTGGGCACTGCACACAAAGTCTTCACTGTGGGAGCCTAGTTACCACTGAAGGGAATAAATCAGACTGTGATCACCATCAGGGGCAGCTTGCCCTGCCCCTGCCTCTCCTGGGGCACATCTGTCTTTATCCCAAGGCTGGAAAAGCTTCTATTGTCCTATTCCAAAGAGCTCTTGTACAGCATGTGAGGAGCCTCTGGGAAGGGACAGGGCCCTCTGCCCCTGCTGCTGACTGCCACTGCTGGGGGCTGGAGCAGGGTTGGGGCTGGTGTAGGAGCACTGAGAAAAGGCAGTGGGTTAGGCAGTGGAGAGAGCTGGAATGGTGCAGTTCATTAATTGGTGCTCTAGATGAGCACTCCCTGAGGTGCTGGAGCTCAAGCCTCTGTGGCAGGGGACCTAAAATCAGGGGTCTACCCTGTGAAGGCTTTGGGATGGGAGCAGTGTCCCCAGACAGAGCAGCAACTTGCTGTCCCCAGTGCTCCGGAAGAAGTTACAAGCTGGTGGGAGCAGTGTGGAACAGCTCCAACCCACTCAATACCCACCTGGCTCCAAGTATTTCCCAGAAGTGGGATCAGCTCTAGGATTTCCCCTGGAAACTGACCCCAGAGCCACCCTTTCACCACACAGACACAGGGCCAAGGCCACACCATCTGCTCCAGCAACCAACTTTATTACAGCCACAACCCATGCAGGGGGACTCGGGGCCATGGCTCTTATGCAGGCTCTGCCTCAGCATTGCTTTTCAGCCTCTTCTTTCTGTTTCTCTCCTTCCTCCTCCTCTTCCCACTGGTGGTGGAGACTGGGGATGCAGGAGTGAGTGCTGCCACCCTGCCCAAGCCCTCCTGCACTGGGGCATTGCTGAGGATGGCACTGACCGCTTCCCCCAAGTCCAGCAGTGGGGCCTGTGGGGCCTGCCCAGTGAAGGCAGCAGCTGCAGGGCTGCTTAGCTCCTGGGTTTGGGAAGGGTTTTTCTTTTTCAGACCTTTCCCCTTTTTATCTTTCTTCTTCCCCTTCTTCTGCTTCTTGGCTGCCGTGGGGGTGGACAGGGGGTGGGCAGGTGGCTGATGCTCCACTGGGATGGCTTCTCCACCTACATTGCTCCATGGGGGGCTCAGAGGGACCCCATCAGGTCTGGCTGCCCGGTCAATCAGCTCCCCACCATACTCATACAGCACTGGCTCCCTGGGCACCGCGATGGCCACCGTGTTGTAAGTCTTGCACCTACAGTCAGTGAGGAGGCATAAGGTGGGACAAACCCCAGTGGGACCACGGCAGAGGCCAGTCCTCACAGCATGGGAGGGCACTCACCAGACATAGAGATAAGGCTCCACACACTCCTCCCTGTACGTGAACTCGAAGCAGGGCACCTGGATGACGTTGAAGAAGGCTTGGCCCACCACGCGCGAGGCCGTGTCGTTCACCCGCTGCAGGCAATCCTTCAATCTGCCAGGAGGCAAGGCTGGAGTCAGTGGGGTTGAGGGGGTGCCGCCAGAGGGACTGGGGCCACCCTGGGGTGGGGGGATGCTGCAGGGGCATGGCTGGGCACGGGGCTGCTTACCTGCGATCGCAGTCGCAGTGGCTGATGGTGTGCCAGCGCAGGTTGCGGTACCCGTAGCGGGCAGTGAAGGGGTGGATGATGTGCTGGCAGTGATCGTGGTCTCGGCAGCACCGGTCTGTGTCCTGATGCTCCCCTGCAGGGCAGACACAGGGTGAAGGCAGGGGTGGGGGGAAATGCATGCATGGGTTGGGG
Organism: Melanerpes formicivorus; assembly: GCF_026170545.1. Taxonomy (NCBI): domain Eukaryota; kingdom Metazoa; phylum Chordata; class Aves; order Piciformes; family Picidae; genus Melanerpes; species Melanerpes formicivorus. The sequence goes on along the minus strand of NW_027142381.1, from coordinate 4,357,735 downwards.
CTAGATGGCGAGGGCATCAGGACTGGACTGGGACTGCACTGTGCTAGGACTGGGATCAGAATTAGATTCGACTGGGACAGGACTGGGATGAGGCTGGGGTGGGTAGGGGCTAGGAGTAGACTGGCACAAGGCTGCACCAGCACCACAATGAGGATGAACTGGGACTAGGCTGAGATTTGGATGCAAAGTGGAACTGGACCAGAATCAAAAGAGGGACCAGGCTGGGATCAGGATAGGAAGTGGAATAGATTGGACCAGCACCAGAACAGGAAGAGGATGAACCACAGACCAGGCTGAAGACAGAGAGTGAATCTGGACCAGACCAGCACTAGGGTGGGGAGCAGGATGGACCAGCCCTTTGATGGAGACTAGGTAAAGGTGAACTGGATCAGCACTGGGGTAGGGTCCGTACGGGGACCAACAGGGACTGAATTAACATGGGTATGGGAACTGGAGCAGACCAGCATTGAGATAGGGACTGGGACTGGGGTGGGGTGGGGTGGGGTGGAGCAGCATCAGGCTGTAGATGGGAAGGGGAGAACAGATGGCAGCCACCCCGCCGCCCTTACCCAGCTGCTCGTAGGCATCCGCGTTGCTGCCCGCACCGCACCACAGTGTCCCGGGGTAGGTGAGCCCACGGCGGGTGCGGGGCCGGTCTGGCTGGGCCGCTCCGGTACCGGGGGTCGCTCTGGCGGTAGCTGCGAACAGAAGGAGGAAGAGGAGGAGGCGGCAGGGCAGCCCCGGGGCGCACATGGCACCGCACTGCTCCCCGTCGTGGGGCCGCCTTATAGCCCCGCGCAGCCCGCCCACGCGGGGCGGCTTGGCACGGAGCAGTACGGCACAGACTGGCACAGCACGGCACCGTGCGGAGGGTCCTGGACAGCCGGGGTGCTGGAGCTGCTTCCCGGAGCCGCGGCTCCTGGACCCCGCAGCCTGCGGGTAAGGGGTTACCCCTCCCGGTGGGGCCGGGCTCCGTTGCTGTGGCAGCCGGTGGGGTGATGTGCTGGGGCCGGTAACGTGCCGGCCACAACGTGCCCGCCCCGTGACGCACCGACCCCTGTATGGCCCCCGGTCCCAGAGCAGCCCCACGACAGGAGAAGGATGCTCCCCACAGCCTCTTGTGCTTTCCCGTGGATACTCCCTGGATCTGCATGTTCCCATCCCATGAATGTTCTGTGTGCCCCCTTCCCCCGTCCTGTGCCTCAGATGCTCCCTGCAGCCCCACGTCCTTGTCCCACTGATACCCCTTGGTGACTGTCACAGGAGCAGCCCCAATGCCCTGTACCCAGCCAGGGCTGGCAGCCCACAGGCGCCCAGCAGCTCCCAGGACGGCTGCCAGGGTTAGCCACCTTGGCTGGCTTCTCTGCCATGGAGCCCATTGACAATCCAGGCACAGATCTGGCATGCTGGGTGGCCGAGGAAGCAAGCACTGGCAGGGCAGGACAGTGCCCAGCCACCCCAACAGGAACGTGTGTGGTTTCTCAAAGTGTCTGCACTGCTCAGGACACCCAGAGCTTGGCTATTGTGCCACCATGCCCTGGCACCACTAGTGCAGAGGGCTGGGAGCTGGAGACACCCACATACAGTGTGACTACCCAGTGGGAGCCCATAGTTGGCCCATAAGCAGGGCTCTCACCTGACACCAGCCCAGGGCCCAGCTGACCAAGGGTGCTGGCGGGGGCCCAGTGCTGCAGGGACAGTTCCTGCTCAGCTGTTGCTGTCTGTGACGCTCCCCGTGACCGTCCCGTTCAGCTTAGCCTTGCCACCGGTACCCAGGTATGGAGCCAGCTCGGGTGTGCTGGGCCCCCAGTGTGCCCACGTGTGGGTGTGGGTGTGGGTGGGGACAATAGGGGGCATTAAGCTGTGGGGAGTTATGTGGGGACAGTCGGTGAGGAGTCTCACCTCTGTTGCATGCTCAATGCCCGCAGTGCCTACAGTCCTTACACATGGACCTGTGCCACATCCCCACTGCCCGAGAAAAAGGCTGGTACCTGGCACTGATGGCCCCCAACGTCAAGGGTCCCAACTATGCTTGGCTGGACCCCTCCCGGCTCTACTGCCACCCGCAAGTACCCAGTGCCTGGGGTTGATGGCACACACGGGGGTGCCAGGGTGGGCTGTATCTCTATGGGGCTGTTGGGGGACCTGGTTGTGCCCACAGGCACTGGCACATGGGCTTCAGGTGCCCATGATGGGCTGCAGAGCCCCAGCACCTCTGTTCTCTCCCCAGGGCTTGCAGGACTGCTTGACTGACCTGCTGCAACTGTTCCAGGGGGACCCCATTGACATGGTAGCAGGCATCGATGCCATGGGCTTCATCCTGGGTGAGCAGGGACACGAGTGAGCCCAAGGTCCTCATTCCTTGTCCCTGAGGGGCCTGACAGTGCTATGCCCACCCCCAGGTGCCGCTGCCGCTGCCAGACTACAAAAAGGCTTCCTGGCCATCCGCAAAGCTGGGCACCTCTGCGTGCAGACTCAGGCACAGCCTTACACCGACTACTCCGGCCGAGAGAAGGTGATGGAGGTCCGCACTGATGCCATCTCACCAGGTGAGCTAGTAGGGTGCTCCTGTCTCAAGGCAGGGCTTCTGGAATGGGCACCAGGCACTCAGCCACAGCCTCTGTCCCCACCCAGGTCTGCGCATCCTCCTCGTGGACCAGTGGGTTGAAACCGGGGGCACGATGCGAGCGGCCATCCAGCTGGTGGAGCAGCTGGGGGGGGTTGTGGCAGGTAGGAGGTGGGACATGAGGGCATCCCAGGAGTGTATCCAGTGTAGAACCACCATCCCCAAGCCCTGCAGTGAGCAGAGCTGAGCCCTCTTTTTGTCCCCACAGGTGTTGCTGCCATCTGCATTGAGGACAGCGAGGGCGGGCGGTGGCTCCAGGAGCACTACAAGTGTGCCCACTGTGTGCCCCCACACCTGCAGCCCCGCTTTGACCAGCACCAGCTTGGCTAGGACTGGTGGGGGCACTGACACCTCATGTGTCCTCCATCTCCCCTCCACAGGGCACAGAGTTGCTGGCTCTTCATGGCAGGGATGCCTGGGACATCAACCTCCTGGTTTGGCTTCCACCATCCCCAAGATGATAACCCCTCCTCTTCAGCAGCCACCCTCTGCTGGCTCCATCCTCCCACCTGCCCCCAAGCAGAGGGGCTGAGCCCAGGGGCAGAGGGAGCTGAAGCCAGGCCCAGACCCAGTCCCCAGCCCCACACATCTCTTAAAAAGCATAAAAAACGTTTTATTAAGACAAATGGGAGCCTGGGGGCATCAGCCCCTGTGAGCAGTACCTGGGTTTGCATAGCTAAGGGAGCTGTATGGGTGCTCCTGTCCACCCCAGCCACAGGTCTCTGGGCAGGTGGGAGGCTGGGGGGGCCAGGGGACAGCAGGCACAGCTCCTCGGGGCCAGCCAGGGCCGCCCCTCTTTGGTCCAGACGTGTGAGCATGGGGTGGGCCGGGGGCTTCCCTCTCACTGGCAGCACTTGGGTTTCTTGCGGGGTGCCGACAGGTACAGGTCGCTTTCATTGCTGCTGATTCCTGGAGGAGCAGGAGGGAGGGTGGGTGGGTGAGTGGAGTTTAAGGGAAAGGCACCCACAGCAGGGCCAGCCAGGGGTACTCACGCACGGTGTCACCGATCCTGCGGGTGCCGCTGCGCTCCAGCTCGGCCAGCACGCTGCTCTCGAAGGTCAGCGCCGCCACACGGAAAAAGAAATCCCGCACGTTCTCCCCTGCCCCACAGAGTAAGACCCCCTGAGTGTCCCATCACCTGGCCAGACATGGAGATCTGCCTCCCCCCATCCAGCTGGGGACTCACCAGTGAGGGAAGACACAGCCCAGTACTCTGCCTGCATCTCCTGGGCCACCTTCAGAGCATCCTTCTCTATCAGGCTGTACTGCGCTGGCGTCTGCCAACCAAGCCAGAGGAGTTGGTAGGTGACAGCGATGGCTCTGCTAAGCCAGGGTGCAGGAAGGCCACAGAAAGGGGGACACACTCACACTCAGGTCCTTCTTGGAGCCCACCAAGAATAGGATCACATTGGATGGGTCGTTCTCCTTTAGGGCATCAGCCAGCCACTGCCTGCAGGGGCAAATATCATCAGCTGGTAGCCAGCAGCCCCATGCCCTCTTTCCTGGCTCTCACCCCTCCATCCAGACCTACTGCCCCCTCCACTCATCCCCAGTCCAACCTGGGCCCCGTGGCCATGCATCACCTACCGTGTGTGCTCCAGAGATGTCACATCGTTGACATCAAAGACGATGACAATAGCTGGGGAGGGAAAGAGGGATGAGATGGGGACAGGGACAGACAGCGCGGCGGGATGCAGTCAGGACCTCACCTTGTGCACCCCGGTAGTAGGTGGAGGCGATGCACTTGAAGCGCTCCTGGCCAGCTGTGTCCCACCTGGAGGCAGAGGGGGAAGGAGGTGAGGGGGGGCCACATGGGAGTGTGGGGAAGGGGCTAGCACCTACTTACAGCTGGAGGCTGAAGGGCACCCCCAGCACCTCGAACCGTTCCATCTCGAAATCCACCCCGATGGTTGCCTTGTAGTTCTTGTCGAAGGTGTCCTTGCAAAAGCTGGGGGGTGGGGGATGGGTGTCAGCAGCCCCAAGCCCCCCTACACTCCAACCCCAGGGGCTCAGTGCCCCTCGCCCTGAGGGGTACCCAGCACCAGAGTTTAATAGGCTCAGCCCAAGTTGCTGCTGCCCTTTGTGGGGGCGGGGTGGGCATTTCTTTGGCGCTTCCTCCCACAGAGAATCTCGAGGAGGGCGCTCCATTACCGGTTGATCAGGCAGGTCTTCCCCACTGAGAGGTCCCCCACCACGATGATCTTGGAGATCTTGAACCTGCAGGGCAGGCGGGTGCACAGTTGCTCAGCAGGGTGGGGGGAGGTCCTCGCCTGCCTCCCACTCAGCCAGCTTCGGTGGCAGAAGGGTCCACGGGGTAAGGGGTTGTCACCTTGCAGCCCCTCCATGCTCAGCAGCGCCCTGCAGCTCTGCTCTCCTGCCTCACCGCCAGTCCCAGCCCAGACCCCCGTATCCCCCCCCGCACTGCATTCCTGCACCGTGACGCAGGGCTCAGCACACAGGCAGCGTCGGCAGCCACGAGGTGCTCATGCCGGGGACCCCCAGCTGCGGCTGGCTGGCAGGACCATGAGTCCCATTTCACCCCACCCCTCACGGGGCTTTGGGGCGGGGAAACACAGATCGCCATGGACTCACCCCACGGTGCCCGTCCGCTCCTCCTGGCAGGCGCTGGCAACTGTGGGGTGGAAGGCGGGGCGGGTGTGCAGGGCGGCCTCCTTCCGAAAACACTGAGGGAAGGGAGGACAAAAGGGGACAACGGAGTGATCCTGGAGCTCAGCGAGGCCACCCCTAGGCCAGTGTCCCTCCTTTCAGCTCACCAGTGGCAGGTCAGAGATGACCCGGTCCCTGCGGACTGGAGCCAGCATGTTCATGGTCCCGTGGGGCCGCCGGGGCAGGCTGGGTGGCCACAGAGAGCAGGGATGGGTCAAGGGCCACCACGAGGCCTGGGGGGAGAGGGAGCAGGGAGCAGTGACAACCCTAAGTCCCAGCAAACCCCATGTTCCCCATGCACAGTATCCCTGGAATATGTCTGCCTGTGTCCCCAAGCAGAGCTGTTCCTTTATCCCAATTGTCTCCACATCCCCAGGACATGGTTGTCCCCACGTCCTGGCTATCCCCACAACCCCAGGCTTGGCTGTCCCTGTGTCCCAGTCACCCTAAGATCCCTGAATATGCTGTTCCCATGTCCCGGGGTGCAGCTGTCCCCATGTCCCAGTTGTCCCTGTGTTCCAGCCATCACTACATCCCTGTGCATGGCTATCCTCTTGTCCCAGCCATCCCCACATCCCAAGTGTGCCATCCCAGGGTACCACTGTCCTGATGTCCCATCCCCATGTCTCTGAACACCAGGGTACTACTGTTCCAATGTCCCAACTGTCCCCCTGTTCCATCCCCACGTCCCTGCACACCAGGCTACCACTGTCCCCACGTTTCAGCACAACGGGGTACCACTATCCCCATATCCCAGCAGTGCCCACATCCCGAGTGTGGCATCCCAGTGTACAGCGATCCCCGTATGCCACCAGCCCTTACATCCCCAGGGGTGCCTTTCCCTCCAACATTGCATGTCCCCCATGCATATCCCCCCGCGCATCCTAGCCCACGGTTAAGCCCTCCTTGCCCGGTCCCGGTCCCCGCCGCGGGAGGCGTCTCCGTTACCGCGAACCCTCCAGCTCCGGTAGCGGTGCTCGGCGCTGCACGCCCAGCCCGGGAGGAACCGGCGTGCTGACTCCGCCCCGAGGGAGGGATCAGAACACTGGTTCCTCTGGGTCGAAGTCACTGCGGTGCTACGCACACCACAGGACCCCGGTAATGCCCCTGCCACAGGGGTTCGTCCTTGCCGCAGCCCTCCGGGCGGCGAGGAGCGGGAGGAGTAGGAACTACAAGTCCCATTAGTCCCGCGGGGAAACGGCGCATGCGCGAGTGAGTCGGCCTGTGCGTACTACTAATCCCGGCATGCTCCGCGGTAACGTGGCTGGTGGGGACAAAGGGGAGCTATCGTGAGATTTGTGGCGCGGGGAAAATCTCGCGAGGTTTGAAGCTATAAGCCCGTGCGGTGCGGCGCGGGCAGCCCCTTTCGGCTTCCGCCTGGCCAACATGGCGCCCAAGGCGAAGAAGGAGGGTGAGGGCTGGCGGCGGCGGGACGGAGGGGTGCGAGGGAACCGTGCTGAGCCATAGCGCGGAGTGCGGGGGTGTGTGGAGGGGGCTGATCTGCGCGGGATTTGGGGATGAAGGAGCGCTGCAGCTCGGGGCTGGCCCGCGGGCACGTGGAGGTGGCGGGAGAGGCCTACACCGGCGGGGTCGGTTGTCTTAAGGAGGGTGGGCGCCTGTCTCGGTGGCTTGTGAGGGAGCTGGGGAGTGCGCTCGTCCTTTGGTGAGCGGGGAGACGTGAGTTTTTTTGAGGGGAGGGGGTGAAAGTTTAACCCCGTTGGATGTTGTGGGGTTAGTCTTGGCTGGGTGAGAGCACGGGCCGCTTGGAAAGGTCCCGTTCATTGAGCTGCGCAATAGGAGAAACCATGGCCCGTTGGGGGAAGCAGGGAAGCATGTACTGATCCTGCAGACCTTGGTTGTTGTGCTGACTGAGCTGCCGTTGTAGCTGTGCCTCCGAAGACAGAGGCGAAAGCTAAGGCGCTGAAGGCCAAGAAGGCCGTCCTGAAGGGGGTCCACAGTCACAAGAAGAAGAAGATCCGCACATCACCGACCTTCCGCAGGCCCAAGACCCTGCGGCTGCGGCGACAGCCCAAGTACCCCCGGAAGAGCGCGCCACGGAGAAACAAGTACGTGTGGGATGTCGGGACCTGCCCTGCCGCAGGGCTTGCAGACTGGGAGCAGCCTCATGCGTGGGCTGGTGTGAAAGCCTGTGCCCAGTTACAGGTCCCAGGGTGGTAACTGCCAGCGTGCTGCCCTGTGAGGTGAGCCCACACCTTGTGTCAGAGTGCTGGGGTTTGTTATTTGGAGTGCAAGTGATGATTTCAAGCGACCAAAGCCTGAGAGCTTGTGATTATAAGTTTTTTGGTAACTGATGCACCCCAAAGAAAGCCCCTGAGGGGCAGAGGGGTTGTGTGCCAACCTTCTGTTAACCATAGGGTCTCTTTCTTGTAGGCTGGACCATTATGCCATTATCAAGTTCCCTCTGACCACAGAGTCTGCCATGAAGAAGATTGAGGATAATAATACTCTGGTTTTCATTGTCGATGTCAAGGCAAACAAGCACCAGATCAAACAAGCTGTCAAGAAGCTTTATGATATAGATGTGGCCAAGGTCAACACGTTGATTAGGTGAGAAAAGGGAGACAATAAGTCACTGGTGGGAGTGAGATGCTTCAAGAGCCTTGGAGTGGCTTTTGGCAGAATGTGAGAACACATGTGAGTCTTCTCAGGTGCGGGATTATGTTCTGTAGTGTTTTCAGTGTTGCTGTTTTGAGAAATGCAGCTTGTGACTGAGCCTGTGTTAGTGGAAGTGTGAAATGTTGATAGACCAGAGGGTCAGCCTCATCAGGGAGCTCTTCTAACACCCAAAAAGTCTTGTGCAAATGATGTAAACTTTTTTTACCACTGACTAAAGTGATGTTTCCAAAGGAACCACTGATGCACGTGGGTGTGTAGTGGGACAGTGGAGCAGGTGAGAGTAGTTTTGTGCCTCTGTGCTGATAACTTCTGTTCCTCTCTAGGCCTGATGGGGAGAAGAAGGCTTATGTCCGACTGGCTCCAGATTATGATGCGCTGGATGTAGCCAACAAGGTGAGAAATCCTTGGAACTTTGCAGCTTCTGTCATCTTGTATCTCCTGCACTTAGTTGTTTGCCCTGATACACATGTGAGTTACTTGTGCCTCAGTTGGCACATCTGTGTGTGAGGTACTTGTGCCACATCTGTGGGGTGTCCTTGTAGTTAGATGGGATCTGAGTGTTCAGGAGCAAGACACCTTGTCTGGTGAAACTGAATTCCACCTGGAAAATCCCAAGGTTAGATGGGAGAAGAGAGAATTGTTGCTGTTATTCAGCTTCTCCAGGGAGGGGCTCCAGTCCACTGCACTACAAGAACACCAGAGTATCATTAGCTGGGAGGAAGCAGAAACTGCTCTGCAGCTTCTGGATGGAAACAGTGTTTGTCCCAGCAGTATTCTTGGCCAGCGCTGTAGGCAGCTCATAGGAACAGGGGAAATGATGACTGGTGTCTCTGTGCCACTGGCCTGGGGGAAGGAGGAGGGGCTTCTACCAGGCTGTGTTGCTGGAAGTGGCAGACAGCTTGGTCCTTCAAGGTGGTTTTGAGGCAGGCTGGAGGCAGTCATGACACAGATCACAGAGGAATGTGGCTTAGCATAATGCTCACGGGAATAAATGTATAAAGCAGTTGTGTAAGATGCTGGGGCAGGTCTGGGAGGAAGTTGTCCTTGGAGAGCAGGAGCCCTGGGGAGATGGCAGCTGTGGCAGCAATGTCTGTGGTGGAGGCTGTGTAACATCTTATCTTGCTTTAACATGCTTTGCTTCTTTTCAGATTGGAATCATCTAAACTGCATGTACCAAGGACTGTACAGACAGGATAATAAACCCTGTGACACCACTGAGGGGCTCTTGTGTTTTGTGACAGCATAGTCCCCATGAAAGAGAGCACCTAGTGGCCTCTGAGGGCTTCATTTCAGTGAACTGTGCCTCCTCCCTTCCCAGCACTGGATGGGCAAAGTTGACAGCTTTGAGAGATGGTGGTGCAGAGGACAGTGCTGTCTCACTGATGCAGTTTCCTGGGTCAGTGATCTCTCTGCTGTCAGTAGTCATGAGATGACACTCCCCCTCTTACCTGAGACCTTTGGTACCCTCCTGTATTTTCGTAATGAGTGTGATCAGTGGTCCTGGTGTCCTACATAGCTTTCTTGTGGAGTGTACCACAGGCTGGTGAGTGCCCAAAAATGTGTTCATGGTTCAAAGGTGGCACATGGGGTGCCACACAACATTTCCTGAATGTATCAGCTATTTGCTTATGCTGCAAGTGTCACTTGATGAAACCCTCAAGCTTTCTGTGTGGTTATTTTCTGGCATGGTCCCTTCTCCCCATGCTGCAGTGTGTAGCAGCCTGGTTTCCCCAGCACCATTCCTGTTCCAGTGCCTGTAACCTCGCAGGGTTCACCAACCTCAGTCAGGGCTGTTTCCAAACTAGCTGCTGTTGCTGCCTCAGCAGTCTCATGCTTCCTTAAATTCGTAGCTCAAATTGCTTTTTGCCAAGGGCTTGGAGAGTCACAGGAGTGTGGAGTGCTGGGTGAGAGGTGAAGTACGGCTAAGTCTTTAGGGGTACTTAAGAGTGCAGTTAGATGATGAAAGCCCTGAGCAAATATTGATCAGGGTAAGTGAGCTCTTGGGTAGTAGGACACAGAGTTCCTTTGAGCCTCTTGCTGATGGTGGTGGAATAGTGGGGTGGTGGCTTGTACATGCGGAGGATGGTGGTGGATGGCAGAGGGGAGATGTGCCAGTTGCTACTGCTCTTGGGACCTGGGAGTGACAGTCCCAAGCTCCAGGAAGGCTATGTTAGGTCAGGTAAGGCTGAACAAGAAGTAGCCCTCTGACACACCCCTGTGATGGGATGAGGACCTAGGACAGCCCCCCCTCCCTCCTGGGGTCAGCTTTGATGTTTTGCCAGCATGTGGGGTTGATGGCACCAAATCAGCCTCCTGTCTGTGGCCTGGGGAAGAGCACAGCAGCAGGGGCTCCAGGCTTTGCCTCAGCTCCTCAGCTGGAGCCACCCCAAGAAGTACGTTGGGGGAGAAGTGCCCCTCTTGTGGCAAAGCTAGTGTGGGGGTGATGAGCAGGTTTGTGCTGCAGTGTGGAGGGATTTCACATCAGCATGACTTGCAGTCTACCCTGACCTCGCCTCAACTTCACCTGGTGGCTGCTGGCACTTCCCTGCACTTGCATTCTGCTCTGAGCTGGCAGCTGGCCTCGCCCACGGCTGCCCCAGCGCTGTGCTGCTGGGAGCTGCTCCAACTGGAACCCAGGAGGGCAGCGGTGGGAAGCCAGGTGCTCTGCTGTGGGAAGCTTTGTCATGCCTGACCTTTCCATGCTGCTGGGAGGCTGGTGTGAGTGTGGGTTGGTCCCTCTGAGCTGGTGACCTGCTGGAGCAGAGACCAGAGATGACACAAGAGGCAGACAAGGGCAAAGTAGCAGCGATCAAGGTGCTTCTGCTGAAACTAAAGTTGGGCTTGATTGTGTGAGGTATTTGCAGATGAAATTGGTGCACAGAGGCTACAGGGCTTAATCTGCACCAGGGAAGGTGCATACTCCTGGGATGTGCTGCTGCTGAGTGCTGCTTTGAGTGAGGAAGGGGTGAGATGGGTTTGAAGCTGATGTTAGGTCCCTCCCCATGCAGCTTCCTGATTATCACATCTCTGCTCTGGCTGACACTGGTCTGGGTGCACACTGGGGAGCCCCAGCAGGATTCTGGCCCTGTAGGGTGTTCCCCAGCACTCCAGAGGAAGGGAGGGTGCTTCCACTTCAGCTTATTTCAACCACAGTATCTGTCCCTGCCTGAGCTGGGCTGCTGGTGGGCTTGGTAGGACAGATCCTGCCCTGGAGCAGGTGGTGGTCAGGAGTCTCTCTAAGCCCTGCTGCTTTATGCCAGTCTGGTGTGGTTCCCAGAGCTGTCACGTCAGCAGGATTTGCCTTTCTGATGCTGTAGTGCTCCACAGGACCGGCTGGACAAGTTCTGGCCCTGCTCCCCCAGGGAGCTGAAGCCCCTCTCTTCCCACCACTCTTTGGGGGGGGCTGCTGATCACAGCCTGGTATTGCTGCTGCAGGAGAGGGTCCAGCATGCTTGCAGGAGGCTGGAGCTGTGCTGTGCCGGTGAACACTACTCCGGGGGGATGTAAGCATGCAGCAGTCTTCCAGGAAGAGCCCGTGGCCTCACAGGGCTTTCCCATGCCAGCTCCACTTCACATGGCTGCTGGGTGAGTCATGCAGCCCAGCCAGGCTCATTGCCGCCAGGCTGGAGACAGGCAGGTCAGGGACTGCAGCAAGGCTGTGTACCTCTCCTGGCTCCCCTCCCCTGATCCCTGCATAGCCCTGGGTCCCTGGAAGAGAAGAAGAGTGAGGAGGGAAGGGAACCTGGGAGGGATGGGGTCTTGTGATTTAAGGCTCAGCACAGTGCAGCTGGTAGGACCCAGAAAGCTTGAGTGCATCCCTGGAGGGTTTCTAGAACAGAGTGGCGGAAATGTGCATTCACTCTCCCCAAGGACTGCCACCCCTCCACTTCCTGGGAACAGGGGCACAGCCTTTCCAATGGCTTTGTCCCCCCAGTCCTCCCCAACCCCTCTGCCCCACAGAAAAGCCAGCCCAGGTGTGCTGCAGCAGCAGTAAACAGACCAATTTTAATGCACATAACACCCAACATCACTGTGGGAGGGACTCGTCCCTTCCCTTGCAACCCCCTCAAGCCTTCAGCTGTGGAAATACAGCCACGCTTGGCCCTGCAGCTGCCTGCATGGAAGCTGGCTTGGGCTGCTTCTCCATCGGCTGCGCCCCTGGTTTTGGTGGCATCCCCATGGCTCAGCGAGGTTGTCAGGCTGGTCCAGCATGGAAGCGCTTTTAGGCAGCAGAGTGGGTGAAGGCAGAGCCTGGGGCCAGGGAGCAAGCCCTAAGGCACATCAGAGCAGGTTTGGAGAGGCCAAGCCCTTCAGGAGCCAGAGCCGGGGTCCCCCTTGGCATGCTCATCTCAGTCTATCAGAAACTTCTCACCATCCACATCTCTCCCTGCAGAGCCCTTGCGCAGGGATGGGAAGAAATCAGAGCGGAGGAGGCGGGAGAAGTACATGAGGATCATGGCATCGAGCAGCAGGAGGTTGGCAGTGAGGAAGGCACCCTGACCCTGCACCTCCACGTAGCGGAGGAAGTACCAGGTGAGGTAAGCCTGGGGGGCCAGGCGGAAGGCAAAGTACACCACCAGGTTGATGTACTTGTTGGCCTCGTAGAGCGCTGGGGAAGGCACATTGCTCATCTTCAGCAGCATGCGGATGGTGAGGAAGATGTTGCTCACTTCCACCAGCAGCAGCAGCACTGCTGCCACCAGGAAACGGCCCGTGATGATGAGTGAGATGAAGGCAGAGATAGCCTGGAAATGGTAGGGGGGACACAGCAGAGTCAGTTCTCCTCAACCTGGGGGAGGCAAGTCCTTCCCCACTGAGGTTTGACATACCTGGTGCTGCTCCTCCCCACCCAGAAATCCCAGCTTCCCCCGCCCAGGCACCTGGCCCACGGGAAAACTAGTCTGGAGTGCTAGTTCCCTTCAGACCAGTTACACTGCAGACTGAATAGGTTGGACTTTGTGGTCTCAGAGGTCTTTTCCAACCTAGTTACCTAACACCATCTAATCAACTAAACCATGGCACTAAGCACCACCTACCCACCCTGGGCAGCTGGGACCAGCCTCCAGCTCTTCCCTCACCCAGTGCAGCAGCCTGTCTGGCTCCTGACGCTCGGAGCCAATGCTGGCAGGCGTTCTGCCCCACCAGGCACCCTTGCCTTGTTGATGCACAGCCTACCTGGCAGCCAGAGCAAGGGGGAGGGGAGGGCAGGGCTCCAGCTCGCTCTGACCTAGAGCATGAAACTTGCATGGGCTGAGCCCCAGTGTGTGTGGTAGGCCCCCCCTATTCTGACCCTTCGCCTCCCTGGGGGCATACTCACCATGGCATGGTGCACCAGGTATTCCCAAGATGAGCGAGACTGATGGTTGAAGATGATGTCAAGGCTGTCGTGGATGAAATAGCCTGTGGGTGGAAGGAGAGCACTGAGAGGACAAGGGGGACCAGTGAGGAGAAAGAAAGTGGTATGTTCCAGGTGTCAGGAATGCCTCTGTCCTGGCTGAGCGTGGGGAGATGGCCAGGCCCTGGGTGCTGACAGCCTGTGGGCTTCACACTTGTCATTAAGGCAGGAGGCACAGAGAATTGCCCTTAAGGCTCAGCTTGGCCAGCATGCCAGGCGAGGCTGAAGAGGGAGTGGGCAGAGCCTGGCAGGTTGACCATAGCCATCGCCCTGTGGGGTTCCTTACCTGAGGAGAAACAGACTAGCAAGTGCCCTGAGACGCTGTAGCCGTCCTGTATGTCGGAGAGCAGCTCCGGAGAATGCCAGAGGCTAGGGGGAGAGAAGGAAAGGGGGTCAGCCTGAGTGCTGGAAGGGGGAGACCTCAAACACGCCACCCGTTGCCTGCTCCCCAGGGAGCCGTGCTCCCACAAGTGCCCCGAGTCCTGGCCCCCGCTGGGAAGATGTGCACCGCGGCCGCCCGCCCTTATCCTCTACCGGTGCCCGGTACCTGAAGAGGGCCCATAGCCCGGCCAGCACAGAGTGTGCGAAAGAGACGAGGAGGTTCAGCCAGCGCCAGTCGCGGCTGGGGCGGCTCCGCACGGCAGCGGGCCGGGGCAGGGCTAGTGCCACCCGCCTCAACCCCACAAACACGACCACGCTGCCGCCCACCAGCGCTGCGGAGGCCGCCCGCCAGCCCGGGCCCATCGCGCCCAGCTCCCGTGGCGCGGGGCGCGCGGCGGGGCGGATGCGGCCACGCCTCCCTCTGATCACGCCTTCCTAATTGGCCACGCCCGGCCATGTGGCCACGCCCGGCCTCTAACCACACCTTTCAGTTGACCACGCCTCCCATGCCGGGCGGGCCGAGGGAGCGCGCCGTTGCGTGCGCGCGCAGGCGGGGGTTGCGCGCACGTGTTCGCGGCGGTGCGTGTGTGTGTGTGTTTGCGCTGAGCTGTACGCGCGGCGCGCTCGGGCGTTGCGCACGTGCGGCACAGCGCGGCAATCTCTGCACAGCTGTGCTGGGCCCCGCGCATCTGTCCCAAGGCTGCACAGCTGGCGTGAGGCCCTGCACATCTATCCTGGGCACGGTGTGGCTGCTGCAGCACTTGGCCCTGTGGGGGATGCTGGGAAAACCATTACGGCCTGCAAAAAGAGTCGCCAAACGGGCCGCCAGCTGGGTGTGTGCAGTGAGCACTCACAGGCTGCCCCTACGGAGATATGGTGGGGAACGGGCGCCGGCGCCCCTCACTATCAGCATGGCAGCAGGGTGAGGCGGGGCACCCAGACACGGATGGGTGCTGGTTCCTTCGCGGGGGGGCGTCGTGCCCTGTCTCTGCCCCCCGTGCTGGTGCAGGACACAGCGCGGCACTCGCTGATCCGCTCCCGCCACGGTGAGCCGGGCTCGGTGTCACTAGATGGCAGCATGGCCACGTGGCGTGGCCTGGGGATGGCACAGCTGCTGCTCTCCCTGTCCCTGCCCCAGGACAGGGGCAGCTTCTCCTGGGTGCAGACATTCCCTTTCTATGCTATAGGTGTCACCATAGCCAGCCCCAGGTGTGTTCATAGTCCTGGAGGTCTGGAGTGGGTTTGTGGGAGCAGGGAGGGGACCCGGACCTCTTTTCACTACCCCTTTCGGAATGGGTGGTCCCATTGACTCGGGGCCGTGCGGCAGGAGGCTGCTGCTGGCCCGACTCTGTGGAAGTGTGAAGGGTTCTGTTGGCACCCTCCAGCCTGGGGGCCGCAGGCTCCAGGTGCCCCAAATTTCCCTCTCAGGGTGCTTCCCAAGGAAATTCCTGTCTCCCCGTGGCACTCGGGAGCCCACCCAAGCCAGGGGGGCCCAGGCAGGCCGCCTTGGGGCGGCACTGCCCTCTCACAAACTCAGGCACACATGGCAGGACGGCTCGGGTGCGTCTCGTGGTGTTTTGTCTGCCCACAGCCGCCGTAGCGGCTCCAGGAAGTGTCTCTATGGAGACGGGAGGAGCTCGGGCCTGGCCGGGGCTGGGATGGAGAAATACGAGCGGATCCGGGTGGTGGGGAGAGGGGCTTTCGGGTGAGGGCGGCTCCGGGGGCCACCGGGAATGGGGCACGAGGGTGGAGTCTCCAGGCCTTTTGACCGTGGCAGGGCGTTGGGTTTGGGAGGAGCGTCGGAAGGGTCTGGCACCGCGGGGTGGGAGGCCGCCGGCTGCATTACCATGGCAACAAGGCACACGGGCCCTGTCGCCATGGTAACTCGGGGGTCAGTCGGCGTGTGGCACCCTGGGGGTGGGGTGGTGGCCAGGCCCTGGCTGTTGTCAAGGCGATAGGATGACATGGCATTGGGTGTGTGATACTAGGGGTGGTGGATTGCAGGCTTTGTTACCACGGCAACGTGGAGGGGCAGGGGCCATGTATCACCCCAGCTTGGTGGCCAGGCCCTGTCCCGCCTCTGAGACCTTGTCCTCCTAGCATCGTGCACCTGTGCCTGCGCAAGGCTGACCAGAAGCTGGTGATCCTGAAGCAGATCCCGGTGGAGCAGATGAGCAAGGACGAACGGCTGGCAGCACAGAACGAATGCCAGGTCCTCAAGCTGCTCAGCCACCCCAACGTCATTGAATACTACGAGAACTTCCTGGAGGACAAAGCGCTCATGATTGCCATGGAGTATGCCCCAGGTGTGCCCTGATCTCCCTCACTATCTGCAGCTAGTTCCTTGGCAGGTCCAGATGTTGTCAAGCCCTCGTCTCTCCTTGGGTCGTCTTGCTGTGGCCTTATGTTGTGCTTCTTGTAAAGATTCTATTCCCAGGGAGTCCAAACATACCTCTCTTGAAGAGACAGTTCTGTAGAAAAGAATCTGGGATTTCTGGTAGCCAGCTAGCCAATTGTGAGCCAAGTGACTGAGCACGGGTAGCAGCTGCCCAGACAGGTTATGGAATCGCCATCCTTGAAGATATTCAAAAGACAGGTCATGGTCCTGGGCCACCAGCTGTTAATGGCCCAGCTCAAGCAAGGGACTGGACTGTATGACCTCCTGAGGTTCTTTCCAACTTCAGCCATGCTGTGATTCTGCTCTTCTGTGCCTTACGTCTGCAAATTATATCCAAGACAGATTTCTAACACCTCTGTCACTGATAATTGTGCTACCATCTGCCCCTGGCTTAGGTTTCACATGCATTTCCCTGTGTCAGCTCTCGGCCTTGCTGCTGGTCCCACAGCTCTGTGTGGGAAGGTGTGATTTTCTAACAAGATTTGCTGTGGAGTTTCAGATGACATCAACGTTTGCATGGGGGTTTGACAAAGGTTGTACATGAGCCCTGAATCTGGACCTCCTCCTCAGGGGCCTCTCTGTGCCACATGGCCTCTTGAACTGCAAGAATTGTCTTTTGAAGAACAGGCTTATCTTGTTCTGCCATCGAGGTTTATGTCTTCTTCCAAGAGCTGTAATTTTAAGGTGTATTTTCCTGCTGCCTTTGGTAATGTGTCAACAGTAACTTCTCTCTCGCTGTTTCTTTGTCCCACCAACTGTGCTGCCATTGTTCTCCACGTGGTTTCAGGAGCTTTGGAGGATGTGCTGCGTGTCCCACCAGGACGTGGTTTTCCCCATGCGCTTGGCTTGTTAAGAGGCCACAACTAAATCCCCCCAGCCCTCAGGCCGGCTTTGTGCTGCCCTGTGCGGCCGCCCTTGTGCTGCCCTGTGTGGCCGCCCTTGCTGACAGCCCTTTGTTGCTCCTTGCAGGAGGCACACTAGCAGAGTTTATCCATAAGCGCTGTAACTCCTTGCTGGATGAGGATACCATCCTGCACTTCTTCGTTCAGATTCTCCTGGCTCTCCACCACGTTCACACCAAGCAGATCCTGCACCGTGACCTGAAGACTCAGAACATCCTCTTGGACAAGCATCGCATGATCGTCAAGATTGGAGACTTTGGCATCTCCAAAATCCTGAGCAGCAAGAGCAAAGCCTACACGGTGAGTGGCCTGACTTTGCCTGGCAGCTGCTTACCACCATGGCAGCAGGCTGGAAGCTCTGGGCTTGGCTTATGGTGGTCTCGTGGGAGCTGCTGTAAGCAGTGAGGTTGGGTGTAGCATACTTGCAGTGGGTCACATCTGTGTGCCACGGTGCTCCTTTGCTCCTTGAAGTTTACACAGGCTGATGTCTTCACACCCAAGTTTGCTGTAGCTTAGTAGGCTGTAGAAAGGTGAGAAAGACCTGTTTGGCCAAGCCTGGGTGAGGATGGGGTGTCTGGTCCTGCTCATGAGAGTAGGCAGGGTTGCTCCTGCTGTCACACTGGGAGGGGTGATATTTGCCGGCTTGTCTGGCACATACTTGGCAACTGAGTTCCTGCCTGTGCCCTGCCATCCTGTTGTGTCTTAATCTCTCTCTGCTTGAGACTTAAGGATCATTCCCCACCTGTTGTAATCTAACTAGACATTTATATCACACTCGTTGCTTTGGGCTCTGATTCTCTCAAGTGGATAAGAGCAAAATTAGAGGTAATCTCTCTGTGTGCAAAGGAGGTCACTGGAAAGGCAAATCTTCATGTTTTTCACTGAGATTGTCAGGCAGATGTTGACACCAGGCAACAAAGGTCCCAGCTGCACTAAGCTTTGGCTGATGGAGCTCCAGCCAGCCTTCACACTGTGCTCTAATCTGAGCCTTTCTCTTCCCACCTCACTGCCCCAGTTTCACAGCATCATGGTAAATTTCTTTGTCTCTTCTAGGTTGTGGGAACTCCTTGCTACATCTCCCCAGAGCTCTGTGAGGGGAAGCCTTACAACCAGAAGAGTGATATTTGGGCTTTGGGCTGTGTTCTGTATGAACTTGCCAGCCTCAAGAGAGCTTTTGAAGCAGCGGTAAGAGGGCCATGATTTACATGTAGCACAGGGAGCCCTCGCCTCTTGCAGAGGTGAAAATGTCCTCTCACTGGGCTTGGAGGGGTGAAGGCAGTGTGGGCAGTGCTGAGAACATGTTGCTCCTTGGCCTCACCTCTGTCCACCCAGCTGCTATATGCCTCCCTTTTGTTTTCTCTCCAGAATCTTCCTGCCTTAGTTCTGAAGATCATGAGTGGGACATTTGCCCCAATATCAGACAGATACAGCCCTGACCTTCGCCAGCTCATCCTCAGCATGCTGAACCTGGACCCTTCCAAGCGGCCGCAGCTGAATGAGATCATGGCTCAGGCCATCTGCATTCGGCCTCTTTTGAACCTCTATACTGATGTGGGAAGTGTCAAAATGAGAAGGCAAGTGATCCTGCTACCTTGGCAAGGGCTGCCACAGCCCACTATGGGTCTGACTGGTTTGCCATCTCTGTTAGAAGCTTCAAAGAGAGCGTTGTCCCCACTGAGCTCTCCTGTGTTACCCAATGTGCAGCTGCTGTGGGCTGAGCCTGGCCCAGTGGCTCAGGGCCACAGCAGGTGCCAGGGCAGGTGTGGACTTGTCAGTGCAGTAACAGTGAACAGAAAATTGTGAGCTCGGGGGGAAGTGAACTGATGCCAACTTCCCTCTCTCA
Source organism: Melanerpes formicivorus (assembly GCF_026170545.1). Taxonomy (NCBI): domain Eukaryota; kingdom Metazoa; phylum Chordata; class Aves; order Piciformes; family Picidae; genus Melanerpes; species Melanerpes formicivorus. The sequence goes on along the minus strand of NW_027142381.1, from coordinate 4,338,886 downwards.
GGTGGCTTAAAGCACCTACTGAGGAAATTCTGTGAGCTATTCAGCTGTGGTTTACTCTGTAGCTTTGCCCAGAGCTTCTGTGATCCAGGGCTCTGTAGGACTTCTGGGGCCAAGCTAACTTTAAGGACTGAATTTTGCTTTGGCAGGCCTGAAAAACCTATGGCTCCAGTGCCAGCAGTGACCCACAGCCGGACAGGGGGACGAGTGAGCAGTGCCAGGCCGAGGGGTGAGTCCTGTCACAGTGTATGCAATATGGCTCCATTCAGAATTACACTTCCCTTTAGATGGGTCAGAGAGGCACTCAGGCTACTGTAAAGAGGAAGAGTTAAGAGATGTCACCATCCTTGAGCCCTGGAGGAGGCCACAGGCACTTTGTCTGTGATGAGCAAATAGTACTCCTTCTCCAGCTGCCTCTTCTGGGTTTGGAATCCTTGAATCAAATGTCTGCTGTTCCCAGCAGAGTTTGGGAACCATGTGGCATTACTGAGGGGAGATGTCCCAGTGCAGGGCAGTGCAGCTAGCACTGGTAACAATTAGCTAGAGATGTCATGGTGCAGCTTTCCTCAGTTCTGGGGCAAAATGCAAAGAGATATTCCGATGTGCTTCCCTCAGCCCTAGCTGAAAGCTTCTCAGCAGCCCCTTGCCAGCCTTGGACCGGTGCTGGTCTGGCTCTGCTGGCTGGCAGGCAGCTCTGCTGGCAACCAGACTGGCTGGTGTCATTTCTCTTCCTGTGAGAGAAGAGTCAGGGATCTGCACTGATAGTTTCTCTTTGACCCGTAGGTGTCCGAGGTGGTTCAGCCAGGACAGGAATCCCTCCTCCGCTGTCATCCATCTACACCTGGGGCAGTGGCATCACCACCCCGCTGCGTCTGCCCATGCTGAATACTGAAGTGATGCAGGTGTCTGCTGGCAGGACACAAAAGGCTGGGGTCACTAAATCAGGACGTCTCATTATGTGGGAGGTGAGTGATAGGAATCCTGGAGCAGGTAGTGCCTGTGGAAGCTTCAGATGTGTGATTTCTGAGGAGGAGACATCTCTGTTTATTGCATAGGCCCTGGCTTTGTGTCCCCCAGGACTACTGTCAAATCCAGGGTGTGGGTAACACTGCTAAGCCTATGGGAAGAGGTTCATCCAAGTTCTCCAACCCATCCCTGACATGCCTTCTCCCCACCAGGCTCCCCCGATGGGTGCTGCAGGAGGCCCTTCTCTCCCAGGAGCCACCGAGCAGCTCCAGCCTCAGTTTGTGTCCCGTTTTCTGGAGGGTCAGTCTGGTGTAACCATCAAACACGTGTCCTGTGGTGATCTCTTCACAGCCTGCCTCACAGGTGAGCTGCTGCCTCCTGCCTTTGCCTGGCAGAGTCCCAGACCCCTCTGCATGGCAGCTGGCTTGCAAATGTGTTGGTTGCATTGGTCTGGGCTTCTCGTGGAACATGAGATGGGGGTCAAAAATGACAGACACAGTCCTCCAGTGATGCCACGCTGGTCAGCTTGATCCCAAAGGTCTGTCTGGTGTGGGTAGGGCCACAAATTTGTTGTGCTGGTTGAACTGGTGTCACCTGAAGCTGGGTACAGCGGGCGCTGCAGTGTGAAGAGTGTCTGGTAAGTTCAGCCTTTCTCTGTCACATACTGAGCATGAGGCAGACATGAGAAGTGACCAGCAGTGACTGGTGTTGTAGTGAGAGGTCAGTGTGTGCTCCTGCAGGGTTGGTTGTCCTCAGCTGCAGGAAGGCAGGGTCTGAAACCCTCTTAGAATGGCTAAGGATATGTTCTACCTGGGAGGGGACCACGCACACCAGCCCAAGGCTGTGTATGTGGAGCCAAGCCCACAGACAAAAAACGCCCTGTGGGAGCCCTGTTTGCACTTCTGCTGGGGGTCAGGACAGCAAATGACAGATGTGCAACTGGCAAACTTTGTTGGCATGAGTTTATCCTACCTCTCTGTGGCATTTCCTGACACCCCTCTGCTGGGCAGCTGCTCAGTGGGTGCCTGTGTGTGTTTAACACCTTGACAGACCGTGAGGTTAGCAGCTCCTGGGTACACAGCTGCAATAATGTTATCTCAGCACTCTCCTATCATCTGCTGTTTGCTTGCTGAGCTGTTGCAGCAGATCAAGGCTGCTGCTCTCTGGAAGCTCGATGAAGGCTTCTGGCCCCTGCAGCAAGTTATGAGTCAGAGTGGGTTCAAGCAGAGCCGCTGTGCTGGGAGCCATGACCAGCCCCAGGGGCTGTGTGTGCCTTGCAGGGCCTCACGTGTGCCAGTAACTCGACTTCCTTTCTGCCTTTCCAGACAGGGGCATTATCATGACGTTCGGCAGTGGCAGCAATGGCTGCTTGGGGCATGGAAACTTCACAGACGTGAGCCAGGTTTGTCGTGAGGGTGGTGCTCCCCCAAGTGCCTTCAGTACCATGTGAGAGGGCTCGTCCCAGCTCCAGGGATGTGTGTCCCAGGCGTGCTCTGGCATCCGACCCCCTCCCCCTCCTCCCCCTGTCACTGCGGGCTTTAAAAGACCCAACCTGCCTCTCTTTTTCTCTCTCCCCCCCTACACAATGATCCCTTTGAGTGTGGGGGAAGTCAAGAGCTGCCTTGTGGTTGCTGTTGGCAGGCACCCAGCTTGGAGGCTGCCTCAAATCACACACCTGCCTGCTTCACTCTTGGCCTGCAGCTGCCAGGGTTCACTGAGAAAAGTTATTTTTCGAAAGAGGCAGTATTTAAAGAAGAGCTCTGTGTTTCCAATTGGCTCCGAGCACCAGGGCTGAGGGCCCCTTGCTCCCTTCCAACTCCTTCCTTGCCTGCCCTCGGATGTGGCAGCAGCCAATGGCTTCCAGCCGAGCCTGGGGACCGGTGCCATTTGTCACTGTGGTCAGCTGGCTCCTTCGTTCCTGCTCCGTCCAGAGCTGAGCTGCTCGGTGCTTATTGATGGGGAGGGGAGCCCAGTTGGGAGCAGCAGCCAGAGCCCAACAAATGGTGCTTTTCACTTGAGGAGGATAATGAGGATGAGGCTCGCTGGGGCGAGGTGTCAGATCTAACAGCAGGTCACAGCAGGGGCTGGGTGAGCTGTGGAGATGCTGATCTCTCCCCACCCTAACGAATAGGTAGCCGATAGCTCACAGCTCCTCTGCACAAGAACCTTTCAGCCAACGCACCCTGCACCAAGCCCCTGCCTGCTCCCAGCGTGCGTTAACAGCCCCTGGCACTCCCCACACGGGCAGGGGGGCGAATCCCAGCCCTTCGGCTCAGCCTCTTCCCCCTCCAAACCCTTCTGCTGGCTGCTTTCTTCCGCCCCAGAGATGTTTGCATTATCTTCTGTGCTGTGGGCACGTAGTCTCTAAACCCTTTGAAGACTGTTTGGAACAAAAAAAAAAGCCAAACAAAAACCTTCTCTGGTGTTTGTGTTGGATGAAAACTGGGATGCTGCCAGCGCTGTGTTGAGGCTGGGGGGGCTGGGGGGGAGGGATGGGAGCAGCAGGGCAGACTGGGAGGTCTCGGCTGACGGCTGCTGCTCTTCCCCTGCCAGCCCAAGATCGTGGAGGCCCTGCTGGGCTATGAGATGGTGCAGGTGGCCTGTGGTGCGTCTCACGTCCTGGCAGTTTCCAACGAACGGGAAGTGTTTGCCTGGGGCAGGGGGGATAACGGTAAGCAAAACAGAGCTCGTGCTTTCCATTGCCTGCTCCCACTCCCCTCACTGGCCCTGCTTCCCCGCGGTCCCCTCCACATATGCCAGGCTAGGTGGGTGTGGAAGAGTTGCAGCTGCTTCACTGCATACCAGGGCCCTCATGCTTTGGGTTTCACTGCCTTCTGTGGTAATAGGTCGCAGGCTGGGCTCTTGCAGCAGCTCTGTCAGTGCTGTTGTTCATGGGGCTGTGCTCAGGTTGTGTGTTGCCCTCAGCTATGTCCTGCTCTGTTTCTGTTGCCAGGTCGGCTCGGGCTGGGTACTCTGGAGTGCCACAACTCCCCCCAGCAGGTCACAGTCCCACTGGAGCACGAAGCTCAGAGGGTCATCTGCGGCATTGATTCCTCCATGGTCCTCACTGTGAAGAACCAGATTCTTGCTTGTGGGAGCAACAGGTAAGAGGGCCTGTGCTCCAGAACTTGCCCACAGCCTCCCAGGCCTGCCCACCTGTGTCCCGCTGAGGAGCAGGGAGCAAGGGGCTCTAAAATACATCTCTGTGTGATCCTTCTCTCCAGCATCCTGCTGCTGGTGTCGTGGTTATGCCAGAGCAGGACTTGTCTCTGGGGTGTCTGTACCAGCCTGCTCCAAACTGTGCTTTTCTCTGTGTAGGTGTAACAAGCTGGGCCTGGATCGGATCAGCTCAGGCGAGGAGCCTTCCCCAGAGGACCAGGTGGAAGAGGCCACCACGTTCATGTGCGCCCAGTCGGCCCCCTTGAACCAGGAGCCCATTGTGTGCGCCGACATCGGCACGGCACATTCCGCTGCTGTCACAGGTGAGAGGGCAGTGCCCAGACCCCTGCAGGGACATCTACACTTTTGCTGTTCTTCTGCCTGTTTCCCTCAGAGATGCTCAAGAGGCACCCTGCTCCCAGTGTTGGAGCTCTGTGCAACAGGATGCTCACCGTGGCAGAGAGCCTTCAGTGCACCCTCAAGTGACACCCAGTTGTTTCTCTCATCTGTGTTGTCAGCATCTGGGCAGTGTTACACCTTTGGGAGCAACCAGCATGGGCAGCTGGGCACCAACTCCAGCCGCAACAGCCGTGTACCCCGCCTGGTTGCGGGGCTCCAGGCAATGAAGGTCACCGTGGTGGCTTGCGGGGATGCCTTCACTGTGGCCATTGGAGCAGGTGAGGCTGAGCTCCCCATGTCCCAGGCTGCAGCAGGCCCTGGCTTCCCTCTGCCCCCTTATGCTGTGGCCTGGAGACAGCCCAGGGTGTTCCTAGGGAGAAAGGGGGTCTGTTTGTTCATGAGCTCTGTGTGCAGCAAGGTGTCTATAATCCCTCTGCAGATGGTGAGGTGTGCACCTGGGGAAAAGGAGCCAGGGGCCGCCTGGGTAGGAAGGATGAGGAAACAGGGACACCAAGGCCAGTGCAGCTGGAGGAGACACATCCATACCTGGTGACCTCCGTAGCCTGCTGCCACGGGAACACGCTGCTGGCAGTAAAGCGTGAGTAGAAGCTTTGTTGCTGTGATTCCTGCCATGAGGACCCAGGCAGACCCAATGCCTTGTGACCAGGGCTGTACTGAGTAACCCTGGCACATAAGCTCTGTGTTATTCTTGTCCCTCCAGAGCTGTAGACAAATAGAAATAACTTGAAGGCCATAAAAATTACCCTTCTGCACCACTCTAGCACTGCCTCTTCCACTGGGCTGGGGGAGCAGAGGCATGGCAGAGATGGTCTCGTGCACTCCCAGACTGGTGGGCTGGCCAAGCTGTGGCTGGTGAGAAACTGGTGGGCTGGCTGTCCACCAAGCGCCCGAAAAGAGCAGCTCTCTAATTGAAGCTGCTGAAATAGCAGCTGAGATTTGAGGCGTCATTTTGGCTGCTGGCTTTCCATTGTGGTTTGGAAAAGATAGCAATGGTTTTGTGGTTCTTCTCTGCTCAGGCCAAAAGCAGCATCAGTGCACATTTAAAACGTGCCCATGGCATGACCTGCCCTTCCGTTGCCAGGATGTATGATGGGAGTCTGGGCCAGACTGCTGGAGGGGACCTTTTCTCCTCCTCTGCTGGGCCGCTTATGGCCTCAGTGCTGGGCTGAGGGATTCCAGTCTCGGCCCACTTCAAGGAGACTAATTACAGCCCAGAGGGGAGGAGGCCCAGCTGACTGCCCCAGTGCAGCAGCATCAGCTGTGGCTCCTGTTCCTCCTCTGTGAGTGCTGAGGTCTCACGTGATGTCTGCTGCCACGTGAAGGGGACAGGGAATGGCCAAGTCCCTGGGCTTGGGAACAAGTAGGGCATTTGTCATGGGAGTTAGAAGGGGGTTGTCTCTGCAGGCTGCTTTCCCCTTCCGCTGCTGGAGTCACCCTGTGCTCCTTAGCAGCTGGTTTGTGGCCTCCCACCTGCAGCACCATCAGAGCAGGGACTGAGTGTGTAGCTCCAGTGCTGTCCCCCTGTACTGCCCAGACTGAAACCGTGACCTACCTGTCCCTGTACTGGAAGGACAAAGCCAGCAGCAGCAGTATCAGGGCAGCAGCCTTTCCTGCTCCAGCATCCACCAGTGAGCAGGGTGCAAAAAGCATTGAGAGCTCTGTAAAAAGCTGAGATCTGACTTTGGGCTTTCACTCAGTTCAGTCTGCCTGGAAGGTTCTCCAGAGAGCACACGAGAGCTGATGACACGTGTGGTGTCACTGCTGCTCTCAGCTCTGGCTGGGACCTGGCCTGGAGAGGCTGTGCTGGCACAGGCAAGCAGCACTCCACCTTGGGGGCAGCAGTTCTGCACCGCTCTGCGGTTTCCTCCTGTGTGGCCGACACCATTTCTGCCTGGCTTGGGCTTCTGCCCACTTAATCATGAGGCTGCTGCTGCTGTGCCCTTCTGTCAATCCCACTGCAAACACAAGAATAACTGGGAGAAGCCAGAGGAGGGTGTAAGCCTCCAGGGACTGCATTTCCTCCTGCTTGGGCTCTGTGTGCTGGGCATTGCCTGCTGCTTGTGCCACTACTGAGGCCTTGCAGTGGCTTTCTGGGGCAGTGGAACAGCGATCACGGTGCCCATCTGTTGCATCTCTGGCCTGTGTGGGCTCTGCTCCCCACAGCTTTGTTGAGATGCTGGCTTATGGCTCATTCTTGGTCTTTGCCTTTTGTGTTTCAGCTGCCATGGAAGAGTCACCTTCCCAGTGAGTCTGAGTGGAGAGAGGCCAAATCCAGCCTCGCTGTGCACCCAGCATGCCTGTCCTCTTGCTGCTGCCCGCTATGGCCTGGCTTGGACCTGTGTCCCCAGGCCCTACAGCTCCTCAGCTGCGCTCTGAAGGCAGTGGCCTGGAAACTGGGAGCTCCTGACAATGGTTCTCAAGGAACTGCAGCCAGTCTTGCTTACAGTGTCAAGAGTCACTGTGAGCCTCCAGTGCCTGAGAGCTGCTGCCTTGGACATGCCATGGAGCAGCTGGCCCCAGAGCTCTGGGGCAGGTCACAGTAGGGCTCTGCTCCTCCCCACTGGATGTGCCTGTGTAGAAGGGTGAGGAGCACAGAGGTTGTTTTCCCTGATGGAAACTGTCTCTGGTTACAAAGCCCAGGCTGACAGCTTGGTGTCTGAGCAAGCTGTCAGCCTTTGCACGGCAGTGTCTGGAGTTAGGGCCCCAGGCACTCTGCTGGGTGACTAAGTGCAAACCTCTTTTCTAATTAAGAGGAGTCTGGCCTTTCCCATCCCCCCCTTAAAACGTTTCACCATTTGCTGAGCTGTTCATCACATTTTCGAGGGTCCTGGTCTGCACAGCTGGCCAAACCCAGTACAAACTGCAGCACAGCCCAGCTCACTTCCAAAATGCTGCCTGGAGCTTTCCAATTATGGCCTCCTCTGGCCCCAGGAGCTCACCAGAGCATCCTCCAGCTGACATTTGTCCTCAGGCCCCTAAATCCTGCCGCAGACCAGCTCACTGGCTCCCAGCTGAGCTAGCGGAAGGCAGCAAAACACAGCAAGCAATTGTCAGGAGTGGAAGTTCTTTAACCCAGATCTCTCCAGGGACATGATGAGTTTTCACCAGGGTTCCTTTCTGCAGGCAGGAGGGGGCATATCACCGTGTCACAGACAGGACTTAGGGTTTTTATCTCCAGAAGGGTCATTTCCTTTCCTTTCCTTTTTTTTTTTCCCAAGTTTTCTTTTTTTAACTTCCATCTGCCCTGGGCCATTTTTTGATGAGCTTCTGTCTCTGATCTGTCTGACATTGCAAATGCTCTTGCCTTTCACATCCATCTTTGTGCTGTTGCCAATCTGTTGTGTATAAAGTCAGTGCTTTCATAAGCTGGCTGAGATGAAATCTCTCTAATTATTTTTGTGATTCTTTCCTGTTTTCAATGAGGGAAGCCTCGCCAGGCTCTGGGAGAAGCCGACTGATCCCTCTGTCATGTGAAAGGTAATGAATTTCAGCAGGTCTCCTGCTTTTTCCTCCCAGGCTCTATAGCTGGGGAAGGGAACAGGTCCTGTCCAGCTGGGAAAGGCGTGTGCAGCCCCGACTGCAGACACGGCCTCCCTCTCTGGCTCCTGGCAGGGTGGGTGCCTGGGTTTTCCCCGGCCCTTTTTGTTTCTGGTGGAGCTACCTTTCCAGGCGGTTACACCCTGCAAGCCCAGGAAGCCAACTTGAATTCAAAGGCTCTGCCAGTCCCTTGGCACTCACCTTTGTGCTGCAGGTTACAGGGACGGCTCTGGCAGCCTGGTGTTGGTGGAGGGGAAGGTGTTCTCTACTCACAGACCAACTTGGGCACCAGAATAATTGCAGGGCTGGGTTAAATTACCTCAAAGCCCCTCTGGGCCGCTGTCTTTCCTCCCTGTACTGAGTTGGCAGCAGCACCAGCTCCTACAGCAACAGATTTCTTTTGGCTGTTATGTTCATCTCCTGGGGCTCAGCTCACCCCACACCACGTGCAAACACACCCTGTGAGAATCCCAGCATGGTGGGGACTGGAGGAGACCTGTGGAGATCCTCTAATCCAACCCCCCTTACACAGCAGATTCACCCAGAGCAGGTTGCCCAGGATTGTGTCCAGGCAGGTTTGGAATCTCTCCAGCGACGGAGACTCCACAACCACTCTGGGCAGCTTGTTCCAGTGCTCCAGCACCCTCACAGGAAAGTATTTTCTCACGTTCAGATGGAAAGAAGGGGTTGATGGTTATGCTGTAAGCCTCTCCAGGAGTGAGGGCTGGCAGGACAGCAGGCAGGCAAGGCACCTTTTGTCTTGTCAGTGGTGGCACCGGACTGCCACCTCTCCAGTGCATGTTCAGCCTGGAGAGCCAGGCTCTCCTGGCTTCATCTGGGCTGTCAAATCCAGGGGAGAGCCACCTGGCAGCCATCCTGTTCCCACTGATGTGCTGCTGTCAGGTGGGTTGGTTTATGGTTTAACAACAGCAGTGCTGGGGCTGGAGGTGTCACTACTTTGAATATCAAGACCCTTCGCTGCAGACAGGCAGGGGGAACCATTAAGGACCAGTGTGCTTTGTGCTGGGCTGGGGGCTCACCGACGAGGGCTGGAGCCCTTGGGATTTCGCAGCCCGTGGTCTCCGCTCGGGAGTTCAGCTGTGAAGCCCGGCGAGATGATTTGAATAATTTAATACCGGGCTGTGAGCAAGCCTGGCGAAAGGGTAAAGGAAACAAAGAGGCCCCCCAGCCCCGAGCAACAATAGCTCTTGAAACGACAAGCTGAGGCATGTCCGCGCTGCCGGAGGCAGAGAGCAGCCCAGGCAAATAGGGCAGTTGCATTCCTCACGTCTGCTGCTTTGTTTCCCTGCAGAAGCTCCTGGTGAAAACTGCAGGTCTCAGGGCTTCTCCTTTTATCCTTGTTTTGTTCCCGCGTCCTCTGGAGCTGGTGGTGGATCAGCTGCATCCCCGTGGCTCTTCCTGCAAAGAGGGAGTGGGCAGGGAGGATGATGAGGGGATGAAGCTGCCTGGTCGTGTCTTGTGCATCCTGGCCGGATCTCTTCTGGCCATTGTCACCCAGGGAAAGCCTGTCCCGGTTCCTGTGCTTGATAAGATCCCGCTGACCTGGGGCCGTCACTGGTGGCAGGAAACAGCACGAACCACCTCCTGATCCTGGAGCTGGTTTGATTCCAGCACCTCTGTCGTGGGTTGTACCCCAGTTCCCACGAGGCTCAGCAGAAGGTACCCCGGCTGTCCATCTGCCCAGCTGCCTTGCTGCCCTCACCCACCTTCCCTGGGCAGGAGTCCCCAGAAGCAGGAGGAGGACTCTTCCCAATCTTTTCCCCGGGGCAAAACGCTCCACCTTAACTTCTTTAGAAGCTGGAGCGTCAGTTTTCCGTCCCTCCAGTTTAAGTTAAACAGAAGGCAGACGGATGGAGCCGGGGTGCAGGGCAAGGAAAGGCGGGGGGGAGGGGAGGGAGGAGGCGGGGGGCACAGAAGGCAGGAGGCCTCCCGGAGCCCAGATGGGCTCAAGGACTGACCCATCACAGCGGACAGGGAACATATTGGGGGACAGGGGAACATATTGGGGGACAGAGGAACATATCGCCTCCACAAAGGGAATTGCCCTGCCTGGAGGTTGAGTGTCGCCTTTGTGTGAGACAAACGCCTGGCTGTGATGTGGAGTGCGGGGAGGGCTTTCCTCAGGGAGAGAGGAAAAGGAGGGGATCTTTGTTTGCAGGGTCTGACACCTCCCAGCCGTCCTGCCGGCACAGCCAGCGCCTTCTGATGGCTTTGTCAGCTCCTGGCTAATTAGCTGAGATGCTCTTCAGTGAGGCTAGGAAGGAGAAAATTTTAAAACATCAAAGAGAAGCAGTGAGTAGTGATAAAACTCCTCTCTGCTTCATGCCTGTCACCGGAGACAGGCGTTCAGAGCTGGCAGGAGCAGTGGGTCCTGTGCTTTCTGCAGGGGAGTCACAGGGGGTCCCCTCGCCCACCGGCATGCCGAAGACCCATCCTTTGGGCCTGAGCTGGTCCCACAGCGGTGTCTGCGGACGGTTTTTAGACAGAGCCAGCTTTCAGGGTGTTGGGACAGATGTCTGGCACAGTGACTTCTCTTGGCTGGGAGGTGAACCTTGCTCCAGGGTGAGCTGTGGCTTAGTGGCAGAACCAGATCTTTGTAGATTCTGCCCTGGGGGGATCACAGCTCTGAGTAAACACGGCCCGGGAGCATCTCAGCACCAGGCTGCCACCCCCCAAGCCCCGTGACAGCTCAGAGGGGCCTGATGCATTTTACTGCTCTCTGTACAGTTGCCCACTGCCATTTCTGATTCCATGCTGTGTCCCCAGGCTCTCTGGGAGCTGGTTAAAGTTTACCTTGGTGCACTCCACCACCCAAACAGGCTGCCATGTAGTCATGACCCTCAGAAAAGACCCTGTTCACGCTCAACGTACACCAGTACAAGCTTCCCTACTGTTTGGATGTTGGGAGGTAAAGCCCTGTGGCAGGGTAACCTGTCATCCCCAGGGTAACCCCAGAAACAAGCCACCCACCCCCTTCTTGGCAGCTCTGGCAGGGAGAGCGGGCAGGCTGATGCCTTCCCCCCCGCCCCAGGCTGCTGGAGGATTTTATTTTAAGCAGAGGCTCTCAGGGAGAAGGGTAACGTGAGCTCCTTGAGTGACAAGTGATAGAGCTTGACTTGCTCGGCGTGTCCCCCAGGAATCCCTCTCCTCTGCCATTTGCTAATTGAAAACTGCTAACATTTGGGTCTGGAGCAACTGCCGCCCTTTAGTGGGAAGCTGGCTGGAGCGTGCGTTGGTGGGGCTAACACATGCTTGCAGCCTGTCATCTGCTCGTCTCCATCTCTAGGGAAAGGGGCAAATACTCCCATATGCTGCTCTGCTTTCTGAAAGAGTGACATGGGGGCTGGAGCCAGACAGATTTGCTTTTATTCTTTCTCCTCCGAGCTCCTGATAGGAGGTTAGAAACCAGGAGCCAAAGGGCTGCAGCCTGGGCCAGGATTCTGAGCAAGATGAAGCCATAGAAGTCTGTGTTCCCCCCTGTGCCTATGGCATGGAGGGGGGTGTGTGTGTGTGTTTCAGGGCAGCCCCTCTATGTCCCTGCTCTGCTGTTGCCTGCTTCAGACCCTGCTGTGGGTGATGACTGGGACATGGGTGCTCTGCAAACTCCTGGGGTGGCTGTGCCCAGCCCTCAGGTTTGCTGTCTCCAGTGCAGAAGGTCCCAAACCCCCCACGATGGTTGTGTCTGCTGTCACACTCCCCCCGAGCTCTTGTACTGACTGTCCCTGGTGCTGTGAATCCCAGCCTACCCAGAAGGGGCTGTACCCCTGGTCCCTGGGGTGTCGGGGCCGTTGCAGCCCCCGGTGCGGGGGGCGGAGCCTGGCGGGGAGGAGGTGGTTGTGCCCGGCCCCCGGCTCCGGGCGCGGGGCGGTGTCAGGAGTGTTCCACCGCCCCGTCCGGCCCCCCCCGGGCGGAGCCGGGACACGGAGCGCGGAGGAGGCGAGCGGGCCGGCGGCGGGCGGCGGCGGAGGAGGCCAGCGGGCCGGCGGCGGGATGCCGGGCTACGACTACAAGCTGCTGGAGCGGCCGCGGCGGCGGGTGCTGTGCCCTCTCTGCGGGAAGCCCATGCGGGAGCCCGTCCGTGTCTCCACCTGCGGCCATCGCTTCTGCGACACCTGCCTGCAGGAGTTCCTAAGGTGAGCCCCGCCGGGGCGCCACGACCCCGCGCCGGGACTCCACGCCGCGTACCCTTCCTCCATGGAGCAAGCCCGGGTCACAGCTCCCCACCTCCATCCTGATCTGGGGGTCAGCAACTCGGGGAGCAGAGGGTGCCACTCCCACACCCCTCCACCTCTACCGATCCTGGGCGTCGCTGTTGGGCGAGGGCGTCCAGGGGAGAGCTGCAGGGTGCGCCGAGACGGAGCGTACGTAGGGCTGCGGGGAGAGATGCGGGGTGCTCTAGGGTGCGAGATGCCCGGGGGCGAGGAATCTCTAGGGCCGGAGAGGGCGTGCGGGGTGCCCCGGGGGTTCCCCAGGCAGGGGGTGGCCCAAGCCGGGAAGAGGGTGCGGGGCTCGCCCAGTCCCTGACAGCCGCCTTGCAGGGTGCAGCGGCCCGTGGCCCCTCTCGGTGAGGAGGAGGAGGAAGAGGAGGGCCGGCTGAAGCCCGGAGCGGCGAGTTTCGAGCGCTTGCAAAGATTTGTATTTAACTCGTTCCTGCCCCGGCCCCGTCGGGCGAAACGACCTCGCGTGCGGGGGAGTTGATGCTGCCACCCTGGGGCCCATGGGTGAGCGCGACCCGGAGGTGTTGTGCGCTCTGGGAGCAAGGGGACGGGGCTTCTTCCCACCCCGCTGCGGGTTGGCAGCACCAGCACAGGTACCGGCAGCGTACCGGGGCCACGGGGGTCCCTCGGTGGCACCGAGAGGGAATGTTGGTGCTTCCCGGGCCGGGCATGCGGCAGAGGGAAGCGTCACCCCGGGGCCCCGGTTTCCGCTGCCGCCTTCGGCTGCACCTCGCCCCTTCGAAGCGACCTTTGCCCGGGCCGAGGACCCGCGGGCACGGGCCGGTTTCTACGAAACCAGGCGTTCCCCGGGGCCCGTGCCAGGCTGCACCTCCTCTCCCGCACCCGCCCAGAGGGTGTCTCGGCACTACCGGGGAGACCAAGCACCTGGGACCCCACTGAGCCCCTCCATTTGCACCGGATCAGGTTTGAGGATCTGACGGGTGGAGCCGTTCAGGCAGATCAACACTGCCGGAGTGGGTGCTGGGGGGTGCTGGGGAGTGCTGGGGGTCCCCTGCCCATCACCCCGCAGCGCCCCGCACACCGTGAAGGTCAGAGGCAAGGACGGTGCCCCCCGGGCGCTGCCTCAGCACATTCCCTGCCCGGCCGAGCGTGAGGAATGGGGAAGCTTTGTCGAGGATTAGGCTCTGGCTTCGGGTCACCCTCCCACTTCCCTGCCATCCCCAGCACCCCGACATCGTGCACGGGATGCAAGCAGGGCCAGCTGCACCCAGAAAGATGCAGACTAATGCTAACTGTGGGGTGATGCCAACCACAGGGTAATGCCGGCTGTGGGCTCCCCGGAAAGGGCTGGGTGCCCGGGAGGAGCTTATCTCTGTGTGTGCCTGGTGACTCCCACGGAAACACCCACGGCAAACACACCGGGCACGTGGCTGTGCCCTGTGGGGCTCACCCCACAGCACAGGACTAGTATTCCTGGTGGGTTCCTTGGCCCCCCAGAAGAGGGATGAGGGGTGCAGGGGATGTCACCAAGCCGTGCCCAGCTGTCCCAGGCCAGCACGTGCCAGGCGGCACTGTTGGCTCTGTCGCGCCGTCTCACATCCGCTTGGCAGCCCTCGTTGAGGCTGTGCCAGTGCCTGCCAAGGGCATGCAGTGATTAGGCATGCAGGGGCTGCACAGGCAGGGTGACCTGGCTGCTTTGTCCAGAGCCATCTTGGGGACACCAGAGTCCCGGTGTCCCTGCTGTTTGTCCCTGCTGTGTGTCCCTGCAGGCAGCACCCATGGCCTCCAGCCCCAGTGTGTGTTAGGTGTGGCATGGAGGGGCTCACTCTCATCTGTCCCTGAGCAATGTCATGGGGGCCAGAGGTGACAGCAGCTCCTGGCCAGCTGTGTCCCAGACCAGACTGCTTGTTTGTCTCTGTCTCCATCCCTCCATCCTGACCCACTGAGGGGCAGCGTGAGCCATTTCTAGCTCGGGGACAGCTCTCAAGAGGAGCACCTAGCAGTGGGGGCCCGGTAGAATGGGGACCCCTCTGTGGTGGCTGCCTGTGCCCCATCCTGGCTCACCGCAGTGGCTGGCGGGACCGTTTCCTGCTGAGCAGGAGCCCCAGGGCCATGCATCCGGATTGCACATCTGGCGCCCAGCTGTTGTCCCCCCCACCTCCCCTGGGCCCCAGCACCTGGGGCTATGGGCACCCGTGCCCCAGCTACCAGCACCCTCTCCTAATCCCAGGGGGCCAGGGCAGGTGAAGAGGCTGCTGGGGCTCCAGATGGTGCCATGCTCCAAGCCGCTGGCCCAGGCCCCTGGGGACTGTGGCTGCCATGCCAGGCTTGGGGCAGGGGGGGCCTGCCCAGGGCGGGTGTCTGAGGGTGGAATTTCCTAGCTCAGACAGATGGATCAGGATTAGAGCTGCAGCTCCCCAAGGGCTGTGGCTAGCCTGAGCGGCAGAGGGACAGTGTTGATGTCCTGGGGTGGGATGGCCAGGACCGTGTGGGCCGTGGTGCCTGTGTCACCAGGGCCATGCTGTTCCCCAGCCTTGAGTGATCCTGAGCCCTCTGTGTCTTACAGCGAAGGTGTCTTCAAGTGCCCTGAGGATCAGCTGCCTCTGGACTATGCCAAGGTGAGCCCAACACGTGGTACCCGGCTTGGGGGGGGTATCCTCATCACCTGTGCCCCCTGCCAAAGGGCTGGCATAGCCGCCTGGCACAGCTGCGACAGCCTGGCACAGCCGCCTGTGCAGAAGCAAGAGCTCTTTGTGCTGTGGGGCCAGGGAACGGAAACCCACTCCCAACAAAAGGCACTTGTTCGTGTGCCCGCGAGGGGGATCCGGCCCTGGGCAACAAGCCCATGGCTCCTGGCCAGGCTGGGGTGGGGGGTTCACATACCCCTACAGCCTGGCACAGGATGCTGATGCCCCAGCATTGCCTCCCCAGATCTACCCTGACCCGGAACTGGAGGCACAGGTGCTGAGCCTGGCCATCCGCTGCATCCACAGTGAGGAGGGCTGTCGCTGGAGTGGTCTTATCAAACACCTCCAGGTAGGGTCTGGCTGGAGGTGGGGGTGGGGGCAAGTCAGTACCCTGCAGACCTGCCCCCTCCCCACACCATTCCTGTGCCCCTCAGGCCCATCTTGGCACCTGTGGCTTCAACGTCATCCCCTGCCCCAACCGGTGCAGCGCCAAGCTGAGCCGCCGCGACCTGCCTGAGCACGTCCAGCACGGCTGCCCCAAGCGCAGGGTCAAGTGCGAGTTCTGTGCCACTGACTTCACTGGGGAGGCCTTTGAGGTGGGCAATGGCATGTGGACACTGTGCAAGGGGGCATGGCTGTGGTTGGGCACTGTAGGGGACACAGCTGATAAGGATGTCATGGTGAGGCAAGGCCTGCCTGGGGGTATGATGTAGGATACAGCCAGGTTTGGTGGCGTGAGCCAATGTGGGGATCCGGGCACTGCAGGGCACCAAGGGGTCACAGCTTGGCTGTGGGACACTGCCTGGATGGGGGACACTGTGGGGGTGTAGCCAGGCTGGGGGTTGAAATGAGGAATGTAGTGTGGCCATGGGGGACCCAGATGCAGGGCACCATGATGGGCACAATCAGTGTGTGGGGACAGTGCATGGCACTATAGTGGGGAGCACAACCTGGGCTGGGGACAGAGTCTGGGTGATGGAAACTATGGGAGGCACAGCCTGGGCATGGGAGGGTACCATGTGACCCCTCCTTTGGCAAGGCTGGCTGGTGAGAGTAGCCAGAGGGTGACGATGCCACCACCATCCCCAGGGCCATCAGGGCACGTGTCCCCAGGAGAGTGTGTACTGTGAGAACAAGTGTGGGGCCCGCATGATGAGGCGCCTGCTGTCCCAGCACAGCCTGGCCGAGTGCCCCAAGCGCACCCAGCCCTGCACCTACTGCGCCAAGGAGTTCGTCTTCGACACCATCCAGGTGAGATGAGGCCTACAAAGACCCTGTCCCCACTGGCTCGTGGCCCTAGCTGACAGCCACTCTCCATCCCCAGAACCACCAGTACCAGTGTCCCCGGTACCCTGTGCCCTGCCCCAACCAGTGTGGGACACCTAACATTGCCAGGGAGGATGTGCCCACCCACCTCAGGGAGAGCTGCAACAGTGCCATGCTGCTGTGCCCCTTCAAGGAAGCTGGCTGCAAGCACCGGGTGAGTGTGTCCCCATCCCCACGATGGCGTTCCCATGCCCATCCTTCACTGGCATCTTTGTGCTATTCCCACCATAACAAGTCTGTGCCCCTCAGCAGCCCCACACCTCTACTGTCCTGATGTGTCCCATCTCCTGTGGTGCCCTTCTGCTCTATCCCACATATGTGCTCTTTGAAGTTCTTATCCTTGTTCTGCCTCATCCCTGTGCCGCTTTGCCACCTGAGCATCCCCATGCTATCCCAAACAGATGTCTCTGTGCCACCCCTGTGTCCCCATAGCATCCCTGTCCCATCCTGATCCAGTACCCCCATGCTCCAACAATGTCTCCATGACATCCCTATGGCATCATTCTCTTGTCCTGTCCCACTCTGTGTCCCCACGCTGTCCTGTGCCACTGGCACCCTCTCTGCTAACAGCTCCGTTGTCCCCACAGTGCCCCAAGCTGGCTATGGGCCGGCACCTGGAGGAGAGCACCAAGGTGCACCTGGGCATGGTGTGTGCCCTGGTGAGCCGGCAGCGGCAGGAGATCCTGGAGCTGCGGCGGGACATGGAGGAGCTGTCGGTGAGCAGCGATGGGATCCTCATCTGGAAGATCGCTGACTACAGCCGCAAGCTGCAGGAAGCCAAAGCCCGCAGCAACTATGAGTTCTTCAGCCCTCCTTTCTACACCCACAAGTATGGCTACAAGCTCCAGGTCTCAGCTTTCCTCAACGGCAACGGCAGCGGGGAGAGCAGCCACCTCTCCGTCTACATCCGCGTGCTGCCGGGCGAGTTCGACAACCTGCTGGAGTGGCCCTTCTCCTACCGAGTCACCTTCTCCCTGCTGGACCAGAGCGACCCTTCGCTCTCCAAGCCCCAGCACATCACTGAGACCTTCCACCCTGATCCCAACTGGAAAAACTTCCAGAAGCCGGGAGCCTCGCGGAGCTCCCTGGATGAGAGCACCCTCGGCTTTGGCTACCCCAAGTTCATCTCGCACGAGGACATCAAAAAGAGGAACTACGTGCGGGACAACGCCATCTTCATCAAGGCCTCGGTGGAGATCCCCCAGAAGATCCTGGCCTGAGCCCTGGTGCCCTGTAGGGGACAGGACATGAGCTGGGCACCCACCCAGGGGTGCCCCAGGTGGTGCTGAGCCCCTGCCCGCAGCCGGTGCCCATGGCCTGGAGATGCTGCTGTGGCTGCAGCCGGTGGCTCTCATGTGGGCAGGGGATGGGGCTGCTCCCCCACATCCCCCCTGGTTCCTGGACTCTGCTGCAGCCCCCGCTGCCTCCCAGGGCAGCCCCTTCTCAGGTGCCCGGGGGTGCCAGGGGGCTGGGCCCCCCAAACCCCTCACTGGGGTGCATGGCAGCCCCCACCAGCCTCGCTGGGGGCCCCCCTGGACCCCACTGCCCAGAGCCATATTTTGTAAGCTGGTGCCCCCCGGGTGCAGGGTTCTTTGTTATTTATTACCCTGGGCCGGGGCCTGCTGCCCCCTCCCAACCTCTTTTTTTTTTCTCAATAAACTTTTCTTGTATTTATTATGGCTGCCTGAGCTCCCTTCCTGGGAGCTGCGGTGGTGGAGGGGGGACTCCCGTCCTCAATGCATTCTGGGGACAGGCAGGGGTGGGCTGGGGGGCACACAGCAGTGGGGTAATCCCTGACCCACATCCCGGCAGCAGACGAGCTCAGCTGGAGCCGGTTTGGAGCCGGTTAATTCGGTAATCACCGGCAGCGGGGCTGTGCTGGGCGGAGTTGCTGTTGCCAGCCCCAGGGGTCCTGTGAGCCCCCTGCCTCCTGTTTCACCATCCCCTTGCTGGGGCAATTCCAGCCCCAGGGGAGGGCAGGGATTTGGGTGGGTGGGCAAGGGTTAGGGGTACAGTGGGCATTGGGGCAGTTTGGGGGGAGCTGGGTCGGGTCCCAGGTGTCATTCCTTGCTTGGGAACTGAAGGGGTGCAGGGTGTGGGGGGTGTTGTCCTCTCTGCAGGCTAATCTCACAATTGCATTAGTCCTGCCCCAGCTTAACATAATTAGCCCCTAATTAGCTGCACCCTGCAGCCCTGGCCGAGCTGGAGGATGGGGAGTGCTGGGGGGTGTGTGTTTGTGTGTCCTCTTCCCCCACAGAATGTTCCCCTGGGTAGGTCCCAGCTCAACGCAGGGGGTGGTCTGGTGCTGCCTGGGTTTGCGGCACATCCCCTGGGCCGAGGTGGCACCTGCAGCCCTGGGAATCTGGGGAAGCCACCTAGTGTCCAATGCAAACCTGTACTGGTGTCCACTTCCTGCCCATATACTGCTGCCCAGTATTAGCCCATGCTACTGCCCAGTCTTAGCCCCTAATTTGCTTGATGCGAGCCCCACACTGGAGCCAAATGCAAATCCATACTGGTACATAATGCCCTCCAATTCTGGTGGCCAGAGCCAGCCTACACTGGTACCTAATGCCAGCCCTGCCTCCTACAGATGGCCAGCTCTTGTCCATGCTGGTACCCAGTGCTAGCCCCATAAGGATTTCAAGTGCCAGGCTGCACTTCTGCCTGGTGCCAGCCTGTTCTGCAGTCTGGAGCCAGCCCACACCAGTGCCCAGTGCTGGGCTCAGTTCAGTGCCACATAGGGTCTGTGGGACCTCCCTCAACACCCAAGGCTGGGGCTCGGTGGAGGGTAGGAGGTTTCACCAGCGGACAGAACCAGAGCCCTGCAGCGGCTGCAGCCCCCTGGTGCCAGAGCTGCTGCTCTCCAGCGCATTTCCCCTTTTTGTTTTACATGGGTAGGACTGACGTGGCCCGACCTAGAGAAGGGGAAAAGCATCGGGCCTGCCCTGCACGCATTTTATTGATATATATTTTATTTATATAGTTTATATTTATCCTCTACCTGGTGCTCAGACCTTTCTGTATTTACACACACTGTAGGAGCTGTTCCCTTCCCACAGCCTGGCAGCACAGCTGGGTGTTGGCAGCCTCTCGTTGCTCGCCAGTTACCTTTAAAAAACCCCCACATCGCACAATAGAATAAAATCCATAGATTATTTATGAACTAAAAGCTTCAGCTATTGTGCTGAAGTGCTGCTGGTGCAAACTGCACACGGCAGCTCCTGGCTGTGCTCCACAGAAATCCCAGCACCGGGAAGCTGGGAGGGAGAACAAACCCCAGGAGCCAGGGGCTGTGCCACCGCCCTGCCCGGCCCCCTGCCCAAGGAGCCGTTCGCACCCCTCTGCATTCCCTGCTCGGGTGGTTGTTCCCGGTTCCTTTTTCCCTCTCCAGTGACAGAGGTGAATGTTGCCATCAGGTGCCGCTCTCCAGTAGCTCCCAGGGCTGGTACTCCACCCTGCGCCGGATAGCGCTGCACGACAGCTCCCTTCGCCCCGGCGCTGTGCCTGAATGGAAGCCTGACTGGAAATGTCAGCGGCGTCTTCGAGCACCTCTTAACCTTCACGTGTTTGTGTAAAATGGGGGAGAAGCTCCTCTGCAAGACCTGGGCTGCGAAGCAGGAGGTGATGCTCTTCACATTCACAGGAGAGAGGGAGAGAAATCAATTTGCTGCTAAATTTAACTTCCAATATCTAGTTTAAAAATAAACTTCCTGGAAACTTGGTGGTTTAAAGATTTATTCTCAAGGCCCAGAACCTGCCAGCTTTCTCTTTGCTCCATTGGTCCAACAGGGCTTGGACAACAGCCAGGTGTTGCTCAGGGTGCTCAGCCAGAGAGAAGAGAGCTGCTGAGAACCCCAGGCTGGAGGAGAGGGGCTGGACTAGGCTTGTTTATTACCCTAACCACATTGGAGGAGGCAAAAGGCACACCACACTGGAGCTGCCCTAATGTAACCACACACCTAATCCTTTTCACACCTTCCACCACCTTTGGGATGGAGACAGAATTTCTGGCCTACAGCTCATGCAGCAGAGTCCTGATTTGCGCTGATTATCGACACTGCTCAGCCCAGGCGGCTGAACCTGGCATGAATATTTCATGGGGAGGAAAGAGGAGGACACAATCACTTTGCACAGCCTTAATTAACCACCCAACCAGGCTCCTCTCCCACCCCAGTCCTTTACCTCCCCAGGAATGAGGGGTTTGAGGGTGGTGAAAGGGGGGGGGGGGGTTGTGGTAGGACCATTTTAGGGTAAGACCAGGTTGGATGAGGCTTTGAGCAGCGTGGTCTAGTGGGACATGTCTCTGCCCATGGCAGGGCAGGAGGGTTGGAACTAGATGCTCTTTAAGGTCCCTTCCAACCCAAACCATTGTGTGATTCTAAGATTTTGTTGGGTGTGATTTCACCCTTTCAGTGTCAGCATGTCTCAGGCTAGCAGTCAGTCCAGATGAGTTAGCAGTTTGTACTCAATTGCCTTGAAATTACCTTAAAGTAATTAGATAAAATACTCCAGCAATTTTATTGCAGTTTGGCCTCGTTGAGCACTGGAAGAGCATCCAAAAGGCAGCTGCTGCTGGAGGATATCCAGCACAAGCCCCTCCAGACAAGACCCGAGGAGCTTACCTCAGTGTGGCCCTTTCCCTTGGCTCCTCCAGCCCTGTGGAGCCCCCCCCAGGACCCCCACACTGAGTAGGACATTTTTCAGCTCTGATATTTTTTACAGCACCTGCAGCAGTTGTTCCTTTCCAAATGATCTCCATCATGAGACAACATCCTGCTGGTTTTTGCCAGTTTCACTGGTTTTGCCTACCTTGGGTCAAACTTTGGGTTCACACCCCCCCCACACCCCCCCATCATTTACTGGGGTATGGCAAGCTCAGTGCAGGGGGAGAAGGCCAAACAGAGCAATGAAATCTTTGGAAGAAAACCCTGAAAAAGAAGTTTTTTAAAGGTTGGGCCTTACTCTACCATCTGCCAGAAGCCTTCAGCTTCTTTAGCTGTGGCTGAGGGTGACTCTGCAATGGTGGCAGCAGCTGCTCATGCCCAGGTCCCCACTGGCTCATTATTACACCAGGTACTTGCTCCAGTAAACAGGAGCTGCAGAGACAACGTAAAACTCTCCTGGAAAAGCTTTGCAGAGGGATTCCTCCTTTTGGGGGGGGTGCAGATGAAGAAGCCAGCTGAACACCCCAGACATCAAAGAAGCTTCAGTGATGCTGAGTCAAAGGAGCAGAGGATCCCAAAGATTGCCAGCATGGAAGAATGGAGAAGCTGCCCTTGGTATGGTGTTTCCAGCAGCTGGAGCCAGGATGTGGCAGCATCTGTGGGCAGAGCTCTTTCCAGCTAAGCTCAGCTGGGCTAAGCTGCCCACTTTAGCCCAAATTCCTGGAAAAGCATGTGGGAGCCTAATATGTTTCTCAGTATCTGGGGAACACTGGAAACAGTATGAAAGGTATTAGTTTGGCATCTGAGGGATTCAGACACTCAGATGGTTGCAGCAGGCACTGAGGAGATGGGTTTGGACTTGCTGTGTGGCTCTTGGGGATGAGAACAGGCAGGTTAAATTAGATGTGTGATCACTGGGAAGGGCAGAAAACCCTCATGGCTCCTGTCTCTGGAAGGGGTCCACAAACGTTACCAATCCCCTTTAAAATTCTGTGTGCAGTTTCAGGTTCGAAAGCAAAGCTCTGAGTTTGTGGCACACACGATTAGGTCAGCACCTTGAAGGGCAGCAGCTTCACTGCCCAGCTTTTGGAGCAGCTCTGGTTCCCTCCTGGCCAGGGACAGTAGGCCTTTAGGGCATGGGACAGCACTAATGCTCAGACAGTACCAAACCCCCTTCCAAGTTCACCCCAATGGGACTTGGTAAACCTCCTCCCCAACTCCTCCTTTGGGGTTTTTTTTCCTTTATAAATCATTATTTCAGCACCTTGCTGTCTGTCAGATTGTCTGTTTCCCCAGACCTGTGTCCTTATTGGAGAAGAGCAGCCAGGCTGTGCCCAACTCATTCATACCCCAGAAAGAGGTGAGAGGCCTTGAGCACAAGCCCTACGAGGAGAGGCTGAGGGAGCTGGGGTTGCTTAGTCTGGAGAAGAGGAGGCTCAGGGGAGAGCTTATTGCTGTCTACAACTACCTGAAGGGTGGCTGTAGCCAGGAGGGGATTGATCTCTTCTCCCAGGCAACCAGCACCAGAACAAGCGGGCAGAGTCTCAAGCTGCACCAGGGGAAGTTTAGGCTTGAGGTGAGAAAGTTCTTCACAGAGAGTTGTTAGCCATTGGAATGTGCTGCCCAGGGAGGTGGTGGAGTCACCATCCCTGGAGGTGTTCAAGAGGGGATAGGATGTGACACTTGGTGCCATGGTTTAGTCATGAGGTCTGTAGTGACAGGTAGGACTTGATGATCTTTGAGGTCTCTTCCAAGCTTGGTGATTCTGTGAAGCCAAGAGACCCTTCCCCAAATTCCCTTTGGGACAAGCACCCACCCTGTGGCTCCCCACGCTGCTGGCCGCAGCCACGCAATCCCCACGCACTCGCGCTGCATGAACCCAGCAGAAGGGGCAGAGGGACCAGGCCTCTCTTTCTCTCTTTTTATTTTCTTCCTGCAAACAAAAATCAAGAAATAATAAAAAGCAGTCCTCGTTGATACCCGTAGCACACAAGCAGCAGCGTTTATAATCAGTCTGTGGTTTAATGAAATACAGCAGCAATTCCCAGTCCTCTCCCCAGTGAGCCCCAGCAAACATTTCTGTTTGGTTTCTATGGGAGCGGCCGAGTCCCACGGAGACATCTTTCACATCATGAGCTTAAAGAAAATTCATCACAAGTGTCTTTATAAAATGTTAACTTTGGGCTGTAACAAACTGGGCTCGTGGTTTAACAGCTTCAAAGCTTCTGCTCGGAAAGACAAGACACGTCAGAGATGGAAGCTTCCTCCTGGCTTTACACCGTTTTCATCTTTCTCCCTCCTAGGAGCTACCTAACATCCACCTCTGGCTGGCAAGGGAGCTGCCAGGAACCCTCAGAGCAATGATACCCTGCTGAATCTCTGTGGTGCTGGGGGGGGGGGGGGAACAGATTTCAGTAGTGATGAGGCAGCACTCATAGTTCAGGAAAGCATCTCAAAATCCCTTTCTCCACCAGGGAGACCCTCCTGAAAAGGAGGCTGTAGACAAGAGAGGGTTGGTCTCTTTTCCCAAGTAACAAGCAACAGGACATGAGGAAACAGCTTCAAGCTGCACCAGGGGAGGTTTAGGTTCAGTGTTAAGAAAAAAAGTCTTCCCTGAAGACATCGCCAAGCCCTGCAACAGGCTGCTCAGGGAAGTGGTGGAGCCTCAGTTCCTGGAGAGATTTAACAGATACACAGATGTGGTGCTGAGGGACATTGTTTAGTAGTGCCCTGCCAGTGCTAACAGCTGGACTTATCTTAAAGGTCTTTTCTAACCTGAACAATTCTTCTGCAACAAGAGCTTTATGCTGGAGCCAGAGCTCAGGATGCCACTGACCTACAGCTGAAGAGACAGGGAGGCAGCCAGATGCTGCAAGAGCAGCCCTGTGAACCCCAGCGGCATGTGACCATCTCCATGAGGGAGAGCTCAGGGCAAAGGGGGATCCCTGGCCTTTAGGTTACTCTTATTTCTGGCCCACAGACAAACCTGGAGCACCAGGCTCTGCTCACCTGCTCTCTTCCCTGTGTCCCCTCACTGAGTGACAGTGGCACAACTGGATCCCCATGCTGGGCGCCTACGGTGCATGCAGTGTCTGCTCTCAGAGGCTGTCTCTGGGAATGAGGCAGGTCAGGGTGTGTGTTTCTCTTTAGAGAAGATGTGGTGGGGAAGGACAAGAAAGGAGAACAAAGGAGAAGGAAGGAGAGCCCACCAGCAAGAGGTTGCTGCAGAAGTGAAAAGGGTTGGTTTAAAGAAACAAACTCTCACTCCTAGGACAAAAGGAAGTATTTCAGTATAGTTTAATAGTAAAATGATTTCTATTTTTCAAGCAATGTCCCACCTGGCTGAGCCTCAGGAGTACTTTTGCTTCCCGGTCCTGCTGCACCGGGGCAAAGTCTGCGAGGTTGTAGCTCTCAGGGCAACAACCCCCAACACCAGCACCTCCCAGGCACCAAGACCACCTCCACAACCACCACAACACAGGATTCTGCTCGGATGCTCTCTCAAGAGAAGAGCAGGAGTTTAAAAAAAAATCAGCTTTTGGTAACAGTCTGGGTTCAGGTTTGTAGCAGGCTGCCGCAGAGGGGAGCTGGCAATGGTGTGTTGAGTAAAAAGGTCTGCGTTCAGGTACGCCTTACAGGGGCTAACGCGGCAGGACAGCTTAACGTCACAGCACGGCCCTAGATGGAGTGGGGACAGCAGGGAGGCTGTAAGGGAAGCAGCATCAGCCCCAAACCTTGGCTTCCAAGAGAACGTGTTCAGAAAACTATTGCATGAAAAGCCTCAGGATTCTCGTTCTTTCATAGCTGTATATTTACCAGTTCTTCACAAAGACTGCAGGAATACGATAATAAACAATAAATTAGGACTTCATGTTGCTATCATTTTGGCATAACACAATCAGGCAAGTTTCTTCTTCTTCTTTTTTTTTTCCTTTTCTTTTTTTTCCTTTTTTTTTTTTCCTTTTTGCTGTTTTTTACCATAAGGCAGCACAAGCCAACAACGCCATTTAATCCCTCTTCAGTCAAATTGCTTCACTTTGCTAACCAGAGTTACCACTAAAGAACGGCTTCTAGTACACTTGAAAAAGAGAACTTAAATAATGACAGAAAGTGTACTCAAAAAACTTACGTGAGGAGGCAGGGAAGGGACTCTGCTAAGCTTTGAAACCTAAAAGATTTGTTACAGCCCAGGACCTACAGCTCTAAAAAAAAAAAACCCAATCAAACCAAAACCAAAACCCAAAACCGAAAGAAATGTTTCCTAATTTATTTCTTTGCTTTTTTTTTTTTCCCCCTCTCTGCTTCCATTTACCAAACCAAAAAAAACCCAAACCCCGACTTTTTAAGAATCTCTAAGCCAACTATGACATCACTTCAAAACTTGTTAATTAAATTCTTCTTCTTTTGTTTTTTCCCCCCCCTCCCCCTCCCCCCCCCCTTTCTCCTTCTCCATTTTGGATGATGTCCTGTTTCATTTTCTTTGTTGGTGTTTATTTCAAACCATGCTCGTTAAGGAAAAGTTCAAGGAGCAAAGACTTAAGGCTTTGTTTTTTGTGTGTGGTGTGTTTTTTTTTTCCTGTGGTTCTTTTGTTGGTTTTTTGTTTCTTTTTTTATTCTTTTGTTTGTTTGTTTGTTTTTTTGTTTCTTTTTGTTTGTTTTTTTTTAATTCCCAAGGGCTGTGAGGGAGGCCAGTGGGTGGCAGAGGCCAAGTGGGTTCACCCATACACAATGCTACTCAAACCCACACTACCAGGCGACATTCATACAGAAATATTACACTTAAAAGTTACAGTGTAGAGCAATAGTTTTTTTTTTTTAGCCAGTGTACATAGAAAGAATCAATGCTTTTATAGTTTGTGGTTTTTTTTTTTTCTCTCCATTATTTTCTCTCTTTTTTGTTTGTTTTGTTTTTAATTTCCAAACTTGGTTGTGATCATTACGTTCAAGTATTAAGTCTCGTCAACAGAGATGAGGAAATTTCTATACTTACAGCAAATTCAGCTGTCAGAAAGGAAAGGTGTGTTTGGGTACACTGAGAGGGGGGAGGAGGGGAAGAGATGCTGAGGTCACCCAATGGTTAGTGTCCTGTGGTCACTGACTTGTCTAGCTGCTGGAGGTGATGTGGGAAAGGAACAGGAATTAGGCACCGAGACCCTGGGGAAAAAAAGGATGTTATGAATAGTTCTGTTCAATCTGTGGAGTTTGGATGGAGAGGAATGTGGGATCCTCTGCCCCACAGCAGCTTGTGAGAGGAGCTTCACATCAGATCAACTGTGTCCTCTCAGTGCTGCTGTCACAGCAGGACATTGCTACTTGCCCCCCCCGACCAACCCTCTTACTGCACTGCAGATGAGCTCCAGTTAGGCCTCCTCACCATGAAATCAATTCTAGCTACGAGAGAAGCAGCTGAACCCTTTTTGGAGTTGTCAGTGGGTCTGGATTCCCTTCACATCAGGACAGCCAGACTCCTAGCAGCAAGGGGGTCCAGGCAAAGTTAGCTCTTACGCTGTTGAAAGAGGAGAGGGGAAGTGAAACACGATGCAGAAAAAAGGCCGCTCCCTGTGGCAGCTACACTGCCTATGCCCCTAACTCGCCAATCTCCCCTTCCTCCATACCCTGTCTGCTTGGGGGGGGTGGGAAAAAAAAGTGTCAGAAAAATCTGCCAGAGCCTTTTGACTTTGGACAAAGTCTAAATGATAAACACAGGCATCTCAGTAAGAAACAGCTGAAATGCTTCCCTCTTATTAATGCCTAAACACATACCCCCAGCTAGCTCTTCTCAGACGTAGGCTTCTTTTTCAATTAAATAGGCCTCTAGACAGTGCAAATGGTCAATGTTTAATGCATTAATGAAATGGGCTTTCGAGTTGAAAATAAGCCCTGCTTCCTGACAAATTCTGGTGCTCTTAATCTTCAGAGGAAATTGAGATGGAAATGTAAGCAGCTACACTACCTCGCTCTTGACAGAGCCGGCGAACAGATGCGAAACCCTGCAGCAACTCAACATCAGTCCAGCAAGGAGCTACGAAGCAGAAGGCAAAAGCTGCACAAAGGGGGATTCTGTGGTGAGGAAATAGCTGTGGCGTGAAGTAGTGTAATGAAATTCTTTGACACAGAAGGCATGTTAAATATTTGATGCACAAAGGAGACAGATAACGTGGCAGCAAAGCTTTGCAATACACAGGATGTCGTCTTCCAATGGTTACTATAATGATCACACAAGTTTGCAAGTTAAAAATGCCTTGCTTATTAATTAAAATTAAGACTAAACCTATATTTTTTTTTTATGGTGGTGGTTTTTTTTTCTGTCTGTGAAAGTGACTGCAGCCTATCTATACCCTGGGTGTTGAATATGAAGATTTCGACTATCGGTTGGTTCAGGTGCACGGTTCATGGGAGGCCGATGGACTTTTCCCAGCACGGCCATGCTCTGATCTCTGAAGCAGGACTGCTGGAAGTCCCCACTTAGGTAATCCATGGTCTGCATCACATTATTCTGGCTGGATGGACCAGCTCCAGCTCTGTAATGAGTTCCTCCTGCACAATCTAGTGGTGCTCCTGCTGGCTGTCCCCCATGGAAAGGCATGGCAAGGTCCTGGGACCCAGAGCTGTCACTGTTGGGTGTGGGCAGAATGTTATTCCAGATGGGTTGGAAATAGTGCCCGTTGGTGTATGGCAAGGGTCCCTGCAAACCATTCACAGGTGGAGAAGGTGTGGGCTTCTCGATGGGGGGCTTCAAGCTGAAGGACTGGCCCATGCACAGTTCTTGAGGGTAGTTAGAAGTTTTGCCAGGGAAACTCTGCCCTGCCATCTCTCTCTGAGGGTGCTTCCCTGCGAGTCCAGCAGGCCCACCAGCATCCCCACACATTTGCTGCAGATGTGCAAGCTGGTGCTGGTTCCAGGCGACCGGTTTGATTTCGTTCTGGTAGGCAGGCGGCACCCTGTTGATATTCACCATGGGCACGTTAACAGAGGCAGAAGGAATAGCAGCAGCAGCATGGTCGACAGGGTTTACTACACAGGAAGGCATGGGTGTAGGGACATTGTGAGTAGATACCCTGGTACTTGCATTGATAAGCAGGTTACGACTTATAGGGCTGGGGTTTGCAATCTGTCCCTCGCACACTGAGGTAGTGCTAATGCCAGCTCTGGCCTGGCAGAACTGGTTAATCTGGTGCACAATGCTGCTCAGGTCCGGTGGCTGGTTCTGCTGCAGGGTGGCAGCCATAGAGAGGGGAATGGTTGAGGTAGACACGGTCACATTCGGCGGCGCGTCTGCATCCGGCATCTTTCTGCTTCCATGTAAACCTGGCTGCAGCAAAGGATTCGGGGGGTGCTGCAGAGTCTGGTGTGCCATGGTTTGAGGATGCTGCAAGCCCTGCGGCTGCTGCATATTCTGAGGGTGCGGCAGCGCCTGCGGCTGCGGTATCCCCTGAGGGTGCGGTAAGCTTTGTGGCTGTGGGATCCCCTGAGGGTGCTGCAGAGCCTGTGGCTGCGGGATGCTCTGGGGGTGCGGCAAAGTCTGTGCATGCTGGAGAGCCTGCTGGCGAGCGAGCGCCTGGGGGTGGGTTAAAGTGCTAGGTGCAACGTACGGCGTGGCAGGGGGGTTCATCATCGCCTCCGGCAGCAGGCGTGCGCGCGTCCCGTCAAAGTCCTTGACGATTCCTTTCGCTGGAGATTTGACTATGGCCAGCAGGCCTGTCTTGGTGGTGGCCTGGGACGGGTAGGGACTGTACCTCTGGCCCGAAGTATCAAGTCCGTTCACAGTACGGCGAATGTGTTTCCTCTGGGGAACCTTGACACTGTTTGGGAAAATCTTTATAGTCAGTGGATTGTTGGCGACCTTCTTAGCATAAGCATCCAATTCTGCTGGGGTAGGATACTGTGCAGATCTCATTTTCCGTGTAGTGTCCCCTGTGGAGAAAGGAAATTCGTCAGTATGGATTCTGGGAAGCAAAGGGATCAACCTCAGGGCGAGACAGTTGCACAACAAGGGTAGAAAAATCTCCAAGGAATCAAGAGGCAAGAACTTCATCTTCCCAGACCAGTGGATGGTGTACCAGGTACCTCATTCCCTTTATTACCTGGTGACCAACACAATCCCCAATTCAGCTTAAGGCAAGACCTGCCCAGGGAAGCAAATGAAAGCAGTGTTTTCACCAGAGGATGTTTATAGTTGGACAGAAATAGGTAACACACTAAGAACATTGGATTGTCTCCAGCTTGGATATTTCTTACAGTGGTGGTGGGCTAGTTTCTATTCTTGTCATTTAAGGCTGCCTCCCCAAGGCTCCTCAAGTCATTCTCAGTAGCTTCAATGTGTAACTCAGAATCAGAAAGTTATGAATTAAACACCAAACCTGTGTGATGCTAAAGCGGGAATCATACTGCAGTGGGCAGACCCTGGCTGGATGCCAGGTGCCCACCAAAACAGCTCTATCACTCCCCTCCTCTGCGGGACAGGGGAAAGAGAACAGAATGGAAGGTTCACAGGTCAAGAGAAGGATGAGGAGATCACTCACCAACTACTGTCACAGGCAAAACAGACTTGACTTGGAGAAAGTCCTTTCATTTATTACAAGCCAGGGTAGGATAACAACAAACAACACTAAACCTTAAACCCCTTCCTCCCAGCCTTTCCTTCTTTCAAGGCTCAATTTCACTCTCATTTCTCTACCTCCTTCCTGCAAGTGACAGGGAATGGATGCTGTGCTCAGTTCACCACACATTGCCTGTGTCTCTCCTTTCTCCTCAGGCAGGACTCCTCACCCTCCTCCCCTGATGCAGCATGGGGTCCTTCCCACAAGAGACAGCCCTCCAGGAACTTCTCCAGCCTGAGTCCTTCCCATGGGGTCACAAGTCCTGCCAGCATGCCCACTCAAACATGGGCTCCCCTTTTCATGGGTCCACAAGCTCTGCTAGAAGCCCTCTCCAGTGTGGACTTCCCACAGAATCACAGTCACCTTCAAACATCCCCCTGCTCTGGCCTGGGGTTCTCTACAGGCTGCAGGGGTACAGCCTGCCTCACCATGGACTTCACCAGGGTCGGCTGGGAAATCTCTGCCTCCTCCTCCACTAGCCTTGGTGTCTGCAGAGTTGTTTGTTTCGCATTCTCACTCCTCTCTCCACCTACATTTGTGCAGGTTTCTTCCCCCTCCTTCTTAAATATGGTCTCCCAGAGGTGCTGACATTGTCACTGAGGTCTTGGTCAGCAGCAGGTCCATCTTGGAGGGAGCTGACATTGGCTCTATTGGACATAAGGAAAGCTTCTAGTGGCTTTTCACAAAAGCCAACCCCTGTGGCCCCCCCTCCCTTGATTACCCAAACCTTGCCACACAAACCCAATGCACACATGAAGCACTTCAGCTCAAGCCTCCATTTACATCAGAGTTCTTTTCTGGATGCTGACATCTGAGAGCACTTTAAGTGTTTTTTTGTCCATTAGGAAGCCCTTGTCAGTCCAAGTTCAGCAAATGGAAGGAGGCTACAGGCACATTATTTTATGGCTTGCAATTATTTCTTCAGCTGAGTTTTCAGTGTGGCACCTTGATAAAGACAGCATCTTTGTATCACACAGGAAAATTACCTGATTACCTCCTAAGATTAAAAACACCCCATTTCCCAGACAGACAAAAAGATTTCTGGAGACAGGGCTGTGGTCTCACTTACTCCAATTTACTGAATACTTACCTGGACCACAATCTCAAACTGCTTCTGCAGAAAAACTTCAGAAATCTAGGGAAATGCTTGTGCCTCTCTTGCTATAACCCTGTTCCACACAAAGAGTTGGGCAGTTTCCCTGCCACAGCTCTGCTGCCTAACTCCTACAGGACTGCTGCTTTAGAAGTGATTTTATGATCTTCAAATATTGGCTTGTGGCTTCGGCAATCTGATTTTCATTTTGCTTGATTCCCCCACCTCACAGCCCCTTGCAAACAGTTTAATGGGGAAAACCTGGCCATCTTTTTCCTAAACTTTTTAGCATCCCTGAAAAGTTTATTAAATTTCCATCATCTGCTGCTGGGCTGAGAGAAGTGGAAATGTGGCAGCCAGCTCCTCCAAAGCCCAAGAGCACCCCGGCCCCACATCTGGCCCTCTGACGCAAGGAAAGCTAATGCTCCAGCAAAGAGGTTGATGCTCCCAGGCAAAAAGCTCTTCCTCTTGAAAACCCACCTCTGTTTTAAGCAAATTGCCTCTGAAAGTCTCCTGAACATGAGGAGCAGCTCGCTCTCTCTCTGCATCCTGCAGCTTCTTGTCTTCCCAGGTGAGGGACAGCAGCACTGCTCTAAAAGCACTCACTTTCAGAAAACAAGGGTCAGGAAATGGAAAACAGGATGGGAACCCAAAGAAAGGGTAATTGCAGAAACATTAAAAACACCTTTTGTGAAATAAGAAGCTTTGCAAGAAGGTTGGTTGGCATCTCTAGCACAGCATGTGCCACAATGGTGGTTATGCTCTCACTCCCCATGCTGCCCAAACATGGGCACATACCACTCTTTCTCTTAATCAAAGGAAATGCTCATTGGATACTAACCTCAATATTCTCCCTGTTCATATCCCTGCACCTGCCACTGCAGGCAGGTGGTGCCTATCTGTCCTTTTGAGCACTCTGCTACGCTCTTAACAGAGAGAATCACCTCAATAGCCAAGGCCTTTGTAAACTCCCAACCTTTGTTTTTCACACTGCCCACGCTCATAAGTTCTGTTTCCTCCCCAAGAGATAACCCTTAGAAACTCACCATGAAACAGAGAGGAACCATCAACAATGAACAAAGGAATCCACGCCTGTCTGTAGTATGGTTTATGTTATGCTTATAGCCATTGTCACATAAAGCTTTTCTCTTCAGATGAAAAATGAAGCAGATGTTTTAAAGACACCTTTACCATCAAAACTTTCCATCCTGGTTTACCTTTCCATAGGCATATCAGCTAACTGGTTGGTAAACATAACCACTGAACAGATACACTAAACAGACTTTTACCCAAGCATCTACTTTTGTGTTATGTGGGAGCTGCGATGGAACCTTTTACAAAGCAGCTAAACCGCTGGAGTTTGAACAGGCTGTGGCTATCGGTTACAACTCATCTGCAAGTCCAAATCTGGAAGAACTCCTTCCTCTGACAAGAGAAAATAACCCCTCAGTCCAGCTTAAATGACACATCAGCTTCAAGCTTGGCACCCTATCAAATGGCAAACCATCTTTTAAATCCCTTGGGCAGGATCTTCTGAAACCAACCACCATTTCAAACAGCACCTGTTTTGCATGCAGCCAGGATTATGCTCCTTTACTATGGTCTACCTTAGCCATTCTACTCAGGCCTGAAGGTGATGTCTTTTTTACTGCCCCAATGTGCTGCTTAAAATGTGCTTTGCTAGTAGCTCCATAGGCAACTATAATAATTAAGGCAGCAGGAAAAATTAGGAGCAAGGCATTATGGGGCAAGCAAGAGTGAATATCCCACACAAATATCCTACAAACCAAACAAATATCCTACAAACCAGGAAAAAAACATTTAGTTCTGGTAACTAAGTGAGCTGAAAGGCAGTTTTAACAGACTGAGAGCAAATGTTGGTGTTGGAACACATTCATCATTTGTGTGCAAGGATTCTAGGTCTGGCCATCAGATGATGAGGTGGATGGCAGATGAAAAGAGTCACGTTAAGAAAACAATGAGATGAGCTCCACAAAGCTACCTAATAGTAAATGTGAGGCAGAGGAGTTTTGCTGGAAGGTAATTATTTTGTGTTTACTATGAGGCAAAGCTGTGCATATGAGCAATTATGCCAATAAATTGGTGAGCTGCAAGTTCACGCTCCTGCTAATCCCGTGGCAACCAATTCCTCTGGTCGCATTCCGGTGCGCGTCTCACTGCTGGAGCTGTTTTTATCATCAAATGAGATCATTCCCTGTCTCACCTCAGCACCGCTGCAACATCTTTTGAGTGCGTTTCACATGAAGGCTTCAAGGCCCCCCTGATTTTAAAACTGCCTATGGTTAGATTTTCATTAATGTTAAACAAAACGCAGAGAGGCCTTCAGGATTCCAGCCCTAATGAGAGCATCTGCGTTGGGATGAGTGCAAAACAGCTGTGCCCACCTTCTGCAGACAAAACACCCCTCAACTGCAGCAGTTTCTCTGCAGGCTTTACAGAAAGAGCTCTCACCCCTAGAAAGAACTGGAGTTCACCAATGACCCCAAATTTAGTCCCAACCTGCTCTTCCCTTTTTGTCCTTCTTGTCTCTTCAGTAAGCACCTTTCACCTTGACTTTACAGCACTGCCACAGAAATTCACCCCTTGTGGCACTGTTGCTCCATCCAACAGTGGCTGTGGACACTGCCCAAACAGTCTTGCCTCAAGTATCCCAACTGACTGGCCCGGTTTATATACTGAAGTCACTGGGAGGAAGAAAAGAATATCCATATGGAGTCAGTGAGAAATCCCCTGTGTGAAGAAGGATGAATTTCAGGGTCAGCCTTCCCTGTGCTGCGGGCTGGAATTCAAAGTAAAATACTGAAAACCAGAAGTCCTGTAGTGATCAGCTTCTGAAGGAAAAAAAAATATGTGCATATTAATCTACAAAATTCCTACTGCACAGACCACCCTTCAGAAAAAAAGCCTCTTATTTGAAAGAGAATAAAGAAGGGGGAACAAAAAAAAACAGGAAGATAATTGAGCTAATGTGGATTTTAAAGCATTAACAAAAACCCTGATCCGGAAAGCGACACTTAAAAATTATTAATACAAACACTGTTAGTTTGAATAAAAGCTATCATGTGGAGTTCTGTGCCTTTGATAAGAGCAACAGCACTATTATTAAAGCCTGCTTCCAACCCCCCATCAAAAGTCACAAGTCACTGTTCATTAAAAATGCTCATTAACTCAGCTTTCCCTTGGCCAGGGGGGAGACTCCTTGTGCATATACAGTATGGAGAGCAACGCACCAATTAATCTTACACACATCTGCAGCAGGGGTGAGCGAGGGCTGCACGAGCAGTTTCATTTTCCATATAAATCAGAGCAAACTGGAACAGCTGAGCATTACCCCTGCCAGCCAGTGCCTGCCAGCTACTTTATGTCCTAAATTCCTTTAAACGCACTACCCGGAGCTCTTCGCTAAGCAGGATACAGCAATGCTTTCAGTGCAGGGATAAGCAGTTCTCAGAAACAGCATCAGGTACCATCAGGTTCAGGAACTGCCCACATACCATAATGCTGCCTCATAAACGTGCAAGGAGCAAATACCTGATCTGTGCACAGCTACCCTCGTATGAACCTCAACAATCTGCTTTCAGAACTAAGCTTTCCCGTTCACCGAAGACACTTCAGGTAGCGCAAGGACCTTGGTACCTTCTCACCACAGCTGCCTACCTTTTGAATGAGCATGTGTCGGTCAGCAAAGCTTGAACTGGAAATGGGAAAGAGAAAGTAGGGGAATGCCCAGTTTCAAGTCACCTGAGGAAGTCCTTTAGTGAGTAAAGTTTGTTACTATTGCTGAAAAAGCCCATTGCTGCACAAGTGGCATGGGGAAGCACGTGTGTGTACACAAACCAGCATCATTTGCTTCTGGCAGGACCAGGGCTTCAAGCATGTCACCCTTAATTGCAAAATGATCTCACCTATTTTCAGTAGCATCACAAGGCCTTAACATCTTAACAGTGTAGCCAATCCCTTGGACTGGGAATTACTTGGTTTTAGAGAGCAATGATCTATCAGCAAACTGAGGGTACAGGGATTTCCCAATGTACATTTCAAATACAAAAGGCAGGTCACAGCCCTAAAGAGCCAAGTCCAGAGACCTTACACAGAAATCTTGTTTGTTCAGCTGAAGTTTCAGGAATGCCCATGTGATAAAGAGGAGAGACAGCATGATTTAAAAAATGACCCAGCCAGTAAATTACATTCCCAAGCATAAGTGGCTCTTAAATACCAGTACAACTACCAAAAAAGGGACTGAAGTTATCAAAAAAGAATTATCAGAGGACTCTGAAGATGTATTTTCAGAGGCACCAAAGAAACATCAGAAAGAAGACAGAAACTTTGAATTTTAGTAATTTGGTCTAGATCACTAAATGTTTGCAGTGTATGCCCCAGGTATGTGGAACAACAGAGCCGCTGACCTCAAAAGGTTTACTTTAGCCTGATCTGACTTTTATGGGTGCCTACAAGTGATTAAACAAATGGAAGTGAAAGAGAGTCAGGAAAAAGTGTTAAGAAGCAAGTCAGCTGGCACACTTTTAGCACATGTTTTCAGCAAAGAGGCACGAATCTGACAGAAACCTCACTTGCATTTCATCTTGCTGTGGTTAAAATTAACCTTTATAAAGCCAGGAAGGGGGGGGAGAGAATTTGCTGTGCACACAGAAACCTCCACAGCGATTTCTCAGAGCCATTATTGATGGATGATGCCTTGAAGGCACAACAAAAGAAAGTCTAACATTAAACAGTTTTTCCACCTTATCCTAAATGTTTGTGTCACAGCTGTACCAGAGCCAGATTTAACAGTTAACCACATCCTGCAGACAAAACGTCACTCACATTTCTGAAGTCCAGTGTTCATCTGCGTGTAAGAAAGAAGCTGAAAGGAGAGGTCACCTGGTCCTGGCAGACAGGCCAGCATGGCAGACAGGCACTAACACAACATGGGGCATTCACTCCTCTGCACACTGCAACAACAGAGAGACAATTCAAAGTTATAATACAAGGAGGAACAGAGAAAAGAAAGCGGCAGAGCGCCAGCCCTGGGAGAAGGCCTGACCAAGCACAGATGCACAACTGCTGCTCTGGCCCTCGCTGCACCTTGGAGCAGCAACGGAAATACTTCAAGAAGTGGGTCAGCAGCAGGGTTAAAACTAACCCAGCTGCCTCGCTCTCCTCTGCTGCTTGACACGCAGAGGATAACCCATAACTCTGTCCTCAGATTTCAAAAGGTGGTTGTTGTGACTGGAAAAGAAACCACCAGCCTTCATTTTACTATATATTGAAATGTGCTGGCTATCTACCAGGTATGGCCAGAGCATGGCCTCTGGAGAAATCCTGTCAACTGCTCTCTTACGTTTAATAAAAAGGCATGGCATGCAGAAATGGAAGGCAAAGTATGCAGCACTCTGCCTCGTGGCAAGATTAAGCTGCATGCTACAGCTTGTAATTTCTGTGGTCCATTAGGCTGAAAGATGAATGGCTACAACTTCCCCCATGTCAGAGGAGACTCACTAACCTGCATGGCTCTGGGTTAGACAAACAGCAAGACGTGTCTCCTGCACAAAGGAGGTGCAGAGGTGCCACCACCCTCTGCTGTGGGGTTTGGCATTTAGGACATCAAACTGTGAAATGAATGTAAGGAGCACTGAAGCTCTTTACATCCAAACACTGCACAGCTACCCTCAAATCCCATCACGGTGTGTGAAGGGGGGTTCCCAGCACCAAAGTTAATGCAGGCTCCCGATCATTACTAGCATGACAGAGAGAAATGTGAGATGGAACAAGGTCTCTAGAGGGCTCCCAATGCAAGCCCCTGCTCAAATCCCCTCTGTCACAGCTACTGGGGCAAGCCACATCCAGCCATGAGCACTTCAGAAGGCTCTAGGAAACAAAGTGTCTGAGTCAAGCTGGGAAAAGCAGCAGACTTTTTCTCCTTGCCCAGATCTCTACAGGATCAGTGCTGCTACACATGGAGTGTTTTTGCCAAAACACCTGAGCAGCAGCTACAAAGGCCTTGGGGCTTGTGTGTGACCCCCAAAAGATGGGAAGAGTTGAAGGCTTCAAATGTTGCAGACTGATTTAATGTCAGTCATTGTTTCACAATCCCCAATAAAAACAGAGATCAGAAGAGGCGAAGCAGAAAGCTTGAGACCGACATGAGAAGCCACGGTTGCAGAAACCCTGCTGAGGCCACTTCTGAAAAGAGTCACAGTGCTGAGGACTGCACAGGAGATGTGAATGAAACCCTTGGATGACACCTGACACGGCAGCACTGTGTCCTGGATAGCAGCACCGCTGCCTTCATGCTCCAGAAAGCTCTGAAAGCCGATTTCTCTGCAGGGACGTTTTAAAGACATTCATTTGAAACCTAACCTCAGACCATCGTCACAAGTCAGATTGCCCAAGGAGTATCTGCACCACTACAGGGAACAAGCATGGACTTAAAAGATTTCCACAGCACAGCAATCACTGGGCAGAATTAGCTCCACGTCTGCCTGCATCTCTGTGGTTCAGCACACAAAGGCTGATTAAACCGATGGCCAGGAATATTCAGACAAATATTAATTTACAAAAACTTCTTCATCTTCACTGTGTGAGTGCCCTCAAAGGCTGAGCGCTGCTGAGCGAGCTCATTAAGTGCCACTGTGACTAACAATTAAAAATAGTTGTGGGAACTGAATGTCAGCTTGACAACTCCATGCTATTGCCCATTCATCCTCCTCACTCGAAGCAGCAGTGACACAGTGCCAGGAGAAAACACTCATACAATCCACCAAGCTAGAGGGTCTACAATGCAGCTACCAAAAGAGGTTGACATCATTCTCCCTTTCAGCCCTAGGAGACAGTACTGATCTGCACTACCAGAAGTTCAAGAGGTGTATTTGCAAAACCTTGTAAAATAAATCCAAACTCTGAGTTTTTTTCCTTGCCCTCTGTAGGAGGTGGAGTGCTTGGGAGTCTTTCAGAAAGGAGTTCAGAAATGATGACACATCCAGAACTTAAAGGAATTGTTTTAGGAACTGAAAAGTTGCTTGACCTTTAAAGAGGATTTTCATTTGTGAATATAAGCATGCAATGTTCAGTGAAACTCTGCAAACAGCCTGTGGGCAGCAGTTTCTTGCCCAAATTATGCCCAGCAAGACCAAAAAGACAAAACAAGAATCCAGTTCCTTTTAATCAGAGGACAAAACCACTGTGAGTTGCCAGAGCTTTACCTGAGTAAGCAACATAAACACTCTCAGTCAGCAAGAAAAAAAACCAGTAATTGTATTTTCCTGTTTCCCCCTCATTTCATCAACTTCAGAAGACTGGAAAAAACAAGACCTATTTCTCAGTGAAAAGCAGACAAACAAAATTAAGAGCCTTCACTGCAGTCAGAAAAACCATCAGATCACACACCATTCCCACCTTCACCTACTTTTTACTCCAGTAATGTCTGATGGCAGCCCAAGATTACTTCCCACCTCTGTGTGCCCAAAGGAGCTCAGTGGCCAAAACATTACTTAAGTGATGGCAAATTTGTGTGCAGCCCCAAAAAAGTGAAAAAGGGCTCAGCAATGAGCTCAGCATGCTCTGACTGAACCAGGAGCATGTCTGACAGGCGAGATACACAGAGGGTTTGCTCACCTGACTCGTCATTAACGCTCATTACAGCCTGAACGCTTCGACTCCTGGAGTAAGCCCCTTGCTGAAGTGCCACAGAGAGGCTCAGCAATAAACAGGATAATGGCACATTAGGAGAGAGAACAAGTGATTAAGAGCGGTCACAGCATTCAACTCGGAAGAGCCAGGCTCCTGCCACAGACAGCAGCATTTCTCTGAAGGTCAAAACAGGTATTTACAGAAGCTTTAGCTCCAATACAGAGAGAGATGTTTTAGGGAGGGATAGAGAGGCATGATCTTCCCGCAGGCAGACAATCATTTTAGGCAAAGCCAAAGGTTCATAAGAGACTGGGGTGGCAATAATCATTTTAAAGGAAATAGTGGACACAGAAAACCCATTTTAAGTAGAAGCATAAAATAATTCTTTTAGCTTGATTTGCAATAACCAAATTGATGCCATCTAGGTCACTACTGAGCATTAAAAAAGGAAATTCAGACTTCTGTAGAATTGCTGACTGTAACTCCATTGCTGGACTACATCTCATAATTAAAATCCTGCTCCACTTTTTCTTCTCTAGGAAGTTAATAGTTTCCTGAAATTGAGACCCCAGCATTTGCAAACAAACCCATTTGAAATATATTTGCAAATAAGCCTGTTCATTTCTTCTGGTAGAAATTAATTAACATTTATTCCCTCCAAGATACTCAGCATCTGACTACTGCTTTCTGACCTGACTCTTCTTTGGCATAAGCCAACACAAATACCATCAACTCAGCTAGAATGAACTGAAATCCCCCCATGGACTGCATCTGGGACTGGGGTGGGCATTAATGGCTGACTCCAGCTGATGTCACGCCGAGGCTCAGGTCAGCAGCAGAGGGTCCTGACACAAAGGCAGCTGGGCACATCATCCCCTCCTGTGCTCTGCTTTACTGCTTCTAATTAGTCCAGAGCAAGAGATAAACTGAACTTGGCACATCAAGACTCCTCACCAGCAGACTTGGCTCCACAGCAGCAACTTGTGTGGGCACCAGCACCTGCAAAGCTCCCCATGGGACTGCTGGCCCAGCCCCTTTGAGGATGGGTTGCATGTTACTGGGGGAACTGGAACAGACACAGGGAATGAGAAACAGAGAGATTTTTTTTTCCCACTGTAACAGGCGCTGGAACACTGAGTAACACATCTAAACCAGTCAGCTGCAAACTGGAGAGCAAACTGACCAGCAGGCTTTGACACCAGGGCAGCTGTAAAAGCCTTGAAGCTTTTAAATTGTATTCTAAACCGACCCTGTACGCTGCCAAGCACAGCACAGAGAGCTTTGTCTTGAAAATACATATAAAAGATAAAGTACATTCCTAAAGGAACACAAACTTTAGACTGGAATAAATAAATAAATACCTCCCTTTGAACTAATTTTAATCTAATCTGGCTGCAGGATATAACCTTAACAGCACACGTACTGCAGGATGCTCTAGGAAACAGTCAGCAGGTTTAGACACATGAACAGATTCATCTTTTTTTTTTTCCCCCTCCTACAATTTATTAATAATTAAATCAAAGCATGTTAAGCTTAAGAAGGATTTGCAGTGCTTGGGATCTGGGGGTAATTGTCACATCCCCCATAATGAATGTTATGTTCAGCCTTACCTGCACATCAGGGTGGTTTTTAGCCCAGGCAGCAGTGCCCCCTGCACTGACTTTCAGATCAAGTCCTGCCACCACCGAGGCTCACTGGTGGTAGGTAGGACAGAA
Organism: Melanerpes formicivorus; assembly: GCF_026170545.1. NCBI lineage: Eukaryota > Metazoa > Chordata > Aves > Piciformes > Picidae > Melanerpes > Melanerpes formicivorus. The sequence goes on along the minus strand of NW_027142381.1, from coordinate 4,298,870 downwards.
GGACTCACCTTCACTCATTACCCTGGGAACATCTTCCCTGTAGAGCCAAGAATGACTTCCAGTAAAACTTACCATGATGTTGCCTTTGCAGACCAAAAAGATATATATTTCCTGGCTGATATTCAAGGTTTGACTCTGCCAGACTCAGTGCTCCTCAGGCCAGGGGGTATTTTTTATGAGCTAGAGTAAAACCTGGGTGTGAAGCAACTCAGTACTACTAGGAAATTTCTAATACTCTAACAGAGCTTTATCATTATATAAACAGACCACATATGCAGAGTTATTGCCAAGCTTTTAAACACACCAGTCTCTGAAGCTCCCAAGAGGCTTTACACAGTAAGCACACAAAGGAAACACTCCCCACAAACCATCCCTGGCCACTGAAATATGGGAAACTGAGCTGGTTCAGACAAAAGCAAGCTGGTGAAGTCTAAAGTTAGGTCCTGAAAGTAAACATGCATGTTTGAAATTCCATGAAATTCCACGATTAACTGCAGGCTTGTTCACAAAGCCTGGGGCCAAGAGGAAGCAGGAGCATCCACCCACACACAAAAGAAAAGCTCCAAACTATTCCAAGTTTCCAGCACCCTGGGGTCCCGTGAGCCGTGCGCGGGTTGTTAAGCGCTTGTGGCTGGCTGCTACGCCTCGCTTCTCCTCCTTATTCACCAGGGAGCCCCCGTGAAGTTCCAGAACCACTGATGGGATTTATGGCAACCCCCGAGCACACGCTGCACATTCCAAGTTCAGCATATATAAACGCTGCAAACAAAAACAAAAACTAACTCGGGTTGTGAAGTTTCTCTGGTACAAATGTCTGTAAGAGCTTGCCAGGAAACATAATTGAATCCGGGCCAATTTTCATGCTCCAAGGGAAACTCAGTGTCTCATTTACCCCCTGGCAGGCTGCTCGAGACCAAATGAGGCTCATTCTTTTCCCCCCCTCTCTTAAAGTAAACGAAAATCTAGGGGTTTCAGAAATTTGTTCGTGTCAACTGCAGAGGCTGAACCCCTGCCACCAACCTCCGTGGTCAATATGACTCTTTGCAGGCAGCCGTGCCTTGCTTGACAGCGTCTAGACTGATCCTGCAGGCTTCCTGCCTTATTTTTTTTTCAACCCAGCCCTAAAACTTCCCTTTATTCTTTGGCACTTACCAGAATGGCCCTTTCCCAGGGCTGCTGAAGAGCCAGAGATAAATCTTACTGTTTCCTGGAACAAAATTTCCAGAGCAGCAGTTTATTCATCACCGGCCGGTAGCGCATCCTCTTAACGTTGTATAAATGGAAACCTGCAAACTAACGCACGGAGGGGGGGTGCCTCTGAAATGGCAATAAATCACACCAGCACCGAGTGGACTTGGGGATAAATAAATAGGAAGAGTGAACAATAGGAAGTCGCCTTTTGTAACAAGCAGAGTGCAGAGTCAGCATCTGCCAGCACAGGACCTTTTGGCTCTCCACGTTCAGGTGGACCTTTTGTAAGGCCCCGCAACAGTTTCGATCAAAATCAATTTTTGCTTCTCGCAGTTTAATTAACTATGATTTTGCTTGTAAACCATTTCACCTTTTATGGTGACCTCCATTTAGAATGTTACTGAGGCAACCAAATTAAATAGTCGGAAGGGAAAGGCAGAGAGAATTTAAATGTACGTGGGGTGCTTTGGGAGAGGAGAGGCACCTGCTGCAGCACAGCTCTGCTCCTCTCCCAGAGCTAGGATGGCAACACTCGACAAGGAACAAAATGAGGAAGCTTTGGGGTAGCAGGACTTAAACTGTTCATATCACACTCCTCATGCCCAAGGGCCACCACTAAAGGCTTCTAGGTGAGCAATTTTGAAGAGGATGTAGTGCAGCAAGAAATGCCAAGGTGGCAGCTCTCAGCTCTGGGTACTGCCACGTGTGACAGCAGCTCCATCCAATTTGCTCTTCAGATAAAGCAGCAGCAAGCTCAAGGTTATGATCTTTGAGTTTAAAAAGCCTTTTTTTAGGTCAGCCCCAGGAGATTGTTTTAAAACACAGTACTATGCATCTGCTGAAGAGTAGAACAGTTGGCTTTAATTGTAAGATGGATTTTTACATAGCTTCTGACCTTTCATCTAATTGAGGCCTAAAGAAGAAAAAAGAAAGAGGAAAAGCTATACGTCACTTCAGTTATTAAAATCCATCAAGCTCAGGCTTTAGCCTTGGGATAACCACAGCCAAAAAATTGACTTGCAAGTAATTATCACTGCTATCTGCAATAAAAGTTAATTGGACATAATTGAACTAAAGCCCTAATCTGAATGAAGCTGTTGCTGGCAAGAAGCCTGCTCCTGCCTGCACTCTGCAAATGAAACTGCTTGCAGTAAAATGGACAAACAAGAGGCCAGTCACACAGTCCAGATTCTGCAAGCAGCTCCTCAGCAGGCCAAGATAAAGCCATTAAGAGGACCTGTCCTCACCAAACACACCCTTCAACACTACCCAAACACAGCCAAGGTGTAAACCTTCAAAAACAAGTTTCAGTTTTACTGACCTCTCAATGACATGGACTGAAACATAAGATTCGTGTCACAAGACGCTGGTTTCATCAACGCCCGAACACTGCAAACACCAGGACAAATAAGGTACTTTTTGAGCAGGTTGAGACACCAACTCAAAAGGTTTTCAGTGCTGACAATTCACCACCTTCAAGCAGTTCAATAGCTGTTCCTGTTGTAGGACCAGCTTCTTTCATCTCCGCAGCAGAGCAGACAATTAGCTGCTTTTTGTGCTCAGCCCATGCAGGTGGCTGGGGGAAGGGAGTGTTAAACTAAATTCCTGCTGATACATCCATTTATATTTTGCATTTTTGTTAACTAACAGACCAGAAAGTGTCCATCATCCCCAAACTACTTTAGAACTTCCTTCCAATTTTAATTATTAACACTCTGCCCTTCACCAAAGCATATCAAAGCACTTAACAAACATCACTGAAGCCACATAACCACTCTTGAAACGGGCAAAAATTGCAGATGACTCCTTTTATAGTGGCTTCAGGCTTTTTGACCAGATTTATGTTAGGAGACTGGTCTCCTGATTGTGGGCTAGCCTATGACAGAAGAGGCTGAAGGAAGTATCTGGCTCACCACAGGTTCCTGACGTAATTTTGGATGAAGCATTTAATTGCCCGATGCCATGGTCGCTCCTTCTTAAAAGGACAGCAGTGGGTGACAGGTTCCTACCACTGAAGATAAATGAAACTGCAGAGCTTTCAATACCACCTTGACGTCTCATGTCTGGCTTACAAGGTCATGGTCCAAGCAGTCTCCCTGGGAGAACTGGAAGCAGACCATTCTTCCCTCACTGCCATTTGCTCACCACTGCTCCTCCACATTTTCACGGCTCGGAACAGAACTCTGTAGCTCAAGAAAGCTTGCAACGGAGAACCAGTGACATCAATTCCATTTCATGACCCAAATCAGTGGCTTATTTTACTTTGCTCAAAACCCTCACCTCTTTTTAAGCCTATTTTTAGATTTAACTCTGTATTCTGCAGCATGGCAGGAGCTGACAGACAGCACAGGCGTAAGTAGGTCTTGCCAGGTGTTGTGGACCACTTCTGAGGCAAAGAGAAGATGGAGAAAAGACAAGTCAGGACAATTATAGGGCCTGGCCAAAGCTTCAAAGGAGCATTTCTGGCTGTGCTTGAAACACATATACTAGTGGTCAGTTATGAGACAGATGAGATGCTCCTTTTACCATGGGAACATACACAAGAAGTAGGAAAATGGACCTGCCTGAAGTCAGAAGCGATTTGAATAACTTTGTATCTGCCTCCTCTGAATTTTCACTACACTAAAGCACTCTGACCTTTAATTAATTTTCTTTCTCCTTTTATATGGTAACTTCCAACTCCAAATTTTTAATGCTCTACTGGGATGAAGAAAGAGTCTGGAATGTATTTTAGTTATGTTTCACAGTGCCTAAACCTGGACAGTCATTTCAGAGAGGGAGAAAAGGCAGATGTAGCAATTAAGAGCAGAGGCCAGGTAAAAACAGCACTGTCAGCAAAATCCTAACTTTCTCAGGATGTGAGGCTTAAATCTCCATTTTCAAAATGCAAAACAGACTCTACTACCCAGCACTGCAACAGTCACAGAAGATGCTGTTTTCTTCAACAAGACACCAAGAGGTGCAAACAAACATTCCTTCCTCCAAAGAATCCACTATCCTCAGGGCAAACTTAAACCCACTTTCTTCCTACACGCCTGAGCAGCGTTTATAAAATCACAGCAGCTACTATAAAACAGAGAACAGACTTACAGAGATGAGTGTGCATGTTCTCATGTGAACATGATGGTATTAAGGTTAGCTGAGATGACTTCCATCCAAAGCAAACCCAGATCAGCCCAGCGACTAACAAACTACAGGATGCTGCTAACACATACCCCGACTGAGGCACCATGCATTCCCACTAACTGACGTTCTCCATCCTCATACGCAACTTCCTTCTGCCTTCAAGTGATAAGAAGCCAAAATACACATTGACCCCTTTCCCACAGCAGAGTCTGCAGTTATAACCTCAACATCAGCAGCAGAAACATGCACTATGTCAGTGCTATGTGCAGCTTTCCTACACATTTGATGTCTGGGAGAAGCATGAGGTGGCAGTTCTGGGGTTTACCTCACCACAAAGGGCATGTAAGAGCTGTGAGCTTCCTCATGCAACTCTTAGCCAGAATTCCTCCTTCTTGACTTTCTTGCCTTCCTGCATCTGAAAAGGAAGCTTAAGTATAGCAAGCAGCTGCCTAGGGAAAGGAAACATGAAACAGTTCCCTCTCCAGTGGCTGCTTTGTACAGATCACCATTATCTTCTCTCATTCCACACTTACTCTATAAAAGCCCAGAATTAAAGTCTTAATCATGACTTACAGAAATCCTTGTGGCTGCACACGACAGAGGGATGACAGTTCTTCCTTCTAAAACATCGTTAGAAGTTACAGATTATGACAGTTCCCTGAGTAGGAAAGTAGCTGTCTTCCCCTGTTTATTACAAGCTGATTATTTCAAAACACTTTCTTTTTTTTATTTTATTTTCCAGAGCTAACTTTGAACAAATTTTACCTCTGTGCAACACAGGAACAACAAACCAGACGCTTGCTTGATACTGAAAAAATACGCTTCGAGTCCGAGTTAAAAATAGATTTCACTTGAAAAAGAGAAATATTTGCAAATAAGATGAGGCAGAATGAATTAGACTTCATCCAAAACAAAACAAAAAACAATAAAGAACTTGCATATTAAGCAGAACAAAAAAAAAAGTGACTCACTTGTGGAGCAGGTGTGCGGGCGGCGCAGGCAGGCTCGTGGCGGGGGTTGAGTTTGCACCGCTTATGCATTGTGCACCACTGAGAGCTGCACCATCACGCTGAGAGCTCTTTGGTTTAGTGCTTAGTTCTCTGGATACTGAATTAAGGTCTCATATGTGGTGGAATTTCAACAGCCCATTTACAAAGCAAGTGGAGAAACGAACAGCAGATATTTTTCTTTCAGACCCCAAACTGGAGATCTGTAATTGCGCACAGCGATGGTGCTTCCTGTTGGGCCACAAACACCATCGGCTCTTGGATACACGTTTTACCACTTGTAAGTGCAAGATAAGACCTTCTTCTACAGCTGGAGATATTGTGCAGCCTACTGTAAAGATGAAAAGCATTCAAAGAACCTCAAACAGAAGCTGCAACACAAGTAGAAAACGCTCACCAGCAGAAAGCACAAGCCATCAGGTGAATACCAAAGAGCTGGACCAGACATTTGGGGACAGTGTTTTCCTGTCAACCTTTAGAACAACATGCTGGTGCCCTGCTGGCTTGTTCTGACACAGACCTAGTGTCCTTATCAGCTTTCCAAGAAACTCAAAGACCACCTCCTAACAACTCAGGACAAGAAAGGACAAAAGATACATTAATTGTGAACTACTATAAAAAGGTCTCTGCTATTCCTGGTGCTTTCTGAGAAGCATGAAAATCAGCCAGTTGCATGGCTGGCAGCTCAGAACAGCCACAAGGAAAGCAATGTGTTTTCAAAACCTCTACATACCACAAGCACCAGAGGCCTGATAAAACATTTCAGCACGTTCTCACATGATCCCTTCAGAAGCCACCAACATATCACTTTTATCCAAAGTTTACATTTACAAAACATTTCCCCTTCCCCCCACAGTAAGTTTCACTGAATGCAGGTGAGCAGGTTTTTTTGTTTGCTTTTTTGCATCCTTCCTCCTCTGCATTTGCCTTTTTCTTTTAAAAAAACCAACACACACTCAGAGCAATAGAGAGATTGCATGGATAGGACACAGAGGCAGCTGTGGCTGTACTACAGTCAGTGAGACATCCCTCTGCATGGTAAACACAACCTGTCTGTGTGGGCAAGAAGAGAACAAATACTGCTACCACAGCCTGTACCTCAACAGCAAACACAGAATGATCCTGCCTGCACTAACACTGAGCTCAAACTAACCTGGGCTGGAACACCTCTGACCTTCATGGGGCATCTTACACTCAAAGGCAGCACACCCCTCGAGCACTGTGTGTGAGGCTGCTCAAGTGCATACTCCAGACAGTTACTCAGGCAATTCCCAAAGTATCACTTGATTTTCATTCCCAGCCAATTTGTCTTTCCAACCACGGAACTGCTACAGTCAACAAATTCAAAAGGTGAATTTTTCTACCTTCAATTAACTCCATTAGCACTGTTTATAACTACGTGATTGATAAATGCTCTACAGAAGCTCTAATTGATGCATTTTTTTTCCTTGGAACACATAAGGAACCCCTTGGAGCTCAGACACTTAATGAAAAGCAATTTATCAGCTTGCTTTGAATAGCTGAATCTGACGCCTTAGTGCAGAGAGAAACACACTTTGCTTTAAGCACTACTGCTCAGAAAAAGTAAGGCGCACCATGACATTACGAGTGCCATGAGACACGGTTTGGATTTTGATCCGGGTGACAGCGACCAGAGCGCTCCTCTGGCTGAGAAACCTCGTACCATTTACAGTATCACAGTATAACTAAGGTTGGAAAGGACCTCGAGGATCATCGAGTCCAACCTATCAACACAGACCCCATGACTAGACCATGGCACCAAGTGCCACGTCCAATCTCCTCTTGAACACCTCCAGGGACGGCAACTCAACCACCCCCCTGGGCAACCCGTTCCAATGACGAATGACTCGCTTGGTGAAGAACTTCCTCCTCACCTCGAGTCTAAACCTCCCCTGGCGCAGCTTGAGACTGTGTCCCCTTGTTCTGGTGCTGGTTGCCTGGGAGAAGGGACCAACCCCTTCCTGGCTACAACCACCTTTCAGGTAGTTGTAGAGGGCAGTGAGGTCACCCCTGAGCCTCCTCTTCTCCAGGCTAAACAATCCCAGCTCCCTCAGCCTCTCCTCACAGGGCTGTGCTCAAGGCCTCTCCCCAGCCTTGTTGCCCTTACTCTGGACACGTTCAAGTGTTTCGATGTCCTTCTTAAACTGAGGGGCCCAGAACTGGACACAGTACTCAAGGTGCAGCCTAACCAAAGCAGAGTACAGGGGCACAATGACTTCCCTGCTCCTGCTGGCCACACTATTCCTAATTTAGTACAGCTTCACTGGCATCCTCTCCCCCAGAGAGATTTGCAGATGTGCTTTTCCAGGACAGAGGTCAGGAGTGCTGGATAAAGTTCCAAGTTCTCCTACACTTATGGGGCTGGAAGCCTTCTGACTGCTCCTTGTGCCAAGTGGTACTGGGGTGGATGTTCACTGGGAAGCAGCAGCTCAGTGTTTCAGCCTGGACGTGTGTTCAGCTGCTCACAAAGGGGACAAAAATAAAGTGCTTACAGAGTGCTGGAATGCTAATTTCTCAAATTGAGTGTTGCTTTGTATAGTTGACATATGCAAAAAAAAAAGAAAGGCATTTAGAGGGAAAGGCTTGACATCACAGAAAATGTTATGTTGGTATTAACTGGGGGGGATTAACCAACCTTCAAAGCCTAAAACCTAAACTCCCATTGCAGGGAGTATAGGCTGGAGATTTCCAGTATGGAAACTGGTCCCTGCTCCATGTGGCAGACTGAACCTAAGGATTACATATTTCCATTGCACACGTGAGTCTGCTTCCCATTCCTGCAGCACCTTGCTCTCTTCCATTTGTCTTTTGATGCAGATAAAAGCCAATGCAGATTGCAACTGCTGATACAGAGAAAGGCACAAGACAGTGTGCCTTTGGACTAAGGGAAAAAAAGGACTCGGGTCCAGACTGCTCAAGCATGTCAAGAGATTGTCTTTGAAACTACAAAACTCGAAATGAAAGCACTGCATTTTTATTTGATTTGATCAAAGAGACTAGAAGGGAGGGGGAGAAACCACATCCTACAGATGCAGGCTAAAATTTAACTACTTCACACATAATGTGGGACCGGCTCATCCCATACAGACATAAATAAAGAGACAAAACAAAGAGGTAAAGTCACTCTCGCTCTGAATACGCTGCTGCCACAGATCGCTGCTTCAGAATCTGCCAAAGAGCAACAGGAGCCCATTTCAAAGCCAGAAGGACAGAGGAAGCAGATACCCAGCACTCTCACCAGGGGCACACATTTTCAGTCTCCAGGGAAGAGCAGAGGAGCAAGCAGTCACAGAAAACAGACTCCAAAGTAATGGCTATTTGAATAAATAACCAATTACACCCTGTGTGACACTGCTCTACTGACCTGACGGGGATACAGCAAAACTGTGGCAATCTCCTGGAGCAGAGCTTTGCACTGCAAGCTGCAATGGGACAAAATTGCAGTTCTCCTGGAGTGGGGCATCCACTTCAACATAGGCTCAGCATCAGGAGAATGAGGCTTTGCAGAGGTACAGATACAGGTAGCAACAGCCTTGCAGATCCCAAAGAGGAGCAGAGAAGAAACAGATACCTATTGCTGCCATGCTATTTACGATAAAGGATTCTGAATACCTGCTGGATAGGCTGTATGCTCCTGGAAATTTTGAGCAGCAGAAGGTGAACTATTTAGGTTGCCTCTGGGCTAAAATGATCTAGGTCTTTGCCTTTCACTAAAAATTAAGCAGAAGTCATTTTAACGAGTGAGGCAGACAACAGCCTTGCACAGGAGATCAAACAGCTCTCCAGATGTTTATTTTAAATGACATTCAGAAGCCAGTACAAACCAGATTTTAAACAGGGAATAATCCTTAGCATCATTTGCATGAGAAAAATGGAAAAAAAGGTTCCATCCTGCTGCTCTGAAACTCTCCAGGAACGTGCAGGGTTAGATTTTTCTTCCTAGACTCTTCAGATAGGAATTTGAAACAGAACAGCTCCACGCTGCAGTCTGATGGCTGTTAAGCGTGTTTCTCCCCTGCACTATACGCTTTGATGGATGCCTAACACACACACGCAGGGGCACACCTTGTGATGGGAACCTTTGACCTTCCTCACCAAGACTATTCAAAATTCCAGACTGGAAAGTGTCTAAAAATGTCAGTCCTAAATCTTGTACCTTCTTCTCATCTTGCTGCTTCACTGAATGCCTCCTGATTGCGCCAAGGCAAAATATTCAGGCGTCAATCTAGGTAGCTTGGGTGTTACACTGACAATGTCTGGAGAGAGGAAGAGAAGACAGATTTCCAATAGCTCAGACACTGCTCTGTAAGTAAAGCTGCTACACATCAAGAGAGATAAATAAAGAGGGAAAGTAACACGCTAGAGAACTTTTACCAAGGTCACTTCAGGATGCCGAACACTACCCATCTGCAGGGGAAGATTTAGAAGCCCATTCCACTACAAATATCCATTCACTTGCTGGCAGCAACAGTCCTTGTTAAACCAAACCGGTTCCAACCATCGGAGAAGAACGTCAGGAAGATGATATTAGCTAACAAACAGAAAAGGAAAACCAACAGATCCAGTCCTGGATGGGTGTCCTCTGCAGCAAACCACAGCCCCACAGCCTGTGCAGAGCGCTTCGTGCCTCAGAACAGGCAACACAGGTTATGCCAGTCAAAAGGATGGACAACTCTGCTCGACTCAGTGCTAGCAGCTCCCGGTTTGCAGCATTCTGCATGGTGCAGATTCTGCACCATTTGGGCACAAGCAGAACCAGAATCCCACTAGAACAGGAGGTTTTATGGCTCCACTGACCTACACATTGCATTTCCTCCTTGCTCTGAGATCAGGGCTGCGGACACATGGCAGATTCCTGCACAGACTGTGCCACGAAGAAAACGCCCCGCACCCAAAATATTTTATCAGTCAGTGCTGCGCCCTTAACAGGAGTGTTTCTTGACTCTTTCAGTGATCTGAAAGACATGCTGGGCAAAATTTCAAGCCACGACAAAGTGATCTTATCAGTTCTGTGCTGTTCTCGCTACACAAGCCCCTGATTCAGCAGCATGTAATAAAATCTTCATTTGCATGAAAAGCACTCTCTGATCACAAAGTCTTCTGTTCAACAGTCCTCTTCCCATCTACAGCGTGGATGTGCGAGCGCCACAACCATTTTGCTGGTGACTAAGGTGGAATAATTTATTTATGCTTTATTTGGAGAGGCTTTCAACATTTTAATACACTCTTTCCCCAAAATTCTAACAGCATTTCTGAGCAACACAAAAGGTGCACACAGCCAAAGCCCGCAAGCGCTGCAAAGTCCACACACCACACTTTCACCTGCGCTTTTAATAACCACGTCACGTAAAGGACATTTCCTATCAGCACACAGTGACCATAATGTCTCCAGCATTCAACAAGTCCAGTTTTTTCCAGTTTGCATTTACAGTGTTCAGTGTCATGACACAGAGCGCTCACAGAGGATCTGTTTCAAAGGGAAGGAAGGTGTAGCCATGCAAAGAACAATGCTCTGCCTGCAGTAAGATTAATCGCTGTCATGGGAAACCAATAAAAACAAGTATCTCGTTATCTTTTCTTTACAAAGAGACTGTTAAAGCTTAACTATGTTAGGAAACTTTTCTCCTTTGGACTAAATCATGAGTCTAATGTATGTAGGCCACACACATACCAGCACATGCAATTAACTGGATCTCCTGATGCTGCAGGAGAAAGTCCACTGTTCCAGAGGCAGGTTGAAGCCTCCATACAACCAGCCTGTGCCTTGCCCTGATTAGAGATCTCTCACCAAGGCCAGGCCCAGCTCCCTGCTCCAGGTTAACAGCACCTCCCACTTTCAACTGTTTGCCAAAGTTAATCACATCCCACATGTACACCCCAAAACCACACCAGGCTCTGAGAAAGCTCAGTCAAAACAAAAATACCTTGCATCACGTCAGCAGCGCAGTCCCCATTTAGAAACGTTTTCCTTCACACTAATCCAGCACCAAAATGTTATGATGTGTGCTGTGCTGATCAAGGAACAGTGCTAATGATGCTGCTGCCTCCTGTCTATCACCAAACATCTAATCTAGCGCGTGGCCACGCAGTGATGGCCCTGTGACAACAGGCACTTGAAATTGGGCAGCTCAGCAGCACTTGTACACTGAATTTTTGAACGAGCTATTCTAAGCTGCTTTGCTTGCAATTTCTGGCCTGTACAGTTTGAAAGCACACGGTTCTGGCCCTCACAAAGAGCAGACCTGTAAATGACATCTTGAGGATTAAGCTGATTGAGATGCAATTTGCCTAGCAACCATTCATTAAGCAGAGTTCAGAAACAGGCCAGCAATCTATTCCACCTCCTTATCTGAGCAGTAAACAGATAACAGTCTCTACTGTGTCCTCCATCCTCCGGTTCAGACACATTGTAAACAGATTTTTCAGAAGTTTAAACTCCTACAGTAAATCTCAGAGAACAATCCTGCCCTCCAAACACGAGGGATGCAGTTTCACCAAGCGCCTCACAAGCATGAAACGGCTCTAGAACGAGGGGAATGCAAATCAAATGGCGAAAGCATTTGCAGTTCCTGTGCCTCTAACATTTTCTCCTACCAACCCCATCCTAGCTGTTAAATGAATAAAAAAAAAGTAGTGGTTAATCACGCAAGCCTTCAGCATTGCTATTCTGATCACTGGAAAAACACTCAATAAAAATCTTATTCCCTTCCTTCATCTTCTGGAAGGAATCGATCGGCACTTCCAAAGTCTTTTGACAGAGGTTCCCCCCTTCAGAGAAGAAAACAGAAGTCACGTCCTCCCTCCCATTAAGCATTTTTTCCCCCTCATAAAATAAGCAGGGCAAGGTAAATGTCATCAGCCAAAAATCAAACCAGCTATCTGGGCTGGGAGAATTTAGCTGAGGAGATTAAGCAAAATCACGCGTTTGCATAACTGTTTCTCCGCAAGAAACAGCTGATAATATCCCATTCCGCCCCAAAATTAAACAACAAAGATTAGCAGGGACACGTTTTAAGACTATATACCTGAATGATTTTCCTTTGGTGTACAGTTCTTCTGGGAAATCACTGTGACATACAGCATGCTATCGCAATTAAATATGCAAGAAAGAAGAATTAAACTGACTATGAATAATTAATACCCTATAATACTACTTCATAAGGAAAGTCTGGCTGAGTATTCCCGCAGATGAGCTCTACCTAAACACCAGGCACATCAGAGATGGGAGCTTTACTTTTATGATGGAGTCTAAAGCATTGGGTAACTTTATGGCTGCTGCTCAGTCCAGGAGAAGGTGCCAGCCGTCCGTGCCTCCCTCCCTTTCTCCTGCGTGCTGCGTGCTGAGCTCCAGAAAAGCTGGAAGAAAGGCAGTGTTGCAATAGGAGCTGCACTGCTCACCCCCACCTCAGAGCCAGGAGGCTTCCTAAACTCTTCCCATTAAAAAGTATAAAGCGATTATCTGACGTCCCAGCAGAGAGAATAAAGCAAATATGATGATGCAACAAATACTTACACGATAAGATCGAGCTAACGTGAGAAAAAACAGTTAAAAAGGTTTGCAAGAGGTAAGGAATGCAGCTTACTTTCCCAGAATCTATCTTAACAAGAAAGATACCATCAATTCACAGAGTAGACCTTCCTGTTTCACATTTTCTGTTTTGGAGACTGCAGAACACCAACTGGCAGCAAAGTCACAGTTGGGTGGCTGGCTACAAACTCTCCCACCTCCAGCACAACTTTCCATCTGTAAAGAGCAATCAAAAATATGTCTGGGTTTTTTTTTTCACCAATAGGAAAACCTTAAGTCACTTAATATTTGCTGAAGTCCTCATACAATTGGTATTCAACTCTTGGCATTTTCCACCAGATGGTGGTGGTCAGGTCAGCCTCTTGCTAATTGACACACAGCACACTTGTTGCACACATTAGGCTGGAAATGCCCAGTTCCCCCCCAGTTCATCCAAGCAGCACGGTGTACAAACGACACCCCACTGCAGAGCGCTGCTTTAGAGATAAACATTTGAAATCCAACCAACGTTTGTGATCACCCAAGTGGAGCAGGGCACCACTGAAGGTGTTTGCTGAAGGTGACAGCCCTACCAAGATGTGTCCAGCAGCTCAAAGCCCCATACTGCTCCAGCTACCAGCTCAGCCACAAGGGTCTGGTCTCCTGCAAGATGCACCACTCCTCCCCTCCAAAGCAAACACAAACCAGGGGTCTTTTCTGCACACAGACAAAGTCATGCTGGAAGTGTGCTAGCTCAATATTAATTTTCTATTAAAAATTAATAGGATTAAATGAAGCTTGCAAGCCAGCAGGCATCAAGACACTTATTTTGCTGACACACTCATTGCCTGGAGGAGCTGGAAGAGAAGGATGGACTGAGTGTTTCTCCATGATGGTGGCTGTGAGGTCCCATGTGCCAGCCAGGACAGGGGGGCAGGGGGCTGCTCTTCACATCTCCAATGGGTCTCTGTATTCCACCAGTGCCATGCCACTCTGCTGGTGAGTGGCTTGACCTCCCAGTCAGAAACTGGTAGAGAAAGTGGAAGACCATTCTGGTGAAAACTCCAGCATCTTCTCACTGGAGATCCAGTCTTCTGGGCACCGGCTCTGACCCTCACCCATGTGCATCCATGCCCCTTCCTCACTGCCAGAATTAATCCCCTCACCAATGAGCATCCTGCAAATACCCAGAGTTTACATAAGCCAACTTTTAACCTTCACTCCCTATTAATGTTAACAGAACAGAAAAAATTAACCATGTTGCAACAAAAAAAACCCCACTGTATCTGCATTTCTAATTATACAACAAAACACACCACATGGCAATATTTCCAAGCACCTTGCTGGGAGTAAAACAGCCAACAGACTATGGCTTCCATTTTGAGCAGTGGATAAAAGAGTAACCATCACTGAGGTCATGAGCATTCAGGGATGAGGACATGAGAATCAAGGAAATGAAGTGAGGCACATCAACAATGATAACAGAAATGTTAATGATTAGAAAAACAGTCACCTTAAAACATTCCAAATTTCAAAACCTCTCCTACTTTTTAGTGGCTTAGCCTACTTTTCCCAACCTAATTTGCATGATCAAAATAGGCCTCCTGCCAGGAAGCATTAAAATGGCAGCCCCCCATCGAGACAAAACTCCCTTCACCATACGAGACTGAAGGACTAATAACTACTCCCAAAAACATTTTAAATCCATTAATGTTGTTTAGTAAACATTTATTTAGAATTAGTGCAGCTCTCAGAATTGTTTTATCACGCTCTACTAAAGCATTTCATAAAAGCTTTTGACAGAGGAGCAGACAGCCCCACAAACACTTGTACCCGGTCCAAAAAGCCAAGCACCCTCCTGCTCTGCTGCACTCTGAATGTTTTCCACTCAAAACCCCCCAAAGCATTGTCCAGTACCAACCAGACAATTCCCAACAGCTCTCTGGGGTGCCTGGCTGGGCAGCTGGAAGCACCCCACACCAAGATGTAGGGAGCAGCCAGATCAGAGTACACCAACCCTGCTGACCTCCATGCTCGGCAAATAATTCTATATGCTGAATAAAACCCAGGCTGGCACAATCATGTATAAATCTCCTATTACTGATGCACTGAAGATTTGGATTCTGGTACTAATATACAGTGCTTTACACAAATTTATCTGAGCTATGTGTTATCCTTTCAGTGCCATCTGCACAAACCCAGAGTTTTATCTAAGCACTGGAAACCAAAATAAATCATTTTCTCCTTAGCTGTGATTTTGCTGGAGACAGACGCCACAAACCTGAGAGCTGGCTAGTGCAGGCTTGTCTAGTTAGAAATAGAATTATATCTGCATCAATATGATATATTTTTAATAAAAGAAGGAGGCAAATCAGACCCTTGATATGGAAACAGTCTCAGCCAGCACCCTCCTAGTCCATGGAGGACAAAACGTACAGTGCAAACTGTCCAAATCAAACCGGGATTGGCATTGTCATTTCCCCTAATAAGAATCAAGAGATACATTTTAATTGCCACACATAATGAAAAGTACCTGCTCATTCTCCACTTGCTGCATTTATTGCTAACACAATACAGGGCTGGAAGGCTTGGTAGGCTATTTTCTGGGGCTGTGAGCTTTTCAGCAAGTCCATGCCCCACCAAATCGTGAAGACTGAACTTGGTTCACCGACCTGCAGCCACCATCCAAGGTTCTTGGGACGTATTACCCAAAGGATGTTGACTTGCTGGAACATGTCCAGAGAAGGGCAACAAAGTTGGTGAGGGGTTTGGAGCACAAGCCCTGTGAGGAGAGGCTGAGGGAGCTGGGGGTGCTTAGCCTGGAGAAGAGGAGGCTCAGGGTAGACCTTCTTGCTCTCTACAACTCCCTGAAGTGAGGTTGTAGACAGGTGGGGGCTGGTCTCTTTTCCCAGGCAACCAGCACCAGAACAAGAGGACACAGTCTCAAGCTGTGCCAGGGGAGGTTCAGACTGGATGTTAGGAAGAAGTTCTACCCAGAGAGTGACTGCCCATTGGAATGGGCTGCCCAGGGAGGTGGTGAAGTCCCCATAATTGGAGGTGTTTAGGAGGAGACTTGATAGGGTGCTTGGTTGCATGGTTTAGTTGATTAGGTGGTGTTGGATGATAGGTTGGACATGATGATCTTGAAGGTCTCTTCCAACCTGATTTATTCTATTCTATTGAAAGCCTCTCACCCTGTGAGAGCATCCCCTGTGAGTGGGAGACCTCACAGTAATTAGCACATTCTGATACTGGAAACTCAACTAATAAAGCCCAGGACTTCAGAGATGTGAGTCCTCAAAGACTTGCTGTTCACACATTTTTAAAGTCAGTAGTAAGTGAATGTTGTTCTCCAAAAGCACTGCAAGCAAAAGAAATTCCCTTCCCCTGGTTGAACACATTCTCCAGCCCAGAGCTGCAGCTAAAGGTTCACGGAGGATCCCTGAAAAGACCAGAAGTGCTCTGTTTTCTTATACAGAGCAACTTCTAACATCTGAACTCGCTGCTGTGGGGCTTGCAATGGATTTTCTTTGGCAAATCAAGCTGTCTGAAGCACAGATTACAAAAAATAAACACTCAACATTTTTTAGATCAAGCTTGCCTCCACAGACTGCGTTTTATGCACTTTCCCTGGAAATGTTACATCAGAATAAAATCAGATTTAATTGGCTCTTAAATAACTGAACAGCCACTTTAATTTTATTTCAATAGCAATAATTCATAACTCAAGCAGCTGAAATTCCAGCAGAGAATGACAAGTAAATAGAGCAGAACACACTGAAGGAGAGTATGAATGCCACGCAGTGAAAGGTGATTTCTCTTAAACTTCACGCGTCGCCATTTTATGGGCATCTCAGAGCCACAGCCACATAAATACTCAGAGCTGAAAATCTGTCAGCCCTGGGATGCTACACAGTTCATCAGCAGAAACTGCTCAAAGACCAAGAAATGAGGTGATCCTTGCCCAACTGGAACTGCTGGGAGAGCAGCTGGGATTTTAAGCAGGGATGCAATTTCCCTCGCGCACACTAGATGGAAGTGTGCAAAATCTTAATTCCTTTCCTGTCTCAACTTAATTTTAAGAGGTTGAAACATTGCTTCACACTGTCATATGCTGAGAAATCCCTGTTTTGTCTCCTCATCATCTTCACTCATGGATAATCAGTACATAAGGGGATGCCCTAAAATAGTCATAGAATGGCGTAGGTTGGAAGGGACCTCAGAGATCTACTCCAACCTCCCCACCATGGGCAGGGACACCTCTCAAGGAGACTCAGCTGCTCAAGGCCTCATCCAGTCTGGCCTTGAACATCCCCAAGGGTGAAGGCATCCACAACCTCCCTGGTCAGCCTATTCCAGACTCCCACCAGTCTTGTACTGAAGAACCCACTCTCCCTCAGCTTCAAACCATTCCCCCTGGTCCTATCGCAGGACACCCTTATGCTCTGCTGAGACTGAATAGTGCACAGGAGAATATTCATCAGAAATATTAAATCCAGGCTAACTTCTAAAAGTACACACATTCTATATCTAGAGTGCTTAGTAATTACTGATGATTTGTTACATGTTCAGGATATCTTAACAATACAGCAATTCTAAAAATACCACTTCCTCAATGAATACAAAAGGTGTTAAACACTTCATACACACTGGTGCAGTTTCGACTGGGAAGCAAACCCCACATTTGGAAGAGATACTGGGAAAGGTATAGGGAGAAAGAGCAACTTGAAGTCTTGCAGAAGGAGCTAGACACAGATGAGAGCAGCAGAGCAGCAAACCTGAATGGGATTAAATTACACACAAATCTTCTGGAAACTCTTAAAAGTGACTTGTTCCAAAACAAGCCATTTCTAAATTTAAACACTGAAGAGTTCACAGACAGGAAAACTCAAAATCAGGCAATGGTGTGATCACCAAGAAGGCACTGGAAAAGCTGTTTTCCCTTGCCTGCTCTGGCCTTTTCACATATTGATTTTCCTCCAGGCTCATTCACAAATGCTCAGCATAGTTGTGAACAATTTAAGAGTAAAAGCCTGCATGAATTACCAGCTCTAGGAACACATCACCCATTCCAGGCAAAAGCTGGGGGCTTTTCTGCAGCTGAAGGGAAAAAAAATAAATATAAACAACCACCCAAGAATCAGAACAGACTGATGAGGTAGAAGGGAAGGGCAAGCACATACCTCTTTCCCTGTCCATAATGAAGCCAAATCACACAACATTCCTCTAGCTCAGAAGATTAAAAAAGGCAAAAAAACCAGAAGAAAGCAGTGAGAGAAAGGAAGGCTGAGTGAAGAGCAATGCCGGATAGAATAACCAAGTAGGCATGCAGGGCTCCCCTTTCCAGATGTTTAAAATGTATGCCTTTTCCATTCCAGATTTCAAAGAAAGATTAGCAGAGGGGGGAAGTTTACTTTGGAGAGTGGGAGCATCCGTGTAGGTTTTTTGGAAGAAGGCTCACACGAGGCTATTTCCAACCAACACAATTTACACTGTGCATACACACACAGCACTGGCTCAAGACAAGGAAACTGCAGGGCATTTTTCAAAGTGTGCAAAAAAACTGCCTATGGAGAGGAACAAACGAGTGGCCAGGCAGCTGAAACAGGAAAGGGCAGGACTGCGATACGCAAGCCCTCCACAACGCACACTCCGAGTCGCACACCAGAAGAAGAGGGATAGCAGGATACAGCAGGGGATGCAGCAGGGTCAGGAAATGAGGAAAATACACACAGCACTCAGCATCAGCTCATGCAGTATTTTACCAAAGAAAAAAACATGCACTATTTCCCACCTCCCTGTAGCAACAAATCTTTATTTCTCCACCAGGAACCCCACACCCACCACACAGGAAGAAGTCACCTGGGAAGGCTGCGCATGGCTCCCATCTTAGCTGCGAGGCACAGGACAGGAAGGTTGCCTGAGCAGGAGAAGTGACATTACAGAAAACAACTGGATACCAGATCCACCCCGAAGAGCCAAGCCTGTCATTTCACCTATTTCCACTTGCTCTCACGTGGCTCTGAAATTAGAAACAATCAGAATCCTGCTGGAAACAATATATGGCACCTTAATTGGGTTGGCTGCACCACAGACGTCAGCGCCGTATCAATTGGTAGATCGTTTTTTGACTACCTTTTTTTTTCAAATCCTAAAAATAGCTTCACTTTCATGGTTCACCTTTTCAGCATCACAATTACTACAGACATTGTAAGAAATAATAGGGAAAAAAAAGAAGAAAAATCCTCCTCACTCACTGCACACCCAAGATGCCACAGAGCCTGCTCCCGCTGGAGGCAGGGTCTGCCACCTGATCCAAGAGAATTTTACTTAAAGGTTTCTCTCAGCTGCACTGCCATTTAAAGGAAACTGGTTTTCTAACACATTTCCCTATAGGACACCCATCATTGCATCTACTTAAAAGCCTGCAGCAGTCGAGTTATTGCTAAATACATCAATAACCCAGACGTTCAACTCAACTGCTCCACGCATTCCAAGCACAACCCCGTGCCCAGACTCCACAATGCTGCACGGGGCATCAAAACTGACAATAAAAATCTATCTCGGTTTTCATCCCAGCACACTCCACAGCACTACACCCCTGCCATTCCGTACCCAAGCCAGACTACATCCACACTCCATGCTTGTGAAATTACTCCATCACCATCTTCCTCATGAACCCTGGAAACTTGGACTAATCATAGAATAGAATAGAACAGAATAGAGCAGAGCAGAAGAGACCTTCAAGATCATCAAGTCCAACCTATCATCCAACACCACCTAATCAACTAAACCCTGCAACCAAGCACCCTATCAAGTCTCCTCCTAAACACCTCCAATGACGGTGACCCCACCACCTCCCCCAGCAGCCCATTCCAATGGGCAATCACTCTCTCTGTGTAGAATTTCTTCCTAACCTCCAGCCTAAACCTCCCCTGGCGCAGCTTGAGATATAAGCACGTTAAGCGACGGGGAAGAGGTAACCTGTGCGTAATTCCTGAGTGCAACTGGAGAGTTATACCAACAACACACCAGACACAAACTGAGCAGGGAAGCATCATGAGACACCTAGACAGAAGGTACTGAAAGTAAGGAAAGAGTCTGTGGGTCTATGAAGCCAGCTCAGCCACAGGTCACAGTTGCCTTTTTGTGTTTTCAGTGCCCATTTCAATGTCATTACTAAGAACCTGGAAACCAGCAGCTGAAAACACTGGTCTCTGTCAGTATCACAGTATAACTAAGGTTGGAAGAGACCTTGAGGATCATCGAGTCCGACCTATCAACACAGACCCCATGACTAGACCATGGGTTCTAGTCTCCTCTTGAGCACCTCCAGGGACGGTGACTCCACCACCTCCCTGGTCAGGACGTTCCAATGACGAACGACTCGCTCGGTGAAGAACTTCCTCCTCACCTCGAGTCTAAATCTCCCCTGGCGCAGCTTGAGACTGTGTCCCCTTGTTCTGGTGCTGGTTGCCTGGGAGAAGAGACCAACCCCTTCCCAGCTACAACCACCTTTCAGCTCCAGGTGCAGGCAAGACTGAGGCTAAGCTACACCTATTTTGGACAGCAAGCTTGGCTTTTGAGGAACAAAGCTCGTTAGCAAAACATCTTTGGACAAAATTAAACCCATCTCTTCTGGATGCCAGTCAGCAGAAGGCCTTTTCAGGATCTCTGCTCCTCAGCAGCTGAATCAGGATTTAGAAGGCAGTTTTATTATTTTTTTTTATAGAAAGCAAAAAGATGAATAGTGTGACAAACTCATTTCAGCATTCATATTCAAACTAACGATCTGCAATTAACAGCAAAATTGCTCCAAGAGCGTTATGGTTACGAGTCACAAAATACAATGGGAAAATGGGAATATGGCACGCCACACAGGGAACAGAAAACGTAACTGGTTCGCTTCCCTTCCCAGTTTGAAAACGTCTGAAGTGCTGAAAATTGAAAATGGTGGGGGTGATGCACTCCATTACAGATGCAGAAAACTGTGAAACCTTTACTCATGGTCTGGAGCATCTTACCCCATAAACAGCTGCAGAGGAGACAGCAGACCCTGCCTAACAGGCTACAAGATGAAGGAGCGCCCTGCTAACTCAACTGAGTGAACGGCGTGTTCTTAAAGCAATTATTTAAATGTTCTTGATCATCAGTGAAATAAATCAAGCAAGGCAGGTTGTGGCTATGTTCTTGATGTATTTAATAATTCCATAAATCCCAGAAACCTGGAAGTCACTAAGCTTTAAAGGAACACAGAATGGATGTTACTTCATCTCCCATCTTCATAAATCAGCGACTCCCCTCACTATTACCTCACTGAAGATTAGTGAGACAGCAATATATAGGATATAAAACATCTCAGTGATGGAGGCTTTGGGGAGAGGGCAGTCAGGGCAATCCCCTTCTACCTCCTCCTCTCCCCACCTCCACGTGCTGGCCAGTAATGAGCAGAGGTGAAAAATAAGGAAGAGTAAAGATGAATGGACAAATCAAGTTGAAAACAAACAGTATTGCAGTGGGGAGGAAACACCTATAGGAGTTTCTATCCCATGCTCAGGCTTTTCAAGGAGTGCAGGTGAGGACACAAGCTGAGGCTCCCATACAGCGTGGAGCAGTTGGTGTTTCTGGGAAACAGAGAAAATTCAGTCCTGACAAAAAAACCTGACTCCATCTCTTGATCTGGTAACAGTTCCCAGATGCAAACGAAGCTACAAAAGCTTATCTATCAGAGGACAACTTGAAACAAACACAAATACAGACTTAAATGAAGGCAAATACCCAAGGTGCAGAAAATATAAGGGCTCCTTAATTTTACATTTGGAGGAGAAAAAAAAACAAACCAAAAAACAATACTACATGGACATTCTCCAATGGATTTTTTAATGTTATTAACAGAAATAGCACCCCAGGCTGTGCTCAAGCAGAAAAAGTGTGAATCTCTTTTGCAGTGTGAAGCAAAAGGGGGATCAAAAATACCATCTTATTAAATGGATACTTATTTGGTGCCAAGCACATTATTTATTCAACTGAATAAGTTCAGAAAATGACAGAGGGAGAACCACAAACAAGGTCACCACTTAATGTCAGTATCAAAGCTGATCCTTAACGGAATTTAAACACCTGCCTTTTCTTTTATCTCAGCACAAAATGAGGCTTTTTCTCCTCCCCCCCCCCCCCCTTTTTTTTTTTTTACACTTCAAAAGCCATGCAACACAACAAAATATAAGCCAAGCATGAAGGAACAGAGAGCATGCCAGCATCTTTCAGCAATCATCTTTCCCTTGTCATCCATTATGTCAGATTTATCTATTTTTGCTTAATTCTTGTTCCAGCAATATGCATCCTTCCTCCCTCTAGACTATCAGGCTGGCTGGGCTTGAACTCAATATGGCTTCTTAAAATAGTCGAGGAATATTGAAAATATTTGAAGCAATGCTTGCAAATTACAGCCTATTAATCAGCCCATCCTGCAGCTCCAGCTCGACCTGCAACTCCCCCAGAAAAGGGGCAGCCTCTGATTTCTTCACCTCGGAAATTCTGCTCGACTGCACAGTGCAAAAACCACTTTAAAAAAGAAGCTTTTTTTTTTTTTTCTTTTATGGAGGCATTTTTTTTTCCTGAAAGGATGTATTTACTGTAAATCCTACCCTGTTTGTTCTGACACCTACTTGCTCTTGACCCAGACAACTCGAAATTATCTATCAGTTAGTTCACTGTTGCTTGCTTTCTGCTGTCACCCCCTTCTTTCCCTAAGTTTTCAGACCCTGTGGACTGGCTCTACAGGACACCAGACCCACCTGGAAGCTCTCCCTGTGTCTTTCAGCCCTCAGCAGGCTGCTGGTTGTGAAAGCCTGCTCTCTCCACCTCTAATACCTGCAGTATGCTTCAACAGCATCTCTTCTTACTGCTTTATGCGTTTACTTCAATGCACAGACTCCAAGAAGTTCAAACTCTTTAGGTGAAAAAAAGACCTGACCAGAAATCCTTGTGCTGAGAGGAAAAAGCAGCGATCATCACTATCTTCCCTTCCTGCCTACGTTGGCACCCATCACAGAATTTTCTCAGCTGGCTGCTGAATCAGATGAAGTTTCTACAGCTCACACACACACAAATCACAAAGCCTGACACGTCCAGTAGGATTTATTCAATCACAAAGTCATCACCGTTGCTCCAGCACAAATGACATCACTCAAGAACCCAACCTCACCTACTGAGAGCGTGCTCTCTCCTGCAGCTGCCAGGGCAACAAAGAACTGGGTTTGGGCTCGGAAGAGGCACAGGTATGGTGGCAAAAAGTTTTCAACATAAACTTATGTTTTCTTGAAACGCTGCGATTAAAGAGAAGAAATAATTAGGGCTCGGAGAAAGAGTGAGGGCAGCAAGTTGTGACTGAACTAACTAACCTGCCTCTGTGATTTATGCTAAAACTTAGAGCTAGCAATTAGAGGTGATACCAAGAGGAGGATAAAACACATCCGTAAGCCCTCGCAGGTGCTGCTCTGGGAAGATCATCTGCTGCATAACCAAGAGCAGTGAAGTACTCTGCTTGCAGGAGGGGACTGAGAACAGAGAAGTCAAGCTCCGCAGCTTTCTTCAGGCTTTAAGATGCTTGGGGGAAAAAAAAATGGTCGGTAGGAAATAAAAACGACGCGTCATTTATTAGCGATACCTCCTGCACAACGACACTTTTCCTCGGGAAAAGACTTACACAAAGGATTTGCACACATCGCAACCGCATTTCCAACCCCCCCCCCCTTCGGTTTTTTTTCCTGAAGGCACTTCTCTGTCGCGACGGCTGCCGTGTTATCGCGATTCCCGCCGGGTATCTGATATCAAGGGAAAGGTATTTCACAGCTCGAGGTGGCGGGGGCAGCCTGCTCCCCGCAAGGACAAGGCGTGGAGCTCGGGACTCGGGGGAAGAGGCCTCCAGGGAGGCGGGTGGGCCGGGACGGCTGCCGGGAGGGGGATGAGAGGACGGGACACGGGGACGGCTGAGTCGTACCCACGTCCCGTCCCCTCGCCCACCCTCCCGGGAGCGGCCCTGCAAGGCTATCGCGACAGAGGGAGTATCGCGACAGAGGGGATACTTCCCACTGCCTCAGAGAATGGCGGGGAGGGGACACCCAGGAAGGACAATAAGGAAGGGGGAGGGTGGGGGGGGTGGGCCGCCGCCGGTCCCGCCACCCTTGTGTGAGAAGGTGGCTACCGCTCCTTGTACTTACTCTCGGTGCCCCTGCCCGGGCCTCATGGCGCCGCCGCCGCTGTGCCCGTGCCGGCCCCGCCACCGCCGCCACCAGTGCCGCCGCCGTTGACTCTCCTCGTCCCCGTCCTCCTCCTTCTCCTCCTCCTCCCGCGCCGCCGCCGCCCGCCCGCCCGCTCTCGCCGTGGTGGCTGCGCCAAAGCCGCTCCCGCGCACGCGCGCTGCCCGCCAACGGGCCCGGCCGGCCCGCCCACCGCGCACGCGCGCCGGCCTCCCAGTGAGGAGGGGGCGGGGAGGGAAGGGCCGCACCGCGTCACACCGCCCCCTGGCGGTGCCCAGCAGCGCGTACAGTACAGCGCCGAGCACCCGCGAGGAGCGGAAGGGCTGAGCAACGGCTGTCGTGATGGCTGCGCCAAGGCGAGGATGGACAACCCCCTCCCATGCCTTCCTGAAGTCAATTACAGCAGAGCGGCCGTTTCCACTGAGGCGATTGGCTCGGACTGGGATAATTAACTTAGTTATCAAAGCTCATTAGAATCATAGAACCATTCAGGCTGGAAGAGACCGAGTTCACTATTTATCAGATCCAACCATTAACCCAACACTGCCAGGCCACCACTAAACCACAGCCCTCAGCCCCACCATTCACCTGGTTTGTCAATACCTCCAGGGCTGGGGTCTCCATTACTGCCCTGGGCAGCCTGTTCCAGGGCTTGACAAACCCTGGGGGACGACGTTTTTCCTAATGGCCAACCTAAACCTCCCTTGATGCAACTTGAGGAAACTTGTCCTATCACTTGTTCCTTGGGAGAAGAGGCCAGACCCCATCTGGCTCCAACATCCTTTCAGGGAGCTGTAGAGCAAGAAGGTCTCTTCTGAGCCTCCTTTTCTCCAGGCTAAACAATCCCAGGTCACTTAGCCACTCTTAGAATCTGTGAGTTGCAGGTCAGTGCATGGAGACGCTCAGCTCCTTCCCATCTTTGGAGCATTTCAAGTGCTCTGTGTGCTTGGCTCCATCCCTCTCCTGCCTTGAAGGAAGCTGGGGCCAGGCTCCACGCTGGCAGGAGGGTGTGACCTTGACCTTCCACATGCCAAGGAAAGAGCTTCCCCTATGTACCCCCACCTCATGTTGTAGGGAGGTAGGGGCTGGTCTCCCAAGTAACTAGGGACAAGATGAGATAAAACAGCCTCAAGTTACAGCAGGGCAGGTGTAAAGTGGGTATTAGGAAAAATGTCTTTACCTGAAAAGGTTATCAGGCCTTGGAACAGGCTGCCCATCCCCAGAGGTTTCAAAACACACCTAGACATGGCACTTCAGGACACTGGCTAATGGCCATGGTGTGTTGGGTTTGACAGTTGGACTCCATCCTCAAGGGTTTTTACAACTAAAAGGATTCTGTGATGGAATGCCCCCAACCCCCCAAGGCTCACCTGGCTTTTTACTCCAGCAAGGTGTAACCTTCAAAAGTCACAGCTCAGGAAACAGGATCCAAGCTCCACTGGGAAGGAGGAAATAGATAAAAGTGTCCTGCTTTTAGCTGGAATAAAAGGGATAGAAGGAGGCAGTGGCAAGGTCCAGCTGACAGGGAGGAAGAAAGGAGATGAGAACACTTGCTTCTGCTGGGACCTCATTTTATTCCAAAGGAAAATACAAAAGTCAGGTAGTGGCAATCATAGGACCACAGTGTCCCCTGCAAGAGGAAAACAAGGCAGGGCACTCCATGGAGGCTTCTCACCCTGGCTTTCAGATGACTCCTGACAGAAGAATCCTTTGCAGTTCCAACATAGCCAGTAAAACATTTCCTTGATGTAGCACTGGAGAAGAACATTGAACTCAGGATTTGCTCCACAGGTTTGGGTTCCAGGCAGGAGCAGAGAGTCCCCAGCAGCCCCTACCAGATCACTTCAGTGGGAGCAGCAGCCCAGCCTTTCCTTGCTCAGGGATGTCCATGTCTAACAGCACACAGGGATTTACCAGGATTCCTGGCAAGAAGCTGCTCAGTGCTCCAAGCACCTGAGAATGGCCATGAGTGGAGAGAAAACTCAAGCCCTCCACACCAGGCCCACATGTGGCACAGGCACACACTCATGATGCCAGGCTCCACTACACTCCATGCCAAGGGCTCCAGAGCAGCACAAGGTGCCCCTGCCTTGCTCCTTCCAGCCTCTGAGCCTTGCTTGCACCCTGACCTGTGCCAGCTGCTCTACAACCCCAACACCCCATTAAACCTGAACTGCAGAACCTGCTGCCATTCTCATTTTGGGCTTTCCTTTAGCTGTGATGACCTCTTTGTTTTTAGTTGTGACCTTGGTGCAAGAAACTTCTCAAATTCCTAACAAAGGGGGTAGACTGGTTTTGCATGACAAACAAGTCTTTCTGAGGAAGGAAACATCTGTGAGATTCTACTAGTGGCATCTTCAGATGAAACCACCCCACACTCATTCATTAGCCAAACAGCCAGAGGGGTGGACAGGAAGGACCTCACTGGGCAGCAGAAAGAAGATGTGGAGTGGCAGAAAGACACCTATTCCCTGCTCCAGTTCACTTCCTAATTAATACACTCCAGCAAATGCCATTCCCTGACCTCCCTGCTGGTCAGGGAAGCAGCTCATAGACACATTTAGACTGGACCACAGCTCCATTTCTCACTTCTTCAGCAACCCACTGGGATGAGTCTGTGACCAGACCCAGCCCCCTGGAGTGAGTACCACAAAACAGGAAGGGAGGACAGGGAAATGAGAAGGAATAAGCATTTCTACAAACTGTAACACAGAAGAGGTCATAATGAAGGCAGCAGCTGGCAGTTGTCTAAGAGGATGGTACATGGCAGCCTGCAGGAAGAGCTCTAACACTGAAGCTGGAAACAGCTGGCCTTGAGTATCTACGGAGAGTTTGAGAGCTCACTCTGTCACAGCCAGTCATTGTGGGGTGTTTCTGCTAGCCAGCAAACTCCTTTGCTCAGTCTACCTGGGCAAAACTGGCTCCCTGCACAGCCATCCACTCACACTCCAGACTATCAACAGCTGGCATGAGACACCATGTGGGCCAGGGTAGCCTCTTCCTCCTGCATGACCACTGCTGGGGTGATGCAGCCTTCAGAAGAGATGACAAACATGCTGATAATCCTTCACTGCAGAGATGCTCCTGAACTTCCAGGTACAAACACTTGACAGCAAGGACTTGGGACACAGCCCAAAGGTCGATGACAGCTCTCTAACTGCAGTACTAGAATCATGTGTGTGGCTGGTTCTCTAATGTCCATCCCCAGCTTCCACCACACAAGGTGCCATAGGAGGTCTGAAGATTTTATTTCAGTTTGGGCCATTCCCACAAAGAAGAATACATTCTACTTCAGCCTGCATTCCATCTTCCTCTGTTTCTGGATTGGACAATGGTTCAATCAAGATACCCCTGGGGGAAAATGGGGCCAATTTCTTCACGTGACCAGAGTGTTCAGGAGCTGGTAGAACATA
The DNA here is from genome assembly GCF_026170545.1 of Melanerpes formicivorus. Lineage (NCBI taxonomy): Eukaryota > Metazoa > Chordata > Aves > Piciformes > Picidae > Melanerpes > Melanerpes formicivorus. The sequence goes on along the minus strand of NW_027142381.1, from coordinate 4,271,344 downwards.
TGCAAAAGGGCTCAAGTCTTCAAGTCCACCTTGAGCTTCAAGCGAACATCACAGAGGAAAGCATTCATCAGGTCCTGGCCAGCCTCCTGAGCAATCCTGCTGATAACCTTACCTCCTCTTCCAATCAACATCATCTGCACAAAACCCAGAGAGAAGATGATCATGTGCACCCTCACATCACTTAACTGTGCAGAGGGATCACCCAGGAAAACAACAGTGCAGCCACAGCTGCAGTTAAAGGGATAAAACAGGTAGAGAAATCCCAAGATCAAACACAGGCCACCTCAGAAAGGTGCAAGCTCTTACTGAACAGCCTGTGACTGTCTCAGGCACCCTGCTCTTCCCAGCAGAGACCTCCCCAGATGAGGGAGAGGAGGTCACAGCAAAGGTGCACACAGCTGGACCCAAGGAAACTCCTTTCATGCTCCACAGCATCCAAACTCCCTCTTGTTACTCACCATATGAGACTTTCTGGGGACTAAAAGGCTCTGCACGATGAACAGCTCCCCACTCGGTCCTTCCTCCCACACCTCTGTCACCTGCAACAGCAAGTGCACGCTCAGCACTTCTCACAGCACCTCAGGAACCACAACCATCACCCCCTGAGCTGCCAGCTCAGCTCCCCTACATAAGCACACGAGGGTGGCCCCCTCCAAACACACAAAGGGTCTCACAGCACCCAACATGCAAGTCCCAGGTCACCTCATGGGGCCTGTAAAGAGCCTTGCAGATTGCACAGGTTCCCACACAAGGGTTCCCCTCCCAGCCTGGCATTTCCCATAGAACAGCTCAAAGCCTGCTCGTGCTCACTTCCCACCTGAGTCACACCATAGGGCACTTCCAGTGGCAGGTACTCCAGGATCTTCTGCCTGATGAGATTGTCACAGATCTCCTGAGGTGTCTGGCTGGTCAAGACCCCACTGTGATACTCCCAAGGCCCTGGCTTGGCTTGCATCAGGAGGTAGCGCTGTCAGCACAAAGCACACATTGCACCCATCAGCTGCCACAGGCCACTCTGGCAATGCCACCAACCCCTGTGCTCAACATGCAGTAAGTTGGTACAAGGATGCTGCTGCTGGTCAGGTAGCCTGCTGGGCAGTTTAGCCTTTGGCAGGGTAAGAAGAAAGGGAAACTTCTGGGGCTCTGCTCTGCCCTGGTGAGGCTGCAGCTGGAGTACTGTGTACAGTTCTTGGTTTCCCAGTTCAAGTGGGACAGAGAACTACTGGATAAAGTCCAATGGAGGGCCACAATGATAATGAGGGGACTGGAACATCTCTCTTATGAGGAGAGGCTGAGAGATCTGGGGTTCTTTAGCCTGGAAAAGAGAGGACTAAGAGGAGATCTTCTCAATGCAGATAACTATCTAAAGGTTGGAGGTCATGAGGATGGGCATGGGCTCTTTTTAGTGATGGCCAGTGACAGGACAAGGGGTACAAACGAGGAAGTTTCACTTCAACTTAAGGAGAAACTTCTTTACTTTGAGGGTGCTGGAGAAGAGGAGGCTCAGGGGAGACCTCATTGCTGTCTACAACTCCCTGAAGGGAGGTTGTAGCCAGGTGGGGGTTGGTCTCTTCTCCCAGGCAACCAGCACAGGAACAAGAGGACACAGTCTCAAGCTGTGCCAGGGGAGGTTTAGGCTGGGGGTGAGGAGAAAGTTCTTCCCAGAAAGAGTAATTTGCCATTGGAATGTGCTGCCCAGGGAGGTGGTGAAGTCCCCATCCCTGGAGGTGTTCAAAAAGGGATTGGGTGTGGCACTTGGAGCCATGGTTCAGTTGTCAGGAGGTGTTGGGTGACAGGTTGGACTTGATGATCTCTGAGGTCTTTTCCAACCTTACTGATTCTATGATTCTATGGAGCACTGGAACAGGCTTCCCAGAGAGGTTGTGGAGTCTCCTCTAGAGACTTTCAAAACTTGCCTGGATGTATTCCTGGCAACCTGATCTAGACAAACCTGCAATAGCAAGGGACTTAGACTCTGATCTCCAGAGGTCCCTTCCAATCCCTAGCATTCTATGACTCAAGCCCTGCCAAAGGGTCAAACCTCCCTAGAGTTGTTTCTGTGAATTACAATAAACCACAGTGTCCCTTGTAGCTGATAATGCATTGGGTGCCCTCATTGCTATGAGCAATGTGTTCTTTGGAGAGCCCCAAATGAGAGTTCTGTAGAGAACACTCTGAAGATACCACAGGAACATGCTCCACATTGACAAACAACACTTCCCCCAAACATCCCAGGCCAAGAACAGCAGCTCTGCTACTTCCTCACAAGAGATGAAGCTCAATGTGAAGTACCAGGGACCCCCAAGGGTAAAAGCATACCAAACTCAAAGCACAACAGAAGTTCAGACTGCAGTTACCTTGAGCGTATCCACCTCCTCCCCATGGAGAGCTGCCAGCATGAAGATCTCCTGGAAGCATGGCCAGCCTTTCATACCTTTTAGATCTCTGGGTCCATAGTGCTTTGGCCCTTGTGCTTCTGTGACCAGCTTAGACTCAGAAGCCCTTTTATCACTGCTGTTGTCCAGGCTAGAGCCTTCTTGAGCTTGATCTGCTTCATGCAGACAGTGAGACTCAGGGGCCCCAGTGATTTGATGAGGAGACTCTGCTGAAGAACTGGAATCCTGTTTAAATGCAGATCTCACTTCCAGTTTCTTTCCATTCACAACTCCCTCTGTTAGCTCAGTTACTAACTGCAGCAGAAGAAATTTATTCTTTAGCAGATCCACCTAAAGTAAGAGAGACACACAGAGGGAGGTGTAAGAAATTTGTTCTAAATGAGGTTGGCAGCTGGGTCCTGGATCCAAAGGAGCCAGAAGAAACCATCCAAGGCAGGCAGCTGCTGGAGGACAATGCTTCTGCAACAGAACCATACTGTTTTCCAAGCAGAGGCCAAGCCAGAGTGTGTCAGCAGCTCCAGCACAGTTTGTCCAAATACTGTCAACTTGATAGTAACACCTTCTTTGGCAGCTCTGCTGAGATTCCTGCCAGCCAGCCCCACTGTGGTGCCAGCTCCTCTTCCCAGGCTGATTTAAACCCCTGCTTGCAGCATAGAGCTTCAGAGACGATTTGCACTACACATACACTCTTAAATACTCTGGAGCAGAGGGGCAAACTGGTATCCTTTAACACACCCAGACTCAGGGGCTTAAAAATCACATCACTGCTGGTGGCAGTGACAGTTTAAAGACAGCAATTTACTGCAGAGGGTAGGAAGAACAAGCTCCTCATTCACCTTGTTCAGAACCAGGACACTGGGGATCTGAGGAAACCGAGACAGACACTTCAGCACCTCCCTGCTCAGAGAGTTTCGTGTCCAGTGATCCGACACATCCACCAAAACCAGCACTGCCAGGAAAGAGTAAGGGGAATAAAATGAACCTGCATGTCCCAAAACATTCATTTCCAGTTTATGGTCCTTTTCCCCCTGCTGCTCTCTGTCTCTCTTCTACAGGAGAGCACACAGAGCATTTTGATAGCACAAGAAAACGCTGCTTAACTCGTCACCCTAATGACATCACACACGTGCTAAAACTTAACATCCAAGACCAATTACTACCCCAGGCTGCCTCCCCTAGCCACCAGGCAATTTTTATGCCCTCCTCAGATCAGTACTTCAAATTTTTCATTGCCCCTCTCTCCTCATCCAGATATCACAGCTCCAGGGCTGTAAAATTCTGTGGCAGATAAAGGGTTTGGCTTGATCCAAGAGGAGTCATGTACCCACCTAAATCTGCATGCTTCATGCTGTCCCATGGGTCTGTCAGCATGGCTTCATCTAATTTATGTCTGAAAAACAAATGCAAATGAGTAAGCCAGACACTTTTTCCACAATCATCTTCCTGCCCCTCAAAGAAGGGCAAACCCAGTGTTTTCCATCATCACAGATGACACAAAGCTGCCTTGTGGGCTAGGACATGCTTCATTACATGCACATATACAGAATGAAACATAACAGGGCTTGAGGGATGCCAAAGGCTCCACATGCTACCAAAATGGCAACAGTAAGAAACACAGAGCCCCAAATAAGGCTAAAAATATGTGTTCCTGTCACTCTTGTTTCACACACTTCCCATGCTGGAAATCATTCTCTGCATTTATCAAACCTCAGTGGACAGAAGTCCCCCCTGCAATCTCCCCAAAACAGAGGTAATACCTTTTGACTTTAGAAGGAGTAGTGAGGCCAGGAGTGTCCAAAATTATCTAGAAAGGATAGAAACAGATCTTTTAAGTTTGCCTGCAGTTAGCAGTCAAGATAAAACTTACTTTGATGAAATTAAAAGGTGATCCTGTGGGATACAAGTGAAAAAGACAACACCTCACTTTTTGGCTAACACTCCTTACTGCCCCAGGCAGGAGCAGGTCTGAAAGCTTACCAGCTGTGTGTCTTCACATGTGACAACACCCCGGGCTTTGCAACGGGTTGTGTGCACTTTCTTAGAGACAGGGAAAACCTGTAAGAAATCAAACCCATTTCACAACCAGAACACATCAGAACAGTAACTTAGCTGCCTGAACTTATTGCTCCATGCCAGCCTTACCTTTCTGCCCAAGAGCTGATTAGAGAGTGTGGACTTCCCAGCATTGGGCGCTCCAATGATGGCAATTCTTAAAACCTTGGGGTTCTGGGGCTGGTCAGGCTGATTCTGTAACAGGCGCTTTTGTTCCTCTACCAAGGAAAAGAAGCAGCTTCAACACTTCTAAACCCCCACAGGTTCAGGATCGTCAGTCCCAGCGCTGGGACCCAGGTGGTAGCTGTTACCACTCACCTTCGCTGGTGGCAACAGGCGGTGGGTGCTGGCCCAGGGTGTCGCTCGGCTTTTCAGCTGGGATGCCCAAGATGCTGCCCAGCGCGGAGCTGCTCCCGCTCCAGCGGGCGGGGAGTGCAGCGGCCCGCAGGGCACGGCTCTCTAGGAGACGGGCTGGAAGGACAGCAACTATCTAACACACTAAAAACATCCCGAGGCCGTGTCGCCCCCTTCCTCCTCGTCTCACTGCACCCGCGCAGCATTCCCCGCTCACCCAAGGCCTCTGGGCCAGCCCCACAACACCGACCTCGGCCCGCCCCGACCTCACACCCGCCCTCCGCTGCGCCCCGCCTTAGGAACGCGCCCGCCGCCTCACAGCCCCGGCCGCCCCCGCAGCAAGGCCTCCGCCTCAGCCGCTTCACCTGGGCCCAACAGGAGCGGTCCCGCCGCGGCGACCCTGGCGACCCACCGCACGGCCCGGGCGGCAGCTAAGGCTACGGGCGCCGCCATGTTGCCCTGCCGCGGGGCAGGCTGGGAGCGGGAACAGCGCCCACCCTCATCGGCACGAAGTAGGAGAGCATAGAGAGGAGAGGGAGGGACCAGAGCGCCGCCCTCCGTCTCAGGGGGCTGTGGGGAGGAGGAGGGCGGGAACGGGGAGGGAGGGAGTGGACGGGGCGACGGGCGGGCGTGCAGCCGCGGGAGCGCCGCCTGCCGGCCTTGTAGTGCAGTGCCACTACTCACACACCGGTGCCGGCAGTGCCCTTGCCACGCAGACTGGAGCGGCCAGTGCCTTCACGGCACAGACCAGTGCCCTCACCGCACAGACCAGTGCCTACACCGCACAGACCAGTGCCTTCACCGCACAGACCAGTGCCCTCACCGCACAGACCAGTGCCTTCACCGCACAGACCAGTGCCCTCACGGCACAGACCAGTGCCCACACCGCACAGACCAGTGCCCTCACCGCACAGACCAGTGCCTACACCGCACAGACCAGTGCCCTCACCGCACAGACCAGTGCGAGCAATATCCCTAGCAATCCCGCCACACAGTCCGAAGCCCCCATCACACAGACCAGCGCTCCCAGTGCTCTCTGTACTCCTAGTGTTCACACTGCAGACCAGTGTTCCCAGTGCTCCCAGTGCCTGCACCACACAGACTCCCAGAGACGCCATCACCATGAGCCCCAGTGCCCTCTGTAACACCCCGCGGTGCACCCAGTGTGTCCCAGTGCTCTCTACAACACTCTCTAGTCCATCCCAGCACACTTCATGCATGCACATCACACCCATGTATCCACCTGCTTCTCTGTGCTCCCCAGTGAGCCCCAGTGCTCCAAGTTTTCTCCAGTGCAACCCTGTGCATTACAGCAGTCCCCTTGCAATACAACCCAGTTCTCCTCAGTGCCCCTTGCAGTACACTCCAATGCTCCCTAAGTCTCCCCAGTTCCCCCCACAACACACCCTGGTGCCTCCCCGTTCTCCCCAGTGCCCCCTTCAATACACTTCAGTGCCTCTTGCACCCCTGCCCTGCCTGCACCCTGAAGCTCCTCTACACTCCAATGTTCTCTGTCCCACCCTGCACCCCAGTGCACCCCCTGAGCCCCCCAGTACACCCAGTGACCTAGCCCCACCATGGGCCAGAGCCCTCTTGTGACGCAGTGAGGAAGAAGAGATGGAGCCATGGTGCCTTGACCTCTTTTATTGACCTGTGCCCAATGCCTGGGCTCCATTACCATGTCCATGCTGTGCCTTGCCATGCTGTGCCATGCTGTGCCATGCCATGCTGTGCTGTGCCATGCCGTGCCATGCCATGCTGCGAGCCCAGCCGTCAGCAGAACCGTTACCATTACTAAACTCAGTAATGGTAACGGTTTCCCCGCCGGCCGTGGGTCTCTGGCTGCAGCTGCTTTTCCCCCATCTCGGGGTGCCCCATGACCCCCCCCAGCCGCCCCATCCCATACACCCCCCACTCCTGTGTGTCCCCCAGCGCCTCCGTGCGCAGGCTGCGGTCCCAGCTGGCGGTGGCTCCGGGCGGTGGGGGTGCCTCCCGGGGAGTACATCATCTATACTGTAGTGTCTCATAGCCAACTTACAGTATATGATGATATCCTGCCCGGGGCGGCGGATGGGGTGACCGGAGAGCAGCACCTGCCTGAGGGGAGAGCACAGTTAGGGAGCACAGAAGCAGGGCCGTTCTCTCCCCGCTCCACCATCCCACTTAACCCATCCCAGCCTCTTTGCTCCCTCCACCCCGGAGCAGGATGAAGGTTTCTGAAGATCTCTCCACACCAGCACCCCTCTTATGCCCCCCAATCCCAGCACATTGGAGCAGGACAGAGGCTCTTGATAGATTTCCCACCCCAATATGCCCCTTACTCCCACCTTGTCACCAAGGTCCCACCACCACAGAATAGGATGGTGGTTCCCAGTCACCCTCTTACCTCAGTACCCCCTACCCCATCTTTGTCCCCTCAGTTCCACTGGCCCAGAGTGGGATGAAGGCTTCTAATAGCCTCCCCACTTCAGCACCCCTCTAACCTCTCCTTATCTCCCCCCAGTCCCACCACCTTAGATCAGGACAGAAGGTTCCAACAGTCCTCTGAACCCAACATTCTCCCTATCCCATATTTGTTGCCTACAATGCCCCTAGCAGGACAGCAGCTCCCCAGCAGGTGGCACCTACCTGTGTGGGTGGCACTGGGGCTTTGCGGGGTGCTGGCTCTGCACCCGCCTTATAAAACCTGCTCTGCCTCATCTGCATATCTCACATCTGCACTGCACAGCTGGACCAGGCCCCTTAACCCCTTCCTTCCCAGGCAGGGCACAGCCCCAGGCAGCTTCCCCCACCCCGACCTAGCCCATGGGGCACTTGGACACAGGAGGTTTGAAGGAGGCCACTTCCCACAACCAGTCCCCTCCATCCTCTTGCTTTGACCCCTGTGGTCACCAGGGTGGTTCCTCCCCTTAGGTGATGAGATCCCAAAATGGAAGCTACCCATTGCAAACTGTTTTTTAGTTGCTGGACAAGAGCTTTGGACATGGCAGGACAGCAGACACATGGGGATGAGACCTGGGGTGGTGGGAACACAAATGCAGGAGTTCACCCTGCACAGGCACACCTAGATGAGGTACATGCATGTGGACCCCGGGCCATATATGGTCTCCTGAGGGACATGTGCCCCAGAAATGTGTCCTCTAGCAGTGTTCCCCCCAAAAGAGATGTGCCACTCAGCCTGCAGGGACCAAGTCTCCCCTGACTGCATGTGCCCCTTCCATTGGGATGTGTCCCCTGAAAGGATGGATCCTCCAGATGAATGTCCCCTAAGGACAGGCCCCAGTGATGATGAGTGCCCCCAAGAGGGACATGTCACCTCATGGAGCTTGTCCCCTGGCCACTGTGCCCCCAGATGGCTGCAGGCCCTGGCTGTGTCACCAGCCTTTGCATGGCCCTGGTCACATGTGTCCCCCAGCCATGTCTGTCCCCACAGGGTCACAGCCTGCAGTGATCCCTGCCATCATGCCCTGTTGTTTGTGCCAGGACAAGGCAATGTTCCTGGAAGCCGCCTGCACAGCGGTGATAATCCCCTGCCAGGACCATCTGCATGGGGACCTTGATAAGCAGCAGTGTCCAGCTATTAGGGATCCTGCCCTGCCATGTGAGGTGTCCCAAGGCTCAGTCATCTCTGGGGAACAGGGGCAGCATCACCCACACTCCCCTCAGTCTGGCCAGATCCTGTCAAGATGTGGCACAGGGTCAAGCCCTGGCACCAGCCTGTGCCCAGTCATTAGGACACCAGGACTTGGGGGCTGCAAGGGACCATCACCTCCTGCCTTTGGCCCCTTCTGTGACCCAGAGTTGTCTTATGAGAGCCTGCAGTGTTTCCCAAACTGTGCCACAGGCACCACTGCATCTAAAGCAGGGAAATAAGTGAAGTGTTGCACAGAGAGGCCCTGCCAGCCCCAGATGGACCCCATGGGATTGTCCCCATCCCAGCCTCGCTGCCTGCTGGGCACCCACAGCACCCAAGGGTGTGGACTGTGGCCTTGCACCCCTTGTGGAAGAGGGGGTGGCCTGAGTGTTCCCTAGCTTGGCACCACAGTGCTGTCATGGGGAGTGCAGGAGGTGCCACAGGGGACCCCCATGTGCTGCAGCCCTCTGGGCAGCTGTGCTGCTCCAGGGCAGTATCTGGCCACAGATAAGGAGGTTCTGGGGGCTGCTAAGCTGTCCCCACCCAGTGTATCTGCAGGGCCTGCTGTAGGGCATATGGGACAGGGGCCTTTGTCCTGCCCATGCCCGGGGGGGATACGAAGGGTCTTGAGAACGCAAAGGAATCAGCTTTGTCCTGGGGAGGGCAGAGCAGTGAGGCTCCCCACATGAGCCCCACTGAAGGCTGACCATAAGGACAGGTACCTCCAGTGCCACCCTGTGTACCCCATCACAGGGCTGGTATGGGCATCCAGTGGCAGGGCAGGGGCACAACCAGCAGCAGGGCAGGGGGGAAACAACAGTAGCATGACCTGCTGCCTCCACCACAGAGCCTTTGGCCCACATCAGTCATGCTCCAAAGCCTGGGGTGCCACTGGTTGGGGTGTCCTCACCATCAACAGCACCCTGGGTTAACATAGGTGATGCAGCTGGATCTCACCTGCCACCCTTGGTGGCTCCTGGCTCCCTACTCACCTGTACAAGGCAGGACAAGGCTCTCCCTGCATCCAGGGCCAGCCAGGAGTAGCCCAGGGATGGTGCAAAGAACTCACAGGGACATGGTGACCTTGGGGAGGCCACAAGTTCCCAGGAATTCTGCAGGAGCAGTGTGAACCAGGACCTCATTGCCATGCACCCCTTGTTGCCCCACCCCACTGGGAGCACCTGCCCACTGAGGGGCCAGCAGCCTCCAGCCAGCCCCTGCCACGGCTGGTCAAGCACCAGCTCTGGCACTTGCCGCAGCAGAGGAGGTGGATGCAGGAGGCACAAGACAAGAGGCCAGGTGGGAGGTGACAAGGCTTTATTATCATACAGCAGTGGGGACAGCAGCAGGGCCGGGGCACACAGGCATGCACATGCAGATAGGACCTGGCCCGGCACACCCACCAGCAAGCGCCAGATCTGTGCCGGCGGCCCCGCGGCCTGAGCACAAGCTGGGGGCTGATAAAGCTGTTCCTCCCCACCCTGGCTGCAGGGAAGGGGGGCATGGGGTGCCAGCAGCCCCATAGCACCCATCCATCCCACAGCAGGACACTCCTGGCAAAGGGACTGGCCAGTACTGGGGGCACTACCAGGAGGGAGACCTGGATCTCTGCTTCCCTGTAATGGCAGGGGTGGCACCAAGCTGTGGTTGAAGGAGTCATTGGAGGAACCCTCACCAACCCACAGTGCCTGAACAGGTCACTACCCCTCAGCAGCCCCAGGCTGACTTTGTATGTGGGTTTGGGTGCTGCAGCCATACTGAGCACAGGAGTGGGGAAGGGGCACATGCCAGTGCAGGGACCTGGTGGCACCTGTAGGGAGCACAGGACACACGCAGGGGACAACCTCTTTCACATTGTCACTAAAGGCAGCAAAACCACTGGCCATAAGGGGGACAGGAGTGAGGTAGGGGCTTCTGCATTGCCTGCTGGGGTATTCCCTGGTCAGCACTGAGGGCCCCATGGCACCAGTCCCAAAAGTAATGGTCCCCAGACAGTTATACAGGCCCTGGGTGTGGAGCCTGTCCCAGCCACAGCACCCTACCTGGTCCCTCTGACCCATGGCTTTGGTACTTGTGGGCAGTAGGGCACTCGGGAACAGCAACCTCCTTCTCAGAAGATGGAGTGGCTTTGGCACAGTGCTACTTTGGCTTTCTTGGTGGTGGGACCTCATCAGGCCTGGCTCAGACAAGACTGAGTTGGCTCCCTCCATTAATAGCCTCCCCTGAGCTCTCCCTGACTCCAGACCTTGGGTGGAAACTTCCCCAAGTGAATGAAGCACAGGAGTGGGAAGCACCCACTGGCAGTGCATGATTGTCACCCAAGGGAGGTGACTGCCACCTCAGGGAAGCCCGGGCAGGACTGTGAACAGTGCAGGGGCTTTGTGGGCAAGAAACTGGGATGAGGAAAGCCAGCCACAGAAACATCTTGTGGGCAGAGGCAGGACTCAGGCAGTGCCCAGGAGGGTGGCAGCAGGAGGGCAGGGAGCCCAAGGAAGGTGGGTCCTGGCTGTTCTCTTCCTACAGTTCCACACTCCATGCTCCCCATCCTGCTGAGCTCCTGCTCTGGGCACCCACCCGAGGACAGAGAACAGCAAGGCACCAGGATTGCAACACCAGGCAGCTGCCAGTCTTAATTGGGGATCAGATGCAAACCCTGACCCAATATACAGCTAATTACAAAACAAATCCCCTCCCACCCTTTGCAGTAAAAAGAGAAAAAAAGAGCAGCTGACTGGCCATGCACCTTTCTGGCCCTACAAAATAAGGCACCAGAGCTTAAAAATGAAACTTCAGTTGTCTCTGATATAAAAGGAATTCCCACATGTTGAAGGCAGTTGATGTCTGAGTGCATAACAGGGAGAGATCTTCACTAGCTTTGGGTTGGCCAACCTCATGCTTGGGCCCCAGTGGCTTTCTGGATCAGGGGGATCTGTAGGAGGGGAAGAGAGAAGCTGTTAAAAGGAGGCAGGGAGCTGCCTGTGCTCTGCAGCTGGGCAGGGCTGGGGAAGGAGAGGTTCCCTAGGAGGCTGAAAGGTTTCATTAAGCCTCTGTACCCTAAGAGCTACAGGAATTGTCACCTGCTTGTGCCTAGCTCACCTTTGTGAGATCCACACCAGTGATGGCACGCACGGAGGCAGGGATCTCTGCCAGCAGACGGTTCACCTCAGCTGTTGTACTGCTGCTCTCTCCACTGAGAATAACGATCTCATCCACTTTGGAGAGGGGAGCAGCCACCTTGGCAGCAATCTGGAGAAGCAGGGAAGGAAGGTGGGATGAGAAGTGCAAAGGAACTGCTCACCAAGCTGCCAGCAAGGTCCCTCACACACCACATAGGGACCTGCTGCAACCCCAGGGGACCCAGCCCAGCCTGGGAACTCCTCACCACTTGCCCAGAGCAGGGAAAAGCTGCTTCTCACCTCAGGCAGCGCATCCAACACTAGAGCCAGCTTGGCAGCTTCTCCATACTGCTGGAGAGCTTCAGCTTTCAGCTTCATCCCCTCAGCCTCCGCCATGCCAATGGCCTCAATCACAAACGCCTCTGCTTCTCCGATCTTGCGGATCTTTTCTGCCTCTGCTTGAGCAAGGAGAACTTGCTTCACCCTGCAACGGGAAACCCAGCCCTGCAGCAACGCAGGTCCCTGCAGTGCACTCAGCTCTGCTTCCCTCCCTCTGTCAGCCCCGTGCCTACCCTGCAGAGAGTCCAGGAGCTGGGTCTCAGCACAGCACCTGCTGCACTCTGCTCCCAGCTCAGCCCAGCCCAGCACACCGCGGGGCTCAGGGCTCACTCACTTCTCGCCCTCGGCGATCTGCTGCATGCGGTAGGCTTCGGCCTCGGCCGGCCGCTTCACGGTGGCTATCAGCTCCTTCTCCATCCGCAGGACCTCTTTCTCCTCCACATCAATCTGTTTCCTGCGCTGCACCACCTCGATCTCAATTTCCTCCTGGCGGATCTTCTGCTGCTCACGGGCGCTCTGCAGCTCGTAGGCCAGCTGGGCCTCAGCAGTCTGCACACAGGAGAGACAAGAAGAGTGGTCTTGGCCAGGATGTCCTGTGTGCAGGCATACAGACCCTTGGCAAGCCCTGAAACCAGCCATGGCTCCAATTTACAAACCTCTACCCAGGGGTGACACCACAGTTGGCCACGTTGTACTTTTTGTCCTTCCCTGCGTGCCCTTCCCACAGCACTTCAACCAGCTCCAAGTTCCCCACCCTTTCCTCTCCTCCTAATCCCAAATAACTGTTGCAAATGGAGGAATCTGCTGCAGGGTGCTCATACTGTGACACAGAAACCTGGGTTCTCCACTTCCAGCTTTATTAACATGCAGGAGGAGAAAGCTGGCAAGTCCCAGAGCTACCAACACCATAATGAACCAACCAGGTAACAGGGCTGGGCTCTCAGGTACCTCTCACCTTAATGTTGACCTCTTCAGTGAAGGCAGCTTTCTGCAGTTCAAAAGCCCGTCTGGACTCTGCTATTTTGGTATCTGCCATGAACTTGACATTCAACATTTCTCTCTTGCACTCCGCCTCCTGCAGAGAAGAAACAGAGAGCAGAGCTGCAGGGTGTACAGCTGGAGCAAAGCAGGGAAGCCCAGCACCTCTCCAGACTCACCCGAATGCCAGCATCTCGCTCGGCTTCTGCCACACCGATGTCTGCGTCCCTTCGGACAGCTGCAGTCTGGGTCTTCCCCAGGGAGCTCAGGTAATCCACTTTGTCATAGACATCCTGGAGAGGGGAAGAGAGGTCAAAACCACTTCAAACCAGTAACTCCATCTTACTCCCTTCCCACTGAAGCTCAGAGACACCGCTTGTGTGGCCAGGTCAGGGTCAGGGGGAGCCATGCTAGCCTGCTGCCTAACAGAACCAGCAGAGGCAGGGAGAGCTGGGGCCTGCCGACATCTTCCCGAGAGTGGGGCTAGCAGCGAGCCCTCCACAGCCCCGTGTGCAGAGGCAGCCCCGCGCCAGCTGCCTGGAGACAGGACATGCTGCGGCGGCTGTCATGGCAACTCCCCGGGGGGCTGGGGCAGGCTGTCAGCCGTAGCCTCCCAGCAGCTGCAGTGGAGGAGCCAGGGCCAGGCAAGCTCTGCTGTGATGCTCCTACAGAGCTGCCGGGTGCCCCACGGCACAGTGCCCTACACCTGGGTGTACCTTGATGGTGAAGCTCAGGATCTCGATACCCATGCGACCCACATCGGGAGCTGCCACCTCCCGCACCAGCTTGGCAAACTGGTCCCTGTCCTGGTAGATCTGCTCCACTGTCAGGGTACCTGCAGAGGGGAGGAGGGCAAAGCGCTTTATTTGGGACAGATAACACACAATGGTGTGAGTCTAAGTTCTGCAACATCCTTATTGTCCTTGGTCTCTTCAGCTCTGGGCACGAGGGCAAAAATCCTCTGCCCAGACCCTGCAGTGCAGATCATCCCAGTCCCACAACCACCACACCTGTAACCCATGGGGACTCAGACATCTCTTACTGCAGGCCCTGAAAACTCACTTATCTCAACACCCAGCAACACAGCAGAAGCTGCTGTATGGGAGGAACAATCTAAGATACCACCTCTGCAGTCAGCAGAGGAGGGAACTGTTGTGGCTGCCACAATGGCAGCAACACTGCTGGGACCAGTCAGCAGAGAAGGGAGAAAGCTCCTCAAGATGCCTCCAAGAGCATGAGCCCCTCCGCACCTAGGATGGAGCGCAGGTGCCCCTCCAGAGTCTGAAGGACCACGTTCTTCACATCCTGCACGTTCTTCCCCAAGAACTGCTCACAGGCCACAGCCAGGAGCTCCTTCTCAGTCATTATCTTCACCTGGAGACAGGAGACAAAGCCAAAGGGGCTGAAGGTGCCTGTCCAAAGAGGGACAGGCACCCAACAGCAGCAGCAGCAGAAGCAGCAGTACCACCATCAGGCTGCCAGTTCCCTGTGCTACCAATGCTTCCAAGGACCATACTGAGCTGTCACCACACTGAGCCAGGCCACCAGACCTGACACTGAGCCCCTGCTCGCTGCTGCTGGGGAGAGCCCTGCTGCAGGCACAGAGCCAGGCCAGCATCCAGGGCAGACACCTCTCCAAGTCCTTCCTGCAGCCATCAATGCTACTACTGCAGCCACTGGATGATGTGGAGACAGACCCTGGCCCTACATATCCTACCTGATGAGAACAACCAAAGAGCCCTGAACTAGCAGTTCAGCCACTCCACTGACATCAAACCTAGGAGGAGAGGGCTTTTTATTACTACCCCTGGCCAAGAAGCCATTTTTGTTACCTGTCTCTTCCTTCTCCTTTACTAGAATTATTTTTTCTTATATGGGAAAGGCAGAAAACAAGGAAGGGTCTGAAATAACCAAGTTACAGCTTGAGAACAGGGGTTCCAGTCACCGGGACAGATGAGATGGCCATGCCACAATGGTCTGTCCTGCTTGTGGCTGGGAGCTCCCAGCCACCCTTTGTGGTGACCCCAACGTGCTGCAGACAGGACCCAGCTGTCCTGCTCCACACAGTCAGGCTGGTAAACAATCCCCACAGGTGTTCGGCAGCACCAGAGAAGGCAGCAGGGTCATACCAGCCACACACTTGTGCTGGGACCTCTGGGAGCTGAGCAGGTCCCACAGCACCCTCTCATGGAGACAGCTGGGCTGGGCAGTGACTCCTGTGCCATGAAGTGCTGCTGGTGGTACCCTGCACCCTGCCCCAAGGGCCCTGGCTGGACCTGGCTGTGATGCCAGCATGATCATAGCTCAGAGACTGTCAAAGCTTCAGGTGCTGCCCAGGGGCTCTTTGAGGGTCCCAATTCACACTCTTGATGGGCTCTCAACCTACAGACCTCATCCTGACACTACAAAACTCAAAGTGATGGCACAAGCAACAGACCTATTCCTTGAGAAAGCTTGGTCTGCTAGCCTGAGTCCAAAATAATCCCACAGCCTAATCTCAGCACTGTCAGAAGGACAACTGGGACCAGCCACTGCCTTCTAAAGGGACTGGATGTGGTGAGCTGAGCAAGACTCAGCTGCCACAATCCCACCTCTGGTCATGTGAAGAAACACCGACCTGGGCTGAGCCAAGTTTCTACCTTTGCTTCTCAGGCTGGGTCCCCCAGTCAAAATGTCAAACTGAACCTCGGGCAAGCATGGCAATTCTCTTCTGATTTCTCTGGGCTCCTTACACAGCCAGGCCACTGTGGCTTCTTGCCTCTGTACCCTGGGCCAGCAGTGTGCACTTTCTACACAAGGGGGAGTTGAGAGAGCTGCCTGTGGAGCTTCACCTGGGAGTGTGGGCCCTGCACAAGGCTCATCTCACAACAAATGAGAGGCTTTTGCACATACTAAACCAAATTAGACTCAGCAGAACTGTTTGTGGTGTGCATCTGCCAGCAATTCCACTTCCTTAAAAAACTCCTACCCTTTGGGAGCCACGAAGAGGACAGAGCATGAAGTGGGATGTTCATTAAGAGATCCTGGGATACTTAACAGGAGCAAGGAAGGATTCAGCCTGTGTGACTAAAGGCAGTCAGCCTGTGCTAGTAAGCCCCAGGCGGCCCGAAGGAGCCTGGCTGTTCCCCGGCCGTGGGTGTCAGCCTGCAAAGCCAAGGCTGCACACAACAAACCAGGGCAATTTGCACTCAGCTGCCTCCCAGGGTTTCAGACAGGGCACTGCCATGCTTGGTGCTTCTTCAGATGTCATCAGCATGAGAAAGAGAGTTCAGCTGGCAGGAATTCAGAGAGTCAACACAAAACCATCCCATCTGGGGCATCAATAGTGCTGCACCCAGCTCCAGCCAGCTGCAATCCAAACAAGGGGTGAGCAAGGACAATTCAATTAGCTTGAGGCTCAGTAAACTTGTAGGGAAGCATACAAAGCCCAGCATGGCCCAGGGCAGCAACACCCCAAGCACCCAGCCAGCAGCAGAAGGAGGCTACTGGAGATTACTCATTAAAATCCTCTTCAAAAATTAATACCTTATCCTTATGCACCTCAAACACTCCTGGTCCAGAGCAAACATTTTTAAAGGTGTTTCTCCAATCATAATTTCTTTGGGTTTTTTCCTTTTTTTTTTTTGGCACAAGCCCTTAAAAGTAAAATGTTTGCCTCAAAAGTTCTGCAGGTAACCCTGGCCACTCCTGTCACCAGTTGCCTCATGGCTGCTTTCTGCATGGAAATTCCTCACTTCTCACAATCCTAAATCTTTTCCATTAATGGACAGTGAGAAAAAGCAAACCAACCACAAACAGTGAGAGGAGAGGGTAACATGAATGAGATGAACTGGGAGCTTCATTTTTAAATCAAAGCATCTGGGTGATCCAGGCTTCTGCCACCACACCCCAGCCCACTGTGCAGGCAAGGGAAGGTTGTCTCAAAACCAGGGTAAAAAGGGAACACTGGCTTCACAGAAATACCTTTTCCAAAGGAAAAGTTTATGGATCTATGAGATGTGTGTGGGGAGACATGGGTGTGTGCATTCTGCCAACCACACAAAGGCCACTGTGGCTATGTGACACATTAGCAGATAAATGGATGCAAGAGCTGAAAAACTGAAAATGAGGGTGCTGGTTCACACCATGAGAGCCAGGATGAGCCCAAGAAGCTGTCTCCTGTGCTGGTGCTCTTGCCCATAGCCCTGCTTCCCAACAGCAGCAGGGCAGTGGATTATCTGCTGGTGAGGCACCACTGTGCCCAGCCCTTCCACCATGTGCAACGGCCCAGAAACCGCTTCCGGCTGAGCTCCTGTCCTCACACACAGACCCAGCACACAGCTCCTCTGCAACGTCAGCTCAGAGCAAGCCAATGAATCCAGGGAGGAATCTGTTGCTCTGGAACACACTGGATGAAATCTGTCAAGCACTTGGTCTTAAAAGGGCTGCAGCAGCTACAGTGCTCTTCCCTGGGGGAGCCTTCTGATGTGTATGGGATTTTGTTTGCATCACTCAGCAGCTCCCCTTGTCTCCACCACTCACTGCAGGGAGCATGGCAGTCACCTCTCCTGCAACAACAGACCTGGACACACCTTGGACACATGGTGATCACAGCCTTGAGTGCACTGAGAACCACTGTCTTGGTTTTAGAACGTGCTGTCAGGAGTAATTTTCAATCAAAGCATCCAGCTGCCTAGTCAAGGAACCAAATTCTGTTGAAAGCTAATAACATTTTCTTCCCAGCATCCTCCCCAGGGCCAGACCTGGTCACAAGGGCAAACCGTATCAGGGCAGCAGAGTCTAAGAAATGCAGGTGTTGAAGTCACAATCAGCAAGAGACATTTTTCATGTGTGAAGAAGGCTTTGAGTGAATTGAAATTAAATTCAAGATAGAAATTTTACACATAAATATTAGTGCCTGGAGGGACTAAGTCCCTTCTTGAAACTTTAACTCACCGTGAAGAATTGCGAGGTCCACATGCTGATAACAACCCACAGCAACATCATGCTTGATACCATCTCAGGAGCGAGTGGCTCAGCCCCACAGGGTCCCACACAGCTCACAACACAACAAGTCAACCCCACACCCCCTCATTTGCCACGTGGACAAATGAGACACCAGAAAAAGAGGAATGATTTTGGAGAGGAGAGGTCACAACCCCCTTCATGACATGGGGCATGCTGCAGTGTGAACCAAGGAGGACAGCGTGTGTTTGTGCAAGGATTTATCTCAGAGCAGTTGGCTTCTGTTCCTGGACAACAGCAACCTCTTAAAGGGGGGGAACACCAGATGTAAGTCAGAGACATGCATTCCTGAAAGGATGTTTTGGAGTTACTGTACCTGTGCCACACCTGTGACAGTTAAAGCTACCCCCTCCGCCGTCTCTACGTCCTCACACCTGGGCTGTAACGTCATTATCTCTAGGGAAATCCTGCCAAAAGACGCAAAATATTTGCACGTTTCCAGGTAAGACAAACTCAGCTCTTCCCTTTGCACCTCCTGCCCCGGGCTGCCTGGGGTACTCATCACAGGTAATGCAAGACAGGCACAGAACACAGCTGAGGGACTTCGTCTGTGACTGGAGACGGACAAGTCACTTTGGCCAAGAAATGGATTTTCAGGCAACGCGCAAAGGCAATTTATCAGCGGAGAAAGGCTGGGAGCCAGACTGGAAATGATATCATGACCCTTTCCCTTCTGCTGGGCTAGTGAGGTGGCCAGAAGCTGGCAGCTTTGGGACCCCAAAAGGCCCTCTGTCAGAAGCTGGCTGTGCTGCGCTGCCCAGTGCTGAGGCAGGGAGTGCTCCTGCTGGCTGCTGTCGCCGGTTTAAAAGCACAGCATGGACCTGGGATGCTCCCACCTGCCCTGTGCTGCCACCCCCACAAGTTGGCAAAACCTGGTACTGATGCTGCAAGAAGTAGTCCTGACTTTGCCCATCATTAACACAGACCTACCTCTTGATCTGGTTCACCTCTCCCTCTACTTTTCCTTTGGGTCCTGTGACTCAAAGGCTGCTAGAAGTGAGTCTCTAGCTCATAAGGGCCATGCCTGCATAGTATCAGGCGCCCAGGAACAGATCCTGCAGCTCCAGAGCTGTCTTTGTTGCCCAAGGTAGGCTGAAGGTACTTTGGTCAGACCTAGCAATCTGAAGGTCATGATTTGGTAAAACAAGAGATACACCTGTCTGTGGTGGGCTCTGCTTCAGGAAGTAAAGCCTGGCTCTTATGTCAGCCACGACAAGCCAGGAAGGCGTTGGGAGTCAGGACAGGTTGCCACAGGGCAGGAGAGTTTGTGTCAGTGAACATTAGGTCAAACATCTGAACCACAAAGGGGCTGTGCTGGGCTGTGGCATGCATGTGGAATAGCTCCAGGACTGGCTGGAAGGGTCAAAACATATCTCTGCAAGTTCATGCCTGCCTTGGCCACTGTCCTAATTAAACTGGCACACAAACTAGGAGCTGCTAGAACTGATCCCTCTGTCCAGGATGTGGAAGGCATTTTCTGCCATATGTGTTCAAAGCTTTAATCAGCTAGTGCAGGACTTCAGTCTTCTGGAGACCTAATCTACACTTGGAATTTAATTTCAATACTGTGCTGCTTCTTAGCTGGCAAGTCACAGGGATGGTTGGTAACTACTGATACACCAGCTCATAACTGCTCACAGTGTAAACACTAGTCCTGCACACTGCAGCTCAACCACGGTCTCTATGCTGTGCTTTTGAATGCGACAACATCCAAAATGGGCACTGTCTCTATGAGGAGGAAGAAGGGCTGAGGGAAAACCCAGATCCAAAACTGCAGAGCCAAGTGCAGTTGCAGTTTCCCCACAGCTGTACAGGTTTCCTTTTGAAATGACACAAAAGCTGCCTTCCCACCCACCCCAAATCCCAGACCGAACCCCATCTGCCCTGCTTGGGGCTCCACATAAAAGCAGCTGCCCTTCTGCCCTCCACCAAACACAGCTGGGAGGCAGTGCTGTTGAGGAAAGGGTTACAGTTGGAGCAAATTTATCAGAGGAGCCAGTACAGCAATGCTGAATTTGGAATTTGCCAAGCACACACCTGTCTGCATTACCTACAAACTGTGGAGTGCACCCCAGGGCAAGCGCCGGAGAAGGGGAAGGAGAGGAGGGGATTGAAATTTCAATTGTCCCACTAGAAAGCCATTAGTTTTAATGTTCTCCTGCTGCTGCTGCTGCTGTTGCTGCTGCTCAAAACAGAGGGATAAACAGTCAGACACAGTGTTAGGAAGCTGGTGGATTATTACCTGTGCAACCCCTGTTACGTACAGTGGGACCCCCTCCGACGTCTCAATATTCTCACAGCGACAGAGGATGGTCATAACCTCCAAAGACAGTCTGAGTAGCAAGGAATAAGGGTAGGACAGCAAATACACAAAGCAGTTACCAGAGAGCTAGACACTCATTGCAAAGGACAGACAAGACTTTCAGGTTTCAGCTTTTCCCTGTTCCATTTGCCTTTCTCCCACTGCCCATAACGCAGGGCCTGAGCAGCTTCCCTGGTCATCCATCTGCTCCTGTTAGTGAAGATAAAGAGGCTGGAGGCCTGTGAGTCCCCACAGATGAAACCAAACCATGTATCCCACCTGGACTGCCATCCTGGAGTCAGCTGGAATTCCCTGTTGGAGTAATCTTCACATGTGAAATTTCCCTTTTGGTAATAAATGAGATGCTTCTGTGACAACATCCAAGAGGGGACAGAAAAATTAAAATGCCAGGGACCTGGCTCCCTACTCCTGGCTAAGGCATTGAGCAGAGAAGGTGCTTCCAACAGCTGTCCTGAGAAGCTGAATAACACCATTTGGTTCCCTCAGAGATATGTGAGACCACACTGCCTCGCTCACCACTTTTAATTCTGACCCTCAAACAGGGACAGGATTTCTTTTCCCCAGTTCTCAAGGTTGCAGGTGGATAAAAGCCTGCCAGCTCTAACTGCTCCTTTTGTTCCCAGGTTAGTGCTACCTGGCGGGATGCCGCCGACAGCAACACAATTGCTCCTGTCTCTCCTGCTCTCAGCACTGGCAGTTCCAGAAAAGATGTCCTAATTTCAGAGGAGGAAATCTGCCTCACTCTTCATGTTAATGAAGCAGGCTCCATCTGTGGCACAGCTTATGGTATTTGGGAAAGGCTCTGATCTCAAGAGGAGAATTAAGCCCCCTATCCCATGGCACGAATCAGGGGGGTTGATTTTAAAGTAAAAGATTAGTTTGGGTGCTGGCATCCCTGTCAGGAGTCTCCTTTGCTAAATAATGCACAGACCTCTATCATATGACAGCTCATTCCTGGCAAACAGCTCTTAGCCCTGGATGAGTCCTTAGCTTAGTAAGTCAGCCTCCTGACTACATCTGTTCTCTCCTCCACAGGGCAGGTCAAGGTCCTGAGCTGTTCTCTGGGCTTCTCACACAAGAGGAGGAGCAGGAACTACCTGTTCAAATCAACAGCTCTCCCAGTGAGATGCTTCATAAAAATCTGGGAGTGAAGCTTGTCTGGATCAAAGGCAGTTCTTAAGCATGGAGCCCACAAGCTTCCTTCCCTTCCCCCCTCCGCAAGCACTGCTGGAGAGCCTGGGTTAAAGCCGCGGGTGTTAGCTGAGCCCTCTTCATGCAGCCAGAGCTCCACAGAAGGCTTTTGTAGCAATCCTGAGTGCCAGCCACCTGAGAGAGGACCAGAGAGCTGATGTCAGTAAGTTGCCAGCAGCAGGCAGGACTCCTTGGAAGCTGCCTGACACCCAGGTGAAGAATAGCTATGGCAGTGTGTCATCAGCAGAGTGAGGGCGGCAGCGCGCTCACTTTGTCTGCTGGCGGCAACGCATGAACAGGGAAAAGAGGTGCAAGATAAAGCAGTAAGGGTTAACTACAACCTCTGGCCATCACTCAGTGCAAAACCCCAAAAGTCCTGTCTTCATCCTTTTTCCCTATTTCTTTTTCTTTTTTTTCCCCACACAGATGGAGCAAACTCGCAGTAGTGAGCATGAGGGAGCTGTCAGGAGAGAGGAACGTTCCCAGAGATCCGAAAGACAAACAGCTACACGAGCAGGACAGCAGCACCATCGCAGCACATTCATTCAGAGACCAGCAGGGTAAGAAGCAACAAGCCAAATCCACGACTGAGGAAAGGGAAGAGAAAGAAAATCCCAAGGTTTTGAACAGGAACACAGTCTGCTCCCAAAGTGACAGCAGTCAGAGTATCTTTAGAGAGACCTGGGGAGTAGGAGGAGGCACTGCCCCACCGCATGGCACAAGTATGCTTGTGATTGGGTGAGGATTGGGCTGTGCTGGGCAGAACTCAGCTCCTCTTGTGTGCTCATGGATGAACCAGTCCCATCCTAATGTCCAGCACCTCTGTGAGAGCCTCGTAGCTGTGGGGTGCTGCAAAGGCAGTGGAAGAGGAGAGCAGGGCTCTTGCCTTCTTCAGCAGAGGAAGAAAAACACTGACCAGGCATCCTACAGCCCTCTCTCAGCTTGGTAGGGTTTGTGTAAATAAAAAACAACCAAAGAGAAAATAAACCTGATTGCTTTGGGTTTGAGGAGAGGACAGGGTGGCCACTTCTGAAGTCCTTCAGCTGAAATCAAGGAATTTCTCTTTTTTTTGCCTTTTGCACTGTGATGCCCAGCTGTCCCCACACGGTCAGCACACAGCTCCCCTGTCCTGTGACTGCATTCTGCACAGTATTTCCTGCCAGGCAAGCCTGAAATGATGGCATTACCTCCTGCAGGGCCCTGGACATCATCAGCCCCCCTCACTCAAAGCAGAAGATAGCCAGAAGCTGTGTGGTTGTGAGTGACCCTACACTCCCCAGGCTTCAAGGCACTACACAGGGCACACACTGCTCCTCCCAGCTGCGTGCTGTGCTGCACACACACAGCCTACTATGCAGGGACCGGGAGCTGGGCCTGGGCCAACGCTCATCCATGGTTACATATGCAATGCTCAGTCCCACATTCCTAAAGATACTGCTGACAGCCCCACTGGGATAATTTTGCCTAACTCCTACTCCAAAACATCAGTAATGGAGGGTCTCCTTACCTTTGTGTGTCAGTAATGCACCACCAAGCCCAGGCCCAGCCTCCATACACGTACTGCTTTACATCTGAGCCACAGCAGCCACCTGCATCACAGCAGAAAACAGAGATGGGGTTGGGGATCACACAAAGGATCTTGGAACCAAAGAATTGTTTCAGATCAAAGAGACCTTTAAGATCTTCAAGTCCAACCATTAACCCAGCACTAGACCATGTCCCTCAGCACCACATCTACATGGGTTTTAAAGCTCTTCAGGAATAGGGACTCCACTGCCCTGGATAGCCTGGGCCAGACCTTGACAACCTTTTCAAGGAAGATTTTTTCTTAATGTCCAAACTAAACTTCCCCTGCCACAACTGGAGACTGTTCCCTCTCATCCTGCCACTTGTTACTTGAGAGAAGAGACCAACCCTTACCTCACTCCAGCCTCCTTTCAGGGAGCTGTAGAGTGAGAAGATGCTGTCTGAACTTCTACGATTCAAACAGTAAAACACCTTCTACCTTTTCAGAGAGCACCCTGCCAGTGCTCAGCCCTGTCTGGCAAAGGAAGTACTCTGCAGCTCCCTGGCCTGGCCCTTGGTCTCAGGCAGATCATGCCAGCAGTTCCTCCCTCCTGTTATCCAGAATCATGCTCATTACACGGTGCCCGAGGGCCTCAGCAAGGCAAGTGCCAGAGACAGTTTCAGCCCTACAGGGTGTATCTGTGCAGGCAAGAGAGAGGTAGGGCAGAGGAAGAGCAGGGAGAAGAGCATGGCTGTGGTGCTGTGGGCACATTCCACTAGGCAGGGGAAGGGGAGAACTGTGAAGGCAGCCACAGAAGAAGCTCTTTCTAAGAGAGTGATTAGCAAGTGAGCTGTAATAGGTCAAAAATGTAGCACACATCCAGGCCAGAGTGCTGGCAGGGCCCTCTGAACCACAGGGGAGGCCTCTGTCCTCCCCATCTTCCACTTCCTGCTATCAGCAGAAGATATCACCTGCTTCACAGGCTCCCATGCAATGGTTGCTAAACCAGCAGATTGGCCCACAGTTCTTCACCCGCTGATTTCAGCAGGAGATAAACACAAATGGGAGATGGATTTAGATGCTGTCTCAGGTAGCCTGTGCTCCACAGCTTAGAGGAACATTCTGTCACCTCTGGGACAGCTTCTGGAGAGTTTCTTCCCATAGCTGGGAAGTGATTTCAGCCAGGCAAGGAGGTACAGGAGCTGCTGATACAATAGCCTGCAAGACACCGAATCACAACCCCTTTTAACGTTTCTTGGAGGACGTCAGCGTGGTTAGCTCAGCTCTTTTGCTAGGCCCTTGTTTTCCAAGAACAGGAAGGGAGGTGTTCCTGGCAGCTGGGAAAAGCAGCTCCACATGGAAAGGTATTTTATTTCACAGGATCTGAGTGGTCTTTACCAAACCTCTGGTAATTGTTTCATAATATCATCCTGAGAAAACCCCACACCTCACCCCACCAATACCATGCTTCTCCACACAGATGGTTCTTCAGCAGGCAATGCAAGGAAACACCTTAGTAAGTATCACACCCAAAGAAAGCCTCATGTTTGCTTCCCAGTGCTACACAGCACAGTTGACTAAGCTAGATTATGTCAGGAAGTGTTCAAAGCACAAGAAAAAAAAATGGCAAACCAGCACATTAAAGAGGAGCAGGGTGCCAGCTGGTTGCTTTCATGCAAGCTGGACGTCTGAGAGCAGCAAAGCTCTGTCCTGGTAACACAAGTCAGATGAGCTGAGGGCTCATTTTCCATTGCAGCCCAGAAGCCTCTTTCTCAAGTCTCAGAGAACAAGTGAAAAGGGAACCAACAAAGCAAAAATCTTTGCAAGACTGAAGAATAAACCCTCTTGCACAATGAGATTTGGCAGGGAAGTTGCCTTTTCCAGCTATAATACACCCACTGTTCCAGCAGCCCGGGTCTCACAGCCGCTTGGCCGTCGCTTCCACAAACACGCACCCTGCCTCTTCCGGGGCAGTGTAGGGGCCAGGCGAGCCACAAATGGAGGATTCATAGCCAGGAAGCTTCCATCCAGCTTGGCCTCTTCCCAAACAAGGGGGTCCCACATTCAAGCAAGTGTTCCCAGAGCCAGAGCACGTCATCTGTTCTGGGGCTGGGGTTTTTAATGAAGTGAGATTAATCGTTTGGGAGTTCGTAGATAAATGGAGCTCTCAGCAGACGCAGGAAGCTGCTGCCCTGATGGATGGCACACAAGGAAGAGCAGAGGCCCCAACAGATAGGAGGACACAGGGCTAGAAACATGAAAGCTGGGACTATCTGAGGTCATGAAGAAGCTGGGTGTTGTTTGCTCTCCCAAGGTGTCGAGGTGTGTGTTGTGGCAGGAAGTGCTGAGCCTTCAGAAATCAGGTCATGGTAAACAGCCTGCTGCAATAACCTGATAAGGATATCCCTGCACAGACTGTTGTGGGCTGAAGACAAGAACAGAGCTGACACTGCTGCCTTCACCTGCACAGCACTGCCATCTTCTTGCCTTGCTTCAGGGAGATCTGGTGCTGCCCTCTCCCCACCTAGGAGGGCCCACCACCCACTCTGGAAATAAACAGCCTGGTCCAGTCAGACACAAGCTGAGTTTGTTTGAGAAACAGCTCTGTGCTGGGAAATGTCATGGGGTGCTCACAAGTGACTGCAGAAAGACAAGGAAGGAAGTGGTAATTGAAACCAGTTACTGACAAAAGCCATAATGGAGAGGAGAGGAAAAGGCAAAGGCATATATAAAGAAAATAATGTCACAGAACAGGGTCTAGACTAAAATCAGTGTCTGGTTCATAGGCCCCACTGTGCATATAAATTAGGCTCTGTCCACATGCAGAAATGGCATAAGCTTAATAAAAACTAATTTAAAATGATGCAGGGCTCTGAGCTGAATCCACAACATTCTCTGATGGTCACCACAGAAGATGAAAGCAGATTATGCTGGCTAGCTTGTTTTGGATGTGATCTACACCAAAATGACTTGGTTTGTGCTATCAGTGTCACAGAGCAAGTTTAAAACCACACATTTAGTTTAATTCATC
Organism: Melanerpes formicivorus; assembly: GCF_026170545.1. Taxonomy (NCBI): domain Eukaryota; kingdom Metazoa; phylum Chordata; class Aves; order Piciformes; family Picidae; genus Melanerpes; species Melanerpes formicivorus. The sequence continues at coordinate 4,245,419 of NW_027142381.1, read as the reverse complement.
CTGTAAACAGAAATAGAAAGACAAACTGCAGTGAAGTTACACAACAGAACTCCAGAGACACCACCCCAGAACTCCCCTTGGAACCCAAAAGGAAAGTCCTGAGGCTACTCTGTCCATCTCTTTCTCCTGCTACGCTTTCTGAACAGTAACTTTGCAAGTCCTAGAGATTTACCAAGCACTTAACAAGGGAAACCTTGAGCCCTACCCACCAGCAAAAAGCTGAAGAACTACCCCAAGAGGGTAACACCACAGAGGAGCTGCATAACTGGTCTTTTGTGCAAGTGGTGAGTAGCTGTCAACCCCATGCTACAGATTTGAGACAAGCTGCAGTGCTGCACTTTGGACAGCAACCACCAAGCATCACAAGCAGCATGAAACCAACTGCTGCAAAAAAAAATTGGCTAGCCCAAAGGAAGCTCCTAACCCTGCAGAAACACTCATTAAACCTGGCAGGTAACAGTCAGTGCTGCTAGAAGTCTTCTGCACAGCTTGCCTGGTACTAGAGGTCAATACCTCAGGCTCAACCCTGGGGAACAGTTCTGAACTCTGACTCCAAAGGCATGAGTGCAGACAAGGGCAAAACTTCACCTGAAATCCAGGTGAGGCTGCCCACTCTTTCCCACAAAGTCACATTGCTTCTAGGACTGAAGAACTGCACCTGCAGTGAGCCAGCTCACACTGACCTGTACCAGGAAGTGGAGGAATGACCCTGATGGAACCAGCCCCACCATGAGCTTTAGGTCTTCGGCTCTTGCTGCTCACCATGGACACAACCTGGACCATCTCCTCCCGTTCTATTTTCATGCAATTGACTCTTCTCACTTAAGTGGAGCTCTCTGCATTTCTCCTTACTGAATTGCATCGTATTTCTTTCAGACCATTTGTCAATCTGTCAAGCTTGTTTTGATTCTAAGCTGGCTCTTCAAAGCTCTCGAATCCCTTCCCAGCTCAGTACTGTCTGCAAATTCAATAAGCACATTCTTGGTTCCATTATCTGAACCAGGAAAAGAAACTTACTTGATAAATCCTCTCAGTTGAACAGTGAGCCACTGTCAAGTTCCCTGGCAATGGTTCTCCAGGCAGTTTCACATTAAATTTATAGTATGTGAGAATCCAGTTCCTCTTTGCACTGTAGGACTTTTGCAGGAAGGATTTATGGAGCCTCAAGCAGCTTTTATTTTAGGCTCTCAAAATGTAGAGAAACACCATTAGAACAGATGAGCAGCTGCTCTGCAGAAATTAAAAAGGCTGCAGTAACAGGAGAGGAGAGCTTAGAGCAGCTCCAGAAGGGTTAACTCTCCCTGGCTGCCGGGGTGCAGCAGGAAATGTTTACACCAAGTTGGAATTAACTGCCAGCTCTTCTTTTATTTTGACAGGGACCAAGGAGCCCCAGAGAGTGAAGCCTGAGAAGGTGGGCTGGACTTCAGAGAAATCTGATGACTCTAACAAGCCTTAGTAAAGGCAAAATGTGTAATTCTGCCACTTCCCTTCAGCCCCACCAGAGAGGGAGGCCAGATCAGCTGGGCACAGGTCACACTCAGCTAACAGGTGCAGTTGTTTTCTTCCAGACATTTGCCAATGATGGATTTGTTTCCATCTTCTCCTAAAAACAAAGATAGGTTGATTGGGCTGCAACTCCTCTAACATTTTTTTCTCCTTTTCATACAGTGAACTTTTGTTAAGACAGCAGTTTGCTCTGACCCAGAAACACAGTGGGATGTGCCAAACCTTCCCCTGTCACCTATCTCCAAGTGCTCACCTTGAAACTCCTCTGGGCCACTGCTGTGTGCTGCCAGCCTGCAGCCCTCAACAGCCAGAAGGAAAAGCTCCAGCTGTGGAGATGCAGGCGACACAATGAGCTTACAGGAACCCCAAGACAAATGCAGCTGTTAGAAATCATTGTCTTCATAATGAGACGGCAGAAGGATCCCAGCCTTGCACTTCAAAACTAGCAGATCAATCCTCAGCTGTGAAAGCTGCACTCAATCAGACTGTAACCCAAAACCTGCATCACATCCAAGACAACTTATTCAGCTGCTGGGAACATTGGGATATCAGGACCAACAGGTACTTTGTGTATCTCCCTGAAGACCTTAGCAACTCCAACTGCATTTGGGGAGGATTCTGTGATGGGTCAGGGACCTCCTAAGAGGTCCTCAGAGGCCTCCTCAGAGCTTGCACCCAACTTCACCAAGAAGCTCCCAGCACTACTACTCTCCAGCAAAGTTAAACCCACACTCCAGAAGGACCATCACCACCTCTGTAGGACTTTGTCTTCTTACAACACCTAGGCTCTATATTTCACAGACAGGTTGGCCAACTGAATGCAGTTTCTGAGAAGGAGATAGGTGTTGCTCAATAGGGGAAGGATGCCAGTGAGAACACTGACCCATGCTTGGGAAGCAGCTTCCCAGATAAGGCTACAAAGCTCCTGCACACACAGAGGTTCCCAAGGCATGGCCAGCTGCTCCTTGAGCACTGAAGGAACCCAAGTGTCTCACAAGAAAGCAAAAAGAAGGAACACCACTTCTGAGAACAACCCCCCCCAAGGCAGGGGTGGCTTCCTAATTTGGAGGAGCCTTCCCACAAAGGGAAGTGTTTCACCCAACCATGGATGACTGCAAGCCAAAAGCCTGCTTTTCATATTGTTTGCTGTTGGTTTTTCTTCCCTTCACCCTCTCTCCCCAGATCCAAACCAGTATCACACAAACAAATGCTGGCCCCCAAGGTCCTCTCTGCCTTTTCCTGGAGAGACATGGCTCAAGTTCCTGGATCTACAACAGTTTGTAGTTAGCTGCCACCTCCCTCTAATGCCCTGGCATTCACTCTGCACATCAGCACAGTGGAGCTCTGCAGAGTTCCCATAACCTCTTGGGCTGTCCCTGAAGCTCACAGAGGGTGCTTTCAGGAGACATGACACTCTCAGGAGTGTTTGCAGACCACGATGGGGATCAGCAGAGAAAAGCCACATCTGGTGGCAACACCAAATCCAACTCTGACTCACAGGGCCTGGCATGATTTGCACTCCAGAACACAGCTGTACATCAAGGAGTGTCCTTGGCTTTCTGCTTCCAGCTGTGGGAAAGTATAAAGCTTGGAACTGCAAGCAGATACCACAAATTCCTGCTGGCTCATTCTGCAAGCCATGGGCTGAACAGAAGAGAAATTAAGCAGCTGAAGGGCATCCTGGCAGACCTGAAGCATAGCTTCCTGATTCCTCCTGCTTGGACATGACATTTCACCAGCTGACACTGATTTTGAGAGAGGGGAACACAGCATCAGCTCTAGATCCCATCTGACAACTGCAGGAGGCCAGGAAAACTGCAAGGAATACTGCTGCTCCGGGCAGCTGCTGGGTGTGGTTTGCACCTCCTTAGAAGCTGCCGCCAGAGCACACAGATTTGTTTCCAAAATTGCAGCATGCCTCTGGCATCTCCTCAGCGCTTCCCGTAATAGGTCTATGACCCCAGAGAGATGAACTGATAACAGAGCAGCCATAAACAAGCCTGAGGCCCGCTGGAGGCTTTGGTTCCCTAACTGTAACAATGTAGTTTTACTTGCAGGGCAGAGCTGCCATCGCACCACGGCCTTGACATTTTCTCTCAGGTGAATTTAGGTCTGAGCATCAGGGTGCCAACAAGCCAGCCCAGTGTTTACTGCAAGGCTGTAACGGGATTGAAGGCACGTGAAACGACAAACACCTGTACCTATCACCTTGCATGTGGCCCCAGCCTGTCACACAAGCAGAGTATCCAGCCCTTACGGCAAGCTGTTACATCACTTGATGGTAATTACGGTCTGTCTGCATGCAGCCTGGTCTGTGCCAAAGTGCAGCCTGGAGCTTCAGCAGAATCTTGGAGCAGCTACAGGTTGAATCAGCCACAGGGGATTTCACTGCTGGTTTATTTAACCCTAAAGCAACCAGCTCACCTGAAAAGAAAACTTTGGTGGGCATTAACTGCACCCAGTGTCAGCACCACTGAGAAGTCAGGTGCTAGTTAATGAAGCAGCAGCAGGACATGACAGATGAGGACACTCCAGGGACAGGCCTACAGTGCCCTGTCTTGAGCCGCCCTCTCTGCCTCATCCTGTTACTTACACCCAGCTCCCCTCCCCCAGCTTGTCCCCTCAGGAACAGGATTGCTTCTTGGTATTCTAAGCCTAGGGCTGCTGGCAGTGGACCGGAGCCAAACAGCCTTGACAGTGCCGCTGCCTGACATCACCCGAAAGCAGCAGCACCAGAACATGCCACTGGCACACCGACCTGGCCCACAGCTGTTAGCTGCAGGGATCCCATCCCAGAGCCCCAGGGAGCAGGCAGCTGTTCCCACTCCAGGTCATCCACTTGACAGAGACACCTCCCAGCATCCCACTGCCTACCCACGCAGGACACCCCTCAAACAACGTTGCAAGGTCACCCCATGACAGGGACCCCCTCAGTGCTGCCTCAAGGAAGGGCTTCCCCCCATCCTAGTGCTCCTTGGGAGGAACTTCCCCAAATCACAGGGCACCCTGCAGCAGGCATCCCCACACACACCCCCCAGATCCCACACTCCCTCCCAGGGATGCCCCCCCCCCCCCATTCCCCCCACCTCCCAGGGTCTCCCCACAGCAGGGACCCTCCCGAGTGTCCCAGAACCCCTCTATGAGACAGACATCCCCCAGAGGACCACCCAGCCCCCCCCTCCAATCGCAGGGTCCCCTCTGTGTCCCATGCCTCCTCAGCACAGCGACACTCCCCATCCAGCAACAGATCCACGACAGTGGTCCCTCAAACCCCTGAGAGCTCTCTCACAGGCAGGACTTCCTCAACTCCCCCTGGGGCTTGCTCCAAGCAGACCTCATGACACAGACACTACTGCAACTCCCCCAGGGTGCCCTCACGACTGCCCCTGAGAGTTCCTTCACATCCAGGACCCACCAATGCCCACCAGGGCCTCCTCCTAGACCCTACTGCAGAGACACCCCAGTAATTCCTTCAGGGTCTCCCTCTGACAGGAGTCACTCAGGCTCCTTTGCAGCCGTGACGACACCCTCCCCACCACCCCCCAAGGCTCCCCGAGCCCTCATCCCCCGTGACGTGATCCCCAGGCTCCCTCCAAGCCCCTGCGAGGCTCGTGCCGTACCTGACACCACCAGCGCCTCGTTGGGCCCCACCGTGTGGCAGTTCCCCATGGTGCCCAGAGCCCCCGCCCCACAACCGCCGCCGACACTGCCTCGTTCCCACAACCCCTCGCGCCGAACAGCCCCGCCCCGGAGCGGCGCAACGTCTCCGGGCAGACCCCTTGCGGCAGCCATTTTGAGAAGGTCAGTGCGGCGCCGCGCCCGGACACACTCCGGGGGTGGGGCCGAACATCCCCCCCGCCTCAGCGCTGCCGCCATGTTGGGTGCCGCGTGTCAGCGCGCGCGGTAACATGGGGCACGCGCATGCGCACTGCGGCGACCGAAGGGGCCGAGTGCGCACTGGAGCGTGCAGGGGTGTGCAAGGGAAGGGGTCTGTGCGTGCACTGCAGTGTCTGCAGGGCTGTGCAGGGTGGGTGTGTGTGCTGCAGTGTGCAAAGGGAAGAGTGTGCAGGGGTGTGCAAGGGGGAGAGTGTGCAAGGGACGTGCTGTGTGCACTGCTGTCTGCAGCAGTGTGCAAGGCAGGAATGCTGCACTGCAGCCTGTGTGTGTCTCTGGAAGCAGTGCAGCAGCTTTGCTGCACATGTAAGGCGAGGTACATTGTGTGTCTCATGCGCACATGTGCGTGTGCCAGGAACCATGCACTGCACTGTACAAGGGTACACATACACCTATTGCAAGAGGGACACCCCACATCATGATGCCACAACCATACCAGAGCCAAAGTCCAGCCCACCCCACAAACATGGCTGCTGCCTCTCGGGGCTGTGTCGTCCTCATTGTGGCCATCCTCAAACACCTCCCATTTCGCACCAACCTGGCACAGGAGCTGATGGCGGCTCCCTCCCTTTCCCCACCATCACTTTTATTGTACAACAGCTGCAGGGTCTGGTGAAGGGTTCCCTTCAGGCTCCCTCAGTCCCACCAGCCTCTCGCTGGCTTCCCAGAGTGCCAGGGCCAGCCGGTCATCACGGGCTGGTGGCCACGGCTCCTGTAGGTGACAGTCAGTGAAGTATCGTCCACTGAAGCACTCAAGGCCCTCGTATGTGGCACAGTGCAGGGAGGTCCTGGCACCCTCGGCTGCATCACAAAAGAAGAGCCAGGCCAGTGGGATGAGGAATGGCTTCAGCCAGAGCGGCGCATGACGGAACAGCTCCGTGTTGACGAACCCTGCAGTGAAGGGAAGTCACCATGTCACAGCCCAATAGAATAGAATAGAATTTAAAGACTGGATGGGGGCTATGGTTTAGTTGATTAGACAGTGTTGGATGATAGGTTGGATGTGATGATCTCAAAGTTTTTTTCCAACATGCTTAACTCCTATTCTATTAATGATTAATTCCTATTCCATTCCATTCCATGCCATTCCATCCAGGAAAAAGGATATAAAAAGGATGATGGTGCACAGGGACACACTGTGCAAAGGCACATTTCATGCCATGGATGCACTGTGCAAAAAGTGCATCTTGCAAAGGGACATTGGGCAAAGATTGCACCATAGAATTGTAGAATTGTTTTGGTTGGAAAAGACCTCTAAGGTCATTTAGTCTAACCATTATCTAACTACCAAGTCTGGTACTAAACCATGTTCCTTAGCACATCTCTGTGTCTTTTAAACACCTCCAGGGATGGTGAATCAACCCCCATCCTGGGGAGCCTATTAAACATCACAGTATGCAGCACATGTACCAATGATGGAGTTAATGCATCTCAGTTATTAGAGATGCAAGGGACGCTCCATGCAAAGAGACACTGTACAAAGGGCTGCTTCACTCAAAGGTAGATGCCAAGCAAAGGCTGCTCCACGCAAGGGGATGCTGTATTTCTAGCAACTCCCTGTGCAAAGGGAACTGCTCCCTGCAAAGCATTCCATGAAGAGGGCATCCCACATGAAGAGACACCTCATGCAAAGGACACCCCACACCATCCTGCTGTCCCCAGTTGCAGGTCCCTACCTGGGTGCACAGCGTAGCATGTCACCTGGGTGCCCTGCAGGCGGGTGGCTAACTCACGGGCGTGCAGTACATTGGCCAGTTTGCTGTCACAGTAGTCCTGGAAGGTGGACCACAGCCCAGGAGGTGGGCGGCCCAGAGCGCCGAGGCGCAGGCGGCCGGCACAGTGGGCACTGGAGGCGACGATGACGATGCGACTGGGTGCGCAGCTCTGCAGCCGCTCCAGCAGCAGCTGGGTGAGCAGGAAATGGCCCAGGTGGTTCACCTGGAAGGGCAGGCTGAAGCCATCCTCTGTCATACCCCCAGCGCTCACCCCTGCAAAGGAGACAATGGCAGCCCATGGTGGGTGCTCCAGGAGTGTAAGGCGAGGGGACTGGGTTGGGGGTGTGCCAGGGCTCACCTGCATTGTTGATGAGGAGGTGCAGGTGGGGCTCCTGGCGCAGAAAGGTGCTGGCAAACGCTCGCACTGATTTCAGGCTGGACAGGTCCAGCTGCATGAACTGCACCTCTGGGTTCCCTGTCTCCTGCAGGGAACAACACAGCATGGGGTAGGGCCTGGGGTGGGGGGCACCCTGCTCAGGGTTGGGGCTGGGTCCAGCCAGAGGCAGGGGGATCCTCTGGGGGCTGGATCCGACCCAGGGCAATGAGGCTGCAGGATGCTCCAGGGTTGCACTGTTAGGGGGGGATGGGGGTGTCCTGTGCCTGGGCTGGGGGTGCCCATGCAGCCCCTATGCTGCAGGGTGCCCCTGCCTCTCAGATGTCCTCTAAGGATGCCCAGGGTTGTCCTGGAGGGTCTCCTGAGGGTGGCTATGTGATGTCCATGGATGTCTCATGGGAGTGTCTCAGAAGTACCCATGGGGTGCCGGAGAGGAGGTGCCATGGGGGTATCCATGGGGGTGCCCATGTGATGCATAGGCATGTCCCAGGCGGGTGCCCGGGAAGGTGCTGGGAGTCCCCCGAAGGTGCCGGGAGTACCTCTCGAGGGTGTCTTCTGGGGGTGCCCCGGCGCTCACCGTTCGGATGCGGCAGGCAGCGGCCTCCCCCCGCAGGGCGCTGCGGGTCGCCAGGATGACGCGGGCCCCGCACCGGGCCAGCTCCAGCGCCGTGGCCGCCCCGATGCCGCCGCTTCCCCCTGTAGAGCGAAGCAGAGCGGTGAGCGCGGGGGCCGGGCCGTACCGTACCGGAGCCGCTGCTCTCGGTGCCCGGCGCTCACCGGTGACGATGGCGGTGCGGCCGTGGAGCGCGGGGCGCGCTCGGGGCGGCGGGGTCCGGCGCAGCCCGTGGCGGAGCAGCGTGTAGAGGGCCAGGAACAGCCCGAAGCCCAGCAGCGCCCACGCCATCCCGCCGCAGGTACCGGCACCACCGCCGGGCCCCGCCCCGCCTTCCGCCGCCCCGAGGTAGGAGGAGGGACCGGGGCAAAGGGGCTGCGCCGCGGCTTTCGCAACCGCAGCGTGGGGTTATCGGCGCGGAGCAGGCGGCACCGGCCTTTGTCTACGAGCAAGGGGAATTCACGGCCCCGGGGCGGAGCAGAGAGACCGGGAGAGGACGAGGAGCGGTTCAGGGCAACCTCCTCCTTCAAACCTTCCTGCTTCGCGGCAAACCCTCAGCACCGACAGGTGACAAGACCATGTCCAATACCGAGACCCCACCCCACAGACGTGGTAGATGCCATCCTGAGAAACGGCCAAGGTCAGATTGGATCAGATCGAACACTGCTTTGTTTTGGGCCCCTCACTCCAAGGTCAGCAAGGTGCTGCAGCAGGTTCAGAGAAGGGTGACAAAGCTGGCAAGGGTCTGGAGAACAGCTCTAAACAACGGGGGGGCTTTAGCCTAGAGAAAAAGAGGATCGGGGGAGACCTCCTTGCTCTCTACAACTTCCTGAAAGAAGGTTGGAGCCAGGTGGGGTTTGCTATGTTCTCCCAGGTAACAAGCAACAGGAGAGGAGACAGCCTCAAGCTACACTAAGGGAGATTTAGGTTTGACATTAGGCTGTGAATCTCTGGAACAGGCTGCCTAGGGAAGTGGTGGGGACCCCATCCCTGGGGAGGCCACATAGATGTGGCACTAAGGGAGATAGTACAATGGTGCACGTACATGGCAGTGTTAAATCTCATGGTTGGAAGCAATCACAGTAGAAGCCTTCCAACCTAAACGATTCTGAAGATGTCCCTGCCCAGTGCAGGGCAGCTGGGTTAGATGATCTTCCACCCCACACTCTTCTGTGATTCCATTAGTCCCCACGCCAGGCCACCAGCATCATCCCACATCCCCACGCAGGACACCATCCCCCAGCTTAGGCTCCTCTTCTGTGGTCAGACATGCCAGGGAAGCTCCAGGTCGTGGTGACAGGAGTGAAGACAGACAATCAGAAAACAGAATGTGAAGTATTTTTTTTTTTTTTATATACAGAATACAGGAAAGTTTCTGTAAAGTCTAAAACGTTACAATTACTATGTACAGTGGAACTAGCTGTTCTGCTGCGGGGGGGAGGTGGCTTATAAACAAAAGAGAGACAGACAGGTTACGACAAACGATCTGCTACAATAGACAATTTGAGGAACGTCATACCACATGTAGCACTGTACACAGCTTTAAAACATTGAAAAAAATGCCATCACTGATGTATTTACACAGAATCCAACACTTTTCCTTATTTGAAATAAAAATAGGATGGACACCAGGAAAAGAACTCGTTTCTCACTGCCCATAATACACAGTAGCTACTTGTAGTGCAACCATAGCAGGAGGGGATGGGAGGAAAAGAAAAGAAAACAGAACCAAAACCTGTGGGAAGAAGAGCGCTTCTTTACATTAAATAAAACAATGATATTGTATAGATTTGCTGTATGAAAACTGTATTTCTCTTTTAATATAAAACTATTGTCACTGGCACAAAATAGAACAAGTTTCTGATTATTTTACAACTGCGTGGGGACTATCTGCCAGGGAGAGTCCTCGCGCCAGGCAGCGGTCGCCCCCCTCGCTCTGACACGGCCTGCTCTCGCTGCAGGTTTATCCTTTTTAAAATGAAATGTATAGTACAAATATATGTGCAAATGCCCCTAAAACTTGAGCAGAAAAGGAAAAAAAAAATAATTAAAAAAAGTTAAACGTTCTTCATCTCATGCAAACGGCGTGTGAACAGTCTCTGGGCCGACACAGAAAAATCCCACCTCTTTCTTTGTACAGTTTTGCATTGCAAGAGCCTGAGGGCCTTGTGGTGGTTGGGTTTTTTGTTTGGTTGGGTTTTGTGGTTTGGGTTTTGTGTGGTTGGGGTTTTTTTTAATTTTTTTTGTTAATTTTTTTGTTTTCCTCTCCTTACTTCAAAAGCTTCTCTTCCTAAAATTCCTAAGGAACCGAGTTGGACCGCAGCACGGGCACCTGGTGGGGTTTCAGAGAAAGCTTCTCTTCCAAGTCCATGTCTTGTACTAAGGCAGTGTCCCCCTTGGGCTGTTTGGTCGCAAATTCAGTGATGCTGAACACAAACTGCAGGCAGCCCAGCTTGATGTAACTGCCGTGGTGGAGCAGGGCTGTCCCCTCCCAGCCAGCCCCGCTGCCCCCTATTAAGCTGGAGCTGCTGGCTTTGCAGTTACAGGGTTTCCGATGCTGCCCCTGTGCCTGCGAATTCATCACAGAGGCTTCTTCATGCAGCTCCTCTTCTTGTTTTCTGCTTTTATGTCGTTCTGGAAAAGAAAAAGAACCCAATGTGTAAGATTCAGGCCAGCAGCAGCTCGTATTCATCAACAGGAGCTACTGCTGAGGTGCCTCAGGGGTAAGAACCTCCAGTTAGAAGGCTGGTAAAAGGAAAGCTGGCATTTCCCCACATCCCTGGAGAGGCAGAGGCATTTACACAACTTTTTTGGCAGCCAAAAGAAGCAGAGGCTGATCCAGTGGAGAGCAGGAGTAAGCCACATGGGAATGGGATGCCTGTGGCACAGCCCAGATCCCCTGCTTGCTGCCTTTGAGGGGAGGATGTGTGTGGGAAGCCCCTTGCTCCAGCTCTGAAAGAGTTCATCAGCCAGGGACCCACAGCTGGGTTAACTCCATTACTGGAGGCAGAAGCATGGTTAGCATTGGAGTATTCTGTGGACTGAGGCACTCCCCAGGCCTGGGGAGAAGCTCCCCTTCTGTAAGAAGTGCACCAGCCCCTGCAGAACAATAAGCACCATGAAGGAATTGATTTGCACCCGCTTCTGTCCCTCTCCCCAAGAGCTCCCTGTGGTGTTTCAGCACTCACTTATCACACTCTGCACTTTGGCAACAATACTGCTGGGAGGAGTGGGCGTCATCTTCTCCGAGAAGTCACACGAATACAGAACGTTGTCCACAGTTGTCCCATGCTCACTGTAGTTCAACAGCTCATAATGTTTTGTATTCTGAAAAACAGGGAAGAGGAGGGAACTGAGAAGTAAGTCAGGAGGGCATCTGCCCATACCCCTCTTTGGAGCACTGAAACACAAACCCTCTCTCCCCACTGCTGTTGATGGTTAAATAAGAGCACTTAAATACCCTCCAGCTCAAGAGTCTACCAACCCAACTCTCATGCATGGCTCACTGAATAGCCAGCTTTCCAGCAGAAGCTGCATCCCAGCAGGGAATGAGGTGAAAGCAGCTTTGAGAAGGGGGGTTTAACCTGCTACTGGACTTGGACTGACAGACCTTTTGGAAATGAGGATTCAAGGAGACTCTCACAAAGCCAGCACACCCTTTTAACAGGCACTAGAGACTAACTTGGCCCAAGACCTGTGCCTAGCAGGGAAGAGATGTGACACAAGATGGCAAGAGGGATGCTAGTGTGATGCAGCAGCTGCAAACCAGACAATCTGGGATTTACAGACCCTCTGCAGCCGCTGAGATGCCAGGAGATGTTACTGTGACACGCAGCGTTACACAAGCAGCGTCACGCTCAGCTGAGCTTTGTGGAGGATGTTGACAGAGTGGAGGAAATTTCAGGGTAGATCACAGGAATCATGTGAAGGCTGAGGACCTTGTCCCCCAGGGACCACAGAGCTTTAATCAAGTTACAGAAGCTCTCTTTGCACAGGGGAGTAAATTTTCAAGTAACCTGCTGGACTGCAGAAACCAAAGCCACACATGAGCTGCCAATGGCCAGAAGTAGAAAGAGCTGAGCAGAGGGAACTTTCCCTCTAAATTGAACACAGCCATGGGAGGCCTGCTGGAGTATGGAAGAGGTTCAGTGCCTGGAGCCTGATTTAGGATTGACCCTTGTGAGATGCTTCAACACAGATTTAAGGTCTGGATCCCATTACCAAGCACGTTGTGTAGCTTGCAGTGCACTGGAGGAATGGCTAAAGCCAGCTGTGGGTTAATCCTGGATCCTACTCAGTAGCTGGTTGACAAATGGGGATATAAAAGACTTTATCTTCCTTCAAAGACTTTTTCCACGCTAAGAGACATCTCCAGTGGTGCTTTTATTGGCAGACACACCAGTCGATTTACTTCAAGAACAAACTAATCTCTTGGCTGTAGTTAAGGAGCAACTGCAGACCTTGGTTTATGGTGAGCTTAACAGAAATTAGAGTCAACTGAATCATTTATACAGAGTGCTGCCGATGGCATGAACACTTTGCACCACCACACCTAAAAGCAAGAGACTTGGAGCAGTTCCCTGGTTTGTTCCAGCTGAGGTTTGATGTCCATGCATGAAGTTTAGTTTCTGTTAGCAACGCAGCTGGATCAAAAGGTATTGAGCCATTTCTATGACTTATTCTTTCCCCAGACACCAGCAGTGACAGTGCTTACTTTTGGTCAGTCTTTGTCCACCAGCAGTTAGCTCAGAGAAATCATGCTGGCAGAGCTCTGTGCTTCAGAAAAGGCTCTGACAGAAAACGCTGACGCAGACTTCACTGGAGTGAAACCATTCACTGCTCTGGCTCTTACTTTGTAGTCCACAACGCAGCACCACACAAAAGACAACCTGCTGCCTCCATCTCCAGCTCCCACTGCCATGCATGCCAAATCATAAAAATACTAAAAGCCTAATCCCTCAGGCACTCACCTCATCATAGAATATGCAGGCGTGTTTGCCAGACACATAGTTACAGTGACCATAGCTTGTAAGGCACACATCCATATCAGCTCCTGTCAGTGGGGAGGACAAAATGGGCTCAGTTCGTTTCAGAAAAAAACTGTCAGGCAGCAGAGAACAACAGACAGAATTAAACTTCAATTAGCAAAACAACAGGGGAGCAGCTGCCTTTGTCCCAGCTCCCAGGACTGCATGAATAATGCTTCGATAAGCCACTAAACAAAATTTTGGTGGGGGAAGGGAAGGCAGCAGCTCCGTGAAGGCTGAAGAGATTTCACAGTTACTGGGTCTACCCAGAGCACCCCAAGAACCTGAACAGGAAGAAATGAAACCTTCATAGAAGCAAACTGTAACTCTGCTCTCTGCCAGCCAGCCATCCCCATCTCCAGGACATGGCATCTCCATGTTGACACCAGCTGGGCTCCAAAGGTACAAGCCACAAAGACTCAAGCGGATGGGGAATTTCCCCGTTTCTTGGCAGCAAAGCATCCTGCTTTCAGTGCCCACAACGGCTCTGTTTTGACACCCCACTGGGCAAACACTTAAGGATGGCCACAGAGAACCACTCTGATTCTGAAAGGGCAGGGCAGGAAAAAGCTACTCACCTGTCCCAATATAGAGGGTTCGATAGCACATATTGACTGCACCCCCTAAGCCCATCAGAGGATAGAACACCGCCCGGGCTTGCACTTCCTTTCTTTGCGCTGCAAGATAAAAAGAAATGGCTTGAACAATGTTATCAGCTACAAAGGCTGCTTGACCCCAGTGTCCCCAGCACCAGCCTCTCCAGTAAACACAGATCCTGAGGAAGATGTAGTTAGCTTTGGCCCAAAGTCCAATTCCCAGCCCTCTAAATGTTTGTGCATCGAACATCTTTTTGCAAGCCAGGGAAAATTGCTCTCTGCAGCAACCCACAGGAGCCATGCAACTGGGGGAACATTAATACAGAGTGTGCACAATGGAGCCACGCCGAGGAAAACACAAACCCCCCGCCACTAGCTTGCTTCTTAATCTCTCCCACTTTGGGTAATCAGAGTGCTGGGTTTTGCTGTCAAAGTGCCACTTAAAAAAAATTGGTGCTGGTGAATGTCACCAACTTAACAGCTGCAATTCCACTCCTAGTGAGGCCGCAGGAAAAACACACAGGTTGAACAGGGCTTGTCCAGGGACCAACCCAGCTCCCAGGACAGGATGATTGATGATGGACTCCATTACCCTTGAGCCTGTCTCTCTAGCAGCCAAGTCCACATCACACATTAACTGGACAGACTATCAACTCCTTTGGAACATAGACCAAAATCCATACCATACAGGCCCAGCCAGGATTTCAGCAGCTGTCTCTTGGATATAAGCCCCTAGTATACAGAGAGCTTAGGTCTCTCTTGGATGCTACATCTGCATGAGTGTTTCACACTGAGAGTGTGTCATCAAGAACAGAGGATTACAAGAGATGGTTTGCAGACACCTATGTCAAGAACATTTGCCACACCAAGTACCATCACAGGATGCAGCTGAAATGTGCAAGTTCCCACTCCTGCCCAGTTGCCCTGCACAAGTCCTTTCCTATGTGTGGCTCTGCTGGCTACATGGGGGCTCACTAAGGGCTTTGGATCTAATATTTCATCACCAACGCTAAACAGTCATCTGGGTGTATCGTTCCTGCCCCGAAAGGGTGATGGGTTAAGACAGCATCAATCTGCCCTTTGAAAGGCAGACTGCTGAAGAATTTCCAGAGTCTGTTACAGCAGCACAGGAAAGCAGCTCCTATCACAGCCTGGCGCTGCATCCTGCAGCAGTGCTCAAAAGAAGATTGACAAAGCATTCAGAGAATGCTGTGATGCTACTGCAGCAAACACAGGCAAGCACAGTTTCGGAAGAGGGTTACTGACTGCTAGCAGACTTACAAAGATCTTATCTGAGATATTTATCCCCAGGCCTAGAAGAGGGGGAGCAGATAAGCTCCACAACCAGGCTGCCCAAACAGACTAGATGGACTGGGTGCCTGTAGAGGAACATGCAGCCATGTCTGCCCTCCAGCTTTAGGTGACTGTAAGCAAAGCCAGTGCTGAGTTTAGGAATCTGGAGATTTCCAACAAAAGCACAAGCTGTTTTCCATTATTTGTATCAGTTGCATTTAGCATGTCAGCTTGGCAGTGACATCATTCTGAACAGGCAATGACATCACCACACACATTTTGTGCCTCAGTTCCTCATGTTCTTGTACTTGCCTCACAAGCAACATCCCCAGAAGGGAAGAGCAGAAATTCAGGTTATTTCTTTTGTTCACCTCAAAGGTAAGGGGAAAAACAAAAGCAGCTGAGCCTCCCCCTCTCCTTCTGATTCAAAGATGAGTAAAATACAACCTCACTAAAGAGTTCCAGCAGAAAACCAGAAGGTTTTTTTCATCAACATAATTTATAAACAATTCAGTAGAGGAACCCTGAGGTGTTTCTGGCCAGTAGATATCCAGAGAGGGGGGATGAGAGGAAAGAAACGTCAAAAGGCAGCATCAGACAGATACCAGAAGAAGAGGGAGACCTCCTTCAATGAACAGGAAAGGGAGGGCCAAAAAGCTATGGCTCAACATAAACCAGCTATTCTAGGGCTGCTCTTACCTTCAATGTGGTTTCCCACAGGAGATTGCTGATGGGAACTGACACTGCTCGCTAGAGACTGAGCTTTGGAAGGAAAGAGCTGATGTATTCTCTGCAAGGCCAGAAACTTGATCAGCTGCTCATCCAGCATATTTATCTCAATCTCTGTTAATAAACAAAAAGCAATTAGTAAGTTATTCATAGCAAGGGTGCAATCTGAGCTGCAGTGGATTTAACTGTCCCACTTGCAAGCAGAAGTTTAGGGGAACAAGGATTGACAGAAATTGAAAATCTGCTGGGTTGGCTCCAAATTAACAGACCTGCAGTGGTGGACATCATGCCCCCTAGGGTGGCAGGTTGGGTCCTTTTAATGAAGCTCCATTACCTAGTTAGTCTAACCCCACATTACAGAGGGAAGCTGTAACCACCTTTGAAGCTGCTACAGGCTCATTCTGGAGTCACGCGCTTTGCTAGCGGGGTCAATTAAACCAAACAGGGCACTTCAGACAATATAGCTAATGAGCTTTAAAGCAGATCTGTTGCTGATAGCCTCTAAGTATTTATATTTGTAAAGCCCTACAGAGGTCTGATTTCTGGCAGGAAGCAGGCTGGCTAACCTCTTCTTCCAAGAGCCTTCTCCACCTCAACGACAGTTAAAAGAACAAGCAGAAGCAGCAGAACTCTAATGGCCTTTCCTGATGGCAGAGAGGTGGTCTGGACAGGCTGAGCAGTCAGGGTTCACCCAAGAAAAGAAGGTCACAGTGGCAATGTCAGAAAGGCTGTTCCTCAGGTGTACAAGTAGTCTCTATCAACAGCCTCACTATGCTACTGATGATCACTATTCAGCAAGCTCTTCCTCCTCAAGTCACTCCACTACGGTTTGGCATTTCTCACCAAGTGCAACGACAGGAAAATAGAAGTGGGCCAGTCTAGGAGACTGACAGAAGCTGAAATAAATCAGAGAATTAACTGACCCAGCAGAGCATCACCACCCAGGTGACCGCTTGCCTAACAAGATCTATTGTTGCTGGACTTTAGGCCCTTCAGGAACAGCTGTGGACTGCAGCTGGCACCGCAACACGGCAGGGCTGCAAGTTTCTGCATGTGAATTCCACCTGGAAAGCAGCCTGAGCACAAGCTTTGTGATCCTTCCCCAGAGAAGCTTCAGGCAGAAACACCTCATTGGCCTTGCTGCCCTGGCAATGCTGTGAATAGGGAAGCATGTGACATGTTTAAGGTAATGTATACCCAGCCCCACCCTCACCTGACTGCAACCCTTCTTTATCTGGGGAACTTTTCCTTCAAGCAGAGACTGAAAGCTCCAGGGAAACAAACACACGAGGCTAGCAGAGACTGAAATGAAGCAGATACTCACCACCATCCATAAATGCTTTCAGGGAACTGGTGAGGTCCAACATAGCTGCAGAGTTTGAAGTGAGTGATGAGGGTAGAGTTAAAGCGCTTCCTATGGATAAGGTGCTGGGACTGACCTTACCATCTACAGAGAAAGACGGTGCAGAAAGGATATGTCACTGTGACGTCCATGAGACATGCATCCAGCCCTCAGACTGCATTTCACTCTCAAGCTACTCAGAATGACTAATTCTGCTCGCAGTCATGCCTTGAAAAAGGTCTGAATTGGAGGCCATGAGCTTTCTTCTCCTCACAGAAGGACTGGTGCATGCCTCTGACACTGAGCCAACTGCCAGCTTCTGCAGCTCACCTCCGGCTGTTGAAGGCATTCTGAGCCTATACGTTTAAGCTCCTACTCCTCGTCTGAAGCGGCAGCAATGACAGACTCTAAGTGGTGTCTTAGAGAGACTGGAAACATGAGCACCAAGTCCCTAGGAGCTTGAGGAGCTCACCAGATGTCAAGCAACCTGTCTAGGGTTGAATATGCAGACAAAACACAATTGCCACATTTTTATACCTGCATGACTTTCAAGTCTGGAGCGTACCTCACTGCATAGTGAGGAAGTGACAGCCATAAGCAGATGTTATTATTTACAAAATAAAATCCCATTGCTTTGGCAGTGACCATGCAGCTGTAAGCAGCAATGGCAAATGCCAGGAAATAAAATCTCTCTAATATAGTGCTGATACCTGACCTTCCTCAGCTGGTTTGCTTTAGAAGCAATCTACACCTAAAATTTATGGCAAAAAGTCATCAAGTATTTGTATTTCTCTACTTAGCAACAAAACTGGCACACCCTAACTCAAGATTTGTTATACACTTACACAGCTAGGCATTATGTGAGAGAGAAAATCCAGGTATTTAGATCTTTCCCAAGAGATTATGTTTGAAAACAATGTTTGAATGTGCATTTTGTAGAACACAAGCTTTGCACCAAGAGCAATTATTTAACATCTGAAGTAACTGCACAATTAAGTAGGGTTTGCAGCACTCTTCAAACCACAAGCAAGAAGTTTTCTATAGCATGGCCTCATTTCCTCTAGCAAAACTTCTTCCAGCCTTGCATTTTTAAGCAGGGCATGGTCAAACCAGCAGCCTCAGAGTAACCAAGATTGTTCAGCAATAAACAGGGAGGCCAAGTACTCTGGGGACTGCTTCCAAACACAAGTAAAGCTCAGAAGTTACTCATTAAGGAATTTCAAATAGAATAATAAAAAGATGTTGCCTCTGCTGCTTGGAATCGCCAGATCTGAGCCACTCCACACAAGCCTGTCCCACTGAGCAGCCAGAAATTGCAAGAGAAGTGACAGACAGGTCTGTCACATGCTTCTCGGTGACTGCTTCAAACCCAACCTGCACAAAGGGTTTGTCGCTGAGCTGGTGTGGGGTAAGGGAAGAAGAGGAGCAGGCTCCAAGGGAAAGCTTACTCCAGCAAGCTTTCAGTTGTGTTTTAAGTCATGGGCAGTAACTCTGACTTTCAGCTGTCAACATCTTTGACTTGATGTTTTTAAACTGAAGAATGGGTTCTGAAGAATGCACTTTATAAGCAGGGTATGTTTGGAACAAGTCAGGACAGAGATGGTCTATTCAGTCCATGACTACCTGTGTCAACAGAGCAGAGTTTTCCAAGTCGCCATTTCTCCATCACCAAGACAGTGCAGCTGAAGGCTTCTACTTTAAAACTACTGCTGCTTTCCAGAGTTAAAACTACCCTGCTTCTCAGGACAGAGTTCCCCTCTGAGGTATACACCAGCAAAAACACATTGTGCACCTCCCATGAAGGGATCTAAGACAAAAGGGACTTGAGGAACTTCTCCCAGTTCCCCACAGCAGACACAATTCCCAGCTGAACAAGGGCATACTGCTAAACCCTCAAGGTTCAAAATGACAGTCTGAACACTTTCCCAGCCCTGGGGTCCAAGATTAGCTGTTTGCTACGTACCTGAAGGTGGTGCTGGTGAACAGAATCTGTTTGTGGACCCGACTGCAGAGATCCCATCTCCTGCAGCCTGTGGAGGGGTGAGAGCCCTGGTGGCAGTCAAAGGGGAGCCCATGGATCGCAGCTCTGCCGTCAGCGGTGGCCCTATCTGTGTCTGCACATTCTTTCTTTGCAAAGTGCTGGTGGTATCCAGGCTGGCACAGGAGCTCGATATGGACGTAGGCAGACTCGTGACCGGAGCAGAACCCCTTTGTGCACAAGAAACAGGTCCTGCTACGTTCTCCGTTTTGACGATGGTTCCGATGGTGTGATTCAGAAGTCCACAAGTCGCCGGGGGCGTGAGGGGCCGAGGCCACGTTTGCCGATGAGACAAAACAGGTATTGTGTTACCAGATCCCATTAGCCTCTGGGAATCAGTCAACTGTGCTGAAGATTCGGATGAAACACCATAGAAATGAGGACCGTTCACTTTAATGTCAGAGGCGGTCGGCCCGTTCGAAGTCCCGCAAGAAGACACCTTCTTGGATTTATCTAAACAAGAGCTGCAGTTGACGTCTTCCTGTGACAAAGTCTGCTGGGATTGCGAGGAACTCAAGGAATTCTGGGTGGTAATCCCTGAGGTGCAGGATGACATGGAATAGAGGGAAGGTGTGGGTGCCTTGTCAGCTGCCTGGTAAGGGTTGGCGAGTGAGCCGTCTGCCACAATAACAGGCTTAATATCAGCCTTCTCTGTCTGTTCAGAGTCCCAAAGCGAAGTCATCTGCTTAGCAGATAAATGTTTCAATATGCTGCACTGGAGCGCAACAACACTACAGAGCCACTGGGAGGGAGAAAGAAGTGCAGGTTAGCTCCACAGGTAGAAAGTGCTCCAAACCTCAACAGTTATTCCTTTGTTCACCCAGTTCAAAGAAGGGCAGCTGCTGACTGCTCAGATGCAGCCTGGACCTACAGCGTCCGCTCAAATGCTCATCTAGAATCAGGGGAAAGCTTTGTCCAGAGGTACAGAAACACAAACAAAATTACATACTGTTTTTATCTCCATACTAGGGACAGGTCACAGAGGAGATGGGATTAAAAGGAGGGAGAAGGCAGCAGATGCACTTCCTCACCCTCAAACTCTTCCTTCTCTTCACTTGTTAAGTGTTGGAACTCTTCAGCTAGTTACAAACACATCATTCACTAATATGGGCTTCCAGCCAAACAAAATCCTCCAGTTTCCTCTGTGGCATGCTGGAACAAACATGCTGATCTACCTGATGGTATAAGGAGTCACCTGCCAAAGCTGGGGTGGAGGGCACCTTTCCTTTCACACAAGGTAGAGCAAGACCAAAAGATTTATCTGAAGTCTTAAGCTCCACGGTGAACGTGCACCTGCCACACAGAACCCTGCCCAAGCTAACAGAAGGACTTGACTGCGCCACTGATCGCAGAGCAACACGCCTTTGCATTGTGGAATCTGGCAAGAAGTTTCACACAAGATTGAAACACTCATTTGACCTTGATTTTAAAGTCCAATTCTATCAGCAATAAAAAGCAGCCCAGAAACGTGACATTAACATACAAATAAATGTGTCAGAGAGCAGCCTTACATAATCAAAGTGGAAAGTATTTCCCCTCAGCCAGGAAATAAAAATGACATCTAGACAGAAAGCCTTCGACTCCACTCTTAAGGCCAGAAGACTATTTCACCAGTTCCCTGAAGTGTCAAATGAGGAGTTTTATATTTCACCTGGAAAGCCAAAATGAAGTTTTAACGGCCACGGGTGTCAAAGACAAGGCAAGATACCTCCTTCAGCCATGATTTTGAGACTGGTTTCCTAGACAACTGCTCTGCTCATGACTGAAATGGAAGAGGATCTTTGCAGCAAAGCAACTACAGACACAGAGTCCAAACATTTGACTTCATTTACCTCCTGTTGTTCTGTCTGGCTGGCTAAGTGCTCAGTGTTCAAAAGGTGCTTCTGCAAGGGTTCCTCAGGGATCCCGTTACAGATCAGCTCACCATCTCTAATTGCTGCAGGCGCAAGTAACGGGGGTGGAAGTCGGTACTGGGACTTTATAGCATCAGGAACCTACATTGTAGAGAAAGAAGATCACACATGAGAACCATTACTCAAGAATGAGGTGTTAAACAAAGTACCCAACCAGCACTACGCTTCGTGTTTGCTGCTTTCTGACCCAAAGGAACCTTGCAGCCAAGACATCAGAAGTTTCAAGGACTGAATGCTTTAAATTAATAAAGGCTCATATCAGTAAGTTTTATTCATTTGGTCAGCACAGCATGGTGGATATAGCATAAAAGAAGTCACACAAAAAAGGCCAAGTAAGGAGGGAAACCTGCAAGGCATTTTTCAGGCATTCTGGCAACAAACACTCCTTGGGGTTTAACACAGAACATACAGCAGCCCCAATTCTGACTGTAAGGCCACCTTCAGGAGTTTTTTTTTCCCCTTGTACTTTCTATGCTTGTGCCAGTTTTAAAGGCTTCCTTGTAAAAGCTGAGCCTTGTGGTTGGCAAGAGAAGAGCTTCTTAAATCCTGCCCATAGTGAAAATAACTGCTGACTTCCAGACCTCTCACTAACACATTCCTCCAGACCCCACCCTCTTCCTCCTGCCCCAAGAGCCTATCCCTGTGGGGCATGCTGGCTTCCCTTCCAAACTAGAATACACAGACAGGGAGTTTCTTTGACAACTACTTGTTTACACATACCTTCAAACCTTTCCTCTTTACTGACTGAAGAACTCTGCGATTCGGAGGATGTTTCTTATGGATTCGGTTTAAGAAATCAACTTTGACAACGTGCTGAGATATGGTGTCCTGGAACCGGTCAAACACTCGGCACCGATTGCTCAGGGTCAAGTTCTTCTGGTTCAGCTGAGTGATCAGATAATGCCACAGGAGTTAGGGATCTGTGGGTCACTTTAATGTACACTAAGACTTTCACAAACGCCTCACAGCACTGGCAGTACAGCATCGGCTCAGCTTTAGCCTATTTGTTTCCTGCAGCACTGTTTCTGTTAAAGGGCACGTTGCTGGAGATGAATACAAAAGCATTTAGAGGCCTACTAAGCAGCATCAGTGCTCTCAGAAGCAGTTTGTCTGGGCACAAGCACTTTGTTTCAGCCCCCTGTTTCCTGAGTATTTAGCCTCAAGTACACTGCTTCTCCACAAATGAAAACTCCCTCTTGGAAAGAAAGTTTTTCAGATAAAGCATGCAAAGAATTACTTCCCCTATTTGTAACACTGTGCTGCTTTGTATCACAGTTCTGGAAGCTCATCTAGATCTTAAGAAGTCCAGTCTGAAAACCAGACAAGCTGTCAGTGAGCCACAATCTGAGCTGTCAGCTTCAGTTACAGGAAGGAGTTCCCCCATCTTTATATTTTATTGCAGATAGCAGCACCATATTCCTTTGGAGAATGTGTTGCTTGCAGCAGGAGCTTTACAAGCGTTACAGAGGGAGCAGTAAGAGCTCAGAAGCTTTTTTACATTTGTTGTACTTTGTCCTTTAATGGACCTGCCAGGTTCCACTCCAGCATCCAGTTACCACACCGCAATCATAGTCCTGCTTACCACCACATGTTCTATGTGATTTGGGCACATCCATCTACCCAGAGGCATGGCAGTAAGTGGTGGCTCCAGACAATCCATGTGGAAGAGGAGTGGGCAATAATCACACTGAATGAGAGGTGCCACTCTGCAACTCCTGCAAAGAGAGGGCCAGACCTTATTCCCCATACAGAATACAGAGTAAGAACTGCACAGGGCACAGGTGAACTCTAACTGCTTCAGCTCATCTTTCCCCACTAATTCCCCTACACTATGACACTTGCATCTAAAATTAGGCTTCAGATTTGTAACTTGATCTCTATGGAACCTTCTGCAAGACCCACTCAAGGCAAAAGGACTTGCCCCTGCCCACCAGGATTTCATGGTGCAAAAGAGGAAGAGATGCTGTTGGTGGGAAGCTGTAAGCATCTGTCAGATTCACACAAGGAACTTTTCAAGTTGACCTTGTGCATTAGTTGAGAGGCTTCGTTTAGAGCAAAATTCAGGCATCAAAAGGAAATCTGAGATTTAAGTTATTACCATTTTCCTCAGATAAGCTGAGTGTGAATTTGTGACACTACTTCACCAAGATGTTCTCAGAACAAGTCTCAAACTCCAAAAAGCTATTAAATCCAATTCCTCAGACCTGAATCTCCAAGCCTACTTCCAGGAACTCACTCTGAGTGGATTCCTGAAATAAAGTTTTTTTGTTCTGACATTTTGAATTGGGATTCATCTGTGCATCTTTAAATGCAGTTATAAAACCCAGCAGTGTCTTGCACCCATTTTCAGATTGACTGTTTGCCTTGGGTTTGTATCTCTCTCAGTAGGTATCCATTTCCTAAAGGTCACCTCCTTGCATTCTTCCTTCATGAACCATAAACAAACCTCTCAGTTTTCTAGTCCACCATCACTTTAGAATTTCTCTTAGTAGATAAATACCCAAGGCAAGATGGCTCACCCTCTTCAGGCTACATATAAAACCCTTTACAGCCACACAGGGCTGCAGAAGCTGCACCTACACTTGCCATGGGTCAACATCTGTTATTTAGCTAAGATGATTATTCCCCATTTATTTAGAGGATTTTAAGCAAGTAATGAAGATAACCTGGAAACAGGTCATCTACTCTTTTTGTAGCAACAACTTTGCCCATGTGAAGAGTGCAGCTACACCAAGCAGCTTCCCAGGAAGAGTCAAGTACCTGTTGCATGTGAAGCAGACTTTCACTGGCAATGGAACCAAACCATTGTGGTCTAACTCGTGTTGTGCTTTCTTGACATTCTTTCCTGTGGTTTCTTCCTTTCGCCTCCTCTTACTAGTACCTGAAAGTACATTTTCAAAGGCTTTGATTTACTCACATAGCAGAGATTTGCTTGCTGGTAGACACACATAATCATCTCAGGCAGAGGCAAACAGAAAAAGAGGAGAGAGAGAGCTGCTTAAGGAACCCTTATCAGTCACTATATTAAGCATTTAGTGACAGAGACTGTCTTTAAAGACAGGCATATTTTACTTAATCATTTCAGTGACATTCTGTACATGAAGTCATTACTTTGTTACTGGCTTATTATATCATAAATCAAGTTTCTTGACAATTGGAATTTCTTTCTTCAGACTGAGGATCTAGACTAAGGTTGGGGCCCTGTCCCTGGAGGTGTTTAAGACCAGGCTGGATGAGGCTCTGGCCAGCCTGATCTAGTGTGGGGTGTCCCTGCCCATGGCAGGGGGGTTGGAACTAGATGATCCTTGTGGTCCCTTCCAACCCTGATACCCCCAACTGATACTATGACAACAGCAAGCCCTGTGCCAAGTGTTGATGGAGGTTGTAGTGTGTAGCAGCAGTGTTCCCACAGATCACATCTGAAAGAGGCCACCTGCTGCTGGACAGCTGGAGGACTACCAGAGGTACACCTATACTCTCTGCTTTCACTAATGAGCATCCCTGGAGCCACAGCTATCAAGGAGTCAAGAAAGAAAAGATGGCAACAAGATGCAACTGCAGACATTTTCACCACAGCAGACAAGACGCTGCTCACCTGGAAGTGCTGTGGTGCAGGTCAGTTCATTCGGCAGCTGGAACTGCGTTGGGTTCCTTTCCATGGCAGCAGCAATAAGAAGCTCAAAGGGTCGCTTCAGCTGGGGCTGCCCACAGTCCATTTCTGCAATGGCAGAGTCATCATCCACGTCAATTATGTCCTCATCGACATCATTCTGCTCTGAGTTGGGGGTCTCGGTGCTGGCATTGGATGTGGGAGTGCCAGGCCGGCTTGCTCTCCTTTCCAAGATCCTGGCATGCGCATTAGCCCTGATGCTGCTGCTAGACCTGTCCAACAGGTCTGCGTCACTGGTGGGGGAGGTGGTTCTTTTCCCAGATTTGTCCACCAATCCATTTACCTGCCCCAGCTCTTTCTTCTGCTCCCGCTTCTGCACGACATGAATAGGCAGGCTTATCATGGAGGCCACAAACAAAGCACAGCAACCTTGACAAATATGCAATCGAAGACAAACAGCATCTGCAAAGGCTCAAGCCACTTACTACAACTTCCCCCACGAAGTCATTAAAGCCTTGACACAATAAAGACACTTTGACTGCTGGGGACAAAACTGCTGATGCAAACCAAGCATGGGGAAGAAAATGAGCATTTCCTCTCCTTTCAACCATATTTGAGTCCAGATCAGGACAACGTTTAGCAGCATCTAGTCCTAAACACTTCACAAACCATACAACTCTGTTTATCTTTCCAGCCAAGAAACTCAACAGGAGAATGTTCATTGTTGATGCAGTCTATTAACCCATCAGAGAACGAGAGGGTCAGCTTGAGAATACAAGCACAATATACAAGCAACACTCTGCTATCTCTTGATGACAGAAACCTTGAACATTGCCATCACCACAAGATCCAGTTTGCAAAAGGAGGGGACACTGCACAGCCTAGCACAGGCAACTGTGCACTGCTCCAGTGCCTGACAGCATCACCAGTATGGCTGAACCAACCTACTTGGTCACTAAAATGGTCTGTTAGAGGAGCAAAGTGTTAACAGGCAATTTTTAATGCAGGAAAACCCAGGGATTTGTTTTCTTTTCTCTCTCTTGTTTTATTATTTCGATTTGCAATCTTCATTTTTACTCTTGGCAGATGGCTGAACAGTACTCTGGAAACAAGGCAATCGCTTCAGGAACAATAGGCTGAATGTTTTCTTCCAATCTGTTTTGGGTGTCACTTCAAGGGAACAGTTGCTAGATAACTTCAAGTAGTTTCTAAACCCTCTGCTACACAGTCTTACGTAGTCACAGCATTAAGATGTTTACATTGTGCAAGACAGCTTCCTGGAGAAAGAGCATCAAGGGAAAGAAAAAAAAAGACAAGACAAGCCACAATCTTGCCCAATCATCTCCTCCCCATCTTGTTCAACAGCCCAGGAAATCATAACTCACTGTGATTTCACCCTCTGCTGATGTGCAACTGCTGTGAAGTCACACATCTAAAACACACACGTTAGCCAGAATCACAGCCCTGCTGCCACAGCTGCATTAGCCTGACTCCTGTTTCACCTGTACACAGCTCACCTTCTCAAGCATGGGAGCCATTCCCACTCCCTCTGTGCCTCAGCTCTCTCCCTCCTTTCCAAAACTGGGGGGGAAGGAAGGCACAGCTTGACAAGAACATCAGGCACTTCAGTTTTTGTTCCTAGCGGTGAAGTTAAAAATACCAAAAAGGTCTCCTCAAGGCCCTTTATTTTTCTTTAAGCCCATTCCTAGCAAAGCCCTTCTGAACTGCAAGCACAAAGAGCAGCTCTGGTGGTTTGTAAGTGCACATGAAGGGGACAGAAGGCACAAGACACAGGATTCATGTTTCAGACAGACAGTTGGAAGGGCAGGAATCATGTCTGTTAGGAGAGGCTTTACCTTGCGGCGTACAGTGCAGCGGTGACACATCCACTCCCCCGGAGGCAGCATTTCCTCACTGAGCGGAGGGTTGCTACAAGGGAAACAAAACAAAGGCTTTACTGTGACTTCTGGAATGCCTCTTCTCACTGACACGCAGCCAAAGTTGGGGCAGCCCTGCAGGTTCCTCCTTTCCTTTGTGGTGATGCTCCTGTTTTGCTTGCCCATATATCCACTTAGCAAAACACCCCTAAGAAGTTGGCCTTCCACAACCCCATCTTCACGATGCAGCATGCTCCATGGCTTCAGAAGACAGCCTTAGAACTGAATAGCAAAGACAAATGGAAGATGCCCTTGTGTCCAACACATACACTTCCTCTCTACCACCAATAACTCTTTAAGCAACTTGATTACTCCATGAAGACTGTAGATTCCCGTGCAGCAAGCACCGACATGGATCTACGCATTTCTATCCTGTGAATCTGCAGTGCCATGAAGTTCACCCACTGCTTCTCATGGACTCCATCCCTGGGCACACACTTAATGGTGGAAATCACTTTCTATCTTAAGACAACCCAAATACTCTTAAGAGTGTCACCATAACCAGCTTGCCTTGGCTAGGAAGCGTAAGATACATCCTACTCATACGGATCTGCACTTACTATGAAAGCTGTATCACATGGAAATGACATTTTGATGCTAGAAATAAACCAAAGCAAATTAGATGGAGTAAGGAGGACTATTTTGAGAAACACTTCTCCTCAGTTAAAGGCAGAGCAGCATATGTCAGATGATACACTTTCCTCACAGATCCTACTACTAGTTCAAGTAGTTTCCATCACCTTTGCAAAGATATTTTTGTCATGAAGATATTGTTGTTTCGGCAAAATGCTGACTGCTGCAGGACAACAGCCAGTTACCATGCATGTGGCTCTAAGATGTACTTTCAAAAGTTCTGCCTGCTGATGCTAGAGCCAGCTGCATAGCAAGCCTGCTGTACTGTGCTGAACACTCAAGAGATAAGATTGTAGGACCTGGAAGCTCCATTCCCCACTGACTGGGAAATGGGTTATGAGGGATCCAGCTGGGACTGACCAGGCTACAAAGTCATTGAACAGCTATGTGGTTACACCAACACAGACCTTAAAGACCAGCCCAAGAAACCAAGTAAGCATGGCCAGCCAGATCGTGGCTCATTTCAGGAGTCTCTATACTGTTTACTGCACCTACAGACAAATATCAAACCAAGTTAAGGTTTAAGAAGTCTCCAGCACTGACAAGCCACAGAGGATAAGATGCGTATTCATTGGCCAGGAAGAGATGTGCCTTGCAGCAAAGGGAGAGGCTGTCTTCCTCGAGAATCTCGCTCCTAGCACAGGGAAATGGCACAGGATCCCAGCCCAGGCTCCCAAGCTTGAGCTATGAAAACAAACACGCTTCCTTTGTTTGAACAGAGCCCCGGCGAGCCTTGCCCCGAGCACACCAGTGTGCCAGCAGAAAGCCTCCGCAGGTACTGCAGCCATCCGGGGTCACGCTCGCTCTTGCAACACTGTGCCTGGAAGACTGGAGGAAGAACACAGCAAGAACCAAACTGGTAATAACCTCAGCATTTCTGGTGTCAGGCTCTGGGGAATTCAGTAGAGCCAACACATCTGGCAGCCATTTTGAGGAGGAGTGAAGGGTTTCAGAGGCCTCCGTGTTCCAGGCGCTCCAGAAATGCAGCGCTCTGCATATATGTGCAGACATACCTGCAGCTTATGTTTCTCATTTCCTGCAGGACTTGGATGAAGAAGAGATCAGGCTCAAGACGAAAGCACCAAAGCCTCAACTACTGGCTGCTTTACATGAAGCCTCAAATGTTTGACTTGAAGCAGTAACTCCCCCCTGCCCCACATTAATCTTTTGCTAACAGAAGCAGGGAAAGGGGCTGGAAGGAGGAGAGCAGCAAACGATCCCCTGTGTGCTTGCTGCGGCATAAATCCATTGTGAGTCCTATAGAGCAGGCCCTGCAATAGCTCAGGTTTTACTCCTGCTAGAGCCTTGGATCTGCAGCTACAGCCAGCACGGATTCATGTGTCTTATTCCCCCTCCCCACCCAGCACCCCAGGGGGAAAAAGAAAAAAAAGAAAGAAGGAAAGAGAAAAAAAGAAAAACCACCACAGACTTTGATTTGCTCATAGTGAATTTTAGCCCTCTGAAGCTCCCGACGAGCGTGCCTGAACCGCTGGAAACATGTCTGCCCCATTCCAGCACACGCGCGGCGTGCCAGGGACCCACACGCTGCCAGATGCCTCTGGTTATTTGCTTTAACTGTTACCTCAATCTCATGCATTTTACAATAAAACAATTAACACCACGGTGAATCTTGAGAGGTGCCTGGAAGAGTCAGAACAGGTTTCTCCTTAAGTGTGTTATGTTATCCTACCATTTGTTATGACTGAACTACGTGCTCTGCAGCCATCAGATCCTACGTACAGGCTCCTCCTAAACAACAACTCAGAGAAGTATTTTAATGAACGCTGCCACCCGAAAGCCTGTGGAAGGAGGGGGGAAAAGATTAGTTTTAGACCAGCAGCAAGCTTTTAGCTCTCAAACTAGCCTCCTGAGGTTTTTTTTTTGTTTGCTGTCAGGGCCTAGCTGTTATAGCAAGTGTATTAAAAGACTGATTCTGCTTCTCCTGGTTAATGAACTGTTCATCAAGGCAGCTCTCCGCACTAACAAAGACTGATGAATGCTGCTCCTGCACTGCCGGCCCCTCTGCAAGCAGAGAGCATTTCCTGGGTCTCAGCATAAAGCCAGGGAAGCGCTAAAGAATGCTCTTTTAATTAACTAGTTATAACCACATTCTTCAACCTTTTAATGCAAGCATAAGAGCAACTGATTTTTAAATCTGAGCAAGATACTCCATCTTCAGAACCAAGGTGAGAATGAGCGCTTTGGCAGGAGCAGCACCGCCGCTTTCACAGGTTCATTAGCATGCAGATCTCCAGCCTTTAGAGTCCGCTGCCAACAGGACCGGGAATTGCACAGCACCAACTTTATCTTCAGTTACAACACATCTCCTTTCAGCTACACACCAATCAGCTGTCCTGTACCATTTCACTGAATTTCTGTTTCGAAAGCTTCCACTTTTGTCATCGCAGGCAGGAGCGGTGGCCAGTGCTGCTTCACCTGCAAGGTTTGGTGTCACCCAAATCTGCTCAGCAACACAGGTTTCTGATTTTAAGACAAAGACTGCTCTGAAGAACTGAGGCTGCCTTTCAAAATTAGCCTCTGTGAATTCAAGGAGATGTTTATCAGATGTTTATTCCAAGGCACGGGTACAAGATCACCTGCTGTAATAAAGGACTCGTGGCTGCTTCTAACAAACACTTAAGTAGCATCTCCTGAAATTCAAATTGGATTTGTGCTGCCAGGACTTGCTCTCGTTACCTTTTGCACTAACTCCCATGGTCATTCAGTTATGTAAAAGCTCCCTAAGTAAAATTTAAATGATGATGATGAAATTTAAAACAAAATAAAATAATCCACAGGGGCAATCTGCATGTTAGGAGTTTTTGTCAAGCAAACAATACCACCGAAGCCACTTAGCTTTTCAATTTCACACCCTGGAGCTCTCATACCTTAGATCAGATGCCTGTTGTTAGGCTAAATCCCGTAATTACTCTTCACTTTGCTGACCTCAATAAATAAGTAAACAAATGCTCAAAGGATGGCACCTTCCTCAATACAAACTGGGCCACAGCTCTCAAAGGAACCAGTTATAAGCAAACCTGAAGTTATTTACACATGACATTCCTGGTGGCCATCTTGCGTCAAAGGCGCGTTGACGCTGCTCTGGACCCAGCAGGCTACAGCCAGCTTCTGGGCTGGGATAATGGCAGCAGGAAAACACAGTGGTGTCTAGCAAAGCTTTCTTTGATGTCAGCAGTTTTCAACAATCAGACTCAGATATTTTTTTTTTTCTGTGCAGGGGAAAACAGTATAACTCCACCGAAGAAAAAACGTAGGCAGGAACGTTTTTCCTTCTTCAAAATCTTCTCAGTAACTTACCATGAGTCAAAGACAGGCTTATAATGAAGGATGCTGGTTATGTTTGCCAGTTAGATAAAGGAAGAAGGCTTTTAGCTCTTCCTTTGGACTCCTACTTATCCCCCAAAGATGGATAGAGCTACAGCTGTTCCACTAGCTTCATAAAGAACAAGGCTCCCTGGCTTCCTGCAGCAGGGCCTCTGTGGCAGCCGTAACTAAAACAAACCAGGAAACCAACCTCACTGTCAGTGCATCACAAGCGCCCCATTGAGAAACAGAGAGAGTTGCATCACTTACAAATGCAGTTCTTGGAAACAGTTTTACTGCACCCAAGTTACACACTTCTGTCCACAGCTGCTCCAAAACCCTGCAGGAGGAAGACACCTGGAACCCAGAGCTCAGAGCCTCTACCTTACACACACACAAAAAACAGACAAAAAAACCCAACAGCTGCAGCTGGTTTCAAGTTCCTCCCAAGTGCAACTCTTTTACCTTTTTATTTCAACTCCTGGATCAGCAAAGAGTTTGCTATTTTCTGAAGACAGAAGGCAGATTTCATTACCTTAGAGATGGTTACTAGGAATACTGTCAGCTGTCTATTCCAGCAATGCCAGGATTATCCCTCAGAACAAATTACTCAGTGAAGGTCTGCAAGTTCTGCTCATTAAGATGGATGAAGTCATGACACCCAGGAGTGCAAGAAAATCTTCCTGATGAAGCTGAAGGTTTCTCAAGTACCAGTGTGGAGAGCAGCAAACTTTAGGCATCATTTTAATTCTTTACAGACCTCTGAGCACAATCTGCTTGCACTACAACTGAGTTTCAGGAACTTCCTGGTCTCAATTAGGCTCCCCTGAAAGTTCTACCCACTTGAAGCCAGAAGTGCAGTTCTCTAACTACAGAGCACCCACTGCTATACTTTCAACTGTGGCCCTGAAGGACCTAGTGAAAACAGGTTGATAGCAGCCAGCAAAAGGTTGTTTACATTGAAGTGCCAATCTTTGCCCTGCATATAAAGAGTTCTAAATTAGTAGCCTCAGTAAGACCTGGACATCACTGGACAGGTCACTACATGATGATTTTGGCTGCACTGTGCAAGGAAAGAAACTGAAATGAGCATGTCACAGGTCACCAATTAGGCCATCATCTGGAACACTGATCTGCTTAGCCTGCATCTTTCCAACAGCATGGCCAGAGCTCGAAATAAGGGTTCAGCAACAGACAGAGAGCAGGATTAAAACACTGTTACATGGCCAGACAGTGAGAAGCAAGATGCATGCAAGGAAAAAACAATAATGTTACACCAAGACAATCTGTCTAGTACTAGAGCAGAGGGAAGAGCTGAACTCATCAGAGTTTAAGAAGTATTGCCAGGTACGCTAGATCCCAAAATTCATTCACTGCACGCTTATTTCTATCTTCTAAACCAGTCAGTGCTCCACACTGCAAGAGCAGAACACATTGTGCTGACCACAGCTCAAGTCCCTGGCAGCAGCACTACTGTGCTCTGAAGAACCAGGTGTTCCCTCACGTGCCAAAGCACCGCTCTGTTGTGAGGAGGAGTGTTTAGTGGATTTTGAAGCCTGTGACAAACTGCTTCTGCTAGTGTCATCCTGGGAGGAGAGATCTAAGCATAACCTCGTGAAAGTAGGTGTTAACTACCTCACCTTGCTTCCCTCGTTGCCAGGGCTCACCAGGGGTCCAGCCTCCTCCCCAGGCACTCCCACATGGGCAATCATGAGACTCGCAGGGAATCAGAAAAGTTCCCTCCAACGTGATGCAGTAGAACATTTTTGTCTCAGACCTGACAAGAAGGGCAGTCCAATAAACTGGATAAGCACGTAAACATCTGATCACCTGATGTCATTAGTTACTTCTATTTACAGGAGGAACCTGGCCCACAGAGACCATTCCTTAGGCAACCCATTAGTTACTACCCTCCTTAACCAGTGGAAAAAAAACTGCTTTTATAAGATACTAAATTTCACTATGGACAGACCCACTTACACAGCTATATACACAAATGGGCATGTAAAAACTGTAGAGTTATCACCTGTACTGCACTGAGGGGCTTTGATTTATTTTTCATTAGTTTGGATGGTTCTGAACTCTGCTATTGGGGATACAACTGCCAGAGAACTGTCCAGCTTTGCATTTGTAAGCAGAAATCAATAGGAAAACTTGTTGACTTTGAAAAATGTGGGTCAGGCCCAGAAACTGAGGTATTCTGCACATCCAGACTCCTGTTTCTTTCCCATGCACCACCCCTGCCTGCACTGCAGACAATAGTAACAATAGCCTGAATTCAATGTCCAGATTCATTATTAAGTGTTCAGATCTTTACATAGATCGTGACACATGGGGCAGCATCAGGGGGAAGAAAGAAGGCAGAGGAACAACACAGCTCTAGTGAGAGTTGCTTCATCCAATCTGGTTCTTCAAAGAATATTAAATGAAGAGACATCTCCGGGGGGGGGGGGGGGGGGGGGGAAATAAAATAATCAAAACACAGGTCTGTGAGGTTTCTGAAGAGTGCACACATTCAGCTCTAGCCATATAGAATGTGTTCAAAGGAGACAGGGGTGAAAGGACAGAAGCAATATGGTGGAAAAAAAAGGAAAGCAGCACATCAGAAGAGGATGAAGGACAGGCTCATAAAAGCAAAAGTATGAATCTGTCTTCATGCAGGCACAGGAGAAGTATAATTCATGTACATGTGGACTAGGCTTCCCCAAGAACACTGGGGAAAAGGAGGAAAAGAGCAGCAACAGCAATATCCACCCTCAGAGCAGGCTATACATTCTTTTCTGCCTTTTCCAGATCACCTTCATACTCTGCCCCTGTTGTGATTCTAGGCAGGCCACCGGCAAGTTCACGTGATGCCTTGCCCGGAGACAGAGGCTGTACAGGCAGGTGTTTCACACCAATCACTGGTGCTTGCCAGAAATTCAGCATGGGGTTTTCAGCCTGCTAAATTACGTCCTCAGGCCACCACTTTCTGCAGGGTTCAAAGTCGGTAATCTCCAGCTCCATCTAGTTTACTTCAAGTGACTCGTGCAGAGCAGACGTCAACAGAAATAGGTTAGAGCTCGGTTCAGGCGCTCGATTTCCCCCAGCTGGCTGAGATGCTCTTTGCCTTCTGTACTCAAGATCCAATACACCAACTGAGAGAGTGATTTACAGGATTTCTTCTTTTTTGTTTTCTTTTTTTTTTTGCCTATAGGGAATATTTACTCCATGCCCTAAAAAAGTGTTACTGTGTTACAACCGATACCTGCCAACCCCATTATTAAAGGGAAGGTACCACACTGTTCTTACTTATCTTACAGTCACTGGACAGTGCAGCATTCCTTTGAGGAAGCTAGGCAGACATCTGGTGAGTGGTGGAGTTGGAGGCAGTGTAAATTGACTGCTGTAAGAAGCAAAAGCTGGCTCTGACAATCACAAATCCCACAAGTTGAGCCAGTAACCTGATGTGGCAAGCTGCTTTTTGCTTACACTCACTTCTTTCAAATCCAGCGCTTCACAGCCCTATCACAAAGCCACAATGTATCCTCAGATAACAGCAGCATTTTCAC
Source organism: Melanerpes formicivorus (assembly GCF_026170545.1). Taxonomy (NCBI): domain Eukaryota; kingdom Metazoa; phylum Chordata; class Aves; order Piciformes; family Picidae; genus Melanerpes; species Melanerpes formicivorus. The sequence goes on along the minus strand of NW_027142381.1, from coordinate 4,211,304 downwards.
AAGTCACTTCCTGACTGGTTGAAAAAAACAAAACCCAAACCCTGAAACAAACCCAGGTACATCCTTCCCACACATGATTTATATTCCCATAGGCAGCACTCCCTAAATCTTCAGACGCTGTAACACTTTCTTTCAGGAAGATACACTTCTTTCCTCTGGTGGAAGCAACTGCTTGCTTGCTTCACAGCAGACTCTTGCTGCTTGCTACCACCTCAAGGATTAGTAAGGGCTCCAGAGCACAGAAGAATCTCAAGGACCTGACACGTACTAGTGAGTCAGTCTAGCAACAAAAACAATCTAACATCCGCTTATGTGGGTCAATAAACGGAAGAATTTATGTTAGTGCCTCAGCTATGTAGAAAACCTCTTTCAGTACTGATGCTACAACTGAAATCTTGAATTGACTCAGCCTGTCCTACACAGAGAGACAGGAGCCCTGTCTGTGGTGTAGGTGTTTTTCACACCACCACAACATCTACAACCCAAATCATAAAGGTCTGTTTTAGGGGTAAAAAAAAGCCATGTTTGATCCTGACTCTTACTATAGAAACATGGATCTGTGTCTGACAAGAGCACGGCGACACTTGGCACCCCAGGTGCCCGTCCAGCCGCTCCTGGAGCGGCACAGCCAGATGTCAGACAGGCTAATCATGACTGCTTCCCCTCTTACCACCCCACTCAAAGCAACACTGAGAAATGGAGGGAAAGGGAAGAATCATGAAAGCACTATGATTCTGTGTAATAAACACAGTAACCCTCCCTAAGATCCGCAGGCGGCTGCACAATCTAAACAGCACCGAGCTTGTATGTGATAAGAAGACACAAGGCAAGCAAAATGAGAGTGAATATATTTACAAGATAGTGCCAAGATCTCCATAACAAACAGTCATTAGCAGATTAGTATTACGAATCTAATCCAATTAAGAATTTCCTTTGCAAATGCCTGGAGGAGCTGGAATTCCTCTGGGAAGACCTTTCCACGTTTTGAAAGGCTATGTGAGTCATGCCTGCAGGTCTGACATACCAGGAAAGACCAGCTCCAGAGCAGCACCAACAAAGCACTAAACCCCACCTCGAAACGAGCTGCAGCATCCTAGGGAACTTGAGGAGTCAATTAAAAAATGGACCCCACAGCAGCAAGGAAGAGACTTCTCAGCTCCACAACTCCCAGTCGACAAACTGGCACCTTCCCAAGCAAAGGGACAAAACAGTGGAGAACTTCCCTTATTAACAGCCTCATACTGTGTCCTTTTAAACAGCTCCAGGCCATTATGGATGTTTGACACAATACTCATCCATACAGCAGCCATGTCTGAAGACAAGGCACAAGATAAGCAGTTGAACATCCTCCTCTTTGGTTTTGCCAGAATCCTAATGCCTTGCTCCTACCCCTTTCCGCTGATGCTGAGAACAGCAGCAGCAATCCACAGTTTGATTTGAATGCCCAAGCTCTTGCCCACACTGCAAAATCTGCTCACGCTCAGTTTAACACCAGCAACACACACACACAGGTGGGAAGAGTGGTTTGCAAGCTCCCCAAATTAGGTTAGCTCATCAAATTCTTACTGTGAATGGTTTTTCTGGTGCCCTCAGTTGAAGTTCATAGATTTAGGCTGACCTTATCTGCCTTCGCTTCGAGTGATTTAGGACAGAATAAGGAGAGCAAAAGATCTCAGTGGTGCTGGACAGAACTGCCAAGCCTGATCATGTTACCACATCTGCAGGCACTGCGCAGTGACCCTTCACACCAAGAAACGAAGCCAGAGCAGCTGCTTCCTTCTGGGTTTGGGAGAGAGATTATGCTGGCCCCAGTGCTACCAAAATATCAGAAGAAAAGATACAGAAAAACAAATATATACTTAAAACAATATTATTTTAACTAACTATCAGTTAAGACAGATACATTTAAATTAATGTTTGGAACACAAGGGGCTCAGACTGATCTTCCAAATGCAATTGTATAAAAGCAGGGCTTTGCAAGTCATTTAATGTAAAACAACCCAAAACCCAGATAAGCCTCAAAATAAAAACGTTCTGCAGTTAAACCATAAGATTATTTTTTCTAAGCTGTCAGAAGTGCCAATGAAAGATGCAATTCAATGTACTAAACTCCTGCTCCTCGGCAGTTCCCCGTTAGGTATGCCACTTTCTGGACATCCTGCTACTCCTTTGCAGCAGCAGATGCTTCAGACCATTTGAAGTTTCTGAAGTTTCACCCGAAAGCCCTCGGGCAGCCAAAGATGCCCCTTAAGAGAAGGATTAGCTAAGACAATAGAGAGCTGATGATTCCCTCTCCTCACACAGAACAGATATCCAGGTAAAAAATCCAAAGCCAAAGACCAAATGCCAAGATAAGGTAGGACATTTTAGACCTGAATAAGGTGGGGAAAGAGTTATTGATGTCCTAGCAGTCAAACAACTTTTTTCTGTTCTTTGTGCAAAACACTTGAAGTGACTCAGAAAATATGCAAACCTCAGGTTAGTTTAGCTTGTCCTCCTCTTTGCAGAGACATCTCTGTTAGGCCAGTTCTTCGACAACAGTGCTTTGGCAAAGACTGCCAAATTGGAGGGGAAACGGAGCCAAATGCTTCAAATACAAACACCAAGAGGCAAGTGCTGCAAAAAGCCTGATGGAGCCAGCAGCCCCCAGTAAGGATGCAGCCTACCTCTCCCATCACAGTCATAGGGTGATCCATCAGCTAAGGGAAGTCTTTTAGCTGGGCACCGCTCACAAAACTGGTACTGTCTGTTTACCGTGATAGGCAGCTGGTCAGCTTTAGGCAACTCCAAGTCACTTTGTCATGCTAGCAGGGCTTCACAGCCAGCAGCATACCAGTTATAAAAGGGACTTGAAGAGCAGCATTCGGTCAGGTTAGCACATTTGAGCTCCTCCAACCACGAACTCTGGCAGTGAGACTTGGAAAAAAAAACAACAACAACAAAAAAAAACACACCCAGAAAAAACAAACACAAAACTGTTCTGTGTTAGTTCTCCCTCCTGTTGTCACTCCCCTCCCCCAGCTTGTTAACTAAACTTTTCCTCTCCCGGGGATCTTCCTAATCCTTCAGCGAAGCTGTAATGAATTTGCAACATCAGTCACTTTGTAAACCAACTTCAACGTGAATCAAGTTTACCATGAGCTCAAGAAAATAAAGGGAATTTAACAATCATATAGCCAGGAGGAGGATATAAAGGGAGAAGAATAGAAGTGGAACTGGAAAATTGGTTTTCAATCATTTAAAGGAGCGTACACCATTCCCAGGGGCCTGGGTTACTGCAGAACATCAGCATGAAAATGCACGCTGCACCATTACCCAGAGCAGCAGATTATGAGCAAACAGCGAAACCAAAAGGCAGACTTCAGAGCTAAAGATCCCACGTTCTGTTTTCAAGAATTATTAAGGAGAGGGAAAAAAAAAAAACCAACCCTCTGTACATACATTCAAACTTGAAGACATTCACTTGACTGTAATATTAATCCAAGCGTGTTGAAACTAAGTATCTGGATGGGATTTAAAACTTACCGGTGCCCCTCCCAGCGGGCAAGCTCACCGGCAGCAGGGCTGGTAGCCCTCCCGGGCCATGGATGCTTACAGTACCTGCAGGAGTTTTAAGCTGAACTAGCAGTTCTGAGATGGAGTTGTGAGAAGAGACAACACCCTGACAGATGAATTGGGAAGCCACTTCCACCCACATTGACTCAGGAGAGCAGATGTTCCCACAGTGTATCAACAAAACTTGTTATTTACCATCAGAGATGTGTAACACTATCAGACTTGGGAAGTTTGGGGAATTTTGGCCTAGTGCTGTCTGCTTTTCTGCAGAAGACAAGAGGTTTGGGTACTAAGTTGAAGTTAAGGCGAACTGCTGAAGTTTGAGAATCACACACACCTAATGAAGCCAATTTTCTCACTACAGGTTCAAACAACATGACGCAGAAGAGCCTTCTCTAGACAGGAAGATACAAGTTTATGGGCCACTGAAGCAACCCACTGCATGACTTGGGCTGATCACACCCTTGCCATTCATTTTCTACTACAGCATGGCCACTCTTACACAGTTTTATCCAACTGATTACAAACCTCAGACCAATTAAAGAGCAGCTCTTCGGTTTTTTTTCCCCTCTATCGATAATAAATGCAACTTGGTACTAAACCAGACACTCAGAGAACAGGTAAGCTGTCAGCACAATCCAGCCAGTAGGCCTCAGCAGTATATTTAAACTGCTATTCAAATGACTTCAAAAAAGCATTGCACTACAGCTGCTCTTCTTTAAAAAAGCCCAAAGAGAGACAGAAAGGAAGTTGCAAGGGCTGCCTTCAGGCTGAAGTTTACAAGCAGAACGGAAGTTTACTTCAAGCAAGGTGTAGGAGCTAAAGAGAAGAAAACACAAACACAAAACCTGAGTATCCCTTTGAAATAACTGGCTCACTGGAAGGACTTGGCTGAGCGATGGACAGAGGTCCATGAGCAGTGCAGAATAACTGGGTCCAGGCCATGTCACCTCTTGCAGCAGGGTCTGGGCTACACTCAAGAGAAGATACTCTAGGAAAGGCAACAAGTGAAGAGGTGTAACCAGAAGCACTCCTTCCATTTTTGTTCTGAAGAATGACTAATTAGCCATATTTTTTTTTCAGTTACAATGCATCTAACTCAAGCAAACCAAAGCTTTACAGATATGTGATTTACACAACTGTTTCCCACTCAGAAACTGCAAGAACCCTGCCAAATTAAACCCCAAGATTTAGCCAGACTTAGATATGCACAGCGCTGTCTCATTTACAGATAGGTTTAACTAGGATCCACAGTCAACCTGGAAACTCTACAGCATTAGTCACTGCTCTTCCACCTCAAAATGGGAAGTTTTAGCCATCACCCCAGCCTCAATGACAGAAGGCTGAGGATCTGTTTGGCAACATCTGAGAGCAAACACTGACTTTTAAGCAACTATGCCTGAGAGGGGAAAAAAAAACAACCACCCTCAAAGCACATCAAGAATGCTGGACAAAAGTAATAATTAGTGTCCACCCAGTAAATATTAAAGGATGTGCACCACCACCAGTAGCACTTCCTCAGGGTAGGAGGGATGATGTCATGGCTGCACGCTGGAGCATTGTCGGGTTCATCTGGCTACATGCTGCTAACGGGACACTCCCTACAAAACGGTGACCGCACAGTCAATTTTCCTGGTATCAGCAATCAGTTTAATAAGCGTTCAGAGACCTGCAATTAGCATATAAACACACCAGCAAACCACCAAGCTGCAGAAGAAGAAGGATCCAAAAAGAACACCCCCCCCCCCCAAAAACAGCAACAACAACAACAAAAGAAATAAAAAGGCAAAGAGAAGACATCTCTAACAGGGTGGCAAACAAAGCTCCAGAGCATGAAAGAGAAAAAGGAATGTGGTTAAAAAAAAATCTCCCCTAAGGAGGAATACTCTGTACGCCCGAGCTCCAGCTGTTTGACTCGCCCCGCTCCCTCCTCCACTCCATTATCCACTCTGGCTGCGCTAATTTAACACAAACCGCCGGCGTCAACTGTTGAAGGGGAGATCGGGGTGAGGCGGCCCCGGGTGAGGCTGGGCTCCCGGTGCAGAACGGGGAAAAAAAACTTTGGGGAGGAAAGTTGAGGTGCCTCTGGCAGGTCGCTTTGTGCTGAGAGCTAAGGAAGCTGCGAGGGAAGGCAGCCAGAGTCCTTCCCTCCTGCAGCCTCTGCCGACCAGGGCTTTGCCACCGCCTCCACAACGGCACCTCACGGCTCCCACAGGGCACCCAGATTTGCATGCAGAACGATTTGCCTTCATCAACAAAGCCACGCAACTCCCAGCAAGAGGGGATCCGACTGCCCCCAGTTCACAGCAAGTCAGCGACACGGAGGAAACCAGCAGGTCCACAGAGTCCGGAGGAAAAAAGGAGGGAAAGAATAAAAGCCACCAATTTTAAAGTCTGGAGGCCCGCATTTCCACAGGGAAGGTATTTTCACGTTTGAGATACTGGGGGAGCGCTGCAAGGGTTTGGAAGTTATATATGCAGCCAAAATGGCGCTGAGAATAAAAATATAATTTAAAGGAAGGTCGCCATATTGTAAACAGTGAGGCAGGGAGACACAGAGACAGCAACCTCCATTATTCCCAGCAGCTGCAGCAGCACGGAAGCGCTGGGAACGTCAAGGCCTGGTGCAGAGACGCCACCGCCGCTCCCCCCTCTCCGGACAGGACCCTCGGGAGACCCCCCCGCAAAAGCAACCCACCCTTGGAAAGGGCTGAGGAAGGGAGATCGGAAGCTCCGGAGAGGGAAGGTGGAAGGCCAGGCAGGGGCAGCACCAAGGCAGCCAGGCCGCACAGGCAGCCGCCTCGCTCCTCCTCTCGGCTTCTGCTCAGCTCCAAAAGAAAGGAGGGTGGGTGAACCCCCCCCCTACACCCCCTGCAGAAAGCAGCAAAGGGCCTTTTCACCGCGGATTAGTTTCGGGGGGAAGAACCCGTGCGGGGTTTGCACCTCCTTTTTGTTCCCGCCTGCAATACCCGGCCCCATGTCCTTTCTCCCCTCCTCCCCGGGCAAGGCAGGAAGCTAACGGGAAGCGGGAGCAGTTGGAGGAAAGGTGCTGCCAGGGCCAGGACAGCAAAATCCGCAGAGAGACAGCGCCGAGCCTTACCAGCACTGAAGGTGGAAAGCGGCGGGGCAGTGATCGCAGCACAGCAGATCCCCTCCTTCCTTGCAGCTATCGCAGCTATCGTGGTTAGTGGCCCTGCCACTTCGCCTGGGCTCCTTCTCGGGCCTCCTGCTCTTTTTTTCCCCATCTTCGCTCTTGGGGGGAGCCAAGAGGGCTTGGATTTGCTGCACATGCAGAGACAGACAGACAGAGAGGGGCTCTGAGGGGCTGGGATGGACCCTGACCCCACGTGCCCTTCTCCCAGCTGCCTGCCGCGGGGAACGCGCCCCGGGCCCGCCGCGGGGGGACGGGGGGACACGGCCATGGCACGGCCTGCCCCGCCCGCCAGCCCCGTGTCCGGGAGGGCCTCTCCCGGGGATTGGGTGAGCTGCTTCTGTCCCTCCGCACTTCCTTCTATGGCCACGGGGCTCCGGGGGGGTGGGGGGGGGGTCCCTCGCCATTTTGCAGCCCCACGGCCTCCCCGGTCAAGGCCTCCTCCCCCTCCTCTTCCGCGGCTCGGGCCTCACCTCCATGAGCCCCCCGGAGGTGTCCAGGTCGTAGACGATCGTCTTGGTCTCCATCTTCTCCCACATTCATCCAGCCCGGGAGCGGCCCCGAGAGCCCCCCCCAGCGAGAGGGAGCAAAGGAGGGGGAGGGAGAGGCGACCCCTCAGCGGCAGCGGCTCCGCGTCGAGGAGGGGGGCGGCGGAGGGGCGGGCAGGCGGGCGGCGGGGCCTAGCCCACGGGCCGCTGCGGCTTGCCCGTCGTCCTCCTCCACCTCCAGCCGGGCCCAGGGGCGGCTGCGGGGGACCCCGCGCCCACTGCCATGCCGCGTAAAGGAAGGGAAGGAGGAGGGGGTGCGGCGCGGCCCCGCGCCCGCCGCCGCCGCTCACGCACCGCGCACGCACCACACAGACACAGGCGGCGCCGACGCTAAGGGCCCCGCCGCCGCCGCCACCGCGCCGCCCGCGCATGCGCAGACCGCGCCCCGCCGTCGGGAGGGCCCCCCCAGTCCAGCGCCTCCGCCCCGCGCGCAGGCGCGGCCCCACGACACCTCCCGCCCTCAGCCCTGGCGCCGCGGGGAGGGGATGAAGGGAGAGGGTGTCCCGTTCCGGACACTGAGCAGGCGCAGCTACGACACCGCCCCCCCGGGCTCCCGTCGCGCTCCGCCCTTTTCCCGCGCAAGCGCGGCGCAGGTGGGACAGGGAGGAGGGTGGCGCGCAGGCGCGTGGCTGCCGTCACGTTCCTGCGCGGGAAAGGGGGGGAGTGGGGAAGTGCTGCCGTCGGTAACGTCAGAACGCAGGGCGTGAGGGGCGGGGCAGGGGCACTGCTCCCGCCTGCAGGGGGCGCGCGGTGAGCGGCGCGGCGAAGGGGATGGGACCCTAGTAGTGACATCATCGTTACCGAGGCCACGCCCTTTAAAGCGGCAGGGGCGGGGAGAAACGTCGTGGGGATGCGGTTTGAGTGCGGGGGCTTCAGGGTGGGGGGCAGCGGTTAGGATGGGGATCCGGGAGGTGGTAGGATTGCGCGGGGGGATAGGGTGCAGGAGGGTAGGGTGCGGGAGTGCTTCAGGGCCCACCCCGCGGGGGCGTTTCCCGGGGTCACTCCCGTCTCCGGCTGCCCATCCCCGCTGAGAAAGACGCCAGCCCTTCTTCGAAAACACCATTTTTTATTAATGAAACAACCAAAAGATGGGGTGTGGGGTGTCCTCTCCAGAACGGGGGTGCGGCTGGGGAGTGGGGCACAGCTATGGCCGATGTCTCCGTGCACGTCGCGGCACCCCAGGCTGGTGCCCTGGATCGGTACCTCCTGGGGCGTCGGGACGTGTAGCTGGCGGGTGGGTACACCGGTGGCAAAGGGGACGCTCCGGGGAGGGCGAAGCAAGCGAGGGAGTGGGGGGACGCTGCATGCTCGGGGTACGGAGGGGACACACACACGTCCCTGCGTGGCTGTGGTGGGCGATACGGGGATCTGGGCAGGTGCCATGCCCTGTGCTGGATGTGGGCAAGGGGTGGGGACCACCCCCATGGCTACCCAAGCCCTCACCCCCGCGCGGGGCTTTGCAGGGTGTCCTGCTCCCTGTCTCCCACTCCAGCCCCGGGGAGCCCTGTCCTTATCTTGGGGATTCCCCCAGTTCTACCCTTACCTGGGGGGGTCCCCACAGCTCTGCCCTTACCTGGAGGACTCCCACTCCTGGGACCCTGTTCCCCCTGCCCAGGTCACTCCTCCATCACAGGGGACAGGCGCAGGTTGCTGTGTCCCTTGTGGGACAGAATGTGGCCTAGGGACCCCCCTGTCCACTGGCTCAGCACCCCCTGAGCCCAGAGTGGGGGGTCAGGTGACAGTGGGGCTTGGGTAGACCCCATGGGGGTCCGGGTGGGTTGGAGGTGGCAGTGGGGTGGCAGGCGCCCGGGTTGCTCCCACTGAGCGCTCGTCTTGAGTCTCCTTGGGAGAGGTGTGTTAGGCCCGTGTTGGGGGGCAGCGGGCACAGGGGGCCTCCAGAGGGGTGGCTGCAGCACCCAGCTCCATACTGCCCATGCCTAGATGGACACCTCATATTCCCTTGTCTCCTGCAAAGAAAACAGACTGCAAGGGGTTGGACACTCGGCGATGTGACGGGGTGCCTGGGACAGGGACAGGGCATCTTCCATCCCATAGGGTCCTGGGGAGGATATCCCAGACCACAGATGGCCTTGGAAGTACATGTCTCATCCCCCTGTGTGGTCACTGGATGGATGTCCCAGATGGTGCACGGTCCCTGAACTGCTGTCCCATGTTACACATGGTCCTTGGATGGATGTCCCATCCCATACATAGGCTCTAGATGGATGTCCTGTTTAATGTGTGGTCCCTGGGATGGATGCCCCTGCTAATATGTGTTCTCTGGATCCATGTCCCATTCTGTGCATAGTCCCTAGATGGCCAGCCATCCTTTGAATGGTCCCTGGATGGATGTCATATCTTAATGTGTGGTCCCTTGAATGCGTGACCCCATCCCACACCTGTCTCACTTCACACATAGCCCATGACACACAAGGCCTGTGCAATGCAGCATCCCCAGAGCACCCATCCCTGGCCAGGGGAGCACAGGGGGCAGTACTTACTCCTGTCTCATAGGTGGGGTTGTCAAAAGCTGACTCCACGGTGATGTGGTCATAGGGGTGGGAGCCAGTGAGGGGCAGCTGCAGAGATGGCTTCCCCTGGAACCTGTGGAGAGAGGGCAGCTGGGGCAGGCAGCAAGGGGACTATAGGGACCCCATGGGGTTACAGGATCCACTCAGCCACTCACTTGGAGAAGTAGAGGTAAATGCCCCCTATGAGCAGGGCCACCACCAGCACAGGCAGGAAAACAGCGATGGCAACGTTGGTTCCTTCCAGTGCTGTCCCTGAGGGCACGGCCTTGGCCACGGCTGCCCAAAGCATTTGGGAGTCACCAAGGGAGCACCCCATATAGGCTGCACCCCTGGCTGCCCATCCGCCCCCCTGCCCAACTCTCACCCTTACCGTCCAGATTGCGGTTGCTGTAAAACTCATCGTAGGAGGCTGGAGGGGGGTAGAAGAAAGAAGCTGGTATCAGTGGTAAGAAGCATGGGGGGTGCCAAGCAGTGCTGGCAGGGTGATGGGGTGGGGAAGGGTCCTCTCACCCGCCTTGCAGATGGGAGGTGAGCCACTCCAGCGTGAGGGGTGCCCAGGCAGGCAGCGCAGGTTGCCCTCACCCAGCAGCACCCGGCCAGCGGTGCAGGAGAAGCGTAAGGTGGTTCCTGCAGGGTACAGCCTCCGCTCGGGGCTCTGCCGCCCTCCCGCTGGCACACCAGGGTTGTGGCAAGGCTCGTATGTCTCTGCTGCAGGACAAAGGGATAGTGCCATGAGCACTTGCCACCAGTTAGGGGCATGTCCCCAGGGAGGGAGCACCCAACTCACGGATGCACTTGGGGAGACGATCGCTCCACTTGGGTCCCCCTGCAGCACGGTCATGGCAGGTGAGGGTTCCAGCACCTGCCAGGACGTAGCCCTTGTCGCAGACATACTGCACGGTGGCTCCCACTGGGAATTTTGGGCTGGAGACCACTCTGCGGCTGTGCTCAGCATCCCCAGGGTCCCGGCAGGAGGTCACTGTGGGTGGGAGGGACCGGTGGTGACAGTGGCCACCGCGGACATTCCGTGGTGCAGAGGTATGCAGCGGGGTAATGCTCACCCCGCTCACAGGAAGGCAGGTCACCACTCCACGTCAGGTCCCAGTGGCACATCAGGAGGTCAGTGCCAGTCAGCTGGAAGCCAGGGTAGCAATGGAAGGTGACCACGGTGCCATGGAGCAGCTCTGGCTGAGAGGATGTCTTCCAGCCATTGGCGATGTCTGGCAGCTCAGGGCAGGTGTCATTACGGGGGACCTCTGTGGGAAGGGTGGGTTGAGTGGGACAGCAGGGACACATGGGGTGCTGGGGACACTGGGAACACCATCCCACTGTGGGGTTTACCAGAGAAGTGGATGACAAAGCCCTGCCGATAGGCAAAGGGACCAGCACCAGGGTCGGACTGGAACTGGACGGTGACATCAGCAGTGGAGGCATAGAGCTTGAAGCGTCCACGCGCACCAGTGTACTGGCCCAGGATGCGTGCCGTCAGGTCATCCCCATCATAGAAGGTCAGCACGTCCCCTGTGCCCAGCCGCAGCCTGTGGCAACAAGGTGGTGAGGGTGAGGGAGTGTGGGTTCCCCCATTACCCTATCCCACTTCCACAGATGTCCCCACACTCACACACGGACATCCAGCATGACGCGCTTGTCCTCCTCCACGTGCAGTCCCCAGATGCAGTCCTGGCCCTTGCCATAAGCCTCTGGCCAGTTGGGTGACAGCACCACTCCAGCTGTGTCTGTCAGCTCCCCACTGCACACCGCTGTGGGCATATGCTGGGCTTGGCACCACCGTGGGGGTACCCACTGCTGAGCGTCCAGCACAATCCCCTTGCACCAGCACCCGCTTCAGCATCCCAGTCCAGCACCCCCCATCCCTGTTGGCTCCAGCTCCCACCACGTCCCTCAGCTCCAGCATGTACTATGGTACGTTGGCCCCAGTATCCATCATGACCCATCCCGAGCTTCATCAGCCAGAGCAATCCCCAGCTCCAGCATCCACTGCACACCTCAACCCCAGCACCCACTGAAGCCCCAGCTCCAGCCCCTGCAGTCCCCCAGCCCCAGAGCCCACCGCGGCATGCCGGTTCCGTCTCGTTCCACTGCGGGTCATTGGGGTCGACGCACTCGATGATGGTGGAGCCCTGTTCCAGTGTGTAGCCAGGGTCACAGCTGAACTCCACCGTGGTGCCCACAGGGTACTGGGGGTCACTGGTGGTGAAGTTCCCGTACTTGACGAAGGGCTCATAGCAATGCCCCTGCTCGAAGGCTGCAGGCACAGGGGCAAAGGTCTGCTGGGGCCAAGGAGGTATGGGGATGCCCAGGTGCCCCTCTACGCTCCGGTCCCATACCCTCATAGCGCAGTGCCATGCCAGCAGCCGCCCCGCTGCTGTCGGTGGTGAGCTCCACGAAGAAGTGTCGCCCAGTGCTGAGCAGCCCCTCGATGGGCAGGTACTCCACCTCGTAGGAGTCATACACCGGTGGTGCCTCCACATTGTTGCCATTACGGATGATGAGCCTGCCAAGGCATGGCATGGGCAGGGTGCTGCATTAGCTGTGGCCAATAGTACCCACTCTTGGGCATGGCCAATGGCTAAACAGTGCCCATGCTTGGACATTGCCAACAACACTAATCCTTGAATATAGCCAACAGTCCCCACCCCCATCCCTGAACATGGCTCTGGGTTTGGTGCAGGGCTGCTCCCCGGTGCCCTCCCTCATCCATTCTCCCTCCGCACGGGGACCAAACCTGTCGTCATCCTCTGCCAGAGAAACCTTCTCAAAGTGGAGGTGCAGGCGGTGGCCAGCGGGTGCCTCCAGCAGCCAGTGGCACGTCAGGTTGTTGCTGTAGTTCCCGGGGAAGCCAGGTGAGATGATGCGTCCCACGGTGACGTTCCGGATCACCCCACCACAGGCCGCTGCGGGAGAGTTACCACCATGTGCTGGCTGTGCCACACTGGCTGTGCCACGTCCTCCTCGTGTCGGTGCTTACCGAGGCAGAGGGGCTCACGGGCGCTCCAGAAAGGACGGGTGGCATTGCGGCAGGCGAGCCGGTGAACACCTTGTAGCTGGTAGCCGGGGGAACAGCGAAAGCGAGCATCCCCGCCAGGGTGCAGGCTGCTGACCGAGACCTCCCCGAAAGCCGGCCGCGCCGGAAAGGGGCAGCTCAGCAGGTAGGCTGCAGGCAGGCAGTGGCATTACAGGGTGGGACAAAAAAGCTCCCCCGAGACTCCATTCCACCCCACGCCCAGCATCCACCTCCCCAGTCCCCCGGCACAGTCTGGGTGACACGGTACCTGACTGTGGCTGCTGGTAATGATGCTAAATGAGCCTGTAATTGCTCATGCCAATTAGATCTCCATTAATGTTCTTCACCCCGTTGGTGCCCGCTTAACCCACCAGCAGCACAGATTAACTCTGGCACACGTTGCCACACTCTGAATTTACATCATGCCAATGAGAGAGTGCCCAGGATCTGTGCCAGTGGTAGGTGCTGCCCTGTACCTTGGTAGTGGAAGCGATAGAAGCCGGGGCTGGTGGGCTGGGGGCTCTGGAAGTGGAGGGTAAGGAGGTTGGCAGGGCTGCGAATGACCTGACCCCGCATCAAGAAGGACTCGTTGGCCAGGAGGGTGGGCTCCAGGCCCCCCGTGCTCTCCACCGTCAGCGCTTCCCCCTCAGCTAGGCTGATATTATGCACCTGCAGGGGACGGCCAAGTGTCACCACCCTAGAATCACTTCTGGTCCTCAGGAGCTTTGCCTGTATTCAATAGTGTGCTGGAGCTTGTCTGAGCATGGGGCAGCACCTTTCAAACACGATTACTGGCGCCATAAATCATCTGCCACGCAAGGAGCAGCAGGGCCCAGCCAGCAGCTCTGCCAGCGAACTGTGGCACAGCTGGGCTCATGCCAACAGCCCCACCAACAGCCAGGTGTGTGCTCCAGCCCTCTGGAGCAATTTGCTATTAATGATGTTAATTAAGCAATGCTGCGTGGTGATGAGCAGCGGCACTGGTGAGCGCTGCTGTGAGAGCTGGAGATGCTGCCTCTGGCTCACTGCTGCCTTTCTGCATGCCATGGCTCTGCGGTGGGCCCGGCAGAGGTGGGAACACACAACCACGTGCCACCAGTGGGAGCTGCATGTAGCCTTGGGCACTGCAGAAGCAGCAGCCAGCCTCTGCTCCTGGCAGTTTTGTGCCCAGTTGTCTTGACCCTGCATCGTGGTCTTGCACCCACTGGTGCTGTTTACAACTTCTCCATCAGTTCTTCAGTAATTACATCCCCCATTGCTGCTTCTGTGATGGGTGCCAGCCATGCCAGTGGGTGGGCATGGGGCATCCCGGGGCATACCTCCAGCTCATGCACCCACATCCTTCCCCCAGGGACCAAGGGTGAGCAATACCCTGAGCAATTTCTCCTGGTTCAGGAACACAGGGCAGGGATGGGGACGGGACTGCCCACATGTCGAACTGTGCATGGCCACAGAGCCACAGTACAGAGTAGGGGCTGGGTTCTGCTTGCCTGTGGGCACTTGGCAGCCCACCCTGCCCGCAGTCTCCCAGCTCACCTTAAGCTCCACACCATAGCCTGGGTAAACAGAGATGGTGTAGGTGCAGTCCAGGCTGCCATCGTAGGGAACACCAGCTGGCTCCGGGGACACCAGCCAACCCTCAGGGCCCGCCAACGTCCGGTTACAGAGAGCTGGTGACAGAGGAGACCCCAGCTCAGCCTTGCTTCACCCCAACTACCCCCTGCTACCTCCCCGGTGCTCACCTGGTCCCTGCAGTGTGGTGACAGTGGTAGTAGTGATGGTGGAGGTGGTGGTGGTTCCCTCCTCATCCCCAGGTACCACAGCAGCTTCACTGTGGGGTCCTAGAGATGTGCTGGGGGTGGCAGGTGCCTGGCTGGGGGATGTGGGACTCAACTCTGGCATGCTTGTGGGAGACCATGACGGGTCAGCACCTGGCACGGTCCCCCATGCCTCCCCCCATGGCCCTGGGCGCCCAGCTGGTGTGGTCAGTGGGTCAGTGGGGAAGGCAGCCCTGGGTAGGGCAGGAGTACGTGGTGGAGGCTCAGGGGCTGGGGGTCCAGGGTCTGGCTGGAGGGCACCAGCTGGCAGAAGGGCGCCAGGGCCACCAGGCAGGAAGGGTGCCTGGCCCAAGTAGTCCTTCTTCAGGAAAGCTTCATGCAGCAGGTCCTCCAGCAGCGGGTGGTGGTTGAGAAGCTTCAGTGTTGGTGCTGTGCTCACAAAGCGAGCCTCTGCCTCCCGCTCCTCCGGTGTGGGCAGCACTGTCGGCTCCGCCTCAGCCTCAGCGCTCTCCCCAGCTTTTCTTGACAGCCCATTGAAGCCTGGGGGAAGGAGACAGTGTAGGGTGCTGTAAGCCCATGGATGACCTCATCACCAGAGATTATGCAGCACTGGGGACTGATGGTTCATCAGAGACCAGTGATGTGCCCAATGTGATACCTGGGAGCAGCCCTTGGATGTAGACTGGTGCTGCACAAGGGGTGAACACTGCACCAGGGAGTGTTATTGGTGCCATATCAGAGACACAATGCTGTGCCAGGGACAAGGCTGCTCTGGGGACCAACACTTCACCATGGACCAATGCTTCATCATGGGCCAGTGCTGCCCTGAGGACCAGTGCTTCCCTGCACACCTGTTCTGCACAAAAACTAGGACAGCAACCAAGGACATCAACCACGTGCAGCAGGACCCTTGCCACACCTCGCCCCAGCAAACCTTTGCTAGCACAGCCCTGGTTAATTAGTGCATAACTGTAGCTTATACCACATTGAGAGATGCCCACCCCGCCCATGATCCAGCCCTCATGGGGACAGCCCTGGGCTTGGGTGGTCATGGTCACAGCTTGTCCCTCTCCAGGAAGGTGGCAGAGGGTCCCACTAGGACCTTGCATCCCCTTGGTGCAGCCATGCAGGCGACTGACTTGTCTGCCACGTGCAGCTGCACCAGGGATGCCGCTGGAGCCTGAACAGTGGGACTCTGCTCCAGCCCACCAGTGCAACAAGTCCATGAAAGCTCAGTTTCTCTTCATCCATCTGCCAGCCAGGCCATCCCTGGTCCATGTGAACCTACTAGGGACATACAGCATGCCTACACTTCCTAGCCACAGCCACAAGGAACTCCTTGCCACGTTTCCTCGTGCATTACTCCCCGAGTAAATCCCCAGCGTGCCCATCCCAGCTCTCTCCAGCCTTTAGACTCAAATAAAATAAGAATGTAATTAGCCTTAATGAGACACCCACCATCTCTCCTGGCCAGATCCAGCACAACATGGTCCCCTTTTTTGGGGGGCCTAGCCCCCCATCCCCACCATGCCACAGCAGAGGGGATGCCATGGCAGCAATGATGCCACAGCAGCAGCCAGTGTCCCTCTGTGGTATTTGTGCCACAGTAGAGTGTGGGCACGTCTTGCCAGCGTGCACAGACGCTGATGACACGATACTGCCAATTACTGGGTAATTACACCGATCGTAGCAGGGCAGGGCCCAGCGAAGATTAATTACTCTGCGACTGCCACTTTTAAGGGACTATTAAGAGACATTAGCTTGGGTGAGCAGCGTCGAGGCAGGGTAGCTGCTGGGTGCTGGCAAGCATCCCCACCACTCTGGCACGCACCCTGTGTCCCCACCGCTCCCTTGCCATCACTCTGAGACTGTGACAATGCCCTGAACAGAACGGCACAGTGAGGAGGCAAGCACCCAGCTGTGCTGGCTCTGAAAGGTTCACTTGCCCCCCAGCAAGGCCAGAATTATTTTTTAATAGGATCCATTTATTAGAACATAAAAGTTAATGAGTTTATACTAAAGGGCGCCAAAATCTCTTTTAGGCTTTAATAGCAGCTTAGTGCAGAATCCTGTGCTACTGTGGCTGTCCCACACAGCAAAGGCTGGGGCAAAGAGGACCACTCTGGCCCCCTACACCTTCCTGCCCACAGTGGTCTCCATTGGGACTGCCAGGTAAGGCAAGGCCCTGCAGCAAGACTTCTACTGCAAGTCCCATCCTGATGCTCTGGCACTCTAAACTGGGCAGTGCCTGGGTACCGTGTGCTGCCCCAGGCTCTGCGTGGTGCCCTGTGTGCCACAGGATGCTCCTGGCAACAGGGAATACCCAGGGCTGGGGAGGCAAGATGCTCAAGGCACCATGGGAAGGCAGCAGTTGCCCAGATGTTGTCACCTATGCCCCTCAAGCGTCATAGGATTAGAGCCTCCACCTCGACAGATGTCTCCGAGCAGCTTATCTCCAGTGGCCATGCCACAGCTGTGTCCCTCCCACATCTCTGAGGTGAGCAGGGGTTGGTGACACAGGACCCTGCTACCCAATTCCCACTCTCCAGGCTCTGTCACTCAGCAGGGACATGGCAAAGCTCGGGGTGGGTGCAGACCCTAGCAAAAAGGCCATCAAGTCCCCACCGTCTTGGGTGCCTGCCAAGGGCTTTTGGCATGCGTTGCACGTGCCAGGCTGGGGTCCTAATCCCTCACATCGGCTTTGCCGGGCGGGAGTCTATTAACGGCAGCCGGGAGCTGGGGAGATGTCGGAGACTAATCCGGCTGCAGCGGGGGCCGCCCCCCCCCTCCCCCACGTGGGGAATCAATGCTGCCTGCTGTCACAAATAAATAAATAAGATGGCACGTGGCCACCCGGGGAGTGCCGATCGATGCCACCCGCCAAGAAAGCAAAAACACAGCACCCGGCTCAGCAGAGGGGACAGAGCCCCGGCTGCCCCTGGAGCATCACGGCCCCATATCGCAGTGCTGCTCAGTGCCTCAGTTTCCCCAGCAGCGGGAGGGGGTGGGCAGCGCAGGCAGGAGGCGCAGGCAGCCAGGTCGCTGTTGCAGGAGGAGGGCAGGGGTTAGGGCTCACAGAAGTCCAGGTTTATTTTCAATTTAAAATCCAATCTGGCTTTGCCCCTGCAGCCAGCAGCTGTGATGAATGAGCTGTCAGGCAGCTGGTGCCACGCTCCCACCTCATGGACCCCAACCACCCTCAGCCCCTAGAATGGGCACAGGAGGGGGCCCCCTGATCAGTTGGTGCCAGATTCCCCATCTCTATCTCCTGCTCCTGTGGTCCTGGAGGATTGAGACACTCGGTAAGGAAAGTAGCACTCTCCTGCCTGCCTCTTACTAGGAGCTAGGGGGGACTCAGGCAGTGGGTAGGCAGGGGTTGAGGGTGCAGACAGCATCAGCGTACCGGTAGGGATGGGTGGGTGCAGGCAGTGAGTGGGCAGGTAGGAGCAGGCAGGCAGGTGGGTAGGTACAGGCAGGAGTGAGTGGGTGAGAGCAGGCAGGTGCACATAAACTGTGTGGGGGTGCAGGCAGGGCTGTGCAGCCACCTCCTCAGCACGCAGCCCTGCTCCCCCTACTGTCCAGCTGACACCACTGTCACACAGCCAACCCATCTGCACCCGGTGTGGCCAGCTGGGTACCCCAATGGCACCAGCTGGTACTTATTCTGGCATCCGCATCCTGATGCCCCATGGCCTCCTCCACCCAGCACCACCTGCAAGCCCAGATGCCCACAACCAAGCCAAGACTGGGTAGAGCAGCCGGGAGAGGGGACCTAAGGGGCCACCCCGGTGCCACTGCAGGCGAGCACGGCCAGCAGTGCCGGCGGCTGCCGGAGGAGTCCAGCTTTAATATTCATGGCGGCGCTGGCGGGGAAGCGTTTGACCTTGTGTGTTTTGCGATTCTCCTTGAATTGAACAGTCATTTACCCACTGACACATGTCACATGTCGCCGCAGCCGGTTCCCTGGAGCACCGCAGCGGCGGCCCAAAACCAGCTGATGTCCCCAGTGCCGAGCCCCGAGCATCACCGACACCGGCCAGGCACGAGGGCACAGCCCAGCGGGCGCCAGGCTGCCCATCCACTGAGGCTTTCCTCCCTCCCTACCCCGTGGGTGCTGCGAGGTTCCAGTGGTGCTCCTGTCCTTTCCTTGCTGCCCCTGGCCCGTGTAATCCCTCTTCCCCTGCTCTCCCTGCGGAGCTAATGCGTTTGTACAGCAATTTCCCTGAGCGGTGGCGGTGATAAATTGCATGTCTGCTGCTATTTCAGACCTGAGCACTGGAGCCATGTGGTGCCATGTGCCCCCTCCCCATGCTTGCAGTCCCCAGAACAATCCCCCCACCCTGCCTTGCATCAGAGTTCCCACCACTAAAGAGAACTACTCTGTGCTACCCCAGGTGCCCATGCCATGGGTGCCAGTCCCCACTATGGAGCTCTGCTAGCTCTGGGCTTCCCCAGGACGTAGCACAGCTTGTCCACTTGGCACACTCAGGGTGGCAGAGGGGATGCCCTGCCTACAAGGCATTCCTGAGTGCCCGGGGTCCCTGCCCAGTGTGGGGCAGGAGGCAGGCAGGGAGAGCAGAGCCATGCTGCCCTCCTGGCTCCCTTTCCCTCCACCCACTGCCAGTGACAGGAATTGAAATCTGGTTGTGGGAGGCGAGCAAGAGCTGCTTGTCAGGCTCCGTGTTGGGCTGCTCAGCCATGTCATCTTCCCCGCAGACACCATTCCCTCCCAGCAGGCGGGAAGCATGGAGCATCACCACCTGCTCCTGCCAGAGCCAGCATCCCAGGCATTCATTGTAAGCATCCCCTTGACAGCAACCCTTGTCACCGCTCTTCGTGTAAGATAACCCATCCGGTTCTGGAAGCCACCAAGTGCTGACACTACAGCCACATCTTCCCCTCTGCTGCACCCCCACAGGGCAGCTAGGAACCACTGGATCCCTCCTTGCCCAGACATTGCCCCCACACACTGCACAGCACCAGCTGATCTGGCATTTCAAGAACCTCTCTCCGTTTTCGCAGGGTCACAGCAGCACTCTTGCAGCTGATTAATATTTGATCCCTTCAGCACAGCTCGTTACTGCATCTGAATTATATATGTAATAACCCCTGCTGGCACAGCAAGTGTGCAGGCTGGCTCCTGCCACTTCTCTTGCAAGCAGGGGACTGAGCACATCCCCAGCCTTGGTCAACGGGACCCTTCAGTGCTGAAGGGGATGTCACAACTGGTGCTGGGTCTCAGCAGGGAGCCAGAAAGACAGAGGTATCCCCAGCTGCCTCTGACAGGTCCAGGCAGCTGGTTCACCCACCCAGGGATGCTGGTGACAGGAGAGGTGCCAGCGCTCCGGCCAGCCTCATCTCTGCAGCAGCAGGAGGAAAGGAGGGATGCTGCTGCTCCCGAGCTGCCTGTGACTGGAGGGAATCCATTACCTCCCCGGTTATAGGCAGCTTTCAAAGGCAATCTTTCAATTGTGCGCATTTAAAGAATTGATTGGAGGCAAAATTATCCTCTCCTGCCGAAACTGTTTGAGACACAACTTCATCCACCTCCCCTGGAGCCTCCTTGTGCTTTCAGGGACCTGAAAACCTGGGTCAACCCCAAACACACCGCCCCAGCACAAGGCTGCATGGGGGAAGACCCAGCCCTGGCAAGCCCTGTGCCAGGTTTGGGGTTCCACCAGTAACACAGGAGGGTATCCTCACTGCTCTGCACTGGACCCAGGGGTGTCCTTGCCATACCCTTCCCCAGGCTCCTCTGCACTCCATTTCCCCTCCATGTTTAGGCTGCTCCAGTTCTTCACAGAGCTGAGGATTGTCAGCCCTGCCCGGTGCAGCACTGCCTGCCAAATCCATCCCTGCCAGCACCAACCCGCAGCCAGTCCTGCAGCAAGCAGGCCCTGGAGAGTGTTTGAGGCAGCTGGCCCAGCCTGCAACCTGCATCCCCACAGGACAGCCCTGCCCTCCCACCCTCCAGCTTATCAGAATTATCCAGATAATCCCAGCCTGGTGACATGGCAGCATGGTGGTGATGAACTCCTCTGAGGCACACAGAGGACAAGCATGCATGCAGTTAATTACTGTAGCAGATGCTTGCTGCCTTCCCTAGCCCCCTCCTCACACTGAGGCCCTGAATAGCACCCATGTCTCCAGGGATGTTGTGACCCCAAATGCATTGTCCCTTTGGGCATGATGTATCCAGCTGGTCCCAGCCACTGTGGGACAGCTCATGGGGGCACAGCCAGGCCTTTGGCCCCCCACCATAACCTATGTTCCTTCCTGTTATCCCAGGCTTACTGGACCCCAAAGTACAAGTGTAGTGAAGATGATGCCCTAGAAAAGCCAGGCCTGCTGTGGTTTTGGAGAGCCAAGGAGAGATGTGGTGGGGCAGGGTGAACAGAACCATGCCTGGCACCATAACCCCCAGGTGCACCAGTGCCATGGGACTCAAACCCTATCTTCTGGTGGAGCAAGCCCTTGTGGGCATTGGGTACTTGTGCTGCTCCAGGGCCAGCACAAGCCTGCAGGTCACCACCTTGGGTGGCAAGAGAGACAGGACCAGGAGTGCATTGCCAGTTCCTAGGGGGCATTGCCAATCCCAACACCCTTGTCCCCACATCCCATGGCACATCCCCATCACACACTGGTCCAGTGATGCTAAAGCAAGGCCACAGGGACAGCAAGTGTGGCAGTGCTGTACAGAAGCCAGGGTGTTGGGCTGGGACTCAGGGAGCAGTTAGGTGAGCCCCATGGGAAGATCCTGATATACAGGGGGGTAGAGCTGGATGAGACCCCATGGCTCACAGCCTTGGGAAGAGCAACCCTCAGAGCAACCCTATGTCTAACACTCCGGGAAATGCACATGCAGAGTTTAATTAACTTTATTGATATTCAGAAATTAAGGGACTGACTGAAGGTAATTGCTCATTAGAAATCATTAAACTGACATGGTAAGCACCATCCTCCCTCAGGGGAAGCCTGCTCTGCCCAGGGCCCCACTCCCAGGACACAACCAGGGACACACACCTGCCCCCCCCCCTCCAGTCTTGCTACCCCCTGGAAGGGCAGGACATGAAGGTGCCATGGCCTTGGCTTTCTTGCTGCCCTGCATCAGGTTCCCCACACGTGACCCCCAAGCAAGAGGGATGCGGCAGCAGCCCTAAGTGGCAGATTGAGACGGGAATAGCAGCGGGCACAGGGCCACAGTGCCCTTCCCCAGCTGCCAGATGGGGAGTTTATGTAACTCCCTGCACGGCTGCTGCCTGCAGCTCGGCTGATCTGTGCAGGCAAACCCACATCCCACATCCTGCTACCCGCATCCTGGCAGGGCCAGACCCCTGCCTGCCCCTTGCCCTGAGCATGATGCCCAGCATCAGCGTAGTTGCGACAGACTGGGGCACACCAATCCCTAGCGGGTCCCCCCAAATCCTGACAGCTCCCCAGTGTTGCTTTCTAGGGCAGCAGAACCGCAAAGCGTCGAGGCAGACAGTGCCCCATGGGTGGCAGAGACAACGAGTCGAGCTGGGTGTTGGCTGCTCTCCTTAGGAAGGACCAATAGTCACCGTTCCTGCTTCTCCCCTGCGCCCTCCCTGGAGCCGGAGGGGTCACGCCAATCGAGGTGGCGAGGGGACAGCCAGGCCCTCATTGTCCCCAAGCCCTACGGTTGGGATCGTACGGAGGGACCAGCTTGCAGCCCTCCGCCAGGCACAGCCAGCCGGGGGGTGGCTCAAAGGACTCAGCGACCAGGGGAGCGGGTCCCACTGGGCAGCACCGTGCACGCCTAGCTCCCGGTGCAGCGCTGCCCCCACCCCCCATCGCCGATAATACCGGCAGAGGGGCTGTCTCCAGAGCCCGCGGGGGGCGGCGTTGCACCAGTCCGACTGCAAGCCGGCTCTGCGCGCCCCCGGCAGCTCCCGCTCCCCGCGCCGCCGGAGTGGGGAGGGTGAGGGCATATAATGGGGAGGGGAGATTGTCGCTTCACAGGGGGAGTACCCCCGCCGCACCGGAGGCGAGCGCAAGTTGACAAAGTTTAGCGGCTACACAGCAGAGCTGGAGCCATCGGTACCGAGGGTGATTGGTGTGTACGGGGAGGGGAAGGAAAGGGGGCGAGGGGATGACCGAGATTATGAGGGGAGTGACCGAGGTTGTCGGTGCTTACCGTGAGCGGGTGCGCGAAGCAGTGCGGCGAGGAGAGGCAAGAGCAGGGCAGGCGGCGGCGAGCCCATGGCCGGCGGCGGTCAGCACCGCGGACAGCTCCGCGCTGCGGGCACGGCGGCGCCGTAACGCTCCGAGTGCGGCGCCCGCCAATCCCGGGGCTGGGGCCGGCGGGGGCCTCCCCTCGCCGTAATGCTTCGAGTGCGGCGCTCGCCAATCCCGAGGCCGGGGCTGGAGGGGGCCTCCCCTCGCCGTAGTGCTCCGAGTGCGGCGCCCGCCAATCCCGGGGCTTAGGCTTGGGGGGGGCCTCCCGCCTCCCCCGCGTCGTAATGCTCCGAGTGCGGCGCCCGCCAGGCCCGCAGGTTGAGAATGGTCGGAGGACTCCTCGCAGCCAACCCCCTCCTAGCGCCGTAACTCTCCAAGTGCGGCGCCTGCAAACACTGAGCTGAAGGCTGGGAGAGGGGGATCACTTCCCCCCTCCCCTTCCACCCCCCTCAAAACCGATGGCACCCCCCTAGATAGGAAGCCACCAAGGGCTGTGGAAAAGATACTCGGTGATGGCTCCATCATATCCCACCTCTTTCTTTTTTCTGCATCATGAAGACATCCACTCTAGCCCCACACAGCCCCAGAGACACCTCCCAGTTGCCCTTCCCCATCCTTAAATAGACCTGATTTGGGCTGTGCTCATCACCACCCAAGCAGGGAAACCTGCCGAGAATGGCACAGGTGTGTGGGAGGGCCTTATTCCTTCTGGCAAGGGTCTGACACACCCTTCCCAGACCCCTGCCTCGGGGTCTTGCTCCCCCAGGAGGGCTGGGGGCAGCCAGCCCTGCAGCAGGCAGATGGTGCTGGCACCAGCACTGCGCAGCTCTGCGCTGGCTGCCGGACGGCTCTCGCATGTGTTAAAAATAAGAAAATCCGGCTCTTTGTTACCAGCCCCCTCCCCATCTCCATGAAAGCCCAGATGGCTTTGCCTCGCCGCGCTGATGCCGCGCACAGCACAGATCCCCCGCAGCCTGGCCAACCCTGGCTGCAAATGTGGCCCACGCAACCACGGCTGGCTGGGGGTTATTTTTAATCCCAGGCCTTGCTGTGCCAACATGCACAGCTACTGCCATGGAGAACAAGGAACGATGAGCTGCACAGCTCAGCACAGGGATGATTAGAGCAGTGGCCAGCTCCATGGCATGGGCTGCGTGCCACCAACTCCACTGCACAGGATGTGCACCACCAGCCCCATAATATAAGCTGCATACTGCCAGCCCGCTGCCGTGAGCTGTGGGTCACCAGCCCACCGTGGCATGGGCTGCATGCCACCCAGCTCCACAGCATGGGCTGTGCACTGGTGTGTGCCACCAGCCCCACAGCTGTGGTGGGAGCTGGGCAGGCAGCAATGCTGCCGTCCTTCTCATCCCAGGGGGGGCTGCGGTGCTGGCAGGGGGTGGTCGGCTCTCCTGCAAAGAGCTTTCAGCACTAAACCCAAAACTTTGATCAGGCAGTAGCACCATCAATGTTTAATGCGCCAAAGCCCTGGTAGAGCTTGGAAGATGAGCATTTTGAGGGCAAATTGAAGTTTCTAATATTATGATATTCAAATAATTTTAATCCGCCTGACACCTCCCCGGGCGCGTACCTGGACTGCTAATGAGGGGCTGCCTTGGGTGGCTGCTGGCTTTGACACAAAGCAAACAAGCCCGTCGCAGATGCCTTCAAAGAGTGGAGAATGGTGAGGGCTGGAGTGGTAAATGGAAGCAAGCACAGCTGGAGCTGACACACTGTGGCCAGGTGGGGAGGACACTGTGATCCCTGCAGCCATTCAGCCTTGGCTCAGTGGGGAGCCATGGTGCTCCCTAATTCTGTTTTAAGTGCTAGTGTGCACTTGCTGGAGGAGAAGGCTGGCTCAGGCTGATATGAAACATTTGCATGGCTGATGGTGGGCTTTTGGGGAGCTTCAGCTGCCATCCCAGTGCATGGCAGGTGCTGTGGGTGCAGCAAGTGCTGCAGATACAGAGCTCAGCAGGCAGGCAGCCGCTGCTGCAACCTGCCTGGCCTTGTCCAAAGTTCCTCATACCCTGTTTCTCCATCCAGCCCCACATGGATCTGAGCCAGAGTGGCTTCCACAGCCTGCACTGGGCAGATCCCCAAATCTGCATCACACACCTCTGTGCCAGTAGCAGCCCTGAGATTTTTCCATCCATCCATCCATCCATCCATCCATCCATCCATCCATCCATCCATCCATCCACCCACCCACCCACCCATCCATCCATCCATCCCATCCCATCCCATCCTATGCCTCCATCTCAGCCAGCCCATGCAGGGAATAAGTAATTTTTACTGCGCTCTTGGTGCAGTTCTCCTGACCCACGCCAGCTGCTCTGGGAAATGAATTTCTTCCCACCACGACTATTGCCTCTGGTCAATTTAAACCCCAGAGAAGAGGATGATGGCAGGATGGGCACAGGGCTGGGAGCCCCTGCAGAAAACTCCACCCAAGGCAAGACAAGCCCATGCAGCTGCTTTTGTTTTGGCTCTGGGGGTGCAGACCCCCCTGCTCTCTAGGATCAGCTCTAACTGAGGCCATCTATACAATGAAAGTGGTAGCTTGAAGGGTCTCACCAAGCTGTGGGGACAGTTGCCGTCCCCTCCAGTGCTGATGACCATCCCTGCACCCCACCTTCACAGCAGCACGAGGGAGGCTGTTCCAGCCTGCTCTATTAACATGCCGTTAACGGCAGAGGAGTTCATTTTTGCCATTTAGCGTTTCATGGATAATTAATTATTCTTCATCTCCCCAGAAAAAAAGGAAGAGCAGGTAAAGGGGCTGTTCAAAGCGCAAAAAAAGCAGACTGGAACCTGGGGAAATCAGTGAATTATTTGTAACATCAAAGGCAAGGGAGGCTGTGCTGATTTAACAGGACACTGCATGCTGCAGAGCCCCAGGCGCCGCGGCGATGCTGAGACCGACACGCACTCATTGCATTAGTGGTCCTGAGCAGCAGTGTGGATGAAGGGCCCTGGGTGGAGCCCAGCCTTCACCTGCATTCTCCATCCTCCTCTCACCTTTTTTCTGCCTTTTCTCCCTTTGCACAGTGCCAGGGTGTTCCCCCAACCTATCTGGGCGCCGTGGTTTGGGCTGGAAATCCCCCGTTCCCCCGGCCTTGCATGGGCCTCCCACACACCCCAGGGCTTCATCCATCACCAGGAGCGAGCAGCAAAATAAATAATGATATTTAACATTTTGTAATAGCAACAATTAACCAGTAAATAATGCTTTTTACACCACAAAAGCCAGAGTAAATTACTTTCCCTAATTAGCTGTCAGGCAGCGCAGGGCAGTGGCAGCAGTGGGCAAAGCTAGCAGCCCCTGCTTGCGTTGTTCCCCCACTCCTAGGAGTCACTGAGTATCCTCAGACCCCATATCTCACCCCACAATTCTGTAGGCTTGCAAAAAAACCTCAGCACCAGCAGGGCACAGGGTTCCACGCTGCATCTTTTGGTTGCTCTGGCAAGCCCCCAGTCACACTTATCTCCTGTTAACAAAAATAGCAGCAACAACGAAAGATGGCACCAGAATAGTTTATGGCCATAATAAATGGTGCCAGAGGGGAAAAAAAAACAACCACCATGTCTGCCTCAAAGCAGGTGGAGGTTTCCCATCCAGCCCCGTGTCCTGCTGCAGCCAAAGCTGCCAGTGGCCAGTGGGCAGGGAAAAGGGGATTGATTGGAAAAAAAAGTGTCCATCATGCTTATCTCACCCACTCACTTTGATCTCACTGGTGGTGCCATGGGGCTGAGGGGAGGTGGTGGGAGGATGTAGAGTTGAGGGGCTGGTCTGGGTGGGCCCTGTGCTCTGCTGGTGCCAGGGTAAGGGGAACATACCACGTGCCACATGCCATGTGCCAAGAAGGGAAGGAGGGGGTAAAACCCCCACACCGCTAGCTGTGCCACTGCTGAGGGGTGAGCTGCCTTCTCCAGGCTGGGTGCCAATGTTAGTGAGGTAATGGGGATAGTCCCGGCTGGCCAGTCCCATGGCACAGGAAGGATGTGACCCTCACATGTTTCAGCCAACCCAGTGAGGGCTGGAGAGCTGCCAATGCTCCACCACCCACTCAAGTTGGATGGACTTTGCCTTGTCCCTCCCCTTGGCTTGATTCCTGGCTCCCAGTTGCCTGTAGGAACAGGAGGAGGACAGACATGGCTGCCCTGAGCCAGCCCATCCAGGCCACTTACGATGCCATCGTCATTGGAGCTGGCATCCAGGGCTCCTTCACTGCCTACCACCTGGCTCAACGCCACCGGAACACCCTCCTGCTGGAGCAGGTACTGGTGTCCCTAACCCTGATGTCTGCACCCCTGCTGTGTTGCCTGACACGCTGGGGCAGGCATTTGCAGACCTTTGCCCTCTGCCACTGCATGCAGAGGAGCTGCTGCCAGCAGCTCTGGTCCTCAGTGCCAGCACCCTCATATTCCCAGTGCCAGGCCCCCTGTTTGCTGATATTTCTCGGTGCTGTGATTGGCACTGGCAGACTGCCCTCAAGTTTCCACTGCAGCACAATGCCAGTGCCCATGGGGCTGGCAGGGTTGGGGTTGCCAGTGGCTGAGGTCACCCCCATGCCCTCCTTGCCCCACAGTTCATCCTGCCCCACTCACGGGGCAGCTCGCACGGGCAGAGCCGCATCATCCGCAGTACCTATGCCCAGGCAGTTTACGCCCACATGATGCCCGACAGCTTCCGCCTCTGGCAGCAGCTGGAGGCTGAGGCCAGCACCAGCCTCTACAGGTAATGGGAAAGGGGGTGTAGCCCCTGCAGGGCACTGTCCCCTCCCCATGGGACTGCACTGGGGACCGTGGTTGCTCAGCAGACTGAGGCCATCCTGGCAGGCAGCCATCAGCCGGGATGATTTATGGGGCTCCATAAAGGAAGTGCCATTAAGGAAATGAGCATCTAAACGGTCCCCCACTGCTGGGGTCAGGGCCGATGGCACTCGCTGAATTTGCAGGGGTGAGCACGATGCTGGTGTCTGGACCCTTCCCATGCATCACCTCATGGCCTGTCAATGTCCCACCATGGGGTTTCCTGGCACCAGGGCACGGTGCATGCCAAGCATCGCTGACGCTGCCGTGCTTCAGTTTCCCCCAGGGATAAAGCAAGGGGGAGTCTGGGCAAGGAGAGGGCAAGGGGAGAGCTGATGTGGCTGGTGGGGTGCAGGCAGACGGGGCTGGTGGTGCTGGGGCCAGCAGGTGACCCAGAGCTGGAGAGCTGCCGGCGCAACCTGGATGATGGTGAGGTCCTGGATGCCACAACACTGGCCCAGCGCTTCCCCGGCCTTCGGATCCACGAGGGTGAGGTGGCCCTGTGGGATGGCACCGGCGGAGTGCTCTTCGCTGACCGGGCACTGCGGGCAGTGCAGGTGGGTGCTGCTGAGGGGATGGGATGGGTGTGCCCTGGCTCTGTCCCCACAGCCATTCTTGTCACCGTCTCTGTCCAGGACGTCTTTTGCCGGCACGGGGGCACCCTGCGGGATGGGGAGAAGGTGCTGCGCATTGAACCTGGGACCATGGTCACTGTCACCACCTCTGCTGGGGTGTACCAGGCCTCCCGGGTCATCATTGCAGCTGGAGCTTGGACGGGTGCCCTCGTGGCACCCCTGGGCCTCCACCTGCCACTGCAGGTAAGGAGTGGTGGCACTGTGGGGTCTCACAACCACAACCCCGAGGCTAACGTGGTAATCCTCAGCCCCTGCGCATTGACGTCTGCTACTGGAGGAAGAAGGAGCCAGGGAGCCCTGACACGGGCAGAGCCAGTCCCTGTTTCATCACCACAGGGCTGAGCCAACCTCCCCACAGTGTCTATGGGCTGCCAGCCCTCGAGTACCCGGGGCTGGTCAAGGTGAGCGGGACGCAGCAGTGGCTGGGGGATCCCACAGCTAACTCCTCCCTAACCAGCTGCCTCCCAGGTGTGCTACCACTATGGCAGCCCTACTGACCCTGAGAAGCGGGACTGGGCTACCCCAGGTGCCCCTCGTCCCAGCATTGCCCTTCTGAGCAGATTCATCAGCAGCTACCTGCCTGGGCTAGAGACCCAGCCGGCAGTGGTGGAGACTTGCCTCTACACGGTGAGACATCCCCAAATAGCAGGACTTTGGTGCTGGGGTCCCAGCTCCTCCCTGCCCCAAGGTGGACCTTGGCATCCCTCCCCTGCTCCAACCTGGGGTGCAAAATAGGACCTTGGCCCCCACACCCTCATCCCAATGCTCCCCCAGAACACCCCAGATGAAGACTTCATCCTGGACCGCCACCCCCAGTACAGCAACATCATCATCGGGGCTGGATTCTCAGGTAAGCAAAGGTGGCCAGCCCCACATGGCACCCTAAAGCTGGCTGGGGCCATGGGGACAGCTGTGCCCCAACATATCTCCCTCCTCCTCGCAGGCCATGGGTTCAAGCTGGCACCAGTGGTGGGGAAGCTGCTGTGTGAGCTGAGCCTGGATGAGGAGCCGTCCCACAGTGTGGCCCCCTTTGCCATCACTCGCTTCTCTAACGTGCTCCGGTCTGCACTGTGAGTGCAGAGTCCTGGCCGTGCCTGCATGGCCTGCAGCTATGTCCCTGCAGCCTGATGTCCAGTGTGCCTAGCAACCCTGCATCCCTATGTACCTCCACCTCCCTGCATCCTAGGCTCTCAATATTCTGCACTCCAGCACCCCTCCACCCACGACAGCCCAGCTCCACCTTGCATCCCTACATCCCCATACTTCACCATCCCAGCACCCTGGATCTTGGCACCCCTCCCATCCCAGCAGCTCTCCATCTGTGCACCTTAGCACTCCACCATCCCCACATCCTAGCACCTCTGCATGCCTAGAGCCCTGCACGCTGACAACCCAGCATCCCTGCATCCCAGCATTCTGATACCCTGCATTCCCACATCCCTGCATCCTGGCGTCCCCCATGCTGTGCCATGCCACGCTGTCTCTGCTGAGCACCCGCTCCCCGGAAACAAATTAAGGAGCTCTGTCAGCCTCATGAAGATGGAGCTGGAACAGCACGGAGAGACACACTCGCTTAGGAGTCAAGTTAAATGTTTTAATGTTAAATGTGCCATTTTATTATCATTAGATCGCTCCCACTTAATGAAAGCGCATTAGCGCAGCGCGGCTTTATGGCAGCAAGCGCCGAGCTCGGCCCATTTGTTTCCAAGGGACGGTGGGAAAAGGGATCAAACGACCTGGTTTGCCAGGGTCCCAGGAGTGTGGGGGGCTTCTGGGGGTGGCAGGGCTCCCTGGAGCTGGGAGGAGGGCAGAGGGCAACACTTGGTGTAGGCTGGCGGGTGCCAGAGCTGAGGCTGGGCCGCGGGCGGCGCGGGCGGTCGGCAGCGCACATCATCATCTCCTCCGTGTTAAATAATTAACGCGGGCAGGCAGCGGGCTCCTGTCCCCACTGCTCATCTGCATATTTATGGAGATTGATAAATGATTCAGTGCTGGCATCCACAAGGGTTATCTCCCACCTCCCCATCACTCCTGGGGGCAGTGGGTTTGGGGAAGGGGCCAGGTTTAGCCCCTATATGCAGCCCCTTGCTGGGGCTGGATCTGTCCTGCCAGACCCCACCACCAGGCAAACACCCCCCACCCCCCAAAAGGGGGCAACTCCCCCCCAGGCATGTGGAGCAGGCAGCAGCTGGTGTCACCAGCCAGAAATTACATTTATTTTCATACTGAACGTAAAGGGGGTAGGAGTGGGATGCACAGCTGGGCTAGTGCAAAACAACCAGGTAAGGGTAGGGGGCTGAGAGGGGGCAGGGTGGTGATGACAACCTGTGGGGATGTCTGGGACTCCATCCCCCTGTTCCCTTCCCAGCTGCTGGGTGGCTGCTCCCCAGGGTCTGGCCAGCGAGAGACGTCTTTGGCTCAACTAAAAGGGGCTTAAGAGGATGGCGAGGTGCCTGGGGAGGGGGGGTTAAGTTACAAAATAAAGAGCCAGCAGGCACGGAGGAATAAATCCAGGGTGCTGGAGGTGCTGCCTGTGCCACCAAGGACAGACAGGAGGTGGGAGGCTGGGGGCGGTGGGGGGGCTGCAGCCAGTGAGCCAGCCGGGCTGCTCTGCCCAACCACGGCCAGGGCTGGGGCGGTGGCTGCGTGTGTGTCCCCACTCTGTGCAGAAGAAATACCGGCTGCCCAGGGCGGCCCCGTGGAGCTGAAGTGTTTCTGGGGCGATGGGAAATGGTAGTGGGGGGCTAGGCGGGGGTCTCTGCGGGCCGGCTCTCCATCTCGCTGGCGCTGGGGGAGCTGCGGGAGGAGCGGCGTGTGCTTTCCCCGGTGTCCTGCTCCTCATCCCATCGATCGTAGGCGAATGCATGCCGGGAGCCTGGGGGGCTGTACAGGAGAGAGTGGGGTTAGTGGGGGCCAGGGGGTGCTCCATGCTCCCAGCACAGCTACACTAGGAGCTGTAGTGAGCCAGCGCACTGGCAGCTGGCTGACTGGAGCCTTGATCACCATCTTCTTTATTATTTCCAAGATATCTAGGGCATACTCCACTGCAACTGACTCCTTGCCAAGCTGAGCTCCTGCTCTGTGGTGGAGTCACGCTGGGCCTGTTTGGTGCCACCAACCACAGGCACCTGGCACCCCTCGCTCAGAAAAAGGCAAGTGTCTATGGGTGTAAACACCAGGGCTTGTGGACATCACTGCTTGAGGGTTTCAGTTGCACCAGAGCCCATGGATGGGTTCTGGGGATGTTTCTCTGCCTTCCCTGCCACCTCATAATTACTTCCCTGGCCCCAGACAGGTAGCAGGCAGCCCAAGGGGGACCACGTCTCCAGAAGGCTTTTCTCCCTTCCTCTAGCCCTCTTCCTATCCAAGCCATTGGAAAGGATCAATTCTGCCATCAAACAGGGTGCAGAGCTCCAAAGCCCAGCAGGGTGAGGCCATTTGCATTCCAGTTCCCCATCACAGGCATCCTACACAGTGCAGGGTAGCAGGATGTGGTCATCCCCAGAAACACCTCCAAGCCCCAACCTCCTGCCCTGCTGTAGGTGCTGCCTTCCCCCAAGATCACACACTCAGAGGATGCATGTTAGTACCTGTCCCACTCCAACCCACCACCTTCAGGACCCACTGCCCTCCCTGGGGTGGCAAATGCCCCAAAATGAGCAGGAACACTGTGCCACCCAGCAAGCACTTAATTCTCCCAGAGGAATAAAGTCAGCTGTGTTCTGGGAGCTGGGAAGGGATTAGTGCTTCCCCGTGTCCCACAGCTGCTGATGCTGAACGTGCTGTGTTCTGGCAGCATGGGCAGCTGCCGGTCCCACTGCAGCCATGCTGGGAATTCTGCCCACCACTAGAGAGCTCCCAGCATGGGAATTCTGCAGCACCCCAAAAGTAAGGCTGCTGTGGGATGCTCCATCTCAGGGTGCCTGGTGGAGGTAGACTCCATGCCCAGAGCTGGGCAAGGGTTAGGGCGAGTGGTTAGTGGCACACGGGGAGTTTCATGCTGCACGGCACACACTGCTCCCACCTCCTGCCTCAGTCGCTCTCGGGACGGTACAAGTACTTCATCATCAGGCTGTCAACCTGCTTCTTCCGCTGCTTCTCCTCCTTCTTGCCCCGGCCAGGATGTCCTGGCTCCTCGCCCCCCACTGCCTTTGGGCCCTTTTTGACACTAGAGGTGCTCCGATAGGAGCTGGTGGAACCAGAGGAGGAATCAGAGGAGGAATCGGAGGAGGAACTCGAGTCAGATGATGATTGCTGCTGCTTCTTCTTCTTCTTCTTGGATTTCTTCTTGGCCTTCTTGGTGCGCTTCTTAGCACTCTTCTTCTTCCGCTCCTCCTCTTCATCTGAGGAGCCTGAGCTGCTGCGGTGCCGCCCAGAGCGCCGAGAGAAGTCAAGAGCAGATGCAGAGCGACGCAGGTTGCCGGAGGGTCGGTCAGCAGCACCCAGCGGGGCTGCACTTCTCACACTTCTCATGCTCCACACGCTGCGGCCATCGTCCCCAGAGTCAGCCTCGGGGCTGGAGATGCCCCTGGCCCGCAGTGGGCGGTAGCTCAGCACCTCCTGGATGGCAGCTTCCAGGTCAGGGTCAAGGTAGGAGCGGTGCCCCACGGAGTGGGCATCCCCAGGAGCCCCCTCCTCAGAGGCAGCACTGCGGGGCCGAGGGGGCACAGAGAAGCTGCGTGCCAAAGGGAGCTGCCCGCGGGACCCCTCTTCTCCCTCATCTGGGCGGCTGCGGACCAGGGAGCGCCGCGACTCGGGACGGCCTTCTGGTCCCCCACGTCGGCTCCGCAAGCTCCCAGGGCTGGAGAGCGCAAAGCTCAGCACCGAGTACCCCTCGTCCCCCTCGTCCTCATCCTCCAGACCACGCCAGGAGGTGGAGGAAGCCCGGCTCACCGGGGCA
This sequence comes from Melanerpes formicivorus, assembly GCF_026170545.1. Classification (NCBI taxonomy): domain Eukaryota; kingdom Metazoa; phylum Chordata; class Aves; order Piciformes; family Picidae; genus Melanerpes; species Melanerpes formicivorus. The sequence goes on along the minus strand of NW_027142381.1, from coordinate 4,178,170 downwards.
GAGGCGACGGAGGCTTTCTCGCCATCAGCAGCTGAGAGGGACCAACGCTTGCCCAGCCCTTGCCGAGCACGGTTGCTGGCGTCAGCGAAGGCGCGGGCGATGACGGCCGCCCGGTCCTCGGGCTCACCGCCCCGGGCTGCTCTGCGGGCAGCACGCTCAGGGGAAGCCGGTCGCTCGCTGAGCGCACTGAAGAGCGTCTGCTCATCCCCATGGCCACCTATGGAGTCCTTGAGGCCCGGCCGCTTCCTATAGCTGAGGCAGCTCAACACCGACACCGGCCGCTCCTCGCCCTCGGGGCCGTCTGGCAAGGCTGACCTGCGCCAGCAGCACCACGGCCCCGTACACGCACCGGGGAGACAAGAGAGAGAGCGAGATGAGCAGGGAGGGGCGGGCAGCAAGGCAGCCTCGGTAATTTGCATCAGCAGGAAATGGCATTGTGGAAAAATATCATGTAAATGGGGGAATTGTTCTAGCCTGGCACTTTGATTCCCCTTTAAAGTGCTGCGTTCAATTTATTTCATTGTTGGCTACCTAAAGCTGCTGCGTTTGATTCCCGACTTCAGAAAAGGTGGAATTATCTCCAATAACAAAATGTTTTACATCTGCACTGCTGAATAAATTAAACCAATTAAGAAAAAAACAGCTCAGATCTTTCCCTGCTGCTTGGCAGAGGAGGGGGGAGTCCCCTGGGACTCTCGGAGCCCTGCTAAGAAATTGGGCTTGGATAAAAGCAATCTGCACTCAGCAGTCAAGGGCTTTCTGCAGGGAGGAGGAGTGGGGCTGTGTGCCCTAGGCTCAAGCTGGCCCTGTGCCATGGGGGCACCTGGGCATGTCCCCCACTGCTGCTGCATGTGTGGAGATGTGTGGGGCACCAAATGAGAGAAGGACAGAGCAGGGATCCAGCCTCAGAACAGAGGGACAACGCACAGTGCTATAACCTACCATGGTGAACCCAGGGGAGGCAGAAGGGGTGGGGGCTGTGGATACTCATGGGTCCTGCTGCCACAGTGGATAAGATGATGTGGAGGAGGGCTAAGGAGGTCATCTTGTTCTTCACTGGGGACATATGTTCCTTCATCTGAGATACTTGCCAGTGTTAACCCTTCTCTGGCTGGCCATGCAAGCACTGAGCAGGAGCATGGCACCCAGACTACCACATCTCATGGATGCCAACCCCACACCCTGGCTGTTCCCCAACCCAGCTCACTCTGTCCTCTGCCAGCCAGCCCTGCGCCCAGCCCTGCACCCACCTGCTGCCCTTCAGGCTGCCGTCATCTGAGAGCGCTTTGGAGGAGCCTTTGTTCTTAGAGAGCCAGGACTTCACCTCATCCACACGCTCCTCCAGCTCTGAGTCCACATCCGAGTCACCGTCACTGCCAGAGGAGCAGGTTGGGGCAGAAGAAAGCAAGAGGTGAGCATGGGATGCTGAGAATTTGGGTGCTGGGGAGGTGAAATTGCACCAGTGGGCACCAAACGCCCCCAGTACCCACTGCCTATGTACCCTGGCACAGCCAAACCCCCTTTCCATTTCCCTGGTCCATCTCCCGGGATGCAACCTGCATGCAAACAGTCAACCTGCATGTTAGGAACTCCAAAATGCCTTGACAAACCACCCCCCTTCCTAGACAAGGGGCTCCTGCACCCTCTGCCCAGTGTCCCTCCCTGCCTCTGCATGTCTCCAGAACTGGAAAAATAAGACAGTGGGGCTGGCACCAGGGCAGCAGGCTCCAGGAAGACGGGCGATTTCCAGCTCCAGAGCTGGGAAGGAAGTAAGTGGGTTCGTTTTATAGGCCACCGTCGACTGCAAAATTACAGCAAGGAAGAGCGATGTTGATGGCCCTGGGTAAACAGGAGTTTAGCAGGCAGAACTGAAACGACTCCAGCAAGGCAGGCAGAGGAGCGTGGCAGGCAGATTTACAGCCCTGCCGTGCCGGAGCGGCCCTGATTTACATCCCGGTGTAAAAAAAGCCCTATCTGGCCTAAACCGTCTAATTTATAATGGCCATTCGTGGCCATATTGATTGCTTTTAGAAAGAAGGTGCCGTATGCATTGCAAAATCCATTCCTCCACGTTAAAAGCATCCCTGCATAAATCTCCCTTAATACCTAACTGCTTACTGCTTTCATTAGGGTTATGGCAGTACCGGCGGGATCTATAAGGAAATCGAAGCAGCACAGCCCCCTCTGCTCACCCCGCCGCCGGCCAGCCAGAGGTGAGGGCTCCCCCTGAGCCGCTGCTGGGGCAGGGATAGATCAGATCATCCTAAACAGCCCTTTTATCTGCCCAGCTTTGGGCTTATTCCCTGCCTGGGGACGGTGGCAACTAGCAGAACGGACAGGCTGGGATAGACCCTGTATATGAATTCTCCTCACTACATTGAAAGCAACGAGCTGCACTCCATCACGCACGTCTGCCTCCCCTGCAATACATCCAGGCAACGCTCGGCTTGGAGATGAAAAACCACAACCAACAACAACCAAAAAAAGCACAAAACAACAAGAAAAAACATCCCCCAGTGAGCCCCATCAACAAAGTCTGGGGGCAGCTAAGGTTTTATGACTGTCAGAATTAAATTCCACATCAGATGCAATTCCTGTCCGGGCGAGCGTGCCGTTAGTTAAGCAGGACCCGGGGTCGCGGGGGAGCGACCGCGGCAGGGATATTAGTTGTGTGTGGCAGCAGGACTCCATCACTGCTCCACACTGATGAGCTCAGCATCGGCCATGCCAGAACAACACCCCCCACCCCGGCCCAGGGGCTCAGCCCTGTTCCCCCCGTGTGGGATGCAGTTATCTGCTGTGCCGTGGATGCGGTTAGGGCATGCGGAGGTGGGCCAGTGGCATGCGGGGCCCCGGCCCATGGGGGTGAGGTGGGAGTTAGGGGAGTGGGGGGAAGGAAAGAGAAGCTCCTCACAGTTTACTCTTTCTTTTCTGATACTTTGCCACCATGTCCTGTAAACTGGGAGGGGGTGGGGTGGGGTCAAAGGGAGAAGAAACAAAACAGAAAGGAAATCAAATGAATGGGTAAAAAAATAAACAAACCAGACCAAACAGGTAGAGGGCAAATGGGGACAAATTCAGTGGTGAGGAAGGCCAGGAGAGGGGATGGGGCTGCCCTACACTCCTGGTGTGGAGCTGCACCCAGCTGAATCCCAGCATCCTGGAGTGTGTCCAGAGAAGGGCAATGAAGCTGGTGAAGGGTCTAGAGCACAAGTCTTGCGAGCAGCAGCTGAGGGAACTGCAGCTGCTTAGTCTGGAGAAAAGGAGGCTGAGGGAAGACCTTGCCCTCTACAACTATCTGAAAAGGAGGTTGTAGCAAGGGGGAGGTTGGTTTCTTCTCCCAAGTAACAACAGGACAAGAGGAAATATCTCCAAGTTGTGCCAGGGGAGGTTTAGGTTGGACATTAGGAAAAATTTCTTCCCTGATAGGGTTGTCAAGCCCTGGAACAGGCTGCTTGGGGAAGTGGTGGAGTCACCATCCCTGGTGGGATTTAAAAGACATGTTAGATGCGGTGCTGAGGGGCATGGTTGAATGGTAACATAGCAGGGCTGGGTTAATGGTTGGACTTGATGATCTTCAAGATCTCTTCCAACCAAAATGATTCTATGATTCCATGATTCTGTCCTGGGCTGGATCCCACTGTCCTGAGCTGGATCTCAGCATCCCAGACCTCCAGCCAGCCTGTGCTGCCCTGTCTCCTGGGGCTTCCTGGCTGCATTTCAGGCACCTCCACAAATGGGAGAAGCCGCATGGTGGCCGTGGGTGGAGGGAGGGATGGATGCACAGGTGCACAGACTGAGGCACGTGTGCACAATGCATGGATGGACGGATGCACGTGTGCACAATGCATGGATGGACAGCATCCTGCCAGGGCCAGGCAGAGCTGAGGGGTCCTCACTGCATTTCAGAAGTGACAAGGAGAAGCAGTGACCCTGGTGACATGCCTCGTGCAGGAGCCAGGCCCAGGTGCTCTTACCTGTTGATGAGGTCCTCATTGCTGTCACTCTCCATCTCATCCTCGATGGCTGCCTGCAGGTCCCCGATGCGCTTGAAGGCCAGCTTCAGGTCTGACTGCAGGCTTTGGTTGGCAGCTTCCAGGCTCTCCAGGTCCATTTCCTGCAGGGAGGGAGAAGGGTGAGCTGAGTACCTTGGGGAAAGCCCCTTGTCTCCCCGCCCGGCCCTGTCATGGGTGCCTCACCAGCTCGTGCTTCTTGCGGCTGGCCTCTGCCTCTTTCTTGGCCAGCTCACCCATCTCCTCCTTGACGTCGCGGAGCTGTCGCTGCAGCCTCTTGTTCTGCTCCTTCTCCCTGTTCTCAGCGGCCGCACGCTGATCCCGCTCCTCCGTCAGCTTCTCCATGTTCTCCTTCAGCCGTGTGGCCAAGCTCTGCAGAGCAGCAGGCGTGGGGTCACCCCACATCCCCCCACGGATCCCTCACCCCGCAGTGACACCCGCCGATGGCTCACGTGAGGATGGATCCCATGCCAGCCCTGCGGATTTACACCAGGAGACGGAGGGGAAAACCACCCCCAGGGCCAGGGAAGGGGCAGAAGAACCGCAGGGGTTTTGTCGAATCGGAAAAATAGATTTAACTGTGTGTGAAGTAATTACAGCATGTAAGGTAGGGAAAAAATAGCTCCCATTCTCCCCTGGCCGCTGAGCCAGCCACTGCATATTTATGGTCCCAGCAGAGACAGCGGGGAAGGGAAATAACAGCTTGGAAAATATTAAGAGGAGAGCTAAGCTGCTCTGCTCCCCGGCAGAGCTGCAGAGGCAGAATATAAAGCAGGCTGCGTTCAGCGGGGCTGGGAGTCTGTAATTTCCCTCAGTCAATGCAGGGGAAGAGCAGCTCTCCACCGAGCTGGGCGCTCGATTACTGTTATCGGTGTCCCTGCGGGGATGGGGGCTGGCTGCTGGCAGGTGAGGGCAGCGGCATGGGGGGTCCCTCAGAAAGGGTATTGGGGATGAGCTTGGCAGATCCCCTGGGCAGCTTTGCATCGTGGTCCTCCTCACATCCTGGTTCCACTGGAGCAGAGGTAGAGCCCAGTGCCTACCTCCAGGCGTTTGACTTGTGTCCGCTCGAACTCCAGCCTGTTCTCCAGCTCGCGGATCTTGGCCTCTTGCCGGCTCACCAGCGACTTGTCCACCATGGATTGCTCCAGGAACTCCAGCTGGCTCTGCAAGCCTTGCAGCTGCAGTGGGGAGCACAGCCTCAGCCTTGACCACAACCACCCTGGCACTCCTTCATGCTGTCCTGGAGTGGAGCTGCTGGCCACGCTGCTCCCATTCCAATGGAGAGCCCCCCGCTAGGACTGCTTTGCACTCCCCGTAGGGCAACAGGTCTCTTGGGTGTCCCCTGTCCCTTGGCTTCACATGGGGTGCATGTCCATGCCTGATGTCAGTGCTCCTCACCTTCTCCTGCAGTTCCTGCTTCTCCTTGCTGACCTCCTCCAGTTGTGCCTGGAGGTCGTTCATCTGTGCCAAATCCCGGGATGCCTGCAGGACAGGACAGGGCCATCAGCAGGGTCTCTACCGTGCTGGTTCTGAGAGGGACACTAAGGGGGTGGGGGTGCTGCAGCTGCTGCTTTCCCCTCACCTGGGCCACAGCTGCCTTGTGCTTCTTCATCAGCTCGTTCATATCTTCCTGGTCCTCTTCCAGCCGACTCTGCACCTCGTTCTTCTCCCGCTGCAGCCGGCTCAGCTGCTCCTCCAGCTGAGGGAAGCCATCTGCATCTCCCACTGCACCCCAGGGGTGGGGCACCCAGCACCCAAAACCACCCCGAATGGTGTCCTTTCACCCTGCTGGCATGTGCCACAGCAGTAGGGTCTCCCCTCAGGCGCAGGTGGGGCAGAGCCCCATCATGGTGCATCACACCCCAAAAAACACTTACTGCTGCCTTGGCCTTGGCGAGATCATCAATCTGCAGGTGGAGGTCTTCAATCTCCACCTCCATGGACTTGCGGGCCTTGACGGCAGCTGCACAGGTGAACTCTGACTCCTCCAGCTATGGGGACAAAGCTCAGCACTGGGCTGGGGCATGGGGACACCCCATGGCCCTCAAGGGCTGTGGTTTTGGGGAGGGTCTGGATGCACACCTGGTTCTTGAGCTGGGCAATCTCCCTCTTGCTGGGTGCATTGTTCTTCAGGTGGTCCAGCATTATCTGTGCATCGGCCAGCAGTGCCTTTGTTCTCTTCAGGTCCCGGCGCAGGCGCTTCTCTGTCTCAAAGTCCCTCTGGTTGGCCTGTGGTAGTGGAGACTGTGCCAGGACACTGTGCCAGTGGGGTGCCCACCCCTCCACAGTCACTTTGGAGTTCCCAAAGTGAGGCATGTGCCTGGCCGCCCCCAGCTTTTACCTGCTCACTGACAGCAGACAACTTGCTCTCCAGCTCCCTTTTCTCTCTCAGAACCTTCTGCTTGTCCTCATACTCCTCCTCCAGCTGCACCTCCATCTGCTTCAGCTGGGGGGACAGTTCAGGCAATCTGGTCAGGGTGGGGGAAAGGGGCCAGGATCCCCCTCTTGCATGTCCCCACATAATGGGGACACCAGGTGACCCCACCAGCCAGGCATTTGTGCAACCAGAGGTGCAAAGCCCAGCGCACACCGGCCAGGGCAGCAGAAGGACTGGTAGGACCTGCCGGGCGAGCAGAACCGGGCTGCGGCCGCGTGGGAGCCGAGTGCTGCGTGACAGTGCCCAGCTGGCAGCTCCCAGCACCTGGCTGAGGCACAGGGATGCACCTTGGCCCACCCTGGGCAGCAGAGCTGTAGCTGAGCCCTACCTTTTTCTGGCACGACTGCCGAATCTCTTCCACCTCCTCGTCGCGGCTCTCCACCTCCTTGGCATGCGTCTGCCGCAGCCGCTCCATCTCCATCTCCAGTCGCAGCTTGGCCTGCAAAGGGGGAGATGTGATCAGAACAAAGGGGATGTGGGGACTCCCATATGCCAATCCCTGGGTGCCACTCACCCACAAAACCCCCTGATCTGAGGCTGGCCGGGCTGCACGCCCCACAGTGACCTGCCGGGCCATGGCACAGAGAGCCAGGAGCCGTGTCAGCAGCAGCGATGCCTGGCCTGATGCCGGGCTGAGGACAACTGACTCCTCTTCCCAGGTAAGCCCAGCCCAGGTAATAACAGCCCTGAATGAAACCACCCCGCCCAGAAACCTCACCCCTCCCCGTTGTACCTGCTCTAGCATCTGGATGGTCCCAGCCTGCTCATCCAGTTCCTCTTCCTGGTCTTTGACCTTCGCTTCCAGGTCCCTCAGCTGTTTCTTCACCTTGGCCAGGGAGGCTTCATCCTTTGACTCCTGGGAGGAGATGTCCTGCAGCTCAGCCTCCAGCGCTTCTGCCTTCTGTGTCAGCCCCACGATGTCTGAGTCCTTGTCCTGGTAAGACAGGGGGTCACTGTGAGCCCTGGGCACCCACCAGCTGGGGAGACTGGGGAGGGAACTAGGGGCTGCTCACCTCCAGCAGCTGCTTGAGGCCAAAGACTTCAGCCACCAGCACATCCTTCTCACGGCTCAGCTTCTCCCGCTGCAGCCTCTCCCGCTGTGCCTCCTCATGTGCCTGCGAGAGTTCACTGTCGAACCTGTGTAAGGAGAGTGGGGTGGGCACTCAGTACCCCACAACAGGCACTGGTGCCACCACCACTGAGCACCCTCATTCCATAGCAGCAAGCACTGGGAGTGAGCGTAGGCACAGCGCTCACTCAAATTGTGCTGTTGATAAGATGGAACTGCCAGCGCAGCAGCACGAAGCCACTCAGAGAAACCCCTCCCAACGCCATTGCTCAGCACCACAGCACAGACACCAGCAGCCCCAGCAGCCTTCCCATGAGGCCAGGACATGCTGGTAGGGACCATGGCTGCTAACAGTGGGGTCTTGGCTATGTGACACCACCAGATCCTCTGAAGAGGATGTGGAGGGGCTGCAATGCATTGCAGGGCCTTCAGCAGGGAAGGGCTTTTGCAGCAGCTTGGCTTCCGCAGTCACAGCCCAGCGTCGTGATGCCATGCGAGATGGCACTGGTCCCATCCTCGGAGGGGACATGAGCCTGTGAGTGGTGAGCACTCAATACAGCCCGGAGCAGCCTCTCCCAGTGCCCCCAGGATGGGATCAGCTGGGTTTGATCTGAATTGCTGCCTTTGGGGCTTGGAAAACAACCCTGCGCTCGAGTCTGCGACCTGCGTTAAACACCTCGGCAGCTAATCCCCATTCTCCCTCGCGCTGGGTAATAAACAGCTGCATTAGCAGAGACTCCAATCCGCGGAAATTGAAATTAATTAGATTGGATTCTCTGGCTGTATTTGTGTGTGATCATTACCATAATGAGATGAAAGCGTCCCCGCTGCTTAATAACGTTAGTAAACTTTGGGGCTGGGAGAGGGGATGGGATGAGATGAGTGCCAAGCAGAGCTAGGGGGCATGAGCAGCCCCCACCACGGGGCATAGCCCCACACTAGGAGATCACTCGGCTTCAGGCCCCCCAAAAGGGCATTGGGGTCCCCCCACTGCAACAAACACGTCCAACATGGACAGTGTTATCCTGCTGGAGACACCACCCCAGCCAAGTGGGAACTGGTGAAGTGCCCAAATCCCTTCTAAAATGGTAATGCCACTTTGCAAGAAAGCTTGCCACATGGCAAGGATCCCATCCCCTCTGTGGCAAAGATACCATCCCTTGCAGGTCCCCTGTCACCTCCAGCGCATGTTCCCCACCTCCGCTGCTTCTTCTCCAGGTCATGGTTGCGTCCTTGCTGGCCCTCAAGATGTAGCTTGGTGTCCTGCAGCTCTGCAGCCAGGCGCTGGCACTTCTTCTTCAGCTGCTGCAGCACCCGCTGGCTCTCCTCACTGTCTGCCTGCAGATCTGTCAGCTGTGGGCAGGGGCAGGAAGGCAGTGAGGGCTCTGGGAAGCCAGCACACCCCTGTTTTCCAGGCCATGTGCAGTCTCAGCTCTGAGCGGGCAGCAGCTGCCCACCCCTTGCCTATCCCTATATTGAGAGGACCAGGGAGTCCCCAGGGTTGAGACCCACTCACCCTCCGCTCCAGCTGCCTCTTGCTCTGCTGCTCCACCTCCAGCTTGTCCTCCAGCTCCTGCTGCAGTCGCTTCTTGGTGAAGTCGATCTCCCGCACCGCCCGCTCATATTTCAGACGCCATTCACCACCTGGGTGTAGAAATGGGGTCACCAAGGAGCTGTGCAGGGTGGTTCAGGACAACATGGAGAAGGGACCATGGTGCTGTGCCCACAGAGCACCCAGGGTGTGCTGGTGGCAAGCACTGGAAGCAGGACTGTACCTGAATCATCGTCATCAAGCTCCCCATTGAGCTCGGCTGCTCGGATGAGCCGAGCCTCCATCACCTCCATTTCCATCGACTCCATCTGCTTCTTCAGGGCATCGTATTTGGCCTGGGAAGGGATGTGTCTGCAGTGAGCACCAGAGAGGGACTGAGAGGCACTGTGAAACCAGGGAGAAAAGCACGTACCTGCAGGTCCTTCATCTCCTTCTCAGCCCGCAGCCTCTCAGCTGTCTCAGCATCTAGCAGCTGGGAGGCCGACTCGCCGGTGTTTCGCTCGTCTGTCAGCTCCGATGTCAGCTCTGTGATCTGGGGTGGGGGTGGTGGGGGAACAGGACCGTGGGGCAGGTGCTGGGGTAAGCCAGCACTACACTGCACCCCACCCCAGCACCGGCAAGGACCTACCCTGCTCTCCAGGCGGTCGCTGTTGAGCCGCAGCTCGTTCCGCTCCTTCTCCACCTTCTCAAGTTTGCTCTTCAGCTGCTGGATCTCTTCCTGCAACAGAGGGGCAGTGAAGGAGGGGGCAGGCGCAAGGCAAAGAGGTTGGCAGGCAGGCGGCTGGCAGGTCTCTGCAACCCCCCCAGCACTCCCCCAGCAGTGGGTGGGCAGGGTGGGGGCTCCCCGGGGAGCGGGGGCTGCTCTTCCCTGCCAAGGGTTGGGCAGGGACTTTCCCCAACCGGCTCTGCCGCCATGCTGACTCCAACCCCATAAATGGTGTTGAAACACCAGGCAGCCCTGGCAAAACTGGGGGAGGGTCCCACAGCTCCCGGGACAGGAGGTGGGAGCTAACCCATCAACTGGCAGCTTGCTGAAGGGTTTGGGTGCACCCAACCCACCAGGATGCCCAGGGACCACCAGCGAACACCAGGGAGGCGTGTCCAGCTGGCAACTTCAAGTATATCTTTCTCTCCTCTCCTCTGGACCCAAACAGGCTGGCAGGGGTCAGGAGGGGGCCTGGGCACCCCCACCCTGGGCACCCATCCTCAGTGTGTCAGGGTGAAAGCTGAGCCAGGCAGTGGCTCCGTGCCGGGCAGGCTCGGCAGGGGCACGAGTGTCTGGTTGCCAGCGTGGTGTGGAGCCCCCACATATGCCTCTCGGCACAGGGTTTCATTTCCATTCTCCACGCCTTGTAATTGGGCTCAGGCAACAGCCGGCACTCGGATGCTAATGACATGCTGATTCGCAAATTAGGGAGCAATTCGAGCCTGCCGCTGAGGGCAGGGGGCTGCCACGGTCCTGCATCGCATCCCACACTACCGTAGGGTCCTACATCCCACCCCACTGTGGGCTCCTGCATCCCACACTACCATAAGGTCCTACATCCCACCCAACTGTGGGGTCATGCATCCCACCCCACTGCAGGATTCTGCATCCTAGCCCACCACGGGCTCCTGCATCTCATCCTGCTGCAAGATTCTGTATCCCAACCCAGTGCAGGACACTGCCCACAGCCGACACTGCCCACAACCGACACTGCTCACAGCCCCCCCTGCCCCATACAGCACCCCCTGCCACAGAGATACCCACGTCTTTGCCACGGATCTGATCTTCAGTGAGCTGCACCTCGATAAGGGGCCGCACGGTGGTGAAGAGCTTCCACCAGGGCCAGTCCTTCACCCCCTTGTTTTTCTTGATGTTCTTCTGCACGCACCGGATGGCCAAATCCTGGATCTGTGTGGGGCATGGGGTGCCAGCAGAGGGACAAAGTGGAGTGGGTGGGCTCTCAGCACCCTGGCATGCTCCCCTTTGCTAGCATTTGGGCTAATCGCACCCAGCTTAGCTGCTGCTTGATTCCCTCCAGCCCCTCCAAATGCTAATCTTGCAGAAGGCGAGGAGCTGCCGAGATGCCTATTTTACGCCCTCTTTAATACTAAAAGTAGGAGCTGAGATGTTGCTTCATCCCGCTGCAGCAATGCCCAGCACCCTCCTTGCCAGTTTCCCCCAGCCCCCAGTTTCCCCTGGCCCCCCACGGCTCCCCACAGCTGGGAGTGTGGGGGGAGGTGGGAGGAGGAGGAGGTGCTGGCCCAGGCGGCTGCAGAAAGGCTGCACTGCCCATTTTTGGCGAAATTGTGCTGCAGAGCGGGGAGGGGAGAGCTGCTGGGACGAACCTTCCTTTTCTTGAACTGCTGCCGTGCCAGGAAGCCCCTGCACGCTGCCTGGAAGAGGGTGATGTTCCTGCTGGTCTGGGTGTCGCGCTGCTCCTCCAGCCTGGCCAGAGACCCGGCCCGGAAAAACACCTGCGGGAGGGCAGCAGGGAGAGACGCCAGTGGGTGCCGGCATCCCTCCAGCCACACCGAACCACCCTTCTGCTGCACCAGCCAGCGGGGATGTGGCTCTCCCCTCTGCAGCCGCCAGCCTGACATGGGGGTTTTGTTCCCCAGGCACGAGAGGAATTCTGTAGGCGGAAGCAAACAGTGCTGCCCTTGTGCCACCCACACCTGCCCATACCACTGCTGGCACACACAGCCAGTGCTGGGCATCATACCCGGCTCAAACCCATGTGGTAGCTGCTCTTCTCCAGGTCCAGTGACTCCAGGAGCTCCTCCACTGCCTGTGGAGAGCGAGAGGTGTCAGGGCCAGGCTCGGTTTAGGAGACCCCCAGAGTGCAAGGGATGCCAGGCCGCAGCACTGGCCCTGGCACAGGGTAAGTACCCGCTTCTCATCCACCACAATGTAGTTGCGCCCATGCTTCTTGGTCAGATGCGGGGCCAGGACGTCAAAACGTCGCCTAAACTCCGCAAACACCATGTGGTCAGGGTATCCTGGGGGAGTGAGAGAGAGATGACCTGTGGGGGCAGCCAGGATGCCCAGGGAATGGCCAGGGACAACCCTACATGGCCTGACTTGCTTGGACCCATCTTTTGGAAGAGCTGATGGGGTCACTCCATATGGCACAAATTCCCTGGAGGGCCGGGCATGCATGGAGTGGTGGAGTGCTCCAACCCTCCTTGGGAGTTTTTCCTTGGCTGTTTAGCAACTTTGGCTGGGATGTGAGGATAAAGTGGCCAGATCCTGCCTCAGAGGGAGTACAGGGACACGTGTGTCACCCGTGTAAGCAAACAGGCCTTGCTCCAGCTCCACTCTGAGCTGCAGCCAACTTCTGCATCAGGCTTACAGTGCTGAGCTTCCACATCTTAATTAGGGACAAGGTATTGATGGGGACACTGACCCCAGCACAGCCAGCTGGCCATGGCTATCGACCCAGGAGGTGTGTGGGCAGCATCGATTGTCGATCACGCCAGGGAGGGTCTGGTCTCCAGGCAATAAAGCCTCAACTGGGTGGCTGGCCATGCATATTGATAAATGCTTTGCTGAGCATGACCCAAAGTCCCTCACTCCGGTGGGACAGGGGCTGGCTACCAGGAGGAGAGCTGCCAGGAGCCAGCAGCACCAGCCAAGACACCCAATTAAGGCCATGCCTGTCCCCAGCACAGATAATGGCTGCGTGGAGGACTGGGGTCAGGGACAGGATCCTCCTGGGAGGACAGCTGGTGGTTGTGAGGCTCAGAGCACAGGCATGTCCTGGAGGGGTTCTCTTCGGGGGGTGTGAATCCTCAGTGAGAAGATGCAGCTGGGACCCCCAGAACATCCACCCTACCAGTGGGATATGCACCACGGCCCTGGCATCCCCCGTCCCCCGTGCCAGAGGTGCCAGTGGCACAGCTCACCTTGGCGATACATGCGGAGGGCATCAAGCAGGCGGGAGCCGCGGAGCTGGGCACGCAGCAAGGGCACATCCAGCTGCATGAGCCCAGCCTCACAGTGCTCTGCTGCAGGCAGCTCCAGCTCGCTGCCGCTCACCCGCCGGCACGACAAGGCCCGGGGGTCCCCGCTGGCCCCCGCAGCCTTGGGCAGGAAGCAGTGCACGAAGTGGAGCTTGGACTTCTTGATGCTGTCAATGAGGGCATCCTGCAGGCATGGAAGAGTTGGATGAGCTGTGACATGTTGCAGTGCCCTGGCCAGACCTGGGAACCCCTCCTTGGCACCTCCTCACTCACCACTTGCAGCTTGATCTGTATGCAGAGAGACTTCTTCTTGACGGCAGCCACGCCGGTGGTGAAGGTCTTGCGCATGCTGGTGGCCCGGCGCAGGGCTAGCTGGGAGCCCCCCTCCAGCCCTGCCACCGAGCCTGACAGCACCAGGGCTGACCCTCCACGGCCAGCAAACAAGCTGCTAATGATCTTCCTGCAGGGCACAGAGGGGATGTAACCTCCCCATAACCACCTCTTCCCTGCAGAGTGTTCTCCACCCCTGAATCCCACTCACTTCTGTGACTCCTGCAGCAGGATGGAGGCATTTTGGGAGGCTGGGTTGTGTTTGACATGATTGAGCCAGCCTGTGGCATCGTACTCAACCCAGTTGGTCCCTGAGCTGTGACCCAGAAGGAAGTGTCGGGGCTTGTCACTGGGGAGCAGCGGGTTGTGCCCTGCAGGGAGACACAGCACTGATGGGCATGGGACTGGTGCTTCACCAACACACCGCCCCATGGCACCAGGCCCACCCTGACCTTTCTTGCCCCCTTCCTGGGGGCCATAGTAGGAGAAGAGCCGCTCCAGCAAAGTGTCCTCGTTGCCACCTGGCTGCAGTGCCTCCTCCTCCAGCAGCCACAGTAGCCCCCGTGCTTCATCTGTGCGGGCCAGCGACCGGACCTGCAGGTTACACCACAGTTGTACCCAACCCAGCATGCCAGCATTCCCTGGGCAGAGGTGGGAAGATGCAGGGAACCTGGAACACCCAGGGTGCATGGAATGTCTGCTACTGCCTGCAGCAAGGCAGTGCCAAACCACATGAGACCCAGCAGGGAAAGAGTCCTTATGAAGTACTCTGGGTAGCAAGATGCTCACTGAGGTGGAAGAAACTGCTCAGGGACCCATAGGATGGAAGCCAGCACAGGGCTAGTGCTGCAGCCTCCTCCAGTAGGGAATGGAGTATCCCAAGGACTGGTGCACCTTAGGGACCAATGTGCCCTGAGGACCAGAGCACCCCAGTGACAGGAGAAGCATGGGGATTTGTGCACCCTGGGGATCTGAGCACTTTAGGGACCAACGCACCCCAGGGACTGGAGAACCTTTGGGACCCATACACCCTGGGGACTAGAGCTCCTTGAAGTCCACAGCACCCTGGGGACCGGTGCACCCTAGGGACTGGAGCATCCCGAGGACCACTCAAGGGCTCCTTGCAGCACAGATGGCTCTCAGGATAGCATGGGACACTGTACCAGGGCACACAGCAGAGACAGAGGCTGCACACATGGTCAGAGCTGCACTCTCATGGCCAAGACTTCAGGCCAGCCCTTCTCCTCCCCCTGACTAACTACTACCTGGCTGCTACCTCATCTGCTACAAACTACTGTAATGCAGCCATGAGGAAGCACAGTGGATGCTTACCAGTGCCTGGTGTGAAGACTGGTCTATAGCAGCTATAGAGCCAGAGGAGCTGGGCTCAGCATCAGCCAGGGCAAGCTCTATGTTCTCCTAGTGAGGGGTGAAAGGTTCAGTTAGTGCCTGCATGGCGGTAGGGCAGCGATAGGAACCACCAGAAGGTCAGGACATTGGTCTCAATAGGATCTAGGCAGGAGGCAGGGCTTTCCCAGTGTCCCATTGCTGCACAAGCATGGCATGGGGCAATACCGGATGGTTAGAAGGAACCAAGGCATGTGAAAGGGTTCCCTTGGGCTATTGGTGGTGAGATGGAGCAGCTGCAGTGATCTTCCCCACCACCAACAACCACAGCCACCCCATCACCTCCCAGCCTGGCACATTTACAGGCAAAGATGCTTAGCTAGGGCTGGAGCCAGAGCTGTCAGCAAGGGCACTGCAAGTGGTGGAAGCCCTGGGGAAACACCTCCAGGACCAAGCATTGTGTTGGGGCTGCTTTGGTTGGACTGGTGCAGGGTAAGAAATCAGGGTGGGGAATGCAGGAGATGCTCATGAAGAGAAGAGGGCAGGGCAGGAGGTGATGGCAGCCCTGGATGTCCCCATTACCTCCTTGTAGCGCTCCAGCTCGCGGGCGAAGGTGCGCTGGTGGAAGAGGAGCTGCAGGCGCTCCTGGGTGTAGTTGTGGCAGAGCTCCTCAAAGGTGGCCCCACGGCTCTGCCCTGCTAGCTCAGGGTTTTGTGCCCCAGGGGTGTCCACCACTGTCACTGAGCACACTGAGTGCTGGCTCGATTTCAGTGCCCTGGTGGGGACAAAGGAACACAGCACGGTGAGTGTGTGTTGCCAGGTCCCCCTTTCAGCTCTCACCCCGGCCCCCTAGCACGCACCTGTTGAGGAGGGAGATAAGGAGGGTGAAGAGCTCAGAGTACAAGCCGGCTGCCATGCCCTCCAGGCACTCCAGCGCTGTCAACTTGGTACCTGGCCAAGGTAACTCTTGAGTGTCCCCAAGCCAGCATAACCTGGGGCCATCCTCTGTCCCCACCATCCCTCACCCTACCTGTGCCACTGTCACCCAGGGGAGGCTCATCGGGACCCTGACGGAAGGAAGTCGATCGCTGCAGGGTGGCCTTAGGCTGGTGTTTGAAGATGGAGGAGGAGAGCTCCTCCAGGCTGCAGCCCAGCAGGTACGCAGCTTTCTGAGCCCACTCGTGGCGTGCAAACTGCTTCCTCCCAGCTGCAGGGTGGAGAACAGAGCTCAGTGCTGGCCAGTAAGTCATCCCAAATGGGGGGTGCTTCCAGTCGGACTTGGGACAATTTTAGGGTCCCCCAGAATAAGGCTGCAGATGCTGTGCACAGAGGGAGCACATGGCCAGAACTAGAGGGCCCCAAATATGTTTTGGGGTCTGATTAGGAGACAAAGGGTGAATGGCTTTGTGCCTGTTGAGCCCAGAGTCATGCCATGGGGCAAGGGGGAGAGGGGCAGCCCTTGCCACCACTGTCCAGGGACCCCTGGGGGCTGCAATGGTGCAGGGCTCTGAGCCACCCCATACTGGAACGTGGCCCTGCTCAGCCTCATGCACCGAGCAGCCCCGCCGCGATGCAGCAGGACAGACTGCAGCTGCCGGACACAAGTACATGGGTGCCAGGGGAGGTGGGAGCAGGTTAATGGTGAGACACAGGGACACGACAGATGGGAAGGTGGTGGCACCTGGGAGGGGGAAGCCAGAGACACACGTGGAGAACAGGACTTTACCTTCGTCGGCGTCTGCATTGCCAAAGGGCAGCATGCACCATGCAAACAGAGACAGGGGTTAGAGACAACGGCACGGCGCAGGGACGCTCTCCTGCTGAAACACCCCACGTGCAGCCACTACCCATGCACATGCCAAGCCTGGTCTCCCCAAAAGCATTGCTGCAGTGAGGCATGGCGGCCCTCCCCCTGTGAGTCCCAGTTGCACAGTGGGCACTGGTGGGGAGCAGTTCAGCACTGCCCCAGAGCATGGGGAGCTGCTGTTGGATCCAGGCCAGTACAAGGGAGCAAGGAAATGCGGGCTGGTGCAGCTGAGCTGCCTATGACCATCCCCAGCATGCAGAGAAGACTCCAGGTGCAGTGAAGGACTGGGATGTTTGCTCTATGCAGGATGCAGGGATGCTCCTCATGAGCAGGACCTCAAGATGCCCCTACAGCAGCCCCCCATCAAAACGTTCCCAGCCATCATCCTGCCATGGTGGCTGCAGCAGATCCTTGCTGCCCCCTAGTGCCTTGAGCACCCCATGGACCTGCATTTCACTTGGTGCACCCCAACATCCTCTGCTCTCTCATCTTTTCTCCCCAGGGCTGCAAACCCTCTCAGCGCAGGTCCCAGCTCCTGATGCCCGTTTCAGGTGTGCCATACCCAGGCACTCCCACCAGCATGTAGCATCACAGGGGGTTTCCGGCACCATGAGGGGTTGGGTGAGAGCTCCATGGGAAGAACAGCCCCATGATGTCAAATTCACCATACCCAGGGATGGAGAGCAAAGCCAGTACACATCCGAGCAAGACCCGCCACCCATGAGGAGCTCTGGGTGCCAGGGTAGCCCTGCCCCACACTATTAATTGTGCTAAGAGGACCCAGCCAGGGGGTCCTGATGGGCAGCAGGCAAATTCAGGGCTGCTAAGACCCAGGCAGGGGTCAGGGTTAGTCCTGGCACACCATCAGCATCCCAAGCCCCCATTACAGCCCCAAAACCAGCACTGTGCGGCACCACCCGGAGCAGAGCCCCCCGCGGCTCCAATTACCAGCTCCGTCTGCCAGCGGCTCTGCAGGGAGGACAGCAGGGAGAGTGTTACACTGGGGACAGAGGACACCCCCCAGCTCCCCCAGCCCCACTAAGGATCCCTATTTCCCAAGTTCACAGGGGCCAGCCCAAGGTCTGAGGATGTTTGATTCCCATCAGCCAGTGGGACCGCCCTGACCAAGGGGGATGAGCTAGGTGCCCCAGGGATGGCAGGGCACTGTCCCTCAGCTGACACATCCCTGGACACCCCTCTAAGGTCTGGCCACACTGGGGTACCCATTTTCAAGGTGCTAGTAATTGCTCTGGGACTCCATGCAGCCATCAGCCCTGAGCCTGAACTCATTAATGCCTCTGACCCCAGAGCAGCTTGTTACCTTTTGTGGCTCCAGCTGCCCCCAGATGATAGATGGCCCCCAGGATGAGCCAGAAAGCCTTTTGCTCATCACCAGAGATGCCCATCACCTTCATGGCAGCCTGGAGCTTGTTGAACTGCTGGGTTGCCTTCTGCTTTTCTTCTGGCTGTGGAAAGCAAGGGGAGCCATTGGTGTGGGAGCCTGGCTCTGCCACCCCCTGCATCCAAGTGGGCCAGGGAACCCTGCCCCTCTACCACAGCCCCCTACTCAGACCCATGGTTGTGACCTTGGAGAGGGGCACGATGCCGAAGACATTGTTCTCTGCCAGGTGGTTGAAGTGAAGCTCAGTCCTGCAAGGATAAACACTGAGGTTGACTCTGCGTGGGAAACCCCCACCCCAGGCTGAGGGCCATGCCCTTGCTGCCCCAACTCACCGGAGTGCACTGTCAGAGCAGGCCAGCAGGTAGTAAAAGATGTTGAAGGTAGCCTCATTGGATGGACGCCTGGCAACACGCAGCTTCTCCAGCAGCAATGTCTGGTAGAGATGGGAGGGTTGGGAACCATCCTCGAGGGTCCTGCTTCTACCAAAAGCCCCACCCCAACCTCATCCTTGCTCCCTGCCCAGGGTCTCCACAGCAACATGAGGGTCTCCTGCCCAACACAGGGCATCGCGTTAACGCAAGCATCATCCAAGCAATGTGTGGGCATCTCCTCTCCTGGGGTGGCTGCTACTACAGGAGCACAAAGCAGCTCTCTGGAATTTTAAGGGCTCTGCTTTTATTGCACCAGGACAGTGTCTGGAAAATAACCCCCTGATCTCAGGGAGCTGAGTTCATCTGCACCCATCTGGGTGTGAACAGAGGACAGCAGGATGCCTGGCTGCTAAACGTTGCGGGCATGGCTGGGCAGCCAGTGGGGGTCTGTAACAGAGCTCAGGGGTTAGCACATAGCCAGGCTGCCAGCATAAACACCCTGGTGAGGATGGACTAGCTCTCATGACAAGGGGGAGCCCTGGTGAGGATGGATTGGGTCCCATGCCAATGGAGGCCACCTCAGTGAGGATGGACCAGTTCCCATGCTGAGGGAGGCCATCCCGGCCCCCTCACCTGTATGGAGGCAGATGCCACCTGCCCAGCCTGGTCGAAGTCCAGAGAGATGATCTGGGAGAAGCGGGTGGCGTTGCTGTTCATGCCAGTGCTGCTATTGCCAAAAGCCTCCAGAATGGTGTGCAGAGCCTGCCACTTCTCCGCTGCGGAAAGAGAAGCAGGGCAGTGGGGTGCAGGGGCTGTGCAGTGGGGGGCTGGAGCCAGCACCACCAGCCAGGCAAGAGCTGCTGCTCCTGTGCCACGCCCCACAACACAGCAGCTCTGGGGACTGGCGTGAGAAAGTGAAAGCGCTGCCAGCTGGGCTGTGAATGCAAAGCAAGGGGCGTGAGTGAGCGGCACGGATACCCCACACCCCATCGGAGACTCACCAGAGAAGACCTTGCCGGTGCTGCCAGCGATGGTGGCGAGGTACTGGACGAGGTGCTGGCAGTTGGTGGTCTTGCCGCTGCCGCTGGTGCCCAGCAGCACAATGGCCTGGTCCTGGCGGCTCATCAGCATGCTGCGGTAGGCGGCCTGGGCCACCGCATAGACGTGTGGGGATGTGTCCTCCCTGCGGCACCCTTTGAACATGTGCATGACCTGGCAGGGACGGGGGAAAAGCGGGTGAGGGTCAGCACCCTGCCATCCACACAGTCTCCTTCTGCACACAGTGGCATGGCTCCCAGCCACCTGTCCCCTCCAAGCCGTCCCAGAGCAGCAGGGTCACCTTCTCAGAGTACATTGAGGGGGAGCTCAGCGGGTTGATGATGACCATGGCGGGGCCGGCGTAGGTGTGCAGGAGGTTGCCACCATAGCGCTGCCGCAGTGTGTGCAGCACGCTGGACTCGTTGAGGTAGAGGAGGCTGGCGAGGTCCTCCACGCGATCACAGGAAGGTGGGTTTGCCTGGCAGCAAGGTTGCAGGGGAGTGTCAGGTGGGAAACAGAAAGCTGCCCCACCATCCCCCACCCTGTGGTCCTACCTTCTCCACATCGTCCTCTTCAACCTCCAGGATTGTTCCATCGTGGTCCAGCTTCACCTTCACCTTGCCCTCAGGCAGGGGGTTGCCTTCCTCTGGCCGCAGCTGGCTGCCTGTGAGGGGCACAGGGTGCTCAGAGAGGCCATGCTGGCAGCTTCCCAGGGACACCCCAGCTGGGCTGGGGCTCGCTGGGCTACAGGAAGGATCAGGTGTCTCACATCCCCACGGTACAGGGCTGACCCAACTCACCCAAGGAGAAGCCATCCCTGTGCACCAGCCACACCTTCTCAGTTTCATACCAGGCCTCCTCAGCTGCTATTTGCTCCTCTGTCTTGGCCTGTGGGACAGTGGGACATGAGGCAGTCATGGTCACCTGCTCCCCAGCTCATCTCACCCTCTCTCCCCATGTCTCTGGGGATGGAAAGAGCAGGACTGCATGGCACAGGGCCTCATGCCAGGCAAACATGACCACCCCCTGCAAGACACAAGCCCTCCCAGAACATGTGCCCATTTTGCCCACTGTCCCTGGGGACCCCAGTGGGCTGGGGGCTTCAGAGACCAACAAGGCCCTGACACAGCTTGGTGTAGACATGAAATAACAGTGGCCCAGGAATGCATTCACCACAACCCCCTTGGCCAAGCCTGGAGGAGCCGATTTCCAACCCCCAGCCCAGAGAGCAGGCACCCATGCCAGCCACGTGCTGGGACACAGGCCACACAAGAACACCGAGCATGCTGTGGGGACATGGGACATGCTGCAGGGACAAGGAACACTGCAGAGACATAATGGAGTGACACAGGACATGGCACAGTGATGGTAGAGAACCATGGTATGGGAAACAGTGGTTGACACAGCCAGCACAGTGAGGACATCACCACCACCCAGGAGGTGGGCAAATCCCAAAGCCAAACCTGAGCTGCAGCAGGGACAAGGCCAAAGGGGGCTGCTGGGGCATCATCCACTTGACCCTGGCAAGGCCAAGAAATGGGGTGTGAAGGCAAGAAGGGTTACTTCCTGCCTCACAGACAGCATGGAAAGTGGCAGGGGGAAGCAAGCAGGGGCAAAATGTCACAGTGCCAAACCCTGCAAGTGCTCTCAGTGCCACCCACCACTGCTGCAGCCAGCATAGTGGGAGGTCCAGTGCAGTGCTGGGGACACAAGGAGTCCAGAAGGATGCTGGCCATGAGGCCATGCTATCAAAGTCGCAGGGCTGGGGGCCACTGTGCTGACCTGCTGTGAGCTCTGCCAGCACCATGTGCCACAGCAGCTTTGGCATGAGCCATGCATCCTGCCTATGCCAGCTGCCCCTTTCCATCCTGCTTTGCACATCTGCCCACTCTAGTTATGCCACACCCACCAAGAGCACCCTTCTGGGATGCCCAGCTCCCCAGCATGGCCCCAGTGGGGAGAGGCACCCAGCCCCGGTCACCCCGGCACCCTCTGGCCCCGTGGGTGATGTGGGAGCCCACGGGGCAGGGCAGGACGGGGAAAGCCTTACGCTCCAGCATGAGGCGCAGGCACAGACGCCAGCCCAGCGGCAGACAGAGGATGGCGAAGGGTCGCCGGCGGAGGCAGAGGGCTCCTGAGGACAGGGGTACAGTACCTGGCTGGGTGCTGAGGTGGAGGCGGCGGGGTCCAGCTAACAGCAGCAAGGAAGAAAGAAAGAAAGGAGAAGAGAGAGGGTGAGAGGAAAAGAGCAGCAGCACCGGCACGCACCACAGGGCCCAGGCATGGCCCAACCCCTGCCACAGCACCGCCTGAGCAACCCCAGCCATGGGCAGCTCTGCCCAGGGGAGACTGCTGAGCATTGCAGTTCCCCATAGCTGGGCACGCTGGTCTGGGCAGTGACCTTAAATCCACTGGCATCCCTGATCATTCATCCCCTGCTGCAGGTGCCACCCAAAGAGGGAGTCCAGGACTAGTAGCCAGGCACAGGGGTACAATCACCCTGTGAGGAGCATATTGCATGGCCAGGACAGCCACACACTGCCCACATATCTCCATGCCTGGGCAGGCAGCACGCGAGCGCCAACACCCCTGGATTTACAGAAGTGGTGAAGATCCTCTCCAGCCGGCGCTGGGCCTCCTCCTCTGGGCTCAGCTGGGACGTAGGGCCAGGGGCAGCCTGGAGGCAGAGCACCGTTAGCACCAGGCTGGCTGCCCTACAGCCCCTGCCAGCCCGGTGCTCACGGCACACAGGTGTCAGAGGGGCTATCGCAAAAGCTTTCCCAGCCCTGCAACCCAACAGAGCTTAGGGTGGGTACTGGGGCAAAGGCTGGTGCAGACCCACAGCTGCCAAGGCCAGCAGAATCGGGACACCAGCAGGTAGCCTGCAGTGCCCGAGGACCCAAATCCCTGCTCCCACACACCTTCTCGGGGGGTGCCGGGGTGGTTTTCGCGGGGGTCGGCCGCTTCTCGCTGGGCTGCTGCTTCTTCTCCATATGAGCCGGGGGGAAGACAAGGGGCAGCATGATGGGGAGGCCGTAGTGCACACCAACTGCCCCGAGAAGTGACACCCCCACCACCACCACCCCAGCACTGCACACCCCAAAACCACTGCAAACCATGCAGGTGAGCGCACACCATGCTGCACCGGGCAGCACAGCCCTGTTGCTGTGTTAGAGCATCCCTCAGCGTGCACACACTGATACCTTGTGCCGCTCCAGGGCCATGGGTTTCAGAGCGGATGCCTTTGCTGGCTCCACCTTCCCTCCCGAAGGCTGCACCGGTGGCTCCGGCTTGGCTTCAGCACCCGGGGATGGGGATGGCTTTGCATCCCCCCCGCTTGGCTCAGGGGACTTCTCCTCCCGCTTGTCCCCTAGCCGGAGCCGTGGCCGGTGCTCTTTGGTTTTGCCCTTCGCCATGAGGGTTTTGAGCCCTGCTGAGATCTCATCCTTGGGCTCTGGCTTGGCAGGGGCTGCTGGCATGGCAGGGGGAGGTGGCACAGCTGGGGGAGCTGGGATGGCAGGACGGCCTGTGTCCTCCTTCCTTGAGGGTGGCACCGTCTCAGAAGACTTGGCATCTCGCACCGGCTCAGGAGACTTGGTGTCTTGCCCTGGCTCCTTAGCACTGCTGGTATCCTCCCCCGGCAGGACTTTCCGGACCACCTTGCGCACCACCCGGACCACCTTACGGCGGGACAGCCCCTGGCCATCATCCCCCTGCGGCTCAGAGGCTGGGCCCTCCAGCCCATTCACGGCCGCCCCATTCAGGACCGGCTCCGGGCTCCTCCCTCGCCCAGGCTGAGGCTCGGGGCTCTTCGAGGGCTCAGGATTCGGGGCTGCAGGCGCCGCCTCCTTCTGGCTCTCTGACTGCAGCCACAATGACACTGGTGTGAGTTGAGCTCTGGTGGTGTGCTGCCTGCCACCACAAGCACCCACCGTGTGGGACACGGTGATGTCCAGGGCTTTGTGCCTTGCCACGGGAGCACAGTTCCCAACCCGACCTTGGACCAAAGCACACAGCAGCCAGTCCCCTTCCCCAGCCAACCTACAGCCTCCCACCAGACCCTAGGGCAAGGAGTGAAGGTGACCTCCCCAGCCAAACATGCAAGGACCCACCAACCCTCAGGCTGCCAGTAAAGGGGTAAAACTCAGTGCTCAGGACCCTGGCAGCCCCACTGCAGTGTGCAGGGCACGCTGCAAGACTTCCTCTGCCAACAGCTTTGGTGGCCCAGCACCATAACCACTAAGGTGGGCACCGATTGCCAACGGGCTGGCATCCCTGCCAAAAACATTGCCGCCCTCCACAAGCTGCCTTGGAGCAGCCACCAGCACTCCCCAGGGACTGGAGTGGGTGCATACTCAAGAGTATGCTGAGTCCATGACCCTCTGTGATGTCCCCAAGCCCTGGCAAGGCATCTGTCCCCACCAAGGGTGAGCCCCATCCCCAACACAGCTCCACCCCGCCCATGCCCTGCAACACTTACAGCCCCATCCTCCTTCCCGGGTCTTTTCACAGCTAAGGATTTGTCCTCGTCCTTGACCTGAGGGTCAGACAAACAAGAGGAGCGAGTTTCAGCCCACCCCAGGGCCCCACTGCCGGAAGAGTCCCAGACACTGGGAAAAGTCCCTGGGACCATCACTCCATGCCAGTGGGGCAGAAGGCTGCTGCATGAAAACAGCCCCAGTTTTCAGCCTGCTGCAGCCCCAGGGGACCAGGACCTGCGTCCTTCCAGGCTTCCTGGCAGCCAAAAAACAAGGGAAAGCACAGAGATTAACCTTGGTTATGGCAACCCCAAAGGGGAAAGTGCTTTGCTGGTCTGGCCCAGGCCCCCTCCTCGTGTGCAGCAGGTGAGGGAGCTGGCACATAAAGCTCCAGCACCGCTCCCCACAGGGGCTCTGCCTTTCTGCACGTCACCCTATCAGGCGTCACAGCACGTTTTAAGTGTCACTGGCTAATCTCTGTGGCAGCTACACTGTGGAACATGCCAGCTCCCTGCTGATTGGGGTGACTGAGGGTCTCTGGTGGGGTGGGCAGTGAAACCCTTCAGTATTTTGGGCCATGCCTCTGAGCTGCAGGGCTTGGCCACAACACTGCAGCGGCAGCGCACAGAGCACTCCACGGGCAACACTCTTTGACTCGCCATGGCACAGCTCCTACAAGCATTTGGGGCTGGCCAGTGGCACTGAGGTGGCTCACACTGTGTTAGGGACTGGACCAGCAAAGCAGTGGTTAGTGACGAAGTTAGTAATGGCATGCGTGGCCGTGCCGGTGACCACAGCCCTGCTGCAGCAGGGCCCAGGGCAGCTCCTTGTTTGCTCAGTGCAGCCCCTGGTGTGGAAGCACAGAGAGAGGCTGAGAGCACCGCTCTGAATGCGGCACTGGGCAAACTGGGGGAGCTGGTCGGCAGCGTGCAGCGATGTGACCAGAACGAGTGGCACAGGCAAACATGCGAGAGACTTCCCTTCTGCTCCCAGAATGCAAACCGGGATGAAAACGCCATGGCGATGTCTCATGGAGCCGCAGCCCTGGCTGGGGAGAGAGGGAGAGGTGAGATGGGCTGGGCCTGGCACATGGGGCACCGAGCCATGGCACACAGTACGAGCACACATCCTTACCCACTGGCCCTGGGAGCCCAGGACCCTCAGGAATGGGCACCTGAGACCACTGGCTCTGGGGACAGGCAGGTGGCCAGGCTAAGACTTGACAAAACTCATTGTGCAAAAAAAGTGCCTTTAGTCAGGCCACAGGACTGTGCCCCAGGTTCCTCTGGGCGGGCCAGTCCGCTGCAGTAAGCAAATGCCAGAGTGAGGGAAGGGATATTTTCTGCCCCGAGCACCCTGCTTGTCTCAACAGCCGGGGTTATTCTGAGCCTGAGCCTGTGCCAGCCGCTGGGCAGCTCCGATGGGGACCCACTGCCCTGGCTAGTGCCACGCTCTGAAAACCAGGGGGGTTGCAGCCAGGGGTGTCAGGGGGTTCTCACCCTCCCAGGGCCAGGCATGGTATGGAGAAACACCAGGCCCCCAAAACAACCTGCCTATCTGGGGGTACATCACCCTGCCCCCAGGAGGTCCCCCTGTATTCCCGTCATTGCAGTGTGTAATGCCAGCACCCAGAGCACAGGCTGGGCACCAGGGTCCAGTAACAAACTTGCCCATGGGTCAGAGCCCCCAAAACCACTGCCCATGGCGCTCCCACCTCCATGCAGCCTGATACCACTCCAAAGATCCCTGGAGAGCACCAGCACTGCCGTCCCCAAGGGGACTGCAAATAACAGCCCCTGGCCACCAAAGCACCCCAGGGATGGGTGTAGGCTCCTCATGGCCCCAAACCCCAGTGCCAGGACTGGTTCCCACATGCCACCCTCACGATCCCCCATGCTGTGCTGGTCACGCCGGGGGTCCCCACCTTACCACAGGGTCGAGGCGAACAGGGAGCAGGGTTTCCGCTGAGGCGAGCGTGGCACAGTGCGGTGGGAGAGGCACTAAGGGGGCGGCAGCCAGCAGCGCAGGGACAGCTGGGCTGATAGGGCTACCCTAAAAATAGCTGAGGAATGCGAGGGCCCCGGCGGCGCGCGCAGCAGCTGGAGGGATCATTGCGGGGGACACACAGGCAGCGAGGCCTCGCCACCGCTACCGCCACCGCCGTCACCGCCGGAGGAAGTGATGTGGGCTGGCAGCGGCCGGACACTGCCGGGGGGGAACTGCTTGACTTCTGTCCCACTGCTTGCTCTAGGGGAAGTGAGGAAACACTCCCCAGGTCGAGCACAGCTGTGGGGCTGGGGGAAGTCAGGGAGGGTCCTGTGCTGCGAAGGATGGGGTTGCACATTCCAGCACCCTGGGATGCTGCAGCGGGGTGCCTGGTGTCAGAGCGGGATTCTTGGCATTGTGCCAGGTGGTGCAGCCCTGACACCACTTACTCCTCCCTTTCCTTTCTTATGAACACAACAGTTCCCCAAAATGCCCCCGGAGATGGAGATGGCCGTGTGCCAGCACAGCAGCCCACCAGCATGGTGTGATAGCCCACGGTAAATCTGCTTTCACGGCAAAGCTGCTGTGAAAAGCTGGAGGTCCAAGGTCTCTCTGGAAACAGCAGGAGTGGGGCAAGGGGCTGGGGGCCTCCCTGAGCGTGGCCTGCTGGGAGGAGGCCAGCAGCAGGGAGCCAGGAACACCAGCGGTGCGGAGAAGAGATGGTGACTGCCTAGGCATGGCAATGGTGGGGACCCCAGCCAGTGCCTGAGCAGGTCGTGCCTGACCACAGGTGTGTCCAGAGACAAGAACTACTCCCAGAAGGAGCAGAGGGTCCTGGCCAAACACTCTTGGCAGGGCTGGCACGATGCAGTGGAGGGTGCTGACAAAGTCCCCAGGTAGTGCTGGCAGCAGCCACTGGCTTATTAGCAAAAAATCACAGACACAGCCCCTGACAGGAGGACCTGGAGGCTTTGATGAGGGCACTGGTCCAGCCCCAGCATGCAGCTCTGCTACAGCCCCCTCTGTAGTGAGCCAAACCCACACAGACCCAGGCAATGTGGGGCTCCTGCATTAGTCCTGCCTTCCTGGGGGGTCCTGAGCATCCCTGAGGCAGGGCATGGAGCCACCCCCAGGGAGGAGCCTGGCTCCCATGGGCCATCTCCACCAGGACCCCCAGCCCAGCCGTGCAGCCATGGCAGTGCTCCTGCCTGACCAGCAAATTCCTCTAATTCCTCCACTGTGAACTTCGGTGGAGATGCACCAATCCCACAGACAAACTTGCTAGACACAAACCCCCTTCACATGCTCCCATGAGGATGTCCACACCAGAGGTGTGCCACCAGCCCCATTCCTGTGATAAGGCTAGAAGAAGAGCCAACACAAGAGCTTCCCCTGGAGAAAGCACAGACAGAAGGACAAAGTGCCTCCAGCACAATGGGAGTCCTGCAGACCCACCTCACGTGCCCCCTGGCTACCCACAGAGTCCCCCAGTGGGATATGTGGCACAGCAAAGAGCCAGCACCCATCCACACCGTGGCCTTGCACCCTGGAGACAGCAATCTCCAGTGACCAGGGCACACATGGCTGGTGGGCAAGCAGGGCATGCAGGGTCTGCTGGCATGGCTGCCAAATGCCTGTGGTCCCAGTGAAGTGCTGGAGCAGTCAGAAGCGTTTCTGGAACATTTCTGCCCAGCCGGCGCATGCCTAGGCTCTGCCAGAGGAATTTTGCTGGTAAATAAATAAAGACAAACGTGGAGCCAAGCCAGCCTGGCTGCCCCGTGCCAGGAGCAGGGCTGGGACATGGTGGGGTGGTTTCACCTGATGCCCAGACATGTTGTGTCACTGTTTCACTGCCTATGCACTCCACGGTACTGAGAGCCCCCCCAGACACGGCGGGTCTGCTGTGGTGTAGCTCTGTGGGGATGAGGGTGACTTGGCATGGCCCTTGCCAAGGTGGTTAAACCCCACTCAGTACACAGGGAGCCTGGCACTGTCCCCACTCCAGATGGGGAGGGGCTTTCAGAGCAGCAGCCCAAAATATGTCTATAATTTCCTGTTTCAAAAAGGATCATTTTTATTTAAATTAGGACCAGAAACATTCCATGGAGCTTAGTGGGGCCTGGGGGAGAGCTGGGCCTCCCTGTGTGCCAGCACCCTGCACTGCCCCACAGGGTGAGGGACCCTGGACCATAACCTGCACCACAGCCTCTGTGGCCCAGCACTGGCAGAGCCTTGATGCAGCCTCCTGGTGCACCCCTGCACCACGCAAGAGGAGATGATATCCTGTGCCAGGAGGTGTCTGTGCTCTGGTGGCACCCAGAGGTGCCATGACCATGGTCAATGCTATATTTCCAGCCTGTTTCCTCCAATTGATGCCATCTAACCACACCAGGACCCAGAACAAAGAGGTATGCTGCAGCCTCTCCCCTGCAGCCTCAAGGGCACTGGTATCTCCCTTCTCCCTTCCCAGCCACAGCACTGTGCAAAAGCACCTCACCAGCCCTGAGCACTGGTATCAAACACACACACCTGCCCCTGTATCCAGGGCAGCAGCCATGCTCCCCAGCCCCATGGGGTTATCCAGCCAGG
This sequence comes from Melanerpes formicivorus, assembly GCF_026170545.1. NCBI lineage: Eukaryota > Metazoa > Chordata > Aves > Piciformes > Picidae > Melanerpes > Melanerpes formicivorus. Next base: position 4,149,803 of record NW_027142381.1, on the reverse strand, counting down.
GGTTATCCCAGCAGCGCAGCCAGCATTGCCCAGGGTCCAGGGATGAGCTGCTGGAAGCCATCACTGGAGGTTGGTGCAGACTCCACCCTGCAGCACCAGCGCCTGCTCAGGGAGCACATGGAGCCCCATGGCCACCACCACAGCCTGACCACAGCCACCATTGCTCCATCCTGGCCACCATCCCATAGGGACAGGGCCCTTCCATGCTCAGCATGGCTCTCCCTGGTGCAGGTGACCTGCTCTGCAGGCACAGGCAACCCTCCCCTCCCTAGAAGGCTTAAAAATACACTAAACAAGCGCAGGTATAAGCTAAAGCAATGCCGCACTGCTGCACCCCAGTGGCACCATGGAGGGAGTCCAGCCCTGCCAGCTGTCAGTGTTCTGGGGGGCTTCCATCGGGATGCCAGTTGACCAGGGTGCTGCTTAGCCTGCGGCAGGGTCAGCAGAGCTGGGCAGCTCGTGCGAGGGATGTGGGTCACCCAGCCATTAAGTTTCTATTTATACAGCATCAGTCACACGCCCAGAGCTGCACACACCATAGGCAGTTCCTGTCCCCCAGCACGCTGCACTGCCCTTCCTGATCCCCAGGGAGAGATCACAGCACAGGGAGGCTGATGTGGGCAATACGGCAGGCAGTACAGCAGTCGGAGCTGCTCCTGCAAAGCAGTGTTAGGGAATTCCCAGTGGCCAGGAGCAAAGCTCCTTCCTCTGCCAGACCATGCTGCCCTGGTGACCAGTGAGGGACAGTTTCCACAGGTAACAGAGCCGGGCTCTCCCAGAGCCCCTCTGGCATGAGGAATACCAAACCCAGCAGCACAATGAACATTTGGTGGGGCAAAATCTACTCCTGCCAGATTGCAATCCCTTGGAAACCCACCCTTGAAGCTGTTCTGCCATCTCAGGCATCACCCCTGCATCCAAGGCTCAGGTTTCTGCTCCTCCCCGTGCATCACTCCTGGCCAGAGCAGCCCCAGCACCCATCGGTTCCCTGCCAACTCCAACACCCATTGGGAGGATGCTGGCAGCTGACAGAATCTCAGGGGAGCAGCCCCACAGCACGGACTGAGTTACTCACATCCCAGGCAGCGTGGCGGGTGCCCTGGCCGCCCCGCAGCCAGCAACGGCTCAGCTCGCTCAGCTCCAGGATGGGCTGCACCTTCAGCTGCACCGTCTCCCCTGACTGCCGGATCATCTCCACGATCTCATCGCGGGATTTGTTCTCCACGTTTCGTCCGTTGATCTCCACCAGCCGGTCACCCGGCACCAAACCCAATGCCAGGTCTTTGGTGCCTGCTCCGGGTTCGGCAAAGTGCACGATGCGCCGGTACACCTGCCCGTCGGGGGCCCGGTCCAGCATAGTGGTGCGGCGCAGGGAGAAGCCAAAATCACCGGTGTTGCGCCTCTGCAGCTCCAGCTGCCGCGGGGTGGGGGGCTGTGGGGGCACCAAGGCAGGCAGCCGCAGCTCAGCAGGGAACCTCTTGTCGACGAGCTCCAGCACCCTGGCGCGCAGGGAAGTAGTGGGAAGGTTACAAGGGTGTCCTGGGGGGATCCCTTGCTTGGCGAGCTGAGTCTCTAGTGTGCGCACCTCCACCTGTGGGGAGGGGGCCGCTGAGTGCTCAGAGGGTGTGGATGTCTCTGAGGTGCTCTCATCCCGGCTCTTCTGCGAGAAGGAGAAGCGTTTGACAATCATCTGTGAGTTCTGCTTGGCCAACGAGCCAAACTTGGCTGCCCGCTGCAGCACTGAGCCCTTGAAGTTGGCATCATCCACCTTGAGATCGTCACTGGAGCTGGCTGTGCTCAGGTGGCCTGAGTCCAGGATGATGCTGCCCCGGTTGCTGTCGGAGTCAATGTCCGTGAGATGCAGGTCAGATCCACTGGCCACCTTGATGGGTATGGGGTTGGAGATCTCCAGGCGGGTCTTGGAGTCCCGCTTGGAGGCACGGTTGAGGTTGAAGAAGCCCCGGCGCATGCTCATCTCCTCCAGGCTCTTGAGCTCAGCTGCTGACATCCGCTCCTTCTTCTCCTTCTTTTCCTTCTTCTCCTTTCGGGCCCCATCCTTCTCTTTGTCCTTCTTCATCAAGTTGAACATGGTGTGGGAGTGCTCGGGGTACACTCCCCCCCGTGGCAGGGTGCTGGGTCAGGGTGCTGGTCACAGCACAACCGCCTGCCTGCAGAAGGAGAAACAGGTGATGGTGCCATCAGACAGTGCCACATCCAACACCCCACTCCACCCCACTGGTCACCTCAGCTGTCCCACATCCTCAGCCCCAGGCCATGTCTGAGCATGCCAGAGATAGCAGCACGACACAGTTCTGAGACTGCCCCAGTCATTGTGTCCTTGCCCTGGCTGGGCAACAAGCCCCAGGGGTGCAAAAAGAGTGGCCCCACATCCTTGGGGATGCCCCAAAAGAAGCCCAGAAGCCTGCCACCCCTGTAAATTGCCATGCCAGCCAGTGCCCCCATCATCTCCTACAACTCAGGAGTCATTTTGGAACAGCATAGGTGGGCAGGGCAGGAAGGTTTCCTGGTTGCATTTCCTGCAGTTCCCATCCCCACAAACGCTCACAGGGCAAACCCATCCATCTCTGCCGGCTGCAGCACCGCCGGCATCTCGCCCACCGGCTCAAAAGCTCCTTGTTGAAGAAACAGAGGCCTCTCTGCTGCCCACCCCAGCCCCAGCCCCAGCCCCAGCCCCAGCCACCGCAGAGCCGCCGGGAACAGCTGCGGGCAGTGTCCCCACTGGGGAGGGAGCAGGAAACACAGCCCTAAGTGAAGGCAGCTCTAATAAACAGGAACCTGTAAAATCACATCCCTCCCGAACACTGATAAGTGTCTAATTTTAGCCGGGGCGAGGCAGGAGCCCACAGTGCCACCGGCAGCCTCCAGGAACAGTCACTCTTTCATTTGGGCATCCCGTGCAGGGCACACAGCCGGTGGCAAAACCACAGCCTGGCAGAAACCCTGGCCCCCTCCCCTGGAAAATCCTCTGTGCACTCAATGCCTGGGGGCACCCACAGCCTCGCCTCACATGGGGCTACCATGGAATCCACCTCCTCCCCAAGGAAATCAGTGCCCATCACCCCCCTCAACTTCCACCAAAAGCTTAGGATGCAGATAAACAACTCCAAGCTAGAGTTGCTGGCTGGCAGCACCACACAGGCCGGGTCGACAGCTATATATAACAGGGCAGGAAGCTGCACAGGAACTTAACCTCAACACAAAGGACAACAGGAAAACTCCCCACGTTCGAAGCATCTGCTTTAGAGCTCTCCAGTTGGTGCAAGGACAAGGTTTGGGGTACGTGTGGGGTCAGACAACGCTACCCATGCTGGCAGTGAAGGGTCTGTGGGCACCCTAGAGTGAATAGATGCCATGTTATGTCACATCAAGCTGCACCTTGGCTCCAGTGTAGCATCAGTGCTGCATCACTACCCCTGCCTGGACCACCTCTCTGCAAGGTCACGTGGTCCTTACTGTCCCTGAATGCATCCAGTGGGACATGGAGAACCCAGCTCCCCTTGACAAAGCCACAAGGGCTAAGGAGACAGCAAGGGACTGCTCAGACTCTGCTGCCCCTTGGGACTGTGGCAGGAGCACAAGTGTCCAGGAGAGGCCTGGCCACAGAGCAGGCAAGGACAGAGCTCAACAAGCAACAGCATGGTGCTAGTGCCAGGTGTGTGATAGAGTCAAGGCAGTGAGGGGAAGCAGTCAGAGGGCCAAGGTCAAGCATGCAGTGTGGCCAGCCAGCCGCATTTGCAGGTGGGCTGCTATGGCTCTGTCCACACCACTTTGCCCCAGGGCTTGACCTGTTCTGCCCTCCCCTGCAGTACATGGGCTGAACAGGACCCCAAAACACATGAAAATAATCCAGCTCATTTCTCATCTCTCAGAAATACCAGCTGTGGGCTGACTGCTGGCCTGAGCCTGAGGACAGTACAACTCCTTCCCATGACCTGCAGCAGGTGCTGCTGGCAAAGGTCCCCCTACCCATGCTGTCACAGTGGTTGCTCTCCACTGGCTCCTCCATGATGGTGCCAGGGCCACAGTACAGACAATAGCAGGGAAGGAATCACTTGTACCTATTCTTGTCCCCTTGCTACCGGCACCCCAGCTTCCTTGCATCCCTGAAGCAGCATTACTTGGGGGATGCAGAAAGGACTGCACTCCCAGGAGCATGCTGTGTTCAGCCCATGGCCGGGAGGGGGTTGCTGGGACTCCTTCCTGGGTCTGTGGAGAGGGACACTCAGAAGCAAAGCCATTCGCTGGGCAGGTGCTGGTTAGAGCTGAGGCGCAGCGAGGCAGCCGGCTGGCGCACTCTTTGTCCTCGGTCGTTTCTCCCCCTGCCTCCCAGCCTTTGTACGCTCAACAAAAAGGGGAAACAAGCGTTACCATCTGCATCGCTAATCAGGCAGAGCCGGAGGCTGGCTGCTCAGCCACATGTGCCCCACACAAGGCCACGGCTGGCAGGAGTGGGGATGGGAGCTTCCTGGGCTGGGGCAAAGAGCTCAGTACCCTCCTTGCACTGGCACCACCAGCCCAGCCCGTTGCGGTTTGCTCCCTTTTCCCCAAGGAGGCTCCGGCCAGCAGCACAGCACACACCAGGGATGCCGGATGGGTGCAGCCTGATGCGGCGAGCAGGAGGCGGCTGCTGAGCGTCTCCCTGCTCCTGAATCAGACCCAACGTGCCTTCCCTGACTCAGCCCGGGCTCGCTCTGGGATTACCCCTCGCCAGGCGTGTTCAGCGTAGTGGCATGTATGGGCCACAACACGGGAGGGAGAGGCACCCGTGGGCACCAGCTGTATCTGGAGATTGCGCACAAGGACACCGCTGTGACACCTGGGCTAGCAGGGGACAGTGGAGGTCACCTTGGAAAGGTCAGGTGGCAGAAAAGGGGACCTAGCTCAAGGTCTCCAAACGCAAAAACTCTCCCTGAGCCTCTCAAGCAGAAGTGTTGTATCTGCCTCATCACCTCACCACAACCGTGCCTCTGCAGGGCACTGAGGAGTTTCAGACAGCGAGGAAGGCGTTCACTGAAACTCGGAGCCACTCCTTCCCTTCCCGAGACGCAATCTCGTCCGACACGCTCCTGCGCAGGGACCTGCACTGCAAGTTTCCAGGTCGTCTGCTCTCTCCCCGCCACGGTGCCGGCAGCAGGGCTGCACTCACCTACCACTTCAGCACAGGAGCTGGTGGCCATCGCCTCCTTGGGCGCCCCACAGGCAGGGACAATGCTATGCCAGGGAGCAGGTGCTGCTGGCAGTGACCAGCCCAGTTCCCACATAGGGCAAAAGGGTTTGACCCAGGCAATGGCTCTTCACCTCCTTGCCAGACACAAATTTTGCACAGAACAAGGAAGTTTAGGGGGTTTCCAAATCCCTCTGCACTGCATACCCTTACAGACGCCAGTATGCATCAGGAGGAAAACAATCCCCTATTTACCCAAGTCACAGCCGGGATGTGTCTCCAGGCTGCCTCCAAAGAGGGATTTTGGGGCCTCTTGTGATGGGAACTCTGTGTCCAACAGTGATGGGGACACAGCCTGGCTTTGAAGTGTCACTCTGGGCTGGTGGCAGAGGCCAGAAGGGTGCACGGGGTGCATGTGTGGGGTTCAGGCACTCGCCCCGGCACACACCTCACCTCAAAGCTGGGCAATAAACCAGCCCAAGAGTCCTTACAAAGCAGTGGCTATCAGGGAGGTGACGCTGCCAGGCTCTGCCAAGTGGGAGCAAAAGCAGGAGGCAATTTAATGACCAGATGGGGGGAGGACAGGTGAGTCACAGCCCGGTCACCATCGGTTATATGCCCACCCCACCACCCATTTCTGGCCCCAAATTTGCAGCCTGACCCCCTGCATGGCCCAGCCCATGGCAAAGGTGAAGGGCTGAGACATGACTCATCAGTGGGCAAAGTTCAGGACTGACACAGGCGCTGTGGGAATGCTCAGCTCCCAATGGGTGACAGGGCAGTGGGTGCTGCCTGGCAGGAGCCCCCCAGCACCAGGGTGCCAGGGCCAGCCTGGGGCACAGCAATGCCTTCTGCTGCACACCCACCATGGGCCCACGGTTTTCTGTAATTGCCCCAAGTTTAGTCCAGGCGCTTGCTGGCCAGAAGATTTGCATCTCACAGGCTGGCTGGAAACCACACTATTTCTGGACGCGTGTCCCAGCCCTCGCCTGCCGCTCTATATATTCCTCCCCAGGCAAATTAATGTGCTGGCAGGCGCCATGGTGGCCACAGCCCTGCAAGCCCCTGCCACCCCCAGCCCAGCAGCTGGCTGCAAAGCCACCCATCCACCTTGTGTAACACCAAAACGGGACCCAGGTGCCAGAAGCAGTTAACGGCAAGCTGGGCTAATGGCTAATGGCTTTGGCTATGATTCCCCAGTGATGTGGAAAAGGCCCGGACCGCTGTTTTCTTGCTGGAAGCTAGTGCTGGCCCTGCCGCAGGCACCGGGGCACCGAGGGCTGGTGCCACCCAACCTGGAGCACCCTGCAGGGACAGGCTGGTTGTGTCCCCAGAGAGGGTGTGTGGCCAGCTCCAATCCCATCAGTACCCACAGCAGGGTGCACACACACCTCCAGCACCCCACGGAGCGGGTGGTAAACACACAGGTGCTGCAGTGCAACGGGGAGAGGAGGGGTGGTGGTAAGGGGCACGCAGAAACACACCCCGCAGTGCAATAGGGGGCAAGCACAAGGTGACACAATAGGGGTGCCACACACATGCACACAGCCACACATGCACACAGCCGTACATGCACACAGAGGCACACTCAGGCACACTCAGGCACACACATGTACACATGCAGTGCAAGGCAGCGGGGGATGCACAAGCACAGGCGCTGCAAGCCAGCAGCGGGGCCATGCGCATACACGCACCCCACAACGGCACCAGGGAGGGGACACACACGCGCACACCCACAACCCCCCCCACCCGGCTTGTGCAACGCCTCACGGGCACCCGCACGGGCTCGGGCACCCGCACAGCCCGGCCAGGCCCACCCGGGTGGGCGATGCCGAAGCGGTGCGCGCCCCCACGCCGGGTCTGGTACCGGTACCGGTGGCGGTGGGTACTCACCCAACAGCGGTGGCGGAGCGGGGCCCGGTGCTGGAGGTGGCGGCAGTGCCGGGCCCCGGCGGCGGCGGCGGCGGCGGCGGCGCGGGGCGGGGCGGGGCGGGGCGGGGCTGCTCCGCACCGGGGCGGGCACTGCCGGCTCTGCGCGCGCCGCTCCGCACGGCACGGCACGGCGCGGCACGGGGGGGAACGGTACGGAACGGTACGGGACCCGGGAAGGTTCAAGCTCTGCCGTGAAGCAGCGCTGGTGCGCACTGGGCACCCGCCCACTGCCACAGCAGACACTGAGAGAGTCACAAACTGGTCTGGGTTGGAAAGGACCTTAAAGATCATCCATCTCCAACCCCCCGCCGTGGGCAGGGACGCCTCCCACTAGACCAGGTTGCATTGAGTCAAAGATCGCAGGGTGTTCCTGCAGCACGCCCGAAATATACACACTGCGGGTGCACACACGGCCCGGTGCGCAGCTGTGCACAGCACCGTGCCTGCCCGTGTGCTCCCAGCCGGGGGCACCCGGCAACACCCCTCCCGGTTCATAAACTGGAGTTCGCCCACCCCCCACGCACCCTGCCGTACACACCGGAGCACACCCACCTCGCACAGCCGATGCACACAGACACATACAGTGTCTCACCCCCATCCCGGGTGATTAACAGATTGAAAAAAAGGGAGGGGGGGAAGCACATAAACCCTCCAACTATTGACACAAGGGTCTGTAAGCTCTGTGGACCATCTAGCTGTTGTTGCGGACAGGGGGTCGGCAAGATGGCCCCAGAAAAAAGTTCCCCGACCTATGCCGTTGTGCAGTCCCTTTAGCACAGTCTTGCAACAAACGCACCCCCTTTTCCTCACACAATGCAGACGCACTGGGAAACACTGGGATGCTCTGCACTCACACTGGCACAGGCACAGCCCTGTGCATTGCACCAGTGCACCCGCACACTCCTGCGGTTCCCCTTTTTGGAAGGACACGATTAGGAGCAGCCACTGATCCAGCAGAGGGAGAGCTGTTGGAGCAGGGTAGCTGACCCCTGCCAGTAGCTGCACAGCCCAGGCGCCTGGGGAATCTAACACAGGACGTGGCACAATCACCTACAGAGCCATTTTGGGCCCAGTGTTTCTCCCCAGTGGCAGGTGGTTTCAGGACAAGCCCTGCAGTCTCTGTGCTGGGACAACGTCCCCTGCCATCAGATGTGAAAGAAGCTGGGCACCTCTGGGCCCTTCACAGGACATGGGTAGCCCAGCAACCCAAGGAAGCTGGAGCAGGACTCAGAGACCTCAGAGACAGACAATCATGAACTCTTTCCGAAAGAGCTTCTCAGAGAATGCCTCTTCTCTGCTGGAAAGTTCAGGATGGACAGAGGGATCTACAGGGACAGGGTTCTGCCCCCAGGACCATCTTTGATGCTTCCCATGGCTCCCGCTCTGCCCTGGGGCTCCAAAACCCTGCCAATGTCCATCAGAGGTTGAGCCAGGATAAGCTGCGTAGTCCTGGTGAGCCACAGCCTCACCATCTTTCCTTGCTGAGCCTGATCCTTGCCATGCCTGGGGGAGAGGCCACAGAACATCTCTGCAGCAGCAGAATCACCCCCAGGAGTGCTGCGAATCACATGGAGGTTTGCTCTCCATCTTTGGACACACTTGCCTGGTTGTCACAAGCTCTGCTCCCTCATGTTGGTAAGGCTAGGTGTGATTTTCATCCTGCAGTACAGGCCCAGGACACAGCCTCAACACAGCAGCAGAGCAGCACACATCTGCAGAAGCAAGGCAAAAGCAAGCTGGCAGCCATGCAAAGGGCCCTGCACTGGGCTCAGGGACGTGATGGAGGAGATGCAGCCTTGTCGTGGCAGAGGATGGCAGCAGCAAGCGCAGCCTCCTGCTTTTGTCACAGTTTCCTTTGTCTCAGGCACGTGGCACCCAGCACAGGGAGATGCAGCCATCTGGAGAGCAGGGATAGGGACTGTTGAGCCAGAGGGGAGTCTGAGCCCCAACTCTGCTGCCAGGAGGGTTTTCTAGCTCTGGTGTCAAGGGAACATGATGTGACTGTACCTCTGCCCTGCTTGCCCAGTACAGGCAGGTGCACAGCCAGTTACAGCCTGTGGCAGCTTCTGCTTCCTTATCACAGCAGGCAGGCAGCAGCAGGGCTGATGCTCCTTGGAACTGCTGAGCTGTAGAACAGTGCAAGGTTCCTGGTGTCTCACACAGCCCTGCCACCAGCAGCCACCCAGCAGGGCCAACTTCCTGCTGCCTCCCCAGAGCTAAATATCTCCCATGTGTCCCAGCAAGGAGGACAGAAGACCATGCTCACAAAATCCCATCTGGCCTCACCAGCCCCTCCACCAGGACCAGGCTGCCCTGAGCCATTCTACCCCAGTATGAGGTGCCACAGGCACCAGCAAACCCCATGCCCAAGGAAGGTCTCTGTGTTCCCCACAGCTTTCTAGGGAGAAGCAGGACAGATGTCCAGTGCCAGCAGTGTTTTCAGTGCCCCCGGCAGGTGCTGACTCCTGGCCAGAGCAGGGAGGGCCCTGAGCTGGGAGGGGAGGCATCTGTTTTGCAGTACCACAGGGTTTCCTAAATAGGTCACTGTTTTTTTATAGTCTCTGGGATCTAGAAAAACCAGTTGTTCCGGACAGCTCGCAGACCCACCAGCATTATCGCAGGGATGGCTCCCCAGGCACTCAAGGCCATACCCCCAGGTCCTCGTGGAGGAGGACCTGCTCCATAAATAGTGCTCAGCATGAGCTGGGAGAGCATCTGGGAAGCCTGAAGAACCCTGAGCTGTACCCTGGGGTCTCTGCCAAGGGTGACCTGTCCCTGGCAATGTCCAGCATGGGGTGTGCAGGGGGAATTTCCCCCAACCCTGCTCCTGGCCTGGGGTGATTGCTGGCCCCAGGCTTTACCCTGGGACTATTTGTAGCCAGAGCCAGAATTTTCGCTTGGTGAGGGGAACGAGGTGCCTGTGTGGGGTGCACTGGAGCAGGCAGTGCCTTGCAGTCCTACATGTCTACAGGTCCAGTATAGCCGCATGCGCTGGCTGTGGTAGCCTGCTTAGGGTGAGCTCTCCCTCTAGTGGCATCAGGCTCCTGGCAAAGCCTCTACACAGCCAGGGTGGCCAAAGCCAGGGCCAGGGCATGGCCTAGGGTCTGGGGGGAGCCGGGGCACAAGCTCCAGCATGGCCTCCCCCTTGCAGCCAGGGATGCACATAGCCAGATGCACAACGAGGGTGCCTGGGGGCACTGCAAAAGCGTTCCCACCAGCAGCCCCACATTTTGGCAGCCCGGCAGTGGGCAGGTTCCTCCCTTTCCCTAAGCCTGCCTTTACTGGGATGTGGTGGCATGGTCAGCCAGCATGCCTGAGGAGCTGGTGTTGGGCCTCAAGGGTACAGCCCCACAGCTCTACTTCCCAGTGATCCTTACAGCTTTGCCAACCCTCTCCCCATCCCTCTATGCAGCAGCAACTGCAATGGGGAAAGACCCTCCCGACCAGGTCCTGGCTTCCCCTCACCATAGCTGAGCCTTGGGTCTGCAAGGACCCCACTAGAACCCCTGGGGCTGATCTGGGAGGGTGCCATCCCTGCAGCATGGCCCCGCCAGGGTCCCCTGGGCGGGATGCCAGGCCTTGCCGCAGGCAGCGCTGACAGGGCGCTTTGTTTTGTGATGGCTGCCCGGCAGAGAGACAAAAGGGTCAGTCAGACGCGGTGGGCGCATTGTGCTGGCAGCCATGCGCTGAGGCAGCAGCCCATGCCGCCGCGCTCGCCTCATGACCCCCAATGGCCCCAGGGCCTGTGCCCACCGTGGCACGCCGGTGCCCACGCCCCACCATGAGGGAGCCATGCTGTGGGGAAAGGGGGAGAGGGACCTGGTTGCCATGGTTACCGCAAAGCCCGAGGCCTAGGGGGTGCCTCGTTGCCATGGTTACTGCAGGTCTGAGGCCTCCCAGGCTCATGGCAGCTCTCTCCACGCATGGGGCCAGGACAGTGGCAGTGCTGCATGGAGCTTGGTGCGCACCTACTGAGGCCCCGCAGCAGCTCCTGCTAGGCAGGGAGGAGCAGCCTTGTCACTCCCCTTGCCCACCATGGGGCCATAGTAAGTATCCACACAGATATGGAGGACATGGAGTTAGGGACCTGCCGTGGCCAGTGAAGCAGGGTGAGAGTGATGCCTGGCAGACACCCAGGTGAGCCCACCAGCTGCAGGGGCTCACCGGAAGGGTGCTGCACCATCCCTACTGTGCCAACAAGTGCCGGGGCCAGGCCAGCTCCCACACTCGCCCCGTGATGGCGCAGCGCACTGCCCCTGGAAAATGCCAGAGCAGTCAAACTGTTGAGTCATTTGTGCCCAAGATTATCTGTGCAAACAGTCGCCCTGATTTTTTTTTTTTTATTACAATTTTTTTTCTTTTCTTTTTCCCTAAGAATGTGGCTCAGACCATGGGGATGAGCAGCTGAAATCTCCGGGGATCAGCAGGACAATGCCAGAGCAAGCATTGTGCTGACAGCTCTGCAAACGCTGGCACCAGCTCCCGGCCAGCAGCACCCTATAAAAGCTGAGCCGCTGAAGTAGGCAAACATTACATGGGCGAAGCAGCAGTAACCGCCTGAGCTAGGTGAGTCCTGGGACCGATTCGCACCTCTCCCACCTCGCCCCCTGCTTGCCCCTGCTGCTGCCAGCCAGGCAGACACCCTTCCTCCTGCCTGGTGGCAGAAGACACCCAGAGGGACCGTTGCCATTTCTCCATGGCAAAAGACAGGCTTACACATCCCTGCTTGCAGCCAGGGTGGCCAAGAGCCCCTCTGCTATGGCGAACTCCACTCCTGGCGTCTACCCGGCCCTAGCCCCCGGTGCAGCCTACTGGTTGGCATCTCCCACCATTAGCTGAGGCCATCTATGGGAGTCTCAGTGCCTCCCAAGGGAGGCATGGCAAGGATGCTGGGGAAGAGAGAGAGGAGCAGTCAGGTCTGTTGAGCACTGCCAGGTTCCGGGCAGCTTGTGCCACCACCACAGGTCCCCACTCTTGCTCAGGGGTCTTTTCCTAGCAATGGCCTAGCCTCAGGGAAGGAGGAAGGGGAGCCAGACACTGTACCTCAGTGGGCATGCAGGCTCTATGCCATTGCCAGGAGGTGGGAAGGGGCACTGGGAGATTGATAAGGGAGCACCCTGCTTTGGATACTTCTTGAAGCCCCCACCACGGTGCCCTCCACTCCCTCCTGCAGATAGCATGAGTGTCTTTCTGTGACTGGTATGGCTTGTCCCCAGCAGCAGGGCAGCTGCCATTGAACAGGCACTGGGGGCAGTGGACACAGAGCCATCCCCCAGCCCCATGAGCAGGCACCAGGTAATGCACAAGGGCATGCTGCAGTACCAATGGCTTTTCCTTCCTTCTCCAGACACCGTTCCAGCAGCAAAGATGGCTCAGACAAACCCTCTGCCTGTCCCAATGGGCCCATGGAAGGTATGTCCTTACATCCCTCTGTCTTGCGTTTCCTTGTGTGCAGGTGGGAGCTAGGAAGAGGGGCTAAGCCAGTTCTCTGGGGACAGGAAAGCTGCACAGCAGGCAGTGAGGCAGGAGGGGAACACAGGAAACAAGGCATCCTTGTCCTCCGCCCACAGGAATGTGCCTCTCGCCTACTCCAACATCTCCCAGGTGTTTTTCACACGCTTCTTTGCAGCACCCTGGCCCAGCTGTGCCCTGCTCATACCAATGCCCCGTGCCAGGCAGTTACAACCGTCCCTGAAAAACACACACTGTTAATTCATCTTCCTGTCGGTGCGGGCAGGCTGGCAGAGCGGGCAGGGGCAGCCATGAGGGCTGCAAAGGGGGCATTGGACACGGCAGAGCAAGGTAGGAATCAGCCCTGAGGGGTCTGGCAACAGCGCCGGGGAGAGAGGTAGAGGAGGAAGCCGAAAGGGAGAGGAGAAGCACGTGCGTGAGCAAGACAGACCCCGCCGAAGCCCGGAGCTGTCGCGGGAAAGCAGAGCATCAGCCGCAGCCCCCCAGGGAGTTCCCCCTCGCCCTTTCCCCGTTAATCCTCTTTGCCCTAGAGCGTTCGGAGCAGAGGCCGGGAGAACCGTCAGCCACAGCCCTGCCACCCGCCCGTCCCAGAACGGCTCCGCTCCTCTCTCCGGACGGCACCGCTGCCCCGGGAACTGATCTCTGCAGGGGTGAGCAGGAGAGCGGAGCGGGGCCCAGCCTGCGGCTCCCCCGACACCAAGGCAGGGCGCCGCGGGGCCAGCAGTGCAGGGACGCGCGGAGGCGTGCAGGGCTGTGTCCCAGCCCAGAGGGGTGCCCGGTGCAGCCTCCGCCGGCTCTTCCCCGGACGGAGCGTCACCCTCCGTCTCGAAGAGGCGCTGAATCGCCTGGGGACACTGACGGGCGGTTCCTAACTCCGCAGCTTGCTCTCCCTTACAGATCACCGTATATGACCAAGAAAACTTTCAGGGCAAGAGGATGGAGTTCACTTCGGCCTGTCCAAACATCATGGAGTGCGGCTTCGACAACATCCGCTCCCTGAAGGTGGAGTGCGGCGCGTAAGTATCCAGCTGCCTGCAGCGGCGCTGCCTTCCCGGGGGGCTGCCAAGGCGAGGGGCGCCTAAGCATGGAGTGCAGGCAGCTGTCCTTGCTCTGCTCACCTGGGGAAGCCAGGCAAGGGGGATCCCATCCTGTCAGTGTAGAGCAGCCAGCCCTGGGTAGAACTGACACGGAAGGCCAGGGTACAAAAACACCACCTTTGGCATCATTCAAAACTGCTTTGCACAGTCTGGGACCAGCACTTACTGGTGCCTGGCAGGAATGCACTAAAGAGCAGTAGTGCTCAGCAAGCGTCTCTTGAGCTCAGCCTGGTCCCCATCCTGCCTGTGTAATTCCATGAAGCACTGTGCCTAGAAAACCACCTTTCTTGCCACAGGGCCTAGCCCTGCCCTGCCTCGTGCTTTCCTGCACTGTGCTGCTCCCCAGTGCTGGACTGGCCCCGTCAGTAGTAGGGGGTAGGGAGCAGAGACAGGCTTCTGCCCGTGCAGGGGAATCCTCCCTGGCACAGGCAAAACATCTCCTGAGCTGCTCCGAGACGCTATGTGTGAGGCGCAGTCCCCACAGCAAGCATCGCGCTGGGGCCAGAGAGGCAGACGAGATAGATTTGTGCTGCTATATTTAGGATTTGTAATGCTAATGGGATTATGGTGGCATGCCTGCTCATGCCATAATCAGCTCACTGCTCCAGTTGATGCGTTCCCAATCAGGCTGGTCACCTTGCACAGGGGGAGGCTGACTGTGGGACATGGGATCGGGGCTCACTTTGGGCCATTGGAAAGAGACCCTCAAGCTCACTGTGCCACCCAGCACCCCACACGTAGGGGGATTGTGGGCTACAGAGCCTGTGCCATCCACCTTTCAGACTCCAGCCCAGTCTCTGCCTCCCAGCTTGGCTGCAGCTGTCCTGTCCCCTGACCCTCTTAAAGGGATATGCTCAGGAGAGGTCCTCACCTGGGGGACAGATAGGCTTTCATGTGGGCATCACCAAGGCTTGCAAAATGTGTCTGGCAAGGGTAGTAACATGCCTCTCACCCTCGCTTGTTTGTTTTCAGCAGAGGGGGACCCAGAAAGGGGAAAGGCAACAGCTCCCCCCCCAGAGCCACATAGGTTCTGCCTGGCTTGGGCATTAGAAATTGTTTTTTTGTTTGGTTTTTTTTTTCCACCTGTGCCAGGTTGCAATTGGGAAGCAAGTAAGAAATGAGGCCTCTGGGAAAGAAGGGCAGCCAGGGGTGTCCTGTGGCATCCTAACATGATGCTGGTCTGTGTCAATGACTACTGAAAAGTTCAGGGAAAGTGAGCCACCCTCATGGGCTGGACCCCTTGGAGGGACCCCATTACCCAGTGCAGCTGGAGGATGTTGGTGGTGCCATGCAGACTGCCTCCCAGGCACCACACACAGTTATGCACTCCGCAGGTTCCCTGCCCACATCCAGCACCTTTTCCTTTCCTCCTGGACTTGCGGTCAGAGCCCAGCCCCTAATCTCTTCCTCACACCTACATCTGTGCCTCGGTGCCAGCCCCAAGCAGGAGGCCCAGAGCTGCTGCAGGAAGCCCTGGCAACCTTTGCTCTGTTTTTGCAGCTGGGTTGGTTATGAGCACACTGGCTTCTGCGGGCAGCAGTTCATCCTGGAGAGGGGAGAGTACCCGCGCTGGGATGCCTGGAGCGGCAGCAACGCTTACCACATCGAGCGCCTGATGTCCTTCCGCCCCGTCTGCTCCGCTGTGAGTGTCCCACGGAGCTCTCCTGTCTCTGATCACATTAAAATGCCCCAGGCAATAGCACAGGCCAAGGGAGTGAAGTTAGGAAGGGCAAATATAGCTATGCCAGGGGCTCTGCATGTGTCAGAGGCTGCTCAGGGTTCTTCTCCTCCATGCCCAGCAGGATTCCTCTTTCCGTCCTGGTTTCTAAGGCTTTTAAGAGACCTCCCAGGCCAGCTGTACAGAGCCAGAAGGGGACAACCAGCCTGACAGTAGCTGTGGCATGGCTTTCAATGACACCTCCCAGGCCAATCCCTACCTTGTCCTGGCCCAGCATCATCTTGCTGAGGAACTCCACACTACCTGTTTTGGGAAAACTACCCTCCCCAACTCACCCCCCTTCCTCCCCCCAAGTGAAAATTATCAGCTCAGGGTCTGAACACCTCCTTCACCAGAAAAAACCACCTGAGCAATGCCATAGTGAGGGGCATTGCCCTGCCATCCCCATGCACACTGGGGAGGGAATGCTGCCTCCCCCTCAACCCCTGCTCTTCCCCCCCCAGAATCACAAGGAGTCCAAGATCACTGTCTTTGAGAAAGACAACTTCATCGGCCGCCAGTGGGAGATCAGCGATGACTACCCCTCGCTGCAGGCCATGGGCTGGGCCAACAACGAAGTGGGCTCTATGAAGATCCAGTGTGGCGCGTAAGTGACAGGGAAATGCCCACAGGCAGCAGGGCCAAACCGCTGCCTGCACTGGGGTACCACAGCTAGAGGAGGGGCACCCCAGAACCCCCCTCACTTACCTCTCGTCCTCCTTATTGCCGCCTGACAACTCCTTTTCTTCCAGCTGGGTTTGCTACCAGTATCCTGGGTACCGTGGCTACCAGTACGTCCTGGAGTCTGACCACCATGGAGGAGACTACAAGCACTGGAGAGAGTGGGGGTCACACGCCCAGACCTCCCAGATCCAATCCATCAGGCGTGTCCAGCAGTAGCTCCCCACTTTCCAGCACATCTCTGCAAGGTCTCTAAAGCTCACCGGCTCCCTTTTGGTGCTAATACTCCCCTCCCAAAATAACCACCCCTTCTTGTACTGCAACTGCTTATGGAACAACATTCCCAAACGGTACCAACTCCCACAAATTGCCAATAAATGTGACTGAAAGAAAAAGATAAACCAGCTTGGTGTTTGCTGTTGTGTTTGGGATTGAACTCCCACATTCCCCATCCCAGTAGCAGGGAACTCTTCCCTGCCTCCTTTAGGCAGGACTGAAGCGCGCTAGGGTTCACACCAAGGCAAGTTCAGCCCTCGACAGACACCCCCAAACATAGCAGCCAAACCCTTGGTGACTGGGGCAGCTCTGGAGCCAGGGGCCTTCCTTTGCTCCCTGCTCCTGTCACCACACTCCTGGTCTGCTGCCCCACTGAACACCCACATGGATGCGGCCACCTGCACCACACTGCTCACAGGCTTCAGGGCCTGCGGGGGGGCTGTGAGCGGAGCTGTCCAACCACTGTGGCTAAGGGGGACAGTGCCTGCGAAACACAATGAAGAGTCACACTGACACCCACAAACTTTAAAACTTTTATTCAACAATTTACATCACTTATTGTCTGTCTTAACATAGTTGATCTACACAAATTTATTTCTTTAGTCTCTTTTTTTTTTTTTGTTTTTCTCTCTTTCTTTCCTGATAAAATAATAAAATTTGGATAAATTTTTTGAAGACCTGTTGGTGCAGGAGGAAACAAAAACAAAACCAAAAACAAATCAGGTAACTCTTTTTTTTTTTCCTCTTTTTTTTTGAACATTTTTCCTTTTTTTTTTCTTAATTTTTTTTTTTATTATTTTTAATTTTTTTTTTTTCTTTTAAATTTCAAACATTTAGTGTGAAATATGACATCATTGGTAAAGATACATCATGCCGTTACAGCTCATGGACATTACCTTATCCTCACAGTCCGTAACATCACCCATACCAGCGCAAGGGGCTGCGCCAGACACAGCTACAGCAGGTTATTACACAAACTCTTCTACAGCCACCCTCTCACCACCAGGAAAATGCCTAGGCTTTTCCAGCTGGGCACACACAGAGTGCATGAACCTCATCAGAAATAACCAGGGAAGGGCAGAGGAGCCGGGGGGGGAAGGAAGGAGAAACGACGACTACCTTTACTGATCCATGTGGTTGCACACTTATGATATCGACGACAAAGAGGGGCTGCCCCTCTCGGCAGGTCAGAGGTAATTCAGCTCCAGCGCGGGCAGAGCACACACCACCCCCCCCGCCACCCCCGCGGCGATTTTAATAAACACCAGGAAATTGAAAGAAACGAGAACGGATCGACGGGAGGGAGGGAGGGAGGAGGGGAGGCGGCTCCGGCAGCTCGGCCTGGAGGGACCTCTCCCACCCCAGCTCGCGGCCGAAGCGTGCGGCTGCGTTTTGCACCGCCCTTAACACTGAAGTATTCAGGGGAGGGGGGAGAGAGGGGCATCCGTCCCCTGCAGTAAACAAGTTGAGGACCTTCGAAGGCTTGCAAGCCACCGAAGGTGTGTAAGTACACGTGTGATGGTTGATAGAAAAGCAGCCCTGTTCTGTATGAAAAAAGCTGTCAAGTTAGTACAAATTTCTGCCATGGTGAAGGGAACATGAGGAAAAAGCTGTTCAGGGTCCTTCTCCCATCACAAAATCCCAACTCTCCTGCACAAGGGCTCTGGGCTAAGCAACAAGTTTCCAAAGGTGGGACCTGCAACCCAATGCAGCCAACTCATGAAAAGAAAACCAAAATAGAGCTCTTGTTCCAGAGACCAGCGGGAGCCCACCCTCCGCTCCAGTGGGCCATGGACCACAGCAAGGGAGCCTGTGCCTCCTGCCTCACAGTGGGAATACACAACAGTATGGTTTCTCTTCGGTTAATTTTATCATTAGAAGACTGAAGTTTGCCCACAACACCAGGCTGCAGCGCAGCAGGCTGCTCTCTATCCCCTCCGCAAGGCTGTCTCCATCCCCGCTGCCACCCGCACGCCCAGCAGGATGCCAGCAGGTACCACCACCGCGCTCCCAACTAGAGAACAAAAGGGCATTTGCTCATCCAACAGTATGAAGTGTATCTGGAACACAAGCCAGCACACCCTGCTCCCTCCACTTCAATTACTAAAGTAGGCTCTTTAAAATAAAAAAATAATATATATATTTATATAGCTATACAGAGAGATACAGAGAAAGCAAAGGAGAGAGGCTACTGAAAAAATCAAGGAGCGCCAGTTTTCTGCTACAGCTGTCAGCAAAGAACTGCCACCTTACATCATACCCTCTGAGATGGTGAAGATAATGCAGGCAATGACAGCACAGGAATGCAAAAAGAGGGCAGATAAGTCACTTCTGGTAATGAAACACAAATTAAACTTTCAAAACATGTGCATAGCTTTATTCATCTGCTTCAAACTAACCTTTTCACGGAGCTTCAGCGAAACCCGAGTGTGCAAAATGCATTTCTACAAAATAATGCAAGCAAGCTTTCACATTTACAGTGGCAGAAGTACAGAAAGACTTGGGACAGAAATCACACCTTGGGGCAAGTGAGTTGGGAGAGAGATGAAGGAACAAGAATTGCACAGCTTTGTATTCGGAGTCACTGACTGCACACAAGCATTTCTATTAACTTTAAGCAAGGCTTACTTCTCCTTTACAAAAACAAAAACCAACCAACCAAGACAAAAAAACCCACAGTAACAAGAACCACAACCTGGAAAGGAACAAATCCCCAGGGTAACAGGAACCCTGGTGCTGCAGAGAGCCCTAATTCCAGAGCAAAGCTGGTTCCAGAACTTCCTTTGTTTTGGCTTTGCAGGCAAAGCCTGGCAATGCTTGATTTTGTCTGCAGGAAAGCAGCAAAGCAGCTTCTCTTTCTCTCCCTGCCCTCCTCCTTCCCCGCCAACTCCCCTCCAAAGTCACAGAAAACAGCTTGTGTTAGGAAAGGAAAGGTGCCACCCCACAGGACACCACCCCTGAACTGTAAGACAGCCACGATGCAGGCTTGAGTCCAAGCCTTGTTTTGATCCAGTGGGTCGCGTGGACACCGCCAAACCCTTGACTGCCAAGGGGCCATGGCCGTTGTGCTGCCAGCCGGGTGCCCAGCTGGCCCATGCCATGTCCCAGCAGCTCACACCCCAGCACAAACACTTCAGAAAGACTATGCACACATGCAAGGCACATTTAGTCAGATGTACACACACACATGCAGGTGTGTAAGAGAACAAATGCTGACCAAAAAAAGATTGATGCTGAATAAAGGAAATCAAGAGGCAGAGTTCTGACCTATGCTATTTGCAGACTATTTTCCAGGCAGCTGTAATCCCCAAGCAGTTTTTTCCTATGCAACTTCAGACCTTCCTTACTCTTCCCACACTTTAACAAGATACTTAATTTTCCTAAAGGATCTTCTATAAATAGTCAAGTAAATTGCCTTTTACCCCCTCCAGGAACCTCTTCCTTCATGGTTCACATCCCCTGCGCTCTTCTGAGTGTGACCCAGGAAGACAAGAGGTTCTGGACTTGCTCATGCCCTGCAGCAGCACCTTGATGCATCCAGACCTCCCTCTGCCACTCCCCAAGCCCTGGGCCTTCACTCCCCACCTGTTGGTTTTGGCTGGGAGATGACCTGGCCCCAAGTTTTTCTTGGAAAACATCTGACTGTGGGCACTGGCTGCTCCCTGGCAGCCAAGGGCAGCTGGAGAAGGAGCTTATGACCCTGCAGCGCTGGGGTGCAGGCAGGAAGGAGGCCATGCAATCCCTAATACTGCTGGTTAATTTCACATTGAGATAAAGCACTGAAAAGGCCTTTTTGCAGAGATGAGCAATTTCCTTCCACAGACTCAAAAAGAAAACAGAAACACTAAAACCCAGAGACGAGACAACACTTGATTGAGATTTTTCTACCTTACAAGTTACTCTGGCATCTTTCCCACACACCACCAGCCATGGAGGAAGGAGAAGCTGAAAACCTCAGGGATTTGCACTACCCTTCCAATAGCAGCTTGAGAAAAGGAAGGAGGAGGAGGAAGGAAAAAAAAAAAAAAGCCAACCCCCCAAACCAACAAGAAGACACCCTCCCCCCCAAACCAACAATACAAAATAAATGCACAGTGTTCTCTCAAGTTAAGAGTTCTCCTTTGCTTGCGTTTGCATAGAAAGTCCTACTGTAGGTCAGCACCAAAGTCAGGTACCCTCCTCTTCTACACCCAGCTCCCCCCATCTGACACTACCTGCAGTTAGTGGCTGTGTTACAGGAGGGTTCAGCTATCTGCAGAGGAACTACATGGTCATGTAAAAAAAAAACAAACCAAACCAAACCAACCCAAACCAAACAAACAAAAGTGCATCACACATTCTTGATTTTTCAGGGTTACTTATAGCAGCAGCAGCATTAATCCAAGACAACGAAAACAGTTGTAGGTACGTTCTCGAATGCAGCAACACTCAAATGAAATGTCTTCAGGGAAGGTCATCACTAAGAGGGGTCCTTCTCAAAAGGATAAACAAAAAATGGGAGACTACTCCATGTCGACAAAGAGAAAAGAAAACAAAATGTAGAGACACCATCTTATTTACATCAACAGCAAACAAACCAACCCCAACCCCATTCTTGTTAAAATGTTGGGTTTTTTTTTTTTACAACACCTAAGCAAAAAAATAAACCCAAACCAACCAACCAACCAACCAACCAAGTACTTTAAGAATAAAGCAGAAACTCCTAAAGCAGTATCCATTTTTGGAACCCTTATTTAGCACCTGAGGAAAAGACCTTGTGGAAAGCAGAGAGGGCCTCGGGGAGGGGGGGGGGGGGGGGGGGGGGGGGGGGGGGGGGAATTATTTTTATAGGTTTTTTAAGTTTTTAATTTTTTTTGTTTTTTTTTATTTTTTAAAGAAAATTCTAAGTTATGTTTTTGCTAACCCTTCCCCCCTGTTTGCAGGACACGAGTTTCATACCACAGAAAGAAATGGACTTAGTTTTTTATGCAGAGATACTCTCGTCACGAATAAGGCTATAGGAAAGGGATACTGCTACCTTACAGAATGGCTTGAGAGCTCTGGACACAATAGATGAAGCTTTCGGATTAACAGTCAAGATAAATCTAGCTCAGCGTCCCCTGGTGAAAGCAGAGCTGGGACTTTTGCCCCTGTCCAAAGGCAGGGAGCAGCCTGACACCCCCCCAGCAGTGTGACTCCAACACAAGGACACCGTGGAGCTCTCTCTCCTGTACCCTCCCGAGATGTCGCTGCTTCGGTGCCACGCTGCTGAGCAATGCTGCCACTGTGGAGGATCTCAAGCAGGATTCAAGGAAGCCAACCTTAACCTGTGGTGTAACGTGGATTGTGCAAACAACCACAGCTCTGTAATCTCTGGAAGGCAGCATGTCTGGCAGCACAGACCAGGAGCTGCTCCCCTGCACGAGCTCAGGGTCCTGTTTCTCAGCTGCTCGTGCCAGGGCTTTTTCACACAGAAGAATGCTCTCACAGTGGTCAAAGCTAGAGCTACTCTGTCTTCTTCAGCTACTCCACTACACTGGTGCTCCTCCCGCCCTACCCTCTTCCTCCTGCCTTATACACCAGTGTGGAAATGTGTAGCAGCTTTAAGTTAGGTGTAGCCTTGTTCTCTCCCTTCCTGCGCTCAACCATCTCCCTTGTGAACAGTCTCGGGGCGGGGGGGCAGAAATCACTAAAGATGGGTGGACAGAAAAATCTTCTAGGGACAAGACTCCTGAAAGCTTCAGATGCCAAAGCAATGCACTGAAAATGCTGAATCAAGAGCTAAAATGGAACATACAGGAAAACTACCAGCAGTGCTGAAACACGTCTGTGAATGCCACTGCTCCCAGATGTCCCTGAGGTCACCCACTGGCCACTTCTGGGAAGGATGCCATTGTCCTGTGGCAGCACTCTCTAGGAGGTGAGACACACTAATTACACATGCAACTGAGAGGACAACTGCTAGCTTTCTTTTTTTCTCTTTCCTACCAGGGAGTGATTTTCTTTTCACTTTACCTAGCTGGTTCACCCTGTCACCATTCCCAGCTAATGAATAGCTGGCATACTCACAACCTGATGAGAACTGTTTCCCCCCCTTTCCCCCCCTCCCCCCCCCCCGTTTCAAAGAGGTTCACAGCAGCTACAAAAAGCAAACAGCAGGATTTACAGTTCGGAAAGGGCAACGGTTTTAAGTGAGTTAAGTGACAGAATTCATGCCCTGGAGCTATCCACATTGTCAAAGAGCTGAAAACAGGTTTCATGGACAGTCAAGGTGGGTTTAAACCAAAAATCAAATGCCAAGCAAACCTTGAAAGCCATCAAGTTGCCTGGGCAGGAGCAGAAGGTCTGCAAGCCACCAACATCAGACATAGAATGAAGCAGCTTTTGAATAACCTCCTGAAGTGGATGAAACTCTCCAATCCACCCAAGAACAAGCAGATCCCACATGCCAGCCCCCATGACATGAGACTCTGTGAAAGAGAGACCACGCAGGGCCGGCTGGCAGAAGAGAAGTGGTGGGGAAAGACCAAAGGAGAAAGGAGAGAGCCCCTGCCTCTGCAGGAATCCTTACTCCAGTGAACAGCCAGCCTACCAAAGGAACAGGAGAAAAGGGACTCGTTGGACGCATGACAGGAACAGAAGGGAGAGAAGCCTTAACCTGAATTAGTATCTTCAGAGCTAATAAAAAAATAGGTCATGATCTCACCACTTTCCAACACTACATGTATTTAAGGGGTTTTGTTTGAAAACTCAACTCAGTGTCAGGAGAACAATGGCACAGAATAAATAGACGCTCGCTCTCCGTACGCAAGATGCTCGCAGACGCATCGCCAGCTCCTCACCCCCAGCCCACAGACACCCTTGGGTGCAGACCCAGGAGAGCAGGCTGCTCACCCCCTCTTCCTGGGCTGTTATTTGGTTTATGCTACAGTACTAATACTCTGAGTCAAACAAAAACAAAACATGAGACATATCAGTAACACCTTAGCATTATTTAAATGTGCTAGATTAGTCACAGCTCAATTTCAGTTTGTTTTTAAGTTTACACAAAAATAATCAGAAAA
The DNA here is from genome assembly GCF_026170545.1 of Melanerpes formicivorus. Classification (NCBI taxonomy): domain Eukaryota; kingdom Metazoa; phylum Chordata; class Aves; order Piciformes; family Picidae; genus Melanerpes; species Melanerpes formicivorus. The sequence goes on along the minus strand of NW_027142381.1, from coordinate 4,126,400 downwards.
CAGATTAAATCTTAAGATACTTTTAATAAGTGCTCAGTAAAGAATTGTGTGAGGACTTTTGAGAGGACTGCAGACAGCAACGGGGTGAGTTACACGACAGCTCAAGGAAGCTCCTTCCATGGTCCTGCCTGGCTCTTGGCAATAGTCTACCACCTGGCACCAGCAAGCCAGAGATACAGGAACTCACACAGAAGATTTCCTAACTGCTTAGCACTGAGCACACACCGTGGAGCTCATGGAGACAGACAGACATCTGGAGAGAGGATGGTCAGAAATACAGCAGAGAAGCTGCAGAGGGTGTTTGTGGATGGGTCCCACTGGCAAGGGGCCACATGCAGCAGGGCAAAGCAGCAGGAACAAACATCAGGGGAAAAGACAACCCATCATTTGAACCGTCTTTCCTTCAGCACTTCCTTTGCTATTTAGGAGACAAATTGGACCAGGCCAACATGAGTGTCCTCAAATACTCAGCAAGACTGGGATCTTCCTGAAGGCGCAGGGTCAGACTCGGCACAGGGTATTGCTGCTCTGCTTCTGCATCGCACCAGCCCCAAGAGCTGATCCAGGGGCAGGGGGACCAGAACAGCACAGACCCCAGGGAAACAAAACAGGGCTTGTTGTTGTATTTTCTTTTTTGTTTTGTTGTTGTTGCTGGTTTTTTGTTTTGTTTTGTTTAAAATGGAACCCAGCCCCTTAAGGCGACAAGTGACTACACAAGGCAAATAAATAACACAGCAGAGCCTTAAAGTCAGTAAAACAAACTGGAAACTTTGCTATTAGCCTTCAACGTTGTAACAATAGCAATAAAATAATAATAACACCAAAAAAAAAGAGAACAAACATTTCTTCCACCTCAATTCTCCCATCACCATCCAGTTTGTTCAACACTTTAAAGCTCAGGAACGCCCCAGCTCTTCCACAGCGGAGCTGGAGGCTATTCCAACTTTTGGCAAGCAGAATTGGGAGACTCAACAGAATCAGAAATAGGAAGGTTGGGGGGGAACTAGCTGTGGGGCACACCTGTAAACGTGTTATACATCTGAAAGTTACACACACGTGCAGAGGTGGTACAGTTTAGAGGTGAAACAGAACTATCTGTGACTGGCCAACCACACATTTCTGAACCTGGACTGACACAACACATGATCACTATATAGTATCACACTACAGTATTATACTATATAGCATTTGATACATAACATGGAGCAGGGAATCCATAGGCAGACTTTTAAAACTAAGTGTGTGGCAGACAGCTAGCCATCTTACAGAAGGTACAGCATCAAGTTTCATTGTCCCACTGTGAACCCAAGATTCAGGAACAATTTTACTAACAAGAATAAAAACAATCAAAACCAAACCCATGTGCTACATACTCCTAATGAAGAAAGGAAAAAAGGAAAGGAAAAAGTGGATAAATCTAAGCAAAAAGGGGTAGGCAAAAGTTTTGGGTTTTGCTTCCTGTAATGCCCCATAGGGTCCAGTCTGATTTTAGGACACACCACCTGCCGCTGACCTCGATACCCAGACATACGTGAACCGGTAATTGGCCACAAACACCCACGGTGAGCACTGGGTGGGTCAGAACCCCCATTTCCACTTCATTCATTGCTTGCTCTCCCACTGGACCCTGTGTGAACCTTCCACATGGGGGGGAAAAAAAACAACCAACCCACCCAGAAGAACCACCCAACCAACCCCAAGATGATTTGGATGCACTACAGGAGCCGTGATGGGACAAGAGCAGGTTACACAGTGGGGCTGCCCAGCTCTCTCTCTCTACCACTGCCAGGAAATTTTCCTTTCCTGGGGAGGGTAATTATTATTATTATTTTTTTTTTCCTTTTTTTTTTTTTTTTTTCATTATTTTTAAATTACTATTTTTATTTTTTTTTTAATTTCTAAGTCCTCCATTTGTTTTTTGTAATAAAATATATATATTTTTTTAAATTTTATTTTATTATTAAGAGATAATTAGAAGCAGAGCCCAGAAATACACAGACTGCATTAAAATATAAAAAGAACATTTTTTCCCAAGGGGCAGGGTGCAGGGAGCCCACCACTGGCATTCTATGGACAAATTGATAAAGGATTCAAATTCCCATTTTTTTCCCTCTTTCTTTTTTTTTTTGGGTGTTTTTTGGTGTTTCTTTTTTTCCTTTTTTTTTTGGTTTTCCTGATTTTTTAACATTTTTTTTTGCTTTTTTGTTTCTTTTTTTTTTTCCTTTTTTTTAATTTTTTTTTTTCTTTCAGAGAAAAAGATAAGTCAAGAAAAGGTGAAAGTTAGCAGAACTCAATTTTCCTCTTCAGTTTTCCAATGAAAATGGGAAAGAAATCCGGCACATTTAGTGTTAGACAGAGCAAGTATGAAGCACCTACGGTTGAAAGCAGAAGGTAATTTCTCTCTATTGTTTTTTACCACCCCCCTGCTCCCATTAATACAACAGTGGGAACAGTGAGGGTTTTTCTTGTTTTGTTATTTCCCCCCCCCCCCCCCCCCCCCCCCATATTAACTGCCTAAACAGATTGCTTAGTTTTGCATGTTGTCTCTTAAAATGAAGTTAACTCTTCAGCTGCAATAGTCCAACGTGTAACCGGAGCCAGGTCAACTGTGTGACTTCAACCATGCATCCTAGAACTGCAGGATTAACCATCTTTTCCCCCAGAAGAACGATGCTTTAAGACAATTTTTTTCCCCAGCACAGGATTGCTGCTTTACTCCTGGCAAAAACATGCAGATTTAGAATTCTCTGGAACAACAGAAAGGGGGAAAACAAAAAAGGAAACTCTGCAAACTTCAAGGCGTTTCTCCAGCATTCGATGGAAAACAAAACAAAGAGAAGATTACAAATAGGGGAGGTCTAAGGAAAGGGGGAGATGAAGGATGCTGAATCATCCTGATTTCCCTGTGATTAGTGTGTGTCACTACAGTCACAGAACGAGAAACAGAAACCTTGTCAAGTGGAAATGCCCCTCCAGTGGGTTGCTGTCGCCCGTGGGGACGGCAGCAGGATCTTTAGAACCGAGCTTGTAAATCGAGTCTGTATTTGTTAATCACTTGCATTCACTCTTTCAACCAAAAAACAACAACAACAAAAAAAGGCCAAAAAAAAAAGCAAAAAAAGAAAGAAAAAAAGAAAAGGGAAAAAAAAAACAAAACAAAGAAGGAGGAAAACAAAATTTCTCTATTCAGTACCGGAGATTAAATAATCACGTGTGGAGTCTCGTGGAAATAAATTTTCAGATTCCTTAAGAAGTCTAATTACTTTCAGTTGCCATTTTTAAATAACTATATATATATATTTGTATATATTATCCTGTGATTCTAGTTATGGTTCCTCTGCTGCACTGAAGATTTAGAAGGAGCATAAAAGCCTTTTGTCCCCCATGAACAGCACAACTGCTGCAGAAAGGTTATAACAGGCAGTCTCGTCTTGCTACCTTCATTGATCCGGGCGATCCATGGCTTCATTGTAAGTGATTATCCTTTTGGGATCTGGAAAGGAAGCAAAATCCTGAATTATTGACAAGCTACTTACAGGACCCATGGCTGAGGATATCCACAAACTACCTGCCAAGTGCTCAGCTCTTAAACTTCCCTGTAGGACCCCAGTGACACTTTCTCCTGAGCCATGGTGCAGCAGCACAAGTCTCCACGTACAGCTCTTCCCATAAGCTAAATTAGAACATCTTCACAGGTGACTTGTGGGCAAACACCAGAACTGAAAACTTATTCTTGGGTGTGACATCCAATACCAGAAATAGAAAGCAATTGTGTGCACATGGCAAAGACTCATTAAATCTAATCTGACACAGCTTTTACTGCTCTTTCTGAGACTCTGCTTCTCTCTGAGCACCCCATTAGAGTAAAGCTTACTGTCCTGACTTAGTGATCCAAACCAAAATAAACCCAGACTACCAATAGCAGGCACTGAGAAACTAAACTCAGCATCTCCAGACACCAAGCCAATCCACTCTCATCGCCCATCCCAACAGCGCAGGGCAGAAAAATTCAGGGTTTTTTTTTTACTCTTCCCAGTATTCTTACCTTGCTTCTGCAAATTCCAAACTGATTCCATTTCTGTGGAGGCAAAACAAGAAGGCCATTGTTACTATGCAGACTGATACTGCCATTAGAGAACTCCAAACATACTTTAATTTTCCAAGCATGGCACAACACTGCTGCAGTTCTGCTGGCACTCAGACAAAGCCCAGCCCACCCAACCCTGGCCCAGCCCACAGGACTAGTCAAATTTGACATGAATGGTCCAGCAAGAAGAGGCAGTGAGATGTCTATGACATGGTCTTAAGGGTCAGAAGGCCAAACCAAGCATCAGAAACATCACTGCTGTTCTCAACTCCTACAAATCACAATGTGACTTAAGGCTTTACTACTCTGGCTCCAATGCTGCTTCACACATTACAGCCTTCACAAGTAGCCTGGAGAGATGATTTTTACAAGTTGATGCTTAGTGTGTGTGAAATCAGAACCGCTGGACAAAGTGAGTTTCTCATGGTTCACAGCATGCATCTGCTGAAGCACACCAGGCACAGATGACTCTCCTAACATTATTGCAAAAGTGCTGCCAGCATCATCTGAGAACAGGGTGCAATGCTCAAGACACCCAGCCACCTGCTTGGCTTGCAGTTCTTGCCCCCATTTACCTCTACAATACACCTGTGGGCTAAAGACAAACACACCTCCCCCCGCCCCCCCCAGCTCTCCCTGCAAGAATACAAGCTTTTGTTTACCTAAGAAACTAGAGCAAAGTAAAATGCTCTTGTAATTGCCAGTAAGAAACAGAAGGTTATTCTAATTCAAATAGCCCCAAATTAAGTCATGTCTTTAGAGCTCTATTTAAAATAATGACATTTAACCACTACCAAGTTGGAATTTTGGGAGCTAGCATATCTACAATAACACTGACTGTACCCTGTGCCCAAGTGTATGAGACCAAATTGCAGGAAAGGTGCATTTAGTAGGAACACAACCTACAAGAATAATCTTTCAAGTCTCTCTTCCACCAGGAAGAAGGGTGATTAGACCTTGTAGGGGCTAGGAATGGAGTGAAGCAATGAATGAAGCAGCTACATGGTATGGGCAGTAAATCACAAAAGGAGGCAGTAAGTAAGCTAGCCAGCATGGGAAAGGAAGAATAAAAAACCCTACAAAACCCATGGCCTCAGCATGATGCGTGCCAAGTGTCACCTCAATCAATCGCTTGCATGTTCACGTCCCTTCTCCAAGCCTTCATCTGTCCTTTGTCCTCCACAGCCTCAAGCTCCCTGGGGCAGGAAATTGCATGCAAATAAATATCCCCAGCCCTCTCTGCACAATTAAGCCTTTTGTAAGGAAGGCCTTGGCAAAATTTTACAAGGTCTTATTTTTGCCTCATGATAGTAAGAGCAGTACCTTGCACTTTCATCAAGGGAACCCAAAGTGCTTTGGGAACAGTACCCAGCCTCTAACACCTCAGGGATATAAGCAACCTGGCAAGGGACTAACCTCTCTCCCTCTGCCTGATGCAGATTCCCCAGAAGTAAAATGAACCAGCTACTAAAATTACCTCCAGCAGAGCTAGCTTTCCATTCAGTGAAGTTGAATGCATCATTTCCTAACCACTAAAGAACATCACCTATTTTAACAGCTTTCCCCAAAGGCAGAGGACAGAACTGCTCTCAGGTTGGTTCTTCCTCAGTAGAGCAATGTTCAAGCATCAAACAGAAGGCAGAGGCTGACACTGCCTACTGCTGCATCTCCATGCAAAAGACCATTCCATTTGGTCCTAACTTCACTGGACATGAACTGCTTGTATCAAGATGTGCCTGGCAGTAAGACAGACAGCAAGATGCTATCAAGACCACACCAGAACCCTTTTCAGTTGTCACAATTCTGTTTTGAAAAACAAACAGCAAACCAATCTTCTCAAACTTCAATCTTCCCTTTCTTTCTTCAGAAAGAAAAGGTAGCAGACAGTGTAAAATGCCTTGTAAATCACCTGGAGGTGGTGGATGGCAGATGAGCAAAACTGGATGTGATACTGACTGCTGTCTGTCATCAGAAGTGCAAGACCCTCTCCTCTATCTGGCTAGACAGACCTTAGAGACCAGTTTGGTAGACAGGCAGCTCTTTTCCTGAGCCTGCTTTTCCAGGGTGACTTTGAGCAAAGTCTCTTGTAACTACTCATTCCTGCATGGGAAAAGGGGTGTCCTCTCCATGAGTCTGAGTCCACCCCCCTCAGGTACTGACCCTAAACCTAGTACTGCTGCTTTCCAAAGCAGGTGCTCGAGACCTGATCAACAGGCTGTGGTCACTGTTCCCAAGCAGCACACGTGGCTGGGGAAATGGCATGCTTTCTTCTCAGAGGACTCCAACCCTGCTGGAGAAAATGCCATCAGCAACCTTTGCACAACCCAGCCTTGAACAGAACTAGGTCACCTCCTGTGCCCCTTCCAAATCTCATGTTTTCCAGGATTTTTTACAATGAACTGGCTTCTCCACTGCCCTCCAGCTCAGAGTTTGCTGAGGAACTGCCCAGAGTAGACAGCCCCAGCCACATCCACCTAACAGGCATCAGGGAGAGAAGCCACTTTTTCTGAGGACTGCCACCAAAACAAAAGGTCAGTTGGGGAAGGCTTTGATGTCAGGAACAGACTACAGCACACTCTGGTGAATTGTGCTGAGATTCCTTCTAAGTCAATAAACTTTATAGCAGACTGGTACATAACCTTGGAGGGAAAAACGACATCTCTGCGTGCTAACTCGTTCAGACAGGCACTTTCATACAGAGTTTCCTTGCTAGAGAGTCTGCCCCTGCAAACAGAAGTGTCTGCACCATGCCATGGTACCAGTTCTTTGTTCTTACAAACCTAACATAGAAACTGACAATTGTCCCTAAAATGAAGCACTTAAAAAATAAAACCACAGGAAAGAACAAACAAAACACAGGACACGATGATTAAGTTAGGGGATAGCCCCAGAAACAAAGCAAAGACTAAAAATTCAATGCTGTGGAGACTCAGCACTGCACTGAACACACTGCACTCATCCTGACAACTGGAAAAAGCAGAGACTTGAGGAGAATTAAATCAGCTTGTGCTCTACAGCTGAGGCTCCACAAGACCATAAGCCCCCTTCCTCCCATCAAGGGGGATGGGAACCCAACACTCCCCTCCACCCTGATGTAAAGGATGAAATTGCTGAGTTCACAGCTCTGCTATTTCTTCTGACCCAGTTAACCATTCCAGTGAACGCCACTCCCGGCTGGCCCACGCTGCCTTGCTCTATTTCCATGCTGTTCTTCTGCTTCTTCACGCGAGTGGAGATGCTGGTGCCATGGAGATGCTGAGAAGGAACAAAGTGGTGGCACAGCCAGACACTGGGGGACAAGGCAGAAGAGGGGAGCACTCCAGCTTCCTCTTCTCTACCTATGTGGTCTTTACTACTGTGTAGCTGAACTGGAGACCTTTGATTATTTGTTTTTTCAGCCAAGGACAAGCAAAGCACTCAGTGAGCTTCCCACCACGAACTCTGCCATAGAGATCCTGGTGCTAGTGACACACAGCCTGGCTTAGAAGACTGCAACTGCCCAAGCATGATGGAATTCTGACAGTTACTCTGATATGAGACATTTCATCAAGTTATCTTTAAAAGAATGAGTGAATCAGGAAGAAGATACTGATGCCAACAGAAGTCAAGCTGAGATACACCCACCCTCCTCTTTTGAAGGACCCTAAATATCCTCAAAGATCACTTTTCTCTCAAAACAATGAGGATTTTGGTAATGCCACACTAAGGCAGAGGTTCTGTTCCAACCTAGAAACGGACAGTGTCCCTATACTACTGTCTCTGTCTCCACCCACATAAGCAGTTGGTCACCAGTGCTCAGCTAATCAGCTCCACCTTGCTAAATCAGGTATGTCACCTGTGAGTGTTTCAAGGCACCGGCACAAACAGCGAGTGGCACATGCTGTCACTGAAGGCAGCAATGGTGAGGGATTGTGTTTTCAAGTCAAGCAGATCAGATTCAAGAGAAACAACCTTTCTGCTTTTTCAAAAGCAAAAATGAAACGAAGGTGCAGAGCAGGGCCATAGAGGAAACCAGCACAAAAACCATCCAAGAGAAAAGGGTGCATCATCAGCCCTGCCAGCACCTTCCCACTGCTCTCACTTCTGGGGGAAAAGCAGCCTGAGCACACTCAGACTCCTCCACCAGCACTTCACTTCTTGGCCACTGAGCACAACCCCCCCAGCAGTGGTTTAAACAGGATTACCCTACCAGAGCCAGCCTGCCCTGTGTGTTACCTTCTCCATCCACCCTTTCCCAAGGAAGCTGGAAAGCAATTGCAACCTGTAATGCTCCTTGCAGTCACTGGGCAAACCACACACGGCAAAGCCTGCCTTGCTGGAACAAAGCTACTGCGTAAGTTGGAGGCTTTCCCATTGCCTATCAGCAGTCCAAACCAAGGATCTACATAACCTGGTCACAGCTACAAACAAACAGAGCAAAATAGGGTGCAAGCCTGGGTCAGATACATCAAAGCACTTCAACCACTCCTGCTAGTTTTTCCACTCAAAGTCCAGAGCTCCATCCTTGCACCAAACCAGTGCACCCAGAGAAACTCAGGGCAGGGAATTGCACCAGGACTACCCTAGTGCTCCACACTCACCCATGTCTGTGCCCACAACTGTTTCTCTTTGTGCCCATAACCCCAGGGGCAGGGCAGATCAGATCCGAAGAGCAACCTATTGAGACTTTGCTCAAAAGCAAACAGATCAATCTCAAGAGGGAGAAGTTCACCCTCCTCTCGAAATCATAACCAAACAATCTGAGGATCCAACTGCCCAGACCACCCTAACCCTGGCAAACCCCTATAAGTCTCCTGAGTGGGGAAGACAGCTTGTAAAAAAAACCAACCAAGTGAAACTGGTCCTTTCCTATTGCAGAGGAACTGGTTGGATAAGAGTAGAACCTGAGGAAGATGGCCCAAGATAAACTGAAAGAATGGTGTGGGAATTACAGGGACAGCTGTGCAGTGGCTGAACACTCCAGCAGCTCTTTTGTGGACATTTTGCAACACACTGTGCCACAGGAGCTCACCCATAGGGTGATCGTGGCCATGAAGAGGAGATAGCATTTCTATCTGCATGAGGCAAAGGAAGGTGCTGCAGCTCCTGCCAACACCCCTTAACTTACCCCAGGGAACTTGAACACATACAGAAATGCAACACCCAACATTATCACAAAAGACTTGCCAAAACCTGAGACTGATCTCCTGCTTTGTAAACTAGCAACGGTATCTGAAGGCTAAGTAGGAGAAAAACAAGCTCCAGCTGTTTGGAACACTTCTATCACTGCACTAACACCACCACTGATTAGAAACATCCATCATCTTTCACCCCTAAGTAACACCTTAAAGTTGGCACAGATAAGACTCGAAAAATACATCAGCCCACAGGAGGGGTGGGGTAGGAGCCCATCTCCTCGGGGCATCACAGGGGTGCTGGCTCCAGATGCTCAAAGCCAGAGCATTCACATGCAGAAGCACGGAAATAGTCGAAAACAGTATTTTAAAGAGTGCTCTAGGTGTGGGTTTCTGCCATTGAATGTAATTAACTCTGTTGAGGAGAACCAGACTTTGAAGTTAACACCTCCTCGAGAGGACACGGGAAGGGAGTGTTCTTTATTTTCCTGTTGTTTCCATTGTTTTACCGAGGTCTGTCTTTCACACAGCCAGTGAGAAGGGGAGAGCTGATGGGTTTGCTATACAGAGCTGCAGCAGTGTCCAGGCTGACAAAAATTTACAAACTCAAGTGCTGGGAGAATTTACAAACTTAAGAAGAGGATTGCCTAAGAACTTCCCTTCTACACTGTGCTTGCTGGTACACCCCTTCTCTGATGGAAAAGGGGGATTTAGGCTGTAGGGGGGATAAGAGGGATGAGAATGGACAGCTTGCTTTAACACTGATAGACTGAGCAAAAGGTAGAAGACCCAGATAAAACCATCTGATGAAGGCTGCTCTGAAGAACACTGCAGCTTAAGATGTTAACATCATGAGAGTGAAATGACCTGGAAAAAATATTTGGAGCTATTATTTTTTAAATGACTGGGCTTGCTACTGCTGAAGGAATGCATCTGAGTTTCTGTATGCCATACAGAAAGTTTGTGATCATGTAACTTAAGAACCCTGTGGAGGGGGAAAACACAGCAAATTTGCCAAAGCTAACCAAATACCAACCTCTTTACAGAGATTATCTCTGCAAGCCATTGTCCACGTATGCATGTGGAACAGTAAACAAGAAATAAATGCTCACCTTTTTCCTTCAGGGCAGGGGATGCAAGGGGAGGGGAAGTGGGGGAGAATGAAAAAGGAACTGCCCCGTGTTCGTCAAGAGTAGGTCAGTAACACCACACCAAAAAGGAACATGCAGTCAGGCTCCTGTTAATACTGAGCCAGGACCAAAAGCCAAGAGCTGCCACAAGACTGCAGAGCTTCTGGGGCTGAGGCTAAAACAGAAAGCAAAGCCATCCCACAGGCTTCCCTCTCTTCATTCCCACTTTAAAGAGTCTGTGTTTGAGTCATTTCAATCTCAGAAAAAAAGGGGGGGGAAAAAATGAGCTGGACTACAAAGGACTCCATGAAAGCAATAAAATCATCTGAAAGATTTGGCCTACAAAGACAAGGAGAGAATTCAATCTGCAGCTTGCAGAAGGGCTGATAAGCAAAGATTTGTCTTGCCCTTGCCATAATACTCAAGAAGGGCAGGCAGAAAGTGTGTGTGAGGTTTGCTTGAAAACTAAATAAATATAAAATCACACCATGAAACATCACAGGAATATTTTTTAATTCCTTCAAAGCCATTTCATGGCCTGGTCTGCCTAAGGGAGAACTGCAACACTTTGGCAGTAGAGGTGTGAGTAGAGTCAATGGAGCCTTTTCAGAGAGAGAATATCACCTGGTAAAGCTGGACAGAGCAAGTGAGCCCAGACATTTAACCCTTTCCAATGCTGACAAGCTTAGGAGTAGCTGCTCCTTCCACTGGAATGAAGAGATAAAATGCACTAGCCAAGTATCATCCCTAGCAACATCTATCATAGTATCAGTCAGGGTTGGAAGGGACCACAAGGATCATCTAGTTCCAACACCCCTACCATGGGCAGGGACACCCCACACTAGATCAGGCTGGCCAGAGCCTCATCCAGCCTGGTCTTAAACACCTCCAGGGACAGGGCCTCAATCACCTCCCTGGACAACCCATTCCAGGGCTTCACCACTCTCATGGTGAAGAACTTCCTCCTCACCTCCAGCCTGAATCTCCCCACCTCCAGCTTCATTCCATTCCCCCTAGTCCTATCACTACCTGAGACCCTGAGAAGTCCCTCCCCAGCCTTCCATCTCCGAGACTTGTCCACAAGAACAGGGGAAAAAAACCAGCAAAGCAAAACAAAAGTCAACATTAATTAAAACCCTTGGAATGACTTACCCATGCTGTTACTGCCAACAGAAACATGCAATAAAAGCATAAAAAAAGCTTGGTTTTAAAACAATCCAAACTGCTGTAAGGAAGATACCAGGTTAGGATACTGCATGTTAAAAACCCAATAAAGTAAAGACAAAATAAAACAAGAGAATGCCCTTAGGCAGCAAGTTAAGCCATTACCTTTAGTGTGATATAGAACAGCAGCCCTCAGGTCAAAAGAACCCCAGCTATCTTTCCTTTCTAGGCCTCTCTGGTACCTCTGTTCTTTGGCGGAGGCTAGCAAATTGTTCGTAGGAGAGGCCAGAGGATTCTCTACTTCATAGTCTTTTGAAAGAAACAGTAAAGCACCTTGGCTACTGGTGTCTGCCTTTTGTAGGTCACCTGTGTGATGCGACTCCAAAGCTAAGACACCACCCTCAACAGCAGTCCCAGGCTTAAGAATAGCACTAAGAATTTGAGGGCTAGTCCGTTTATCCAGCTCATAAGCCTTAGGAAACACAGGTTGTTCAGTTCCTGAGGGGATGATTTCAGCACACTGTGAAACCAAAGTGGCAGGATACTCCCCTTGAAATGTCACTTCCATTAACTGATTATCCGCGGATTTCCCCACAACGGTTTCGGGTCCGGCGCTGGGTTCGTTTATGAAGGACAAGCCCCACTGATTCTGGAAGATATCTCCCAGGTTCTGCTGATTTGTCTGCGATGGGAAATCGACCTGTGCTGAACCCAGAAGTACAGTTTGCATATTTGAAGGGTAGATAAAAAGGCTAGATTTCTTTTGTTCCAGAGCTGCTGAAGTTGTACTCGTGTCCTGGGGTACTGATTCAGAGGAGGTTGTGGGTACAGTACTAGCAGCAGATGAGAGCAGTGGCTGGGTCCCTGGAGAATAGACACTTCCATCAGTCCCTGCTAGAATTGGCCCGTTTGAGAAGCTAGCAGAAGTCACAGATTTCATCGCAGACATGGGGACCTGGGACAGTCGACTCGATGTCTGGGCCTGAGTCTCCCCGGCAGATGACGAAGACGACGAAGATGACGTGGATGGGGTCTGAGCGGCTTTGTTGAGGTTTTCTTTAACTTTACTTGCATAACTTATTTTAGGAACGATTTTAGCGCTGCTATTGTCCACTGGAAAAACCGGGGGTGGTTTAAACAAGGTCCATGAGTCTTCTTTAGACGTAGCCGATGACGAGTGCTTCCCTTTGGGCCGGTCATCAAACTTCTTGCTGCTAATCCCAGGTTTGGCATCAGAGTTTTTTCGCTGCACATCTCCAAGGCCAGGCTTTCCCCGGCCTGCTCCACCTGCCCCAGCCTCGTACTTCCAAACAGGCTTAGTATTTTCAATTCGGTTCCCCTTTTGTTCGCTATAATCAGGCTTGAAACTCTCAAGTTCCTGTTTCAAGGCTGGAGCACCGACCTCCTGCTGCATTATTTTGTCCTGCACTAGGTTCAAGTTCTCACAACCCTTGGCGCTGTTGCGCCTGCCTTTCCGTTTTTTAGGTGTAGTATAGCCGCTCTCGGAGCCGCTGCCATCGTTGTCGGCCCCTTTGCCTACGTAGCCATTCGTGATGTAGCCAGAACTATTGGTTACCACGCCGTTGGGAATAGACACAGCCTCTGGCTTCTCTGAGGACTGGCCTTCCCTAAGTTTATTCTCGTAGGACTTCTCATTCTTTTTGTCCATGCTATTTTTCTGAATGAAGTTCTTGGGTTTGATTCCAGCCTTCCCCAAAGCACCGGCCTTCGCAGGCTGCTTTGGGGTCACGTTAGTGTCTACGAGCTGCTGGCTGCCATTGGGTACCCTGGATCCTGGGCTTGTGGTTTCATCAGAGCACAGGCCCTTCAATGACACTTCTCTTTCTCCTGCGTTACCATTCAGCTCGCCGTAGCCTAGAAGGAAGCCAAAACCAACAAGAAGCAAGAATTAGAACGTGAAATGTTAAACTTCTGATTGCAGAAAGCTGTAATCAGCCCCAAACAGATCCACTTTCCACAGGCATTTTAAACTAGGAAAACATCCAGCCTCTGACATACAAAGGCACATGCTCATTTGCTGGAAGCCACAGCAAGAAGGGTTAAGAAGAGAGTACCGGCAGCTGCTGACTCTCACATACAACAGGGTGATGTACAGACAGCAAACCAAGGCAAAAGCACATACAGATACTACGCAAAGAACATACACTGCACTAAAGATCAGTGGCAAGCTGGAGAGCTATTTCATCAGCTACTATTTCCAGGTCACAGCAAAAAAAAAAATTCCCAGGATGCTTCAAGACAGAGATTTGCTGCTGCCTTTGCTACAGATCTGCTGGAAATTCATACTGTGAACAAGGGTCAGCTCCTATCACCTCCATCAGCTCCCGGGCCTGCAAAACCAGTGGCCCTTCTTCCTGCCCTCCTCCCAAACACCACATTAGTAAAGCAGGGGAGGAGGGAAAAGAAAAAGGCATTTTCCAGAAGGACACGCTCAAGTCCAGTTGGAAGTTCCATCTCCTCACTTAAAAACAGCAATCAGCACTTCCCTACACAAGCTCTTTAGTTTTGCAAAGGCCAGCCTGATCTAGTGTGGGGTGTCCCTGCCCACGGCAGGGGGGTTGGAACTAGATGATCCTTGTGGTCCCTTCCAACCCTGAATGATACTATGATGAAAGTGGCAAGAAGTGCATTCCTGCAATCACACACCACCACTAGCAACTGGTCTCCTGCCCACTGAGAATAATCAGTATTTCAGTCCCTGGGAGACCCAACACTAGTCTGAGAGCTGAGCAGTACATTTGCTGAGGGCTCCAACTCACCAAACTCTGAGGTTATGCTGTACCGCTCAGCTCTTCTTTTTGCTTCTCAAGTTCATTACTAGGTGTTGCTGTTCTGAAGTGAATCTTGGGAGTGTAACTGAGGCAAAGCTGGAAGCCCAGGACAGTCCAGACTGAGCTACCTCTTTTTTTTTTAACATTTAATATAATCTCTGGCCAGAGACTTTACTGCTTTCAAGGACCCTGGCTACAATGTCTCAAGAGAAGCCTTGAAGCCCTAGTGAGAGACAGGGGAGCATGTTGTACCCAGCCCAACAAAGAGACTCCAGCTGTGGATAGAGCAGAGGGACTCCCTCCTACTGCACCAGCTCCTCCTCTGACTCATCCCTTCTCCTTCCTGATGATGGAAAGCAACTGACCCACCTAAGCCTTTTTCTGCAGCCACTGTGGCACAAAGCCCCCCGAAACCAAGAGCGGGCAAAACTCCAGCTCGAAAAAGAATGTCTTTGTTGTTGCCAAAGTTGTTGAAATGAACTGCTGTACAAAAATTATTGTTATTCTCACATCCTAGAGCCTCAGATGTCTGGCAGATGTAACTGCCCAAGCTCTGTGCAAGTCAGCAACACAAGAATCCTTGTAAGAATCTTTACAGAAATTCCACAAGCGAGTTTGCCGAGAGGGATCAGAAAGGATTTTACTACACACGAGGATCTGTAACCACCACAACTTCCACTATAACTTTCAAATGTGCTATTAAGAATATTAACCATAAATACCTCATCCCAAAGGAAATTGATAGGATGGAACTCTCAGCTGAGTCCAGGACTATGAATTAAGTATTGCAAATGAATGTGCAGAGGAAGCCTTCTCAATAGCAATGTGTTATAGCTGACCTTGTATGACTCAAGACTTCTGACACCACTTGTTAATGAAACAAAACAATAAGAGTGGTCATAAGACCATTGCAGATGAGGAGCAAGAGAATAAAATGAAGAACAAGATCCATTTCAGTAAGGCAGTGTGTCAGCAGTTTCTACTTCCAATTTTCAAGTATTCACAACACTCAGCTGCCTGAGTTTTCTTCAAATCAACATTTGGCACAGTTGGCTCTGGCCTGGACACAGAGGGGCAACAACCAAAATTTAGGGGAGAGGGGAAAAAAAAAGGAAAAGTGAGCAGGTGAAGATTATTTGGCAACCTCACAAATGGGTCCATAGCTGGAAAGGAAGGAGCGCTCAGATGAAGCACATATTAAAATCTCCAGGCACCCTGTGAAGGGTGAAATAACCCCTCCATTTATTTTTGCTCAGTAACTTATTTTAGCATGCGACTGGCCAGATTCCCCCCCCCAGCCTGTTCCGAGGGCTGTACGCGGGGGCACGGCGCCTGGCTGTGGGGCAGTACCAGCCCCGCTCCGGGTGCCAGCCCATCTCCCGCCTCGTTATGTAAATCAAAATTTCAAGGAAAAAAACATAAAACAAATAAAAAGTCCACAGCGTTCCGGCGGCATTGGCAATCACGCACTCGCTCTGAACGCACACTAATCCCCAGCGGGGTTTATAAGATGCAGCAGCCGGGCAGAACCCCAGGGCTGCGATGGGGTCTCCAGCCCTGCCCGAGAGCAGCTTCCCCGCCCTGCTCCCCGGTAGCCAGGACTGCCCAGCCACCGCCTCTGCGGCGTGGCCGCCCAGCCAAGCCACCAGCACGGCTCGGCTCGGCCCCTCTCCTGACCCGGGAAGAGCAGGGAAAGCAGAGCCAGCCCCTGCGCTCCCCCGGCTACGGGCGGCGGCTGGGCAAGGCCCGCGGGCCGGGCCAGGCCCCACCAGGCCGCACCACCTCCTCCCCGCTGCCGCCGGCCGGGCCGGGCCCCTCTGCCTTATCTGACTCATTGATTTTTACGCTCATCAATTTTTAACCAGCGCCTCGTCCCCCTTCCGCCACCACCCCCGCTCCCCGGCAGGGCTCGGCGCGGCCCCGGCTCGGGGCAGCACGGCCCAGCCCCACGTGCCCAGCGGGCGGCGACGGTGCCGGCGGGCCCCGAGGTTCCCGCAGCCGCGCCGGCCCCAACATGGCGGACAGGAAGCGGCCCCAGCGCGGCGGAGAAGCTTCCAGCCGGGCCGGGGGAGGAGGCGGTAAAGGAGGAGGGCCCCGCCACCGCCACCCCACGAAGGTCACAGGCCCCAACCCGCCGCCCAGTCCCGGACCTGTTCTCCGTTTCGGCGTCTCCTGGTGCGGCGGACCGCCGTGCTTGTGCTCGTGTCGGAGCGGCGGCTTGGGCTGGGCTCGGCCGTCGGACGGCGACAGGTAGGCGCTCTGCGGGTGGTGGTGGTGGTGGCCGTAGTAGTAGTGGTGGTGATGATGGTGGTGGTGGGGCTGCTCCTCCATGGGGGGTGGCTGGCGTGGCCGGGCCGGGCTGGGCGCTCGTTGCTGGGCCGTTGCTGGCTCCGGCGCGGGGACGCGGCTGGCGCGGGGGAGGCGGCAGCGGACTGGCAGCGCCCGCCCTGCAATCAGCGAGCCGCGCCGCCGAGACCGCCCCCCGCCCCGCCCCGCCCGCCCGGCGGAAAAGGAAGCGCCGGCCGAGAGCAGAGTTGAGGTAGCGTTGAGGGACTGGGCTCGAGTGTCCCTGTTCTTTAAGAGGGCAGTGGCAGGTGAGGCCGCGCTGCCGGAAATGGGGCCGCCTTGGAGCGGGTGGGTGTAATTTCCCTCCCTGCACAAGCGTGGCTGAAGTAGGCTCACTCCCCTCTCTCACTCCCGTAGGAGCCGGCTATTTCATAACCCGGCGCCGCGGCCTCGCCTGCCGACGCGGCGTGGAGGGCAGCCTAGGGCGCAGCACAGTCCCGTTTCACCCTAAATGAGCACATAAACCGCGGCCAGGCGGTACGAGGCGGGTGCCTGCAGCGGGCAGGGGTTACTGGAATAGTGTCCAGCAGGGATACGTTGGAGGATATTCGAGCAGAGACGAGAGGAGAGAGCACCCTGAGATGCCCGGTCATGGGAAGCCCGGGAAGGACGCCGCTGAGCCGCGGAAGCTCCCGCCGGAGCCCCGCTTTGCTCCCGGGCTCCCCCCGCAGCCCGCCCGGCAGTAGCGCAGCCCGGGCCAGACCCGCCGCTCCCTGGGCCGGAGGCTCTTGGCGGGGCACCATGCGTGCTTGGTACCGGGTTTAGGAGGAAAAAGGAAGCTCAGGAGCTGGTCATCCCCACTTCGGAGAAGTCCTAAGCCTTTAATGCTAACAAAATCACAGTTGAGTTGTTGCAAAGCCTTAGAGAGAAGCGGGGAGACGCCTTGAAACCTTTCTGAATCTGTTAACAGATTTCATACAAATGCAGCCCCCTGCAGCGTGTTCAGCGGGGGCTGGCAGCTCAGTGATCTGAACTCCTGCCTCTGCCCTGAGAGGAGGAGGCCGGCCGGACTTTCCCCTCGGATGGCCTCTCCGGGCCTGCGGCTCCCGTGCCCTCCCCAGTGCCGAGGCAGGAGAGCGAACAGACCGAAGGATTCTCCACGGACGGTCGGGCGGCACCGAGACAAAGGGTCTGCTTTGAATGCAGGGCAGTGGGGAACTGAGGCAGGAGTTAATTAGAAGGGTAGGAAAAGGGCAGAGAAGGATGGGGAAAACCGCAATTGACACATACAGGCTGGAGTTAGTCCTACTCCCAGCTGTTCCCTACTCCAGTGTGTTGAAGTGCCTCCAAACACACAGTGTGTCCACCAAATCGGGAGGAAGAGTGACAAAATATGATTGTGTAATTAAAGATTGTGTAAATAATGAATGTGCATAACAAGAGTAAACAGGCTGCTTAGAGGATCACAAAAATGCTATTTTCTTGCTTCTCATGGCTTGGTTTATGCCTCAAGCCCTGCCTCCCACTCCAGTCTCCTCTTGAGCACACAGGAGTTTAAACTTTCACTACCAGAAATACCAACTTCTGCATTAATATAGAGGATTTTTTCCAAGATTGAGGCACCTGAATAGCGTCAGTTCAGTGCCAAGCAGTCCCCACAGTTTACATTTCTTTCAGCACAATGCAAAGCCATTTAAAATGCAGTGAAACCACTGAAGCAAGCAACTGTGAACTTCGGGCTTTACCCATGCTCTCAGGAGTAACGGTCCTTTCAAGCTCTGACTCACAGAGTGACCTCACATTACTAGGGAAACAAGTCTTAAAATGAGGAGTCAGGCTTTAATAACAGTTGACATTTTATTGGTGGCTTGGAAGAATTTATTTTCAATATAAGGAACTGGCTTGAAGACATAAACTTCAAAAGATTGTGGAGAAAGCAAACAATAACGGACAAGTCAGCTCCACACACACACGTGTACCAGAAAGCTCAATACAGAGGGCAGTGGGGCTTGCTGCTGGGAAAGACAAAGCAACTGCTTTGCTCCTTGTAAGTGTCAGTTTTATATTAACTGAAGCTTGCTTAAAATCCAAAGATGGCCTGGGGCTCATCACCTTCAGTAACACTGCAAGTAAATGCATCCCAGGCCTCCCACACTGAGAGGTGCCTGACTGCACATTAATAGGTAGTTGCATGGACAGTGGGGCAGAGCCCAGCTCCATGCCAAGCTGCAGTTCACAGGTACTACAAGTTCCAGTGTGCAGTGCTGTGCTGCAACCCTGCATTTCCTTTCTGCCATGCTGGGATATGTAGTTTTCACAGGCTATGCTTGGTATCAACCCCATCACTAGCACAGTCTTGCATCAGTTATGCTGTGAATTAATAATCAACAGTTATTTGGGACATGGAAAGGGAAAAGTAGAGATTTCTGCCTCATCTGAGCACTTTTCCTGCCTTACTGCTCTGAGTTTGGCAAGCCACTGGGGTCTCATAAAAAAGCAAAGAGGTAATTTTCCTTGGAATTCCACCTCCAGTGCCAAGTATTCCCACATCCAGGCACAAAGCTGGGTACAGCCAGCATAATTTCTAACTCAGTCATTTATTCAAAGCTTTATTTTACATGGCTTTGAAGCAGAGGGCTTTTCAGCAAACCTGCCATTTAAAGCTGCAGAATGAAGGCAGTGAGGAATGAATCAACCACTACAGAAATCAGGAGAAAGTTTTCCTGGGGTGTCTGACCCGAGATGAGTTTTGAATCTGTATGAAAATGCAGCCAAACTGAGAAGCTATTCAGTGATTTTCTGAGAATAAATAATTTCATCTCAAAGCCAACCCTCTGGTAGACACTACATTTCATTTCCATTAAGTGTTTAAGTTAAAACTGAAGCTATCCAATGAATCCATGGGGGTAAATAAAAGGCAAACTACTAGCTTTGTCATAGTTCTTGTGTTTGTCTCCTGTTTCAAACTCAGAGTTGGGAAGCATCACAATTACCCTATTTATGGATATGGGGAGGGGCACTCAGACAAAATGTGGGGCACTTATCTATTATTTTGGTTTAGGTCACAGTGTTTTCATTTGTAGCAAAATTCTCTATATTCTAACACAACAAAGCACTCAAGGAGATAGTTATTCCCAAGCTGATATTCAAATGTTGGAGGAAGACTCAGATCTCAGAAGTCAAGATGGACAATAGGGCAATAGTGCTGCCGCCTCCTAGCAGCCTTCAGCCTGGCCAGGGGTACCACTGTCCTCAGAGAGCTCACAATACTAGCCTCCAGCTAAGGTGGAGCTTCTCCTTGACTCCATTTTTGTGCTGTGCTATGTACATTATTTATAGGTACAAAGCTGGGCTCTTTAAAGATTTCTTCCTCTAGAGGAGACTTGGTAGTAGGCTTTGGGTTAGCTCTTAAAAAGCAGCCAATAAAAGCAAACAGACAAACAAACAAAACCCCCAAACACAAACCAACAAAAGGATTTAACCCTTTACTGAGCAGTAGGCAAGGATACTGGGGATGCTTATCTTTCACATCCTCAACAATTTCAGCATTTCCACCATGCTGAACCAAGATTTATATTTTTTTTCCCCTATAAACCTTAACTTCCAAATACCATAAGCACACTACATCAATCCTTCCTTCACTCCCCAGAAAACTAAGGCAGCCCAGCACCAAAAATAACCATAGGGCATAGTTTTGTGATGCAGCAAAGGGAAGCTCCTAAAGGGGAAGGTCATCCCTCTCCCTTTGCCTGCTTGCTTCTGCCCTGCCCTCACAGCACCACTGCTATTTCTGTGGCCACGTTTGGCAACTCCTCAGATGAAAAAGTGCACCTTTTTATTCTGGTTAAGCTCCCTGAACTGTTTCACAAAGGAGCCAGACAAGTATTAATGCCCTTAAGAATGCTACAGCAGCTCTGGAGTTGCCTTGTAGAGCCAACACTGCTGCAGGGACGACCCCTTCTGGGAATTGGGCAGTGGGGCTACAGCTGGGGTTGCAGCCACTTAAGCCATCTAATTTTATTTTGCTCATATTTGTGAGTCAATCCTCTTGAGTGCCTGAAGAGGGATGGCGTGACCATCCTTCAAAGTGTTTTGAGCAGGCTCTAACAGAACAGCTGTAACCAGTGGGACTTCCTTCTGGTGGCTACATCCATTGTTTAATAGGACTAGATCTGAGGAGCGTCCCCTGTTGTAAACACATTAAAGTGTTCACACAGGCATGAGTAACATCTGCTGCCCGTATCTGCATGAAAAATTGTTTACTGGAGTGCAATTGTATAAAGTGGAGGCAGCTTCTTGGACATACAAGAAGCAGCATAGGAGGGAGGACAGGAAATTGGCTTCGGCCAAGCCTTTCATCAATACTTGTTTGGGATTTCAAAGAATTCTGTCTCTGGGCTTTCAGGCAGTTCTGGATCTCCTCCTGCTTCCTCAGATCATCACGAGGACTGCAGAGGAATCCATACAAACACCTTCCAAAGCTACCTTGCTGGTGGGGCCTGACACAGGCAGTCTGCCCTGACTTACATGGGGGATTGTGTCAGTAACTGCTTGTGGTGGACTTTGACCTCTGGAAGACAAATGAGAAAAAGCTCAGTCTGCAAAACCCAGGCACTTTTTATCTTGTTATAAAACACAACAGTCACAAGGTCGCTAGCCACTTGCATTGCATTCTCATGCCATGTGCACACCAAGCACGTATAATTTTCAAATGGGGATTGTTTTAATTACTGTTTTTTAAATGTGTTGTGCCTGTCTGCATCTGGCATATGGAGAACTCAGTCTGTGTGTTTGCAGGATCTCCAGCCTCACAATGCCTGGCATCAGCAGAACATGGACTCTGGAAGGGTTATCACTATGATGGCTGTTTCATTATGTGACGAGGCTGGTTGGCTACAAGATTAGGGATTGAGAATAGGCCTTGTCTGAAGGAAAATTAAAAAGACTGAGACCATTCAGCTCCAAGGAAGTGAATTAAAAAGTCCCCAGTGAAGGTATTACAGAATACATAGCCTAGAGATAGCAGTTGGGAGAACTTTTGTTCACCTTATCTGAAAACATGAAGGGAAGGGCACAAGAACATGAAGAAAATAAGAGAAGGTAAATTAAAAGATAAGCAACCACCTTTTAATGCTTTGCATAAATATATATATATAGAAGTCACTGACATGCAACATTGTGAAGAGCAAGGTGTTATATTAGTATTCTCACAGTATGGGCACAACTGAGCTCAAAGCAAATATTTAACATCTAAAATAGAGGGTTTGGAAGGATTAGTATCTATCGTTCTTCAGTGCACAAGTGAGCTTCTACCTCTCAGGACTTCAGAGGAGATTTCTGCTAGGTATCCAGCACCTGGAGAGGTCAAATAGAAGCAGGGGGCAGAATTTATTCATAATTAAACCATCTACTCTGAATAACTTATTAACCGAATATAAACAAGGCAGCTTGATGGCTCAGGCTAGACAGGGAGGAAAATGCAAGGCACTAGAGACCGGTAATGACTTGCAAGGCAAGCCATGGTCACTGGAGAGCAGACATCTGTTAATATCTAGGTTCAATAGAGGGATTTTTGCATCCTCAACTTGTTTGATCTATGATCCAATTTATCAAATTCAGGTATTTTAGTTACCAAGTGGCAGCACTGAAGACAACAGTCAAAGGCTAGCGTGCTCGCCTCCTCTTTAGCCTTGCTTCCTTATCTTGGAATCTGGTCTACAGCCCTACTCCTGCTCTCCCAGTTTCCTTACTTCACTGCTTACCTGCTCATGAGGACTGAATTGCAGGGCAAAGGCTACTGCTCACAGCAAAAGGTTTGTGGAACAGCTATTCTGGCACAGGTCCCCAGGTGGAGATACAATTCATATAGGAAAAAGAACACACTAAACCATTTCCTTAAAAGGCAAGCTACACCATCAGAATAAATCATCTTTGCTTTCTGCATGCCATCATTGCTGCAGGGTTAAGTCTGGGATTTTTACATTCCAACCTGCATAACTATTCTTCTGGCAAGACCAGTAGCTCCTTGACCAGGAAGACAAGATGCACCAGGAAACATACAAAAACACCACAAAGAAAGGAAAAACAAAACCAAAACACAAACCCAACCCAACCCAACCCAACCAACAACCCACCCAAACCACAAAACTCAAAAACTTTTGTTTTAACAAACTGCCTTTTTATTTTTCTAGACATTGAAACAGAAGAATGAACGAACCATAAGCGCTGTCTCTGTTGACAAAGGGAAAGAGGCTGTGTCCAAAAGTTGCCTTTGGGGTGGAGAGCAGCAGCTGAATAGTGTAACCCAGCAACCCTTAAAGAGTTTCTTTAGGGCATAATATTCTTATTCCATACATTGAATGAAGCTACAGTGAAGCACAAGTGAAATCTAAAGACATCACTTAAACAACTCAACTAAAACTGAACCAAAATTCTAGACAGGAGACCCTTACTCTACTGGAAAGCAGCATAAGAATTCATGCACCAAGTCCAATTAATAATATTCATTCCTCATTATCATCTTTACACTGCAATAAACCTCATGTTGGCCCCAGGAAAGGATATGAGTCAATCCTTGACTAACTGGCTCTGATTCACTTAGGAACCAACATATATAAAATTACTCAAGATAAAAAATGCTAAGGTTTGCCTCACTGATAGTTTCTCTAATGGCTGCTGAGACTGGAGTAATAGGAGAGAGAACAGCACTACATTGCTATGGAAACTAGAATTTTCAAAATAAATACCTTTGCAGAACTGAGGTTGCAGATCTAAGCCAGCCCATAATGGTTTTGATGTTACCTCCCTTTGCCATTGGATCCAGCCTGACTGACCAGCCAGGCATAGGCAGAAAGCTTTTATGTGATGATTTCAGATACCCAACAGTTCGAGTTCCTTATTCCAGGGCAGGCACAGGCCTGGAATAGAAACCTCAACCTTTGGTCTGCTACCTGTATAGTTTTGGCAGCCTTCCTGCCATGCAACCAGTCTGGTCAGGCCAAGGCAAAATCAATCTGTGACCACTTGAGGCAAGAAGTGTTACTTTTATCCACTATACTGTTAATCCCAAATCTTTGCAGAGTCCTTTTTTAACTTTCTCCTTTTTTTAACCCCTTCCCATTTGAATTAAACTAAACAACACAATACATACAGCTTACAAAGTTCAGATTCCCTTATTCACTCTAGGAAATTCCTTACCCTGCAAATGGCTCCACTGCAGTCACCATCCAGGGTATCCAGTCCTTTGCTCCCCATTTTGGAAAGGCAGTTGGTAACTTTCCCACTTGCACCTAAGCAAAAAGTTTCTTGTTTCACACACACAAATACCTCCACACCCCACCTGCCTAGTACCATCACAGCAATTGCTGCTGTAAACAAGTCTAGGCTACAGAAATGCTGACTCACAGTGCTAGGACTATGGAAAATATTTAGAGTTGCTAAGAAGTGAAGCCCAGCAGGTTTCCTGCCCTTTTCCTTATCTGTGAGCCCCTTGCCATGACAGGCTGTAAAGAAGGACCTTGCTTCCTGAGAGGAGACAGAGAGTACATACTTGCTTCCTAAAGATAGCCCAGATTCCTTTGAATTCCCAGTTGCTAGCTAGTAATTGCAGGCAGGGGAAGAAACCCCCCAGTGCTTACAACCACAGGGCTGCAGATGTTGAGATTAATGGCTCCTGGGTAGGCTCTTGCCTAATGCAGCATTACTCACTTCAGTGCACTTCCTGGGACAGTGTCAAGTCCCTTTAAAAATGCTTTAGTCTGTTCTCTGGAAGGCTTTTCTTTACCTATAGACTTTACTGAACTAGATTTAGATCCAATTCCTTCCTGCCTTCAGCGTAGCTGAGTCAGTGCAGACAGGCAAATCACTGTTTGCTTTGGGAGAGTTTGCCACCAATAGGGCTAGAGGCAGGCAGCACTGGGTGCAAATGATGGTTTACTGTGAGCATGCCAGCACAGGCAAGGAGAGAGACCAGAGCTCACACTGAAGTGGGGACAGGGGCAAGCAGTGTAGGGAGATCAGCACTATCTAGCCAGGAGCCAGTCTGGGTGCATTCTGCCTGTGTTAACACGCTGCTGCACCCAAACTAATCAGCTCTGGACCTTATCCAAGGGACAAGCTGACTGCCTACCACATCAACAGCCTGTTTTCCCCACTGGGAAATGACCTCCTGTTGCAAAAGGCAGAGCCTTTAGGGAAACAACAAAGTTTTATACACACACGATTCACGTGGCAAAAAACTCCAGGAAGCTTAAGCAGCACAGAGCCTTCGTGACTGGCTGGGATGGGCAGGTTGCTGAGCTGCCTCCTCCTCCCATGACCTACGCAGTGCCTTTGCAAAGCAGCGCAGGCTGGTGAGCTACATTTGCAAGCTAGGCAGGGCAGAGCAGGGAGCAACTCTCACTGAAGGGAAGGCACAGGCTGTGGCAAGAGCAGGATTACAGTGCTCACAAATGACTCTGCTAGATGGTTATGGGAGGGGAATTGAGTTGGTTTTACCTATAACCCATTGTAACTACAGTCTGAAATGGAAGCAGCCTGCAGCTTCACAATGTTCTAGAAGCACAGCCAGGGATGCAGAACTTCCTTTCTTATAGGCAATTTACTTTCATCACAGCTTAGCTATGCATCAAATGAAATCCTTACCAAGCTGATCTTATGGAGGGAATTCTGGACATCTGTCAGTTTGGAGATGTATTTGGTTGATATTTTCCCTCTTTCAAGGCAACAGGAACCATTTTGCTAGGTGGAGACTAGGGCTGGCCTTCAAAGCTCTCACACTGTTTCAAGAGAACAGTCACTATAGAGCTTTTGCTCTATTTATAGCATTTGCTCAAAGCAAACATGAGGTCCTAGCTGTCCTTCATCTCAGCTAACTGCTGTTACAATTAAGCTGTCTCGGTGTGAAGATGGCCCTATATGAAGAAGAGATCAGATCATAAATGCAGAACAGCTGCTTAAGCAGAATGTGAGGAAAAGAAGCAACGATGTTGCTGGGCAGAGAAAAGCATTGCAAGAGCTTACAGATAGCCTCCTTTCTCCCAAGGCACATGCGCACTGCTGTCGTTCAGTCACACTTCTCTCAGGCTTCCTGGTAGCAGCATCAGCAAGTGCATTCTGCCACATCTGAATGGCTACAGCACTCTGTCCTCCTCTGACAGTAATGGCTTGGCCTCAATGTTTCAGTTTTGTCACCTCCTTCCTCTCTTTCAGCACCATAAAAATCACAAGGTATGAAACCTGCAGCACAAAGGAAATTCTCGCTAGCGCTGCCTGCTGCAGTACCCTTCCCTGAGCCAGGCAGGTGACTGCAGGCACGGCAAACCCCTCCTAACCTACATTCGATTCCCGTAACATTTCAGATCAGGCACTTCACTTCCAAACTTGGCAGAGACTTATCTCCCTGGCCAGATTTAGTATACACAGCAGAGACTAAAACACTGAGGACCACGGCAAGCAGCTTTGCTCCTGTGGTACAATGCAAAGCTTTATGGCAACAGTCAGTTCGACCCCATAAAAATCAGCATTTTGTGTTGTGTTTGGGCCCAAGAACTAATAATGAGATCTTTCAGAACTCAGAGTCATCCAGGTTTCTCCCTTGTGCAAACTGTGTGTAAATTAGCATGTGAAAGATCATCTCTCTGGTTAAATGGCTACACCCAAACACACTTGCTGTTGCCACAGCCATAGTGTCCAGAGGTGATGTCATGTGTCTGAAAATGAGGAGTAAGAAGCATGCTGCTCCTGGCTAGCTGGCCAGCCCAGTGACACATCCTGACACTGGCCACGATGAGACACAAATGGGCAGACTGATGCCTCTTAAACATCATGGAAATAAAACCCTAGGGAAAAGTTGTCAGTGTATAAGCACACTAGTTTGCTCAGGGGCTGAGGGCCTGCCCAGGCCTTCGATGCTTTGGTCCATCTCTCTTGCTACACCTCCTTAGTCCTTTCCCACCCTTTATCACCTCTTTCCTCAAGGCTTCTTAGCTAATTAAACTGCTGCAGTTCCCCCTCTGTTTGCCCAGTTCTACCTGCACTGAATGGCAGCAAGAGTGCTCTCCCACTGATGTCACACTACCTCTAAGAAAAGAGCTGACCTGCAAGCTATTTTTAGCCACATTGTGAAGTTGTGGAGCTATTTTGGTCACATCTCTGTACAGTAAGCTGCAGGACGCTGACAGGCCCTGTGTTTGCCTAGGGCAAAAGGGCCTGTGGAGAACAGCTTGTGACTTTGCACTAAGGCTTCTCTGCCCTTTCTATGTTAGAGGACTCTACACTAAGGTTGGATTTCCTCATCCTTTTAGAAAAGAGCAATACATCTTTCTGAGTTCTGCTGGATACCAGAAGAGCTTTTGCATTGCAGTCCTCCAGCTTGTGCTGTTTCTAGGTCTGCAGAAGGTGTTATTTGTTCTCTGGACTCCCTCACTCCCTAGGAGTGGGTAGATGCAATTATGAGTCCACAAAGACTCCAGAGAAGATTTTTATCCATCTTCCTTTTCATCATACCTTTGCAAAAGATCAATAAACATTAGGCTATTGCATGTTACTCTGGAGGTAGAAGGAAGAGCAAAAAGGAGCCATTTACATAGCAACATGTTATTCTGAACACAGACTGATGCCTGGGAGCTTTGGGGTCCATCCAGGGCATTGGGCAGAAGGTGCCTGGTCTAGACAGTTGTTTTCTCTAGTGCCCAAGGGTTGGTTGCCAAGTTTGCTGGGGCTGTGGTTGCAGATGCAAAGCACAGGCAGATCAGAAGCCAAAGCAACTGGATTTAATAGAATGAAGCCCATAGATAAAAATGGAAGCTCAAAGGATATGAAAAGTGAGTTAGATGAGAAAAGAAAAGAACACATTAAAATATGTGTTTAAGACAGGGACAGATAAGTCAGATCTATAAAGAAGGAACGAGCAAGTAACTGTATGTGCAAGGTTTTGAACAGCTGTCAGCCATCCCTCCCCAGAAAACTCCTCCTTAGGACCACTGCTGTCTTTAGCTGTAAGCCATTTCCCCAAGAGCCTTTGATAGGTGCACACTGTTATCACCACCATTTCATGCTGAAGAGGAACCAGACTTCAAAGTCTCTCTCATATTTTCACCCCAACTTTCTTCCAAGGGTCCTTTAAGAGTTCTCACACTAAAACCTAGATCCTGCTCCTAAGGTGAGCCACTCCTTACTCTGCTGACGCAACTTGCACCTGTTTTTGTGAGTCAGCACAGCCACAGCTCTCCTCCACAGCAGGACTGGCGCCTGCTGACAGGATGGACTGTCCCAGGCAAACACTTGGCAACCTGTTGCAAACAAAGGTTTGACTTACAGAGCATCACTGTGTTTCCCTGGGTGTTTCAGTAGAAGGAGCTGCTTTAACACATTTGGTCCCAGGCAAGCATTAATCTGTCCATATTACATATGTTACCATCTGCAGACCAGTGAAATCAGCTGAGCATTAGCTAATATTTTATGACACACAAATTAAAACTAGTTCAGTAAGAATTTAACTTTCTACCCAACAGATAGAAATGGCATGAGCAGAACAGTATTGTTTAATCTGTTGTTATTTTAGCAGGACAGAATGGAACTGCTGCAGCTCAGCTCAGACACAGAGACGTGTCCAGCAGCAACATGTCAAGACCTATTGGGTCAAAAAGCTCAATGAAGTGTTGTTTGGTGTTTCAGCTTTCCCCAGAGCCATGCACAAGACTAGCAGTAAGCATTACATAGTGAAAACGTTTTGGTGAGATGAAATAACACAGCAACGTGTTGCATTCTTTCCCTGCTGAGCAGCCTTGCTTTGGGACACTGCATAAGCAGGATAACAAACACAGCATGACAAGTGTCTGACAGAATGGATAACCTGTCAGCTCCTGCATGGTGGACCCACACTCCTGCTAGCAGAGCTCTGCCAGAGTAGGGAGTGACTATTTTACCTCTCACCACCTACCTAGGTCCTTAGGTTTCATCCATTTTCACACAGTTTCTCTTACTGTGAGAGCATTATTGGAATCATCACTTGTCTTCACCACTTAATGAAGACATCCCACTGCCACCTCCACAACACAGATATTTTACTAGCAAACATAAATAAAACGCAGTTTAAAATATTCCTTCACCCTGTTCTATTTTCTGGTGTGGAAACACCAGGCACAGAGTAACAAATCACAGGCAGCTCACCCCATAGACGTAGGCAGAGGTTGTCCACCAATTGTGTGGATCCAAACAAGGGCACCTAAGAGGCTTCAGCTGACAACTGCAATTGTTCCCAGTCTCCTCTAGGGAGTGCAGTCGTAAAGGAAGAAATGAAAACTGCAGCACACATGCCAGCTGGGAATCGGTGACTCAGGGTATTCAGGCACTCACAAATGGTGTCTGTCCATTTCCAGCACTGGGAGCAGCAGTGAGGTTTGAGCTTGATCTATGAGAAGGATTCTACTAGAACTGGAGGTGTGCTTCAGCATAAGAAAGAAAAGTCCATCGAGATTCTAAAATTCAAGACCTTGGCCTCTGCACAAAGAGCAGCAGAGACACATTAATTTCTAGAGCTAGCTGCATTTTGTGTGTATGAGCTAGAAACTGGGCAGAGCCCAGTGAAGCCATTGTGTATTTCACTCTGGATTCACAAAAGAGCTAAGCAGATCTTATCTGGCTTTTCTTTGTGGTAGGGTATCATGGATGAAAAGGCATAAGGTTGCCTGTTTCCTTCTTACAAATCACACACATGCCTTGACTCCGTGCCCTCCTATGCCTTCCTTAAAGAAGGACCAGAATGCAAAATAGATCTGCTTAGAACAGGATTTTTGTCTCCCCAAAATCTATCATCCTAGTGCAAAGGGTAGAGAAAAAAACCTCATCAGGTAAGAGTTGATCAGAAGAGGAGGTCTATGTCAAGGACAGACCGACACTCAGACAGGTGCCAGGGTCCATCCCACAGTGCAGCAGAAGGCACAATGAGTTCTGCAAGGTTACTGAATGCTTTGCGACAAAGCAGCTCTGCTCCATTTCCTAAGGATAAGCCCTCAGTGCAGGATGTCTTTCTGTCCTGCCATACCAGACACTCTTTACTTTTCTAAGTGTTACATAAGAAGCTGCTACCACAAGAATTAGAGGATTGCAGAGTGATCCACTGAAGCAGAAATCAGGTGCCGGGCTCTGGGTTCTTCACTGCAGCAAGTGAGGAGCGCGGCTTTGAGGACAGTGAGTTGGGGAAACCAACAGGCAGCAACTGTTGCTGCTCATGGAAAAAGCAGCCAGGCTGGCACTGACAACTTTGCCATATACAGAAATAGTCTAGAGCAAAACAGCAACAGACATCCCTATATTCTAAGGACAGCAGCTGGACCAGTGGCTTGGGATTTCAGTTTCAACCATGTGTTCAAGTGGCAGCAGCTACCTGTGGGACACCACCAGCCTTCTGCTTTTAGAGACCAGAAGTTCCCTTTGTAGCAAGTGAGAGGACAGTATTTTCTGCTGTGCCTCTTACTAGGAGTGGGTTCTGCCATTTAAGTGCCAGCAACTGGCTCGGTACAGACTGAGTAGCACTGTTGCTACTATAAGCTAGTGTGTAAGAGCCCATGGGAAGGGAGCAGAGGCACTGAGCACAAGCCTCACATTTACTCAGCAAACAGCAGCTGAAGAAACCCATCTGATTTTTCAGCTCCTCTCGCCTCCCACTTTTTGTCTCATCATCACGCTACATATCTAAGCTACACATGTAAGGTACCACATGCTAATGCACTCATTCATTCCCTTTATCATGGCCCTTCTTGCTGCTTCCTCACCTGTCTCCCTCAACCAGCAGACCAGAAACAGAAAAACAGAAAAAGCCTCTAGAAACAGTGGTACCTAAAAAGGAAGCATCATCTTTTTCTTGCCCTTACAAATAACAGATCACCTTCTCTCTGACTTGTCCCATCCAGTGCTAGGTTTCCCCAGCAGCACAGATTTCTATTGCTGTCTGGGATAGTTACAGGTGGTTTTTTAAATAGAAGCATAGGAAAGGCAGAGTTAGCATGAAGAGATCTGCAGAAGTATTTCTGCTGAGGACACATCAGGGGGATGTTTATGATGTATGCATTATCAGTCTCAGAACTTCATTCTCCACCTATTTAGGATTCCCATATTGGATTACATCCTGCCTTCACATAAGAGATGTTGAAGCTTTCAATGAGGTCACATCAGACACTGACAAGCACTGATGGGTGAGTCATGCTGCAGTAGCCAGAGATACTAGCAACAGATCTGTTAATCTGTATGCAGTCTAACTCTTCTTCTGGTCTAGAATCTTATTCAAGGGTGGAAAACAATGTCTCAGAGATAAGTAACTGCAGAATTGCTGGAGAGCAAGGCCACGATTTCACCTCAGTTTAAAAGAGTCAGTTCCTGGAAGTATGTTTATCACACTGCAAAATGTATTGTTTTGCCTATAAAATGGAAGATCCAGATTTGGTCAAGAGCAGAGCTGTTCTTTGCAGATCACTGGAATAGCTACCATGCTAATAAGGAACCCACAAGTTTCACCAACTCTTGCTCCAGCAGTTTAAGTTGTCATCTCCTGCAAGCTGCTCTTTTGGAGGCTACATCCCTGCACCAGGGTCAGCAGCATACATACCTGTGCACCAGCCAGTCCAGCACAAAGGCCAGTGCAGCAACAGGGCTGTTAGGCTAGGCTTTGAGCTAACACATCTAACCATAACCCCACAGCATCAGGCACAGAACAAACTCTTTTTTGCTGGCTCTGCTAGCAAAAGTGGGGGGAACCTGTGGAGAAGGACTAAAGCAGACAACAACAATATCCTGAACCACCAAAGGAAAATTCAGTGGAGCTTGTCCATGACATGTTTGGAAGTGTGGCAGGAGGGACACAGAAAACCATGGAAAAAGTGAGATACGGGAAAATGTTTCTTTGTTTTGGCTGAGCTACTGGACAGCCAGAAAAAGAACCAGTAAGAAAGGGAAGTGGTAAAGTAAAACTAAATCTAGCAGGAATTCTGTAGAGGGAGAACAAAGAAATGAGGTGCTGTTGTATTTTCATTGCTGTGAAGTCAAATTAAGCTTCCTGAGTCAAGCAGAGAAATAATTGTTTAAGATTTCTGTTCAGAAGTCAGCATGAGTGGCGAATGCCAGGGGACAACTAACCAAAGGTGTCTTCTCACAGAGAAAGAAAGCCACCTGGAGATTGCATAACTAGAATGAGTTTCCTCCCAGTAACAAGTTATTAGTCACCTTTCACCCTTCTCTGCCAAAGGCCTTTTCTTACGCGTCCATCCGAGTACCAGAGCCAAGACACAAGCCTCTCCTGTCCTGCTTCTTCCCATCACTTACTCCAAGGTCAAGTTCTCCACAATACTGATCCTTGCTGCCCATTCCAGCCATTTTGAACTGACTCCAGAGAAAAACATCTGAGATACCTGAACATACTCTCCTTATACTCAGTTGTCATGGCCTGGAAAAAGAATTAGCTTTTGGATGAACACATTTTGATTCTGCTGTGAAAAAGGAGTCAAGAACATTGTTATCTACAACTGTGTTTAACAGACACCCCAGCACCCCACTTAAGTATCTGATCTAACAGTACAGTGCATCTTGCGCTGCACAGGTCACAGGATGTTGTATTGATGTTCTGGAAGGACTGCCTAGCAGCAGTTCATTTGGCATATATGCTATAAAGCAGGTATGAAAAACCCAAAACAAAACTGAAACCCAACAACTGAATCAGCTTATTGCTATTCTCTTACAGAGAGGGTAAAAAGAATTCCTTTGTGTCCCTGAGCAATGTATATTAAAGACCCTGAAAGTACCCAGAGGAAATGTACATCTGGGAAAAAAAGATTTTTTTTTTTCAAGCTCTGACAATATTTCAAAGCAAATCCATTGGAAAGATCCACTGAGGAGCCCTCACAAGCAGAAGACATACCTACCTGGAGTCCCTTGAAAACCTGTTTGACTCAGGTGGAAATGACCTCCTGGCATTTATTAGTAATTGCCCAGCATGGCAGCTGCTGAGGAAGGAAAAGCTGTTGAGTCAGATTGCAAAAGCCACTTTTCCACTTTTGTCTGCTTGCCCAGAGGGTAGAGTGGGACAGTCAGAGGGCTGAGGTTCTGTTTACGTCTCTGACAATTTCCCATATGACCTTGCAAGGGCTACTTCTTCTCTATGTCACTGTTCCCCATTTCTTAATGGATAAAACCATTCCTTTGACTCACGGGACAACCTAAAGTGCACAGCAAGGAACATGTTCATTTAATCAAAGAGAAGGTAAGAGAGAAGAGTGAAGCAGTATTATTGTTGTCATATAATCCAGAAGAGGTTATGTAATAATGTCAGCATTGCTTCATTTTTGTAACTATGACATAATAAACTGTCAGAGGAATCCTCTCTGACATGGTATCCTCATCCCAGGGAAGGGATGTTGTAATCTGCTTTTGTATCAATCTGGAAGACTCTCCCTCATTTATTTTGGCCAGCCTTTTCCTGGAACATGTTTTTCCTGTATAACCTTGTAACCTATAATAAGGGCCCAAACCAGACTACTATAGGAATGATGGCTGGTTTCATGAGCTGGTAAAAGCAAAACAGTTCCTCACAAGGGCATTTCACAGCCGGTCACACACTAAAACACACGAGTGCTTATCTTCTTCATCAACACAGAACGAGCTGAAAGTTAATTTCTAAATGGGTACATAAGGCACACAGAGAACACATTCCAAAAACCTCAGTGCCATGAAAGAATTAAAGAAAAAAAATCACCTCTGTAATTTGGCTAAATTACATCCTGCCTGTATGATGATACATTCCCTAAAACAACAGCATTGACAACTGCAGCTCCTAACTGTGATCCTAATTAACAATAAAGTTTTATTGGTAAGTTTTATGGTTTATTTGGAAACTTAACACTTGTTCACTTGATAGAAGGTCAGGTTAGAGCAGCATGTGGACTGAAGGCTGAGGAAGGTAGGACTGTGATTACAGCAACTGAAACTGCCCTAATCACACTCTTATCTTTCTTATCTCCTGAAAGTATTTATAAAGCAATGATTACTGCACTAGGCACCATTACTGCTCTGAGTCGGTTCTGAACCAGCATCTTCACGCTGCTGTAAGAAGCTGATGCTTCTAGAGATGGTGTCACTCTGCTGAGACAGAAAGCCAAGCTTCTCATCACTTAAAGTCATTAACAACAAAAAAAAAAATAAACTATGACACTTCTGAAGAAGTAGGGGTGTTAACCCCAATGGCCTGGCCAAATTCCCAGCCCCAGTAATTACAATGCGCCTTGAATAAATTCTTGCCACAGTTTCCGTTGGACATAGTATTGTTCTCTGCTTCCTCTCCTGCAGGATTATGGAGTGCTGATGCACACTCTTAAAGGTCCTGTCTGCACTGGCATGTTGTGCGACTCCACTCCAGGACCAGCTCTGCAGCAGCACATTGGGAACCAGGTGTTGAAACCAGTCCTGCCTGCCAGCTGAACCGCTAGGCAATTTGTACTTTTTACTTATTGATGCCCTGGCACCTCCTTTGGATGGAATGAACGTTGGGTATAGCTGTCTGATAGATAGACCAGTGCTAATCCCACATGCAGACATACACAAACTTGTTTAGCTCTTCTTTAAATGAAAGAAATTTCATAGTATCATAGTATCATTCAGGGTTGGAAGGGACCACAAGGATCACCTAGTTCCAACCCCCCTGCCATGGGCAGGGACACCCCACACTAGATCAGGCTGGCCAGAGCCTCATCCAGCCTGGGCTTAAACACCTCCAGGGATGGGGCCTCAACCACCTCCCTGGACAACCCATTTGTTGCATCAGAAAATTAGCAAACTAAGCTAAACTAACTTTCTGGATGCCTACTATAATCATCTGAGAAGGCAGCAAGAGGATGCCTAACAGCACAGGGCTGGAAAAGCATGCTGAAGGTACCTGCTTGGTTTAGCTGGTGACAATAAACACCATAATTTTATACTGTCTGTTCCTTTAGACTTTCCGTGGGCTTTATCTAACCTGGTGGTCAAGAGATGACACTGTTTATAGTTGAAGCAGTCACTGAATGCATACCAAAGACAGGTCTGGTATTTAAAGTAAAATAATTGGTAGTTAATGGTAAAGCATTATTCACATCTTTGTGCAGCCACCATTTGAATACTCCAAGGATTTTCACCTGGAGCTATTGTTACCTTTTTACACACATAACACAAAGAGCTGAGGCCCAGACTCTCTGCTGGTGTTTACTGGGTTAGCTCCATGGACCTCACTAACTGAAGCTTTTACTCTCATAATTCACGAGCTTCAAAGGCAATCTGTCTGCAGGAATAAGTACAAGATTCAGAAGAACCCAATTCTCAGTTCTACCTTGTGACCCCAGGGGCAGATCACCTGTTCTTACTGCTCTGTTTAGTTCTCCATCTACAAAAGCAAACAATAGCCTCTAATTTGACAAAACAAGCACAATTTTATACCGATAGGCCACGCTGAGCAGATTTGTGTAAAACCCCATTGTTCTAACATTTGCAAACACAAATATTTACCTTTCAAGCATGTCCTTAATTTCCCCAGAAGCATGCCTCCAAACCCATATTATTTTAGAAGCCAGAAACTGTAGTTTCAGAAAGTGGATGGTTTTATTTTTGTGCCATTACAGAAATGCCTTTTAACTTGTCAAATGATACGCTACAAATATCTTTGGCAGATGAATGAAACCAAGTTTCCTGTCATAGCTGCCAACTTCAAGGTTGAGCTAATCAGATAAACCTTTAGTTTGCCTCTCCCAATACTTAAAACAACATATGTTTGAAGTGATCCACATTTGTCTTACTTTTCCTTTTGGGATTTGGAAAGGCAAAGTGTCAGACCACTACGTGACAAGTTGGCAAAGCTCTAGATGTTGTCCACAACTATTATGGCCAACCTCTGTTCTCAACTTTCCTCAGGTTTCCTCCAGCCCAGGTTAAATAGTCCCCAAGAGCTCCGCTTGTCTAGTGGTAAATCCAAGGTTTAGATCAATAGCATCCGACATCACCCTCAAAGCCTGTTGGATGCAAAGCCTCCCTAGGGTACAAAATACGTGCTAGTTTATGGGGAAAGAAGAAGGAAGTTTGGTTTGCTTGTTTTATTTCAGCAGTGTCAGTAATGCTAGATTTGCAGAATTCTACTACTCCTATTGGGGATAACTCAAAAATGTGAGTATTTGGAGGGTGCTTTATAAGTGAGAGCACTGTCCCTTCAGATGCAACCCTGAATTTAGAAGTGGAAGCAATCCCTACAACACACCTTCTACAAACTCCGTGTCTTATGTAACTGTCGCTATTAATTTATTAGCAGGATGTCAACAGAAATGGTTATTTGGATGATTCCTTGCCCCCACATTTCTGAAAGGGAAAGCAACTATAAACACAAGGGAGACTGACCTCAGTGATTTCCTCTGTTCAGACAGGAGCACAATGCACTTAAACACCATGACAGGGAGAGGTGGACTGTTTAGAATTCCTCCAGCTGTAATCTACAGTAAAAACAAATAAACAAATATGTGACTACCAGATGCAGTAATTAATCCCTGCATGAAGCCACATGTTATCTTGAGTTCATAGATGGAGATACCAAAACACACAAAGGCTTAACAACCTACCAAGTTCAAAACCCACCACTGAGAGCCAAGACTACACCTCAGAAGGCCATGTGCTTGGTCCTTGGGCTGTTTCCTTCCCCCCCCCCGCTTCTGGCCATAAACCAGATGTAGTTTGGCCAAGGGCAGACAGTCTGAAATGCACCCATTTGGTCAGGCCAGTTGCACAACAGTTAGTACAAGCAGACACCTACCACCTCCTGTGATTATCGCCTGTAGCTGAGCTGCTCCCAGCCAGTGAGGCAGCGCTGCTCAGCCAGGTATCCTCACCCCAGCCGCCCTGTCCCAAACCCAACCTCCTCTGCCACACCTGCCCCCAACAAGCTCCCACTTGCCTCTAGGCTTCTCATTCCCCACCTCCCCACTGCTGCCCAGGCATCTACCCTCATTCTCCATCTCCTGACCCATGCCCAGGCCCCTACCCTCATTCTCCACCTCCTGACCCATGTCCAGGCCCCTACCCTCACTCTCTACTTCCCCAACCTACCCAGCTGCCAAGGCCTCCTTCCCTTGCAGCCAGCACCCTCATGCCTTTCCTCAGTTTCCCCATTCCCTTGTAAGCCTCCTTCCCCCCAGCAGCCCCACTGAGCTCTTAAGGCCCAGAAGCACCCACCACCACCACCACCACCATCTTTGGCCTCAGGCCGCCCCTGCAGGTCACCACACAGAGCTCCTACAGTCCATCTCCCCGCACTCCCCTCAGCAACTCCAGCATGCCCCCCCCCCCACCACAATTTCCTTCTCTTTCTCAGCAGCCTTCTACCCTAACTGCCCCCTGCTTGGCCTCATTTGTTCCCCACACAGCCCCTACCAGCCCCGCCACCCCCGGTCCCGCCTCTTCTCCCCTGCGGCCGCCGCCCCCCGCCCCTCCCGCCGGCCGCGGCGAGGGTGGGAGGGGGGGAGGGAGAGGAGAGGGCGGCGAAGTCTCGCGAGAGGGGCGGGCGGGGGCCGCTGGCTGCGGGCAGCGCGGAGCGGCGGCGGCGACGGAGCAGCCGGAGCCCGGGCGGCGCTGAGGGAAGGCGGCAGGCAGACAGCTATCCCGGCGCGGCCCGGCCGAGGGGACCCGCTCCGCCGCGGCAGGCACGGCCGGCGCCGCCCGCCTTCCCGCACGCCGTGCCCCCGCGGCGCGGCCTGGCCGTGGCTCGGCGAGCGGGGCCCAGGCGGCGGCGGCGGCCGTTGGTAGTGGTGGCGGTGGCGGTGGTTGGGCGCTCCGCCGCGCCTGCCCTGCCATCTTAGGTACCGTGCCCCGCCGCCTTTGTGCCCGCCGCGCCCGGGCACCCGCGGGGGCCGGGCCCGACGCCCCTCCGGGGGTGCCTCCCCCCGCGGGGCCGCCGCCCCTTGCCCCGCTCCTCCTTCTCCTCCTCCTCCTCCTCCTCCGCGGGGGGCCGACCGGCGCTCCCAGCCCGGCTGCGGCGGAGGGTAAGGCGGGCATCGCGGCGGGGGGCTCGGCCGGGGCGGGTCGGTGGCGGGGGCGCCCCCGGGAGGGGTGAGGGAGGAGGAGGTGAGGGGAGGAGGGGAGGCGGCCCGGTGGGGCCGGCGCCTCCCCCGCCGCGCTCTGCGGCAGTGCCGCAGGACTCGGGGCTGCTGCCTCGGCCCCGGCGGCGGGCGCCGAGCACCGACGGGGGAGCGGGAGGCGAAATGGCGTTTCCCACGGAGGGGCGGCCGCGGCTGGCGGGCTGTTCCCCGCGGCCGCCGCTGTCAGAGGCCGGCAGAGGCCTAGGGCTGGGGCAGGGCTGCCGGCTCCCGCCGGCCAGGCGTGCCTTGCGCTTTGGGCCTTTTTGTCTGCGCCGCTCCGGTGGGCTTCGTCCTACAAGCCCGGAGCCCCCCGGGGGACTCGGGGGGGGGTCCCTCAGAGACCGGTGCAGATTCCTGCCCCCTTTCCCCGCCGCCCCGCAACCCTCCCCCCGGTTTGCCTTTTTTTTTTCCCTTTTTTTTTTTTTTCCTCTCTTCCCTTCCCCGTTCCCTACCCCTCGCTCCTCCCCAAGCGGTGAGTTTTCAGTGTAAATACCATTTTGTTCGGTGCTGGTGTGGGATTTGGCTGAAAGTGACCTATTTTAAAGACCTTTTATTGCTTCCCCTCAGCATTGCATGTGGCCGCCGATCCCGTTAGCCAAATAGCGTTTCCCAACCATTTTAATTTGTCAGATTAAAGCGTCTCATGGAGGCTCGATTTCTGTAACCCGGGTGTCGTTAGGAGCACGGTTCAGCTTGCTTTGCTGCAAGCATCTTTGGATCATTTGAGTTCACCTTTGTCACTGTGAAAGCTGAAAATAAATACCGAGGCGATACCTGGAACATGCAGTTGTACCATTGTGTTGGGCGCGGTGCAAGAAATGGGGCGGGGGGAGAACCCGGGATTAAAATGGTTGTTGTCAAATGTAGATCTTTACGTGTCTTGGTTAAAAAAAAATAATTAGTAATTAATGACAGAACGGTATTAGGCTTGAGGACTTTGTTTTCTTCGGGAAGAAAAAAACAACCAACAATGCTTCGTGTTTATCGTGCTTGTCTCTACTGCTTATCATGGTATGGAGTGTTTCATTAGGTGGTATTTTAGTGGCTCGGTTGGTTAAATAGCAGTTGCATTAACTAGTTGAACAAATTGTGTCCTTCACCTTCGACTGTTGCATTTTGAGAGCCCTTACCAGCAGTGTGCCCATGCATGCCAAGGGCGGATTAATAAGATGTTACCTAAAGGTTTGGATGTTATCGATTCCTTACTATTAATGCTATTTATAGTGCAGTTGACATGGCTCTTGTTTTATGTGTTTGGATAAAGGTTATCGGCCTGGATGGCTTCAGATGAAATGATCCCAAAATACCACTCCTAACACCATCTATATTCACATATATCTATATTGCTGAGTAGTATAGTTGAGATCTTCAGTGTCTGAAAAATAGCTTTAGTAGGTAGCACATCGTAACAGTGAAAAGAGTGGAGAGCTGTGATATATCTTGACCCTGGTGAAGGTTCATTTTCCTGTTTCAGGATTACAGAGTTGCACTAACGTTGCAATACATATGCTTTTTAGATACATTTTTCTTGAAACTGCTTCGATTCTAGGTCTTCCTTGCCTTTGTGCCTGTTCCTAGTGAGCATGCCATAGTTTTTGCTACTTCTATCCAAGGGCAAACCTCATCGACGATTGGTTTCAGCCTTCATATTAGATTCTCCACAACACTGGCCTAGTTCTCTGAGTGGTGTGTTTGCCATTTTTAGGACTCCTCTTCCTTTAATCTCTAGACTGAAATACATAGATAAACTTGAACCTTAATTTGTCCTTTGAACTTGAGCGAGAATGTTTTTCTCCTCTGGTAAGAATGTCTCACTGAAGAGAAAGTGATTGTGGTGGAACAGCTTAAATTAAATTGAATCCTGTTGAAACACAATGCCTGAAGTGAAAACTCCTTGGATGGATTGGTATTTTTTTTCTTCTTTCTAACTAGACTGAAATTAAGTGCTGCATGTAGGGGACCAGATGTTGGCATTAAAATTATGCACAGATAAGGTGACTTGGGCCTCAAGTGAGACAATTGGAAAAAGTTACCTGTCCTAGGTCTCTGTTTAATTCTGGTGTAAGTCAAGATGGAGGTTTTTAGGTGTTTGTTTCCACCCAGATAACATTTCCATTTGAGCAGCTTTCATCTCTGACTGTCCATGATAATTCATCAGTTTTTGTCACCACAATAACATGTTTTTGATGAGTTGTTAGACAACCTCAGTTTTTGTACTTGGTGAGGTAGATTAGAAGAGAAGCAAATATCACAGTAATAATTACATCTTCAGATGTATCCTAGTAGTGGATTTCCTGTAATGAGGATGTTTGGTGGAGAACAATAGATATGGCAAAGAATTCAGAGATTTGTTTTAAAGATGTTGTATGTCGCTGACTCTGCAGTAGTGAGTTCCACTTTGAGGCAGCCATTGCACACTCAACAGGAACATTAGGTGGTTTTCAGGTACTTTATTTTCAAGTGCTAATGCTCTTTCTAGCAGAGACAGTGCTGCTGCTGTTTTCTCTCCTGTCTCTTCTGCAAGGATGTACTTCTGATCTAACCTAACAGAGACTCCAGTCATTTGCAAGCTATGCCTTGTGAGATGGTATGGATATTTTCTCAAAGAAGAAAATGTTTTGGGTTGAGCTGGCACTCACTGTGAACCAGAAGTGGTTCACCAGAAGCTATGATAAATATCACTTCTCGTACTCCATTCTCAATGTATTTTGGAGAACACTTGCATCATCAGTGAGATCCTATCTTAGGAGCATTTTCTGTTGTCCTTCTGTTCATATTAAAATCACATAAACAACATAGTGTTTTGTTGAAGTGCACACCAGAAGCTATGAAAAGCTTTGGTATTCTCAGTGGTGACCCAGGCTCTTGCCTTCTGAATTACAGTGATTATGGGTGGCCATCACGTTTTTCCTGCCCAAGTATGCTATGCAGTATGAAGGGGTTTAATTTCATTTTCTTTTGTGAACCTGGATGAAGGAAAGATCTTAAATTGAAGTCTGGGCTAGGATCATGTCTGAATCGGAAGCTATCCTGGGTCTGACAGCCGGGTTTCAGTTATGGGTGACACAGATGTCCTCCCTGGGTTAGCCATGTGTGAGACAAGCTTGTCTATAGCGGTGCAGAGGGGGATGATTTAACACTTTCTAAGACTGATGGCTGTCCTTTCATAACTCCTGAATGTGTCTTACTCTTCCCAACAAACTGCTCATTCTTGACTGCCATGACATAGGATAAAACCCTGGTCTGTGCAGCCTTGTGCTTGCTGGCGAGTTCCTCTTATGGTAGAAGTTGATTTAGATGTGTGGTCCCGTCCTCCATCTACTTTTCCCTTGGCTCTGATCTTTGATCCTGCACTGAGCTGTGCCAGCAGAAAACTAACCCAAGGAAAACCACAGTTTTGTGTTAGCTTGGTGATCTGAAGTAGCTTGGTGCATGGTTAGATGATGCTGGAAGCAACCCAGGGGACTGGGCTGCACCACGACAGCCAGCAATTAGATCAGTTTCTGCTGCCATGAAACCACAGCTTGCTCAGAGAGCGAAGTGTTTGGAGATGGAGGTGGTTGGTGGCACTTCTTCCTAAACTTGTAGTAGCTAAATTTCGGGACTCTTTTGTTTTCATTGTTCTTTAGTGTGCTGAGGAGTTGCTCATCATACATTGATTTCTTTGTGGAGAAGAGGCTGGAAAAAATCCAGTGGGTAAAGGGTCAGAAAACCACTAATCCCCTCATGTGAAGTTCCAGAGGGAGCTCAGCTGTGCAGAGCTGTGAAGCAGAGTCCTTCCTGTGAAAGCAGGACTTAAAACATAAAAACATGAAATGAGAGGTGAAGTGCAAAGTGTCTGAGGGGGAAAAGTGTGCAGGAAACGGGAGGAAAGGATGGAGAGTGGTTTAAAAGCACAGTTGGCTTCTAGACACTGTATTCCCTCCTCCTTGGCTAAGTGCTCATTTACAGTACAAAAAGTGGAGGAAGGAGTACTGTCTGAAGGCCCTTAGAAACACAATGGACATTAGACAGCACAATGGGAGCTCAAACCGTGGTTTCTTAAAGCAGTTTTAAACCAAATACTTGGTGATCACTGGAATGACAACGTTTTTTTAATTACCAAAAGGGAAGCCATTGAGAACTTGCAATGCTTTGTCAGAAAGTAGTACATTCTGACTCTTGACATTTTAACTCTTTTGGGTTGTTTTGTTTTGCTTTTAACGTCCTTCTAAACCTTGGTTTCCTTTCCAGGAGAATAAGGCAAGGTAGCCACTGTAAACATAGCATGAAATTGCCAAAGCATCAATAAATTTTGTCTAAACAGAAAGATTTCTTCATTTAGTGGGAGCTTGCCGAGTCCAGCTATGTTGAGTTAGTTACACACCTATGTTGTAGTTCAGGATGAGGTTTTGCTTCTCTCAGGGCTATGATGAGGACAGTCTGATGTGAGTTGCAGGGATGATGGCTTCTTAATGTGAGTGGACAGTAGCTGATAGTTTTGCCTGTTGTATTGCTTGGCTAGAAGCAGTTTTGATTTTTCTCTGGAGGTCAGGATGGGTGACAGCATGGGATTTACATATTGAATTTTGTCCTTCGAATGGAAAAGGCTAGAAATGTTTTGTTTTGAGGAAATTTAGGTCTTGAGGAAAGAAGGAAAAATCACAGAACTCTCAAGCTGGCAGGCTCTGCAGTTTTCTGTGCCTGTGATCTTCTACTGACCCTTACTACGCTCCTGGCTACAGCCATGAAAATATTTTCTTTAGAGTGAGATGTAATTTTATGAAAACAGTTTGCTGCTGCACTTGTCAAGTGCAGCATGTTTACAGGGCAGCCTTCTATTGGAATGAGGGTGAGTGGGGACTGAGAATGTAATTGGAAGCTTTTGCTGCATGTCAGTGATGTCAAGCTGTATTTGAAAGGTAAATTTTGACATTTAATGTTAATATCAGAGATTCTTCCTTACAGCTTTCAGACCAAAAGCCAGTGTGTGCTATACCTGAACTCTTAAAATATGAATAAAGTTGCTTTCAGCCTTTCACTTAGGTCAGCTATACTTTGAATACACTTACTCCTCCCTATGGTTTGCTGTCATTCACTGAGCATCAGTAGGTGATTTTTTTTGAGGGGTTAGGTCCTTCAGGGTCAGTCCCTTTGCATTGCTGGTTCAGCTTCAGTTCGTTCTGACCTGGCTGATTTCTAACCCTTGGAAAGCTTTGGGTTCAAGGAGCATAGTAGAGTGCAACGTGTTGGAATGTATGTTGAAAAGGTATGGGGAACATTTCTTGTGACAGTTTTTGGCCTGTTCCCTGTGTCATAGGCTGACATGACACCTGTCCATGTGTTGTCTGTTTTTCCAAACATCCAGCAATCCTTCTTCTTCCCTGACATTACTACTCAAAGGCAGCAACAGACCCATGAGTCCATTCCCAGAGAGCTGTTGTATTGGGATTTCTTGGAAGAATCCTATGTGGTATTGCACATGTTTGTTGTGTTTGCCTCCCTCCCCTTTCTTAATACGCATTTCTTATTGCTCCCCCCTTAGTCCACTTTTATTGATGACTGTCACTCCCTCCCCCAGCCAAAGAGATGAGAAGAGAGGTTATTTTTGCTAACACTGTTTCTCAAATAGGCCACGGGTAGACAGTAAGTAGTGCACTAACTTTCTCCATGGGAAACCATCAGTTATTAGGATTTCTCAAGCTGCGTCCCAGTGGCGGTGCAACATGTTTCTTCTTTAGTTCTGGCTTGCAGTTGTCAGTGGTGTGAGCTCCTCCCAGTTCCCACTTCCTTGTAACCCAATCTGAATAAAGATCATGGGATTTGAATGTGCTTTGCTTCTCTGCTGCACCTCTTGAGTGTTAGGGTTGTCTCTTGTGCTCCTCACAAACTGTACACAGTGATCTTT
This sequence comes from Melanerpes formicivorus, assembly GCF_026170545.1. Classification (NCBI taxonomy): domain Eukaryota; kingdom Metazoa; phylum Chordata; class Aves; order Piciformes; family Picidae; genus Melanerpes; species Melanerpes formicivorus. The sequence continues at coordinate 4,082,806 of NW_027142381.1, read as the reverse complement.
GCTTTTTGGCTTTGTCTATTCCAAAGAGCAGTTGACAGTTGTTAAAATCAGTTCTGGGCCAGCCATGATTTGATGCAATTAAACTGTGTTAAATATGTTCCAGAACTGTTTCTTGGCCTAGATAGCAAACTAGTTAAAACCTGGGTTTGAAATCTATTTCTGTATGATTTGGCCTTATACCCCTAGGTAGGCTGTCTACTTCTTCAAGGGTCAAACAGAGCACAGGATCTGTGCACAGCACAGGCTCTTCTGCCTTGAAACCCACCACCCTTCTACATCTCCATGGGCTTTTTTCCTTGCTCTTTGCATATTGAAGTCTTGAGAATTAGTTACTTGACTTAGTGTGGTAATGAGGCTTTACCACCCATGAAGACTAACTCTGTTGCAGTGGTATGACTTTCTCTGGCTTCAGCTGAGCAGGTACAAACCCCATGTTATATCAGTGTACCCTAGGATGCAGGCAGGCTCCTAGATTGAGTTTTTGGTGAAAATTTGCAACTCTAATTAAAAAAGGGTAACCTAGGCCTTCACAAAAAAATCATGCTGGCTTCCAGAAGTGCATATCAAAGTTGGGAAGGAAATAATGATACATTTCAGAGGCAATGCCTTACTAAGAATGCCAAACTCCATTTTTACTCTAGGGTAATTGCCATATAGGCAAATCCTGAACTCTTACCTGGGTTTTTGGCTTAATTTTCCTTCTTCCTTTTCCACACAAACCCCCTCTAACCCATCCTTTGAAGTATTTAAAACTAGGTTAGTCTCTGGCTGGAGGTGTGTGGTAGAACCTCCTGTTAAATCTTGCTGGGACCTGCCCGTTTTGCAGCAAGAATGCAGGCGAGCCCATCTGAATGCTGATCATCTGGCCTTTGTGGAGGATGGAACATTATTTTTCCTTCATTTGATACAATACATGGGCAAAGGAATTGTAGAGCATCTCCATTCCAAAAGCCAGCCAAGTGCCCAGTGCTGTGCAAGAGTGCCCATAGAGGTGGGGGAGAGAGGGCCTTGTGAGGAGACTTGTTCTGGGTTTAGTTAATTGCATGGCAATCACTGCAGAAACTTCCTTCTCACACTCTTAGAAGATGTTGCTGTGAGCTCAAAAGTTGACCACATTCTTCCAAGATCAACCTACACAGCAGTCCTGACCTGACCAGAATCTTCAAAGTTTCACTCTATTGCTGCCTGGGAAGATAGACTGCAGAGTCCAAACACTAAACCAACCTGGACTTAGGAAGAGGTCATGCATGCCTTTTAGCCAAAACCAAATGTTGTGGCAGAAGCAGGTTCTCATCCTCACCATTACCCTTGATTTCAGTGCACTGCTCATGTCTTAAATTCATTTGCAAAAACAAAACAGGGCAAAAGATTTGTTCCTGATTTGACAAGAACAGGCAGAGCTCTTTGGATCCTTGACTAACATGTAAATAGTAGTTTACTTCTAAGGAATGTGATTTACCTTTTCTAGCTCACAGTTACTCACAAAACCAAAGAACATTTGAAAGAATTACTTGCTAGTTTATTGGAAAAGATTTGACATGTGGATTTTGATGCCCCCACTTCAAAGAAGTAGTTGGGAAAAATCCCTTGATTTTGCAAGATGTTTTAAGGCTTGGTGCTTTTTCAGCCTCTGTCCCTTGAAAATATTCAAGTACACTTAATTTTCAGTATCTTGTATGCTCTGGCAGGGGTTGTTGGACTAGATGATCTCTCAAGGTCCCTTCCAACCCCTAACCTTCTGTGATTTTCCCCTGTTGCAGGAATTGGTAACTGTGGGTGACTGCAGGGGGACTGTCACACAGGGCTTTGGAGTCTTTCCATAGTGACTTGGTCCAGCACCAAGGTGTGTGATCCTCACTTGAATAGTCTTCCCATTGCACTCTCTGCTCTTGAAAATTAATTACTGTAGTGAGTATAAATTGGTGTAATCACTATGCTTTTTGTAGGCATTACAAACATTTTTCTGTTTAAATAGAAAGAGCTGCCATTAATATTAATATGGTGAGAAATGAAATATTAATACACAAATAGAAATGTAAGTAAGCTATATAACACAGGAAGATTAACTTACACATGTGATGTTTTTATAGTCAGTAGGGTGATAACAATAGTGATTCCCAGTTCTGAATTTCATCCACAAATCTCAAGGTATTTTGAAATGGATGATGAATGCATGTTTAGTTTTCACAGTTATGAGGTGGGGATACTGAAGTACAGGTGGAGGACTTGAGTGATTCACCTAGCATAACTGGTGGTAGAGGTAAAAGAATTTGTCTCCTTGGTCCCCAGCTACCATCTGACCAGCAGGACTTCAGTACCTCCTTGGTTGGAAAAGTAGAAGCAGAAGTGTGTGAGATGCTGCATTGTCTGTGATGTGTGGTGGAGCAGCACTGACCTCCAAGTTTGGCAGCACCCCTGTCCCAGATCTCTTCCTGAAAGCCTGGATGACCTACTAATAACACAGGGGATTGGTTTTTTTGGTTCATCATGTCAGCTCTAGGTAGATTTTTCTTATCATAATGGCAGGTTGATGCTGTTGATGAATGAGCTGGCTGAATCCTGAAATCTGCAATATTATGTGTCACTGTGGTGTGACCTTTTGCTGATTCTTATTTTCAAATTAATTTGAAAGGCATCTTCAACACATTGTAGATCAGTCCCTGGACCTGATGAACAACAGAGCCTTTCAATTTTGAGAGTCACTCACACACAGGATAAGTGGGGGCTGTAAAGTAAAATTGTTCTTGTGTGCATATGTAATTGGAAGACTTGGGGATTGTCTGGACTTCTTTGTGGAGGCAGAATGTATCCTTTTATCCTGTTTGTGCAGTCCCTGCTACAGCTGAGTCTCACATCTTCTTAAGGGTCTAGTTACTGTGTAATGCAAATGCATTCTGCTGTTTTCTGTAAAAAGCTGAAAGCTTTCTCACCTGATGCACTAGGAAAAAGCAGAGCTTGAAGCCCCTGTACCTGTCAGGAATCTGCAAGCATGGCTGAGGGAGCCATTGCTCAGTTCATCACAAGTAGCTTTTATCTGTTCTAGATTCTCCTTTAACTGTCTCTGCAGAGAGGTTGGCAGTGTTGGTATTCATTTGAAGCATATCCATGCAGTAAAATTGTTGGGGTTTATTTGGAAAGAATAAAACCCAAGGATTTTGTTGCCTCAGTCATGTTATGTTTAAATTAGAATAACACAAAAAGACATAAAAACCTTGGCATTGGAGTCCCTGAATGGAAGTGCTCAGTGTTTTGGGACCTTGGTTTTCCGAGGGGTTTTTGTGCGGCGTTGCCACAGCCACGGAATACGAAATTCAGCAAGTTTCCTCCGTGATCTGCTTTCAGCTTTGCAACTAATGCTACCTGTGCTGCATTGAAATAGTCCTTACCTGTTTATCATGCCCATTGCAAAATCTACCCACCTATTTACATAGGTGTTGGGGAAACAAGGGTGGTACAATCTAGCAGGAGTGGTATGGAGCAGCATGAGTGGAAGGAGAGCATGGTGTGAGTTGTGATCCTACTTGTCTGCTTATTTGCTGGTTTGGAGGCAGTGAGCACCTGCTGATTTAGGGGTTCTCTATATGTGATTTCATGCCTGTGATTAGCATTTCTAAGGACATGACACATATGGTCTCACCACTAAAGTACATTCTCTAAAGTATGCAAGTAGAAAATTACAGAGATGGTCACTGTCCGTCTGTCCTGACTGGTCTCCAGAGTTAACCCGACAGGACTCGGCACGCTTCAGTGGGCCCATCTGATATAACAGACCTTGGACTTCAACCTTATGAGTAAAATTCCTTCTCTGGTTGGAGTTACCACCTTCTTTTGATGCTTCCTTAATGACAGTTGTTTGCCTCATTTTCTTGGTTTATAATCACTGGGGCAGAAGATGGAGCTATTTAGAGCGCATGTGCCACTGCCCATTTTACTCTTTATAGGAAGCTGCCTCTCAGAAATCTGGAGCTGCATTTCATCTGAAATCAACCATTTGTTAGGCCAGAACTTCTCAAGGTAGATGATGAATGGTAATAACAGAACTTGTAAGCTCAGGGGAGGTGTGAGGGATCCTGTGCCTTTCAAAAATGGTTTTCTGGACACACTCTTGAGAAGGAGACCTGCTTAGTTGATGTTATTGTTGGAGCATTGTCCCCGAGTTAATGGAAAAGCTATGTTTGTTTTGCTGCTTTGAGAAATTATTAGTATTCTGTCTGAACTGAGCAGGCTGCTAACACTGATTAGCTTATGCATAAGGTGGAGATGGCAATCTCCTTAATTTCATGTTTAATTACCAAAAAAATCACAGCAAAGAGCTATCGAATGATTTGTCACCGTTGTGCTGTTCAGAAGCTATCAGTGGAACCATGTGACCATGTATTTAATATCTTCCCCTTCTATAATTTTCTCCTGTTTTTTTTTCCCCCCTTCACTGTTTGTTCTTGTTGCTATTTAAAATGAAGCCATAAATTGTTAGGACCAAGGGAAGTGGCCTTGTACCACCTACTGTGGCGTTTTCAGTCTCCAAGAAGCACCTTGGACATTTGCTTCCAAGATTTTGTGGCTATCTCTTACTTAAGGCCTGTTATTTCTGAGCAGCCCAGTCATGGTGGTGTGTTGAGTTCAGGTATTACATGAAGGATAGATCTTGTAACGTGGTGCAGTCAGTGCACATGTTCCAGCATGGGCCTCTCCTCTGAGTTTTAATAACTATAGACAAGGTGTGAAAGCCTCCTTGCTGCAAGAGGAGTGGCTTTCCCCTCTGCAGGTGCTGCCTTCTGCATGCATACACATCCAGCCCTTCCTCTGCCTCTGGTGCAGCCTGTGTGCTTGCTCTGCAGGAGAGATGCTGCTTAGAATGCTTTCCTCTTCTGGAAGAAATAACTTTATGAATCTTTTTAAGTAAGAGCAGTTTTCACTTTACAGTGACTTAAACGTGCTGTTGTGTTTCGTTGTGGTGAAAGCCACTTGCCTGTGTAACTGAAACCAATAACAAAACACAGGCATAAACAGGCATAAACCAGTGAAGAATTCAAAGTATCTCTATAGGCAAACAGTAACTCAACACCTTTGATTTTGATTCTGCCTGGCCTGGGAAACATCAGGACTGATGGGGCTGTTCCCCTGGGCTAGGGGTCTGAAGGGAACATTCCTCTCCCTCAGGACACACTGAGTTTTGAGTTGTCCGTAAAAGCCAGAAGTAGAGCCGTTTTGTTGAGCTCTTGTCTGAGGGAGAGCTGCGCTGCTTTCCTCCTCTCCTCCTCTTTGGTTTTTTTTTCCTTCTCCTTTTTTTTTTTTAGGTGTGATGTCATCATTCTGCGAGGTCTGCACTGCTGCGTCCTCCAGGAAAACAAAACAGGGGACAAGACCTGAATGTCAAATGCAAAAACCCAAGCAGATCTGATTCTTTTTCTCCTCCCTCCCCCTTTTTCTTTGAAAGGAGCTTTCAAGCTGACTTTATACAACAGGAATTAGCTAAATAGAAAGAAGAGAGTGAGGGAAGCACAATTACTGCTTTCCAGTTCTGACTATCAGGTTCTCAAAATTACTTCTTCCTGCCTTGTTGGAGGATGTGATGTATATTATGTGTCAGATGCGAATAGATGGCATTTTATAAGTAGGATCTAAGTCCCCCTTGCTTTAGGGATCTTTTTTAATGTAACCTTTCTCTGTTTTTTTATCCATTTTGGAGATACTTAAATGAGCCCTGCATGGTTACTTCTTGTCATGCTTGTCTTGGTTTCTACCAGAGAGCTGTCTCATACACTTCAGATGTTTGTATAAATACCTTGGTATTACTAACAGCAGCCATCCACCAAGATTACTGTTGGGCCCTGGCCAGGGTCATGGGAGCAGCCAAAACCAACTGCAGGACTGATAGAACCAGGCTGATTTTGTTCAAGCATGGGAAATGTAATACAAGAGTGTATCCCAGTTCTTCCTTCTTGATGGGAGCCCTTTTGTGGCCTAGCAGCTACTGGCTGTCTTGCAGCTTGTTGGCTCAGCAATGTGGTTCATGTAAATATGGGCAGGTTTATTCTTTTTTAAGCTTAGAGCTTTAGATATTCCCTCACTCAACATGACTTTGCAAAATAATCTGCAGAGAGGCTTTTTTAGCTATTTGGAGGCTGCAAACTCTTGAAGTTTTGGTTGTGAGAGGATGGGCTGGTGGTCTCTTGAGAAGCTCTCCAGATGTTGTAAGAACTTCTGGGCAGCAAACAACACTGGGGCTGATATTCTTTGCTCTGTTGTGCTCAGGAACCTTAATTACTTCTTGGTTGTGCTTTGTAGCTCGTGTCGAAAAAGTAAATAGTGTTTTCTGGCATGGCTTCTGGAGTTCTCAGTAGCTCCCTGTCCAGCTGGGCTGCAGGGGTGATCTGCATGCATGATGAGGGAGCAGTTCTTGCTTTTTGCTGGTCGGTTGTTAGGGGTGTATCTGCCCAAGGTATCTGGAGGTTGTCCTACTTTCCTAGCTCAAAAAATCCAAGATCCTTAGAATTTGTACAATGGACACCTGACTTTCCCTTTGTTTATTAGCCAACAGGAGCAGTTAGCAAATAGTTCTCCTTTTAATAAAGGAAATGTTGCCTGGAACTTTGCTGGTTGTTTTTTCCCCTTCTTATTTGTCTGTTCCTACTGACAAACAAAAGGCATAATCCAGTATTCCAAACTGCTGAAAAAGAGGCTTCGAATTGCCAGGTATGAAATTATGCTGCTTGTTCCATTACCAGTAGGAAACTGCATGTGAGATGTTTCAAAACCTACAAAGGAGAAAGTTCTTTGTATGTGTGAATTTAGTATTCACAAAAGGTGTCAGATTGACAGCCTTGGAGATTGTGGAGATTGGAATTTTATTTATCCCTAGAGTAGGTACAGTGCAGACTGCAACAGTGCAAAAAATGTTTGTAGTCTTCTGCTGTTACCCCTTGCTCCTGCCCTTCGCAGGCAGTCCTCAGGGCTGAGGTGCTCCTTCATTCTCCAAGCCTCTACAAATGCCTGGCTGCCAGATGGATGTGAGGCTGGATTCTTGTGTATGATATGGGTGCTTGTCTCCTGAAATCTAAAGGGATGTGAAAGGCATTTGCTAACATCTACCTCTACACAGCCATTGGAGCAGAGACAGTGCTCAGCCCCACGTTCTCTGGTGGCCTCCAGCCCCACGTTCTCTGGTTGCATGCAGTCTGTGACTCCTGAGTCAAAAGGTGCTAGCAGTCATGATTCTTTCATTCCCTGACTTACCCTTTCCTCTGCAAAGGTTTGACACTATCTTGTGATAAATGTAAATTATGTTGAGACAGAAGATTATAAAATCTGGTGAATTATTAACTGCTCCTTATTGACTGGGCACTGGGTGAAACTTGACAAAGAACCACAGGTCCTGTGTGTTTGAGAAACAGGACATCAGACCTTTCTGGTTTTGCTGGGAACTTGTGTGGTGTTGGACAGGTCACCTCTTAGTCACCTAGTTTACATGTTTGTAAGGGAAGAATGTTTATTACAACACTGCTAAATAGCCAGCAAACATCAGGTGCTTTGTAAGCCTTGGTAATGAAAGTACAGGTCAGATGTGACATTGTGCATTTGGCAGTTGAATAATATCCTCTTAAGAGCAAAGAGTGAAAATGGGAAAAAAAGAGAGAGAAATGGATCAACCTCTATTTACCAGAGCTCTCTGGCCTTTCTATACTTTTCCAGACCCAGGATAAGACCTGAGAAATGCCAAAAGAACCTGTGAATGGAGAAGTCAGAGGTGTGGTCCTCTCCATCCTGTTGAGCTGACACAGTCAGCTGATGTTAGTCATGTAGAGTTGTCCTGAAACGACTGGCCTGAGCTGTGATCTGCTTGCTTCTGTCACTGTGAGCAAAGACTTTGAATACCACACACTGATAATGTTTCAGCTTCAGAATGAATGGTGGTTATTTCAGAGAGATGATTTTATTTTACCTTTCACCAGCAATTAAACACCAGCAACCCCACTGCAGACCACTGCTCCTGTCCCGAAAGGCTCTTTGTGGAAGCTTCTGCTGTTCACCAGGACAACATTTCTAATGCAGTTTCTCCATACAAAGTACCCGTGGCATGATGAAATCCAACCATGCATAGCTATTGTTAATGAAGCTGGATTTCAGATCACAACTGCTTGCCTTCTCATGTCCTTTTTTTACTTCTTAAATTCCATGAGTTTTCTTAAAATGTAGGTGAAGAATGCTGCGCTTTTTTTCTGCCTCGGGCTAAGGACTCGCTCGCTGCAGCTGTGTAAAAGGCAGATTCCTAAGGTGGTCCTCTTCTTGACAGCATTTAAGGGAACCTGGACAGATATGGTGACAGTACTGACACTCCAATGGAGGCAGCTTCTCTTGTCTAAAAATGTTTGGTAAACTCTCTCAGGAAAGAAAGGGGGTCTGTGGGAGGTGGCATGTAAGAAAAGTGCAGTGTTTGTGAGAGTTGTCCATTGGAGAAAATGAAAATGGAGAAAGAATTCCCAAGCCCTGTTTCTGAAGGAAAAAAGCTAACATGGAAGCAAAACAGAGGTGATCTATTTTGGAAAAATGCCTAATGTCCCCTGGGAAGGTCTGTCCCATTGCTCTCTTGAGACTGATCTTACAGCTGTCCTTAGCCTCTGCTCCTTTACCTCTTCCTGATAGAGCTAGACCCGTGTCACACATTTACAGACAGTCTTAAGGAAGCCCTTCAGACCATGCAGCTTAATCCTGCTGCAGCTCTGCCATGTAGCTATAGCTTTGTGTAGTAGCTTTTATCCTCTCCACTTACCATCCTTCATTAGATGGCATGATTGTGTGACTCTGAGTAGCACAGTTTAGCTTTGACCAAATCACCGATTGCCTCCAGATCAGAGACTCCTCAGAACAGCCACTGCTGCCATCCAGCCAGGCACAGGCTGCTGTGCTGCCTGAGACAAAGGCCTTTGAGCTCAGTCCCTGCCAGCAGTGCTTGCTTAAGGAGAAGTGCAAGATCATTTTAATTGGCTTTTTCTTTGCAATGCTTTTCCTTTACTATGTCTCCTAAAGAACAGGGCAGTCTTGGAAAAGTCACCTGTTGGCAGCTCCCTGCCTCACCTCATGCAAAAGCTGAGGCCAGAGTCCTTGAAACAGGTAGGACAACCTTGTTTGCAGAAACCCAAGTGTGAGAGCAGGTTCCACCATATCTCAATTAACCTTTTATTTAAAGGCACAGAAGAGAGTTTTGTCCATCGACTGAAGCAATCAAATTATCGTTCACCTCAGCTAAAGGGTAGGAGTGGAGATGGTTGCTGATTGTTTCTTTTTCATTCATTTGCCTTTGTGAATGATTGCTGAGAACAGCTGGATTAAGCAGCTTTGTGTGTGAGCACACAAAGGACCCATGGAATAGAAAGGTGTTTGCATCTGTGCTATTGGAATAGACCAATTTCTGATTACAGTTTTCAGTCAAATTTAGGATGGATATGTTCCTACTTGAGCTGAAATTGCTTTTTCAGCCTTAAAATGCTTTAACACTTACTAGGTACATTCAAGTGAGTTAAGGACTTTCCTTCTCTTTCCAGGCCAGAAGAAAAGTGCTGTATTTCTTGCTTGGGAGCTGAAGAGTTGATGTAGAGGGGAAAAAAACTACTCCCAGTAAGAGTCAGCCAGGGTGGGATGGACCTTGGGCATTGAAACCTGCTTTGTGGGCCTTGTTACTGAATTGTTCCACCATTTGCTTCAGGTGCAGATGCTGACCTACCTCTTTCATCCCTTGTATTCAGGACAATTAGTAATACTGCCAAACCCAGAAAAGAGCCAGATAATGGTTTTTAAAGCAGGCTTTTGGAGAAAAGATGTAATCATTTACCTTCTGCATGCACAGTGATGTGTGGGCTTAACCTGTCTTTCTAGTGGAGAGGCAGTCAGGCAACAGGATGTCCTAGACTGTGACTTGATGGAATTTTTAGTGGTAAACCTCCTGTGAGGAAAGCTCTGCTGAGTTTATTGGTCTGTTACCCTGCAATGGATTCCACTCTTCACTTCTTTAGTGCTTGCAGATGCTGGTGTTCAGAGAAAACACAGCACCTGAGCATTCCATGCATGTGCCTTCCTCCTAGTGACACAGATAAAATAATGCTATAGGCAGGTAAAGCATAAAGGTGAATTTGGTTTGTATAGAAGTTCCATCAAGATGGAGACCCTTTCTGTATTTGCAGAGCACCCCCTGGAGCAGAGGTCTGTTCCTTCCTGGAACCCTCTCTTCCAGTGCAGTGGTAACAAAAGGGTAATCCAGCACTGTGTGTTGCTTAGGCATGCTGCAGCTCCTCGTGCTGAGCAGGCAGTTGTCCTCAGAGAGCAGCCAAAGATGCTCCAGCCCTGGGCTATGGAAGATCAGAAGGACTTTTCCCTGCAAGAGGCTCCTCTTGTTTCTAGTTCCTAGACTGTCAGGAATCTCTGTCCTGTGTTCAGTGAATCATTCCTGGAGAGCACCCAGGCAGTGTGGAGGAGGCAAATGCCTGGTGTGAATGCAGGAGGCATAAAAGTCAGATGAGAGAGGAGAGATAAGAATATGTCAGGACAGAAGTGTAGTGAAACTGAGGCTGCAGAGGGACAGAAGAGGAAGGAGCTACAGCTGGTAGAGAAATGGAGCTGGAGGTTTGCAGGAGGGGTGACTTGGGAGCCCAGGAGATGGGGAGAGAGGCAGCAGGAGAAGCTGGGTTGGCACGGGAGATGGCAATGTGAATTCTGACACTTTCTAATTTTGGAGTGCTTGCCTTTGTAGCCTTAATAATTTTGTTCTAATACAGTAGATACAAAAAATACATTATATGTTCTGAGGAATTTGGTTGCTATGGAGATGGGTGTATAAGTACATAGGAGATGAGATGGCAGCAAATGGAACAGCTGTAATGTAGCACACAAACCTGTGACGGCCTGGATTGGGGAAGCAGGCCTTACAAACTTCTCCTGCTTCAGTCTCGTGTCTCACTGCAGGGGTGTCTGTTCCTGTGTGAAAGTGATGTCAGAGCTTCTACAACAAATGTTTTGGATTTATGGAATTTCAGCAGATGTTCCCAAAATTTGTGGGTAAATGGACCATGTACTGTGCCAGGACAGGGACTTCTCTGTGCTTACCCAGCCACTGGCAGTGCAGAACCAGTGCGTTTGTGCTGACCGGCTAGACCCATGCTGGCACCCTCCCTCCCCCTTGCTCAGATGCCAGGGTTGGCTGAGCCATGGGTGAGTGACTGGTTCTTGGGGTCACACAGTCACTTTTCCCCTCTTTACTCTTGGTGCCATATCTGGATGCCTATTAAGTGTGCCAGAAGCCATTGCTTTTGTTACAGCAGCTTGATGCTGGTGTGGTCTTGCTCATGGCAGCTGAGGATAGTGATGGGGAGGGGAGCAAGAGCATCCTGGGGTTTGTCAGGGAGAAATGTGGGGTCGCTGCCATCACAGGAGTGGAAATGATGATGGTTCTTGTACACTTCTTATCCCTACCTTCCCCTCTTCTGCAGCTAGGATGTGTTTTGTATGCCCACGCACACCCGATTTAAAACCTACTTGTACAGTGTTTCCCATGCTTGGGTTGTGAGGGGGCTTATCCTCAACAGGAGGGGGGTGCTGGAAAGCTGACAGAGCAAGACAGTGGTGGAGGTGGAAGAGCACTGCGAGGACAGTTCATCTCATGTAGGTGAAGGCCAGTACAGCACAGGACGCAGCCTCGTGTTGGAGGTTCCTTAAAGCCAAGTCTGGTGAAATGGTTTAGGGACTGACTATAGGAAGATAAGTTAGTGCTGGTGGAAGGAGGAAGTGTGGGCTGGATGGAAGCTGCTGATAGTTGTTAAAGACTAGTCTCCAGAGAATTATAAATGGTGTTTTGGGCTTGATGAGGGTGCTGTGTTCAAATCTGCTGGGGCAAGATGGGGCATCATCAATCCAGAGGAGGGCTGGAGTCTCACTGGGCAGGACTGAATGAGCTGCAGTGGAGACAAAAATGGGATTGTACAAAGTGTATGGTCTTGCAGTAACAACAAATACAACATAGCTCAAATTTGTATTGTTATAGATGTGTAGAATATATAAATACATTAAATGTGAAAATGTGGTTTAGCAGTTAAAAATGGAAACAGGAAGGGTTTGAGTATGTCTCTTGATACCCTGGTGATTTTAAACTTGAATGCTGGGTGTCCCAGAAATAAGCAGATGTGGAGCATTCTGGTCAGGGATGCTTATAAAAAGGGGGGAAAAAGCCTTAGTTTGGGACAGTTGTGAGGAAGAGCTGTTAGGTTGGTGTGGGAAATCAGTTCTCCCTCCTGTGTCATAAAGGGAGGCAAAACTGGCTTGCTTTTTTCAGCTAACTGGCTAAGGGGACATGTGTAATATCTCTGTACTTGTGCTTATCCCACAATATTGAAAAGGCAAGAAAACTTGAAGAGCAGTATGGGGAAAAAAAGAGTAAGTCAATGTAACCTGGCAAATAACAAATACAAACTGGGAATCTGTCTTAATCAGCTCTTAAATTGGTTCCTAATCAAAACAGGAGTGGGGTTCTGGAGCAGCCTTGTAGTGAGCATAGTGGCATTGAGAAGTTCTCTGGAGTTGGTTATTATCTGATGATTGGATAGTTGCTTAAAATACCAAGCCCAAGACTTAATAGGACCTTCAGTCCTGTGATCTGAATGATCCAACTGAGACACATTCTGTATGTGAACAACTGCTGGCTACATTGGTTTGTCTGTTGGTTGACATGGACATTTTGCCCATGGTAGCAGATCAAACTCATCAAATGAAAGGGTGGCTTCTTATCTTCATACATATGGAAAACTACTTTTTGTTTTAAGTGGAAGGTACAAAGAGAAGCAATGTAGCCCATGCAGAATGTGCTGGAGAAGCATTTCAAGTAGGTAAAGTAGTGAAAAAGGTGGGTTTGGGTTTGTTGTTGTTTGCTTTCAGTTGTTTGACTCATCCCTTTGCTGGGTGCTGTTTAAAAAAAATCATTGTGTTCAGTCATGTGGAGACAGGAAAAGCAAATCCTCAGCCTGAGCTGGAGTACAAGTGGACAACTTGTCGTGACTGGGGAATTCCAGCAGGAAAGGAGGTGCTCACGGGCTCTAGAAACATGTGAAATAATTGCTTAGGAAAGGTATTCTGTTTATGGCTATGAGTAATGTGGTAGAACAGACCAGTTACAAAAGGCTTAAACTTTACAGAAGGTTGAAGTATGTGGGAACATCTTTTTAAGCCTGGTTTATGTTACAAACTGATACAAGCAGCTGTATATACCCTTGCCATATTGCTACCACTTTCTTCTGGCTACTCTGCTAGGTTGGTCCCTCCCTCTAAAGCACAGAATTGTCTTGCACTGGGCAATCTGTTCTGAAATTGCTTTTCTGCCTTTGCCCAGTGATGGAGGGCCAGCACATGCATGCACCTTGCTAGAACCTAGTAAGCTGCTTCCTCATTGCTGGAGCGTGTCCAGAGAAGGGCAACAAAGTTGGTGAGGGGCTTGGAACACAAGCCCTGTGAGGAGAGGCTGAGGGAGCTGGGGGTGCTTAGCCTGGAGAAGAGGAGACTCAGGGGTGACCTTATTGCTCTCTACAACTACCTGAAGGGGGGTTGTAGACAGGCAGAGGTTGGTCTCTTCTCCCAGGCAGCCAGGACCAGAACAAGAGGACACAGTCTCAGGCTGCACCAGGGGAGGTTCAGGCTGGAGGTCAGGAGGAAGTTTGACACAGAGAGAGTGATTGCCCATTGGAATGGGCTGCCTGAGGAGGTGGTGGAGTCAACCATCACTGGAGGTGTTCAGGAGGAGACTTGACAGGGTGCTTGGTTGCATGGTTTAGTTGATTAGGTGGTGTTGGATGATAGGTTGGACGCGATGATCTTGAAGGTCTCTTCCAACCTGGTCTGGTCTGGTCTGGTCTATTCTATTCTAATTTCTCTGCAGCCTTTCAATAAACCTTTTTTCTGTTTGATAGTAGTTGTCTATTTTATAAACTCCTGTGTGAAAGAAATTGACCTTTCTCATAACAAAGTCTGTTTTGGTGATGCTTATTTGACCCTGGAACAAAAGCAATGTGAAAATTGTCACCTAGGTTCTAATACATGGTCTGTATGGTCCTATCCTCTGTTTCTAGCAGTGCTGACAACTGGGTGCTTCAGAAGAGGTGCCAGGAGCAGTCAGGAATACCTTACCTGACCTGCCTGTGGGTGTTCTTACTTGTGGAAATGTCTATTTTAAAAAGCAATGTTTGCATCTCTTGGGCTTGATAGCTTGTGTTAATTTCTCCAGGTTAATTTTGCTCTTTATCGCTTGATAGGCTGAATTCCTTCACTCTGTTGCATATGTGCTGCTCGTCTTTTATGGACTCTTCCCTTGTTCATGAAGCCTGAGCAGTTGGCTTGGCCTTCTTTATGTTTAGTTTTTAACTCTTACACTTCGTTCTTTCATGCTTAGTTTGTTACCTTGGGAATTTACAACTTCCTACTTCTGAGGCCTTTTTGTGCTGTGCTTTCGGTGCTAGAAGTGAGCGAAGAGTAATGGCAGGAGCAGGCCACAGCAGAGAGCTGTGTACTGTGTTGTCAGAAATTCTGTATTATTTTCCTAATTGTTTTTTCATGTTGGTTTGTTGGGGTTTTTTTAAGCACAACCTGACACTGTTTTTGCATAATTGCACAAGTATTTTCATTGAGCTCTCTGCACAAGACTTAGCTCCTGAGGTGTTTAGTTTAAGAGTAGATATGTGTTTGACGATTCTTTCCTTTCTGACCTTTCATCCCCTGCCTTGTTGCTCATTCATGTTGTTTATTAAGGTTCTTCTGTACTTTCTGGTGCTGCCAACTGCCCTAAATAAAACTTGCAATGGCCTTTCCCCCCTCATTCTAGATCTTAAATGCAAATATTATGCAGGATTTGCAGAGTATCTGCGGTCACTCTGGTTGCAAGGACCTTTTCCTTTGCTCAAAATGTGTAATTCATAGAATGGTTTGGGTTGGAAGGGACCTTAAAGATCATCCAGTTCAACCCTACTGCCATGGGCAGGGACACCTTCCATTAGACCAGGTTGCTCAAGGCCTCATCAGCCTAGCTTTGAACACCTCCAGGGAAGGGGGCATCCATGAGCTCCCTGGGCAACCTGTTCCAGCGTCTCACCACCCTCTCTGTAAAGAATTAATTTCTACTATCCAGTCTAAATCTACCCATAATCATCTGTCTGATCTCTTGCCCTTTTTGGTGTCAGTTCAGATATGATGCTTCTCTTCTCCACCTATGACTAATCAATACAATAATTTTGTGTACCAGACTTTGCCCACTTCTTTTTGAATACGCTTTTGAGTTGGTTTGTTATTTGAATGCCATACAGTCTAAGGCATAAATGTTTGCCTTGTTAGTTCTCAGTGTATCACAGTCACCAAGTGATTAGCATCTTACTTCCACTAATTATTAGTTCAATTAATTCTTCTGTTTGGTTTGGCTGCAGCCATTGTGGGCAGCTTCTCTGGAGCAGCAGCTGTTGGAAGGGGACAGCAGTTGTGACAAAAGTATACATCACTGGGGAGCTACGTCAGACTTTTAGGGCAGCTATTTTACTCATCTCCATAGGTCAGTAATGTTTAATTCATGGCTTTATTGAAGGACCAGCTTTCTTGATGTATGTCCTGTGACAGCACCATACCTTATACCTACTCATCATCTCTGTGCAGATAATTTACCTTCCTCTCTGCACCCTTGCTCTCCTATGTGGCTTTTTTCCAGCCCAGTAGTGGATCAGGCTGGGTGACTGCCTGAGGCTTTTTTCTGTCACAGCTTGGTTGCTAAAATTATTCCCACAGAATCTTCCAGTTTTCTCTTGGATTTCTGTGTTTGGTTTTGAATTTGTCTACCTTAGGTCCTTCCTCCTACTGGCTTCAGTTTTACCAGGTTCATACTTGCTGAAATGAGTCTTGGCTTGTAGATTGGAGGGGTTGGATATAGCCTCTGGCTGGGGTGGACCTGTGGCCTAGTGTCCTTCTGCACTTCAGTTCATTCAATTGCAAGATCATTTAAACATTTTTTTCCTCTTCTCCACCCCCCACCCCCCCAGCTTACTGTTCAGAAAGACTTTGAATTGCTTCCTTTCAGGCCAGCTTTCTACAACTGTGTGTGATACTGCTACTTTTTAATTGCTGCTTTTTCTCAAGGGTAATTATATATATTGTGAGCTTTAGGAGCTTATTTCTGAGTTATTTATGCTGAATCCAGAATAGCTTGTTTGCTCACGTTTACTATATTTATTATTCTGGGGCAAAATTGCTTAGGGGTCAGGAAAAGGTTTCTTTAAACTCCAGTCCCATTAGGATATGTGACTTACTTTCTTTTATTTATTTTTTATGGGCAGCTGGAGTTTCCCAGTGTTTTTGCCTCTGGACTTAATTGACTCTCATCAGCTGGCCACTTGGTAACCTCTTCCTGGCCAGTGTGCTGCCAGCACAGCATCTCCTTCACTGGGATCATTGTAACTTGTGTTCTTCAGACCAAGAGACATGGCCACAGAGAGAGGTGATGCAGTCACAGAAGGTGTAATAATGTGATGCTCTACGTAGTAAAGGCAAAGAGTTGGCAACGGCTGTGAACTTAATGAATTGCAAAAGAAGGGGGACAGAAGATTTCATTTTTTCCAGTTGCCTTCCTCAGAGCTTTGCTAGCCTAAGGAATTACTAAATTTAGAGCTGACCTTCTTAATAAATGTACCAGAACTATCACAAGCAAAGACATTCAGGAGATGTTCATGTTGAATGCGTCAGGGTACAGTTGGCACTTCTTGAACTTTCCTGATGTTGGTCTTTGAGGAGTAAATGCTGCCTCTTCTTCAGCTATTCTGTAAGTGTAGCTTTCCAACCCATGGATGTTTTGTTTTAAATAGGAGGGGGGAAAAAAACACCGCATGCTTTTTGGCATCAATACTTCTTTCATCTGCATCAGCAATGTTTTTTATCTGTTACTTACAGTATCATAGTATTAGTCAGGGTTGGAAGGGACCACAAGGATCATCTAGTTCCAACCCCCCTGCCATGGGCAGGGACACCCCACACTAGATCAGCCTGGCCAGAGCCTCATTTTTGGGTTTGGAACACAAGCCCTATGAGGAGAGGCTGAGGGAGCTGGGTTTGCTCAGCCTGGAGAAGAGGAGACTCTGGGGAGACCTTATCACTCTCTATAACTACCTGAAGGGAGGTTTTAGACAGGCAGATGATGGTCTCTTCTCCCAGGCAGCCAGTACCAGAACAAGAGGACACAGTCTCAGGCTGCGCCAGGGGAGGTTCAGGTTGGCTGTTAGGAAGAAGTTCTATACAGAAAGAGTGATTGCGCTATGGAATGGGTTGCCCGGAGAGGTGGTGGAGTCGCCGTCGTTGGAGGTGTTCAGGAGACTTGATGGGGTGCTTGGTGCCATGGGTTAGCTGTTTGGGTGGGTTGGATTGGTTGATGGGTTGGACGCCATGATCTTGAAGGTCTCTTCCAACGTGGTTTGGTTTATTCTAAAAGTTTATTCAGCCTGGGCTTAAACACCTCCAGGGACGGGGCCCCAACCACCTCCCTGGTAGGGTCAGTGGTAGGTTTGGTGTTTGTGAGGTGAGTGACGTTGCCAAACTGCCAGTTAACAAAACTGGTGTTTTCAGGAGTACTGGTGGTGTCAGTTGTAGCTGTGGTTCTTTATGACTGGCAAATGTAACTTGTCAAAATAGGTTTAGTTTGTTCAGAATACACAGGAACAGGCTTACCCAGTTGGAATTCTCTTTTCCACTGTGTAGTAAACTTGAAAGATTGTAGAACTAGTTAGAAATACCAAAACCTAGTCCCCATTTTCTTTGAAATGGAAAGCGCAGGATAGTTGTTGCACTGTTGGCTTTACTGCCGGTGTGGATCAACCTGAGAAGTACTTCCACCCAACCCTGAAACGCAGATCCTGAGCTTGTCAGTGGAGGTGTGGGAAACTTAGCTTTCTGTCCCTTTTCGCTAGTGACATTCCTGGAAAGTAAACATCCAAGCAGAACAGCTCAGCAGGATCAGAAAGTGTGCTGGGGCAAGTAATTCGGGGAGCTGATGATGGACATTTTAGTGTCAGAATCTTGAGAGGAAATCAAAGTAAGCCACAGAGTCTACAAGTGCATGTATAAGAGAAATGCAAGCAGTACTCTAACATGAAAGTGTCTTCCTGAGGCTATTCTATGAAGAAGTATAATACAGGGGGGGGAAAAAACAACATAGGTAGAGAAGCAGAGGCAAAAAAGAAAGGGGGGAAAAAAACTCTGCAAAGAGGTTTTTTCAGAATACAACCATTCCTCAGAAATCTTTTAAAAAGCAGTTGAAAAAGGAATCTCACTGGACTGATAGGCTCAGTTTTTGTCAGGGAAGAAAGGCCTGTCTTGAACATAGGTGCTCACACAGACAAAAAGCTGCTGGAATTCACCACAATATCCAGGTGCAGATTTGTCTTATCCTTATAATCTGTTCCTTCTAGAAATACATAGCCCAGGGAGTGAAAAATACAAAGGGGACAGCATTTGATGACCATTCTTGGCTGCAAACTGCTGCGATGGAGGAGTCGCTCAGTTCATGTGCAGTAAGGGGTACAGTTGTTAGGCAGATGTGCGTGGGGTGACCTCCCAGCAGGAGCAGGGAGGTCATTCTGCCCCTGTATACTGCACTGGTTAGGCCGCACCTCGAGTACTGTGTCCAGTTCTGGGCCCCTCCGTTTAGGAAGGAGGTTGACTTGCTGGAACGAGTCCAGAGAAGAGCAACAAAGTTGGTGAGGGGTTTGGAACACAAGCCCTATGAGGAGAGGCTGAGGGAGCTGGGGTTGCTCAGCCTGGAGAAGAGGAGACTCAGGGGTGACCTTATCGCTCTCTACAACTACCTGAAGGGAGGTTGTAGACAGGTGGATGATGGTCTCTTCTCCCAGGCACCCAGTACCAGAACAAGAGGACACAGTCTCAGGCTGTGCCAGGGGAGGTTCAGGTTGGATGTTAGGAAGAAGTCCTATACAGAAAGAGTGATTAGCCATTGGAATGGGCTGCCCAGGGAGGTGGTGGAGTCGCCGTCATTGGAGGCGTTCAGGAGGAGACTTGATGGGGTGCTTGGTGCCATGGGTTAGCTGTTTGGGTGGGTTGGATTGGTTGATGGGTTGGACATGATGATCTTGAAGGTCTCTTCCAACCTGGTTTGGTTTATTCTAATAAAGGTTTTATTCTAATAAAGAGCTCCTTACTGCCATAACACAGTTCATGGAAGTGCCCAGCATGGCTGTAAGGTCTCACCTACTTCACAGTTTGGCAGAAGGGGCTCCTGTGACTAGGAAACAGGGCAATCTTATCTTCCTTTCCCCTGGAGGCTGGCAGAAAGCAGAGGAGCATCTTGCTTACATAAGCTTGAGATTGAAAAGCCATGTAGAAGAGATCAATGTCTCAGTGGGACTTTCCGTGGCCCACAGTTACCTTCCACAGTCCAGTTTTGTCACTTCATTCCAGAAGCCTTTGCTCTCCCTGTGGTTGGCACCATTTCCAGATGGTTCTTTTTAAAAAAAAAAATCCATTTCATGACAGCATTTTGGATTATTTCTGAATATTAATCATTATTCTAACAGTGCCACTCATCTGCACCTCCCTTTTCCTTAATGACAGGTAGTCCTGGTGGATCCAGTGTGGAGAAGCGTACCAAAAAGCATGATTTTAAGATAATTAAGAGAAAAGCAAGTTGATTACTTCATCAGCATTTTTGCAGCTGAGCTACAGCTCACTGCTAAGCAGTCAGTTAGCAGGATCCCAAGGGAAATGTTCCCTCCCTGGAGATGTTCAAGGCCAGGTTGGAAGAGGCCTTGAGCAACTTGCTGTAGTGGAAGGTGTCCCTACCCATGGCAAGGGGGTTGGAACTAGGTAATCTTTAAGGTCCCTTCCAACCCAAACCATTCTGTGAAATGCCTCTATCCATTTTACAGGACATGGGAGAAGCTAAAGGCCACTTGCTGCATCTCCAGGGTTGTTTTTGTTTCATTTCTGGAATTTATTTTTTTCATTCCTTAATTACCACTCCAGGAAGATTTCCAAATCACAGAACTAGGAGGACTAAAAGTAACATGTTGTTAGCTTGGTGGGAGAGGCTTACTCGAGTATGCCAGTGGTCTGTGGTTACACATGAACTGAGTGACTAAAATTACTGTCCCTTTTGAGAGGCTTGGAGATCCTGATAGACTTCCCATGGTGATAGTCACCTAGAACACAACTGTCTTGATACCATCTGCTGTATTGTGATTGAATGTGGATGGGAAGCTGATGTTTAGCTGTTTAAGGAAAGAGCCTTCTTCTCCTAGGCAGGGAGTAACTCATCTTCCATGTGTGCAGTGCCTGTTAAAGCACTTGAGAGTTCCTTGCTTTTGTCAGAAAAGGAAGAAAAGAGTCAACTGGGTGGACCAAAGCCTCAGTTGAAAGAGGTTTTAGGGAGCATCCACAACATGTAGTGGATTGCTGGGCCTTGGTTTTTTTAATCAGAAAGCAATAAAAGCCATGGTACATGGTCTTGACAGCCTTTCTGTAGGGAGAAATTGGGCACAATGATCAAGAGTGTGCTTTCCCAATGAGCATGAAGAACCTGATGAACATGTGTCTCTGCATCTGCTGAGATATGCAGGAGGATAATGGAATTCAGTCCTGAATCTGGCAGTATCCAGCTGGCAGTAGATCCCCTGAATTTCAGATAAGGCAGAGGTTTTTCTATCTTTGCCCTTACAGAAAGGACCCACCAGAGCAGGCTGGCTTGTGCCTGGCTCTTGATGAGCAGCAGATGAAGTGATAGGACGTGTGGTATGTAATCGCTGCCTGCCCTTTGTGGCTAAGGTAACTCCACACACGATTCATCAGGTTAAAATTTAAAAGGCTGATTTATATGCAGCGTGCAAAATAAACCAAGGGTAATAGCATCACTCCTGAAGTCACATAGATCTGCACTGCCTGGTGTGATGTGCTCATTTCTTCTGAGGCTGGACCTTCATCATCGCTTCCCCAGCCCTTCCGCTTCCAGTAGCGGATTGGGGTTAAATCATCACACTGCATCCCCATGGGTTTGAGGGAGGAGTGTTGCAACATACCCTTGTTGCCTGAAGAGAGTATGCTGGTATTGCAAAATACCAGTTTTGCCTAAAGAAAGGACATTTCAGATGTCTTCTCAGTTCTTCTCAGATGATACAGGCACTGTTCGCAGGTCAGAGAATGGTAGGGGTTGGAAGGGACCTGTGGAGATCACATATTCACAGATTGCAACGGGCTGGAAAGCATCCTCAAAGGTCATCTTGTCCAACCTTCCTGCAGTGAGCAGGGACGCCTCCAACTAGATCAGGCTGCCCAGGGCCACATCATCTAACCCAACCCTCCTGCCACAGCAGGTTCCTCTAGAGCATCTTGCACAGGATAGCATCCAGGCAGGTTTTGAGTGACTCCAGAGATGAAGGCTTCACCACCTCTCTGGGCAGCCTGTCTGTTCATCATGTTGTTTTCTCTTGTCATACAGTGTGGCCTTGTTTCACAGTGCTGTAGACCAGGTGTGTTACTCTCAGTCACATAACAGCCAGAGCTCAGCCTCCTGCTTGCTCAGATGGTGACGTGCCTGGGTACGCAGCTGTGCATTGTGCTCTTTGGTGTCTCAAAAAACGTCAGAGAAGCAACTTCTACCCACCCATCAATGTTACACAGCACTGAAAGTTCAGCTGAGGTTTCCTCCTCATGGTTTATAACTAAACACCTCATATTTGTTGATATTTCTGATTTGCATGCTAGAAAATTCTTAAGTTTGGGGTTTTTTTCTGCAAATGCATGAAGTAGTAGTGGCTGCTTCACACTTTGCATACAAGCAGCAACCTGCATTCTGCAATGTTCCTTCTTACATTTATCTGTTTTTACCTTACAGGCTTTTTATTCAGAGTCTATAAAAAATGGGGAGTGATTTGTTTGCTGCTTCCAAACAAGTTCCCAAGTGCTTTCAGGTCAATGCTATACAGAAGATTCTCAAATCAGTATTTTAAGCACTCTTTCCATCTAATCATTCTTGAAGCATTCTTACCATTTAAATCTCAGTGTTAGGCATAATGGCAAGTCAAAGAACGAGAACATGAGAAGTCAGTTCTTTCAATAGTTGCAGTTTACCATATTTGTGGTAGTGGTGGAAATTTTCAGTGTCAGCTGGAGGCCATTCAGGAAATTTTTAATAGTGTATTGAGAGGATAATTTAATCTCAGCTTCATACACTCACTCCCTGGATCTGGCCCATATGCATGTAAGAGAAAATCCCTTTTCCCCTTTTTGATATTTGCATGATGGCACTTGTTCCTCATCTGTTTGATGCTCTTGCTTTAGATCCTGCCAGAGGAAGTGACACAAAAATTAAGCAACTGTTAGTGCTCCATGCAATGTGGATGTTTGAACCAAAAATCACCCCAAGTGTCAGTTTCCAAAGGAAGTTATGTTGTGGTGGGCTGTTGGCTTCTCCTGTCTTGGTTGTTTTATTCTCACCCTGACATAGAGGAAGATCTGCAAAGAAAAGACCAGTAATTTTGTGTGCTGGATATTCACTTCACGGTCTTTGCTGTTAGTGTGCAGCTCTGAAGATCACAAAGTCTACAGCCAGTCTCCTGATTGGTTTGATTTCATGGTATCATAGTATCCGGGTTGGAAGGGACCACAAGGATCATCTAGTTCCAACCCCCCTGCCATGGGCAGGGACACCCCACACTAGATCAGGCTGGACAGAGCCTCATCCAGCCTGGTCTTAAAGACCTTTAAAGTGTCATGCATATTCTAGCAGGGAAAGCTACAGAATACCTCCATTTGACACAAAAGACAAGTTTTTATTCATTTCACTGTGCTAAATGTATCACATAGCAGATGACTATAGCAAAACCAAGATTTAGGTCTCAAATGACAACTAGTTGCTTGTTTATAACTCCATATTGGAGGGCAGGGTTCCTGTCAGCCTCGTTTGCCCTCACAGGAGTCACAGTGTAGTGTGCCTCTTGGTACCTGGGGAAACAGAGGGAGGCACAGGATGAAGGATGCATAAATCTGTTTGTGTTTCCATTTTGTGCTCACATGGTGTTTAACTCTGGTTATAATATTCTTGTGCATGTGGAAGCTGAAGGATGTTGAGTGTGTTGCTTCCTTGAGACTTTGCTTGTACAAAGTGTGCTGCTTTTTAATGCTAATAATCTACAAGCAAAACTGGTATTGTAATTTGGCTTCTGCAAACTTTTGAGCCATATGAAGAAACTACAAATGCTTTGAAGCATCCCATGGTCAGTGTAACCTTAATACCTTCTAGTGACTGTCACTCTCAAGGAGTTGTTCTGTATGGGAACGCGAGAAATAATATGTCGGGTAGGTGGAAAACTGAATGAGTAGGTTCCCTTCTGCTGTGCAGGGCAGGCCAAGTACATTCTCTTCTTAGTACCTTGGTTTATTACATGAAAACAGTTATCTGTGACACTGACAGCTGTCAGATATTTTAGTGTAGCGTGGACAGATTTTAATTTCTCGGAGGTCTCTCTAGCACAGGGCTTAGCTATGCACTTAGAATACAGCAACTGACCATTTAAAGCTTTGCTCGTTCTGCTCCACAGGATCCCCAGGGATGTTAGTCACAGGGCTGGGTCTTACTTCAGCTTGAGATGACATGGCAGGGAGGCAGCAAACTCAGAACAGGTCTGACCCCATCCTCATCTTCAGCTTCCTTATGTCAATGATTCAAGGGGTGGGTGTGTGTGCGCATTTAATATCGCCATAATTACAGGGAACTTAACATTATTGATTCATAGACTTCTGTGGATGTGTGCACATGGTTTCTACTAACTGGTAGTTGTTCAGATGAAAGTAATTTGATAAAACATTTTGGCCTGTACTCAGTGTCATTTACACTAGTAATGACATCCACTAACTAAATGTAGTGAGGTCAGTCTGCTATGGGGAAACAGAGTTGGCCCAGTCTTGTGCTTCAGTCGTGCCCCAGTTTATTTTGAGTCTTTCTCATATTTCAGCATCACCTTACTGGTTATGAGTGAAATTGATTTAAGTACCACTAGCTGTTAACGCAATGCAATATTCTCTTGTGTGAGTGACAACTAGGGAAAAAATAGGAATTTATTTTATCTAATTTTAGCAGCCTGCAAGCTGGCTTGTAGGTAGATTGTGCCTCTTAGCCAGCAGAGAGACAGGCATGGTCAGAGCATGCTGTTTCCTGTTCACAGCGCTTGTTTCTTGGCTCCAGCCAAGTTCCAGTCACGTGATTTGAGCTGTCTAAGGTGAGATGATCAGCCCCATCCACTGGGAACAATTGTCTTCAACAGTATAGCTGCCCCAATCCAAAAAACCTGTGGTAAAGAGACAGCATTGGTGGAAGAATGTAAAATACCTAAGTGCAGCTTGGCCGTCATTTGGAAACCCAGCTGCCTGCTGGTAGATCAATTAATTTTCAGTGCAGTTTAGCTGGGGTTTTGTTTTTAATCTGTATTTTTAATACATTTAAAATAATGCAATAACCACGTTGATGCATGCCACTTCTAACTTCCCTTGTATGGCACTGCTAACTTCCCTTCCATTTCCCAAAGCGTTCAAGTGTCATCACTGCAAGGCAGGAGGCAGAGCACCTCAGCTGCTGGCACTGCCAGGCTTTGGCAGGCAGCACGTGTTGTCTGGGTGAAGTGAAGACTGAGGGAATTTAATATTATAGCATCCATGAAAAATGGGAACACTTCATTAACTGAGACTGTATGAAGCTTTCTTATGGATGGAATTTACATGAGTACATTTTACCGTTCCATCTCAGATCAAATGATAAGTGTGGTGTCATGCACAGGTTTGTGACTGTTCCCTTAAATAGGTTTTAATACTTAATGTTTTTACTCTCATGCATTTCAAAGCAGCAATTGTTTCCAAGAATAAAGACAATTACATTTGCCCTGATGCTCTTCAGATTAAAGGGGATAAAGCTGTATTTTAAGGTATAATATAACAGATGAGAAGTTCTGCTCCGATTTGCCATTCGAAGTCCAGTAGTGCTGTAGCCAGTCCTGTTATCAATGAGCCTGGGAAGAGTTTCAGCAGCAGTGAAAAGTGTTGCCTGTTAAAATTTCAGAGGCATGCTCAGAAATGATGCCAAGAAGGAGTCTGGTGGCTGCTTTGGCATTGGGGGTAGGTGGGGAGGGGGAGCAGGCTGTAATCCATCTCAGCTCTGTGTGTGCAGGGTTTTCTCCTCAGCACAGCTCGCACACGCACGCTCGCTCGCAGGCCCATGTGACTTTTGGCCATATTAGCAGGTTTATCCAAGCCTAGCCCCTCTGACTAACAGATGTAGGGAAAAGGGCATTCTGGGATTGCAGCAGTTGCTTTTGAACAACAATGTCCTTTTTGTAAGAATCTGTTGCTTCTTAAAAGATGGAACATGACATCATCACCGTCGATCCAAGAAACATTCCTTCAATAATACTGAGTGTGCTCTGGTTATCAGCTCCCTTCCCCCAGCTCCTTTCTCTCATTTTTCTGACTGATGCTTTTTGTCTATTGTTTCGTCGGGGGCTGTAAATGTGAAACAGTTGTCTTTCAGTGTTATGTGCTTGTTAGAGCTGGAATCAAGTGGAATATTGTTAGCTTATTTGAAAGAGAGAAAGAAAAGGAGAGGGGGAAAAAAAAGAAACCCCCAACTTTCCTTCCAGTCTTCATAAATGTGGTATGCTTCAGGTAGGGGCTGAATTGAAGCTAATTATTTCCCTTCCCACACAGCATTAGTTACTGTGTTATGCAATGGGAGGTGGAGGGAGCGCAGCCCTGCTCCTGTGCACCTCGCTCAGCTTAGCTGGCAGTTGGGTATCTCCTGTGCTGATTCTATCTGCTCCAAAGGCTCCTCTAGACATCCTTTATTGGTAGCAAATGTGTGTGTGCATGTCCACAAGTGCAGCACCGCAGAGTTGTGACTAGCTGCAGGTTTCCTCTCTCTGTGTAGATCTCTGTGGTTTTTTAGTACTTGGTCCACCAGTGGGATTTGAATGTCGATTTTTCCTTAGCCCTTGAGAGCAGGCTATCATGGAAATATGTTTTGGGTTGCATTATAAATCTTTTAGATGCTGACTGCTTGGAGGAAAGCTATGAAAATGCTGGATTTCACTTCCCTTCCCTGTGTTCTCTCTCCCACGCATGTCTTCATCAGAAAAACTGGAGACTCTTGCAGACTTCACAACTAGGTATGTCTTGGCTGTCTCTTGCACAGTCGAGCTCTCCTTGTAGCGATGCTGGCAGTTATTTGAACTAACAAGGAGCAGGCAGTCTTTGGCACTTTCATATGCTGCAACTGTCTCAAGGAGAGTACCATGGAGCATAAACATGCAGGAGTATGTCTTTCCATCCTTGTAAGAATTGTTCCACAGGGAGGGGAAAAACAAATGATTCATTGATGGTCTGGAGGCTTGGAGAAAGGTGGAGTTTATCATGTCCAGAAAAGGAGGAAAAATGGACGTGGGTAGGGCCTTCTTGATATATTGGTTAAACTCAAGTTTATTGTGGTGTTTTTTTCATTATGAAGATAAAACTTCCTTTAAAAAGCAAATCTGAGATGTGAAATGTCAATTAAAAATTGTGCAAGCCTTGACCAGACAGGGATTTTGGGAAGGATGTGAGCTGTGTGATGTGCTGTTTGCCACTGGAACGGAACTTGGTTTTATCGGTGACAGTTTACAGACCTTTCCTTTAGGCAGGGAAAAGTGCATTTTACTTGCAATGGTTGTTTGACTTCACCTGTTGTAAAGTTGGAGTAAGGGTTTAGCACAACTTGAAAGTATACTTTTATTGTGGGTAGATTCCAAGACACACTTTGAGCAAATAGAAGCAAGTACACAGTGCAAACAAAGGCTTTCATAGGTTCCCAGTGGTGTCTGAAGTTGCAAGTTCCTCTGAAGAAAGTGTTTGCTGGTGGACTACTGTTGAAGTTCATATGCTGTCACAATTAAAATGTTTGTTTGCATCTGCTGAAGCAGGGTAGAAAGACACACATTGTGTGTGTCTAACAGTTATGTGCGGGGAGATACTACATTTTGGTTGGGCTTGGTCTTAGGGTGTTTTCCAACCAGGTGATTCTGTGATTCTGTGTGGGACTGGATATCCTGTTCTGGATGCTGTTTCTCTAAAGAAGGGGATTGCAAGTAAGATTCTATCTAAAGAGCAGGCTTTTCAAAGATTGTGAATTTAGAGAAGAGAAAAACTAAAAGGGACCATGACTGACTATTGTGGAAGGAGAAGCTTTAAGAGAGGTCTCTGCCACCATGCAGAAATGAGTAAAGAATGGATCATTGGCTGCTGCTTAGCTGGAGTGCAACTGCAAAATACAAGAACACTGGGCTGAATCTAAAAAATGTAAACAGAGATGAGTGAATTGGTGGTGGTTCACACAGGTCATGCTTGTGCCATAGATCTTGTCTGGCAAAGGCCATTATCCATACACGTGACTGTCATCCACATCACAAAGGCCAAGCGATGCTCTAGGGCGTAGTGGGTGCGACTCTTCAGAGGGAGGGTGTCACGGTAGTGTGGGCTCTCTGGGGACAAAATGGTTGTTGCTGTTGGTCAGAGAGGTTCTGCTGACTGCTCTTCTGGCAACTGAGCAGATGCTGGAGCAAGGAACGTGTCTCACTTTGTGTTTTGATTTTGGTTGGTGTTCTTTAGAAGTGCTTGACTGGTGTCATGGTGGGACTGGGACACTACCCCTGCAGATCAGTTGTGTTGCTTTGCACCACTAGGACACTTGCTCTGGAAGAAGGGGAAGCTGCTCTTCTCTAGCTTTGCTTCTGGGTCTTTGAGAAGAGGATGATCACTGAAGGGTTGCAATCTTTCTCTTGCAGTAATCCATGCTGAAGAGGCTCCATTCATACAGATGAACCAAGGGTTGAGGCAGCACTTTAAACCCAGATAGTCGGTCGGCTAACTGCCCAGCAGGATGCCATCAACCAGCCGAGCGGGCAGCCTGAAGGACCCAGAAATTGCAGAGCTCTTCTTCAAAGAAGATCCAGAAAAGCTCTTCACAGATCTCCGAGAGATTGGCCATGGAAGCTTCGGAGCAGTTTATTTTGTAAGTAACTTCACAACTTACACATTGTCTGTGTTCCCATTAGTCTAGATTATGGATTTTGGGTGTAATCTCCATCTATGGATGTAGATGTTTTTCAAATGTATTAAGGGAAGGAAAATACTGTCAGTTTTTAATATGGTGTTTGAGGCAGAGGTGCTTTCCTGTGTGTCTCTACAGCCTCAGACTTGCAATACCTGTAAGTTGTCTGCATACAGACTGAAAAGAAAGGCTTGAAACGTGGCCCTTGCCCAGTGCTTTTAGGTGCTTTGTTACATTGCAAGCAGGGATTTATCTGCAAATTAAAACATGGACTCTGCTCCATCAATTCTGACTGGCAATGCAGTTCTCTTGGTCTGATTGTCTCCTTATCATCTCTTGTCCCTTGAGAGAAATTGAATTCTCTCTCCCTTCGCACATGCCCCCAGGCTCCCTTAAAGCCATTCTTCCTGTTTGACACCTGAGTGTTGGAGCTTTTGTTGTCATTTGTCCTGTCACATCCTTCCCCACTGCAGGCAAGAATCCCACTATTCATCTGCATAAAACTTACTTGACATGAACGTCTGGACAGCAGCCTTTTTCCCAGCCTGCTTGCAGAGCTCAGCTGGAGGTGGGATGCCTCACGGTAACCTCATTTGCAGGTTGCTGTATGTTAACCAAAGTGCCTGTCACAAGACCTTCATTTAACCCCCATTTTCCTCAGCAAACCTTTTCACGTTTGTAATTGTAGGAGGTGTGGCCAAACCTGCCAATTTTCCTTCAGAAAGCCATTTGTGTCAGTATTTTATGAGATGCCTATTCATTGTTAATAATTGCAGCAGACCATGTTGGGAACCTTCCAGCACAAATTTAATGCAGCACAGATGAACTAATTAGGAAAAGCTTCTTAATTTTGTTCCCTGCTTAAAACTATGAGCCACCACTGTCTGGGAACAGATCTGGGGGAGGAAGTGTTTTCTGAGGAAACAGTTCTCACCTGCAGCATTTACTTCATCTCGTTTACTCCCTTTGGTTAAAAGAGTGGATAGAAAAGGAGAGGACTGATAGAAAAGGAGAGGACTGATAGAAAAGGAGAAGGCTGACAATCTTGTGCTGCGTGGAAATGTTACTGCAGTTTTTCAGGAACACTGTAACTAAGAGGCATGCATGAACCATGCATGTCTGGAAAGCCAGCATGCAGGTGCAGGTAACCTGTGAGCTGTGTGCTGACAGCATTCCCAAACATCACCAAGAAGCTGACGTCATGGTGTTTGCAGACTGCCAGAACTTTTTAGCTGTGGTATAAGCTGACTGCCCTTACCACAAAGGAGATCAGAAGTAAGAGGCCATTCATTTCTAAACCCTTCTTTCTCCCCCACCATTCTAGACTACTAATCCATTATAGATTGGTATTTATTCACTAACTAGTGTGGGTACTTGCCTGGGTTTGCATTGTGCTAGTTTGATGTAAAGCACATCTCGTTTGGCACTTGTGATGCACTACTGACACTTGTCTCTTTGCACTACCCCAACCCATTTGGGGGCTTTATTTTTGTCAAGTGAGCAAGAGTTCCCCACAAAGGAGATAACAGTGTTGCCATTTCTGAGTTACCAGGTTTTAACCTGGAAGCTTTGTGCTGTGTTATGATATATTTTTATTACTATCAGGTTTAAGGCTTTGAATGTGAAACTGTTGCATATAATGAACCTGATACCTCAAAGGGAAGCCCAAAAGATGAGGAGGACAACATGGAGGAAGAAATATAGTGTGAATTAAATGTGAAGAACTGAAGTAGAGGACTGTATGTCTTGGGTCCTCTATTCCTCTATAAAACTGGGGAAAAAATGCTTCTCTTAAGTTTCTTTAACAAGGTTTTGATTCTGCTAATGCAAACAATTAAACTTTCTCTAATGAATGTAATATTTGCTTATAATTAATAACTGCTTAAAAGCATATTACCCCAGC
The DNA here is from genome assembly GCF_026170545.1 of Melanerpes formicivorus. Classification (NCBI taxonomy): domain Eukaryota; kingdom Metazoa; phylum Chordata; class Aves; order Piciformes; family Picidae; genus Melanerpes; species Melanerpes formicivorus. The sequence continues at coordinate 4,052,771 of NW_027142381.1, read as the reverse complement.
TGATGACATACTCTTTCTTTGCTCAGGCTTTGCCTGCATCACTGCTGAAATTACTCTGGTCACCAGATGTTGATCCTTTGTATGGAGTTTTTAGGGGAAAGCAGGATATATGCACATCAATGTCTGCCATAAACCCAGCTTTGTTCATTTGGGATGTTTAAGTTAGCTGGCCTCAGAACAACCTCCTGGCTTTTGGATAGGAACTGTGTTCATTTCAGTTATTCAAGATCACAAGGAAACTAGAAAGGCAAATGAACCTCCCTGATTTAAACTCCCAGGGCATCAGCTGGGATGGTTCTCTCTCAGCCCCACAGCAGTGATGAAGGTCTGTATCTGTTAGGCAAATGTGAGGGGCTGCTCACTTGGATTTTCTTACCATAGCACCCCTCTCACCAAGCTGCTTTCATTGCATACAGCCTGGACCAAAAATACAGGTGATAAATAGAAGTGGGAGTAATTAGCAAGAAATAGCCACATAGTCTTAAAATCTCCCCCTGCCTTTTTTTAAATGCAGTTTAAGCTTTGATTGTTGGTTGTGTCTACTTCTCTTTCCTTTTAGTGGTGATCCTGAGGAGGGGTGATGTGTTTATCCTACACAATGACTGGCCAAGAATGTTCACTCTTGTCTCATTCTTTGTTTCTGTTACATCCTGCAGTGGCAGAAAGTTTCTGTTTTTTTCTTTCATAATTGACATGAATTTTGCTGGTTCACCTCATGGTTTTAGTTTCTTAGAAACTGCAAGTCTGGCACCTCTGAATCATTTTGGTATTATCCTTACCCTACTCCCTTGCTCTGCAGTGTAATAATAGCTTTTGCTTGACACAGGAAACCTACTACACTGGAACACTGCAGATGGAGCAGGAGAATAACCCACTCTCTTTTGTTAGAGCTGTGTTGCTTCTGCTCTACTCCAGTATTTCACTTGCCTGTTTTATTGCAATTCTTCAGTGATTTGCATGCATGTTTCACAGGTTGTCTGTAATTAATAAAAATCCAGGAGTCAGAATTTTATTCTCCCCCTTCTTTTTTTTTGTGTCAAGAAAACAAAAATAGTTGTCCCCTCAACCTTAAAGGTAGTATCAGCCAGACAGGTTGAAGGATCCTCTGGAACAGAAAGAAAACTCACAATAGTGTTGGTTGAAGCCTATCCTAACTGGTTGAAATAAAGACTGAGAGGGAATTCTGGGAATCTCTTTAATGAACAGCAGAATTAAAAACATGGCTGGAAAAAACCTTTTTGCAAAGGGCAGAGTCCCAGTGCCTCATTAATCTGTGTTCTGATAGGTTGTGCTTCATGTTACAAATATATTAAAAATCAGCACTTCCATCAGTCATCAGTGAATGCTGTGGGGCACATTATTCTGATTTATATCATTTAGCTTCATATCCAGGTTGATTATTCTTATCAAAGACACTCAGAGGTCTTTTCTTCCACCACCCTTTCCTGCTGCTGAAATCTGTAACAGAGGAGGAGCTGGGATCTTGTCTCGAGCCAACACCTTGTGAAGCAGTGCTGGCCTCTGCTCTGGCCAGGGTGAATGAGGCCTTGGTTTGATGCTAGTCTTGGATTGTCAGAAGTCAAGAAATCTGCTTTTGAAGTGTGAACCCCCCCTGTATATTCTTGCATGGTGTAAATAATTGTATTATTGAGCTGAGAAGATGGGAGTCTGAAGGGGAACCTGCAGATGGGTTGCATAGATTGCTGCTATCTCTCTGTCATCTGCTTTCCTTTAAGATAAAATAATGAAGAGAAAGCCACCAGTGTCTGGAGCAGGTATCCCCTGGGCTTCCTGTGACATCTTATGTTTGGAATGGAATAACAGGGAGTTGAGCCTTGCTCTGTTTTGTCTGGAATGGACCTGGGCAGGGAGAGAAGTTGTTTTAGGGAAAAGCCATTCCAAAAGAATCAGAGCTACTACAGTTTAGGAGTGACAGAGTCACTCCTGCAGAGACTTGCTGGATGCTGATGACCTTGTCTCACAAACAGGAGGGTGAACTTCAACTGCAGAAGTAACCTTCTAATAGATGGCACAGTCACATCCCTTGGAAGATATTTTAGTTTTAATTCTCTGCAAGAGCTAACTAATAGATAACAGTGATTTTGAATTTGTTTGGTTTACATCTTATGGAAAAGATCTGAAGAAGCTGATGCATCTTGTTGTCCTCTTGCAGGCACGTGATGTGCGCACCAATGAAGTGGTGGCCATCAAGAAAATGTCATATAGTGGGAAGCAGTCCAATGAGGTATGTAGAACATGTTGCATATTGAATCTTGCCCCTTGCAAATGCTGCTTATATGGGATGACTTCAGTTAGCTTGGGTTGCAGCAGGAGAAATCCTTCCTGTAAGCCTACAGGTGAATGAGGGTACTGTGCAAACAAACCAAATCAGTTTACTGTTTATGATGCGTTTCTGCCTAATCTACTTGTAGAAAGGAGGACTCTTCCTCCAGACACAAAGGGCCACAGAAATGTGTATAAAGCAAGAAATAAATATAAAAATGGTAGGTTTGTATGTTAGTATGGCTTGTTGGCCTTAGATACTCCATTTTAAATGCCCTTTCAAATAGCCAGGCTGCTCACAGAACAAAGGAGCACCAGCAATGGATGCAGCAGTGTGGGATTCAGAGAGAATCTTGCCTTGTACAAAGTAGTAAGGCAGAGTGCATCCTTCCCTGGAATGACTGTGTTGATGAGGAGCTAAAACAAAAGCAAAACAGCATGAGTGAATGAGTGTGAAAATCTGAACAGCAGCATAATTATGGCAGAGCTGCCAGAGCTGGGGATTAAGGCAGTCTTTGCAGAGAGGTCTGTAAAAGTAGGCCTCTGAGATTTAAACGTTAAGTGTTTCATGGCCACCCCAGATGTGTTTTTTCCCTAGGACACTTAGCAGAGATAATTGATTTTTATCCTTGAAATGTTTAAGTGCTAATACAGATTCTTGAAAAGCCCAACATGACATGAACAGCTGATTTGGTTCTATTTCTGCTAAAAGACATCTATCAAATTATGGCAGGATTTTTCCACAGCAGTATTTATTGTAAGCATGTTGTTCAAGGCATTTATGGTTCCCTCCCTCCATTCTCTATATTCCAGCCTTAGAAGCAGTCTTGCTCTGATGAGTTTGACTAACAACTCATTGCTTTCTGTGCCTGCCTTTTGTGTATTGATCCTCTGCGCTGCAAGGAGCTGAACTGTTCCTTCTTGTCTGTGTATCTGTGTAGGAGGGAGAGGTGGCAGTGTCTCTCCAGCAGTCCCAAATTCTAGCTTCAGAGTTCAATTTTGCTGTATGTGTTCCTATTTTGTCACTGCAGTGACTTGTTTAACTGTGTACTGATGAAAGAATAATTTGTACTTACTACTTGTCCTACTGTTTTAATTACTGAGAGCTATAAATACTCTGTTCACATGAATGAAACAAACTGTGCATGCCTCAGAAATAGCTTTTGTTTGTCTTCAAGGCATATGTTTCTTGATTTTTGGAGAAACTAATAGGACTGAGATTAAAACACTTTCTATTTTACTTCTATATTTATTTGTTTTGTGCAGAAGTTAGCTGGAGTTATGATCTAGCCTCTGTATAGAAAATAGGTTAAGGGCATTCCAGTATCATTTGTATTTACTTTGGTTTCATAATAAGATTTTGTCATTGATGGGCACAATTCTTCTCCAAAACAAGGACGTATTTTAAACTAAAAATAAATTTAAACCCTTTGAAACATATAGTCCTGTGCTCTTAGTGTGATCTCAGGGCTTTTTTTAACACACAAAGTCATGGATATATCTTGACTAATACATCACCTCTCTCTTCCCACTGTACAAGTTTAGCCTGGCACTGTGTTGGTTTGACTTTCATTGCTTAGTACCTCAAAACCTTTGAGGTGCTAAAGGTAAAAGGCAACAAAGTTGTTCTTGTACTGGAACCAGGGTGTCAGTGAGAGAGGTTTCTCTTAGTGTAGCTGCAGTAATGTCATTCACATGGAACTTCTGGTGTTGAGAAATGCTTAGGCAGTTAGCTGCCTTGGTTGTGGCTGCCACAGTCCCTGGTTTCATTTGTTTATCTAACCCTAGAAATTTGACTGAAGAGGATCTGGGTGTTACATGTTTTCCAAAGCCTTTGGGGTGTATGGAACCCCTGTCCATCTATGAACCCTAGCTAGAGGAAGTGTGTGCTGAGGGATTAACAGCACCTGGAAAACAGTGTTTGAACCTTTAAGCGTTGAGTGAGGTTTCTCTACCTCTGATTAACTTCAGAACTGATACTCCTGAAAAACATTTTCAGTATCAACACTCTGGTGTTGATGTCTGCATACCTAAGTGGTTTCAGCTACTGCCATTTGTTTTTGAAAATCTCTTCTGGTAGTTGGAGTTTTGCTGTTGCACTTAGAAGCTTTTGCCTTTCTCGCCTGAGGATGTGTGGATGTGCAGCAAATGAGAGGATTGGCGATGTCCTTTGAGAGGAGCAGTGGCAGCGTCCAGACACGCATTGGACCTAGACATTTTTGCCTCTTCTGTGCTTTAAAGTTGCACTGGCAGAGGTCTCCTTAGTGTAAACCTGGAATATTTTTTTTCCTCTGTTTATTCTTTCTGCAGAACTTTTATATCTAGTAGGTAACTCATTTTAAATTGGTCCTTGTAAAGACTAAACTAGTAAGAAGTAGAAGAAATGCTACAATGAAGGTAGTCAGATATTTGGTGACTGATAAATGGAGCCTCATCCAGTGTAATAGAGTTAGTAGTAAGGACAGGTCTTTATAGCTCCAAGAGTTAAGTGAGAGACAGCTGATCCTGCTGAAAGGACACTTATCATCCACATCTCTTTCATGTTGGGATGTATGTTTGGTTTGACAACAGAAATGTTATCCCTTAAAAAAGTTTTGCTTCTCTTTTGAAGACTTGGCTCAGGTGTAAGTGTTTTACCAGTGTACTCTATGCATACATACAAAGTGTGACATTGCTGAGAGATCCTTACATACAGCCTAATCCATCCACAACTTGTTTTGTAGAGCTGTTGAGGAGTTAAGTGGTGAACATGGTGTTGATAGAAATTTATTTTGATTTGGACCCTTAAGATGATTTTACCTCTTAAAATAATTCAATGGCATGCTAGCTTAACAACAACAACAAAGGGTAAGTTTTATTAAGTCTTTCTGTTCCTTTTATTTTCTACAGAAATGGCAGGATATTATTAAGGAAGTCAAGTTCCTCCAAAGAATAAAACACCCCAACAGTATAGAATACAAAGGCTGCTATTTGCGGGAGCATACAGCATGGGTAAGCATCTGCTGCACTCTGCACTTCTCTTGCCTTGGTTAAGGGTGCGTTAAAATCTCCCCAGCTGGCTTTCAAGAGGCACCTGAACACTTGCATTGCACAGATTCAGATGAGACTAGCCAAGGACCTCACAGATGTTCAGCCAAACTGAGTGTAGTTTTTGGAAGAAAGATTTAGGGAAAATTTGCCTTTGACTTAGGGAGTCTTGTGGCTGTGCTGCTGTTGTGTATTGAGCTTGATGGATTATCACAGTATCGCTTAGGTTGGAAAGGACCTCGAGGATCATCGAGTCCAACCTATCAACACATGCCTAGACCATGGCACCAAGTGCCACGTCCAATCTCCCCTTGAACACCTCCAGGGTCAATGACTCAACCACCTCCCTGGGCAACCCATTCCAATGACGAATTACTCACTTGGTGAAGAACTTCCTCCTCACCTTGAGTCTAAACCTCCCCTGGCGCAGCTTGAGACTGTGTCCTCTTGTTCTGGTGCTGGTTGCCTGGGAGAAGAGGCCAACCCCTTCCTGGCTACAACCACCTTTCAGGTAGTTGTAGAGGGCAATGAGGTCACCCCTGAGCCTCCTCTTCTCCAGGCTAAACAATCCCAGCTCCCTCAGCCTCTCCTCATAGCGCTTGTGTTCAAGGCCTCTCCCCAGCCTTGTTGCCCTTCTCTGGACACCTTCAAGTGTTTCGATGTCTTTCTTAAACTGAGGGGCCCAGAACTGGACACAGGACTCAAGGTGTGGCCTAACCAAAGAAGAGTACAGGGGCACTATGACCTCCCTGCTCCTGCTGGCCACACTATTCCTAATGCAGGCCAGGATGCTATTTGCCCTCCTGGCCACCTGGGCACACTGTTGGCTCGTATTCCGGTGGCTGTCAATCAGCACCCCCAGGTCCTTCTCTGTTTGGGAGCTCTCCAGCCACTCCGACCCCAGCCTGTAGCTCTGCATGGGATTGCCGTAGCCAAAGTGCAGCACTCGGCACTTGGACTTGTTGAAAGCCATCCCATTGGACTCTGCCCATCTGACCAGTCGGTCGAGGTCCCTCTGCAGAGCCTTTCTACCCTCTAACTGACTAACATCTGCCCCCAACTTTGTGTCATCTGCAAACTTGCTGATGACTGACTCTACCCCTTCATCCAGATCATCGATGAATATGTTGAAGAGGACAGGGCCCAGCACTGATCCCTGGGGGACACCACTAGTGACTGGCTGCCAGCTGGACGTGGCACCGTTCACTACCACTCTCTGGGCCCGGCCCTCCAGCCAGTTCCTAACCCAGCAGAGTGTAATGGTCCAATCCACGGGCTGAGACATAAACATAAGATAGGGGGCAACAAATCTACCCATAGCTTTTCTTGCTGTCAGGGAAGGTGAGAATTTCACTTATGCTGCCTGGGAGGCAAATCTGGCAACTTAGTAGATACTTGCAGGTCATTTCACAGTGCATTTGGTGTGCCACTGCTTACTAATGGTTCAGTACTTCACAGGTTCACTGAGTCTGTTCCAGAAGTGTTCACTTGTACTTCAGTGGAATAGGTTAGAATTCTCCTACTGATAATTGCAATGAAAGTATATTTTGAGTCTTTAGTATGTTTATTATTTAACTAAATTCTTCTGTTCTATATTGTTTACCTCTGTTGTCATTTCTCTGTGTGTGTGTGTTCAGGTGACAAACCCAACTAGCTGGTTTTATCTCTGGCTGTCATCTCCTAATTGATTTTGTACATTTGATTTGAACAAACAAAAATCACAGTCTTCCACTCCCCCAAACCAAATGTAGGTTATTTTAGTTCGTGTGCATAAAAATGTATGTGTAGGAATAGATGTAGCTGGCTCTGTGTTTTGCCAACTGAAAAGCACCATGTGCACCTCTCATTGTACTAAAGAAGTAATATTATTGAATTAATAGTTTAAATTGCAAGTAGTCTTCCTGCATTAGCTTCAGGAAATCTGCAGGGCAAAGTTTTAGTTTCTTTTTTTTTTTTGAAGTCTGACAGGGACAAAATCTTAAGTAAATCCCTAAATAGCCCTTTAATACTCTGATAAGCTTGTTAAGTGCAAATTAACATTCCTGTTAAGTACCTGCATATAACATAAGATATGTAATACAATACAGAACTGCTTAAGAGTTGGCTTTTGCCTTCCTTACGAGTGCGCTTGCTTGGTACCTTGCGCAGGAGGGCTGTGCAAATCCCAGTCAGCTGTCCTCCTGAGAGGGAGTAGTCTGTGTCACAGCGCTGGGCTGGGGCTGATCACAGTATCACTTAGGTTGGAAAGGACCTCGAGGATCATCGAGTCCAACCTATCAACACAGACCCCATGCCTAGACCATGGCACCAAGTGCCACGTCCAATCTCCCCTTGAACGCCTCCAGGGTCGATGACTCAACCACCTCCCTGGGCAGCCTGTTCCAATGGCAAACGACTCGCTCGGTGAAGAGCTTCCTCCTCACCTCGAGTCTAAACCTCCCCTGGCGCAGCTTGAGACTGTGTCCCCTTGTTCTGGTGCTGGTTGCCTGGGAGAAGAGGCCAACCCCTTCCTGGCTACAACCACCCTTCAGGTAGTTGTAGAGGGCAATGAGGTCCAAGGAATGCTGGGCTGGTCATGGCAGTCTGCAGTGTGTGCACCAGGGATTGTTCCTAAATTACTCCACAGAAATCTGGCAAACATTTACTGTTGGAGATTTTCTAACAACTACTTTGATTTCTTCCCATGCAGCTCGTTATGGAATATTGTTTAGGATCAGCATCAGACTTACTAGAAGGTATGTCACACATCTTTCTTTGATTGAAAGTGTAGTACTGAAGTAGGAGGTTACAGCATCACTGAATTGTCCTTGAGCATACAATTTTTTCTGGGGGCAGTGTGTGTGAACAGGAGCAGTTTTTCAAATCCTCACATGACTGTAATGGTTTTTCTGGGGAATATTGCCTTTCCTAGCTGCTCACTTTCTCCTTCATGTTATTTTGCACTTGTCAGGCAGCTATTTGTTTTCTTCTGAGTTTTGGGTTCTGTTGTCATGACAGTTCAAGATTTATTTCTGAAAACCCTTGCTGTTGGTCCTAGTGCTCACTATCAACTGAAAACCTGTTGTCTAAAATAGCATTGCAGCAGCATTAGGGTTTTACTTGATGAGGTCTTTTGTTAAAATGGTCATTTTTCTGTCAAGCTTCTTGAAGTGAGCTTTCTTTGATGATATATGTGTGGCCAGTAAGTTGTTCATTGCCTTTGCTTGCCAGAAGCATTTCAGGACAAAAGGCTGAGCTGTCAGAGAGTCGTCTGTATTGCCGCAGTTTATTCATGTGTGAATTGCCATAAAGTTCCAGGGTTTGGACTTAGCTTCGTTAATGGAAAAGTGAATTTTGACTCTCAGCTAGGTATTTGGGAGAATGGTCACAGAACTGACAGGAATGTAATTTCTGGTTGCACAGTAGTCTCTTTCTGACAGTAAATAGCTGCCAGTTTGCAGTTAGATTACGTCTGATTGTATGCTGGGAGCTATCTTTACATTTGCTTCTCGTAGTGAGCCTGGTAACAATGAGCTCTTAGTATTTTCTTTCTGTTTACTTTGTTAACAATACTCACTTACATGCTGTAAACTATCTTGCTTTCTTTAATATTGAATTTCAAATACATTTTTTCCTTAAGTTCATAAAAAGCCATTGCAAGAAGTGGAAATAGCAGCAATTACCCATGGTGCTCTCCAGGGATTAGCATACTTGCATTCTCACAATATGATCCATAGGTAAGTGGTTATACTTTTGCTGTCTCACACACAGGTAATTTGTTTTGTTGATTGTATCCCCTTCATCCCAAATTTAATATTTATAAGCAGAGATTTTCTTTTTGTGGGGCCATTGTGCTCCCCAACTGGTGATACATTGAGGTCAAATACTAGCAAGCCATATCTCTTCACATGCACTGCCTCTTGCAGCTGGTGTTCAGAGTTTCTCCAGAATGACTTTGAATCTGCTAAGATTTTCAATACCTGTTACAATGCTGAATGTTCCCTGAAGCAGACAGTAGCAGGGCAGGCTTGAGCTCACCTCAGTAGCTTGCTGCAACTGCAAGGCAAAGCTTGCTGGGGCTGGGGAGCACTGACACTTGAAAAATGAGCTTGAGATGAAGCAAGATGTTGAGAAGCACACAGTGCATATGGGATGCAAATGTTCTCTGTGTTACAGTACCTGCTGCATTTTAGCAGGATGAAGGATTTGAATTGTAACATTATTAGGACTTTTGGAAAAATCTTTATAAAGGACATAGTTGGTTCAGAGAGTTTTGCTCAGCTGTGTGTGGAGCTCCATGAAGCAATGGTAGTCTAGCCTATAGAAGGTTTTCCTTTTGGAGAGGAATAATACTGACACTTGTGTTCTATAACCAGAGATATCAAGGCAGGAAACATCTTGCTGACAGAGCCAGGACAGGTGAAACTTGCTGACTTTGGGTCTGCTTCCATAGCATCTCCTGCCAACTCATTTGTGGGGACGCCATATTGGTAAGCCAAGAGATTTACTCATTTCTGGCTTTGGGAAGTAAAAGGATCATTTTGGGGGAGTATTTCATATACTTAGGCTTTACTGGAACAAGCTCTGTAACCTTCTAGTTGTGATGGTGATAAAATGTACTTTGCAAAAAAAACCTAAAAAGATTAAGCAGTAAGCAGGCTCTGACTGCAAGAAATCATGAATTTGTGTTTGTCATTCACAACGAGTAACACAAATATTTTGTTGTTCAGCTTACTGTAAGTGGCAGAGGTGGGATTGGTTCACCTGTAGTATATTTTACTCACTCCCCTCAGTGGTTTTAGCAATTGGTACATTCTCACCACATCTAGTTATTGAAAGAACTGCAGTGGTTTCTCTTCCATAGGAAATGCCAGGTTCATTGAACAAAACTCTTTGCGGGTCCCTTGTATGCTTTTGATCTCTTACACCTAATCTGTGGTGTTCAGGCTACTGCATGCTACACCAGAGCTGACCAGCCAGCTAAACTGCTGGAAATGTGGGTGGGCAAGAAAGGGATGATACTCCTAAATGGAGAGCTGGGCAGAGCGCAGGACATCACACAGCCTCTCTGCAGGCCTCTACTAGTGTGGGTGTCTGTTCTTTGTTCCCAGGATCCCATGTTCATGCCTGGTACCCTGGGGAATGATTGGTTTATGGTAGCTGAAATCAGTGAAGCAGACAGTTTCATTGAGGTACTGATGGTGATAATGTGTTCCATCATCCAGAATTTTATGAGCACACATTTCCTATTTTAGGATGGCCCCAGAAGTGATTTTAGCCATGGATGAAGGGCAGTACGATGGCAAAGTAGATGTTTGGTCTCTTGGAATTACCTGTATTGAGTTAGGTAAGTTATCTTCTTTGAGAAATTACAAAATATCATTATTTAATACCTAGAACTTATACAGCTGAATCTGTGCAGAAGATCTTTGCTTCCTTCCTTGTCCTGTTTTTAGAGAAAAGAACTAAGTGTGCTCTCTGAAATTCAAGACCAAATCTCTAATTTGATATTTATTGAACGGATGTTTTCATTACCCAAAGAGAAGGAGTTATAGAGACACAGAAAATAGCCTAGCTATGCCACTGAAGGTGTTCATGTTCTGTGGGAGAGGCAGTTAACTTTTGAACTGAAGAGCAACCTATTTGCTGAGCAGCTTTAGAAGTAAACCATTCAAAGTACTGGTGTGAAAACATATTTAATGATACAAGTTGATACGGTTTGCATTTCATATATGAGATATATCACATATGAGAATGTGAGATACCCTTAACAAGTCCTGCAATAATGAAGTTTTGGATAAGTGGACAGCTTCAGAGCTTTATTCAGTGTATGGTGTCACTTGGGAATAGATTTGGCTGGGAAAAAAAAAATCTCTTTAAAAAAACTGTTAAAGAAAAATCTGTAAAACAATCCAGGTTTGAGTTAGTGACCTCTAAATCATACTCAGAAGAGATGATGGCATTGCCATTAGAACAGACTCCTTTAAAGCAGAATGCCAATTTAAAAGGGCTCTGTTAGCATGGCATTCTATTTATATTGAGCATGTAATTTTTTCTGGCAACAAAAATCCCCTCCCTGAAGCACACCACCATGCACAGCACTGTGCAGACTTCAGTGCACACCCAGCTCTCTAGAAGCGCTTAGCTGTAAGTTTTTTCTCCGGATGGTGAGGTTCAGTGCTGCTTGTTGCACCTGAGGCTGTCCTACCATCCTTGTCAGATCTCATTGCTTGTGCTCCAACCCAGTCTCAGTGGAGGAGCAGCCCAGCCAGGCAGCAAGAGCTCTCAGGAACACACTAATCCATGTGAACTGCACAGTTTAGCTCAGAATGCTGTCTGGCATTCCAAACTGTCAACTTCGTTTTCTTCCAGGACACGAAATAGATTCTTTCTTCAGAGCAGGGATTTTTTTAATGATTATTTTTTGGTTGCCAGTATAAAGAAGTTGAAGGGGTGTGACTGTCATGACAGAGCCCTGCTCTGAGTGGAGTAGGGAGTCTTGGCTGGCTGCAGTGCTCCAGGAATGCAGTGAGCTCATGGCCACCACACCCCCGGGTGCCTTCCCGCATGCTGCATTTTTGCAATGTGAAGCGTTAGGCTTCGTCTACAGCTTCCAGCGTGGTGGGAGGTGAGACTAGGTCAGGACAGCAAAGCATTGTAGGCTGGGTCGGTGTGGTTATCTCACTTGGGTTGGTTTGAATGAGCATGAGGAGAAAGCAGAAAAATGAGATGTCTAGTCGTCCTCTCAGGTTGTCATGTAGTCTCAGAAATGGCCACATTGAGGGCTCAGTTGCAGCGTTTCCCAAAGGTTTCTATTTTATTCAGGTGAGTTAAGGAAAGAAAAACCTGGGGAGAGCAGTCAGTTAAAACAGTTTAAGCAGTCATTTAAATACTTCAATGGATAATCAGCCTGATCCTCAATAGCAGGAACTGGTTATCTGACAGATTAGAGAAGGTAAGGTGCTACCTTTGAGGAAAGGCTTAGCTCCTCAGTTTACTCATTCTGAGGAATTTGTGGGGCTTAGTCCATCCTGTGATTATGATGAGTGAACTGTGTGATCTCTGATACATTGCTTACTGCTACTATTCAAATTGAAAAGCAGGCTAAGAAAACTTAGCATTATTTTTACCTTGTCTGGGGTTTTGTGTTTGTTTGGTTTGGGGGTTTTGGTTGTTTTGCTGTTTTTTTTTCAGGAAGGAAAGGTTTTTTTGTTGCATTCTCCCTCATGTGAGAGCGATCTCCTGGCCTGACCAGCTTCTCTGGAATGTTTATGACAAGGCTGAGCTTTATAGGTTTACCCCATAAACATTCTGATGAAGCTTCAGTTTTGTTGTTACAGTGAGATCATCTCCTTCCTCATTAAGCTTTCATGCTGTGTCAGTCTATAAGAGTAACACAAGCTTGAAAGAGAGAGAAGAGCCAAAGAGAATGCAACTCTCAAAATAGTATAAAGAGTTGGCCTGTTGCTGACTTCCTGCCCATGTGCTTAGTCAGTTAAGTGTGATTTGATGGTTCTTGTAACCAGCTTTTTCTTCATCACTGCTGTCCTGCTAGGATTAAATATTTGTTAGCTTTTTAGCAACTGTAGCTTAAAAAAATACAATGGGGGGGAGGGTGATGAAACCAAGAATGCTTAGTGGCTAAACACCAAGTATAGAGCTTACTGTTAGCTTACTCCTATTTTAGTACATTAAAATGAGTCAGAGAACTCAACTATGATAAACCACATAATTTAAAAGCTTGAGAGGACAAGGCATTTGATCTTCAAAGTGCTTTCATCTTCTGCAATGGTATAGGACATATGCCAACATATCTGTCTGATTGCAGGGTAGGGTTGGTTTGGGGTTCCACGTTCAGGCAACAGTGATTCTGCTGATGTGGTTTGCTTTTTAAAGGGATGTAAAGTGAAGAGAAAAAAAAGAAAATAGAGCAAAGCCATGAGACTATCTCCCTATATAAAAACTATTTTCTTTTGTGTGTAGCGGAAAGGAAGCCTCCTTTGTTTAATATGAACGCAATGAGTGCCTTATATCACATAGCGCAGAATGAATCCCCTACACTACAGTCTAATGAATGGTGAGTATTACTGAGGGAGGAATGTGGCAGGGAATTGCTGTAAATGGAGTGCTTTGTCATGCTGAGTTCTTGAAATGGCTGGATTCCTGTTGGGAGGATGTGAGCTCCAAGGTTCTCAGGAGGTTCAGCATACACTTTATGTACAAAATTGACCAACTATTAAACGTGCATTTTAGAGCCTGGAACCTAGCAGAAACAGGACATGCTGCTGAAAGAACATAAGGTCCTGTTAAAACAACGTAAATCTGTAAACTTTTGAAGCTCCCAGGCTAGCCAAAAGTGTGTTTAGTGTTTTTTAATCACAGACCACACTGTCAGTTCCTGAATCTTGTTTTGTTGAAGCATTGCTTTGCAAGATGGAGACGCCGCTTGTGCGGCATCTGTTGCATGAACTTCAGAACAACAAAGCATAGTAGTAACGTTTTGTGCCTCCCAGCTTCAGCAGCTCTCTTTTCAAACAGCAAACATGCTAAACTGATTTCAGAAGTTTAAAACTCCCTAACTGTGCTTTTTCTCAGCCCTACACATAGGCCTCTTAACAAAATACATTGTGCTATATTTTTTTCTCTACTTTAGAGATTTTTCTGGCTAGGCTCTTTCACACCCTGGTGCTTGACAAAACATTCAAGTCATTTTATGTGTTTGTTTTGGGGTTGGTTTTTTTTGTCTGACCAAAGCCCACAATAATTTAATTTACTGAAAAACTGCAGTAGCAAAACCCCCATTACATGATGGCAGGGGTGGGAATAGTGGAAGAGGAAAGAAATAAAACCTATGCAACTGCCTGTGCTGCTGGTTTCAGGGTGTAATCCTGCCCTTATGAAAGTTGTGTGCTGAGGAAGAAAAGGCAAAATACAGAATTTTGGCTTATGGAGAGAGAGATGCTACTACAGAAATCATGACTTTTAAGTCTTATTTGGGACAGATTGCACAATAGTGTAGAAGTTGTGTCTGAGGAGCCAAAAGCATCTCAGGAGTTGTGTGTAATACAGTTGAGGATGAAACATCTGTGTACAGGGGTGGGGATAGGGCAGGGACTCTGATTAGACCTCAAAGAGTTTAAGCAATATAGAATTTGACAAGGTTGATGCTCCCTCTGAGATATGTGGGTCTCTGCCTTTGTACAGAACCTTCCTTCCTCTTGAATTGCCCCAGATTTTTGCATTCTCAGGCTGAAGCATTTTGTTTGGAAGCTGAGATTAAAGGGATCTGCCTGCTAACAGCAGTGAGCTTTGTCTTGACTAGGGATGTCAGAGGCTGTAGTGTGAAGTACTGAGTCTGTGTGGTTCCTCCCCACTCTTTCTACCAGCAGTGCCCAAATATGAAGTTCTTGATGTTTTGATGAGGTTTGGCCATTAAACTGGGCAGTTAACTCAGATGTTTGGGTTTCTTTCACTTTCCTTGCCACAGGTCTGATTATTTTCGAAACTTCGTAGATTCTTGTCTCCAGAAGATCCCTCAAGACAGGCCTACATCAGAGGAGCTTCTGAAGGTTGGCTTGCTTTTCCTTTTGTGTTTTCCACATGATGGTATGAAGAGGCCACTCTTCTCTCTCACCTATCATACTAGATCCTACTTAATGCTCCCTCTGCCCATTACCCTGAACCCCTTTGAGCTGAGGGTGCTGTGGAGTGCACTGAGCTGCTGGCCTGAGCTTTACTGCCCTTTGGCCATGTCACAGTGCCCCAGGTGACTCCCCAAGCCAGCCTTGTTCTCCTCAGAAAAGGACACCCCAGCAAGTGACACTGGATGGCCATAAACTTGTCTAGAGTTTCAGTTTCTTAAGCTCAGTCTATCCTTCCAGTGATTACAATTAATCCTGACAGAGCTGCCATGCATTAGTTAACAAATAGCTTTCCTTCCTTCCCTCTTTATTCTATGCTATATATACCCCTAAAGGCTTTTATCCTCTTCCGTCACCTCTGTGCTTTACACAGAGAGCTGAAATTCACTATTCTAATGGTGTCCCTGGGGGAAAGGGGGCAGAGGAAAGCAGGTTTTCTTCCCCATACTTTTCTTTAACATGAATAAGCCTCAGCTGGCTACAGGTTTTCTCCTGCTTTAGTTTTTAGGCTGGTTTTTTCCTCTCTCTCCAGTTGTGCTCCTGTATGCTGCAGATACTCAGTTTTCCTGGCTCTAGTCTGGAAACAAAGCCAGTGTGGTAGATTGTTGCAAAAAGCTGACGTGTTCCTAAGTGAGCACAACTTGCACAGGAGTTAGGTGTTAGAGCTGTTTTATTCTAAGCATGACTTTGATGGATTTCCTTTGTGGCACCAGTTGGCATTCTGAGTTTTGCTAATTTGTCATTCTCTTTGCAGTGCTCGTGACATTATTTTGGGGGATTTTAATCCTGGCCCTGTTTGTGCTAAAAAGCAAAATCATTGTCTTTATTTTTTTTTTTGTCCCCCCAAATATATTACAGCACTGGGAAATGGATGCTATTTATGAGGGATTTATCATCACCTTTCTGCATGGTTTTATTTAAATGCTTCTGAGGACTTTACCCTCTCGAAGAGCTGTGTATTCTGAAAGTGAATGCAATTATCCAGTGAAGGTTTCAGTGTGGGTGTGTAGTCCTCCTATTTCAGAATTCCCCAGATTGGTTATATTTTGAGCAAGGCACTGTAATTGAAGAGAACATTGATGGCAATGAAACATTTGTGAATGTATTCCTTCCATATCTGCAGTCTGAAACAGCTGCACACCACTTTGCGGGGACAGGTAGGGAATGTGACACGTTGGAAATGGCAATGCTGTTCTCCTAAAGAACAAAATGAAGCTAGTGGTGGTGTTAATAATGACTCATGCTTGCATAGCACACTTCATCTGGAGACAGCAAAAGCAGCTTCTGACATACATAGGCAGAACTTGTTTTACCTATTGGCAAAGTGCAGCCACCTTTGCAGTGAAATGCAGTGAATGCTGCCAAAAAAAGAGTGGAGCATGGCTGACTCTTGTAGGGCCAGGCTCGAAGGTTCACAGCCTATTTTGTGACTCAGAGCTCTGTGCCACATATTTGATCCACAAGCTTTTCTAAACAAGGAAAAGGGTGTTATAGTGAGAATTAGCTGATGAGTTAATTAACATTTGGTTAAAGATGCTTAACCAGTCTAACACCTTTAGCTTTTATGTTATTTGTTGCTCTTCCCCCTCTAAACCGCAAGTAGATAATGTCTCTAAATACCTCAGCCTCCAAAGAAGTCTAGGTTTAAACCAAGCCCATTCTCATGGTACATGGAAATACCATTTCTGATTGGGTTACATCTTTCCTTTTTGGTTGTTTTGGATGTTTTCCCATCAGAAAACAGTCATTCTGAAATCTGGATTGCGAAGTCTAAAAATAGTGCCAGTGTAAGCTGTGATGGTATTCTCCTGTGCAGGAAGGAGGGCTAATAAACCCAACTAGAGCTCATAATTTCACCTTCAAAACATGTGCACTGGAGGCCTGGGAGGTCACTCACCTGGTTGTGTGTTCTACAGCACATGTTCGTTCTTCGGGAGCGGCCCGAAACAGTGTTAATAGACTTGATTCAGAGAACAAAGGATGCGGTGAGAGAATTGGACAACCTGCAGTATCGGAAAATGAAGAAGCTCCTCTTCCAGGAGGCACACAATGGCCCTGCAGTTGAAACACAGGAGGAGGAGGAGGTGAGTGAGGGAAACTTCGGGTTTCATCACTGAACCAGGGAACCGGGGATGCTCTTTTAAATAACCACGAGTCAGATGCTGCTGAGCGAATGGGGGCTGTTTACACACCTGGCTGGAAACTCGTGTCTTCCTCCCCGTGCTTGGAATAAAGCCACCTCGAGGCACAAGCAAGGACAAACAGGGTAGATGCCTAGTGCTGGCAAGAGGCTGTGCCATGTGTTCATGCTTGAACAGTTAGCTTGCAGTCCTGTAAATCCTAGCTCTCTTTGCCTGCTTATAAGGCTTCATGAGGACTCTTTCAGCCACTACAGTTAACCTCTATTTGACCATACGTACCCAGCCCTTGATAGTCCTCTACTTTTATCTGGAGAATACTGTTCTGAGTCAGAAGACACAGAAATTTGTACCTGGTTGTGGGGGTGTTTTTTGCCCCACTCCCCCCCATTTTTTGGGGGTTTTTGTTTGGGTATTTTATTTGTGGTTTGGTTTTGTTGTTAAGAGTTTTGGGTTGTTTGTTTGCTTTTAAAAAAGGGAAAAGATGTCATGAGGGAAATTAATTTGTTTCATTGGGGCTGCATACTGCAGTCACCAGGCAGAAATCAAGACTCTGTATTGCAGCTCTCTCATGTGCAGAGGTGCAGGGTCCCAGCACTTAGATGATGCTGATGTCAGAACAGTTTCTGGTGACACGCAGTTGCTGATACGTGATAGCATTCAGCTTGTTAACAGGCTCACAGTTGAAAAGAATCTGACATCAGCCAGTTCATCTTGACAAGGTTGATTCTTTCTCTCCCCAGCATCCCACAAGAGAAATGTTTCATGGTAATGCCTGGAGGGAGGGAACTGCCATGACGTGGCAGGTAGATGCCTTTAGATAGGAATGGAATGAACATTTCACTTGGTAATGTCCATAGAAACAACTGTGATGGTTTTGGAGTTTCTTAATAATTCCTTTCTCCTAGGAACAAGATCATGGTGTTGGCAGGACAGGAACAGTCAACAGTGTCGGAAGTAATCAGTCCATTCCTAGTATGTCTATCAGTGCCAGTAGCCAAAGCAGTAGTGTTAACAGTCTTCCAGATGCCTCGGATGATAAGAGCGAGCTGGATATGATGGAGGGGGACCACACCGTGATGTCAAACAGCTCTGTCATTCATTTAAAGCCGGTAAGCGCTGGAGTTTTGCTGGATGGCTTTGAAGGTGTAAAATGGGAGAGGATTTAGTTGGCGCCTAAAAGTCAGGTGCTTCCCATCTGAAGTCATTAGCTCCAGGTTCTAATTACGTGCCCCAAATACATTAAAATGCACTGGAAATTTTGGAGGGTTGCTATAATAATCCTTTATTTCTGTCAATTCTCAAAAATGACTAATTGAAGTGTTTTGAAAGCAGTTTGCTTTACCATGAGGAGCTGGAATGGGAGGTTGTGAACAGGGTTATTTAGTGGATGCCCTTAATTTGTGGAGCCCTTCTTCATGGGACAAAAGGAGGAGATAGTTACCTGTTTTTACCTCCTGGTTAGTGAATTCTTAAATATAGGACACACAGCAGCAGCTGAAATGTGTCCCTGAAGCACCCAGCTTCCCAGCACTCCATTTGAATATTTGGTTGATGAACAAAGATGCATGGAAGAAAACACAGCGCTCTGGCCATGGCAGGCTGTGAAACCACTTCCCCAGCTTTACCCCTAGGTGATGAAGGATAAGCTGGGGAGCATCCCTCCAAGCCATGCAGCTCCTGCTGTGGAGGGGTTATCACACCTTTTCTCAAAGCAGTAGCGTTTCCCTGGCTAATGATAGGTGTGGTTGGAGTGTTTTGTTCTTTGCCCAGATATGCAGCAGACACTCAGGTATTTCCTCGGGGAGTTAATTAGTGTATCATATCTAACTCCTAATCGCGCTGCGATGAATGACAAACTCAAACTAAGAATGTGGAATACACCACGACAAATTTTTCAATTTGCTTTGAGGTATTTCTGTAGTGGGTGTAATGAAAACCTTCCTCTGTCTTTCAGGGTTACAAAGATGCTGTTTTCTTCTTTCAGACTTGATAGCATCTACCTTACAGCTTTTCTGTTTTGTTGCAGTAAATCGTTTAACTCAGTTCTCCATCCTTCATTTCTTTTCCTCATTTTCAGCTTTAATTAGTAGTTTTCCTCTTAGTAATAAAAAAATATGCACAATGAAGTTTCCAAAAGCAAAGATCCTAGGTCAGAGCTCTTGTTGCCAGTCCATTCCTTCATCCAGCTTTATTGGCAGGAGGGTCTTTCAGGGCTGATGAATGTAAAATGGTTTTTTTCTTCCTTTTTAAACATCTTTCCAACCAGGCCAAAATAAAACTCTTTAGTAACACTTACTCTCTCACGTTAATTATTATTCTCTTATGTTAATATTTGCTGGTAAGGAGGAAGAAAACTACAGAGAGGAATCAGACCCTCGAACAAGGGCATCAGAACCCCAGTCTCCTCCCCAAGTATCCCGCCACAAGTCTCATTATCGCAACCGAGAGCACTTTGCTACTATACGCACAGCATCGCTGGTAGGTTGGGGTTTGTCTGGATGAAGTTGTATAGGAAGGGATGTCTTTGAATATGGAGCCCTGTGAAACCCCTCAGAGCTTTTAGGATTTCATCAGAGCGTGAGCTGTCCTCGTTGACTGAGATATTATCACTGAAATAGTTTAATGTAAAGTTCATGAAGGCTTCAGCGCAGCACCTGGGCAAATGTGATGTGTGAATATCTGGTAATTTCAAAACTAATGTGCTAAGTAGAATGTAGGAAACCATTTATAATAATAAGCTGGCTTTTATGCATTTTCATATGCATATTATGTACATTTGTGTGTGTGTGTGTGTGTCTATGCACCCTCATGGCAGTGGGCTAAAAAAAAGCCCCATTATTTAGTACCAGCTTTCTAACAATTGTAGAGTTTTTCTGCTGGAGCCCGTGTGAGCTTATCTTCTACAGCAGAATTCAGTGTTTCATCTGCCCCGCTGCCATTAGGATGTGTGCTTTTTCTTTGCAACAGAATCATATTTCTGTACTGAATAGTTTTTCTTTTGTGGCTTGAAGACTGCCAAAAAGCAGATTAAGAGGCATTAACTTCCTTCGGCCCGATGTGGTTATCTTCCTAGGTGACAAGGCAAATGCAGGAACACGAACAGGACTCTGAACTCCGAGAGCAGATGTCTGGCTATAAACGCATGAGACGGCAACACCAGAAGCAGCTGATGGCATTAGAGAATAAACTGAAGGCAGAGATGGATGAGCATCGCCTCAGGTTGGACAAAGATCTGGAAACCCAGCGCAACAATTTTGCTGCAGAAATGGAAAAGCTAATTAAAAAGCACCAAGCGGCCATGGAAAAAGAGGTAGGAGATTATTATGGTTTAGCAGTCCAGGCTGTATTTGTTAATTACATTGAATTGTCCACTACATTGTAGCCTCTTACATGACTGGCTAATTGCTAGTTAGAAGAAGGCTAATAGGTACCTCCTTACATTAAGGGGTTTATGTAACTAGAGGAAAAGTATGTCCCTGGTCACAGTGTGTTGTACTAAATGGTAGTAAGTGACCCCAGAAAAACTGCTGTAAAGGTTTTCCTTTCTTGTGCTGTGTATCTGCTGTCAATAACTGCCATCAAGTGCTATGAAGGCAGATTAGCCTGCAAGATGCCAGCTACGCTTAAATATTCACCATCTAGTTGCTTATGGATATGGGGGGGTTGTGCTTTTAAATAATAGATAACAAAGTGGTGCCGCCTACAGCAACTATTATTGATTCTTTGTTCACCTCGGATCTCTCAGTGGAGGGCTAAGGAGATGGTTTATCGTGAGGTGTGACTTTGTTAGGCAAGAATAGCTGAACAATAGGGCTGAGGAAATGAGGTGCTGAAAAAGGATTCCTTCTGGGTGCATTGGTGGTGGGGGTGAGATGAAAAGAGTGTGAGGGCAAGCTCCTGAGACTCGCCCTCATTCAGATGGTGAGCATCATGGTGACTATGCCATCAGTTCCCAGTCTTGGGGCTGAAATGGAACATCAGCTGTAATCCACTGGGACTCAAACCGATTTGCTGCTGGATTTGCTGTAGGCTAAAGTGATGGCCAATGAAGAAAAGAAGTTTCAACAGCATATTCAGGCCCAGCAGAAAAAAGAATTGAACAGTTTCCTGGAGTCCCAGAAGAGAGAATATAAACTCCGTAAAGAGCAGCTGAAAGAGGTAACCTACCTGGTAATGAGAGATGTGAATACAGTACAGTGTACAATAACAGGGTGAGAGAGCTGAAGTAAAAGTGCCACTGTGCAGAAGAGATCTTGTGCTGGTCTGCAGCAGGTTCTGCACTTCATGAGCAGAGTCCTGTCCATACTGTATTTGTTTCATGTCTTTGATCTTAGAGAGTTTATTTATGTATTGGCACCTATAAGTTTAGCTTGCAAAAATACAAGCTTCTCCATTCTTCACTCTTGCTTTTTAGCCAGAAACATGCAAATTTGGCAGTCCTAAAGACTGAAATCAGACTATTTAAGGCAGGTCATGAGCATTGTTCTCATACCTTGTTGCTGCAGATACTGACCATGCACTTCCAGCAACCTAGTGAGGTCTCATCACTTAAATGGTACTTCTGTAGCAGCAGCAAGGATGACCTGCAGATACATTTTTTAAAGGAAAATAGCTGTAAACCACTAACTTTAATGGAGAAAGCTGTGTAATAATTCAGTAATCACTGTGTTGTAGTGAAAATCATGACCTTTGTGAAATGCAGAGCGACTGTGGAACCAAACTTCCTGATTCTTTTTGTAGAGTAGCTGAAACTGTAAGCACTACAAATAATTATTTATTTTAAAAGAATCATTTAGTGCTCCACCATCAACTTGCATGATACAGCTTTGGAACATGCTCCAAAGGGGAATATTCCCAAACATAGACATTTCCCAGGAGAAAACAAGGCTGAAGAGCAGCAGAGCCAAGAAAGTTCTAACAAACTATAGTAGCGTGGGCTCTTTGTAACAGCATAAAATCTTTTCCTATGTGAGCAGTAGATCACAAAGCACCAAGGCTGAAATACAGAGGAGTTGTGTCTCTGGCTGAAGTTGAACAGTGTCACAGTGAGTCCAGTCACTATATGGGCATCTCTGGTCTGCAGTTCAAGCGTGCAGTCTTTTGCCAAAGATACTTCAAGCTCTGTATTGGATTTAATACAAACGTGGAAACTGTGACCTTAAATTCATAGTATCATAGTATCATTCAGGGTTGGAAGGGACCACAAGCACCTTTGACCTTTTCTTTTTTTTCTCATCTTGTTTTTCTAAGTTAGGGTATCTGAGTGAGTGGCTCTGCCTTAATGAGTTACTCATAAAATGTGTAAGTGTTTGGACCCAGCAAGACACAGCATTTTTCAGATGTTTCGTGTGGCTGGAGTTTTGTTTGAACAACAGGATGACAGCACTTCCCTTTTTTTCTCAGCCCTTTGGGAGCCTGTAAAAACACGTGCCAGAGCCTCCAAATGTCTTTGTTTTCAGTGGCAAAGTCTCATTTGTATGTTTTAAGCTAATATATATGTCTGGCAGCTGTGGATGTGAAGCAGCATTTTGGCCACTTAAAATGGCCAACGTGAGGAAAAAAAGAAGAAAGAAAGTTGTAGTTACATTTTTCTCCACTGTGAATTATCTCC
This sequence comes from Melanerpes formicivorus, assembly GCF_026170545.1. Lineage (NCBI taxonomy): Eukaryota > Metazoa > Chordata > Aves > Piciformes > Picidae > Melanerpes > Melanerpes formicivorus. Next base: position 4,030,089 of record NW_027142381.1, on the reverse strand, counting down.
TGGTGTTCCCCTACATTGGTGGTGTGATGCATTTTGCAGGGGCTGGCCTGGTACTGGCCATGAGAAGACAAGGTGAACATCTTTGAAGCCTGGTTTATTAGGCAGGTCCGTTCAGTTGTTCAGGGACAAGGAATTTAATGTGACTGTTCCGCATTTAATTACCTTGCTGTTATCAGGAGCTGAATGAAAACCAGAGCACTCCAAAGAAGGAGAAGCAGGAGTGGCTCTCTAAGCAGAAGGAGAACATCCAGCATTTCCAGGCAGAGGAAGAAGCCAACTTACTGAGGCGTCAGAGGCAGTACTTGGAGCTGGAGTGTCGCCGCTTTAAGAGACGGATGCTCCTTGGCCGCCATAATCTGGAGCAGGACCTGGTTCGAGAGGTAAGAGATGAGACCTGGAATCACCTGTGTGAAATGAATCTCCCAGGAGCACCTGCAATCCAACTCCAACCTTACTGAAGTAGCAATTACCACATCTGAAGTATTTTGGTAAAGTGATGGTTCCATATGTTTTGTGGTGCTGTCTGGTAATCCCTGAGGCATTTAGGCAATCATGTAGAATCAGATGTATAGGTTGGTGCCCTATTGTTGGAGAACCATTTGATCCAAACAGTCACAGACACAACAGTTACAGTGCCTTCCAGAAAATGCTTACTGTGGATCCTGTTGGGCATCTAGAACAGGAAGAAGAAAAGTGAAATGAGGAAGGAAAAGTCACCGGTGGTGGTGCTGTCTGCTTCTGATAAGACATAGAAAGAAACTCTGAGCTCTGTCCTCAGATGCCTTGGAGAAAGAGAAATGTCCTTGCGAACCAAGTGGAACATCATGTTGGGAATGGAAGCCCAAGTAAGTACAAAGACTCTAATAATTCCCTCTGTCCTCCTGTTAGGAGTTAAACAAAAGGCAGACACAGAAGGACCTGGAGCACGCCATGCTGCTGCGTCAGCACGAGTCCATGCAGGAGCTGGAGTTCCGCCATCTCAGTACCATCCAGAAGATGCGCTGTGAGCTGATCCGACTGCAGCACCAGACCGAGCTCACCAACCAGCTGGAGTACAACAAGCGCCGCGAGCGGGAGCTGAGGCGTAAGCACGTCATGGAAGTCCGGCAGCAGCCCAAGAGCCTGAAGGTACTAAGTGATGGAGGAGCTCTGGGCACGAGCTGCTGGTGGTGGTGGTGGAAGAGTGGTGCCTTACAGCTCAGTTCTCACTTGTGGTGGGTGCTGGTCCGAGGTCTTCTGAAGGTCGTTCATTTGAAGAGGTGGCTCCTTCTGTCATGAGCTCAGGTAGCTGCCAGGGTGCAGCTGCAGTCCTACAAGCACCATGGCTGTGAACCATAGCCGTGGTGATCAGGGCTGCAGGGTGGTTTAGGTAGGCCACAGCAGCACAGGTCCCTTGTTTTGTACCAACAGTTCTTTACTTTTTACAGAAGCTCTTTACTATGAGGGTGGTGAGATGCTGAAACAGGTTGCCCAGAGAAGCTGTGGATGTCTCATCCCTGCTGGATGAGGCTTTTGAGCAACCTGGCCTACTGAGAGGTGTCCCTGCCCATGGCAGAGGGGTTAGAACTAGATGATCTTTAAGGTCCCTTCCAACTCAAACCATTCTGTGATTTTCTTCTAAATCTGTTCTCAGCAGCATGCCTGCCTTTTTGTGCTGATTTAAAATACATTTAATCTTTGCAGTGTCCTTTTTTTTTTTCCCCTCCTCCACCATTTTCTGATCCTTTTCTCCCCCTATATACAAGAATAAACCCTATTTTTTCTGTAATGAAGCAATGTCATTTAAAAAACCAAACCAACCAAAAAAGATTCACGTTGCTTTGTGCATCAAAATGTACTGCTCTGTCAGTCTTGGCTAGCTCACCTTGTTATTGCTTTTATTTTAAGGCTGGTATGTAGCAAGCATGGGGGCAATAGCCAACTGCAGTGTCCTCAGGAAGCTCCTAGCACTGACCTTTGCTGTGTGGTTCTCTCATGGGTTTCTCATGCTGCCCTTGTAACTGCTGTGGTGGCTGACCAGAGCTATAGGGCCTCTGTAATTGAGGCTCTCAGTGTTTTCATTGGGAGCCTTTGCTTCATCCAGAGAAGTCCAGTGGTTTATTCAGAAGTGTCTGACAAGAGAGGATAAGGCCTTTCACAAAGCTGCCTGGTACATTTCCTTTAAGGAGACAGACTTCTTCTCTCCACCCAGTCTTCAGCTGTGCCAGTAACCGAATGAGTGTATGGCATACTGAGCATGGGGTTTCTTTGTTGTTCTAGGTCTTTCCTCTTTGTGATATTTCCTATCTGACTTAGTTTTTGCCACCTGTAAGTGATCTTCTTACAGAGCAAATAACTGACTTGACAACAGAACTTCAGCAAATAAAAACTCAACACTGGATTTATCAATATTAGAATTATATTAAATGGTGAAAACCTGGCTTGTGAGAACAAGGGACCATCTGATGGCTGTTGAGGATCTCCAAGGATATAGTGTATAAATAGCTGATGACTTCACAGGGAAGCTGCACTGCACTCTGAGCTGCATAAAACTGAGGCAGCTGTATTAGGTTGATCCTTCTGAGATTAGCATGAATGAGTTCTGCCTCCCCAAGGTGCAAACAGGAGTGGGCAGTGCGTTCCTCCTCATTCCCTGCTGGCGGTCAGGACAGCGGGATCCACAGACTCTCTCGGTTGCAGGGGCTTGGATGGACTCTTTGACCCCTTTCCTTTTGCAGTGGGGTCAGGGCAGGAGTGTTCTGCAGGGAGGATGGAAAGCCTGCACTTTCTTTGCATGGCTGTTCTGCGATTAGTGAAGGATTTCAGGCTTGAGCTGTCAATCCAGCACCTTTGCGTACACACAGTGCTAATAATGCAGCCTGCTGGACAGCCGTTGGGTTTGGAGCACAATCCCCCATTTGTCAGGGCTGTTCCCTGGTATTAACTCTTCTCTAGCTTCTGTGTAATGCAAGCAAGTATTCTTAATTGAATAGATAATTTGCCTTTTTGTTCAGTTTCTCTCTCCAGCAACGTTTTCCCTCGAGGGCATGTGTTTCAGGCTTTCCCTTTGTTACTTAGCAGAGGTCCTTTGTCCTCAAAGCAGGTTGTTTAACGGTCAGTGTCTGTTGTCACTATTACAGCACCAGAAGGACTGATAACTAGAATTCACCCTTCAGTGAAAACGGCTCTGTTATTATTTCGAGTGTGTTAATTGTGATGCAAATACCCTCTTGCTGGTATTTCACAATACTAGGTCAAAATGATCTTGTCAGGAGCCTGACTGGAAATCTTACCCCTCCCTTCTGTTTCCTGTTGTTGAAGCCTTTGGATTGGAAGCCTGTAAACAGAGTCTGATGTCCAAGCAAGACTTCACAGAAAGTGAGGGCAAAATAGATTGCCAGTGTTTTGCTGTGACCAGGTCCTGACAGGAATGTGTAACCTGCTGACACTTGCTTTAAGGGCAGGGAGAAACAATCTTAGGGGTTTCCTGAAGGGAAATATCTCCTTGTGAATTTAGAAAGGGTAAAAGTGCTGTATTCCTCTCCACGATACATGCTTTGGCTTGAATGGAACCCATCCTTGTCCTGGTTTCTGCATCAGGTTGGCAAAGTGGAATTGTCAGTTCATGCAGCAAAACACACTGATGGCTGAACTGGGCTGGGGACATTGTCTGATCCCACTGCATCTTTTAGGTAGCTGCAAGTGCTGTGCTTGCCACTTACCCTGCTGAGCCTTGAGCTAGTGCCAGGAGCTGACTGGAGATATGCACGTGTATCTGCTTGCGGCTTCCCAGAGCTCTTCCAGCTTCATAAAGGAACAGGAATCTGATCCCCATGCACTGTTCCTGCTCCCAGAGCTTCAGGATTTGACCATAATGGCTGACAGTGGGAATGACCCATAGAGTATACTGACTGCCCTGAGGGGTGGGGTCTAGGGATTTCTTTCTTTGGTTGTTATTTTCTTATTGTGAAGAACTTGACTACCTGTCAGTTAACCAGCATCACTCATCACTTGTGGAGTTTGCTTAGTCAGAAATATGCCTGCCAGCCCAGCTGTTGGTAGATGTTAACCCTCACAAGCTGCTCTGAAGGCAGCAGTTAAGGCAGGTTAAAGAAAAAAAGAGAATTATTTTCCTCAAGGTTTGGTCCAGGTGCCTTTTCCAGAATTGATGTCTCCCAGCCCTGTGTGCAGTCAGAAAGTTGTGTCTCTAAACAATACAGAGATCCTAGCAAATGCAAAGAAGAGACTCAAGTCTCCAGTAGGCCTCCCTCAGAAGGGGGAAATTTGCCAGCCTAGCACAGCGCTGATGTTGCTTGTGACATACATCTTCAAGAATCTAATCTTTCCCAACCATCCAACCAGTTTTTAGTATCATTATGAAAGCCAGGCTCTTACTATCGAGGGTTAGAATGCATCTTATCTTCATCAAACCCTCAGTGGAAAAAGCATTGTTCTTTTTCCCTGTCCCTTCCCATGCACCAGATCTGCTTCTTTCCATGACATGAAGTGCCGTTCATATGTGTGCGCCATACAGGCACAGCCATGTGTAAGTATGGCTTTTGGTGCTGATAAATATTGGTCCTGTCCCTCAAGAACTTTTCTTGAAAAGCAACACCCAGGACTGGATCCAGTCCAGTGACAAATGTGAGGCTCTTTGTGCAGAGACAGCTGTATTTAGGCTGGAGCTTTGTTATAAAAGTGTCTGTATTGTAATTGTTTTGCGCAGTGGCAGTGTCAAAGCAGCTGCAGCAGCAGTCATTGCCTCTTGTGTATTTTGCTTCCCTCCTTGCACTGTAGATGTTAATATACATTTGTGGATTCTTGAACTCATATCCTTAATGTAATCCCAAATATCCATTTGAATGGATATTTCTCCCATTTGAAACATGCTGGTTTTTTCTTTGTTTGTGTCCCCTCCATCTTTCCAGTCAAAAGAACTACAGATAAAGAAGCAGTTTCAGGATACATGCAAGATCCAAACCAGACAGTACAAAGCACTGAGAAACCATCTGCTGGAGACCACGCCAAAGAGTGAACATAAAGCTGTCCTCAAACGGCTCAAGGAGGAGCAGACCCGGAAGCTGGCTATCCTGGCTGAGCAGTATGATCACAGCATTAATGAAATGCTCTCTACACAAGCTGTGAGTCGCCTCCGAGGGACCCAGGGTTCCTCAGCCAAATAGGGATGTTTGCATTTTAACTGATCTGTATCCTGACAGCAGGCTGGCTGCTTCCTTGCTACATGCACCATGCCCTGCACAGTCATTCCTCTGCATTCAGAAGGCATCTTTCAGATGCAGAGGAAAGAGGTATCACCCCCTTCAGGCAGGTGGAAGTTGAAGCTGCTGTTGCAGAGATGCAAAGCGATGCATCTGTGTGGCCAGAGGTCTGCTTTTGCATGAGGTTTGACAACAGAAACATCCCTGTTAGAGCACTGTCAAATAATGTGCAGCTTGCTGGCTGAAGTCATTTAGGTTTTGATTTGTTGATACCAACCAAAGCATGTTCCACTGGTGGAAGATGCTCGTCGAGTTGTGGAGGAGTCCAGGGTGTCAACTGTAAATCTGTAATAATGTTGAAGTGTTGGGGAAGTTCTGTGATTCCTTCTTGAAGGAATGACCACATGACCAGTGCTTTGAGTCCTTGCTTACAACTGAGTGTGCAGTTTTCTTTGCACTTCTTGCACAGCGTGTCCTGCTCACATCGCTCCGTATAAATTTGACAGGGTGAGGCAGGGTAGCTGGCTGCTCTTATCCATGGGAAGGCGGAAAGCTCAGCATTGTATTGCTTTTAGGTTTATGCTTTTGTATTCTTTTGCCCAAAGTCCTGCACTGGCAGGGATATGGACTTAAGTCTCCTGTGTACAGGTAATTGGTTAATCCAGTTGAACAGAGCAAGAGATCTTCTCTTTGCCTCTAGCAAAAGGCGAGCTGTGGATGTTAGCGCCTCCAGCAGTCTGTCTCTGCAATATGGATTGTGGTTCCTGAGGCGCCACTGCTCATCAGCATCACTCGGATCAGTGCTGTGGGCTCACTGTCACCAGCCTTTGTCACTATAGGTCCTCTGTTCAGTGAAATGAAGTACAATAGAGACCAATTGTATTGCTAAGAAAACAAAGTCCTATCCCATTCTCTCCCCTTCCCGCAGTCCTCCCCCGGAGTGTCATGAGTGGTTACCCCATAGTGAAACATCTCTATTGTCTGTCTTTCCCAGCTGCGTTTGGATGAAGCACAGGAAGCGGAGTGCCAGGTTTTGAAGATGCAGCTGCAGCAAGAATTGGAGCTGCTGAATGCATATCAGAGTAAAATCAAGATGCAGGCAGAAGCCCAGCATGATCGGGAGCTGCGTGATCTTGAACAGAGGGTATCCCTCCGCCGGGCCCTCCTTGAGCAGAAGGTAAAATGGGCATGTGAGCATCATTGGCACACTCCAGATTTCATATCTTAAGTTGCACTGTACTACTGAGAGAGAGAAATGGCTTTTACCTTGCTGTATATAGTAACACAGACCGTTTGAGTATTTGCCCTCTCTGGGTTAATAGCTCAGTGACACATAACCTAAACTTTCTGCCAGCTCAGTCATCCTATGTGAGCAGCTTCTGGCTGGGATAGAGCTGCTTCAGGTGTGCCAGAGGGAGTCCTGCTTCTCAAGGCAGAAGGGAAAGTGGGCTGTTCTTTTTGTCTGTGAGCTGCAGATCATCTTACCCAGCTCCTTAGAGGACAGGCAATAACAACTTAAAGGGGTGGGCTTTGGGAATTCACATGGTATCAATAGTAGACATCTTTGGGGAGGGAGAAAAAAAGGTAGAATGTGTTTGAGACCCTGTGGTTTATGGTAATATTATTTTACTGCAGATCTGCTCCATTTGTCAGTTTGTGGAGACCAGGCTGCAGTTTCCCTATGAAATGATACTTGTTCTGGAAATGAGCATGTCCTTGGGCAAACTGAAGGCACCAGATTCCTAGGCATGGGATCCTCGGATTTCAGCTTGTAACTGGCTGTGTGTGTTAGGTGCTGCTGACTGAAGTGTGCTCGTCTGTGCGGTGCCAGACTGTGTGTATGAGATGTGAGTGGCCTACACAAACCAGGGTAGGGCATTGTGCCAGTCAGTGAAAAGAAATGCACCATCAGCCTCCCCCCTGCAGATTTTCTCCCCTTTGAGTTGCCCTGTGGGTGCCAGCCGTCGCCATTCACGCAACAGTTCCCAACTTGACTGATCAGCGATTATTAAATTAGGGCAATTACTCCGTGGCCTCGAGGCTTTTTTACACTTAACTTCTCCCAGAGGCTAACAGATGGATGCTGACCTGATGGAGGGCCCTCCTCAGAATAAAACTGCTCCACCTCATGGCCAGTGGAGGAAGCATCTCTGAGCAGACAGCCCAGCCCTGTTGTGCTTTCATCTCCTGTGAGTAGACACGAGTCTCTGGCAGGAGCAGAATTTGTGCAGACAGAGTTCCCGTGTGGTGCTCTCGTGTTTGGCTTTACACCCCACCGCTGGTTATTTTGCTGCCGTCTGGAAGAAGACAGCTCCCGGCACAGCCCTGCCTTTGAGTACCTATGCTGGGTGTGCATTGCCCTCTGGTGGCACCATCTGCCAAGAGCTCTGGGAAGAAGTGTGCCACAGCAAACCAGCTGCTGGTCATTTCTTCTGTCTGTGGGCACAGCATCTACTGCACTGCATGTAGTGCTTTGATAAAAGTTGCAGTGGGGCCAACGACTTAAGGAAACATATCAACCAATAATAAGGTCATATAAGTCTTTCATCATGGACCAGGATTGAGGTTTCTGCATGTAGAAAGCCTCTGTGAAACATTTGGTATCAGTAATGGTGGTAAGGGGCTCAGCAGTGCTGCTTCATAGAGAGGACGAAAATGATAAAAATAAGACCTAGCATAATAATATTTTGTGTGTGTGTCCTTGTGTTACCTCAGAACAGCAAAAAATCATGGCACTTCATAGGTTGATGTAGCAAGCCTTAGCTGTGACATTGCAAGTCACAAAGTCAGGGATCAACAGTGAGACTGCCTCTCAGCAGGGCTACAGTCACATAGCAGCATCTCGAGGGAAAATTTGGGGATGCAAAGGTAGCTGCATCCTTCTTTTGGAGGGGTATTTTTGGGGAGGAGGGTTGCTTTGTTTTCATAAGAATTAAGAGTTATGAGTATTGTGGTGCAGGTCTCTTTAGTGATGTCAGCTGGTGTTTGCTTACCTATGCTAACTGAGGCTAGCAGCCAGGGAAAGGGCAGGTGTGTGCATGAGCTGAATGTCTGAATTTATGTGCACAAATATACACATAGCCTGTGGCAAAGTCAGTCCCTGATGTTCAATAATAAACTAGATTCCACAAGTTGGTGTGTGCACAGGACTCTGCCTCCTCCTCAGCACGGTGCTCTTTATTTTTGATGGTGCCCATCACCATGGTAACTCACCAGAGCATACATGGCTGAGTTGGACTGAGGAGGGAGCAGCCAGCCCCAGCAATGCGCAGCCTTGAAGTGCCAGTGACTGAGGCACTGTACAAGTTATACCCTGGTGCTGTGTTGTTTGTGTCACACCAGTAACAAGCATGTCCCAAGAGTGTCTTTGAAAGACTTCAGATTTTACTCATTTCCCTTCCTACATGCTTCATCTTCAGAATCCTGCATCCTGAGGTCGTTTCTAAGTGATGTCATTTCAATGCAGTGTGTTAGGCTTGCTGTTTGGTGAGGTTCAGTTGCACTGAGTCCTGTGGGCTACACTGTCACAGCCTGGAGACTGTGAGCAGCTGGACATGCTGAAAACATTGGAAGAGGAGCATTCTGCTTAGATAGCAGGACTGGAAACAAACAAGTGGAGCATTTTAGAGCTAATGTTAGAGAAGGCACTCTTCCTCTTCTGCCTTTCCCAAGACAGCTGACCACTGTGGGGCTTTCAGGAGTGTGAGCAAGGCTGCTCTATGGAAAGAGTCAGCCTCACTCACCTAGCACTAAGAAACACACAAGTGGAGAAGGCTGTCTCTGAAAGCCCCAAATGGCTCAGGAGATGACTCATGCTGGAGCAGATTGTTTCCTAAATTCCAGATGAAATCACTTAGCATATTGCCTGACTGAGGCAGGAGAGTGCTTACAAGAACAACACTCTGCCCAGTACCTTTAGCACAGACCAAGATAACACCTCTTGGCCATGTTGCTGCTGACTGCAGGGGAGATGCCAGTGATCTATGCTGAAAGTCTTGGCTGCTGCTTTTTACCCATTTGGTCTTTTCCACCGAGGCCAGAAGTAGCTTTTTCAGTGCTGGCAAGAAGATAATGGAGCAATTCTTTGGTTTTCCACCTGACTGCAAAGATTTCAATAGGAAGGCTTTCATCCCTGCCTGATGGGTGTCTGGAGGCCATAGCCCCAAGTCATCTGTACTTGCAGAGCTGATCTCAGTGCCCCTACCAAAGTACTGTTGGAAACTGATTTGGAGCAGTTACAGGGAAGAAATCGGAGTTGCTAGCTTGGATATCATCTAGCTAATAATCTACTCCACAATTCAAACATCCCTGCCTACTCCACACCCTGGAGAAAATATCAGGGTAATGAAACATGAGAAACCAATGTAGGAATAGGGTAGATAGGAGATAAACAGGAGCTAAGAAAACCTGGGCAGTGAACACTGGAGAGGAAACTGAATGTGGGCTTGTGCATTGAATCCTGGAGAAAATAACAGCAGTCATCATCAGATTCAGCTACAGTGAAGGTCACAACAAGCTGTGTTGGCAGGTATCTGACTGTATAGGCACCGTGCCTGGCTGTATCCAAAGGTCCTTTCCTAGTAGGCTTTTATGGAAGCTGTAGACTGCACTGCATCTTTAGCAGCTTGACAGAGGTTAATCTTTTGTGTCACTGCAGACTTTGGATTCACATCTCTAAAACTTCTGTATTCACCAGGGAGCAGGGACCAAGGCCCTGCAGCTGGTATTCACCATGCCCTGGTGTGTGCGGGTCTATGGGACATAGCCTTTTGCATTCAGAGCAGATTGTGTGTCAGCAGACATCTGATCTAGATCCAGTCTCGTGTAGGAGCGTGGGGAGAAGGTTCCTCATTAGCTTGCTGTTACAAGCTCTTCAGAGACTTGAGGCCAAGCACGTGAAGGAGTCCTGCTACTACACACTGTCTCTTCTTTGTTTCCTTCCCAGATTGAGGAGGAGATGCTGGCGTTGCAGAACGAGCGTACCGAACGGATACGAAGCCTGCTGGAGCGCCAAGCTCGCGAGATCGAAGCCTTTGACTCAGAAAGCATGAGGCTAGGTTTTAGTAACATGGTTCTTTCTAATCTCTCCCCCGAGGCGTTCAGCCACAGCTACCCGGGAGCTTCTGGCTGGTCCCACAATCCTACTGGGGGTGCAGGACCTCACTGGGGTCATCCCATGGGTGGCCCACCACAAGCTTGGGGCCATCCAATGCAAGGTGGACCCCAGCCATGGGGTCACCCCTCGGGGCCCATGCAGGGGGTACCTCGAAGTAGTGCTATAGGGGTCCGCAACAGCCCCCAGGCTCTGAGGCGGACAGCTTCTGGGGGACGGACGGAGCAGGGCATGAGCAGGAGCACAAGTGTTACTTCACAAATATCCAATGGTTCACACATGTCTTATACATAACTTAAACAATAACTGAGGGTGGCAATTCCACTGGAGCTGTCTGCCAACAGAAACTGCCTACAGACACCAGCCCAGCAGCCTCCTCAGTGCGGTGCTGACGTGTGGAAGCTGGGTGCACATGGAATATTGTATTCATTTTGTAAAGCATTATGTTTTGTGTTTACTAACTGGGATGTCATAGTATTTGGCTGCAGGGTTTGGGGGGGGTGGTTTTTTTAGTTCTTTTTTTTTTTTTGTTGGTGGTGTTTTGTTTTGTTTTTACTTTCTGGAGGGGTCTTGGGAGGGCGTCTGAGAAATATATGCAATTAGTCAGAAGAGTTGACTGGTGGTTGTCACACTGAGAGGACAGAAGGGGCTCAGACTGCCCTCGTCACGCCATCCATAGGAAGTCTGAGGGAGAATGGAGACCTCCTCCCATGTCCATAAATTTCGAACTGCCACCCTGCAAAAGCCAGGCGAGCTGCCTTTAAACCAACATCCAGGGGAGGAACAGCTGGATCTTCTGTTCCATTTTTATTGGTCATTAAATTGGATACATTTCTAGGGTATTGCCTCTGCCAGGAGGCATTTTCAAAGACTTGTAGGTGTGGAAGAAGGGTGAGAAGAGAGGCCAAGAGACAGCAGGGCTCAGCTGGGCCCTTCTACCCAAGTGCCCGCTCTGTGTCATGTAAGAAGTGACGTTCTCTCAGAAGGCACTGGTCAGCATCCCGAGAACTGTGTAGGTAAACCTGTCTAGAGGGAACAGGCTAGGAATGTCTGAAATTGTATTCCTGCTTTGGCACTCCCTGATTGTGCTGCTGGTAGCTCAGATGAGGTTGGGCAGAGGAGTGTAAGTAATGCACTTGTACAGCTAATACTGTGACATCTCATTTTAGCTAAGCATCAGAATAATTCTTGGAACCCAGTGTAGTCCTTTTTGCTCCATTCAGAAACATTAGACTTTCAGCCAATCAGTCTCAAATGCCAGAGGTGTTTTGAAGGATGCCATAGTCACAAAATGCCATTGAACAGGTTTTTCATTATTATACTACATCCACCAATTTATTACCTTTTTGGCTTGTTGCAATTTCCTGTTTACACGTAGAGTGTAGCCAACTGTTTAAATGTTTAGTTGCCACAGTGTACCAGGAGGAGCTGAGCCAATGACTCTTTCCCAGCTGATGACTAACCCACATCACCACTGTAGATCTTGCTGCATGTGAGGCTCCTTTTTATTACTTTCCTTGCTGCAATACTTCACAACTTTTACAGTCCCTCGAGATGCTGTGATATTTTGGCAGCATATCACACCATGCAAGAAGGCACTACTTCCAGAGGCTCCTTGGAGCTGCTGTACTACTGAAAGGAAGTGAAGGAGGTTGTGAAATCCGCACGGTGATAAAAGGGGTCAGGGAGTCTCATTAACTGAGTGACTTTGTGGCATTGTGTCATCCCTCAGTGCTGGGGTCTGGAGGTGCCCCCCGTGCTGGGTCAGCCGGCACCGTGGGGCTGGGGAAAGAGCAGGTAGATGAAGTTTGGCTTGAGGTAAAGATTTCCATCTTGGGGACTGACCAGCCAGGGTTCTTTGTAAATGTTTTTCCTTGCACACTAATCATCTTGAAGAAAACACTAGCTGCTAACTCTAGGATTTGCCTTTAATATGTTTATAGGGCTCAAAACAAAAAAAAAAAGCAAGGTTTTCCGAATGTGTTTGTCCATGTGACATATTTATATAGTGAGTAAATACTCTAGTGTCTCGCTGCTGTTCAGTACTCGACAGGGCGACCTTCTTTCGTTAGCTAAATTAACATCCACTCCCGATCCTTAACTCTCTGCCAGTGTCCGGTGAATCCAGCTGGGATTTCTAGCATCTTAACGTAGCATATCACTAATCAAAGATGGAAACTCTACCAAAACGTGTTTGAGCAGCCCCTTAGTAAGGAGCTTTGTAGTCCTGAACAGTTGACGGAAGCCTGGGATGAGGTGGTGGTCCCGCGGAGGCGACCCTGCGGTCGCCCCCCGGGGGCGAGCGGTGACCATGAGTTGTCCTGTCCCTTCCTCTGCTATGTTTTTATGTGGAATTGGATGTTTTGGGGTCGTTGTTTTGCATTTGCAGTGTTGTTGAAATACAGCAAAACTCATTTAGGAAAGGTACCTGTCTTTTCCTGGGGTTAGGAAGAAAGAGAAAACTGAAAGGCCGAGATTGCATTGGAATTTACCATGTGAGTGTGGAGGGTGTGCCCAGAGCATGGTGCTAACGCAGCCTTTTGAAGTTCAGCTCCTCTGTCACAAGCAGCAGCAGCAGCAGCGACAGCAGGGACAGGCTATACCTACAGGTTCAGTGGGTTCGTTCTTTTGCTTCTGTTATGGTTTGAATTTGGTCAAAGTCTCTGGCTTAAATTGAGCTATTTCAACAGAATTCTCTCAACCCATCTCTTTGTGTAATGTCAAGCATGACTGAATGCTGAATCCAAACTATGGCTGTCCCATATTGGCTTTTTTGTATTCAAAAAGAACTGTGTAGTAACCATTTTTACATGTATATCATGTGCAGACCTGGACTATTCCAACAAGTTAATATTTTAATTAAAATAGTTTGCAAAAACTGATTCAGATCAACTGGTCTACATGTGTGTGTCCCTGTGTGTATGTGGGGGAAGGAAAGCTGTCCCAAACAAGCCTGATCTGAAGAGAAAGCAGCCCATGATGCAGCTGTAGCCAAAGGGACTCAAGGTCAGACTGTGCCTTGGGACATCTGTGAGGAGGCTCTTGCTGTGTGTATCTCGGGCGTGTTTCTGAGATACATCAACAACTCTACGCTAGAGAGGAGCAAACACTCTCTGAATCAGTTTGCAAACTCTATTTTTAGAAGTAAGGCCAATTGTTCCATGTTGTTGTACTCCTTGCAGTCATGCCCTAACCTTGATTTTTAAAAATACTGTAAGCATTGTGGAAACTACTCCAGTACCTCAGCAAAAGATGTTCTTCTACATCTTTTGTTCTCTTATTTTAACACTGGGGAAAACTTCTGTGTCGACTACTTCGCAAAACTTTATTGCAGTATTTTCAAATCACCAGCTTGACCCCCCGAAATCTCTTGCATTCTGTGGTTATTTTTCTCTCCCCTTTGCAAAGACCTAAAGTTCTGATCTAGTTTAGCCTCCTGGGGATAAAAAGAAAAATTAAGAGGAGCCACACCTCTTTCTGATTTAAATGTCTTTGTTTATTTTATTTAGTTACAATCAGTGAAAAGGACCACGTTTTTCTTGTCCTGGGGAGTCAGCAGCCACCTCTCCCTTCTGTGTTGAATGCTGCGTGCTTGCTTCCTCACATGCAGCGCTGAAACGGAGGTTGCAGCTCTGTTTCACCTGCATTCACTCCAAGCCTCTGAGCTTCAAAGGGGTTGAAGAACTAACTGTGGTATGATACTGAGCTTTCCACAGAAAATTCCCTGCAGCCATTCCCCGCTTGGCTTGGGGCCAGGCTGGCATCGCTCCGTGTCCCACCCAGCCCTCCCACTCTAGAAGAACGTGCATCGTAACCCGCATGGGGTGCACCCCGCCTGGTCCTGGGATGATGCCGTTTACCAGACCTCTCCCAAACACCCCCTTAAGGAAAAGGGCCCCTTGCACTTAGGGCTGCCCTGCCTCCCCAACCCTGCTTACGTGCCATTTCTTGAGAGGCAATAAATTGTATTGTACCACTGTCTACCATTACTCTGTTGAATACGCACATCTGGATCTATATATATGGTATCTCATTTGTATATATTTATATACTCTGTATGTACCTGTGTGCGGCTGTACGTGCACACACCCCTCATGCTGTGCATTTCTGTCAGGGCACTGCAGTTCTGCTGTTCTTTAGCGCTCCTGTTCACGAGCAAAAGCAACCCCTGCAGCAGGGCTCTTGAGGGTGAGGACATGTACGTCTGTGCCAGGGCTGAACGCAGTCAAAAGCCCTCGCTTCGATCCTGCCCTGCTAATTGTAGCTTGCGTTTTTTTCTGGGGTGCGGGAGGGTAGGAGAGCTGCTATGGGCTTGCTGTAAAGTAGAGGAGAGAGCTCCCAGAGGGTACCAGAAAGTCAGAAGACAGCAGAGAAGAAAACAAGATGCTGTAGCGCTAGGAAAAGAAAGCAGTGGAGGCAATGTACTGATCTGCTGGGGAGGCGGTGAGTGGGCCGGTGAAGTGCTCAGCAGGCTGAGCTCAGAGTCCCCAGCTGCGTCTCGCCACGAGAGATCACAAGCCCAGCACGGTCTTGGCATGCTGCACCGGCACTAACTCCTGGCATTCCCAAGTTGAAACTGCCACTGACTGAACACTGTCTACCTTTGTGTGCATCTAATAATTAGAGCAGGTTATGTGGAGGATCAAAAGAGAAGGTAAATTGGAAGAGTTAAAGCGTGTGTGTGTGTGTAACAGCGTAGCCGTGCGTGTGTGTATGCACACACCGTGCTTTTGGGCCCTGCTTTGTTCTGGTTAGGTGTGTGCTTTGTTACTGGATGGCCATGTTCTTCTCCTGGGTGCTTGCTCTGTGTTTCTAGTAACCCTTGCCCTGTTTTTTCTCATAGTAAGGGGAGCGAGTGCTATGCCGGACACCATGAGCTCCTCAAGCTGTGAAGACCCTTCTGACCTTTCTCCTGTGTCCTCTACAGACCCCATCTTAGTGGGACATGGGGTAGTTTGCGGGGATAAATGGTTCTCCCGTGTGTCAAGTCACAACTGTTGATCCAGTTGTGATATTTACCTGCCCAGGGAAGCCCAGCCAGCTCAGCAGCATGCCAACTGTGGGCTCTCTTTTTTGTGCTATCAGAGAATTTGGAGACAGTTTCCCCCTCTATCCCTTTTGGAAGCTCTCTTGCAAGATTTTTAGGAGAGGCTCAGGTTTGGTTGGGACATCACTACACTTCCCAAGGAGTAGTTTTGTCTTTAGCTGTGCTTCTGCCTGTGGGCCTTTCCCATTCTGGTGCTGGGCAGCAGCGAGCCCAGAGCCATGTGCCAAGGATGGAGGAGTGATAGATGCCCAAACAGGGATGCCAGTCGGTGTCCCTCTGCTGTGTTTGTTTCAGTTTGCACTTTTACGAGTCGATTGAGCCAGAGTCTGCTGAGAAATAAGTGTGAGGCGCTTTGGAGGGTTGTGGGTAACTGTTTACAGCCAAAACACAAAAATCTGATGGATCTACTGGTTCTAGTAAACAGGGCCCCAGCAGGGAACGATGGCAGCAGATAACCCAGGTTCCTGTTGCACAATGAGGTTCAGCCAACTGGGGCCATGACGCTGCCTGCTGCATCTCTGACCCTCAGCCCAGGCTTTGCTGGGGAAGGAGTGGCCTTTGTCAGCTAGAGAGGGACTTAGGAAATCGGATTTGCCAGCAAACAAGCACCTTAGCCACCAAGCTGTAGGTCTCAATACTTGCACTTCACCTGAAGGCTCCTCTTGGTGGGAGGAAGGCAGTTCAGTATGTGACTGTTGGCTTTGCACCTGTCTGGCATCCTCAAAACATCCTAAAGCCATGTCCTAGGCAAAAACAAACCCAACTCAACATCAGTTCCCTCTCTGCTTGCTTTCTCTGAGTGCACACACTGAGTCCAGGAACCAGGAGGGCTGAGCATTGCCCCCAGGGATGTGAACAAACCCAGGCGCGGGGATCTTGCCCCTCGCCTCACCCCTCTGGTCCCCTGCCCCGCTCCCCACCCTTGAGTACGGGTACCTCAGAACATGCACAGTTTGAATTTTCACTGGCAATTAGTTTAATTATTGCCAGCGAAAAGAGTTGTAATTATCTGTACATATGTAGGTAACAAATTGACCTAGTTTCTGTATTTTTTAAGTTTTTTGTACTAAAATTTATAGATACAGTATGTGCCAGCTAGCAGAAAGCTACTGTAATTGCCAGTCGTAGTTCAGCATGCACCTAATCCCTGAGACTTGTCCAAGTGATGCTGTAAGGAATTGTGCTTAAATATTGCGAGCTGGGGAGGCGCAGGAGGGCTGGGGGGGCCGGCAGCTGCTCGCCTGGGGCCTTCAGCTGGGTGTTCCATGTTGGCTGTGTGGAATCCTCCTCCTGTCGCTGTCATGTGCTGTCTGGTGGGCAGTGTGAGGGATGGAGCAGTGGCTTCCAGCTTTCTCTGGAGCTGAACTCGAGAGGAGCCGAGTTCAGGTTCCTCGCTGCAGTTTAATGCCGGCTTATGACTATTTTTAACCTCTCTAGAAATGATCTGTTTCCCCTTTCTGATTGCTTTTGTCTTAAACCTGAGATCATCTAAACTGACTGGAGGAAAAAAGGAAAAAAAAAGGAAAAAATAAGAGACTTTCATTTAAGATTGTTGCCTGCTTTTAGTGCCAGGATCATGCATTTCTATGGCAACTCTGAGCTCAGCAGAGTTTAGAATCAGGACAGGGTTGTTAAGTCGCTGCTGCTTTTGCATGGCTCCAGCAGAGCCCAACTGCAGCCAGCAGCAGCGAGGGGCGAGTCTGTGGGTGTGATGCAGTGGTTTGCACAGGGGTCTTGGTATCTCTGCCCTGGCTGCAGCTGGCTTGCACTGCAAGACCTGCCATGAAATGAAGGGTAGGAATGAAGGAAGGAGCTGTCTCTTTTGTCTTGTGGCAGAGGCAAGTCTGCAAGGCAAGAATAGCTTTGCTGAGCATCCCAGGAAGCTGTGAGCAGAGGAGTTGGAGCGCCAATGAGGCCATGCTGGTTGTCCTAGAGGTCATAGGGGACAGGAGTGTGTAAGGATTCAAGGATCATAGAAGGAGAGGCTCATGTGTGCGTACAGGTTTGGCTTCTGGCAAGCAAACCACCCGCTTCCTTTCTTCAGCTTTTCTTCCCTCCTAACCCCCTGCAGCTCTTCCCCCTGCTTGCTTGGAACAGGAACACTTTTTCTTTCTACCTGCCTAGGAACAGCTAAAAGATTGGGGTGAGGGTGGGGGAGGGGGAGGGGGGCAGCCCTGATGTAAATAATTAACGTTACAAAGTGAAGTGTGTATAACATAAAAGGCGACAGCCCTTTGGTGACTTGTAAATGCTTGAGGAGGTTGTGGCGAGATGTGGAGGGCCGAGGGACCTGCTGGAGGCTCCGCAGCCATCGCTGCCCCACCGACGGGTCGGGGCTGGGAGGGGGGGGGTGGGCACACACACCCCCTACATACTTTAGCTGTGGGACACCCCCCCCCCCCTCCCCCTTTTGTGTAGTGGATGGGAGGGTAGCGTAACGTGTGTCATACGGATAGGAGAAGCTGTGTGAGGTGTGTATAGTGTATATTTTTTACAAATAGCTTGCTTGTATTGTGAAGATTTTAAAGACAAACTTGAGAATTCTAGCCTAACTCTTAACACAACTTTACCATCAGTTACCCCACTGGGTTCAGAGCCTCTTGAATGTATATTCTTCTTTTCTTCTTCTTCTTTGTTTTTTTTTAATTGAATAACCTAAATGACCTATTCTTCTACCACTCAGCCAGACTTCCTATTTATATTTTTAATTTTATAGATTACTTTCCACTTGTTTCCATTCTTTCCAGCATGTTCCTGGCTTTAGTTTTCTGTTTGTTTGTTGGGGGGGGGTGGGTGTCGTTTTGTTTCTCTTTTTTTTGCACAAGCATTGTGTGAAGTCGAGGAAAAGTTTAACTCCAACCTGGTGTTTTCCAACCTGTTCTTCCCCTCCCCTTCCTCTCCACCACCCTTCATTGGTTTGGGGTTGTTTTTTCCTGTCTTTTTTCTTTCTTTCTTTTTCACTTTCTTTTTTCCTTCCTTTCTTTCCTTCCTTTCTTTCCTTCCTTTCTTTCCTTCCTTTCTTTCCTTCCTTTCTTTCCTTCCTATTCTTTCCTTCCTTTCTTTCCTTCCTTTCTTTCCTTCCTTTCTTTCCTTCCTTTCTTTCCTTCCTTTCTTTCCTTCCTTTCTTTCCTTCCTTTCTTTCCTTCCTTTCTTTCCTTCCTCTTTCTTCCTTCCTTTCTTTCCTTCCTTCTCCTTCTTTCCTTCCATTTCTTTCCTTCCTTTCTTTCCTTCCTTTCTTTCCTTCCTTTCTTTCCTTCCTTTCTTCCTTCCTTTCTTTCCTCTTCCTTTCTTTCCTTCCTTTCTTTCCTTCCTTTCTTTCCTTCCTTTCTTTCCTTCTTTCTTTCCTTCCTTTCTTTCCTTCCTTTCTTTCCTTCCTTTCTTTCCTTCCTTTCTTCTGCCAACAGTTTGGGATTTTCTGGACTGGGATGCAGCAGGTGGGAGGAGGGGAATGGCTCTTTTCCATTTGCAGCTTCTGTGCAAATGCCAGGTCTCTTGCCAGTCAACTAAAAATGCTTCACTTGCTGGTTGCTTTAAAAAAAAACAAAAAAAAAAAAAAAAAGGAAAAAACATAACAATAACAACAACAACAAAAAAAAGACAAAACAAAAAAAAAAAGCTTAAAACAAAAATGTAACCTTATCAGTCCCACGTAGCCCACGGCGGGAGGGGGGGAAGTGCACACACTGTAGCCACACAACTCTAGCTTTGGCTGCGAAACAAAAGCAAACCTTTCCTGGTGAGTAGGTTACTGCAAGGCAGCTTCCAGCCCTGCCAAGGTTTTTGCCAGGCACCGGCTCCGAGAGCAGCCCGGGACTGCACCCCATGGTTCGGCCGAGCCGTGCCAGGGGAACGATGCGCCTTGGGCTTGCTGCTTCCCCCTCGGTGCCCACCTGTTGATGTGCACAAACCTGAGAGCTGCCTGCTGCTGACGGCAAAGCTGTTGCTGCTTTTCCTCTCCTCCTCTCCCCCTCCATAAGGAGGTCCAGCTCACCAACAAGAGCTCACCCAGTGCCCGGGCCCCAGCGCCGTGGCTGTCTGCTCTGGGGCATCATCCAGGTATGGCAAAGCCCCGGTGCCAGGGGAAGGCACCCGGCTGCCCGGTGTTGTGCCGCAGAGCGTTAGTTAACAACAACACACATATCTGCTGTCTTACTATGAACACTGGTCTGAGGTTTCCAGGCCCAGCGCCACGGTGATGGGCTGTGAAGGATTTAACTAAGGGGAATTAAAACTCCTTCCTGCTTCCACGTCTGGTAGCACCAGCTGGTATGAGTGAATCTACAGGTGTGCGTTTTCCTTCTTGTAGAAAATGCCACGAGCACTAACTGGTAAGGCTTAATGTACAGTATATTGTCAGTATTCTGGTATTCTTCTGGTTCAACATACATTATAGCTCATATATAACCTGTATTAATTGTATAGATTGTGCATTTAAAGCTGTTACCAAGTTGTCAGAAAATAAGAGAAGAGGAAAAAGGAAAAAAAAAACAAAAACAAACACAAAAACAGGGAAAAAAAAAACCTAAGGTCCTCTGTAATATTTTGTTTGTAAGTATCCTTTGTATCATAGCAAAGGAAATGGTTAAAAAAAAGAAATCAACTGTAATAAAGTAATTTTAGTACATGGAGTGTCTGCCTCGTTTCATGAGCCCGCCCCCGCCGCGGGGGCCTCCCACCTGCAGGCTACCGCGTGTAGGACCTCTGCCAGGTGAAAGTGGGGGGCTTGACAGCGGCCCCCCCGCACCTGCGGGGCTGTGGCAGCCCCTTCCTTCGTTCCTCGGCCCGCAGGAACTCGCCCATGGCCCTGAAGAACTCCAGCGCAGCCTCGTGGCCCCAGCTGCGGCCCGCTCCCCACTGGGGGAAGCCGCAGTGTCCTCCGCGCGAGGTCAGCAGCAGGAAGAAGTAGGGGCTGCTGCGGAAGAGCTCGAGGGGCAGGCTGCAGGCCGGGGGGCCGCGGACAGGGTCGTCGGCGCTGCAGAGACACAGCAGCGGCACGGCTGCCTCGTCGGCATCGCGCAGGGGCTCGTTGCGTTCCCAGTAGGCCTCCCAGCTGCTGGGGTGGCTCTTGGTCCGGCAGAAGAGGGCTTCTTCCAGGTCCCGCAGCGAGCGGCTGCCCAGCAGCCTGTCTATGTCCACCACCTTGGCCAAGGACCCCGCGTACCTGCGGGGATGGGGCAGTGACAGTGGACAAGAGGCCACAGGCCTGTCACCAGCTCCTGTACCCACCCAAAGAGGTGTGGAGGCTGTGCTCCAGCCAGAGCCCTGCACACAGGGATTGGAGAGGGTGTCATCAAACCTCCTGCACCTGAACTTGGGAGGTGTCTCCCACAGTCCCTTGCTGGGGATGCGGGGAAGGGGTCCTCCTGCAGTGCAGCCTTCACCAGCCGGGGTACCATGGCAACAGGAGGCAGCCAGCACTCTGCTCTGTTACCGTGACAGCAGTGCTTGCAATGGGTGTTGGCAAATGGGGGGAGGGAAACACCCTGCTACCCCCCACCACACCACCTGGCCAACAGAAAACCAACCCCAGCTTTGCTGAGGTGGAACCTGGCATGTGTTTGCTCCAACATTTTGAGGTTTAGCTGCAGGGTTTTGGCCCTCATTTGCCCACCAGCAGTGGCCCTTTGTCCCCCTCTCCCTTCAGGCTCTCAGCACCACTTGGCAAGGTGTTACTTGAAGGCCCTGGCACAGGGTCATTTCTCTCCCATTCCAACCCATGCCAGTGCTTGGGCCTTCCCATCACAGCTGTGCTGGGCAGCAGGGACTCAGAGCCAATGTAAAGGTGGGCATTGTCAGCTGCCACAGTCCCCTGGCTGGCTTTGAGGGGGTGGTCATGGACCCCACCCCCACAAGGCAGACCCCCCCCGGGGTGAGCTGCTGAGGTGGGGCAAGCACTGATACAGGGGCTTGGCCAGACCATTAAGTGCTCCTCCACTGAGATGACTCAACACTCAACTGGGGACCCCAGGATGTCAAGCCACAGGAGCAGGTGGTGACCAGGCTGGCTCTGCAGCTGCCGGCTCCAGGCTGGTGTTCATTAACCAGCACGTTTTGCTGTGCTCAGCACCTCTGTGCACACACTGAGGCTCCTGTGCAGGCAGCAGCACCCATTGCATGCACCCTCCTGAGGGCTGGCAGAGGAAATCCTGGGGTACCCCTCCCCAGCCCCCCCCACCCCATGTTACCCCAGCCCCAAGGACCCCACTAACCTGCTGAGTCCCTGCTTGAGGTGCAGCAGCAGCGGCCACTCATAGAGCCAGGGCATCCTGGCCTCAAACCAGTCCCGGCCACGGAAGATGGGGGAGAGGCAGGCGGCAGCGGACAGGCGGCTGGAGGAGCCACTCTCCCCAAGGTAGGCGAGCAGCACCCCTGAGCCTGAGCCCTCACTGATGGCCAGAAGTGGGGCAGTGGGGTGCCGGCAGTGCAGGTAGGTCACCACCTCCCGCAGATCCCCAGGGTCCCCAAATGGCTGGAGACAGGGGGTGGTGAGGGGGCAGCCGTTGTGACCCCGGCGGTTGAAGATGACAGGGATGAAGCCCCGCTCCAGTGCCTGCAGCCCCAGCTGCAGGAGCCCCCCAGTCACCTTCCCAGCAGCATTAGGGATAAGCAGCAACACCGAGCTTCGCCCCCCACCACCACTGTCACTCCCAGACCCCTGTGGCCCCACCAGCCAGTCCAGGGCCACCAGCCCAGTGTCAGGCAGCTGCAAGAACTCCCGAGCCACTGCTGGCTCTGCCTTGGGCACCTGCAGGAGCTGCCGCAGCATCTGGAGCCGGGGACAGTTTGGCCACAGCCAGCAGCCCCCCCACAGCACCCGTGACCGCCCCAAGCTCCATACCAGGTGCTGGGCCAGTGCTGAGGGCTTGCAGAACAGCCGGCAGCACTCTGAGCCATCCTCAGCGATGAAGGGGACCCCCTCTTCTTCCTCTCCCCAGTTTCCAGGCACCTCCAGCCTCCCTGCCCAAAAGCAGCAGGCCAGGAAGCCCAGGCCAATAAGCACCAGAGCTAGAGCCACCAACCCCTCGGGGGACATCATGGGGACGTCGAGAGGCCCAGCCGGCAGTCTGGGTGTTTGGTGGGTTTGCAGAGCAATGACAGGGCAGCAACGGGAAAGCCCTGCCCCGGGGCTGGGCAAGCAGGGACAGGGCTGTGCTGGGGTGGTGTGACTGGCGCTATCCAGGGCCAAGGGGACTGGGTGAAATGGGAGGGACATGTGGCCAAGCCCTGCCTAGCACTGGTGGGGAATCCTCTGCAGCCCTATCCTGGGGGCACAGATTCCCTCCATCGCTGAGGAGCCGGGGGCCACGGGCCCGTGCAATGCTCACACCTTTATTGATACAAATGTACAAGGACACATCTTACAGTAGGGAGCACGGCCCTGGGGCAGGGGGAGGGGGTCAGGACGCCCAGGGAGGAGGGACCCATGGGCGCCCCAGTCCAGTGTAATGCTGTGGGTGGCCCCAGGGGTACCAGCCACCCAGCAAGGGGCTTTGTGGGGAGGTGGGGGGTACATGGCCACCGCCGCCACGGACAGCTACACAGGCTATGTACAGGATAAGTTAGGCGCGTGCCGAGGGGTGGGCAGGGGTCTGTACAGGGGAACGCAGGCACCTACCCCACAGGCTAAGCACCAGCTCCTCAGCAGCGTGGGGGGCTTGGAGGGGCTCCCTCCACACCCTGGCTCCCCATGGGCTAAAGGTCACTTGCAGCTATGCTCACCCCAGGTGTGAGGGGAGGGAGAGACGGAGAGCACAGAGGGGGCCAAGGGGATGCAGAGGGGCACAGGCTGGCCCTCACGGCTTCTTCTCGCGGGTGGTGATGGTGACCAGCTGCTTGGCGGCCTTGGCAATGTCATAGGCACACTGGATGACCTGCTGGGTCAGGAGCTGGTAGTCCACGGCAGCGCCTGGCTCTGGCGGCACAGTCTTGCGGCACTCACTCTGCAGCCGGTAGGCGCTGGCGTTGAGCAGCCGCAGTGAGCTCCGCACCGTTTCCAGCGCTGGTTTCTGCAGCAGGGCAGAGGAGCAGTGTCAGGACCCACAAGAGGGAGAGCTGACAGTGCCTGGTGGGAACGCACCTCTCTTACCTTAGGGAAGAGCGACGCCATCTCCGTCACAGCTGAGTGAATCTTCTCCGAGCAGGGCACAAAGCTGCGGGTGAGCAGAGGGAGTCAGCACTGAGGGAACAACAGTTCCCAGCCCCGGGGGTGGCCCTGTCTGAACGCGGCTCCTGCGACTGAGGATTCTGGAGGGATCCCCCAGTTATGTCCCTGCCCTACCTGTCATGCTTGGACTCCTGTGCTGCCCGCAGGAGCTCCTGGATGTTCTTGGTGACCTGCTCAGTTTTGAGGATGACATCTTCTGTGCTGGGCAGCCCAGGGTCCAACTCCCCGTCCAGCGGGTCCAGTTCATGTGGGAAGTCCTCATCCTTGCTCAGCTCCACAAACCGTTTCCCCTCCATGCTACAGGCACCAAGCGACACCCTGGTGTCAGTGCCAGCCCTGTGTCCCCAGCACAGTCCCCCAGCCCCAGCACTCACCTGATCAGGACCTCACCCATCTGTGTGTTATCATAGTCGCTGTCAGTGCCACTGCCATGCCGGTCCAGCTTGCTCTGGAGAGGACAGGAGCAGTGTCAAGCCCTGCCCAGCCCTGTCCCTATGCAGGGCTGGGGTCCTCCCTCCCTGGGAGCTGCCACCCCCTTCCCGTGTACATCACCATGTGCCGGGCACTCTCAGGTGGGCAGGAGAGCAGTGGGGAGGATGGGGGAAAGGGCACGGAGGAGGCAGATGGACCTTTCCGGATCTGGAGAGGGAAGAGAAGGGAAACCAGTGCTGAATGGGGCACAGAAGGATCTTGAACTGATTCTAGTGATGTGCAACGGAGGATGAGCACAGGGGACACCACCACCCTGCATGCAGGAACATCCAGTGGCCACCATCCCCCAAGGAGGTTTCCAGCCTGACCTAGGGGGTGCAGGGTGCCGGGGGGACAGGACGTCCCAGGACAGCATGGAGGTCATGTCCCAGGAGGGTGACAGCCACCATGTCCCATGCAGGAGCCGCCCCCGCCACAGCCGCCTTACCCGGTACACGCTGGCCGGGATGTGCATGGGGTACAGAGCCTCGTCCTCCAGCTCCTGGTGACACAGGAAAGGTTACATCCCCATAGGAATACACCCAGCACCCTGGGGGGCTGGGGGAACCACCACACCCCAACATCTGCTGCTGCCAGCCCCACAGACTCACGCTGGCACCGAAGGGCTGCAGCCGTGTCACCAGCTCCTCCACTGGCTGCCCGAAGGGCTTCAGCGCTGAGCCCGGCTCGTACATGGAGAAGGCCTGACGGTCCCTGCGGTGCTGGGGGGTCGTGCCCGGGGGGGGACCATGCTCTGGACGCTCGCTGGGGGCTGGGGTTGGGTGAGTGGGACCCGTCTGCTGCCGGATCTGCATGTTCTCTGCCTGCAGCTTGTGGATCTACAGGCAGGGAGAGGAGGAGGCATCAGCAAAGAGAGGGGCACAATGAGGCGGGTCCCGCTGGCCCTGCACCCACCTCGCGCTGCAGCCGGCGCAGCTCATCGCTCAGGCTGTTGTTCACCTTCATCAGCTGCTGCACCTTGGCCTCAGAGGCAGCCAGAGCCTTCTTCACCTCCAGATACTCCTGCAGCGTGATGGGGCCGTCCGAGAGGTCGGAAGAGTCCATGCTCTGTGGGGAGATGGGCTCAGCACTGGGATGATTCTGCAGCTGGGGCGGGGATCCGGGCCAGGGGGCCGGGGCTCACCCTGGCGCGGTTGTTGCGAGAGGCGTTGCGCAGCAGCTCCTGGTCTGTGTCCTCGTCAGAGGCGACGCTGTCGTAGTCGTGCTGGTCGTCCAGATCACTCTGGCTCCGCAGTGAGTAGTCCAGGGCGTCTGGGGGAAGGCAAGGGGATGCTGAGCCAAGGGCAAAGGGGGATGCTTAGATCGCCCTTGGCTATCCCCCGTCCCTCACCTGTGGGGCTCAGCAGACTTTTCCCTTGCTGCCGGCGCTTGGCTTCCCCGAGGATGTCGATGAGCAAAGTGGCAAATTCCCTGGCATTGAACCTGGCCAACTTCTGCCGGCCCTGGGAGGGCAGAGGGCAAAAGGGGGTGAGCAGGGATCTGGGTGCTAGGGTAGAGGGGTGTCACAGAGCTGTGGGGGGGCTCACCTGGTTGCGTGTGGCTGAGTACTCAGGGTTGACAGGGAGGAAGGGGACAGCACTGCGCTCTGTCACCAGTGTGCTGTGGTTCTGTGTTGTCAGCCAGACTGTGGACAGACACCCAGTGTCAGATCCCTGGGGGGCTGTGGGGACCAGACCCCCTGGAACGAGCAGGCTGCAGGGCCTAGGGACGGCAGCGGAGCTGGCAGGACGCAGGCGCGGGCATGGGGCCAGCCTGCTGGAGCTGGGAGCGGAGCCTGGCCGGGCCGATGGGAACTGCCTCCCCCACCCCCCCTGCAGTGCTGGGTTCCCCCTCTGCGCCCCCCAGCAAGGAGCCCCCAGTCTTCCCCCTCTAATGCATCAGCTCTGCACCCACCCCAGCCAGCACGGAGAGGGTTTGGTGTGCCTGCCAGTGCCTATCTTGGTGCCGTGGAAATAGGGTGTCCAACTTCCCAACCCCCCACAGGTCAAGGGCACCCCACTAGGCTAAGCCCCCACCCCAGGGAGTCCCAGCACGCACCTCCAGCAGCACCCTGAGACCTGGCACCCAGCAGTGGCCCCTCACGACGAGAAAAACTCCCAGAAAAGCTCCCAGGCCAGAGGAATGAGGAAGGAGGGGCCTGCGGTCCTGGCGCACGGAGCCAGATTTGGGGGAGCGCCAGGCTCAACCACGGCCCCGCCGCCTGCTCCTCCCCACGCCACGCCGCCTGCCCCAGCCCCGGGGGCTGGACTCTGCGCCCCCAGCTTACCCGCATCGTTCTCCCGCCGGTCCACCTCATCGTAGACATCCATGGCCAGCTCCTCAAAGAGGCGATTGCTGAGCTACAGTGGGACAGGGGACAGCGTCAGGAGGGATGGGGGAGTGGACAAGACCCCCCCCCACACCCTGCCCTGGCCAACACTTACTGCTTGCAGCTTCTTCTTGGCTGCCTTGGCCAGCTCAGAGAGGTCCAGGCTGGGGGGAAGTGGGAAAGGGAAAGACACAAAGTGGAGGTTATTGCTGGCTTGTCCCCACTGAAACAGTCCCCAGCTGCACCCGACCAGGACAGGGACCACCCACCCTGGGCATGGACGGCTTTGCCAAGAGGGGCTGGCAAGCAGGCAAAGGGGGATGAGGTGGCACGGAGCAAGCAGGAACCCCCTCCCCAGGTGCCCGCCAGGTGCCAGGCTGGGCTGAGTGGTCAGGGCTGCAGAGGGGGGTCCGCGCCGGTGGCACTGGGGGCCCCCAGAGCTGAGAGCCGAGCGGACAATACCTCTGTGCCATGCACTTTGGGCGCACCCTGCGCTCCGGAGAAGGCAGCGGAGGGAAGAACAGGATAAAGGCGGACGTTAAACGCGTGGGCACACGGACCCTTCCCTGCCCTCCCCACGGATGCTCCAGCACTGGTCACGGGGAGGAGACAGGGTCCCCACCTTACCCAGCAGGGACGCTGAGTGGGACATGGGACAGAGTGGCAGCACTGCAGGTGCTGGATGCTCACCTGTCAGCCATCTGTGGAATGATGTAGTGTCCATTCTTGTGATCTGTGCAAAGAGTAGGGTGGTCAATGGGTCCCCGTGACCCCTCTAGGACAGAGTCTCCCCCCGAGGACCCCCACACTCACCTGGCTTCCTGCCGCAGAGGTAAAAGGCCAGCCGGTCCGTCAGCTCGTACTGGCACTCCACCAGCCGCTCTGCCAGCTCGTGCTGGGCTGCCTGCCTGTGAGAGGACAGGCAGGGGTAATGTCCACGCTAAGGCACAGCTGCAGGCTGGGTGATCCCCCTGCTTTCCCCAGCCTCACCTGGCATAGTCAATGGGAGTCCGGCCATTCACATCGGGTGCTCCGGGATCAGCACCATAGACCACAAGCAGCTCTGCCTGCAGGATCTGCCCAGCCTTGGCAGCCACATGCAGTGGTGTGGTGCCCTTCTCCTGTGGGCACAGGCAACCTCAGCTCTACAACCTGTCCACAGGATGGGGTTCCAGGACCCCTTGCTTCCTCCCAAAGCTCAACACCATCCTCAAAGGCCCTGGACCTTGAGCCTCCTGATGCTTACCGGGTGGAAGAAGTTGGCCTGGGCACCCAGTGAGAGCAGGCGCAGGCAGGTCTCCAGGTTGCCTGTCCGCACACTCGAGTGCAATTGCTGCAGAAGAGAATAGGTAAGGGCTGGGGAAAATCTGCCCCTATTGCTAAGATGGGGTTGTCCCTGCATGCCCACCCTGTGCCCCACCTTGCTGAGGTCCTTGGCAGTGACACCGTCATCATCCCGGCAGGGCAGCTTGTGGACAAAGGCCAGCATCTGGTACTTGGCGCGGATGAACTCTGACTTGGTGGGGCTGGGGGAGGGGAGTAGCAGGTTGCAGAGTGAGGGGGGAGCACCTGGCCAGCACAGATCCCCTCCCCCAGGCACATGGGGCACTTACTGCACTTTGTCCTGGGGGTTTGCCTTTCGGCGCCCGCTCTGCACCTGGGCTGGATCCAGCAGTGAGTGCTCCCAGATGGAGTTAGCCCCATTGCTCGCCAAGGTGTGCACCATCTGCAGGAGAGAGGCAGGGGCCAGTGGGCACAGGGGCTCCTTGCACATATGTCCCCCATGTCCCCATGGGGCCAGAACCCACCTGAAGCAGGGTGGAGGGCCAGGGGCTGTGGCGCAGGTGCTTGACGATGGAGATGTGGCGGCCCAGGCTGCGGTGCACGCTGCAGCACTCGTCACAGATGAGCACCCCGCGGTTGATGGAGGCCCAGCCAGGATCTGCAGGGTGGCACAGGGATGTCCCCAGGTGTCCCCAGCATCTGGATCTTCTCCTTTTCCCATTCACCCCACTGCTTCCGGGGGTGGGGGGAGGGATGCGTTGCCACCGCGACCGTTTCCCAGGTGACAGCAAGGGGCTCAGCCCATCACCAGGGGGAACCCACGGGTTTCCCGTGGCAACCACGCACCAGCCAAAATTGGAGGGGGTAGGATTTGGCCTCCCCTATCAGGAGGGCGGCTGGTGGCAGGGATAACACCAGTTCTGTGCCAGCACACCCAGGGCAGGGGTACCCTGACTCACTGTAGCACCTGGTGTATGCCACGCACACACTGAGCTCCCCACTAGTCATTTAGGGGGATCCTTAATGGGGGCAGTGTGCCCTGCAAGGGGTGGGCACCCAAAGCCTGGGGGCTCCCACGTACGGTGTCACTGGCTTTACAGCCTTGGCACCCCACCCCCGGCCAGCCCTGCAGTGCATCCTGGCTCTTGGGGCAGGTGGCACAGCCCCAACACTGCCATACCCCCCCATCAGCCCCAGCCTGCCGGACTGCAGCCCTTTGTGTCCCTGCTGGGAACAAAGGGCTGTTTGAGCGGCCACGCTGGCCCCATGCTGGCACCAGCCCCGGCACCCGCAGGGGCCCTGCTCCCAGCTGAGCAACAGCTCTCCACACCCACACCCCAAAAATGGGTCCTGGGGCTGGCCCAGGGTGGTGTCCAGCCCCAAAGGGTGGCTGTGGGACTGCAGCTGACCCTGGCAGTACCAAGGGCAGAATATGAGGGCCTCCCCTCACTGGATCACAGCCCCCTCCACTGCCACATGGCTATGGCCAGGCACCAGGTGACAATGCCAAATCTGGGTGTCCTTTGTGTCAGATGCTGTGGGGGAGCACTGCCAGCCTCTGCCCAGCCCCACTACCCGTTCTTTAGAGCCTACACAAACACTGCGTCTCACCATGTGGGGGAGGAGCCCCAAGCCCAGCAGGGAGGACAAGACCCACAGGGGTGCTGACACAGGCCAGCCACAATGGCCCCAAGAGGGGGATGGTGGCCCCAAGACTGTAGAGTCCTGGGGATGAGGACAGGCAGGTGGCCAGGTCTCCCCCTCTTCCCTCCTCACTGCAGGGTCTCAGAGCCCTCCCCAAGGGCCCCCAAAGCTCTGGGGACACCACTTTGGGGGGCACACAGTCCTGAAGTGCTGCAGTGCCCCGGGGTCTAGGTGGGGCAGCTGGAGGGGGAGCGATGGCCCCCCCAGCCTGGCAGCCCCATGCACACAGATGGCAGTGCCTTGGCAGCCGGTGCAGCGGCATCTGTGCCTTCTCGCCCGCTGCCCACGGGGTGCTGCCTGGAACAGAACGCTCTGTGTGGGGGGAGCCGGCCAGCGAGGCTGCCTGAGGCCCTGCAACCGGGTGGATCTGGGGTACACCCGGGGCAGCATCCCTTCCCACAGCTGGGATATGGGTGGGTATTGCAGCAGCTCGGGGAGTGCCGGCACAGGGACACCCTGAACCCCAGAGCTCACCCAGCACTCTGCCCCTGCCCCAGCATGCAGGCTGACACCAGGACCCTCAGTACTAGCAAGGGGTAGGCAATGTCCCTGCACAGGGCCAGCAGAGCAGGATCAGGCCAAGGGAGCCTGGCCAGAGGATGCAGGGCACCCCACGGGCACCCCGCCCCACAGAGCCAGGCAGCTCATCCCGCAGCGGGTGCTCCCAGAGCGCTAGGAAGTGGCCTCTGGACTTTATAACTCATTTCCTCACATGGCTGCTGGGCGATAAGAGAATGGAAGAAACTGGTTTCCATTTCCCCCCACCCCAGCAGGAGGCCTTAGTACCGCCTCGGGCACCTCCATGCCCCCCGCTTGCCCACCGGCACAGGGCAGGCGCCCGGAGGCAGGGCAGCCCTGTGCCCACGCGCGCCGCTGGCTCTCCTGGCAGGATCTGGCCATTGGCACGTGGCCGGAATAATTCCGGCACAGCCTTGGCCCGCAGGCAGCTTTCCGGGGCTGGTTCAGAGGGAACCTCGATTCTCGTCCCCGTTCATTCATCGCCCTGGGGCCACCCGCGTCGGCCATGGGCAGGGTTTGGGGGTCCAGCCCCACCGTGACACCGATGGGCTCGTGCCCAGCACCGGGGGCTGCGGGCATGGGCACTGCTGGGGATGTGAATCGTCTTGCCCAGGCTCAGGCTCCGGCTTGCAGAGCAGCCGCCACCGGCCTGGCTCAGCCTGCTGGCACCACCAGGTCCAGATCTGGCCAACATGGGTGCTGGCTGCAGGGTCCTGGGGGGTGCAGGAGGGAGTCCCCCCACCAAATCCTGCCATTTGCAGCACCCTTGGTGCTGTTGGCACAGACCAGCACATCTCCACTCCCGTGCCAAAGGGTGCAGAGCCTGTGGGTGTTGGGGGTGTTGGCTGCAGTGAGGGTACACCAGGGGTGCACTGAGGCAGCACTGAGGGCACAGGAGGATTAGTGGGGTCATGCTAGGGGTGTACTGCAAAATTGCCGGGGGGGGGGGGGGAAAAGGGGTGCACCGCAGGGGGCCAGGGGCCTCAACACAGGGGGCTGCAATAGGGAACATCAGAGGGTTCCCGGGGGGCAGAGCAGGGTACTCGGCTGGGGGCCCAGGGTGTGCACTGCAGGGTGCAGAGGGGATGCACTCTCACTGTGGGGTGCAGAGCTCCCGAGGAGCATAGCAAGGGGTGCACCCCTGGGTGAGGAGGAGGCTCACGCAGGTGCTGGGGATGCACCGGGAGACACTATGGGGTGCAGAGGGGGCTCACGGGGGTGCCGGAGATGCACCGGGGGGTACGCCGTGGGGCACACTGAGGGCACAAAGAAGGGGTTCACGGGGGGCTCCTGATGCCGTACCGGGGAGTGCAAGGCAGGCTCCTGGCCCGGCTCGGGGTGGGGGGATTCTGGGGGGGCAGCACGAGGTGCGAAGGGCCCCGCCGGGGGCGGAGCGGGGAGGGAAGCGAGCGGAAGAGCAGAGAGGGGCTGGGGCGTACCGGGGCCGGCCCGGGGGGTCCGTGTAAGGGGGGTCGGCCCTTACCTGGGGCGCTGCAGTCGGCGCACACCTCCGCCCGCGGCGCCTTCCGGGACATCCTCAGCGGCGAGGCGGGCCCGGGCCCGGGCCTCTGCGCCAGCGTGGGGCGGCGGCGGCGGCACCCCCGGGCCCGCCGGGGGAGCGGGGCGGGGGTAGGGGGGGCCGGGCGGCGGGGCGGGGCGGGGGCGGCGGAGGGAGGGGAGGGGGGGGGGCCCGGGGCCGCGGCTCGCCGGGGGCTGCCGGCTGCTCCCAGCGCCCGGCGGCTCCGCAGGAAGCGGCGCAGGCCCGGCCCCGGCGGAGGAGGGGCCGCGCCGCCCCCGCCCCGCCACCGGCACCGGCACCGCCCCGCACCCGCACCGCTCCGGCACAGCACCCGCAACCCCCCCGCTCCCGCACTAGCACCTGCATCGCACCCACACCAGCGCCCACCCCCGGCGCAGTCTGCTTCAGCAGCCGGTATCGGTACCAGTTACAGTCCCGATCCCGGGTATCTTAGCCCAGCTCCGGGGCAACTCCCCAGCCCCGGTTCTGGTTCCTGCGTGGTCCAGTGCAACCCAGCTTGCGCCTGGACTTCCCCTGCACCCCAGTCCTCGGTGCCCTCCTGGCCCCATTCTCAGCCCTGGGCGCTGTCCTGGTCCCAACCCTGGTCGGGTTCATTCCTCCCTCCGGGTGTGTTGCATTCTTTGTGTTTCTGATCCTAGTCCCAGCCCTGGACACTTCTCCACCTTTCCCAGTCCTGCTCTGGGCACCCTGGCACCAGCTCTGGGCACTCGTACTAGATCCAGCCACAGCCCTTGGCACCCCCTGTCCTGTTCCAAGTGCCAGCTCTGACGCTGTGCACACCAGTCCTGTCCTGTCCCCACCCCACTCCCATACCCTGGACCCATCTCGGGCACCCCACAGGGTGCAATGTAGGCAGCCAGGGTCATGCTGGGGGGACCAGGATATTGGAGTTCCCAGCCTGCCGCTGCAGGACACTTATACTGGGGATGTGTGGGGTGGATCACAGCACACTAAGGGTGTTCAGAAAGGGATCTGGGGGAGATGGGGGACCATTTAGGGTCTGATTCCTGCTCTGGGATCCTATAAACACTTGGAGCAGGGGGGCACATCGCAGTATCACCATGGAGGGGGCCCTGCAGGTATCTGTAGCGGTCAGACTCCTGCAGTGAGGTTACCCCAGGCAGGAGACTCCAGAACAGGGCTGGATCCTGCCCCCTCCCCACCGTGGGCCAGACTGTAGTGCCTGCACCACGAATGACCTCACTGCTGGTTGCCGAGGAGATGCCTCATGACGTCATGGGGCAGCAGGGCTGGCGAGCAGATGGGGGATGCTGTGTGGGGACCAGGGCAGGGAGATGCGATCACCACCACCTTCCTCGTGGCAGAATGGAAACTACAAACGAAAGGGTCCAGCCCCTGGCCGGGTGGGGTCAGCGGGGCGGGGGCCGAGAGCGTGGCGCCTGCAGGAGGCCGAGGCGGCCGGTGGAGGCCCAGCCTCGCATTGTTCTCGGGCTGCAGCCGGAAAATGCAACGCCCGCCCCGGAGAAACGCAGGCGGAAAAGGAAACAGGGCTGGGGGCTTGTGCCTGCCACGGCCCTGGGTAGGATGGAGGGCTTGGGACACCCCACAGGGCCCACACACAGCCCCTGCCTTCGCCCCTGCCCCACCATGTGCCCAGGCCCACTAGCCCATGGGGGCACCGGGGGTCAGGTGGCAAGGGGGAAATCAGCCCGAGGGGGACGTGTGTGGAGGGCGGGGGTCTGAATGGCAGAAGGGTGTCCGTTTTCCGTCACGCCCGTGGGGATGGACTCAGGGATGCGGATTGGGGAGGGTGAGGAAAAGGAAGGGGGCGATGCCGGGCAGGGCGACTACAAGTCCCATGAGGCCGGGCGCTGCGGGGTAGGGGTGCGCGGGGGAAGCACCGTTCGGGAGGTGCTGTGGCCGCCCCGCCCCGCACACCCCACCCCGCAGCCGGCCCCGCTCCGCCCCGCGCCGCGCCCGCCGCGCCGCTCCGCTCCAGCATGCACGGAGGATGCTCGCGTCTTGCTCAGGCAGGAAGGGGCCGGAGGGCAGGTACCCGCTGCACTACCTCGTCTGGCACAACCGAGCCCGTGACCTGGACCGGGAGCTCAGCGCCAAGCAGGTGGGGTAGTGGGGAGGTGCGGGGTAACTCCCCCACCACGGGGCATGGCACGGCCCGGTTCGGCTCGGGCTGATGCAATGCTGCCGGGCTGCAGCTGGGCTCCTGCTCGGGGCTGGGATGAGGATGAAGATGGAGATGGAGATGAGGATGATGAGGGTGGGGTTGGGGTCCCTCCCGGGGTTGGCATGTCTCTGTGCGCCTGCACCCCGGGACTGTGCCAGCTGCCCTCTGGGCTGGCAGAGAGGGCTAGGTACCACCCGCCGATTCCCTGCAGCCCCCGGTGCAGGCAGCCCCCAGCACCACTCCCCACTCGTCCCCGGCTACCTGCTAGGCCTCTGTGGGCCCCCAGCACCCCAACCCGCCCCCTGCTTCTGGGGTTGTTGCTAGCTCCGCTGAGGGTACACCCCCTGCTCCCCACCCTCAGGTTGAGCTCCTCTCGGGGGAGGGGACACAGGGCCCTGGTTTTGCCGGGGTGCAGCCCCAGGTAGGTTCTTCTCAGGGTCGGGGAATCCACTGTGTCCCCCAGCCTGGGAACCCCCCCCAAGCCGGACGGAGATGGCACGTCCCCAGACGGGCTCCCAGCCTCCCTTTTCCCCGTGGCGTTGCAAACCAGGTAATTAAAACCCAACCCCGAAGACGCAGGAAACCGCAGGCACGGGAGGAAGGCCGGTGGTGAGGCTGTGCTGAGCATCCCTGCTCCCTCGGCCCAGCTGCCGGCACCCCAAGGTGCTGGGCGCCACACCAGATGGACCCCACTGATGCGCAAACGGGGAGCGGCCGTGCTGCGATGCTCCCATCGGGATGCAGGCGATGGCTCTCGCCACACCCGCCTCCATTGTGGGGCCGACTCGGAGGGGTTGCACCAGCATCGCCCCGACCCTCCCCAACCCCTCTTCCCCCCAACCTCATCTCCAGTGTTTTTATTTCCGTGGTAATTTGGGGTCATTTTCCCCGGGAGCTCAGCGCGGCAGAGATCAAAGCAGCGGCGGCTCAGCAAGTGCAGCTAGATGGAGGGGCTGTGAGCGGGGGGGGGGGTGTCCATCCCTCTTTGCCTGCAGATGGGTTTTCTAACTCACCTTCCCCAGTTCTACCAGTAAAGGGACTACCATTTTGAGGGTGAGAGCAGAGCTGTCCCTGTGTGCACCTCGGGGGTGCTCAGGATGGCCCATGGGTGCTGCACAACAGACCCTAGGGCAGGTGGGGGCCAGTCCAGGCCAGTCCAGGCTGAGCCCCCACCTTTGTCTAGGGCATCTGGGGACACTGCTTGGCCCTTCTCCCCTGCCAGAGAGTACCCCATGTAAGTGGGTCATGGCTGGTGCTGTGTGTGATGCTGGGGGCAGGGTGTACCCCTATGTTGGGGCTCTGCCCTCCCTCCACTCCAAGGACCTGTGTGGGGGCAGTGGCACTGCATGGATCTCCTCACACGTGCAAGTGTTTGGGGTTGAGAGGCATTGAGGCAGCTGGCAGCATTGTTCCTCTTAATGTCCCCAAGAAGGCCCTGTATGGGTCACCCCTAAATTGTCACCATGAGCACCCATGTTTGCCTCCACCTGGGGAGCTAGAATCAGTAGGTTCCCATGGCAGAGACAGGGCAGGAACGTGACAGGCAGTGACATGGAGCCCAATGTGCCAGGATATCCTACACTGCAACCTGCCCCATCACTCGTGGCAGAGACCTGGGGCTGCACAGGGACAGCAGCACCTGGCACCACCTCCTCGTGCTGGCCTGTGTCCTCTGGTACCATCCAGGAGTAGGTGCTGGAATCACCCACCCAGAGGACATCCCCAGCAGAGGGGATGTGTTGTGCCCTGTACCCAGCAGGCACAGGAGAATGGTCCTGTGCTGCACTGCTGCCACTCCAAAGTCATCTCTGTCCCTGTCCCTATCCCCAGTGGGTGTCAAGGCCCCAGGACAGGCAGTACTGGAAGGTCTGTGCTGTGGTCCCTGAGCCGGGGCTGTCCCAGCACCAGGGTCCAGGACCGAGCTCTTTCTGGTGAATCTGGGTCGTGTTGTGTCCCCTGGGGGTGGCTCTGGCGCTCTGTCCCCAGAGTAGGGACCCTCGTCCTGCCCAGTGCTGGGGCAGGGCTGCAGCTGGGGAGCCCTGCTGAGCCTGCAGCAGTCATGCTCCGGCTGGGGGGCGATTGCTTTAATTAGAGTAATTTCATTAGCACAATTAAGAAGCAGCAGTCGCCTGGAGAGCATTGGAGCCGAGCATGGGCTCCCGGGGAACTGGGGGAGCTGTTCCACTACAATGGTGTGGGCAGCCTGGAGGGTTCCCCTGCCTGGTGAGGTCCTGTGGATGAGGGTGAGAGGGATGTCCACACCTTGGGCAGGGATGGGGACAGCCTTCGGGCAGAGGGACTGCAGGACGTGCCCAGGAGTGAGGCAAGGATTTGCTGCAGGCACCGGTGAGCCCACACTCCACCTCTGCTAATCCCAAACACCTCTGGGAGTGCCCAATCCTAGGTGGTGACATTTGGGTCCTGCATCCCAGGTTTGTCCTCCCAGGGGCAGCCTCCCCAAAACCTGTGCCTTGATTTGCAGTTTGTCCCCACTGCCTCCTGCCCTGGCAGCATCCAACTGCCCCTCTCCAGGCTTCTGCCCTGGCTGGGTGCTGGGGAGGCAGCAGCTGGGGCTGCCGCACAGCTTCCCAAGCTGTGTCCCCACTCCTGGGCAGGGATGTGATGCTGCATCCTGTGTGGGAAGTAGGGTGCTCAGGGTGCCCACTGCTGCTGCCAGCAGGAGAGGGATTCCTCAGGGCTGGCTGGGTGCCAGGCTCCAGGCTTGGCACAAACAATTGCAGCCCCAACGTGCAGCTCCCCTGGGCCCGGGGATCCTCTGAGCAGCCGCTCTGCTCAGGCAGCCACCCACACCTCCAGCTCAGGCAGGGGAACACGTGCGCCCGATGCAGCCCACGGCACCCCTCGAGTTCCAGGCCCCTGTGGAGGGGCCCTGCTGGCAGCTGCTGCCTGGCAACTGGGCATCAGCCCCCTCCCCTCCAAATCCCAGAAGTGGGGTCTTTTGCCGGGCTTGCAGTTGCAGAGCTCCCTGTGCACCACAGCAGGGGCATCTGTGCCCATCTACCATGCCATGCCATGTGGTGGGTGCAGCCCAGCCTGACCTTGCCAAAGTGTGCTGGGGGGCACCACCACATTCCCCCACCCTCCCCATGGTTCTGGCTATGGGTAGCAGGGAGAGCCTTTTGGGGTGCGTGTCTGGGAGGAGCTCAGGGATGGGGATGTTCTCTGAGACACCATCAAACATTGGGTGCTTTCCCTGGCTGGGAGGGTCACATCCGGAGGGGACATTTAGGGGTCAAGGTCTGGCCACCCTGATGATCCCTGAGCCCCACTTGCTCCTGGCAGGCTGACATCGAGCAGCTGGACCCCCGAGGACGCACCCCATTGCATCTGGCCACCACACTGGGCCACCTGGAGTGTGCCAGGGTGCTGCTGAAGCATGGCGCCGACGTGGGCAAGGAGAACCGCAGTGGCTGGACAGGTAAGCAGGGGGAAACTCACTGCCTCAGCCTTCCCTCGAGCTGCCCTGGCATGGGCACAGGCACAAGCATGGGCACAGGCATGCTCAACCTGGTGCTGCGACTCCCCAAGGGCCAGCTCACGCGGCAGTACATGCACACGGCTCCTGTGCAGTGACCAGCTCTGCTGCGCCATGCTGTGCCATACCATGTGGTGCCACACTCCTGGGCACTGTCCCTCTGCCCTGCAGTCCTGCAGGAGGCTGTGAGCACCCGTGACCTGGAGCTGGTGCAGCTGGTTCTGCGCTACCGCGACTACCAGAGAGCCATCAAACGCCTGGCCGGGATCCCCATTCTGCTGGAGAAGCTGCGCAAGGTACCCCCGGGGCAGTGCCCACAGGGCAGGGGGATGGAATGCCAGCCCCAGGCTCTTCCTGACCTCACTGTGCTCTCCACAGGCCCAGGACTTCTATGTGGAGATGAAGTGGGAATTCACCAGCTGGGGTAAGCTCACAGGGGAGGAGCAGGAGTTTCCCAACAGAGACCCCCAGCATCCGTTCCCAGGACGGGGCACACCTACCTCCTTGCCCCTCTACATCCCAAGCTTGCAGACCCTTGTCCTACAAAGGCATCGGGTTCCCCAGATGCATTCCCCACCCAGCTCAGTGTTTACAGCACTGTGCAAGAGGACCCCATCCCCATCTGGGCTATTGCTGTCTCTCCCCAGTGCCACTGGTGTCCAAGATCTGCCCCAGTGACACCTACAAGGTGTGGAAGAGTGGCCAGAACCTGCGGGTGGACACCACGCTGCTGGGCTTTGACCACATGACCTGGCAGCGGGGCAACCGCAGCTTTGTCTTTAGGGGTCAAGGTGAGCCAGCACCAGGGTCCCCACTGCCCTCACTGGGGAGCACTAGCAGAGCCCCTTGGCACTGCGGCAGGGCTGGTTGACGTGGTGGGGACTGTGGCTGTCCTCACGTACCCTGAACATCCCCTCCCTGCAGACACCAGCGCGGTGGTGATGGAGATAGACCACGACCGGCGTGTGGTCTACTCAGAGACACTGGCCCTGGCTGGCCATGACCAGGAGGTGCTGCTGGCTGCTGTGCAGCCCACCGAGGAGCAGGTGATGGGGCGGCTGACGGCCCCCGTCGTCACTACGCAGCTTGATACCAAGAACATCGCCTTTGAGAGGTGGGCTAGGGGCAGCACTAAGCCCCCCACCAGGGCTCCATAGCCCCCCCACAATGTGCTTGCACCCTGGGCTGTCAGAACAAGCCCATCCATTGCTCACAGTGTTCTGTGTCACCCCAGGAACAAGTCTGGGATCCTGGGCTGGAGGAGTGAGAAGACAGAAATGGTGAATGGGTACGAGGCCAAGGTAAGGGGCAGGGAGGTTGGATGCTGGGGCTGAGGGGTGGTGTGGCCTGTTGTGGGTGGTGGATATCCACCTCTACCATTCACCCTCCCTGGTCAGGTCTACGGTGCGTCCAACGTGGAGCTGATCACGCGGACGCGGACCGAGCACCTCTCAGACCAGCACAAGGGCAAGAGCAAAGGTGCAGCTGGCACGGGCTGGGTGGGCAGGGTGCTGTGCTGGCCCTGGCCCTCACCCCCTCCTCTCCACAGGCAGTAAGACCCCCCTGCAATCCTTCCTGGGCATCGCCGAGCAGCATGTGGGGCCCAACAATGGGGTGAGTGTCCCAGAGGTCTGGGGGGTGGTCCTGCAGTCGGGCATCTCCCCCTCACCCCTCTGGGCTGTCCCACAGACACTGATCACGCAGACGCTGAGCCATGCCAACCCCACTGCTATCACCCCTGAGGAGTACTTCAACCCCAACTTTGAGCTGGGCAACCGGGACATGGGGCGGCCCATGGAGCTCACCACCAAGACACAGAAGTGAGAGGGGGAAGGAGCAGCTTGGGTACCCCTCCCTGTCTCACTCCCCCAACTGCTGCAGAACTGCTGGTGGGGGGCGGCAGGCAGGGGTCCCCAGTCCAGCGCCTGTCCCCACCAGGTTCAAGGCAAAGCTGTGGCTGTGTGAGGACCACCCGCTGTCCCTCTGCGAGCAGGTTGCCCCCATCATTGACCTCATGGCGATCAGCAACGCACTCTTCGCCAAGCTGCGAGACTTCATCACCCTGCGCCTCCCTCCCGGCTTCCCCGTCAAGATTGGTACGGGGAAGGGGCGTGGTGGTGTCTTTGGTCCTGGTTCAGGTGATGCACCCAACTTCCCTCTCTGCTTCCCCCCCCCCTTTCCTGCAGAAATCCCCATCTTCCACATCCTCAATGCCCGCATCACCTTCGGGAACCTCAATGGGTGTGATGAGCCAGTCAGCTCCCTGCGGCACAGCCCCAGCAGCGAGGCGCCCTCGCCCAGCAGTGACTCCTCCAGTGTCAGCAGCTCCAGCTCCCTCAGTACGCAGGGCAGGGGGGATGTGGTGGCTGGGGTGGGACACAGTGGGGTGGGACGCAGTGGGGTGCCCAGCCATGCCGGCACCTGTTTCCCCACAGCCTCGTGCCGGGCGTGTGAGATGGACCCGGCCTTGTTCGAGGTGCCACGGGGGTACAGCGTGGTGGGCACTCACCAGGATGCCCTGCGGGAGGATGAGGATGACCTGCTGCAGTTTGCCATCCAGCAGAGCCTGCTGGAAGCAGGCAGCGAGTATGACCAGGTGGGCACCGACACCCCTTCTGTCTCCTCCTGCCCCCCTCCCAGCAGGGGAACACTGCTGCCCAGCCTGTCCTAATGCTTCTCCTGGGATGCTCGCCCCACCTTGACCCACCCTTGTGTCCTGCAGCGGTGGGTCAGAGCTCATGAAAGGTGGGGCCTGGATTTTGGGATGCTGGGGAGGGATGCCACCCTCCAAGCACCCCTCTGCCTGCAGGTCACCATTTGGGAAGCACTGACTAACAGCAAGCCGGGCACCCACCCCATGTCGCACGAAGGCCGCCGAGGAGACAGGTTGGTAAGGCCTGGCCAGCACCCCCCCGGGGGGCAGCGGGAATGGGTGCCAGCCCCGCGGCGACCCTCGCTGAAGACCCTGCCACCCCCCAGGACTCCCCAGCACACAGCAGCCCCCCGTCCCCCTGTCACCCCAGCCCCAGCGGGGGGCGGTGGGGGGCCCAGCGCCCTGTTCCCCAGCTACGCAGAGCAGCTGCGGTTGGCCATGGCACTCTCAGCACGGGAGCAGGAGGAAGCGGAGCGCCGGACGCGCCAGGAGGAGGAGGAGCTGCAGCGGATCCTGCAGCTCTCACTGACAGAGAAGTGACCCCGAGTCCCCACTGAGCCCCCTCCCACCAGGGATGGAGACACAGACAATGCTGTGTCTGGGGGGCACAGGGAGAGAGTGGGGTGGGGGGAGCCAGCCCAGGGACTGTGGAGGGCAAATGGGGAGGGGGGTGTGCAGGATTTGGCCTTAGCGTTGGGGAGATTGTCCCCATAGCTGAGGCAGTACTGAGATGCAGGGGGCAGCACCCCATAGCAAGACAGGATGGAGGTGACAGTCCTGCAGCTGGGGTGACAGGGGCTAGGGAGGACAACCCTACAGACTGTACCTCACCCTGGGACAGCCCTAGCCCCCCTACAACCACCCTATGGGGTGCTGCTCAGCCTCCTGGGGTGGGGGCACATCCTGCCCCAAATGGGGGGTGGGGGAGGCTGCCAGTTATGTGAGGCTCTGTGGTCTCCCCAGAGCTGGGGGGCCCTGCCCAGTCCCCTCAGCCTCCCTGCCCAGGCGCTACGAAGTGCACTTACGCAGGAGGTGCTCTGCCTGCCAACACGGAGGGGTAGGGGAGGCTCAGCCCCACTGCATCCCCCCGCCAGCATGGGGCTGCACAGCCACCCCCCATCTCGGTGTGGGGGTCCGCTGGGGCAGCTGAGGGGTGCCTGTGAAAGGCTGCCTGGTGTCACAACCACTTCTACCCTGCTCACACCCCTTCTGCCCTGCTTGGATGCCCCCCACCCTTGGCAGCGTTGCACCCCCTCTACCCGGGCACTGACCCCGAGAGAAACCTTACGTCAAATGGTGCTAACCTTGGGCTGCTCCTCCTTTGCACATGGGGGACTGGGGGCTGCAGGGGGGGGCCCGGCTCACTCCCCTGGGACTTTTTGTAGCCGGTGCCCCCCCCACCATGCACCCCACAAGCGACATCTGGGCCAGGGGAGCCTGAGCAGCTCCGACCGCGGCCAACATCAATAAAGGCTCTTTAATGTTTGTCTCTCTCGGCCTCTCTCTGCCTGTGCCAGGGCTGTCTGGGCAGGGGGGTGCAGACAGGGCCCCCCAGCAGGGTGATCCCATGTCCCCTGTACCTGCCATGTGGTCATGGGCACCGAAGCCCTTTAATAAAAAGGGGGACCCAAAAGCAAAGAGCTGGTTGGGAGCACCCACCAAAGTGGGGGATGGGGCAAGGGGAGGTGAGGAGGGCACAAAGGAGGGGGGATATAGCACTGTACCCAAGTGCATCCTGACCTGGGTGGGGTGGCCGGGATGCCTCTCCATTCTGGGAGGACGCTGGTGCCCAGCTTGCAGGTCCCTGAGGAGGGATGCTCAGCACCCCCAGCCTGCAGGCACTGAATTGGCACCCCGGGAGCAGGATGCAACCGATGCCAGCGGAGGGTGGGTCACAGTCCGACCCCCTCCCTGCAGCCTTGGCTCCTGGGGAAAGAACACGGCTCTGGGCTCCTGCCCTCTGCGGGGACTTGGCTTTAATCCCCGGGAGGGCCGGGGCAGTCCTCGCCCTGCCCATGGCTGTGGCCATGGCCGCCACGCTAGTCCGTGCCATTGGTGAACTGGCAGAGTTTGTTCTCCAGGTCGGAGATGCGCTTCTCCTGCGCTTGGACTGTCTCCTTCAGGGCACGGATCTCCTCCAGCACCTCCTCCAAGGCTGGCCGCTGCAGGGAGGGACGGCATACGGCATTACTGTGGAGCCCCCTCCAGCCTTCTCAACCCCACCCCAGGCCAGGGAACAGCCCCGCTGGGACATCCTCAATCCCAGAGCACTCACGGAGGAATCAGGGTCGCAGACGGAGTGGCTGCGGCGGCCCAGGGGAGGTTTGCTGTCCAGGATGTTCTTTTTGACCACCTTCAGCTCCCGGTTCTTGACGGGGACGTAGCCATCCCGCAGCGAGATGAGGATGGGATCTGCATCCTTCCCCGACAGCCACTCATCTGCCTCCAGGGCCGGCTCGGGGCCCGGCGTGTCGGGGTACAGGTCGTCCTGGAAGAGGTCTGACTGCAGGGGCAAGGAACACAGCGGTGATTTCGGGGCGGGGTGTGTGTTCCCAGACTCCCCCATCTCCCCTGGGCCCCCTACGGTCTCACCTTGCGTGGCACCGTCATGACGATGGGCTCGCACTTCCGCTCGTGCAGCTTGAAGAACCTGCGTGGGACAGGAGCGGGCAGGGTGTGGCTGTCGTCCCGCGACCCCCCTGGATCCCCTCAGTCCCTCCCCAGCTCCTACCTGGCAATCTCGCACTTGCTGACATCCAGCCCACGCTTGGGCATGAAGCCCATGCCCCGCTGCGGCTCCTTGCTGCTGTAGGTGTTCAGGTAGTGCACGTAGGGTGCCTCGTCTGTGATCTCGAAGTACCGGATACTGCTGTCACCCTGTGGGGGTAGGGACATGTGTCAGCCAGCCACGGCACGCCCAGGGCTGGGGTAACCGGGGAGGGCTGCAGTTACCTTCCCGCAGAGGTAGACAATGCTGGAGTCAGCGTCATAGAAGGGCAGCAGGACCCCATTGCTGGTGTCCATCTCCTGCAGGGCAATGGGCTCCTCGAAGTTTTTCTGTGGATTCAGAGCAGTGTGTGGGGGGAGTGTGAACAGTGGCCCCAAAACCCCCACCCCAGTTAGTCACACACAGCCACAGCACACCGTGGGGACAGGGCTCATCCCCCACTCTCAGGGTACACACACCTCTAGACAGGCAGCTTGGCATGCCCCTGCCCCCCTCCCCAGCACTCCATCCTCAGTCCTGCTTACCTGCATGACTGGATGCCCCCCAACCTGCCTTGCCCCCCCATCTCCACTGCACTCTGCCCTTCCCAGAGCCCTCCCCATGCCTGGCACACCACGGCACACTTGGGAACTTGGCATCTTATTTTGGGTGGGGATGGGACAGGATGCTTCAGGCACCTAGTCCCGGGGTGGGGGGGCTGAGGTTTGAGAAGGGGACCAAGTTCCCAGGGCAGCACTCCATGCGGCCTTGTTACCGGGTCCCACAAGCCCAGCTCCCGCTGGCTCATTCTGGTAAAGCCCGTGGTAAAGATGTGTCCTTCCCGTGTGAAGATGGCCCGCACGGGCCGCAGCCCTTCGTGGGGGGCAAACCTCTCCTGGGGGGAGGGGAAGAGAGTCAGCATGGGGCATGGGAAGAGGGGAAAAATGGAGGGGGTCCGGATCTGTCCCCCAAAACAACTGCTGAATCCTGCTCCTGGGAAGCCCATCAGGGTCCTGGGGTGCGTGCGCTGCCGGAGAGCATCCCTGGCACCCGGCACGTGCCCGGCTTGGCTGGGCTCTATGGGGTCCTCGAGGCGGCACTGGCCGAGTGGGAGCCGCTGTCCCGTACCAGGTCCCAGAGGCCCAGCTGCCGCTCACTCATCTTGCTGAAGCCTGTAGTGAAGATCTTGCCATCGGCCACGAAGATGGCGCGGATGGGGCGGGTGCCGTCGTGTGGCTTCTCTTTCTCCTGCGCCGGCCGTTAGCAGGTTAAAACCAAACACAGAGACGTGCGGGTGCGGGCGGTTAGTAGGGTCAGGTAGGCATGAGGGGGACCCCGCGGTGGGATGCTGGGGGCGGGGGGACACGGTGGGGGCACTCACCGCCACTATCTGCTGCTTGCGGGGGTCGATGATGCGAACCTTCTTGTCCTTGCAGGTGGTGACCAGGAGGCTGCCGTTGCGGTTCCAGCCCACGTTGTAGATGAGGTCTGTGTGCATGTTGTCCAGCACCAGCAGCGTCTCCCCGGTGCCCACATTCCAGAGGATCACCAGGTTGTCACAGCCTGCGGAAGACCAGTGA
This sequence comes from Melanerpes formicivorus, assembly GCF_026170545.1. Taxonomy (NCBI): domain Eukaryota; kingdom Metazoa; phylum Chordata; class Aves; order Piciformes; family Picidae; genus Melanerpes; species Melanerpes formicivorus. The sequence continues at coordinate 3,986,138 of NW_027142381.1, read as the reverse complement.
GGTAGATGCTGTCACCCCATGGCTCCCCCCAGCCTCCAGGGAGGGTGACCCAGGACCACCTTACCTGCGCTGAGCAGGACGTTGCGGGCGGTGGGGTGCCAGGAGATGATGCTCACCCGCTTGGAGTGTCCCTCCAGTGTCACCACTGGCTCCGTGATGTTGCGCACAGGGACGTAGTCGGGGATCTGCCACACCTGGGGGGCGGGTGGAGAGCAGGGCATGGGGCAGCAGGGATCACCCTGTGGGTGAGCACTAAGCAGCTGAGGGCCTTGGAGCCAATTAACCTCATCGTTAATCCCAGCTCAAGCTGTGAGGAGGGTGACAAGGGGACAGCAGCAGCATCTCCAACCCTGAGGTGCAGCCCAAGCACTCAGGGTACTGATGTGCATAAGGAAGGGGGCATGGCTGGGGTGCAGTCCCCAACCCCCCCAGCTATTCCTGGGTGCTGAGTCGCTGGGGTGGGTATATTTAGCACAAACTGCTGCATCATGGAGAGAGCAGCCACCGCCAGCGCGAATGCATGGCACTGGGGCTAAAAATAGGCCACTGACACTTCACAGGCGGCAATGCGGGGGGGATGCTCTCTGACGCTCCCCCGGTGCCTACTGCCACCCCGTGCCCAGGGTTCGTCCCCTCACCATAACCGTGGTGTCCTCCGAGGCACTGGCGATGACGTTGTCGTTGTGGGGACACCAGTCGATGTCCAGCACGGGTGCCGTGTGCCCTGTCACCAAGGGGTGGTTCTTGTCCACCCGGCCTGTCTGCAATGTCAAGGTGCTTGGATGAGTCCCCAGTGGATGGGGGGGGGGGGGCACCCTGCCAGGTGCTCCCCAAGCCCCAGCCCGGCCACCATGTGGAGCTGTGACACAAATGTGGATGAGCAGGAGGCCCTGGTGACAGCCAGAGCTTTGCACCTGCCTCAAAGGGGTAAACTGAAGCACACATTGGGAATGGGAGTCACTTAACAGAAGGCCCTGTAGGGATGCAGAGGGGGGAGATGTACTCTGAGAGAGGTTATTTTGCGTCCTCTCTGATGCTAAGTAGGGGCTGGGCACCCCACTGGGATGCTCCCTGGGCATCATGTGCCTCTGGGGAACTTGAGATGAGGAGAAAGCACCTAGGGGTTTCCTGCATCACATTGATGATCCCTGGGATATCACCCTTCACAGATAATGATGACCATCTAGGGCTGTCCCTGTCCCAAGCCTCCTCATGAGGATGGGGATGCTGGGGCAAAAGTTGGGGGGCCTGGGGCTACAGCAGCACCCCAAAAGCAGAGCTTATCCGCACGTGTCCCCCAACTAGTACATCCTAGGGGAGGGTCAGACGCCAGCAGTCTCCCCACTCACCTTGGCGAGGGGCAGGACGATGAAGGCTCCCCCACCACCAGACTCCACAATGATGGCCACAAACTTGGGGTTGACAGCACAGAAGGAGCTGTCACACGTCACCTTGGAGACGCGGATGTCCTCATACATCTGGTCAGCCTTCACCGGCTGCCCGAAGACGTGCCGGAACTTGCTCTGGCGCACCACGCGGCGGCTCATGGCTGGGGGGCACAGGGGCAGGCCATGACCCCACCCCAGCACAGAACAGAGGGATCTCAGCCCCCTCAGGCCTCCCCTCCCCACTACCCTCTTGGCACAAGGGGAAGCCTGGGTACATGGAGATGGCAGGGGATGAGGGTGCAGGATGGTGTCCAATGTGGCCATGATCCCACGGAAGGGAGCAGGGCAGATGTGGGGGCTGCCAGTGCTGGGAACGGGCATGCTGCAGCTGGAGTCACTTGACAGCTGGGCAGGGACAAGGGCATATCATGAAGTACAGCTGTGACCTGTCCTGCAGTTGTGCTGTGCCCCGCAGCTTTGCCATGGCCCACAGCTAGCACTGGGGTTGGCATGTGAGCAGCGACAGCAGGGAAGTGGGGCTGAGGGGAGTTTGGGGCAGACATGGAGGTGCCATGCACTAGGTCACAGATTGTTCCCTAATGTCCCATCCCACACAGGTGACCCGAGGTCACCTGGCTCAACCCAGCACCCACGCAGGAAGGAGGCTGTGCCTCCAGCATGCCCACCCCATGTGCTCCTGCCCTGGGGTTCCACATGTGCCACTCACTGAACCCCCAAACCACTTGCCTGGTACTGACCACGGGTGAGGGCTGGACCCAGCACAGCCACAGAGCCCAATGGGCATGCCAGGGTGCAGAGTATCCTCCCATGCCCAGCATGGCCTCAGCAGGGTCTCTAGCCCTCAACCACAGCCGGGCATGCTGCCTGCACTCACCCACCTCTATACTGAGCTTGGGCTGCCCCTGAGACCTGCCTGAGGAACACTGAGGCCCTCGGGACTACAACCCTGCCTGGAGCTGGGGCTCGGCAGCACACATGAGCCACAGACAGTCCAGGGGGCTCCCCTGTGCTTTTTGGGGGTTCTCAGTCATTACCATGGGCTGTGATTGGTCACCAAACCACTGCCTGGATGGCCAAGCATTGCTGACCCCAGCCTATGGGGCTGGTGTGGGCAGAGGTAGGAGCAAATCTGCTCCTCTGTGTCTCAGCTGGTGGCTCCTGGCCAGGGAATGTGCAGCACCAAGCAAACGGTCCCTGAGTGTTCCCAGGGGTCCCGTGGCCCTTCAGCAGGTTGGAGCCAGATGGTGAGAGGGGGGTCCCAAACCCCTGCTACTGAGAAGGTTGGACACCAACACCACTTCAGCAGGCCCATGGCCCCATGCAGGGTCCCCAGTCCTGGGGAGGAGTGAGTGAGCTCTGTGGGGGTATCTGCAGCACCTCATCCACTGCAAAGGGAGCAGAGCTGGGGGTGTAGGCATACAGGAGAGGGGGCGACGGCCCCACTGTGCAGGGCTGTGCAGGGTGCAGGCAGGGTGCAGGAGAGGTGCAGATGTGGTGCAGGCAGAGTTGAGCAGGGTGCAGGCAGCGTGTAGGGTGGAGGTGGGGCGCAACCAGAGTTAGGCAGGATGCAGGCAGGGCTGTGTAGTTGCAGGTGGGGTGCTAGCAGGGTGCAGGTGGGGGTTCAGAGAGGGTGCAAGCAGGCTCCAGGCTGGCACTGGGCTGCAGGCGTGACAGCTGAACGAGGCGCAGCCAGGGTGCTAGCGGAGAGCAGGCGGGGTGCAGGCACGATACAGGCGGGATGCAGGAGGGGCCGGATGGGGTGCAGGCGGGGAGCAGGAGGGGTGCGGACATGTCATAGGCAGGGTGCGGGCAAGGTGCATGGCAGAGAAGGAAGGGTCCAGGCAGGACAGCCCCGCTCCCCTCTCCCCGGGCCGTGCCATTACGTTGCCACAATTGAATCCGCAGCGGCTGCTCGGGAACGACCAGAGGTCACTTTCCAAATATAGCCATCTCCTGCCGGGCAGCGGGCGGGCGGGCGAGGGCCCGGGGGGCCCGGGGGACCGCAGCCCAACACCCCGCCGCCCCTTTTCCCTCCCCTCCTTTCTGCCGGTGCCCGCCGCCGGCCCCGGCCCTCCCGCGTCCCGGCTCCCACCTGCGCTTCGTGGCTCCTGCGCGCTGCGGGCGCGCCCCCGGCGCTGCGCCCTGATCGGCTCCGCCCGGCTCGGCCCCGGCTCGCCGCTCCGTTCCTTTACGGCCCGGCCCGGCCCGGCCCTCGCTCCGTTGCCGCCCGGCGCGGCTGGGCTCAGCGCCGCGCAGTGCCGCTGCCGCAGAGAACAGCTGAGCCCAGCCGGGCGCCGGGGCCGGCACAGCCCCCCCGCGGCGGGCACCGGCACAGGAGGCGGGAGGGGACCCGGCCCCGCCTGCCCCCGCACCCTGCCCGGCCCCCGGCCACCCCCTCCCGGGCTCTGCTCGCAGGGATGGGGTCAGCCCTGGCAGAGCCAGCCCTCGCTCCACCTCCACCCCTACAAAGCGAGAGGCACAAGGGTGCCCGCTTCCTCCTCCGGGTACGGTGCGTGGGGCGGGAGAAGCCCCTCTGCCAGGCAGCGACTTGCTAAAGGCATTGGGGGGAAAACAAGGGGAGGGGCAGGTCTGGGCACCCCAAGGCTGCCATCACCCCACGGGCCACCTCTGTCCAGGGCTCAAGCAGGGCACCTACTGCTGAGCATCCTGAAGGGCTGTGGTAAGTCCGGTCCCACACACTGGAGCCAGCCCAGCCCCACAGGAACCACGCCATGGGCTGGCCTTGGGGCTTCTGACATGCACAGCACCCCTTGGGCTCATCAACCCCACACCCCTGGGGCTGCAAACCCACGGGCATAAGCCCGTGCCACCCCCGGCCCTGCACAGTGGGATGGTTACAGGCACATCCAGAAGTCAGATTTGGAATTTAGCTGAGCCCAGCCCTGCAGGGATGCCCTGGCCCAAGGGGATTAAGGGATTGTAGGGCTCAGAGACCTGTGGGAGGGGAGCCATGGTTCCTGGAAAGGCAGCAAAGCCCTGGACCCTACAAGGCCACCAAGCAGAGCTGGACAAGCATTGGCTGAGCTGGGCAGGAGAGGGCAGCTGGCAAACAGACAGGGAAAAGGTGACATCCTTGCTTGCCTGGCTGAAGAGGTGGCAGGGAGGAAGGGGCTGCCACATCCTGCTGTGCCCTTGGCTTGCTTGGACCTCAGAGCCTGGAAGAGCCCCCACATTCCATGTGCCCAAATGCAAGCTACATTCCCAGGAAGTGGAGAAAAGGCCCCAGGGAGCCTTTCCCCTGCCAGTACCATGGGGAGTGGGAAGGGATGGGGCACCCCAGGGACACTGCTGGCCCCACCATGCCCCAAAGCAATGGCCCTGCACCTCTGGCCCCACACTCCAGTGATGCTCACTCATCCCTAGCCCAGGTGGAAGCTTCATGAAGGGAGGGGAAGGCTGAGGGTGTTTGGCTCTCACTGTATCCCCTTGCCTACAGCCCCACTGCTCCTCCTGGCCAGGCAGGCAGAGGGAGCCCACAGAGACCTTTGCACCATGTTTGCTTGCCCTTGCAAGGGACACAACAGATCAAAACTGGTTCACCTGATGGACTCCTTCCCAGTGCAGAGATTAACTTGTGCTGCAGTCTGGTGCCTGGATTCATCTTGGCTGGCCATAGCAGGTGCTTGCTAAGGCCTTGCATCCCCCTTGGAGGTTAAACCCCAGGACCCTCCCCACATCTCCAACACCTGTGGCAGTGCAGCGAGGGCACCCACAGCACTCTGCCAGTTTATATCTGCCCCGCAAGCATCTCCCCTGCAACTGCAGCAGGCTCCAGAAGCATGGCTCCTTGGCCCCTGCAGTGGTCACTTGGGACAGGAGGGATCCAGCTATGCTTCTGGTAGGGAAGATGAGCAAACAACCCTGCTCTGGCCTCCCAGAGCCCCACTGTCACCCTGTGCTCCGGCAGCAGCTCGGCTCCCTCCTCGCCCCCAGCCCAAAGAGGAGGTGGCACACCTGTGTCATCTTCAAAATAAAACTTTATTCATTCAGTAACAAGAACATTGAATCTGCACCTCAGTGCACAAGTTCACATTTAAAAACAGCTGAGCACATCGGTCATAAACTCTTTAGGGGAAAAGGGGACAACAATCCCAGCCACCAAGGAAGATCCAGGAGGGACAGACAGAAGTGCTGCCCTCCCCGGTTTGCACCTCCACCACCAGCCACCCCCGAGGCCTCATGCTCCAGCACATGGTGTGGCTGGACTGCCCAGCCCCGGGGCGATCCCACCACACCAGTGCACAGGTCACATCTCCATAAAGGAAAAGGCACTGGCACCTTCTTTTGGGCCAACAGAGATGTTTGCAGCGTGGGCGGGCTGTTAGCACCTCTGGCAGCACTGCTGGAGGGTGACTGAGTGCCCTCAGCTCAGCCTAGATCCCTCCTGCCAGTGCCTGCCTCTGCCCTGTGCCAGCAAAGGCTGGGGGTGGGGTGTCCCTCCCTTAAGGAGAAGTGTGGAGTTTGTATGGAGCCAGGACCAGATTAAGGCAGGACACACCACGATGGGAGCAGGGAATCTGTGGCAGGTATGGCTTCCTCCTGCCACTGGGCTGGGAGAGCTGCACAGGGTTCAGAGCCCCAAGCAGGTACAGTGCCTGTGTTGCTTCCCAGCAGCATGCTCCTTCCAGGAGGTCTCTGGAGCAGCCAGAGCCAGGGTGGGATACCTTCCACCAGCCCTTCACTGGCAGAGGGACACTGAGCTAATCCCTACTCTGCTTAACATCCAAGTGAGCCAGAGACAGCATCACCTCCTGACCTTCCTGCCACCTGCTGGGACCATGCCCCCAGGAAAGGGCTGAAGGGGGAGAAATTTGTACAGGTCACAAGTTCTCAAGCAGACCAGACACACACACACACACACACCATCGAGTGCAACAGAACGCAGTGTAAAAACCAGCTGCACACACACTGTGGCCTGGGCATGGCTCGGGGGGTACAGTACAGTGGGCATGGGGTGGGCAAGGGGCAGCGATGGCTGAGATATTGTACAGGAGTCAATGTAAACAATAAAGCATCCTCTGAGAGGGCTTTGCCAGACCAAAAACCAGTTGCTTTGTACAAAAATGCCCTTAAAACAACACGTTTCTCCTCAACCCCCTCCATCAGCAAGGCTTGGCAGACGCTGAGCACCCTGCAGGTGCTGCTCCCCGTGGTGCTTAGAAGGTCACAAGAAGCTCTTGTTGGGGGGACCACAGAGACCAGAAGAGAGCCACCAGCATGGAAAAAGGTCAGTCCCAGGCAGAGACCTCAGATGCCACAGGCTTAGTAGCTTCATTGCCCAGGCACTGCCCAGAGGACCCAGGATCCCCAGACAGCTACATGCAACATGCCCCTCCAGCCCATTCCCCTTTCTGCCCTCCAGGTCAGAGCCTCCAGACCTCCAAGGCCTTCATCACTCTGCAAGAGAACCATCTTCCCTGACTCCCTCCACCTGCCCACAGGCTTCCCAGATTAAAAAAAATAATTGTGCTGAGCCAGAGCAGAGGACAAGGGGACAGCAAAGCATGTTCCTTTGGGGTCTTTGCTCCTTTGCTGCTCTCCCCAGCCAAAGCACCTGGAGAGCAGCAGAGTATTGGAAGGAAGCTGCGTTTCTGGTCTGCATGGAAGAGTCTTTCCATAGGGCATTGCTCCTGAGATAACACTTGTCAAAGAAACCTAATCCCTTTCCTTCTCCTCCTCTCTTCTCAAGGGAACAATTCACACACAGGGCTTTCTCCTCCTAAGCAGATCCTTGTCACCAGGATGTGTTGCCAGCCAGCCATGCTCTCCCCAGTGCAGGGCAGACTTGGTGGCACTTCATCCCTTCTGCCCATGGAGGGGCAGGCAGAGCTGTCCAGAGGGTCAGGAACGGTGAGCAGTGAGTCTGTTGAGGTTTATGGGGGAGGCAAGGACTGAAATTGTCCTTCACAAGACGACATGAGCCACTTGGCCTTTCCACATTGCCTGCCCAGCTCTGAAGCCAGCTGGAGCAGGCTAGGAGAAGCCAAATGTCTTTCAGCGTCCAAAAGAAGTCTCTAGCCTCCTGGGCCAGGGAGTTGGGTGACTTCTACTGACTGAAACAGGCTAGGGTGCTGTGCTATTTGATCCAAGACAGGGTCCTACTGGGCTGCTCTGGGCTGTGCTCCAGCCTGCACATAGCACAGGTGACAACTCCCCCAGGAGAGCTCAAGCTACTTGGAAAGGGAGGGCCGAAGTGCTGCTGCTGGAGGAGGACAGAAATGCTCATGGCCCTGTGTTTGGGCTGTGGGCACGTAGGCTCTGCAAGGCAGCACAGGAGGACCCCTGGGAGCTGCAGAAGGGCAGAAAAGTGGGATCACCTCTCAAACTACTCAGCTACCCTCTGCCACTAGCTGGGGACAAGCTGGAGGACTACAGACACCCCTAGCCCAGGGCAGAGACGCTGCTTCCCAATACTCTGCAGAACTCTGGTGCCGTGTGCTCCTCTCTGGCTCATGATGAGCTTGGCCCATCGGAGCCCACCAGGCTCTGCAGCATCAGCACTGCTTTTTAGGCATGGCCTTGTCTGCTGCTCCTCCCACACCACATCCTCTCCATGCTGGGCTTTCAGCTGGAGCCATTCTGCATCTCTTCTCTCTGCTTCGCTCCTCCCCAGAGGGCAGGGCTGGGCCAGAGCCAAGCACCAGCTCAGACAAGCTCTTGTACCACAGACGTGCCACGAGGCTGCGGACAGGACCCAGAGCTCTCCTGCCATGGCCAAGTGCCTTTCTCTCTGCTCCTACAGCACACTTACAATCTGCTGATAGGCACAGCTGGAAATGAGCTTTGATTTGGCCAAACTGCTCAGGAACCACCGAATGATCTGCTGAAATTTGGAGTGGACCCTTCAAAGGCAGGTTCTCCAGAGATGCAAGAACCTGCAGAACGACTCAGAGCAGCCAAACAGCTTCCCATGTCTAACTGGCACTTCTGAAACCCAGCTCTGAGCAGGAGGGAGACAGGCAGATGCAGGGAGGGAGATGAGCAGATGCAGTCCCACGCTGTGGTAGCAGGGCTTCACACAGGACTGGAGGAGAAGGGACACATTTGGCAAAGGCTGTCATCGAGGCTCACTTCTGGAAAGGGAAGACAGCTTGTGATGTCAAATCCACTGCCATTTCCAAGCAGATGACAAGGAACAGCACTGAGTTTGAGTAAGGTGGGGTTGTTTTCCAGTTTACAGAATGCAGTTTTGCCCCCCCCCCCCCCTTTTTTTTTTCTTCTTTAAAAAACCCCAAACCATAGAAACCACAACAAACAAACAAACAAAAAGGTTTCTCTATAAATACCATATTTACAGTTGGGGGGGGGAGGGGGGGGGGGGAAATAAACAAGAGAAAAAAAGCTTCCAGAAAAGATCTTCCCTCCAGGCTGAGTGTTAGGAGTGACAGAAGAGGTCAAAGCTTTGCCAATGCAATAAATTGTGTAACAATTGGAACAGCCTCCAGGTTTGGGAGCGACCAGAAGTGCCTGAGAGTGTGGCAGAGGGGACACAAGAACAGCTTTTGGGTGGAGGGGAGGCAGCAGGAGGACAGAGGACAGGTGATATGGCTGTGAACTTGGGAGGCCCACAGCAGTATTCAAGTAATGGAAGGGTTAAACCCTAATGAGGCATTTGTTTTAAAAGAACACCCTTGGCTTTGGGGCTCTCCTCCTCTCAGCACAGGGCAGTGAGGAGAGGTGAGCTGGGCAGCTGGTGGAGGAGCTCACCACAAAATGTGGAGCTCTGCATGACCCACACCAGTGCCAGGCTGCCTGGGGATTGTGGAGCCCATCCATGGGGAGCATCTACTCCTTTTGGGGATGCACCAAGCTGAACCAAGCCTTGTGGGGGGGGAGGTGTCCTCAAGCAGCTTTCTGAGTGATCTGCCAGCATCATGGAGTTCCAGTTTGCAGAAGTAAGGGGGAAATAAAAAGGAGAAGCCAAACAGAGAGAGCTTGGCACAGCCTTCACATTTAGCAGGGGGCTCTCACCCCAGTAACCACACAGCACCGTGTTTCAAGGCATGAGGAAAAATTCAAGTTAGGAAGTAGGATCTGGTTGTAGGCAAAGCTCCACCTTGCCAAAGCAAGCCAACACCAGTTTGCACGTGGGGAAGGTGTTCTTTTAAAACAAACTAACAACAAATTACCAATAAAAACCAAACCAAACAAACCAAAAAGGGGGGGGGGGGGGGGGGGGGGGAATAATAATTGAGGTTACCCAGGATAGATAAAAAAAAAAACAACAAACAAAGCAAAAACCAACCCCCAAAAATACTTAAAAAAAACCCCAAAGAGGCCTGCAGTCAGAGTCTCACACAGAAGAACCAACCCACACCTACATGCTCCAGGAACAGGAAAATGACAATATATATATATATATATATATAAAATTAACCAATAAAGTGCATGTTCCTTATATTACACCTGCCCCTTGCAGGACCCAACGCCAACGGGGTCCTCACGAAGCGATGGCAGCCCAGGGGCTCACATCGTGTTGTAGAGGGGATTGGTTGTCCGCTTTTTGTCATTGGTCTTTTTGAGCCTCCTCAGAGGGTGAGTTCTCCCGTGCTGCTGCCGGGGGGCGACAGCCAGACCTCGAGACGGACATAAGGAGTCCAGCACCTGCACCTGGAGCAGCGGAGGACCCTCCTCGGAGCTAGTCCACGTCGGATCCGTGCCGGACAACAAACTCTGCTGGCTGGAGCCGCACTCTTTGGCGTACTGAGCTAGCGGCCTCTCCACCGGCTTGCTCTGGGCGATGCACTCGGCTGTTCTGAGCTGCTCCACGAAATGCTTGGCGGGCTCGGGGGAGGACAGGCGATGCCTCCCGCAGGCGCCCGCCGAGCCCTGCTCCGGCCTGCCCTCGCCAAAGCCTCGACCCAGGGCGACGCAGGTGAGCAGCACCGGGTTGGCATTGGGAGAGGCCGACTGCCGCTGGGATAAGTCGTCCTTGGAGAGGTCCAGGCAGTCCAGTTTGGCCAAGGATGCCGAGCGTTTCATGTGGGAGGGTGTGGTGAGCCCTGCGTGCCGGATCCGAGCCTCTATTTCCTTCGCTCGCTGCTTGACCAGCCCGGGGCTGCTGCTGCGCTCCTCCACGCTGTGGCTGCTGGAGCTGTGAGGGAGGCCATAGCACAGGAAGGAGATGTCCAGAAGGTCCATGTTTTCAGCATGTTGGCTGGTGAAGTCCTCGCTGCTCAGCTGCCTCGAGGTGCCAGCACCTCCCTCGCAGAGAGGCTTGGGTCCGTCCCTGAATGGGAGGGATGCACCTCCCTCAGTGCCACACAGTGCGACCAGCTCACCGTCCGTACTCGTGCTCTGCTCGGTGACGCCTTCCAGGTGAATTACATAGGGGTAAGAGGAGCGATCTAAGCTGCCTGAAGGTGTAGAGGGAGAAGGAGCACCGAGGTGAGCAGATAAGCCAGCACCCTCCTCGCCGGGGCTGCCTGCAGTGAGGGCGGCCTGCCCCTGTCCTGCGTGCTCCGGCAGTGAGGGGTTGTCCAGCGGAGGAGCTCCGAGGCAGGTCAGTGCCTTCTCCGAGCACAGTGAAGGGTTCAAGTTTTCATCCAAAGGCAGGATGGCTGTGGCCAGCCTGCCCTGCTCACAGCTTGCATCGGGATGCTCTGCAGCCCTGACCGCAGGAGTGAACTCAATGATCTCAATTTTCTTGGGGAGGAGGGAGGGCAGGGCTGGCTCCTCCACCCCATCAAAGGAGACCACTGTCCTGTGCTCTTGTGCCACTCCTTCCTGTCCCGGGCTGGGCTCTGCAGGCAGCTCTGCCCCGGGAGGCAGCAGCAGCTCCTCAGCACCCGGCCCGCGCTGTGGCTCATCACCCTCTGGAGCCAGCTCCAGGGGGGGCTCCTCGCTCTTCCCCCGCGGCAGGAGCTCGGCGGCAGGAGAGTCGTTCCTGGAGTTCTTGCGGGTCGGTAAGAGGCAGGCTGGGGCCGTGTGCTGGTGCTCCTGCTCCTGCCTCAAGCGCTCCTCGAACTCCAAGGTGGCTCGCCGGACAGAGCCAGGGCACCACTTGGGCTCAGGGTTGATGGAGCTGTGAGGGCCTTGCTGGTCCCCACCAGAGCTGCCTTCCTCCAGGTCTGATTTACCAAGCGATGGCTGCAGGGAAGGGGCAGTTTCTTGCTCAGCTTGCAGAGAGTCCTTCTCCTTTTCCTGGTGTCCAGCACAGGCTCCTTCACTCTGTTCAAGCCTTTCTGATATCCATATTGCTTCCACTGGCACATCATGCACCGTGTTCCTCTTTGGTGTCTGGGTGAGGCTGGCTGAGCCCTCTTTCTGTGGGGCAGGTCCTGCTGCCTGGTTGATTGACTCGATCTCAGTGATAATTTCCTTCACAGAAATAGCATTTTCCGAGTGGGATCTCATGAGCTGGCCTGCAGCAGGCGGCTCAGGGACCTCCTGCAACACAGAAAGGGGACAGTTACAAAGTGGATCAGCTGAGCTGACACACGGCAAACGGCAGCAGCTTAAAGGAAATGGGGGTGCATGTCCCCAAAGGAGCACAATGTGCACATGCCAGCATGCACAAGTGCCATGGCCACTGACACAGAAGCATTATAGTCTCTGGGACTGCATTTATAGAATCATAAAGGTTGGAAAAACCTCTAAGATCATCAAAAGTCCCAGCTTCTACCCAACACCTCCATGGCCACCAGACCACGTCCTGAAGTGCCACAGCTACAGATTTTTTGAACACCTCCACCACCACACTGGGCAGCCTGCTCTAATGCCTGACCACTCCTTCCTAATATCCAACCTAAACTTTCCCTGGTACAGCTTGAGGTCATTACCTCTTGTCCTGTCATTAGTTATTTGAGAGCAGAGGCCGATGCCAGCCTCACTACAACCAGCTGGAGAGAACAATGAGGTCTCCTCTCAGCCTCCCCTTTTTCAGGCTAACCAATCCCAGCTCCCTCAGCCTCTCCTCATGAGACCTGCTCTCCAAGCCTCTCACCAGCTTTGTTGCTCTTCTCCGTACACACTCCAGCTCCTCAAGGTCTTTCTCATACTGCAGTGCTCAAAACTGTACACAGCACTGGAGGTGTGGTCTCACTGGTGCTGAGCAGAGGGGCACAACCACATCCTTCCATATTTAACATATTCCAGGCTGGATTCTTCCCTAGACTGAGATTCAGGCACTCTCATTTAATTCCCTTGAATTCCAAGGGAAGTTCAGCCTATTTAATTTTTTTTCCATACAGGAAAGTCTAGTTCAAAACAATAAAAACTAGTGATCCTCATGCTGCTGGGTGCAGTTTTGAACTGGGAAGGGAAAAGATTCTGCTCATGCAGCAGAGGGAAGAGAGGCCCAGCATAAAGAATGACTGAGTGCTCCAACACGCTGGTTTCCCAGAGGAAAATGGCCCATCCACAGAGATGCTCTCCCTGCCAAAGCACTGGAGAGAGTGCTGGCCTATTATATTTGGAAGAGCCTCACAGCCTCACATGGAGATGGAAAAGATTCAAGCAATGCAGTGTGGAATTTAAATAAGAGAAGCTCCCAGAAAGTGATGGCCTTGGGTATCATCAATCCCTGTGAGAGCCCTGGAGGGTGGAAAGCAGTTGGAAGAGCAAAGTGCCTCAGCTCAGGAGTTACTACATTCTGTCAGGAATATCTCTCTGCCCAGGACAGAAGTGAGCCATGACAGATTCATAGAATGGTTTGGGTTAGAAGGGACCTTAAAGATCATCTAGTCACAGGCAGGGACACCTTCCACTAGATCAGGCTGCTCAAGGCCTCATCCAACCTGGCCTTGAACACCTCCATGACCTTCCTGGGCAACCTGTCCCAGCGGTGTTCTTTACTTGCATGTGAGCTGCCTGACAAGCTTTGTGCATCTCATATTGTAGAAGTTCCACAAGATTATCTACAGAGGCTTTTCATGTTCTTTTTTTGTATGCATAATCTAGATTCCAAGTGTCTTGCTTCATAATTAGCTCCACAGCACAGAAAATAGACATTTTGGTTCCTCCTGAAGTATTTCAGATGATCCTAGCTACTGGCTATGATGCATGCCAGAAAGATAATGAGTACACAATTCAAAACACTGCACAACTACTTCAAATAGATCCTATGAATCTGCCTGATCACATCACCCCAGGCCTGGAAAGGCTCTTTTATCCTTCCAGCAGTGGAGGCTCTACATCTGCCTTGATCTACTATCCCAATGCTGGTGCTTCCCAGCCAGGGAAAGGTGCCAGTTTTATTCCCTTCTTTGGTGGATTTCTCAAGTCAGCTAAGTATCTGCACAGGTTTGGGGGGCTGGCTGGCCTCAGCTGGTCCAAGGTCCATCTGTGCTGGGGGCCTAAGTCCCACCTATCTGCTCTCCTGATGTAAAACTCTAAAATAAGTTTCCCATGAGAACAGCACAGCAGGTCAGGTGAAGGTCAGCTCAGCCAGTGCCCTGCCACTGCCAGCAAACAGATGTTTAAGGGAAAGTGCAGAAAAGGGCAGGTATGTAAAAGTGAAGAAAAGGGAAAGCATCTCACAATCCCTTCCCAAGCAGCTGCCCTGCTCTGTGAAAGCCAGGACCAGAAGCTCCCCTGTCCACAGCAATCTCACAGCAAGAGAGCTGCCCAGAGAGAACTCTGAGCAGCAGCTCCTAGAAAACTTTGAGCAAGTTATTTTAACCTTTTGTTGTTCTTCATCTGTGGAAGAGTCGTCTGAGGCCTGAGGAGAGTTTCCAGAGCTGTTCCTTTGAGCATCTGCAGCTCCATCTGCAGTGGGCAGCACTTCCAGCACAGGCACCCTGGAGACCCCATTCCTCCCACTCCCTTGCTCCTCTGTCCTGGAGTGGGAGCAGGTGCGTGGCCGACTCTCCTGAGAAAGCTCCACGAATTTCTCCAAAGCACTGAAGAAATCAATCCTGTCTGCACTGAGGTCTGTCACCTCAGGCTGGGGATTCTGTTGGAGGCTTGGGGAATTCTGGTTTGGGGACTGAGGGAAGTCTTTTAAGCACGAGGTGAATTCTTCCATGGGAACCAAGTGCACGTTCACGTCAGGCTTAAGGGCATCGTTTTCTAGATCGTCCACTGTCAAATCAGGAAACTCTGCAATCCCCAAGGGGTGCTGGAGCTGCAGTAAGGCCTCAGAAGCATGGCAGTTATCAGGGGGGACAGAGTCTACGCAGCACCCTGCCGTACAGCCATTGATATTGTTCAGGTTCAGCTTGTCCTCCATCTGCTCAGTGTGGAAGTCTCGACACGCAAACTCCAGGTGGATCCTCTCCCTCACACACACCTCCTCGATCATGTTTGCATCCTCTGGGAGCTGCTGCTCCCTGTCTAGCTCAGCTGAGTAGATGGGAGACGTGGACTGCTGGTTGTCATTGGTCTTTGCCTCTGAGATCTGGTCTGCTGAGGTGGTGATCTCCTTTTTGTTCAGTTCCAGCCCAGCCTTGCAGATGGGCTCATGATGGTCCGAGAGGTCACTGTCAGAGTGCGAGCGCCAGAGCTTATTGTGCCGCTGTTTGCTGCAGGGAAGAAAACAAATGAAAACATTCAGTGGTGTTCTCACACACCAGAGCCAAAGCCACCTCCTAAGAGGATGCAACCTACGTGAAAAACTGTGCCAAGTACTGGAGTCACTGACCACAACCCCAGCTCCATCTGAACAGCTCAGGGTCAAACCTGCTGCGGAGGAAGTTGATCCAATAACAAACCAGCTCCCAGTAGCTAACTCCCACGGTACCACTCTGCTCCACACATGTGTTTCCCCAGCAGTATCTTATCAGTCTACTCAACAAATGCAGTGCTGAACTAACTACCAAATGTGGCCCTTTCTTAGCCAGGAAGCACTTTTCCATTTGCCAGCAGATAGCAATGACCAGAAGAGTCATGGTCTCTGGTCCTAGATGTGAGTAAACGGTGGACACTCAAAGTCCAATTTCTCTCGTGGCTCCTTCTTGGAATAGCTTCAGTGATCACTAACTGGGCTTTGGTAAACAAGGTGGTAGGGTGGGGTGAGTGGGTACAAGTGTGGGTGTAACACACAGAAGACATCAACAGTCAACAGGCAGCCCCAAAACACCACCTGCCTTCCACAGGAAGGAAGTTCAAAAGTGCTCCAGGTCATGGAAAGTCCCTTTAGGAAGGTCTGAACAGTCATAAGGCCAACCAACTGCCAGGGGCATGGCACCACCTGCCAAAACACCCAGCTCACGTCGACATGCTTGCACAGAGCAAAGGAGGCAGCTTCGGGTATTGAAGCCACACCAACTAACCATGCCTGCAAGGGTTTTGGTGAGTGACCACGGCCACAGGGCTGTGCTTCCACTGCTTGCCCCTAGGAGGAGAGCAGATACCACAGAAAGGTTCTTGGATGTGCAGGAGACCTTGCCAAACCTCTTCAGTCCCTTGCCAGTGTAAGCAGGCACTCCCAGGCACATCCATTGGCTGCAGCAAGTTAATTAACAGATGCTACGGAACTAATTACAACGTGCCAGTTTAGTCGTGGGTGCCCAACAGCTAAGGAAAACAATCCATCACAGAGTGAGCTTCCCAGCCCCACAGTCAGCGACAATCTTCATGTATGGCACAGGGCAGAATCAGGTCCTCTCAGGGAAGAGAAGGGTCCAGACTAGACAGCAAAAGGCTTTGCCCTGGGTGCATGTGTTCAGTCTCTAAGGGGTTTCGGAGCATAGTCTGACACTGGGAGCAGAACCAGGCTTGTTCCCAAGGCAGGCTGTGCTCAAGCTCTGTATGGGATGCCAAAGATTTCCCAAGTCTTTGCTCATGTAACTTAGAAAGACATTGTTGATGTTTTCTGAGGGCACTTCCCACCCTGGTGCTTCAGCGCTCAGCCCCAGCGCTCTGCTGCACATTTGATTTTCAGAGTCAAAACTACCCTCGCCCAGGAACAGACCAAACTTGCCCAGCACAGCCTTGGTCTGAGAATCAAACCAGATGCCAACAACTGCTGGGAGAGGTCTGTTGTATTCACTTTTCATTCCACACTTCCTCCAGTCCTACAAGCTGCCAGGGGTGCTAAAAGCAGGGTGAAAGAACAGGACCCCATGTCCCCTCCTAGAGTCCACAGCCACCTCTTGCAGTGATCCTGGTGCCAGGATACACAAGCTGATGGCTGCCCAGGCACTCAGTACCAGGCATGGCACATGGTCTGGGGCAGCTTCTGGGTTGGCCAGCTTGTGTCCACACCAGCATTTGACCAGGACCCCCCCCCCCACCTCCCACCACACTGCAGCAAGCTCTCCAGGCTCCAGCATAAACCCACAGCTGTTAACCCCCAAGCTGCACAAGGCAGAGGGGGGATCCCAAACACTCTTTTCCTGTAACTTATTCATAACTAATACAAGCAAGAGGGCTGGCTCAGCCTTTCTGTGTCTGTCACCAGAGGAAGGGACAGTTTGACTAACCCCAGGAAGTATGACATTCCCAAAGAGCAAAACACACTTGTTGTTGTGACTAAAAGCAGGCAGGGGGTTTTCATTTTACAGCTGGAAAACATATCCCAGTTGCTCTAACCCCAACACAAACCTGTAACTAGATAGTGTGAGCACATGGCTGCTCTCACATACCTTCCCTCTGAAATCTGAGCAGTCACATGAGAGTGAATCTGTTGGATTTTTGGGTTTGATGGCTTGGGGTGTTTGGTTCTTTTGTTGTTGTTTGTTTTAACCTGTCCTGGAATACCACAGCAACAAACAAGGCAGCCAGAGGGTAAGGCTAAATAACACAGAAAGGAAATGAGGCAGTTTGGAGCTGAGAAAGGAACTGCATAAAGAGGAACCATCCCTGCAGCACTGAGAGGCCAATTCCTTGCTTCAGTGAAGCCTGGGTTTACTGCAGGCTTTTCAGAGCCACACAGATGTAATGCACTGCTCCTGCATTTTTTAAAGCCTCCCAAGTAATCCTGCTTGTGCCACTGTATGGGGACCTGCAGAGTAGGTCAGGAGCAGTGGTGTGCTTGCACGGGAGGGAAGCCACACAGCACAGACACCATGGCAGCCAGAAAGATTGACCTCCTGAAAAATAAATTACTGGAAGACAGCAAAAAGCAAAAAAACCCAAAATCCTTAACCAAAATATTTGTACAGGGCAGCTTTGCAGATGTGCCACCAACTACCACACTGAGAGATTACCTCAAGCAACTGCAGGGCAGTGGTCTGAAGATGTGATACACCAGCTGCTCCCAGCCCAGGGCTCCTCACAGGTGTTCACCAACCTGTTGCAAAGGATGCTGGTGTGCTTTTCATCTCTGAAAAGCTTCTCCTCCTTCCAGTCCACCCCAGCAAGATCTCATTTCCCAGTCTGCTTAGTGCTACATAGCACACCAGAGCTAAGCACTGACCTTTATTAAGTGGTGCCAGCAGCATGTTTGGTGTCACGAGGCACCACAGGCAGGTGTGGTGTCTGCCTCAAAGAGTTTCAGTCCAGAAGAGCACAATTTCTTAAAATATCTATTCCACTGTGATCTACCCTGTCACTTGATACTACTTGGCTGCTTTTTCAGTGAGGAAGAGGGTCAGTCAGAGTTGGGAGAGCGAGAGAAAGTTCTGTGGGTGCACCTGATCAGGGAATGAGCTGTGAGGAGCCCTCAGGTTGCTAATCTGTGCAGAGAGGGAAAGAGGCAGCACACTTCAGTGACAGGAGCAGCTCACACAAGGAGTTTGGTGTAAACTCTGGACTCCAGGCCTGGCCCAGGAGCAGAGATAGCCAGACTGTTAGAGAGCAAGTGGAGAGCAAAGGAGGAACAGCAAGTTACTGGCACTGGAAAGGGGAAGGGAGGTCTTTGCAAGTATATAGGAGAGACTAAAAGGGACAAAACCAAGCAGAGGGCAGAGGCGAGAAGCATGCCCTGAAGAGTGCACAAGTGTCCAAGCTGCTGCAAGAACATCCTAAGGCAGGCACCTTTCAGCAGCACCAAGGAACTATTGAATAATTATTTTGGTCAAGACACATCAGGAGCCACCTCCTGTGGCAGGAGACTCCTCTTGGGTAATCCTGCTTGCTTCAGATCTGCTCCCTGGCGAAGTACAGCAGGATCCTAAACAAAACACCAGAATCTGGCGAAAGAGAGTATCACTACCTCCTTCCAGCTGATCACGTGAGGGTGTTGCTTAACACAGTTTACAAGTTCATTTCTCAGAAACATGTCCTACTGATGTCTCTTTTACTAATCAGGTGGTAGGCTTGGGATTACAACACACTTGCCCATACCCAGGCCCAGCTCCAGACCAGCCTCAGGACTCCAGGCAGGAATAAACAGCGCTGTTGCAATACACAGAACATCCTGTCCCCTCCCCTAACAGCAGCACTTACCCAAGGGATCTAAATAAAACCAAACCAGCTGCTGAGGAGGGGCAGGTTCAACAGGGAGCTGTAAGGCTGAGACAAAGCAAGCTCCCTGCCAAGTGATGTTTCAGACAACAGGGACACCATTTATCTCTGCTGCAGCCTGCACAGCTCTGAGGGCTGCATTCGGATGGCAGCTCACAGGATGCTAGTCTCCAAAAACAGCCATTCTAGGAGCCAAACAGCCTCCTAAAAGCTCTGGGATGCTGGTCTCCAAAAAACAGCCATCCTAGGAGCCAAACAGCCTCCTAAAAGCTCTATATTACCCCCGTTTTCCCAGGCTCAGGTGGGATAGCCCATGAGAACGGAGCGCTGTCTTTCCCAACACAATCACCAGCTTACACAAGGCAGTGCTGGAAGTTCTAATTAAAATAATGGAGTCCATCATTTCAGTGCTGTGCCTGGGTAATCAGGATCATTCCTTCCACTCACCTGGCCAGCAGGATCCCTTGGTATTCCTCCAGCTGCCTCATGAAGCTGGGATTGGGCTTGGTGACGGTGCGCCGCTCCTTCACGTAGTCGTAGGCCCTGTCCAGGTTCCAGCCGTACTCCTTCATGGCGTAGGCGATCACCGTGGAGGCCGAGCGGCTCACCCCCATCTTGCAGTGCACCAGGCACTTAGAACCATTTTTCCTGAGGCAGGAGAAAGACAAAGAGAGGATCATTAAATAGAAAAAACAGCCTCTGAGAAGCTGAAGAAAATAGCAACTTCTTTACCAGAGCGTTATGGAACACATTGTCAACACTGTGGCCACAGCTGAAGTCTGGGATGAGATCTGATAATCCAATTTACAAACTGGAGCAAGACACAGAAAGTGAAGAACAAGGTCTTAATACTCTTAACAGATTTTGTTACAACAGCTCTGCTGAAGCTTTTATCACAAAGCAGAGCAATGTCAGCTGTTTAGCAGCCTTCACAAATCTCTGCAAAGACAAATATGGCATCCTTGAAGCCAGCCCAAACGGCCCACTGGTACCAGGCAGCATTCCAAGTAAAAGGGGCTTATGTCACACTTCAGAAACACATCACTGCAAGATACTGAGCACTACACAGGGCAGCCCCTAGCACAGAGATGTTGCTCTGCTGCAAACTTCTGATGGCATATTATTGTGTTTGGCAAGTGACTGAACAAGCCCAACAATGACACCCCAGCTGACTTCCATCCACAGCCCGAGACACCAGTAGGTGCAAATCCAGTCAACAGCCCCATGGACCAACCTGGCTGATTTTTTTGATGCCACCATTTCTTAGGACTGTCTATAGGGAGAAAGCTCACCCTATACACTCTGTTTTCAACAGTCCTTCACCTCAGTACCTGTCCAAATGCAAGCAAGTGGAGAAGATAACCTCCCCATGGCTGGAGGCAGATCTCATGTGATGGCTGCGGTGCAGCACTCTGCTGCAATCAGATGGAAGATCCTTCAGCTTTGATTCACTTTTCCTCATTGAGCACAAAGCAAACAGTGCCTTGGAGTGCAACAAGCAGCTACAGTGCTTGGTGAGGCTGGTCTGGAGCCTGAAAGGGCAGCCAGCACTCTGCTCCAAGGAACTACAAAGCATGTGTCTGCTGTGAAACACGAGGAGGTAGGCTATGGCCCTTCTGTGTGAACTCGGTGTGCTGGGCAGTGCTGGCACGGTGCGGGCTGAGAGAACTTGCTTGGGTTTGGCACCTTTAATGTTCTCCTCCAAGTGAAAGGTTTTCTGGATTGCCAGCCACGTGAAGTTCCCACAGGACAAATCAGGAGGCCACAGAGCACACAGTCATGTGCCTCAACAAGCTCAAACCTCAGCTGCTGGCAGCTGCCTGAGCCTGTACCTGCATCCACGCTGCCCAGACACTGAGGGATGTCTGCACTGGTTGGGCTGTACTGGGCTATAGCAGCCTTTAGATTGCTCTGAGACTTTCCTAACTTGGCAAGTCAAATTAGTCCAAGCACTGCAGTGCCTTTAGTGATTCTAAAAACCCCAAACACAACAAGCAGAGAAGGTAAAGAAGGGGGCATCATAATTGCCCTACTTTGGAAGATTATTAACTTACATCACTTCATACACAGTAACTGAGGCCAAATTATTTAGACACCTATAGAAAATAACCTGGGCAGGAGAATACTGAGAATGACAACTTCAAGTCAATACACAAGGGAATACAATGATGTCTTGCACTCAAACAAATCAGCTTTTAAAGGCTATGAGAAACTGCAAGCACCAGCTATGGTTAAGAGACGACAGCCTTCTAGAAAGGCAATAACACTTTAAAGGCAACATATTCCAATCTGCTTTCTGACCAGTTCTCCTTTAAGAAGGCTGCTGAATTAACTGGAGGCAGTTGATATAATTGGGATGCAGTTCTTTGCAGTAAAAAAGCCCTACTTTCAGCATCCACTATCAGATTACTCACTGGAACTGGCAGCTCAGAGACCTACACAGGCACTGCCTCTTGTGGAAGTTTGCTTTGGAACATTACACTACAAGAAATCACTTCCAGACTATGGGCTTCATCATACAACCTCACAAAGCAGGGAACAGCTTATGTTTGTGTTTGGCTTATAAGGTTTTGGTTTCTTCTGTTAAAGCCTGCTCAATTTGTTCCAGCCTTTCCCCCACACCAGCACCTCTGCAGATCCACCACAGTTCCTAAGCGGCGGAGCTCTCTAGCACAGGAATGAGCTCCTCCACTGACTGCCTGGACTGCAGCTGGGCAGAAACCTCTCACTGGTCCTAACCTGCTTCTGATACAAGCACCCACAAGAATGTGGAAGGCAACTGTAACACAATTACAAAATGAAAATGCTTTGATCCTAAGCAGGCAAGGAGGAAAAAGTAAAGCAAATCAGTAGGAAAATATAAAATGTTTAGTATACATCTTCTAAATGTCTTTGTTCTGCCCTGGAAAGACTTACTTTGCCTTGGAGATGAATTTGTAGGTGTCATTCCAGTAAGCCAGAAGGTCTGTTGCTTCTTCATCATACACCCGGATGTTATGGTACTCGAAGAGGCCAGGGAAGAAGTTATCTATTTCTCGAGTCACATTCAGAATGTACCGCACCCTGCAGGGGACAGAGAGCAGATAAGCCTGCAGAGTGTGCACAGCACAGCAAGTTCAGAGATAGCACAGCTGCTACACAACAGCCTGGCCTTGCTTGGCAAGTGGCAAAACTTAAAAGCATTTTTGAAGTGGCATTTTCAACATGCAGCCCTTGGAAACCAAACTGAAGGCAAGGAAGCAGTGGTTAAAACAGACAGAAGGCTTTGCTGCACAATTTAGAGCCTGGTCTCTGATAAAAGGGCTTCCATCCACACTTCCTCTGTGGTATGTCAGGTTACACTGCTTGCCCATCATCTCCCTAGTCTGTTAGCAACTCTTGTGACACAGGAGCTCCTGCACAGACTGCTCAATTAGTGTTTGGACACCTTCTGCAAGCCTGTTTGCACAAACAGCACAGAAGGATTGAAGGCATAAGCTCCTGAGCAACACTATAGTTAAATGAGTGCATAAAATAACTACAGAGAGATTTAGCAGACAATGAGCCACTGGGGAGGATTTCTTTCTTATCCCTAAAATTTCTGGAGAGGAAGCTGCTAGAGAAAGCAGATGGTATTTATGTACAACACATTCAGTATTTTTAGCCCTGAGGGTTACTCCTAAGATGTTTATGAACTGCACTCATGCTGGGACATCAGACAGAACAAGAGCACTGCAAAGGAGTGATCTTTCTTTTCCCTAGCAGGCATGAGATTGTTGGCAGTCAAGTAGGACCTGTCTGACCCAAGGAAAGGGCAGCAGGCCCTGAGCTGAATGAGAGTCAGTTTTGCCAGGCTGATCCTCCAAGGTCTGCTATCAATTCAGTTCAGCAGTGATTAGCTTTTCTCCCTAAATAATGATTTGACTGCAAAATCTTGGTGCTTAGATGGATCTGCTCCAGAGAAAGAACACTCTAAGCTTACGACTGAAAGGTACACAGGGCAGGAGACAGAGGAAACCATCAGGGCTAAGCCTGAGAGCTACAGCACTTTACATCCTACTGGGCCCCACTCAAAGCAACAAATGCTCTTTGACAGGTTTCCCTTCCTGCCAGAGTCTGGAGCTCCAGACTCCGAAGCGCCTCTGTAATTGCGAGACCTCAGTCCAGAACAAGGGGCTGGAGCAGAGGGCATGGAGCCAACCACGCAGCATCCACTTCAGTAACTGTAGCTATGAGATTGCTCCCTGCCTATGTTCAGCAAGGGGATGTCAGTCAAGGTCAGGGAACAAGACTCTTTTACTTTAGAGTGCCTATTTGTGGGATGTGGAGTTTGGAGGAAGCAAGAGCTTGTTCTGATCTGCAAACCCTTTGGTAAGACTAAGGTTACACAGCAGGTATGGAAGGGAGTTTGTTGCACAGACAAGTGTTGAGGCCAGGCTCTTGCTTTTAAGCTGATGACCTGAAGCTACTTACCCTCTGTTCTGCAAGTCTTCCAAATTGGAGGCGTTCCATTCTGAGCCCTGCAGGGGAAATATGCAAAGGGACACATCAGTCAGGAGGAAGGCATGGCCAGACAACTGATGGAGGGAGGGATTGTCAGCAGGGAACTGGAGGAGGAAGCTGGCCAATCAAGTACTGGAGAGCAGGGAGGTTTGAGTAAAGGGATACACAGAAGAGCGCTAAGGGGCTGACGTTCGGTGCCTTATCTCCCGCCATTAACCTGATCTATGCTGAAGCAACAAGTAGCTCTGCAAAGCAGGAGCCCAGCACCATGTGCTGGCACTTCCTACAAACCACCGACAAATCAACCTCTGCAAAGAGGAGACTGCTCCACCCTTTCCCTGGAGGCTGCTGCCAGCTCTGGCCCATAGAGCACAGACTGCCTGCATTTAAAAGCCACCCAGGTGCTCTTTAGACATCAAACATCCATCTTGCACATCAAAGGCAGCAGCACCGTAAGCTCACTTGGGTAACACCTCTTCTCCACACGTTCAAAGCCTGAGAGAGCAGAGAAATAAACACATTAAACCCTGGCTCCTCTCTACAGCACACACAGGGCCAAGCTGCTTGCTTCCTGCTCAAACACAAACTCTGAGGATAAAACTACTCAAAGGCTTCCTCCAGATCCAAAGGTGTACAAGAGATCTGCTCCCTGGCCTACAAAAGCTCCTCATAGAAAGACAATTCAAATGGAGGAATAAGCAAGAGGTACACAGCTACCATCACCAGTAAAACAGCATTGCTCATGGCTGCTCCCACAGCATGGGCTTCTGTATCACCATAGGGCCAGAAGAGGCAGAGCCAGGATGACCTGGCCCTTGGAGCATACCCACTGCCTGCCCAAGAGTGAGAACTCCCCTGTCGTGCAGCAGAAGCAGTGTCCACCCAGAGGCTGGGTTACTGCTTGCCCCAGAAAGCGTGCAGACACCCTACATCTGAGACAGGTGAGCTCCAGCAGCTCTGACTCAGACACACTTGTGCACCTGTGACAGCACTTGCAGAGGAGTCCTGAGCCCTCACTGCCTCTAGGTGCACACAGGCAGAAAAGGACTGGACTACTGTTCTGGCAGCTACTGGAGACAAGACTTCATCTTGTCTTGACACTTTTGGAATACAACATCCACAAAGCAGCTGGCTCTTCCCAAACTGAACTACTTCCTAAGACAAATCATCATAATGAGGACACCATTCAAGGGTTCAGCACAGATGGGACCCTGAATTTGGAGCAGAAGAAAGGGGACAAACGTTATATGCCATGATAGCCCAGATTTGCACAGCCTTTGGCCACAGATCAGTCAATCCCAGCAAACTCCAGGCTGTGCATGATGCTGGTATTCAATATTTGCCAATCCTCATATTTGGATCCCTGCCACATTTACCCTAGCTCCCCAGACTTGGTTAGCTTTGTGTTGAGTCTTTCTGGCCAGGATGAATAATTTAATTCAGGCCTGGGAACCCAACAGTTTCCACAGGTATGAAGAACAATGCTGCCCTGGTGAGAGCCTTCTCTCCTATCCTTTGATTCACAATCACCACCATTATCAGGTCTCTTATTTCCTGCTCAGTCATTGTAGCACTCCCTAAGTGGGATCCCACAGGGCTCTCACCTCCTCCTGGAAGGAAAACAGCTCCTTGCCTTCCAGAGACCTCGCTGTAGGACTTTGCCTTGCAGTATACACACTCCTGAGTGAGGCTGGTACCCAGACCCAGCAGCACTGCTCCTCACCACAGAGAGCTGCTCTGCAAATACTTCCCTTCCACACACTGGCCACAGCTCTTCTTTTTGGTGCTGCCTGCAAGCCTTGTTCCGATTATACGCGCTCCGAGCCAAGTCTCCAAGCCCTGCAGCAGATCAAACTGCCTGCACTGCTTTTGAGTAGCACTGTAAGCCTGTTACAGGTTTCTCTCTCTCTCTGGAGAGCACAGACTGCAAAATAAAATCCATTCCATTGCAGGTACTTTAAATTTCCTGGCTCTACCCCACCACAATTTCTTGGGAGTGCTCACATTAACATCCACCATTCCTTCTGAGCCAAGGCACTAAGCTTCAGGAGACTGGGAGAGGCCCTTTCCATTTGGAAGGATCAACTGGTCCAAGAGGAATGGCTTCGTTTAAAGTTGAGCCAACCTCATGGCTAGACAACCCAACCAGACCTGCATCCATTGCTTCAGGGCTGGGAAATCCAGGGGAGCACTGACTCACCAGAAGGTGCAGTAATTAGACAGGCCCCAG
Organism: Melanerpes formicivorus; assembly: GCF_026170545.1. Lineage (NCBI taxonomy): Eukaryota > Metazoa > Chordata > Aves > Piciformes > Picidae > Melanerpes > Melanerpes formicivorus. Next base: position 3,960,707 of record NW_027142381.1, on the reverse strand, counting down.
CAGCAATGAAAGGCACCTAAGCAAGCAAAACATTAAATGGCAAAATGTTTGTTTCCTTAAGTGACTTCTCTCCAAGATTCTTTGTTAAGCTCCTCTGCTCCTCCTGAATCCCATGAACTCAGAATGTTCCCTGTTAGCAGAGCATCATTCCAGCTGAATGTTACACAGCTCTCCCCAACAGCTCCCTTCCCTCCTTGCTCTAGTTATGACCTTCCCAAAGACACTCATACACCAAGAACTTGATGTGTGGCTACCCTGGACAGCTAAAGCTACAAAAGTAGGCTTACATCAATGGTAACAGCCCTGAAAGTAGTTAGAATGAAGATCTTTCCCCTTCTGTCTTCTAGTGACAGGGTCTACAGCTTGGTTGGTGAAGTATGGCAAAGGTCAGTACAGCCAAGAAGCCAGGCTGCTCCTGTCCAACAGCACTGGTGTTTTGTGTCTTGCTTAAGAGTATGTGACCCCAGGATCAGCCAACCTCTCCTTCAGAGCTCCTTCAAGTTCCACCAGAGGCCCTGATGTCAGGACATAGTGAGAAGCATCAAGAGGGTTTACTCTTGAAGTCACTGTTAGACTTACCAAGAAGACATGATCAAATATCTGCGTGGGGCTGTCCATCTGCCCAAGGATCACGATCATTTCATTGTCAATGAACTCCTTGAACTCCCGCAGGTTGCACACCATCTGCATCTCCAGCTCGGTGCGGATCTGGGGGAGGCACACAAGGGAGCCACGTGAAGTCTTTGTTCTGGCCTTTCTTCAGGGCAAAAGTGCAGAGCTCTCTAGTTTGCACGACAGCCCTTCCAGTGCTGCTCCCTTACCACCTACCTCTTTTGATGTGATGTTCTCCAAATCTTTCTGCATCATGATCTCCCTTAACTTGGTCTTAATGAGCCGTTCTGTCCGCTCCCGTTCAGTGGGGCTACCAGAAGGAAGCAACACAGTGATTGGGAGGGGAAATAAAACTGGATTCATGGCACTTTTTAATCAGGTATTGTATAGACTGGATATTCTACAGAGTCTCAGACACTCAACACTTCTTCCCCCGAGCATGTCCTCAGCTGGAGGGAATTCAGGTGACTGTAAAGCCCAGTTTAGATTCCCAGTGGTATATGAAAGAGACCAACTGAATGCTCCTAATCCATTGTAGTCATCCAGAGAACCTCTGGTATTTGGTAAAATTTAAATTGGGAAGGCTGCATTATACTCTGGAGCAATATCCAAGCCTCCCCCTACCTTTCTTGGAAAGGTAACAGCTCCAAAGCTCCTTACATGGAGAGACAAGGGCAGCTAAGCTTCTGTGCATTCCTCCAGCCTCTGCTGCCAGAGGCCTTATCACCAGCTGCAAAAATAGCCTGACTAACACCAGGGGAAGTTGCAACAGAGCAGGAGCACAGAACTGCCTCACCCATCTCTTTAGAAAGGACCCAGCAGCACCATCTCACACCACCTTCCCCTTTCCCTGGAAGGCTGCCAGGGTGGCGACTGCACGGACACTTCTCTGCTTTACAACTGGTGGATCACAACTCAAAATCCTGGGAGTTCTTGCTCCTTTTAATCTCACACATTATTTCAGGACTCAATTAAGAGAATGCTGTCTAGGTGTCCCCAGGAAATCACTCAACCACTGCCACCAGGGACAGGGTAGGGGTTACATGAAATTCATATAGGAAAAGCTACAAGTGAGTATGAACCTGACAGCCTGCCAAAACTTGTCAGGCACCCTCCTTGTGCATTAGAAAAAGCAATCAAGTGTGAAGACTTGTTCACAGCTGAACAACTGCTCAGAGTTATTATTCACTCACTGAACTCCAACAACAGGAAATATTTGAAGGTATAAATCAACCAGTGGCACTATTATACTGGGAAAGCAGCTGGGGCCAGTGAAGTGATTTCTCCTACTGCAAACTGGACAACTAGGCTCTCATGCTTGGCACCATCTGGACACAGACCACCTTTGAGGCTACATGGGACTGGTACCATCACTAATTACTAATTACAGGGGTTGTAAACTTTGAATGCTGATACAGCTTATACATTCTGTCTTTCCAAACTATCTACCTATCTACCTCAGCCACTGTTTTGGACCAGCATTTAGCTGAAAACAGCTTGGGACCTATACACGTGTCCTGTTCCACACTTGCAGAGCTCCTCAGAACGGTGAAAAGCTCCATTGGTCTTTGTCCCCATCCTTAGGTGTAACAAATGGATGCCTGTGAGGATGCTTCTGAGCAAGCAGTCTCAGAAGTCCATACATACACACTTCTCTTTGCAACAAAGGACTGAGTAAGAAAAACATGACCACATTACTCTAAATGTGCTCAGACACAGGCCAGCATGAGAGCAAAGTCCAGAGAAACCTGCTCCTTCCAGGACACACCAGGCCTGGAAACCAGAGGACAGAACAGAAAAAAGGAAGACCTAGGTACTAGAACACAGCACAGCTCTCTCACTAGTTAACAGGGGACTTCTCCTGCAGAAGCAAATACCTGTGAGCCCAAAGCCTAAGGTAAACAATTAGACTGAAAACAGAGACTGAAGGAGATGCAAGGGAGCCCCAGGAGGGCTAAACTTCCAGTGCTGGTGTTTACCTAACCAGGCTTGCACCTATTACCTGAACAGGAAATCTCTCCTCATTAATATCTAATGAAGGGAAATCTCTTGTGGAAACTGTCTCCTCATTTGAAGACTGCTGTGCCTGACAGACAAACACTTTGGCTCAGCAGAGCCAGACCGACTTACACATCTGTGAAGAGGGCAGGTGAGTCGGGCCGGTGGGACTGGACATCTTGCATGGCATTCCACTCATTGACTGATGACTGGTCAGAGTTGATATGGCTCTCATAGTAACTGACCCACGTGAGGAAGAGGCTCCCTGGGTAGTAATTGTTGCTCCGTGCCACCTCACAGGCCTTATGCAAACTCTGCAGAGCAGACCTGGAAAGGGAAACATTCTTGCAGGATTCGAATTCCCCCGGCTGGTATCGAGCACAGAGCAGCAGCCAAGCCCTGGATGCTGCTCCTGAGCCACCAGCTGGTACAAACCCCAGTCCTACCTGTAACAGCTCCCAGCATCAAGCAGGAGGTTGCCCTGCATGAGTGTGGATGACCACACGCTGCAAGAGCTGGCATGTCTCAGCTGAAGTGTGCCAAGACAAGCCTGGACAGCAGCAAAGCTGCCCACAATTCAGAGGGGAGAGGCACCTTCCTCTGGCCCCCAAAACATAAGATGCACACAGTTTGTGCCCGAGACAAAGTGCTTTTACAGTTCTTACTGTGTGCAGAGCAGGGACACCAGGACAGATGCACAACCAAAGCCTTAGGACTTGACTTCACTGAGGTGTTTAAGTGTCTGCCCTCAAGGGATCTCAGAAGTTCCTTCAGCTGCTGCTGAGAAACAAATTCCCCTCTCCTATTTTTAGTCTATGTTATATCTTTGACCGGGATCAGAAGGATCCAGGTCAAAACCACTGGGGTGACACAGTGGTGTGACATGCTGGCAGGGGATGTATTTCGGCAATGCAAAGAAGCTTGAGCCAGAAATACTTCCATGGCCATTGCATTCTTACATGAACCACCCTAAAAGGAATGAAAAATGCAGGCAGCTTCTCCTTCCTTCTCACTATCATAATGAACATGTCCCAGCAGAGACAGAGACTCCTAAAATACACACAGTGTGGAGTTCCTTATTTATGACAAATAAAAAACAACAATAAAATATTGCTCAGAGCAATTCTGCTTGGGAGAGATCCAAAGCAGCAGCCCTCTGCAAGGAAAAATCACCCTGTTCCTCCCTGCTCCCAGCTGAGACGAAGGTGTAGCAGGACAATCACTTCTGGTACCTGAAAGGGGGCTGTGAGAAAGCCAGGAAGGGACTTTTTACAAGGGCTTGTAGTGAGAGGACATAAGGGAATGGATTGAAGCTTGAGGAAGGGAGATTTAGACTGGAGATTAGGAAGAAATGCTTTACAGTAAGGGTGGTGAGGCCCTGGAACAGGCTGCCCAGGGAGGCTGTGCATGCCCCCTCCTTGGAAGTGTTCAAGGCCAGGCTGGATGAGGCCATGAGCAACCTGGGCTAGTGGGAGGTGTCCCTGCCCGTGGCAGGGGAGTTGGAACCAGATGATTTTCAAGGTCCTTTTGACCCAAACCATTCTACGACTCTGTGAATTCACTCACATAGTTTTCCTCTGGTATCAAACTTCCCTCCCTCTCTTGGAAGGAAACTTCTGGCTGCTCTAGTAGGTCTCAAGATAGCAAAGCAACACCTGCTTTTTAACAGCTCAAGCAGCCTTGGGAAAAGGACAACTAGGACAGAAGATGGATGGTAAATACTCACCACATTGCCTGTACAGACACTGGCTTGAATATGTGAACCCTGTTATCTGTTGATACGCTGAACCCTCTGGAGAGAGGAGAAAAGGCAGAGTAAAAATGTGTCCCAACAGCAGCTTTTCAGTTAATAACTGATAAGTTTGTAGCACGTTAGAAGAGCAAAGGAGTAGCCCTATGCATACACTGCTGAGTTCAGCTAGTGAGCAGATCAAAATAGCAAACTAAAAGCTCTAAAGATAACTTTTTTAAGCAGCTGCTGTTTGGGAATGAAACTAAGATAACGGGACAGTGCTGGGCTGTGCTGTTTACCTTGGCAACACAAATTCAGTGCCACAGCTGGGAGCAACAGAGTCCAGCTAAAGTGATCCTGGGGCAGCTACCAAGGAAAGAAAAGTCATTCCATGCACTGCACTGGACAGCCTTTGTAGCCAGCACAAACAGAAGCCTGCAAGTCAGGTATCTGTTTGGCAGAGAAACATCATTCTTACAACGCTGCCTGCTGCAAGGGTGATGGAGGAACACATAATAGGATCCTTTTAAGGAGCTTTCACTACACACCCACTCACCAGCAAAAGCTCCTTTACTCCAGCTTAAACACACACACACAAGTCGCTGTCTCAGTGCATGTTTATTCATGGATAAGTCAATTATTGGTATTCCCTGCCACAACCACTGTGATTTAGGGCCTTTGAGCCTGTTAACCCAATACAGGTCAATAGCAGGAAGCCTGCTAGACCTGCTAGGGCTCTGCAATCACTTGAATCCTTCCCCATCCACTGCATTGCAAGCTCACACACAGAGAACCTCTGCTATTGACATAGAACAAGACACTCACCCATCCCCATCCAGGTGGATCAAGGTGTCACTCCACAGTGGCAGCACCAAGCCCATCGTACAAGTGCTACTGCAGTAAGAAAGAGAAGGTCAGCCCAGCTGCCACAGCACTGTGCTGTCATTCTGGTTGTGTATCTTTCAATTCATTAGAGAAAAATGAAAAATCCCACTGCTGCTCCAGGGACAAACCGTGCCAGAGCTGTTCTACCAGTGTCTGGCAAGGATCACTAGCCAGACCAGGGCACAGCAGTACTCTTTCAAACAGGCTTAAAGGGTTGATGCATGCCCAGGAGAAGAGCAAACAGGATTCAGAGGGAGCAAGCTTTGTGTAGAAGGTCAAAGAGGGCTCAGTCTGCAGTCAGCTCAAGGCCTTCTTCACAGATTAGTCCCCCTCAGGCTCAAGTGGTTTGGTTCTAGCTCTGATTTTACAATCCACAGCTTTGTTTGTTTGTCCCTCAGCCACAACTGCTGGGAACTGGGATCAGCCTAGTGTAACAGCAGGGTGACTGGGAGCACAGTGGGTTAGCAATCACAGCCTGTCACCTGCTGTTGACTCCTGCCCCTTCTTCACCCTCCCACATCTTCAGAATGAGCCCAAGAGCCAGCCCAGGCAGCACCTCTTGGCAGTCCCACTCCTCTCCCAGATGCTTTGACGTCTTTGCCCTCTCAGCCATCTGCTTTCCGTAAGGCTGAGCAAAAAGCCAAGTTAAAAGCAAAAGTCAAGCAACACAAAAAAGGCAGGGGTGGGGGAACCCCAACACAACCTGCACCAGGTCAACTGAAAAAGCTGAGTCTCACAAAGCTGTAAAATTGGTCCATAATCAAAGCAGTATCTTGAGGAGTGGGATTCAACTGCCTCCTGCTCTTGTGCTTCGCACTGTCTGCTCTTAAACTTCCCCAAGCCCCCAACAGCCCCAAGCAGACTCCGCAGCTCACGAGAAGTGGGGCAAGAGGGTGAGAGTCCAGGCTTCAGAGGGTCAGCAGGCACAAAGCCTTGTAAATGCAACCCACTGGGAGGGCCTGGTGCCCAGCACAAGGAGACACTGCAGCACACAGCTATTTCTGTTGACAACATGCGATGAGCTCATGGAAAGATGTGATTCTAAAAGGCTTCCCAAGGTGGCCAGGGTATTTTTAGCGATGCTGTTCAGCAAGCGCTTATCAGAGACCATAGCAACAAGTCTGCATCGAGATATAAATACCAGGAGGGCTGGGGGGGATATCAGACTGACCATCCAGAACCCACGTAACTCTAGCAGAAAGCTAAAGTGACCCTGCTGTGTTATTAGAGACTGAATGCCAGCGAGCTCTCAGCTATCAGAGGTGGCTGTGCTGGTGTGTCACAGCCAACAGCGAGCTACAAGCTCACAGCAGCCTGTGCAAGGACAAGTTATTCTTACACCACCACACCAGCATCTCTGAGCTGCAGCTGTGCATACACACAGGAAGGGAGGGAGCCAGCGGCAGCATCAGGCTGCTCCCCGTTTTTAGCAGGCATCACTTGATCCAAGCATCCAAACCAAGCCACTCCAGATTGAGCCTGGTGGCTGCTGTGAGCAGGAGGCTGCTGGAAGGCAATTTCTTAGCCAAACAGTTTAAACACAGTTCTAGTGGCTCTACTCACTACCTGAAAGTAATTTCTCACAATGGGGGTCAAAAGCAAGACTCAATCCTAAGATAGCAGCTGTGCTAGAAGTAAGAATGTCTACAAATCCAAAACCATCTGAAAACCCAGGCTCTTCCCCCACATAGGCCAAGATTTCCTTACAACTCATTTTCAGAAGAGCCATGTGCCCCCTCCAAAGTGCCCAGTGTCCACTTCTAAGCTTGAAGCTTTTGCCTGTGAAGCTGCTGGGGGTGGTGCCTCCTGGTTCACAGATCCACTCCAGCACCAGAAGCTACTTCCCAGCCACATTCTGCAGCCTTTTGGAGAGGACAGCAGCAATTTAAATGAATGAAGCGAAAGCACCAAACCCTGATGACACACTGCTGTCTGGGGAGAGCAGCACTGTGCAAGATCTGTCATCAACAGCTCTGACATTGCCATCAGGCCCTTTGTGCCACGACCTTGGCAAGAGGCTGCCTGGCACTCGCTTTCTTATTAGCCGCTCCCCTGAACCCTAATGTCCAGCTTCTCTAACTGCAGCTTTTTCCTTCTTTGCACGTAAGTTGTCCCTGTCTCTGATGTGCAGAGACATTCAGAGACACTTAGGGGCACTTAATGTCCTCACACAAGCCTGAGGCTTGGAGGAATGGAGGAACTGCTGCCCTGTGCTGTTGCTTTCTCAGGTGTTGCCTCTTTTCAGAGGGGAATTTTGCATCTCAGGAAGATGTTAGGCTGCAAAAGCTGAAGCAGTCTATCCCCAGAAAGCATGGACACCAGCCAGTGGTTTCTACATTTGATGTGGGTGAACACAAGGACTTCCCCCACCTGCACACTGCATACCTGTCATTGGAAGAGAAATCCATTCCTAGGACAATGCTCTCTTCGGTGTCTTGCCTGCCGTTGGTGGACACTACCACCATGTATCTAGTGCGGTTCTGGTAGGTACTTTCCAGTCTTACAGCCTGAAGAAAGGGAAGGGGAGAGGTCAGCAGTGCAGCCAGCAAAACACACTTTATTACCTCTACAAGCCTCTTGTTCATGCTGAGTGACAGGCGCAGAAGCAGTGATGCAGTTTGCACTGGTACAGGTGGCCCACACCTCTCCGCTGGGCACCCAGCAGAAGCGACCTCCTCTCTCTGGACACAATGCTTCCTTCAACAGCTGGCAGGCTCCTGGTGCCTTCTGCACACCCTGCTGCAGGCCCCTTCTCTCCCACCAAGGCTGTGTTAAAACAGCAGCCTACAATGATGCTACCACAGTCCTCCAACTGCTCCCCAGCCTAGTGAGCTTCATGGAGCAGTAGTTCAGTCAGACAGATGGGAGTTGAACGTGCTCTTCACCTTCTCAAAGGGCTTTGTCCAAAGAGCTAGGGCTTCCCTTTAAATTACTGTGTGCTACAACAGCTCCAATGAGACTCTTTCCACCACCTTCCCAAGCAGCTGGACAGATAATTAGGATCTAATTCATATGTCATTTCCTGCTGGTGCTTTGAACTCTCCCAGCAACTTCCCCAGTGCAGAAGCAACTTTATTGCCTCACACCTGGCAGGAAAAGCTTTCCCTGTAACTAAGCCATAGCCATGGTTAGGTTCAGATTGCCCAGAAAAGGCCAAAGCCATTGTGCCTCATTGCTCCTATCACAACCACAAGTACTTCAGAGCCAAAAGAGGGGTCTAACAGGACTGGAGGATGCCTGAACTTCACTCCTAACTCCCCCAGATCAAGTACTACTGATGGCATTCAGAAAGCAGCTCTGCACTAAGCTGTGAATGTCAAACCAATGCTGAAACTCCTGGAAGGCTACACTGAAGTGTAATGCAAGAACTCAAGTGACTCCAGCAAGTCTTACAGACAGCCTTCTGGTTAGCAAAGAGCTCAGGGAAGGGAGCCCAGTGTTGCAAGTTCTGCTTCTACACATCTGCAGTAGGCAGCCTTTACTTGCAACACTTTTTGGACTCTGTTCCAAGTCATTTGCAGTTATTTTAGTCACAGGATCCCACCTACAGAAACTAGGACATCCCTAGAAAGGAAGTGTCCTAATTGTGTACACTGCTTTGGACAGCCTAATCCAACCCCAAGACACTGTCTGGCCTCAGTGTTTACCATGTCACCAAAGTTAAACTGCTTCTTGAACTTTGAACAGGGCCTGCAGAGAGCAAACATGGGCAAGGAGGAGCTGTCACAGTCCAGCACTGCCCTGTGCTGTGGGCAGACACCTGCCTGCTGCAACAGGGCCCAGGTGCTGAATTCCTTGTGACCCAATAGCTGAAGCTCAAAGTGATGTTTGACATCCTTCACAAACTGAATCTCAGTGCCCCCAGGCTAGCAGCCCTTCTGAGCCACTGCTTGTGTAGACACTTCCTGGATGCCCACTGGAGCTCATGGCTCAGAGTTCAGTTTAAACAGTCATGTTATCCTTAGAGAAAAAAACTCCTTTAGCTCTTTCTGACTTAATCTTGAGGCTCAAATGGCACCTTCTAGCCTAGAGGAAGCCCCTTCTGACTTCCTCAGACCTTGCCTGCCCACTAGCCAGCAAATCTTGGCCACAAGATGTGTCAGAGTGCACAACAAAGGCTAACACAGCGCATGGCAGCTAAACCAGAGCCCACTGAGTGCTCTATTGCAGGAGACTACGCTGAGAGCAGGAGGGAAAGCTTCCCAGTGGCATTGCAGGGAGCAGCAGCTCTAGTGATGGGGTGGAAGAGCAAGTGCAGGCAGGACACTGTTGACTATCTTCTAGACTTGTCCTATAGGACTGAAGCCTAACAGAAGCTATCCAAATGCTGATGCCAGCAGACAGATGTGCTCTGTTCGATGAGCAGCTGTGCCCCACCCCATCTCTTTAGGAGAAGTCATGCTAAAACCAGCCTTATTTTCCTTCTTGCTCCTTGAGTCACTGGGATTCCTTTGGAAACATGGAGGATCAAAGTGGTCAGTCCTTCAAGGTGTGAATTCTGCCCAAACCAGCTGTTTTTACAACTAACCACTTGCAGCAAGACAGAAAGGGTGCTCTTCAACCTAGAAGAGCAAGAAGTCACCAAGGTCTTGGTGGTTAAAGTCATTATCTATGTTAGGAACCAAAGCTCAGACAGAAACATAAGCTTGCCTAAACCAGGAGCAGACAGACAATGGAATCCACACATAGGTTCTGTTCTGCTTCTCTTGAAGCACCAAGAGGATTAACATAATCTAACTTACTTTGCTAACCCAGTTTGGCCAGCAGTAATGGGAAATGCAAGTCCCTTCAGAACAGGGCTGGGCAAACAGCAACCAAAGGTCACACATCTCCAAGTCAGTGGGGTGGGATTTTCAGAGGGGCAGTTAAGAGAAACAGGGCATGGCTTACTGCAGCTCTCTAGATTCACCTTACACCCTCACCACAAAGCAAAGCACCATGTCTGGAGCAGATAGAGTGGTTTGTAACATTTACTAGAGTAAGAAAACAGCAAACCTGACATTGTAAAGCAGCCAGCCTCAAAAGGTACTGCTAGAGCTCCAGAGTGCCCACCAGACCACGAGGAGGATGGCCTAGCTTCAGGGACTTCCTCAACAGCTCATCTACATACAGTTAGCTTTCTCCTCAGTCTGGGTAGGTTGTTCACAGCCTGTCCTGAACAAGTCATCCCCCTGTAGCCTTTTCAGGGCCAGCACCATTTTTCCTAGTTTTAGGCTCACCTAAACACAAGCCAACTTTATCTTCTGCTGCTGCATCCTTTTTCTGTCAGCAGAGTGATGTGCCATTTTACCAGCCCATTCCATGAAGCTCATACTGACCTTTCATCTTGTTCATGCTCACAGTAGTAGGTGTTTCATACATGAACACATTTCTCACTGGGATATGTGATTTGAAGACAAAAAAGGTGCTCAGCTTCCTGAAGTCTTATTATTGAACAAAGGTAAACAAGAAGGTCCCCACTCTGTACTCAGCTCCTTTTTCTCCTTCCTGCTGATTTTACATTGGTACCATTGCTCTAATCCTGCTCTCATGGAAGGCTAAAAACCCTGCCAGCAGTTCCAATAGAAACAAGAGTTGCTTCAAATTTCCAGTGTAGGTTTATAGAGGATTGGATTCCCCTTCTGCCCTCTTGAGTTGTGTGAAGTCTGCCCTCTGAATGACAGCAGGCAAGACAAGAGGAGAATGCATTCCTCCCAGTCCTGTATTTCAAATTTCATTTGTACCTGCAGTTTAATGAGAGCCTGTTGCAGAGCTCTGCACACCCTTCCTTCGTCAAGAATCAATTAAATTCAAGTAGACCATCGAACTTAACCTCCTGCAAGATTTCAGCATTCCAAATGCAGCTCTGAACAAAAGGGTTTATGTCTCAGCCCACAAAGTCCTTATTCAACTGTTAAGGCTGATTTGTCCCAAATCACACAATGTAGCCACTGATATTGCTGAACAATGACTTTTTCAATAGCTTCCAATGTTCTAACCCTGGCTCAGATTCTGAAAAGCACCAAGAACCCCCATTCCCATCACTTCCCCTGACACTTCAGTGACAGCAAGGTGTGCCTGGCAAAGTTTAGGAGCAAGCCCTCTAATTTGCTTCCAAAGCTTGCTTACAGCAAATTATTTCTGGGGTTCATTTCAAACGTCAAAGCATTCCATAGTAATCTTGGCTGCTTCCTAGCTATGCTTACACCATCAGCCCAGCTCCAGCACAGCTCAGGAGGATTCAGCAAACCAGAGGTGCCAGAGTAACACTTCTGATGTTGGCAGTCCTACTTTGGGCACACATTGCTAAGGTGTGCCAAGACAACACGGGAAAGAAACTTCAGGCTACTGAGTGATGAGAGGTACAGATACACTGCAGCCATGCCTGACCTTGTAGAGTGCTTCAACATGTCCTAGACAAACTCCTTGCTGCTCTTCTTTGGCTTCTGAAGGCCTTAGATCATTGCTATAAACAGCAGTGTCTAATTTTCATTGTATCATTAGAGAAGGCAGCAACCCAGAAAGGCAGAAAGAAAGGTTCTATATAGGTGCATAGCTACACAGGATCCTACATGCTCCTTCCTGATAAGCCATGGCATTTTGGGATGCAGCAAGTTAGGGGAGTCAGGAACACAACTGAATTAATGTGGAAGGGCAGGTGTTCACACTGGTCAAACCTAAGTCACTTACTCTTGATTTAAATAGGACAGCAAGCTAATTTACCCAGTTTCTCTGGCAATTATTGCAGTACCCTGAGAGCCTAAGTACCTAGCATTTGGTTCAGACAAAGGTAGTCTGCTAGCCATACAATTTGTCTCACTGAACAACCAAACAAACAGGCCTTTCATAATTAGCTGCTTTTTTCCTGCCTTTGTGGTTGCAGAGACAACTCCCCAAAACCACTGAAGGAACCACTCAAACACACACCCCACTGCTCTCAGGAGTTACACAGGTGTGTTTGTCAAGTGGAACTTAACCTTTGTGTTCCTTAAGAGCAGATAAGCCAAAAGCCAGCCTACCAGTCTGATGTTGTCTTCTGGGCGGAGCAGTATGAACATGGCCTGCAGGTGTTGCTGGAGATCCCCTGCAGGCAAGAGGAAAAGGTGAATGCACAAACCCAGTTTTAAATCACATGCAAGGCCCTGGCTGTCCAGCCAGAGCAAACATCCACCAAGGAACCTGACACGTCACCGTGAGCCTCGTCACTTCCACCCATGCAGAGATGACAAAACTCCATCTCTGAGTCAGCTGCTCTTTGCTCCATGTGTGCACTCACCTCTTCCCATCTCACCATCCCCTGTCCTTCCAATGATCTTTTTAACAGCAGTAAAGCCTTTCCATGCTCTCTGTTCCTTTAACAGGCAAGGCCAACTAGGTAGAAATGAACCCCACCCCACGGCTCAACATCTCATTCTTATCATGTGCACCAAATCAGCAAGCTGCCTTTATTAGTGCAGAACTACTTCCTAGACCAAAGTGTCCCCTTTGAAGTCAGGTTTAGTCCCACCTCAGAGCAGCACATGCCCACATACCTTTCTGTGCCAACCCCACCCAAGAGCAGCTAAGAACTGCCACCTGGAAAGCCAAGCAGGTTTCAGCTGCTTCAGATGGCACCTCCTGCCTGCAGCCCAGCAAGTATTTGACTGATGAAGCATTCACATGTCTTGGGCTGTTTGAAATGCAAGATGCTTCACCTCACTTTTTCCCTCCCCAAAATCTAACTACTGCTGCTGCCAGTAATTCACCATCAGGAAGCAGTTTAAGAGCTGGATTTTGCAGAGTGGAAAAAAAAACACCCACCACCAGGACCACTGGATTGTGTCAATACATAAAAGAGAGAGGAAGTTTCTAAGACAACCCTTTCTGTGGGGCTGACTCAAGGGTCTCCATTATCCATCATGCCCACAAAGTTTATTCCCTGTTCCCCAGCCTGCCTTGCCAGCCTTGGGAGCTCCAGAGCTAGAAAGTAAAGTGTTGCTCCCTTGGCCAGCTTTCACTGACTTGCAGCATTTTCAGCCCCAAACACACAAGCATTTTGTAAACTTCCTGGATTAAGAAAAAGCAAAGGAAAGGTTTTAGCATGCCAGAATCAGCACAAAGATATCACATCCTGGCCTGTGAAGAGCTGCTGGCTCTGCTGGCATTCACGGCACGACTGCTGCTTCCTATTGCATTGTCCAGCAAGCAGCAGATGCTTTTGTTTCCTTCGAGCTGGCAGGCTAGGTGCAAAGCATCAGCTAGGGTGGGATCTTGGAAGTGATTTACAGTATCCCAGAGATGGCAAAAGCCCCAGGAAAGTTCCATCCTTTTCTGGCCTCCTCCAGTGTTGCTGGAGGGCAAAAGCAAGCCCACCAGCCTAGAGAAGACAGCCCCTTTGCCAGGTGGCGCTGGGTGAGGACCGCCCAGGGAGAGGAGTGTGGACAGCTGGTGCCATATCTAGTCCATCTGCCAGCTGCTGGTTGCCAGTGCTGAGGATGAGATGATTAAAGAAATGGGCGTGGGCACGAAATATTTCCTCTTACGCATTTACTCTTTCTGCTGGATTCCAGCACCTCTGCTGAATTGGAAAGGCAGGTCAGAAGGTTAGCCAACCTTCCTAGAAAATGCTCTTGTAGCCACTTGAAATACTCTTGCAGCCACGGGCAGCAATTTCATGCTGGAAAGTTATGTCTGCTCTCTAACCCCCTTCTAATCTTTTGTGCCAGAGATAAGTCACGACACAGACATGGGAATGAAAGTTGAGAGTGGATTTTCCAAGTCCAAGAAAGGAGACAGTTGCCACACACTCTGCCAGCTCACTGCCAATGGTTGCTTTGCCCCTCAGAGCCACTCTCTCTACATCACTGTTTTAATTTTGGTGGCACAGATGTTTTGCTTGGGAAGGGGACACACTGATCCCTTGGTGTCTTGCTCTGCTGACACACAGAGGACATTAGAAAAGCTGCCAGAGAAGAAAGATGGTGCACACTGTCCTACAATGGACCCTCTTCAGTGAAACCTCCAAGCACCATAAAACCCCCTCATACTACACCATTCATATCACTTGGCAAGCAGGGAGACTGAGGAAAGGACAAGTACTGATGTCTCATCAAATCATAGAATCATCACAGAATGGCTTAGGTTGGAAGAGACCTGAGAGATCATCTACTCAAACCTCCCAGCCGTGGGCAGGGACACCTCTCAGCCAGACTTGCTTGCTCAAGGCCTCATCCAACCTGGCCTTGAACACCTCCAGGGAGGAGGCATCCACAGCCTCCCTGGGCAGCCTATTCCAAAATCTCACCACCCTTGTACTGAAGATCTTCTTCCTAAGATCCAATCTAAACCTGCTCTCCCTCAGCTTCAAACCATTCCCCCTTGCCCTATTGCTTAGACACCCTTATATGAAAGTCCCTCTCCAGCCTTCCTGTAGGATCCCTTCAGGTATTGGAAGGCAGCTATAAGGTCACCCTGGAGTCTTCTCCAGGCTGAACAGCCCCAGCCCCCTCAGCCTATCCTCAGAGCAGAGGTGCGCCAGCCCTTGGATCATCTTTTGTGGCCCTCCTCTGAACTTGCTAAGTTGAAGAGACAGGAATAAAGTCTTCTAAGACAAAAATCCCACCCCTTAGGCAAGCCAGGCTCTTCAATCCAAAACATCTTGCTGTAAGCAATTACAACACACTGGATTTGCTTCCTTGGCAGCCTGGCTTCCAAGAGCTCTGGGCTGATTAGACAAGCAACTGTTTTCCACCAAGGTCTCCTGACCTCATACAAGTCAGCTGTAGAAGATTCAAGGAGAGAGGCTAAAAGCTGTGCTGCTTTGCACAGGTTCCCAAGGCAGATCACTCTTCCACTCCAGTCTCAACCAGAAAGGCCAGTTTTAAAATGAAGTTTCAGAACAATTTCTTTACTTTTGACAACTGGTCATTAGCCCATCTGACTCGAAGCAGTCTGGGTACTGCTCGTACTGTGGCTGGGTGGAAGCATGTCATGAATGCCTTCTGAACTGAATTCTTTCTACAAAGGTGTTTGCAAACAGATTTTGGCTGGCCCAGACATCAGCCAGGTCACTCTGCCAGATGTAGAGCTGGATGCCTGTCTGCCAGTATCAAATTGTAGAGAAAGGTACACCTGGAACCAAACTGAGTCATCTTTTGGCGGTCACTTTTTGATACACAAAGCAGGCTCCAGCCTCTCTGTTTCTGTAACTGACCTAGATGCAGAAGTCTAAAGGTCTCAGTGTTGTTTTCTTCCTGATGATTGTTTAACAGAAGGTGAAAACCCTCCACACTATCTGATTCCTGTAACACCATCAGTGAATAAGCAGCACACACATTGTGAAATCTGCAGTGTTTGAGTTCCATTACTCAGGCTGACTTCCCAAAGAGCCAAAGCAAAAACACAACCCAAGGGAGGGGAATTGAGACTGACTCCATGTTATTCACTCTGCTCCCATGTCTGAGAAGTCTCAGTGACTTGACTCACAGGTTTCTTCAGCACCACGCAGAGGTTAGTCTCCTCCCTTTGCTCCATCACAACCAGTTACTCTCTGATCAGGAAGGACTATTACTCATCATGGATCATCCCCTCAGGTTTGCCAGTGCAAGGCATGAAGGTGTTGATGGCAACCCTCCAACCCTGCTCTCATACAAAACTTCAAGGATGACATCTGGGGGGCCAGTTATTCTCAGTTCCTTGTGATGTCATGATAGGTGCCCTGATGTCACTCATTTGATTCTGAAGGAGGAACAAGAGCACCGAAAGCTTTTTGTACTATCAGGATGAAAGGTGGCAGTCTTCAGACTGGCAGGCCTGGCTTTAACACACACCAGGTGTAAACAGGAATGTGTGTCACCTGGTGAGAAGGAACTCAGGAGAGGGGGACTCAAGAGTGAGCAGCCAAGCCTCAGCCACGGGAGGCAAGACATTACCTGCATGCTTGTTGCGCCTGTGACTGATCCTGGGAGTAGAGGACCCATTTCCTCGTGGCAGGAAGAGCGCTGCGCCTTTCACAGTGAGGAAGCTTTCGCTGATGCTGCAAGGGGAGAAGCAAAGAGTTAGCAAGGAAAACTGTATTGTCTTTCAGAGGAGAAAAGCAATGGAAGGAGAGAAGTTCAAGGCTCTGGACGCATCCTCTGTTCTTTGCCCCCCAAATACATGACTTAGACCAAATTATTCAGTTGGTATAGAACCTCCCCACCCAGAGCATAACTGAGAACAACGTGAACAGAGGAACATTGAAAAGCAGAACACATGCCTGGTGCCACTCTGCCTGCAGAGGTGGAACCTGAGCAGGCAGAGGGGATTAACCTATGGCTATATTTTCAATCTGAAAGTCAAGATGAGAGCGCCACGTTTCTAAATGGCGATTGCTGCAGCCGGCCCACGCGGCTCTCTAATTACGGCCTCTCTTAACCCTCTGCTTTGTGGCTCAGGCACAGCTGATGCCCTGCAGAAACAAATGGCTCCCTTCAGCAGTTAGCCAAAAGAAAATTAGTGCCCATAAGAGATTAAGAAATCATGAAACCACTGTCTATGAGCTGTATGGTAATTAAATCTCAAAGACATAAATTAAAGGCAAAACTGTAACGCTGTTGTATTCAGACATCACTCAGTGCCTTGATTTTGCCCTTTCTGAAGTCACATGAGGAGAAGGGTTTGTGGCAAGGGACAATACAGAGTTCTCCAGTTCTGTAGAGCAACTGATACCTCAGGCACATCTTCCAGTAGCTTTCTTAGAGATGCTGTGGCTCGTGGGAAAAGCCAAACACCCCATGGATTTTTCAGTTGAGCCATCCTGTGGCACAGGTAAGGGCTCCTGCTTTTCTCAGCCATATAGGCTTTGAAGAAAGCCAGAAACAATCTTACAGTCAACAGGATGGTTGATGAGTACAATGAGACAGGATGGGAGAGTCCCTGGCATCATGCATGCCAGCAGCTCCCTGTCCTGTAAAAGGCATTGGCTCGCTCTCTTCCACCAAACAAGAGACCAGCAACTTCTCAGTTCCTTTCTCTGCTTAAACAAATACCAAAGCTAATAATTTTGCCCCTTCCTTTAGGGGATGAGGACAGGGGAATAACAGGAATAAAAATTCCCACCATATATTTGAAGCAATTCCACGTCACAAGATGCAGGTGAAAGCCAGGACAGGCCAAGTCACCTCCCTTCACTGCTGCTTCTGCTCTGCTGAACAAAGGCTGCCTGCAGCCCCGGCTCCAGGGCCATGTTTCAATGGCTACTCCAAAGCAGGGATGCACCATGACTAAAGACAACAGCATCACAGAGAGAACAAATGTGACCAAGAACCAGGACACAGCATGGCAGGAGCCTGTGATCTGCCAGTTCTGTGATCTGAAGCTGGCTGCTTCTGCAAGAGGCTTTGCCCACTATGTTTTTATAGGTACAAGAATAATAAAGAGCTTGTGTTAAAGCTGGGTTTCCCCCTAACCTCATGCAGATTTCTGGGCACCTCTCTATTTTCCTGGTGGGGATACAAATAAATCACATTTGCAGAGTCCCAGCAAAGCAGGTGCATGCAACTCAGGAAGCTGCAAGCCTGTAGCACATCCCAACAGCAGGATGTCACAGCCTCAGCTCTCCTCCTTACTGACAGGAGGAGAAAGCTGCTCCCAGGACTGTTCTCTAAAATTAAGCCAGCTGTTGATAATGCAGTGGATGTTTCAAGGAGCCAGTACTTTAGGCAGGAAAAAAATTACATCAAGAAAACCTCTTGTCTCATATTAAAATAGATCAGAGAGCTTTACTTCTGCTGATGTTAAACCAAAACAATAGAACTTCATGAGGTCTGTGGTGACAGGTTGGACTCGATGATCTTTGAGGTCTCTTCCAACCTTAGTGATACTGAATACTGAACTTCATTGGACACACTGAGCACAGATGTTTCCTCAGACCCTCCTCACATAAAGAGTTTTGACTGAGGCTTTCTAGCTTCTGGTGACAAATAGGTCCTCTGACAGTCTGTGCTCACCCTAGCAGCAGAGCCACACTCCCACCCACTGCTGGTTTTCCCTGCTGCCAGCCCAGTGGCTCCCAAGCACAACCTGGGCTTTGAAGTACCTAATAAAACCTGGTTTGCAGGAGCCTCCTGCAGCCTCAGTGCTCTTGGAAACAGTCTCCTGAAAATGGACTGGGTACTACAAGGCAGTAAATGTGGTTAAGGGAGAAGCTGAGTCCAGGAGAGCAGAAGACAGAGCGCCAACTTGGCAGAGGTAACAAAGCTGAGCTGTATTTTATCAGCACACCAGGGCTGTCATCAGTCCTCTGCTCTACACAGTGCCTTTCTTCTGGAGAAATTTGGGATGCATCTATGAAAGAGTGATTAAAGCTCTGAGCAACCCTCAGCACTACAGCTGTGCAAAAAATCCCTTCTGTTCCAAGTGTAGCCTCTTCACCTCTGAAGTGAAGTAGCAACCTTAAGGCCACCAGTCATCAGCTATTTGTACTTCATGGCTCACTGGGAAGAGAACCAACAGAAGCAGAAGATGTAAGCAGCTCCTACAGAAATCACTACTTGCACCAAATTTTCCCCCAGGCAGAAAAGATTTTGGAGAAATTGTACAAGGCACATCATCAAAACTATTTAAAGCCTTCAGCACAAAAAGCACAGACATTCCCCTCAGAAGACCCAGTTTCTAAACAGCAGTAACAGCACAAACCAGAAGCGATTCCTGCGCTCCCAGCCTTGCTGCCCAGCAGCTGAGCTCCTCCTGCACAAGCAAACACTGCTGGGTTCACAGCAAATTCTTTGTGCTGCAAAAGCAGGGAACCACCTAAAACTTACAGATGGCAAGCAACCAGTGAACGTCTTCCCAGCTGTTCCCCTGTACAACACTCCTCATTAACTGCAAGCACAAACACCAAATAAACTGTTTTGAAACACCAAGTGTCGCTGCTTTCTGGACCCTGCCAAAGCCATGCCATCACATGAATCCTCTGACGCTCTGCCACGACCTCCCTGCGTGATCCCTTCCAGCTGAGGGGATGCTCACCCAGGAGCTGCTCACCAGACAGGGGGTAGGAGGATCTGCACCACCCACCAGTTCTCAATGACAAACTCTCAGTGTAAAACACTCAGAAAGGAACCACAAAGTCTTCTTTAGAAAGTATTTCATAAAGAAAGGCAAGAAAGCCTTTTTAGAAGCACAGTAAGGCAAGCAAAGAAGCACCTGAAGAGCTTCTGGCAATGTTTTATCCTAATAAACAATTAAGTTATTGGGAGCCTGAGGATGACTTCTCAGTCAGCTTTACTTACTCATCAGAGCAGCTCCTTTACAGCAGGCTCTGTCCTGTCCAGCCAAGCCCTTAAATGGACACCTGCCAAGCAGAACAACCAAAAGAACTGGCACCATCCCCTGGAAGATTCAACAGGAGAAGTCCTCTCACCATGTCCTCCTGCACAACACACAGGAACATATCCATGCCATGAGGAGCAAACCTCCTTGTGCTGTCTCCTCACCAGCAACATGAGCACTGTGGGGAGGCTGCACCTGTTCTCCCCTGTCCTTAGAAGAAAGCAGGAGATTAAAAAGCAGTGGGATAGGGGAAATGAAGATTTCAAGATACTTGACATTTGACTAGAAATCCACTACCTGCATTATTTACAGAACTAAGTGATTTTGCTGTCAGGCAAATTGCAGGCAGGCAAGTCTAACAGTAAGGAATGACACAAGTTAAGCTTGGTGTTGGCTAACTGGGAGCATTAAGCAGCCCAAGCCTTGAAAATGGGAAGTGTCAGTGCAGATGTGTATGAAGCACTGGGGATTTCAGCTGGGAGCTGGCTCCAAACACTGCTCATGTGTGCAGTCAACAGCAGCCCTGTCTGAAAAGCCAGCAGTTAAGCAATGGCAGGACAGGGAACACATGTACTGCAGAAGGGTGTCTCCTGGGAAGTGAAAAAAAAGGGAAAAAAAACCCAAACCCCTGTGTGTCCAGCTCCTTTCCCTCAATTTTAAGCCAGGCTGCTCCTCAAGAACCCCCCAAGATGTTGCTCTGGCATGAGCTGAGGGGAGGGGCAGCACACATCTCTGCACTGCACATCTCATCTGCTGCCAGCTCAGCTCTTATCATCCTCCTTTAATTCACAGGCTACAAAACACAAAAGCAAGGAGGAAAAACACCAAAATTCAGGGGCAGGCAGGAGTGGTGTGGCAGGCACCCACACTTAGCTCATTCTCAAGCCGTGGAGCCAGGAGTGGAGGGAGGGCAGCCGGGGACATGAGAGCAAGCGCCTGGAGCACGCCAGGACTCACCCTGCAAGAGCAGCAATTCCAACTGCAGCTTGCTGTGCCTGGTGTGGAAAAAGTTACACGAGGGCAGGGCAAGCAGCCTGCTGTTTTTCTCAGCACCTCAAGCTACTTCCCTCCCTCTTCCTGCTCCCCTTCCCAAGCTGGCTGTTTCCCTTCCTCTGCAGGCAGGCCTGGGACACAGCATTACACCTGCTCTGGGACCAGCTCTCACCACCAGTCTCCATGCACGTTACCTGGCCACAAGAAAGGTCCTGGTTAATAAAGCAGTGTCAGGGTGGCACCGTCAGGCTGGGTACACAGCTGGAAGTACATGCAGCCTGGCAGCCAAAGGCATCTCTCCATCAAACCACCGGATGAGAACACCACACACCTCCAGCAGCCTGCTCTACAGAAGCCCCAATCTCTCACCCTCACTGTGGTTTGTTTTTCTGTAAACACCCCTATTTCCCTTGCCCCCTTCTTAAAGCACCTGCTTTAATAAACTGCCAACTAATGAATTATCCAGAGAAGAGCAATGGCTGGCTTCCAGCATAAGCCTGTGCTCCTAGGTGGGTGATGAAGGCACCTGGTTCTCTTCACACAGAGCCCAGATCCCAGGGCTGTGTCAAGCAGAGCGGTAGCAGTCACTGCTAAAAGCCCCAAACCCCAGCAAACAAAAAGCCACCACCACAACAGGGAAATGGAAAAGGCAAGGACAACGCAGGAGTGCTCTGCACTGCCATTTGTATTAGCAGGGTCAGCTGGCAGCACACACAGACAAGTCTAGGCTTCTCTGATAGCCAAAATAGAAACAAACCCAGGGCAGAGCAAAACAAGGGTCATGCCTTACCCAAAAGGGCTCTGCGGCACTGTCAACAGAGGTGACAACACTGAGGGCAGGGACAGAAAGGGGAAGTGGCTGTCCAGCAAAGGCTGCCTCTTGCCACTCAGCACTTCTGCAACTTAAGAAACAGCACAAGGAGAAAACCAAACAAAGCGTGGGAACCCAGCTCCAGCTCAGATGTTTGACGCAGGCTGCATATTTAGAAACAGCTGCATTTATGCCTTTTTCCCTTTCTTTTTCAAAGGAACTGTCTGCAGGCACTTCCTCTGCTCCAAGGTGGGGCTCCCTGCAGAGATAATTCGGCTGCAATGACACAGAAGCAATCACAGAAAGCGTTTCAACGCCAGCAGTAATTCGTTTGTACTGCCTTATCTACCAGTCCCTTCTCACCATAGCCAAGACATCTTCCCCCTTGCTTTGGTCCCTGGCATGGCCATCTGCTGAAACTGAGCTGAGAAAATGTAGTTTGCTAGAAGATATTGAGGGTGGGGATGCTGGGTGTGAATCTGAGCTCTAAAAGACTGCCAGCTCTGAAGGCATTCATTTACCTTCTCCAAGTGTGGAGAGGATTTCTGGTAAATCCAGAGGGTCCAACCTGCACAGGGGAGCACTGATGAGCAAGGTTGCTACTCAACCACCTCGGATGCATGAAACAACTACACTCAAAGACACAGTTTCAGAGGCAGGATCTAACCAGCCTTAGGTCACCCAACAAGACTGTAGGGAGTGCTGACACCCACTCGATACCCTCCTGGGTTAATGGTCTACAAGTCAAGTCCACTACTGGAAAAAGCCATCATGCACACATGCCACTGGTGATCCTGTGCTAGCAGGGTCATTTGAATTGAGCTCCAGAAACCATTTTGCAAACTTCAGAGTGAAAGCAGCTTGGGTATGCTGGCGAGAGCAACGGCATGCTTTGGATATGGGACAGAAGATGACAGCTCTGGGCTAAGAAACTCGTCCCTGCCAGAGATGCCTTGCTGCCAGCAAGGGGAGCAACAACAGCTGCTGTTCGCAGCCAAAGTTTTTCAGCCCACGCAGCTGCAACGGATCTGCACTGTGCTGAAGACAACCACAACCACCTGCAGCATTCCTCTGCCTCCTGGTGCCCCGAGCCTCACTCTGCAGGGGTGAGCCAACCTTTGGACTCCTACAAATGTATTCCCCCACAGGCAGGGCTGGGATCTATTTGTTACAGGTGCAGAAAGGCAAACTGCGTTTGGTTGTAAAATGGACTTCAGAAGATATGTTGCAATTTCTAACATAAATCAACATCCACATGGGTTCTCCTGTTCCCCTCACATGCCCCCACTCTATGAATGAACCAGCTCACAGACTGACAGACTGCACTGGGTTGGAAGAGCCTCTCAAAGGTCATCTTGCCCAATTCCCCTGCAGGCAGCAGGGACACCTCCAAATAGATCAGGCTGCCCAGGGACACATCAAGTCTGATCTTGAACGTTGCAAGGAATGGGGCCTTGACCACATGCCTGGGCAACCTCTTCCAGTATTTTACCACTCTCCTTGTAAAGAACTTCCTGCTAATGTCTAACCTAGATCTAACCAGTTTCAAACCACTGCCCCTTGTCCTATCTCCACAAGCCCCTCCCCAGCCTTCCTGCAGGTGCCCTTCAGATATGTCAGTGTAGTTACATGATATATTGTATATATGCAGCTCCTCATCCTGGAAACTCTTCCCGAGGCAGACCCCTCACCAGCCTGCCTGGCCCAGCCAAGGCTGCGAGCTCAGCGCTGCCCACCCCTCCGTGCGCCCGCGGCCGCCGCTGGCAGCTCCAGTTACGCTTCCCGGGCTGCCGCCGAACGCGTGCCCGTACAGTAACGGCCACACAGCCCTGTCCGTGTCACCTCGCTGCTGAGCCCGCTGCCATCGCTTCCTGCCAGCCCCAGCGAGCCTCCCTGTGCCGACCTGCGGCAGCTCATGGGCGAGGGAGATGTGCCGAGTCCCAAACGCTGCCACCGCCGCCGAAACACAGCGTGGGCTGGGACATCCCAGCACGGGTCAGCAGGTAGGAACACAAAGCTGGGCAGAGAGTGTATGATTCACCACAGAGAGTCATGCAAGGATGCCCAAGCCACCACACACACCGTAATGCTCGTTTCCCGCACAGCACAAATAGCATAAACCACTGCTGCCTCTCTGCCTCGCAACACAGCACTAGGGGAGTCCCAGCAAGCCCCGCGCTGGGTGGCCCATAGTCAGCCTCCAAGCTGGCTTCAGAGAATCCCAAGAATTCAGAGAGAAAGAAAACTATTCCAAAAAGCAACAGCAAAACAAGTTGTGCAAACAAAGCTCTGATGAGCTCTGGAATCCGAGGCTGAAGATATGTACAAAACCATTCTGTAACTCCAGCCCGAGCACAGCGGTTCACGTACCGCAGGCAGGCAGCTAACACAACCGGGATGCTTATCAGGAAATCTGGGCACTGGCTGTTTACAGAAGAAATCTCATCCTGTGCACTTTTGAAAGCAAGAGACCCAGACCAGAAATGAGACTGTGCAAGGAATTTGGTTTACATGATAGTCCCCAAAGGCTTCCAGGTCTCCAAGTCAAGACATTCCCAGATTACAGCCCTACACGACATTCCTGTGCTATATGCTGTTTAAACACCCACAGACTCTAATGCATGCCAGGGGGTTCATGGAGCAGGACAGTTATACCCAGGAGAGCACTCCACAATGTTTTACCACCACGTGCTGCGCTCCTACCAGGCTCAGTTGGTCCGCAACGAGCCAGCTGCTGTGCTATGAACCAAATGCTTTCACAAAGATTACTCTTGAAACACACTTTAATCAACATGAGAAAACTTCATGAAGTCACATCGGGGATGGGAGGAAAGAAACCATCAGCTTTGTGATTAGTTACCTTCAGAAAGAACAACCTCCCAGTGACACGTACTTATCTTTATTTCTCTGAGTTAAGACAGCCCATCTGGATCATCTTTAAACCACATGATAATCTCCTCTGCCACCAGAGTTTGCATGCATTCCCTTTGCACACTGCCCATCTCTTTTTCAACCTTCAAGGGCAGCTGACGTGTCCTCCAGCAGTCGGTTAACCACCGCCAGTCCCCGAAGGTCTCTCCCCACTATCCTTAAGCACGTTTAAGATGGTATTTTAGAACTCCTTCTCCCTCCCGCCTCCCTGCACGTGCAGGGCCCATCGTTGTCACAGACCTGACCATCTTTGGCCTGACTGGCAGCACCCCATGAGAAGGACCCCGCAGCTTTAAATATGACTGTAACACAAGTCATAGGAGACACACTAAGGTCAACGTGGGTCCCCCTGGCAGCAGCCCAGTCCAGCAGCACCTATATTTAGACAAAGTATGCCCAGCACTTCAAAGATGGAAGGAGACCACCCACTTGCCTGAATCACCATAAGGGCTGGCCATCTCCCTGAGCAAGGGGCAGCCTGACAAGGAGCTGGCAAGCACCCTGGCACCTGCTCAAAGCAGGGCACCCAACAAAACCACGCTTCCCCTGGGCATGAGTCCAAGCTTGGAGATGCAGAGTGAAGCAGCCACAGCCTGGGTGTGGGCAAACTGAGGAGGACATTGCTCCATTGCTTCTTTTCCTGGTTATGGTGAAGGTGGCCAGCACCAAGCATGGCTGTAGTCAGCCAGGGAGCAGAGACCCTGCCACCTTGTGAAGGAATACCATGCCAGGATGGAGCTCTGCAACCACCCTGACACCCAGAGCAGGACTTGGGATGGAGGAATGACAGTGGGGAAGCAGCCTGGCTCCGTTCACAGCCTCCTTGCTTGCCCTCAGTAAATACAGTAATCGACCCCTGTAAATAGAGCACCAAAACAAGGACCACTCTGTCTCCACAGAAAGAAATTAATGCTGAATAATAAGCCATTTCCTCTGTCCTAAAAAGAAGCAGATGCTTGTTTACCAAAAGCATCAAAAATCGTCAAGAGGCTGTTGGATTTGACTCATAAAAAAACAGAAGGAAGTTATTTGTTCATTATTTGAACTTCAGCAGCACTCAGCACTTTTGAGTTTTCTCTCATTCTTATTGCATCCTCCCCGTGCACCAGGGCTATTTGATCCCTGAATGACAGCTTCCAGCAGGAACAGTGAAATCAGTTTGGGACTGACTGTCCCTTTAGATTAGCAAAAAGGACAGTCAGCAGTAACCAGCAACGCGAGGTGGTTTGTGAATCCTTTCAGAGAGCACAGCCACGTGCCAGGTTTCTTTCAATAGGTTTTGATTTGAAATTGGGAGTCCCAGGGAGCTTCACCTCTTGTGCTGATAGGACCCAGGACCAGGTTATTGATCTGCCCACCCTTGCAAATACACCACTGACTTCACTGTGTGGAAGAGCAAAGCCACAAGTAAGGGAATACAAATGGCTGTAAATAATAACCTGACATTTTAATCAGTTATCAGTGAGAAAACATCAAACATAATGGATCAGAAATGCTTTGGAGTCCGAATAGTTTCATGGAGTCCCTGTCTTTTTTCTTTTGATCCAAGGCTACACTCAGGCCAGTCTTTTAGCACAAGCAAGGTTAATGCAAACTTCAGCTTCTCCCCTGCACAGCACACCTACCCCAGCAGCAGCCAAGCAAAGCACTCTGACGTTTTGCTGGTGTAAGTGACAATCAGTCTCTGGAGAGCCATCAGGAAAAGCTCTCCAAATCAAACCATGAGATATAATTATGATGCATTTCAAAATGCAGACTCAGCATCACTTTCCAATCCAACTCTTCCCCCCGCGGATGTAGCAAATTCTTCCTGGAGACAACATCCCTTGTGACTCTGCTTTTTCTTCTGGCTCTCTGAATAGGGATCAGCTTACCAGGAGTCCTTTATTCCTCAAATATTTCCATTAATCACTCACCATACACCACTTTAAACAGAAGCTGACAGAGTGTGGGATGTCTAACACCACCACAGCATCTCCCAAGCTAAACAGAGGCTGAAACAAAGGGCAGGCCAAGGTGGGGGGGGGGGGAAGGAACCAGAAGATATTCTAAGTAGCAGACAAGTGGACTTCTTCAAATGGTTCCCAAGCACTGAAATGTTTTTATACCTGCAAACTAAAGGAAAGCAGAGAAGCAATACCTTTGAACCATCTACACTTCTTCATACCTGCTTACAAAAAGAGTAAATAAAACTTGAAACGTCACTCTGCAGTTTGTGATTCCTCAGTGCAGCTGCAAATGAACCTACTCTTTTAACACCTTAACACAACTCTCAGCTGAAGGAGATGCCAGTGTTTAATTAAAAAGCAAATCAAAAAGGCATTTCAAGGAGTTTGTAAGGCAACATAAAAACCCTGCAAAGTTTTGCTGGCTAAGACTCACACTGGAAACATTAAGTGAAGTTTTAATTTGCAAGAGCTTGGAACTCCATAGAGAGATTCCAGATGTGTTTATCCCTGCGCAAGTCAGGTGCTAAATTTCATCAGAATTAGCACTTTAGGCAGTTTGGCAGCCAATTTTCAGTGGTTAACTCAGGTCTTCATATTTCCTAAAAGCATGCAACCCCTTTTATAAACCACAAATTAAAGCAGAAAGACCAACTGAATACTAAGCACTGCTGAGTATCACAGAGCCAGAGAAGCCTCTAACGAGAACGGAGTGTACTTTAGGGAAAAGGCTCTTAAAGGGCTTTTTAAAAGGCTCTAGAATAGATTATTTGCTTAATTTCAAGCTAGAGAGCCTCTCATAAAACATTTCATGATGTACTTAAAGGAACAAAGGACACAAAAGTCAGTAACATTATATGACTGTCAAGGTTGTGCTCTGGTGACTGTGCTGGGAAGTTCGGTGATCATAGAATGGCCTGGGATGGAACAGACCTCCAAAGGTCATCTAGTCCAACCCTCCCCTGCAGTAAGCCCAATGTCCTGCCCCACTTCCTTTATCCTGTGCTGAGCAGAGGCTGCTATCCCTAACAGGGGCTCCTGGGCTCCCCTCCCCACCCCCAGCATGTTGAGGGACTGCAGCCCCATTCCCTTGCACACACTAAACTTCTTAGCACTTCACTCTCAGACGGGTGCTCATTCTGTGCTCCTCAGCCCTGCTTGTTAACAAGGCACATGAATATTCCTCCCTTTGCCTTTCTTACAGCTTTCTCATGGTGACAAGCCAACAGGAGGGCTAGAGATGGTGCTGACAAACTATTTGTTTTTATTTAGACTAACTGGCTTTCCCTCTTTGCAACACAGAGGAATGCAGCTGTTCCACTGTGCATTTGTTTTTTGATTTCCCCATCTCTTTTTCAAAACAAATAAAGGATTAAAAAACACAAACATCCCTAACAATAACAACAATGAAACAGCCAGTGACAAACTCTTCAACACCACCACACAATGAGCCTTAAGAAAACACTTCTGGGTTCGTTTTAGTCCAGCATTGAGATGCAGAAAGCAAGCAGAAGACCAACAGACTAAATTCTAGAGGACAAAGGTAAGATTAATGACAGCTTCTCCCATCTGTACCTTGGTGCAAAAGAGGTTGCCCCTTGAATTATGACCTGGCAAAGGTAAATTTATCATTTGCTAATCAAAATTACCCTGCTCTATCCTGTCCCTCCTGCCATTTGAAGCCTCTCATGAAACATCATCAACGCATCCAGAATACGGTCGTCAGTGCCCCTTTGTCAGCCACCATCTTGACCAGAGAGGTGGCTGAGCCAAGACACAGGTCACAGCCCACTCCAAAGTACCCTGTGAGGACACTAAGAACAAAGCAACAAGAGGCTCAGACCAGCAAATTCATTCTCTTCATGCTGGTGAACAAAGCCAGGGGGAGAGAGGAAACATAGCAGCTGAGAGATGATAACACCAGTGCACAAACTTAGAACGAAGTCTAAGCTCATCTCAACAGTCCTCTGCAGGCACAGGGGTGCCAACCCACCCTGGGCACCTTGTGACAGCACCAGACCAAGTGATGAACTTTGATTCACCTCTGTGCCTCCACAACAGCCACACTTGCAAAATTCAGATGCAACAGATCTGCACTTTTTCAGTGAGAAGCTGGAAGCTTAACAGAATGTTAACCAAACCAGGACTGCAGTTTCTGAGGGGATCATGGGCAGGAGAAAGCCAAGGCTGGTGGGACAGTATGGACCTCATTAGGCCATTGTGAGAAGTGTGCAAACAAACTAAGGACTTCACTGCTAAGTGACAAAGATCATTTGTTTAAAAGAAAGGCCTAAATCATTTCTGGTTCAGCAGCCTGTGGATTTAGCCTACTTCTAACAAAGGTGTTTTGAGAAAAAACACACTTCTTAAATGGCTTATTACAAATAAAACCAGGGACCACAAAGGGCTGAACCCAATGTTGATGAGGGCCAGATAAGTACTGGATAAACAGGAAAAATACACAGAACCAGGAACCTGTGGCCTTAATATTCCTAGAAATACCCAAATTTGAGAAGCTGCCAATGCCAAGGAAGTGCCAACCCTACTGGATTCCCAGGCTCTGTGAATGCTGGGGCATGGCTTCATTTCATCATTCACCTCTACAGGTTTTACTTTCCCCAGCCTCTCTAATCTGCGGGCTGATGTCTTTGAACCAGAAGCTTCTCTGTCACAAAACACTCATCCCACACAACACAGCAGGAGGTGACTGCAGAACAACAATTGTCAGTCCCCTGTCACTTCCCAAGCTGCTGGATTCAAGCTCTGTCCCAGGCACGTACGGAGAGCAAAGGGGTGTTCCCTGAATGCTTCAGCAAAAGCACAAACATGCAGAACTAACAACAGGAGAGAATTTTACTCCATGTGTTTGTGAAAATAAAGTCTTCAGCCAGCTGCTACAAAATGCCAGGGCTGGAAACTCAAGTTGCAGATTTGCTCTGTACACATCACATACATTACACTGGGGAAAAAAGTATCTGCTGAACTAGTCTGAAGCCCACAGGGGCTGATAATTTCCATGCTGCTTTGTCAGACTAGTACAGAGGAGACAGCAACTCTTCAGAGCCCAGTGAAGGAGGGGATGGAGAATTTTAAACTTTCTCTGACCTCACAAACAGTAGTTAGAGGCAGCACTTCAAGAAAGTTAGCCTGGAGTCGCTTAAAAAACAATGAAGTAATACTGTAGCCAGGGGCTCTGTGATAAAGGTACAAGGAAGTGCAGGCCTGCAAACAAAAAAATCCCAGCCAGCCTATTCACAGGCCCCAAAAGGTCCTTTTCTGCTGATAATCTCACTTGGGTCCTTCTGCTTTGTAGGCCTTAGATAAATCTCAAGCATTTCCAGAGGCAGGAACATCTGCAGAAGTTTCAAGAAAACACAGGACCTCAGAGGCAACTCCACCATTCACAGCCTCTTAAAACATGAACTTGGCAGCCCACTAGTGGGGGCTTCCTAACTAAAACACTGCTTAAAAATGGGGGGGGTGTGGAGGGGGTTGTCCTTGAAACCCTAGTTTGCTGCTCAAGTTTTGATTTAACATCTGATAACCATCTCTGTCTCTCTTCCAACCCTCTACCAGGAAGGATCGGTGAGACAAATACCCATAGCTTCCAGGGGAATCAAAGGAAAAGCCTAACAGGAAAAGTACTTATGAACAATAGAGCCCTGGCTTAGTTAATGATCAGCTCTGGAGCACACAGCATACTACTTTTACCCAATTACCACAGCTTATTTGCATAGAGTGGGCAGTAAGAGGCCTTTAACACATCACGTTTGTGTTACCACAATCAGCAAAGAAATAAAAACTGATGAGAAATCTCCAACCAGCCTGTTCAATCAACAGGAAGTCCATCCACCGTGGTGGGATGGGCAGGAAGGGTAAGGGGTCAGTTTCTCCTGCCTGTGCATTCCCATGCTGGAGCGTAGGGTCATCTTCTACAGTCATGTAGTTTGTATAAACACTGAGAACACCACACACACTTAAACAGAAAACAGGACTGCTGCAGTCCTTAGTGATCCCAGCAGCTTCTGCAACAGATGAAGAGCTCATCAGCTTGTTTCCATATTTCAAGCACCTCCAACCAGAGTGGCCCTCAACTCAGAAGCCAGCTTCAACTAGAGCTGATAGCAGTAACTGGAATCACTCTGCTGATCTTCCATTCTTTTGAGCAGCTGCTTCCAGGCATCTCTTCATCGACTCTCAAATATCATTGGCTCTCAGCACAGTACAACACTCTCAAAGCTACAGCACTTACAGTGGCACAGAGGCAATTAAAGATTTCCAATAACACATTGCTTGGAGGACTGCAGTCTAATTGTTGAGTGGTCAAGGTTTTTGGCAGCAGTAACATTGTGAGCAGATAAAAAGCTTGTAAGGTTTCCCATACAATAAATAAATAAGCAAGCAGGTCTCTAAACAATGGCAACAGCAGCCACACACCTACCTCAGCTCCTGACTTGGCATAACTGAAAATCAGAAGGTCTTGAAACTTCCTAGTACAAGGGCCAAGGCTGCATGACAAGAAAGGGGTGCGGGAGGACAAGGGCCAAGGCAGGCTAGGCACAAAGACAGGTTGCAGCAAGGAGGAGGCAACAAATGAGCCTGAACTACCCCGTGGTGTAACTTAGCACCCAGCCTGTAAATACCTGTGCAGCCTGTCACTTCCTCTTACGTTGTAACGTGTTGGTCCTTCACACCAGGCAGAAGGGCTGTCACAAGAAAACTGACTGTGTGAGAGAGAGCAGTAGGCTGCTAGGCCAATTCTGAAAGCACATCTTGTGGCTACCTTTAACCTCTCGCTGACAATCAGTCTGTTTAACCTGGGAGTTTATCACTGATTTTTTTAAGAGCTACAAGTTATACCCACAACACCCTAAAGAAACTATTCTAGCTCCTCCTTTTCTCTTCCAAACTTTAACATGCTTACAAACACTCTCAGTTAACATCTTATAATAGAAATCAGACTGGTATGAAGCAAGTATGAGAAGGATGGAAAGCAGCAAGAATATTCATGGGTTCAGATCCATCTGGCTCCCCCAGTGTTGGAGGATGAAGTAGTAAACAGAATCAGAGTGCTGGAACACGTGCTCAGTGGGAGTCCAGGAGGGCTCTCACTGCTGCTTAGGAGAAAAAAAGGCAAGGCAGAAACAGAAGTGCTTAAAAACACATACAAAAATGCCAGGGGGGTGCAGGGATCAAAACTGGGCTCTGAGGTTCCAAAGCAAGGCATCCATCTGCATTTTCAGGCTCCACTCCCTCGCTAAACGCTGGCCTGGTGGGACTCGGTACAGTAACACAGGAAGGATGTGGCGCAGTCAAGAGCAAAAGCTGGGTCTTCCCAACTCCCAAGTGAGCACCCTGGTCACTGGATAATCCTGCTTTGCTACTGAGATAAAGAGGAAAGCTGAGACAGAGGAATCTGTGATTATCACAGGGACACGGAAAAAACACTTGAGGGGCACCAACAACGTGAGATCCCTACAGCTTGGCTAAAGGCAGAGGAAACGACTGCAGGCAGGAAAAACCAAGTGATGGCAATTTCTCCAGGATCCTTCTGTTACACTCTTTGCTATTTGCAGACTGCCAGAAGCTTTGCCTTTTTTTTTTCCCTATCAGCTGGCCTTAGAGTTTTAGTAGACCAGGGTCGATTTTGAATCCTGCGCACAAATAAAGCAGTAAATCAGCAGAATTGCCACTAGGTTCAGAGAGAGTAGCAAGACTTTCTGGAATGAGTTACAACCACGAATTCTGAGCATTCTGACACACACAAGTCTCTCGGACATTATTCTGAATCCTTGTGAACCTGAAATGAATTAGACCCAGAGCAGCTGACTACATTACTGACTAAAAGCGTCAACACCAGAGTAATTTCTGCTGATCTCTGAAAGTCAGAGCTGATCAGCCAAATACATCTACTAAAGAATACACTGAAACAGGAGTTTCTGATAACGTTTGGGTCGCTACTGCCCTCCCCATTCCACACAGAGCACCTTTTTATCACAGCAAACCCAACAGAAGTCTGGACTTTCAGGTCCTGCCCGCAATGAAATAAGGACACCCAACATTAACTGGCCTTTCTGCACTTAATTACAAGCTCACAAAAGAGCATAAAGTTTAAAGCAGGTCTTTTATTATGCCAGCCTGAAAGCCACAGCGCCGACCTGATTGAGAAAGCTATCAAAATATTAATCCAGTACTGAGCCTGGTGTGAGCACTGATGCATGGGCCAAAAGCTCTGTCATTCTCATGCTTATTAATCTTTCCTTCCAGGAGGCAAAGGACAACGTAAGCTCCTCTGATAACTCACTTATCTCTCTCCCCAGAAAAGGAAAGGGTGGTCCTTCCAACCGAGTGGCCATTTAAACTGCTCCTAGATACAAAACCGCGGGGTTACACGTGACTGAGGGGGCAGAGACAGCAGCATTTCCCCTTTCTTTTGATCCCTTCCTGTATGCTATTGGACTGTGAGTTAAGTGTTTGAGCAGTGCACAAAACAAACATCTGAGAAGCACTTAAATTGTTACCTGGCTACTACCTAATAGCTTGGCAAATCGTTGTGAGCTGTAAGTAAATGCCTCATCCTGTTGTAGGTTGGGGGTTTCTCCACAATTCCAGAATCAATGATGCTTCCCAAAGCCCAGGGCATACTCATTTCGCCTCCTTGCTCCCACACAGCAGTTCAGGTGTATCGCCGTTAAACCCACACTATCAGCAGCCACAGGCAGAGCCCTCGTGTTTACAGGCAACACAAGCGGAAAAAAATGACTAATTAGAAGCACTTTGAGTTGAGCATGAAAGGCTCAAAGAGATTTAACTGATTACCAACTGCAGCAGTGATTGCTAACACTCAAAAAGGAGGCCACAGAGTCCGGGGACTTATTCTAAACCAAGCAAAAGCAGTGAGATCTGCTCAGGACCTCGTATGTGCATGCCAACTCAGTTTCTTACGACAAGAACAGAGTTCCAGGTGGGACCCAGCACTTTATCCTACTATCTCAAAGCCTTTCATGATGTTTCCAAGAGATAAAACAGTTGGTGGCTTCTTTAAAGAAATATCAGGCATGATTAGACCACAGGGACTATCTCTCTACAAGCCTTATCTTCCACCCCATAGCAGCCATTTCCCTCCTTAATCCCTCCAGCCAAACCCCACAACTCCGGCAGTCACTCTTAATTGTCTCCAAATGAAATGATTATTTGTATCTGCATTTCAAAGGGGGGTGAGGGGTGCAGCTGCAGAGACTGATTTTTTCAAGAGGCTTAAGCCGGGGCACAGAGACACTCTGCACTTTAAAGCTGCCCAAGACTGACAGTACTTAAAACCTGGCACCAGCTCATGTCTCGCCCTCATGACCAGCAGGTCTTGAGGGTCAGGTCTTAGTCATGCTCCCACTGCACCGACCTGAAAAAGAAACCACTACCCCCAAACCCGCAGCCCCTATCTGCCACCTCGTGATAAGCCATCCCAAAAGCTCAAATAAAGGGGCTAATCTCCACTTGGAGCGGAGGGACAAGGTACATGGCCACAGGAGGCTCGCAGCAAACTGTCTCCATCTGGAATTGCGGGACACACACACACACACACGAAGGGAGCGTTGCAGCTCGGAGTGCCCCGGGGGTCCCTGTATCAGGCATGAGGGTCCCGGACTGCCCAGAGGATCCCACACCACCCTCGAGGGTCTTGCACTGAGTACGAGAGTTCCGCATAACGCTCGGGGGTCCCTGCATTGGGCATGGGGGTCCCGCACCGGGAGGAGAGAACGCGGAACTCCGAGCTCCTTTGGCCAGCTATTGTGTAACGCTATGGAAGCGCTCGGTAAACCGGCAGTAACGGGAGAGGCGGGCAGCCTCGCTTCCACCGCCAACCTCCCGGGCAAACTTTCCCCGGCCCCAGGGAAAGTTCTCCCGAAGGCAACGTGCAGCTGAGCCACGCACCGGGCGCGGGGAAGGCGCAGCCCGGGCAGCTCTGCCCGGCACAGCGGGAGGGGAGAGGGGTGCCGGTACTCACAGCTGGGCGATAGCGCGCTGGGAGATCACGGCGTTGTCGGAGAAGTAGGGGATCATCTCAGCTGCCCGCCGAGGCGGCCTCCCTGCCCCGCGGCATCGGGGAACACAACCCCGCCGCTGCCGCCGCCGCTCTGCCCCACGGCTCGCCGCGCTCCCAGCACCCCCCGCCCACTGCGCAGGAGCGGCCCCGGTGGCGGGGCGGGACCGGCCAGGATCCGCCCCCGCCCCGCACGTGGCGATGCGGGGACAGTGTAGGGACCGAGCCGGGGGTCTGGCCGCCGCTTCTCCGGGGAGGGAGAGTGTGTGGGTGGGGAGGGGTCGAACACGACACACGCTGCCGTTGTGGGTGCACCGGTTTATTAGCTTCCCCCCCCAAATCCAGTCCAACAGAAGTGGGGAACGCTGCAACCCGGGGTTTGAAGCAGCACATCAAAAGATGTGCTTGCAGAAGTGGGTGCTCAGGAAACGACCTTAATTGCTCTCCTGCAGGAGATGGAGGTGGTGGTGGGGAAAGAGTTGTTGGCAATAACTTTCCTCTGCAGAGACTTGACAAGTCACTTTCTGCCAAGGAGAGGAGAAGCAGCTGCCTTTCAGTGCTATTTAATCTTTAGTTCCACCGTCCCTCAAGAGACAAGGAAGAAATGAAGATTGTTAGAAGGAAAAACTTGCCCTCTGCCCGCAGGGAATTTAGACAGTGCAGCTCAAAGGAAACTTTTAACACAGTTTTGCAGTGGGGGAGTTGTGGGGAGCAGCTTGCTCCATCCCATCTTGCCTCTTCAGAACAAGACACTTGTCTGAAAGGTCTCAACCATCCCCACTTCAGGCACTCGCTGAGAAAAGGACAAAGTAGCAGAATTTGTGTCCCTGCAGGTTTTGCTAGAATATGGGTTGGTCACATGAATTGCAACAGTGCCATCTTCCAAAGCCAAAAACACATCTCTAGTAATGGCTTCTCACAGCTGTAAAGAAAATGCAGTGCCAGCTTGCTCTAGTGCCAAAACAAATCATTTTGTTAGGCAGGAATGAAGTTAGTTGCAAGAACCAGTGGAAAAATCAGGACATTAGAGAAATGGAAGGTAACTCAATCCTTCCAGAGGTCAGGAGACTGGCAAGAACCTCACACTCAGTAGTAACACATACCACACATTCATAGACTGAAAAACAAACCCAGAACTTCTGTTCTGTTCTAATTAATAACTTAAGGGCTTTATTCAAGCATTGTAGACTAAATGCACCTAGATACTGTCCAGACAGATATTAGCTGCATGTAAGAAATCTGACATCACCTAGGCAAGCCCTTAAAAACTGCTAAAACCAAATGCAGTGATTAACTGCAAGCAATACTCTTGAAGCAGCTACTCATAACACATGGATAATAGATTTGTAAATGAGTTAGTCCTGGATTAAGACAATCGTGCAGGGCATCTCCATATGCCTGGAGACCAAACAATCACAGAGCTATCCCAGCTGTTTTCTTTTTCAACCTTTAGAAAACAGGAGCAAGAAATCCTCACATAAACCCATTATTGAAATCCACACTAACAAAAAGGTGTTTGACCCTGATGTGTTGTCACCAAGATTGAAATACCAGCCCGAGGCTGACACTGCCTTCAGGCTACACGTCGGTGAGATTAACAGTTTGGTTCCAAGTGTCCCTTGGTACAGCATGTCTTATTTTCATGCTCTCCTTTTTAATACCAGGCTTGAGGAAGGACCCTATTCCTTTGTCAGAGCTGAACCCTACATTTAGAAATGAGCAGAAGTAATGAGCCAAAACCCTGATCTCTCAATGTGCAGGAGCAAGGAGAAGGCAGAGAAAAGGGACTTTGAGGGGGATGCACAAGATGGGAGCTGAAGGTAGCAGGTCACGAGACAGCCAAGAAACTGCTGCTTGCTGGAAGCAGGTGCACTCTGCTGGGGCAAATACATAAAGAACTTAAAGTGCACAAAATTGCAGTGATGACAGGTAGCTGCAATAGAGCATGTGAGCACACCATTCATCACCCGCTGACAAGATGTAAATAAACCTGGCTGGGGTCTCAAGTGCTTCCCAGCCCAGCACATGAAATCACACGTGGCTGCAGGGGAAAAGGCCATGGCCTGTTGGTCAGCATTCTGTGCTCCCCAGGAGGTCACAGGATTAGCAGGGCTATGCTGCCTGCTGCAGAGGCCAGCGGTGAACACCACCACACCTGTGCTCAGATCAACAGGACCCAGGATTTTATTTAACCTTTGAACACCACACAGACTAATAAACTCTGGTTATGTACATCAGGCAAGACAGTGTAAAGAAACCCATCCCAAAACCTTTGCAAAGCTAGCTGAGGCAGCTACTCCAGCAGCTACAACCAGTTATGGAAGTGTCATGGAAAAAAACCTACAAGGAAGAGTGCTAAGGTCATCTGGCCAGGTGCTTCAGGAGGAGGGAACAGAGGGAATACTCCCCCAGAGCTGCCTCAAGAGATATTTGAGGGGGTGGAGGGAGAACATGCATGCACAAATCTCTTGTATTGACCTGTAGTGTTCTGTCTGGCAGACAAGAAGGCTGAAAATACAGGGTTTATTCACGCAATCATCATCTCCCCCGCTGTCTCTGTCTCAAAGCTGCACAGTCACAGCAGTTTGCACCAGCAGCTTCAGCTGCCTTACTTTCCTTGAGCATCTCAACACATTTTGATCCTGCAGTGATGTAACAGAGTAATTCTGTGTCCTGCACGGGGCTAGCAGCTTGCAAATGGGATTCTCCTTGTACAGTTGAGGCTTGGGAACACAGGTCACCAGGAAAAGATGCATGAAGCACCCTAGTCAGGTTTTGTATTAGCATGCACAGATTTGACACTTGCAGAAAGCAGGCTCAGGGCTGGTCAGGGAGTCCTGTCAGTACACATAGTCCACATGCAAAGAGGGTGTTCATCAAGCTAATGTTTCCATCCAAGATCAACAGCTTAAGGCTGAATTGCTCCTCCTTGTCAGACCACACAAAGGTGTGGGTGTCACCATATTCCACCCACTCCTATCCCACAGGGGTTTGCTGAGTGTCTGCTCACATTCTAAGATGATTAAATCTGCAGCATGAATTGTCTCATTAGGCTTGTTCCATTCTTAGCTTACATGGAGGCCCAGTGAGCTCTTTTCATTGCAGAATTATGTCTGCCAGCAAGAATTTGTCTGGTCCTTTTACTTCTCTGCTTTTGAAGAGCCTTAATGAATCATAGAATCATCAGGGTTGGAAAAGACATCTAAGATCATCAAGTCCAACCATCAACCCAACACAATCACACCATCTAAATCACATCCTGAGTGCCATGCAGCCTTCCAGTACGTGAAGGAGCCTATGAGAAAGCCAGGAAGGGACTTTTTGCAAGGGCTTGTAGTGATAGAATGAGAGGGAATGAAGCTTGAGGAGGGCAGATTTAGACTGGAGATCAGAAAGAAATTCTTTACAGTGAGGGTGGTGACACATTGGAACAGTTTGCCCAGGAAGCTCGTGGATGCCCCTTCCCTGGAAGTGTTCAAGGCCAGGCTGGATGAGACCTTGAGCAACCTGGTCTAGTGGAAGGTGTCCCTGCCAATGGCAAGGGGCTTGGAACTAGATGATCTTTAAGGTCCCTTCCAACCTAAGCCATTGTATGAATCTGTGTCTACACTTTTTTAACACCTCCAGGTGTCCCAAAGGAG
This sequence comes from Melanerpes formicivorus, assembly GCF_026170545.1. Classification (NCBI taxonomy): domain Eukaryota; kingdom Metazoa; phylum Chordata; class Aves; order Piciformes; family Picidae; genus Melanerpes; species Melanerpes formicivorus. Next base: position 3,922,846 of record NW_027142381.1, on the reverse strand, counting down.
ATGGTATGTTCAATATGAAGATGGCCATGGTCTTTCTAGAAACTTATTCCAGCTGGGTATTATTTTAAGTCCATTTGCACTGAAGCCCCAATACTCTTTGCAAAGGCAAAGAATGTTCTTCTCTTCCTCCAACACAGCAGCATAAACCTGTGGAAGGTACTACAGCTGCAACATCAGTCATGTTCAAGGCAAAGGGAACAGTGGGGTGCTATGAGGGGTAGGAGCTTTCGCTTCAGCCTGTCAGCATCTGCAGTGCAGAACCCCGAGCCGTGTTTTCAGGAGGCTATGAGAAAGCTCGTGTAGCTGCTGCGCTAGGCAAACAAACCTCCCCCTCACCACCACATCCTCTCCCCACAGAGCGGCGGCAGTCGCTGGGCTGCATCGCTGCACACACGGAAAGTTTGTTGTGTGCTGCGGGGCAGCTGCTTCCGCTGCCGCTCGGGAAGAGTCACCCAGCGCTGCGAACGCCGCGGTCAGCACCGCCGCTGGGCTCAGGCACAGGGCTCATTTCCGTCTTATACAGAGGTTGGGCCAAGGGCTTTGTTTTTCTCACCGGCAGCCACACTCTTTTCCCACAAAGAAGCTGTGCCAGCAGCTGGTCTGATGGGGGAAAAGGCTCCTAAGAGGTAGCTTTGGAGAATACGGTGCCGTGCTCCAGCTGACAGCCCGGCTTTGTTTTGGTGGGAGATCAGTTAATTCAAACCATTCTGTGAATCTATGGGCTGGAAGGGACCTTGAAGATCATCCAATCCCTCCTGGCACTGGCAGGGACACCTTCCACTAGACCAGGCTGCTCAAGGCCTTGGACACCTCTAGCGAGGGAACATCCATGACCTCCCCGGGCAACCTGCTCCAGTGTCTCACCACCCTCACTGCAAAGAATTTCTTCCTAATACCCAGACTAAATCTCCTGTCCTGAAGTTTCAAACCATTCCCTCGTCCTATCACTCAAATCCTGTTTCTCCTATCCACCCTGCTGCTGTGAGGACATGATTTTCAGCAATGAACAGAGTCTACAGATGAGTCTGAGTGGATTAAGAGCCCAAACAGATGACTTATCTGAGGAGAGCTTTAAATTAGTGCAGCAAACCTGTAAAGAGGTAGAGACCAATCTGTTGAGAACATCACCACCTGCCCTCATCTCTAGCTGCTGCCTCCTCACCACAGCAGTTGATCTCTCAAAAGTCTTCTGGCCATTTTTAGCACGGGAGACAAAGCCTGCAGCATCCCATAGTCCAATTTAGCAGGAAAAGATGAAGCCATTTCAGTAGCAGTGATCATAAACAAGCCAATGCATGCAGGGCAAAATGAGATAGAGTAAAGAAACAAAGCTTGCCCAGTGAGTAAGAGCATACCACCCACCAAGGCAGCGCTTGCACACACCAGCTCTGTAGGCACAGTAAGGGAAATTGAGCAAAGCAATTATAAAGGAGCCCATATCTACTTAAACCAAACCAAAACAACAAAAAAAACAGAGGGGGGAGGCAGGAACAGGGAAAGCATGCAAAACTGTACTTGAATCCTGAAGAACCAGTCAGAACAGGAAGCCACATTCTAAATTTGGTTATTTAAGCTGTCAAAGAGTATTTCTGTTTCCAGTTCTTGAGCAAAGAAATCAAACAGGGGGAGGGGTAGGGTGATACACATCACAGAAAGAACAAAACCCTGCTTTGAAAGCCCATTTGGTCAGCTGCCCATCATGATCAATGATTAGGCTGCTTAGTCGAGAATTCAGCACCTATTTTGCAATATTATCACTTCATTAAACCCTTCCCTTACCCCCCCACACCCACCCAATCATTCTATAGTTTAGCTATCCTTAAGTCTTAGAGGGTGTGATACAGAGAGGTCAATGCTCAATTACACCCCTTTTACTGAGGCAGAAGCAAAGATGACTGAAGGGACCTGAGCAGTGCCACCAGGCAGCAGGGGTGCGAGAAGGGACACAAGAAGAAACATCTACAGCTCTGGTCTCTCAGCAAGCAACACTAATGCTGGTCAGGGGTAACAGGCTGAGACACCTTTTGTTGAACCGCATAGTATCATAGTATCAGTCAGGGTTGGAAGGGACCACAAGGATCAGCCAGTTCCAACCCCCCTGCCATGGGCAGGGACACCCCACACTAGATCAGCCTGGCCAGAGCCTTATCGCACCTTCTCCCACAGCCACCTTCTCCTCCTGCTTTCTGGAGAGCTCCCTTCCAAGTGCATTCAAACACTTCAAGAGAAGCTTTGAAGTTCTTTGGATGCAAAAAACCCCAAACCCTCCAATGCACCCTATTTGCACAGCAAAACACTCTCCAGGAAGACACCTACACTGCCACTGAAAAGTTAACTCAGACCCTTGCAAACACACAACACTGCTCTCAGTCCAGCAAGGGAGAAACATGCCTCAATGACATGATTGAGATGATAAAATAGGTAGTGTGTTGTTTCAGTGGCCTATGGAAAAGCAAGCTCTAAATCCTCTGAACTGTCAAAAACATCCCCCCTAATTTTATAAAGGAATGCTTTTGATGCAAAGATACCAAAGGCCTGAATGGCAGCAAGTCCAGAAACCCTGGCCCAGATTCTCAAAATACATTCAAGTGCTTGAAACCCACACAAAGCTGAGACCCTGGGGAATTTATGTTTAACTTTGAAGCCTTGTGAAGGTGCCCTACCAGGAAAGGGACCAGGATGGCTATTTTGGAGTCTCTCTTTTGATTTACAACTGGAATATTTCCTTGCCTTAGATTCCTCTAGCTTCGAGCACCTGGTTCATGCTCAGCAGGACAAACAAGCACGTATGGAATCCTTACAGCACCTCCTGGTCAGCCCCTCCTTCACTAACCTCTGAAGAAGCACAAGTGCATGGGGGGCAGCTGTTCTGGCCTTGCTCTGTGCCAAGCAGGCCTTTTTGGTAACTGAAGGATCTGACCCACCTACATTCTTTTCACTTCCCAGTTTGTCTTTGCCTAGTTCCTCATTCTCCTCTGTTCACACACTTAGAATGACAAATTAAGAGAAACTTTCCATAAGCATTCTTATTTTGAGTGAGCTCCCTGCTGCAGCATGATGTTTACCTGGTAATTTGGTAATGCAATGACATTAGTCTGCTTGATCCTTCAGCCTGAAGATCACACCTGAAGTCATCTTACACATTATCATGATCCACAGGTATGCAATCGGACTGGACTGAACATGCTGCAACCACAGCCACAGACCTGGCAGTGAACCAGCCCTGCAGACAGCTGTTACTGATCTAATAAACCCAAATTTTACTACAAGAGTTGGACCTTTGCTCACACTTTGGTGGTGTTAGGAAATGAAGACCACAGACCCCCTTTAATGAATTGTGATGCACAGCCCACAGAACTTCTTCTGGGGGGTCAGCAGAGCTGGGAGGTTAACAGAACCATTCTTTATCTCAGTATTACATTCTCCACAAGCAGCTGCCACAGAAAGGCTAAGCTGTCACTGAAAGGAAAGACAGAAAGATGGATTCAGGAAACACATTCTAAAGATAAGGTTCATTCTACAAGAGCTTAGTAATCTCCAGCACGGATAAACACAAGCTTTCCTGTACACCACACACACAGTCCCCTCTTACTCAAGATCTGGAGCTAACAAACTGTCTTGCACATCCATTAGAAGATCCAGCTACTGTTCAAGTACCAACAAAGCAAATACTTGGCAGCTGCAGCAGCAAGCAGAGGAAGCACAAGGAAGGGTTAGCTGCTAGAACTCACAGCACATGCTTTTTGACAGGCTTTCTTGTAACACCAGATAGGCTTTAAGGATAAGCAGAAGTGCCAGGAGCCTGCCACAGGAGCACCAAATGGTGATGATATGCATCCCCAAAAGTCACAGCATGGACTGTAACTGAGGCTGCTGAAGTGCAGCCAGTTGGGTATCTCAGAATCTCTCCCCTCTCTCTCCCAGGGAGCAGCAGGTATCTGTGATATGTAGAGAGAAGTTTACAATGAGATAGAGAGAAACTTACAATGGGTCTTGGTTTAAGAATCAAACAAGCTGGCTTCCAGTTTATTGAGCTGTTGTTCTACACAAGGAAACACACACCAAATCCACTTAGTATTTGAGAAGCACCATTTACACTGTTACACCCCATGAGCTCCTGCATCAGACCGTGGTCTTCCGCTCCTAAAACAAAGGTATTTACTCACAGCTTGAAACCTTGAGGCATCTTGGCACATCCAAGTGTTATCATGGCAATAATCTGATTTGCTTTCCTTCCCAGATCACTCCTGGAAGGAACTATTTTGACTAAAGAAAACAAACCAGAAGGCAAGAGCACTTAGGCTGCAAAAGGTGTGGGGTCTTTTCCTTCTCTTTTAACACCACCTGAAGAGACAAGCACTTCTGGAGAACATTTTCAGGTAACAAACCTCAGGTTTTGAGCAGGACCTAATCACTTTCTGTGATACCTGAAGGAACTGACTGGCTCCTCACCTTGCCTAAGCAAATGGACTGGAGTGTGACAAGTGCCAGGACATAGAAGTTCAAAGAATTCCTATTAAGTCCCCAGCAGCCTTGCTCAGCAATGCAGCTTACGCAGTTTTATAGGCAGCATTTACCACACAGCCTTAAATGCTGCATTTGAGCAGACAGAGCTGTTTCAAGGCACACAGAGGTGGTAAATCCACAGCAGTGGAACAGTGTGGAAATAGAGGCCCCATTTAAAACATAAACCCAAAAAGGAACTGGTGGATCCTGACTGCAAACACAGACTGCAGCACTGCTGCTGCCCCAGGCCCTGGAGATGTTGTTTGTCAGCAAAACAAAGCTGCTGAACCCTTGTAACTTCGGCACACAAAACCTGGGTGTCGATGTAAACACAACTCAAAGCTCCATACATGCATTTTGGGTAGGATTTAACGACGTCAGGATGATGTAAAGAGATTGTTAACACACATGCTCCATTAAGAGAGCATTCAGCACGGCAGCAGCGTGTCTGGGGACAGGAGGGGAGATCTGCAGGCCAGCTAGCTGTCCAGACTCCAAGCAGCTTAATACAAGCATCTAGGAGGTGGGTATGAAGGTAACAAATAGATCGTTCAGGACACCTGGTTATGCGATACCCTTAGTCCTGTTAGCCAACAGTTAGGACAAGTGACAAGGACTGGCCCCATCAGGGATGCCAAAGCAGGACCCTGGACCCACACCAGAGGTCTGGGGATCTCACCTATAAACTGCAAGAATGGTCACAGCTATGGCAGGGTACAAAGACCCTCTGGGGCTTCCCTCAGAGCAGGGCTTGGATGTGAAGGAAAAGACTCTAATTTCAGGAGCCAAGCTGGTTTGCAGCTATTTGGTGAGTTTCAGGCATTTGCAGCATTCATTTGCTGTGGTTTTTAGCAACAGCTAGAAACCTTTACAGAAAATTAGGTCTGTGCTCACAACGCCCCAAGTACTTTCCTCAGGCAGGGACAGAAACCATTCCTCTTTGCATCAGTACAAAAGAATTTGCCAACAAATACAGTTTCAAGCATCTTCCGAGGATAACTGCCGAGCACAGGTCAGCTCTCTCTCTCTCTCTCCCTTTCTGCACATCTCCATCTTTTGCAGAAAAGCTTTCAGCAGATTCTGCTAATTCAGAAAGCTCCTGGCTGTGTGATGGTGCTGGCAGAAGCAGTCTCGCAGCGAGTGCAGACTTGTCAAGTCGTTTGACTGCTCTGTGGAGCAGGTTTAAGCTTAAACAACATTTTCACACCACTTTCTCTCCCTTGTCTCTGAGCCCTGAGTCTATGCAGTCTTCTGTGGTGTTAGATCTCAAAGAGCATGCACAGGTCAGCAGCCAGACACATTATTTGTTTTAGATAGGATAATCTTGATGTACTTAGCTACATGTCTGGAGAGGAGAAGGCTCCGAGGAGACTGTATTGTGGCCTTCCGGTATCTGAAGGGGGCCTACAAGAAAGCTGTGGAGGGACTTCTTAGGGTGTCAGGTAGTGATAGGACTAGGGGGAATGGAAAAGAAATAGGAAAGGGTAGATTCAGATTGGATGTTAGGAAGAAGTTCTTCCCCATGGGGGTGGTGAGACACTGGCACAGGCTGCCAGGGAGGTGGTGGAAGCCTCATGCCTGGAGGTTTTTAAGGCCAGGCTAGATGTGGCTCTGAGCAACCTGATCCAGTGTGAGGTTTCCCTGCCCATGGCAGGGGGGTTGGAACTAGATGATCCTTGAGGTCCCTTCCAACCCTGACAATTCTATGATTCTATGTCTAAGCTCCTGTTTGAAACTCATTTATCTGCCTCTTTGGAGGACATTTTAGCCTGGTTGCCTTCATAGCCTCTGCTCCACAAGCTTTAGTCGCTCCTGCTGACCTACTGCCAGTCTTCTCTGCATGTTCCACTTCACCTCAATATATCCCATATCTCATCAGTCAGGAAAGATAACACAAGAAACTATCTAGAAATCACTAGCCACAGACTAGCAATGCTGCTAAGCTTGATCTAAGTGGAACATTTATCTCTTTTGAGATAGGAGTTCTGAGACTTTGAAGAGACATGAGGTCTCAGAAGGGTGAACTTGGTGATTCTAAACATGTTTATGTGCCTTTCCTTAGGTCTTAGCTAATTCCATTGCAAGCATTAGCCTCTCTAAGCACTGACATCCTATTTAATAAATATTGTTGTTTTATTAACCCAAACAGGCTTTCTAACCACACCAGTACTCTTGCATTCACTGTCCAGTTAAAGGGATGAGTTTGGGCATGCCTGATGCCAACCATGCTACCCTGAGGTACTGTTTAAGCAAATTTTAGATGGCTGCAGGAGACAAAAAGACTCCTTGCCAGGATACTTTACAAAGAGCAAAAATCCCACCCCAAACACTGGCAGTAGCTAGAGCCAGGTCACCTGAATGATGCCTCAGGAGAACTTCACCGGCCTGGCCTTGCCCAGGCAGGCAGCTAGGAATGTCAGGCTGCTGCAATGTTGGTGACATTGCAGCTGATAACATAGTTTTGGTTTTAAAGCCTAAGTCAGTCCCTTGCCTTTTTACTGCCTGGATTTTAAACAGCTACTCCTTGCTATATTCCCTTGAAAACTGGGGATTAGATACATTCAAAAGCTGTTTATAGACATCTGCTGCTCCTCCACAGCAGGAGTCCAGGTTGTCTACTTACCATGTTTGACTGTGTTATTTTTATCCTGCTGTAATCAAACACATTTAACAGCCATCCCCTTGTTTTCCCCAAGAAGGATCTTGGTTTCATTTAGCTTTCTGACCCCAGCAACAGGAGTCACCGAGTTCAGATCACCACATCAACAGCAGGTTGTCATTTCCTACCCCAGGAAGTTATTTAAACTATATTAAAACCCACTCCTTTCAAACCTAACCTACAATTGTTGCTAAGTGCCCACAACAATTAAATACCTCCAGCCCCTTCAATCCATTGTGTATACTGAGATCAAGTCATGAGTTGATCTTGTGACTGCTGGAAGGCTGAGAGGGAAATGAAAAATTGGAATTTAGCTGAGTTCAGGTTGAGCCTCTGGGAGTTGAGCTTTCCAGCTTTCCCCTCAGTCAAGAAAGCTCTAGAATGACGAAACAGCAATTTTAAAATCATCATTCAAAGGTATAGGACTGAAGGAAACCAACCAGTCCCCCTCCCCAGGCCACACAATCACAGGACTACACTGAAACCCTGGGAGATTCAGGCTGGATGTGAGGAGGAGGTTCTTTCCCATGAGAGTGGTGAAGCCCTGGAATGGGTTGTCCAGGGAGGTGGTTGAGGCCCCGTCCCTGGAGGTGTTTAAACCCAGGCTGGATGAGGCTCTGGCCAGGCTGATCTAGTGTGGGGTGTCCCTGCCCATGGCAGGGGGGTTGGAACTAGATGATCCTTGTGGTCCCTTCCAACCCTGACTGATACTATGATACTATGATCTTTCTCTTTTGCAGATACAGCCAGGCTGGCCCCAAACCCAAAGCCCAAATCTTGTTCAAGCCTTTTAAATACCAGGAACTATGGCTTCTGTTGTTATCCACTCACACAAACAACATTAGGTAAAGAAGTGCAATAGCCAAAGAGCTCATAAAGGGAGAACTATTCACCTTCACTCCCCCTTCACTCCCTCTGGAGGCAATCTTATGCCTTTCATAAAATTTGACTGTAACATTTTAAGCCAAGAGAGTGCTCCTGCTGCTGGGGAGGCTACCCAGTATATACAGTTCTGGCTTTTATTAAGTTTAGATGAAATAATTCTCTTGATGGCTTAGAAGACAGGAGACAAAGCTTACAAGTCTTCAAGAAGTCTACTTTTATGACCACAGCTACATGAGAACATCACCACCAACAGTTCTCTCCATCCCATCAGCTGATGTTCAATGTTTGTTTGATTTTGCAGGGATAAGCATTTCTCAAAAGAGGTTTCTTCCTGAGGCAACTGAAATCAGCACTTACAAAAGATTAACATCTTTATGGAAAACAATCCCAAGCAGGAAAAAAAAATTCATCTCTGCAAATTCTCAATGTTCTCTGAATTTTGGAGCAGATGTTTGACTACCTGCCTCAGTAACAAGTATCTATGCCTCCATTGAACATGCTATTTCAAGCAGCAGGTGTCCTGGCATGGGATCACCCTGTACTTCAGTTGCTGGAAGCACAGCGTTTCATCAATCCCAAAGCCATACACAAGGCCCTATCCAGTTCAGCTCTTGATGGCAAAATAGATGGTTTTTAACCAGAGAACAAGAGCTTGGCACTATGGTTATTCTTCTCAGAGTACTCTGATGGTGGACCAAATCCTGAAAACCAATACAGGCAGTTAAGGAGCAACACAACCAGGGTTTGCTTCTAAGATACAAGCAAAGTCTCCACAGGCAGAGAGAAGTGAACCTTCACCATCTTACTCAGAGCACGTCCACAGGCATCCTTCCTGGATGCTAACAAGTTTGGAGAATATACTCACTGACAGCTTTGCCAACTGCTCCCCATATATATTTTTTAGTGTGTCATCAGGAGGAAGTTTTACACAGAGAGAGTGATTGCCCATTGGAAGGGGCTGCCTGGGGAGGTGGTGGAGTCACCATCACTGGAGGTGTTCAGGAGGAGACTTGACAGGGTGCTTGGTTGCATGGTTTAGTTGGTTGGGTGGTGTTGGATGATAGGTTGGACATGATCTTGAAGGTCTCTTCCAACCTGGTCTGGTCTGGTCTGGTCTGGTCTGGTCTATTCTATTCTATTCTATTCTATTCTATTCTATTCTATTCTATTCTATTCTATTCTATTCTATTCTATTCTATTCTATTCTATTCTATTCATCCCCTTCTGCAGCAGTCCCCTTACTGGGAGCTGCATTTATACCACAGTTAAGTGTATTTTTTTGCTCAGGTACACATGAGACAGTTGTGCACACTTAACAAGAGGCAGAAAATGATGTGTTTGCAGAACATGCCAGAACAACAGCAAACTCCCCTGTGGAACATTTCAGACAGAAAGGTATCCTTGAGGACTCTTGCAAGCCTCGAGCGACAGTCTTACCTTCTGGGCTGGGACCGGCATTCTTCTTCCCCACTGTCTGCCTCCTGCATGCATAGGAAAGGAGAAGCAAAGTTAATATGGCTTAATATATACAGGATCCAAAGACTTGCATTTCCCTGGTTTGCTTGCAGAAGGCAAAGGAAATTTTCAGTGCTTCTGCATGTAGCTGTCACTAGAGAGGAACTCACTTGCTGCTCAGCTGTCACTTCAGGTTCCCTCTCAGAGCGCTGAACAACTCAGCATCACAAGAATTTTTACCCCTGCAGGATTCATAGTTTCATAGTTTCATTCAGGGTTGGAAGGGACCACAAGGATCGTCTAGTTCCAACCCCCCTGCCATGGGCAGGGACACCCCACACTAGATCAGGCTGGACAGAGCCTCATCCAGCCTGGGCTTAAACACCCCCAGGGACGGGGCCTTGACCACCTCCCTGGACAACCCATTCCAGGGCTTCACCACTCTCATGGGGAAGAACCTCCTCCTCACATCCAGCCTCAATCTCCCCACCTCCAGCTTCATTCCATTCCCCCTAGTCCTATCACTCCCTGAGATCCTGAGAAGTCCTTCCCCAGCCTTCCTGTAGCCCCCTTCAGATACTGGAAGGCCACAATTAGGTCACCTCGGAGCCTTCTCTTCTGCAGACTGAACAGCCCCAACTCCTTCAGTATGTCCTCATAGGAGAGGTGCTCCAGCCCTCTGCTCATCCTCCTGGCCCTTCTCTGGACACGTTCCAGCACCTCCATATCCCTCTTGTAATAGGGGCTCCAGAACTGGACACAGTACTCCAGGTGGGGTCTCACCAGGGCTGAGTAGAGGGGGAGGATCACCTCCCTTGCCCTGCTAGCCACACTTCTCCTGATGCAGTCCAGGATCTGATTGGCTTTGCAGGCTGCAAGTCCAATTCAGCATGCTTTTGAATGGACTTCCACTGACCCCTGCCAAACAAGGCAGGCCAAAGAGCCAAACTCACAGTTTACCTCAGGGTGTTTTATTACCTTTCTATAGATCCTATTAATTCATAGTCCAGTGTCAGCAATCAAGTGTTAAGAAGCCACAAACCCAGCAGGTAACAAACCTGCCAAAGAGGACTGGGTGAGTGCAGATAGACTAGAAAGTAAGAATCTGACAAACTGTGCTGCTTTAAATTCAGAATTAATATGCACAATGTCTAATGTGCTGTGGAATTTTACTAGGCCTCCCTCCCAAAGCCCAAAGCAATACCTCAGCAGAGAGAGCTCAGCAATTAATTCAGCACCACAGTACATTTAGGTACCATGGTCAGGCTCTGGCTGGAGGTGAGCTACAGGATCTGTTCTATCAGTGAACATTTACTATGTTCATGTAGGTCTGCAGGAGTAAACACACTTTAAGCCATCCCAAGCATTTAGTAAGGGCAGGGTGTCCCAAGAAAACCAGAGCTCAGCACAAACAAAGGAAGAAAAAGCTAATTTTGTTCTTATCTTGCTTTGGTTTTGCCTCCTGCAGATCTCTCTAGTGAGCACCTACCATTTGCACAGCAGTAGCACAGAACTGACCCACAGTAAAGAGCAAGAGTTCAGCATGGGACCAGGTATTTCAGTCATACTGTGGTCACAAACCAGCAAGGAGATGGTTGCAAGAGACCTGTGCCACTGGGACAACAGGGGTGCTCATGTTTTGTTACTGAAGTCATGCAATGGACACTTAATTCTCTGAAATGTTATTTCATTGGTTTTCCCCTATCTGGTTACAGAGTTTTTTTTCTATCTAACTTTTACACAGCTCCAGCACAGTTCTCTCCCTTTTCTAACACTCATCCCACCATCAATTCAGGTGAAGACACCCCTTCATAAGCAAAGATGCTGGCACACGTATCACAGCAACAGCAGAGTGAATGCTCATGCACTCTGCATTGCTCCTCAACTCCCAGGTCACTTTGGGATGCTCCTGAAGGCAAACACAAAATGCTGAACATCCACTGTGCCTCTGAAACAGGAGAGCAAGGATAAAGAAAGCCCAAAGTGACTTTTCTGCAAACATCTGCAGAGTAGCTGAAACCCTGAGGCCAAAATGTCAGCAGAGAGTGATGGTGTTTCACACAAGGATGAAGTTCAGCTTACACCAACGCAGTGTCCTCCTCCCCAGCACTGCTCAGGCACCTCTGCAAAGGGCTCTGAAAATGTTCTCCCATCAACAAGCCCAGAGGACATTGTAGAGCTCTTCTGAGAAGGGAGCTATCCTCTTCTCCCTCTTCAGCTTGCTTCAGGAGAACAACTTGGAAGATGCTCTGTCATGCACACACAGCTTTCAGTTTTATGTAGCACAGCACACAGACAGAAACTAAGGAGAGGTGTGGAAGAGATGTCATGGGCTAGGGGAAGGCTGGGGAACAAGACAAATATTAATTCCAAATGGACTCAGTGGGTAAGACATAAGGAGGAACTGCATGTCCCTGAACCTCTGGTTCAGCCCCACCAAAGAGGACAAGTAGCTACCTGCCTCCCAGGGCAGGAGAGGATGGATGCAGTGGGAGAAGGAGAGATCTTAGAACTGACACATTTATGAAACCTGCAGGAGCTAGCACCTAAGTGTCAAGCTCAGAAAAGGAGTGAAGCAGTCAAGTGTCCATAAGAGAACCATAAAAGCCTGGGTTTTATCCTGAGAATCTTCTGGACTGTATCCTCTGTGCTTACTGCATGCAAAACTCTTAGTCAGCTCACTTTTTACACAGAGTTAAACACAGACACTCCTGCTGAACATTCTGTTTCTCTTATTTAAATGATCTGAATCTGTGAGATAGAAGAACAGCAAATGCATGCTTGGTACTGGTCTGTTTCTAAGAACAGAACAGGAACACCACCATGGAACAGTTCACTTGGAGCCACCTGCAACCACAAATTCAAGCTAAAACCTGCAGGCCATCTACAACAAGCAAGAGCTGGCAGGAATACCTTCTGCTCATCATACCTTAGAATTAGCTCAGCAACTTGACCCTTTCAAAATGAAAACACTAAAGAACCTCACAGTCCACACAGAACAAGTTGCAGCATCATCCAGAAGGGTGCAAATACGCAGAGGGAAAGCAGCCGTGACGCGTGGAGCCGTGGAGCTCTTCCAGACCAGGGAGACAAGCCCTTGTTCCTCAGATGAAGTGTCAGCTGCCTTCCTTGGCTGGCAGGACTCTCCAGGACACTCTCTGGCATGCAGACCCAAGACTGGCCTTGTTAAAGAAGAATCCAGTGCTGTAGAGTCACTTTCCATTACTCAAGCTTTTGCAATAACCACGCTGGCTCAGGACCTACCTGAGCCAGGCTGCTGTGCAGAGCTCCAGACACAGGACAGCTGTCCTGGCAATTCATGCTCTACACACAGCCAAAATCTCCACACGTTTTAACTGTGCTGCTTAACACCTCAGGTGTAGCAGGTGTTCAATGGAGCATGCTGCTCACTCTGCATTTTGACCTGACAGGCTGTAACAGCAGCATTTTAGGCCTGCAAAAGTAAGACACCAAGGGCTTCCAAGCAGTTCACCACTGCTTAACTAACTTGCATGCATGACAGCAGTAAGTAACTGCATTTCTAGAGCAAGCAAAGAAAGTCTACTTCAGTTCTAAATACTTCTCAAACCTCCTTGCCTTGTTCCTCTTCCCCTATATTTGTAATCCTAATTACTAGAATTTCCCAGGAGAGTGCAGATTCATTTCTTGCCCCGGTACTGGAAATTGCAGGCAATTCCCAGTGGGTTGGAGCAGAACATACTGTGGTGAAAAAGATAGCTCCAGCCCCTGAGATCACACAGTGCTTCTCTTAGCCATGCAGCCAATGTCACTGCAGAAGCCACAAAGACCATCTCCTCAGGGTCACACAGCAGTCATGGCACACAGGCCTAGCATGTAGAGTTCAACTCACTCAGGCCGTGCCAGTGTGGAGAAGTGTTTGTTACCCCATGTCTGAGAGCACAGAACCCACTGGGTTATCCTGGGCATACTTCTAGAGATCTGCCTGCAGAAACAGAGGGATGTGACATGTCCTTTACCCTACTAGTTGCTAAGAGCAGTGGACAACTCAACACTTCTCAATGGGCTCTCCTTCAGAGAGCCACATTTTGTAAGCTCTTGTAGCAGAAGTTAATATAAACTTAACAAAATCAAAGCACACACACGAGACCTGCAGGGTGAGGAATCAGAGCTTTGAAGGGTCAAATGATCAAGTATCATCAGCCCTCTTAAAGTGTGAATAACACTAGCACTACAGTTAGCCCCACTGCCTTTGCCCGCTCCCACCCCACCACGCCGGGTTGCGTGGCTTGATGTAACAGCTTCACAGCATTAGGGGTGGTTAGACTCAAGCCTAAGAAAGATACTAAAGCCACAAGAGCTTTTACTTAGGATGCTGCCTCACCTTAAGGACTTGGTGTGCTACATGTTGACTATGATGTGGGTTTTGAATAAGCCAAACCAGCTTAGAAGAGTATATTTGCTAGAGAACAAGTTCCTCAAACCCACAGTAAAGTAAAAGGTCTGAAGGAGCTCTTAAAATCTCCTCTGCACTGTTCAGGAACCCAAGCTAAGCAAACATTTTTAGGATTATAATGAATGGCCATTACCACATGCCAAAAAACCACTTGTTACAGCAGCTAGCAGAGCCTGGTGTGCCACAGCCAGAAGTCCCACAAACGACAGCAGAAGGTCCTGAAATACACAGGCCATTATCTTAGATCCACTCAGCATTCAGCCCTCAAGAGCTCGGTGTGGAGAAGGCTAGACATGGCCCAGTCAGTTACCAGCTGTCTCTGCTGTAGCTCTTAAAAGATCTCTTTAATATTAGACATAAAAGTAGCAGATCTGTGCTAGAAGCAGATTTATCTGGAGCATATCTGACTGGCTACAAACCCAGAACTGTAGACAAGTGTGACTTGAGCAAGAGATCCATTGCCAGTTACCTAGGATGCTGCTTTGACCAAAACCTTCATTAACCTCCTCCTCTTCCCATCAGCAACTCTGAACAGCCTGGATCTCCTGCTTTGTCCTGGTATTTACAGAGTGGGCACATTTAGGTGTCTGAACCATTTTCACCCCACCAACTATCTGCAAATGCATCCAAACCTTCTCATCCTCAGAGGATATTCAGCATGACAGAAGGCACAGCCAATGCTCCCCTATTTCACATAAGCCACCACTACTATTTTTGCTCTGTTACCATTCGGTGTACACCACACCCACCCTACAGCCCTCCGTCCTGTGTTCTGGTCGCTGTGTAATTCTGGAGCTGCAAACCAGCCCCGAGGCCTCAGGGAGTCAGGCCAAAGGAAGCTGCAATGACAAGGCAACCCACTAGAGGGGAGGGCAGGACAAAGAAGACATGCCCAATGCATGGTCAAGTGCGAGCTCCAGGGAGGGAAAGGACTCCACTACTGACAGGACAAGCCTCACATTTTCTAGCCATTTTCAGTGCACTTCTGAAGTGCTGCTGCCAGTGCAACAACTCACCATCCAAAAAGCGGATCAAAACACTCCTTTCTGAGGACACCTTTGAGAAGGAACATTCTTGGACAGCACCTTTGGGACATTGAAACCAGCCATCTGGAGGTGTGACCCACAGTAGTGACCTACTTCAGCTTTCAGAGCTGCCTTGGATCTTGCCCCAGCCCTAGATGGCCCCTGCCCTGCAGCACCCAGGCTGTAACCACAGCAATAGGTTCAAGAGACAGCAGCTTCCACAAACGCTGCTTGGGAGGTTCCTGATGCTGGAATGCTCCACCTCAAACCAGCCTTCTCCACCAGCCTGCAAAAAGGAGGAAGCTCTGCAGCACTGATGAGGTCCAGAGGGAGGCCCGCCCTGCTTTTCTTGACCAGAAAGAGAGGCCTCGGGGGAAATGGAAGGAATGAGTCGCATAGCTCTAAACTAGGCCGCAATATGAAATGCAGTTTAAAGTGAAAGATGAAAAATTCCATCTCTGCTCCTTGCAGGCCATGTAGGACAGAATATGCAAAACACTAATCCTGTTTGTGCTTTGATCCACTGCCAGCTATCTGTCATCAAAAGGGCAAGGGAGAGGAGAGAAATTTTGGAGTGCTGTTCCGTGCTGCACAATGGGAGTCACTCCATGGCACGCAAGCAGCTCCGCTCTTCTAAACCTCCTTTTTGCAGACTGATGTAACGATAAACAAGACTCAATCTGCACCCTTACGCACAGGGACTGGAGCTGTCTGCCTGTATTTCACATCAGGAACACCGCAGCAAGCTCTTCTGCTGTGAGAGGTATGATTAGCAGCATGTCATGTGGCTAACAGTCACCACGTTTCTATTAACGAAGGAACATTCCGCACAGACTACACCCCGAGAGCCATCTTGCAGAGTTTAAAAGAGATTCCCATGTAAGAACTCCTGCTACACATGATTTGATGTCAACATGCCTGACTGCACAGACAATGCCTGGGAAGTGTTTGGATCAGGAGTGTGAGTGCTCATTGCCATCAGTGTCAGGAGAGCACCAACAACTTAGGCAGTTTCCACCCCACGTCAGTACTTTGCTCCCAGCTGTGAGATGCACACCTCAGGCATCTCAGAACTTCTCTCCTCCTTTTCCATTTTGTAAATCTTGGCTAGGTGTTGTTTTTTGGATGGGCTCCTTCATTATTTCCATTGCTTGGTACACTTTCCCCTTTTAGAGGAGTCTCTGCACAGCAACATTGAGTGATGCTGAAATCCTAACAGGAAGGCAGAGTCAAAAGGTGGATGTGAAACCACTCTCAGTTCTTGGAGCTGTGGATTTTCAAAGTCAGTGATGTTCTTTTTAAAAAGACCCTTGTTAACAGGGGCAGAGGGACCTTGTGTAAGAGTAGGAATGAAGAAGCCATTTGGTGAGAAGCTACATGAGACAAAGGACTTGGAAGTCTTTTCACCTCTCCCAGTAAAGTACAGCTGGCAGTTTCCTATTTATCTACCAGAAAATGAGCTAATGTTGAGCCCCCCCTCCCTGCTCAAAACCCAGCAGCAAGATTCAGATGTAGCCATGCTATCAGGGAGACTTTTCACTTAACACTGTCAAGTCACCATCATGGGAACAACTCTGGGCCTAGTCTCAAAGAAAAGGCTTGTAATTAAATGAGCAGTCTTCTGTCTCTCTGCCTATCCTTTCCTTGGTTAGAGCCCATCCAGTTGTTCAAACACACACTTGGTGCCTCTGGGTCAAACATGACATCTGCTGGGAAGAAGGCAGCTGCTTTAGTCAACTCAGAGCCTGTGCATCCAGTTGTCTAACCATACAAATGCTCTCTTCATACACCCATCAGTCTCAACTGTATCTTTGGGCTACAGCTGGACAGTGCATTGCAAGCTCCTCCACAAGGAGCTCTCCTCGTGTGTCAGCAAGTATTAAGCAGGTCAGTACAAAGCCCACCCTCTTTGACTATTACCCAACACATGGATAACCCAGTCTGGCCAAGTGTTGCAGAGAGGATGCCATCACTGCAGCCACAGCCTGTCCTCTAAGTCCAGAGAGAAGAGCATCCACTGGATGTTCAGATTCCTTAGAGTTGAACTCAACCCTTGACACAGACACATGGTGACATTAGAAATGCCCTGGGATATCCAACATCTGCATGGGACTGGCATTAGATGCCCAGAGAAGTAATTGAGTAGAAGCCCTTGAAGTCCAAAGGGCCCATGGATGTCACACAGAACTGAAGTTCAACACCTCCCAAGAAGAAATCCTTGACAGATGCCTGTTCAACAGCAGGCCTTACACAAGGCTGGTCCTATCAATAATCTCCAGTCATCTGCTGGAAGAAAGACAGACAAATGCTTGAGTCACATTGCCAAATATCTATTACACATTTCTGTAGCAGAGAGGCATTCATACAGTAGTCTGAGTTGTACCAATCTCCTAAATAAACTGTGGCAGCAAAAAGCCCACACATTCTGCATTTGCAGTAAGGCTGAAGTGCCAGCAACAACACTCTGGCTGCTAAAAAGAAACAAGGGCTGACTCGAAAACCTGGGTTGATAAAAGGTTCCCTTTTTGTTGCAAGAAGCCCAAGACTACACAAAAATTCACCAGGCTGGTAACATTTCCTGACTGTGTCTAGTATCAGTTTGGTACTACAAAGGGTGATTTGACCACATTTGCACCGTGGAGAACAAAGCCAACCAGAAACCTGCAGTGGTTTGTGTGAACTGATTTCTCTGGTACACTGTGGAAACCATCAACACAGTAGTGATGTGCTGGTACTCACATACAGTGGGTAGGTCTCAAAGCTGACCTGATCCCTCAAGTCTCTGGAGAGAGTTAACCTTAACCATTACTCAGAATTAGGGAACTAATGAATAAACTCACCTAGAACCCTCTAGAGAGCTCATCACTACTGTTTGAGATACTTACATTTGCCATCAAACACTTCTCCAAGATAGAAGCTGCTACCAGGAAGCATTTAAGCTTGACATTAAAGTACCTCAAAAAGCTAAGCTGAACAAAGCAGGTCACAACTGGGAAAGGGCAGAGCTGTGCTGTGGTTTGCATCATATGGATAAGGGGTAAACAAGCAGCCTTCTCCAGCCATTTCTCTCTCACCCAGCACTATTTGCATGAAATGCTTTGAATGAACACTGTTTTCCTTCTCACATTTCTTCTGTGTTGGAGGTTCCACACAAGCAATAGCTTTCTGCAGCCAAGTGTTCACTCAGAGGTGGGCACTCCTTCTGGATTGTTTTCTGTATCACTTAGCTGCATCAGTAATTGGTGTATTTAGGTCAAAGACATTGTGCTCCTGCTCTGGAGAGGGGGGAAAAAAAAACCCCAAACAAGTTCCTTATCAAAGCTTTCATCTTCCCACTGGAGCCAAGAGATTTATGCAAACTTTGTTTGGATTGGGCCTCACTAAAAACTGCAGAAATAAAACTCAGACATCGGAAGACAAAAATTAGAAGCCTGCGACTGGTGCGGCAAGAGTCAGGATGAGAAATACAGAGTGACACAGCCTGCTACCCTACACCACAACAACAGATTAAGCAGGAGATTACTGCCAGCTGAATTTCTGCACTGAAATAAGCTTGCCTGATGGGGAGTACAACAGCTTTTGCCTTAATCACAGAGACGCACCCAAGGGGAAAAACAAAAAGAGTACAACCACTGTAGGTGCACAAGAAATAGCTCTGCAGCAGAGGAGTGTTAGACATAACTTCTATACTGTGGAGTAGCCTTATCAACTCCAGACACACTTAGACACTAAGCAAACAATCTGTTGTCTCACTGAACAGACTTCTCCTCTAACTTCTACAAGGCCTTTCAACGCTGCCCTAGTGTGATAGGAAAGGCAGCCACTCACTCTCATTATGTTACTTTGCTAGATGTAATGTCTCTCAGAACCTTGAAGAGACTTGCTTCATCTCTTTTCAGGCAAAGCTAATAGTATCATAGTATCTGTCAGGGTTGGAAGGGACCACAAGGATCATCTAATTCCAACCCCCCTGCCATGGGCAGGGACACCTCACAATAGATCAGCCTGGCCAGAGCCTCATCCAGCCTGGGCTTAAACACCTCCAGGAACGGCACCCCAACCACCTCCCTGGACAACCCATTCCAGGGCTTCACCACTCTCATGGGGAAGAACCTCCTCCTCACATCCAGCCTGAATCTCCCCACCTCCAGCTTCATTCCATTCCCCCTAGTCCTATCACTACCTGATAGCCTGAGAAGTCCTTCCCCAGCCTTCCTGTAGGCCCCCTTCAGATACTGGAAGGCCACAATTAGGTCACCTGGGAGCCTTCTCTTCTGCAGACTGAACAGCCCCAACTCCTTCAGTCTGTCCTCATAGGAGAGGTGCTCCAGCCCTCTGATCATCCTCGTGGCCCTTCTCTGGACACCTTCCAGCACCTCCAGATCCCTCTTGTAATAGGGGCTCCAGAACTGGAGGCAGTACTCCAGGTGGGGTCTCACCAGAGCTGAGTAGAGGGGGAGGATCACCTCCCTCGACCAGCTGGACTGCTGAAGTTACCCACTGGAAATCTTCAAACCTAGAAGCATTTGTTTCCCCACAACAACAACAGATGCTTATGGTGATGGGACAGGTGTGAGAAACTCACTTGCTGTATAAACACAGGCACTGTAACTCCAGTTTCCATACTGGGAACTGCTGTTGATGTCAAGGGTCTGACTAAGAGCAAGTCCAGAACACACATCTGCATGCTGGTGAATCTCAGGGCAGGGCAGTCTTTGATTAAAAGGAAATCCCAGCTCCACAGGTTACCATGAAGAGCAGCCCTTCATTATCCATTTATGCAGGGCAACACATTTACATGCATGAAATTGTCCCTAAGCAATTATGAGGGATGGACATTCACACCTCTGACCCTCTCCAGGCACTACCTGTTAACACACAGACCGTGCTCAACCTTCCAGTGCACTCAGGAGCTTTCAGAAGCAGCATGGCCACGTGCACCTCCTCACCCAGAGAGCTGACATCTTCACCTTAGAAGCTGGGCCTCCTTCCAGATGGGAGAGAGACACCCTCCCGAGCTGCTGCATTGAAGAAACAAACAAACAACCCAAACAACAAACAGCTAGAAGTAAACAAGTCTGAAGGAGCCCCAAAAGCAAACAGTCTAATGAGCCATATGCAGAGAAGCTGGAGATGTGAAGCTGCAGCAGATGATCTGTTATCATTCATGAGCAATACTATTAAGCATTACATGGAATAAAGACCTAGACCAGACATAGCAGATGCACACCAGCAGCTCCTGGTGTCACTCAGGCAGTTCCCCATTGAAATGAACAAACATCAAACTGGCTTTTAAGAGGGACAAATATTTGGTTTTCACTCCTCATGCTGAAAAGCCATTTCAGGAGAAGGAAGGTGGAAGGAAGGGAGGTACACTGCAAAGGGAAGGGTCTTTGTCTTGCAATCAGCCATCTTCCTGTTAGCATCTAATTTACCTTGGTGCACACTCAACAGGAGCCAGATTTGTATCCCTACTGCAGTTATCTCCATTAAAACCTGGGAGTTATTCTAGAGCTCTGGGCAGACACAGTTCAAGCCACAACTCCAGGGTTTTGGATGTATAACAAGGTCACTATAGCAATGCTGAGTCACCTGCAACATATATGAAATAGATTATTCCCATTGTGGGACAAGAACAGATCTATCTGGACACCATCCCTATGTATGTCATAGCTGTGTCCACAGCATGAAACTGTGGCAGCACAGCTCTCTTGTTAAAAGTCTAATTCCTTGTCATCAGCAGCACAAGCAGGAACAGGCTTCTCATTTTGACAGTTTGCCTTGAAGTGCCCAGAGGAAAGCACAGGCAGCCACCTAAGAGACACGCTGAGCTGCATCTTCACCCCTTATAGGCTCAGGGCTGCCTTCTCAGCACCATGTGGCTGCCTGTAGCATGTAAGCATCCTTCTCCCTGGCAGAATGTTACAAGAGACTCTCACCCACTCAGCTCCTCTGAGATCCAATCCCTGCAGGCTCCTGTCAAATCCCCCCTTGACGTAACCGACACACAAGGCAGAGGGTGAATTAGGGGCGGTGCAGAAATCTTCATGATCGACCTCAACTATAAGCACCAGCAGCCAGGTCACTTAAGGCCCTGGGCTTACTGCATCAATAATTAAAAAGATGATTTTCTGGATGACAGAAATAGTAATCTCGATACAGGGAGATATTTAACACATAAGAAGGAGAAACAGAGATTCTGAAAAGGGAGCAGAGGAACACTCAGTCTCTTCAAATTCACAGATTGCATCAGGTGGGAAGAGGCTCTTCAAAGGTCATCTTGTCCAACACCCCTCCAGTCAGCAGGGCCACCTCCAAATAGATCAGGCTGCCCAGGGACACATTGAATCTGATCTTGAATGTCTCCAGGGACAGGGCCTCAACCACATCCCTGGGCACCCTGTTCCAGTATTTCACCACCCTCATTGTGCAGAACTTCCTCTTAATGCCCAATCTAAATCTGCCCTGCTCCAGTTTCAAACCATTGACCCTCATCCTATCACTCCAAACCTTTCTAAACATTCCCTGCCCAGCCTTCCTGTTAGGTCCCCTTCAGATATGGAAATGTAGCTATAAGGCCTCCCTGGAGCCTTCTCTTCTCCAGGCTGAGCAGCCCTACTTCTTGAGCAGTATGGAGAGGAAGTCATTAATGTTTCAAATTCTTAACATTGCTTAACCTGCATCTGTGTTCAATGGTATAATGACAGGTTGCAAATTGTTACCTAGCATTTGTGAGGAGAGGGGGGGAAAGAAAGGAAAATAATAATAATAACAAAAAAAGAGGTCTCCAAGCAACTCCATTGTGTGGTGTGTCTGGATGCTGCAGCATCTGCGCTGGCACTCGCGGGCTGCGATTGCATAACCCTGGATTCAAGCAAGAGCACGGCCAGGGAGTCTCTGCTCTATTGCAGTGACATATCTAGAACAGAAGTGGCTGGTAGAGGTTTAGCAGCAGGGCTTTAGACTTTATATCAGAAGAGGAATTGGCAGCAAAGGCTCTTCACCTCTAGCTTCCACTTGGGCAGTGGGGAAAAAAAATTGAAGTGTTTCAGGCAAAACTTTCAAAGGAATTGCTGGGACAGCTTCCTGTGCATGCAAGACACAAACCAGAATCCTTGCAGAGCAGAGGGAAAGGAACCCCTGAAGATATTCCCTGGCAAGATACTGCAGAGAGAATCAGAAGGTACAAAGCGTGCTCCTTGTTCACAGCCCCTGTCCCCAGGGTGCAGAACAGCCTCCCAGCTGCCCCACTTCTGGCAGGGGACCACTGCTGCTAGAACTGGAACATAATGGTTACAAACCACTCAGAATCACTCACTTCTTTAAAAAAATACACCCAGGAGTTAGTTGCACGCTGCTGGAACTTAAGCCAACATGCTGAGCCATTTTCTTGCCTGACACAAGCTGGTTTAGAGGCTCTTGCAAACTGCTTCTCCACAGCAGAGCTCTGCCTACACTCCTTCAGCGCTGCGTGCCTACAGCCGGCTGGAGATGCAAGGGGCTACACAGTTTCTGAAGGACCAAAACCAAGGCAGCAAACATACTGACACCTCCTCCAACAGGGGTTGAAGAAAAAAAACCTTACCAAAATAAGTAAAGAGAAAGGAAAATGAAGCAGAAGAGTTAAAGAGAGCTTTCTGGATGAGTCAAATGTGAGCAGAACAAAGTTGCGTAACAAGTGCCCCTTGACTTTTGTTATTTCTCCCAGCCACCTCCTCCAAAAATCTCTTTGTTATTGTTTATTTGGGTATCAGTCCAAATTGCTGTGGGAGGAGAGCAAAGGAGAAAAAGGAAATGCTGTCGAGCTATTAATTCTAGTCCTGTAGCCATCTAGCACTCTCCCTTTATTAACGAATCAGTGTCCTGTTTACCACAACACTCTCTAGAGCCTGGAAATTAAATACAAGAGGAACAGTTCTTAATTAGTCTCTTGCAAGAGACTGTTTCTCCTCAGCCAGGATAAATTCTGCCTTTGCTTATTTACAGTATCACAGTATAACTAAGGTTGGAAATGACCTCGAGGATCATCGAGTCCAACCTATCAACACAGACCCCATGACTAAACCATGGCACCAAGTGCCACGTCCAATCTCCTCTTGAACGCCTCCAGGGACGGTGACTCCACCACCTCCCTGGGCAGCACATTCCAATGACGAATGACTCGCTCAGTGAAGAACTTCCTCCTCACCTCAAGTCTAAACCTCCCCTGGCGCAGCTTGAGACTGTGTCCCCTTGTTCTGGTGCTGGTTGCCTGGGAGAAGAGACCAACCCCTTCCTGGCTACAACCACCTTTCAGGTAGTTGTAGAGGGCAATGAGGTCACCCCTGAGCCTCCTCTTCTCCAGGCTAAACAATCCCAGCTCCCTCAGCCTCTCCTCACAGGGCTTGTGTTCAAGGCCTCTCTCCAGCCTTGTTGCCCTTGTTACCCACTGCTCAGTCCAGAAGGGCAGCATCATCTCACGTCTCCCTCCAGAGAGAGCAGGCGGCAGCAGGGTGAGCAGGCGCCCGGTGCGCGGCATGGAGCTGGGAGCATCGCTCCTGAAATGTAAGCCTCTGCAAAAGATTATATTGCAATAAAGGCCAGGCTGTGCCAAAAAGGTAGGAGCCACTGTGGCCACCACCCGTGCTCCCAGGACAGAAAAGAAGTCACGTTCATTGAATTCATAGCTTCATAGAATGGTTTGGGTTGGAAGGGGCCTTAAAGATCATCTAGTTCCAACCCCCCTGCCACAGGCAGGGACACCTTCCACTAGACCAGGCTGCTCAAGGCCTCATCTAACCTGGCCTTGAACAGTCTCAAGCTGTGCCAGGGGAGGTTTAGACTCGAGGTGAGGGAAAGTTCTTCACTGAGCGAGTCGTTCATCATTGGGATGTGCTGCCCAGGGAGGTGGTGGAGTCCCCATCCCTGGAGGTGCTCAAGAGGGGATTGGACATGGCACTTGGTGCCATGGTCTAGTCATGAGGTCTGTGTTGATAGGTTGGACTCGATGATCCTCGAGGTCTCTTCCAACCTGAGTTATACTGTGATACTGTGATACCTCCAGAGAGGGGGCATCCACAACCTCCCTGAGCAAGCTGTTGCAGTGTTCCATCCCCACTCTAAAGAATGTCTTCCTAATCTCCAGTCTAAATCTGCCTCCTCAAAATGTTCCTTCATGTGTCTGCACCAAACCAGGATGCAGAGTTCTGTTTGGTTATTCCTCCCTCTTAGGATGCAAGAGCCACTGGCAGTGGGTGCAGCTTGACTTTTCAAAGGGACATGTTTCCATACAGCCACTTGTCCTCACTCCATGCCAAATCTGGGTTGTTCCCAGGAGCAGGAACAGCTGAGGCAGAAGCTGACTGTCCAGAACAGCCTTTAATCACAGAAGGACAGAAATCCTGTGCCAAAGGCAAAGGAACCACGTTAGTGTTGGCACAAGAGTGGATTTGCCTGACCCCTGGAAGTCCAAGAGATGTATCAGATTTGTGGCCCTGCAGTACTTGTCTATATAATCCCACCCTCCTTTGTGCCATCTGTTTCCCCTCTGGCAGACTGGCCATTACAGACAAATGCTAAAACTCATGTCTCCTTAGTAACAGGTTTGTGTTGATCTCTCCCACGCCTCCCAATCTTTCTATCAATCCTGTAATCTACTGGGATTTTCCCTGCAGGGGATACATAACAGCATCAGTGGGGAAAAAAAAAGGAGGATAGAAGCACTTTAGGGCAGGGGTAGGTGTAAAAAGGGAGTGCATGAAGTTAGGAGAACTAAAGTCTATCGAAACCAGATGTTCTTAGGCTGGAGCAAGCCACCAACACACCTTCTGAGTGCCAGGTTTAAGATCTCATCTGAGCACTCAGTGCATCAACAGTTTTCTTCTCAAAGAGTTGCCAATTCTGAACAGTGTCCCATCAATACACAAGACTTAAACCACCCTACATATATCCTGCATCCCTCAGACCATCTTCTCTAGTACCTCAGAGGTAAGAACACTGCTAGTCTCAACACTATCAGGTAAGGAAGGACTATTTCCAGCCTGCAGAGACTGACTGGAGATCTTACAGCAAGTTTTAAGTGAGTGATTGCTGGCTGCCTTTGGTTCTTTAATCCCTAAATCCCCACACTCTCTTCTTGAGGTTAATCCAGTTAAAACTCTCCCTTCCCTTTGGCTAGTGCCTTGCATAAATAACCACCTGAAGAGCAGAGCTGCAGAAGCTAACACTCAGAGCATGGCACTTTGCAGAACTTTGTCCTGCTGCAAGAGACTGCAAATAAAGGAATTACTTACTGCCCATGCCAGAGAAGGAAATTAAGATTAGCTAGGTAAGGGAAAAGGTACTCCTCATGGATTGCTTAAGTCTGCAGGAATCAATCATCCAGTCCGATCCAAATCCCCCAGTTGCTTTCTGCCTTAAGATAACTCAAAACAGGTTTATGCTCCACGAAGATAAAGCAGCCTTAAACCAGTGTAAGCCCTTATGTCAAAATCCCCCCTTTTAGGAAGGGAACTTGCCTTCAAGGTCAGCTCTAAATGAGATGGATATACAATTTAGTCATAGAGGCCATGTGGTATTTGGAAAAGCAACACTGATTAACAAAAGGAAATCACTTCTTTAGACTCTGCCTGGCTGATCTGGCTCAGCCAGCTTCCTCATGCTGAGCCCATGGGCAGCAGAAGGAAGGCAGCGTTGGAAGGCAGCTGGTCCTCAGCATTCAACCTGCCTGGAGAGGCCAGGGCAGTGTACAGCCTGACACATGCAGATCTCAAGGACTGTCTCATCATCCATAAAGCATCAAGAGTCCAATCCAGGAAAGGTGCACATCCAGCCTCCCCAGAAAAAAAAAGCCCCCAAGCCCCAAATACACCCAGTGAAGATGGAAAGGAATCCTGGGAAGAGTTGTCTCCATTTCCTGCTATAACACAAAGCGAGGACAAGTGGCTGTATGAAAGCATGCCCTTTCCTGCCCATACCCACTTCCAGTGGCACTTGTCCCATGGAGAGAAACTTGTGTAACCTGGCACCATCCCCCTGGGCAGGCAGAGAGGAGTTTCAAGACAAATCCTTCAGTTGGGACAGGCCTTAGGTCAGTGACTTGACAGGTCACGCAGCCTCTGCCCACACACGTATCTGCACGTCTTTCACTGTGAAGCTTGGCCAGAGGCTCTGGAGCAGCACACATCACTGTGGGGCAGCCTGTCAGGGAAAAGTCATGGGCTCCCTGGTGCTTGTCAAACTCTTCAAGCCATGCACTAGAGCCAGGACTTGGACCATAAACTCTATGTGTTTCTGTTGTTCATAACCAAGAGAAACAGAAACCAGGTTTTGAGGACTCTTCTTCCAAGATGCTCAGTCTCAGGGGTAGTGAGAATGAGTAACTCTATCAGCTTGCTTGTCTAACCAGAGGCAGCAAGCAGCATATCCAGTCTGCTTCTCAGGCCAGATGTAGTTACACTCAAATAAGCAGGTGTGGAGTAAAGAGGAGCAAACAAAGAGCAAGATTCCTGCACAGCTCTGAGCTGCAGGAACGCTTCTAGCCCCATTCAGTCAGCTATGGAAAGCTGCTGCTGGGTCTCTGGTGCACACTGAAATGCTGGTTCTGAATGGCCAATTAATCAGAAGTGGAATGTTTCTGCCTTCACAGAGTAGCTATTTTAAGACTGCATTATGTTCCCTGCTTCCATTAATAGGTACACATATAAAAAAAAAGAAGGCAAGGCGTTACACCCAGCACTGCATTTGCCTCAGCAGGCTCCAGCGCTGCAGCTACAAACACCCAGGGCAGGCAGGGGAGAGCTAATCAAGTCTCTTATTGACAAGCCATATTCTCCTTCAAAGCTCCAGAGCTCACCTTCTCCTTAGGCTTGCTAAATCTTGATGGAACAAGTCAAGCCACATTGCTCACTGGCCACCCCTGCTGTAGGCCTGACAGCATCTTCCATGGAGGTTTACCAGAGCTGTAGAATTCACCAAAGTGAAGGCAGCATCCCACATGTCCTGCAGCTCCAGAGGAGACTGACCCAGACACTCGCATTCCAGACCCTGGTTTCTCTGCTCCTGTTGCCCATGCTCTCCAGAGCTTCACACAATGGCAACCAGCACACATCTGTGTCCCTCTGGACCCCCTTTGAGACCCTGGAGTCTCACAGCTATTTGCCAAGCTGCAAGGAGCTCATTTCTGGAGCGAGCTAATAACTCTCAGGTTTTTTTAAGCTAACAAAACTCCACTTATTAAATGCTGTCATGCTTTCATGAAAGCCAAAGGTCATTTTAGAGAACACAGCCCCTTGCATTTGGCCAAGCCCCACCTCTCCCAATCTCTCCTGCACGTGGTAGGACTGCAGCTTCATCCATAAAATTCACAGAGGGACCTACCAACCCTCTCCAAGCCTCAGCTGTGACATCAGAGTTTGGTCATTGTGGTTTTCTGAGCGGGTGGACAAGAGGAGCTAAGAAGGGAAGCACAAATACCAGCCCTGGGCCAAGCAATACAGAGAAGCTGTGTGCCAATGGAGCAGTGGCAGAAGCAATATTGTTTTCATTTTGAAATAATGAATAATCTTAACACAGGGCAGATTTAGAACACAGAGTCCACTTCCTGTCAACAGTTTTGGTTTTGCTAACAGGTTTATACAGATTGCTTTAAATATCAGAGCCACAGAATCCAACAGGTACATGGATAATAAATCTCATTAAAGTTAGAGCAGGTCAGCCCTCTGATGAAGTTAAGCTGTAGATCCTGCTAATGCTCTTGAAGAAAGCTGGAGTGCCCAGCCAAATGAGGATTCTCTCAGCTCACAAATCCATGTCTTCTGAGCCAAGTGGAAATACTGCACGAGCTAAGCAAAAC
This sequence comes from Melanerpes formicivorus, assembly GCF_026170545.1. Taxonomy (NCBI): domain Eukaryota; kingdom Metazoa; phylum Chordata; class Aves; order Piciformes; family Picidae; genus Melanerpes; species Melanerpes formicivorus. The sequence continues at coordinate 3,895,049 of NW_027142381.1, read as the reverse complement.
AGAGTTCTGTGTGTGGGCTGGGGTGGAGTTTTTCTGCTTGGATTTTGCTTTCCAGTTGTCTTTTTTTGTTTTTCAACCATGCAAAGAGCAAGCAAAAAAATCCCCAAATTATGAAGCAACAAATACTACTCAGAGCTGAAAATAAAATCCAACTTAGGGGGAAAAAGGTGATGCCAACCTCACTGTATTGAGCCAAAGTTACTTTGATACTGGATTCAAATCTACAGAAATGCATGAGCCCACACAGGCACAAAAAGTACAACAAAGGCCAGCAGCAGTGAACTCTGGAGCACAGCCCATCTGCTGAAGAATGACAGCTACTAAGGATGGGACAGCTTCGTTGGCAGGGCACCCACATGCAGAAACTTTGGGGCACTGAGCAACCTCAGCTGGCAGTCATCACTGCTGTGATTGGAGTCAAGAACACTGATTTACACCCAACAGCAGCTGCTGTATCAAATGCAGGGTGGGGGGAAACAGAGGGCTGAGCACATCAGTACATTTAGAATAAACCAGACCAGGTTGGAAGAGACCTTCAAGATCATCGTGTCCAACCAATCCAACCCACCTAAACAACTAACCCATGGCACCAAGCACCCCATCAAGTCTCCTCCTGAAAACCTCCAATGATGGTGACTCCACCACCTCCTTGGGCAGCCCATTCCAATGGGCAATCACTCTTTCTGTATAGAACTTCTTCCTAACATCCAACCTAAACCTCCCCAGGCGCAGCCTGAGACTGTGTCCTCTTGTTCTGGTACTGGTTGCCTGGGAGAAGAGACCAACCTCTGCCTGTCTACAACCTCCCTTCAGGTAGTTGTAGAGAGTGATAAGGTCACCCCTGAGTCTCCTCTTCTCCAGGCTAAGCAACCCCAGCTCCCTCAGTCTTTCCTCACAGGGCTGTGTTCCAAACCCCTCACCAACTTCGTTGCCCTTCTCTGGACTCGTTCCAGCAAGTCAACCTCCTTCCTAAACTGAGGGGCCCAGAACTGGACACAGGACTCGAGGTGTGGAAAACACTACTACATGGTGTCAAGGAAGGAAATGAAATAGAAGGATGCTCAAATGCTGGGGAAAAACTACTTAAACCAAACATATGAAGTCTGACCCCCTCAGCTTCAGCTCTGGGAGAGTCAAGATTCCACTGTGCAGAGGTGGAATGGGCTCAGACATTAGACATCAGCAGTGGGACTAGGAGCTGTACACAGGTTCACTAAGGGCACCTTTAGTGCTCAGTAACTTTGGCCATTGTGGAGAAATGGCAAACCCTTGGTACAGATATGGTCACTTCAACTATGTTCCTTTTACTGCAGTATTGAAGACATTGCTTTACAGATGGCACAACTGATATGTGCAAAGATGTGAAACAGAGCAGGTGACTTCTGACTTTCTCTGTTCAAGCACAACCCCTGTGCCAAGGTTTAAAGAAAAATCCTCTCCACCCCCATGATGTCAAGCTATTTCTTTTACCAAAGCATAATCTGGTTTGTTTAGGGCTTTGTTGTTTGTTTGCTTGATTCCCTGCCCTGTTTTCTAAAGAGTACAGTAAGAAGAAGAAAAAAAAACCCAAACCACCACCAAAGCCACAACTTCTCATGCAGCAAACGACTCTGGGAAAACATGGAAGCAGTAGAAAATCCTGGATTGTGTTTGACTAGTGAACAAGGTCACAAACTAAGTAGTCTGAGAATTTCTGGTATCTTAGCACCTTTTTTCCACACCCCCACACCCCCACCCCTTCTCTACTTAGCTCAAAATGCAAGACCAAGCAGAACACATGATACAGCCTACATTGGTAGAGGCAAATACATGGTTGGAGTCACAGGAGCACATTCTTCAGGGCTCATGAACCATCACATGACAAACATCACAAGAAGGCAATTTACTAAATGCAATTTAAACTTGAAGAACTTAAGAATAATAACAAAAACCATTATGGAAGCATCTCTTAGGAAGGGAGAAGGAGCTATGCTTGAAAAGACCAAAGCAAATATCAGCTCTCACATTATCTGAAGCTTTTGATTGCTGGTCCTGCCATATCAGCTGGCATTGCCTGAAGCCCCTAATACATACTTTAATTTACAAAGCTCACAGCCAATCAAACAGTCAACCAGCAGTCAGTGAAGACTTTATCAATAAGCCTCTAAGAAACACACCAATATTTGAGTTTCATTGCACAGGCTGTGTTAAGCCTTCTCTGATTTTGCACATTTGAAAGGCAGCAGCCTGCTCATTTGCTAAAAGGCTTCTAAGTAAGAATGGCTTCTTTTCAAAAAAGCAAGAGCAGACACAACCCACAGCCCTTCTCTGTAGCTGTCAAGATGTACTGACAGCTATTCAGAAGAACACACATCCAAGGTCTGCTTCCAGCTCCAGCCAGAACAAAAGCAGAACAGCCTCTTAACAAGACGGCCCTGCACGAACTGCTTTTCACACTTGCACTACCTGGACTGATTTCTGTATCAGGACAAAGAAACTTGGTTTTTATTTCATAAGAGCCACTTTCATTGAAAAAGACTCAAAGCTCTGCTAACATTTTATCCTGACAATTTAATCAAGGATTGGTCCAGTCCTGGGGTAGTGCTCAGCATTTGGGGATCCTGAAGGCTCTTAACAATGATCCACAGGGCCGCTATCAAACAGATCACTGTAGACTCATCCTTGGGATTAAGTCATCTCTATTTGTGAGCCCTGATGTGATGATCTGTCTATTAGAGAACATAAGTAGTGCATGAAAGCCTCTTCAAGGCCTTCACCACCATCTGTGAATTACATTATTAACAATGGTATGAACTTCCTAAGAGCATCTGGTTCTCTCCCCACCCCCTTCTCAAATCACTGGAAAGAGCTCTTCAGTAGCAAAACAGGCACAAGCAAAGCTGTGTCCTTCCTCTCCCTCCACCTCCTCCTGCCCTCAAACAGCAGAAGAGAGATGGGGTTCAGTCCTCCATTTCCATACCCTCCATGTACTGTGCACACCTCTTGCTGTTTTTAAATGAAGATGAACTGGAACAAGTGCCACGTGTACCAGAGGCATTTAACTGGGGAAAGAGGAAGTTTATTTCATTGATTTGCAGAGGCAGCATCTGAAGTATGAATGATGCTGCTGAGCTGCTGCTGCACAATGCATGTGCTGAGGCACAACAGGGACTGCAGTGCTGCCCCAAGACCTCACTTCTCACCAGCACAACTGCTGAAGTTAACCAAAACCAGGCAGCAGCCATTAAGCCAACTTGAATGGTTACTGCTGTAGCTGACCTTCTAGATGCAAAGACACATTTTGTCATCCCCATCCTCCTCCCCACCAAGGATGTTTCAGTGGCTTACTCTGAAAACATGCCAGCTTCTTGTAAACAAGAAGCAGGAAGAGGCAGTATCACCCAGGACATCAGAGCACACTCTCCACTGAACTTTGTGCAGAGTTCACATCAACCAGCCTCCTTGGCTACTCTAAGGGATCATTTCCTCCTATCTCATTTTCTACTGCTTGCTCTCCAAACCCAGCTGCTTTTCTTGCTCTATGCATAGGCTTTCAGGAGCTTCTCATCACCCCAACCTTCTGTGTATATCAGCAGCAGTTTTTCCATTCTGGTTTTCCACAGTGCAATTCTTTGGCTGCACAACAGATCACAATTCAGACAACACTGTTACAGCCCTGGAAGATACAGCATCTTCCTCTGTCTTAAATCAGCAGTACTTCTTGAAAGAAAAAAGCAACATTATGGCCAGCTCAATAAAGACTTCTATTCAGCAGGGAACAGCACCCAAAACGATCCTGCAGTATGCAGTAACAGGCTGAAAATACTGGGTGGGGGAGGGAGAGAACAGTGTTTCGGCACAAATTCACATGGACCTTCCTCCTAACATACCATTCTGATATGCCCACGTTTCACACAACCAGGTCTGTGCTGAGATGCTTGGATGCTCACATAGAATCATAGAATCACCTGGTTGGAAAGACCTTAAAAATCATTGAGTCCAACCATAACCTAACATCTCCCTGTACACAACTGTTAGACCACATCCAGAAATGCCCCAAAGGGCTGTCACCTCTAATTGCCTGCTGAGTTTCCTAGTACTAAGCCAGATTGTGTCTCATGATGACAGAGTTCTTTCAAATAGTGTCCTCCTAAAGCCTTGCTCCCAGACAAGGCTGGGGGACTAGTACCAGTGTGTCTCACTTGGATTTCTGCAGTTTGGTCACTCACTGACTATAGAATCAGGGAATTACAGAATGGTAGGGGTTGGAAGGGACCTCTGGAGATATGGTCCAAAATCTGGTACACCTAGTACCCACTCCTACTGTAATTACAGGTAAATACAGGATTTGTTCAGGTCTACAAAATGATGGGCAGATGTGTTTATTTGGGGTCACCATCACTGTGATGTGCTGCCTGAATGCAGGCTCTTTGGTCAGGTCACAAGAGGCATTTACTGCTGACCTCGAGCTACAGGAAAGGAGGAAGGCAGAGGCACACAGCAGCCTGCCTCCAGAATGGTTCTGCCAGGGTTTAATTTCATTTAGGTGATGACTAGTCACTCTGCTTTGGGTGGCAGGTCAGGCTGAAGATGAACAGCTACCCAGACTCCTGGGGAAGCATGGAGCTGTGGTTTTATGCAGCTATTTAAACAAGAGGGCCATAAGAAAATGAAGCTACTTTCATTAGAAGCTCTGCTTATTGAGTCCTAAATTCTCACTGCAAATAACTTAATGGGAGGGGTGCAGGGAGAAGAAAGGAAAAGAAGCTGGCAAGTCTTGAAGCAAATTAATGATAATTAGAGATGGGCACTGCCAGGACCAGCTCCCAACATACAGTAGGAGCACAGCATCCTCTTGGAAGGATCTCAAGTTGCTAACATTGATACTTGGAATGACAGCAGCTAAAATGGTTGTGAATTCCCAATTTCAAACAGTAGGTACAGGTGACCATGCAATCAAATTAGCTAAATATTTTGCTAAATCAGTGCATTGAATATGACTCAGTGAGCTCATTTTTGGAGGCAGTTCAATGCCTCACTTCTAGGACTGATGTCACTGTCACATGCTTGGAGAGGATCAGTCTGCAGCTGGATATTTTAAAGCCTTCTATTAGGAGTAAAGTCAGGGGATTTCAACAGCATCAACTAATGAATTTGTGTTTTCTTGTAACAGTTTAGTCACCAAACCCAGCTGTCAATACCTCTGTGAGAACATCAGGCCATTTCAGGCAATTCCCCCTCCCTCCAATACAAGCCACTCCACTGAAGAGTGAAAGACTGAAACAACTAAGTTGTTTCCACAGAGAAAGTGTTTCAACAGAAAAGGAAATCAACAAAAAGACAAAGAAACAGGAAACTCTCACTGATTCTGACTGGCTTGTGATAAAATAATCAACCACTGAGAGCCTAAGCTCAGCAGATGTAAAAACACATCAAACAACATTAGCTGGGTAAAAGGTGCTGAGCATCAGCAGCACAAACACTTCAGCAGGGACATTCAACCCTGTGCTCAAATCCCATTCACTAACAGACCAACTGTGAAGCCATCTTTTATTTTGCCATAACCCAGGGGTGTCACTGAAGTTCGGTGGCAAGTGCTCATGCAGTATCTGTGAAGTCTCCCCCAGGCTGCTTGCCCCTGGTACCAAGCAGGAACAATGCATTGCTGCACAGCAGTGTCCTCAGTGCTCAACTGCATGCGACTTTGGGGGAGAACCCCAATGCTCAGACAGGAGTGTTGTGTGCATCAGGCTGCAGGGCAGGTGGTGGTGACATAGTCAGCAAGCTCTCAGCACTGCTTACCTCCACGCCCATTGATTTCAGCAGAAGGCTACATAGGAAAAGTCTCTGAAGAGGAGGCTGAAGTGCTGCCTAACCCATGGTGCTGTCCATACACTATACTTCAGAAAGAGACAAAACAAAAAAACCACAGAAGTGAAGCAGTATGAAATTGTAGCTTTTCAAGTCTCTTGCACTCCATGTTCCAGTTCAGAGGTCAGACTATGCACCCATCAGTTCTGAGCAAGCCCTTCACCACACTGCCCAAGCCTTTCATGTCTCTGGAGTGTAGGATCAGAACAACAGTAATTCACTGCAGGCTTGCATTGCTCCCAGAAGACCTTGGATGAAGATGACAAAGCTTCATGTTCTGTTGAGCTGTTAAATTGCTTTATGAGACTAGCTACTTTAGTCAGGGGCTGTAAGAAAACACACAACCCTCACGTAGCACAGGGCAGGGCCCATTTCAAAGATCCCTTCTCTCAGAGAGGTTCTCAAGCTCTGCATCTGTTCCAAGAGCAATTCCATCCATCCTCATCCGCAAGGCTCCAAGTTTCATTTGTAACAGAGAGACAAAGGCAAGAAGCCCTAAGCTACCATAGACATTAAACCTCCACCACAGGACTACCAGAACAACTAGCAGCTCCAGTGCCTTCAGAGCAGCTGACAGAAAGACCAGGTACTTGAATGTCAGTGTGTGTGACCCACACTGTGAATCTACAGGTGGATAAACACATTTGCTGCACAGGCCGCAGCTAGGATCAGGGAAGGTTATTATAACCATGATAAACTACCTCCCACTATTAATAGTACTGAACTCCCAGAGGCTTATGACTTCTTTTCATGCTGTACTTTTTAATCCTGGGCAGCTGCAGAAAGAAGAGACTAGAAGAAACAAGATCCTTACATGGGCAACAAAGTTGGTGAGGGGCTTGGAACAGAAACCCTATGAGGAGAGGCTGAGGGAGCTGGGGCTGCTTAGCCTGGAGAAGAGGAGACTCAGGGGTGACCTTAATGCTCTCTACAACTACCTTAAGGGGGGTTGTAGACAGGCAGAGGTTGGTCTCTTCTCCCAGGCAGCCAGCACCAGAACAAGAGGACACAGTCTCAGGCTGCACCAGGGGAGGTTCAGGCTGGAGGTCAGGAGGAAGTTTTACACGGAGAGAGAGATTGCCCATTGGAATGGGCTGCCTGGGGAGGTGGTGGAGTCACCAGCACTGGAGGTGTTCAGGAGGAGACTTGACAGGGTGCTTGGTTGCATGGTTTAGTTGATTAGGTGGTGGATGATAGGCTGGACAGGATGATCTTGAAGGTCTCTTCCAACCTGGTCTATTCCATTCTATGTACAAGTTCTTATTTAGCTGCTTGTGGCTCACGAAGACTTTCCCTCTCAATTTAAGAGAAGGTTTATGTATTTAGTGAGCACCTCAAGGGTTTTAAAGTGAGCAGAGCACATCCTTAATTCCAAACTATGCCATTTGCAGGCAGAGCTCCATTTTTTTTTCAGAGGTTTGAAGCCATTTGGCAGTTGTACACAGCCTGGACCAGCCTGCACATTTTTTTCCCTCTTTCTCTCTCTCTCTCTTTTTTTTTTTCTTTAATTTTAGACTTAATGTAGCATGTACTCTCAGAAAGGTTTACAATGCAGCCTTTTGTAGTTGACTTGCTCCAAGCTGGGCCACTGCCAGGTTGTTATCAATGACATTTTAAAGCAGATGAATGAAGTTCTTATTACGGTGACAAGCAGAATTGTGATATGGCACATGCAGACACTGCAAGAAGAGAGCTTGCTATTAGTTTGTCAGGTTAATAAATAAAATAGTGATTTAATGAATAAAAGGCTTTTATTAGGAAACAAAAGATCACAATTAATATTTATAAAGCTTTAGGAGTTTAGAACACCCTTTAAAATAAGATTATTCCATCTCACTCAGAGTCCCCATCATGGATTAGAGATTCTTGAACACAGCTTCTCCTCTTAATTCTCTTACCATAGCAGAGCAATGCAGAAAAGAAAGCTCTGCCTTCTGAATTGGTTCAGGCCAGGCTCAGGCCCGCTCCACTGCTCCTTCAGGAGGAAGCTGCTCCATTTGAGATTGGCAATATTGAATCACACAGAATCACCAAGGTTGGAAGAGACCTCAAAAATCATCAAGTCCAACCTGTCACCACAGACCTCATGACTAAACCATGGCACCACATCCAATCCCTTCTTGAACACCTCCAGGGATGGTGACTCCACCACCTCCCTGGGCAGCCCATTCCAATGGCTAATGACTCTCTCAGCGAAGAACTTACTCCTCACCTCCAGCCTAAACTTCCCCTGACAGCAAACGTTTCTGTTACGTCTTCCTGGCTGCAGCTAAAGGCTGCACCTGTTGGAAGAGCTGCTGGTTCCTTCTCACAGCAGGAAGTTCTCACGTTTTACACAGCGTGCTTCCACAGCGCACCCAGGCACGGAAACCAAGCCAAGAGGAGGGACACTGCGCGTTAGCAAAGTTGACTGCACTCAGAAGTCAGCTGGCAAACCACTTCCCATCCTCTGTTCCCCCCCAAAAAAGTTCTTCACAAACACCCTGCTGGTCTCTCTCAGCCGCTTCAGGGTTCTTCAGCATTTCCCACAGCACGTGCAAAGAAGTGTTCACTACCAAAGTGAAGTTTAAAATGTGAGAAGCCTGGCCAGGATGTCCTACTGCAGAGCAAGTAGTGAAATCCTGATGAATACAGATGGCTTCTCACCTCAAGCTCTCTTTGCACCTACCCCCCTTAGCTCAAAGCATTCTGTGGTCATCTGCCCTGAAACCAAACCTGCCAGTTTAAAGTTTAAACAAGCTAAGTAGTTTGGATTGGGGTTTGTTTGAGGTTTTATTTTCTGGGGGAGTGTTTGTAGGAGGGGTTGTGTGTTTGGTTTGGGGTTTGGTGGTTTTGTCTCGCTGGGGTTTTCTGGTTGTTTGGGTTTGATTATTTATTTATTTAGAAGGAGGCATATCTCAAGTCTAGAATCAAAATGTGAGTGATTCCGCAAGCTTAAAAATTCATTTTGGCTCCTGCCTTCTCCTCAAATACTAAAAACCTGTGAAAGTTTTGCCTTCTCAAGAGAAAGTCAAGTCTGAACTTCCTCACTCACAAGAAACCATGCAGAAAGTGTCCTGAAACAACCATCTCAGCCATCGACAGTCAACATGAACAGATTTCAGTTAAACAGAGCTTCCTCCAGACGAGAGCAGTTTCTGCTATATGTGTAAAACAGAAAAAAATCCACTGCAAAGACCAGAAGTGTGGGTTGCAGAAGCCTGTGGCACAGTTGTTATCTTTGCAGCATGAAGCACAAGTTGAAATCAGGGGATCTGCAAAGTATATGTGAAAAATACTCCTTTCACCCACTGCAACTATGCAAACTCCTCCAGTCATACTATAAACCTTAGCTGATGAAGCTTCCCTTGACTTCAACTTTATATAATTATGCCCAACTTTTGGGAAGGCATCTGAAAATGGGCTGTTTCATACTGGTTTTCCCTGCAAATCTCTTTAGTTTATTTTAAGATCCAGGAGCAGAGCAGAAGCTGCAGAGGACAATTCAGTCCCAGTCCATTGCTGAGGCAGTCCCAGCCAGCACACAGTGAAGAGCTGAGGGCCAGAGTGGCAGGCTGACACAAAAAGCAAGAGGTGACACATTAACACTTGAGCTCCATCTGCAATTGTGCTGACAAGTTTAGGCAATGTTAGTTCTGACCCACACAAGAGGGGTAGCTGCTGCCTGCAGATCCACTTCAGTGTTGAAATTCAGGCTTGCAGCACATTCTGTGAACTGCTGTGCCAGCAAAATACCACCAAGAAGCAAGAAACACCAAAAAGAACAACAACAAAAAACCCCAGTGCCTATATTGTCCTGTTTCACTTCACTTTTTGGAGTCACAAGCTTGCTATACCACACAAGGACAACTCAGCTGCAAACAAAACAGAGGAAGCTCCCAGCAAAGAAACTCACTGGATGTTACATAAGAAAAACACTTGCTCAGAAAGTGAATTAAGTCTTTGCCAAAGGTTCTGCAACTCTAAAGGCAAGGGGGAAAGCTGTCATTTCAAGGTTTACACCTCACCCAGGAACACAATGCAACATGGCAGCCAGTTCACTCTTGCATGCCACATTTTGAAGCACTGTGTTTAAATGCAATGGTCACAGCATCATCTGAAGAACGTGCCCAAAGCTGTTTGTTTTAAACTGTCTTAAGCTGTTGAGGAGGGCTGTGGAAAGGAAGACAAAAGGACGACAACAACAAAAAATAACAGCCCAAACAAAATCAATCCTTACTCCATATGGATTGTCACCTAGCATTTCCTCTTGCAACTAGGTTTAGCTCCTGTCTGTAGGTCAGACAGCTGAGTCACTTTCCTGCTGGCCCCACAGCTATTTATGAGCTACGTTTGCAGTGTGACACTGCTTCCTACAGAAGATGCTCCAGAACTCAGGACTACTGCAAAGAAACAGCAGACTCAGGATGATGTCTGGTACTGCACACGAAGCAGGACATCTCACAGACAGCTGCTGCCTCTCTGCTCCTAAGCATGAAGGTCCACACACAGAAGTTCTGGGTCTTCAATTAGAGTTTGCTGAGGATTGGCAATTTCCTGGCTGAGCAAGACCTTGCAAACCTTTATTTTTCTGAGGGAGGACAGCAGCCCACAGGTTTTCCACATGCAAGGGAAGGTTAGGAGCTTTTGTTTTTATATGCCTGGAAAAGGGCACTTGGGACTCTTCAGCACTCAGGAGCTTCAGAGATTCATGGGAAAGTTCATCTTCAGATGGATTAAGCCAAGGGGTTGGCCCTGCATCATACAGTAGACTCAGACTACCTCTAACTACTAACAAAGCTCTCCTTTGGAAAGCAAAGTATTTTATACACACAAGACATATGTCCTATCCTTCCCTCTCATCATCACACCAAAAGGCAGAGAGATGAAAAGCCTGAAGTGTTTTGGTTGTTTTTTTCCTTAAGACTCCTAATACACACATTTCTCAGATGTTAGCCACTGAAGCTGAAGCAAGCCAGTTGAGCAAGTCTTAAGAGTTGTTGCTGCAATTTAAAATGTGATAATTCTGTACATCAAAACAGAAGGGACATGGTAACAGCCAGTGAGAGTGATAGGACAGCTACAGTCCCCTGTGACAGGACCAGTTTTGCAGATGGGAATCCACTTCTCAGCTATTTCATCCACTTAAAAGTGGAAGACAAATGTACCTAGCTCTGCAGCATTTGCCCTTTTGCTAAGCAGGCCTCAAGACCTGAAAAATGAATGCTGCATCTCTCAAAAGAATCCTAGCAGTGCCATTTTCCCCCAGCTATTTCCTATCACTTCTCATCTATCAGGGAGAATAAACTCCTGGATTTGAAACCTGCTCCAAATTTCCTCTGGGGCATCCCCACTCACAGAGCAGCAAAGCCAGTTACAGGCAAGCTAACAGAAGCAGCCTGCAGGTTGTCTCCCAAGGCAAAAGTATCATACACCAGCTTCTACAGCATGTGTGTCAAAGCCTCCTAAAGAGAGAAAATATGGGACTCACACTACACAGGAGTTAAGTTCTGGCCTTCTGCCTTTCAGATCCTGCTTATCTCACCTCAGACTTGTTTGTAGCTCATCTCACAAGGAGCCTGGCATCACAACTCACAGACCCACACAACCCCTGAGGTGACACCTGTGGAATTTGCTTCCTGGAGATCCCCTGCTTTCTTGGCTTGCAGACAAGTGGAAAGCTCAAGCATCCAAGGCACCTCCTGAGCTCTGGTATGAGAACATTTGTCTTCAGCTTTTAACTGGATGAAATGCCTGAGAAGTGGGCAGGGACAGTATGATCTGTGATAGAACAGGTCTTTCAAAACACAGAATCATGGAATGGTAGGGGTTGGAAGGGGAGATCATTGAGTCCAACACCCCTGCCAGAGCAGGATCACCTAAAGCAGATCACATAAGAACACATCCAGGCAGGCCCTGAAAGGCTCCAGAGATACGAGACTCCACCACCTCTCTGGGCAGCCTCATCCAGTGCTCTGCCACCCTCATAGAAGTTCCTTCTCATGTTTAGCTGGAACAGGTCAGAATAAATATGCTAATATCTTCAATTATTTCAATACAAGAAGTTCATACTGTGGTCTTAAGGTCCCCACTAACTTCATCTTCAAATAGCCCACACTGATGCAGCAACGTTATTATTTCCACGAAGCTGAGGAGCTCCTTGGGAAGAAGAGGACTGGCATACCCCAAAGCAGCGAGCAGCCACGAGCACAACACGTTTCAGTGGGTGCCACAGGCCTTTCCTTTGCCAAGGCCATAAGAAGTTCACGTCAGAGGGTATGTGACAGGAGTTGCAGGATTGCTGGCACACACAGCAAGGCTGTGTCTCACCATGGAAGCAACAAGCTGCTTAACCGTGTGACTCATCTTACAGCAACGCTTCATGCCTTCTGAGAGGAGATCAGCCTCCAATGAGCAGCACTGATAAGATGCATATTCAGAGGAATTCTATCTGGGCAAAAAGCTACTGACACATTCAAAACTGCAGATACAGAAGCCTGCCCAAATGCTAAGTAAAACACAGACACACACACAGGGCAATATTATACTATGGCAAATAGAACATTTTGCAGATGGCTGACAGTGATGCACTCAATTCACACAGCCCAACTCAGAAATGCAAAAGCTGATTTGAGCCTTCATAATTTTTTTATCCCTTTAAACAGAGAGCTCTGGAGCAACAGCTCTCAGCCAAAAGGTCAGGAGTCCTGTCGGCCTTCTTTCAATCACTGACTGCTTCCAACAGGGAGCACCTGCTGCTTTTTTGTGCTCCCAAGTTCCGCCCCAACCTTTACACACAAAAATAAGGGATGAGCTTCACTGTCACTACCTGATAAACAAATTAAAAGGATGCTCAGGCAAATCAACAGGACAGAGAGGAGACTCTTCTCAAATTCACAGGCTGAACTGAACAACTTGGAGGCTTGGAGCAGGCAGCTGACAAGCCTGGTGCTCTCATGTTGCACGGCCAGTTGATAGAAAGAAAGTATCAGTCGCAGAAGACAGCAGCTTAGGACATACAGCCTGCTAAAGGCATCAGCAAGAGTCAGATATGAAGACAGTACAGGCTTCGTGTCAGTTGAACTCTAAAAGCACCAGAGCACTTTTGAAGTTGTGCAAGGACAGCAAAAGCTTCCAGCACAGAGAGGTTCCTGAGAGCCAGCCTGCAGAACAGCCTTCTCGCCTCAGCAGAGTGAAGCTGCACTGGGGTACTGGGAGGATGTGGTTCCTTGTGACTGAAGAATGAAACCTTGAGCTGCAGGCTGTGCTCAGGGAGCAGCTCCACTGAGCCAAGCTACCCAAAGGCTATTTATTTATTTATTTACTTTAATTCCCAAGACAGAATAGTTGCAGCTATAGATCCTTCAAGCTTTTCTTCCACTGACTGGAAATCCTCAGGCATTACCTCTGCATCATACACCGAAATACTTCCAGCAGAGCGCTCTTTGGCTGGCAGTCTCCACTGAAAATAGTATTCTCCACTTAAGCAAATGTGTCATTGACTCTCAGAGTAACTGTAGATATTACAGCACCCTGCCCTTTTCAATCTTCTTTCATTGCTTAAACATCAAGAGTCAATACAGGTCAGATAATGACTCATTACAGCATCACAGACTATTTACATTTTCAAATTACAAGCAGCTCCCTTTCAAAACACAACGATTTATGTACCCTCATTTGTGAGGTGACAACTTCAGATTTTGAAAGGTGCAATTGAGCTGGAAAGAAAAGAAAAGAAAAAAAGACAAGACTCTTTCTTGCACTCTGCAAGTTTTAAGAATGTTTCTAGATGATCCTCAGTGAGGCTGCAATTCAGCTGTCATCCTTCTCACCTCCAAATACTGTTCTCAACCTAAAACCAGCCCTTGCATTTCATGCTCTGAAGGAGCCTGCTATGTGTGTATACAACAGACAAGCCTTTAAGAGAAGGACTGGTTTTTTGTCACCCAGCAGCTTCAGCTTAGCCATCAAGCTGCTCTAGGAAGAGCAGTCTCACCACATGCAAGCACATTTACACATGCCAAAATTCTCTGCATTGCAAGAGCCTGGTCTCACACAGCTGGACAGGAACCTTCCTCTTCTAACACTACAGCACCACACCCAACAAGGAGATAGAGGCCTCCCATCTTCCTTGCAGAGCTTTCAACAGAAGCAGAAATTTGAAAGACATAGAGGAAGTTACAAATCACCTCACTAAAGCAATTTTGTTCTATCTCCCAACTGGTGACAGCTGGCAACACAGGAAATTGAGGTATCTGTGCAGCACTAAGAACTTTGCCTAAAGCAGGAACCAGCACATTCCTCTGGTCCACTGCCTCTGAAAATTTCAGATTTCAGAATGAGCTATGGCTGTACCTGAAAAGCATCACTTGAGGAAAAGCAAGAAGTAACAGATGATAATAGCTTTAAATGTTAGGGATTTCTAAGTCTACTGAGCATTTCACAGGAAGCTTCTGTTCGAGCTATGTTGCAGTCCTCTCCAACAATCAACTCTCCACAAGCCTTTGCCAGCAGCAGCTGCTACCAAGACCTTAACTAATTAAAAAAGGGGGAAAAAAAAAGTTCTAAATGAGATGGACAGGACTTATCAGTGATTAAGTAAACTCACAATTACCACATTGTTTAATAGCAATTGCAGGACCAGGGGTAGAGAAATGTTATATTTAGCTCCCCCATAAATAAGTGGGAAAATATTTCCTGTAAGTTCCACCAGCAAGAAGCTCTCAAGCAAAACATGACAGACTCCCAAATACATTTGCAGGACTCTGCTTCCTGCTCAAGCTGTTCTCCCAGGATTAAGCAGGGGAAGTCAAAAGGCTTAGGCTTTAATTTGCTTTAAAGTTGATGGGGGTTAGAGGTTTGTTTTTAAACGGTGTGTTTTGGAACAATATATGCAGCATATCTTCTCTTTCTGGGTCAGTCACAGCCTTCCAATAAAAGCATATTGTCTCCCTGAGGGTAGGAAGAGGAGTGAACTGTGAGAGCATTCAGGGCCAGATTGCCTGCCCAGCTTCTTCACCTTGCAGGAAAGCCATGTAATAGCCAAGGGGGAAAAAGCACTTAAGTTACACATTTGTATTTTTGGTAGAACTGTGCATGAAAATAATTTAAAAGAGCAAGTTCCAACAGATTATTTCCCAATACAGATAATTATCAGAAGTCTTTTGGAAAGCTACAGAGTATTAGAGCAGTTTTCCACTACTCCCATCACAACAACAACCCAAATTTGAGGCGAGCTTGGTGACTGAAGTTACCCAATGTCTTCCAGAGCCACAGATAAGGCTCACAAAGGATTTTGAGGCAGGCACCTTTCAGTAGCTCTTCTCTGCTTTAGCTAGAATTCTTCCTTACAGCTTGTTCCCAGACCTGAAAAGGTGGCTGCTGTGTCCACTTTCCTATGGAGAGAGCAGTAGAGGTACTCCATGTGTGTCAAACAGCATATGACGTCTGCAGCTTAACACCAGCAGGAGACTGAGCGATGGTCCACTGCTCAGGGATGCAAACAGCAAAAGGCACTCAAAACTGATGCATAGAAAAACCTTGATGCATAAAATGACTCCCTTTGAAAATGTTGTGTTTTGTCAGTGTCAGTGAGCAGCCTTTTTAGTTTTTTAACTCCAAAAGCAAAGGATGGAGCAAGTTAAATTCACTCAGACTTCTTTCTGTTCATTATCTCACAGTTGTCAAAAAAAGAGCTCAAAGAAAATATGTTTTCTTATTTTTCCACTGAGATGAAGATGCTAGATGGGAAGGGTGGGAAAGCCCTAGCACTTGACAAGATCCTGTCCTGCCAGCAGGAAATATGGCAGAGATGTTGCTGAGTACAGTCAAAGAATTTGGGGCATGGAGAGAGAAAGTAACAGGCTACATCTTTAGCTCTTTCAGGTGGCTCAGGCAGACCTCTGACTGCATGGCTGAGCAGCAACATCTGAACATGGTGTTTCTATTTTACTGCTTTTGTTCACAATGGGACTGCTGTGTCCACCTGCTGTAATTCCAGTGGTACTTCCAGGGCCCTTTCCTGACTCAAGTCTTCTCATCCTCCCAAAAGAAACTTCTCTGAGGGGAACACACAGGAGGGAAAAAAACCAAACCAAAACAGCAATCAAAGGCATTGATGAGGATGGAGCAGGCCCTCTCTGGCTCATGGTATCTTTACATTTTCCTGTACTACCATTTTTGCTCACATGGCACATCAGAAGACAACAGCTCTGCTGTAGGGAAGTGAAGACTGGAAGACTGCAGTCTTATCTCTCGAGTGGCTGCACAACCAAAGGCAAGAACAAACAGATAGGAGAAGTCTGGACAGACAATTAAGGGAATTTCACAAGTCATCAAGTGACCAGAGGACTGTAAATGTATAATCAACACTTTGCATGAACAGCCCTGAAATGAACGCTCACGAGATGCTCTGTGGCAGTAAGAGCAAAACCTATAAATAAAAGCCATCCAATTTCAGAGTGATTCAGATCAGCTATTCCCCTGAATCCCTAAGAGCCAATTATAACTGTTTATAGGCATATTTAATGCAAAAATTCAGTTTGAGGACATCAATCTCACCCTTTCTCCTTGTCTGAGAAGTTTATCTCTAAAGTAAAGAAATATCAAGGCATTTAAGAGAATCCATTTCTGTCCTCAAAACTCTTAGTGACCTGGAAACAGAATTAGACATAGCCATATGCTTGTACACCAACACACTTCTTCCTTGCCCACAAGCTGGAACAGTGAAGTTCCAGCAGTTACCAGATAATCCTTGGTCAGAACTGGCAGGGTTTCACGCTGCAAGTCAGACCCTTCTACTACTCAGAAATTGGAATGGAATGGAATGGAATGAACCAGGTTGGAAAAGACCTTTGAGATTGAGTCCAACCTATCATCCAACACTATCTAATCAACCAAACCATGGCACCAGGAGCTTTCCTTTAAAGAGGTAACTTGGAGATAGTTTGTATAGAAGGAAACTACCATCAGTTTACAACAGATTGGTTGAAATAATTTCACTTAAAAATGAAAGAACTAAGTCCTCCTGCTGAAGTCAACAAGGATCCACAAGAAGGGCAAGCATGGCAGGCTTGCAGGAAAAAGGGCTTGCGAACAGGGATCTGCAAGGCTTAGCAGCCTACGAAGGATCATCATCTGAACTGATACCAAAGTTCTGCTTAAGGAACAATTTTGTAACACAAGAGGACCACTCACAAGCTCAACAAAATTCTGACTGAAGGCTGGAGAAACAATCAACCCCAGCTATCTAAGAAGAGGCTAAAAGGGCAGTCAAAACCTCAAAGTGTGTTTGGGAAGTGGTAACAGGAAATGCAGAATCACTCAAACAATGGCAGTTAAGTGAAGAATGTAATTTCCACTTTAGACTGCAAGAAAAGTCTGAGAAAGTAGAAGTAATTATGAGAACCAAAACCAGACCCAACACTTCTTCTGCCATAGGGCAGCAAGGATTTACAGAGACCACTGGCAGAGCATTCACCTCTGTACTATGAGATTGAAGAAAGAGAATATAGCTAAAAACACCAAAGCTGCATTCTCTGGGTTTATCAGGCTCTGGAGGGAGTTGTTTATATACATTAAAACTAAGTAGTGTCCAAAAATCAGTACAGTTTCAATTTAATTTAATTGGCTGGGAAACAGCCTGACTGTTCCAGATGGGAAAGCCTTACAGAATGCAACTAATTGTTCATATATATCAGATGTTTCCCAAAGGAAAGGGTTATGCATCCAAGTGGTAGAAAGAAGGAAGATGCCAAGAGAGACCTACCTACTCTCACGAAACATCTTAAAAGCAAGCAATGTGTGGAAGAGGAATAATGGAAAGGATAAAGAAGTCAAAAGGGGGAAGCAAGCTCTTAAGTAATGCAGCACATTTATAGCAGAGCAATAGAAGTGAAATTAATCTGGGTTGCTAAATAAACTTAATTTAGGAGAGACATGGGAATGAAAGGGGTGGGGGGAAAAGAAGTGTTCTGACAGTTAAAATGCTGCTGGGGCAGGCAGGACCTGTCAAGTAGCTGATCTAGTTTCAGAAGTGGTTACCTAACACAACAAGAAATATTTTCAGGGTAGTTGGCTTTTTCACACAGCTCCCATGAGGGAAGCAGCTGGGATTTCAACTCTTCTTCCCCTCCTAAACATTTGCAAACCAGACATAACACCATAACACCCTGGTGCACCAGGGGGTTTAAGGAAAAAAGCTAAGAACTAAGCAGAAAGTTGAAGCTCAGTTTTCATTCCCATCCTCAGTTGTATTAGGAGTCACATAATGGGTAGGCAGCAGTTTAAGGGGTAACTATGCAGGGTTTTACAAGACAGAAGCAGGAAAAGAGCAGCCTGTCTCGAGTTTAAAGAGCATGGAAAGCAAGAAGCCTTTACAGCCGCCTGCCTCACTTCCTGATGGAGGGCAGTGACGAGAACATCATTCTGCACATCCCATCCAGAGACCTGAAACCTGGCCTTTCTCTCTCTGACTTGGGCTTGACACAGCCTCTTGGACACTCAAAATGAAGGGAAGGATTGTTTCAAAAAATAAGTATCTTGGCTCTTAGCAGAGGAAGGGCCATGTACTGGAGATACCCAGAGGGTACTGTCAGATTAAATCAGGTTAGAACAGCCGTAGCCGGAACAATGTCAGTTTGCTGCCACGATCTTCCCGCCTCTCTCCCTGCACATACAATGACAACAAGACCAACCCAGGCTGTTTTATTGAGGCAGTTCCGCGCTGCGGATGGGGCAGCAGCACCTTAGCACAGTGGGTGAGGCTCGGGGCGAGGTCTGACCGGGACCCTGAGGGAAGCACCTGGGCTGCAGTGTGCGAGAGCCGTTTCGCAGCCCGAGGGCCAGGAGCGCTGAGCCCGACCGGCTCCCCTCAACCACCCCACCCCAGGCCTGCTGAGGGACACCCGGGACCCCCGCCTCTCCCCTCGCTTATCCGGGCCACAGCGACGCGAGGGCCCCGCAGGGATGTGCGACCCCGCTCGCAGATCCCGGGCCAGGGTCGCTGAGGGGAGCGCTCGGCACTGCCCATAAGGAGCTGTCAGGGCCCGACGGGGCCCGGCTGGAAGGAGGCGGCGGGGAGCCCAGGTAGGGGGGGGAGCGCGAGCGGTCTGGCGCACGCATGCGCACCGCCGCGCGCCGGACCCTAACGGCCACCAACCGCCGCGCTCCCCTCAGCGCCGGGCGGGCGGGTGGACTCACCGAGGCGCAGGGGCTGGAGGTGGCGCTGGGGGTAGGCGAGCGCTGCACCGTCACCAGAGCCATCGAGAGGCGCGGCGGGGCCCCCCGTCCGGCCGGCGGGGGCCTTACTCCATGGCGAGTGCCGGCGGCGGGAGGGCGGGGAGGGGAGCGGAGGTGGCGCGGCGCCGGCCGCAGGGGGCAGCAGCTCCACGCGCGCCAACGGCCTCACGCCGACTGAGGCGCGCTGGGGCTGGGCCGGCCGGGCACAATACGGCGGCAACGCGCATGCGCCACCTGTCAGCACAGCGCCGCCTCCGGGCCGCGGCGGAGCTTTAACCCCTGTGGAGCCGGCGGTTCCCGCGCTGTGTCTCGGCCCCTGACAGCTCCGGCGCCTGAGGGGGGGGGGGGCTCGGCCTTCCCTCAGCGGCGTCGGCCCGAGAAGTGGGTATTGGTGCTGAGTGCCAGCTTGGCTGCGGTCACCATCAGGCAGGGCTCTGCAGTATGTGATGGGCTTTCGGCATCCTGTCCTACTTGTAGCTGTGGCAGTGTGTGTGGCACCATAGTGGGTGAAAGTTGGCCTTAACGCTCACGTAGTGTAGCTTTTCCTTGCATTAGGGAGCAATAGTCCATGGTCGTTAAAGGTCTTTCCCAACCTAAACACCCTGGAGGTGTCTAAAAGGTACAGAGACGTGGTGATGAGGGACATGGTTTAGCCCCAGACTTGACAGGGTTAGATAGTGGTTGATGGTCTTAAAGTTCTTTTCCAACCCAAATGATTATATCATCCTAAATAATTCTATGATCCCATAAAAAAAAAAACCATGTACCACCTCTATAGGGGGTTGGAGTAGATGACCTATAAAGGTTCAATCCAATGCTAACCATTCTGTAATTATGTTATTCTGTTTATACATCAATGCACAAGCCCAGAGACCAGAAAAATAGCCTGCTAAGTACACATGGCATCTGAAGCATTCAGACATCCCCAGAATGCCCTTCTGCCTGACAATTTGGGTTCTGAGACAAAGAGCCAAATGCTATTAAGGTTCATTTGTTTTGCAGTTTCAGCCTGGAGCTACCAAATTCATGGGAATGTTAGCAAGGAGGTAATTGGGATTGAGAAATATCTTGGACATATAATGGCAGCACTGCATGGGATAGACAGAAGGCAGTCTAAGTGATAAACAGAGCAAACTCCTCTTTGTCAAGAGGGAGTATTAACCCATAGATTCCTTTTAGGCATATACTGCTTTCATCCTCATTCTGACAGGACTGTGGATGAACTCTTGCTCCTGTAAATCTAAGCACCAGAAAACCCACGGGGGAGCTCTTCAGGCTATTCCTCAGTGACTTGTAGGCAAAATAATTAGAACTGCCCAGGTAGCTGGGCTTCGCTGTATTGAAGAAGTTAGCCTGGCTAATGAGGCATTTTGCCTCCTGGTGGACAGGAGAGGCTGAAGAACAGGATCTGTAAACTGGATTAAAGTCGAGTTTGCCGAGCACACTGCACAGGAAGCCAGGATCATGAGCATGAAATACCCCAAAAGAGGATCCCAGTGGGATCAGGGCACACGGGGAAAATGAACAAGACCCATAGGTAAACAAAGAGTCATCATCCAGCCTTTTATGACCATAGTTTTATTTTGAAACATAGCATTTATGGAAAATGTGCTAGCAGCACACTTTCAAAAACATTTACCTCCAGTAAATTGATTTGCCATTCACAGGTAGCTAAAGGTCCAACATATCAGTTGTTAACTCCACAGAGTCACAGATGGTGAGGGTTATCTGAGCCATTAGGAAGGTAGAATTTGGACATGCAGTGTGTTTTTTTTAGCAGCAGAATTTCAGCATGGAGGAGGAAGCTCTAAGGCAGATGTATTCCAATTGAAAAGAGCAATTAGAGGGCAGCCTGTGGTCACAGCATCATGGCAGCTACAAAAAAAGAGCGTGGAAGCCTGTGGCCTTATTCTTTCCTGTGCTGGAAGCACTGTGGTCAGCACCTGTAGCTTTAGCCCAATATAGCATTTAAAGGATGGGAAGCTCTCCATGAGCTGGTTTTGTACATGTTTCCAAAAGTGACTGCTTTCCTTAATATGCTGCAACCATTTCTCTGGCTCACACAACTTATTATTACTACATGTCAGGGCTTTTATTGCATAATCTTGGCATCAGCTGCAAAAGGCAATAGAGTGTTCCCAAAATGTATCTTACACAGAAAAACAAGAAAAGATAGAAGAGGCAATTCCAGCAAAACATCTGTGATGACATATTCAGCCCATTATTTTGTCAACAGTGGAAGTATCTGATGGCATAATGAAAGGATACACTTTGCTTAGCAAAAACATTAAGGCTAACAGCCAAGTTAAATAGGGTGCAAGTAAAGGTTTGCTCAACCCACGGGATTCCACTTCCAGCAAAATAAAAATAGAGCCATTTTGATACCTTCTTCCAAGTTCTGTTTGTATGCTCTTGGATGGGGGTTAAAACATCACTTCTAAGAAAAGGAGGAGTCTTTTTTAAATCTGTGTGTCATACTGGGGGAAAAAAAAAAAGAAGAAAGTTTAGTATGTTAATCATAATAGAACAACAGAATTCTGGATTGCAAAGGGGAAAAAAATCAAACCCACCTGGGAGAAGAGATAACAGGAGTTAATCACATGCAAACTGCTTGGGGGGGAAAGTGTGCAATCCAGTTTAAAGCTTTATTTCAAATTATTCCTGTGCACTAATTTTCTGCTTCATTTTATTGACATAATTGATGCCATACTTCAGCACACCTTGGGAATACATTACAGTGAGCATATTTCCTTCTGGCACACAAGGTTTTTATTCTTCCAAATAAACAGCAAAGAAATGCTGATTTATTAGAGTGTGGGTTTTTTACATGCAAGTTGACCTAGATGTGTTTCATGGGGGTTTTGTGCAATCAAGTAGTGACTTCTAAAGTCATTATTGTAGTGCTTGTGGTGTATTGCTGCACTGGTAAACTTGGCATTCCAGTGGTGGTAGAGAGTGTCCAGAAGAAACACTTGTTCAAAGAGACACTTGCCACAGATAGTCAAAGTTATCTATAGGAGTTACAACCATACATACTTTTTTTCTGAGATAAGTACAGGAGTACATAGAGGAAAATAAATGTTAGTGGGCACAAACACCAGGACTTTCTGTAGCATCCACCTTTCCAGAGGACACAATATAAAAATACAATTCAGGCTTTTGCCCATCTGCTAAAATACAACTGTTCTTGTCATTTCTCAGCAAAATTCTTCCTTGTAAAACCCTGTAGACAGCATACACCCTTTCTAACCAATATGGCAGGTCTTAGGAGCAAAACAAAGCTTTTTTTAAGGGCAGAATAGGTGTTGTGCTGGGTTTATGTTGGACTCTGGGTGCATGTCACTTTGGAGCTATTTGCAGTTATTTGCTTTGGTGTTGCAGGTGCTGTAATGAATAACAAGTGACTCGATGGACATGATAGAGAATGAAATTTTCGAGTCCACAATTAAAACTCCAGGGTTCCTAAACCTAGAGAACAAATGTGACTGACAATAACTGGACCAGATTTTGGAAAAGCTCTGCTATTTCTGTTAAATCTCCTCTATTGCGAGTTTTGGAACGAGCTCAGCTGTCCTGCCAAATGGAGACTAATACTCTGCTAGAGGGTATTGTACCATGCAGCTGTTCCAATGACAAATACCAGAGATAAAACCACAGTTCAGTTTTTTGCAGGTAGACAATCCATAGATCTTGCCTCTTTTGGTGCAAACTACAAAGAAAGAAAGACTATTACATAAACTTTATTTCCTGGCAGAAATTGCCATAAATTTCTCAGCTGGAAGTCCTGCATAATACCAAGGAAATCACTGAACAGGCACCTGATTTACCTCAGTATAAATGAGTGCAGAATGTAAATGGGGTTAGACTTTTCCCTTCTCCTTTTCCTCTGTTGCATGCTATTCTTCAAGAATATAGGAGAAATTATTAAAGGTGATTCATTGAATACCTTTAGACTCAGGTTTAAAGGCAGTCTAACAAAGTGGCACTATGAACTCCCCCCTTGTTAGTGCTGTTCATGCCTTTCCTGCAAGGCTACTTCAAAGTGACACAGTTCCTTTACAAAAAAGAAAGCCTGAACATGTTTAAATTGAGTTTGTCATGAATTTCTTTTTATCTCTCAGATCCTCAAATCTAGTTAATACAGTCCCCAGTACAGCTTGTAAGGGTCTTGTGGCAGTTCTGGGCTTTTGGAACCTCGAATCTGAAGATAAACCTCCTGTCACTGGGCACCTGTGGATTCTATTTGTGCCCTTAATGTTGTCTGTTCCTATTAATAGTCTTTTTTTTTTTTCCATTTTATTTTCAGTCATGTGATGCAGTGATCTAAGTTCAGTACAGAAGAGTCTGTTGGGCTGCCAAAACCGAAAGACAACCTACAGCAATTCTAAGTCTTGGAAGAGACATAGCAACCTTTGGGATTATTGCTTAGCAACTGCAAACACACAGAGGAGTAAAACTCACAGCCCGACTCCACAGCAGGTCTGAGAAATCCTTAATTCACTTAAAGATTTTTAATGGTTGAGAACAGATGGGCATGTATTAAATTCCTGTTCATTTGCAAAGCCACTTTGAAAGCTGGAGGGATAAGATCTATTTTGGATTCCTGCTCCAAAGGTAAGAAAAAGCAATTCTTCAAAGCTTTAGAAAGCAAAAGAGAAAGACCTTTTAAATTTGAATTGTACTGAAAAGAAGATCATGTATGAAAGTGGCATCAGGCTGTTTGCAATTGGTGAGATAAACAAGCTCCACATTAGGGAAAGGCAAAATTATTTCTGATAGAGCCTCAAAGAGACTGGACTCTGACTTTCATAGCACAAACATCTCCAAAATGTTTTCCTAGACAAACTTTAGTCTTTACTGGCCCTATCCCACCCATCAAAATTCCCTTACAGGATAACAATGGCACCATAAAAACCTTATTTACGAGCAGATTTGTGTTTTGTACAGAAAACAGAGAGAGAATCTTTTTTTGTACCTGCAGGGATTCCAGCAAGAATATTTCTGTCACAGAAAAGGAGCCATGAAAGTGGCATCCTACTAAATAATGAAAAGCTTATCTTGCCTTCGACTTAAAAGCTAACGGGAAACTTTATATCACATTTCAAATTTCCTGGGTGTTTCTAAAGCTGGTCTCTCTGCACCAGTGCTTACTATTATTTGGATTATCAAGCCTCCACTTGGGAGTCACACAGGCCAGGAGAGCTCTATATATTACAGGCCAAATCCTCAACTAACGGGAATCAGCACTGAAGTTTATGAGCCAGTGGTGTCTTATGCAAACTGGAGGTGTGTCCCTGTAATCCTTAACAAATTCCAAGTTTCAGGGCCTGGTTCTAACACTCCTTTGTTGTTTATTTAACAGTGATATGCTGTTTGTATGTTCTTCCATATCCTCTTAGTTTTCTTTCTCTGTCCTGCATTAAAGCCATGAGCAGAGTTTCCTGTGCCCTGCTTCTGTTCTTGGAGTTATGTGAGTGCCGTGGAATTGAGGTGGAAGAGTTGCCCTTAGCTGGTTATTGTTTTGTTTTGTTTAGAGACACAGAGAGATACTTTATAAACATTTACTAATTCTCAGGATCATGCTGTTGAGGGCAATGTAGAAAATATGTTCCTTGTCATTCCGAACTGGCCACCTCACAGTTGTCACTTTAACATTGCACAGAAACTGCTGAGCTGCTTGACAAAGGATGTTAAAAAATAACATAAGTGTTTCAAACTGCAAGAACAGTTTATTTTGGCACAACAAAACCAGCTGATTTGGAATGTGACCAGAACATGTGGTTAACACCCTGCTTTGAACCAGGAGGAGTCTGGTTTTACCACTTATTGAAAGAAACTCACCCAACTAAGGAACAATTTGACAGGGTTGACAGGTTTCCCTTTCTAGCATTATAAATCTATACTCCTCTTTATGTCCTTCAGTGGAAGAACCAGCAACTACCTTAAAACCCTCTGTGTGTGGCAGGCATCTTGATCCATAACTCCATCTCTGGTAATCATCTTTGAAAACAAATTAGCAGAAGATGCCCACAAGCCCATTGAGAAAACAGACACAGAAATGTAGTGCTGTGGAGCATCCTACCAATCCAAGCAGTATTTGGACTCAGTGGTTATGAACCAGGAGGTCAATGTATTAGCAATTATGTTTGTGTGCCAGGAGGGCTGTAGATCACATTTATGCATTTCCTGGAAGGCTGAACTCTCCTCAGAACAGCTATGAATGCTTAAACATGAAAAAGCAAAACATATCAAAAGCAATAGTATTGCTATGGATACTCTGAGGCCTTAGTGAAAAGCACTTTAAAATAAGATCTTGAAAAGGATAGTGTGGCAGCAAGTTCAGAGGGGGTTTCATCTGTAATTTGGAGAGGCTTTAGGCTCCTTCTATTAATATCAGCTTTCCCTTGCTGTTGTTTTAGCACTGGGCTGGGGTTTTTTTTTTGCAGTATGCTGGTGATTTTTCATGCTTTGAATCAAGTAGTTAGGCAGCATTCTGCCCTGTTCTCTAAGTCCCATTACAAATGCAGGCAGTTATGTGTGGAGACCTTCAGTAATAGATTTCAAATTGTGCCCTGTGAACAACTCAATTTCTTCCTGATATTTCACAGGGTGAACATTTTGAGAAGAAAACAGTGGTGTTTTGGAAACTGTAAGGGGAGATACCTGCAACTCCCTGTAGGTCTGTCTTTTACAGTATAAGCTACAAGATTAAGTGCTTGTGAACAGCTTAATTACAGAGTTCATGGTATAAAGTTTCCCTTTCTGCAGGAGATCTGCTGACCCATATGCCTGTGTCCTCCTTACCTTAACCAAAATGTCCAGAGGAAAAAATAGTTCCCAAAGCAGAAATTTAGTAGTCTATGGGCCAAGATTCCTCACTGTTTTTCACAGCTACAGAAAAGATGTAGCAGAAGGCAACATGTAGAGAAATCTTGCTTCTAGGCATCTGGTATTTTCCATTGCCTGCTTCCTTTGTCTTATATCCACTGGATTTCCTGGAGGCATGGAATAGGACCTAACAGAAATAATGATACTAGGGGAAGAGGAATCCACTCATTACAACTGGGGGATGAGACTTCAGAGCACTGTTCACTGCTTGGTTTCTGAGTCTCTAAGTGACCTGGAATTAATCACTTCTCTTCTGTGTCTCAATTTCTTTTCCTGTAAGAAAGGAACACACTTATTTAGTTGCTCTGTCTCCAAGGGCTGTTGTGATACATAATTAATCTTTATAAATCATTTACTGATCTTTGAAGTAAAATGGGCTGTATTTATTTAAGAGTACAAAGCAGCAGTAAAAGAATAAGAAAGGAGCATAGAAAAAGACTACTAGTTAATTCCTAACAATAGACTAATAATAGACACAGTCCTGTGTCATCTGCTAGGACACTGCTGCATCTTTTGGCATTATATAACGTGCTGCTTTTGTTCTGTGTCACAGTGATTGAAGCATGGCTGCTCAGCCAGAAGCAGCAGCCCAAACTGCAGGTCTAAAACATCCCAAAGCTGGAGTTAAGAACTTGACTGCTACAGACATTAAGAGAAATCAGGGGCATGATGAGCTGCCTTGTCTTAGTGATGATGCCCAGTGGAAAGAGTGTTTTTATGAAAAGGTACATCAGAGGTGTCTGAGACTGCAGGAGAGAAAGGTAAAGATGATTCATGCACAAAAGGCAGAAGAAGAAAAGATAAAGAAGAGAGAGCCATGTGACCTGCTGTCCAGAGAATGGTTCAGTGAAGACAAAGAGTCACTAGATACTCGTGTCTATTTGCTTGACAAACTTCTACCTACCTTAATGCCAGGAATAGAGAAACTGTCAATGGAAGTGGAAAAAAAGAACATGCTTGCACCTGACCAAGAACCAGTCGACTTTAACCCTATTCATTTTCTTGGAGAGTATCTGATGAGGCATAACCCTCTGCGTGGTTTTTCTCCAAAACCAAGCCCATACCTGAGAGGAATGAAGATGGTCCTGGAGGAGCTAAAAGCTGAGATGCCAGGTACAGCATCAGAGAGGTGAGAGAGTTGAAATTGTGGCTGGTCACAAGACCAGAGCTGGTGTCTTGGTCTCTGACAAAAGAATTGGTGTGATGGCAGCCTGGCTGGTGGAGTGTCAAACAAAATGAACCATGTGGAGTAGAGTGCCAGAGATGGTAGATGGCTGTCATAAAAACTTGAGAAGCAGGACAAATGCCAGAGCATCACACAAAAGGAAGCACTAGTTATTCCTGTTTGAGGCAATATTCTGCCCTTCACAAGTACCTAATTTCTCTTCAGACTCTATCTTAATTGCATATGTGAAATGCAAACTGCTTTCAAACCGGTCTGGGTTGGTGACAGCAGCTGTTTAGGACAAGTGTTAATATTAAAGGTCTCTTCAAGTAATTTCTTCTATAGTCTTCCAAACTTAATGAAGAGATAAGCCTTTCTTCCTCCATCAGGATGTTTTCTCTTGACCAAACCAACAATTCAATTGTAGAATTGTGGCGCAGTGTAGAAACTCCCTGTACCTGGGATTTTTATTCAGGCTCTCCTTTGAGATTCTTTTTTACCCTGTAAAGTAGAAACTGTTTTGTATTTTATTGAGTTCCTTCTTCAAGCTCTTTGCTTTAGTGTCATATTTAATGAAGATTGGAAGGAGGTTCCATGGCATCTCACAATGCACTAAGGTTATCACCTGAGAGCACGAGGTGAACAAAAAATGCTTTCATTTTCATTGCTCTGGTCAGAAAAAAATACAGAAGTGAACATTCATGCTTGTAGATGACCCAGAGGTGATAGTGATTGATGTCAAAATTACCCATTCATGACTAGATCACTTTATTCTCTATCTGTGGTTGCTGAATAATGACTTGAATTTGAAAGGCTGTCTCTGCTATTTGCATAAATAGTACATACAGCTGGAAAATTGGTTTCAGGGTTTCGGTGTCAGGAATTAGGGAAGTAAAATGTTGACATGTCTTATGCATAAACTCTAAATGAAGATAATTGAAGTTCCCAGTACTATGATGAATAAAATAATATGGTAAATCTCTCTCTACTGCTCTGAGTTCCTGTCTCTCTGCATTTCTTTGTTCCAGTTCATAGGAACATGGTGTTTGAATTCAGGTAAAGCAATCACTGTGTGAATTCAGCTAAAGTGGTGTGAATTCAGCTAAAGCAGTCACTTACCACCTTTCTCCCCCACAGATAAATATAATTTCAACTGACTGATTGTGGCTGGTGTGTAAAGGCTCAGCTTTCTGGTTTCTCTTTGTAAGCAGACATACAGGAGTATAATCAGAGATGATAAAAGATTTTCAGGTTTGTTTCTGGGGCAACATCTTCTTTTCCAGTGAGCTTCCACTCAAGCACAGACTGTTCTGGGGAGACATTTAGGATGCCAGCCTTGCCACATCTTTGGTGGACTGTTTCACCATTCATACTGTTTCACAGAGGGTCATATGGATGGAGGAAACTGAGGACCATATCTCAGCTTTAGTTTGCAAAAGAAATGGAATTAAAGTACAGCAAAGTTCCAGGGGGGTTGGTTGGTTTTGTGATTTTTTAAAGATTATTCTTAATTTTTTTTTTTTTCTGCTAAAATACTTTTAGCTTTCATTGTGCATCACAGCTTAGTTCTGGGGAGGTCAGATTTTCCTGTAGAATGCAAAGTGTGGGCTACCAGTGGCCTTGGCTTTTAAGTCCATGTTTACATTGGAGGACAGGTTCTCGATTTGTAGGTATCAGAGCTGATGCAAAGGAAGTGACTATCAAGACTTGTAGAGATCAGTCTCTCTGTAGACAGCACTGCTATGAGGGTTTATGTAGCCATAGCTGTAGCAGGTTTTGCATATCCACTGGTAGTAGTATCATGGGATTTGCATTCACAGCAGCTCAGGATTTACATATTTGTGATGGCTGTAGTGTGAGATTTGCATAGGGTTCTTAAACCACAGCAGCACAGAGGAATTTACTGACACCATGTAGCACTAATATGAATCACTGGCTTTCTAAACAGAAAAAAAAAAAAAAAAAAGGAAAGAAAAGATAAATGACAATTTGTGCTCAAAATAATATAAGCACCAGAAAAATACAAGCACCAGAAAAATGAGGAGTGAAATCCTGGCCCCAGTGAGGCTCCCAGGAGCCTTGACATCACCTTCAGGAAAGGCAGGATTTTACCACAGGTTCTTATCTAGAGCTTACCAGTCCTCACTGAGCTCACTCAGGCTTTCTCCAGTCTGTTCATAACTGCCAGCTGACTGGAAGTTCAGACATGCAGAAGAGCAGGTGGGAGAAATTCCTTATCCAAATGGATTGATACCTGAAGCAGGGACTTTGTCCAGGGATGGTAGCCCTTCAGTCTGAGTCACCCATCCTTGTGTGGGAGTTAGGCGGCTGTCTTCCTGAAGAAACATGTTTTGTTCTGCAGGGAGAAGTCACCCTTGCTGCCACCTCATCTTTTCTGGAAGCGTCTGGTACTGCAGTGAGTTCACTTTGAAACGGGTGCCCAACATTGTTACTGCCTGTGCTGCAATTATTGTCTGGAGAGGAAACAGTTTCGTCCCACACCAGGGACACCACACAGAGGATGCAGCTGCCTGGTGTTTTAGGACCCTACAAATAAATGCCAAAGGGTAGCATAGTTCAGGTGCAGCATGCAATGTAATGTGTGCTGGGCACTGCCCAAATTAATCACCAGAGCACCTTGGCAGCTAACAACATGGCCTTACCTCTGCTTTCAGCTTGCAGACCACTCCTTAGGAGGAGCTGCAGCTAGAAATGGTCTGGTTTTCTCTGAGGAAAATCTGTTAGTCCATTTCACTTGGTATCTGCCAGAAACCTCTTTGCTGTGTCTGTGAATGAGTCAGGAAATAAGAAATTATTTTACCATTCCTCTGCTATCGAAGTGCTGGAGGCTGAGCTGCCCAGCAGGCGTTTGTGCAATGGCCATGATTGATTAAGGAACCCAGTTACTCATTAAGACACCACAGTGGTAAGTGGCCATGAAATACAAGCACCTAGTGCTAACCTGTGGCCAGTGTATTGCTGTAACTTATTACACTGACCTTTCTGTTCATTGAAGAAAATCTCATTGTTTCACAATTTCTAGGATGACCCCACAGCAACTAAAGAGAGCAGGGATAGGATCAGTCCATCTTCACAATAAGTGAGGGAAGAAGGGAGCAGAAATCATTAGTTTTAATATAATTTCTGGACTAGTGTGCTCTAGGTTCAAGAGAAGCAATTCCCCTTGCTCTGGAGGGTGTAAGTGAGAGCCACAGAGGTGTGCAAGGCAGCTGTCTCAAAGCAGAGTCCAGAAGCCTCCATGAGCAGGAACAGTTCTCCCTTTATGAACTGATCCTTTGGCTTTAAGCATTCTGAACTTCCTAAAGGCTTTGGTTGTTTTGTTTTTTCCTGTTTCATAAATGAACAAAGTCAAAGTTCTATAGTATCAATTTTATTCAATTCTCTTGTGCAAAGTGGAGGATTGGGATAGATAAACATGGCTGGGTGATTGGAGAGGCAAAGAAGATGGAAGGAAGAAGGAAGTACTTTTAGTCCAAGATTGCAAACTCAGTGTGTTCAAAAAGATGAAGACATTGGTGTGCTACCCCTGTCCTAAGGCAGTATTAACTTTATTGTGTGAGACTGCTTAAGAAATTGCATTGAACATTGTTCTTCAGCAGTAAAGTGCTTATGTGAAATGGTGCTTGGGCTTGGAGACTAATGTATATTGATGCAATTTTGCTGGTAAATCAAGTATAGCAAAATTAGGCACCTCTCTTCCTCCTAAAAATCAGAGGAAAGTGAAGAACATCTACACTATCAATTATTAATGCCATTACAAATGTGAAGATAACATTTCTCACTGTTGAAACTACACAAATAGGAGAGCTGTACAGGTGATTTGCCATGAATGTCTACCCTATTCTCTATGAAAGGTTCTCTCCACATGCACATAACTGGCACTTGGAGGTTGTTTCTTCAGATTCATAGCTACCCTAGATTTCAGGAGATGATACATGTCACAGTATAGCTGCTCTCATCTCCCTGGAGCTGGCCTCTCAAAACACAGATTGGCAATATCTAATCCTATAGTCACAGCAGTCATTTTATGGCTCAAACATCAAGTATTTCTGCTTGTGCTGGAAGGACAAGATAGTCAGTAAGAAGTTTTTTCCTACCTTTTGTTCTTCAAGGTAGACTTAATCTAGCTGAAGCATGTTTATGATGGTACCTTTCTAAACCATATTCCCATGTCCTACAGGCTGGCCAGGATGAAGGCTGAGGTAAAGAGCAAACGTGAGGCCAGGGAGCAGCTGGCTGCTATGAAGTCTAAAGTGAAAGAGATGAGAAAGGAGGCTCTGGCAATTCAGTTCAAGGAGTGGACAGTGGATGTCAGTGACAGAATACCTGTTGCACTGGTAACTAGGGATGATTCTTGTTAATACACTGCTGTGACTGTTCCAGACAGGAGGAAAAGGAAGTTTGTGATAGTGCCATCTGCCCTGCAATAATAGCATGGAGCACAAGGATGAATAACGGCTCTGACATCCCTTAGGGTCAGAGTGATGGTCATTGCTACCCCTCCATCTCACTGTGCTCTGATTCCCCATGAGCACTTGGAAGGGTTGCAATGTGTTCTCCACAGAGATCCTAGGAAGCTAAATGCCCTGTAAGGTACTCAGGCACTCCTAAGATTGTTGGATTCATACCTCATCATAGGATGTCCTCTGCAGCTGGTTTGCCCTCAGAATCCTCTTAAAAAGGTCTGGGACAGCCACTCCTTCTCTCTTGTAGCCACCATTAAATCTTCTTTCTACCCCTGTGCCTCATGTGAATTGATACTGCAGCTCATAAAAGAGATGTGCAGTCATTGTAATACAGCTCTTGGTACAAGCATCCTTCTTACAAGTCACACAAAACCCCTAGGAAATGTCCTATGGTTACACACAACATCACATAGACAAGGTCTGCATTTAACAGGGCCCACCTATGTGTGGCAAGAAGCATGGCTGGCCCATGCAGCTAATTATTCTGGATGATTTATTTTAGTAATTGCCTTTTGTTGTCAGCATGAAACAGGCCTTTGACTATTACCTCAATTTGTAGGTTCAGAGTGCCCTGAAGTCTTTTCAAGATGCCATCGCTTCAGCTCCCATGGATGTGAAAAAAGGTCAGGTTTTGATGTCTCTCCTTTAGTTTCGTTTCCGTGGCCTGAATTCTAATGCAGACTGGGAGCAAACAGCAAATGGATTTGCTAAGAGAGAAAGGATCTCTAGGGGTAGTGACACCTCCTAGAATATGGAACACAAATCTTCAGACAGATGGGAAAGAGGCTGAAACACCATGGGGTCCATTAATATGGTCTTGGAAGGTATGGAAAGGTGTTTAAAAAATCTTTTGGAGAGACAGAAAGCTCTGGTGCAGGCCCTTTGCACTTACATCCTGCATTAGGCAGACATTGCCATGTGCTTACAGTGATTCTCAAGAACCACTGCAACAATCTCTCTTAGCTACTCTATTCCACACCATTCTTTGTCTCATGGGAGGTCTTGGAAATCCCATAGACAGCTTGGCAGACTGGGAGGTATGGAGGAAAGGTAAGACTGAAAAAATTTAAGTCTGACAGATACTACCTTTTATGGTTTCAGAGGAAATGCTGAAGCCTACCTAAATGCTCCACCAAACAGCCCAGCTTGTCTAGCAGTTCCTTTCACCAGTCCAGGCACACCAGTGACACACAGCACAAGCAGCTCTGTACCAGAGCACTCAGCATGGAAAGATTTCCATAATTCCTGTCCACTTTATATAGCTTACACTTGACCTCCCCAAATAATGATAATTGAGTAGATAGAACCAGAAACACTGAAGTGGCAACATGTGGCCTGCTGCCTGCCCTTTATATCATAATGATCATCAATAATAACAAATCTGCCTTTGCTGGAAGGTGGGATGATAAGCAGGCAACTCCAGAGTGTATTTCTGTTTGCTGCTGCAGTCACCTCTGACTAGAGCTTGCCCTTGCTTAGCCCTGTCTGTATTACAGAACTGTTCCTCTGAGTAATCATCCTGTATTGGTAGCATGTTGTGTGAATGCCAAACACAGCCCTTGTGCTCCTGCTGTGGTGGCTGTGGGTTTCCAGTGTGAACAGATAGTATCATAGAATCAATAAGGTTGGAAAAGACCTCAAAGATCATCAAGTCCAACCTGTCACTCAACACCCCATGACTACTAAACCATGGCTTCAAGTGCCATGTCCAATCCCCTCTTGAACACCTCCAGGGATGGTGACTCCACCACCTCCCTGGGCAGCACATTCCAATGGCTAACAATTACTGGGATACTGGGACCTCAGACTGAGAAGAAACTTTATAGGTGCTGGAGGTGCCTTCACTAATGGTGTGGCTCCATTGCTTGATGTATTTCATTTCACAACATCCAATCTACATTAACAGAACATTAAGCTTTGGTTTGTAGCTTAATAAAGAGAATGGACAGTTTAGGAATGTCTTAATGAACATGGGAGAAACACATACATGATGATTTTTCTCCTGAGATATTGTAGAAGAAGAGAAAAATAAACCCAACAGGAACATCATGTCTGTGCTCCAAGACCTCTTTCAGAAATCTGTGTAAACATTTGCCATATCTTCTCAGTTCCATTATAGCAGCCCAGAAGCTGAGCAAAAGATAGTTTTAAATGTCATCTTCAGTAAAAATATTCCCGTGGAGCCTCTTGGGGAAAATTACTATAACTTTCAGGTTTCACTTTTGCAAAGCAGAATCCATGTCCCCAGCATCTTAAGGCTGTTTCATCTGTTAAATCCCAACTCATTTCTTCCCCCACATATTCAGTTGTAACTCATTGCAATTTGCACCAGCATATGTCAGGT
The DNA here is from genome assembly GCF_026170545.1 of Melanerpes formicivorus. Lineage (NCBI taxonomy): Eukaryota > Metazoa > Chordata > Aves > Piciformes > Picidae > Melanerpes > Melanerpes formicivorus. Next base: position 3,861,097 of record NW_027142381.1, on the reverse strand, counting down.
ATAAATATGGCCACACAGTTCTAAATAGATAAGTGCAAATTCTCAGCAGGAGGAATATGTAACAATTAGATTTAGGTAGCCTCTAGACAGTGAGATGCTTCAGCTACGGTGTAGGATAACCTCAAATAAATGTAATCCAGCATGAGAAGGCAGTTTTTGTTATCCAGAGCATGCAAAACATTGTGTAGGATATGCAAATACCACACCATTTACCTTCTAAACCAATATCTCTTCATTTTTCACTAGCAATCTGTGACAGGAAGCTGGAATTTGTAGACACATTGGAAAAAACAATAAGCATAGATGAATTCACAGAGGTGAGAAATTAAGAGCATCTGATTCAGACTGTGATGTTTATCACAAAGTGGTATCATTTCCCTGGGGCCAGCTTTGATGAGTAAGTGAAGGGCTTTGCTTCTCCACCATCCCAGGTAACTGTTTTTATTATGTTCTATCTCCATATCCATCTACTGTGGTCACAACCCTTCCATTCTGACCAGCAAGGGGGATATATTTTGCTTTCCTCAGAGCTGCAGCCTGTGCTGCTTTCTGAGATGTGCCTCTGGAAGCAGTGGGTTTTCAGACATCCCTCTGAGTCCCTTTCCACAACACCAAAGCCCTCAACCAGTTGTCAATTCAGATATTGCACTGGCTGCTCAGGGGAGGTTCAGTGTCCCAGTATAACCATTAGCTTGGGTAATTAGCACTGTCCCAAAGTATTGTTATTGCTGATTAAGTTCTATTAACCATCGAAAAACCTAACAAGGGGTGAACTGGAATGACAATATTAGCCCCTTACAGAAGCTCTACCATTTTCCTCCCTATTGACTACTGCCTTCAACCATAACCAAACTGCAACAAGTCTCATAAATGTGTGAGAAACATAATCAGGCTGAAAAATACTTGGTTTTGAAATCAAAAGTCACCACTGAGAAACACCAGAAGTGTGTTTTTAACTCACCAAAATGGTAGGGAAGTTTCACCTCGTTGCTCCACTCTTCATCTATTTGAACCCAACCAAATTGGTTCAAACTGTGTTTACTAAAAACTCTCTGGGCCAAGCCTTTGCCAGCCATTCCTACCTACAACAGGGCTGAATTTTATGGCTGAGCAATTAGACCTGTGAAGAGGAATGTTTGGAATAGAAATAATGTCAGAGCCTGCATGGCAGCAGTGCTAGTGGGTGCTGTTAGAGTAATGAAAAGCAGAGTATAAAGCAGCTGTGCAGAGACTAATTTCAAGCAAGCATGTGTGATTTTTGTGCCTGCTTGGCTCTCAGGAGACTCACATGCTCAGTATTTTGCACACAAATGCGTTTTTATGATAAGTTGTTGAAGACTTTTTAAAGCATGAAATGAGGTATTTTTACATTTCACCTCAGAATAACTGCATTTAATTAAGAAAACTATTGCAGATAATGGGAGCCCAGAGAATTGCTTTTGTCACTGGAATGAAGCATCAATCCCTAACCCCTGTGGTAGATGTATGAGCACTGAATGAATTTGTGCTCCATTAGCATTGGAAAAATGTCCTAAAATATATTTTGTGTACTCTTTATTTTAACTCAATTAAAGATATGACAACATAGCTCAAGAATACAAAAGGCCTGGACTGTCAAGCTGTCTGATTTACCAGCTAGTGCTATGTTGTTCTCAGAATATATTCTCTGATGCCTTTTTCCAGTCCAATTTTAATTGAATCAAATGATGAGGCTTCCATCATTTCCCTTGGGAAGCTATTCCATAATCACAGGCCTGGCTCTGGGGACAGGGCTGCTTCTAATCCTCAGCTACAATTTACCTTTGTTCAGCAGTTTGCATCATCCACCAAGACCAAAGAGAGAGGGAAGATCTTTCCCCACACTGATCTAGGGCCGTTCACATGTGGAAAGCATTGCTTTAGAATGGAGCTTAAAATGAAATGGCACTTTGTTTTTGTTTTTTTCTTCCTTGAGTTCAGTGCAGCTTTGAGTTACTTAGAGGCTGTTAGAAACTCAGCAGAGAGACCTCACACATTGTTGTTGTTGGTTTGGGGTTTTTTGGGGGGCACACAAAACAGCAGCTGTTGCATTTTTACATCCTTCATGACGAGCCCTCAGGGTCTTTTATATTAAACCCCTTTAAATACCAGGGATAAAACCTTAGCAGTTTATTTCACAGGCTTTGTACTCTTTAACATGCAGAACCCCCCCAGCAGTCTGACACACAGCTGTTGACACCCAGAGAAACAGCCACGCTGCCTTTGTAGGGTCAGACTCAGGCTTTATAGGTGAGATCATTTTCCATGATTGCATGTGGCTGACTGGATTTGTATTGAGACCAGCAGGAACAAAAAGCAAGGATCCATTGTTATTGATGACAGTGTGCTCAGAAACATGAGACAGCAAGAAGAAGGTGTGTCAGCTTTCTTCTGATGGGTGTCAAAATCTCTTGGTTAATAATAAATCAATGTACAATCAGTGTACAGTGCTTTACACAGGAGAGCCTTACACACAGCAGCTAAGAAAAGCTTTTGACTGTGATAGCTTCCTCCTACCCACAAAGCCAAACATACATTTCTTAAAATCATCCTGTGAAGCTGTTAGACAGCAGTATTAATACACAAGCCCATGAATATGTCATCAAGATGACACACAAAATAACAAGCTGCTTGTCCAACCTGCCTCTTTCTAACTGCTGTCATCTTTAAGGTTCATCTGTCACAGGGCTCAGGGTTGTGATGGCTCTGAAACGCGAGCAGATACACGTAGCCCCAGATCTGCCACCTTCTTTCCAGCCCACTTACATCCTCTTTTTTTATGCTGAAATGCAGAAAACCCACCCATTGCATCAGGAATTCTTCTTTCCCACCAGCCATGCCTCAGGATATTCAATGCTGCCTTTCTGCTCTTTCTCTTTCCTCTGCTTGTCCTATATATTTGGAAATTATGCAATATAGACATGAATAATAATAACAGGTATCAATATTTCAGTCTGTTATTGCCTGTGCAGCATTTCAACAAGTCCAAGAGTTCTAGCACTTATGTCAGATGTCCATGCTCTAAAATGGGATAATGGGAAACATTCTGTGTTTTGGAAATTCCTCCTTGTAGCTGTATGGTTCCCTGTTACCATGGCTGGCTCCAGAAACCTGCTAGAATAATTCAGCACAGGCTTTGGGATTGTGGTTTGTTCTGGTGGCCATTATTATTTATGTCATGCACACCACATTTTTAGAACCATATTGCTTTTGCTCATATAAACCACATGGCTATAAATCCAAAGTGTTAAAGTGTCCCCAGGGCTAGAAATCAAAATAAATCCTGACTCAGTAGTATTCCCAGTGTCAGAGGACTTAGGTGACAGCAGGCTCATTTTTGAAAGGTTCTTTTTCCAGTTTTTATTGTCTCGAGATTGGTTCTCTAAACACTGAAATTGTGGGCTGTGGTCATTCTGTGGCATTAGAGAGCTGAGTGACTGTCGGTTCTGCACAAACTAATGGCTCCAAATGCCTCCTTGGGAGTCAAGTCAGGAACACTAAATGCTGCAGAAAACCTTGGAGAACTTCTATGTTACCTGAGGTAACCTTGCTTAAGAGGTGACATTCCACAGGAGGGATTCTGGTCCAGCATCTCAGAACCACAGAACATGATAAGTGAGCTCTGAGCTGGGAAGGAAACGGTTCAAGATGCATTTGTGCAGTACCTGGCACAGCAGTGTCCCAAGATAGTTTGGAGAATATTGCTGCTTCTGAAAGAAAACAAAGTAGGTCATGTAGTATCCATGCACCGAGTCTGTGCTACCATACCAACGACACACTCCTGTATATTTCATTGCATGCAATAGATTTTTAGGTGAAAATACTTGAAGAAAACTAACCATGTACACTGCTGCTTTGTCTCCATAGTATGTCCATTCCTTCACTGAACATTTTTCAAATGACATGTTCCAAGAAATCCTGAAGCATCTCCATCAGTGTGCTGATGACTTCCAAGAAGCAGTAAGACATGACATGTGGAGGCAAATGTTTGCTGAGCTCTTCCTAGTTTGTGATTATGGAAAGGTAGGCAAAGCAGCTCCCAACCTAATTTCAGTATGATGATGCTTCCAGTTTGGTATTTCTCTGGATCACTGCTTCCTTTTTATTCTTCATGACTTTAAATACTCTCTTTGTGCATAGTCAGCATTATTTTAGAGGACAATAGCTGCTGCATTGTCCTCACATTCAGAGTTCTTAGACACAAACATAGCCAATGTCCTGTCAGCTGATGGCTAATTACAAACTGAATGACCTAGCAGTGGCTTGGGGCTGAAGATTTATGACTCTGAAGAAGAAATAAACCGTGGTCTTTACTACTACTGGCCATTACTTGTTCCCACAGCACATTCAGAATGTTTGGATGCTGGTTTGTCTATTCAGCCATATTTTGGTTAACGTAACTCGATACAAACTGACCCTAACAAATGTGCACATTACAGAGCAATGGCAACATACACTGCATTAATTGTGCTGCATTAAGTTGTACTCCTTTAGGGCTTCAATCAATAGATCTCATAGTTTAAATTTAAAAGATCTTATAGTTTAAATTTAAAATGCAAAATGATCTGCCTTTACACCCTCTGTGAGAAAAGTACTGTGAACTGCAACCCCACTTTATGGGCAGGAAATTAAAAATACAGTAAGTCAGTTACAGAGCTGGAAATGGAATTCAACAGCTATAATTTGGGTTTCAGCAGCTCTAAGCTCTGTCTATCATCCTCTGAATACACCTGCATCCCCATTAAACAAACCAAAAAGCTAGACTTATTAGGAAACAGTAGGAACTGAAGAATCAAGGGCACAAGGTATTTCTAAAAACTGGGGCTTCATCCAAAAAGTGTGGTGCTTGTTATGAGTAGCCTCAGTTAGCCACTTGCTGGCTAATACACAGCAAATGGTTGCCACAATCTTACAGTTTTCTCCCCTCCATAAATTATTGATTCCATCCAGCACTCCTCCAGTGATGTTTACAGCATGCCTCCCCTGAATGATCGGTGCTCTACAATGTCATGCTAATAATGTCGTTACCTCTAAGAGAATGGAGTTAGCACATTTCAACACCAAGGGTTTGTTTTAGAGAGTAGCAGGCAAACTGCTGTTTCAGGGATGGGGAAAGAAATGTGTCTATTTCTCAGCCAGATGACGTTTCATATTCCTGTTGCTTGGTCAAGAAGAGCTGTGATGGATACTCCTGGACAGAGTAATACATAAAGCCGAGTGCTGTCTTTGCCATGCGTTTTGAAAGGATCCCTTCTTTCTCTTTCATGTTTTACTGAGACTTTCTTCCTATTATTTCTGTGGCAGTAATCACCATCTTCATGCTACTAATCCCAGTGGAATCTCAGAGGCAAAACGCCAAAAATACTAGCACAACATAACAAGAGGGAGCAGCCATCAGCACAAATGCCATCACTGCCTAGAAAAAAATTATCAGAGCACAAGCATGGTTGCTGTTTTGTCCTCTGAGGCAGCCTTGCTCTGCAAACTGAGTTCACTAAACTGTAGTGTGGACCATGCAGTTCTTTTAAGCCTGACCTGCTTTCTTTTGTATAGCTCTAGTGGGTCCTGCTGTCCTCTACCCACAGGGAAAACTGACCCAAGGACTTCCACCTCTTGAATGTGATCCATTACCTGTTGTATTCATTCTGCCAAGCACAGTGAAGCAGTTGTTTCAGTTCCTAATTTACATGTGTTTGGTAGCAGGCAGTTATTCCAGTCTGCATGGTGAGTGTGGCTGCCTGCCTCAGCGAGCTGCAATTAGAGCCAGGGAGCTGAGAAAGCAGTGTTTAAATTACAGTCAAATTAGAAGGTAGCCACATGATCATTATTATGATTTCAAATGCATGCATCCAGAAGGGTGGCAGCTCAGCAAGAGCAGCCTGGACTATACAGTGCAGCAATGTTCCAAGAAAATACCAGAACACAGCTGAATCACTGTTCTAATCCCCCCCAAAAGCAACAGCTCTGTGAATTTGAGGCTTGCTGTCCCTCTGTGCTCGTGTATTAAGTCTAGTTCCTTTTATACATTGTAGCAGAATCTGCATTCATTTTCAGAGACATTTAGTCCAGGATCCTTAAATGTAACTGAATTAAATCAAGGATTAGTTTTCAACCTAATGAGGTTGGAGACACTTCTGGTTATTTTTCTTGCAGTACAGCAGCACCAGAGTCTGTTTTCTCATGACCTTTGATGAGTGTCTGCCCATCCTGCTGGCTAACGAGCAGGTTGTGGTGTTCAAGATGCAAACGTCACATTTCCAGAGGAACAATCAAGCTGTTAAATACTGACCTATCTCTGATTAAATGGCAAGTCTGGCTTAGTCTGTGTGTTGCTAAAGGAATTACTCATCAATCACAGGACTTTGCTGAAAACAACTGAGAATCATCACCTGCCAATATCTAGGTGACAAAAAAATGAGGTCAACGTGTTTCAACTCTCTAGCCACTAAAGCTGGCGCTTGTTAAAAGTGGAGACAGGTTTGGGGCGGCTGTACAAACACAGAGGGCCTGCTGTTAGAGTGGAGGCTGTACCTGTCCTGCTGGTGAGCCCCAGGATGAAGGGCTGATAGGCAGGAGTCTTTCATCAGTCTCCTCACTCAGCCATGAAGTACAAAGAAACATGACCTTTGCTGGTAAATGTAGGAACCCAGAAAGATAGTGTAAATGGGTCTGGGACCACAGAACTGGTTCTTCTGCTGAAAGGCTCCTCTCTTCTATCAATAGCTTCACTGTGACATGTCCCTCCCAAGGTAGTTTATAAGGAAAAGTGTCCTGAAATAACAAAGACCTCTGCTACAGTGGCAAACCTGTACAAACTGTAAATGTTAGACCAAGGTAGGAAGGAATCCTCTAATCCCTAGTCACTGATTCCTGAATAGTAGTTTACTGTTTTTAACAACATCTAACCCCAAAATTATTTAATCCAAATCACAAATAACCTTTTCTGGAATCTGAGTTATCTACATCCTCCAAGTGTATTGCTTTAACATAACAAAACCAGTTTCTGAATCCCAAAGCATTTTTACTTTCTTTTTAATAATACTTAATTCATTGATTTACCTCTTTAGGAAAACAAAGCTCCACATTAGTGCTGGCAGCTTCAGGGCAACATGCAGATGATTGTGACAAATAACAGCTGAGGAGATATAAAGGGAAAATTAAGTGTGTGTAATGGAAAGACTAAATGGAGAATCCAAATATTACAGAGTGAGCTGGTAACAGCTTCAAAAACATGTCCTGTGTTTGCCTATCTACTACATGGATGCAGAATCTGATCTGATACATGCAGCTGCCAAACAAACAGCAAAAGAAATGTTGGCATGGTGGCTTGCAAGATGTTTGTATATTAACATCAAAAAGATGAAGGGAATCAGGGCCTACATCTTGTAAGTTTAGGGAAAGAATTATGTGATGACATTTGTTGTTCCAAACCCCCAGATGGCTGAAATTCAGCTGTAATTCCCAACACATTTTCACCATCAGGATTTACATCACAGGAGTCTAAAGTGGACTGGACAAAAAGGTTCTGATCCTTTTCTCAGAATTTTCATAAAGCTTTCAATTCCCTTTGGAGGAAAGGTGATGCAGTTACAGAAAATGTGATTTATTCACTTAGTTTTCAACATTGGCTTTCTTGGGAGACTCTTCTCTAAGTGATTGGTATCTCTCAGTTGCTTTCAAATCCTCTGTTCCTAACATAGACACCATTAACGATGGGTTTACATTATAAACAACACTGTCATCTTGAGCTCATTTCCAGAAATGAGCAGCAAAGTTCTTCCTTTGCTTCTTCAGCCTAAGGGATGGAAAAGTTCAGAAAGATTTAAAAGCTTGGTGAATTTTACATTTTGCAGTCTTCACTCTTAAGAGCAAAACGTGACCAGGAAATCAATAATTCAATTGGAAAGCTACTTGCTATAAATAATGAACTTAAGTAAATCTGTTCTTCAATTAACTACTGTATTCCACTAATGGGAGGGAGATTACAAAGGTAGGACTTAATGACAACAGGAATTCATCACAAAATGGAAAACTTGCAATCATTTAGAGTTGCCTTACTTTGTAAACTCACAATTTCCTGATTGGAAATGATCCATTTCGTTGTCTTTTCCTGGTTTTATTGTCTGTATGCACACTCACCCTGAGCAACAAGGACATAATAAACCCTGCATGTTCCTCTGCGCTGGTCCTACAGCTGCCTCTCCCACCTCTGTGACTGAATGTGTAAGAATTGTTAAGGGAAATTATGGAGGTTGTCATAACAGCTGAGATTTTGGGACTAGTTATTTTCCCAGGCAATTGCCAATACATAATGCTTCAAAGGCAGTGATGGGGCACAAAACCAAACTGCAATGTGCAGCCACTAACATAATGCAGCACAGACTATAATATGTGAAAAATTCTTCCATAGTCCTGCCAGGCAATCAATTTCTGTCCTGAAAGTGTGAAATGTTGAAGCTTTGATCTTTACCTGAAGAACTCCTTTGGCAGAAGTGGTTACAGTCATCTAACTGTAATTTGTCAAGACTATGCAAGAGGATGTCCTTGTGAAATGATCTGTGTGGGGAGTTCCAGCTAAGCCCAGAGAAATAGCTTTGAAATTTGTACTGATGTTCTGGTAATGGAGAATTTTCAGTCACAGGTAATTCTTAGCTAATGGTGCCTTTGTAGTGCTGCAAGTGTTGATATAAGTCCCATGAACCCGGGGGAAAATACAATGATTGTAATTTTTGGTTTAGGTTGGTCTCTTAAACCGACAAAAAATACTTGCCCTGCTGAAAGACTTCCATGACAGAAGCCCTGTGGCTGCCAAGGAGGGATTCTGCAACCCCAGCCAGTGTAAGTATCTGGGATGTTTCAGTGGTGGCTAAGGCATTAGGAGGTCACAAGAGGTTAGATAGTTTATGGTTTGTAAGTGTTACCAGAAATGGGCAGAGCCTAAGAAAAGGACCCAAATGAATGCTGTGATCTATGCACCATCATTTGAAACCATGTTTTGCAAACTGCGAGGCAAGGTTCAGAAATACTTCAGCTGCCAAAACTTTTCCTTCCTACAAAATTCTGAAGTATTTCTTTGGAAGCAGGAATAAAGAAAAACTTCTCTTCCTGAAGGAAATGTTCTTTCTCACTGAGCAACATTCAAAGTTAATTGTGTGTTTATACTAAAATTTCTCCAGAAACGTGGAAGGGTAGAGGAAAAAACCCACAGAAAATCATCAAATGGAAGTAAAATGTTTTAAAGATATTAGAAATTAATTAATTGCTAAGACCAAATGTAAGGCAAATTAACCTCTTTCCTCCCTAGTGTGGAGAGTTATTAACATGATATTTATTTCAAAGGAAATATGGTGTAATCCAGAGCAACAAGAGCAGTTCTCTGCAGGCATTCTGATGTTTCTGAGATGAGTGCCTGCAGAAGGCCAGAAGGTACTCTCTGAGAGTTTGGGTTTGCTTGAGAGTTACCTTTTTTCTTTCACTTTGAATTTTCAGATGCAATAATGGAGACCATGAGCTCAGTGCAAACCATTACTTTATCAACATTTTTTTCTGTTTCAGGGCCATTAATTCAGCTGCAAGATATGGAGCTTGCAGATTTATGGGGAGGCCTTGACCAGGAAGTTTGTGAGGAACTCAGTGAAAAGACAGTCTTGTCTCAAACAGGAGTTTCTGAGGGAGAGATATTTCCATGTGAACCTGCAGATGATGATAGACAAGGCACACATACAATGAGAACCAGTGCCAGTGAAGAGCTTTTTGAACAAATGGATATGAATGAAGCTGAGACTGGAGGAATTCCTAAGGAAGAACACCAAGCACCAGAATCAAGTGATGCTGAGTTGAGAGAGGAAGGTGAGAACACAGTGTCAGCAGCAAAAAGCATTGATTTTGAGGGTAGTGATTTGGATGGAGGTACCACACACAGTGAGAAACCCAGTTTCCATGAAGAGATCGAAACTGAGAGGCAAACTGAGTCTGCAGGGGCAGACACACAAGAGGAAGCTTTCCAAGGATCAGCCTCTACAGAATACAGTCTCAGAGGAGATGGAGAACCTGGAGCTGAAGAACAAATGAAGGAAGAGGAATTTAGCTTGGGTAGGGAACCCAACACAGAAACAAATAGGGAAGAAGATCATCCTACCTCAGACAGAGAACCTGGCTCAGAAGGGCAAGTTAGTCAGGAGGGGCACAACTGGATTACAGAGACAACCAACACAATCCCAGAACCAGCAGCTGAAGCTCCAATCATGACCTCAGAAGACAGAGCTGTGACAGACATGGATGTCATTGATTCAAACCAGGATGCTCCTGTTGCAGAGCTTGTGAAAGAAACTCCTGCAAGAAAAGAGAGTTTTTCTAGACAGCATAGCAGCCAGGTTGGCCAACAGACAAGCACAGAGACAAGACCGCAGGATGAGGATGTTCTGCAAGAGCGGGGTAAGGGTAAAGCATTCTTCTGTGTTTTGGCAGACTTGATTCTTTTCCAGCATATACATTTAGACTGGTTTAATTATAGGTGTGTTTTTCCATTTCAAAACTACTGAAAGCCTGTGAGTGATCTCTGAATACACAACACCACAAACTTTGATATCTTCTCAGCACAGTGTTTCCTGCCAAGGTTTCAGAGCATGTTCCTCTCACAGGATGGCAGGTGAGTCACTTTGATGGTGATCTGTATTCCAGGCACTGAGCAGACACTTTAATTCAAGTAGGGACTTTCTGAAGCAGTGTCATTTTTATAATAAGGAGGAACTTTATGTTTTGCTTTGCTCTGTAATATCAGTAGAACAAGACAGGAGCCTGATCATGTTAAATATAGAGATTATTTTTAGTAACTTTTAGACTGTGGTTGTTCATAGTGAGATATAAGATCATGTATCACATAGTGGCTGGCAGTGTCTGCAGGCATGCCAGTACTGCTGTGAGCTAAAAGCTTGGGTGAGAATGCAAACACTAACTCCTGAAGTTGACTTCAAGGTAAGAGCTGTGTAGTCTGTCTCGAAGTCCATTTGCTATGTAACAGTCATTTCAGCTCAGCTGTGTTCAGTGATTTGACCTGGCTGTGTGATAGCATCCATGCTAGACTGGAGCATAAACCTGGAGAGATGCTATTAGAAAAGTATAAGCAGATGAAATTCCTTAGTCAGTGTGGAGCCAACCCATGTTCAGCCATACTTCATTGATAGAAGGTGCAGGATTCAGGACTGTGCTGGGATCTGCCACGTGGCCAGCCTTAGGACAGGACCTGGCTTCCTGCTCACACTCTGCTTTCTGCCTTTCAGACTTACGTCCCATCATGGCAGAGGTTCAGAATCGTTGGGCTTCTCATGCTAGGAGTGCCTTTGATGAAAGCTGCCTCAACCTGCCACAGTTTGTACAGCTCATGGAGACATTTGTTGGTGAAAACATTTCTCTGCCTACTGTGAAGAGGCTTGTTGCATTTATCAGAGGAGAATACAAACAGACAGAAGAAGAAAAAACTGAACAACTAGAAAAAGTAAATCTTGCTAAGTTTTGCTGATCCCATGTCCAAACAAAAACCAAACAGATGCTTACAGACACTGACAAAGTCAACTCTTAATCTCATGCTGGCAGCCCTATTCACTTGCAGCCTCACATTCTCTGTTTCAAGAGACCTTTTACCCTGTTGTTTTCATATGGATCCTCCCTCCCTAGCCCGTAGCTCTAGAAGTGATGACAGACTCATCCTTAAGAGATTGGCTGTCTGTTCTAGAGCCAGACTCAGTGAGACAGCACGTTGATAGTTAATTGTGAAAGAGTTCAAAACATTCCATTCTGCTTATTCACCTTAGTAATAGCCACAACCTGATCTCTGACCTACTGCACTGGCATGTACATACCAGGTTGTGCTTGGGTTTGCTGTGTGCATGGCTGTATGTCAACATGCATGGCTGTATGTCAGCGTGCATGGCTGTATGTCAACATGCATGGCTGCATGTCAACATGCATGGCTGTATGTCAGCATGCGTGGCTGTATGTCCACGTGCGTGGCTGTATGTCAACATGCATGGCTGTATGTCAGCGTGCGTGGCTGTATGTCAACGTGCATGGCTGTATGTCAACATGCATGGCTGTATGTCAGCGTGCATGGCTGTATGTCAGCGTGCATGGCTGTATGTCAACATGCATGGCTGCATGTCAGCGTGCATGGCTGCATGTCAGCGTGCATGGCTGTATGTCCACGTGCGTGGCTGTATGTCAACGTGCATGGCTGTATGTCAGCGTGCGTGGCTGTATGTCAACATGCATGGCTGAATTTCAGCATGCATGGCTGCATGTCAGCGTGCATGGCTGTATGTCAACATGCATGGCTGTATGTCAGCATGCATGGCTGTATGTCAGCGTGAATGGCTGTATGTCAGCATGCATGGCTGTATGTCCGTGTGCATGGCTGTATGTCAATGTGCATGGCTGTATGTCAGCATGCATGGCTGTATGTCAGCGTGCATGGCTGTATGTCAACATGCATGGCTGCATGTCAACATGCATGGCTGTATGTCAGCATGCGTGGCTGTATGTCCACGTGCGTGGCTGTATGTCAACATGCATGGCTGTATGTCAGCGTGCATGGCTGTATGTCAACATGCATGGCTGTATGTCAGCGTGCATGGCTGTATGTCAACATGCATGGCTGCATGTCAGCGTGCATGGCTGCATGTCAGCGTGCATGGCTGTATGTCAGCGTGCATGGCTGTATGTCAACATGCATGGCTGTATGTCAGCGTGCATGGCTGTATGTCAACGTGCATGGCTGCATGTCAGCGTGCATGGCTGCATGTCAACGTGCATGGCTGTATGTCAGCATGCATGGCTGTATGTCAGCGTGAATGGCTGTATGTCAGTGTGCATGGCTGTATGTCCGTGTGCATGGCTGTATGTCAACATGCATGGCTGTATGTTAGCGTGCATGGCTGTATGTCAATGTGCATGGCTGTATGTCAGCATGCACATGCTTCTATGTGTTTAAGTCACAAGAAGCTCACGCCATGTGTTGAAGAAGGGTATTCCCCTTCAGCAAAACCCTTGTGCACAGCATCAGGGTGTTCCTTACCACTTCAGAGTACAAATATATTTTGTGGTGGGTCTGTCCACAGTAGCCTCTCTAGCTGCATTTTCCTCAGACCTCTTTCTAGTTTCCCTCTGTGCTGCTGACCTAATTTGGATGAGATATTGGATCTGACGGCTCTGCTGTCCTCACACTGAACACAACACCCACTGCCAGTGTTTTGGCCTTTGAGAGAATTCCACTCCAGCCATTTATCACTGCTCACTGTTCAAGGGCTGACTTTAAAGGACAAATTGTATCTGCTTTTGCTTGGAGCCCACACACTTCAGGGCAGCACCCACAAAATACTAATGTATGGAAATACAAACTGTCACATCTTTGGGTGTTACTAACAAGGTTGTGGTTAGCTCTTGTTGAGAAGACATTTGCATTCTGGGAAACTTACACTTACCTGAGTTGATCTCACCTCATATCTAGCACAGGGTTTATTTGTTCACTGGGCAATAACCCTCTTGCAGTGATGATTCTGCTTAGCAAAACTGAACTGTTGGCTGTGTTTAGTGTTTCCAGCTATCTCCCAGGTTTAATGAATTATGTCCAGGTCTGATCTGTGTATGTACAGATTTGGCCTGAGCCATAGCAAATCCTGTACCTTCCATATTTGTGTAGACACTGAATGTCAGTGTCCAGGAGTTATCAGTGACCACCTCTTCCACTGTTGTAGGCTCACCGAGTCTCTTGCTTGGCCCAGCAGCAACTGCTTCTGGAGGCACTTTTTGAGAAGTGGGACAACAATGCATCTGGGTTTCTGGATCTAGAAGAGGTGGATGCTGTTCTAAACACATTCAAGGAAGGGATGGAAAAAGAGGCTGTGAGAAAGGGTAAGGAAACAGCCCTGCTCTGAGAGAACAATGTCAACAACAGGGCTAATGAAGTTGTTGGCAAGCACCAGTCATCTTTTGGTTTTCCAGGCAATCATAAGCATTCATGGTATGATGTATAAAATGGAAAGGAAGAGTTACCCAGACCTAGTTGCTAATGCATAGCTTCATCCCTTCCTCATGTGAGAGACTCCTCTGCAACATTTTCCCAGTCAGAGAGGTAGCCCAATGCTTTTATGACACTGTGACATGTAGAAAAGTTACTTCAGAAGCAATATGCAGTGTAGACTTGTGATAGGGCAGTGAGAAACACACATAAGCTTAAGGACATGTTTGCACTTTTAGTCTCAACTGCCTGGGTCATCCAGCTGTTTTAAAAGATATATTTTACTGTGCTGTGTCCAGGAATAGAAGTCATGTGAGGGAACATCACCTTTCCTTATGGGTCTCAAAGAGCATTTAGTAACCCACACTGTTTCACACCTCTCCTGAATTAGATTGCAACTTTGAGCCTCATTTCTCTTTTGGTTAATTTCTCTGAATAAACTTAGCAACTTTGGTACTTGACAGAGTAGACTTGGGTCAGACAGAAGTGCTGCAGGTTCACCTGGTCCTGTCTGGCAGCCTCATACATATTATTAACATGTAGGCATGAGGTGCTCTGAAATACTGTATTAGCAATTAAGAACATGTCTGCATGTGTGCTGGGGTGGAGAGGACTGGTTTATTCATCTCCATGCCTGTCTTCATGTTGATTGTCCTGCTACATGTACTGAAAGTGGCTCATTTTGGCCAGAATCAAAGTCTCTTTATTCTTTAGCTTGAGGAAGCTGGAGGCAGTAGCTATTCAAAGCATGTCAGAACACACTACAGAAATATGGAAGGACATAGTCCCTTCATGAAGGGCTCATAAACTAAAAGATAAATAAATAGAAAGATAGGATAGCAAAATCAATGCCACCTACAAGCAACATAAAACTATTCCTAGCAGCTTCAGCCTAATCTCTCAAAGACATTTTGGTGTGAGCAGGTTTGGTGGGGGAAGGGTTCACAGACATTGCAATCCTCCTTGATGGAAACACAGAATGAAAAGTGGGTAGAATTACTTGATTTTCCTTGTAAGTGAAAAGTGTAACATTACAGATGAATGGGGAAGAGAATTCATTACTGTGGCTCAGTAATGAAAGCATTCATCATGCCATGTGCAGCTTCATGTGTATTTCTTTCTTCAAAAAAAGCAAAAAGTGGAGGTGAAAGTCCATTTTTACACCATCAAAAGACTCTCCATCCCACCTCTGTCAGAAAAAAAGCAGAAATTGAATTGAAAACATACTGAATATTCTTTAGAAGATGAGCAGGATAAAACAACATTAACAGTCAGCTCTGCCATGGCTGGGGCCACTTTGTATTTGCTGCTTCTACAGCTAAAATCAGTGATAAAAGGCTCCCTGAGTTCTGTGGGGAAGGGAGCAGGCTCTCAGCTCCCATAAACACACGTGTCTTGGGTACTGGGAGGCAATCAGGGCAGCTCCTGCCTATTCCTGTCACCATTAATCAAAGTATTTTCTCTTACACTGTTCCTTACAGCCCACTATATGTATTGATCACAAAATTCTCCCTGCTTAACAGCAAAGTCACACTTCTCCCTGTGTACCTCTGCTTGCTTAGTTTGCTGTTCAGTAGCAACTTGACAAATTACTTTCTTCCCTTTTCTTTACTTCTTCGAGTCCAACAGGATTTGAAATCAGGCTGCAGAAAAAAATGAAAAAAATGATGAAAGTGTTAGTCATGGCAGGGCTCATGAGCGACACTGCTAGGAGCATGATCAGGCAAGCCCAGGCTGGCCACAGCACCCACTGAATCCCGGCTTTCCCAAGCCAGGAGGCTGCTGCGACATCGAAAGGCTGTGCAAGAGCACCCCCGTGAGCCCAGAGCTAGGGGCGGGGGAGAGCAGCGGCAGCCAGGCTTGGAAGAAACCGATGGGGTAAATTTACATTTCCAGGCACAGCCTGTTAGGATTACAAGGCTGAGATAAGTGCTGGGCAAGAGAAGAAGGATATTTTTGTCAAACAGACTGTCCCTGTCTTATTTTCTGTTTCTTTCTTCTACTAGCAAAGAAGCAGCTTTGCACCCGTTACCCACAGCTCAGCAGAGTGGGGAAGCTATCCCCAAAGGCATTCCAGAGTTTCCTTGAGTTAGTTGCTTCTGAGTTGACTGGTGATGAGGATGAAGCTATTGATAATTTGGTAGAATTTCTGACCACAAGGGTGGAAAGAAGTGACATGGAGTGCTTGAAGAGCTTAGAGAGGAGGAAATGGCTGTACAATATCCAGCAGGCAGCTGAGACCAGTGGAGCAAGCATGGAACCAGTTTACAAAGCAGTGTTCAAGGCCCTTTCCCAGGTATGCATCCCGGGGAGCACAGGGGTTGTTTGTGTTGGGGTTGTGGCACTGACTTCAGCCCCTGGTGTTCTGAGTGGAGGAAGCTGAGACTGCTTTGGAATGAAGCTGGAGGTGGGGAGATTCAGGCTAGATGTGAGGAGGAGGTTCTTCACCATGAGAGTGGTGAAACCCTGGAATGTGTTGTCCAGGGAGGTGGTCGAGGCCCCGTCCCTGGTGGTGTTTAAGAGCAGGCTGGATGAGGCTCTGTCCAGCCTGATCTAGTGTGGGGTGTCCCTGCCCATGGCAGGGGGGTTGGAACTAGATGATTCTTGTGGTCCCTTCCAACCCTGAATGAAACTATGCTTTCCTTGGGCTTTTCTGCACTTTGCTGACATTCAGGAGAGCCCATAGTTATGTACAGAGAGAGTCCCAGCCCAGAGCCACAATTCCAGAATTCTCATCCCTGCTCTGCCAGTACAGAAAAGCATCTCAGGGACACTTAAGTATCACTTTCTGAAGAGCTGATTCAGATCAAATTTGGAAAGCCACAGGTCTAGTTTTAGAGCTTCTCTAAGGAAACACATCAGAGTCAGTCTGGAACAAGGATGGTTAATTTGCAGTGGAGATATAATTCAATTTTCATCTTGAAGCTGCAACTTCAGATGTTTGTCTTCAGCATTAAAGCTCTCCTCAAAGCAAAACTCTGATAGTAGCTGAAGTGTTAATACAATATTTGAGTTTACAAATGTAGCACCTCTGGCACTGGTTTGATTTTTTTCCAAGGAAGCCTCCTGTTTGAGAAATCCACAGGAGTTTTGCTGAGGCACAGTTTATACTTAGGGATTTTTAATTTTTTCTTATTTTTATGAACTGGTCTCCATTAGCAGCAGGAAAAACAGCAATCCATTTTCCTTGCCAATCAAAATACAAAGTGGTTTTGCCTGTAGGAGGGTGTACTGGTCAGATGTGACCACAGCATAGACACACACATGTGTGCAGTTGGTGCATGACATACAAAATCAGTGACCCAGAACAGCATCTCAGCAGAAACTGAGACAAGTGCTAAGTACATGAAATGAATGTAATGGCCAGTGGCTAATGTACATCATGTAATGAGAAACATTTGGTTGCTAGGATGCAGAAGCCCATGGGGATAACAAGAAGATCAGTTCATATATTGCCCTTTTGGAAGAGAACCAGCTCTCACCAGAGCGGGGACAGATTCTCCTACACTATGTGGCATGTACAGCAGATGATGCTCCATATGTTCTGAACCAGATACTGTACAAAGACATGAAAGGAGTAAGGTATGAAAAACTGCAAAGATCTCTTCCTTTTTCTTAAAAGGCTTAGACTATAGGGGTACAAGGCAGCGTTTGGGGTGCACAGAAACAGGCTGATAGGGTACTCCAGAAGGGAGTCTCCTTAGGGATGGCTGTGTAATGATTCATTATCATATACATATCCTCGCACTCTGCATGGTCTACTTAGAGCTGCTCAGTTTGGGATTTCTCTCCTTTCCTTGGGGAGATTAGCTCACAGTCTAATAAATCTCATCCTTTAGCAAATGACTATTACATTGGACCTACATTTTCCTCTTTAAAAATTAATTCCCTCACACAAGTTTACATCCATGAGATATTTTTTGAGAACAATGCCTTCCCTTCCCTAGTGCTTACACTGCAAACAGCTTTCATGCTTTTTGACTTCTCCAAAAGCTTGTCTCTGTCTTTAAATACTGCTCCTTTTTTAACCTATTAAATGTAACTGCTGCTTGTTTCTGTATTCCTTTGCATTGCATTCATTAGCTGATGTTTGTAACATGCCCTAAGGATGAAACATGCCTTATTTATTACCACTGTCTTTGGGATGCAAGTGGTAAATGTGATATTTCTGAGTGTGGTCAGAGTAAGGAGCTACCATCTTCCTTCTCTGATGCCAAAAAAGCAGAGATCCAAGCTGAAGCAGTTGCTGCTTTTCTAAAGCTTTTCTGCTACTCTTAACAAGCCTCCTAGTATGTTTATTTTGCAGCTTTGCAGCTGTTGAAGAAGGAAAGCCAATCCATGTTCCCAATGTTCAGCTCCACGGAAATATCCACTTCTGGAACTATGACCGCCCCACGGGGGAGAGAAAAGGCTCATTCCTGGTGCTGCCACTGCAAGATGCTCATTGGAGAGCCTTTGGCATTCTAGGACTTGACACTCTTCGGGACCAGCGTGAGAAAACTGTCATCATGGCCCATGAGATCAGTTTTTATCAGGTGAGCACCAGCAGAAAGCAGTTTGTTAGATCACTACATAAGGACTTTGTGAACTTCACGTGTTTGTTCTGAGTAAATGTAAGAGGTACAACCAAGAGAAGAGCTGTGGGCTCCTTTTTACTGTGTGTGGTGAAAGTGGTGTGAGCAGAACACCTTATCAACATCTTACTCATTAGCATCTTACCTGTAACTGATTATCAGGTATCACCTCAACAATAATTTAAGCTTCTCCTGCCCCTTTTGTGCAAAGCCCCTAAATAATAGTTTTTCTTTCCTGAAGATTTGAAGATCTGAACCTCATATTTGTGTTTGTTTCCATAAAGTGCCATGAAACCTTACTTTTTTTACCTGCTAGAATAATTCTAAGCCACAGCAGCCCGAATTTCCTCGGCAAGCTCTGTAGACTCAGCCTCCCTGCGGATGCCTCATCTGAGCAGCAGGGAGCGCAGCAAGCCAAGGTTCCCAGTCGCTTTGGCTATGCAACTGAAAACAGCGTTGTCTAATTTAGGACTTGGCTGTGACCTGGCTACTCTGCAGCTTTAGAGCGTTATTTAAGGGACATTTTGCAGTCACTTTTCTGCTTTACAAGTTCTGATTAAAGTAACCTGCTACAACCATTTTGCTTCTTTTTGCTGCCTTTCCCCCACCAAACCATATGACATTTTCTGGCTCATTTGGAGGTTTCTGCTTTCACAGGGAGTTTCTCGTGCATTCAGCAAAGCCTACCTCCACATCTGCATGCTGCAAAATGTTCTACAAATAGCTGTTACTGCTCTGGAATGGTTGTATCCCAGGGCACCCAGCATCCACACTGTTTCTATGTACCTGGTGGAGCCTGGCAAAGACAAGGTATGCAGATTAAAGGTCTGTAATAGTGAGGGGCTGAAAGGCTGCTTGGGTAAGGAGTTGCCATTCCTAGGTTCCTATGATTTCCCAGTGGCTTTGTCATAAAAAATGAAGACTGCCTGAGATTTTTGTGCCTGCCTGTGCAACAAAAGGGCTACAAAGGTAGAGAGGGAAGTTTCCTGCTGTGAAGGAAGCCACCTTTCTTTCTTTTCACCCTCCCATGTAAAACAATTCAGGAACACTGCTAATATGGGTCCTTCTCCGTAGGACAAAGGAATATCCTCCTACTTCAGTGCTCAAAGCTGCATAACAACCACTAGAGCAAAACCCCACAGCCAGCCATCTATCCATCCATAGATGAGCCAATACTGCAAGTCCCAGCTAAAGCTTTGCTGTCTGGGACAGAAGCTCTCCTCTGGAGAATCCCTGCATGTCAAAACTATGGTTATTTAACAGGAAAAAATAATGTCATAGCTAATGTATTAGCTCTTCATGCTGAACAATGTCAGCAGTCAAGACATCAAGCCAAGTCGAGAAGTGTCTGTTTTCCAATTAGCCCCCTCCCTGCAGGTCATGTTCCAGTTGTTCAGCAGGCACTTGGGCCCTGGGAGCTTGTCACTTCACATACAAATGAGTTAAGAAGATGAAAAGGGTATGCAATATTTAGGACTGATCCTGTGTCATCACAAAGTCTGTATGACATCTGCTGTAGCCATAATTCAGCTGCTTCCTCTGATAAGCATGGTTTATGTTGGCAGCTTTCTGTTGTCATTCCAGGCTCTGCACTGTTCCCTTGTTAGTTGCTTGATAGCCAGGTCATTTGCTCCCCTCTGTGCTTTTCATGTGTCAAGGCACAGTGACACAAACATGACACAAGAAAGAGGACTGGGAAAAAGAAGGAAAACCTCTGCTTGGCCTATGGGTGTTCCTCAGTGGGAGTCTGGGGGTGGATTAAATAATCTGGCTGAGGGAGGCCCAGGGCACATTCTTAATACATCTTGAGCAATACACTCTGGAACAAAGCCAAGCATTGTTGGGAGATGTCTTTAAACCAACCCATTGCACTTGGATGTACATAGGAGTTTCCTTTAAGAGATAAACAATTTCCTCCCTTTCCAAGCTTCAAAATGGTAGCTGTTAAACTTCCCTTCCCCCTCTGACAGCCTGGGGACTACGCTCTGCGCAAGATGGTCACTACACACAACACAGGACAAAAAGAGATTCACAGCAGTCCTGCTCTTCTCCTCAGAAAAGAAAACCTCTTAAGGTAGGCTGCAGCACCTACAATGAACTACTTACCTCTGGTCCTTGACACCAGCCTGCATCAGGCTGATCCATGTCACATACAGCCCATGATAAAGCAGCCCTGCAGAGGTGTCTGGCTGTAGCTCTCTCACCTTCAGGGCTTCTGGTGCATATGCATGTGACACTGAATCAAGAAGAGGTGAGGACTATTTTCTCTTTGAGTTTGGGCCTGCAAAGACTTAAGGCTGACCAGCTGAGCTGCCAAGCAAGCTCTACATCTGCTGTCAAAGGTTTGCAGGATTGGAGCCTACACTGCCTCATTTTGCTCTGTAGAATAATCTGTCTTTTTGACTGGCCATATTAGTCTCATTTCCTTCAGCTGCCTATTTCCATCCACTGCCAAGATCCTCACAGACTTGTCTTACAAGCACATCAACCTTATTGTCAGAGTTGGTTGAACAGCCATTTGTTTGCTCTTTCAGCAGATGTTTTCACTTGTTATAAAGCTCTGTAGAACCAGTGTTGACACAAACAGGAAGCTGGTTTAAAGCAAGGTGTGTTAAATTCTTGTGAATTTCAGCAATTGCTTGGGTAAGCAATATTGTGTTCCACAATGGTGTTGTCTCCTTTCTGTCTGTGGCTTGAGCTATGCACATTTCAGTTCAAGGAAGCCAACAATGCTGTAGTAATATAGTATCTTTGTTTTAACAAGAGGTGAATGTCATCTTACTAAAATATGTTAAATAAAGAAGCAGAAGATAGCAGAATGATAAAGCCTAGTGCATTTTCCTCTCTACTCTCATTTCAGAAATTACCTATTTAAGTGCACAGACAGTTCAGAGGTCACTTGCACTTCTCTCTGGGGAGAACACCACATTGCAGTACCTCTCCGTGACCTGTCAGGACAAGCTCTTGGCATATTTGATATCAGCATTGGGCGACACCAGAAATTACCACCTCATGAACAAAAAGACCTGCAGAAAATGCTAAAGATGGCCCAAGCTGCCTGCTGGGAGATACTGAAGAAGTCTACAGAGGAAACAGAACCAACCTGTGTACTGGGTACTGTTGCATACCTGATCCAAGATGAATGTTTGAGGGTGATGTTTGGAATCTCAGTGAAACCACATCTGAAGTGTCATTCCTATAAGTATGGAAAGACAAATACAAACCTTTGGTTCACATAAACCACTCCTGAGCAAGCCTAAGTGCTTAGCAGAGTTTAGTTAAACAAATTGTGTAGATTTTGACTCTGGTTCATGTGGTGTTTTGTACCCAAGTCCCACTGAAATCAGAGGCGTGAAGCAAGGTGCTTTGTTGCCTTCAGGGATCTAGCAGATCAAAACTGCCCCAAATAAGGTCAAAAGAATTTGAATGTCACAGTTACAGAATGACCTGCATGCCTGACCCATTCATGGGCTGAAGACCTCTGCTTGCCCCTGAAGCAAGTTTTGTCTCCTTCTCAAGCACATACCCAGTTTGCAAAGTGTCACAGGATCCTAGGGCTGTATGGAAATCAATCGGTCTAGGAGGCAAGGAGTTATCATAAAAAGGGCAGAGACTTTCAGCCAGTAGCTAGTCTTGACTAGCAGATACTTCTGAGCAACTTTTTGAAAGATGTGCTTTTGATTGCAGAGGCAGAAGGCTTGGCACATTTGAAGAATGCAGGGATTCTGTTCCACCGCTTCATGCTGCAGGACCTGCGTGAGTGCATCCGGAAACTGGATGCTGACAGCTTTGCCCAGATAAAGAGCCAGGTAGAACCCCCAGCTCTGGTACATAACATAGTCAAGGCTGTGCTGGTGCTTTTCCATCCCGACTGGAAGGGCTCAGAGGAGACGGAGAACTGGAGTCGATGTAAACTGGTGAGACTTCACAAGGTTGAGCCTCTTTTCTGTTCTTCCTCCCCCAAGAAGAAACAGTGGAATCTGCCCAGGCTGAATTAGCAGTGAAATAATTTACCTACAGATTTCCTATATGCTTGACCTGGCCATCTTTAGTCCTGTAACCCCTCTTCAGTTTTTCACCATCACCCCACTCTTTTTGTTCTCTGTGTTGCAGAAACTTGATGACAATTTGATTGAGGAGATTTATTGCTTTGATCCAACTGCTACATCTGTGCACATTCAAGTTGAGCTGCTGCTGGACTGCATCACTGGTAAATAGCATCAACTAATTGTGAAATTACCAGACATGGCTCAGCAATGGAGCAGTGCCTATGCAACCTTTAGCTGAGTGCTTTTAAGGTCCTTACTTCAGAAATTAACTTTGATTTCACAGCAGATTAAACAACAGATAAAGGGGCCTAAATATCTGCAGTCTTTTTTGGTCAATAAAAGTCAGGCTGTCAAATCAAAATTCACTGCCTTAAGGAAAGGGAAGCTGATCAGCTTTGAAACCTACCAGAACAAGTGATCTCATTGTCAACCTCCAGATAAACATATTAGGAGTGATGGGTTTTTTGGCAAGTAATATGTAAAGACATATTAAGAATGATGGTTCTTTTGGCAAGTAAATCTACTTCAGACCTTCATGCCCTGCCTGAGGCACTGACCCAGATCCAAACAGCAACATGATTGTGGGAGGACATTGTCAGCCCTCCTCTTTGTAAACACCATCTGCCAGGTACTTAATACACTCACTGGCCATATACAGGAGCTGGTTTTCAGTCTGTCTTTCTCTCCTTCAACAAATGTAGGCTATTTTGGTGCCTGAGCAGTCAAGAAGCTATTATTATTTGCAGTATCTCTACACAAAAAATTACTGCTGTTGAGATCTCTCCCTTCATGGTCTAATGCCAGCCTGAGAGCCCTGTGAACAAGACTTGTCGATTTAGCTGGGGATATTTATCAACACTTCCTGGCCTACTGATCAACAGTGAACACTTGCTGCAGTCTGAGCTCCACTTCATGTGTTCTCATATGTATTAAACTAATTCAGTGGGAAAAAGAAGCAGGCCTAGAGCATCCAGTCTTACTCCAGATAGGGACATAGATGTAACTAGACAGAATACAGCTTTGGCAAACTGCTGGGGTCTTATGGAAGGTTGTCTTTCCAGGATGGAATCTATTCTGAGAGCAGTGTCAGATCAGGTATGATTCCCAGTTGTTGGAATTCCTTTAAAGCAAACACCAGATAATGCCCATGTGTTCCATATATATGGGCTGTAATATAGAACACAGCACAGAACAACCTAAACTGTAGCAACAGAGCAACCTTTAATGGCATGATTCTGTGGTGAGCTTTAATAGCACTTATGAAAAGAGCCTTGCAGGCTAATTACTCTTAAGTCTGAGCTTTGGAATTTTTTCCATTACAATTATCAACTGTTTAGCATTAAAACACAGCAGAACACTTTGTACAGCAGGGAGTTACCACAACACAAGTCCTCACGAAAAGCCAGCATTCCTGTGCTTGACCAGTCACTGTCACAATAGAGCTGTCTGATCATCACCATTTTCCAGGGAGGAATTGCTTGGACTGGGGGAGAGCTCCGCTGCTGGGATGACTTTCTGTTCAGTCTTGCAGCAGTTCTGTCATGGCTTTTGGAGGTAACTTCCCTGCTTTGTTTCAGGTGTGCCTATAGCAGCAGTGCAGCAGCATAGCTCCATTCCAGCCCAGCACCTGTACCACTGGCTACACACCTGCCTGTCGCTAGCGGCGATTGCAAGGAGCCTACGCAGTAACAAACCCTTTCTTTAACCCCTTTTGGCATCCAGTTCTAGTGTGCCTCCAATTAAATCTCTTAATTCCTCATCTAACCTTAGTGATTTTGGTATTTGACCTATTTTATTGAGTTGTTTGGGGGGTTATTTTTTTCATGCATAGCCACTAAGTATTTGTTACTACAGTAGGACATCTGTTAGGGATTGTTAAGAAAAAGCAATAAGAACATTAAAGGAACCATGTTGCTGCTATAGCTACTAAACTTTAAAGCCTCGAGTAAAGCTTTTTGGATGTGTTTAATTAATTCTGATGGGAAAAAGAAAGACACAGGGGCAAGTTGATGACTACCAAGCTACAATGCTCAGAAGTGGTACAGCAAACATTTTCAAGATTCAGTCTCCTTAAATGACTTTCTAGGAACAATTTTAAGTACAGGTTGTTGATCAGCATTTTGTCAAGTTCTTTTGGACGTGTTGCAGAAACGCCTTCCACTTTCAATTTAGCAAAAAAAACCCCTTCTCTTGTTGGGATAAAGCTGGAGATTAGGGCCGACTGCACTGTTGGCAGCAAGATTTCATCTTTGCAATAATGCTTCTTCTGGCAGAGTCACTTTTTTAATAAAATGTTGGGAAATTAAACTCAACTCTCCTGCTTTAATCGGCACCAAGCGTCGTTTCTAGGTAGGTGACGCCTAAAGGGGGCAGGGGAGGCTCTTCTGCACCCCTGGGGCGGCAGCGGCTACTGGTAGGCACCTCAGGGGCCTTTCCCTATGCCGGGCCCACGCAGGTCCTCCTGAGCAGCTGCCAACGCCGTCGGCACCCCTCGGGTCGCCTCGGCCTCGTTCGTTTTGGCTAGTCCCGGCCCGGCTTGCCTCGGCCTCGTTCGTTTTGGCTAGTCCCGGCCCGGCCTGCCTCAGCCTTGTTCGGTTCCTCCCGGCCCTACTCCGCTCCGCACAGGCGACGCGGACCGCCGGCAAGAAGCCCTTCCCTTATCGGCACTTTCGCCACTCGCCAAAACGAGTTAAAAAATTCGCCCCCATTTTCGGCCCCCTCCGCTCGCTGTCCGTTTCCCTTCTAGAGCGGGACCGCGGCGCGGTGCGTCGGGACCGCGGCGCGGTGCGTCGCGAGCCGCCGAGACGAGTGTCTGGGCCGTGAGGAATCTGCGCCCGCGGAACGTCAGGTGGCCTCTGCTTGGCGGCGGCAGCGGCCGGGACAAGATGGCGACGTTGAGCAAGCAGTGAGTGACGGGGGAGCCGGGGTTGTGGGGCCCTGCCGCACCGCCGCCGGGCTCCTGGGGGCGGGGATGCGCCCGAGCCCTGCTCCGCGGGGCAGCGACTGGGGGAGGTCCTGGGGCCGCGCTAAGGGCAGACGCAGACGCGGTCTTTCCTCAGGCCGCGGCCAGCTCTGACAGAGCCCCCGGGCCGGGCCGTAGGAGTGGGGCTCCCCCGGCCTGTGTCTGCCCTGCAGCCCGGTACTGTTGGCCTCAATTTAAAACTATGTTTATTAAAAACAAAACCCGAAAGAAAGGCATCGAAGGCTGCGGCGGTGTGGCCAGCGGGACAGATTTCACTCTTAGGAGTTGAATCCCCTCAGAATTCCCCCACAGACAGCAGCGCAGTTGCCGCCTCCTGCCCCCTGAGCGCCGGCCTGCCGCGGCCGAGCTGCGGCGGCGGTGTGCAGCTGTCGGCTTCTCGCCGCCGGGTCAGGGCGAGCCGCTGGGAGGCGGGCCCGGAGCACCTCGCTCGTCACAGTGGTCATGTCCCTGCGGCACCGCCGAGTCCTGCGCTCAGCGCTGCACGCTGCGGCGAGCTGTCTGCTTAGTGATGGGCTCACCGAAAGGCAGGTGGGCGAGAAATTCCCGATGTAAGGATTGCGCAGTAGCGAAAACATAGGAAGTGTTTCTGAGCAGTCTGGCCGTGTCAGCAGAAAAGTTCTCTGTGTGTAGTTAGCTGATGCTTGCATGACGTAAGCTGGCTGTAAATCTGTTGCCATAGCTGCCTGTGGGTTGATGGTTTATATTGCCATGCAAAATAGGTGAACTTCTTGCTGCCCCGGCAAAAGCTTTCCTTGAGCAGTGTTTTATCCTGTATATTTTGTCTCTGTTAACACATCCATCTTGGAGAACAGTCACTTTGTCAATGTGATATGACCAAGAGCAGTTCAAATGGGTTTTCATCTCAGACTGGCCAGTTTTGTGCCGATATTTAAGGAGGTTGAGGGGAGACCTTTTCACTATCTACAACCTCGTGAAAGAAGGTTGGAGCCAAGTGGTGTCCTTGGTCTCTCCTCCTAAGTGATAGGAGTAGAGGAAATGGCATGAGGTTGCATCAGTGGAGATTCAGATTGGACATGAGGAAAAATTTCTTCACTGAAAGGGGTGTCCAGCACTAGAACAAGCTGCTCAGGGCAGTGGTGAAGTCACCATCCCTGGAGATATTTAGAAGATGTGTAGACATGGTGCCAAGGGACATGGTTAGCAGCAGACTTGGGAGTGTTAGGTTCGTGGTTGGACTTAATGATCTTAAAGGTCTTTTCCAGCCTGAATGATTCCATGAAGCATAGTTAAGGAGCAGCTAGTGTAGACTAAGACTAAATCTCTGCAGGTTAAACAGTAGCAGTTTCTCAGTTCTCCAAGGGAGCAAAAATATCACTTGGAGAACTATGGACAAGAAGAGATTTGTGACCTAATTTAGGAAGCTTGTTGCATCCTAGAATCTTTGCATAGATACAGACAGCAACAGCCATGGGAGGAGCTGGCAGGCATGTGGCAAAGCTTGAGTGCACTGCTGCAGATACTGCTGAGAGCTGTACTGGTTACATTATCTTGATGGCGATCTTTTGAGTTTTGAGGTTGAAAAGGGTAGATTTTTTCTTTTGTTTGGAACATGCTGTGTCTTTTGTTCTAAATAATGTTAAAAGTAATTCATTTTTTTCCCCCCCCTAGATATGGGCTCATCATGCCCAAAAAGTTGCCACAGAAAAATCTCGTCTCAGAGAAGCTCTCAGTGTTTGCAGATGACTCTGATGATGAGGTCAGTTCACCATTTTTCTGCTGAAATTTTACCCATGTTTTGTAAATTGCTTATTTCCAACCTTTGATGCTTGCATCATAGTTTATGGTTTCATAGTTTCATTCAGGGTTGGAAGGGACCACAAGGATCATCTAGTTTCAACCCCCCTGCCATGTGCAGGGACACCCCACACTAGATCAGCCTGGCCAGAGCCTCATCCAGCCTGCTCTTAAACACCCCCAGGGACGGGGCCTCGACCACCTCCCTGGACAACCCATTCCAGGGTCTCACCACTCTCATGGTGAAGAACCTCCTCCTCACATCTAGCCTGAATCTCCCCACCTCCAGCTTCATTCCATTCCCCCTAGCCCTATCACTACCTGAGATCCTGAGAAGTCCTTCCCCAGCCTTCCTGTAGCCCCCTTCAGATCCTGGAAGGCCACAATTAGGTCACCTGGGAGCCTTCTCTTCTCCAGACTGAACAACCCCAACTCCTTCAGTCTGTCCTCATAGGAGAGGTGCTCCAGCCCTCTGATCATCCCCTTGGCCCTTCTCTGGACACGCTCCAGCACCTCCAGATCCCTCTTGTAATAGGGGCTCCAGAACTGGAGGCAGTACTTCAGGTGGGGACTCACCAGGGCTGAGTAGAGGGGGAGGATCACCTCCCTCGACCTGCTGGCCACACTTCTCCTGATGCAGCCCAGGATCTGATTGGCTTTGCAGGCTGCAAGTGCACACTGAGAGCTCCTGTTGAGCTTTTTGTCCACCAGCACCCCCAAGTCTCTCTCCTCAGGGCTACTTTCCAGCCAGTCACTGCCCAGCCTGTATTTATATCATCTTGTGGCAGTGTCAGTAAGGTGAGTGTCATCATTCTGCCTTTGGGTGTGAAGTACAATCTGTGTTTTCTCCAGTGCAAGTTACGTGGCAGTGATGACTGGAGCGTTAAGTTACTTTTGACTCTTCCAAAAACTCATCGCTTGTGGCAGCCTGTTTGCAAGAGTTAACAGTATCCAGCTTGGAAAGAAAGTTGTTGGCTGCTGCTGCTAAATGTGTCTGCAAATAGAAAGACCAGCAGTAATCAACACTTGGTTCTTCGATGCTAACTTTAAAGTGTAGTTGGTGAGCGTGTTTTATCCTTTAGCTCATTCCACTCAAATTTGCTATGACTGAGTTCTGACATTTAGGCTGACTGTAAACAAAAGCAAAGCTGTACAGCCCTAAAGTTCTACAACACAAACCCCAGAAGGTAAGTAACAAGAGTTACCTGTAGTCCTAGAAGTACTCCCAGCACTTGTGGTGCTAAATTGAGCAATGCACAGCTTCTCTGTGGTCACAGAGTTGATACTCTGTGATGTGCAACTGTACTGCGTGATGTTCTGTGTAGACACCGTCCCTGGAGGTGTTCAGAAAGGGATTGGACGCGACACTTGAAGCCATGGTTTAAGAGGCATGAGGTGTTGGGTGATAGGTTGGACTTGATGATCTCTGAGGCCTTTTCCAAACTTATTGATTCTATGCTTCTTGTCAATACTCTCCTTTCTTTATATTACTTTACTATTTTTTAAAGTATTACCTTCCAAACCTCCTCTTCTCCCTGCCCCAGTAGAGGGTGCTGTACACTATACAAATCACACTGCTGGATGATCTGCCCTGATTATGGGGAACATCCAAGAACTGATATGGTGTAAAGGTGTAAAGGTTGGACGGAAGCACACTGCGATGGGTTAGGAACTGGCTGGATGGCCGAGCCCAGAGAGTGGTGGTGAATGGTGCCACATCCAGCTGGCAGCCAGGCACCAGTGGTGTGCCCCAAGGATCAGTGCTGGGCCCTGTGCTCTTTAACATCTTTATTGATGATCCGGATGAGGGCATTGAGTCCATCATCAGTAAATTTGCTGATGACACCAAGCTGGGGGCAGGAGTTGATCTGCTGGAGGGTAGAGAGGCTCTGCAGAGGGACCTCGACAGGCTGGACAGATGGGCAGAGGCCAAGGGCAGGAGATTGAACACATCCAAGTGCCGGGTTCTGCACATTGGCCACAACAACCCCATGCAGTGCTACAGGCTGGGGTCAGAGTGGCTGAGAGCAGCCAGGCAGAGAGGGACCTGGGGGTACTGGTCGATGGCAGGCTGAACATGAGCCTGCAGTGTGCCCAGGCAGCAAAGAGGGCCAATGGCATCCTGGCCTGCATCAGGAACAGTGTGGCCAGCAGGAGCAGGGAGGTCATTCTGCCCCTGTACACTGCACTGGTTAGGCCACACCTCAAGTCCTGTGTCCAGTTCTGGGTCCCTCAGTTTAGGAAGGAGGTTGACTTGCTGGAACGAGTCCAGAGAAGAGCAACAAAGTTGGTGAGGGGTTTGGAACACAGCCCTATGAGGAAAGACTGAGGGAGCTGGGGTTGCTCAGCCTGGAGAAGAGGAGACTGAGGGGTGACCTTATCACTCTCTACAACTACCTGAAGGGAGGTTGTAGACAGGTGGATGATGGTCTCTTCTCCCAGGCAGCCAGTACCAGAACAAGAGGACACAGTCTCAGGCTGCGCCAGGGGAGGTTTAGGTTGGATGTTAGGAAGAAGTTCTATACAGAAAGAGTGATTGCCCATTGGAATGGGCTGCCTGGGGAGGTGGTGGAGTCACCATCATTGGAGGTGTTCAGGAGGAGACTTGATGGGGTGCTTGGTGCCATGGGTTAGCTGTTTGGGTGGGTTGGATTGGTTGATGGGTTGGACACGATGATCTTGAAGGTCTCTTCCAACCTGATTTGGTTTATTCTAAATAAAGCTTTATTCTAAATAAATTCAGGATTGTGGAGATGAATTCTCCACATGGATATTGCTTCCTGGACATAATGTTACAATGTAGGGGGGTTTAGTGATCTGGAATTCCTTGTGATAATTTAATCATAATGGCATGATGTGCACGTTTAATATTTTCCCACAAACCCCAGGAAAGAATAGTTTCACATGCCTACAGTTTAGAAGATTAACATTGAAGGGCTTGAAATTTAGAAACAGAACATGTGTCAGAAAAATATTCTTCCTGCTCTAGAGCTTCACTCAGTGCCCTTTTGTGTGGTTGAAAAAAACCCAATGCTGCTAAAGCACCAAATAATCTTTGTAGCTTTCTGACTCCCTTTATCCAAACATTACTTTTGAGATGTTTTCTAATGCAGTAGCAGTTGTTACTTGCATGTCCCAGACTGACTGGCATTCCTGCGTGCCTGGCTTCATTACAGAATCCAGAATGCTGCTGCTGAAGGTGTCTGAGCTTCCTAAGAAGGCTGAGGGCCTCCCTAGTGATACCCTGTCAACATGAAAATGCCTTAGGGAAGCTTTTAGGACTTAGAAGAAATAGAACAGGAAGATGTCTTAAATCCCATCCCTGTCCTCACTTAGCTGCTCTCCTCAGCACTCTCAGGAGTTGCTAATCTCTTGAGCTCATCGCTGGGACTGTGGCTCTAGAGAGAGGCTTTCTTTGCATACAGCTGATGGAGATGGCAGTGGATCCACTGTCCTCAATGCCAGGAGCACTTCCTCTGGCAGTTTGGGATTTTGTGTCTTTCTCTGTGTTAAGCAACTAACCCCACATTTTCCAGATCCCAGGAGGGAGCTGGATTTAATCCGTGTCACTGAGCAGCGTGCGTAGGACTGGGAACCTTCCTGAGCCTGGGGCTGTCTTGCAGCTTTTTGACTTCTCCATTTTCCCTTAAATATGTCTTAAATATTAAAGCAAAATCAGAAATGCTAATAATTCTCATGATAATAGTGTGTGATGCTGTCTGCTGACTTACAGCTTAACAGATCAAGTATCCTCCCTTGCAGGAAGGTTGACAGATTGGCTATGAGTCTGCTGTACAGACTGAGGAGTTGTCATGTTCTTCACTATGGTACATACCCAGCAAAAAAGTAATAATCTCATAACTGCCTTTATCAAAGAAGATCACTTCTTTAAAAAAACAAAATTACTTTATTAGTTCAGTAATAATTTCAGAGCTTTTCAAGATAAGGAGCAGCATTTGGGAGGGGTTTCATTTCCTGTCTGCGACCTTATCAGTCAGAACTACATCTCAAATGTCTGGAGATTATGTATTTTTAACTGAACTCTAATAAAGTTTGGGCTGGGTAATCTGCACACCTGACTTGGTCTGTGATTACACATTAGATACCAAACTTTTGCACCCTTTTCTTTTCTTAGATGTTGCTATGCACATGTCAGTAAGATTTTGCCTATAGCCTGGCTGGAAGGATTTGAAAGGTTTGGGTTTTTTCTGTGGCTAAGTACACTAATGGGTGTTAGATGCTGATGAGGATGATCCTTGGGTTAGTTCCTAAGAAACAGGACATCTGGGATGGAGATTTTCTTGAAATCCAGTGTCAATGGGGAATCTGTAAAGCAGGTGATTACAGTTTCATAGTTTCATAGTTTCATTCAGGGTTGGAAGGGACCACAAGGATCAGCTAGTTCCAACCCCCCTGCCATGGGCAGGGACACCCCACACTAGATCAGCCTGGCCAGAGCCTCATCCAGCCTGGGCTTAAACACCTCCAGGGACAGGGTCTCGACCACCTCCCTGGACAACCCATTCCAGGGTCTCACCACTCTCATGGGGAAGAACTTCCTCCTCACATCTAGCCTGAATCTCCCCACCTCCAGCTTCATTCCATTCCCCCTAGTCCTATCACTACCTGAGATCCTGAGAAGTCCTTCCTTCTGGCCAATACAATTCTTAATGATTTGCCTTTATAACGAGTTGTTGCTGTGTTTAAAACAGGGGGGAAGGTTGTTACTCCTAAGAAGGCCTGCTGTAGAAACTGGATGTTACAGCAACAAGCTATACAATAGGTTAGAAATAAGTTACCTTAGTGGCTTAGTGTCATTTGTGCTATAGTCATTTTCTCCAAAACTGTTATTCTCTTATTCATGTTGTGCTTTCTCAGAGGTGACCTGGTGGTGTTGTTCACAGGGCACTGTTCCACATTTCATTTTCTCTTTGGAATGCAGTTGAGAATATCTCTAGAATACAGCAGCCACAAATGCTGTTTCTTGATTGTATCAGAATTGCCCAACATCCATTCCTGTGCCTTACCTGCCTTTCATAAACTCATTTCTTGCTACGAGATGTAGAGTGTAGCCAAAAAATAACTCTACAGAGACCACCTTAGGAATTAATTCAGAAAATTCTGTCTTGTTGTGTAGACTCAGAGTTTTGGGTTTGCTTCTACCTTCCCACCCACTTTGCAAAGGATACTAGAAGAAGGATTGGTGAAGTATGGAGTATGAATGATGACCAGAATTTATCCAACAGTTTTCATGCAAAGTGAGACTGAGTAGTCCAAAGGAGCTCTTAGAAAAGAGGAGAAGGAAGTGGAGAGGAGTAATTCCAGAGGATACTTGTAAAATCAAGAATGATTCAGAGCAAGTGAAATGACATTGCCATTTCTCATAACGTGAGCAGTAGGGTATGTTGTGGGTTTACCAAGTTAACTGCTTTCATCTAAGCAAAAGGAAGTTGAGTTGTTTTCTCCACTCCAACAATGTATCATTAAGTTGTGGGACTCATGGCCACAGGATGTTGTTGCATGGTCAAAAATATAAATGGATTCAGAAATGGATTAGTCAAATTAAAGGATGCTCTGGGTGTCAAACAATGGTCCAGATGCATCCTCCAGTTCGGGAAGTCCCTAACCTCCAGGTTTCTGGAAGCTGTAAGGGACTGCCAAGGAAAGCTAATTCTTCACAAGACTTGTTCCTTTACAGGAGAGGGTTAACATTTTTTTTTCTCCTTCTACAAAATACTAAACTATAAGCTTTGTGCTTCAGAAGAGTAGGTTGACTGGAGGGAAAGAGAAGGTGTGAGACAGATTGCTGAGTTTCTAGGGCCTTTAATAACTGGGCAGCTGATAAACCAATACAAGGGAACAGGAAGTTCTCATCTGTCAGAGCTCACAGCACAACAGGAAATTGCCCACCATAAACCATTAGGGCAAGTATTTGTTTTTTGTAAACCTGCTGCCACTCTAGACAAACAAATCACAGGTGGACTTGTTGGCAGTGATACAGACAGCAATCAGGATCATATATTACAGTTGTGTTTGTGTAATCTGTGTTGATCAACACCTTCGTTTCATGTAGGCAGACAAGGTGAACACTCTAAGCAGTGTGTCAGGTATTTTGGTGGAATAAAGCTCCTTCTGTGAACATACCTGCAGAATCCCTTTTGTTTTCTGCTGAGCCTGTGCCTTCTGGCAATAATTGTAGAATCAACAAGGTTGGAAAAGACCTCAAAGATCATCAAGTCCAACCTGTCTCCCAAAACCTCTTAACTATTATTACCAAGTGCCATGTCCAATCCCTTTTTGAACACCTCCAGGGATGGTGACTCCACCACCTCCCTGGGCAACACATTCCAATGACTAACAACTCTCTCTGTGAAGAACTTCCTCCTCACCTCCAGCCTAAACTTCCCCTGGCACAGCTTGAGACTGTGTCCTCTTGTTCTGGTGCTGGTTGCCTGGGAGAAGAGGCCAGCTCCCACTCCTTATTCTTCAAGTATCTTTCTGTAAAACCAGTGTAAGAGTGGCTGGTAGAGGAATCCTTCAGTGATGACCCTTAACATACCAAGCAGAGACCCATCATCCTCCCCAGGAGTCTGATGTGTGTTACTCTGTCAGTCTAAAATACTTGTTTATATTAAGGGATTTTTAGAAGAAACCATGGGATGTAAAAACCAAGTACTGTATTTCAAATAATTAGCAACATCAGCTCCTCAATCCTGAAAGCCAGAGGTAAATGCAAGATGAATGAAGCCAGGATTCTTGTAGGCTGTTTTAAAATGAACATTCTGCTGTCTATTTCCCCTGGTTAACCAGCTACATAAATAAATAAGAGGCTATATCCAAGTGTAGTCCAAATAATCATTGAGCTGCAGAATCCAGCCTGTAGTTCCAGATACCACAGTGGGCTCTGTGTGTTGCCAATGCCTGCCAAGCTCAGCTCCTGAAGCATGGTCTGCTTCCTTACCTGCTTATCTGCAGCTGGGGAAAAGAGAGGGGCTGCTTTCTAGTGCTGGTTTTTGCTTCCATGGAAGTGCACATCACACTTTATCCTTCTAGTGCTGTAGTTTAACCACAAACTTTAACATTTTGAAAGCAGAGATGAATTTTATCTAGGTCTGTATGTAGCAGTTAGGGCACCCAAAAGCTTTGCAATATGTGACCTCTCAGGTCCCCATCTTTACTTGTCTGGAGTGTGGGTGCATTAGGGAAATCTTGACCATTCTGTGTCTCAGGCTTTTCTGATTGCAGTATTAGGAGCATGTTTATGAGAGATGAATGAAGGTCTGAGTGTCTGGAGTTGACTGGATGGCATTGTGATACCCTGTGTCCTTCTCCAAATACTGACGTGTTGCCTTGGCACCTTTTCTAGATGAGTGTAGAATGAACTTGGTGCTCCCTCTCAGGTGCTGCCTCTTTTTGTTGCTTACAGTTTGCACAGCAGATAAAGCTTCCTTAGAAGTGGTCACTGTGTGTGCTCGTTAGTCAGTCCCATATGACTTGAGAACTCCCTCATAGCCTTGGCCATCCTTGGGGCATGGCAGAGGGCCCAAAGACACTGGATCCCTGTGGTCATCATGACAATGGGCAGCTGAGGAAAGGCACAGCCATAGATGAGAATTTGTAGGTTTAATCTTCAGTGCTTAGGAAGAACCATTGACTGACACTCAGCACAGGGCTGGCTTTTGGTCATACACAGCATTGCTCAGCTGCTGAATCAAGCAGAGTGTCTGAGGAGATGAGAGGGGAAATAAAGAGGCAGAGGGCACAGTCAGGTATAATGAAGCTCCTTTAATTCAGCTGCTCAGGGCACAACTTGTTCCCTGTTTCTGAAATTAACCAGTGAAAAAAAGATTTGGACTGTTTACAGTCTGTCATGTAGAATATTATGGAGAAGCACTTTGCATTCTTCCTTGTTGACACATCTGTTAAAGTTTTAATAGCCTAGGAAGAGGGGTCACAGCACATTATTATTTTAAACATCAAATGGATTCAAAAGCCTTCTTGGTCAGGGGATCTCATTGAGTTTACATGGTGCTAATTCTGTTTGATTTCAGAAAATCCTAGCCCCTGCTGCCAAGCTCCCTGCTAGCTGCTTTCCATTATTTAATTTTATTGGGAGCTGGTTACAAATCTCTTTGTCTTTTTTTGCCTTTTTTTAAAGGTGGTGCATAGCACATTGCAGAATTTGGGAAGCTGCCAGAATGCAGGAGGATTTTTTTCCTTCCTATTTCTGCCTTTTAAGATCTAGAGATATTCAATTACATAAACAAGGATATGAGTCCTGTCAGAGTGAATTTGTTTAATAAACAGCATTATGTATTGATTGAGGAAAGTTAGTCAGACTGAGAATTGGGCAATAGAGTTCAACACTAATTGTGTGACCTGCACTAGATTCTATGGCCCTGCTCTGGCAGGGGGGGATCCACAGGTCCCTTCCAAGCTCTAACATCCTGTGAGCCTGTTACTCACAGACAAAACTAAATCAAATGCAGAGCTTTTTTTTTCCCCCCCTTTTCAGGCCAGCATGATTAGAAAGCATGTTTCCAGTAGTGGGTATGGGTTTTTTTTCCTTAGGGAAGATTAGCACTGCTCTTTTCATAGAATCAGTCAGGGTTGGAAGGGACCACAAGGATCAGCTAGTTCCAGCCCCCCTGCCATGGGCAGGGACACCTCACACTAGATCAGGCTGTCCAGAGCCTCATCCAGCCTGGTCTTAAACACCCCCAGGGATGGGGCCTCAACCACCTCCCTGGACAATCCATTCCAGAGCTTCACCACTCTCATGGGGAAGAACTTCCTCCTCACTTCCAGCCTGAATCTCCCCACCTCCAGCTTCATTCCATTTCCCCTAGTCCTATCACTACCTGATATCCTAAGAAGTCCCTCCCCAGCCTTCCTGTAGGCCCCCTTTAGATACTGGAAGGCCACAATAAGGTCACCTTGGAGCCTTCTCTTCTCCAGACTGAACAGCCCTAACTCCTTCAGTCTGTCCTAGTATAGAGAGGTGCTCCAGCCCTCTGCTCATCCTCCTGGCCCTAGCATATTCATCTCAAGAAATGAAACATTACTGTTGGAAGTATGTGCTGTTCAAATCAGTATTCTTACTTCTAAAAATAGGGCACTAATGATAGAGATCAAACCTGAAACAAGTGACAAATCCTTTTGGAGATTTGGATTTTACTATGAGTGCACTGTATTTTTTTTCATGTGATTGTCAGTAAGAATGTCTCTCTCTGTGACTGCTGCATCTCTGATGGCATTTATATGCTGGAAGAAGAGTGGATAGTTTGAATAGCACCTGTCTGTGTCACAAGCTATTAGAAGTGGAAGTCAAAAATACTTGGAAACAGGTAGCCTTGGATAGAGTAGTCCCAAACATGTAATTGCAAATAACATTAACATGTCTTTGATATATAAATTACTAGGAGGGTATGATTCCAATTTGTGTCCATTTGGGTGTTTGTTTTCTGTGTTTTCCTTCTCCCCTCCCTGTTTTTAAATGGCAAAACCTGAAGGAATTGTAGTGTTTGGGCGTGAGCAGGTGCATTACAAGCATCCTTCTCTCAGGAATTTGTTTCACTACTGGCCTTAACTGTCCTTTGCTAGATGTTCTGTCTGCTGATGCACCAACAGATTGACCCTTGCTGTCCTGGGGGCCAGGCTGACTGAGGACTTGACCAGCTTGGTCTGTTGGAGGGTGTCCCTGCCCATGGCAGGAGAGTTGGAGCTAGATAGTCTTTAAGATCCCTTCCAACTCAAATTATTCTATGAATGCATGAATCCTCTCCCCAGGTTTTTGGAGGTGGATGGAGGAAGGCACTGCAGCTAAACAGTTTTCTCAGACCTTCTATGTCTCTGAGCATTTCTTGGACAGAGATTACTTCTGTAAAACAGCATGGAATTTTATGCAGCTTTTAGAGGTACATGTGTCACTGTAGCAGTGTTCTTAAACTCATCTCTATTTTCATTAAAAATAGTTAAGCTATGGTGAGGTGCTGCAACATTGCTTGTGGAGAAGGCTGGTTCATTGCATGCTTGTGAATAAACTCAGGTTTTCTTGCTTGCAGGAAAATACTCTTGAAGTGAGAGACTGACTTATGTGGCTTAGAGTTGTTTGTTAGCATGGTAGGAAAAGAACATGAGCTGTGTCAAGGTAATGAATTTCATTTCTGCAATGTTTCCTTCTTCCAGCCTTCTGTTGGTGAAAGTCTTCAGAGAGAAGCATTGAGAAAACAAGCAATGAAACAGGTAAGATGTGGTGGGGACTCTTCATACCCGTGGCAGATGAAGAAATGATTGCAGCCATTCTCCTTTAGTAAATTATTGGAGAAACTTGGTTGTGCCTCTGCAGAGTTAGAGCTGCCCTTAAAAATAAATCAATGTTTAAACAGTTTTTAGTTCCAAGTAGAAAAATAGGATTGTGTGCTGAGTTATATTGCGGTCTGTTTGGAGCTGTAGGCATAAACTACAGATGCAAACAGTCAAATTTCCTGCAGTGTTGTTTACTGTTTATTTAAAAAATACATTAATTGCATTGGTTGATGAAACAGTTGCTCATTTAGCAGTTTCCACTATGGCTTTTGACTTTGCTTCCTGTAGTTCCTGTGACTGCAGATACTGATGGTGGTTTGGTTCTTCATCTTCTCCATCTTACTAAATGGCTCAAGAACGTTGTGGCTGAGCCTGGTTTGATGTACATTCAGTGTTCTAATGGCTGGGTTCATACTGTAGCTCTGTGTCAATTACAATACAGGAATAAACCATTGGAAAGCAGTTAAAATTTCATGCTTAATATTTTGGTATCTTCACCTTGTTTTCTTTTAGACTAAATTAGAGATTCAGAAGGCTTTGGAGGAAGATGCCACAGTGTACGAATATGACAGCATTTATGATGAAATACAGCAGAAGAAGAAAGAGAGTAATGCCAGAGTGCTCTCTGGAGGGGATGACACAAAGGTGGGTACCTGGAAATGCACACTGTCTGACTGAGCTCTGCATGTCTGGAGCAACTGTGGCTGATTAACTTTTAAGGTCTGCCAAATGCGTTTTCTCATGGGGCAGCTTGTTCAAATCCTGTTACATAAGGTAGTAATTGGCAAAACTGCTGGTTCATCAGAGACTTCAGTCCTGATCCAGTGGTATTCTGGGGTTTATGATGTACATATGTCTGTGCATTTCTGAAGAGAAAGTTACAATGGGACAGCAGTATTAGAGGCCATGGACCCTGCAGCAATACAACTTGTGATATCAGTGACTTTGGTTACTAAGCCAGTGAGCATAAATTGTGCCACCTCACTCACCAGTCTGCTTCCTGGAGGACTGTCAGGAGACTAATTAACTTTCCTTGGTGAAATGTGAGTTAATTTCCACAGCTCAATGCCTTGTTTCAAAGCATTGCTATATTGCTCTGACAAGTGATGTTTTCATTGTTACTTATTCTGTTTCATTTGAAAGCTCTTGTCAGGTTAGGTGAGTACAAAAGGAAGCTTCCTATGCTCTGTAGCAGTAGAAAGGCAAAACTATTGCAAGGCAGAAGACAGAGGGGTGAGAAATCAAAAAAAACTTTTGATTTCACTCAGAACAAAAATCATCCTGGTGAAAGGTGGGCTGAATGTTTTGACTGAATACAGCAACCTCCTTTGTTAGTGGGAAGCACATCATGTTAGTCACCTGAGCGGGGGTGACACTTCGCTTCAGGCAGCTGTCAGACACTGAGAGTAGCTTAGGATGGCTTCTGCCAGTTTTCTTCCATTGCCCACTTTCTTCAGCATCTCCATCAATCTCAGTCTGTGTTTTCTCTGCCCTCTCAGCATGATACCTTTTTTCTCTTCTGTTTTAGCCCAAGTACATCCATAATATCGTCAAGGCAGCTGAGATTAGGAAGAAGGAGCAGGAAAGGAGGATGGAAAGAAAAATTCAGAAAGAGCGAGAAATGGAAGGAGAAGAGTTTGCTCATAAGGAGTCTTTTGTGACTTCAGCCTATAAGAAGAAGCTGCAAGAAAGGGCTGAGGAGGAGGAGAGAGAAAGAAGAGAAGCAGCTCTTGAAGGTGAGATTCAGACTAAAGTAATTCCCCTGAAAAAATCATGTACAAGTGTGGCCTTTATGTGGCTTACAACGTTGCCAGCTGGTCTCTGTGAGGCTTGTGATGTGGAAAGTCAGAAAGGGCCAGACAGCAGGTACTGAATCAGACCCCACTTTGCCAGTTACTAAAGGAGCAGAAGCAGCTCCTCTGTTGGGGTGTCAGTACAATTTGGTTGCCACTTTAAATTTTTGAGGAGGAGACACTCATTGAAAGAAGACTTCAAAGCCTGGTGTGCAATGATACTTGCACCCCTTAGGACATTCTGTAGAGTGTCTTTGGATATAGGGGTAAAGAATAGGAGTTAGGATCATAAGTTAAATCAGGTTGGCATGGACTTCTGAAAGTCACCTGTTCCAGCCTCCTGCTCAAAGTGTGATCTGCTGTGAGGTCCCATCAGCTTGCTCTCAAGTTTTTTTCCACTCTGAGCTTCAAAACCTCTGGGATGGAGATGGCAGTCTTGGTGGCAGCTACCCATTGTGAGTTGTGTCTAATGAGTACAATGAATCCAACCTTGCATTCTTTCAGCATACATGGATGTGACCAAACAGAGGGATCTCAGTGGATTTTACAGACATCTTTTAAACCAGACGGTAGGAGAAGAGGAGATGCCTAAATGCAGCTTCCGTGAAGCCAGGTAGGATGTGATTCCAGATCAGCTTCTGGCAGTTTGAGATTCCAGATTCAGTGAAGCACCCTAGAAATTAGAGAGTACCTGGAACACTGGTAGAGTGATTGCTTTATGCAGCTGATTAACTGACAGGAACAGGAGAGGGATGTAATTTGAAAAGGATCAAGTGGTGTTATTCTACCTGACTTTTATGTTGGTTTGCATAATGTTTGGCAGTCTGCATGGAGTTGTGTGTTTTGAATCATGAAGGAGACTAAAGGTAAAATGATGAGTGCAGAGAGAAGTCATAGGATGATGTTTCATAAAAGAATGTGTCTCTAGTTTTGTGCTTACTCCACATTTTACAGCTTCATAAAAAAGAAATGAATTGAGCATTGATGCTGTGCTAAAAGGAAATTAATCAAATATATCGGAAATCCACTGGGAATGTTTTAAAATCTTAGTATGTGCACAGTCCAAAGCAAAGTAATGAGATGAGGCTGAAATATTTATGTAGCTGAGGTGATGAAACTCTGCCCTGTGGATAAATAATGGTGAAGGTGTTGTGTTTTCCTGGAAGCTGAGCCACAAGAAGATCTGCTTCCTTAGACTTTGCAGCAGAATCTTAATTCATGGAATCACAGAATGGTTTGAGTTAGAAGGGACCTCCAAAAGTCATCTAGTCCAGACCCACTGCAGTGAGCAGGGACATCCTCCATTAGATCAGGTTGCCCAGAGCCCTGTTGAGCCTGACCTTGAATATCTCCAAGGATGAAGCATCAACTACCTCACTGGGCAACCTGTTGCAGTGTTCCACCACCCTCCTGATAAAGAACTTGTTCCTAACATCCAACCTAAAATCTACTCTTCAATTTCAAACCATTGCCCCTCATCCTATCACTGCAAACAGTCCCTCTCCAGCCTTCTTGTAGGCTCCCTTCAGGTACTGGCAGGCTGCTATATTAGGTCTCCCTGGAGCCTTCTCTTCTCCAGCCTGAACAACTCCAGCTCCCTCAGCCTGTCCTCGTAGCAGAGGTGTTCCAGCCTCCTGATAATTTTCATGGCCCTTCTCTGGACCCACTCCATGAGGTCCATGTCTTTGTGTTGAGGGCACCAGAGCTGGATGCAGTACTCCAGGTGAGGTCTCCCCACAGCACAGTCAAGTTGCTTAAGTCCTGACCAGCACCCAAGTTTGCAGTCAAGTCTGAGATTTCAGGCTGTGTAATGTTTGTTCTTTTTTTAACATAAAAAAATATATGTAGGATAAAGGAAGAAAAACCTGACCATAGTGATGAATCCAACCAGAGGAACAGAAGTCCCCATGAAAAGCAAAGACTGAAGCCTACTGTGAAGAAAGAGAATAATCCAGACGCTGATACTGACCTAGGAACTGATAGTAGTGATGATGATCAGAGACACAAAACTAGTAAAGCAAATCTGAAAAAGAAGAAAAGGAGAGCGAGCTCTGTGAGCAGTGAGGAGGAGGAGAAACGTCACAAGAGCCAGAGGCATTCCAGATCTCCAAGCTCATCCAGCGTGGAGGAAGAGCTGCGCTCAAAAGCCCAAGCAAACCATCACGCAAAGAGAGGAGAGAGCAGGCCAAGCAGAAGGGGAAATGATGAACAGCACAGGGACAAGGATTATGAGAGAAGCAGGACCCACGAAAAGGATCACCAAAGGGAAAAGGAAGAGCGACACAGACATGGGGATCACACTAACAAAGATAGCTACAGAAGGAGGGAAGAGCAAGACGAGAAACAAAGGGGGAAGGAAAGAAAAGAGAGGGAGGGACATGGCAGAGAATATAGGAAGGCAAAGGAGAGAGAAGAGAAGGGCTCAGAAAAGGAACGAGAGAAAGAAAGAACAAGAAATGGTAAAGATAGATATGACAGAGAGAAGGAGAGAGGAGAGAAATACAGAGAAAAGGAAGATCATATGAAGGAGAGGAGGGAGAAATATGGTAGTGATGAAAAGAAATACAGAGAGAGGAGGGAAAGTACTCCTGCCTCCGTGGAAAAAGATGGAGAGACTGATCTGGAAAAAGAGAGAAAGGGAAGAGAGAGAGAAGCAGATGAGAAGGGAAGATCCAGCTCTGGAACTTCGTCTGCACAAAAACGTAATGCTGGAGAAGAAGGGGAGAAGGAGGAGAAGGAGCAGGCACAGAAACCTGAGAGCAGGAGCAAGTTTGCCAAGCGGAGCAACGAGGAGACCGTCATGTCGGCGAGGGACCGCTACCTGCAGAGGCAGATGGCACGGGTCAGTGCCAAGCCTTACATCGAGAAGGAAGAGGATTAACGACCCTGTGGTGAACAAAACCACTTGATCTGTCAAACAGGGGGAGAAGCCATTGCTGCATGCACTCCTGTACAGAAGGAAAGGTGTATCCCAGTTATTCCTGGCTTTCCTTTAAGAAACTCTGTGTGCCAGAATAGAACAACTTTGGAGATGGATTGGTGGATCACCTGATACACACCCTTGGTCTGTTTGAACAATTGAAATACTAAATTTGGCTGTTTCTGTCCACCTTGACCTTCAGTTTCCTAACCTTGGTACTTCAGATTCTTGGGCAGACCTAGGAGTGTGAAACAGTGTCAGGTGAGAATTCCTTCCCCTGCCAGCCCCTGCTCCTTTACCAGCTGGAACAGTGAGCCCTGCTGAAGCACAGGTGTTTCAGGAGTTACTGTTGCCCAGTGATGCTCTCAAAACTGAGAAACAGACCTGTGAAAGTCAGAGGGGGGGAAAAGCAAAAAACCCAACCTGAGGATAACCCAGGAGATTTCTGTATGTAGAACAGCATTTTGTAAGCTCAGTGCATATTGCCATGAGTTTTTTATTTATGCCTGGGTTTTGGGGACCTGCTGTACAGAAACACTGAAATAAAGTGTAAGATACAGACTGGATCTAATGCATGGGTCTTGTTTAATGCTTGTGTTATTTGACTGCATCTTTTTCTTCTATGAAATAAGGTATGTGGGTCTTCTTTTTTCCCTTTCTGTATTAACATCCTGCTTCTGCTGGAGGTG
The DNA here is from genome assembly GCF_026170545.1 of Melanerpes formicivorus. Classification (NCBI taxonomy): domain Eukaryota; kingdom Metazoa; phylum Chordata; class Aves; order Piciformes; family Picidae; genus Melanerpes; species Melanerpes formicivorus. The sequence continues at coordinate 3,817,997 of NW_027142381.1, read as the reverse complement.
ATATTTTAGATTAGCCAATCTGCTGAAAGGTTCATAATCAGAAGTGAGGTCACCTCCAAACTACAGCTTGGTGAGCAGGATATCTGGCAGTGGCTGTAGGTTCTAGAACACACTCTCACCACTTTTCACAATGGCTTCTTTTACTTTGTTTTGTAGTATCTAGCCTTCAGTAGGTGAAAACTGCTATAAAAAACAAAGCTTGTGGCATTGGTGTTTCCCTAATATTTTGTTCAGCAGACTTAGTGGTGAGGCAAAATGTGAGTTTAGGAAGACTTGAGATGGAGTGAGTTTTCTATGTAAGCTAGTCAAGTAGCTAAGCACTTAACTCCAAGTGTGGATCAGTTTGTTTGTGCTGTCCTGTCTAAACAAATCTAATGTGCTTCTGCTGGGGGAAACAGAATGAAAGAGGATTTAGCAGAGGGATGAAGTTCAAACACTGAAGGAAATCCTCTGCTTTTTGTCAGCAGGGCCTTGTTGATATTGTAAATCAGCTACTCTTGCTTTTTCTTGGAACTGAGCTTTATTTTTGTTCTTCCCAATAAGAGAAAGGCACAAGAGATGTCTACAGATGGATTATGAATATTAAATTTATTACAATAACAGTTTACAGTACAAGGCACATACTGATGACTTACAATCAGCTTGCAACACTTGTAACTAAACAGCTGCATAAATTAATACAGGTGCATCATGTACAACTTGGAGGGAATACTTGGTTCTGTACAGCTAAAACTCTCTGCTTGGAAGGCAAACATGGTCCTGATTTACCAGTTTCCTAACTCCCTTTTCACTGTGCAGAATAGAGGGCAGGATATGCTTGTGTGATAGAGAGGTTGAAGGTGGGCTGAAGAGAGGGAATGTGTGTCTTTACCTCAAACCACTTTTAATTGCAGTGCAGCCTATTTGGTATCAAGAGAGCTAGTTTTTGTAGAAAACCAGTGTTTGGTGTGTGGTTACCTGTTGAGCTGCCTGATAAATATTGGTTACTCTAAATGTTTTCAGATGGATATGTAAAAGGAAGGGGGAAAAACAGTCAGTTATCAAAAGAAACCATTCTCTGAATATTTCAACCACCCAGCTAAAGGTAGTAAAAATTAAGATAATGAGAAAAAATTCAAACCTGTGTCTCATGTAACAAGGACCCACTGAGGACTAAACTGCCTTGCAACTTCAGCTTTTATAGAATGAGAACATGGATGTGTTTTATCCTTGTATTATTCAGGAAAAGGAAAGCCTTTCAAGCCACTTCTGGAGGTCTCCCTTGCCCCCTGTTCCCCTAAAGTCCTCAGACTGGCAGTGAAAAGAGCAAAGGTCTTAACACCACAAATGATCTCCTGGCCTCTCTCCTGTGACTTTGCATAGCTACATTCCTTCTTCTATGTTCAAATACGTTTACAAACTTTCACCTTCTGTTATTTCCTCATTGGAAAATGGGCTTGAGACCTCAAGTGAAGTAAGGTCAGGTCTGTAGCTACAGCTAAGAGCTTACATAGCTTCAGCCTTTCTCCAGGAGGTGTCTGCTCACCTTAGGGAGAAAAAACCCTGGTGGAAGCGATGAAAATGTTCTCCAAAGGTAAACACTGTCCCTGCTTTCCTCTAATACCACATGTTCTTAGTACCTGTGTAAACCCTTCCAGCAGGTTTCTTCATGCCTGCTGCTATGAATGCACATAACCTTGTTAATGTTAGCAGTACTTTACCTAAGTAGACCATGAGATACAAAAGAAACTTTTATCCTCTGTCTCATTTTACTTTTCTTATTGTCTATATGTTTGGTTGGTTTTTTTACATAAGTGATGCCTGCTTAAGTTTATCTCAACCTGTGTCCTCCAACTGACTTGGCAGCTGCAGTCAGTCTGAGGGGCAGTTACACTAGGAGAGCAGGTGTATGCATATAATATAAAGAGGTTAGTATGTGCATGGAGGTTAATTTGCATATCATTTAATACAAATAGTTCTGAGGAGAACCAATCCTGCTGAACTCCTTTAGAAAACAAACAAACAAAACATTTCCCATCTCCAGGGTGAAAACCAAATGCATTCAACTTGAGGATGTGAGGAGGAAGTTCTTCCCCATGAGAGTGGTGAAGCCCTGGAATGGGTTGTCCAGGGAGGTGGTTGGGGCCCCGTCCCTGGAGGTGTTTAAGCCCAGGCTGGATGAGGCTCTGGCCAGGCTGATGTAGTGTGAGGTGTCCCTGCCCATGGCAGGGGGGTTGGAACTAGCTGATCCTTGTGGTCCCTTCCAACCCTGACTGATACTATCAGACTACAAGCTGATAAAGCTTCAAAGCAGATTTGTGGTAGTTTGTTAACTATACCTTTGCCAGCCAGCCAACTGAAACTTTAGTTTTGTGCTAGGAAAAGATAGAAATAGGGGGGGAAAAAAAAGCCACAGGCTGTAGCAAATTTGAGGTGTGAAATTGTTTAAAAGCAAATTGAAACAAACAAAACCCAACCAAAAAGACCAACCAACCAAGCAAGCAAACCAACCAACTCATCAACCCTAAATAAAAAACCAAACCCAACCAACCAACCAAAAAACAAAGCAGAAAAGCAGATCTTTAAAATTCCACTTTCTGGCCTCCTGGTCTGTAGTTTCTTTGGATGCTTTAAGTCTGTCAGGACAGTGATTTCTGTGACCGTCAGGTTTGGTTCTGACAACAGTGCATGTAGTGCCAGCAGCTTGGGTACTTGTCGAGTAAGCCATGGGGAGGTTTTGTGGCTTGGGTGGATCTAAAGGAAAGTGAATCCTACAACATTACAAAAACTGCTTTGGTAGTATTTGTTGGGCAAGAAACAACTAATAGAAACCTTTACCATCTACAAAATGCAGGAAGTGAAGAGGAGGAGGAGGAGGAGGATGCTACCAAATGTGTGTGCTAATGTCCGCAGAGCTGTGTATAGTGCAGCTCAGGATGGAGTCCTCTTCCTCTGCCTACTCCTCTACAAACCTAGGGAATTGGCTATTTGTGTTTCTAGTGTATAAAACCCTTTATGGCTGTCAGAAATACTCTTGGGTTTTTCCATGTACTTGAAGCAGTTAGAACCTTAGAAGCGAATACAACATTGCCCAGTACGAACAATCACATGGAGGGAGATACAGGAGCACTGCCACAGGGCACCCTACGGCCAGCCTCACCCAGCCCTGCCTGTCCTACACGCCCGGCCCTGTGCCTACACGTGGGGTAGTGCTGTTCTCATGCACACAGACATCCTCGTGGTTCCAGAAGGATTTAGCTCTCAGTCAGTCCAGTCTGCTTAGAAGTGCACAGTAGATTTCATTGAATTGCTTGGATAAATGTGCTGGAGGCAGCATGTTTCCAAATGTCTGTTGTCAGTGATGCAGCCTCCACAGAAAACTCCTCTGTTGGTTGTCTCAGCTGGAAATGTAATTCTTTGGGGAGGGGAGAGGATGGGGAAAGGGGCTTGTTGTGCTCCCCCCTCTCTCCCCTAGCAAACAGGTTAGCTTATACTGCGTTCATGCGGATGTCTCCGAAAGGAATTTCTGTAGCTGTTTCTGGAGTGATGCTCTTCAGGATACGCTGTGGGAAAAATCAACATTAGAAATCGATTCATTTTACAGGTAGCACATAAAAGAACCATTTGGAAAGGGATTTATAACAAAAATGTGACTTCAGTTTGAGTTACACCCCTTGAACTGGTACAGAGGAGTGTTTCGGGCCTCTGTTACCATGGAATCATACATAGAATTGTTTTGGTTGGAAAAGACCTCTAAGATCAAGTCCAACCATTGACCTAACCCCACCATGGCCATTAAACCATCTTGCCAAATGCCATGTCCACACATTTTTGAACACCTCCAGGGATGGTGACTCTACCACATCCCTGGGCAGCCTGGTCACAGCCTGAGCACTCCTTCTGTAAAGAAATTTGTCCCAACATCCAGCCTAAGCCTGGCACAATTTCAGGCCCTTTCCTCTCATCCTATCACCTGATTAACTAGAGAGATAGGCTGATACTTCAGCATTACGAAGATTTAAGGTGCTACAGGAGTTGGGGCTGTTCAGTCTGGAGAAGAGAAGGCTCTGAGGTGACCTAATTGTGGCCTTCCAGTATCTGAAGGGGGCCTACAGGAAGGCTGGGGAAGGACTTCTCAGGATCTCAGGTAGTGATAGGGTTAGGGGGAATGAAATGAAGCTGGAGGTGGGGAGATTCAGGCTAGATGTGAGGAGGAAGTTCTTCCCCATGAGAGTGGTGAAGCTCTGGAATGGGTTGTCCAGGGAGGTGGTTGAGGCCCCATCCCTGGAGGTGTTTAAGCCCAGGCTGGATGAGGCTCTGGCCAGGCTGATCTAGTGTGGGGTGTCCCTGCCCATGGCAGGGGGGTTGGAACTAGATGATCCTTGTGGTCCCTTCCAACCGTGAATGATACTATGATACTATCATTTATGACTTGTAATTTGGATCAAAATTTGCCAGAAATGATATTAATACTTTAGGACTTTGCAGTGAGCCAGCTGACTGTATTCTTTCTGAGCTGGTATTTCTGTGAACTTAGAAGAAATCCCAAGAATACCATCACAAGCTGCCACAGATTTATGGCAGGAAAATCTTATTAAGTGTTGGAGAGCAAAAGAAACTTGTTCTTACAGATATCCCCAGGGGAACCAATCTTTTAGTGCCTTACTCACGTGGTACTGTGTCTTGTGTGGTTTCTAGGAAAAGCCTGCGGTTCACCAGAGCTTAAAAATAGTTCCTTGATTTAATATTTGATATGAATATGTCAGCAGTAGGAGCTGGAGAGATTTGTGAATCACTCAGAATGGGTAGAAGACAATTAGGTAGCAGCTGGCTGGGAAGAGAGTAGGAAGATGCTCAACCTCTTGAGCATCAGACCCTGGAAAAATCTACCCATTCCTAGGAATCACTTCCTTCCTAACAGTCAGATAGGAGCAAGAGAGCCTTGGGGATACCTCCTTAAGTGTTCCTGGAGTGACGATCAGCCGATACACCATGTAGATTGGAATGCAGATGATAGAAGAGGTTCCTATGCAGTAACCTACTACTGTGGTCCAGTAGGGATAACTGTAATCAAAAAGCCGTAGCTCTGGGGGGTTGGAGAGGAAGCTGCAAGTGACAAACTGAAAGAGAAGATAGCAGAGCATGAATACACACCTGCCTTAATTCCACATACTTACTTGAGGGAACTTTGTGCCCCAGCACAGTGTTCAGCTAAAAACCAAATGAGTAGGACTGAAGAAGGATTAAAGACAGATCAATGCTGGAGAAATCCTAAGTGACATTAGTGGGGATTTAAAATACCTACATTATTAAACCCCAACCAGTCAACAAACCCCAACCCATCCAACCCAAAAAAGCCCAGATCAAACAACAAAACCCAACCCAACCAACCAACCAACAACCCCCAAACCAAGGAAATAAGAAACCCCAAACCAAGAATCACAGAATCACCAAGGTTGGAAGAGACCTCAGAGATCAGCAAGTCCAACCTGTCACCACAGACCTCATGACTAAACCATGGCACCAAGTGCCACATCCAATCCCCTCTTGAACACCTCCAGGGATGGTGACTCCACCACCTCCCTGGGCAGCACATTCCAATGGCTAACAACTCTTCTCAGTGAAGAACTTTCTCCTCACCTCCAGCCTAAGCTCCCCCTGGTGCAGCTTGAGACTGTGTCCCCAAACCACTTTTGGATACCCAGAATTTTCAGGAGGTTTAAAAGAGCTCAGGAGCTTTAGAGTACAGCCCAACCAGTAAATGAAAAGAACTGGGTAAAAAGTCTCCCATGGATTGCTTATTCCATGTTCCATGTGGTGGTGTTTCTTACTTAAAGAACATTAGAGAGAAAATTCAGGAGCACAGTTGTATATTGCATGGATAACAAGTTGTTAGATGGACAGAATCAGATTGAGTGTGCAGAGTGTCATCCAGTTAACTCTTGTATTGAATCTCATAACTGGATTGCAGCTAAATCATCCCTTCCAGAAAGGCATCAGCTTCGTTTTAAGCCACACAAAATGGGAAGTGGACAGTTTCCCACAGCTGCTTGTCCCATATTTAATCATGATCAGTGTCAGTTCTGCTTTGTCTGAATTCAACTTGCAGCCACTGTGGTGTGTTTTGTGCTGTGCTTTATTGCTCTTCCAAACACTGTTAAAGTACTTACCTGTGGCAATCACTTCAGCTTTCAGCTTTCTCTCTGCTAAGCTGTACAGACTCTATTTCCCTCCCCCCCCCCCCCCCGTTGCTTATTCTTTACACATTTTCTATCATCTGTGATATTTTTCCATGGCATTTCAGCTCTTTGGTAGCTTTCACAAACATCAGCACTGGTTTGGCTGTGATGCTCTGGCAGTAGTTTGATTAATGCTGTTAGATCATTTTCCTGTGCGTATCTTTCTTGACCGAAAAATCCCGTGGGAAACAACAACTACTTCTGGTTGCACGTTACAGGAACCATATCTCTGATTGCCCTCCCAAGGATCTCTGACTCCCTTTTTTTTTTCCAGACTATCATCTGAAGATCAAGCTTTCCATGCAGAAATAACCTAACTACCTTCTGGGCTTTCCTCAGCTGAGTTTCCACAAACAATGCAAATAGTTCTGCTCAGTAACCGCCTCGCTAGAGCTGTATTCCTCTCTGGGTTTAGGTTCACAAAGAGAACAGCAGTATAAAAATGATTTGTAGTGTCACACTTTTTATTTATGGCCTTTTATTCCTCTTTTTCAGCAGGGCTAATAAAATGAAAAGCTGATACTTCTGCACTGATCATTACCAGTGTTTCGATTTCATCCCCTCGGTCTTAAATCTGCATTCTGTGCTTCACAAACTCCATCTTCATCTGCTCTGCTCATGCTGAGGCTACTAGCAATAACAGAGAGCAGGAGCTAATTTTGGATCAGAAAATGAAGACTTATGTTTAAAGTGTTATCAGTAACACTGCCAAGGCAAACACCAGGACAGTATTTGCAGTTCTGGATTAGAGAGTTGTGAAGGTTGCAATTAACTGCTGTGTATTTGAGGCGGAATGCTCTAAAGCTGTCAGTCAGCAGCTGCTCTGACAGCATATTTACTTTCCTTGGTTTTCCTCCACAGACTCTTATGTTTCATCCACATCATCTTTTACTGCTTCATTTTGCTGAAGTAAATGTAAAGCAACAAAATAAAGCAGCTTTGTTCAGCAGAGGGAAGGGAGGGGAGTTACTCAGAACCCATGGCTCACTTAGCCTGCTCATCTACAAAAGTCCTTAAGAGAGTGGTTTAGTAACAAGACCTTGCAGCATTGAATTGGACTTTTTGGTTTGCCAAAAATTGTTCCTGAAGAATTTCACAAGAAAATTCTGTAATGAAGCTTCTGGAAGTCCAAGTAGCTGCATTGTTCAGTTGTGATTTTGTATTCTCTGTGTGTGTGTGTGCTAGACAGAAAAAGCTAGAAATGCAAACTCACCAGAAGGAAGATGGGACTGATTGCTACCCAGCAAATTCGCCAGTACCAGCCTGGGGTGAAGCCCAGCATCTCCTTCACATCGTTGCAAAACTGGGTGATGCCTGTGGAGACAAGTGGGAGGAGGCTGGTGACAGCAGGTACAAGGTTTTCATACATTCATGGAATAGTTTGGCTTGGAAAGGACCTTAAAGATCATCTAGTTCCAACTGCCCTGACATGAGCAGGGACACCTTCTACTGCACCAGGTTGCTCAAAGCCTCATCCAGCTTGGTCTGGAACACCTACAAGGAGGTGACATCCATGACCTCTCTGAGCAACCTGTTCCAGTGTTTTGTCACCCTCACTACAGATTTCTTCCTAATCTCCAGTCTAAATCTGCCCTCCTCAAGCTTCTATCCATTCCCTCTCATCCTCTCATTACAAACTCTTCTAAAAAGTCCCTTCCTTCCTGACTTTCTTGTAGCCCACTTCAGGTACTTGCTGGCTGCTCTGATGCCCCAAACTGAGAATCCATCCTGACAGACTGTTCCAGGACTGTTGTTGCTGTAACTCTTAACCGTGTTGTTCTGAATTACAGCTCTTGCTAATTCAAGATGTCACCGTGCTTGTGGCAGGGAGCAACTGCTGGTAATTCACAGTATCACAGTATAACTAAGGTTGAAAGAGACCTCGAGGATCATCGAGTCCAACCTATCAACACAGACCCCATGACTAGACCATGGCACCAAGTGCCACGTCCAATCCCCTCTTGAACGCCTCCAGGGACGGTGACTCCACCACCTCCCTGGGCAGCACATTCCAATGGCGAACGACTCGCTCGGTGAAGAACTTTCTCCTCACCTCGAGTCTAAACCTCCCCTGGCGCAGCTTGAGACTGTCCCCTTGTTCTGGTGCTGGCTGCCTGGGAGAAGAGAGCAACCCCTTCCCGGCTACAGCCACCTTTCAGGTAGTTGTAGAGGGCAATGAGGTCTCCCCTGAGCCTCCTCTTCTCCAGGCTAATTCTAATTCTCACAGATTTGGTAATCAGATTTGTAAAAAGGTTTGGTGAGCTTTTTGTGAAGACATCAGTGACCTTGTCTGCAGAAAGAGAGGAAATCCTGCCCTGCAGAAGCTCAGTCTGGGCTAACATCGTTTGTCACTGTGGCAGGGGACGTACCGTAGAACCAGGCCACAGCAACCGCTTCCAGGAACACGACAGTCAGCACAGCTGGACCCGTGGCATACTCTTCAAACAGCTTCACCACATATGCACCTCCCTAGAAAGGAGATTCAGAGATTCATAGAATGGTTTGGGTTGGAAAAGACCATCTAGATCTAATCCCCTCTGCCATGGGCAAGGGACACCTTCCACTAGACCAGACTGCTCAATGCCTCATCCAACCTGGCCTTGAAGCTCCAGGGAGGCAGCATCCACAACCTCCCTGGGCAACCTGTTCCAGAGTCTCACCACCCTCACTGGAAAGAATTTCTTCAGTCTAAACCTGCCCTCCTCAACTTCAGTCCATTGCCTCTCATTTTATCCCTACAAACCCTTGTAAAAAGTCCCTCCCCAGCTTTCCTGTAGTCCCCTTTCAGGTACTGGAGATCATCCTATCAGTGAACCAAAGATCTCCTAATGGAAATCCTGTGGTACTGCTGTTCATTGTTGCCTTTGTCTGGAGCAGAGCACTCACAGATGGGTAATTTAGACACTTTTGTTGCTCTGTGACTGTTCCTGCCACAAATCCTTCAGTGTGCTGCTGATCTGCTCACTCCCTGTGGACACCAGTGGGGCTGCCATGCAGAAAAGCTAACACTGAAGCTGCTGGCAGTTCTAGCTGGATTTTAATGAACAAATGAGTTTTGGTGGGGGGTTGATGGAATGGCTTTTTGCATAAGTTTTGTGGTGGCATCTTCTTCCTCCAACTTGAGTCATAGTTACTGAACAGGAAATAAACAAGGTGTGACTTTGCTCTCTTTCCATTTGGGATCTAGAGTCATAGAGGAGGAGAGCACTGTGTTTTGGAGAGGAACTGTCTCTCCTTTTACAGCAAATGCTTTGAATGAGAAGGAAGTTGCACGTAAGTGAGGAAATGGAGTGTGAAGTCAAAGCCATGTGCTGCTCTTTCCTTGTCTCTTTTGATCATTACACTCATTATTCCAAATGTTGTTTGCTATGAAAACGAAATCCCACAAGCCCCACAAGTCTTTTTGGTGTGACTGCTCCTGATTTCTGGCCTGATTTGATGAGGAAGATACAGGAAATTAATTGCTTGGAATTTCTGGAGAGCAGCAGCAGGCAATGACAGCATTTGCTAGCAGATCACTTTCTGGCCATTCTTTTCTAATTCAAAGGGCATTTCAAATATTGCAAAAATGAAATGCAGGATTCTTAAGAATTTAAACATGGAGCTTTTGAGAGCCAGAAGTAAACCACCTACAGCATGTGGAAGGTTGGCTGCTCACTGAATCAGCAGCTGGAGCAGTGGCTGTGTCATTTTTTGAGGTGCAGAACATTTGAGTGTTCATAGTGTCATAGTATCATTCAGGGTTGGAAGGGACCACAAGGATCATCTAGTTCCAACCCCCCTGCCATGGGCAGGGACACCCCACACTAGATCAGCCTGGCCAGAACCTCATCCAGCCTGGGCTTAAACACCTCCAGGGATGGGGCCTCAACCACCTCCCTGGACAACCCGTACCAGAGCTTCACCACTCTCATGGGGAAGAACTTCCTCCTCACATTCAGCCTGAATCTCCCCACCTCTAGCTTCATTCCATTCCCCCTAGTCCTATCACTCTCTGATATCCTGAGAAGTCCCTCCTCAGCCTTCCTGTAGGATCCTTTTACAACACATTTCCTGCTGAGAGATTCTGTTCACATCCATTCCAAACACAGATTTCTAATGCATAAAGGCATCAGGCTGAGGGTTTAATCTGATTTCTTGAAGCTCTTCAGAAGATGCTACCCTCTCCAAGATCTCATTTGTAGGAAACTGCCAGTAATGAAGGCTGAGGTGTGGGTAAAATACTTACAAATGTCAAAGTTGCCAACGACCCCAAAAAGCAAAGGATGATCAGACCAAGGACGAACAACTCCCTGCGTTTGCTCCAGACCTGGGGGAATTCATCCAGTACTCCAGTAATCACTCCCTCTAGTCCTGCAAACTGAAAAGCAGGGAAGCATCAGTAGAAAATAAAGGACAGTTTTAGGTCCTTTAAAGTGTGTTTCAGTGCCTTGAGGAGCTTTAAAGCCTTGAACCACTGATACTCGATTCTGCCTGGGGAGTTGGTGTTACTGTTCTTTACACAGTCTTTGTCTGGAACTTTTAAACTCTTTAAGGTGGAGATTTGGGCTTCCCATATCTGAAGGAAGCCCCCTCTCACCCCAAGGAAGTGCTGCATTACAAGGAATGGGAAGCCAGGAAGTGGTAGGTGGTTCAGCAGAACCAAAATTGTGAAGTCAGCTGAGTTTAGCTTTCCTGGAAGGAGCTGGTTCACATGGCAAGTTTGTAGAGCATCACACTTTTTGCAGTGCTGATGAGGAGGTCACCTCCAGTTCCCACTTTTAAAATCCAATCAGTGTGAGACAAACAAAATCCAGAATTTAATGATTGCTTTGTAAGTTCAGAACTGCAAGAGAGGAGGAGCCTGGAAGGCTGCATTCAACCAGAAGTGTATGAATCAAACGTTTTTGCTTGTGTTTCCAACTCTGTTACCAATTGTCACAGTGTGACACTGATAAATGATTCCATTTTATTTAGGCCTTTTTAGGGCAGAACTGGAGCCACAGTTGCTGTCTTCCAGGAGGCACATGGAGATGCCAGTCCTGCTTTAAACCCTTCACTGCCAGTGCAGTATCTGTAACTGAGGTTACAGGGGTGCAGGGGTAAGACCATACACCACATATATGAGAGGGCCACCGTCTCCCATGCTGTCTACTCACCGTGCTGTCCAATCCCAGCGTGAGTAGCATCAGGAAAAAGATGATGGCAAAGAAAGTGGAAGCAGGCATGTTTGCAATGGCCTCAGCATAAGTAATGAAGAGAAGGCTGGGTCCTGATACCAGAATAGAGAATTGGGGAAAACTGTTAGGGCAGTACTGCTGTGAGGAGGTTTCACTGCACCATGCTATCTTCCAGAGGGAAACTTCTCCCTCCCCCAGGCTGTTTGGCAGTGTGCAGTTACCACCATGTCTATGAAGCTGCATGCAATGTGGCTTCTAGGCACTGTCTGTATGGAATAATTCTTTAGCTGTTCTGTATAACAGTGCCCTTATCATAAAGTAAGGCAAAATCCTGGATTATAAACCACATGGCATGCACAGTTTGGGCTGTTTCGATCCAAAAGCTCACACACACACACAGAGAATCATATTCTATCTTAGAAGCAGTTGGAGAGATGTGTACAAAAAAGGAAGCCTACCAGTGTCTTTGGCAACCTCAGATACATCTTCATTCCTCATCTCAGCCATGTAGCCCAGCACAGTGAAAATGACAAATCCAGACACAAAACTGGTCATGCAGTTCACGGCACTGGTGACCAGAGCATCTCTGCAACAGAAGACCTAACTCATATCAGGGAATCAGCATCTGCTGGAAAGGGAAGTTTCCTGCCAGGTGGGGTGAGTTCATGATCTGGATGGGCTCTAGAAAAGCTAGGTGAAAGCAGTTAAAAAAACAACCACAAAACACAGCAAAACCCAAACCAAACAACAACAACAAAACAGCCAAAAAAGCCACAAAAAAACCCCAACCAACCAACCACAAAAACCCCAAGCCATGGATTTGAAAAAAGAGTAGAATAGAATAGACCAGGTTGGAAGAGACCTTCAAGATCATCACATCCAACCTATCATCCAGCACCACCTAATCAACTAACCCATGCAACCAAGCACCCTGTCAAGTCTCCTCCTGAACACCTCCAGTGATGACGACTCCACCACCTCCCTGGGCAGCCCATTCCAATGGGCAATCACTCTCTCTGTGTAAAACTTCCTCCTGACCTCCAGCCTGAACCTCCCCTAGCTCAGCCTGAGACTGTGTCCTCTTGTTCTGGTGCTGGCTGCCTGGGAGAAGAGACCAACCTCTACCTGTCTACAACCCCCCTTTCAGGTAGTTGTAGAGAGTAATGAGGTCACCCCTGAGTCTCCTCCTCTCCAGGCTAAGCAGCCCCAGCTCCCTCAGCCTCTCCTCACAGGGCTGTGTTCCAAGCCCCTCACCAACTTCGTTGCCCTTCTCTGGACACGCTCCAGCAAGAAAGAAAGAAAACCAAAGCACCACTCCATGACTAGTTTTATCTTCAGATAGATGCTGTAACCATAGCCTGACACTGGATTGATGCTGGATGTACAGTGGGGTTTTTAAAAAGGGGAATCACTGTGGAAATATTGAAGAATTGAGCATTTCTTTGACAAGTTATAAATAGATGATTTTGCCTTTTAAGGTAACAAGGGAACAGCTATAAATTGCCTTTCAGCTCAAGACTCTGAAGTCATTTCCTAATTGACTCTCTAGGTGCAATCATTGTGATGTGATTGGCAGGGAGGCGTTTAGTCTGCTTTGTTGTGGCAGCTTTCAACATCTTAGACTCCTTGCTGTAGCTGGTAGGAATGATCTCCTTTTAGGGTGGGCACACAGAGAAGAAATGTTTTGGATTGCAGGTTCTTTCAATAAGGGCTTTTGTTTGATGTGCAGAGAAGGGAAATGGGGAGAGGCCTTGAGCACAGCCCTGTGAGGAGAGGCTGGGGTTGCTTAGCCTGGAGAAGAGGAGGCTCAGGAGAGACCTCATTTCTCTCTACAACTACCTGAAGGGTGGTTGTAGCCAGGAGGGGGTTGGTCTCTTCTCCCAGACACCAGCACCAGAACAAGAGGACACAGTCTCAAGCTGCACCAAGGGAGGTTCAGGTTGGAGGTGAGGAGAAAGTTCTTCACAGAGAGAGTTGTTAGCCATTGGAATGTGCTGCCCAGGGAGGTGGTGGAGTCCCCATCCCTGGAGGTGTTCAGGAGGGGATTGGATGTGGCACTTGAAGCCATGGTTTAGTAGCCATGAGGTGTTGGGTGACAGGTTGGACTTGATGATCTTTGAGGTCTTTTCCAACCCTATTGATTCTATGATCTATTTGTACCCAGGTCTGACAATTCAGTGCCTTTCACCAGCACTGTGTTTCTTTTTTTCTACATACCCACAGTTACATTTTGTTAACTCTGTTTTACTTATAGAACAAGGCAGAACTCACTGGTAGCAGTTGTTGTGGAACTTGTTGTAGCTGGCATAAGCCAGTAAGACCCCGAAACCTGGTCCAAGAGAGAAAAAGATCTGAGCTGCTGCATCCACCCAAACCTGGAAAATATTGAAGATGAAGAAGAAAATGAGATGAAACAGACTGGGTTTGGCATCTTCAGAATATCACTTAGGCCTACAAAACCACGTTTCAGTGTCTGCCTACACCCTACTTCTGCTGCAACAAATATTTTCTTAAGAAAGTTATTGAAATACAATTGTTTATTGTGGCTCTGTGAGAGTTGTAAACATCCAGGGTAATGTTAGTGCCTGTGCAGTGCTTATTGTGTCTCTACACTGTTGCAAGTTTCACTTCTGACAGCATCTTAGCTAAATTCACGAGGAGCTGCCTGCAATCATTTTAACACAGGTTTTGCAATGTATAGAGAACTTTCTGTTCCATGGTTTTGCAATGGTTTTGGCTCATCTCCTCTCAAACTCTGCACTGTGGAATAGCCCTGTGCCTGGCTGTGTCCCCTCCAGACTAAGCAGTAGGCCATCACTCCCCAGATTTTTCCTGGATTCATGGAAAGACATTTGGCAGTGTGGATGCAGTTCCAGGCCTTAGCACTCAGTTCAGCTTTGACAGATGCAAGTGTGGTGATCTTGTCACGAGAAGCCTGTTGTACTTGAAAAGTAGCCACAGCCCTAATGAGCTGTGTTCCTAAGTGCAGTATCAGCTCTCATTCTGAAGGTGAAAGTCCTCACTCACTTATCCTCTTTTGAGTGAAACATGGAGTTCATTACAACTCATTCCTAATATTCTCTTTCATCATGTGAAGCCATCCTGCATCATCCACAGACAGAGCTCTGCCAGTGGCCAGCACACAGATCACAATCTGTTGTCCTCACTTCAGGTACACCCAATGCAATGTCAGTGCCCTTTATTGCTTTTGCAGAAGATGTGGGCCCTTATTGGAGATGCTGCTTTATCAGAGGCTGGTGTCTTTTCATTTCCTCTTCATTCAGACCTCTCCATATCAGCTGGGCAGCAGCTAATGCAAACATTAGAATTTTTTATCTTGGTATTTGTGGTATTTATTGCTTTGGGGTTCTTCCATCACCTTCCTCATCAGACATTTTCATAGGCAGTGAAGTAAGTGCAGCCTTGAGCCTGATGGACTACTTACCATCCACAGAGTTCAGAGCTGAACAGACACTGGAATGCCTGAGCTGTGCTGGTTTAGCTCAGTCCTGTCCTCATTCCTCCTTCCTTTTCAAATCAAGGTGGTGTGTGCAGGCCTGACTGATGTATTCCTTCTCCATGTGCACTTACATGCATTACTGAGCCACGGTTGAGTTGGTGGCTACAGAGAATCTCCCTGGGCTTCTCTGCCAACACTTCTCACAGGACAAAGTTCTGAATTTCAACTCTGGTGACCTGCACTATTTATAGACAGGCAACTGTGAACACCTGGGCTGTAGAAGACCCTGCCCAAGCCTGTGATGATCTCCTTACAGCCAATAAAACTGCAGCTGCACCAGTTGTTAGGCCTTAGTAAATTCAGTGTCCTCAGTGTGCCTGTCAAAGGTACAAGTTTTTGTTGCAGTGCAGCAGCAAGCAGAGCTTCTTGCTCAATGTCAGGCTGGTCACTGTTTCACCAGTGAAAGGTTCTCTGGCCACTTGTTTTCTTTCTAATCACATCACTAATTCTGTGCAAGCACTGTATGGGAACCCTCCTATTAATTCAAGCTAAATTAATAGTAAACTCTAAAGAAATTCCTCACAGTTCTGGGAAGGACAGCATGGCTGCTTAAACAAGAGCATGAAGTCAGGCTTTCAAGTCCATGCTAAGACATCAGCTTAATCATGCTCTGTGCTGAAAACAGACATTGAAGTATATACACACTGAGAGGCTAAATGCAAATCTCTACCCTTTTCTAATGTGGTGGGGTTGTTTTACCTCAGTGGCCAGGAGTTTCTGCCAGTCTGGTTTCAGATAGTAGAGGACACCCCTCCAAGCCCCAGGCAAAGTTGCACCTCTCACTAGCAGGATAAATAGTATGATGTAAGGGAATGTGGCAGTCACCCATACCACCTGTGAGGGAAGACAGGGTAGAAAGTTAACAGCTGATACTGAGTTATTATAATTCCTAGCATTTCTAACATCTTCATGGGAACTTCTCAGCAGGTCTGGAGACAGGCAGCTTGCACACTTGCTCTTGGCAGGATTGTTCTTGTCCAGAGAGCAGTGGCATAGCTGACTGCTGTCATGCTTTGGAGATCAGCAGCAGCCACCCTGCAGTAAGTGCTCCCCAAAGACACCAGCCTATAATCCCTGGCATGAGGACCAGCAAAGATAATCCTCCACAGGATTAGAGTCTAGGTCCTAGACTCTACTGCACCAAGTTGGTTTGCCTTGCTTTTTTGCATTCACCTTGCCAGATGTTTTGACCCCTTTCCAGATGCTGAAGTATACAATGGTGAAGATTAACAATAGGCAGAGGGTCAGTTGCCAGCTAATCCCCCCCAGGTCATCCAGCCCGTTGGCCCGGTGCACTTGCAGAACTTGGCGGCTGCAAGAGGAAAGAAAAACACACTGCTGATATGTTTAGAACAATTGCTGATGCTAAGCATGCTTTGAACAGTCCCACACTGTGGTCTGAGCAGTACAGGCCTGAGGCTTTCCCCTGTGGGCACAGGCTGAGAGAGTTGGGGTTGTTCAGCCTGGAGAAGAGAAGGCTCTAGGGAGGCCAAATAGCAGCATTCCAGTACCTGAAGGACCTACAGGAGAGCTGGGGAGGGGCTTTTGACAAGGGCTTGCAGTGATAGGATGAGGAGCAGTGGATTGAAGCTTGAGGAGGGCAGATTTAGGCTGGAGATTAGAAAGAAATTCTTTCCAGTGAGGGTGGTGAGACACTGGAACAGGTTGCCCAGGGAGGTTGTGGATGCCCCCTCCCTGGAGGTGTTCAACGCTAGGCTGGATGAGGCTTTGAGCAACCTGGTCTAGTGGAAGGTGTCTCTGCCCATGGCAGAGGGCTTGGAGCTGGATGACCTTTAAGGTCCCTTCCAACCCAAACCATTCAGAACCATGGCAGTTGGGATTTATGGTGGTTTTGTGAATTAAAGTTTGACAGGGATGTTACACCACTGAGGATAAAGGATGGCTGCTGGCAGTGGTGGGGAACCTCGGATCCAAACCACCATGTACCTTCCCACCCACCCTAGGCTGACTTACACCTACAAG
Source organism: Melanerpes formicivorus (assembly GCF_026170545.1). Classification (NCBI taxonomy): domain Eukaryota; kingdom Metazoa; phylum Chordata; class Aves; order Piciformes; family Picidae; genus Melanerpes; species Melanerpes formicivorus. Next base: position 3,801,117 of record NW_027142381.1, on the reverse strand, counting down.
CATTCAGTTCTTTGAGCTGCTCAGGAAAGGGCACCATGAGTGCCCAGCCCAGCTCCCCCTCCAAAGCAAGGCCTGCTCCGTGTTCCACCGTTCTGGCTGCTTTTACTCTCCTCACTTACATGCACTTACGTATAAAATTCTTCTGCAGGAGAGATGGAGTGCAGGGACCAGCTGACATTGTCCTTGCTGAAGTAGTTGGTGCAGTTGCCTGTGTTCCAGGAATTTGTGCAGCTAGTCCATGGCAGCTCCGCCGTGAAGGAGGACACGAGGTAGTAAAAGGCCCAGGCCATAATGGTGTTGTAGTAGGAGGCTACATACAGATCTATTATACAGATGGCAAAGCCAATTCCTAGTAAGGCAGGAAATAGTTGCATTAAGTGAGTGTAAGGTTTAGGCCAAAAGGGAAAAAAAAGAAGGCAAAAAAAAAGAGGAAGGAATTGGTTATCACATCAACTGCAGCTAGCCTAAGGCAGCTCTGCAGGAGGCCCATGTACCCCCTCAGGTGTTTACAACACTGGAACTTCTTGCAGCTTTAGAAACACTCAGGTTGAGGTTCAAAAGAAGCATAGAATTACATAGAATAAAGCAGGTTGGAAGAGACCTTCAAGATCATCGTGTCCAACCCATCAACCAATCCAACCCACCCAAACAGCTAACCCATGGCACCAAGCACCCCATCAAGTCTCCTCCTGAAAACCTCCAATGATGGTGACTCCATCACCTCCCCAGGCAGCCCATTCCAATGGGCAATCACTCTCTCATCTATCTCTCTCATCTCTCACATCTTTCATCAAGACAGAGCATGCTTATAAAGGTGTTATCTATATATATATGTTCTTAATATCCTGAAACTTACAAATCAGTCAATACAAAAGACAAGGCCAGAGCTCTAACCCTGGGAGCCAGAGTGAAGGAGCACAGAGAAACTGGTAGTGATAGGACTAGGGGGAATGGAATGAAGCTGGAGGTGGGGAGACTCAGGCTGGAGGTAAGGAGGAAGTTCTTCACCATGAGAGTGGTGAAACTCTGGAATGGGTTGTCCAGGGAGGTGGTTGAGGCCCCATCCCTTAAGGTGCTTAAGCCCAGGCTGGATGAGGCTCTGGCCAGGCTGATCTTTATTAGAATAAACCTTTATTAGAATAAACCAAACCAGGTTGGAAGAGACCTTCAGGATCATCGTGTCCCACCCACCAACCAATCCAACCCACCCAAACAGCTAACCCATGGCACCAAGTACCCCATCAAGTCTCCTCCTGAACACCTTCAATGATGGCGACTCCACCACCTCCCCGGGCAGAGTGGGGTGTCCCTGCCCATGGCAGGGGGGTTGGAACTAGATGATCCTTGGGGTCCCTTCCAACCCTGACTGATCCTATGATACTGTGATCCTATGAAACAGCAAATTTTACTCTAGGAAACTCTGTGGTAGGAACAGTGACTGGCAGACCAGGCTGAGGATGAGCAATCATTCCTTTGTAACAGAGACAGCAGCTCTTCCTGGGTTTCACTTTACCTTGCATTCAGGAGTGTTGCACTTCATTAATTGCATCTTTTGTTTCCTATCTTTTTTTTATTTTTAATGTATTTTTGGAGTTTGGCTCAGAGAAAGTGGTCTGGCCTCTCCCTAGTCAGTTTGAGAGCTGCATGTCATGCATGTGCATGAGTGTACACACACCCCCTCTGCAGGTGCACATGGTCATGTAAAAGCTTTCTTTGTGCAGGACAAGCCTGACTTTGTTTGAAAAGGTTTTCATTTTCTTCCACCCCTGCCCCAAAATGTCACCTTTATAGAAAAAAACCCACTCCAGCTATTCAGAAAGCTCCTAGTAGTTCTCCAGTTCCCCTCTTTACCTTTGAATATAGGACATATTTTTCTCCAAATTGAAATACAGCCATTCCTGTGGTACTGTCCCAGTGCTAGCTCCATGTAGAAGAGAGGAATCCCTCCAAAGATGGCCATAATGGTGTAAGGAATGAGGAATGCTCCTGCAAGAGAGAAAGCAGAAGGTTGTAACTCTTCACAGGGCTTCTAACAGTACCAGCACTCCATAAGCAACAGTTCCTTTTATCCCCCAGGCAAAAGCATATCCCCTTCCCAGCCCGTGTGCCACACTGAATTACCATGGGGCTGCTCCTAAGAGTAACTGCTTAGCAGTGTGGCTGAGCAGCAGCACTCAGGCCAAACTTGTCACATATCTGTAACAGGTGTGCCTGGGATTCACCAAGGCTGTACTGGCTTCAGCTGTGAGATGGGCTGCAGAGAAAAGAATTGCTTCAGTAAAATGCCTTTGTTACACCAGGGAGACTAAAATCCTCCCCTACCTGAGAGGAAGTTGGAGTGAGGCCAGTGTGGATCTCTTCTCCCAAGTCATTAGCAATAGGATGAGAGGAAAGGGGCTTAAGTTGTACCAGGGGAAATTTAGGCTGGATGCTAGGGAAAATTTCTCTACTGGAAGAGTGGTCAGGCACTGGAACAGGCTGCCCAGGGAGGTAGTAGAGTCACCATCCCTGGAGGTATTTAAGAACTGTGTAAGTCTGGCACTTCAGGATATAGTTTAATGGTCATGGTAGTTGGGTTACAGTTGGACTTGATGATCTTAAATGTCTTTTCCAACCTTAATGATTCTGTGATTCTGTTTCTAGCATCTCCTTGATTAGATTAGTATTTTGGCTGGCAAGTCAGTGAGCCTAGGACCCAACATTCCTGATGAGTTCATAGAATAATGGAATGGTTAAAGTTGGAATGGACCTTAGAGATCACCTAGTTCCAAATCCCCTGCTGTGAACAGGGACACCTCCCACTAGACCAGGTTGCTCAAGGCCTCGTCCTGCCTGGCCTTGAACACATGCTGGTCTCCACATCTTGGTTCATCTGATTTTTAAATGCTCCCTGGGCCATGGATCGAGTCTTTTTCTCTTGGGAGATGGTGCTGCACTGAGCTGGAGCTCAGCTTTTACTTGTACTACTGTTTTACATCTTGCTATGTAGTTGGTGGTTTTTTCCATCTGAATGTGTCTACTTATCCTATCCCAGTATGTAGGGTTTGCAGTCAACTTGGAAAGTCATTTTGCCTTGGTCCTTTGTTATGTATGATACTGAAATAAGGCACTAAGTCACATTCCAATCATAGTATCACAGTATCAGTCAGGGTTGGAAGGGACCACAAGGATCATCTAGTTCCAACCCCCCTGCCGTGGGCAGGGACACCCCAAGCAAGGAATTTCACCATTGAGGGACAGAAATAGTCACTGACCTCCTCCATTTTGATAGCAGATGTAAGGAAATCTCCAGACATTTCCCAGGTCCACTGCATAGCCAATGACAGAGAGCAGAAAGTCAATTTTTTTACTCCAGGTCTCTCTGTCTTCCAGCTCCATCAGCTGCTGCTGGCCTTCTGCTCCACAGGTGGTGGAAGTGGTGGTTGTAGTGGTGGTTGTGGCTGCTGGGGCAGTGCACTGGGCATCTTCCGCCTCTCCCATTCCATTGCAGGGAACAGAGCTCTGACCCCCTGAATAACCATTTGAGATCTGGGCTGCCTCCCCTTTGTCTCCTTGGCTGGGGTGGACTTTATTGCCGTCCTCCACTAGCCGCAAGGCAGATTTAGGGTTCCTGACCAGAAGTCTGTTCTCTTTGCAGTCTTCTTCATTACAGTCTGAGACATCTTTCTTGGAAGTCAGTGGCTCAGTCTCATTGCTAGTTGCCTTTTTTTCCATTTTTCCCCCCAGATGTGTTCTGATCACTTGCAGATGGACAGCAGCACAGGCTCCCCTTCTGGCTTGTCTTCCCACGCTCTTATGCCCACTGTATTCCCAGCACTTTCAGAATTCCTCTTCCACATTTGAAGCCATCAGAGTGAAGGTACAAACACCATCTAAGAAATGATAAATGGTTAAAAAAATCCATTACAGGGCTTACTGATGCTGGTAACTTTGTTACACCTGACAGACGCTGTGATTAAAATACTTTGGGAAGTAATTAACCATCCCAGCAGGCAATGTGAACCATTCAGCAGATGATCTGTTTGGGATTTTTTTCAGGGGAAGGGAAAGGGAAAGGAAAAAAGGAAGAGGGAAAGGGAAAGGAAAAAAGGAAGAGGGAAAGGAAGAAAGGAAAAGGAGAAGGAAAATAAGGAATCATCTTCTACAGCAGAAGTCAGTGTACCTGGATGACCTCTCAGGGAGGCTTTACTGGACTATGCATTGTTGGACACCTCACAGTCACAGTCCTGCTGGGCATTCTGGTGCCATGTTCTCCCCCTGAACACTGGTTTTACACTCAGGGAGGTTGTGGAGCTCCCACTTTGCAAAAATGAGGAGAGAGTTTAGTGAGGCTGGTGATTTCTTAAGTTCATTCTGTAACTTCTGCTGGCAATTTCTAGACTCACCCAGGGTGAAGGGAAAAGAATGAATTAAGCAAGTGTGAGATAACAATGGATATACAAATTACAGTTCATGATCACCTTTCTTCAGAAATCCCACAGTAGCTGCTGTGGTTGCCTGCAGGCCTAGAAAGCTTGGTGGGGAGGGGATGGAAAGAGATTAGAAAAGTATTTAAATCTCAGTGGTTTTGTGTCAACTGACTTTTGAGGCTCAGTCAACACCAACAACAAGAGAAAAAAACCCCAGCCAGATCAGGAAACTCCAATTTGATTGTTTTGAGCAAGAATCAACATAGGATCATAGAATTACTTAGGCTGGAAAACACCTTTAGCACGGGTCTAAAGGACAAAGCTTGTCCCCAGTTTCATTCACCTCCTTGGGGATAAAGGCAGCTTTCATTCTGTCTGCATCTGCTAATGCTGTGGTTTCGGTTGGTGGCCCCTACTCCAGCGCTGCTGTCCTCTGCCAACAAAAGCACAGGCAATGGGAGAATCCCTGGCTTTACCTGCCCCCCCTTGTATGTGCTAGAGCTACAACCCAGGGGAAAGATTCATCCCAAAATACAGAGAAAGTGGAAAACACTTAACTTTTCCTTCAGAACAAAAAGAACAGAACTGAGACTCAGTGGCTCCTGGTTGATTTGCAGCCCATTTGTTCAGGTAGTGTCAATGCCCAGCTGCTTTTACTCAACCAAATCTCCAGAGTGGAGCTGATTCTCCATGCTGCAAATTCCCTGGGGCAGTAACCTTGCTTTAGAGCTAGAAAAGTGTTACACAATCTACATGAGGCTACCACAGATGATACTATTATAATCACCTCTCTTTTTTTTCCCCCTTTCCAAAGCATTTTACCACAGTAAACATCCCTGTCACATCCTTGTAACTGGTGGGAAAAACTAAACCAGGGAGGGGATGTTATTAGCTCAGTGCTAGAAATGGCTCGTTGCAGGAACTATTAAAAGTCAAGGTTTGTTGTTTCCCCCCTGCCCCAGCTTTCAGCCTTGTGCAAAGACAGTTTGTTAAATCCTCCCCTGAACATTTATGTTAAGTCTCTTCCTAAGCATTTATCAGCACATGCAGAAAGAGAAGGAGAAAGAGAAGGCAAACTGTTAAGCTGCAGAGCAAACAGGAGGATGTTCTGGAGACAGAAGTCACTGGAAGGTGTGGTCTATAACTTTCAGAAATCTCTAGTTCTTGAGGCTTACATTCTGGCTTTTCCCAGGCAATGTCTTTTTCATCCTATAAGCAAGCAGTGCATCAGTAATGCTGAATTCAGACAAGAGCAGTACTTTGCTACCATTAGTTAATCATCCACAAAGCCTGCAACATCTTCAGAGTTCCAGAGAAAAAGGCTATGATAAAGAACAGCAGTTTCTGCTTTACCTGCAAGACTATAACCACCTGAATGTCTTGGGAGTCCGAAACCTTCCAAATGTCCCCAAGGAGTTCATGTAGAAGGAAAGAGCCCTGCCAGCAGAGCTGGCACTGTAAAGATCCTAGGAAAGGCCACAGCCAATCCTCCCTTTGCACAGAGTATGTTAAATATAAGGTAGGAATACAGAAAAGTAACCTGAGCCCTTCTGGACTTTACACCTCTTACTCATACCTGGGAAAGCAGTAAAGGGTGTTGATTTAGTTGCATTATCTCATGAGAATGATTTTCTCCATGCCTGAGACAAGCTCTCACTCTCTCTGTAAAATGCTTTGTTTCTGCACATGGAGGCTTCCTGGCACTTTCTTTACTGAGGAATCATAGAATCATAGAATCACCAAGGTTGGAAAAGACCTCAGAGATCAGCAAGTCCAACCTGTCACCCAACACCTTCTGACAGCTAAACCATGGCTCCAAGTGCCACATCCAGTCCCCTCTTGAACACCTCCAGGGATGGTGACTCCACCACCTCCCTGGGCAGCACATTCCAATGGCTAACAACTCTCTCGGTGAAGAACTTTCTCCTCACCTCCAGCCTAAACTTCCCCTGGCACAGCTTGAGACTGTGTCCTCTTGTTCTGGTGCTGCTTGCCTGGGAGAAGAGACCAACCCCCAGCTGGCTACAACCTCCCTTCAGGGAGTTGGAGAGAGCAAGAAGGTCTCCCCTGGAGAGGCTGAGTGCATGGGTGATTTCCTGGGTCTGTAACGATCAGGGTAGTTCTCTCACCTAGATCTAAGATCTAAGCTGCTCCTGGTCTTCTGCAGACCACAGAAGAGAAGTATCACATCATTGCAAATGTTTGTGTAGAATTACCAGTAGTTTGAGCCTTGGATGTGGAAAATGGTGTGTGAACTTTCAGGGGCTTCAGCTGGAATTTGAACTATTCCTCTCTGAATGAGAATTACAGCTTGTCAGCTACCCTGGGAAATCTCTGGTGTGAGGGACTCTCCAGCTACGCAGTGGTGTTCACAGTGGCATAGTTGGCACATGAAAACAGAGCTGTTACAAAGCGCTGTAACAAACTGTGGGAGAATGTACTTTCCCCCCCTTCTTGTTACGGTTCAACAACAACAAAATATCTGAAGGACTTGTAATGGCTACAAAGAGTCTAAACAGCTGCAGAACTGCAGCTCCTGGGGCTGAGAAGCATGCTTGGAGCCCTGGGGAAGTATCCAGGGGACAATTACACTAGTGAAGGATTTTGCCCACCTCAGCCTCCACTTATCATAGTATCATAGTATCATTCAGGGTTGGAAGGGACCACAAGGATCATCTAGTTCCAACCCCCCTGCCATGGGCAGGGACACCCCACACTAGATCAGCCTGGCCAGAGCCTGGTCTTAAACACCCCCAGGGACGGGGCCTCGACCACCTCCCTGGACAACCCATTCCAGGGCCCCACCACTCTCATGGTGAAGAACCTCCTCCTCACATCTAGCCTGAATCTCCCCACCTCCAGCTTCATCCCATTCCCCCTAGTCCTATCACTGCCTGAGATCCTGAGAAGTCCTTCCCCAGCCTTCCTGTAGGCCCCCTTCAGATACTGGAAGGCCACAATGAAGTCACCTCGGAGCCTTCTCTTCTGCAGACTGAACAGCCCCAACTCCTTCAGTCTGTGCTCACAGGAGAGGTGCTCCAGCCCTCTGCTCATCCTTGTGGCCCTTCTCTGGACACCTTCCAGCACCTTCAGATCCCTCTTGTAATAGGGGCTCCAGAACTGGAGGCAGTACTCCAGGTGGGGTCTCACCAGGGCTGAGTAGAGGGGGAGGATCACCTCCCTCGACCTGCTGGCCACACTTCTCCTGATGCAGCCCGGGATCTGATTGGCTTTGCAGGCTGCAAGTGCACACTGAGAGCTCCTGTTGAGCTTTTTGTCCACCAGCACCCCCAAGTCTCTCTCCTCAGGGCTGCTTTCCAGCCAGTCCCTGCCCAGCCTGGATTTGTGCCTGGGATTGCCTCGAACCAGATGCAGGACCCTGCACTTGCACTTCACTTCTGTGCACTGATCTCTCAGTAGTTACAGGTGCTAGAATGATGATAGTGCTAGAGAGTGATGCAAGGGATGGCAGTTTGTTACCTATTTTCAAGTGGAGGTGTTGCAAAGGTTGCTTTTACATAAATACTCATCAGCTTCTTATCAGCAGCATAATCAGCTACAGAAGAAAAAGGGGGAGGGGGGGAAGAAAGGGAGCTGCTTTCATTTAATTTTGGTCTGTGCCTTAGAGATTGGACTTAGCTCCTTGAGAGGCTGTAAGCATCTGTGCCTTATTCATAGATTCATAGAATGGTTTGGGTAGGAAGGGATCTTAAAGAGCATCTAATTCCAACCTCCCTGCCATGGGCAGGGACACCCTCCACTAGACCAGGTTGGTCAAGGCCTCATCCCTGTGCTGGTCTTTCAGCTCAGCTGTGGGAATTGGATGGCAACACTTCAGAAGTTAAAGAAATACTTTGGATAAAGTAAAAATTATTATATGCAGGGGAGTAAAAATGCCAAGCACACAAAGCAGGGAGTTTTCAGCTCCCCACAAAAGGAGTTTAAGATGCCTTTCCTCTCCTGGCATAGATGTGAACAGAGATTATCCTAAAGGGCAGTTTTCATCCTGGTAGTTCTTGTGCTGTCCAGGAGCATGTGAAAGGTGCCATGCTGCCAGCCCTGTAAATGGCACTCCTCCTTAGGCAAAGAGTGGCAAAAGAGGAGTGAGCCCCAGCTCTGTTCCAGAGAAGTGCCCTGTAACAGCAGCCTGTCCTCCACAGCTGTTCCCTGCTTTGCTTGTTTGCAGAAAGCACCAGGATGGATAATTGAAGGCATGTGTTTCCACAAGCTTGGCTGAAGCCTCCAAGGCAGTTCACATCAGCCAAATACCAATTACATTGTCATTTTCTGGTTACTCCCACACAGGGCTAAACCTGAACCAGCACTGTAGAGGTAAAAGCCCTTTGTGTCCCTCCATGCACAAAAGCAAACCTTTTGTCTCTATCGCAGCCCTCAAGGAGCAGCCCTCTCCTGGCGTCTGGGTCCTTCTCCCTTGTTTGTTTCTTGTGGCCTCTCCTGGCACTGTGGGAATCCCTTTCCTGTCAGGCTCTGCCATGGAGCAAAGCAAATCTTTCCAGCACTTTGAAACAAAACAATTTTCCTGATCTCTGTATTATTGTAAAGGAGAAGTTTGACTTTCAATGCATGTGGGAGATTAAAGCAGTTTGGCTGAGGTGCAGCCAATTCCAGATGCTTCAAGGGAAGCAAATCTTGGTGCCTGGAGTCACCTGGAGAAGACTTTATCTGGGGTGGGGCAGCACTGACGTCCTGAATTCCTCAGCACAAGGCTGGTTCAGCCTCACTGTGCCCGACTACAGAAGTCCTTACTCATCTCCAAGTGATCAAACACATTTGTACTTGCACAGTTGCAGAAAGTGCCTCTTTTGCATGTGTTTCACTTCATTCAAATTGGGATGGTGTGTTTTTTTCTTGTGCTATTTTCATAACCCAGTGCTTGCTGAATGCCAGCCACTCACTGGGCTACAGCTGCACCCCTGGAGCAAAACTCACATTCCCACTGTCACACTGCTCCTTCAGCTGCCTCACTCCTGTCCTTTTACATGCCAGCACTTGCAAGGAGATCTTGAACTCTAAGCCAAAAGGTTAGCTTACAGTGTTGGCAAACAGCAGCAAACACGAAGATGGTTCGGTTAACTTGACCTAAATCTCCCTTTTACCATGAAGGGTTGAAGCCTGTTAAAGTTATGCAGCTGCTTCCCTGTGTGTTGCACCTTGCAATGAGGATGCAGCTCACCCTGGCAGTTGCATGCAAATGGCAAGAGGCCAAGGGAATTACTTCTGTCTAGAGAATCAAGCAAGAAGTTTGTGTGACTAGACAGAAATCAGGGACCCCACACAGAAAAGGCTGTGGTGCTGTCTGTTCTTGCCTCTGAGTCACAGCATCAACCATGACCCTCTGACAGACACATACCTGGGTGTTCCCAGGTACTGGACTGGCATTTCTGCTCTTCACTCCTAACTCTTCACACAGTCCTAGTCTGTCTTTTTGCACAGGAGGGGAGGTATGTGACCTGGATGACCAGCAAGAACCTCACGAAGATTAGGCTGTGGAGCCTTCTTGTCTAGATATCTTCAAACCCCACCTGGGCACATTCCTATGTGACCTGCCCTAAGTGGTCCTTCTTTGCAGGGGACTTGGACTCAATGATCTCCAGAGGTTCCTTCCAACCCCTAGCATTCTGTGATTCTATGATTCTGTTATTGCTCATAACCACTGCTACTAGAAAAGGCAATCTGGGAGCAGCAGCCATTTGCTCCTGTACCCTCATAGGTGTGGAGATGACAGAAACCCTTTTGACACAAGCCCAGAACAACATGAGCTGGATTTTGCCAGAAGGAGAGTCCCTGGGCTATTACATTTCTGGATTTCTGTATGTGTGGGGTGAAGGAATAGAGAGCTCTGTGATTTTTGCCTCTGACTTTGCACAGGCCAGGAGTGACCCTTTAATCAGAGTTCTTATGGGGCAGCTCAGATGCTGCCATACTGTGAGGAGCTGCTAGAAAAAAACTTCCAAACTGTTACAAGTAGCACTTGGTGCCATGGTTTAGTAGTCATGAGGTGTTGGGTGACAGGTTGGACTTGATGATCTTTGAGGTCTCTTCCAACCTTGTTGATTCTGTGATTCTATGACTGCACAAGATTGTGAGGGGTTGTACCTGCTGTATGTCATACACAAGTAAAGAAATCCATGCCTTTGGCTTTTGCCTGTGCTCATATATAGTGAATATAATGGGGAAAAAAGAGTACCTAGAATATCCTCTTCTGCTAGCTGGAGCACCCCACCTATGGAGACAGGCTGAGAGAGTTGGGTCTGTTCAGTCTGGAGAGGAGCAGGCTTGGATGAGACCTTATTGTGGCCTTGCAGTGTCTGAAGGGGGCTTACAAGAAAGCTGGGGAGGGACTTTTTAGGATGTCAGGTAGTGATAAGACTGGGGGGAATGGAGCAAAACTAGAATGGGGAGATTCAGATTGGATGTTAGGAAGAAGTTCTTCACTGTGAGGGTGGTGAGATACTGGCACAGGTTGCCCAGGGAGGTGGTGGCCTCATCCCTGGAGGTTTTTAAGGCTAGTCTGGATGTGGCTGTGAGCAACCTGATCTAGTGTGAGGTGTCCCTGCCCATGGCAGAGGGCTTGGAACTGGATGATCCTTCCAACCCTGACAAGTCTATGATTCTATTATTTTTTAATTATATATTTTTGTTCAGCTGAGCTTCTCTAGTCTAATTTAAGAGAATGAAAATTGACTTTTGATAAGGAGTGATCAAAACTATTGAAATGAATAGGTCCAGTGAATTATTTCCATACACAGCAGGTCTGATCCCAGTTTTGAATGCACCTGGGCTGGGTGCTTCTGCACATTGCTGTCGTATGTGTGAGTGTTCAGTAAGAAATCTGCAGTATGAAAATGAAAAGAAGTGGATCCTGTAGAGGAATATTTGCATTTTCCCAAGGGCTCCCGGGGCATTCTTACTAAAACAAAGTAGAACTATACTCAACAAGTAGTCCCACTGAGACAATGGCCCTTCTGGGAGGATAAAAGGCTACTTAATAAAGAGAGAATGGCTTAAGGAGTGAGCTCCCTCCAGTTAACTCCTCTATTCCCAGATAAAGCTCAGTGCAGGTAAGATGTGAAAACAGTGCTTCTGAAAGCAATAGGGGGCAAATATAAACCTGTGCTGTGAGGTCTATGTCATAATCTTGTCCATGGTTCAGCCTGAAATGAAAAAGTCAGCAGGCAAGAGAGATTTTACCCTTAAAAAGTGGATGAGAAGACAAACACTGAGTTGTAGTAGGAATGCTGCCAAACCCATGACAGTCATTTAAAGAACAGGGAGGGGGGAAAAGGAAATGCATTTTATGTCTCCAGAGTGTTCCTAAGTAGTGCAAGGAAGCAGATAAGGTTAGAGGGAGTGATACTCCTTTTGTAGTCTTCCTCAAGTTCTTTATATAAACTTGAAGGAAGAGTCACTACACAGCAAGCACCAAATTAACAGAGCTCTGTTCCTTAGGGGGACTCTGCACAGGGAAATGGGAGGCAGGAATGGGGTTTGGAGTAAAAAGACCTGTTTGCAGACCCAAGTCAAAGCCTAGCTCCCCATCTGTGCCAGCAGGCACCGACTTGTGTCTGTCATGTTTTTACCTAAAGAAAGCAAAGAAATGGTCAACATCATTTGCAGATGATGTTGCTTTGAAGGAGACTTAATACCTGTCTCCAAACTGCAGCCTCTTTATTCAGGCTCCAAGTTCTACTTAAGTTCTTTATGAAACACTTATCCCATAGATGGACTTCATTAGGTTGTGTAAGTTCTCTGAGGTACAGATGGCCAGATCACCAGAGCTGCCAACATACAGTTTTGGAAGAGGATTAAGCCATCAGTGTCAGAAAAGAGCAGGATGCAGAAGGAACATTTCTTTAGGCTCTTTGCACTGTTCTTAATCAAAACCCAGTGGTTTATATTTCTGTGAAGGAAAGAGCTTAAATGCACTGCCCTTTTCCATGTGTGGGGGAATAATTTAGGGGGGTCATTAAATTCTGCTTTGGGGGCAGTTTTTCTTAACCTGGATAACCATTTGAAATTCACCACACTGGCCAGTAGGAAGATGGCCCCACAGCAGTCTCTCTCCATATGCCAAGTTTACAAAGCACTCTCCAAGAAAACTAGGGACAATACACTCCTCAAAAGCACCAGAAGATGAAGGCTAAGCACAGGAGACCTTCTCTGGTAAAAAGCCTGGCAGCTAACAACCACACTTAAATTCCACTGCATTTCCAAGAACCCAAACCCATTTGGTGCAGGATCCTCTTCTCCCCAGGCTTTCTTAACACACCAAAACATGTTCTCCCTGGCATTTTGTATTCAGTGGCTTGCCCTCATTCCTCACTTAAACTTCCACAGTACTCAGCAAACTAACCCAGCAAGCCAGCTGCTTTCAGCTTTAAACATGATTGCCTTTAGCTGTAATATATAACATACTCTGCAGACTTATTACCTACCATAAATCCGACCCATTGCTAATTTACTGCGCTGGAACAGTTCACCTCTTAAAACACAACTTAATATGGTTAATAAAGCTGACTTTACCCTCTTAAAATAACTAATAGTTTGCACTGATTGTCATTTGTGTTTCCTTCAGATTCTGCCTTCTTGCCTTTGCTTTTCCCTATTGTTTAATGCTTGCTTCTCGTTGTTGTTGTTGTTGTGAACTTCCAATCAATTGTACCTCATAATGCAATTATGTGGACTGCCAAAAGCCTAATTTCACATTGTCACAACATGTTCTGCTGCAGGCATTTGACTCCCAACAGTTGTAATTGCTGGACAAGTGCCTGAACAAGTCAGAGGAGAGTGTGCAACATCAGAAAAGCCAAGGAGAAAAAAAAAACCATTACAAGTTTACAAAATCAAAGCAAACTTTCATCAAAAATCAATACATCTTTCCCTCCCCCCAAAGCTCTGGTAGCTGTCCATTTTCCCCAGTGTTTTAGAAATTACTGCAAGAGCTTCAAAGTTAACTTAAAATGCAACAAAACATATTATAGATACTTTAGGCTGGCATTCTTGGTTCAGATTTTACAACTCAAGTTGAAGGAGGCAACAAAGAGTGAAAGCTAAGAAAGCTCCGGCGGCTGCTGGCTTCAGCAGGTAGGCTCTGCAGGCAGCTGCCTAGGAGCCTGCCTGGATTTCACAAAGGACTTCAGACAGCAGCCTGTTAAAAACAAGATTATAAAGTACCTGTCCTTCGGGTGGCTTTGAAGAGCTTTCCTTGGAGTTATCCAAGCTGGAGAAACCTTCACCCACATTTACTTCAGAGTCTCGGGAACTCAGCCTGTGGGCAACTCAGCATCTTGGTGAGGTTTTTGTACACCAGTCCCCCTCACATGGTCTGATTTCCAGATAATCTGCTGCCAAAGAGCTCTTTAAGAATTTTTTGCGTCACTTTAGTCAAATAAACTTTATGTTTCACCAGGGCTGCAGCTCAGTTTTCCTCCTAGAGGTGGGTGGCTACATTTGCCTGTTCCGATCGGTTGAAAAGCACAGGATCCAATGAAGGCAGAGGGAGAAGGAGGGAGGCTTTCTACTCAGGGGCAGTTTCGCTGGCCATTATTAGAGCTATAAATAACAGGATGGTGGTGGTGATGATGATGGTGATAATGATGATGATGGAGACAGCAGATGGGACAGAAGTTAGGAGGGAGTCAGTAAATTGCAAGTTTGCAGGGGGATCTGGAGAGTACAGAAAGGAAGGACTGGGATGCTGTCATGGTAAAAGGGCTTGGAAATAATAATTTCTGGAGCTTAGTTTCCATCCTTTTCAAAAGGAAGCAAAGTTTCATTTAGTGGTGAAGGGTTCAGCAGAGATTCTTTAAGCATTTTGCTGCTTCAGTAAGCTCAACAATCAAACTCTTCTTACTGCTGCTCAGAATCTCTCTCGCTCAACCTCTGAGGTGTTTTTGTTGGGGTTTTTCCTTGCTTCAGCTTTTTTCTCATCCAGAATTTCTCCATTCCCAGACCTCACCATTTTATTTATAAAAAGTCATAAATCACAGGTCACCCAAACAGTGCCATAGTTTAGGTGGTGGGTTTAGGGGGGTGTGGAATAGAAGTGGAAAGCCAGAGCGGGGACAAATCTGAATAGGCAATTGTTAAAGCAGCAGCAGGTTTGCTGTCGGTGGTTGCCAGCTTTCGGAGACTCGCTCCAAACAATTGAAAAGAAAACAAAGTCTGTAAACTCGGACCCACAGAGACATAATTAGCACTTTCCTTTTTTCGTCTCCTGGTCCCTTCGGGCCGGCAGCAGTCAGCCAGCAGCGTGCTGTTTGCACCATCTCAAGGGTGGCTCAGGTATTGCAGTGGCAACGAAGAAAAGATTTTTGGTTTGCTTGCCCATCAATTCTTGTGGGCAGCACAGTAAAAATCCTTTCCCACACTGAGCCTGTTGCCTTCGGTTGTGTTGGAGGTTCAGTGCTCTTTTAGTGAAGATACCAACAGCTAACTCAGCCTCTCTCTGCCGTGGAGAATAGATCTTAGAAGAGTGACTGAAGGAGCTGGGGCTGCTTAGTTTGGAAAAGAGGAGGCTTCTCCAGACTGAACAGCCCCAACTCCTTCAGTCTGTCCTCATAGGAGAGGCTCCAGCCCTCTGATCATCTTCGTAGCCCTTCTCTGGACACCTTCCAGCACCTCCACATCCCTCTTGTAATAGCAGCTCCAGAACTGGAGGCAGTACTCCAGGTGGGGTCTCACCAGAGCTGAGTAGAGGGGGAGAATCACCTCCCTTGCCCTGCTGGCCACACTTCTCCTGATGCAGCCCAGGATCTGATTGGCTTTCTGGGCTGCAAGTGCACACTGAGAGCTCCTGTTGAGCTTCTCCTCCATCAGCACCCCCAAGTCTCTCTCCTCAGGGCTGCTTTCCAGCCAGTCCCTGCAGTCCCTGCCCAGCCTGCATTTGTGCCTGGGATTGCCTCAACCCAGTTGATTTTATTATTTATTTTTTATTAATATCTTCTGCAGAAGCATTGAGCCCTTCCCCTCCCCCCCCCCCCCCCCGTTTCTTGCCAAGCAGTCTGAAGCCTTCAGGGCATGATATAAATAACAGACTTGAGATTTCAAGCAGACCTCTCAACTTTGTCACACTTATTTACCCCAGATGTGAAAACCTCTGAGGTCCTGTACTGAGTCAGTTCCAGAGTTTGATGAAACCTGTGCATTGTTGGACAAAATGGTGATGGTTCAGGGAAGGGATGGAAAAAAATGAAACAAAGAAAATGGACTCAAGGAGAAGGACCTGGGGGATGTCAGTTGTTGAAAAGCTCAACAGGAGTTGGCAATGGTTGCTTGCAGCCCAGAAGGCAGCTGTGTGCTGGACTGCACCCAAAGCTGAGAGAGCACCAGAATGAGCGAGGCAACTCTGCCCCTCTGCTCTGCTGGAGCACTGCATTCAGTTCTGGTGCCTCCAGCATAAGATAACAACAAACTGCTGGAGCAGGTCCAGAGGAGGGCCATGAAGATGATTAGAGAGCTGAAGCACCTCTCCTATGGAGACAGGTTGAGAGAGCTGGGGCTGTTCAACCTGGAGAGAAGGCAGCTCTGGAGAGACCTTAGAGCATTCTTCCAGTGCCTGAAGGGGGCTACAAGAAAGCCCAGAAAGGCCTTTTCACAAGGGAGTGTAGTGATAGGATGAGAGGGAATGGATTGAAGCTTGAGGAGGGCAGATTTAGACTGGAGATTAGGAAGAAATTTTGACAGTGAGGGTGACAAAACATTGGAACAGGTTGCCCAGGGAGGTTGTGGATGCCCCCTCGCAAGGCCAGATTGGATGAAGCTTTGAGCTCCCTGGTCTAGTGGAAGGTGTCCCTGCCCACGGCAGGAGAGTCAGAAGTAGATGATCTTCAAGGTCCCTTCCAACCTGACCCATTCCATGAATCTATGTAACTTGGGTAAACATCCTATGTAACAGTGCCACAGCGCTGCAGAGAGAAAGCAGCTGCAGCTTCCAGGTACCACCACCAGCATCAATCCAGTCACCTGGTGACAGCAGTGCCAGCTCTGCTAAGAAGAGATCAATAATAATTCTGCAAGCACATCTCTGGTTCACTGCCAGTAAGAGGAGAGGAACAATCTTCCAAACAGCACAAACCAAACAAACCCTAAAATATTTATTTGTTCCCAGCTTTTGCTTGGTTAGGAACCAAACTACATGCAGAAGCTATTAAGATTGGCTTTGGAATAAAAGAAATTCTGATTGACCTCCCCTGCTATTTTCTATGTTGACTGTGCTGGGATATACACATCTGGGATTAGATGTGCTTTGGAGAGGTTTTGCTCTTTCCACTACAACTTTTTGGAGCATTTGGATGGAAAAAATGCTAATTCTGAGCAGCTCCAAACCACCACTGCACAAAACCTCCTGCCTCGTCCACTTCTTCCTTAGCAGCAGTTTCTGACTCCTGATTGAATCAGGGATAGTTGCCTTTTGTAACATTATCATAGTATCATTCAGGGTTGGAAGGTACCACAAGGATCATCCAGTTCCAACCCCCCTGCCAGGGGCAGGGGCACCCCACACTAGATCAGCCTGGCCAGAGCCTCATCCAGCCTGGGCTTAAACACTTCCAGGGATGGCACCCCAACCACCTCCCTGGACAACCCATTCCAGGGCCCCACCACTCTCATGGTGAAGAACCTCCTCCTCACATCTAGCCTGAATCTCCCCACCTCCAGCTTCATTCCATTCCCCCTAGTCCTATCACTCCCTGAGATCCTGAGCAGTCCCTCCCCAGCCTTCCTGTAGGCCCCCTTCAGATCCTGGAAGGCCACAATTAGGTCACCTGGGAGCTTCTCTTCTGCAGACTGAACAGCCCCAACTCCTTCAGCCTGTGCTCACAGGAGAGGTGCTCCAGCCCTCTGCTCATCCTTGTGGCCCTTCTCTGGACACGTTCCAGCACCTCCACATCCCTCTTGTAACAGGGGCTCCAGAACTGCACACAGTACTCCAGGTGGAGTCTCACCAGGGCTGAGTAGAGGGGAAGGATCACCTCCCTCGACCTGCTAGCCACACTTCTCCTGATACAGCCCAGGATCTGATTGGCTTTGCAGGCTGCAAGTGCACACTGAGAGCTCCTGTTGAGCTTCTTGTCCACCAGCACCCCCAAGGCTCTCTCCTCAGGGCTGCTTTCCAGCCAGTCACTGCCCAGCCTGTATTTGTGCCTGGGATTGCCTGTCAATACTTTCCACCTCTCAGAGGAACTACCCTTGACTTACCATATGAAAACACTGTGGTTTTGTTGGCAAACTGGGAAAGGAAACTATTTGTTGCTTGGCTGGTTCCTCAGTGATCCAAGGGTCTTCATAAGGATTTACAAAGGATCACACTAAGGGAAGCAGCAGCACAAGGAGATGTGAATTGGGTTTGCTTTTTCATCCTAGCCTAAGCATCTTTGTTAGCAGTTGGATGTTAATTTTGTCACCTGGCTTTACAGTTCACAAGGGACAAAGCTTTCTTTGCTGAGAGGTTAGACCTGTGGCAAGCTGGGCTCATTCCCACAGTTCTATTTTGTCAGTTGGAAAGAGTGGAATTTTTGATCATCCCTGAACCATTTCCTGCAAGCCAACAGGAGTTAAGTAGCTCATTCCTCATTTACATGCTCCTGCACTGCCCTGCCAGAAAGTTGCTGGGCCAAGCCTGCTGATCCATTCTGTCATCTTCAGGCTGTACCCTGCCATGCACCCAAGAGGAGACAGATTCTTCTGGATCCAGCCATGCCTCATGCTGCTCAGGACACTGAGAACTTCCTCAGTCTCCAGAGGGAGCATACGGCCTTCCAGTCATCCGCTCAAGGGCCTCAGTTCCTAAGCCCCCAGCTGAGGGCTGCTGATCACATCACTGATTTTGTCCTGAAGGACAACAGGGCAGAGTGACCCAGTGAACACTGCAGCAATGGGGCAAGAGCCCTTAATGGGAAATCAGTGTGTGTCCTGGTTTGTTCACATTTCAAGCTGCTGTTTCAAACCAAGTCCAAGATGACAGACTGGTTTATGAGTAACAAGGATGGCTGCTTGGCAAGAGCACAGAGTTGTTGATCCTTACCAAGGGCACAGGACTGTTTTTTCTCACACAGAACAGAGAATACCCTACCTGATACCACAGCCAGCCTGGAATTACAGAGTTTCATTAGCATGAACCTTAGAACATTTCTAACTGCCCTGAGAGCCCTCACAGCAGCAGCAGCACAACTCTCGCTTGGACACATGCACTTCTTCCCTATTCCCTCTTACAAAGAGCTTTGTAAAACTGCTGGGTATAACATGCAAAACTGTTTGTCAGATTGGCTTAATTCCCTGTAACCTGTTTTAGCCATGTGAATTTTCTGTGCTTTGAAGGAAAGGAGAAAAAAAACCCCACACCACCCATACTATTGTATAAGCTATCCAGGGAAATATCTGGGCAAGAGCTGCAGAGATAAGCTCATGCTGGACAATACTTTAAATGCTCAAATTAACAAGAACTGGCTGGGAAACCAGGTTTAGTTTGTCAAACCCAATCCTCAGCAGTGCTGCCACGGGCAACAGAAATGTTAGCTAAACTCCAGAGAAAAAGTTCACTCTCTCTGGCTGCTATTCCCATCTCATAGATAGCAGGGAGGAAATAGAAGAGCTGCTGTAATGGCATAAGCAGAAAGGTTTTTAAGGACTAAAATTAGTGACCTTTTGGAAGCAAAAAAAAAAAGCCCCCCAAAACAACACATTAGTCATAATCCAAATATTGTGCAGAAGAGAGCTTCCCATGAGGCTTGGCTTCGTTTCAGAGCCACCAGGGTTCAGCACCAAGTACAAGACTGTTTACTTGCCTTGATGGAAGTAACAGCTTGAGGTAGGGATAGTGCATGATAGACACACAGAGTCAAAAGGGACCCCAAAAGATCACCTGGGCCATCCCTTTGTCAAAAGGAAGGATCACCTCTACCAATGCTATTTCTGACCTCCTCTTCTGTAAGCTCTTCTTGAACACTTCTAACAGTGAAGGTGCTGCACATCCTCAGGCAATCTATTTTGGTTCTTCAGCAGAAAGCTGCTTCTGATCTCACTACATCTTGCTGCAGGTGGGGGACCAGGACTTTGCAGTCAATTTACTGTGAGCAGTGGGAACAAAATTCCCTTCCTTAAAATACCCATTTATGAATTAAAAGAAAGTGAAGCCTCCCCTCCCCAACCAAGCCCCTCTGTGATCTTTGCTCAGAGAGAAGCATCTTTGACTGCTAGGAACATCAAGCCACATCTTTTCCTGCTACACTCACATTCTGCCTCACTTCAGTTTGCAGGTCCCAAATTATCTTCCCATTTCTTTAGTTACAGGAGGCTCATTTAAACCAAAAAAAAAACCCCAAAACTACTAATATAACCCCCCAAAACTAAAAACTCCCAAACCAACAAAACCCCCAAACAACCCACCCCCAAAAACCAGCTCTGCACCAGTCACTTTAGAAAGTGTTTATTCAAAAGCTTCATAGCACCATCTTGTTGGTTTTTGTTTTAAAACACCACCCAAATAAAATGCAGCAATTAAAATGTTGGGGTTTCTGGTTGTTTGTTTTTTTTTCTCTGAACATGACACTAACTCCACCTGTGAGGATATTTATGGTTGTTCTTGCTAATGACACTGGAAAATAGCGCTCCTGTGCACACAGGCACCGCGCCGGGCTGAGAAATGGCTTCTCCAGGCCCAGCTGAAACGGAAGAACAAACCCAAGTCAAACTGGGAAGCCTCAGGGAAATGGTTTGGGAAAGGTTTTGTTTTCTTTCTCCCTGCAGTTCTGCTGGAAGAGAAGAATTTTTCTAAGAGGTCAATTTTGAGCAGTTTCAATCCTTATCTTCCCTACTTCAGCACAACTAAAAATGCAGAGATAAAACACTCGAGGGGGTTCTTTCAGGGTACAATCCAGACCAAGGGATCCTCGGACTCTATGTACCTTCATGTCTTTGTTCTGAACAGTCACTTAGCTGTTAATGCTAAAGGACCTTTCATGGCCATCTTTTTCTAGGGAAAACATGAAGTCAAAGTAATTCCAACTCAGTTACTAAGCTGATTTTCATTAAAAATGGAAGGTAAAACCAAACTGCCACGGACAGCACTTGCAAGACTCTTTCATGACCAGGTTTTCCCCTCCCCCCCATTCCCTTTCTAGTTCTGCAGAGCCAGATTTGTTCAGCCAGGCCAGTGAAGCGCTATTTCCCAAAGATCCTTAGCTTACATGTCAAGAATTTGGACCATGCTGAGTGCTTGGTCACATTATCATTTGGCTATGGCTTCCAACCACTGGAATTCTCTATTGCATCTACTTCTGGTTGACCGTTAAGAGGCAAAACACTCTGGAGTTCACTTGGCTAAAGCCCCCATGGGGTCCCAAGCTGGCAAGACAATTGGTTCCTGCTGCATCACTGCCAGGATGTCATCTGGTACATGCTTCTTGTCCACCACCACTTCATACACGTACTCAGAAAACCAGTCATCAGTCATGATCAGGTAACCTGCAGAGGGAAACAGTTGGTTACAACACAGGACCATTAACACAGTGAAGCAGTCACAGATACAAGTTTCACCTATGAATGAGGCATCACAGCTATACTTCACATATCTGAAAGAAAAAAAATCACCAAGAGACTAACTTTTAGGCTAACTGAGAGCCTTTCACAGGCACTGAAAGACTAAAAGAGAAGCCTGCAAGCAAAAACAAGACCCAAAATGCTATTTATAGCTCCTCTGTTAAAATAGGCATTGAGAGCACTCAAGTGAATTAATGTCTTGTAAAAAAGGCATTTAAGGTAGAAGGTAAAATTCCAAGTCTCTGGCTTTAGAAGTTCTTAGGATTCTGTTAAGAAACAGAAAATTCTCCAGGTGAATATCCAAAACCATCACTGGCTTGAGAAAACTTTGCTGTTCTGGTTGTTGCAGTAAGGAGGCCAAATGTACAACCATCTAAATCGCACTTTGGCTCAGCTAAACCATAATATTCCTCCTTGAGAATTTCAGTGAACAGCCTTTGAACTGGGGGTTGAAGTCACATTCACAGTGTCACAGATTTCAGCAGAGAGCTCCCAATGGGAACAAGCTATGCAAGGTGAACTGACAGCGAGAGTGGCTGGGAGAAAGCAAGCATTTAGAAGACAGATGAGAAGGCTTTGTGCAATAAAGTTCCTCATGTCCTTATACAGTATCACAGCACAATCAAATGAAACAAGAAAATGGCCAAAGAATATGGACAATAAATGCATCTATCTACACCATCTTGTTTCTAAAGCAGGAGATCAGATAATTCCCATAAATTAAAACCCCTATCAATTGTAATCCCAGCGAGAAACCATTTTGGAAACATTGCCAGAGGGAGCTGCCTTGATTATTCTCTCTTCAGGATATGAGTTCTTGGGACACACAAAAACCTCTCACTCCCAAGAGCCAACAAGTAATTGCACCCTGAGAGGATAATGAACTCTGCTTCTGACATCCTGTATCTCAAAGCTTGACAGTGCTGATTAGGATCACAGTGTCTGAACAAGGAGGAAACGTCAAGCAGAACTTCAGGACATGCAAATAAGCAAGGTGGCTCTTTGAGAAGGCCTCTGCCTGGTGTCACAATGAAAGCCATTATCAACTCCTTCATTAAAAGGAGACATACTTTATACTCAGCAATATATAACAGCTAAGAGCTTGCCTGAAGCAACCCTGAGCTCTGCATCGCATCCAGGTTAAGAGGCAGAAATGGAAAAGAAACAAAACTTGATGGGTTTCCTGAGCAGGGTTTTACCTCAAACCATTTGTGTGCTAAGGCCAGAAGATGGAAAACCACCTAGAACAGCATCATCTTGTAAGAGAACACAGCACCTGAAGGTGTACAGATGAGGCTGGCCCACAGTTCTGTAACCTTCACTTCAGAGCTGACAAGCTGCTGGCCAGAGAGGTCAATGGAGGATTATTGTGTAACTTAGGATTTGGGCACCTGAAAATAAAGCCCAAAGGGTCTTGTACAAGCCACATTGCACTCATGCTGTAACTCCTCCACAGGGAGGATAAATTAACAGAGCCTTTCTGCCACAGTGTATTTATGAGATGATTTATACACAGCAGACTCTGAATGTCCACAGTTAAAGCCTTAAAATGCTTTCATGCACAAAAGCTTGTATGTGACAGCCAGAGGAAGAGATTAGAAGTCAAGAGGAAGAGGATTTTCAGCTGGAGATGTATCTCAAGAAAGTTGTTGTCATGCCAAAAGAAGCAGATGGACCCCTCAGATGGATGTGATAATGTGATTTAGTGTTCCCCTCTAGGGATATGCTGGGTTCAAAGTCAGGTATCAACAAACTGTCTGCAGAACAAAGGAGGAAGCAGAGCAAGTGAACTTGCCTCTGCAGCTGACAAAGTGCCAGCAAAACACAGAAAGGAAATATTTGACTTGGAAGTGACTTTTTTTACCTCAAAAAAACAAGCAATGTTTGTCAGCAGCTGAGGAAAACCAGATGGGATTCCAAGAAACCCTTTTAGAACAGATATGAAGTTACTAAATCTTCAGGAGAGGCAAGGCTAGGCTCTTCCCTGGGCTTCCCTGGGACAAGTGCTGCCACAAGAATTCAGTCCTGCCCACTCCACAGGGTGTGAGTAACTTGACTTCATCCCATCACATCCAAACCAGGAGTCAGTCTTTCCAGCCCTGCACCAAGCAAGTCTGAGGGAACAGTTGCCTGGCAAGCAGGAGAGACCCCATGTCAAAACCCACTTCCACTTCCCACCACCAAGCTATTTGTTTGGTTTGTTGGTTTTTTAATGGCTCAAGGGTAGTCTCTGTGTTCTGTTGCAGGCTGTACCCTTCACCATCCTGTCCAAGAAATAATGGAGTTGGAGCTTACTTGCACCCCCCCCCCACCCAACTGGGCCTCAGCTGGGATGTGCCAAGTTTAACATCACTCTTGGCTGCCTCTTGACCGATGTGGATTCTGGTCCTCTGCACTGGACTTATCCAAGCACAGCTTCCCCATTCCTCAACAAGGCAGATAAGATAAAGATGATGACTGCCAGCAAGAGAGCTAAGAGACTGCAAATCCTCACCCTCCTACAGCAGCTAGTATGGGACACTGAGAAGTAAAAATGCAGGGCAGGAGGAAGGGGATGAAACCCTGTCATTGCCTCTTCTGTTCCACTGCCTTCAGCTCAGTGGGTGGCTTGGTCACAGCTATGAGAGTCATTCAGGGATTCACCTCCCTGAGGCCTGAGAATAGAGTCAAGCTTCCTTCTGAGGGGATTTTCTGCCAAGACTTTTCCAGGCAACTCCCTAACCAAAACATAGTGAGCAAAACTTTCCAGAGACCCTGGTCTCCACCACTGCAAACCAGATAAATGACAGTGACTCACCCACAGAAGGTCACAGGGATGGCATGCATACAGCACATGCCTACAAGGTGTGGGCATGGCTTATTCAAGTCCCTCTGGGGTCCTGCTCTAAGAACCACCACCAGCTCCCCCTGCAATAGCTCTAGAACTCACTGGTGTAAAGTGAATCAATAGTTGGAAGAGAGATGATGTCTAAAGAGAATAAGCTGCAAACCAAGCAGGAAGTTAGACTTGCAAACCTGGGTTAATCTGGTGTCATTTCTACCCTAAAGCTTGAGGCACTACACATTTCATTTCTAGTTGCTGCTTAGCTCTCCACACATCAATCACAGCTCCTGCAGCTCTGTCAGCATTCACTGATGCTCCAAGCCTAGTAACACCAGCAGAGAACTCCAACTGTTCAGTCACAGTTCAGCAGGTACAGCTGCTACAAGCAGCATCAGCTTTCAGTGCACTGCACCATGCTCTGGGAGTGACAGCCAGTCTCAGCCTTTCTCCAGTTCTATTAAATAACAGCTGAGCCCTGGCCAAGGAGCATGTATGGCTGGGACAGTCAAAGCTGCTGACAAGACACCTATTAGCTTCAGAATGTTTGGAGTAGTAAGCAAAGTCCATGCTGAATGTTGCAAAGCAAGCAGAGTAAGGCACTTCCTTCCTGGAAGCGTTCCTCCAGCTCTAGTAGCATACAACATCAGAAACCAAGTATCTGGAGTGTCTCAAAACAAAGTGTTCTGACAATAAAGGCACAGCCAGCCAGGCACTTTTCTACTTTATAGTCTCTATTATTCATAAGGGCTCTTCAAATAATTAGTTTGTATTGGGAGACAAGTTTTGATGTTAACTTTTTAGTACTGACTTGGCTTCCTGACTTGATCCAACATTCCAAAGCACATCTTACTACTGTCACATTTATGAGCCTTGAAGGCTGATCATCAACAGCTTCATTGTTCTGCACAGACTAAAGAGTTTTATTGGAATACTTTGCTGTAAGTGTATGCAGCTAACTCAGAACAGACAAGTGAGAGACCAAGGGGCCAGAGCATAAGCTGAGACACTGCTCCAAGGCTATTCCATGGTTTGGTTAGCTGCTCATGTATCAGATACCAGAAGCTTATGAATAAGACCACATCCTAAAACTAGTTCCAGAAATAGTCTGTTTCCAAAGAACAACCCAGCCATCCTGGGAAATTCCTGTCATGAACACATTTGGGATTAATGTGCAACAGAAGAATGTGGACTGCTGGGTTGTGCCCTAGGACATGCTGCAGCCTGGCTCGGCACGCTCGTGAGCAAGCTCCTGCCACGGCTGAGCCCACATCCGGCCTGTCTCCGATGACAGAAGTCATGGAGTTCCCCTCCACTCCCCTTAGGAAAAGCTGACTGCTTGCAGGCCTTGGCAGAGCACAGTGAAAACAGTCTCACACCATCAGCCCCATTCAGCCAGGGCCAGTGAAGGCAGAGCTGCCCCCCCAAGCCCAGGCAGGGAAGCAGCCTCTGGCCATTCCCAGGCTGATCAGGGAAGCAACTAGAAGCAAATTTCCTAAAGCACAGCTGAGCTGTGCCACCCTCTGCCCACGCTGCCTGCCCATGTGCCACCCTGCTACAGCCCTGCAGTGCTCACAATCACTGTGAAAGGAACAATAGATAGTGCAGGCTGAGAGTCCTCAACAGGAAAGCAAGTTCATGCAGAAAGCCTGGCACATGAGCTGTGGGTTCTGTTGTTGCTGGTGCTTCTCAAGCCAGAGAGGAACACTGCAAGGGTGTCACAGGTCAAGTTTTCAGCATGGCTTCAAAGACAACCAGAATTATTTATTCTACTTTTTAATTTAGAGAGACAGGTGCTGGAGCTGCAATAGTTTACATGGAGCTGCTCACAGCTGGAACCAGCCATATCCTCATCTCCTTACTACAAAACCAGTGAGTAAATGCTTGCAGTGGTTGACAAGCAGTGCTGTAAAGGAAAATAAACCACCTAGGTTTCACACATGGCTTGGGAAGTAGCATCAGCCAGAGGCCCCAAAGATGAGGCAGCTGTAGTGTACAGAGTCACACTCAGCTGTGGTGCCAAAGAACTTCAGCACATTTTAAAGCTTCTGCAGTGAAGTCTTTACTTCTCCTTTCACACTAGGCGAAAACATTGCTGTCCAGCACAGCTCTTGCAATTGATCTCACCTTATTTGACACTGAAGCATTCCTTATCTGTTCTCCCTTTATTAAAAGATCAGTTTACATGCCCACTGGAATTCTTGGCATCTCAGAAGTGCTGCCATATTTCCAGACCAATACTGCCAGGTAGTTCAGAGTTTTGCCTCTACAGTTGAACTTGGGACCACTTACATCAAGTTTATCCAGTGGCATTTCCTGCCTCTCTACTCAATGCTTACATTCAATTTACTTGGATGTAAATCACATTGATGTGAAGAATGTTTGCCTTCCAGGAACACAGTGCCATAACTCAGTGACCCACATGCTGTTTGCAGCCTAGTTCCATGCATGCCCTGGTGAAGGACACAGCACATCCCCTTCCACTAACCCCAGCTGTGTTCCTGTGACTATAAATCACTTTACCTTTATTACCACGGTCTTCACCCCAGGAGTTTTCCACTCTCCATTTTTCAAATGCATCTTCTTGCCCATCCTGTGGCAAAACAAGTTGCTGGTTATTCACTAGTGAGGACCATCCCAGTTCATAGCACTCAACCCTGAATCCTGCACCAGCAAAGCACAGAGCTCCACTCCCAAAGGCCTACAGGCACTGGTTTCTTACTAATGGCTGGAGAAATGAAGTGTTCTCCAATACCTCTCTACCTGCTTGCCTAAAACATGAGGCAATGTGGTCAAGAAGAGAGCTTTCACTATAAATTTACATTTTCTGGTGAAAATAAAACTAAATCTGAGCTTGGACTTAATTGACTGGCAGAATTCAAACAGCCTTCCCTGTCACCTATCAGTGGCTTCACACTCAGAAGGAAGCAGTGGCCTGCACTTTGTCTGAAGTCTGCTTAAGTCTACCAAGTACATAAGAGCACTGAAAACAGCTGCAGAGGCTGTGCCACAAAAGGAACTGTTGATTCCTTCCAACAGCCTTTCATGGGGAACCAGCAGGTCCCTTGAGGAACCAGAGTTATTCTTGAACTACTAACATTCTGTATTTTCTTAATACAAACCCCAAAGCAAACCCAAGCCCACACACTGGGAAACTCACCACAGGTCCTATTTTAAAGTCCAATGGAATATTTGCTGCATTGCTCCTGTTCTGCCTTAAAAATGAGCCACTCCCTAAATTGTGACCAAGAAGTCAGCTCTTGAGGCTGTCACAGTATCACAGAATAACTAAGGCTGGAAGAGACCTCAAGGATCATTGAGCCCAACCTATCAACACAAACCTCATGACCAGACCATGGCACCAAGTGCCACGTCCAATCCCCTCTTGAGCACCTCCAGGGATGGTGACTCCACCACCTCCCTGGGCAGCACATTCCAATGACGAACGACTCGCTTGGTGAAGAACTTCCTCCTCACCTCGAGTCTAAACCTCCCCTGGTGCAGCTTGAGACTGTGTCCCCTTGTTCTGGTGCTGGTTGCCTGGGAGAAGAGACCAACCCCTTCCTGGCTACAACCACCTTTCAGGTAGTTGTAGAGGGCAGTGAAGTCACCCCTGAGCCTCCTCTTCTCCAGGCTAAGCAACCCCAGCTCCCTCAGCCTCTCCTCACAGGGCTGTGCTCAAGGCCTCTCCCCAGCCTTGTTGCCCTTCTCTGGACACGCTCAAGTGTTTCGATGTCCTTCTTAAACTGAGGGGCCCAGAACTGGACACAGTACTCAAGGTGCAGCCTAACCAAAGCAGAGTCCAGGAGCACAATGACTTCCCTGCTCCTGCTGGCCACACTATTCCTAATGCAGGCCAGGATGCCATTGTCAGCACCTGGGATAAGCACATTTGTATACATTAAGTTTTAAATCAGAAGTTGCTATTTCATGTGCATCTTTTTTTTTATGCTGTAAAGTTGTAACAGGATTTTCAAGCAAAGCCTTTTTACAAAGGAGGTAAAGCCAATGTATTGCATCTTACAACTCAGTTTATCAAAGCTCCTTTAGATTAAGTGAAGGTTTCATGTAAGACAACCTGTCCCCACAAAGGAGAAACAACTTAGTCCATTTGGAATGTAGAAAAGCCTCTAAATGCTGAGCTTGTAGGATAATTTCTTTCAGGGATGTGTTCATGCAGCCTCATACACAAAAGAGCTCAGCATGCAGAACACAATAGGGAAGATTCTGTTGAGCTGTAAATAAGTAAGTCCAAAACTTTCTTATGACTAAGCAGTCCCAGCTCAAGTCCTCAACCTCCAGACCTCAAACAAACTCATGTGCAAGCTGTTCTTTTGCAAGCAAAGGTCACATTGGACAGGAAGAGATCACTTCAAAGAGACTTTAATAATGACTCCTCCTGGAAATAAATTGAAAACATCAACACTGCAGATAACCCAGAGCTGTAAATTTTCACATGGTTCTTTTTAACTTCAGATGTGTTTGGTTACACTGCCAGGAGCAGATTCAGTTGTGAATCCACCTCGGCCTACTGTCTGCCACAGAGCTAATTTGGACACCACTTCCCCTCCCTAATTATGAGTGGGTCAGATGGGTCACATGCCAGTGAGATGCAGGAGGTTAAGGCTGTTGCAAAGTGCCTCCTATTGGCATTTCAACAGAAAGAGCTTCATGCTGTAAACCAGAGTGGACTGACCCAGGGAACTGGCAGGATAGGAAGCACTGACAAAAGATTTCTTCCTCAGCAAGACACTTCAGGAACTGCATTTAAACATGGGTGTAGGTTTTCTGGTATCTTAAAAGCAGAAGCTCCTTCCCTTCTCCCTTTCTCCAATAAGGTTTTGTGGGCAGAAGGAAAGAAGTCCTTGCCTAGTTTAAAATTCTTCCTTCCTTGTTAAATATTTATAGTTCTGAAGACTCTGACACAGAGGGAGGACAGGACCTACACCACGCAGCTTCATGTGCCAGGGTGTTGTGGCACGTGCTGAGCTCTACCAGAGCAGCTTACACACTGTGCATCAGCCCAGAACACACAAGAGCTGCCAGAACGTTCAAACACATCTGTGCAAGCATCAGGCCCTTGAGAAGAGACTCTACCTTCTCAGTGACAGCTGTCAGGACCATGGCATGGGTCATCAGCGAGTCGCCGAAGATCAGTCGCTCTGCTTTGTTCATGTTCTTGACAGAGACGCCGAACACCAGCTCGTGATTGAATCTATTAAAGACACAGCAGCAACATTAGGAACAATGGAGAATTCTTAGAGTACATCAAGGTGGGGCAGACTGCACTGCCCCAGGAGCCACTGCCCAGGCAGACAAGTTCAACTACTTTTAGTGTCCAAAAACCTGCAGAAATGGGAGCACGTGGTTGGACTAAATGACCTCTGGAGGTCCTTCCAACCCAAACTCTTCTATGATTCATTCCATGATAAAAAGTAATCCCTTTAGGAGTTGCTCTCAGCAGATGCTAGACAATTCTAATGAGTAACAACATTTAACCACCACTTGAAATGCATCTTTAAAGGATTCAGATTTTAGCTAATAAGCAGAAGCAAATTTCTGTTGCTGTTTGAATTACTTTTGGGGCTTTGCAATCCAAAGTATGTACAAATTGGTTTCTTACACAGCTAAAGGCCTGTTGCTGTCCTAGCCAAGGATCCCACATGCTTTTCTGTTTTCATTTTCCACTTACATATTCAGGTCATTGATTCCCAGCTTGCCATAGAAGTGCTTTGCAACATCACAGCCAAACCACACAGCCTGCAAACAGAAGGCAGAGTCATGTCTAGGCCACATCCCAGTGAGTTTCCTATTAGAAGAGCTGCACCACACCATCCACGAAGGCCAACCAACCAACCTCGCCGTCCTTAATAGATGCTGCAGCTAATCTCTTCAAGACATCCACAGGCT
Source organism: Melanerpes formicivorus (assembly GCF_026170545.1). Lineage (NCBI taxonomy): Eukaryota > Metazoa > Chordata > Aves > Piciformes > Picidae > Melanerpes > Melanerpes formicivorus. The sequence goes on along the minus strand of NW_027142381.1, from coordinate 3,771,417 downwards.
GGTTGTTGTAGAGTGTTTTCCTCCCTCCTGCCAAGTTGCCCAGGTACTCCACTGTGTACAGCCTGTTGTATGGGTTCTGAGGCCGAGGGTCATTCACTAGACAGATCTGACAGAAAACCAGGAGGTCATAAAGCAAGGTGCAACTCCCAGATGGCTTTCAGCGAGCTGCTTTGGTCCCAGCTGTCTGTCCCAAACAAGCCACTTGGCTGAAATACCAGCTTTAAGGTTTTGCTTGGGTTTTGGTTTATAAAGTTCACCCCACAGCAGCTCTGGACATTATTCCTGCTCTCTGAGGGCTCTCTTAGGGCATTTTATGCCTGATTGGATCATTACACATTGTAACACTGCAGAATCTTCATGGAACTGCAGTATGAGAGCACAGCAACTGAAGGGGAGAACACAGACACAGGGCTTCCTGTGACCCATGGAGGCAGTACCCATCCCACACAGTGCAGCTGCCCTTGCAACAGTGACTTGGCAGCAAAAAAGTCTTAGGAAGCAGCTGGCTTTCAGCACCTCACCTTGTCCTCCATGTTGAAGTAAGGCTTCACATGCTCATAGTAGAACTGGAGCGGTGTCATGGGGCCATATTTGTGGTAGTTCTTCTCCTTGTCCCGGAACTCCCAGCAGAAGGTCTCTGGAGGGTTGCCCAGGCAAGTACTCACTACTCTGAACACCTGCCCCAAGAAACAAACAGCAGTGAGCTTGCAGTGGTAGGAGAGGCAGGTCTGCATGTTTCAGCAATGCCACTGATGAATGGATTTCTCCACATGAGAACCAACTGGTGAGATGGGAATCTTAAAGGTCATCTTTGGAGAACATCAATAAAAGCACACACACAGGAATTATTTGCATTCAGCTCTGGAAATCTAGGTGTTTCAACAGTTCAAAGCTGATCTGAAAGGCCAGAGGAAGATCAACAGAATCTCTCTCCTCATTCTCACACTCTACAGTCTCAAAACAGAAGCTTACAATGAACAGATAAATTCCAGGAATCAAGAAAAGCGTGTCCACCAGGCCTAGGGAGGTTCTTCTCCCCCCCTCTACTCTGCCCTGGTGAGACCACACCTGGGTTTAATGTACACAGGACAGGTGTCCAAGTTTGGGCTCCCCAGTTCAAGAGAGCCAAGAGATCTGCTGGAAGGAGTTCAACAGAGAGCTAGGAGGATGACTGGGGGACTTGAATGCCTGTGGTTTGTGCCAGCTATTCTCAGCTCTCAGGCTTCACACTCCTCTCACTGGCTTTTCACAGAAGAGAGACAGAATACCTTTCCAAAAGCTGACTTACTCCTCCTGGCACCAGCTGAGCTGATTTGTATGGATCCTAAGGCTCTGTAAGAACTCAGTCTGTCCTGATGGTAAAAGCAGTGCAACATTCACGCTAAGTAACACCATCCAACTGTGCTCAAAACACAAATAAAGGTGTTCTTGCTCCAAGCCATTTCAGAAAACAAGTGAAGAGATTAATTATGGAGCTGAAGGGTGTGGGCTGGAGCTCTTACTGGAGGAGCTCATACATTTATTCCTCAGTAAATATGTTGAAGAGCAAAGATAAATCCCTAAGCTACTATAAATATTTAATTTTGCACAAAAGGTAACATTTGCTGTGGGTACACCCACATTACCTCAGATATCCCCAAGTGCTGAGAGATGAGGCCATGAAAATGAAATAAGCAAAGGAAAAAAAGCCTAAAGGGAGAGAGCAAGGAGGCTCCAGCCAGAGGAAAGAACATGGAGACAGAAGTCTCAAGTTAACAGAGGCAGTGGACCTTGGGAATGGCCTCCCTTAATTGTTTTGCCACCACACCCATCACAGGCCATCTCTTAGTATCTCACAAGCTTCCTCTATCAATAAATAAGCAGACATATTGAATCTAAAAGGTGACTTACCACAGCAACAACAACTAGAACCAAGATAAGGCAAAGAAATAGTGGCTGGTGCTAAAACCCAAATGGAATGAGGAGGGGGGGGGGAAAAGAAAGGCCTTGCTGATAAGGAAGAGTCTACAAAGGAGCACAGTAAAGGCAGAAAAATTCAATCACATGCACTGCACTGCTTCCAACTTCTGACCTGCTGTGCACTGCTGTGATAAGAAGAATGTTTATACAGTTCTGGAGTGAATATTTAATCTTGTGTTGCAGTACAACTGCCCCACTTTGGCTAAAGCACTGCCTCCCAGCATGGCAGAACCAAGATTTGTTAAGCAAAGCAAACTGCCCAGGACAAAACCAGATTCTGCTTTGCCATGTGCAGAAAGAGAGGCAAGGCTGCACACAGCCACCTGGAATGAGTGGTCTCAAGCCTGTAAAGCTGGTGGGTTTAGTGTACACAGCACAGGTGCAACAATAGTGTTTATTGAAAGGAAATCCACTTCAGTTGCAAACCATCATCACCACTGCAAGAGGAAACACTTAGCTTCAGGGAACTAAGCACAACCCTTTGACTGAACAAACTGTAATCACTTAATGAGCTTTAATGTTGGTCCCAGGATCTTTTATCAGAGGGCAAGAGGCTCTGAACAAATGGAGAGGTTTTGCAGTGAACTGCATGTCATTGCCCTGCAAACAACCATCTCTGAGAAGCTTTTGATGTCTGCTGGAGGCTTTTGATGCCTCCAAGGACTTTTGGACACACACACTCTGGATGTAAATTGCATTAATTAACTTTTGAACTAAGTGCTGATTAGCAACATACTGGGGCAGGCTCAGAGCATAGAATTACTGCTGATTCTTAAAGCAAACACTCCCTAAGAGTTTTTGTTTCAGTAACATAACCCAAGCAACACAACCCATTTTCTTCTTTAACCTTAAAATGAGATAAAGAGAAGCTACAGGTTTTAAACATGAAGCTCAAAGATGAATTGCCAATACCCAAGCCAACACATGAACCAATAACCTGTATGCCAGTGCAACTGCCTGAAGCTTATACAGGAATTCCCCAAGGGAAGTTCTGCCCAATACAGACCTTTATTGGACTGCAGAGAAACTAACTCACAAACAAAAACTTTTGGCTTCTGGAGTCATCTAGTGACAGCCACCAAAGCCATTGGGTTACTTTGCTTTGTATGTTTGAGAAACAAAAGAATCATTTAGGTTGGAAAAGGCTTTTAAGATCAAGACCAACCATTTATCCAGCCCTGAGGACACCACTAAACCTTTATTAGAATAAACCAAACCAGGTTGGAAGAGACCTTCAAGATCATCGTGTCCAACCCATCAACCAATCCAACCCACCCAAACAGCTAACCCATGGCAAACCATGCCACTCAGAACCACAGCTACATAAAGTTATCTACTTTTTTCCCTTGTAAATCCAGACATTTAAATTAAGACAGCCTGAACTCTAAAAGGTCCTTTCGGCTACTTCAGAATCAAACGTGAGGACCACTGAATGAGAGATGGGTTCAGCTCACAGGGTGTTCGGCATGCAGAGCTCCCTTTTGCTGTTCTTTCCTGCCCTCTGGTGGGCAACTCCTGCAACAACGCTTCGTGCTGCAAGGTTTTACACTCAAAGCCATCAGAAGAGCAATTTTTAACCTGCTCCCCATCTACCATGTGGCAAAGGCTGACAGACCACTGCTTTGATCTCCCAAAATACAAAATGCTGCTCTCCTACAGAAAGGGGCAGAGGTCTGTAGAAGTAATAGCTCTAGAATCCATCCAGTCAAGCTGCATGCCTGCAGGTAGTAGAACAACTCAGGAGGAGCTAAACATCAGGCCCCACTTCAAAAAATGTGCTTGAGAGGTCTGTGGTGCCAGGTTGGACTCTATCTTTGAGGTCTCTGCCAACCTTGGTGATACTGTGCATATGGGGTCGGAGTGCCTGAAGAGCTCCCAAAGAGAGAGGGACCTGGGGGTGCTGATTGACAGCTGCCTGAATATGAGCCAGCAGTGTGCCCAGGTGGCCAGGAGGGCCAATGGCATCCTGGCCTGCATTAGGAATAGTGTGGCCAGCAGGAGCAGGGAAGTCATTGTGCCCCTGGACTCTGCTTTGGTTAGGCTGCACCTTGAGTCCTGTGTCCAGTTCTGGGTCCCTCAGTTTAAGAAGGACATTGAGACACTTGAACGTGTCCAGAGAAGGGCAACAAGGCTGGGGAGAGGCCTTGAGCACAGCCCTGTGAGGAGAGGCTGAGGGAGCTGGGGTTGTTTAGCCTGGAGAAGAGGAGGCTCAGGGGGGACCTCATTGCCCTCTACAACTACCTGAAGGGTGGTTGTAGCCAGGAGGGGGTTGGTCTCTTCTCCCAGGCAACCAGCACCAGAACAAGAGGACACAGTCTCAAGCTGCACCAGGGGAGGTTTAGACTCGAGGTGAGGAGGAAGTTCTTCACCGAGCGAGTCGTTCGTCATTGGGATGTGCTGCCCAGGGAGGTGGTGGAGTCACTGTCCCTGGAGGTGTTCAAGAGGAGACTGGACGTGGCACTTGGTGCCATGGTCTAGTCATGGGGTCTGTGTTTATAGGTTGGATTTGATGATCCTCAAGGTCTCTTCCAACCTTAGTTATTCTGTGATACTGTGATTCTATATCTCCAAGCACAAAGCATCCCTAATCAGGCAAGCAGGCACTTGGTTTGGCTGATCCAATAGCCATAGAAAAAGAGTAGCAAGAACCCTTATCTATTCCAGCCTCCCAGAAGACTGATGGCGCACCAGTATGTTTACCTCTTCTATCATGGTGTCCATTGCAGCACAGATTTCTCCTTTCATTGTTCCGCTTTCCACCATGTTTCTTAGCCGCAAGCAGTATTCTCTCATCTGTTTGAAGAGAAAGCAGGTTCAGCAGAGGTTTCATTGCAAGGGTGTGAAAGGTTCCAGGATTCCCTATCTGGTGGTTTCAAGCATCTGTCTCCCCCTTCATTATGTGCTTTCAAAACTAAAAGAAAAGCCCTTCCAGAAGGCTTTGTTCTTAATGCTTAGACTGGACATAAGGAAAAAGTAGTTCCCTGCAAGAGTGGTCAGGCATTGGAATGTGCTGCCCAGGGAGTCACCCACCCTGGATGTGCTTAAAAATCATTGGGATGTGATGCTTTAATTTAAGAAGGATATTGAGACTCTTGAATGTGTCCAGAGAAGGGCAGTGAGGCTGGGGAAAGGTCTGGAGCACAGCCCTGTGAGGAGAGGCTGAGGGAGCTGGGGTTGCTTATCCTGGAGAAGAGGAGGCTCAGAGGAGACCTTCTTGCTGTCTACAACTACCTGAAGGGAGGTTGTAGCCAGGTGGGGGATGGTCTCTTGTCCCAGGCACCCAGCACCAGAACAAGAGGACACAGTCTCAAGCTGTGCCAGGGGAGGTTTAGGCTTGAGGTGAGAAAAAAGTTCTTCCCAGCAAGAGTAATTTGCCACTGGAATGTGCAGCCCAGGGAGGTGGTGGAGTCACCATCTCTGGAGGTGGTCAAAAGGGGATTGGACATGGCACTTGGTGCCATGGTTTAATTAGTCAGGAGGTGTTGGGTGATAGGTTGGGTTTGATGATCTCTGAGGTCTTTTCCAACCTTATTGAATCTGTGATTCTATGCTTGGGGACATATGGTTTAAGGGCAAACCTCCTAGAGGTGGGGTTATCAGTTGGACTTGGTGATCCTGAGGCTCTTTTCCAGCCTGAATGTTTCTGTGTGATTCTCTTGTTAAAAATAATAATCAAGAGAATGGAATGATTTAAAAGTAAAAGAATCCCTCAAACCTCAGAAATTCACTAGCAGTTGCAACTCAATCACTGTTTTCCAACCACTGATCTGAAGCTTGCAGCCATCAGCTTTTTTTGGGGGGCTTAACGTCTCATGGTTTCCCTAACTGATGCTGCAACATCCACACACATCACCACCACCCCTGTGACTCAGAGAACAGCCTGTCTTCATCCTGTAACATTTATTTTGCAATTCTAATGCATAATTGATCTCCTGGTTGATAAAAAGACTGGAGCATTTCCCCACTGCATGCAGAACTGCAGTGAGAGCAGCACGTGCTTCCCATTACTGTCACCATCCATAAGGCCTGGAGCCGTGAGTGGGGCTCCCTCAAGACCAGCTGGTTTGCAGTGTTCAAGACCAGAATAACATTAACACCATTTGTTATGCCTAAGCTCATTTCAGCTCCTATTTTGCATTTTTTATGTGGATTTCAGCAGGCAATTTTCCCTGAATATGTAGCACATGAAGTGGAAAAAAAAACCTAAATCAAAGCCCACTGTAAAAAAATGCTTTAATTGCCTTTCTGGTTAGCTACCTACAGCAGCATCTCCCCAGATCAATTCACTGCTGTAACTCAGGGAGCAAGCTTACACCTTCCTTCAAAGCTGCACATCTCTGTACTGAAAGCTGATTTTTCAGGCTCAGTGGTTTGAAAGTGTTTGGTTTCTTTCATCTTTTCTACCAAATCTGGCAGTCATCTCTGGAAACCTTGGCACGGTGGCAGATGAAATGGCAGCACAACGTCTAGCTGATAGCCAGCGAGATGCCAAGTGCCTGTTTTGCAGAAGCACTTCATCAGCCACACATCAAGGATTCACTCTTTTGAAATCTGAGGCTTAGGAACAACTGCTACTGAAAGCATCTAGGGTACTATCAAGCTACTGAAGCCTGGCAATGGCCATCTTCCAGAAACACCTTCCTGGTCCATGCCTCAAGATTAACATCAGGCTTTAGGCTGCTTTCTGAATAGAAGTTGCCGAGATGCACTTGATACTTTAGTCACTAAAGAGATTAAGGTGGCTAGGAACACTTGGAGCAGGTTCATTTCCATCCTCTCCCCTTAATTACACCATCTCAATCAATTTTACCTTATGATTCAAGATCTCATTCATCCTTCTGGTAGCCTCTGTGGTATGAGACTCGGGGAAGTATTTCTTGGGGACGACACCATACTTCTCTGGAAGAGCAGCAAAACTCTGGGTTAATAATTGTCTTTCCTGCACAGCAGAAACTTCTGCCTAAAAGCAAAATGTAGCTGTGGTTTGTGCAGAAGCTGCAAGGCAAAGTCTCTTATTTAAACTTGCAGGTGTTCAAAGCCTACATTTTAACTTGTGACTGAATCCTGACCTCTGATCTGCATCCCACAGGCACTCTCAACGAGTGGAATCCCTGAACTCTTCACAATCTTTTAATTCACCACATAAGAAGTTCTAAACCAATTAGTGCTTCTTATGAAGTCCTTTCCCCCCCTAAACAAGAAAGATACTTGCAAATTTAGCTCCTGCAATACCTTTTAAAGTAGGACTCTTCTGAATTAGTCTATGTATTTGACCTAAGGTGAAGTGAGTAACTTCCCAGTTTCCTTTCCTCCTCAGCATTCATAAACACCAGCAGCAGCTCAACTGCTTCCTACATTACAGCACCAAAGATCACACCCTGCAAGGCTCTGGATGTAACAGCACCATCCAAAGTCATCTCTGCCCTGATTAAATATTTATCACAATTAGATGGGTAAAAAAAAACCCAAACCCTAACCTCCAGGCTTCACAGAAACAAATCCCTTTTGTGATTCTAAGCTTCTCTGATTGGCTTGTTGATTCACAAAGGTGTCACATTGTTTCACAATACAAACAGAAGCAAATTCTACTGCAGTTCAAGATCTGGAGGAGCTCATCCTTAATCAGAGGAAGGAAGATCCTACTGAAGCTGGATGTTTGCAGGACCAGCATTGCCACATTCCACATCCTTTCCCTCTCACTGCACTTTCTTCAGGCTGCAACTCTGAAGCAGTTCTGCTTCTGCCTTGTAGACACACCCTGGGTCTAGCTACACTTGCTGCCTTGCCATGTGCCCTAAAAAATGCATACAGGGATATAAATAAACTGTGTGAAGCTGCTGACTGAGGGAAACCTTCATACTAAATGGGATCTCTAATTGCTGCTGTTGATCTCCTGAGCTAGCAGCAGCAGCAGCAACATGCAAGTGTGTAGATCCCAGACAAGATTTAAGCCAGCATTTATAAATTGGCATGAAAAAGGTCTTTGATTAAAGAGAAAGGCAGTGGCTGATGGCTTTCCCCTTAATAAGCTCCCAGGTCTCAAATGCAGTTTGTTCTCTTGTTTCATTTCTCATCTCTTAACCCAGCAGGCAATTCTCTTACCAATGATGTTAACCAACATATCCCACTGGCCCCCATCGTTGGTGGGGTTGGAGAGCAGGAACTGGACCAGCCTTCCTTCCACAGGCTCCTTCTTCTGAGCCGTTTCCACAAAGGCATTTAAGAAGTAGTAACAACGTTCAACCTGGAACAGACAGGCAGGAAACAGAGATGTTAAGCAGGGACATTGTGCAGTCAGTCATTCCTGAGGGTTCAGTTCTTCAGAAGTTCTAACTGGATGAAGAGGCCTTCTGCTCACCCACTGCAGTCCTCATTTCCCCTCTAGCATTCCAGGACTTATCCTACAAACATATTTCTGTCACAGACCAAATATTTAGGAGTGAGTTAACACAGTGCTTAAGGGTAGGGGAACAGGAAATGTACAACAGAAGTTATGCAATGAACCCTGGCCCAAGCTAGCACTAGAGTTGCTCTATTTCCCTTAGTGAAAAGCAACAGGCAGAAGCTCACTGATCAGTCACAAGCAGGACTGAAAGCTCAAGAGAAACTGACAGTCATGTTCCACTGGGCCTCCTGCAAGGGATGTTTGAGGTATGCACAACACCTGAAAGAAGGCTTTTACTACTCCAAGACATACATCTTCACAACCTTTGCTACCTGAAAGTTCCACATTTTTCTGACTGTTATTTGAAATATGCATTTAAAGAGCTTTAAGCTTCTTCTCATGGATGTTTTCCACCTGGTTGGTCAAGATGATCCTGCCTAAAAGAAATTCTGTCCCAGTATTAATAACTGAGTGCATAAACTGTCCCAGAACAGCCTGTACCACTGTACCTTATCCCAGAAGAAGAGATAGGACTGGCTGAATTCAAACTCTTCAATGTTGTATTTCTTCATGAAAGGAAGACGCATTGCATTGAGACAGGAGAAGATCCAACACCTCCCTGAGTGATCAAAGGGCCGAGAATTAAACTGGAATGTCTGTACTCAAGAGCTGGGTAACATTCAGCTTTTTCTGTTTAAACACAAGACTGATGACACAGTTCTGCCTCCAGCCTTTGGCCCGCTGTGCTGGCTGGGATTGTAAAGCACCAAAGAGCTGCTAAGGAGTTTAGAAATCTTTTACTGCAAATGCAGGTGTCTCAACCGATTTTATCTCAGAGTGCACAGGAGGGAGAGCAGGCAAGTGCTGCAAGTCCACAGGCTTGTTATTAAGTCAAAAGGATGCTGCAGGCATTCCATTTCGCGCACAGCCCGACAGAAGGACTTCAGAGGCAGTCCTGACTCGCAGGAGCGCAGGCAGCATTACATCATGCCCTCCCCAAATGCCAGCACCACCGAGGGAGCGCAGCCCTCCATACCGACCCGCACCGCTGGCAGGCAGCCAGGAAGTGCCTTACCGGAGTTCTTCTGGTTGGTGACGGGCTTGCCCTCGGCGGGCACGGCGTGCTGGAAGACCTGCACCGTGTCCTGCACCACCTGCCGCTGCAGGCACACCTCCAGCGGGTCGTTGCACGTCGCCACGTTCTGGGCCAGCAGGAACTGCGGCTCGGCCCGCAGCCGCCGGGTGAAGGCGACGGCCTTCTCCATGCTCAGCCCTAGGGGACAACGGGCACCGTCACCGCCGGCGCTGCAGCACCCCCCTCCGGTAAGCCTCTCCCTCAGCACCCGGCACCGCGATAACCGCCCCCCCTCCCACCCCTCATCCTCGGCCCATTGCGCAGGTAGCGGTACGTCTCCCCCCTCCCCTCTGGCAGTCCCGTAGCCCCCCAGCTCATTATTGCGGCACTCGCCCCCCACAGGCACACTTCACGGACAGCCCCCCCCCCCCCCCGTACCGGCTAGGGCCTGCCCTTCACCGTGGGCATTCATGGCAGCGGCTGTGCGAGCTCCCGGCACGGAAACCGCCGCTCAACGGCCTGGCCCCCCGCAGGTCGCGCGCCCGGGCGGAAGCGGCTCTTATAGCCCCGGCACCGGAAGCAGGAAGCGGGGCCGCGCGTACCGGTCCGGGGGCGGCGGGGGGAGAGCACGGCGCGGGGGCGGGAGGTGGACGGCGCCCCGCGAGGGACAAGCTTGCGGCGGTTGCGCTGCTGCGCGGGGGCTCCGACCCCTCACGCAGCTGGTTCCAGAACGTTCGGCGGCGCCTGAGGCAGCGCGTGGTGGCTCCCGGCGGCTCCCAGATGCTGCGGTGCTGGCGGCTGCCTGTGGCTCAGGTCCGGTTCTGCAGCTCTGAGCAGCCCTGAATTAGAGCAGCCCGGGGGAGAAACACCTGGGGACAAAATCTGGGGATGAGCCAGCACCGTGTGCTCACAGAGACCCAGCCGTGTCCTGGGCTGATCCCCAGCAGCGTGGGCAGCAGCTGGAGAGAGGAGATTCTGCCCCTCTGCTCTGCCCTGCTGGGACTGCACCTGCAGTGCTGGACCTGCTGGAGGGGGGCCAGAGGAGGCCACGACAGTGATGTGAGGGCTGGAACCCCTCTGCTGTGAGGACAGGCTGAGAGAGGTGGGGCTGTTCAGCTTGGAGAAGAGAAGGCTCTTTCAGTACTTAGAGGGGCTGGTAAGAAAGACGGAGAAAGATTTTTAGCAGGGCCTGTTACAGGACAAGGGGTGGTGGTCTTCAGTTTAGTTTGGAGAGGAAATTCAGACTCGATATCGGGGAGACATTACTTTGTGCTGAGGGTGATGAAACACTGGCCCAAGTTGCCCTGAGAGATGGTAGATGCCCCAGCCCTTGAAACTATCCAGGCCAGCGTGTCTGGGGCTCTTAGCAGCCTGCTCTGGTAGAAGATGGCCCTGCTGACTGCAGGGGGCTGGACTGTGTGGCTGTGGAAGGTCACTTCCCACCCAAACCAGTCTATGACTCCATGGTTCATGTCCCCTCAGAGCTGCCCCAGCTCTGGCCAAAGGAGGCTGTGCTGGAGACTCCCCATCCCACTGCCTTCAGGCTCTGTACCTGCAGTGTCACCCTCTCTACACCTAGCAGGAGGGTTTGAATTGGGCCTCAGCAGCAGGCAGTGTCAAGGCTGGGTGCCTAGGGACATGAGCTGGCAGTGGCATTGAATGGTGATGTCTCTTCTGAGCACTGGCAAACACTGGTCAAGGACACACTGTGGGTTGTGTTGCAGAGGCTTCCTGTTGAGCAACAGCCCTGCTCCTCCAAGAAGAGTATTTGTGCACCACAGACTCAAATTGATTTACAGCACACTCTGTTTATTGATGGTATTAGTAACATACCATTCTAAAACATGATGAGGCCTTAAAAGCTTGCCAGGACCTTGAGAAAAATGCTTGAGTGGCATATTTGTTGGGAGGAGGGATGGAGAGAGGTCTTCCTGCCATCATGGTGCTAGAGCACTCATGTTGCCCTGAGGTCTGTTCTTAGCTAAGGGAGATGGGGGGGGGGGGGGGTGCAGTGGTAGTGCACAGTGCCAGGCAGCTTTAGCTCTGGCCAGCAGAAGCTGAGCAGTCTGTAGGATTACTGGGAAGGGTCAGCAAGTTGGGCAGCCACCACCCCTAACACCCTGTGGAAAGGCACTGTAGAACAAGGCCAAGAAAGCAGCTGCCAGCTGCACACCACACTTCATTTGTAGGCATCAGCATTACAACCTGTGGCAACCCAGTGTGGATTCCTCTGTGGATCAGTCCAGCGCCCACATGTCTGACTGCACGTGCATACCTTGTAGGCACAAGTGTGGAGGGTGAGCTCTGGCAACAGCCCAGGCAGCCCCCCCCTCCCCTCCAGCAGTGCTCTAAGCAGTAAGTCAGACTGAACAGAAACAAAGAGCCATTTGTATTTTGAAAAGACTGCATTATAACTTCACCCCCCAAAAATCTTGTTCCAGTGCTTTATCTCAGCATCTCACCACTAGAAACAAGGTTTTCTGGATGTGCACAGGAACCTTGTGGTCTTTACCTGCAGCAAAATGAGAAGCAATGAAAAAATCACCTAGTAGAGACAAAACACAAACATGTGCTTTGAATTCACCTGGGCTGCATTCAGCCCCAGAAAGCTTTCAGCAGGCTGGGGATACACTCTTGGGTTCTTCCCCACTGCCTGCATGCAGGCATGGCCAGGCCCCTGGGATGGCCAGGGCCAGGTCAAGCCCTACTCCCATGGACACCTCTCCATGGTGGGACCGAGGTGCAGACATATGGCAGCCAGAACCAGAGCTTGGTAACTCAGCCTGGTGAGGTTGGGCACGCCAAGTGCTGTTTTGTTTCCCATTTCTGCCAAGGCTTAAAGAAAGAGGTTAGTTTGGAAGCTGCATGAATAAGCAAATACTTACAGAGCTGTTTCACTTGACCTTTTGAAGCACTGAAAAGGAAGGAGAAAAAGAATCTTGTGACCTTTGGTATTTCCTAGCCATAGGGGTATTTTTTGCTTTAATATCTTGCAATATCTTCACCTTAGAGTATCTACTATTTGATGTACTTAGTGTCATTCTAAAGCAAGAGGTAGTGTGCAGAAGTTCTGTAATGGGGGCAAGCAACACCACAAAGTAGGTGGGGAAGGTAAAGATAACCCAGAGCACTGCAGCAGAACAATACCCAGTTTCTTAAGAAGCTAAAGCTTTCCATACCTTAAAAACTTTATCTCTTCGAGCTATGACTCCAAAAAGTAGTGTGAGTGCCACCACCACAGCAGCAGCAATAACAGCCTCTGTGGGAAACACAGGCTTTTTGTCTGTTCAGAGAGAGGAGATTGAGGGTGTGAGAGATGAGTACAGTCATATAAAAGAGAATGTTTCACTGTGGAAGGAGATATTTCTTTCCCCCCTGCCTGTCACTGCTGATTTAACTGTGCTCTCTCTGCTGTCTGCAGGCTGCCTCTGTGTGTTAGTCCCCTGGAGAGAAGGGAGCCAAGCCTGTATTTCAGTGAACTGGAGGAGGAATTGAAATGTTGGGCCCTGAAGAAGATCCCCAAGGCAACTTATGCATGGAAATAAGGGTGTCTGGGAGCACCACTGACACAGGTAACATTGCTTTTCTCCCTGTTCTAAGAGTGCAGAAATGAGAGGGGTCTGGGCAGTGGGTGGCAAATGGATGCCCAGTGGGTACAGCATCACCTGTCTGATATCTGAGTGTCCAACCCCAGCAAGGTTTCTACCTCCCTGTTGTGCACAGGGCTGTAGTCTCTTCTGGAGGACAACTTCTCCTGCCTTAAGCAGCTCTTTTGGCATGACAGAGTACTATAGTTGGAGTAAGAGGCTTCAAGTGAGACCTGAGGTGCTTTAAACCACACTTGAATGTGCCCTGCCGGTGTGGGAAGTGAGACAGTGGGATGAGTGAGGCCAGGTTTGCTGAATGCATTTGAATAACAGGTCGAGCAGGAAGGGCTCTTCCTGGTGCTGTGGTCCCAGACACAGGTGCAAGGAGAGCTCTGTGCTGTTACTGTGCCCTCAGAAGTTAAGGTGGGGAACATACCACACTCCTAATACACTTCCTAACACTAATGGATTGCTGTCATTGTAAGAGAGAACGGAGAGCTATTTGTAAAGCTTATTGTTTGGCAGCAGCTTTGTTACCTTCCACTATCAGGTGGAAATCCTTTCTCCCTTCTCCCAGAGAAGATTTCACTATGCAGGTGTAGGTCCCATTGTCAGACTTCTGTACTTGCTGGATAGTGAGCTCAGCGACCTCACTGGTCTGGTACAGCTGGTACCGGTTCTGCTGCAGGCTCAGGATGGTGTTGTTCTTGTACCAAGCTACTTGGGCTTGAGGGTTGGCTTTGGCATTGCAGCTTATAGTAACATCTTTCTCTTCTTCGATGTGGAAGGACTCTTCTCCACTCAGATCGGGAGGAACTGTTCACAGCAGTGAGGTTCAATAGGTCAGTAATAATGCTGCTCGCTCTTTAACACAACTCACCCCTTGTTCCGTGGTGTAACACATCCCAGTTGTGCAGCCCTTCCTGATCCCCAGGAATTAGCAGGGCAATCAGTGGCAGTCACTCCCATAACTCCTCTGCCCTGACTTGTATCCTTGGCACAGAATCTAGGTGGAGGCAGGGACATATCCACAACATCTTCTTATTAAGGGCCCACCCACTCCTATAAAAGAGGCCTCAGATGAGGCCATAAGCACCACTGCACCGGGAGTGTCTTATCACGTGAGCCATCTCCTCCTAAACGCATTTTTTCCTGCTGAAGACAGTGGAAAAGGGTGCAAAACACCCTGCCTTCAGCTAGTGCCCAGACACTGAAGTGCTCAGCCCACGATTTCCTCCCACCCCAGGCACTCTGCACTGATATCCACCACTGCAACTCACAGAGGACATCCAGGACCACTGACACCTGAACAGAACTGTCCCGCGCCAGCCTGCACGAGAAGGTGACTCCGTTGTCGGACTCGGTGACTGGGGCTATGCAGATGTTGCTGATGTTCACTTTATTCCCATCTTTCAGATCCACCTGCCCATCTCCTCGGTACCAGAGCAGCTCCTCAGCCTGGCTGCTGTTCTGCACTAGGCAGGAGAGGGAGACAGCAGGGGCAGGAACTGTAGAGAGGGTGAAGTCAGCAGCATGGTCATTTACAGACAGTTCCAAACCTGCAAAAGAAGGAGAACAAAGGCACTAAGCATCCCAAGCTGTAGCCTTCCCACAAAAGCTTCTCTGCTAGCTTCTCAAGGTCCTCAGCCTCGGAGGATGGACTGAAGAGTTTCAGGCTCCAGGTTGACAGTTATTTTCAGGTGGGAGTTTAGTTTTTGAGACGAAAGGTTGTCTCCATCACAACACTCCCTTCACTTGCTTAAAATAAAAGTGAGGCTTGCAACAGAATAGACTAGACTAGACTAGACTAGACCAGGTTGGAAGAGACCTTCAAGATCATCATGTCCAACCCATCAACCAATCCAACCCACCCAAACAACTAAACCATGGCACCAAGCACCCCATCAAGTCTCCTCCTGAACACCTCCAATGATGGTGACTCCACCACCTCCCCAGGCAGCCCATTCCAATGGGCAATCACTCTCTCTGTATAGAACTTCTTCCTAACATCCAACCTAACCCTCCCCTGGTGCAGAAAAGGTCTGAAACCCAACAGTGGCCATGTGACAACACACAGAGCAAAAGATCATCCTCATCCTGCCAAGTCTTGTTCACCCTCTTGCTGCAAGTCACCTCTGCAGCATACCTGTGCCCTCTGGTTTTGTGCCCACTGTTTGATAGCCTGGTTTTGGCTGGAACTGAATGTGCTTGAGAATATCAGTTAGTTAATCAGCTCCACAGCAGTATCCTGGTCAGTCTGAGTCTGGCTGCTGGAGAGTTGCACATTGTGTAACATACAAACCTCAGGTCCAAGTAACCAACCAGTATGAGAAATGAACTTTTGTAATGGGCTGAAGCTCTCACTCCTGTGGTCTGTGTTATAGATTCATAAACTAAAAGTACAGCTCAGAATATAGAGGCACTGAAGTCCTGTGAATACAAACAAATCCAAAGCTCCCTGTCTCTTCCCTGCTGTTCCCAGGTGGCCAAAGCTATCATACATTTCACTGCTTAGAGCAGGTTTGGAAATGGTGACCTTCTCATCCCTGTGCAGCTGCTGCTGGAAAATGCTGAAGCTTTGCCATTCCCCTGCTCTGCTACTCTTAAACTCAGAAACCAGTCTTGAGACAATCCTCTGGGGATGACCTCCAGAACATCCCAGAAGACTGGGATGCTGGTGTGGCACAATCACCCCAGGCACTGCCCAACCCTGGCCAGTTTCACATCAGCAGGATGGGGCTTGGACAAAGCCATGATGGATTTTTTTCCGTTGCTTACCTGTGGCTATGCCTGCCAAAAAGCAAACAGCAAGGACAGGCACTTGGTAGGGGACTGCAAGGCTGCTTCTCTGCACCATCTCGGAGGAGACCGGCTGGTGTCTGTTGGAAAGAGGGTCACGGTGTCGCTGCCTCTGCCTGGGGCTTGCAGGGGGTTAATTGCTTGCCCTGGCAGACAGGGCAAGGCCACCAGGGAATAAACTGTGGTGATTTGTTGCAGGGACTTTCCCAGTGCAGAGCAGAACCGAGGGGATTTTACATCTCTAATCTCTGCTGCGTGAGTTCTTTGTCCCCAGTCACCTGTCTGTCAGGGGAGCCTGTCTCTGGGTTGTGTAGCACAGGACTTACCTTGGGAAGAATCTCTGGAGAGGCTGCTTCTGCTAAGAAATGCACAGCTCTTTGCCTTCTGTATTTATAAGGTCTGAATTTTAGTATTTTATGGTAGCTTAGTAAGAATTGAGTCCATAAAACAGGTTCAAGGCCTCGTTCAATTCCTGCATTTCTGAGCTCCCAGAACACTGAAGAAAAGTATTTGCTGGGCTCTGCTGCCTCTTTTATGAGACTTGCTGAGGCAATGAGTAACTAATGAGAGTTCCTGCACCAGCTGTCAAGACCTGCAGCCAAAAAGAGTACTTTTCCCTCTCAGCTTTCTGGGTGTTCATGATACTGTCTCAAGCTGTAGGAAGTTTATCCTAGAATGCCCCAGAGCAGGAGTAGACTCCAGCTTGTCCCTTCCTGCCCAAGGTTCTTCACCATGTTGTCCTTTGACTAGAAAATGAGAAACTGCTCTCATTCAGACTTTGAACTTCTTGTTGGCACTAGAGAGAGCAGGGACTGTCCTGCTCACTGGTGTGTACCCCCAGGGTGCTCCTATGCTTGGCTCAGCCCTGGGCAGCCCATGAGGCAGAGGGAGTGTCCCTCAGTGCTGGGACAGCTGAGGGCATGGGCTGTGTGTCTGCAGGGGGCACAGCTGGATTTGCCTCTTTATACTTCAGCAGGATGATGGTGAACATGGTTCAAATGATGGGCTCCTGGCAGTCTCCAGACTGTGTTCTCACTGCTGTCAGTGTCCCTGCAGGCACAGGACACGTCACTTATCAGGAACTGGCTCAGCAGAGCCATAAAGTGCATTTAACGAGCAGGAGGAGCCTGGGACATGTCCTCGGTGTTTTCTCTGCCTGTAGACAGCAGTGGCCCAGCTCAGCAGTGCAGAGGTGGGCAGGGAGGGCTGGCTGTATGCAGAGACCACACGAGCTGCAGCACTGTTTATTTGTAGGGCTGATGCAAGTGTGGATCACCTCTGAGTGTTTCTTAGTATGACATGAACATGAACACAGAAAGTGTTCATTGCTTTGCCCTCAAAATAACAGGGAGTCATTTCCCCTGAAAAAACAGCAGTGCACAAAAGTCCCTTGAAGAGACAGTGCTCAGTCTGTCTTCTAGCAAATACCTGGGTTAGAAATCAGTGCCCAGTTTTCAACTCACTTTTTACCTTCACACTCAATTTAAGAAACAAATTTAGCTCCTTCCACCATTTGTTGGAAGTTCTGTGTCCTGTCCTTGTAGCATTTGACTAAATGTTGGCTTATGATCCAGCACAAACAGGTTCAGTACAAACTTCAGTCATAATGCTCTTCTTAAGAGTGAAGTGATCTTTGTGGTTTGGTGTTAAGCTGAGTTGAAACAGAGACAGAGAGGCAAAGGAATGGGCTTGGAAAAGGTTTGTGAGCTCATGCCAAGGTGTGAGCTAAAGGCAGAGGAGAAGGAGAGGTCTGTGTGGAGAGGTCTGTGCTCCCTCTGGTCACTGAGTTGCAATGATAGTCCAGGAGGAGAAAGAGGTAGTTAGAATAAATGAGGATGTGAAGAATGAAAGTATGGAATTTAGGGGCAGATATCTAGGGTAGAAATGAGAGTAAGGGAAGAGTCTGTTAGACCAGTTCTGGGCCCCTCAGTTTAAGAAGGACATTGAGAGACTTGAAGGTGTCCAGAGAAGGGCAACGAGGCTGGGGAGAGGCCTTGAGCACAGCCCTGTGAGGAGAGGCTGAGGGAGCTGGGGTTGCTTAGCCTGGAGAAGAGGAGGCTCAGGAGACACCTCATTGCTCTCTACAACTACCTGAAGGGTGGTTGTAGCCAGGATGGGGTTGGTTTCTTCTCTCAAACAACCAGCACCAGAACAAGGGGACACAGTCTCAAGCTGCGCCAGGGGAGGTTTAGGCTCAAGGTGAGGAGAAAGTTCTTCACTGAGAGAGTTGGTAGCCATTGGAATGTGCTGCCCAGAGAGGTGGTGGAGTCCCCATCCCTGGAGGTGTTCAAGAGGGGATTGGACGTGGCACTTGGTGCCATGGTCTAGTCATGAGGTCTGTGGTGACAGGTTGGACTTGATGATCTTTAAGGTCTCTTTCAGCCTTGGTGATTCTGTGATACCACAGGTGCTCTGTGGTGGGCTTGTCCTGATGCAAAATACAGCATCAAGTGGGACCTGGGAAAGATTCTGTCCCAGGTTTGTGGCAGGTCTGGGCAGCAAGGTGAGCTAAGGTTCATCAGTTGCATGTGTTTTAAATGAGGGCAAGGGCAGTGTCCTGTTTTGCAATGGGCTTTGAGCCCTGCTGAGGGAAGAGAGACTAGAAAAGCAAGATGCTGCTTGGCCAGAGGCGTTTTCAAACCAGTAAGAATTACTTCCACAGTGGCTTTTTACACTTTTCTTTTTATACAGCCTGTAATTATCTTGTGGGTGTCTAATTACTGAGGTCTGAAGTCCTGTGGGTTGTGTTATCTGCCTTTCCATTACGTTTGGGAGGGACGTAAACCTCACGTTCCAGAATGTAAAGCAGCCACTCGTGACTCAGACTGGGATGAATCTCTTCCATGAGGCAGATGCTCCATAACTCTCTATGGCAAAGAATCCAGCCCTCTGGTTTCTGGTGTGAGGTGTTTGGATCAGGCACTGTCAAGGCTGGATTGGACAGACCATGGGATAGAGCCAGAGAATCCTCCCCATTGCTTCCAGCCTGGCATCCTTATGGTGACACTGGCCCCTCAAACCCAGACTGAGACTGTTGTTAAATATGGCTCTGAAGAGCCCCAAAGGGAATTAATTAATAAACACCAGTCTATTCCAGGGTGTAATCCAAGCCTTAGAAACCTGAGAAGAGCAGATGTAGAACATGATAGAGATTAGCAGAAGTTCCTTTTCCATTGGGTCTCTTAACCTCTGACTCCAAACTTCACAGCTGTTTGGGTTCCACTTGGTTGTCCTCAGTGCCAGCAGGGTTAGGGGGCACAACTCATCATCCCCTGCATTTCCACTGGCAGAGGACAATTCAGTTTATGTTTAGCACAGTTGTGAGGGCTGAAGGCTGCTTGTGGGAGGGCAGAATCTGCACAGATGTGTGGAAGCTGGGGAGTGTATCTGTGGGTAGGTTTGTCAGGCAAACAATGCCTGTATCATGGCTGTAACCCTGCTCCAGAAAACACCTTTCTGCAACAGTGCCTGAGGCTCTGCTCAAAGGCTGCTCCTCTCTTCCCACTCATTGTGGTTCCCCCCACTCCTAATCCCTTTTTAATATGCACTGTTATGTGTTTTGCAACACTTCCATTGTTGGGGAATGATTGTAACACCCAAACCCACTGCCTCTGCTTGCCAGATACCTGGGCTGGAAAGCCAGGCTGTCATGGAATCCTGCCTGAACTTACTCAGCACTCCTGTTCCCTCCCACAAAACCTGTTTTTCCCAAGGAGAAAGATTATGGAGATATGGTGTGCCCTGATTTCTCAGACTCCCAGCCTATACCCCACAGATTTTCCACTGCTGAGATGGACAGATCTCAAGGATTTCTTTCATAATTTTGTTACTGATTCTATTTTCTGATGATCCTCCTGTAAACTGTCCCTCACTATGCCACTGAATGGATGCTAAGAGATCTTGAGTCTTGGGGAGGAGTAAGAACAGTGAAAAGAGCACTAAATCAGTGAATACCTTGCATTTTTAAAATCAATTGCTCAGAGGACATTAAACATTCAAATTAAAAGTAGAAATTAATGAAGGAACAGATCCTGAGATGAACAAAGCAAAAGAGAAGTCCTCAGGATGGTGAAGCTCCAGCACAAGTTGGTCACGGATGCCATCTACTGGATACTCACCCGGCAGCTAGCAGCCAAGTCACCTCCTGGAAGCCCTGCAAGCAGGATAATCACCACTGCAGAAGCTCAGAGGCAGTAAACACTGCAGAAGGCTAAATCAGCAGACAGGTCTGCTGAAACCTTTGGGCTCAGAGGAGAAGGAGGATGCATCTTGCAGCTGGTAATTTCCCTCATGTTGTTCATCTGCACTGCAGGGAGTCCCCTGTGCTCCAAGTGATGTAATGAGAACCATATCCTGGGCTAACTAATCCTGATGTACTCTTATTTCTCTTTATGAAGTGTGGCTAAATTAGGCTCAGAGAACCTTAGTTTTCACTTCAGACAATTGCTCCTGGATCTTTTAAACTCTCCCTTTTTCAAGCAAGTGCAAGAAACAGAACCATGCTCCAGGAGGGTAAATCTAACCTTTCATCATGATCATTGAGACATTTGCCAAGGTTTCCTGTGCTGTGGAGAAAGCAACCAGGAGCTGCAGAGACTCTCAGGACTGTGTATGAAAGCTTCACCAAATTGCTGCAGTGGGCATACCAGCAGCCAGCACTGCCCCTTCCTCTTTTCTAGCCACTCTGGGTTACGTTCAGCACTGGTCAGCAATCATCACTTAAAAGACTAAAGATGGTACCCTGGTGTGGCTGTTCTTATCCTGCTCTGAGAAATATGGTCCCACATAACAGGGACTGTGAGAGGAACCTGGCATTAAATTAGCAATACAGGCCCCCTGCAGGAGATAAAAGTGACTGATCTGTATTAAGTTCCACTTAAATGTTGGCTCTTCTTGTTTTCCATCTAGGGAGCCCTGGTTAGTAGCTTTCAGCCTCCACACCTAGCAGTGCTGAGGGAAGTTAATGCCATTAAGCTTTGCTTTGCACAAGTCACTCAGGAAACTCCATTTTCTACATGCTCAAACGAGTTTGCAAGGCTGTTTCCTGCGTCAGCCACAGGGTAAGAGTGTATCATAGCAGAGATATCTGCCAGATTCCCATCACTTGTTATTTTTTGTCTGGACAGAAAACACCTCCCTGCCACTGGTGGGCTGGACTTCAAGGGAGTTTGTTGCCTCTGGAAAAAACAAATACTGAAGAACAACACTAAGCTGAGTGCCTGATTCTTGCCTGATTTAGGTGCTCCCTTGATGGCCAGGACAGGACATTCCCTAGCAGCATTCCCAGATCTCCTCTTTCAAGGCTGTGTTCTGCTGTGGCTGCTCTGCAGCCTGCATCTCAGATATTTTTGTCTACCTAGGAACTTTCATCACCAGTGGGATTTCTTGGAAGTGCTCTGCTGGAAAGTCAAGTGCTGATTTGATCTTGTGAAGTGCTGCCAAACAACATTAGCAGTTTTAACTTCCCTGCTGTGGCGTGATCCCTCTTTCCTTCTGCGAGGAATCTGCAAGGACTGAGCGGCTCTGGCGTTCCAGTTCACGGGGAACCGTTTGCTGCCAGTCTTCAGGAGGAAGCTTCACTCCTCTGTGACTAGAAACCACTGCAGAGAGTTTTGTAAGACAAAAGCCACAGCCCCTGAGCAATCACCTTATCTAGTGCCAGGGCTGCAGCTCTCAGCAAGCACAAGTGCCGGGCAGAGCTGAGGAAGAGGAGGCTTCTTGTAGGTTGATCCCTAACGTACAGTCTTGCTCACCTAGGGATCTGGAAGGCAAAGCTCCTTTAGGTTGGTCCAAGGAAATGAGAAGGCTTTGTTGTTACTGGCTGCTGAGCAAATGAGTGGATGACTCATCAGTCTTCTGCCTCATGCTGCTTTTACAATTGGTGTGTTGAGATTCCAGACAACTGGGCTTTTATCAGCTAAAAAGGGAAATGAGCTCAATTACTCTGTGTAAATCCAGGGCAATTTATTTGTAGACTGAGGACTTAAAGCTATGTAAGGGTGATCACTTCTGAGACAGCCAGATTCCCTCTTGACATTTCTTCTCCCTTTTGCTGTATGAACATTTTGACGACCAAGGTCTTTCAGCTTTTCCAGTTTAATTAGATCTGAGGCATCTTTTTGATGGATAATCCCTGTTCCCTGTTTGTCCCTCTCCTAATGACTGCATGGCACAGATGAGCCCCGAGAAAGAAGCCAATTTACTCTCCTTTTCCTCAGGGCCCTTTTCATGCCGTACCACACTCAGCTTACACAAAGTTTGCATCATCTGATCTCTCACACAGAGGATCCCAGAATGCAGTGAGATGAAAGAGTCATACCACTGAGGGTTCCCCTGAAAATCACTTTTATGTGGTAAACATGGATCTCATGTCTCCAACAGGAAATGCCAGAGCTGGGAAGCAGATGTGGACTCCTGAAAAGTTAAACAGGAATCAACAGGACCTGCTGTCGGAGATGGCCACTTCCAATGTTTTATGGACTGCAAAACACTTTTTGCAGAGTAAGTTCTCCTGCTCGTTATTCTTTGTCACCTTGCCTGCCTCCAAAAAGGAATTAGCAAAGATCTGAAGGAGGAAACCTCCAGGTGCTATTGATGTATCTTCTCATTAGTTCTGCACTGGCTTGCCATCCAGCAACACGCAGTACGGAACACCAAGGTGTCTTAAATGTCTTTAGCACCTCGGGGTTTGGTCCAAAGTGGTAACACAGCCAGGACAGGCCACATGCACTTGCTCCAGGAAGTCAGGCAGCAGGAGCAGCACTTTGCTCCCGGTGAAATGCAATTTGACCACGTGCCAGGGGAAGAGGCCACCTGGCTCCTTCCACCCTCAGCCAAGGTTGTATTTTGTGGAGAGGATGCTGATAGTGTCCATAGCTCAGGGGTGCCACAAAAGCCTGTCGTGACACCCCTGTCAGGTACAGGGAGCATTGCCATGTGCTGTCATTTATCCTTCTGTACACAAGAACTCGATTTAGGGTCATTATCCAGAGCTGCTGGCCCAGTGAGCACTGTGGTCAGGGTGGTCCCCTGCCCGGCTCCTGCGGGGGCTTTCGCGATACACCGAACACAGAAAGACGAAGGCCGCTTTCTCCCGGGGGAGAAAGAAAATCACCTCTTCGGGTACCACCAGGCGGGAATCGCCGCCTCCTCATGCTCCCTGCTTAGCCTTCTTCGCGCCACTGAGGCCGCGGGAATCAGGACGGCGACAGGGACACGGACCACAGCCCGGGCCGTGGTAGCGCGGCCCACGGTGGCGGCGCGTCCTGCAGGGGGCGCCACAGTACTCCCCGGCACCCTACCCCGTCGTGACGCAGCTCTCCCCGCCGTCCCTCATTGGTCCCTCATCGCCTCTCTCTAGCGGCTCCTCCCCCCAGGCCGCCGCTCATTGGTGGTGGCTGTAAGAGTGCACGCCTGTGGGCGGGGCAAGCGGTGCCACCGCCTCCCGGTCCCGCTGCCCGGCGGAGTGGTGGGGTTGGGTGTCCGGTGGGGCTATGGCGAGCGTGGAGCGGGGGCTTCCCCGGGGGCTGTTGCTCCTCTTTTGCGCGCTATTGCTGCGCCCGGCCCGCAGCGTCCACATCAAGAAGGCGGAGGCGGCGGCGCCCGGCGAGACGCTGCGGTACCTGCACTCGGCCGAGCTGGGCCAGGCGCTGCAGGCGCTGGCGGACGCGGCCCCCGCGGGCCTGGCGCGGCTCTTCAGCATCGGCAATTCGGTGGAGGGGCGGCCGCTGTGGGTGCTGCGTCTGACGGCGGGGCTGGGGCCGGAGCGCGCCGACGAGGAGCCCGGCGGCTCGCCGCTGCCCGGCCGGCCGCAGGTGAAGCTGGTGGGGAACATGCACGGGGACGAGCCTCTGGCGCGGCCGCTGCTGCTCCGCCTGGCCCAGGAGCTGGTGCGAGGATGGGCGAACGGTGAGGAGCGCATCGGCCGCCTGCTCAACACCACCGACATCTACCTGCTGCCCAGCCTCAACCCTGACGGCTTCGAGCGCGCCCGCGAAGGCGACTGCGGCGGCGGTGCGGAGGGCGGCAGGGAGAACAGCCGTGGCCGCGACCTCAACCGCAGCTTCCCCGACCAGTTCGGGATCGCCGAGCCCAACCTGGAGCCTGTGCCGGAGGTGCAGGCCCTCATCACCTGGATGCGCCGCAACAGGTGAGTGCGGCCCGGCCGGGCCCGACCATCCCGCCCTGTTCGCCTCTGCACTGGCACCTCGTGCTCTTAGCACCCAGCTCCGGGCAAAGGGAGACCCTCGGCTCCGCTCCCTGCGGAGCTGAGCCAAAGTTCAGCCTTTGCCGTTGTTCCTTTGGAGGGCTTGGGGGGGGGGGAGGCGAGGGGGGAGGCTACTGCCAACCAATTTCTCCTCAGCCTGCCTCTTGTCCCGGGTTGGCCTTTTACCGCAGATGGGAGCAATCCTGCACCTAGCAACTGGTGTAACCCTCGTGTGCCAGAGCAGTTCGATGGCCACAGTTTGCTGTGCACCTGCCAAGGAGCTCTGCTAGTTCTGCTGGGCACAGCCTGTGCCCTGACCTCCGTGGTCACCTCTGTGCCTTCTTTCAACAGGAGCCCACAGCTGGAGACTCCTCATCCACGTTGTCTTGAGCTTGTCTGGGCTCTTGGGGTCAATAATGCTTTCACCATGAGCTGTGGGATGCTTCAGATATTTGGGGTCAAGTGTACGGCTGGTCAGTGTACAAACACGTTAATGGATAGCTGTGCTGAACAGGGCTGCTCCCCGTCCGTGTGGAAAATTCCCTGGATTTAGCAACAGCACTCTGTGCAGCAACATTTCCGAGTACAGGCTCTGCTCCTGTGAGCTCTTCCCCTCTGTCCTCCTGTTGAAGCGTGTGGGACCCAGCCCTAAGCACTCATGCTAAGGTGGTGAGAAGGAAGTGAATGGTGGGAAGCTGCTGTGCCCAGAGTGGGGCAGCTCAGGAGGGGAAGATGGCACCCCTGAAACGCAGCTCTGGTTTGGGGCCTGGGGCTGCCCTCGAAAATACAGTGGCCAGGCCGGGCACTGTCTCTTCATTTGCTTCATGTTCTCCAGAGAGCTCTGGAAGGTCCAAACCACGAAGGTCAGCATGACCAGCTGTTTGCAGTTGTGCAGGAGAAGCCAGAAAGCAAAGTCTGATCCCCTTCGAGCAACACTGTGAAAAAAGCTGTGGCCAGGGTGTGAGACAGGGAAGGGATGGCTGACAGACACTGGAGCTGTTGGTTGAATCCAACCAGCACAACGTTCAGCATTGTATGTTTGCTCAGGTCAAGGCAGCACCGTTTGCTTGGACAAACTGTTCAAACTTGGTGGATGGTGTGGTGCCCATGGGCATCACTGCTCTGGAGGAGCTGCACCACTAATAGCTTGTCCTGAGGATCCTTTTAGGACAGTTCTGGTGCAGCTGTTTGCACTCAAATCCCTGCAGGCTTGCTGCGACTCCAAATTGGTTTCCAAGGAGCTCATGCATGTTCCTTAATGTCGTTTGGAAAATACCTTGGGCTTTTTGTTGGTCGTTTCTCCAGCGTTTGAGGAGGGATTTGCATGGAAGCCAGGGGTGAAAGGGGGAGGAGGTGGTGCTTTGTGCATCCCTCTGCCTGGCAGCGCCCGGCAGGCAATGCCGGTACAATTGTTAGTCTAAGGTAACCACTGATAGAAAAATGAATGGGCAAACAGAGCTACCTGATTAAAAACCAAGAGAGAGAGGCTGTAATGCAATTCCTGTGTGCTGTTTATTAAGTAAGGCAAAGGCATTGGTCACGTTACCTCTGCTCAGAAACTGAATCCCATTTGACTGAAAGAGGAGGAGTGTTCTGCCCCTCAGTGCTGTACTTGGTGGGAAGAGGAAGAGCAGAGGCAGTTACCTTTAGGATTCATCAGAGTGGTTATGCTGCCTGTGATGAAGTTAAAGTGGGATACAGGGCATGTCACACTCTATCTTCTGATTTGGGATATTAACAGCTCTGTCACACATCCAGGTTTTATTTATGCAGGTCAGATCTGTTGTTCATACCAGGCATTGCTCAGGGCTTGACAAAGAGCCCTGCTTTATGAGCAGGGCACTGCTTGTCTGTCACGGGGTTTGAGAGCTCGGCCTTAGGCTGCATCAGGAAGGCAGCAGGAAACTTGTTTCATCTCCAGTAATGCCAGATAGCTGTTCAGGAACTGAGTAAACCAGTCCTGAGAGTTGGTTTATTACAAGTATCTGCTGACTTCTCCAGCATGCTCCCACTTGACCTTCTGACAGTCCTGTTTGCCGTGTTGGAGGCTGCTGTTAACATGAGGGGACAGTGTCTCTTTTTGGCTAAGAGTAGCTGACTTGGTGGTGGGTGGAGGTATATCTGTTAAAGTAGCCTTGGTGCAGCTGCAGCTCCGTAGATGTTCTCCCTGCACAGGGCTGGTGGGCATGGTCTGATCCCTTCCTTTTCCAGCGTGTCCTTACTGCTGGGCAGCTTGTCCAGCGAGCACGTTTTGCCTCACTGCTCCCAGGCAGAGGCTCCCGAGAGCACGGCTTGGGTGGGAAGGCAGCAGAATAACTGGTTGGGTGGCTGTAGCCAGCTTCCTGGTGAGATTGTTCCACTCTGACTTTTCTCTTTCTTTTTCCTTCCCAACCCCAGGTTTCTGCTCTCTGGCAATCTTCATGGTGGTTCAGTGGTTGCAAGCTACCCCTATGATGACTCTCCCACGCATAAGCTCTCAGGAATCTACAGTAAATCTGCTGACGATGAGGTGTTCAGATATTTGGCCAAAGCTTATGCCTCAAACCACCCCATAATGAGAACTGGCAAACCCAATTGCCCTGGTGAGGAGGGAGAGACCTTCCCAGATGGTATCACAAATGGTGCCCACTGGTATGATGTAGAAGGTAAGAGATGCAGAGTTGGTGAAGCTCTCGAGCTGTGCTGGGTCACCTAACAGTGTCTTACAGAAAGAGTTTCTTGCTCCCACTGAGAACTGATACCACTGGCAGTGGTGATTGTCACAGAGGGAAGGATGGTGGTGAAGCTGTATTTTTAGCTTTGAATGTGTTCTAGCAGCTTGAAATGAAGGGAGGTGGCATCGTGGGCACACCAGTGGGTGCTTGATGAGTCACAGCTTGGGAGATGTTCCCAGGGAGCAGATCACAGAAGCTGGAGAATTCCTCCTGATCTTATTAGATGCTGGAGAGTTACCCTGCATGTGGGAGGCTTTGTTTGCCCAATGAACTCTCATTAGGTCTCTAGTTGGTTACTACATTTTGATACAGGAAGGGGGGAACTATTGTTTAAGGAATTAAACCAGTGCCAGTATTCAGGGAGGTTTTTATAACCTCTAAAGTGGTAATTTTGTGAATGATTCCAGCACAGCCTGCTGTGAGACTGCAAAGAGTGGATGTGTGGTCTGAGCTAACGTGACTGCTCTTGCTGGAAGTGGAGCAGGCAATTTGTCTAGGAACTGCTCTGCTGCTAGCGCTGTGCAGACTGTGGCAACCAGTACAGCTTGTTCTCATCCACCAGTATGGCAGGATCTAGAAAGGACCTGAAGTTCAGTCTGCTGGGGCTTCTAGGAGAGCTCCTGATTCCTCCACTGGGCATTGAGGTGATCTGAATATAAGCAACTTACCTCCTGGAGCCTCCACTGCCCTTGTAAAGGTGGCTGGCCTGGCTCAGCCAGGCACTGGGCTGCTCTGTGTGTAGGGTTTGATGAAAATGGGATTTAAACAGCAGCTTGTAATAAGACACTCTTGTGGCAAGGCTCTGTGGGCTGGTGGAAAGAGAAATCTTGGCCATGTGATGAGGAGTTGCTCCATTGCCTCATCAGTGAACGTTGTGCAGCCATGGCCTCGGCAGGCAGCGCAGCAACTTCGCTGGCGAGGGCACACCGAGAACCTCCCATAAGACATCTGAAGAAGCTGTGTTGGTGTTCTGTGCCCAGCTTGCCCTGCTTTCCCTGATGGTAGGGCTGAGAGATGATGGCAAGAGTGCTGAGCAAGCAGGTGTTTTTCCTTCAGAGCTTACAGCTTAACAAATCCCAATAAGACAGCATCTTTCCAGAGCAGGGGCTTTGGAACGGAGACCTGTGTTAACCCTGTACCTACCTTGCCTGGCAAGGAGAGAGGAGGATTTATAGCTAAGTCTGAACACACCACCTGTGTAGTGGAAGAGGAAGTTTTGATTTCAGTGGTGCCTGAATCACTCCCCAGGATTTCACTGGTCAAATAAGATGTTGTTGTGTTCAAATAACGTGCAGTTTTATCTTCTCCTGAGTGGCTGTCTCCTTCCCCCCCACGCCCTATTGAGCACACCAGCCCTGGTGTTTGCTGGCTCAAGGTTCACTCTGCTGCTGTGGAAAGTCCAGGAGGAGGAAGGTTTATGTAATCTGGTGAATTTGTGTATGAGGGAACAGGATATCCTGGATGATCTGTGCTGCCTTGTTCTGGTGGCGGTTGTAATCACAAACATCTCAGTGGGGTGGTTTGTTAGCTTCAGCTCTTAAGGTTTTCTGCCCTTGTAATGAAGTGGGATGGGTGTGCTCTGAAGGGAGGGGGCTTCCAGGGCTTTGGGTCTGTGTGCCCTTGCTCCCAGTAAGCAGCATTTTTGGCTGCAGCATTAACTTTCTCATCCTTCTGCCAGGAGCTGATACACGTGGGTAGTGTCTGTGACGCTGGGGCACCAGCCTTGCCTTGCAGACCAGAGGTTTCACCTCTGCCACACACCTACTTTCTTTTCACAAGAAGTGGCATGGTGTGAACTGTTGGCTCTGTGCTGCTATTGCTGTGGGTTATATTCTAGCCAGTGGCTTCCAGCTTCCAGCCCCAGGGGAAATAAACCCTTCTGCTGTGACAAGCCACAATCTGGGGCTCAGCGCTGCAGGTGATTCAGGGGCAGAGATTACAGAGAGTGGCAGTGGCTCTCAGGATGGAGCACTGCTGAGGCTGGCAGAACTGTGTGGTTTCTCCCCAGAGTGGTAATTTCCATTTTACTATTATTAAAGGTGCACAGGTGGAGGGCAAGGCAGCCTGGGAGCAGGATGCAGCCTGAGGAGTTCACCTAAAGTGTAACCCACAGGGGCTGAGATCCAGGGAAGCACACAGGTGAACTAACAGATCCCACAGAGGCCAGTGCACGTGTGCTTTGGTGCTGTGTGAAGTTACTGTGTCCCTTCAGGGCCTTGGGTGTTAACATTTATTTTTAGTAGTGGATGAAGAGCAGGCAAAGGGGAGTCAATTGTACACCGTGTGTGACAGGAGCACCAGAACCATGGTGGCTGCATTGAGTCATCTGACTCATTCAGCTCTGTGCCAAAGACTGCTGAGGCTCATAGTGGGACCAGAAGGGCATTCCCAGTGATTGCAGAATTTAAATGTGTGGTAAAGTGGGGCTGGGGAAATCCCAGTACCCTGTGGGAGCTCCTAGGGCTGAGCTCTAGAGATAACCAGAGCATGTGGTTCTGTGAACCCTGCAAGGTATGCTCCCGTGGCCTGCAGATCAGGTTGTGCCAGCAGGGGCTGTGAGCTCCGGGTGAGCTGAAGCCAGAGAAAACAAAGAAATGAGAACATAATGTCTCAACAGGTGGAAATTTTCCTGCCACATTTTATCGTGTGAAATCAACATGCTGGAAAAGCAACTGCTGCAGGTTGCATTGTCCCACAGTTAGCTGGCTTATGCTGGTGCCAGACCCCATTAACTTGCGTTTGCATTTGCAAACAGTCTCTTATGTTTGTCAAACCAAGGTGGCAACTGCAAACCATTGGAGTAATTGTTAAGGTCAAGTGTGCAGAGGAAGATGGCTCTCTGCCAGGCAGCTGAATTGGGCTTCTGCATTCCAGCTGCTATAGATAAGCAGGACTGTGACTGGGATGCTTTTTGGAGGCTCTCTGTTGTACATGCTCCTACTCTTCCTTCCTTTTTAATATCTGGGGGGGGTTAACTACTGAGTGGCTGGTTCAGATCATGAACATACATCCAAGTCTGAGCTGGTCTGTGGTCCAGGAGTTGCTTGGAAAGTGGTTAAGAAACTGCTGAAGTCTTATCTGTGGGAAGGAAATGCTTGCCCTTAGCTCAGCTCAGAAACCGAATTGGGTGTAACATTCAGCAGGGTATTGTGTGGGCAGCCTTGGAAGGTCTCATTGTTTGCAGTCTCTTCCTAAAGTGATTTTCCTTGCTAGTGTGATACCAAAGTGTTTGAGGTGTTTCTGGTGTCTACCAGAAGGCATTTCTCAGGTGGGAAGTGGCTTGAGGCTATGTGTGAGCTTTACTAGCTTGTTTTGACTGTGCTTATGAGCTGCACAAACAGCTTTTAGTGGCATCAGACCCAGAGCAGTTACAGTGAGTGCTGATAAGAGTGGGTGCTCGTGACATTGCTGTGGTGGCCTCAGTTTCCTGGGCACAGCAGAAGGCACAGGGGGAGCTCTGGGGGAAGCTTTCAGCCCTGTCTTTCTGGGATGAGCACAATGAGCAGGTGCTTAAGTGTTTTCATAAACTTCTGTTCCAGTGCTCTCTTGAATCTCGAGGAAAGCATTGCCTTGGTGGTTGGAAGGTCTGACAAGCTCTTTTCACATCTAACATGAACTGCTGGGTGGCTCTGTGGTAGTGCAGCTCTTGGGAAGACTCTGCCCTCCTCTTTGAGAGGGCTCCAGCAGGGCTGTGCAGCACTGGGCTTCTGGATTTGGAGGCTCAAACTTCAACCCACACTGGATTTAATGATTGCAGATGAATGGATCCAAACACTCCTCCCCCTCTTTGGTGCTGCTGGTGCTCACCCGGTCTCATGCTAGGAGACAATCAGGTCTGTCCCCAGAGTAAGCAACTTGTGCCACGGATTTAATCATGTCTCTAGCTTGCTTTGTGCCATCTGCTCTCTGCAGGGCAAGCACCACCATCTTCCTGCTTTAACTTAGCTGCAGGTCTCTTATCTCCTAGTGTCTGCCCCAATGAAAGCTGGGATTGGAGAGGTTTCTGCATAGTGCAGTGTGAGCACAGTCCTTCCTGGCTGGCCTGGAAGGCTTTTCCTGGCACGTGGTGTGTTCATGGTGTCTGAATCCCCGGGCTTGACTCTGGGGAACTGCATTCTCCTGTTGCCTGCCTGGTTTGGGCTTGGCAGGGAGCAGAGATGTGCTGTCAGTGTGGACTTCACAGCACTTGGGGTGTTGAGAGGTCTGGGGTCCTTGCTTGAAGTGTGGTGCTGACGCTGAAGGAGTGAGACTGAGCAGGAGATGGGTTTGTTCTGAGCATTTCTGTGACCTTCTGCCAGCCAGGGGCTGTCTTGCTGTGATTGTAGGCTGCTCACTTTTGCTGTGCTTTGATCACTGGTAAAGTAGATCTGGAGCTTCACTGGGAGGTTGAGACTTTGGGCAGTGTGGGCTGAAAGACACATGGGATTAAAAAATGCTGGAATAAATCCAGCAAGTTATCCCAGCTCTTCCCCAAGCAGGTAGGTAGAGTGGAGGCACTGCACTGACAGCCTTGGGTGAGCTTTTTCTCCTCTGCTCCTTGCATGTAGTGCTGTGTACAGGTCTCTCCTTCCATCTCCAGATCTTCTGCATAGCCAGGAAAGGCTGTGCAGAGGGTGTATGGAAAAAACACAGGATTCCATATGCTATAAAAATAACTCTCCTGCTTTGCAGGGCTGTGTGGAGGCCAAATATGTGCAGCAGATACAATCCAACTTCTCAAGCATGCAACAAACTCTTTTCTCAGGGAGTTTTAACAAAGATTGGTGCAGCAGGCTCCAGTTTAGTCTGTTGCTGCTCTGTTATGGGTGAGCATCTGTCCTAAATTTCTTTGAGTGGCAGATGAAGCACTAAATATGCTCCCTAATGGCTCTGCTTTAGTATGGATGTTTTCAAATGCATTAGTGCCCTGCTCTAACAGATGGCTATAGGCTGGCAAAGTGGCACAGTCTGCATGGCATTTCCTGGCAAGAGCAGCCTGCTGTGGGTTACTTTTCTGAGCCTGGTAACAGGAGCTGCATAAAACTGAGCATGTATCACATTCACAGGCCTGCTCCTCTAACCTCCAGAGTGGAGTTTGAGAGTTTTGAAGCCCTCAGACACTTTTTGGCCCCTTGTGCTGGCCAGAAAAGTCTCTTTCCTGTTTTGATCTCAGCCCATGCACAAGCTGCAATGCTTTTTCTGGCAGCAAGAGACACTTGCTTTGTTACACAAAGAAGAGCTGCGTGTGCCCTTAGCAGGCCCCCAGAGGAGCTGAGAGGAACTGGGATGTCTTTGATGTGGTACCAGCCCACATGTCTTCCCAGGGTTCAGTTCTAAATCCTACTCTCTGCTGCCAGTCCATCTCTGCTTCTCCCAAGTGCAGTGGGGCTGTTGAATTGAAAGCAGTGCTCCTTGGCTTCGGGGGACCATGTGTGCTTACACCCACCGCCTTTACTCTGAGCCTCCTCTGCTTGGTGAAGTGCTGCTGGTAGCTCTTCCTGGCTGTGCATTGACAAAGCCTCTGCAAATGCCAGCCAGTGCATTTGCATCGTGGTATTGATCTGTTCTGGTGGTTAATTGGTAGCACCCTGGAGGGTGCTGCTTTTGTGAGTGATGAGGAAACTGCTCAGACAAAACAGGTGAGGTTTACTAGCACAGCACTGACGTGGCCCTTGGGTGGGCAAAGCAAGGGATGGGAGTATAAAATGTGCATATCTGACAGGTTTGTGTGCTGGGGTGCTGCAGGCTGGTGCCATGATGTGGCACAAGCTGTCTTATGCTTTCACAGAAGTGACCTTTGGAGATCACCCAGTCCAAGTCCCCTGCTAAAGCAGGGTCACCCAGAGCAGATTGCCCAGGATCATGTCCAGGCAGGTTTCAGATCTCTCCAGAGAAGCAGACTGCATAGCCTCTCTGGGCAGCCTGGTCCAGTGCTCTGGTCACCCTATGGCATCCTCCTGAAGCCTGCATCTGCCTCCTGCAAGCCAGGTACAGAGCTGTTCCATGACAGATGGGCTTCTGAGAGCCACTTGGACTCCTCAGCTTGTCCAGAAGACACCCATTGCCTGGGCCCCTGTGTCCAGCTGACACTGATGGGAGTCATTCAGCTGGTCTATGGAGGGCTTTAGATTAAGTGGTCACAGGTGCTGCTGTGCAGGTTGGGATGGAGCCATCAAGGAAGTGATGGCAAGGCCATGGCACAAGGCCAGGGCACACCAGTCTGTCTGGGCTGTAACTGAAGGAGGTTGTGTAACCCAGAAGATACCATCAGGGTGCACAAAACTTACTGTGGTGTGTTTTCCATACTGACACAACTGCCTGGTGTGGTGGTGGGAATGATCCTTTCATGTGGCCATGACATCTGGCTACAGTCATGTGGTGGGACTTGGAAATCTGTGTCACAGGCTTGTGGTGCTCTTGGAATGCTCTTTTTTTGCTCTTGAAGACTGCTGTGAATGTTTAGAGGGCTGAATATTTGCAGCCTTCAGCAGCATGCCAAAGTATGAGCTCCAGACTGTGAGGGTTGATACCTGAGGACCTCAAGCCCTGCTGGTACCTGATTCATTCTTGTTTGAGAAATGGGTTTGCTTGCTGAGGGTTGAAGGTAAACTTCAGCAGATGGGGTCAGGACACTTGCTGCAACAAGGTGACCTCTCTGGTTTGTAACTGGCTGTAGTTTCTCTGAAAGGTAAGAATAGCAGGATGAGCTTAGTGCTGAGGAAACAGCCCTGTGCAATCCTGTTTTCTGGTGCTCACAGAGGTTTGGCTGGTCTAACACTAAGCTGGCAAGCTGTCCCTGGGTACTGCAACATCCTTAAATTGGATTGAGACTGCAGCCTTAGAGGAAATGTGGGAGGAGGCTGATGGTTGGCTGCAGGGCTCAGGGAAGAGTACAGGTTTCCCAGTTGGGAGTTCCTCAGGTGGCCAAGCCTGTGTTCAGTTCTCCTCTTGCAGGACCTGGTTGCTGCAGGGTCACAGGAGTCCTCAGCAGAGAGGGAGGCATCACTGCCTTCCCAGATCAAGAGGAGAATTTCCTGCATGTGACTTGCTGCAGTTCATTGCATGCTGTCACCATATCAGACCTTGTCAGACTTTCTGCTCTGGCTAAAGTCAAGTAATGGAGACCTTCAGATGAGGAGTTGTAGGAAAAGAGCAGCTGAGGAAGTAGAAAAGGGGAAGAATTGCTCCCATGTCATTCAGAGTTTGCATGGATCTTTTTGAAAGAGCAGCAGTGTGATCTTTGAAGCTGATTCCACCATGCAGGTTGGGGCTGCCACCTCCCAGTCCAGGGTGTTCTGTTGTATCAGACCTGGAGCTCACTCTGAGTGGAGTAACTTCTCTTGCAGGGAAACCTCCAAAGGTGACTTGGAGCAGGTGGTGAAGGACTCAGCTGCAGAGGTGTTCAAGCTCTGTTGTGCCTGCCCTGGCACACTGGATTTGTGGTGTCTGGAAGATGTCTTCACAGTAAAATGAACCAGTGTGCATTGCCAAGTGCTGTGCTGCTGGGTTCAGCTGGCAGAGCAGCAGGACCAAGGGGCTGTCACCTTTGAGGTGTCTGTGGCTGGTTTTAATGGCACAGTGTGCTGGTTACTGGGAGAAACAGAACTCCCCAGCACAGACTCTTGACAATGATCTGATCTGACTCTTTTTCCTCCCAAGTTGTTCACTCCAGAGCTAGGTGGTGAGATGGAGTGGGGAGCTGAAAACCAGGGAGAGCTGCGTCCTGTGGAGAGATGTCTGTGTGTTGCTCTAAGGACATGTGTCTGCCTCTTTCTCTCAGGTGGGATGCAGGATTACAACTATGTGTGGGCCAACTGCTTTGAGATCACGTTGGAGCTGTCCTGCTGCAAATACCCTCCGACCTCTGAGCTCCAGCAGGAGTGGGAGAACAACAGGGACTCTCTCCTTGCTTTCATTGAGAAGGTAGCGTGGGGCTGGGGCAGGACGTGGGGGCGGCAGCTGTGAAACCTCCCTGTCTGTGGTGGGCTGAGAGCTCCAGCTTCAGTTGTTCTTGTGGCTTTGTTTGCTGCATGTGGTGACACAGCAGCTGCAGTTGCTGTGCAGAGGTCTGTGGCTGCAAAGCTGACCTGTGGTTCCACCACAGTTCCCACGTCCTCCACGACAGCAGAGCTCTGCTCAGAGGGGCCTCATGGGGTTTGTTGTGAAGTAGAGGGGACCAGATCTGAGCAGTGCAGAGCATGGCCTTGGTGCCATGAATCTCCAGTGATGCTGAAAAGCACCAACACTGCTGAGTCTCCTCTGCCAGGCTGTTTCCAGATGCTCATGTGTGAGCTGAGTAGGGCATAGTTTACACTGGGAAAGGAAGCAGCTGCATTTTGCCCCTCAATATGACCCGTGGCCCTGCCATGTTCATATCCTGTGCCCATGTTGATGAAATGGAGGATTTGTTGGAGAGGATCAATTCTGAGGTCTTGCTGCCTTCCCAGGGCATGCTGGAGTTCCTGTCAGAGAATCATAGAAATGTTTTGGTTGGGAGAGACCTTTAAGGTTACCTAGTCCAGCCTTGGAGCTAAGAGCAGCGTGGCTGTCAAACCATGGCTCACAGTGCCATGCCCACATGTTTCTTGAGCACCTCCAGGGGTGGTGACTCCCAGCCTCCCTGGGCAGCCTATTCCAATGCCTGACCACCTGATGTCCAACCTAAACCTCCCCTGGCACAATTTCAGTCCATTACCTCTCATTCTGTCACCTGATACCAGAGAGGAGAGACCAACCCCCAGCTCACTGCAACCTCCTTTAGGGGAGTTGTGGATTTCTCACTGCCTGGCAGCTGCCCTGCTCTGCTTCACTGGAGGAACGGCAGAGAGGTGCTGCTGGCTGAGGACACGGCTCCCCTGACGTTGCCTGTCTTCAGTCAGGCTCTTGCATTGTTCTCCTCAGGTCCACATGGGTGTGAAAGGCTTTGTGAGGGATGCAGTCAGCGAGGCTGGCCTGGAGAACGCCACCATTGTCGTGGCTGGGATCGCTCACAATGTCACCGCAGGGAAGTTCGGCGATTACCACCGGCTGCTCGTGCCTGGGACCTACAATGTGACTGCCCTTGTGACAGGGTAAGGCCTCTCTGGCAGCCTGTGTCCACACTGCCAGCTTCTTGTCTTACTTCGCTTGGTTTCTTCCCCCAGAGCATCTTGTTGTGTATGGAAGGGGTCTGGCTGGAAGCTGCAGCAGTAAATTGCTCCAGCATAGAGCTGCAGCTGTGTTTGTTCACCCTGTGCCCCACCCCAGTGCTGGGTGCACAGCATTTCTGTCACTCCATTGCTTGGATGAATGTGCATCTTGCTTCTTGGGCAGAGGGGGAAACCAGAGTGGGGTTGCTTCAGTTAAGAGTTTGTGTTGCCTCAAGTCTAGGTGTGAACAGCCCCTGAGATAGCCCTGGGAGATGCCT
Source organism: Melanerpes formicivorus (assembly GCF_026170545.1). Taxonomy (NCBI): domain Eukaryota; kingdom Metazoa; phylum Chordata; class Aves; order Piciformes; family Picidae; genus Melanerpes; species Melanerpes formicivorus. The sequence continues at coordinate 3,735,307 of NW_027142381.1, read as the reverse complement.
GAGGCTTCTTCCCCAGCCAGTCTGTGAGCAGGAACTCATGCCCCTGTGACACAGCAAGGGCAGTAGTGTGGTTGGGTCCAGTGGCAGTGGGACAAGTCCTATCAGCTGCTTCCCTGGTGAATCTTTCAGGTGGTTGTTAGCATCCCGGTGTGTTTGGGTTGGGAGCAGTAGGCTGGAGTGGTGGACAGGCTGCAGGTGGCTTTGGCCTCTGTTCTGCAGTCTCTTTGCTGAAGCCAGCTGTGCCTATTTATTTTACAGTTATGCACCAGTGACCAAAGAGAACATTGAGGTGAAGGAGGGAGAAGCAACAGAAGTGAATTTCTCCTTGCAGCCCGCAGTAAAGCCGCCGGCTCGTAACGTCACGCACGTCACGACACCACCAGCTCCCGTCTTTACCATCACCTCCAGCCCTGTGCAGGAAGAGGTGCCCAGCCCAACCCCTCTCCATCAGCCCATCCAGCCTGTGGACTTCCGCCACCACCACTTCTCAGACATGGAGATCTTCCTGCGGCGCTACGCCAACGAGTACCCCAACATCACCCGCCTCTACTCCGTGGGCAAGTCGGTGGAGCTGAGGGAGCTCTACGTGATGGAGATCTCGGACAATCCTGGTGTCCATGAAGCAGGTAACCTGGGAAGGCCTCTGGAGCAAGACACTGGTGACAGGCCATTTGCTCTGGGAGATGGTGGGCGCAGGAAAAAGAAGTGTAGAGCTGGCACCTGTCTGAGGAGAGGCCAAACTGCACCTTGCGGTGTCCATGCTGGAAAGACACAGTGCAGTGGGTGGCACTGGTGTGAGTTCAAGTGTTGCTGGGGGCATCTGCACTGGTTTTGGAGCTCTGGGGGCTGGAGGACTTAAGGGACTTTCCTGAAACAGTGTTTGTTCCTCCTGAGTGTCATGGGAGCAGTAGGGTCAATTTTAGGTGTGAATGCCCTACAGCCAGCAGAAAGACCTGAGAGAGCGACGCTCAGGGTGGTGACACGCCTCTAAGCTTTAGTGGTACTTACAATTCTCCTTGGCTATGTGCCTGCAGGTGAGCCAGAGTTCAAGTACATTGGTAACATGCATGGGAATGAAGTTGTGGGTCGAGAACTTCTCCTGAACCTCATCGAGTACCTCTGCAAGAACTTTGGCACAGACCCTGAGGTCACTGACCTGGTTCAGAACACACGGATCCACATCATGCCTTCTATGAACCCTGATGGCTATGAGAAGTCCCAGGAAGGTATTGCTGTCTGTGCTGAAACTTCTGTGGGGTTTCTAGCTCTGAGAAAAAGCCTTTAGGTTCATGGGACCTCCCTGAGAAATCTGGAAGCCTTCTTGGAGCAGAAGTGCTTTCTGCACAGGGAAGTTGGGAAGGGACTGAGCAGATGGACCATGCACAGCAGGCTGTGGGTGGTTGACTGATGCTTGAAGCTGTTGGAGATAGCTGAATGCTTCAGCAGGGCTATATGCTGCCCCTCTTTGGGTCCTCTTATGGTTGGTGGCTATCCTAAGGCTTATTTTAAACCAAGACATTCCTTTGACACAGCTCATGCTCGCTGTGCTTCACTCCATGCTCTTAGTCACATGTGATGGGAGAGCCAGGCTGTCTGCAGAGCCTTGTCCAAGCATAATACAGACTTTCTATCATGATGTTGAAATTGGCAGAAACATCCTTCAGGGAAGTCCTTAAATCTGCGTGGCTCTTGCAGATTGGCAGAGCAGACTCTGTCCAGAAGGACTTTTCTGGAAGCAGAGCTCTGCTTGGATTTATCAAAAGAACTTGTCCAGCTGGTTTGAGAAGGTGAGCTCTGTGGTTTTGGCATCCAGCTGCTGGGATTGTTGGTGGTTTGCTGTCTTTCTGCTGGCTGTGGCCTGCCCCTGCAAACACCCACTGGAAAGGGCCCTTGGGACACCTCTGTGCCCCCCGCAGGCCTGTCCTGAGGGAGAGCATGGGGATCCCACCACTCTGGGGTGCAGGAAGCCAATTCTGTTGTGCCCTCTGCTGGTTTTCTTCAATTGATAGCTGTTAGCTCTGTAGTAAGAGGATGAAGCCTCTGCCTGGCAATGGGAGTTTGCATAGGTGGCAAGCTGGAGCATGTGTTTGACTTTCAGGAGACAGAGGAGGCACCGTGGGCAGGAACAACAGCAACAACTACGACCTGAACCGGAACTTCCCAGATCAGTTCTTCCAAGTGGCAGACCCTCCACAGCCAGAAACTCTGGCTGTCATGACCTGGTTGAAGACTTACCCATTTGTGCTCTCAGCAAACCTGCATGGAGGTATGGCAGCCAAACAGAGCTCCTTCCTTGGCACTGAGAGTCAAGGGGTGAGAGTTTGCAGAGAGATATTTCTGTGGTGGTCTGAGAATGACCTGAGGAGCTCTCTGCCCTGGGCAGTGCTGTGGCGTGGCAGGAGAGAAGGCAGACAGATTCCTGCATCAGGGATGAGGCCATTTCCAAAGAGCCTACACAGAAAAAGGAGTAAACCAAACCTTTTGTTTGTGCTGCTGGAAGGTGGATCAGAAGCTAGAAACGAAGGGGGAGAGCCACATTCCCAGGCACATTTGTAGGGAGTTGAAGGGACTGTGGGGAGGATCCCAACCATTTCTCACTACTCCACATCCTCCCTTCAGAACTCATTGCCTATTGGGAGGTGGGCTCCTGCTGAGCTGCTGGGAAGGTGATAGAGTGCTGTGGCTGGTGGAGGCTTTGTAGCATGTCTAAAATGAAGGGAGCCAGGTCTGATCCTGAGGCTGCCCTGCCCTGCCCTGCGCTGCATGGCGGAGCTGTGAAATTTGCTGTAATTGAATTATCTGCTTGGAGTGATCTCAATTAAGTCTCTGCATTACAGCTTATTCCCCAGACAGTTTGTCTGCTGGCTGGTAGCTGTGGTAACTTGCAGGTGGGAGCTTGCTTCATGTTGTAGTGCAGAAGCAGAGTGTGTGTGGGTATGAGGGGGCTGGCAGCGCTCCAGCAGCAGTGGTGTCTGGGGTTCCACGGTGCTATTAGTACAACTTGCTCGGGGAAAGCTTCAGTCAGCCAAAGATGTTACAGGCAGTGCTTGCAGTAAATTCCAGAAGGCTGGAAAATCACAACAGTTGGGCATGTGCTAGGAAATTCCTTCCCTTGCTTTCCCTCTCCTGTGAAAGTGATTATTATGAGGTGGTGCTCATCCCTCCTGCAGGGAGGAGCCAAACCTTTGGTGTGTGGTGGCTTGGGTTCACCTTCCCAGATGGGTGTGGTCTTATCTCTTCCTGTGCCTTGGGTCGGCTCTTCTAGCCACTGGGTTTAACACTTTGTTTAATGCCAGTCTGGAGAAACAGGAGACTTGGCACCCTGGAGAAAAAGCAAAACTTCCTCTGTTAGGCTGAGGGCTCACTTGGGAATTGTGCAAGTCAAAGCTTGTTTCCCCTGCAGGTTCTCTGGTGGTTAATTACCCCTTTGATGATGATGAACAAGGAATAGCCATATACAGTAAATCCCCAGATGATGCTGTGTTTCAGCAGCTGGCACTTTCCTACTCCAAGGTAAAGCTCTAACAGGAAAGCAGGCACATCCTGCTGGATTCACTCTTGATGCTGCCAGGAACCTCCTGAGCAGCTGGTAGAGGAGGGCACAGGTACTGTGGGTGTGGGTGCCTGGTGTTGCAGGCACATTAGAAGGGTCCTGTGGGAGGCTCTTGTTCCATGGGTGGATGTCCAGCATGTTTTGTGTGCAGGTACTGGAGGAGGAGTGCCCTGGGTGGTCATGGGGCCAGTGCTCTCTGGGGTGGTAGGAATTGCTGTAGCCAGGCTGGGAGGAGGGCAGGGATGTGTGTGGCTTGGGTGTGGGTGCAGTCTGTTTGTGCTGCAGCCATACAAACACGTGTCTACATGCACCCCTGTGGCTGCTAACCCCAAGTGTGTGACTCATGTTAGAAGAAAAGTGCCAGTGGCTGTCAAGTGCAAGCTCAGTTTCACATGTTGCATCCTGTTTTTAGGAGAACACCAAGATGTACCAAGGAAGCCCTTGTAAGGATATGTACCCCACTGAGTACTTCCCACATGGCATCACTAATGGTGCTCAGTGGTACAATGTGCCAGGTAAGGCAGGCCCTAAGGCTTTTTACACTCTTTCACTTCGAGTTAGTGTGAGAGCACCTTCAAGAAGTTAGTCTGATCAGTCACACACTCTGCATTGGTCAAGCCCAGACTGGGCCTTGGGTGTCTCTTATGACTCTTCAATAATGTACCCAGATAAAGTTATTCCAGGGGGAAGGAATTTACAGTCTCGTTTTTCTGGCTATTAGCAAAATGGTTTCCTAACAGTTTACAGCACCAGATGAGTGTGAAAGGCATTTACAAGAAGGGTGACTATTGGTCTGCTATTTTGTCATCCCTTTGAAGCTCGAATCTAGCCCTGTGTAAAAGCTTTGGCTATAAAATGTGTGCTGTGGTTTGTCCTTCAGCTTTCCCTGTGTCCCGGTTTGAGCTGGACTGCGTTCCACCATCTGATAGGGTTTGGTTTTGGGGGGGTGGGGTGTTTACTTTGAGCTGTGGGACAGCTGCCTTCAGGAGACCTTATCACAACTTTTTTCATTCCTATTGTAGGTGGGATGCAAGACTGGAATTACTTAAATACAAACTGCTTTGAGGTGACCATTGAGTTGGGCTGTGTGAAATACCCAAAAGCTGAGGAGCTGCCCAAGTACTGGGAGCAGAACCGCCGCTCCCTCCTCCAGTTCATGAAGCAGGTGAGACTCTTGGAGCCAAGCAACTGCATGAGCTGCCTCTGAGGTTTGCACTAGAGGTGCCAGAATGAGCAGGCTAATCTGTGGGCTGAAGCAAGTGCTGCTTCCTGACTAGACTTGGGTACCTGCCCCATGGAAATCATCCCCATCCAAACAGAACAGAATTAACCAAGTTGGAAAAGACCTTGGAGATCAAGTCCAACCTATCACCCAACACTGTCTAATCAACTAAACCATGGCACCAAGCAGCCCACCCAGTCTCTTCCTAAACACCTCCAGTGATGGTGACTCCACCACCTCCCTGGGCAGCACATCCCAATGGCCAATCTCTCTTTCTGGGAAGAACTTCCTAACATCCAGCCTAAACCTCCCCTGGTACAGCTTGAGACTGTGTCCTCTTGTTCTGGTGCTGGTTGCCTGGGAGAAGAGACCCACCCTAACCTAGCTGCAATCTCCCTTCAGGCAGTTGTAGACAGCAATAAGGTCTCCCCTGAGCCTCCTCTTCTCCAGGCTAAGCAACCCCAGCTCCCTCAGCCTCTCGTCACAGGGCTGTGTTCCAGACCCCTCCCCAGCTTTGTTGCCCTTTTCTGGACAGGTTCCAGCAACTCAACATCTTTTCTAAACAGGACCCAACAGGTCTCAACTCCTCTCCCCTTCTCAGCATACCAGAAATCTGTATGGAAACAGCAGCCAGATGTAGGCTTGGTGTTTACCACACCTTGGTTGTCCCTAGGCTGGAGTGGCCTTTATATGCTGTTCCCACCTGAGTCCATGGCTGGTGGTGGTGCTGTGCACCTGGGGCATGCAAACAAAGGTGTGGAGCAGAGTGTGCCATAGTGGCACCCTGAGCCAAACAATTGCTCATTGTACTCATCAGGTGATCTTTGTTCATGCCAGATACTGTGTCTAACCTGAACCTTTTTTGGAACATGTTGCTCCTCTGGGACTGCTGAACCTCCTGGGCTGGGGGCTGGTGGGCTTTGGGGTGGGAGCAGAGTGAGGGCTGGCACTCAGGAGGGCTGTGGGTCTGTGTGCAGGTTCACCGTGGTGTCTGGGGGTTTGTGCTGGATGCTACAGACAAGAGAGGCATTCTCAACACCACCATCAGTGTTGCTGACATCGACCACCCAGTGACCACCTCCAAGGACGGAGACTACTGGCGCCTCTTGGTCCCGGGGACCTACAAAATCACAGCATCTGCCCGAGGGTGAGCAAAGCCATGGCACAGGGAGCAAACAGCTGCATGAGTGACTCCCCAGACACAAGTAGGCCCAGAGTGTTTCTTTTGCCCGCTGGCCTGTGCAGAATTAGCAGTGTAATGCTCCCTTGATGTACCTGCTCACCTGGTGTACAGTCCAAATCTTGCCTTAGTCTGGAGGTGGTGTGAGGATGGAGTTGATAACTGAGTGTCTCTAAGGGAAATTCTCTTGCAGGCAGCTGCCCACAGAAATGACTTCACTTCAACTGCTGCCAAAACCTCTGTGCTACAGCAGCCTGACTTGTCCTGCCAGTCTGTCACATAACCCTAAAAACATCTCAGCAAAGAGCAGCTCAGTGACTTGTTGAGCCCTAAGCTGCTCCCTGTCCTCTTACCATTCCCTTGTCCCTTTGAAATGTTCTTAGTCTCCATTTTTATGCTTCTGACATTGGGCTGGGAAGCAGTAGCAGTCCTATGTGAGTGTCTAGTCAGAAAAGGAGATGTCTTGTTGTGGTGAGACCTTGAACCCCTGATGTTTCCTTGTGCCTTTGTGTCCCCTGTACATAGATATGATCCAGTCACTAAGATGGTCGAAGTTGGCAGCAAAGGTGGGGTGCAGGTGAACTTCACTCTTAAGCGGACAGACATGAAAGTGGAGGAGGGGAAGGTGCCAGTCGTGAACACTCCAGACACCAGCGACCCCAACGAGAAGGAGTTTGAGACCCTGATCAAAGATCTGTCTGCTGAGAATGGCCTGGAGCGCCTCCTGCTGGCGTCCTCGGGGAACGTATCTCCCTATCGGTACCGCCCGTACAAGGACCTCTCCGAGTTCCTCCGAGGCCTCTACCTGAACTACCCACACATCACAAACCTCACCAGGTGAAAACTCAAAGCAGCAGTGCTCAGCTCCTCCCTGAGCTGCAGCAGCCTGTGGTAGGGACATAGTGAAGTGACAAACCGGGAATGCAGTGCAGAGGAGGGCAGTCTGTCCCTCCCATGCCCTTCTCCCTCCTCTTCCCTGTGATCCCTGAGTTTTGGGGGAGCACTACACGGAGGGTGTGGTGGCAGAGCACTGGCTGCAGGCACTCACAGATGCATCCATGAGCTTTTTTCTGAGACATCATTTTACTGACTTTAAACCCATGGTGCTGTCAGTTCCCCAGGGGTGCATGGGACTGGCCAAATTCCTAAGTTTCTGCAAATACCTCTCCCCCATGCTCTCTGTTTCCTTCCTTTTCCAAATCCTTTCTGACACCCATTCTACTAAAAAGTCCCAGATGAAATTTGACTTACAGATCTCAGATGGCCTTTTCATTGTCTGCCTTCAGAGTTTAATCCAGTAGTGTGCCCTGTTTGACTCAGCCTGCCCTCAGCCACCGCCTCTGCCTTCCTGCAGGAGACCAGCTGCTGCAGTCCTCTGCTTGTTTTTGTGACCTGTAGCCCTTCCCTTCTGTCAGCCTCAGAAAGCAGAAATCTCTTTGTCCCAGGACCTCGTTTGCTTGTTGTCACCAGGCACAACATGCTCATGTGCTGTCCCCACTGGTGCCAAAGCAGCTTTTCTGATCTGTAGCCTCTATTGTCCTTCCAGTTGCTTCAGCCCCAATTGTGTTCCCTGCTTTGCTTACATTGGATTTGCTAGCTTAATGTCATGTTTGTAGCAACAGCTTCTGCATTAGTGGGAACAACCTGAAGCAGAGATTTTTGCCCTCTGCTTCAGGTGCTTTATGAATTGGTTTGGTGCAGATGTATCCTGCTCTGAAGGAAATAAAACCCACTGGAAACAGAGAGGCATGTAGCAGTTGCACATGTATCCTGATGTCATGGGCTATATGGAGATACATAGAGCATTGGGAGTCCTGTGTGTCTGGGCCTGGACACATCCTTTCACAGATGCTTGTGCTCAGACTTGATGCTGATAGTGAATCCTGCAAACCTTTTCCCACGTGTTGCTGGTCTTTGCAGCCTCCTCACGGGGGTTGGCAGCAGTTCTTCTCCACACTGGGCTTTCCCCATAGGCTGGGGGTAGGGCTGTGCTCCTGGCCTGATGTGCTGGTGTCTGGTTCCTTGGCAGTTTGGGTCAGAGCGTTGAGTTCCGCCAGATCTGGTCCCTGGAAATCTCCAACAAACCCAACCAGTCCGAGCCCGAGGAGCCGAAGATTCGCTTCGTTGCTGGTATTCATGGGAACGCTCCTGTTGGCACAGAGCTGCTCCTGGCACTTGCAGAATTTCTCTGCATGAACTACAAGAAGAATGCTGCTATTACAAAGGTGAGGAGCCCAGTGCAAGCCACCAGCTTGGAGCCCTCCAGCTGCATCCTGAGTCGGCAGTGCTCACTGGGAGAGGCTTTCCTTAACACAGGCTTGCAGCTTGCCGAGACCCTGTGCATAGCAGGGAGGTGTTATGAGATCCGTGGGGGGGGTGGGAATCTCTAGGTGCAGTTACTAGGATGAGATGCAGGCAAATGAGCTGTGTGGAGAAGGAAGCCCAGCAGCTGCACTTCATGTACTGTTTCTGCTCCTCTCGCTCAGCTGATTGACCGAACGCGGATTGTGATCGTGCCTTCCCTGAACCCAGACGGACGCGAGATCGCCCAGGAGCGAGGCTGCACCTCCAAGATAGGCCAGAACAATGCTCATGGCAAAGACCTGGACACAGACTTCACAAGTAAAGCAACCCAGAGCAAAGCAGTGTGTAGTGTCCATGTAACAATGCAGGCTGCTGCAGAAGTCTCCAGCTGGCTGCTCTAGGGCTGGATGTAGTTGTTTCGCTCACAGGGGTCTGCCTGTCCTGAGGGCAGCGCTCCTGCCCTGGAGCTTGGGCAGCACAGCTGCTGGGAAGCTTCCAAAGCTGAGTCCCTCTTAGAGCTGGTAATTTATAGTCTTTTATTTGCAAGGAGGTCAGACAATACCTACTGTATTTTCCCTGTTAATTAATGTCTTTCAACCCCCACTCCTGAAACATGCCCTCTGGTCAGGCTCCCCAGGCACAAATCTCCTTTTTTTTATGCTTTTCTGGTTTCCATGTAACTGCTTGCTGTGTCCATAGCACTGTGTCAGTGTGTGCCCACCCTTCCTGGGGACAGTGTTCTCTCTGGCCAGGTTTGGCTGAGATCATCCCAAATGTTAATCCTGGGGCACTGGGGAGAGCAAGCACCCAGGCAATGCCCCCTGCATCACAGGAGCAAATAGCTTGAGGGAGTAGTGAGGTCTTATTTGTTGAGCTTTGCAGATTAATTCCTCCCATGGGTAGTGTGGACGAGGTGCTTTACTTAATCTGTCAGGTGCAGCTGCTGAGATCTGACAAACAGCAAATGCAGCAGACAGTTTCAGACATAAACAAAGAGGAATTTCTGCTGGCTGCTCAAACAGCAGAGGAGACTCTTCCCAATTCCCTTTTCTGTTTGTTCTTCTGATTTACAGGCAACTTCTCCAGGTACTCGGGGACTCGAGAGCCTGAGACCAAAGCCATTGTGGACAACTTGATACTGAAGCACGATTTCAGCCTCTCAGTTGCACTGGATGGAGGATCTCTGCTTGTCACTTACCCATATGATAAGCCAGTGCAGACAGGTATGACTGCCTCCTCCAGGGCCTCACATGCTGCTAGCCTCGGGCTGTTCCTGCAGAAGTTCATGTGACCGTGTCCTGTAAGAGCTTTTTGTGCTGGTGGTGTTCTGCAGCCTCCTTTTGTGTTCAGCCCTTTGCACATAGAGTTTACAGACTGTTTAGTAAAGCCTAACACAATTCAGCTAGGCATCAGAGCACTTTTCCTACAACAGTATTTCAGCATTTCCTCTGCCAGAGGCAGAGTCTGCTTTTGCTCTCACCCCTCTGTGCTGGAGGAAACGTGGAATGCCCCTCTAGCAATGTGTGTCACTGTTTCATACAGGATCATGGGGTTCAAATGGGAATCTGCCTCTCCAGTGAACAGGATTTGTACTCTCAAAGTCTCACTTTCCTCTTTGTAGTGGCGAACAAAGAAACATTGAAGCATTTGGCATCTCTCTATGCAAACAACCACCCACTGATGCACTTGGGCCAGCCAGGCTGTCCAAATAAGTCAGGTAGGTTTGGTTAAATCCTTTAGCCCTGCTGTCAGCTGATGCTGGACTCTGCTAGGAGCAGACCTGCCTGACAGCTGTGTTCTTGCTTTCACAGATGAGAATATTCCTGGTGGTGTGATCCGTGGCTCCGAATGGCACAGTCACTTGGGAAGTATGAAGGTACATCACCACAGCACAAAGCCTTCCACCTCTGCTAAACAAGCATTTAAAAGCATATTTGTTCTGATGGTCTGGGCAAAACTTCCCCCACCTCCAGCTACACCTTGGAAAGCTTTTTCAACACCACCTCTTCTCTTGTAACTGTGGGTTTGGGTTTTGCAGGATTTCAGCGTTGCCTTTGGCCATTGTCCCGAGATCACCGTTTACACCGGCTGCTGTTACTTCCCCAGTGCAGGACAGCTGCCCAGCCTGTGGGCAGACCACAGGAAATCTCTCCTCAGCATGCTCGTGGAGGTGAGCCACAGCCTGTGGGAGGATATTCTGGCAAACAGTGAAGGTAGCAGGCAGGGTGGGGAGGGGGAGAGGAGGAGAACAGCACGGAGAGGCTTTGTGGTTTGGTTGGTGCTGTGTAATTGCAGACAGACATAATTTAAACTGTGTGAGGAGCTGGTTTGACAAGCAGCAAGTGGCCAGGAAATCTGTTGACACAAGAGCTTGATTATGGGGGGTCAGGGATGGAGAATGGGCTCTATTTTGAGAGGAAGATTAGATCTTTTTTTTAGTTATAAATGTGATGTATGCTTGGATCTGCACACCAAGTGTTTGAAATGCTTTGTTTCAGGTTCATAAGGGAGTCCATGGGTTTGTCCAAGACAAGAGTGGCAAGCCAATTTCTAAAGCTGTCATTGTTGTTAATGAAGGCTTGAAGCTCTGTACTAAAGAAGGTGGCTATTTCCACGTGCTCCTGGCTCCAGGTCTGCATAACATCGATGTGAAGGCCAGTGGGCACCAGACAAAACATGTCAAGGTATATATTGGAGATGTTCCCTCCACTCCCAGTCATATAAATGCATCTCTGTTTGGGCTCTGTTAGTCAGCTGTCTTTAGGCCCTGCATATGTGCCCAAGGTAGCTCTTTTCTGCCTTGATTCAATGGATGGGGAAGCTTTTCCCAGCACAGCTGCGTTGTCTTGAGCAGTAGCTTTGCTTTCCACTGCACTTAGCTTTGGCATCTGCCCAATCCTGCCCTGGTCAGCAAGTATCTCCTTTGTCTGGACAGCCAACAGAGATGAAAGCTCTGAGGTGGTCTGAGCTCTTGGGTCTTTCTGCAGGTCTTTGTTCGTCCTGATGCTCCCAGCTCCGTGCTCATTGTGTTTGACACAGAAAACAGGATCTTTGGTCTGCCAAGGGAGCTGGTTGTAACTGTTGCAGGTAAAGTGATGCTTTTGATCAAAGCTCTGATCTTTGCTTTCTGTGCCCAGTTCATGCTGCCAATGACCCTCTTCCTCACTGAACTGGAAAAGCCATTTCCTCCTTTCCCTTCTGAACAATTTGCTCTTGCAAACTGGTCTAAAAACCCTTGGATCTGGTAGTTCTGGGCAAGTGGATGGGAGGGAGAAACCACAGGGTCTTGCAGGGGTCTGAAGTGTCCAGAATGGATTTTGAGATGCCTGGCAAGGGGAGAGCCTGTTTGTGTGTAGAGCTGTAAGCTAGGAGATCCTCTCTTCCCCACAGTTTGAGTGCTGTAAGTTTATTATTTTGTGTTGGGTTTTTGTTCATGTAGTTTAAAGCCAGTGGTCCAGTGGTCTGCAGAGATGGTCAGTGATGTGATCCCTGATGGTGAGCACAGAGCAGTCCTGCTCTGGGAGCAGCTTTCTTGCATGCTCTGTTTTCTGTGGCCTAAGAGGAAGGAGCAGGGTCACAGTGCAGTGAGGAAAGTGGTTGTGACTGTAGAAGGGAAGACAGATGGTGGCAAGACTATGAACCTCTGGGGTGAATGGGGCATTGACTTAAATGTCTTCTCTCTGGCAGGTGCAAGTATGTCTGCTCTGGTCCTCACAGCGTGTATCATCTGGTGTGTCTGCTCAATTAAGTCCAACAGACACAAGGATGGCTTCCACCGCCTCCGGCAGCACCATGACGATTACGAGGATGAAATCCGCATGATGGCCACTGGCTCCAAAAAGTCCCTTCTGAGCCATGAATTCCAGGATGAAACAGACACTGAAGAAGAAACACTGTACTCCAGCAAACACTGACAACCCCCCCTGGGCTGGAGAGGAGGTTCCCATGGACCAGACTGGGTGGGGAGGGCGATCCCTGTGGTTCAGTTCTGAAACATTGGTTTGCAGGATGTGCCCTCCAGCGGCGTGGGTGGCAGCTCCCAGCTTCCCTCTATTTGCTGTGTTCCTATGGACCTGAAAATCAGTGGGGGTTGGAGGCCAAGGATGTGGATTGTTACATTTTTGAGTCGTGATCTGGAGGTTCACATGGTACTGGTGGAAAGGCAACTTAACAGGGTGGCCACATTGCACTTCCCCAGCATCTCAACACCAGTGGACAGATGGTGGGGAAGTGCCCTAAGACTGGTGTGAAGTTGTAGATGCAACACTCCAAAGCAGTTTCTCTACCTGTTTTGATTTCATGTTTCCCACCCCTTACTTGGGGGAAGCCAGATCCTTCACTTGACTCCATGTTCTGCAGAGCAGCCCTTGGAAAAAGGCCAAACAGAAAAACAAAGTCCTTGGTTCTCAGCTGCTTCCTTGGAGCTTTTCCCCACTCTGAGGTGCTGTGGCCTGCTGTGATCTGCTGTGGTTGTGGAGCACCTCTGTGTTGCTAGTTCTGGGCAGTGACTTGGCACCCTGAAAGCTGGGGCAGATGACATCCATTCTTGACGTGAGCTGGAGAAAAGAGCCAATGTTGGGGCTTTAGTCAACTCTGACAAAGTTCAGCTGCTTGCCAGCTCTGCAGTACTGCTGTTTCTGACTTCTGGGGAAGAAAGAACCTTTATCCCCATCACACCTGGTTGCTCTTCATTTGTGTAGTAGACTTGGCCTTTGGGGTCTCATGTTAGTGTTACAGCAGCACAGTGTCTGTAAGAGCAACTGAGGGTTGTTCTGAGCAAATGGACAGACTGATTGTGGTGGGTACTGTAGAAGAGCAGTTGGTTACAGACACCCCCTGACCAGTTTTGCTCAAGTCCTCCACTACTCAGGAGGAAACTGTGAAATCTGCTTTGTATTTGAGCATTATTGGAGCAGCAGGGAGAGGCCATGGGAGAACCTATGGCCCAAGTTACCTCTTGGCACTATTTACCATTGTCCACATAATACCATTTAGAGATCAGAGCACTTTGGAAACAACTTCACATCAAGCTCTGGTGGGAGCAGGCATGAAATTGGCTTGCTGGTTTGGCTCTGTTTACTACAGCATCCCTGAAGTATGTAGCAAGAGCTCCACCTGCTTGTGTCTGCAGCTGTGTGCTGCTGTGGAGCGTGAGGGAGGGCTGAAGGGGAAAACAGTCGAATTCTGGTTTGTAGCACTTGTCAGGAAGCTGGAAAGGGGAGCCACAATGTGCATCCCCTAGACATAAGGGATTTGTGGGCAATAGAAGGGAAGAATGGCTGAAGTGTTTGATTTACAAAGTCTTTATGCATCTCTGATGTTTCTGGGTGGAAGATTTGGGTTGGAATAGGCACTTACCTTCTTGCTGCTCATTTGCTTTTCTAATTCTCTCACCACTGACCTGAGCTCTGGGGTGCAGGAGCTTGTTGCAGCCATGTCTTAGGCATCTAGTTTGCTCTGAGCTGATCTGCTCTCCAGGAGCCTGGGGAGGTTACACAGTATCACAGTACAACTAAGGTTGGAAGACACCTCGAGGATCATCGAGTCCAACCTATAACCCCAGGCCCCATGACTAGACCATGGCACCAAGTGCCACTAGTGTTCACTAGTGAAACCTGCACGTGGTGTCTGGGGGGAGGATATTTGCACCCAAATGTATGATGGGGTCTGTTCTGCAGGGCTCTGACCTGGTCTGCTTTGAGGAAGCAGCACAGTGGGTTTCCTGTTGAAGACTTTGTGCCATGTCAGCAAGGGAAGGAGGTGATCTGGGCCTCTCGGTGTGGTAGATGCCCTTCCAGAACCGCATGCTCTGGCTGTGCTCATCATCTCATCTGATTTTGTGCAGCTATTTCTAGGGATAAAGCTAACTCTTAGACACCTTCTTGCTATTCCCCAGGGACTTCTAGTGCAAGAAATGTCATCAGATCTTGCTGGGGAGGTGTGCTGGGAAGAGGGAGATAAGGCTGAGCATTCCCCATGCTCCTGTCCTGCATCGCTGCGGTGTGGAAGAGCTGCTTTTGTTTCCTTTGTTGTGCAGGAGCCACGACCATCTCTGTGCCTGCTCCCAGCTCCTCGAGCTCAGCAGGAAATGGGGTTTGGTTTTCCATGTGCAGTAGGCTGCAGCACACCAACATGCAGTACCATTAATTCTGCCTCATCTCCCAGCTTTTCCTGCTTCTGAGAGCTTTAGTGGGACACAGCTGGGGTTTTATATTGAAGTGGAGTTTGCAAATGGACTCTGTTTGGGCTTTGCTTGCTGTGGAAGCAAGTAACAGTCTGAGCTGGCCTTGCTTTGTCCTACTAGCAATAAGCTGTGTTAGGAATTGGCCGTTCCCTCTGAGAGTGCATTTTGCAGTTAGCCTGGAGCAGGTGCATGTTTTTAAGGTGAGTGGAGTGAGACATTTTGCAAAGGTGTGAGACTTTTCTACGCTCCAGGACCAGGTGTGGTGTCTGGCTCTTGCTCAGCCCCTGCCAGTCAGCGCTGGGGCTGTTTGTTGCCAGCGTGGACAAGGCAGGAGCCTCGCCCTGTCTGTCCGTCCGTCCAATCGCGGGCCAGGGAGCCGGTCCCCGCGGCCACTCATCCCTGGCGTCTGTCGGTCCGTGCACTGTGCCTTCAAATGTACATTTTTAAAAGGGACTTGAATCGCCTTTTCCTGGAAGTGGGGTGGCGTGAGGTGAGGTCTGGCTCTGCCCTCAGCCGAGCCCCCAGGGGTTTTTTATCTGTATACCGAGATCAAATACTATGTATAAAACTATTTTGATGTCCACATGCCTTGTGTCATTCTTCCTGCTGGGGGGGGTGGGGGGCTCCGGGCGGGCAGGGGGATGCGGGGCGGCGGGAGGGAAGCGGAACCGGGCTGCGTGCGAGCGCGGAGCAGAGGGGCAGCGGGGGCCAGGCGCCTCCGCGTCGCTGGGTGGCGCTGTGGGGGAGTTCCGGCCGTCCCATCGGGCGGCGCGCCTGCAGGGCGGCGCTCTGGCCTGCGCGGCTCGGCGGCGCGGCCTCGCCGGGCCGCGGCTGACGTTGGACAACAAAGATGGCGGCGGGGAGCAGCAACTACTGGGAAGGCAAGTGGGGCCTGAGGGCGGCGGGGACGGGGCGGCTGCGCGCTTCGGGCACCTCCGGGGGTACAGCCCGGGCAGGGCGGAACCGCCGCCAGGTCTCCTGTGTCCGCTTCTGGGAGGCCGGCACCGCCCGCGCCCGGAAGGCTGCCGTAGACCCTCAGCCATGAGGCGTCGGTGCCCAGCAGAGCCCTGCGGCGGGGAGGCTCCGGGGCCCGCGGTGAGGGGGGCGGCACCCCGCGCCCGACCCGCCCGCTCGTGTGAGATGGGGCCTGCGGGAGCTCAGCCGTGCTCCCTGCTTCCAGCATGGGGTGCTTCCCCGCCTGCGAGGGCCCCGCTGTCGGTCGCCCCTTCTCCGTGAGGTTCCCTTCCCTGAAGCTCCGAGGGGTAGTGAAAATGCAGCCCCCAAAGGCCTGGGGTCTCCCTGCGGCTTTGTGACTTCCCTCCCGCCCTGGGCCGCCCTGTGCAGATCTCAGGAAGCAGGCGCGGCAGCTGGAGAACGAGCTGGACCTGAAGCTGGTCTCCTTCAGCAAACTCTGCACCAGCTACAGCGGCACCCGAGACGGAAGGCGCGACAGGTATAGGTACTAGACCCTTTCTTTCCATTTACAACTTGCTGAATGCTTGGTCCCACCTGTGGCTGCTATATTTAGCTTCTAAAGAAGCTCGTTTCAGCAGTTTGTGGCACTGTGAGCTGGTGTTGATGCAAGACTGAACGATATTGACAAGCGAGTCAGGAAGGGGTGTGGGCTGCAGCGGTGCACCGTGAGAGCCTGGGTCAGGCTTCAGATTGGGGCTGTAAGGCTAGCCTGTGAACTGGTGACAGAGCTTTTTACTGCTCACCACACTGGCTCACTTTCCAGCCTTTTCTTGTATTCAACTAGCAGTGGGCTTCCAGGCAGTTCATTATTAGGGGAGTTCAGGGGAGTTTCAGGAGGAGACTTGCTGGGGTGCTTGGTGCCATGGGTTAGCTGTTTGGGTGGGTTGGATTGGTTGATGGGTTGGACGCGATGATCTTGAAGGTCTCTTCCAACCTGGTCTGGTTTATTCTAAATAAAGGTTTATTCTAAATAAAGAGTTCAGCCTTGCATCTCCCAGGTGGGCTGGTGCAGTGTTTGTGATCCCTCTTCAATTGCTAAAGGAACTGGAGCACTGAGCAGCCATGACTGGTTCAAAGTTGTGTAGGGGACCAGCTCTTTCTTTCTGGCTTTCTCCTAAGATGAGAAATAATAGTAGCAGAGAGAGAGCTGAGTATCTGTTCCTCTGGGTATCTATTTACATAGATACCCAGAAGTTATCTCTTTTTGTTTTAGGCAAATTCATGTTTGACTGAAGAATTAATACGATAGAATCTTTGTAGCCTATGGGCCAGAGTTGAGGTGTTCCCTGCAGTTCCATAGCACTCATCAGCAAACTTCTCTGTCCCTGTGCACCACCTTTAAAACTGCCATCCTATGCTTATTGAGTCCAGCACTCTGTATCACTTGAGTGTGACTGCTGCATGTGTTGGTAGCTTTAGTTTATCTTAAGGAGTGCAGGGAAGGTGGATGGTGTGAAACTCTGAAGTTGTGTGGCTTGTATTTCAGAACACTGTTTGCTTAATAGATTAGTGGGTTGTCTTAGCCCTGTGCTGTTAAGGTGTGATTGTGTAGCTGGTGTAAGATGCTAACAGTGCAGTAAACAAATAAATTGAGCTCAAAACTAGGGGGAGAGTGGCCCAGGCTTCAGAGCTGAGCTGCTAGCAGGCTGCTGTGTGGTGTCAGGCATTTCTCCCAAGGGGATTCATTTTCCCCAAGTGGTACTTGTTAAGTTTAGGGAAGAGTTCAAGTTGTGAAAAGAAAATGGTAGTTTTTCTGAGCTTAATTGATCTCCCCAGGAAACCTGGGTGGTGGAGCTTGCCAGCACCTGACAGCAGTGTTTCCTTATTTCTTGCCTTCATGAAAGGCTGACGGACTGCTCGGTAACTCCTCCTCCTCTTTTTCCTTAGCTCTGACACAACTCCTCTCTTAAATGGATCAAGTCAGGACAGGATGTTTGAGACCATGGCTGTGGAGATTGAGCAGCTGCTGGGAAAGGTAACTCAAGTCACTGTGGTCTCCCTTCAGCACCTGGGGAATCGCTGCAGTGCTGGTGTCTGTGCTGGGTGGCAGGGGGCATCGGTGTGGGTGTTAGAGGAGCGTTTCAGAAGGCACGTGTCTGTTGTTAGAGCTACCTTCTGCAACTTAGGCCCTGCTACTTTCTCACAAGACTCAACCATTTCATGGGTTTGGGTGGTTTGTTTGCTTGCTTTCTGTAGCTTACAGGAATAAATGACAAGATGGCAGAGTACACAAACAGCGCAGGAGTCCCCTCCCTGAACGCCGCTCTGATGCACACGTTACAGCGCCACAGAGACATACTGCAGGTAACAAGCATCCCTCCTCCTTACTTTGTTTGGAATAATAACTGGTAGGACTGATACCACAGCATGCCTGAATGTCTCACCACAATCATAGGGGGCTTTTCCAATCCTAAAATCACCAAGTCCAACCATCAACCTAAGACCTCTATGGCCATAAAGCTGTGTCCCCATGTCTACTTGTTTTTTGAACAGCTCCAGGGACAGTGACTCCACCACCTCCCTGGGTACCCTCTTCCCAATGCCTGACCACTCTTTCAGGAAAGAAATTTTTCCTACTACCCAGTCTAAGCCTCCCCTGGCACAATTTCAGGCCATTCCCTCTTGTTCTATCACCTGATAGAGGGAGAGGAGACCAAACCCCCACCTCACTCCAACATTTTGAGAGATGGTTAGGTCTCTAACTTGAGCATACTGTTTGTTAAAGTGATCTGCTGTTCCTCATTTTGGGGTGGTTGTTCCATTGCAGGATTATACACATGAATTCCACAAAACCAAAGCCAACTTCCTGGCAATACGAGAAAGGGAGAACCTGCTGGGATCCGTACGGAAAGACATCGAGTAAGTGGTGGTGTGTGTGACAGCAGTGGCACTGCCCTTAGAGGGAGGAGAAGGCAGCCCTCCTGTAGCAGAATCCTTGGCACTGCTTATTCCCCTGGGCTGTGAACAGGGCAAAAAAAGTGAGTTGGTGGCTTTGATAAAAGTGATGATAAGATTTGGTGTGGGTTGTTTACCTGGAAAGGAATTCAGCTAAAGGTTGGCTTTATTAAAGGCATGATAAGATTCTGGTTTGGTTTGGTAGTTTTTCAACTGAGAAGGAATTCATGGTTTGAAAGTGACACTTGGAAGCTGTGCTAAGTCCCATTAAGAATGTCTGGAGTTTTTCTGTTTGGTCCCTTAGAATAGAATAGAATTAACCAGGTTGGAGGAGACCTTTGGGATCATTGAGTCCAACCTATCACCCAACACCATCTAATCAACTCAACCATGGCACCAAGCAGCCCATCCAGGCTCTTCCTAAACACCTCCAGTGATGGTGACTCCACCACCTCCCTGGGCAGCCCATTCCAATGGGCAATCTCTCTTTCTGTGAAGAACTTCTTCCTAACAGCCAGCCTGAACCTCCCCTGGCGCAGCTTGAGACTGTGTCCTCTTGTTCTGGTGCTGGTTGCCTGGGAGAAGAGACCAACCCCCACCTGGCTACAACCTCCCCTCAGGTAGACAGCAATAAGGTCTCCCTGAGCCTCCTCTTCTCCAGGCTAAGCAGCCCCAGCTCCCTCAGCCTCTCCTCACAGCGCTGTGTTCCAAGCCCCTCACCAACTTCGTTGCCCTTCTCTGGACACGCTCCAGCAAGTCAACCTCCTTTCTAAACCTTCTGGAAAAGTATTTTTCAACTCTTTATTTTTTTTTTGTACATTTTAGATCATATAAAAGTGGGTCTGGAGTGAATAACAGAAGGACAGAACTCTTCCTGAAGGAGCACGAACACCTGCGGAAGTAGGTCTCCCTCGTTTCTTGCTGCGTTTGGAGGTGTCTGACTCTGCTGGGGGACAAACCTTTCTTCATTTCCTGGGTCAGAGCTTTGTGCCCACACTGCATGCCTTGCACTGTGTGTTCTCTGACAGTGCTGCTGCTTCTCTAGCTATGTGAGCATTTCTGGCTCATGCTGACTGTGCAGTGGTCATGGCAGGTTTCAGTGATTCTCCCTTCAGGATCTTGCCAGCACTAAGTGACGTTTGTGCATTGTCCTCACTGAGGTTTCACAAGTCCCTTGTGACTCAGAGTTCAGGCATGTTGTCCTCTCATCTGAAGAAAGTGGAGGCTTTGTAGGGTACTAACTGGAATGAGCCTTAGGAAATGCAACAAAGTCTCGGTGATTCAGCTGGTTTTGCTTTTAATTGGTTAGGCTGAGAGCAGCCTGTTTGTCCTTCTGTCTCTACTGAATGTGTACAAAAGGAGATGGAAGAGGCTCATTTCAGAATTCCCTGTGCACTTTGACTGCAGCTGATGGGCAAGTATTTTTTTGGCCTAGAGAACCAACAATATCATAGTCTCACAGAATTACTTGGGATGGAAGGGACCTTAAAGATCCTCTAATTCCAACCCCCTGGCATGGACAGGGATGCTTTGTGCTGGACCAGGTTGTTCAAGGCCCCATCCACAGTATCACAGTATAACTAAGGTTGGAAAGGACCTCGAGGATCATCGAGTCCAACCTATCAACACAGACCCCATGACTAGACCATGGCACCAAGTGCCACATCCAATCCCCTCTTGAACACCTCCAGGGATGGTGACTCCACCACCTCCCTGGGCAGCACATTCCAATGACGAACGACTCGCTCGGTGAAGAACTTCCTCCTCACCTCGAGTCTAAACCTCCCCTGGCACAGCTTGAGACTGTGTCCTCTTGTTCTGGTGCTGGTTGTCTGGGAGAAGAGACCAACCCCTTCCTGGCTACAACCACCTTTCAGGTAGTTGTAGAGGGCAATGAGGTCACCCCTGAGCCTCCTCTTCTCCAGGCTAAGCAATCCCAGCTCCCTCAGCCTCTCCTCACAGGGCTGTGTTCAAGGCCTCTCCCCAGCCTTGTTGCCCTTCTCTGGACACCTTCAAGTGTTTTGATGTCCTTCTTAAACTGAGGGGCCCAGAACTGGACACAGTACTCAAGGTATGGCCTAACCAAAGCAGAGTCCAGGGGCACAATGACCTCCCTGCTCCTGCTGGCCACACTATTCCTAATGCAGGCCAGGATGCCATTGGCCCTCTTGGCCACCTGGGCACACTGCTGGCTCATATTCAGGCAGCTGTCGATCAGCACCCCATCCAGTCTGGCTTTGAACATTTGGAGGGTTGGAGCTTCCACAGCTTCTCTGGGCAACCTGTTCCAGTGCCTCCCCACCCTCATGGGGAAGAATTTGTTTGTAGAAGGAAGGAAATGGGAAGCACTTCGTTTTGACTCTTGTTGCTGGGAAGACATTAGATTATGGGTTGTGTGTTCCCCTTGAGAGAGAGCAGCACACTCTGGAGGAAGAGGCTGGAAGGTTCATGGTTTGTAGGTAGCCAGGAGGTATCAGTGAGCTGCAGTGTCTGTGTTCCAGGCTGTAGTCATGCAAAGTGCCTCTCTTACACGAGAGGGCAGGCTTTCACTGAAAAGAAATTGCTAAGTAAACAATTACCTGTGGCTTACTCAAATGTGGTGTCTTAAAGAGAACTTCAACTTCTGGCCAGAACTGCACCAAAAAAGCTTTTTACAGAGAATTAAACTCAATGTTTTTTGCATTGTGGCTCACCACCACTTCATCCTCAATGTCCTCCAATGCCTTTAGAACTAGAAATGAGTTGATTTAAAGCTTAAATTAGATTGCTGTCAGGTTGATTGTGTCAAATGTGTATGCTGAGGAAATAAACAGCTTGAATCTTAGTATTTTGGAGGTGGATCTTACCTGAGAGGCTGTCCTTTGAAGAGTCACTGTCAGCTAATCTGAGCAAGCCCTGATTGTTCAAGATGCTGGGGTTGAAGTTTTTTGGTTTGCTTTATTCATTGGTTTGGTTTATTGCAGAGCTTAATGCTCACAGTAAATACTTACAGGCATTGGGCATTTTGTTAAAGCTGCCAATAAAATATTGCTGGGGTTGTAAAATCTATTTCTGAGGAACTGACATTCCTCCCAGTGCCTTGTTTTGGAAAGATGGAAACAGGGAAGGGAGGAAAGCTTAAAACGTTTGGGGAAAGGGATCTGTCAGGTGCCTGCAGAATTTGAGCTTAGCATTCACTGAGATATCATAGAATGGCTCAGTTTGGAAGGGACCTCAGCCTCCCCACCTTGGCCAGGGACACCTCTCAGCTAGGCTGCTCAAGGCCTCATCCAACCTGGTCTTGGACACCCTTAGGGAGGAGGCAGCCACAACCTCTCTGGGCAGCCTATTCCAGTGTCTCTCCACCCTTGGACTGAACAACTTCTTCCTAAGATCCAGTCTAACCCTACTCTCCCTCAACTTCAAACCATTCTCTTTTGTCCTGTTGTTAGACACCCTTATAAAAAGTCCCTCTCCAGCCTTCCTGTAGGATCTCTTCAGGTACTGGATGTGAGGAGGAAGTTCTTCCCCATGAGAGTGGTGAAGCCCTGGAATGGGTTGTCTGGGGAGCTGGTTGGGGCACCATCCCTGGAGGTGTTTAAGCCCAGGCTGGATGAGGCTCTGGCCAGCCTGATGTAGTGTGGGGTGTCCCTGCCCATGGCAGGGGGCTTGGAACTAGCTGATCCTTGTGGTCCCTTCCAACCCTGACTGATACTATGATACTGGAAAGCAGCTGTAAGGTCCCCCTGGAGTGTTCTATAAGCTGAAGCCCCCATGGAAAGCTGAGGTTTAGACTGACAAGCAGTAGGTTTAGGCTGGTTAGAGTAGATGATCTCTAAGGTCCCTTCCAACCTAAGCCATTCTGTGATCTGTTTGGTGTTAAAGCTACTAAACTCTCCAGCATGCTTTTAGGATCAAAACACATGAAAAATGGAATTAATTAAGGTACCTTCAGGAATAGTTAAACCATTTGTCCCTGGAGGTGTTCAAGAGGAGATTGGACGTGGCACTTGGTGCCATAGTCTCGTCATGGGGTCTGTGTTGATAGGTTGGACTCGATGATCCTCGAGGTCCTTTCCAACCTAAGTGATACTGTGATCTTCTGGGTGGTTATTTGGAAGTGTTAAGACTTAAAAGCACAAACTAAAACAAATGAAGAAAGCCCCACAGCAATGAGGAAGAGGCAGCCAGAAATAAGTGTGACTTGGGGATCTTTAGGAAGCAGGGCCAAAACTAATGATGGAATGCCTCTGCAAGGTGTAGATAACTGCAAGGTGTGTGAAGAAGTCTGGCAGAGAAGCAGAAGACAACCTTGGCGAGGAAGCAGAGCTTGCAAGATGTGCAGACTTTTTAATTGAGTAGCAGTAAGCTCAGAAATAGATACTGGCAGGGGAAAAGATTAAAGAGTTTCAACAGAGAAAGCAGGTAATGAGCCATTCAGGCCAGAAGACAAAAAAAAAGAGCTGTAGAAAGCTCACCAAAGAAAAATAATCCCAAGAAATCTCCAGGAGCTGGCAGGTTACAGCCAGCATGCTCCTAGGAGAGAGTGTCAAGCCTTGTCTGAGTCTTGAGGCTGGGCATTTGCAGTGCAGGTGGTGCTAGGCTGATGGGCAGGACTGAGTGATGCATTGTCCCAAACCCACAGCAGTGAAAATTCATTTTGAGTGGAGCTGTGAGAGCTATGAGAGGAGCTTGGGAAATGGAGATGGGGAACCGAAGCTTTGCGAGTGTGCTGTTGGGTGCTGCAGAGTATCAGGTGATGCCACAGGAGCAGTGTGTTTGGATCAAATACTGGAGTGTTCACGTGGTGTTGGCCCTGCTTAATTCATGATATGAAGTCCTTTAACCCATGACATATTTATTCCATCATCTGCTACTGGAGGGGGTGTGAGCTCTTCCCCACTGCAGAGTACCAGACTTGTCTGTGAGCTGTTGTCTTTATGCACTGCCATGTGAGGCAGGATGAGCAGAAACTTGAGTTTACTCTTGGCAGCCTTTCCCCTGACTGCTCTTTAGAAGTGTGCTGGCAGCCTGAGGCAGTATTGTTTGTGGTAGGATCTCACTTGGGAGGAAGAGGAAGGGAGCCAGAAAGCTTTTCTCCAAGAGGGACTTAGGCAAAAACGCAGAGAGGTTCAGCTTCTCTCCAAAATCAGCCTTATTTTTCTGCCACATTTTGAACATCATCTCTTCTGGAGGAAGAAGGAAGGGGAATCTGTCTGAAGTTTGCAGGTGTAGGTAATCATGACACAGGAGGGGAGTTAAAAAAAGCTGTCAGTACAAGATTTTGCTGAATGAAAGGATCTAGCATCGATGAAGCAGCAAGGGAATCCCTACAGCTGAAGCACTGTGCAAGCCTTTGCAGCACACTGCTGTCCATGAGGCTGTGGGGATCATGCATCCATTTGGCTTTGCTTTCCCTGGGTGGGGCTGCCTGCTGTGTCAGTGCTGCTGGCACAGGGATGTTTGTGCTCTTCCACACTGGGATTATGGTGCTTCTGGGACAGACCTTGAGCTGGGAGACTGCAGGCCTTTGTGCTGCTGCATTCTGCTGTAGGGGGGTTAGAGAAGGCTCATTGTGTGCTGTATTTCAGTGTCTGCAGATGACCCATAGGAAGGCTGGGAAGGGACTGTTTAGAAGGGCTTGTAGCCAGAGGATGAGGAGCAATGGCTTGAAACTGGAGCAGGGTCGATTTAGGTTAGACATTAGGGGGAAGTTCTTTAGTATGAGGGTGGTGAAATACTGGATCAGATTGCCCAGGGATGTGGTTGAGTCCTCATTCCTGGAGACATTCAAGATACATAGAGTAGAATACATAGAATAAACCAGGTTGGAAGAGACCTTCAAGATCATCACAGCCAACCCATCAACCAATCCAACCCACCTAACCAACTAACCCATGGCAGATTGGACTTGCTGTGCCCCTGGTCTAGTTGGAGGTCTCCCTGCTGACTGCAGGGGGGGTGGTGGAAAAGATGACCTTTGAGGCTCATTTCCAGCCTGGTGTGTATTGTGAATCTGTGATTCTCTCTTCAACTGAACATTTTGCTGCTGGATCAACTAATTTATCAGTTAGCTGGTTTGAGACTTGTTGGGAAGGGAGGTTTCCCTGGAAAGGGTATTGACTGGAGGTGGGAGGCAGTTTCAGGATAGTTTTACTTAACCACTGGAGAGAGAACCAAAAATGGCTAGTTTTTTTGTTTTTAATCAAAAATTCAACACCTGTTAATTAAAATGAGGCTGGATGCTGACTCGTCAAACACTGATGCCTTGTTAGTTAGCAGAGGGGGAGGATCACCTCCCTTGCCCTGCTGGCCACACTTCTCCTGATGCAGCCCAGGATCTGATTTGTGGGCTGCAAGTGCACATTGAGAGCTCCTGTTGAGCTTCTTGTCCACCAGCACCCCCAAGTCTCTCTCCTCAGGGCTGCTTTCCAGCCAGTCCCTGCCCAGCCTGGATTTGTGCCTGGGATTGCCTCGACCCAGATGCAGGACCCTGCACTTGCTCTTGTTGAACCTCATGAGGTTTGCTTGTGCCCACCTCTCCAGCCTGTCCAGGTCCCTCTGGATGGCCTCCCTTCCCTCCAGCTGTCTGCTGCACCACACAGCTTGGTGTCATCAGCAACCCTGCTGAGGGTGCACTCAATCCCACTGTCCATGTCACCCACAAAGATGTTGAACAAGCCTGGTCCCAGGACTGACCCCTGAGGGACTCTGCTTGTCCCTGGCCTCCACTGGGACATGGAGCCATGGACAGCCACTCTTTGGGTGCAGCCATCAAGCCAGTTCCTTATCCATCTAGTGGTCCACCCACCAAACCCATGTGTCACCAGCCTGGAGACCAGGATGTGGTGCGGGACAGTGTTGAAGGCTTTGCTCAGCTCCAGGCAAAGGACATCAGCTGCTCTCCCCTCAGCTATTAATTTCGTCACCTGCTCGTAGATGTTTCAGCATTGCTGTTTGCTCAGGGAAGCAAGCAAGTCATCCTTTTTGTCTGATCCTGGTTTCCATCTGAAGGGAACAATTTTGATGAATAGATCCAGCTTAGCATTTTCAAATCTGCTTTGAAAGTGCTGCCTCAGAGGAAAGAGTCCTGCAGTTAGGGATGAGTTACAGTCTGAGTTGGCAGAGGAAGCACTAATGCTCGATTCAGTTTGCAGCAGCGTCTGTGTGAGAGTGAGTGTTGTCCCTGCTGTCAGTGTGTGTGACTGAGCTAGCAGGGGGCACTGATGGGTTGTGTAAAAATTGATGGAGGCTTCCAAGGGCTAGGTAGAAATTTCAGATTTTATTACCCATGATTAATTCCTTGTAAAGCTGGATGCAAAGCAGATCGCTTGGTGATCACCAGCCTGTGCTGGGGGGCATTTGTTCTGCCACTCTGAGGCTGCTCTATGACTACTACTCAGCTCCAGTGCTCAGCAATCAGGCATTTCTGCTTTCCCAAAAGCAGTGGCTGGTGGTGAAGCAGGTGCCTGTGCTGGTGCAGGTGCCTTTAGCTGTGCTTTTAGTTGTTTTCAAATGACTTCTAGCAGCCTTTCAGTACTTGAAGGGGACTCCAGGTGAGCTGGAGAGGGATTTTGACCAAGGTTTGTGTGATTTAGAATAAACCTTCATTTAGAATAAACCAAACCAGGTTGGAAGAGACCTTCAAGATCATCGTGTCCAACTCACCAACCAATCCAACCCACCTGAACAACTAACCCATGGCACCAAGCACCCCATCAAGGCTCCTCCTGAACACCTCCAATGATGGTGACTCCACCACCTCCCTGGGCAGCCCATTCCAATGGGCAATCACTCTCTCTGTGTAGAACTTCTTCCTAACATCCAACCTGAACCTCCCCTGGTGCAGCCTGAGACTGTGTCCTCTTGTTCTGGTCCTGGCTGCCTGGGAGAAGAGACCATAATAGCTTCAAACTGGAAGAAGCTTGATTTTAGATTAGACATTAGGAAGGAGTTCTTCATCCTGAGGGTGGTGAGGCACTGGAGTAGGTTGTCCCAGAGAAGTGAAGGCTACAGCCATGGAAGTGTTCAAAGCCTTGGTCAACCTGGTCTAATACAGGGTGTCTGTGTCCATGGCAGGGCTGTTGGAACTAGATGATCTTAAAGGTCCCTTCCAACCCAACCCATTCTGTGTTTCTATAATGACTGCATGTGCTGGTAAGTGTTGCTCTGCAGGCTGTGAGTCTACCCAGCAGAAAAACGTTGAGTTTAGATGGACTGTCAGTTGTAAGTGAGGCAGAGGGACCTGAGCCTGCTCAGTGTTCAGACCAGCTAAGGATACAAAGCACCCCGGTGTGTTTGAAAATGTTTAGCACCTGGAACAGAGAGGGCAGGGCTGCCAGGGCAGGTGGGTGAAAAACTCTGAAGGAGAAAAGGAGAGCTCAAACACCTCAGGGGGATGTGTTCTGCCTGTGGAAAAGAGGAAAAAGGGAAGTGAGCAAAAGAAATAACTGGAATCTGCAGCAGTTGTGTAATGGTGCCATTAATAATACATACCTGAGCTGGGGAGATGATTAGGATAAAGCAATCCTCATGCAGTGCTTCACATATGTGAAGTGCTCTGGAGCACTCAATATTTTTATTACTATTGTTATTGCATTTCATTATTCAACAGAACTATATTTCAAATTGCCTCTTCTCCTTTGGGCAGAAATGGCCACACTCAGTGGAGAATAATCACCAGGAAATTGCTTTCAAACTTGGTGGATAATACAGCTCAGATCTTGACAGAGGGAGTGACTCTTGGGCTGTTGTTTCTCCTCCAAGTATTGATACTGCTTGCAAATTTTCCTTTCAGTATCATAGTATCATTCAGGGTTGGAAGGGACCACAAGGATCAGCTAGTTCCAACCCCTCTGCCATGGGCAGGGACACCCCACACTACATCAGCCTGGCCAGAGCCTCATCCAGCCTGGGCTTAAACACCTCCAGGGACGGGGCCTCGACCACCTCCCTGGACAACCCATTCCAGGGCTTCACTACTCATGGGGAAAAACTTCCTCCTCACCTCCAGCCTGAATCTCCCCACCTCCAGCTTCATTCCATTCCCCCTAGTCCTGTCACTACCTGAGATCCTGGGAAGTACTGATTTGCACAGAGTATTCAGCTTCATGAGGTGCAGAGGCACCTGGCAGGGGGTTTGGTCACAGGTGTGTTGATCTGTTGGGGAAAAGCTGCCAGCTTTCTACTGCAATTTAAGTTCCCTTCCTTTGGTTATCCCTACTCTCTGTCTGCACACCCTGATTTCCACCCACTGTATTGGTGCTGCTCAGGTTCCTGTGGATTGCAGTGGACCTTCAGGACTGCATTAAACCCAGAAAACTTCTGTGGTCTCACCTTCCACCCCTTCCCTCACCTCCAGTTGCAGAAGGAGGAGGACGCACAGATGCCTGGGCAGTAACTGCTGTGGCTGACACGTGGTTCAGCACATCTTCTTCATCTTCTCTTGGAAAGGAGGAGACTGTACAAAAAAGCCCAGACAGTTAAAAACAGCTAATTCACCAGTTTCTTTTTCCTTCCCAAGGTGGCTGGGGAAGCAGCAGGGAGGGAGGAGTGTGATGAGCCTCTTCCCTGGGTGCCTGCTGGCTGTGTGCTTTGCAGCCTCAGAACTGCTGAGCTCTGCTTTAGCCAAGTCCAATAAGGGTTGCTTTGCTTATTTAGTTTTCTTAATTTTTGTTTTTAATTGCACAACTTGCTTCTAAATTAAACTCTCCCCCTCCCCCCCATGTCAAAACAGAAGGTGGAGTTCCTGTTCCCTGCTCAATTGTAATACACGTTTTCACTGAAGCAGCACTTGGTAGTGAATCATTTGCTTTATAGCAGTGAGGAAAACCCAAACCAGATGAGTTATGGAAGGCCAAGATGTGCTGTCCATGGCCTTGGGTTGGACTGCTTGCCAAGATGTGGTGGCACTTGCCTGCAGACCTGCTGTGCAGTACTAATGGGAGGCTGTGGTGCTTTGTCTGTTGAACTGGAAGATTCAGTGCGAGGAGAATCTGAGGAGTCTGGGTAAAGATGGTGGTGAATGGTGCCACAGCCAGCTGGTGGCCAGTCAGTAGTGGAGTCCCCCAGGGATCAGTGCTGGGCCACATCCTCTTTAACATCTTTATTGATGATCTGGATGAGGGCACTGAGTCCATCATCAGTAAATTTGCTGACGACACCAAGCTGGGGGCAGGAGCTGATCTGCTGGAGGGTAGAGAGGCTCTGCAGAGGGACCTCGACAGGCTGGGCAGATGGGCAGAGGCCAAGGGCAGGAGATTTAACACATCCAAGTGCCAGGTTCTGCACATTGGCCACAGCAACCCCATGCAGAGCTACAGGCTGGGGTCAGAGTGGCTAGAGAGCAGCCAGGCAGAGAAGGACCTGGGGGTGCTGGTTGATGGTAGGCTGAACATGAGCCTGCAGTGTGCCCAGGCGACCAGGAGGGCCAATGGCATCCTGGCCTGCATCAGGAAGAGTGTGGCCAGCAGGAGCAGGGAGGTCATTCTGCCCCTGTACACTGCACTGGTTAGGCCACACCTCGAGTCCTGTGTCCAGTTCTGGGCCCCTCAGTTTAGGAAGGAGGTTGAGTTGCTGGAGCATGTCCAGAGAAGGGCAACAAAGTTGGTGAGGGGCTTGGAACACAGCCCTGTGAGGAGAGGCTGAGGGAGCTGGGGCTGCTTAGCCTGGAGAGGAGGAGACTCAGGAGACACCTCATTGCTCTCTACAACTACCTGAATGGGGGTTATAGACAGGCAGAGGTTGGTCTCTTCTCCCAGGCAGCCAGCATCAGAACAAGAGGACACAGTCTCAGGCTGTGCCAGGGGAGGTTCAGGCTGGAGGTCAGGAGGAAGTTTTACACAGAGAGAGTGATTGCCCACTGGAATGGGCTGCCCAGGGAGGTGGTGGAGTCCCAATCCCTGGAGGTGTTCAGGAGGAGACTTGACAGGGTGCTTGGTGCCATGGTTTAGTTGATTAGGTGGTGTTGGATGGTAGGTTGGACAGGATGATCTTGAAGGTCTCTTCCAGCCTGGTCTATTCTATTCTATTCTTTGCTGGCCATTAATTGCAGGAGCTCCAGCAATGCTGTGACATTGCTCTCCCAAATACTTTTGACTTGCTTTCTTCATTTCTGGAGTCAGGAAGTTTGAGAAGCTCTTGCATTGCAAGTGCCTGTGCTGGGCTGTCTGTGGTAACTGCCTTTCTGACTGACTTGCCATTAGATATCCATGACATGGACAATTTGGGCAGGCCTGCATGCTCTGAGCAGCAGCACAAACAAAATAGTTTTCAAGCAAGGGATTTGGCCAAAGAAGGATTTTTGTTGTTGCAAAAGCTTACTTAAAGCTGCACAACAGCTTGTGCTGTAATCCTGTTGCAAAATAGGATCCTATCTTCTCTTTCTGTTCTATCTCCTATTGCTGCAGAGCTTTCCTGATCACAGTTATACATCAGTGATTCCTTCTTTTAGCCTTATCTCTGCATGGGATTGAATGGGTTTTATCTCCAAGCCTGCTTGGCAGAACCTCTGTCTCTGGAAGACTGGTGGCAGAGTGGCACAAAGGTCACTTCATAAGTAGCTGGATCGACTTCCCTCTAACAGTCCCAGACTGAATCTGAGACTTGGGAATATAATATACTTAACTGCAACACCAGACTGAGCACAGCTTGCTTCTGTTCTTGTTCTCATAGGAAATACTGCTCAGTGTCACAGTCTCACAGTATAACTTAGGTAGGAAAGGACCTCGAGGATCATAGAGTCTAACCTATCAACACAGACCCCATGACTAGACCATGGCACCAAGTGCCACGTCCAATCCCCTCTTGAACGCCTCCAGGGATGGGGACTCCACCACCTCCCTGGGCAGCACATTCCAATGACGAACGACTTGCTCAGTGAAGAACTTTCTCCTCACCTCGAGTCTAAACCTCCCCTGGCACAGCTTGAGACTGTGTCCCCTTGTTCTGGTGCTGGTTGCCTGGGAGAAGAGACCAACCCCTTCCTGGCTACAACCACCTTTCAGGTAGTTGTAGAGGGCAATGAGGTCACCCCTGAGCCTCCTCTTCTCCAGGCTAAGCAACCCCAGCTCCCTCAGCCTCTCCTCACAGGGCTGTGCTCAAGGCCTCTCCCCAGCCTTGTTGCCCTTCTCTGGACACGTTCAAGTGTCTCAATGTCCTTCTTGAACTGAGGGCCCCAGAACTGGACACAGTACTCAAGGTGTGGCCTAACCAAAGCAGAGTCCAGGGGCACAATGACTTCCCTGCTCCTGCTGGCCACACTATTCCTAATGCAGGCCAGGATGCCATTGGCCCTCCTGGCCACCTGGGCACACTGCTGGCTCCTATTCAGGTGGCTGTCGATCAGCACCCCCAGGTCCCTCTCTCTTTGGGAGCTCTCAGCCACTCTGACCCCAGCCTGTAGCTCTGCATGGGGTTGCCGTAGCCAAAGTGCAGCTCTCGGCACTTGGATTTGTTGAATGCCATCCCATTGCATTCAACAAGTGAAGGAGACAGTCCATGTCTTGTGGAATACAAGAAACTTCACTTCTTATTTGGTGACTGTAATTGTAGGACTGTATGAGCCAGTTATGGAAGTGGATTAATGAGGTTTTTGGGGAGGTTCAAAGCTTGCAGGCCATGAAGGGGGATGCTCTCATGGGTATTGTTAGCATTTATAAATAACTTAATAAAAGAATGCAAAACCATCAGCCCAGCACTTCAGGATTTAAAAGAGGTTTTCCCCTCTGAAAATAGCTTCAGCTTCATTAGAATAAAGTCAACTATTGCTTTTCATCTTCCTGGGCTGTATTTAGGACTTAAACCCCCCAAACCTACTCCAAAACACTAAACCAAAGGTAATGTTCATCTCACAAGGTTGATTTGCATGATTTCCTTTCAGTTGGATTGCTTTAAAAAGTATTGTAGTCAATGATTTTCCTGGCACTGATGACTGCTGTGGTATCTTTATACCTCAATATCTCTAAAGTGAATGATGTTGAAAGAAAGATGGGGCAAGGAGGGACACACCAAATGAAAAAGCCAACAAACCCACCCAGCACGTGCACAAAATGCAGTCTGGGGACTTACTTTATACCTTCCAGTGTAAAACTGAATTATCCAGGTGACAGAGGCTGCAGTAACACAGGCATTGGCAGAAAGAACCTCAGACTCACTGTTTGCTGCTTGTAGGTATAAAATGGAAAGGTTTGTGCATGAACTTCCCTGGACTCGTGAGAAGGAGGCTACAGAAGCTATCTGAGGTCTTTATCAGTGTCTGCAGGAGCTAAAGAACAAATCCTCACAACACTGTGTGAAAGATTAGCTGAGATGTCACAGACAAAGGGTCCTGGGGGGCTTTACCTTAAAACCAGCACTGTGCCCTTGATCTGGGGAGAGGAGGAGACACAAAACCACACTTCAAACTTCAGAGCCCTGTCTGCTTCTGAAGTTTCTTGCTCATTTCAGAAATAAACAAGTCAGTGATGCATGTTTTATTTGTTTTTAGCTTTCAACACTGTTTCTTAACTAGGGCAGCTTCCCCCCCACCCCTTCTGAGGTCTGTATTGAAATTAGGACTTTGACAAGTGCTGAAATCCTCCTTTCCTGGGCTGCTTCTGAAAAGTAGGTGCTTCTTTTGAACAGAATCAACAGCTGGGGAGTCTTACAGAACTCCTTTTGTGGAATCTGAGAATCATTTAATATTCCAGTGTGGCATGCCATTTTTTTCCTGTCACTGTGGCTGTGTACTTCATTATTCTTTAAGTGCTTGCTTTGCTGTTCAAACCTCCAGTGGAAACAAGCTGTTGAATTTCATTTGCTGGATAGTGATTATCTCTGGTTTTCTCCAATACAGAGTGGACCTCTGGAAAGTTCTCACATTACTGAATAAATGTCATGCTGGAGCTTATTTAATGGAAAGCTCTGCACTAATGCAGCAGAATGAGGTTTTCCTCATTCTTGCCTGCTGAATGGTCACACAGACACCTTGGTGTGCTGCTTTACCAAGGGTTTTCAGTCTGGAGCATGGGAGGCTGAGGGGAGCCCTTGCTACCCTTTACAAACTACCTGGAAGGAGGTTGGGGTGAGGAGGGGACAACCTCTTCTCCTTTGTAGCAAGCAACCAGGCTAGAGGAAATGAATGCAAGCTGCATCAGGGCAGGTTTAGGCTGAAAGAGTTATCAAACATTGGAGTGGGCTTCCCAGTGCAGTAGTGGAGTCACCATCCTTGGAGGTGTTTAAAGTGTGTGGTACTTGGGGACATGGTTTAGTGGTGACTTTGCAGTGCTGGGTTGAAGGCTGGACAGGATGATGCTGAAGGTGTCTTCCAAGCAGAGATATTCACACAGAATCACCAAGGTTGGAAGAGACCTCAAAGATCATCGAGTCCAACCTGTCACCACAGACCCCAGGACTAAACCACGGCACCAGGTGCCACATCCAATCCCCTCTTGAACATCTCCAGGGATATTCTGTGACTCTGTGGGTTTGATGAAAAGCATCACCTCCCATCTGCTGAGGATACATGCTTCCTGGCAAACCCATGATGGGAAGCAGAGCTAGATCCAGATTTTCACCAAAGCAGGCCATTTGGCTTAGAACCTTCCAGGGACTGCAGTTTTGTTGTCAAGCGAAGGATGCAGAGTGCTTTCCTCTCTCTTGAGAGACTTGTTTATATTGAATATAGTCTCACTTCTGGAAGGAATGAGTCTTGTTCTGTCTCAGATTAGAAAGAGGAAGCCTAAGCAGACAGTGAAATTGGGTCAGAAGGGAAATGTTGAGATCTTCCCCTGTTAATGAATTGCATCCTGAATTTGGATTGTAGGTGGTTTAAAGGTAGTGTGCACTTCAAACTTTGAACCACAGCTGATCCTTGTGTTGTGCAGTTAACTGTGCAGTTGTAAGAATCATTCTCTGAGCCTTAATAAACAGGCAGGTAGATAGTTGTGACCTGAGGTACTTCAGCCAAGTCCTGGCTGGAAGCCATATAGCTTTCTACATCTACCAACCCAACCCTCAAAACCACAGCAGGTGAAGATGCTGTTAGGAAGCAGAATAAATTTCTATTGATGTGGATCTGAAGAGTTTCATACTGAATTAACATTGGGTTGTCATCTGAAGGATAACTCTCACTTCATTTCTGTGTCAGCATCACTGGAAATGAAAACAAATGTTAATTACAGTTGTGGATATGAGGAGGCTCTCCTGCAAGACATTTCCCCCTTGGCTTCTCTTCCCTTGGTTACTTGGGATTGCATGAGAAGTAGAACAGCTTCTTTTTTTAGCTCTGTCTAGCTGCAGTCAAACCCCACCAAGCCAGAGAAGTGGCACAATCTTCTGTTACAGATTCCAGGCAGTTTGTGTTTCTTGTGAGCTCTGCATCTGCCTCGTCTGGGTGCCCAGCAGGTCGGTCATGGCAGGTTGTCTTGGGGAGAGCTCATTTGTCATCAGACCAGCGTTGGACATCAGAGGCTGCCTGGCTTGAGTTTTTTGAAGGGCTTTCCCTTTGGTGGAAGGTATAATCCAAACTGTGTGTTTTAAACCAGAGGAAACAAGAGAGCCAGCAGTCCCACTGAACGCCAGTTGTGCGTGCAGCGTGTAAAACCTGCGGAGATGCCGATACAGTCCATTAGGAGGTTACTGGAATCATGCTGACAGTTGTGGTTACTGATAATGACTTACAGTAAGGCCTGCCCTTACTTCATTTAACTTTGTTCCTATGGGTAATATGGAGCAATTATATGGGAGGGTCAATCTATCCAGGAACTTTCCCCACCATGAATAGAGAGCATCTAGAATCCTCTTTATGGATGGTGGTGCCATCCTGGCACCGAGCTTGTGCTTACTAATAGGCAACCAGCTGCTGCACTTCATTTAGGAGGCAGGAGCTGTTTTCATTTTCAGTTTTTAACTGCATTCTTTGGGTAAACTCCATGCTGCAGGTTACTGAGAAGGCTCTTATTTCCTTAGAGATTTGCTTTAAAGGAAGGAGCAGTGCTGTTGCTCCCCCTCTTGGGACTCTCAAACATCAGGCACTCTCCCCAGTAGTCTTTCTGTGTGCCAAAGAGCTTTCTTGGCTAACTCCTCCTTTTGTAGAAACATTTCTTTCACTCTGTTGACCATTCTCTGACAAGTCCCTGGAGTTCAGTGGAGGTGCAGACTGTAAATTTGGAAGTCCAGGAGAAACAACCTGTTGGTGTTCCCAAACCTCTGCAGGTGGATCCCTGTGTTCAGGGATCTCCCCACAAAGGGAGAGCATCCCTTGGTACTTGTTGCATGAAATTGTTCTTTCAATTGAGTTAGAGCAACTAGTCTTGTCAGTGGTTGTGGTGCACATGTGGACATGTGTACAGGTGCTGGGCAGCTGCAAAGAAAGTAATTATGTTTATCTTAAAACCCAATAGCTGGACTGGAGAAGCTGTCAAAGTATCTGCTTAGCTTTAGTCATTTACAAAGCTCAGTGATGTAGCTGGGAGTCTACTTTTCAGTGAATTTGTGTCACTGCATTGCAGGCTGGAGGGAGCAGATTTCACCAGTTTGTTTTCCTGGAAAGCCTTTGGCAGATCCCTCCCTGCAGCAAGAAGCCTGCCTTTTGCATGGCTCTTTTTCCTTTCCCTTTTCTCATGCACAAGGTACTTGTCAACCATCTGGAAAGAAATTCAGCACTAAATACTGTTGGTTAACTCCTGCCTAAAGCAATGGTTTATGTTCCAGGGCCTTTCAGTCTAGCTTTAACAAACTGCTTGCATTGATTGAAAGCCAGGGGATGTTGTGCTGCTGTGCCTTTCTTTTTCTATCCCAGTTTTGCACCTTGTCCTCACTCTTACTGGGAATGATTACTGAGTGTCAGACTCCCCACTGCAATTAGCTGCAGAAATAAGCTTACTTACCAGTTTAGAGTTTGTAGGTGTGGTGTTAATAACATAATGTTCCCTTGGAGCAAATCTATACATTGACTTGATGCTCCTGTTTGTGCTGTCTGATTGTGGTGGGGTTTCTTCTTGCAGCAGAGGTGTGAAAACATTTCATCTCCTTAGCAGCCAGATTGATGGTTTAATTAACATGGGAGGGGAACCCACAGAAGACAGCAGTTTGTGTGGTTGGACCTTTCTCTGCTTCCAGAATGGGTTCTGTGGGAAAACTCTTCATCCCTGAAGTGTGCATTTCACCTCACATCTCTGGGTTTGGCCAGCCCAAGGTGGAGGTGTTCAAGAGGGGATTGGATGTGGCACTTGGTGCCATGGTTTAGTCATGGGGTCTGTGGTGACAGGTTGGACTTGATGAGCTTTGAGGTCTCTTCCAACCTTGGTGATTCTGTGAAATGTAAGATGTCTGCTCTGTAGACAAATAGGTTCCTTTTCCTCCCTGTGCAGCTGCAAGCTGTGCATTCAGAGCAGGTGCTGCTTCTGCTTTTTGATTTAAAAACACAGGAGCAGGTTTTCTTAGTGTCCTGTATTATAAACTTCCTCTCTTTAAGTGTCTCATACCCTGGGTGTGTTTATCTTGGCAGGCTCTTGTGTTGGGTCTCAGTCAATGAGTAGGCTTCTACACCAATTGTTGTCTTCATTAGCAGCTGTAGGAGGCTGTCCAGAGTAGCTAAGCAGCTCCAGTGGAATTCACTCTTTCTGTGACACTACATTGAATCAAGTTTGAGACCAAGTCTTACAAAATCTGGACTGTCTTGTTTGTTACCACTGTGTGTTGTCCTTTACATTCTTCTGCTTAAGTTTTTAAAGAGCTTAATGGTCCCAGACCTTTAGATGAAGAAGTACAGTGGTGACAAGCAGAAAGAAATTAGTTGGAGCTGGGCTCTCTGTGTGTGTGTGTGTGTTCAGGTTTTCTTTCTCTTAGGAAATGATTATTATGGAGATCACTGACTCACAGAAACCTGATTTGCTTCATCAGAATCTGTGTTAGAGTATCAAGTTTGTTTTGCATTATTTGTGTCCCTGGGAGCTCCAGGTTGCCTGGTGACCCAGGGCTGTGAAAATGTAAAAGATCATTGCAGGCAGTTGGAAAGGGCTGAGGTTAGTGATTGATACTGCACTGAGAAAAGAGAAGACAATGAAAAGTATTATTTCTGTAATTATCCTGTATGAAAGGAAGGAACTAGTTACCAAGTGCTAGCTTAGTTTATTCTACAGGATTCCCCCTAATCCTCTGAAATTATTCTCTGTGATATATTGCCCTTAATTTCACCTGAAGGGTTCCAGGTGAAGTGAGTTGTTTGCAATGAGTCTTCCTGCTGTACCTTGTTTCTTTGCCAAGTGCTTGCATTGGGTATTGAGCTGGTAAGACAGCAGCAAAGTCTGTGGATGTGGGAGAAGCCCAGCCCTCACCTCAGCAGCCATCTCTATCACTGAATTTTAACTGCTGGCATAGAGAGAAGGGAAAAAAAAAGAGCATCAAATGCTGTCTTTAGTTGTAAAAGCTTCATGTGACCACAGAATCACAAAGGGACCTCGACAGATCATTCAGTCCAACCCTGCTGCTGGAGCAGGGTAACACAGGAGCTCCTCCAGGCAGATTTTGAGTGTCTCCAGTGAAGGAGACTCCACAACCTCTCTGGGCAGCCTGTTCCAGGGTTCTGTCACCCTCACAGTGATAATGTTTTTCCTTACATTCCTGTGGCACCTCCTCTGCTCCAGCTTGCACCCATTGCCCCTTCTCCTATTATTGGACATCACTGAGCAGAGCCTGGCTCTGTCCTCCTGACACTGCCCTTCACATCTTTATAAACCTGAAAGTGGTCACCTCTCAGTCTCCAAGCTAAAGAGCCCCAGCTCCCTCAGCTTTTCCTCATAAGGGAGAAGTTCCACTCCCTTAACCATTTTTGTGGCTCTGCACTGGACTCTTTCAAGCAGCTCTCTGAGGTCCTTCTTGAGTTGAGGGGCCCAGAACTGGACACAACATTCCAGATGCAGCCTCACCAGGGCGTAGCAGAGGGGGAGAGGAACCTGTCTCAACCTACTTAACCACAGCCCAGGAAATGCTGGGCAGGATTCTTTGCAATCCTAGAGGCATACTTCACTGTTGTGTTCCCCCCACTACTTTGGATTAATTTACCTGTCTGCATGCTTAAATGACAAACTGCACCATCTTTTCTGAAGACAGCAGTTGCACCGAGGCCTGATGAGTTCATATGCATGGCTGCTGCTGCTGGGTCTGTGCCATCTATTACAGTAGCTGATTGCCTCAGCATCTTTCTGTGTTTCTTTAGTATAGTATTTTTAAGTAGCTGTGTCAAAGTGCCATCTGTCTTGACAGGTGAAAACACACAGCTACTGAAACAGATGGCAGATCAGATTAACACTGCCCAGCAGCAGTGCTTGCTTGCTTTGGGCGTTCATGAGGTAATGTCCACTGGGTTCCTTGTCTTTGTTTGGGAAGCAGAAGACCAAAGTCAGGACATTTGTAATGTTGGTTTGGATTTTATTTTAAAGAGCCTCTTTTTGTACTGTTTGAATGTGGAGTTAAGCAAAACTACCTCTGGTGGTGTTCCTGAGGGAGTGAGTGTTGTTCAGCCTGGAGAAGGCTCTGGGGAGACCTTATAGCAGCCTTCCAGTGCCTGAAGGGGGCAACATGAGAGCTAGGGAGAGACTATTTATAAGGGCTTGGGCTGATAGGACAAGGGGCAATGGCTTTAAACTAGAGCAGGGTAGATTCAGATTGGACACGAGCAAGAACTCTTTACTCTGAGGGTGGTGAGGCGCTGGAACAGGATGCCCAGAGAAGCTGCAGATGCATCATCCCTGGAAGTGTTTTAAGACCTGGCTGGCTGAGGCTTGGAACAACCTGGTCTTGTGGGAAGTCTCCCTGCCCATGGCAGGGGGTTGGCACTAGGTGATCTTTAAGCTCCCTTCCAACTCAAGCCATTCTGTGATTCTATACTTTCTATCTATCAAACAGTTGCAATGAGCATTACTCATAGTGATGAGAGCAGCTTCTATTTGTGTCAACTGGGTGATTAATAGCCAGAAATCTGCAGACTTCCTTTGGGTCTCTGGGCCCTGTTGTACTTTGTGTTCCTGATCTTCCTGAAATCTGACTGTTACTTTCTGTGGGAAACAATTCAAAGGGAATGTTGCACTCTGTGTTTGCCAAGAACTTGGAAAGACTCTCAGAGATGCTGGATGAGAGCATGCTGCTGCCTTTAGAAAAGCTTCTGCTTAAACTCAACTTTCACAGGCAGCACTAAAAAGAACTCTTGAGGGATTCTGATGTGCAGATTGGTACCATAGAATAGAATAGACCAGGTTGGAAGAGACCTTCAAGATCATCATGTCCAACCTGTCATCCAACACCACCTAATCAACTAAACCATGCAACCAAGCACCCTGTCAAGTCTCCTTCTGAACACCTCCAATGGTGGTGACTCTACCACCTCCCTGGGCAGCCCATTCCAATGGGCAATCACTCTCTCTGTGTAAAACTTCCTCCTGACCTCCAGCCTGAACCTCCCCTGGCACAGCCTGAGACTGTGTCCTCTTGTTCTGGTGCTGGCTGCCTGGGAGACCAACCTCTGCCTGTCTACAACCTCCCTTCAGGTAGTTGTAGACAGCAATAAAGTCACCCCTGAGTATCCTCTTCTCCAGGCTAAGCAACCCCAGCTCCCTCAGCCTCTCCTCATAGTGCTTGTGTTCCAAGCCAAATATTCCTGCTCACCTTGCCTTTACCAAACTCTCACTGCATGTCATTTCCATTTTCTGCTGGAGTTTGTTCACCTGCTGGAGGCTTCCTAGTAGAGGCATTTGGAACTCACAGGATCACCAAGGTTGGAAGAGACCTCAAAGATCATCAAGTCCACCCTGTCACCCCAGACCTCATGACTAAACCATGGCACTGAGTGCCACATCCAATCCCCTCTGGAGCACCTATTCCTCTGAGCCATCAAAAATGATGCTTCTTGGGGTGAGAAGAACATGCTGGAAGTTGTGTTTAACAAATCAATATGCTTGCCAGCTGTTTGTTTAAGACTGTAAGAGTTAGTTCAGTCTGCCCCTATCTGTACATCAGTCACTCTGAAGAAAATTCATGTACATCTCATCCTTTTAAATAGCTGGGATGACCTCCACATCAGTGGAGCAACATTGATCTTACCACTTCAGATGCCTGTTAAATGCCTTCTGTTGGCATTTACATGTAAGGACTGTGTTTGTGGGGGCTGGCAACTGTTTATGACTTGTTTTCAATGCTCTTATGAACTTCTGCCTGTCCTCTTTTTACCAGGAGCTCTGCTTCCAGGTAGTTTTATAGCCAGTGTAGCCACATTTTATGTGCATACACACAGAAAAAAAGAGAAAGCATTCTAATTGAATCTGAAGCTTTTAAACATTTTCTGTGGTTATGGCTCTGTTTAGGTAATAAAACTGCTTAAGTACAGCTTTCCCTAGCATTAAAACAAAGCAGTTAGTGTCTCTGCTTCAGCCTGGCAAGCCTCATTTATGTTTGTGCTCTGAAAATCTTAGAGGAATCCTAGTTCAGTTGAGGTCTCTGACTGTGTTCAACTTCCCTGTCACCTTCAGTTCATCAATGTGAAAGTACTGTAATTTAATCACTTCAATGGACAAAGAAATGGTAATGAGGTTCCTGAGGTTCAACAAGAGCAAGTGCAGGGTCCTGCAGCTGGGTCGAGGCAATCCCAGGCACAAATCCAGGCTGGGCAGGGACTGGCTGGAAAGCAGCCCTGAGGAGAGAGACTTGGGGGTGCTGGGGGAGGAGAAGCTCACCAGGAGCTCTCAGTGTGCACTTGCAGCCCACAAAGCCAATCAGATCCTGGGCTGCATCAAGAGAAGTGTGGCCAGCAGGTCAAGGGAGGTGATTCTGCCCCTCTACTCAGCTCTGGTGAGACCCCACCTGGAGTACTGCCTCCAGTTCTGGAGCCCTGTAATGGGTTGGGGCAGACCAAAACGGTCACAAGCCCCTATGACAAGAGGGATCTGGAGGTGCTGGAAGGTGTCCAGAGCAGGGCCACGAGGATGAGCAGAGGGCTGGAGCACCTCTCCTATGAGGACAGACTGAAGGAGTTGGGGCTGTTCAGTCTGGAGAAGAGAAGGCTCTGAGGTGACCTAATTGTGGCCTTCCAGTATCTGAAGGCGGCCTACAAGAAGGCTGGGGAGGGACTTCTCAGGATCTCAGGTAGTGATAGGACTAGGGGGAATGGAATGAAGCTGGAGGTGGGGAGATTCAGGCTGGAGGTGAGGAGGAAGTTCTTCCCCATGAGAGTGGTGAAGGCCTGGAATGGGTTGTCCAGGGAGGTGGTTGAGGCCCCATCCCTGGAGGTGTTTGAGCCCAGGCTGGATGAGGCTCTGGCCAGCCTGATCTAGTGTAGGGTGTCCCTGCCCATGGCAGGGGGGTTGGAACTAGCTGATCCTTGTGGTCCCTTCCAACCCTGACTGATTCTATGATTCTACTCTATGATTCTCATGCTGGGGATGGGTTTCCCAGGGCAGGCTTGTGTTGATTTTCATAGGGCTGTCCTAGCAATCTTTTGTTGCGTGGAAGTTTTTGGAAGTGTAACTTAGTTCCAGCTAGACTCACGATCAGCTACCAAAAAATCAGCCCTTTGCCCAGGTGGTGCATTCTTGTACACTGTGCCTGCTTTTCAGGCTGCTTTCTGGTGGTTTTGCAGTTGATTGTTGTCATGGCTTGCAGCACACGTGGCTGGTAGAGGCTGGCTGTGTGAAAGGCACAATCTCAGCTGAGTTCTTTCTGAATCGGCCATCACAGCAAACTTGAGGCTGCTTACATCATTTGCTGTAAATAACTGTGGTGGTTTGCTTCTCTGTGCCAGTGGTAATAAATGCCACCCAGTGAATGAAAATGGGTTTATGTGATTCAACTGATGGGCATTTTAGGGAGCCTGGCTTTGTTTTGGGAGCGAAAAGAAGCGTTCCGGTTCCAGTGCATTCAGCGTTTGCTGCCCCACTTGAGTCCCTCTCAACTTGAAACTGGGCAAAATATTTTTAGTGCCCTGTGTGCTGGCTCCATATTTCAAGCCATGAACAAGACTGAAATAGCAGCCTTCATGTTACCACTCCTCTTCACAGACAAATAAGGATGTTCTGTTAGCATCTCACACAGGCAGGCTGCACAGCGTGCTCCTTGGCCGTGCCTCCAGCTGGAGGTGTGGGGGGATCTCCAGAATTTCTGTGGGTAGAAGAAAAGCTCCAAATCGGGCAGCACTGCCTGAGTTGGAGGCAGAACTGTGCTGTGCCAGAGGCTGTTGATGCCTTCCCTTCCTGAGGCAGCAAAACACTTGGCATGAGGAGGATGGCAGGTGAAGATGGCCCTGCCCTTTCAGTGCCTTTTCATCCTTTCAGTTCGGCGGCAATGAATTCTGCTTTAACCCCGGCAGCGACAGCCGGTACAAGGTGAAAGTTCTTTCTATCAGATTGATTTCCATCTCAAACTGCTAACTCACATTGTCTTCAGCTGTTTTGCAAGAGATTGTGTAAGTCTGCAGGGTAAGCAGAGCAGCTGTAGGGGTCCATCATTGTTCCTGCACTGTGGGAATTATGGCTGTGGTTGCCTGTTCTGCGTCACTGTTTGAGATGTTCATACAGTCCTCAAATGGTTTGGGTTGGAAGGCACCTTGAGGATCATTCAGTTCCAACCCCACTGCTATGGGCAGGGACACCTCACACTACAGCAGGTTGCTCACAGCCCCATCCAGCCTGGCCTTAAAAACCTCCAGGGATGTGGCTTCCACCACCTCCCTCGGTAACCTGTTGCAGTGTCTCAGCACCCTCACTCTAAAGGATTTCTTTCTAATCTCCAGTCTAAATCTGCTTTCCTCATGCTTCAATCCATTTCCTCTCATCCTGTCACTACAAGCCCTTGTAAAAAGTCCCTTGCCAGCTCTCCTGTAGCCCCTCTCAAGTACTAAAAGGCTGTTATAAGGTTTCCCTGCATCTTTCTTTTCTCCAGGCTGAACAACCCCAGCTCCCTCAGTCTCGGGGGAGGTGCTCCAGCTCTCTGGTCATCTTTCTGGCCTACTCTGGACTTGCCCCAGCAATTTCACATCCTTCTTTGTGCTGGAGGCACCAGAGCTGGACATAGTGCTCCAGATGGGGTCTCATGAGAGCAGAGCAGAGGGGAACTGTTGTAATGAGGTACTTCTTTGTAGAACTTCCTAAGTGGCTGTAACCCAGTGATTGAAGCTGTCTATAAGACATGGAGTGCAGGGAAAGGGAAATGGCTGCAGTCTTCTGAGGCTCTTGTCATCTTATGCTCACACATTTGTGTCAGAGCTGTTCTCTCTGGTGCTGTGTTTGAGGCTGTCCTTTGCCCAGTGATGCTGCACAGGAGCTTGATT
The DNA here is from genome assembly GCF_026170545.1 of Melanerpes formicivorus. Lineage (NCBI taxonomy): Eukaryota > Metazoa > Chordata > Aves > Piciformes > Picidae > Melanerpes > Melanerpes formicivorus. The sequence goes on along the minus strand of NW_027142381.1, from coordinate 3,692,720 downwards.
AATGTGTGGCAGTGAGAGGAAGGGGCAGGTGTCATCAAGGCCTTTCTCTTACAGATGGTGTCTTTTCTCTTTCCCATCAGCATCTCTTCTCAACATCTTTTTCTCTGACTGGTATTACTACAGAAAGAGTTTGCTTCCTTAACCACCATAAATGAGCTCTGAAGAAGTGTTTTGAGCTGTTACTACTTGGAACCAAGTCTCACCTTTTGTTGTTAATTGCATTTTTTGACGAGCTGGGCAGGAATGGCCAGGATTAAAAGGCAATAAAATTAGGTGCTTCCTTCCCTAGTGCTCCTTTCCACACTGTCCTGGGCACTTGCTCCACGTCAGGCTGAGTTGACATTAGTTAGCCATGAACCACAGAGCCCATTCCTTTTTATCTCAGAGCTTTGTGTGTCCTCCTGAGCATCTCCTCTTGCATGGTTAGGAGATGCTGCTCCAGAGCACACTGTGCACCTTCCCCATGACCCATTATAGATACCAGATCTGTGTGGCAGCAAGAAGTGCCAGCATCCTGAGGTAAGCCATCCTGAGGGCAAATCTGTGCAGGTTTGTGTTAGGGCAATCACTGATGCAGTAACCTAAACCCATATTTAGTGCTTGTTACTTATTTTAAACTTCATTTTCTTCTGTTTTTCAGCTCAGATCGACTGATAGAAGAAACAATAAGGTAGGAATGAACTTATTAGTGTTAATTATTTTCTGTACAATCAGCATTTACATTAATCATGTCTGAAAATAGCAGGCATTTTACTTGCAGAAGAACAAGCATTGTTCCCCATGCAGTGTCACAATGAAGTGGTGGGGGGTGGGGGGTGGGGGTGTGTGTGTTTGGGGTTTTTCTATTCGATGTTAACATAATGGTGTTGCTTAAATATTTTAGTCACCCCAGCCTAGAAAAATGTGTCTTTCTGTTTAAAGGTGAATAGCCCTTACAAAAACAAAGGGAATGGTAGGGCAGAGTGAATCTCAGGTTGAGCTGTGGAGGGCTATTCCAGTAGTCAAGCTGTTTCTTCTCACAGTGACACTCTTCTACAGCATGATTTTCTGTAATGCCTGTACTCAGCACCCTGGTGTGCAGCTGATAGAGGTGAGAGCTTTTACCACAAGGCCTCAAGAGGCTGTTGCTGTTATGTAGTTACTTATCAGGGATCTACTGGAGAGAATCCAACAGAGAGCTACAAGGGTGGTGGAGGGACCTGAAGATCTCTTCTATGAAGAAAGGCTGAGGGAGTTTGGGCTGCTTAGTCTGGAGAAGAGAAGGCTGAGGGTGGTTCTTACTAATGTCTATAAATACCTGAGGGGTGGGTGTCAAGAGGAAGGTGCCAGACTCTCTTCAGTGGTGCCCTATAATAGGGCAAGGAACAATGGGTACAAGCTGGAACACTGAAGGTTCCACCTCAACATGAGGAGAAATTTCCTTCCTTTGAGGCTGCTGGAGCCATGGAGCAGGCTGCCCAGAGAGGTTGTGGAGTCTCCTTCTCTGCAGTCTTTCAAAGCCTGTCTGGATGAGTTCCTCTGCGACCTGCCTTAGGTGCTGCTGCTTTGGCACAGCCGTTGGACCAGATGACCTCTAGAGGTCCCTTCCAACCCCTAAGATTCTCTGATTCTGTGATTTTTTGGGGTTTTTTGACTTAGTTTGACTACTTGAGTGATACCTTCTGTAACTGATCTGGAAATTTTAGAAGTCCAGCATCATAAATTACCTTTTACCCAGTTGCCCTTCCCAACGTGCTACTGAACTCTGGGGTTGTGCAAACAAATAATTCAGAGTACCCAGCTTAATGGGTTTAAATTTGAGATTATTGCTTTAAAAACAAAACAAAACAAGGAAGAAAGGAAGCAAGCTATGCTTTCAGATAATGCATGTACTGGCATAAGTGACCAAGAAGAGTAATTAGGGGTGCAGCAAGACTCTGTGTCCATTAAGGGCTGGCTAGCTTAAGTACGCACCATGGGCTCAGTCTAATTAACATGGTGGAAGGATGTGTTAAACCACAGCAATGTGCAGTGTGGAAGCAGAAGTGGTCATTAGAATAATCTGAAAATGTGGCTCTCATTCTCACCACAGCCTCATAAAAGGCAGTTGCCCAACTTAGCACAGCTCCTGTGAGCCTTTGTTTTATTTTGAGTTCCAGTCCTTTCCTGATTAATAACCCTCTCCTTTACTGCCACGCTTGCAGCACTGTTTTTCCATCTCATAAAACCTCTGAACATTTGTTGTGTCTCTTACTTGCTGCCACTCTGGTAACCAGAGCATTAAACAGCATATGGTGATTTATTAACTTTAATATCCTGGGAAACTACTCCTGGTGTAGCATTTGTGCTCTCCTGAGCCTCTTGGCTATGTGACATCTGAGAAGCTGAGAATGTGTGTGTGTGTGAGAAAAGTGAATCTCTCTGTTGATTTCACCTGTGCAGGGGAATGTAGCTGTGGCAGGACAGGGCAGCTGCCTGAATATTCACCTAGGTTCCTCCATCAGTTTTGAGCCTGCTCAGGAGCTTCATGGTGTCCTCAGTAGGTGTCCATGGCTGGTTTAAAACTGCTACAAGCCCCATGGCAGTCCCGTGGTTGACTACAAATCAGCTGTCCCTGAAGAGGGGATCTCATGAGTGCTTATAAATAAAGGGTGAGTGTCAGGAGGATGGAGCTAGGTTCTCCTCAGTAGTGTCCAGTGAGAGGACAAAGGACAGTGAACACAAACTGGAACACAGAAGGTTCCATGTAAGTGTAAGGGGGAAAAAACCCTTCACAATGAGGATGGAAGAGCACTCAAACCAGCTGCCCTGAGAGGCTGTGAAGCTGCCTCCTCTGGAGGCATTCAACCCACCCCCCCCTCGACATGTTCCTGTGTGATTTACTCTAGTTGATCCCACTCTACCAGATGGGTTGGACTCACATGGTCTTCAGAGGTCCCTTCCAACCCCCACAGGTCTGTGAGCCTGTGAAGTGGCTGCTTCTCACACATAATCCCTGCTGCAGAGGGTCAGAGCTCCTTGGTGCCGTTTGCTGTTGAAGAATGGACTTTGAGAGGCTGGATTTCAGCTCCCCACGTTGCACCATTTGTTATTTGTAGTAAATGAACTCTTTTTTTTTTTACTGAAGTTGTTGCCAAAAGTGCTCTAAATCTCTTTTGGTAGTAAAAGAGCCTGTTTAGTAACTGCATTGAGCAGGAAATGTAATTTCATTTGTGTCATCTTAATTCAATTCCAGCTCTGTTAAAACCAGGGTGAATCCTTTGTTGACTCTCTTTCCTGACAATCCCCAGTAATTGCAAGCATTCAGGGTTGATATTAATTGGTGGTAAGCCCTGCTGCATATTAAGTGATTTTACCAGATGGAAACTTACCCAGCTTCTGATTATAAATTGCTGTCTCTGTTGTAAACCAAGTGAAAGGGGGAATTGTGCAGGGGGAGCTGCTGGAAGGCAGATTCCTTGAGTGAAGTGAGATGTAATTAGCTTATTCTGGCTACTGATACTGCTCTGGCTTCAAAGTTTACATCTGCTGTAGTTCATTACTCATTATTTGGGTGTAATTCAGGAAGCCAAGAAATCACTTCCTTTTTTTTTGTGTGGGGGGGTGGTGGTGGTGGTTATGGATTCTGAACTCTGGAAAGCATTTTTTGGTGTGTGTAGAGGTGTTTGGTGACCCCAGTGCCAGGCTCTCCACAGGAGCACTGCCTTCAGTTCTAGTGCCCCCACCATAAAGACATCAGACTGCTGGAGTGGGTGCAGGGGAGGCCAGAAAAGATGATCAGAGGGCTGGAGCAGCTTCCCTATGGGGCAGGGTGAGAGTTGGGGCTGTTCAGCCTGGGGAAAAGAGGCCCTGGAGAGACCGTAGAGCAGCATTCCAGGAGCTGAAAAGGGCCTCCAAGAAAGCTGGGAAGGGACTTTTTACAAGGGCTGGTAGGGATGGGATGAGAGGGAATGGATTGAAGTGTGGTTTGGACTGGATATTAGGAAGAAATTTTTTACAGTGAAGGTGGTGAGACACTGGAAGAGGTTGCCCAGAGAGGTCATGGATGCCCCCTTCCTGGAGGTCTTTGAAGCCAGGTTGGATAAGGCCTTGAGCAACCTGGGCTAGTGAGAGGTGTCCCTGCCCATGGCAGGGGGCTGGACTTTTGGACACAGGAAGGACACAGTCTCAAGCTGCACCAGGGGAGGTTTAGACTCGAGGTGAGGAGAAAGTTCGTCACTGAGAGAGTCATTAGTCATTGGAATGTGCTGCCCAGGGAGGTGGTGGAATCACCATCCCTGGAGGTGTTCAAGAGGGGATTGGATGTGGCACTTGGTGCCATGGTCTAGTCATGAGGTCTGTGGTGACAGGTTGGACTTGATGATCTTTGAGGTCTCTTCCAACCTTAGTGATACTGTGATACCTGTCATATGAACACAGCAGAGGGTACCCAGCCCAAACTGCTACATCCCTCCAGAGGAGGAAGGTGAGGGAGGGCATCTGGGGCCCCTGAGCTGTAGGGCTGCCCTAGCTGAAGCGCTGCCTGGGGGCTCTCCTCCCAGGTGTGTGGCTGGTACTGAGCTTGCGATCGCTTTCGGAACGGAGCGACGTGACTTGGGTTCTTGCTGCAGCAGATTTCTTTGCAGAAACGAGTGGGATGTGCTACTTTGTACTGCAGTTCTTTTGGAAGAGTGTTGGCTCCTCTTGGCCAGATTTAAACACAAGCAGAGAGGGTTTTTGGTTGTTGTTGTTTAATATGTTTGCTGCTCTTGGGTTTGCGTTTCCAACCGCTATCGCGTCTCCAAAATAGCAAACCATTTATTCCTTGTTTTCCAACAACTTAGACTTTTAGCTTGGCTCAGTTGGAATTCTTTTCTTCTTTATGGTTGTGCTTGTACAGCATGAGAAGTTCTTAGGATTTTATTGTAGTGGTGCTCCTGGGGCCTGGTTGAGGCTGATTGTGTATTAACAGATAAGACTGCTCCACCGAAGCCAGGCCAAAACCATAGGTTTAATTTAGCCCCCCCAAAAAATCATCTGCTCATGCATTTGAGGTATTTCTGTAGGTAGTTAGGATTTAATACAAGGGGGAAACTCACATGCATTGACTCTTGACTTGGCAGAATGGAAAGAAATGAGTTAGATTTTGAGTCTTAGCTCTTTCCAGAATTGGTTAGGCCACACCTTGAGTCCTGTGTCCAGTTCTGGGCCCCTCAATTTAAGAAGGACATTGAGACACTTGAACGTGTCCAGAGAAAGGCAACAAGGCTGGGGAGAGGCCTTGAGCACAGCCCTGTGAGGAGAGGCTGAGGGAGCTGGGGTTGTTTAGCCTGGAGAAGAGGAGGCTCAGAGGGGACCTCATTGCTCCCCACAACTACCTGAAGGGAGGTTGTAGCCAGGAAGGGGTTGGTCTCTTCTCTCTAGCAACCAGCACCAGAACAAGAGGACACAGTCTCAAGCTGCACCAGGGGAAGTTTAAGCTTAAGGTGAGGAGAAAGTTCTTCACTGAGAGAGTCAGTTGTCATTGGAATGTGCTGCCCAGAGAGGTGGTGGAGTCCCCATCCCTGGAGGTGTTTGAGAGGGGATTGGATGTGGCACTTGGTGCCATGGTTTAGTCATGAGGGCTGTGGTGACAGGTTGGACCTCATGTTCTTTGAGGTCTCTTCCAACCTTAGTGATACTGTGAATAGCACAGCACAGAATAGGATAGCACAGGATAGGATAGCATAGAATTGAATTGAGTAGAATTAACCAGGTTGGAAAAGACCTTTGAGATCATCAAATCCACCCTATCACCCAGCACCATCTAACCAACTAAACCATGGCACCAAGCACCCCATCCAGCCTAGGCAAAATCATTTCTGAGGAAATGCTCCTTTTGTTCTCATTTTAGGCTTCATTCAAAGAAACAGTAGGCTAAAGTAACTTGAAAGATTGGTTATGTATGCAGATATATACACACTCAGGTGTATATTTATAGATGTGGATTTGTGTGTGTGTTAACACAGGGAATAAATGATGCAGGCAGAATTTTGGCCAGTTGAAACCCAGAGCTTGCATTTCTGTGCAGAGTCACAGAGTCCATTCCCTTAATCATAGGTGTTGCCATGAATTCCAATGAGCAAGTATGATTCATGGAGTACAAAATGAAGCAGGAGTTCCAGGCATGCATTAATTATTTGAGTTTTCTAAACATGGCTTGTTCCTTTAGAGCTTTGTTTTAGTCCTCCAGCAGTGGTTTGACTGAGCTGTCTCAGTGGATGAAGCAAGGAGTTGGCTTTTTGGTATGATTCAGCTGCTAATCCTCTGTGTCTGTATGGCTGCTGTGTGGGGTGCAGGCACCCCACAGCTTCAGGTAAAAAAACACTTTGTCCCCAGGTCAAGCAGCATTAGGAAGTGTATCTCTGCTGTATCTCTGCAGCTCAGACCTGGTTTGACTGATAATGGCTGGGAGTGGTTTTTTCACTCTGTACTTTTCCATGCCCATGGAAACTCCAGACTGTGTGCAAGTATCAGTGGGTTTGCTTTGGAAGAGAAAGTGAGGTGCTTGCACCCCCACTGCACTACTGAACATTCAAGCACAAACTTGAAATGGAAGTGGAATTTTGAGGAAATATGGCTGCCAGAGCAGGAATTGGAGCTGCTGCTGGTTTGTGGAAGGGATGGATGGGCTGCTCCGTGCCTGTCGCCTCGCTGGCATCTCCCGTGTGGGCTGCGTCCCTCAGCCCCTGGCTTAGCAGGGAGAGCGCTCTGCTTGCTGCTGACTGCTCAGGGAGGTCATCCTTGAGTCCTTGGCTCCAGGTGGCTCTGTGCCATGGGTTTATGTGCTGGGGTTTAGTAAACAACTTGACATTACTTACTCTGTGCTTGTGGTGCTGGGAGCAGGACCTTCTGCTCTGCTTCTGGCCCATGTTTGCCCTGCCCCTGGTTTAAAAGCAGATGAGTTTGGGCTGCTTTTGCCCATGGTCTGGCTGGGGTTGGGGCTGAGGATGAGGGAGAGGTGGGAGCTGTAGAAGGGCAGACTTTGTGACAGCACTGGGCTAGACTGGCTTAAAGTGGTTTTCTGGGAAACCCACTTAGCTCAAGGTCTTGCCACTGCCCAAGGGAGGGTGCTTAACCCCTCCTCACTGATGGGGTTGCTCAGTCTGGAGAGAAGCCTGTGGGGAGACCTTATGGCAGCCTTTCAGTACCTGAAAGGGGCTACAGGAGAGCTGGGGAGGGACTTTTTACAAGGGCCTGTAGTGACAGGTTGGGGGCAGTGGCTTTGAACTGAAAGAGGGGAGATTTACACTGAAGGTTAGGAAGAAATTCTTTACAGTGAGGCTAGTGAGCCACTGGAACTGGTTGCCCAGGGAGGTTGTGGATGCCCCCTCCCTGGAGGTGTTCAAGGCCAGGTTAGATGAGCAACTTAGTCTAGTGGGAGGTGTCCCTGCCCATGGCAGGAGGGTTGGAACTAGAGGATCTTTAAGGTCCCTTCCCACCCAAACTGTTCTGTGAATCTCTTTGTAGCTGTGCCTTTGAGCTTACCTAGATGAGATTTGTCCAGCCCTGCAGCAGTCTTTAACTTTGTAGTTCAGCAGTGCTCTCATGTTAAATAGGGAGAGCAGAATACCATCTGGTTTCAGAAACTTGGTTCACACCCAACTGGTAGTTCAAGCCAGTGCTGCACTGAGAATAGTCCATGCTAGTTTCCAAATGAAACAAGAAATCAAGGTCAGCTTGATGCCAGTAAGAAGCAGTCAATCTTTTACTGTAAATGTTGTCTTGGGGTTTCAAAACATGAAGGAAAAGGTATTGCTGATCTGGAGAGGTGGTGTTAGGGAGTAACTGAGCAGGACCAATAGAACAGGATTATTTTTAATGAAATGCCTTTGCCAGTGGAGAAATGGCAACAGTAAGTCAATGAGCATATGTTAGGGATGGGAATGAAACCAAAACTGTCTGATGCAGGATATGAGGAAGCTGCAGTGCTTAAGACTGTACAAGACCAAGCAGTGGAGCAGTCCCCAGGAGCTGTGTGTTTTCTGGTAGTGCTTAAATTTAAGTCTCATTTAGAGATATCAAGGCTTAGGTAAACCAGTTTGTGCTTTGAGGAATCAAATGACAAAGAGCAGTGCTTTTCACTTCAATTTTGACTTGTTAATGCTGGAATCATAGAATTGTCAGGGTTGGAAGGGACCTCAAGGATCAGCCAGTTCCAACCCCCCTGCCATGGGCAGGGACACCTCACACTACAGCAGGTTGCTCACAGCCACATCCAGCCTTGGCCTTAAAAACCTCCAGGGATGAGGCTTCCACCACCTCCCTGGGCAACCTGTGCCAATGTCTCACCACCCTCATGGGGAAGAGCTTCCTCCTAACATCCAATCTGAATCTACCCATTTCCAGTTTTGCTTCATTCCCCCCAGTCCTATCACTACCTGACACCCTCAAAAGTCCCTCCCCAGGGGTGGTAGCTGCAGTCCAGTTAAGCTCTTGTTCCTGGATACTACAATTACATTTTATTACTGGACCATGTCATATTTTCAATGGTCATCACTCCATTTATTTTATTCTCCAGAGCTCTTCACTCAAACCTGGTTGATGGAGCTACCATTTTTTTTCCCCAAACACTGGACAAAAGAATTGCAGAAGGTTCCACTCTTGTCATATCTAAACTTAAACAGCTCCATCCTGCCTTTTTGTATGAAATGGGCAGTTTCAGTCCTCAGATGTTAAAGCAGGAACCTTATGTTCCATGATAATCTGTAATAATTCTTTCCCAAGGCATTTTGGAGGTGTCTCAGGAGCACTTTATACCCTGGCACTCAGCTTGTATTTTCACTTGTGTAAATTAATGGATGCCTTAATGAGTCATTGGTTGCATCTTATCAGAACATGTGGCTTAATTCAGGAGTGCTTTGAGAAATGCTGTATTAAAACTACATCTGGAGAAGCATCAAGTCAGTGTGGGGGTGTCAGGTAAGAAGCTGTAGGTTACTGAGCAAGCTTTCCTCTCTACAGCTGGGAAAGCTTCTCCTTTTTTCTCCAACTTGCTAATTCAGATTTCCTGAGTGCTCCTCTCAGCAGCAAATGGAAGTTATTGTGAGTTGGGTGCTTCTGCTTCAGAAATTCACATACCTGTGTGCTGAATATCAGCTGTTAAATCCTCTGTCTTCTCATGTGTGAGACAGTTTGAGGTACTTCTTGTTACCATCTTGCAGCCCCTTTCTCAGCCTGGGATGGTTAACTGCTTTCTCTGTATGGACAGCTGCTTATCCTCACTTCAGGGTTTCTGTTAACGCCTTCTGTAAGCTGCTTTTCTTTCTGTACCCATGCATTGTTGGCTAGGCAATGACTTGATTCCCCATTCCTCCTCCAATCTCATTTTCACCTTCATTTCTTCTAATTTTAGCCTCTCAGGCTTTATGTAGAGTGCAGTATCCAGTTTGTATTGCACAACTTGAGAATAACGTTGGGCTTGCGCCGTGTGTTCTGGTGGTCTCGATCTACCTCCCTTAGAAGTCATGCTCACATTAGCTGGGAGCTCTGTGTACAGACACTGGGTGTGAGCAAGCAGAACATGCTTTGGGAAATCCAAATGTCCCTGTTGGGCAAAAGAAGCATTTTGCATTTCCCTGTTTGTTCTCCTCTGAAATCACAGCTTTAGATCCCTTGATCTCATCTCTCTATTTGTGGTATTGTGGTGTTCCACTTAACTTTTATCCTTCCAGAATGTTTTCCCTCACCAACTTGTCCAAGAACTTACTTTCATCGTTGTTATTCATGTAGATACAGTCAACAGCAATATAGGTGACAATTTGAGTTCTCATCCAGCTGTGTTGTGTTCCTGGCTGTCCCTGTGTTGTGTTCCTGGCTGTCCCTGTGTTGTGTTCCTGGCTGTCTCTGTGTTGTGTTCCTGGCTGTCCCTGTGTTGTGTTCCTGGCTGTCCCTGTGTTGTGTTCCTGGCTGTCTCTGTGTTGTGTTCCTGGCTGTCTTTGTTTATTTTTAAATGCATGCCAGCCCAGGAGAAGCAGCATTTGTCATTCTGTTCCTCCTTAGGCACCATATCTCCAGAGCCTCAACTTTAATGTTCTCTTTGTCTGGATGTAACTGGGTCTGTGCAGTTTGTCTTGACAAAGTTGCTGCATTTGAAGCAGCTACATGAAATACTACCTGGGGCTGCAAGTGGTAACCTACCCTTTCATTTTCCATCCTATAACTCCTTGGTTTATGAGCTGAAGAGCAACTTAGGGTAGAGACACATTTTTGTCAGCTAAGTAGTTCTTGAAAGCCTTCATTTTAATGTCTTCTTTTTAACAGCACCATTGCTTTTTCCAGCTTCCAGGATGGATTAGTTGGGGAATTCTGGTTCATACTGACCTGGAGTGAGTTGGTGTATTTGGCTATGGTACATACAGCTGGACCCTGTGTTGGTAAAGACAGAGTATGAGGGCTTAGATGCTCATGGAGGATATTCTTAATTAGGACCAAGGCTCACAAATGTGTTTTATCTATGCTGTGATAGAAGCATCATTTGATCCACTAGAGACCAGCTCCCTCAACTCCAGCTTATGAAGACAGTCAGGTTGGGCTTGCTGGGAAGAGACATTAATGCAGAGGAGACTGCGTCTGATGGAGTCAGGGGACAGTATTAATCCTGAGCCAAAGCGAGTAGATCCCAACAGCACTTCCTTGTTTTAATTGTGTTGAAAGACCTGGTGACTGCATGGCCCAGCCTGGTTGTCCAGAAACCTGTGTGAAGCTCTGTGAGCTGTGTTTGCTCTCAGAGTGCATTTGCCTCTTCTCAACCAGCACATTCACTTTGCAAATTGATCTTTTAATAGTGAGTCAGCTCTTATTTGCTTAATACCTCATCATACCTGATGACAGACAAGAAATTTCATGTGCTCTCTAGAGTGAGAGCATGGGGCTTCTGTGACTGAATAAACTCAAACCAGAGGAGTACCTTTAGGTTTGTCTGTAATGTAAGAACCACTTTCTGTTGGGGCTGGGGTGGGCAGTGCCAAAACCCTGCCTCTCTCAAGCGGTGTTTTCCATTGCTGATGGCTTGCAACAAAAGAGGAATCATTTAAGTGTAAAGGCTAAAGATTAATGGGGAAAAAAAAGTGGTTTCATTCATATTGCTTCACCTCATTCATTGTTCTCTAAAACAGTGTTCCCTGCTTGCTTCCCTCTTGTTTTAGCTGCAGGTTATTCTTAGCACCAACAACTTGATCTCTTTTTCTCTTGCTCCAGCATCGCCATGGCAACTAAAGAAAATATGACTTCCCAGAGAGGGATGTTGAAGTCAATACAAAGCAAGATGAATACCTTGGCTAGTATCCTTTCCTAAAAATTTGTGCTGCCAGTGCAGAAGAGGAGGTACAGTACAATTTTTCACTCTGTCACCTGGGGATCAAAACACTTTCTGCTGTCAATACTCTCTAACCTCTACGGTACTGCCAGCGGTGGCAAACAGACCATTTTTAACCAGCCTCACTTGATAGTCTGACTGAAGCAGCTCAGTGATGAGTGTGGTGAGTAAGTTTTACTCCAATTTGAATACTGCAGAGCAGTCATTGTAGCTTGATTTCCAGGTAGAGATCTGCAATGACATGCCACATTTTTTGTTGTTATTAAGTATGATTTCATTTTACTCCTTGCTGTTTGCTTTCAAGAGTACCCAGAGCTGAAGCTTGGCATCCATTGCTGCTTGCTGTGGTTTGTAGTTAAGAGTATTGATGACCTGAGTGTCCTTTTGTCCATCACAGCCTTGCAGCTGTGAAGATAATAGAATCATAGAATCAGCAAGGTTGGAAAAGACCTCCAAGATCATCAAGTCCAACCTGTCACCCAAGACCTCATGCCTACTAAACCATGGCACCAAGTGCCACGTCCAATCCCCTCTTGTACTCATGGCTAAAGCAAGTGCCAGGCTGCCAAGTCATGCATGTTTGCAGTTTCTCCTCTTTCTCCTTCCTGTCTGCTACCAGGGCCCAAAGAACAACATCAACATCATTTGATGAGACAGATAACATCCTGAGGAGATGTACCTTAAATACAAAAATGTCATTACAGTTCTTAGCAACTGGCAAGAGCAACAACACAATATTCAATAAGCTTTAACCTTAAGAGAGTCTTGGTTCCAAAGGCATGAAGCTCTGGGACTTGTTCTCTTGTTGGTAATTGTGTTTTGTCCATTCAGAGGTAGATTTAAAGATAGATTTGTGTCTTTGTGAGCAATCACAAAGGAGCTCTCCCTTATGTGCTCTCCTTGGACAGTGCATTGCCATGCCCTGTGCATGATTTTCCCAGGCCAGTGCTTTTGGTTGTTCCCTTCCCCAGGAACAGAGATTCCATGAGGTGAATCCCTCAGATGCTTTATATAACTGCCCCATTTATGATTTTCATTCTCATTTAAACACAATTATTTAAAGTAACTAAGCCTCACGTCCTGGAGATTAAAACTACATCAAAGGCTGGTAATTGAGGTGATCAGGTGGGGAATTCTCTGTGGCTGTGAACTCTGAGCTGTTCTGCTCCCTCTTTTCCCTGGCTGGCTGTCATTAGTGGAGTGCAGCTGTAATCCTGCTAACTAGCCAGCAGGCCGCCTTACTGCATCTGCTCTCTCCAGCCTGGGAGCAGTTCTGCACTTCTTGCAGTATTGGGATTTCCACATGCAGACTTTGGGGCTTGTTAGTGAACTTTGTTTTTTGCTGATATGGCCTTGACTCAGACTCCTTCAAGATCGGTTTCCAGCGGTGAACAGCCTGATTCAAAGGATCAACCTGCGGAAACGACGAGATTCCCTCATCCTGGGCGCTGTTATTGGCATCTGCACCATCTTACTGCTGCTATATGCTTTTCATTGATGGATGTTCCCCCATGGACTCTGCTAAACTCATCACCACCATCCCTCCCTCCCCAGCCAAGGAAAAGTGGGTGGGGGAAGCAAGAGACTTCAGGCAGCCTGCTCCTCATGGCCGGGAGCGTCAGCATGATGTCTAGAGCTTACGATGGTAGCCTGCGACGCTGGGTTTGGGGTGAAGCTGCAGTGTTTCTCCTTCCCTGCCATACATCTTCCTTTGGTTAACTTCTTGCAGGATTTGTTTGTTTTGAATCCCTTTCTCACTGCAAGGTAAGTAAACATTGGGACACTTACCAGAACCAGGAGCACGGTTTTCTGTGCTCAGCGGTGCTGGGGAGATCTGTTTTGGGCTGGTAAGTGGGGAAAAGATTGTTCTGCTTGCCTTGGGCGGAAACTCTGCAGGAAGCCAGTTTCCCCTGTAGGCCAAGCACAGTGCTGAACACTTCTCCCCTGTGAGAAGAATATTGCAGCTTTAAATCATCAGGTTGCTTTACTTCTTCAGTATATGTTCTGCAATCCTTTTGAACTCCTGGTTGAGATATTAGTTATTTCCGCATTATTTGTGCTGTGAAAACCGTGCTTCACACCAACTCCTCAAGGTGGCAACAACATTGTTCAGTTCACTGTTTGCACAGAGTATGAATAAACTACCCTCTGAGGAAGATCTGTAAGGTTTCTTGTGGCTTTAAAGGGACTCACAAGTCCCTCTTGGTCAAAAAGGGAGCACAGTGCCCTAGCAGCTGTTTACGATAGCGTTCAGGCATCTGAAAAGTGACCAAACACGAGTTCACCTGAAAGTGGTCTTTTGGGTGTAAATACTTCTGATTCTGGCTGGCATCACAAAGGTCTTTATAAAGACATGCTCAGCAGTTTGGAAAAGTCTATATTGTAATTTAGATAAAGTTCTTCTAATAGCATTAATATTTTTTACACTGTCAGTAGGAGATGCTCTAAGCTTGTCGATTGCACGCGAGAACTGTGACGGTTATGCCTGAGGCAAACGTCTCTGCGTGGACATAACTGCTCATAGCAAAGGGGTGAATGTATGAGTAGTGCAACAAGTGTTATCTACCATGAGCTGGGGCAGGGGGGGGAGAGCAAGAAAGAAGTTTTGTCCAGATGTGCAAGATGAATTTGGTTGTGTTTGTGTCTAAACAGAGCAGAGGTGAAGAAGGGCTTTGGTTTGCAGATTGTTCTCCTCTTCAAACAGTTTTCCTTCTGTCATATCATAACCCCAGCGGTTCCAGCTGAGGCACTGAAGCATCTTTTGAGAACTTGATCAACTCTTTTTTCCACAATCAATTTACAGTGCCCCAAACAGATTTCCTGGATGCCATCACCCACAAATGCCACATAGTCTCCAGGTTCTCCTCTGGAGCAGAATCTAGTAGGATGGAGGCAGGTTTTTTATGTTTCCTGCTTTTTATAGTGTCTGTGAAGTAGCTGTCAGAGGGAGTAGAGACTTGTGCCTGTGTAGTGTGCAAACCCACACTGTCACACCTAAACTCTGTGTATGGATTTGAAGGCTTAGCTGCAGACTAATAACTTTGTGCTAAAGGGTCCCCGAAGGCTTCTGATCAGTCATCTCCTCGCTGGGGTTAGGAAGTGGTGGGGATTAATACCTGTGAACCTGGGGGCTTGTGCTTTAAACAAAAGGTGATGATTTGATTGATTTGGGAATGTTCCTGGTTTGAAATGAAGAGTTCATTAAAAGGATTTATGGAAAACCTCGATGGATAAAGGAAGTTTATTCATGAATCTGCCTGTTGGGAGATCAGACCTCTTCTCCTCAATGTTTTTCCTCTGCTTCCATCCACCACCCCAAGGGACCTTGCTCAGCAGTTGTGCTTCTGTTTAGGATTTGTAGGGTTTGGTTGCTATATAGTCAGCAATATGAGATCTGCAGTACCATAAATACACTTCTTTAATCTCACAAACAGTCTTTTTACTGGACTTAATTGATTATTTGGTGCATATATTTAATCTTACTGTGTGGAAAAGCTGCTATGGATGTAGATTATAATAAATATGTAAACATAACTGATTTTTTTTTTCCCCCCATGTTATGAAAACGTTCCAGGGAACTGATCTATTTTAATATAAAAATGACAGAAATCCCCTGAATTATCTCTGACAAAGCTTTACTGGAAGTGGTTTCAATGCTGGCAACCCCCTCCACAGTTTGTCATTGCCTTGGTTTAGAGACAGAATTTGGTGTTGTAAAATGCTTTTAATTAACCTTGTAGCCTTCCCTTCATCATCTCGTCCCCCTCTGGCAGCGGGAGCGGGCTCCGTGTTGCTCTCTGAAGTGCTGTGCTTGTGTGGAGCTGAGGAAAGCCTTGCTAATCCTCCTGAAGATCTCTAATGACATGGACCTGCAGCTGGAGCAATGGGCTGTAAAATGTAAGCCCTGGTCTCACGTAGTGTTCAGTCTCAAATCCCCAAATCTGGGTCTGTATGTCTCCTGCTGCTAAATGTGCTCTCCACATTTTGGATTTGATGTGGTTCCTCTTGCTCCAAGGGGGGGAAAAAAAGAACATGGTTAAAGAATTGTCATTCCTGCAATTCCTGGCAGAGCTGCAGTTTTGTAACTCAACCAAATGGAATGGTGCTAGGAAAGTGATTGCTAAGCCATTGACATGGAATGGGAAAATCCATACTGCTGCTACAGTACATTCACACACACCCCCCCCCACACACACACACCCAACACAGGCACTTTGTGGTGGACACAGCAGCCCCTTCAGCAGGCACTAGAGCATCAGGGAGCCTGCTGGTAACTTTGGATGCCATGCTTCACACAGCTGCAATATTTTTACCCTTGCTCTTTAGACTATTTTTTGAGCTCTTTGTCAGATCTTCAAGTGCTGGATGCTGTGAGCAGAGGAATGGCATTTGGGCAGCACCCTGTGTGCCATTTCTGTGGCCATCGCCCCGACCGCAGCCCTGACCCATCCCCAGCCTTTTACAGGAGCAGACTGAGCCAGGGTGGAGGCAGGGCTTTGCCATTCCCTGTGACTCTGGGACCAAGCAGCAAGGTGCTTCAGGTAGTTCTGAGAGTTTCCCTTCCCTGGGAAGGCAGAACAGTTTTTTCCAAACCCATATTGATTTCAGGAGCTGGGTGGTATAAATTCCTGCTGGATTGGTTACACTGAGTTTTTCACATGTAGTTGTAGAAGTCTTCTCTTTGAATAACCTTAAGATTGCTGTGAGAAGAAAGAGTCAGTTCCTCACTGGGTGTTGAAAACAGAAAGGCCAAAACTGGATCTTGTGGTGTTGATAGCTTGTCCTACAGGGCTGCATCCTCTGAGAAGCTGTACTCCTGAAGCTCCCCCAAAACAGCTGCACAGGGAGCAAAGTCTCAGCCACCACTTCTGGTTGCCTGACTCATTTAGCCAGGACTATTTTAACTCTCTACAAGTAGCAGCTTGCTCCCCAAGACCACTCAAGGCTTAACCTTTCCCTAATTTATTTTTTTTTCCTCCCAAACTTTAAATTGAAACAGGAAGGAGAGATAACAGCTCTGTCCCTCCTGATGGAGAAAGGAATTCCTAAACTCCTCAGACCAGCATCAGCTTAGGAAATCCTTCAGAGCAATCAGTGGTCCTGTTGGGCAACGTGCAGCCCAGGAGACTACAGTGAGAGGCACTGAGCCAAAACTGAGCCATGTTCCAGGTGACATCTGCAAGTCCTCTTAGTGCCCTGCAGCCCTCCTGCCAACTCAGTATTTGAAACCAGTGGTGAGGCTTTGGGTCCTGAATGTGTAAGCTGCTCTTGGTCTGTCTGCTACTGAGTGAGGGAAGCAGTTTGAATAAACCCTGGAGACAAGAATCCACCCTCCCCTTTCTCACAAAATATTCCACTCCAGACCCTTGGCCATGAGTTTCTGATTGCACTTTCTGATTTCTTTTCACTTTTCATACAGCTTCTGGAAACTTACTGTACTGTAATTATTTTTTGTTCTCACCTATTGTGCATTCTCTGTATGTATTAAAAGAAGAAAAGCTTTGATATGTAATTTAATAATAAATTAGAATTCTGAGCAAGGTGCTTGGTTCTTTCCCCATGACACTCTCTGCCTGCTGAACATTCAGGGGAGGTGCAGGGCAGATGGATCTCTGCAGTTTGGAGCTGTCACTGAACATACAAATGAGTGTGTTCTCCAGTTGTGTCCCCACTATCAGACGTGCTGGAGCATCTCCTGACCCACAATGCTCTGTTGGGTGAGAGGTGCTCCTCCTGCCTGCACTTGCAGACCTGGACTCCCTGTCTGCCCTTCTGTTTCAAGCACCTGCCCTGGCAGGGTCTGAATAGAAGTCAAGCTCCTTTTTTGGTGCTGTTCTTGGACAGATGGACCAAGGATGCTTTTCTTTAGAGGTAAGCTTTACATGTTCTCTGTGTATCCATAACATTTAATTCCCCAGTGCACCCTAAACTGGATGTTGATTTGAAGAGTCTTCTCAGCACGAGGTGCCTCCCCCCTTTACTACACTTCTCAGTTTGGTAGCACTTGGTTCCTTTCTGCAGTCCCAAGACAAGCACCTGGTGTCAGGAGGGAGGGGACAGGCTCTTCTCACTTGCTCCCTGTGATAGGACGAGGAGCAATGGATGTAAGCTGCAGCACAGGGGGTTCCACCTCAACACAAGGGGGAACTTCTCTACTGCAGGGGTCACAGACCACTGGGACAGGCTCTCCAGAGGGCTTGTGGAGTCTCCTTCTCTGGAGACTTTCAAGGCCTGTCTGGATGCATTCCTCTGTGACCTGAGCTATGGTCCTGCTCTGGCAGGGGCGTTGGACTCCATGATGTCTTTGGGTCCCTTCCAACCCCTAACATCCTGTGATGCTGTGAGCACCAAAAGTAAGCTGATACTTTGAACACGGCAACAGCAATTGTTGAAAATCTCTGAAGCTCTGTCACATCCTAAGCCACCTCCATCCTCAGGTATTCAGGCAGCATCACCCCTGCAGGACCCACCTGTGCCTGGTGGTTTTGCAGTCAGTGCTGAATCTTTCAATGCCCCTCAGATTTAACTGTCTGAAACAAGAAAATGTGGCTGGCAGTGTGATACCTGCCGGTTTCACAGTATCACAGTATAACTTAGGTTGGAAAGGACCTCGAGGATCATCGAGTCCAACCTATCAACACAGACCCCATGACTAGACCATGGCACCAAGTGCCACGTCCAATCCCCTCTTGAACGCCTCCAGGGATGGTGACTCCACCACCTCCCTGGGCAGCACATTCCAATGACGAATGACTCGCTCGGTGAAGAACTTCCTCCTCACCTCGAGTCTAAACCTCCCCTGGCACAGCTTGAGACTGTGTCCTCTTGTTCTGGTGCTGGTTGCCTGGGAGAAGAGGCCAACCCCTTCCTGGCTACAACCACCTTTCAGGTAGTTGTAGAGGGCAGTGAGGTCACCCCTGAGCCTCCTCTTCTCCAGGCTAAGCAATCCCAGCTCCCTCAGCCTCTCCTCACAGGGCTGTGCTCAAGGCCTCTCCCCAGCCTTGTTGCCCTTCTCTGGACACTTTCAAGTGTTTCGATGTCCTTCTTAAACTGAGGGGCCCAGAACTGGACACAGGACTCAAGGTGCAGCCTAACCAAAGCAGAGTCCAGGGGCACAATGACTTCCCTGCTCCTGCTGGCCACACTATTCCTAATGCAGGCCAGGATGCCATTGGCCCTCCTGGCCACCTGGGCACAGATTTGCACAGGGCCCAGGGCAAAGAGGGATGGCTCTGCTCGTTCCAGAGCTGTCCTGCTGTGCCTGTAATGCTGCTTGGAGGCAGAGATGGATTTCTGTATCCTTAATGTGCCTGCTAAATATTCAGGAATGACCATATGCTTTCTCAGGGGAAAGCAGCGACTGTGTGCTTCGAGTTACAGAAGGAACTTCAAACCCCGTTCGGGAAATGGAGAGGCAATTCCGGCCGCAGCCAGTGGGAAGTGCAGTTAGTTCTTCCAGTTTGCAGCGCTGGTAATAAGTGGTGCATAAAATTCCATCTTCATTTGGATTAGAAAATGAATTATTAACGGAGCTGAATCCTTTTTTTTTTATTCCCAACTCCGTGTGCAGTCAATAATTTATAGTGGCACAAGCCTCGGATATATACTTTTAACCATCCCCCTCCCGGAGTGCCGCTGCTCTACGGCGGAGTGCTGCCCTTCCCGGCGGGCGCTGGGGGTGCTCCTGCATTATGGATGAGCCCTGCTCTGCCCCTCCAGCCCTGGTGCAATTCCATGAGCAGATCTCCCGCTGAAAGGGAGCTCAGTGCCCCATTAGAAATTCATACGGAGGCAGGAGTGCCTTTGTTTTCTGCCCTTCGCTGAGCGTGGGGGATGTGCCGCTGGGTGGACTTGATCTCCTGCCATGTTTTGATAGCAGATCTGAGGGTGTGCTGTAGGTATTTACCTGCTCCTCCATCCAAACTGGGGCTGTGCTGTAGCTATTTACCTGCTCCTCCATCCAAACCGGGGCTGTGCTGTAGGTATTTCCCTGCTCCTTCACCCAAACTGGGGCTGTGCTGTAGGTATTTCCCTGCTCCTTCACCCAAACTGGGGCTGTGCTGTAGGTATTTCCCTGCTCCTTCACCCAAACTGGGGCTGTGCTGTAGGTATTTCCCTGCTCCTTCACCCAAACTGGGGCTGTGCTGTAGGTATTTACCTGCTCCTTCACCCAAACTGGGGCTGTGCAGTAGGTATTTCCCTGCTCCTTCACCCAAACTGGGGCTGTGCAGTAGGTATTTCCCTGCTCCTTCACCCAAACTGGGGCTGTGCTGTAGGTATTTACCTGCTCTTTCACTCAAACTGGGGCTGTGCTGTAGGTATTTACCTGCTCCTTCACCCAAACTGGGGCTGTGCTGTAGGTATTTACCTGCTCCTTCACCCAAACCGGGGCTGTGCTGTAGGTATTTCCCTGCTCCTTCATCCAAACTGGGGCTGTGCTGTAGGTATTTACCTGCTCCTTCACCCAAACTGGGGCTGTGCTGTAGGTATTTACCTGCTCTTCCACCCAAACTGGGGCTGTGCTGTAGGTATTTCCCTGCTCTTTCACCCAAACCGGGGCTGTGCTTCGGGTACACAAGCTGTGCTGCCGCTGCCTGAGCCCCAGCGTCTGGGCTGTGCTCATTAAAGGCTCGCAGCCTGCTGTTCCCTTCATCTTCCCCCTTCTTCGTAAGCTGTTTGAGCCCATGGCTGGCGTGTGTTCCTCTGCTGCTCAGCCCTGGCTTCGTTTTTCCCTCTCTCTGCAGCCCTCCTTGCTCTTTGTTCTTAATGGGACCCTGAGGCTTTGCTAACCTAGTTTCGATGGCACTGCTAGTAAAGCAGGAGAAGCCTGGCCGTAATCAAAGTCCCTCTGCCTTTGAGACAGCATTTGCAGTGTTCTCATTGTGGATTATCTTCTGACTGCCTTGCCTTTGATGCCCTGTGAGCCCTTTGTTGGTCAGCAGTGTCATCTGGAGAGGTCTGCTTCAATTGTGTCCATTTAGGTCTTGCATCTTGTGTGTCTTTACCTTCCTGCCAGTCTCATTCTCCTCCTTGCCTTCCTGGCAGTTTGGCTTCAATGAGGCATTTCAAACACAGGGGTTTATTTTTGGTCTCATCATTTTCATTTCTTTCAAAAATACCTATCCATACTTTGAAGCCCAGAAAGGCTGTCCCAGGGTGGCTTGAAGCTGATCGATCAAAGCCATAGCTAGAGCTGAAATTTGACTGATAGCCGCTCCGGAGCGGGAGCACAGTGTGCTCTTCCACAAATGCTGTGAACAGGTTGGCTTCAGCCCCTTCAGATGTCGTTTCCTTTCTTTCCTTATCTTCCATGCCCACACCTATTGGTCTGATGCAAGGTTCTTGGAAGTGCAGACAATATTCTTTGTCATTTGCCTTTCTAAAGGCGTGCTGAAAAGAGTTAGAAGCTCCTCACCGCAGGCTGCGCTGCTTGCTGCTCCCCTTCAGCTGCCAGCTTGGGAGTGGAAACTTTTCTTCAGATGTTTACTGGTACTTGTGCCTGGATATGTCATCTGCTACAGATCCCTCTGTCTTCAGACCTGTGCTGAGCTGGCTGCTTTCAGGGTGAAATGCTGCTGAAACGCCAGATTTTTAAAGGAGCCTTTTCTTAAGGCTCTGCGGGATGCTGAGGAATGTTGCAGGTGTAAAAAGAAACGGGGAGTAGCTGTGAAAGTGCTGATCAGGTCTCCCTGGGCGGTCTGGCCATCAACACAGTAACAACCATTCCTTACATTACAAAAGACCTGGACCATGCAAGGACCTTGTCACCACTGGAGACTGGTGAGTATCTGTATCATGGTGCTGAAGGCCTGGGAGATCCCAGGAGTGTCCTTCACTTTCCAGAATAGGAGGGAGGCTGAATCCCTACTTGGACGTCTTCAGTCTCCTTTTGATGCAAGAGAAACACCCAAGAGGCCAAGTGCAGAAGGGGCTCTACGTGGATATTTCCCTGCTGTGCTATAAATGGAGTTCCCTCTAGGTCAGGCATGTATCACCAGTGCTAAATTTACTTTAAAATATTACTGAGGTGGGGAGGTTTGTGAGTCAGGTCTATAAAAGCATGCACTGCTTATGTAAAGAAAGAGAGCTTAGAAAGAGGCAGGAGGGCTCAGCCTGCAGAGAGCCCATTCCTGGTGGATGTGCCCTCTGGAAATAAATAGGGCTTTGTATTCAGGGAGCAACCACACCCCTATGTTGGGCAGCTTACAGCAGGCCAGAGGGCTGTGCAGGCCAGCTCTGCCTGTGTTTCCAAGCAGTGAAGGAAATGAAATGAATGCTCAAGCCTACACTCTGGCTGTAGGTGAAGTGGGGTTTAAACAAAACCACAACAAACATTTGGGGGATGAATAAGTTCATCTGTTCCTGTAACGCTCCAGGGATGCTTCAGCTTGAGTTGTGCCATGGTGCCCCTGGGAAGGGAAAGGAGAGATGGGAGGGCTGCTGCTGTGTGGGGGTTTGGGGATTCAGGACTGTGTTTGCTCAGGTATGTGCATCTCTGGCCAAGGCTTTTGGAGGCAGCTGAGCCTTTGCTAGCAGAGCTTTGCTGTGTCAGACAGGCAGACGCTGGCTGTCCTGCACCACCACCAGCCTCCTCGGGCTTGACCACAGACACAGCTCCATCCCCGGGGAATGAACTTCTCCTGTGCTTCCTGAAGAGGAGATGCTGCTCTACTCAGCAGCTGAGTCCCTTCTGCAGGCTAATGCCCTTTGGAGGAGTTGTGCTTGGCCTGGCCATGGGCTGGGAGCTTTTGTCAGGAGAGGCTGAGCCAAGCCATTGCCTGGGCAGGGAGGGAAAAGCCTGTTCCACCCACAGCTGTTCGCTCATTCTGGGGGCTTCTACCTGCTGTATGCTCTCAGAGCAAAAACTGAGCATCACTTTAGAGCTTTAAAGATCCCAAGTCTTGTCAGCATCCCTTTAATTAGATTATGGGCTGCTGTGCACCTGGGCCAGCTCTTTTAAACCAGTAATGAATTACAGAACAGTGGGTGAGGTGCTGGGCTCTTTGTCTGCCCAAGTGGAATTGATGAAGGGATCTATTTGCATCGATCCTCGCTGGAAAGGAATAGAAAACACAGGGTTTATGGAATTGGACCTGAGACCTAAGAATTGGAAGCAAAGGCTTTAGAATCTGTGGAAGCAAATGCTTTAGAATCTGCAGCCTATAATTAAACATTTCCAAGAGGCAGCGAGACGCAGCGAGCTCAGCAGAAGGAGACATTTCACTGGGAAGACTTCCCGAAGTCTTTGCTTTGTTTCCTGCTGTGTGTGCTATTAAAGCAAACAACTTTGGAAGCTGTGGAAGCATTGGCAGCTCTTGAGAGAGGACAGCAGCCAACCTTACAGCTAAGGGGAAAACAATGTGGGCCATCAGTCCTCTTTGGTTTTTTGTCTGAGCACACAAACTAGGTAGCTTAGCTCAGGGAGAAATCCCCGGTGCTCTGAAGTGGTTTAGAGGTTGCAGGGTGGGAGTTTCCTCAAGATCAGGTCTTGTGAGGGAATGGTGAGACACTGTAACAGGTTGGCCAGGGTGGTCGTGGGTGCCCCCTCCCTGGGG
The DNA here is from genome assembly GCF_026170545.1 of Melanerpes formicivorus. Lineage (NCBI taxonomy): Eukaryota > Metazoa > Chordata > Aves > Piciformes > Picidae > Melanerpes > Melanerpes formicivorus. The sequence continues at coordinate 3,669,851 of NW_027142381.1, read as the reverse complement.
GTGTTGAAGGCCAGGTTGGATGAGGCCTTGAGTGACCTGGTTTGGTGGAAGCTGTCCCTGCCTATGGCAGTGGGGTTGGAACTGGATGATCTTGAAGGTCCCTTCTAACCTAAACCATTCTATGAATCTTTGATTTAGTCAGGAGAAGAGGAGGTTGAGGGGAGACCTCATTGCTCTCTTACAGTGCTCTGAAAGAAGGTTGTAGGGAGGTGGGTGTCTCTTGTCCCTTGTAACAAGTGATAGAAAGAGAGGAAATGGCCTCAAGTTGTACTGTGGCAGGTTTAGGTTGGGTATTAGGAAGAAATTCTTTATTGAAAGAGTGGTCAGGCACTGGAGGAGGCTGCCCAGGGAGGTGGTGGAGTCACCATCCCTGGAGGTGTTTGAAAAACGTGCAGACATGGCACTCTGGGACAAGGTTCAGTAGGCATGCTGGTGGTGGGTTGACAGTTGGACTCAACCTTAAAGGTCTTTTCCAAATGAGACAATTCTATGACCTTCTAAAGGCTCCAGCAGTAACCACCACAAGGAGAGGCATTCACTGAGAGCAGTGCCCTGACCAGCTGGTGCAGTTCACACTTGCCAGACTCTCCTCTTTTCAACTGTAGAAATCCTAACCACTGGGCCTTCTGATGTAAAAAATGCTTGTCTGGTAAAAACAAAACAAAATCATTTGAGATGTGATAGAAAGATCTGCCTTGTGCCATGGAGGATGAGCTGGACTCCTGATTAACTGTCTGGCTGAGTGGATGTGGGATCTGTGGCTTCGTTGCTCTGACTGTTTGCAGGGGAGCGGTGCCAGCTGTGCACTGGAGGCAAGGCGCAGAGCTGTGCTGTGAGAAAGTCTTCACCAGTAAAGGGAAGGCTGGCTCTGGGTAGGCAAAAAGGGAGATGGAGACTTCTGGCACCTCCACAAAGTCAAATTCAGTTTTTCTCTTCTTTTTAATGGGAGCCTACAAAGACTGTGTCAGGTGAATTTCAGGTTTCCCAGCAGACATCCACCACACTCCCTGAATTTATCCTTATTTCTCATCTTACAGCTAAGAACTTGTCCTGTGAGCAGAGAGGACTTTGGAGTGCAACCTATTCTTCTCTGGACAGCGTTGAGCTACCAGCTCCTTTCAGCTCTGCAGACAAGAATGAGCTGTGCCAGAGCCAGGTGTGTTTGTGTGCTGCTCAGCACAAGGTCTCACTGCTGCAGCTCTGCAGCCCTCGGCTCTCCTGGTGCAGTTGTGCGATGCTGCTGCCTGTGTGCCTGTGGTGGCTGCAGCAGCCCGAGGCTCCTGCTCCATTCCTTCACAGATGACTCCCCAAGAGGCTGTGCCTGGCTTTGAGGGTGCCCAAGAAGACCCCTGGCTGCACACTTCTTTATTCAACAGCAGCCAGAGGTAGGGATGAGAGAGAAAATGGAGACATTTTCCCTGTGCTTTTGCTGCGTAGCTGAGGTCTGGAGCAAAGTCATGGAAAGCAGTTGAAGAGCTGGGGACCAACTTTCTGTCCTTTGCTTGAACCCCAAAGCTGATGCAAATTCATTAGTGAAGACAAACATGCAGAAGTGAGTGGAGAGCCCATGGTCTTTGGGAGAAAACATAGGCAACATGGAAATGGGATGTAAATCTCTTGCTGTTCCTTGGCCAATCTATTATGGATGAGCCCATCAGAGCAGTGTATTAATAAAACAAGAGGCTAAAGCACTTGGCACTCCCATCTCTTTAGCAAGACATCAGAGGAGAGCCTGGCAGCTTCAGCCTTTGAAGTCTGCAGCTTGCTTCTGCCCAGCCAACCTCGGTGACACGGTCAAGATGCTCCAAGGGGAATCTCACCACTGAAGGGAGATGTCTCCATGGTGCAGGGGTTTTGAGGTGAGTAAAATTCTCCTCCTCCAGGACAAACCTGTTTGCTCTTTCCTCTTCCAGCCTTGTTGCCTGCTGAATTTTGTAAGGAATGAACAAAGCAGGCCAAAGGTGGCTTAAAGCAACCTCAGACATCACGTGCTGAGATGCAGACTGCATCTGTTCCTCGAGAGCTCCCACCACCAGGACCAGTCTGGCCTGGTCTTATTGTCATGCAGGGGTACCACCAACCACACCCACAAGTTCCTTCACCTCACTTGCATAGTGAGAAGTAAGTTGCACTGAATTTTCTCAACGTCTGTGTTTTGGTTCTCCACCAGGATAAACCCAGGTGGCTCTTTGGACCTTCACACATGTTGCTGAGAGCCCTTGTGCAGGCAGCAGGTTGGGCAAGCAAGGGGCTGCTGCTGCTGCTGGTTGGCAGGGACTTGCTGGAAAGCCTTAGAGTGACCTGGGAGCTGCTGCAGGGCAGTGTGAGCTTGCCCTGCACAGCTGTGAGCAAGGATCATGGCTGGTGGCTCTTGGAGACAGAGGCCTGAGTGTGCTCACCCTAGCATGTGACAGTGAACGTTAGCAGCACTGACTGCGGTCGTGTGACAGGAGGGGGCTGTTCAGGAGCTGGAACCAGCAGGTCTGGTGAGATTTGCAGATTTCAAGCAGTGGGGAATGGAGAGGCCAAAGAAACGTGGCTCGTGTGTTAACAACACCCTGGTGAGCTGCAGGGCCGGCCAGGGGCTGGGGGAGAACAGGCTGTGGGATAGAGGAGGGCTGAGCTCGCTGCTGCGTGCTGGAGGCTGCAGAGCAACTCACTCTCTCTGGCAGCTGTTTGGGCAGTGATGAACCTGAGCCACAGGAAACCTCGGGGCCAGAGCCAATGCTGAGAGCAGCTCTGGCTTGCAGGGGCTGGGCTTTGTGCTGTGGGCAGCAGCTGATCTAGGAGAACTAATTAATTACCGTTCCTTTGGTCGTTTTCTGAGGATAACAGATGGGTTTTTCATGAGCTCACAAACATTTAATCTTCATCCTTCTCTGCCTCTGGGTACCTGGGGGGGTTCCTGCTTTATTATTTTCCCTCCACAAAACAACCCAAAAATTTCTTACAGCTTGTATCATTAAGACAGGAAGAGAGGTATGAGCCATGAGAGTGTCTGTGACAACCACAGGCAGAGCAGAGCCCTGCTGCATCCCATCAGTGGCTGAGGGGTTTGGGGCTGGACTGCAGAGCTGGTCTGGAACAGTTTGTTCACCTTCCTGCCTCACCAGCACGGGGAAAACCATTCCCTAAACATGACCACAGCAAGGCAACCAGCAAAGCAAGATTCATTGCTGCTGAGCTACCATCCTGTGGGCTCTGTTGGGGGAGCAGAGCTCTGGACCTCCCAGCTGCTGTGGTTGGTGCTCCTTAGTGTCTCTGGCCATTCTGGTGGGGAGCAGCCTGCCTCTGCCTTGGAGGGAAGCTCTTCAGCAGGACATGCTCTGGGCAGGGCCATTAAGTCCATTTGTTGCTGAATCATGCTGCGGGCTGCCAGCATTGCAGGGAATGTACATCTACCTTTCCCCATCACAGCCATGGACAAAAGTGGAATTGCTGTGTCTGATCCCAGCTCTGAGGCCATCAAGCCTCATTTTTGATCCCTGGTGGGAGAGAGAAGAAGTCATCCTCAGGAAGCTGTGGGGCTGGGTTGCTTCCAGTAAGTCCTACCCTGAATTGAAGTCTGGACAGCTTGAGTGTGTGGCTACAGGGAGCTGTGTAAGACAACTAATCCATCTCAGACTTGGCAGATCTCCTCTCCTGGCTGAGCTGGGCTGGAGGCTGTGTTGCTGTTCATTCCCAGAGGATGCCAGAGACATGCAGTCAGAGGAGGGCGTTAGGATTCAGCTGAATGAAGTTGTTGTGGAACTAATCTTCATCACAGACCAGTAGCCTGAGGTGACTGCTGTGCCCTCACACAGAAACGAGCTCTGGCTGTGACCTGAGGCACAGGCTGCACACAATCAACAGCCTTCTAGTGTGACTGGATGGAAAAGCTCCTCCTGGGAAAGGACTGAGCCCATGTTCCTGCTAAGGGCTGAGCTTTCAAGCCATGGCTAAAGAAACCTTAAGAAGGACTTGTTAGCTGGGAGCAGCCTGTTTGGGCTTCTTGAGCAGAGACCAAATACTGCTATTCACTCATGAAATCTGTGGTTTGGATCAATAATTCTGCTTTAGGAGCAGATCTGGAATTTGTTCTCTTGTACTTGGTTGTGCACCATAATACTGAGCTGCAGCAGCACTTCCCAGTGGCTGCTTCCCATCCCATCCACTGTGCAAGCAAAGAGAATTCCTCCTCCTTCCCTGGCCAGGCTGGCTGGAGACCTCCCATAGGAGCTGTGCTTTCTGAGGAGCTCGGTGCCACTTGTCTCTGCAGCACAAGGCTGATCTCTCTGGGTCTTTCTCTGCTCTGACTCGTGGTGTTCTCCTCTGCCTTTTGCTCATGTGGATTGACTGGCCACTTTTGGGGCCCCCCACTGCAAGAAGGGCACTGAGTCGCTGGAGCACACCCAGAGAAAGGGCAGCAAAGCTGGTGAGGGGTCTGGAGAAGAAGTCCTATTAGGAGCAGCTGAGAGAACTGGGGTTGTTTACTCAGAGAAAATGAAGCTGAGGGGAGATCTACAACACCCTGAAAGGAGGTTGGAGCCAGGTGGGTGTTGGTCTCTTCTCTTCAGGTAACAAGTAATAGAATGAGAGGGAAATGGCTTCAGGTTGCACCAGGGGAGGTCCAGGCTGGATATTAGGATAAACTTCCTTACTGAAAGAGTGGTCAGGCATTGGAAGAAGCTGCCCAGGGAGGTGGTGGAGTCACCATCCCTGGAGGTGTTCAGGAAACACACAGCCATGGCACTCTGGGACGTGGCCATGGTGGTGGTAGGTCGATGGTTGGACCTGATGATCTTAAAAGGTCTTTTCCAACCGAAATGATTCTGAGTTACCACCCACTGCACCCAAAATACTGATCTAGTTGCTCTTGGTGTGTGAAGCAATAGCTAAAGGAATAGCTTGGGTATTTTTTTTTCCCCCCTCACTTGAACAGAACAAACAAGCTCAGCTTTGACCATGCATGTTACAGTTTAATTTCTCTTTTTTTTTTTCTCATGCCAAGAAATACAAAGAAAGTATATAAGTTATACCATATCATCCTGCAGAAAAAAGAAACACTGATCAGCAAAGGGAAGCTCCCAGCTGCAGTTCCTGGTGTGCTCATGCTGTGTGTGTGAAACAGAGCTCCTCCAGCTGGGCTTCAGAGCGGGAGGAGCCGGTGCCTGGCCGGTGGCTGCGGCAGTGGGGGGCAGACCCTGCACTTCCAGGCGAGGGATCACGTCCTGGGCACCATCTGACAAGGACACCTGCTCCAAACTGGTGAATCCTGCACTCATTCCCTTTCTGATGTTTCTTATCCTGGATGAGTATTTATAGGTTTGAATTTTGCTACCTATTGGTGTCAGCAAATGCTTTACAAATATTCCCACTGCTCTCCCCCACCGCCCCTCTGGCTTGTGCCCAGGCAGGGGAGTTTTTCAGTCCAAACCTGACTGTCTTTGCCAAAATTAAAGGATGTACACTGAAAGGAATTTGACCTTAAATCTGAAATTCTTTCAGCTTGACAGTGCAGCCTTGGCTGTGGTTCTGTGACGAGTAACAAAGCGAGAGGACAGGGGTGGGGGTGTCAGGGAGAGAAAAAGAAAGAGATCAGTCATGGGACCAGCCCAGTGGGTGCATTTCTGCAGCCTCTCCCTGGACTCAGACCAAGTGGAAATGGGGTTCTGTTTTCACAGAAAAGGCAGGATCTGCTCCCCTTGTCTACATGGAGAAGTCTCTGCTTGGAAGGTCAACTACTGCCGTGGGACATGCTGGAGTCTGCAGCCAGCCTGGGTCAGACCCTTGGAGGAGCAAATTCCCTAGCCCTCAATAACCCCTTTCAGCAAAGCCCAGCCATGACATCTCGTTGCCAACAAGACAAAGGAACTAAAGGAAGCACAGAGGATGGGATGGAGGAGCCTGTGAGACCTCCTGCTTTGCTCTAGGGGTAGAAATGTGAGGGGGAAGCACATTAACCAGGCAAAGATGGGGAGAGAGGGGTAAGCTAGAATGGAGTGAAACACCCACCAGAAATGAGCAAACCCCAGGTTAACACAAGCTTGGGAACTGACCCTTCTGTCACTTTCTTTGTGCTCAGATCCCTTTGGTCTCCTCTGCAGGCACAGCCAGCGTGTTGCTGTGATCAAGGGACCTGTGCTAGCCCTCCTCTGATCATTGCCTGTCACAGCCTACAGAAAGCAAACCCCAGGCTCGCTCATCCCCTCAGCAGCAGCAAAGATCTCGTTCAGCTCAAGCCTTCAAACTAGCACTGCTGGACCCAGCAAGGGCTCTTCTGTGCCACTCCTCAGAGCCCAGCTCTCCCCCAAACCCTGTGGAGAGGAGCCCAGGGACACCAGTGCCAGAGAGGTGCCATCAGCCACACGTTCTGCTCAGAGGCTCTTCCCCAGCAGTGCAAACCAAGTATTTATATCCCACCAGGGCCTCACACTTGTCGAGCGTAACTCCTACTTCGCCTTACATTTAGAGACGTTTCCCACCTTCTCCAGCAAGCTCTCCTCCTACCAGCTCAACTGTGCTGTCAGGTAAGCCTGGAATGCCTTGGGTCTCTCACCTCTCCCCTGTTGCCTGCTTCACTAAGGGGCAGAAGTTGGCCAGATCCTGAGGGCTTGGTGACTCTTAGAGTTACAAACACAGAGAACAGGACTCTGATGTGTGTTTAGAGGAGGGTGCAAGCAGGTGGCAAAGAGCTGTGAAATGAGTGCTAGGGCTTGGGGATGGAGAGAGGGTGCTAGGGCTTGGGGATGGAGAGAGAAAATCTTTTCATGACATAGTTGTTGGGATCTCTCTCCTGTGTGCTAAAAACAAAGCTGTGAAGAGGAGCAAGTTGTGCCTGGATGGGGGAAGATGCTTGAGCTTAGGTGACCACTAACTCATCAAAGAATCAGCAAGGATGAGGACCAAAGATGTAGACCAAAGAAGGAACTGTGCCTGCTGGTGGCCCCAGAATGAAGTTTTGCCATGATTCACCTCCTGATAACACAGCTACATGTGAGGTGTGTGTCAAGGGTTAAGATCTCAGCAACTTCCTCCTTCCTGAATGAACACAAATTAATGCACCTGAAAGAGCCCCGTAGGCAGCTGAGCTGGGCTAGAAGCCTGTGACATGGGATCTAGTGGCAAAATATCAGGCTGCAAGATGATGGAGAAGTTGGGGGGAAAAGATGTTCCAGGTAACCCTGGGAAAGTTCTCTCTCTAGCACGGAAGAACCAAGTTAAAAGGAGAGGAGCTATTTTGTCAGGAGTCACTGCAGAGGCTTTCCCCTGGATTTAAATGCAGGCTAAGGACCAAAAAGCTTCAGCCAGAGTGCAGAGCAGAGCAGTTGTACCTAATCAGGTACAATCAGGTTAAAAATTAAATGAAGTGTCTTAGTTTTTCTTCTTTGTTATACTTAACAGCAAGATCAGAAGCAGTTGCCTCAGCAGCCTCATACAGGCTAAGACAGGAGGCACAACTCACATTTGGGTGCATGCACAAATCATCATTGTGGGGGCTTGGGGGAAAGCTTCTGCCTTCTCCTGCATGCAGATGAATTCTGGCTCCTTTGCTCCTCTGTGCTTCACCAGCTTGGGACTTCTGCTGGTGAGGACCACTGCAGCTGCTTCACAAAGGACCCTGTGCCTGCAGGTATCCCAGCCCGTTTTGAAGTGTGTTTACTGAGATCCCTTGGGAAAAACCAGGTTCCGAGGAAATCTGTGTCCATAGATATTTCTGTTAAGGGCCATGGGTTTGGCTTTGGAGCTGTAGAGTGAGTGTGGCTGAGCAGCTTTGCCATCCATGCAACCAGAGCAGCACAGCACTGAGCCACCTCGTGAGGGGCAGCAAGATTCCAATCCTTTAAGTGTGGCGCAGCGCTCTGGATGCAAGGCTTCACAGAACCATAAAAGGAGCATTTAAATTCTTACTCAATAAATACTTGGCACTCTCGAGGGCTAGAACTCCCTGCAGCACTGTTCCCTGAATGTCAGCTCTTCCTGCCCAAGGAGGAGCTTGCACAGCTCTTACCACAAGCTGAATTTCAGCAACTCCAAGAGCTCAGACAGGCAGCACTGCCCTTATGTATCCCAGAAAATACCATGGATGTTTCCCAGCAAGCAGCTTTTGCAGTCAAGTGTTAAAGAGGGAAAAACTTTGGGGATTTGATGGGATTTCATCAGCCATAAGATTCAGAGTTTGAATCTCCAAGGGAGATTCAAGGAAGCCTCCAAAGGAAGGTTTCTGAGGAGCTCAGGAAGAAGAGATCTGGTGCCGTGGCTGCAGGTGGGAGCTCACACCTGGCAGTGCTCAGTGGCCTCTCTTTGCTGAAGCTCACAACGAATGAATTGTAAAAGAAAGGTCACAAATTTGGTCCTATTTTGGAAGCCAACAGTTAGTAATGAAGAGCTGGCAAGGGGGAGGATGGGAATGGAGCCCAAGAAAGTGCTGTAGTGATGTGCTATTGCTCTGAGTCCCTGGAATCCCTTTTGACATAGAGGAAAATGTTAACGGTGTGGCTGGGGAACGTGGCTTTCTTACCCCTTGCATTCAAATACTGTCTAGCAAAGGAAAAGACTTCAAAGAGGAGCAATCAACAGGCAACAAGAGGATCTTCCCAGCAGTGCCCACACAGATACTCCAGAGAAGTCAGTGCCAAGCAGCTACTGTGTCAAGTGCCTCGAGGGGTGCAGTAGACTCTCCATGTAGACAAGTCCTCAGAAGTGTTAAGGTTGGTCTAAAGTTTGGGTTGGTTTTGGGCTTTTTTTTTCGTCCAGGAGGTTGGTGGTAGGGAGCAGCAGTGCCCTGATACCCCTCACTGCTCAGTGTAGTCCTTATTTCCAGGTCCCAGGCTGGCAGCTGGAGACCACGGAAGGGCTGGGGAGTGCAGCTCTCGGCCCTGTACTGCTGCCCACAAAGTTTTGCTAAAAGAGAGAGGCTCAGCTCACACAGAGCCAGTGGATATGGCCAGGGGCCATCTACAAAGCCTGAATAAAACAACAGGCAATGGAGCTTTGCATAGTCTGGGGGAGCCAGGCAGAGGACCAACCCCAGTAACAACCCGCGGCAAGGACGGAGGGAGGGGGAAGAGGAGGGGCCGGGGCTAGATGGAGGCTGGAGGAAGGGTCAGATCCCATGGGAAATGGCCGAGGAGCCGCGCGGTGTGGAAGACGTAGCAGGCTACGACAGGCAGATCAGGAGGAGCAAAGTCTGTTTTCTTCTTACGTTAAATATAAACCATTAAAAAATAATACTGCCTGTGGAACTGACCCCAGCCAGCTCCGAGGCTCCTGGAGATTTTCAGAAGAGCATGAGAGGGGTGCAGGGACAGGAGCAGGGATCTGAAATTCCTCCATGCCTCTGAGAATCTCCTGGAAAGCCCTAAGCTGAAGCCCGAAAGGGTTGGGGAGATGAGCAGCGACAGTGGTGGGGACTGGATCACACCAAAGCTTTTGTGTGATGGACGTAAAGGTGTGAGCAGAACAGGCTCTCCATGCCTTGGCACTGCTGCTACAGGTTAACCAGGCTCTTTTCTCAGCTCCACAAGTATTAACCTCACCTTGGGTGCACAGAGAGAGAGAGGGAGAGAGATGTGTGTGGGGGTGCACAGCGAAAGCATTTCTTTGCCTTCCATTAAAAACCCCACTGTGGGGTCGGGGTGAGGAGGAGCCTGGCGCTCTCATGCAGCAACACTCCTGCTCCGCCAGCTCTTGAGATCCGCCCTAAGTGATAAAAGAGCTCGTAGGAACAGACATGGAGAACATTCCCGAAGGCATGCAAATGGTCATTGTCTCTTATTTCTTTTTTTTTTTTTATATATATTTTTCTTTTTTATCATCAAAAATACAAAAGCACCCACCACATCCTCCAGCTTCTGCAGCTGCCTTGCACTCGGGGCAGAGCCGTGGTCCCGCTGCAGCTCTGCTCTCTCTCTCCTCCTCCTCCTCCTCCTCCACGGAACAGCTTTCAGCTCCTGATGGCAGTTTGAGCTTTGTTTTTGTTGTTGCTGTTGTTGTTGTTTGCGGTGGCTTTGGGGGTTTGTTGTGGTCGTCGTCGTTTCAGTAGAGACAGAGAAGTCGACGATTTAAAAACCAACAACCCCTCCCCCCCCCAAAAAAAAAAACAACCCACACCATTCAGTGACTCCTGCCACGATTCTCAGGAGGACTCCTCAAAGTGTCTCGTTCTCGCCTTAATTAACGAATGAATTACTTTTCCTTTTAAAAGATGCCTCCTTCTTGAAACTCTCTCCTCTTGTACTTTAGTTGTCTCCCCACTCCGTGAGTTTTGCTGGAGGGGAATGAGGTAGTGGATTTCCCCCTTCTCCTCTCCGCTGGGCGTCCGATGCTCATCCCCATCCCCATTCCTTCTGGTGATGTTGGTGTTTTGTTTCCCCTTATCCCGTCACTTGCACAAGCTCGTTTCCAAGAGGCGGTGAAGTAGAAGCATGCGGTTCCTCCCGACGGTGGCTCCAGAGCAGGCTGTCTAGGGCTGCCCACCTACGCTGTGACGACTTTTTGTTGCAAGGCTGAAAGTAAAAACCCCCAAAAGGAAAGTTGTCTTCCTCCTCTTCGAGGTATTCGCATGCTAGAACGGCTTCTAGGACCCTGTGACAAAGAGAGAGAGTCTGAGGGCAGCTGCCGGTGGGCGCAGGTTGTTTTCCCTTGCGCTCTGGGGCTGAGCTCTGCTTGTTGCTGAGGCTCTCGTCCTGCTGGGTTTGGCAGAGGGGTTTGTGTATGGGAGGCTCCCCAATCATTTGGGATTGCATTTCTGGCTTGGTTGAGTTACATCCTGAAACCCTTTTGTTTTTTAACAGCACCACCCCAATCCCCTCCCTCCCCCCTTCTGAACCCACCACAGCCTTTGTCAGGGCAATGCCTTTCACCAGGAGGACCTTGTGTGGTCACCAGTTCTCACAAAGGAGGACTTTCCATTCTGGCCATTTGATTAAGGAGTGTTGCTACTGCAAAGGGGCCTGTTCTTCAAGGTGTTTTGCATTCATGTGTGCAGCAAGTGATGCTCAAACCAGCCTGGACTGCAGAAATACTTAGTGCCCTACCACTGAGGTTGGGGGTGGAAATTGGAGTACCACTTGCCCAAGGGTGGTGGTGGTAGATGGTGGGCAGGTGTATCCTATGAACTGAGCTGGAGACAAGAGCTACATGAGGTTCCTGCCCTAGCTGGTCTGGAGAAGAGAGAAAGAGGTGTTACCTCTCAGGCTGAGTGAGATGTAGAGCACGATGATGATGGTCCCCAGGACAATGGAGACGATGCTGAGCAGCCTGGCCATGCGGCCGAGTCGCCGGGCTCCGTCTACGTCTCCTTGCTGCCCGCTGTTCCTGGACTGGAGGAAACACAGAAAGAGGCTCTTGAGAGCAGCCATGGCTTGGGGATGACTCTCTGGCTGTAGTCCCCAAAATGTGAGCTGCTGGATCTGCCAGCCCGGGGTGTCTGAGGGTGGCACACACATCCCCTCTGTGAGCCCATGGCTGTGTGGTCCTGCTAAACCGATGTGCCCAGAGCAGCCCACCTGGACTGCTGCTCTCCTTGCCCTGGCTAGGAGCTGGACTGGCTCAAGTCTGTCTTTTGTTGGAGTAAATAAGAAATAGCTTCAGGCAGCAGCAGAAATCCTCTTGGATTTCTGTATGGAAGCTGCTGAAATTCTAGACTTCATTCCCCAGAGCAGCTCAGTTCCATGGGGTCTGTGCTGGGGGACTACATCTTCCAGAGTACCACTGCCCCTCTGCAGCCTAAGGACAGGAAAAGAGTCCTACCTCCATGCTGTATGGAGAAGTGATGGATGTGGTGATTAAACTATTGTTGACCAACTGAAAGCAAAACAGAGCCTCAGACAAGGATATTTCCAGAGCACCATGTGGCCTCTTTGCTGGCTGTTGGATGTGTGTGTGAGCAGAGCAGGCTTTGGCAAAGCAGGCAATAGCTGCTGGCTTTCAGCTGGTGATGGGATGTGCTTTGGTGCCTCTGCATTACCCTGGCTTTCTACATCAGCGTAGATGGGTTGTGTTCACCATCTCTCTTTTAAAATGCAGTCCTCCTACAGTGAATTCCTGCTCTTGTGTGTGCTGTAGGCAGAGGAGGGCTAGTCCATAAAGCTTCTCTCTTCTGCTTTGAGTTTCATTCTGATTTCCCCTGCTGCTCTATTGATTGCTTCAGGCAGCTCAGTGAGAGCTTTCCCCTGCTCTGTAAGCAAAAGAAAGAGCTCCTGGCTGTGGCAGGGCTGAGGAACAGGATGGGGGAAAGCACAAGTAGGCGCCCGGAGATTATTGTGTGTGCACTCATTGAGGAATGAAGAGAGAGCTCCAAGAGCTGGAGCTAGAACAGGACTTGCCTGGTGCAGATCTTGGTGGGCACTGGTGTCTGAACATGAGGCTCTTGGTGGGACAGATTGCAGCAGTCCTTGTCTTTGGGAACAAGTGACAACCCAGGGTGGATGGAGAGCACAAATTGGAGGTTCCCTCTGAAGCTTTGCTTTTCACTGCTTGGTCAGGGCTGGCCACCCATGGGCTTGGCAGGGATCCAGACCCTGGGGGAATCTCCAGTGGGGTTAGTTAAGCTTAGTAGAATGATAGAATCACAGAACTGTTTTGGTTGGAAGAGACCTTTAAGATCTTTAACTGCTAGGTTAAACCATGTCCCTCAGCACCATATCTGCATGGTTTTTCAAGCCCTCCAGGGATAGTGGCTCTACCACTTCCCTGGGCAGCCTGTTCCAGGGCTTGACAATCCTTTTGGGGAAGAAATTCTTCCTCATGTCCAACCTAAACCTTCTCTGGCTCTTCCCACCAGTGCTGCTGGGGCCACAGCAGCAAGTGGCTGGATGGTTGGAGCAGGATTTGAGCTCACACTCAAAGGGGAAAGACATAAGTTTGTATGAGCGTGGGCTGACCAGGACCTTGCCTGGTGCCTGACTCCTCTGAGCTTCAGAGCTTACTGCCCTGTGCTCGGTGGTGCAGCTGACTTGCTGGGCAGATGAAGCCTCCACCTATGCCCACCCCACACAGCAACCTGAAGACCAAGTACAGCTTCTCAGCAGTAGTGTAAGAGACAGATGCTGCATCATAAACTTTCAGACTAAGTGATTGAATAAGGAACGATCTTGTTTCTCGCTCTTGTAATTGGCAATCACTTGGTTCCCAAGTGAAAAATGCTGAAAGTAAGAATTCCTGGGGAGGGAGAAGCATTACTGTGGAGAGTAGAGCCCAAAGTGCTCCTCAGCCTGCTGGAGCCAGCGTGCTGGGCTTCCTGCACTTGGCTGAGGGAGGACCTAGCACTTAGCAGAAGGGCGGCTGCAGTACCCCGGTGAGGTTATTATGGTGAAATTACTCACGGTGCGTCAGCACTCGCTGCCTGCAGCCCCTCCATCAGCAAAACAGGAGCTCCCTGCTCGGGAAGAGGCAGGCAGTCTGTGACCAGCATGGCTCATGGGACCAAAAAGCCTTCCTGGATTCATGCAGTGCCCTTCTGCCTCCCATGAAACCCATCAGGAAGGAGTTTGGAGGGAAGGAAATTGGCTGAGGGGTTTCAAGGTCTGTTGGTAAAATTTTCACCTGGTTGGGAACACTTGGGGTAAGGGGAAAGGGAAGCAGGGCAGGCTGAGGGAAGGAGGGAGGCTGGCACAGGGGTCTGACACCTTGGTCTGGTGGAGGAGTTGGGCAAAATTCCTCTTGACCTCAGTGGGGACAGGGTTTTGTAGATTAGCTGCCTTAGAATCATAGAACCATTTGGGTCGGAAAAGACCTTTAAGGTCATCAAGTCCAAGCATCAAACCAGCACTGCCAAGTCACCACTGAACTACGTTCCTCAGAACCACGTGTACATGGCTTTTAAAACACCCCAGGGATGGAGTCTCTGCCATTGCCCTGGCTTGCCTGTTCCAAGGCTTGACAACCCTTTTGGGAAAGGAACTGTTCCTAATGTCCAACCCAAACAGCCTGAGTCCATTTCCTCTTGCCCTGTCACTTTGAAGCAGTCACTCTTTCCTTAGAGATGCTTTTAAGAATGTAACATTTTTATGTGTGTCAAAGGCTCCTTCCCCTGCCCCATCCATCTCCAGCCATGCTGCCTCAGCCGAGCCAGGTCTCCAAGGGAGATGTGGGACAGGCTGTGGGACCAGCAGCTCGCCCCAGCCCCATCCCATGTGCAGGCTCCTCCCTTTGGAGGGTGGCTTCTAAAACTGGGGACACCCTGAGTTAAAACCACAGACATGGCAGTTACAAAGAGGTAAAGGTGGAAGTGCATGAAAGCAGCCCTGCTTTCCTTTCACAAGATGTCTCAGAAGTAACAACTGCACTGTGAGGGTCCTCTGCTAAGTGTTTGAGAGAAAGAAAATAGAAACTGAAGAGTAAGGAGGCCTCACACAGCTCCAGCACCAACCCTGAACCACCACTGAGAACTCAAATGAACAAATACTTGACGTTCCTGCCCCATTTGCCGTCCATCCTGCTTTAATACCAGGGCAGCACCCTAGCCAAGATGTCCCCAGCCCTGGCTGTGCACTGCCAGCTGCTCCACAGTGCTCAGGGAGGTAAAATGCAGCTCTGAAGGTTTCCATGGACTCATTCTGGCTTGTGTCACCACGTAAATCATAGAATAGAGTCATAAATAACACAGCAGAGCCTCAACCAGACGGTTGCTTCCACCACATCTCTGCAAACATCCTGCTCTGCTCGCACGCCACCCTGTAGATCATTCCCACCACCGCTGACACCAAGAGAGCTCAAGCCCTTCTGGGCTCCACAGCAAGCCTGACAGACCATACCTAAGAGCAATGGGATGCAGCCAAGAGCCTCTTTTCATTACAGAGCAGGAGGTGACAAGATGAAGCCTGATGGGCTGGTGGCAAGCGATGGGGAGGAGGCAGCAGCCCAGAGATCGACAGGATCCCTGCCCTGCTCGCTGCCCCCTGCCACCATCTGAGGTTTTTATCTCAGGCTCCAATTTTTGTACCAAGTGTAAACATTTTTGGGGGGGTGGGGTGTGGGTGAAATATGCAGCTTGAGCTGTCTTCTAGAGACAAATATATAGGCTAACAAAGCTGATGCATTTATCAGTGGAGCTTCTGGAAGTGTTTATTGCTCGTTTCTCCCAAACAATTATGGCAAATACATCAGCACTGGCAGGGGGTGTTTAGCAAGCATTTGTTACTGTGCATATATTATTCATTGGTGTGGAACAGTTTGATTGCAGCTCTCTAGTATCACTAATCCTGTGTTTGGCTTTCCACATAAAAAACATTAACATCTTGTTTATTAATCGAGGCTCGCCGAGGCAGAACGTCTCCGGAAGGCTCGAGGGCTTACGGGGGGAGGGGGTCACTGTCACTGTGCCAAGGGACTCCGTGGGACAGAGGAGTGGCAGCAAATCAGGAAGACCCCAGAAGTGGGGCTGGAAGGGTGGGAGCTGCCACAGCACCCATGGCTCAGGTGAGTCAAAGAGTTCTTGCCTCTTTCAAACTGTTATCGGTTCAGGCTTTTTTACCCCAAAGTTGTCCTGCTGCAGATGAAGGCAATTGCATTCCTGTGCTAGACCTAGGGCTGGAGAAGATGAATTGTCCCCTCCTCTTCCTCACAGGCTCTCTCAGTTTATGAACTGCCTTTGGATGCACTCTGCTGCCTTCCACCAGCTACTCAGAATCAAGCACTCATCCTCCACACCTGGCTTTGGTTGAAGACGTCTGAGAGAGGTATAACTCAGCATCAGGCTTAGACAGGTGACTGTGCCTTGTGAAATGAGGAAGGAGAGTCTGACTTCTCCTACCCCTTTTGGGAATGACAGTACTCATTTTGGACACTGAGTGCTGTGCAGAATTGCCCCTGGCACTGCTATGTGTTGGTTCTGGCTGGATTTACCTTTCTTTTTCACTTCATTTCGTTTGTTTGGAGTTTTGTGTGCTGGTGAGTGATGCCTCTGCTTCTTCCCCTGATGTGACTGCACTTTGTTAGGAAGGGGAAGGGATTTGGTAACAGCAATACAGTGTGTGTCGTACCTGGCTCTGCCCTGCACTCCTCTGAAATGGCTTCTACAGGGCTGTGCTGCCCTTGTGTCCATCACTCTCCAGCTCAGGGAGAGACCTGAACCTTTCAGCACAGTCAGGTCCTCACTTGGTAAAGAAAATCTATGCAAGAGGCAGTGGAGGAGCCTCCAGGTGATTCATTTCCATGAGACCAGCAATATCAGGAGCAGGCTAGGGGCTAGAGCAGGGTTTTTTTCCCCCCTCTATTTCTAGCCATAGGCCCTGCTGGGATCTGGGAACAGCCTTTGAAAGATGATTTATGATACACTAAACCCAAACACACTCATTTGCTTTCCTCTCTGGCTGCTGCTTGTTACCCAGAAAAAAGCTTTCATGTGCAAAATGCATTGAGTTAGGGAAGAAAAAGAAAATTGCAGAGCTAAAGGAGTGTCAGCACATTGTGGAAAGGCCCTCTCCCTGCCCCCTCCCCCCCACCCCTGACACCAGGAATCATGACAGCCTGATTCTTGCTCAGATTTGTGCATGATCAGGCACTCCTGGGTCTTACTCTGTGGGGAGACCTAAGCCTGTGGGAGCCTTGGGGGCCCTGGGAACTAAATTCCTCCTTGGTATAAGCTGGTGAAACATCAGCTGATGCCCCAAGAGCTCTTTCTGCTGACAAAAGGACACAGCCAGATGTTGTATTGCTCCTCAACATCAGCATGGAACAAGGATCACTCCTTGTCCTGCTCCTGTGGTGCTGTGTGGGGGACTCTGGCTGGCAGGTGGTGGTGGGAGGGTGGTGGTGAGACAGGCATGGCCATGACTTGAAAGGGCAGTAATAAATCAAGTGTCCCATGGGACAGAGAGCACAAAGATGACTGTCAAGGGGGCCAGAGAGGACACACTGGCTGCTAATGTGCTGTGTGTGCTAGAAACCTGGTCCTGGAGAACAAGCTCATCCCAGTGTGTCTTCTGCCTTGGTGGCCTCAGAAGCCTGGGGTTGGGCATCCTCTTCCCCAGCTCTGAGGCTCTGTTCAGTGCTGTCAAGGGCCTTGGAAGCGGAGAGCAGCCATCCAGTCTTCCTGCCTTGCTGGTCCTGCCTGCCTTTGGGTTTAACTCAGCAGATACACCCTGGTACCTCGCTGCCTAGCAGCATTAACTGCCTCCTGCTCTGCTTTCACTGTTTACTCTTCTGCTCCGTGGGGTTTATGTGGCCCAAGGCGCATCCCCACCACGCTGGAGGCTCTAAAGCGTGCAAGGGAGAGTGTGAGAATCTATTTTGCATGAAGGCTAATGTGGCTGGAAAATCCCCGTGAGAGCCCTTGTTTATTACCATGGATATGCAATACCCAGCTGCTTTCCCTCCCGGTGCAGTGCAAAGCCAAACAAGGCTGGCTGGCTTCCCTGGATGCCGCCTGAACAGGCTCTGCCACACCACTGTACTACGCAGATGACAGCTGGCACCGCCAGAAATGATGATTCCTCCTCAAAATGGAAATTGGTCTCCCCAGAGGGCTTTTTGTGGCAACTGCCAGCATCTGCCTTCAAGTTGTCAGTGGGTTTTGGGGAGGTGCTGGCTACTGGTGTCCCTTGGTGTATTTCTGTGTGGTAACCTGGTAACTGGGACGTTTAAAAGAAAAGATGTGTTGTAAATCTAGGGAAGAAAAGATGCCCCAGGGGCTGTACAGCAGTGGAGTGTCCTGATGGATAAAGGGATGGCCATGCTTGCCAGGCTGTGCTGCTCCAGCCACCTGTACCTGAGCTGGGTGGGAGGCTGCTGGCTGATGTTGGGGTGTTTCTGAGCAAGGGGAATGCTTCATGGAGAAAATTGCTTCTCCAGGGTAACCGAGCTGTAGGTGCTCGGTTTTCAGGCTCCCTTTGAAGCAGCCGAGGGCGGGAATCAGGCTGCAGCCAGGGTCTCCCCAGTGCTGCAGGGCTGCTGGGAGGGGCCGAAGAAGAAAGAGCCCTTGTCTTTGCCTCGCCTCGCAGCTCCTTCCCGGGGAAACCCAGACTGGCTCCCGACCGTCGTCAGGGACTGGGATTCCCGGGGCCATCGGGCTTCCCGGAGCCCTGCCCTGGGTGCGCGCGGATCTCATCCCCAAATCCCAGCTCGCCCGTCTCCATCCCACCAACCCCTGTCAGTTGTTCCTGGCCCCAGTGCCGGTCCCTGCTCCCTGCCACCCTCTTCCCTTTCCCGGACCCCAGCTGAAGCTTCCTGCGGGAAACGAGCAGCGGCACAGCCGGCTGAGGTCCCCGAGCTGCCGGCTGAGCTGGGCGGGCTCCTCCCGTCCCGGTCCCCGGTCTCCGCCCCGGTCCCCGCCACCGCCTTCGGTCCCCGCCGGCGCAGCACCGCGGACAGCTCCGCGGCGGCCGTCGAGGGCGGTGGCGATGAAGCGGGCGGGTCCCGCACTCACCATGATGGAGAAGACAAGGGCCACGATGTTGATGGGCCAGACGGGGCAGAAGCAGGAGAAGATGGCGAGCACCAGGTAGTCCCGGGGGCGGCCCTGATCCGGTGCCACCGTGCTGGTGGCCGTGGAGGAGGCTCTGCCCAGGCTGAGGCGGGATGGCGAGAGCGGGGCCACTTCCAGGTGCCCGACCGACACCGACTTGTAGGCGAGCCCGTGCCCGTTGCGCTCCGTCTCGCCGGGCAAAGCCGCCGTGAAGGATTTGGAACCGCGGAGGCCCTTCTCCTCCCGACCGTCGGTCGCCGACAGTAGCTTCTCGGTCTCCTGCAAACGTGTGGGTAACGCCGTGCCCGAGCCCGGGCCCGGGCCCGGGCCCCCGGGCGTGGAGCCGCTGCTGGCCATGGCCCGGCGGAGCGGGCACCGAGCTGGCCCCGCCGCCGCCGCTCTGCGCTCGGGGCCCGCCGCCCCGCGGGAGGCCGTGCCGGAGGAGGGGCCAGCCCGGTTCGGCCCCCGGGGCAGGATCGGGGCCGCGGATCCGCCCCCGGGATGTCCCCGTCCCCACGTCGTCCACCCCCTTCTCCCGGGCTGCGCTCAGTCTCCGCCCGACCCGGTGCCCCCCGGGGATGCGGGAGGGTGGAACGTCGGGAAAGCCGGGATGTCCCTTGTCGCCTGCAGCCTGGCCCCGCCCCACCGGCCCCCTCGCTCTTCCCGGGGACTCCCACGGGCTCCGCTCCGCTGCAGCGGTACGTGAGAACCCAGCGGCGAACGGGCTCAGCCGGTGTCAGCGGGGCGCGGCTGCTAACCCCAGCTCCAGAGCTGCGGGGACGTACCACGGGCAGCTCGGTGCTGGCACACGCAGCCCTGCCGTCCCTGCGTCCCTCCTCGTTGAAGCCTGTCCCCAGACGGGTGGGGAGATCTGTGGCACAGGCCAGCCCCACAAATCCCCTCTTCACTGCGGAGAGAGGCTGGAGCTGCGCGGGGGGGTGATGGTGTCGGCAGTGTGGGGTTGCCCGGTGGTATTCCTGGCTCCAGACGCTCTGTGAAAGCATCCTCCGTGGGCACAGGGTGGGAGGAGGCCCTGGACACACTGTGCCAAGATGTGTGTGGGTGAACCTGGAGACACAGCAGCTGGGAACAGGGATATCAGGTCAGTGACCTGCAAAGGAGAAAGGGTGGGTGGCGCAGGGGTGGGTTATGTCCTATAAACCAAGGAGCAGCATCTTTGGGAGCAGAGGGTACTGTAAGGGGCAGGAGAGAAGGTAAAAAATACCCAGATCCTGTGTGCTTGGCAAAGATGGATGTTTCCCACCCATTCTCTATTATGCTCCAGTTCTAAATTTGTCAGGGATTTCCCTGGCAGTGAGTGCCATCTATGGGGCACACCCAGCTCCTTCTGCCTCTCTGAGAAGTGCCCAGAGAGTGTGCTGCCAGCTGGGACCTGCTTCCCAGCCCTCTCCAGAGCCTGCCAGGCTGCTCCCTCACCCCCCTACCAAACTGCTTCGCTGGGACCTATCTTGTCCTGCAGCCCCCAGACAGCAGTGGGACAGCAGTGGGATGACCCTACTATGGAGGGTCTCAGTGGATTATGCATCACCCCTTACTCCTGCTTCTCTGGCCCTCTGCTTCCATCTGTCTTGCTCTGACTGACCACCAAAGCTGAGGGTAAAACCTACAGATGTTAATTTGGGTGGTTTGTGCCTGGATTAAGGCTGGGCTTCACTTAAGCCTTCTGTGAATGCTGGTCTTGCTGGGCTTTCCCCTCGGGATGGGTGTTAATGGGATACAACAGGGGCACACGCTGCTTCAGGGAGAGCCAGAGCAGGGAAAGCCACTCAGAGCAGGGATGCTGTGGGGAGAAGCAGAGTTCCTTCAGCGGGCATTGCTGCAGGCCTTCTCTTGGCATGGGGAACATCTGCTGGAGATGAAAGCCAAGATGCCTCACACCATCAGCACTTCAAAGAGACTCCTTTGCTGAGCAAAGAGCTCTCTCTCCTGGCTGCTGACAGGTTTCCTCTGCTCCTTGCTCAATCCCCGAGTGGGAAAAGGGAGCTGAGGCAGGAAGAAGAGAGCCTGGTGAGGGTCTGGCACTAGAGCAGAAGGCTTAAATGGTTGTTTCATCATGTTCCCTGCCAACAGGGAAAGAGCCTGCCTATGGTGTGCTGCCAACTAGTGCTGGGGCTCAGCTGGGGGCACTGGGGTGGAAGTTAGAATCATAGAATCTTAGAACAGTTTAGGCTGAAAGGGACCTTAAAGATCATCTAGTTCGAGCCTCACTGCTGTGAGCAGGGACACCTTTCACTAGACCCAGTTGCTCAAGGCCTTGTCCACTTACAAGGAGGGGGAATCCACACAACTTCCCGGGGCAACCTGTTCCAGTGCCTCACTACCCTCACTGTAAAGAATTTCCTCCTAACAGACAGTTTAAATCTACCCTCTTCCAGCATGAGTCCACCAAGCTAAAAATGATTCAACCTTGTGCTACCAATCCAGGTCTACTTGAGTCACTTTAGCCTTAGTCCAGTCCACCTGCTGGTTGTTTTGATGTTCCTGAGTGGCTTGACTTCTTGAAGGACTGGAGGAGCTCTGCAGCAGCTGTGTGATTTACCCTGTCCCCAAATCTGCTGCCTGTGGCATGTGTGGCTGTAAACCCCTAATTCCTGTAGCAGTTCCAGTTTGCTGAGCCCAGGGAACACTCCCAGCTGGCCTGAGCTCTCTAAGCCATCAGGAACTGGGGCCAAAGGAGCCTTTAATGAAAATTCCCTCACTTCCTCCCTGCAGCTGGGACCAGCCAGGAGCATGCTGTCAGCCTGTCCCACCAGAGCCACTTTGCTGCCATCAGGGGGAACCCACAAAGGAACGGGTGGGTTTTGCAAGAGCTGACGTCTGTCTGCCCTCCCAGCCCGGCCTCGCCAATCTGCCGGGCACGAACGTCCACACCAATGAGCTTAGTGCCCACAGTCCCAGGGCACCAACCTTGCCCTGCTTCTGCTCCCCTCCTGCACCGGCAGGCGCCGGAGTGACCAGCCAGCCAGGAGCTTTAGCATGATCCCCACGGTCCATCTGTCCACCCCACGCATATTAACAGCCAGTGCCCTGGTGGCAGGGTTTTTAACTCGTGTTTTCTCACAGAGCAAGCGAGAGAGAATAAATAACAGTGGCGGCCGGCGGCAGCGAGACCTCGCGACAAGAAACAGAGCTGGCAGAGGATTCCAGGGGGCTTCCCATCCTCCCCCTCCTTTCCTGCAGAGATGGAACCCGGCGGCCAGGCAGCACGGGGGTCCCGTTTGGCAGGATGGGGGCTCCTGGCTCCTGCCAGCACTGCAGCTGAGCTCAGCGTCCCGCAGCACTTCTCTCTCACACCAAGGTCCCTTCCCTCTCCCACCGTTCGTCCCACGGACGCGTTACCTTCCCGGCACCGTGCGGCCATCCCAGCCCTGCAGCTCAGTGGATGGGGAGGCACTGCTGCTGTCCCCAGCTCTGGCAATAGCCCAGCTGCCAGGGGACCGCCCCAGCCAGGGGGTCTTGCAGGCTGCCCGTGTATCTCTGCTGGCAGGCGCCTCGGAGCCCGGGGTGCTGGGTTCCGCTGGAGCAACAGACGGGGCTGGGCACGGAGCCATTCTCCTTCGGGCTGCCGTAGCGATGGAGCTGCCTCTCGGGAGCAAACCCGGCGTGGAGAGGCGACGGGGAGCAGCGCTGCAAGCTGGCAGCTCCTGCAGGACCAGGCTCCCAGGGCAGCGGGGGGTGGTTGGCCTTCCCCCCCAGCTCCTGCGCATGGACCCCGGCCCGGCCGCGGCACTCGGAGTGGGCACAGGGCCAGCAGCGGTGCAGGGACAGGGACAGAGCCGAGATCCTGTTGATGGCTCGCCGCAGGGTAGCGATTTTAGAAAGCCTTTTGCCGCCGAGGTCGTGTTTGAGGGCCAGGCGCAGGGCGTTGAATGCTTGGTTGTAGTCCAGGATCCTCTTGCGCTCTCTGACGTTGGCTGCCATCCTCCTGGCCTTGGAGCGCACCGGCCTGCTCCTCTTCCTCACCTTCATCCCTTCTGGATCCCCCAGGCAGCTGACTGCTTCCCTGCCCTGGGGGACCCACAGCCCCTGCCCATAGCACAGCTGGGGTGCAACCCCTGCTTCCAGCTCCTCTTCTGAGCTGTTGGGCTCTGGTGTGGTGCCTTTTCCCATGGCTGTTGGCAGGGGGGAGCAGGAGAGGTGCTGCTGTGGTCCTGCCTCCTGTAAGGTGTGGGAGGCACTCCTCCAGGAACATGCAGCTGCCCATAAAAACCCACCTTGGGCTCGTCACGTGGCTCCCTCCCCACTCTCCTCACCTGCCTGCAGGTGTATTGCCTTGTGGAGAGGCACCAGGTGAGTCCAGCCTGGCCTCTGTCCCTACTGAGCATGGTGCTGGGCTGCAACATGGGGTGCTGGGGTGCCCACGGTGCTTGTGGTGGGATGCTCACAGCCCTCAGTGGGGAAGCCCCTCTGCCAGGTACATGTTGCAGTGGTTACTTCAGACTCTGCTGAGAGTTTAGTCGCTGCAGGAGCTCCCCATGCTGCTCTGCCCTCTCTTCTGCTGGGCAGGCTGGTGGCTCAGCCTGGGCCAGGTGCTCCCTGGGGTATCACCACTCTGGCACGGAGAGTTGGGCTCTGCTCCCCCATGCTCACTGGTGCTGCAGCATTTCTGTCATTTACCAGCTAGAGGAAGATGAGGCAAAGAGTGGGGAGGTTGCTGAGGAGTGCAATGAGCCTCCTGCCTGTGTGCAGAGGAGGACAAGCTGAATCCAGGTCCGGGGCTGGAGCACTGAGCTGCCTTCGAGACAGTATCTTTGGGCTGCTCCACGCAGCTGCACCCCAGAGAGCTGGGAGCATCCATGGGCATGGAGCTAAGGTGGGTGCCTGGGCAGGAGCAGCCCCAGGAGACAGCAGAGGAATGTGTGGGGCTTGGCACGCCTCTGCCCTGCGGAGCAGGAAGCAGGAATGCGGCAGGGGGGATTGGGGCAGGTGATAAAAGAGCTAAAGTGCTACCTGCCTGCAGAGCCTTCCTGTCCCTTCCCAGCAGAGGGGAGCCCCGAGGGCAGAGCTGTCTGGGCTGGTGCTGCTGGGCCTGCCCAGCACTTACTCTGGGGAAGATGCTGAAAGCATGTCCTTGTTCCTTGCATCCTCAAGCCAGTGGGACCAAGGGACTTGCCAGGTGTGGCAGGTCCAGAGGCCCTGGGGGGCACCGAGTTGCTGTGCTCTGAGCAGAGCAGGACCACCACGTGTGTTTGGCCATCAGCTCATTAGTGAGCAGTTGCTAAATGCCTTCCTGTGTGAACAGCAATGTCTTGGAAAACGGCTCGGGAGTGGGTCTGACAAATTGTTGGGGTGACTGGTGCAAAAGCAGAGCCCCAGGAGAACCTGCCCCCACCTTGATCCAGCCCTTCCTACCTGATTGTCCCAGCTCACGTTCAATCAATAGGCACAATTAGCAGGGGGGTATTTGTCTATTGCCCTTCTCCTCTCTTGGCTCTTTGAAGTCAGAGCTAATTTAGGTGCCTCTGCTCCAGGAACCCAATAAATCAGGAGCTGGGGCCTCAGGGATGGGGGAGGACCAGGCAGCAGGACTTCAAAGGGAGGTGAAGCTCACAAATATTTTTTGAGCACTCACCTGTGCTCACTATGGCCTCTCTTGTTCTCCCCAGCAGCCTTCTTGCTGCCCAGTCTTGCTCTGCCCAGGAGCAGATGCTCCCTCTGACCACTGCCCCAGTGAGCTCAGCTCAGCAAGGGGCTTTTCAAGGGGCTTGAGAGGTGGAGGTTGTGCATGCTGGGCCCTCTGAGAGACATGCCTGCCCCAAACTCAGCTAAGCAGGACAGATGCCTGCTACAGGGAGGGTTTTGCTGATGTGGGAGGTGAGGAGGTGTGGTACAGAGCTGGCTGAAATAGACACATAGCCCGTCCCTGCTGGGGAGGTGCTGGTCAGAGATGGGGCAGAGGGCAGGCAGCAGCCCCAAGGCTTCCCCATCCTGCACACAATGACCTTGGGGAGCTGTCTGGGGAGCACTGCTGGGGTTCCCAGCACATCAGCTCTGGACAGGGATGCAGCCCCAGCTCTGGGAAGCAGGCAGGGTCAGGCTGTAAATCAAGAGGCATCAGATGCCACCTGCTGCCTGTAATTAGTGCATCCTGCTAGGCCTTCTCCACCTTGTCCTGAACACTTCCTACCTAGGTGCCCATTACAGGGTGGGAGGCCAGGAGGAACGCCCCCACCCAGGCCCTGCTCCCTCGGCCCCACTGATTTATCACCACTCACTGGGGAGATTTATGGGCTGGAGCCAGAGAAGTGTTGCAGGGCTCTGCTGGCTGCCTGACAGCTGAGGAGGGAGCTGCAATTATCTGTCGCCAGGCATAAATCAGGCCACTGACAGCACAGGCCCCCTGCCCGGCCCCCACAGAGGGGTCTGACCCTCAGGGACACCCCTCCTCTCCAAGACGTGTCACACTGAGCTGGGGCACTGCTGAGCACTGGCCATCTGCAGCGGTCCTTGGCAGCATTGTCACAGCTCCCCAACGTCCCACAGCCCCAAGGTGTGTTCTGGGGTTGTCTTCTCCCCTAACGCTGCCACCCTGCCCACCCAGAGACTGGGTCCACAGCAGCCCCCTGGGATGATGCTCCAGCACCTAGTGGCCCCAGGGAGGGTCACAAGGAAGTGGGGAGCACCACTCTGTCCCCTCTGGGGACTGGCTTGGGGGCAGGATGGCACCTGGGAGGGATGGAGGGATCTGGCCCTCAGTGTCTTCCATGACAAACTCAAGGGGCTCCCCACAGGAGGGTAGATTTGTCGCAGGGTTCCCCAGGGCTCACTCAGCCCAGCTTTTGGCAGCCAGTGTCCCATGGGAGCGTGTCCTCTCCTGAGGTACCCCTGGCCAAGCCCCTCTGGTCTCTCTGGCTGCTGTAGCTCTTAATCCTCAGCCTCTCAGTTGAGGATCAGCTCTCTCAATCTGCAATCCAGGACACCTTTGTCTACCTTTGCTTGTGGCCAGCTTGGTGCTCCCCAGGACCTTCTCTGCCAAGCTGCTTTCCAGCCTGTGCTGTTGCCTGGGCTTTTTCTCTCCCCAGGGGTAGGACTCTGCACTTGTTGAACTTCATGGGGCTCCTGTTAGCTCATTTCTCCAGGCCACCAGATCCCCAGACACCAGTGCACCCAGTGGGGCATCTGCCAGCCCTACCCTCCGGTTCTGTGGCTGCCAGCAGTGCCCAGTGGGGTTGGGCAGTGAGGAGGTCACACCCCCACCTGCAAGACAGATGGATGAGCCATGGCACCAGAGAGAGAGAGAAAAGATGGTTCCTTTTTGAACATTTCAGGTGAAAGGCTGTCCCAGGGGGTTCCCAGCCTCAAGCATCCCCCCCATGGCAGCTCTCCTCTGAGGGACTGGGGCCACACTCTGGCCCCCAGCAGCCCTGGCTGGACCTGCACTTTCATCCTGGTAGGGAGGAAGGCAGAGTACCCCCGTGGGAGGTCCCACTGCAGGGCTCCCTGCCACCCTCCACTGTCTCTTGTCTCTGGGCCAATGGCATCTGCAGCAGCTCATAGAGCTGCTCAGTCACTGCCTGGGTGGCCTGGAGGGAGCGGTCAAGCTCCAGGACAAGCTCCCTTATGGCTGTGGCTGTGGCTAGGGAGCTGCTGGCAGGGGACTCCATGTCCATCAGGCTCTTTGCCCTGTCCCTGCTCTTCCTGGAGACCTGCTCCTGCCTGAAGCCTGGTGGCAGATCCAATGGGAGGTCCTCACCATGGAGTGACCTGGGGTCCTTCACTGCCCCCTTGACAGCCTTGGAGGACCAAGGGGCTTCTGAGCAGGTGTGTGCTGCCACCTCCACCGTAGCAGCAGGCCAGGGCTCTGGGAAGGAGTACAGGAAGTCCATGGAAACAGAGCTCCTCCTTGAGTGGGAAGAGAGCAGCAAGCCCAGTGAATCCATGGAATCTAGTGGGGCCCTTGGGGATGGGCACTCCTTGCTTGATACCTCCACACTTGCCCTGCAGAAGAGGAGAGGGAAGAGCCCTTGCTGCACTCCAGGCACCCATGGGCAACACCCTGGCCTGGGCTGGCAGGCAGGGCATGGCCCAGGGTGGGCAGGGGATGGTCTGAGTGTCTCCCCCACCACTCACATCTCCAAGGCCAGTGTGGGCTTTGCTCTTTCATCTGCCTGGGCAGAAGCTGCTGAGGAAGGAGAAGGAGTGAGCAGGTGGGTCCCCAGCACAGCCCCAGATAGGGCTGCCAAGGGGTGTCAGCCCTTTGCAGGGCACTCAGCATCAGGGCCACTCACTTCTCTGCTCCTCTGGATGGGCTCTCACTCTGTTTCTCCAATGCTGCTTCTTCCACTCTGCCTGCAGGAACCCCAGCAGCTGAGTGAGATGGGAGCCCACAGCTCCTCACACCTTGCCCCCTCGCATGCCACCCCACCCCATGCCACCCCACCCCATGCCACCCTCACCCCATGCCACCCTGCAGCTCAGTGCAGTGGTCACATACCCAGTGCTGCTTGGCCTGCAGCAGGGCAGAGGCCAGGCTGAGACGCAGAGCATGCATGGGAAGCAGGATCAGCTGCCCCAGGGTGATGCTGGGGTGATCCATGGCACCAAGTCCTTGTCGGGCTGTTTAAGACCAGCAGGGAACTTGGCCTGTCTTGTCTCCAACAACCTGAGCTGGAACAGTTGTAAGAGGGGAATTAGGAGCGAGCCCTGCAGAGTGCCACATGGCTGGAAAACATCAGCTGGAGCTGAGGGGTCAGACTTCAGTCCACTGTTGCTCTCTCAGACTTTCTCACCTGCCACACAGCACCTGGTTTCCATTCCCAGCTAATGTGCCTCCCAAACTCTCTAGGACACTCAATCATGCAGATGTGAGACAGCTGCCCCCCCAAAGGCAGGTCCAGCCCAACCAAGGCTATATAAGGCTGAGCACAGGGCTCTACCCTTGTTGACTCCCCACTTATGGAGCAAGCAAGACATCAATGCTGGAGCCAAGGCTGGTGAGAGCTCTCTGTTTTCTCTCTTTCTCTTTTCTGTCCATTTTCTTCTGTTAATTTCTTTTTCTTTCCTGCTCTAAGGTAGTTGCTAAGGGAATAAAGCCTGTGCCAAAGTGTCCTGATCCCTTATCTGCAGCACTTGATGGTAGCTGTCAGAATCCCCCAGTGACCTGGTTTGTGCTGCTCCTCAGAGTCATTGTCTCTTACCACTGTGGCAGGAGTTGCCCCTTTCAGGGGATTGCAAGCATTTACCTCCCTTGTTGCCCATTAAGTGGGATGAGATGAGGGCCTTGATGCCTCCTAGGGTGTCCCAGCACCTCCTGGGTCCCCAACTCTACTAAGACACCACCAAACTGCAGTGCTACCACCCACTGCCTGTTCCCATGGGGCACAGAACATCCCTTTGTGACATCTGACTTCTACCCACATGCTTCCTCAGCTGATGTGTGAGGCTCAGGAGGGGCTGGGATGTCCCCCTGGAAAACAGGGGAGGCAGCTCATGCATGATAGGAAACCCTGGAGGTGCTTCAGAGGGGAAGGAGATGGAGGGGAAGGGGAAGGAGAGGAAGAAGGATTGTTGCATCCAGCCCTCCAAGCAACAGCAGCACCACTCAGAGCTTTTGAAATTAAAGGGGAGGCTCTCAATGCTGATCCCTAGCCCTGCCCAAAGCCACCCCAGGCCCTGGATGCTGGACCCCAGCCAGCAGCTGAGAACCCCCAAGCCACTTGCTCTCCTGCAGCAGGATGTGGGGAGACTCACGAGGGGCAAATGTGTGAAATCAAGGAAACTCTTAGCTGGAGACAAAGGCCAAGAGGTGTCTGAGCTGTTGGTGCCAGCTGCTAAGAGGAGCAGTGCCCAGGCAGGACCTGCCTGATGGCTGCATTGGGCTGCAGCATCCCCTTGGCCAGCTGAGGCAGAAGGACACTCTCCTAAGGGGTGAAAGGGAGGAATTAGACATCTAAATAGAGGGCATTTGGGGGACACTAAGTAATGTGACTGGCATGGACTGCAGAGGATTTGAGTAGACCCAACCTGAGGGACTGGGAGGCCCTTCTGCAGCCCACCCAACCCAGGGGCAGCTGTGTGCCTGGGTATTCCCACTCCTTTCAAGAGGAGACCCAGGTGTTTTGGACCTGCCTAGGAACTCCCCTGTCCCCTGGAAACCCAAGCACCTGGGACCTGCCTAGGAACCCCACTGTCCCCCAGGGAACCAGGTGCCCAGGCTCTGCCTAGCAACCCTGCTGTTGCCTGGGTGTCCAGGCAGCTGGGTGCTGTGGCTCTGGGGCCATGGGGTGGTTGTGGTTGTCTCTGATGCTGGCAGTGTCCCCCTGGCTACCTGGCAGCTCAGGCATCCAGGCAGGGCCACCTGGCTTGTGGCAGTGGGTGGTCCTGGCATCCTGGCTGCCTGGGGGGCAGCCCTGCCTGTTGTGCTTCAGCTCACCCCTTCACTGGACAAACCTCTGCCGTAACATCACCGGGGCTCCTGCCAACCACCCCCAGCATCAGGAATGCCTGGAGACCATCACTCGTGCTGCTCTGCCCCTCGCCTCCATCGCTGTGGGTGCGTCATGGGGCACCAGGGACACCCAGCCCGAACAGGGACCCGGCCCCAGGTCCTGACCGGGACTTCTGGCTCTCTGGGGATCCCCAGCCCGAACAGGATCTTGGAGCTCTCTGGGTTTCCTCACTTCAACCAAGGTCCTCATACTGATACTGTCCAGGATCCTGGGAAGTTGGGGACCCCTTTCCTAAACAGGAACCTCAGGCACCCATCCCAGATCAGCACCCAAGGCACTCCCAACCTTGCCAAGGTCCTCTGAGAACCCCAACCTTGCCTGAGACCCTGAGAATCACCAAGGGTCACCAACAGGGACACTCTGGAAACTCCCTGGTCCTACCTAGAGTGTCAGGAATTCCCAGGATCACCTGATCTTTACCCATATCTCTAAACCCCTGGAAGCCCCCAGCCCTTACCAGACCCTCCCACCCCAAGGTTTCTCTGCTCTCTTTGTCCCTGTGCTGGTCTCAGGCTCGGAGCATCACAAGACTCTTGAGAGGGCCATGGAACTTTCCCGGCTCTACATGGAGTATGCAGAGAATGTGGGTGAGCAGGGGACGTGGGGCATGTGAGGGGGCAGGGCATGGGGGAATGGGACCTTGAGCTGGGGGTGTGGTGAAATACAGGCTATGTCTGGGGGCTTCTTCAAGGCTTTCAGCTTCTGGGGATGTTGAGGGAGTGTTTGGGGATGTATGAGACTGCAGGATGGATATGTGGGGTCTAAGTGAGTTGTACAGCAGGTCTGGGGAGGGTTTATGTGGATCGAGGGGAGGGCACATTGTCTCACCTGGACATCTGGGACAACGCAGAGGCCCTTAAAACGACCCTGTGGGAAGTGGACAGATACACCAAGAGGGTGGTGAGCGAGATGACAGAAGGTATGTGGCCAGCTGGACCTACCCAAGAGTCAATCCCTGGGGCCCCCACTCCTCCTTGAGTCCCCCACCCTTGGCATCCCCATCCTGGTGAAACCCCCAGGGGCCCCGTTTGAAGGGCTGGGCAAAGGCTAAGCCTTGACAGCTCCTCACAGATATGTGGATCCCAAATGACCCCCAGTCTAATGCTGCTTCCTCCCCACCAGCTCCAGCCTGCATCCCACCCTGTGGTGAGTGCTCATCCCCATCTCTTGCCACCCCTTGTCCCTTACTACTTCTCCCATGCCCCTGGGACCACCAAGTCTCCCCTTCCCAGGGTACCAGCCGGCTGCCAGCATCTTCAAGTGCGCTACCTGCCGCTTCGAGCACTGCCCGTTTCCCCTGGACTGCCCAGGTATGGGGCTGTGGAAAACCCAAGCATCCAGGCTGGGCAAAGCTCCACCCTGGAGCTGGGTGCCTCCAGGGCTCTGGGGACAACCCTCACGTGGACCTGTGTGCTGGGCCCAGCATGAGGGCACGAGGCCGTGCCAAGGGGCACGAGGCTCATGCCCACGGCAGGCACATGAGCAGGTGCGGTCACACAGGAGCAGGATGACTTCTGTAGGTGCAGGAGCAGCTCACAGGCCTGTCCACGCTCCCAGTGCAGGACAAGTGGGTCCAGGAGGATGAAGCCATCACACTGCTCTGCAATGTGCCCTTCGCCACCCCCGCGGGCTCGGCCGTCACGTGGATGTTTGCCAAGGATGTGAGTTGCGAAGGCACAGGCAGTGCCTTGGCACTGCTGAGAGGTGTGGGCATGGGCAGCCAGGCCTGCGGGCGCAGGGCGGTGTGCTGGCTGTGGGGACTGGCAGGTGTTGCTTAGGCAGTGGCTCTGTGTGCTGTGAGCAGCAGGTGTGCAAGCAGGGGGCCGGCGCTGGCCCGCAGGAAGCAGGAGTCACAGAGTGGCTTGAGCTGAAAGGGACCTTAAAGATCATCCAGCTCCAACCCACGTGGCAGGGACACCTCCCACCAGACCGGGTTGCTCAAAGCTTCATCCAGCCTGGGATTCCAGAGAAGGGCCACGAGGATGAGCAGAGGGCTGGAGCACCTCTCCTGTGAGGACAGGCTGAGAGAGTTGGGGCTGTTCCATGTGGAGAAGAGAAGGCTCCCAGGAGACCTAATTGTAGCCTTCCAGGATCTGAAGGAGGCTACAAGAAAGCTGGGGAGGGACTTTTGAGGGTGCCAGGAAATGACAGGAGTGGGAGGAATGGAGCAAAACTGTGAATGGGTAGATTCAGATTGGATGTTAGGAAGAAGTTGTTCCCCATGAGGGTGGTGAGAGACTGGCACAGGTTGCCCAGGGAGGTGGTGGAAGCCTCATCCCTGGAGGGTTTAAAGGCCAGGCTGGATGTGGCTGTGAGCAACCTGCTGTAGTGTGAGTTGTCCCTGCCCATGGCAGGGGGGTTGGAACTCAGTGATGCTTGAGGTCCCTCCCAACCATGACTTCTCTGGACAGGCTGTTCCAGTGTCTCACCACCCTCACAGTAAAGAACCTCTTGCTCATGTCCAGTCTAAATCCACCCTGCTCTGGTTTCTGGAGGCAGAGCACTGGTGTGCAGTCTCATGCACCTCTGTGTGTGAAGGGGACCAATAAAGATGGAGATAGACTTCATCAGGGCCTGCTGTGACAGGGTGAGGGCTGATGGTTTGAAACTAAAAGAGGGAGATTTAGACTGGAGAGAAGGAAGAAAATCTTCACTGTGAGGGTAATGAGACACTGGGCCAGGTTGGCCAGAGAGGTGGCAGTTGCCCCAGGTCATGCTGCATGAGGGTCTGAGCAACCTGCTCTAGTTGCAGATGTCTCTGCTGGCTGCAGGGGGCCTGGACTGGATGACATTTAAAGGTGCTTCCAACCCAGAGCACTCTGTGATTCTCTGAAGTGACTTTTGTCTATGCTCTGCTGGTTCCTCCCTCTGTGTGCCCCCCAGGAGCAGCCCTGGGTGGTGAGGTGTGTGCAGATGCACAGGCAAGGGGCACAAGAAGCAGGAAGGGGAGGTGGTGAGGGCGGGCAGGGCAGGGGTAGCTCTGCAGCACACCTACAGTGTGTCAGGGACCTGCTGCTGCTGTGCTCTGCCCTGCCCCAGCTGCGCACGCAGGACCTGGCACAGTTTGAGGAGCTGCAGGGCAGTGTGTCAGGACCTTTCAGCCTGACCATTCAGGAGCCTGTTCCAGGAACCGTTGCCTGCTGCCTGGGGCCCGTCTCTCAGCCCTTGGTCCGCAAGTACTTCTACATCAACGGTGAGCACTGACACCTGGGTGCCCTGGGGACAGGGCAGTGGAGGGTGGGAAGGGGCCAGACGCTGGGGTCCATAAGAGGGAGGGTGAATGGGGATGCCAGGACACCTGGGTCTGTGGTGGACAGGTAGGGTGGAGATGTTCCCTGATACCTGGTTCCTTCGGAGGCAGTGGGGCATGTGGGATGAAGCAGGGACCCCAGAGGCCTGGATGACCCCAGATGACTGTGTGCCCACAGTGTCAGAGAGAGGTGTGGAGGAAGAGAAGTTACTCCAGGCTCGGTTCAGATCTGTGCTGCACTGGTCCCACCATGAGGCCCCTGTGCACCACATGGCACTGCTGAGGCTGGGGCTGGCATTTGGCTCCATCGTGCTGCTGATGCTGCTGCTGGTGGTGTGAGTACTCCTGACCTGATAAACCTTCCCCTCGAAGTCTTCATGCTTCTGGGGCTCCCTGCAGACCAGTATGGGCTTCCCAACCCACCCTCAGACCCTTGGGATTTCCTACCAATGTGAGGGAACCTGGTTGTGTAAAAGGTGGGGCATAGCCTGCTGGAACTCCCAGTGTCCTCTGACCCATTCTAGACCAGCCAGGACCACTCGAGTTTGCCTTGCTTCCCCTAGATTCCCTGTGACCCTGCCATATTTCCCCACTTTCTCCAGAACCTCCTCTGTCCCTTTTGGGGGCCATAGTCAATTGTCCTATTTGCCCCCAGTCACCCTTCAAGGCCACTGAGACCCAAGAGTTGTTCCCAGGACCCCCAAGTCACCCCTTGGACCCCAAAGATGCTCCATGATCCCCACCCCAGGTGGGGATGCAGGGTGTCCTTCCCCCTCCCCATCTTTCCTCATTTGTCCTTCTGCCTCCCAGGGCCATCTGTCAATGCTGGAGGCTCCGAGGTCGCATTAACACCCAGGCATCCCCCAGACACCACGATCCTTCAGAGTGTTCCAAATGCCTGGATTCACCCTAGAGGAGCTTGACATGTGGACCCATCCCTGAGGAGCAACCTTTCTGCAGTTGCTTTTCTTCCATTGGCACGTGCAAGTGGGAAGCAGTCTGGAGATGGAGGCACAGAGCTCTGAGCAGCTGGGGTGTGCTGGAGACAGAGATCAGGGGGAGCTTGGGCTTGCAAACAGAAATCAGTGGGGGCTTGCTCAGAGCAAACTGAGCACTGGGCAGAGCATCAACAGTCCAAAAGACATTTCTGAGATGCCTGACCCTGCATTTCAACAGCTGGCACTAAGGGGAGGTCAGACTGGTAGCTGTAGGAAAGCTTTCTCTTGTAACTGTTGTAGCAAAGCCACCTTTGCATGGCATGGCCACACCAAGCTGCTGTCTGCTCTGATTATTCTCCCAGAAGCATTTTGTCACTTATTTACTTTTACACCACTTGATATCAGCTGCAAAGTCTGGGCTGAAGTCCCAGACTGTGCTGCACCAGCCCACCGAGGCCGAGCCTGATGCCAAGCAGAGCCACCATGTGCTCATCCCGATGCCAAGCACCTTCTCTGGTACCTCAGCAGAGCCACCATGTGCTCATCCCGATGCCAAGCACCTTCTCTGGTACCTCAGCAGAGCCACCATGTGCTCATCCCCGTGCCAAGCACCTTCTCTGGTACCTCAGCAGAGCCACCATGTGCTCATCCCGATGCCAAGCACCTTCTCTGGTACCTCAGCAGAGCCACCATGTGCTCATCCCCGTGCCAAGCACCTTCTCTGGTACCTCAGCAGAGCCACCATGTGCTCATCCCCATGCCAAGCACCTTCTCTGGTACCTCAGGAGAGCCACCATGTGCTCATCCCCATGCCAAGCACCTTCTCTGGTACCTCAGCAGAGCCACCATGTGCTCATCCCGAAGGCTGCAGCTTGCTCTCCTCTCCCGAGCAGCAGCAATTATTTCCCCTCAGGAGCACAGCACACGTTTGTGATCCCTGCTTGTTTCTCCTGCTACTGGCAAGAGAGCTTTGGGATGGAAATCACTCTCCTTTCACTCGCAGGTTTCCCCTCAGGTGCATGGCTTGTGAAGCAAAGGGAAGGGGGTGAAGCTCTTCCCATGCTGGTGACAGGAGCATAAACAAGTGGCAAAGAAGAATGACAGGAAGATGCAGCTCCTGGCCATGGGTTCTCCCTTCCTCTCACACCTCTCAAGCTCTTTTCTCGTGTCTCTGCCCCAGGCCATTGTGGGTGCTGGGCTCAGCACAACACAGAACCATAGAATTGGTTTGGGTGTACAGCAGCATCTCAGGCAGCCTTGCTGGAGCTCTAGCACAGAGCCCACCAGCTGCTGAGCACAAGTTCTTCTCTGTTCCTGTGCTCAAACACTCAGATCTCCTCTGTTCCTTTCAGTGTCTGCTTAGTGCTGACTCCTGCCCTTGGTGCATACTCACACCCCTCTTTTCTATCACAATACCACTGAGAATCCCACCTGTCTCTTCCTGTGGGTTCCACCACCAGATCCCTTTCAGTTCCTCTGTGCTCCCTCAATTCTCCTCCATTTCCCCCTCTGTGCACTGTGAGCCCTCCATTCCCTGTTTGAAAATGCTCAGATCCCTGTTCCTGCCCTCCATCCACCCACTTCTGCTCCCTTCCTGGACAGACACTTGCTTTCCTCTGTCACCATCCAGTCTGCATGAGCAGCCTCCCAAAGCCAGTGCCCCAGAGACCACAGCTGGCCAACAGAAACCCTTCAGCCAGCGCCTTTCAGCAGTTCCATTCAGCTGCATCCTTGCAGATCCAGACTGCGGCCCATGGGGGAATACAGACCTCTCCTGATGGAGATCACCTCCACCACAGCCCTCTGGCTGATGCCATGCAGTCCAGCTGATGGAGATCACCTCCACCACAGCCCTCTGGGTGATGCCATGCAGTCCAGCTGATGGAGATCACCTCCACCACGGCCCTCTGGCTGATGCCATGCAGTCCAACTGATGGAGATCACCTCCACCACGGCCCTCTGGCTGATGCCATGCAGTCCAACTGATGGAGATCACCTCCACCACAACCCTCTGGCTGATGCCATGCAGTCCAACTGATGGAGATCACCTCCACCACGGCCCTCTGGCTGATGCCATGCAGTCCAGCTGATGGAGATCACCTCCACCACAACCCTCTGGGTGATGCCATGCAGTCCAGCAAACACCAGCTGCTCCAAAGGCTGTCCCACAACAGTCAGTCTCTCTGGAAGTCCCAGTGCTGCTCTGACTTCCCCACCAAGGGCTGGGCTGGGCCTGTCAACAGCACACAAAACAAGAACCAATTGACCTGGCATCACCCAGCTCCAGGCTCACCTGGTGGGAGGTGGGGACATGCCCAGTGTTTGCTCTCACACTGATTGGTGACTGGCATTCAAGTGTTTGTTTACTGAGCTGCACTCTCCAGAGCTCCCAAATATGCTGTTGCCAGGGGAAATTCCAGCCAGGGAGCTAAGCACTCGCAGGAGACCATTCCAAGGACTCTTGCTGGCTCTTTGTAGCTCAGGAAGCTGTGCACCTAAAGCCACAGGCTCCTTCTTGTCTGCTTGAGTTTTCTGAGGGCACACAGGAAACCTAACCTGATTTCCTTCTCCAGTAAAAGGCAAGCTGGGAGTGGGAGTAGGATCCACTCAGCCCGCCCACTGCAGAGGGCACTACAAATGCCTCTGCAGGACCTGCTGCTCCACAGCTCTGTGTTCCAGAGGACATGGACATCATGGGTGAGTACGGGGCTGGGAAGTGGGGTGCTCCTTGCTGGCACAGGTGGGGCAGCCCAGCAAGAGGGAGTAGGTCTCTGTGCACTGGTCCTCGTTCAGCCATGGTGGGGCAGTGGCATTGGTGCCCTCTGAGGCTATGCTCACCCTCACCCCTGTGAACAGCAGCAGCTTGTGTCCTGCATTCTGGCTCACCCCAGGCAGTGCCCTGCTTGTAGGGCCAGGAACACAACCTGGCTCAGTAGATTGTTGGGTGCTCTGCTCCAACATCTCATGCAAGACTTTTCTGGAGCTGGTCAAGGGCAAAATGCAAGGCTGTCTACCTCTTGGGCAAAAGAGTTGAGGCCTTTTGGCAAGCTTTCCAGCTTGCATGGGCCAGTCTGATGCTGCCCAGCATGCTTGGTCCACTCCATCTCCCATGGCTGTGTTACGCTGTGCAACGCTGGAGCCAGGGGGTTCCCTGCCTTTCTCTGGAGGGAAGCTCATGTTTCATCTTTTCTCCATTCCCCCTTTCTTTTCCAGCAGCCCAGCACCTTCTACTCCTTGCTTGTGTGCAGTTCTTGGCTGCCTCAGGCCACTCCATGCACGTACAAACCTTAAACCTCTTCAAGAAATCTCCCTCCAACACCTCAGCGAGCGCTCTGCAGAAAACCGGTAGGTAGCACCCCGTGGGCACCCCAGTGCTCTCCCCAGCCCCTTTCACTTGCTTGGTCTGGGTCAGACCTGGCTCTGAACAGTCCCAGCCCTGGGCCAGAGGAGCCTTGGTAAAAATTATTCTTGGGAGAGGGTGAGTTGTGATGCCTCAGATCCAAAACAACCTCCAGGATGTATTCAGGCAGGTTGGTTGGGGAGACCTTTGCTCAGCTGGGGAGAGAAGCTCTGCCCACGTGGCAGCAAAGCTTTAACTGCAGTGGCATTTCCTGCAGCAAGCAAGCTGAAGGCATGGGGAGACCACTCCTGCCAGCACAGGGGGGATCTGCTGTTGGGTGCTCATGTACAGGCAGCTCTGGGTGGGGAAGGGCCCTGCTCCAGCACGAAGGATGGTGGGTGTGAGCAGGTGTACCCTTGCAGGGGGTTGGGGGTGTGTGCACTGTGCAGACTGGCAAGGGTCTGCTTGGAGGGGTCATTTTCCTCCTGTTCCCTCAGCCACAGGTGCTCTTCACCTTCCTCCCCAGTCTGACCCTGGTTTAGTGGCACAGCTCCTTTTTCAGGAGACCTGTAGGAGCCCACTAGTGTCCATGACTGTCTCCTGTCTCATACCAACATAGCCCAGAGGGTCTGTGGCCTTTCACTGGGGCTGCCTCCTGTTAGATGTCCCATGTAGAAGAGGAATGAGGGCTGAAGCCAACCCCTTCCCCAGGTACTCTGGCCAGATGTCCCTCTCTCCTGCCACAGGGTGAAATGTGGTCTTGCCCTTTGCAC
Source organism: Melanerpes formicivorus (assembly GCF_026170545.1). Taxonomy (NCBI): domain Eukaryota; kingdom Metazoa; phylum Chordata; class Aves; order Piciformes; family Picidae; genus Melanerpes; species Melanerpes formicivorus. The sequence goes on along the minus strand of NW_027142381.1, from coordinate 3,632,693 downwards.
AGGGTCTTGTTTAAATCATCCTCTCTCCTGCCCCAGGTTGGCCCAAGGACTGCAGTGAGGTCCCCTCTGGCAGCCCCAGTGGTGTCTATGTGATCCAGCCCACGGAATTCCACCCCATCATGGTGTACTGTGACATGAGTATGGCAGGTGGGGGCTGGACAGTCATCCAGAGGAACCATCAGAGCACAGAGATCACCTGGGCCGAGTCCTGGAGCACCTACAAGCACGGCTTTGGGAACCTGCACACCGAGTACTGGCTGGGCACTGAGTACATCCATCAGATCTCCAAGCAGAAGGTCTACCAGGTCAGGTTTGTCCTCTGGGATGCCACAAACAGTATCAGTTTCGCTGACTACAACCTCTTCAGCTTGGATGATGAGTCCCAGGGCTACCGGCTGAGGCTGGGAGCATACTCAGGCACGGCAGGGGATGCCATGGACTCAGACAATCCCAGGAAAGTGCACAACAGCATGAAGTTCTCCACAAAGGATCGGGATCAGGACACCTACCGAGGGAACTGTGCCTCCCGCTACCGGGGTGGGTGGTGGTACTCTGCCTGTTACTCTGCGCTGCTGAACGTCAAGGGAGGCCTAACGTGGGGCAGCCTCTGCAAAGGGAACTGCAAAGCTTCTGCCATCCTCATCAAACCAGCTTCCTATCATTAGTGCTCTTTCCTGCCCAGACCAGTGCCCTGCTGGAGCCCAATTTGCTGGTTGGAGGTGAACAAGCTGGTTCCTGCAGCTCTTTTCTTTTCCTCCTCTCTTGAGAAGCAGCAAAGCTCCCTGCTTTGACTCTGGCCTTTCACCTGCGGTGGGTTTTTAGGGATCATTGTTGTACAAAGTTACTAATACTGCAGATTCCAAGCATGTTCTTTCTGGGGAAATAGCTGTGCTCAGAAAGCTAAACCCCTCCTGATCCAGCAAGGTCTTGTTCTCCTTTTGCTTTGAGGGTACAGCTGACCTCAGAACTAAAATATTGGTCATCACTAACCTAAGCTAAGCTGCCTTGAGCACAGCTTAACCATGTACACACCGAGTCCGTGCTGCAGCCTGGGTTCATCCTGCAGAATAAAATTGCTTTCAGAACCTGCAGAGATGTGCAAATGTCCTTCATGTGTTTGGGAACTGCTGCCAGTTTCTTCTCAGGTTGAGGCAAGAAATTGAGCTGCTGATGCAAGAAGAAGGAAAGATTTTCAGAGGGGAAAAAATATAAGAGGAGGAATTAAAAGCAGAACTTACACTTAAAGTGGAGAGTTGGGTTCCAAGGAAGGGATCTTTCAAAAAGGGAACAGAGTACCTCATGACCAAGAGCAAGCACTGTGAGTAGAAGGGAAGCATCAGCTCAGGATGAAGCTAACCAGAGGCAGCTGGCCAGGCCAGCACCATCCTGCCATGTTAAGTGTGGGAATGCTGGTCCAGGCCTTGAGAGGCAACTGGAAGAGTGGACAAGGAAATCAGGGACGCCAGCACTGCAGGGTGGGGATGTCTGGGGTGGGTGCAAGAGCTGAGGCAGCCAGGCATGGAATCATGGAATTGTTTCTGTTGGAACAGATCTATAAGATCACAGAGTACAACCACTCCCTAACTCTCCCAAGGCTGGTGCTGAACCACGTCCCTCAGCACCGCATCTCTGCCTCTTCTAAACACCTCCAGGGATGGAGATTCAACCTCCTCCCTGGGAAGCCTGTTCCAGTGTTTGAGAACCCTTTTGGTGAAGAAGTTTCTCCTAATATCCATCCTGAACCTCCCCTGGTGCAACTTGAGGCCGTTTCCTCTGGGATCCAACCTAACTGGCAACACTTGCAGGGATGGGGCGCACCCACCAGCGCTCCAGACAACCACACCAGCCCTAAGGGAGGTAAGCTCTGCATGTGCCAGGGGGGGTCCAGCATCCTTTAGGCAGGTGTGTCTCCTTGCTCAGGAAAGGACCTGCATAATCCACCTCTTTTGCCCCAGGTTCACCACCCCCAGAGTGATGCCCACCCCCTGTGTGCAGTGTGGCTGTGGCAGGCAGACACAAGGCAGCAAAGTCTGGCTCCAGGGTTTATTGCAGCTGATTTCTCCCACCATGGGTAGCAGAGCTGTGGGGTGTGAGGGGCCCGGGGAGGCAGCAGGGCCTGGGCAAAGCAGGGACACACGGATGGCACAGGGAGGGGAACTTGCACTGCCTCCCCCTCCCCAGCACAGGGGTAGGTGCACCCACCCCAAGCCAGTGCCTGCGTCCCATGCCAGCCGGCACTGCGGCACTGGGCAAAGCTGCTCCACCTGCCCAGGGCTCTGAGCCCCAGAGCTGCTGGCAGTGCAGGAGCTGAGGGTGGCACGGGAGGTGCAGCGGGGCTGGCACAGGGCTGTCGGCAGGCACAGGAACGGGGCACCGAGCTGGGGGCGGCGGCACTCCCACAAGCTCCCGGGGGGCTGGGCGCTGCGGCACGGTCAGCACACGTCGGTGGGTTTGACCAGGATGAGGGAGGAGGAGCAGTCGCCGTTGTCGCAGAAGCCTGGCCACAGGATGTGGTTCTTGGCGTTGAGCAGGACGTTCTGGCACTTGTCGTACCACCAGCCGCCGTAGTAGTTGGCGCAGTTCCCACTGTACTGGTCCTGGTCCTTGTCGGTGGTGCTGAACTTCATGTTGTCGTGTATGCCTCCCTTCTTGGGGTGGTAGCCGGTCAGATAGTCATCCCCCTCCCCAGAAAAGCGGCCCAGCCTCAGCGGGTACCCACTGGCCTCGCTCTCCACCCTGAAGATGTCGTACTCGGCGGAGTGAGTGACGTTGGCTTTGTTGCGCACCACGAAGCGAGCCTTGTAGGTGCCCTGCTGGGTCAGCAGGTGCAGGTACTCGGTGCCCAGCCAGTGGTCGCCCTGCACGTTCCCAAAGCCGTACTTGTAGGTGCTCCAGGACTGCTTCCAGTTGAGCTCAGTGTCATAAGAGTTTCTCTGGACAACGGTCCAGCCCTTGCCTTCGGTGTCCATGTCGCACCAGACCACGCGCGGAGGGGATCCTGCCGGCTGGATGACGTAGACCCCGCTGGGGCTGTTCTTGCGGAGACGACTGCAGTCTGCGGGGAACCCTGAGGCTGCAGCAGTGGCAAACACAGGTTGAGGTGGGAGAGAGAAAGATCATGTTGCCCTGACAGTCTGACTACCCCAGGAGAGCTGAGGGCTCAGGACAAAAAGGGCTGGCCTTATCTGTGGTCTATTCCACAATGGAGAGTGGATCTTGCTCTGGCTTATCCACAGGGCAACCCCAAGGCTTTAAGACAGAGACCCTGGTAAAAGCCCTAGATCTGTTTCTCATTACTTGCTGTTTAATTTAGAGCCTTCTAATGCCTTCCCCTCTAAGAAAAAATGGGACAAAGTTCTTCCAGATGACAGTGATGTTCTCCAAGTCCATCTAGCCTTCAGACAAGGGCCTTGATACACTGAGCTGCAGCTCTTGCAAGGATCAGAAGTGCCCCACTGGATCAGAATATGAATGAAAATGTTTGTTTTCCCTGAGGGTCATGGTATTGCAAAGTGAGGTAAGGTCTACCTTGTTCTCATAGGGATCTCAGCATGATCTGATATGACTTAAACTAATTTGTTATTTAATTTGCTTTTGTGCCTGATGAGGGATGTTCTGCTGTGGCTAATTCCAATTCAGCCCAGGAAATGCCATTTTTTCACAGGCACCCGGGTCTTGCACGGAGTGCAACTCCCTCTTGCAACCCTCCTTGTAACTCTCCTAATCCAAAAAGAGCTAAAGAAAAACAAATGATGATGGGGAGGAGATCTCCTACAACTGCAGTCTGAAAAGACACAAGCACTGCAGAGCAATCCTGACAAGTTGCAGTGTTTGGGGAGAAACTCTTTGGTTTCAGCACAGAGCCACCAAGGGGGTGAGGACAACTTGACAGGTGATTCCATGAGCCACTGCCCAGGGGGTTGCGGGTGTGGGGAGTTCTTGTGTTGTGTGTCAGCCCAGGTGGATGCTGGCCCTCCTAGCACTTAGTATGCCTGAGACACTTCCCTGCTCTGCATCTTGGTGCCCTTGGTGCCCACCCATTCCATACTCACCACTCCGAGGGCTGGCGGTGGGTGGTGCTGGGCCAGCGCTTGCGCAGAGGAGAAGTGTTGCCACCACTGTGGATAGGAGAACAAGGTCCCCACGGAGAAAACTTGTTCCAGCCTGGAGCCCTGGGGAGGAAAGGGCCCATCACCATCAGGATCCCTGGGCAGACCCCCGGACTAGGGAAGCCAGAGCCATGGACAGCAGGGAGGAGCAGGGGGCTCCCAAGGTGATGGGAGCTGCAGCTTTGGGGTAGGCTCTGCCCATGTAGGGGTGAAGTAAGGTGAGAAATGGCTTTGTCACCTTCCTGGTCACCTCTTTCCCTGCACCAGACAGAAACCTGCAGATCTGTTCTCAGAACTTACAACTCAAGAGTAGCTAAGAGAGGACAATAACATGGCTAGATCTGGGAGGAGTAGTTTGCCAGGGAGGAGAGTTCACAAGAAACAGCATAAGCTACTCCAGCCCAATGACAGCTAGTGGGAAACTAGACCCAAAGAGTGGGTCCTATAGCACAGATACCAGCTCCCAAGCAGACAGGAGGAAGTCTCCTGAGCCCACACAGTGGCACAAGCTCTCTGTGCTGGCCACCAACACACCCCTACACCCTGCACTAGCTCAGTGACTGGAGGAGATGCCATCCTGCCTGGGGAAGAGCCCCTGTGCAAGCACATACCACATGCATTGGTCAGGAAGACCTCGAAATTAGGGTCTCCACATTAACTTCCCTTGACAGGATGTGGGAACACAGGGCATAGCTGCCTGGGGAAAGTGTAGGCTGGCACCAAGCACGTGTGTTGTTTGGTGCTTTGGTCTTGAATCCCTTCTGCTACCAGGGTGCCTGGCAGCATGCATCATCCAGGTAAGATGAGGGCTGCTGTCCTGACCATCATCTCCTGCCTTTGTATACTCACCCCAGTCAGGTCTTGTTTGAGCCCAGCACCACACATGAATGAAGTGTGCTGCTGGGAAGATCACTCACCCATCACAGCAGCACGGCTGAGCAGAGAGCAGGAACCCAGTAGTGTACCCTCCCATGCTGAGCTTTCCATGGTGACTTTATAGGCACTGCACACACCCACTCGTGTTCACACTTCTTGTTTGTAGAGGCAGAAGGAGGCACTTGCAGATTGTGACTCGAGCAGATTTTGGATCCCATGACAGCACAACTAAAGCCCCTGAGGTGGGGGAGGGTGGGAGAGAGGGCTGCCCTCCCAGAGAAGTACAAAATAATCCCCTCCATGATGAGGGATTTCAATTATTGACTCTCCAGCTACACAAACACTACAGTGAATTGCCCTGTGCAAAGCTGAGACCAAACTGAAGTGGGGAGAGCTCTTTAAGGATATACACACAGAAACTAGCAAAGGAGGAGAGATTAGACTTCCCATGTGCCTAGTTCCAAAGGTGACCCTGGAAAGATGAGGACAGGTCCTCAAGAGACATGCCCACTTGCTAACTCTCCACTGGCAGGTTTCAGAATCAATGAGTTCAGTCACTGAGCTGAAGCCAGGGTCTAGCAGCAAGAAGTCACTGCATACAGTGTCCCCTGGCACCCCAATCTGCATGCTCTCAGTATAGGGCAAGGGCTCCAGGTAACAAACAGGTGACTGTGGGTCCCTTTGTCACTCTCCTGTTCTGATGAGACCCTGTAGATCCCCCAGACAGCCTCAGCAATGTCAGTCAGGGCTTGCTCCCTTTGCAGCAGCAAAACTCTCTCAGGACACACTGTTTGGGAGTGTCAGAAGGTGCAGACAGCTCCAACACTTTGTCCAGCCAGTTTAAACAGCATAAAGTTATGGTCATTCTACTTTCTTCTCCTGAAATGGTTTCAGTAGCCTACTGACTATCTCAAATGTTCCAGTGGATGCTGTCTTCAAAGTTATCAAACAAAGGCTTCCTGAATCACACTGATGTGAGACCTCCTTTAAGAAGACAGATGATGACTTCTGAGCTTATACAGGTTGGAAGCAAAGTTAAAGATGACAACCAGTGGTTGCACTCCAGACAGGCAAAGCAGAGAGCACCATGCAAGACTCAAGGGAAAAGAAGAAAGGCATGACCAAGGTCTCTGGGAGCAACAAAGGCTGGCTGTTCACCCTGGGCAAGGATGTACCCAAGGAGAAATGACCTTCTTGGTGGGCTTGATGCTGCTGGGTCTGAGCACTGGCAGAGTTAAGTGCCGGCAACAGCTCCAGGCAAGGCAAGAAGTCAGCTGGGTCAAATGGACTGGTTGGTAACAGGCTGCCCAGGAAAATGGTTGAGCTACCACCCCTGGAGGTGTTTAAAGACACATAGATGTGGTTTAGTGGTGGATGTGGCAGTGCGGGTCTAATGGTTGGACTCAGTGGTCTTAAAGGTCTCTTCCAACCTAAGTGATTTTCTGATGCTAAGATCCTGCACAGAAGGACATGGTGCAGGGCTGGAGATAAGCTACAACGTGGATATGAGCAGTGCATCTAGGAAAGAAGCTATCTACAGCTTAGGTCTAAGATCCGTCCAGAAAACAAAGCCAGAGAGGGAACTGGAGACCACTACACATGCAGGTGAGGACTGAAGGCCCAGGGCTGAGCTGAAACAGGGCTCATGGGACTGGTCACCCACTGGTGCTGTCAGGGCCATGACAGTAGCAGTTAATCCTGGAAGAACAAACCACATGGACCTGGCTGGCTGTACACAGGAGCCTCCATGACCAGACCAGGCAGCCACACTGCAAGTCAACAGCCTGTGACAAAAGCCTGCCTGCTGGCCACCACAAGGCAGATGGTGGAGCGCAAGAGTCCTTTGTACTCAGAATGCTGCAGATGCTAATCCCTAGGCGTTTTCTGTGAGAAATCCACAGCACAAACACTCCTGGTAGCAGAGAGGGGCTTGAAGTGAGACCATTTTACACCAGAGTCACGTCACGGTTCCCCAAACTCCCTTGTGACCGCTACAAGGACCACGGCACCAGGGGAGACCGCAGTGCACGTTGTGCAAGAGCACCATGGTGGTGGCACGTCAGGAGGCAGCTGGAGTGGCACTTTTTGAAGCTCAGCGCCCAGTTTGCCAGGAACACTGGAGTACCTCTTCCCTGAAGGGTCTAATGGGGTCCCCAGTGGCTCTTGGGCTTGATGACTGCTCTGGGAAGAGAGATTTGTGCCTGCTGTTTGATTTCCATCCAGGAGGGGAAATGTCACCTGGATACTTACGTAGGAGCTGAAATGTACAGAGGTGCCCAGAGGATGCCAGTCCCTGGGGAAGCCCTGCCAGGGCAGGGGGGCAGCGCAGGCGGTTGTTTTAAAGCATTGGCTTAATGGCCCCAAATTATTTGCTTTGCCTCTGAAGAAAGCTCTTCAGCCCTGTGAGACACAGCCCCCATTGTCCCAGGACACGTCACTTGATGGTGAAGAGCAAACACACCGCAAACCACCAGTCCAGGTGCCAACTGGTGGACAAGTGTGGTGGTTTGGGTCTCGTGCCTCCACCCCCTCTCCTGTGAGCCCCTATAACTGTCAGGCTGGACACTCCTCTAGCCAGGTCAAAACTGCTCAGCCTCCCGCTCCGCAGGGTCCCTGCAGAGAAGACATGGGTGAGTGTGGGATGGGATGGGATGGGAGGGGACAGCACCATGGTGTGTGCTCAGTGGGCATCCCAGCACTTCGTCTTCTGCAGGGCTGCCTTCTCCCCACGCCCCAGCCATCCCAGCACCAAGTCTGTCACATCATGGACTGTGCTAGGAACTGGAGCAGGAGTCTCTGTGTTCTGCTCTTCCCAGGCTGTGTCAGGGTAGTCCTGGGGTGCCAGACAGCCCATCTTACAGACGTCATCTTTACCAAACATTCTGTGGGGTTTTCAGTTGTCCAAGGAAGGTATAAAATACCCTAGAACAGAGAATGGGTTTTTTCAGATGGTCTTGTTTAAGGAGTGACATTGAACAGGTATCTGGAGGTTTGGTGATTGAAAGCACACTGCTGCCCCCAGAATACCCAGGAGAGGCTGATCCTCTTCTCTGCATCTCCTTCCTCCTCAGACCTTTCATGACCACTCCTGGGGGAATGAGCCAGCAGTAGAGGGAGCGTTGCTTCTCTGGTGGCTTTGAAGAAGAGATGCCTTTAAACCTGTCTCTAAATAACAGTGTATGAAGACAGTAAATGTTACACAGGAATTGAGAAGCTGTTTAGCTGGACTGAAGCGTGGCTAAAAGACCTTTGCTGTCAAACTGTAACCAGCACAGGTGACTGGGGCAGCTCCAAGCACTCCCAGAAAGGGTTGCTTGTCTCCAGGGTGGCTGCAATAGCTCACAGTGGTTCCAGGCTGGCATTATTGATCATTTTCCATCACAAGGAATGATGTCAAACCCAGGTATCCCAGGGCAGGGGAAAAGGTTTGGCTCTGCCCCTTTTCAGCAGTGGAAGGATCACACTGGTAGTGCCAGGGTGAGCTACATCTATTATATCAAGAGCAGATTTCCCCATGGGTGTCTCCACAATGCCTCCCTTTGTAGGAACCATGATTAACTTTCTGCTCTAAATAAGATTGCAGCTTTAATGCTGCAAAAAGTGTGCTGGTTTCATGCTGCTTTCATGCAGAGCAGAGAAACACACACAGCCCTGCCTGGAGCTTGTTGCCAGGCAGACTTCTGGGTTCTTAGTACCCACAAACCTGAACTGGAGGAAGGTGTGGTCTGAGCTTATGTCGGTGTGCCACGGGAGAGTGATGGGAGCTGGGAGGAAGGGGGATTCCTCACCCTGTGCTCACCCTGCTTGTTATCTCCAGCCCAGAGGCTTGTCTTCTGCAGAGGTTTCTGATGGCAGTCACTTGGGTTTGGAGAAGGTTTTCACACTTTTTCTGTCTCAAACCCCACTATTAGCAGGTGCCACCACTGATGACAGCTGCAAATGAGTACATCACAGCCCAGCTAAAGAGGCTTACGGCTCCAAGAGGGAGCTCTGCACATAAACAATTTTATTTCCCTCTTTAACTCTGTGAGTAAAGGAGTCAAATGAGATTCATGGCTCTCTGACTAAAGAGCTACACCTCTTTTTCTTTGTCCAATCTCTTCCAATTTCAGCTGCTCAGCGCCTTTGTCTCCTGCTTTTTACCTGCCTGCTGACCCTGGCAGCATCTTTTCCTGGCATTTACATCAGAAACGTGCACCTCCTCAATGGCACCATGGATGAAATTATGAATGCTCCCCCAGAGACCACCCAGCCTGGTAAGCTTGCCTACAGACAGGAATATCACCTGGAGAAGATCATGTTCTCCCAGCAGGCGTTTGACATGTGTACTCTCAACACTCAACTCCCCTCTCCTCTGTCCTTGTTCACTCAGATGATGGCGATGAACACGTTCGACGGGCCAGAGATGTTGCCCCACGCCACCCAGCAGCCCATGGTAAGTCTCTTCTCAAGGACTTCACTTGCTTGTAAAGTTTCACCACTGCTGGGCTCAGGAAGAACTCTCAGCCACCTTTGGCTGCATCCTATGTGTGCACTGGTTCCTCCCGAGACAAAAGTGTTGATTTTTCTAGTAAAGGTGCCACAGCCCAGAATCTTGAGGGGACTCTATTACCAGCCATGGCCTGGACTCAGTAGCTGAGGATCTTTAGCATGGAGAACTTTCCACCTAAAGATCCAAACTGGAAAGTGGTGATTCTGGACACAGTAGCTGAGGATCTTTAGCATGGAGAACTTTCCACCTAAAGATCCAAACTGGAAAGTGGTGATTCTGGATTCAGTAGCTGAGGATCTTTAGCATGGAGAACTTTCCACCTGAAGATCCAAACTGGAAAGTGGTGATTCATTGATGGCCTTTGGGAAGTAGGGATTGGTTGTTTTCCTGTTTTCACTGAATAGCTGATGAGAAGAATGGGTAAGGCAGGGACTGGCTGTGTTACTGAATGGACTGAGTCAACATTAGCCCATAGGACCACAAGATAGGTCCTGTCTGGGTAGGAATAACCAGCAGCAGAGGTACTAGAAGAGGAGTAAGTCCCTTCCCAGAAATGTGTAGGTGCATTCAGCTGTTTGTTGTATCAGGTCCTGACACTCTGGAGCACGTGAAGGCCATAATTAAATCAAACAAGTCAGGAAGTCTCTGAAGAGCTACTTTGGTAAGCCCAGAGAAAAGCAATGGATTTTCCCCATTGAGATCTCAAGGGCTGATTTAATTATTAGCCATGTGGATGTCTTGATCGTGCTGTCTCCAGGGGTTCTGAGATTACTTACAAAGCTGCAAAGCCTCACAAAGCTCTAAAGCCTCCATGCTGTAAGCAAATAGCTTTAATGACCCAGATTTGCATTTGTCTGTGTGGTGACACATCACCTGCGTGCTACAGGCAAATCCCCACAGCACTGCAATCCCAAACCTAGCCTGGGTGCATTGGGTACTGGGTGAAGGCAATGTGTGGCTTGGTCTCACCAGGCCAAGACATTTTGGCAGTGTGTCCCTATCAGTCTGAATCTTGTCTCGGGAAGATATGAAGCCCAAGTCTTACACTGATCATTTCAAGATCTTGATTTACTCCTGTGAACACATGGTGGGAATACAGCCCAGGGAGGAATGTGCAGAAGGACATAGGCACAAAAGAAAGACCATGTGCTACCAGTGTCTTGTTGTGTGGGATTTAACAACCATCTCTGTTTCCAGCCCCAGGCTGGCCCAAGGACTGCAGCGAGATGCCTGCCGGCAGCCGCAGCGGTGTCTACATCATCCAGCCAAAAGGGCTCCACCACCTCGTGGTGTACTGTGAAATGAATGTGACCAGTGGGGGCTGGACAGTCATCCAGAGGAACCAGCAGGACACACCAGTCACCTGGGCTGAGTCCTGGAGCACCTACAAATTCGGCTTCGGGAGCGTGCGCAGCGAGTACTGGCTGGGCACTGAGTACATCCACCAGATTGCCAAGCAGAAGGTCTACCAGGTCAGGTTTGTCATCCAGGACTCCACAGACAACACCAATTTCGCAGACTACAACCTCTTCAGCGTGGAGGATGAGAACCACGGCTACCGGCTGAGGCTGGGCTCCTACTCAGGGACGGCGGGGGACGCCATGACCTCAGACAATCCCAACACCATGCATGACAACATGAAGTTCTCCACAAAGGATCGGGATCAGGACAATTACAGCAAGAACTGTGCCTACAGCTACGAGGGTGGGTGGTGGTACTCCTCCTGTTACGCTGTGAGGCTGAATTTCAAGGGTGGCATGACATGGGGCAACCTCTGCAAAGGGAACTGCAAATCCTCCCTTATCCTCATCAAACCAGCTTCTTATTGTTAGTGCTTCTTCTCCCCTCCTGTCCACACTGGACACTCTGCAAAGGCTCTGCGTGGCCAAAGAGCTTGAGCCTTTCTGGAGCAGAGAGAAGAGCCCAAGGGCAGTAGGGTTTTAGTGAAATGCCACTTTCCAGTCCCTCTCTCTGAGTGCAGGCTCCCCCTCTTTTCCCCTGTGCTTGCCAATGATTCCTTGTTGTTATGTTCATAATCAAGAATAAAACAATCACTTCTGAAATTCGTGGATTCCACGTGTACCTTCCCTGGGAGAGGGTCACACTCAGCCCTGGAGAGACATTTCATCAAACGTCCTCGGGGGCCTCCAGAACTCACAGCAAGCAAAGAAGCAGGTGTGGCATAGCACAGGACAGGTGCATGGAGGTGCAGGATGCATAGAGCAGGGCGCAAGGAAGGATGCACACAGCAGGGTGCAGGGTGTACAGAGTGGGGTGCAATGCAGGATGCACACAGCAGCATGCAGAGCAGGTGAGGCACACAGCAGAAAGCAAGATGCAGTGCTGGATGCATACTGTGTGCTGCAACGCAAGTTGTGCATAGCGAGATGCATTGCAGGTGGTACAGAGTGGGGCACAGGGTAGGCGCAGCGGGGATCGGTGCGGGATGAAGAGAGCCGGGAGCAGGATACACCCAGCGGGGTGCAGTGGATGATGCAGACCCTCGGTGGGATGCAGGATGCACAGAGGGGGAGCAGGGCGCAGCCAGTGAGGTGCATTCAGGCTGCACACACCGCGGGGAGCAGGAAGCACGGAGCGGGTGCGGCGCAGGCTGTACGCGGAGAAAGCTGCACGGCCTGGGGTTCAGTGCCGCTTTCCCCCCGCTCCGCAGCCGGGGCCGTGCGGTGCAGACCCGCAGCGCCTTGCTTTCAGCTGCGGCTCCTTTAAGACCGGCGGCGGCGGCGGGCGCGCGGCAGGGGCGGGCACGGGGCGCGCGCCGCTCCCGGTCGGCGGCGGCGGCGGCGGCGGCGCGGGAGGGGTCTCGACCCCATCCCCGCCCGTGCCCCAGCCCATGTCCCGGCCCCCCCCGCCGCCGCCGCCCGGTTCCCCGCGGCGCTTCGGGGCGCTCAGCACCGCGCAGCTCCGCACCCTGCTGCAGGACGAGTCCCGGCTGCAGCGCGCTGCCCGCCTCACCAGGAAGGTACGGCCGGTGTGGGGGTTAACGGGGGGATGGTATGGTGCTGAGGGTCCGTGTCCCGCAGCCGGCAAAACCGAGCCGAGCCCTGCAGCGCTCGTCCTTTCCTGCTGGGCAGGATGGAGCCGCCCGCAGCGAGGATGGGCTTCAGCTGCCGGTCCCTGCGCGTCGGTCTCGCCTCGGTACCTGCAATCCCGCCCGCCGAGCCCGGGGGGCGTCTGGAGGTGAAGCAGAACCCACCGGGTGGGGTGAGGCGGCCGCGGGGAAGCGTCAGCTTAGGGCGTCCTGGCTGGCGGCTGCCCCGGGGCTCCTCGGGCTTTGGGCGGCCATCACCTGCCTGGCAGCCCCGGGCCACCAAAACCCAGAGCAGGGCCACAGCCGCCGCCCCCCCTGGCCCGAAACTGGGAGAGAGTGAGAGGCTCCGGCCCGGCTCTGTGCTCTCCCCGCCTGGCTTGGTTCCCCGTAGCTGCAGGAACGGGGTCAGGTTGTTCCAGTCGTTCTCAGCCTGATTCAAGCATCTTCCCCTGGGGCTCGCCAAGCACAGCCCGGCACCAGGCTCTCCTCTGCCAGGGTGCACATGCCTGTGCAGGGAGAAGAGGTGCAGGTGTCTCTCTGACATCCTGGTGAGTTAAGGAGGTCTCTTCTCTGCAAAGGGGGCTGAAGGGGCAGCCGTGAGGTTTGCCCCTTTCAGGGTAAGGTGCCCTGTGCTGTGGGCACAGCCATTTCACCCCGTCCTCCAGGAAACGCTCCCTTTGGAGGCAGAGCAGAGGGATGGAGAGGTTTGGCCCTGGATGGAGATAGACCCTCTCCCAGCAAGCTGCCAGCTGTGACTGGTTCTGCCCACTCATCCCAGTGCTGACACATCCCACCCCTATTCCCATCCTCCCAGTTTCAGAGTCTGCAGCTGGAGCGGGAGATGTGTTTGGCTTCAAACTGCACCCTGGCCAGGGTGAACCTGTCCCTGCGCCCACGGCTGGAGGACGGGAAGGCTTCCCTAGCCATCAAGTACCAGGAGCTGCGGGAGATACGAGAGGCCTGTTGGGACAAGCAGCAGCGTCTGGGTGAGTGGCATGCAGCCGATGGGACAAGGCAGAGCCGAGTCTGGCCAGAATAATTCATGTTAATGTGAGGGCCTGAGTGGGCTCAGCACCCTTGAACCTGCCCCAGGGACAGGTCCCAGTCTTGATCAGGAGCAGTGGGAGGTGAGGGACTGCAGCACAGCCAGCCCTCAGTTGGCATTAATGCTATGGTGGGATGCAGGCCATGGTGTGCAGGTGGCTCTAGGGATGTATTTCAGTTTGAGAAGGCTGGAAGCTGATGCTTCAGGATGGGAAAGATGGCAGCCCCAGCAGGTTTGTTGGCAACCACATCCTCTCCCTACAGAGACACATCTGGAGAAGTGGAGCCCACAGAGCGCCCTGGACCAGATCCAAGCCAAGCTCGATGCTTCTGAGGCAGAGTCAGAGGTGAGTCAGGCCAGACCCCTGTGCTGCTGCCCTGTTCTTGCCTGGGTCCTGGACTTCTCTCTGTGCCTTCCTGTGTGCCAGGCTCTGGAGAAGAGTCCAGGGGATCCTCAGACATCTGGGCTGCTGTGGTCCCATGTCTCTCTTGGCTTGATGCTGTCCCACTGCCCACCCCACAGGCACAGATAACTCAGTTCCTGGCCCAGGACCTGCCCCTCGATTCCTTTCTGGAGTCCTTCTGCCAGAGCCGCACACGCTCCCACATCTGCCGGACACAGCTGGAGAAACTGCAGGAGCTGCTGCAGAAGGACCAGGTGGGCAGGGACTCTGTGGGCCCCTCGGGGCACCCAGGTGCCCAGGCTAGCCCAGCACCAGCACGTCTCGCCCCGCTGCGGAGCGCAGTAGCCCCCAAAGCCTTTGATCTCTCCTACGGCTTTGTGTCTGCCTTTCTTATCCCTTCGGAGGCCGTTGTGCCCTTTGCCGTGCCAGCTGCGCCTCCCAAACACCATCTCCCAGCCCTGGAACAGCAGCCAGCATCTCCCAGCTCTGAGATCCCCAGCCCGGGCTCGCCCCTGCGCCACGCCGGCCACGCCGCCCCCCTCAGCCCCCAGCTCGTCCGCAGGCAGCAGCGGCCGCAGCACCAGAAGCAAGAGGCTCCACACCGGTAGCAGGGCAGGGACGGGGATCTCCCCTCTGCTCCCTGGGGCTGTGCAGGAACCCCCTGTCTAGGGAGCATGTGGGCTGGGTGAAGGCGCAGCTCCAAGGGGCTGTGGTGTCTGTGGGGCAGGCACAGGGGTGGGTGCTTACAGGGGGGTGGAGGTGAGTGGTTGGGGGGGCGGGGATAGGGTCTCCTGCACTTGAGAAGCTGCTGGGGGGAGGTCTCTGCATCCACAGCAGGAGGAATAGTGACAGGAGGGGCAGGGGGGTGGTTTGTAGGTTGTCAGTGGGCTCAGTTGGGTGGGAGATAGCAGGGGAAAGCCCAGGAGCACTGAGTGCCATGTGCTTTCTAAATAAAGGCTCTTACATGCTTGGTGTTACCCCTTGGCTCTGGTTGTGAACACGGGGATGGGATAGGCAAGAAAGTGGTTGTGGGGGACAGCTGCCAGGCTTGGAGATGGCTGGCAGTCAAGGAGGGTCCTTCTGTCTCTTGGCTCCTGCACTTGGTTCAGCCCAGTGAGTGTGCATTTACCCCCAGAGATTAGCTCCCAGCAGTTTGGCCCTGTACACGGTGAAGACTTCTGGTAAGAAGAGATACCTTGTGCCAGAGCCAAATCTTCAGCCCTCTATGAAGGCTTATACCCCACAGCCACCTCAACAGCTAGTCTCCTTGGCCTGTGTGAAGCTGTGCAGTGGATTTGGTAACCATTCCCCATCCACCCTCTTGCACTAGCCCTGACTTGAGCTACCACTGGAGAAGGCAGCAGGAGGCCTGAGCTCACCCTGGGGTTTTAATCCCAGACTGCTCTGCTGCTTTCCCTAATTCCAGGCAATGGATGGTGAGACAAGGCTGGGGGTGAAGAACCTGGTTCCTCCACTTACACTCCAAGGAGGCCAGGCAGGGAGCTAGCCCTGCCATCTCATGGCCTCCCTGTTCCATCTAGACCTGGCTTTTTGGAAGCCAACCTGGGTAAGCAGCAGCCCCCAGCCCGAAAGGACCCAGGGAGGGAAGGTGTGTCCCCAGCACAGGCAGCTTCCAGGAGACCTTTTGAGCCCAGAGCTGGGGCCAGGGTGGTGCCAGGGTGCCCCAGCTGGGCCCCACTGTGTGACAGGCACTGTGCAGGCAGTGGGGCTGTTAGAGGAAACTCTTATTAACAATTAACTCAATTAACAGAGGAGTAGCTGGAGGGGATGTTGGTGAAGGGAGAGGGAGCTGCTTCCACCTCCACAGGTGCTGCCAACCAACTCTGCTGTGAGGGGGGTGCGTGGGTAGGGCCACTGAGGGCCCAGCAGCAGCAGGACTGGGGTGCAGAGTTCTGCCCACAGACCCCAGGTCAGGAGAGGATTGAAGCTGTCCCAAGTGCAGTAGTACCACAGGCACCCCACAAGGGCTGCACTCACTTGGTTAAAGGGAAGCCACAAGAATTCCAGTTGCTCTTGGCAGTTCTCCATCAGGAAACCAACTAGGGAAAGACAAGAATGTGATGGCAGTATTGCCATAAGACAAAGGGACAGAACCTGGTGTGCTGGGAGCTGGCAGTGCATCTGTGCATTTGGACAAGCTCCAGCCACTCTCTGCCCACGCTCCTCAAGTCCTTCCTGGAGCAGAGGGGCATTCAGGCCTGACCAGGGCAAAGGTGGTAGTGGGGAAAAAAAACACATTGTGCCACCCCAGAAGTGTCAGACTGCATGCCCCAAAGCGTCCCTCCATCCTCTGCATGCCAAGCTTCTTCCCCTCCTCTGTCCATAAGTCAGCACAACAATGCTGCCTGCAGCATGTGAGCAGAGAGCACAGCAACCCTCTCATCGCAGGCAGCACCGAAAGGGTCTCCAGAAGGCAGCAGTGAGGTCTATGGTGGCCCAGGGAGGCTGTGCTACCCAATCCCCACCGACTGCAGGCAGCATGCCCACCCTTCCCAGTATGGCCTCAGGGAAACAAGAACACTCTTCCCACCCTCTTCCTCCACCTGGTCACTGTGGAACACCAGCCTGTGCCCTACCCTCCATTTTCCAAGGAGGATTTACCACCCAAGCCCACCAAAGAAAGATCATCACCAGTTTATGGTTGGATATCTTTAATGTTCAAGACACATCATGGAGACCTGAGGAAGAAAAGAAAGAACCAGCAATATGAACTGCCCAACCTTCCCACTGCAAGGCACATGCATTAACCCAGGCTGGGTGCCTGGCTCACCCCCCAGTTTCAGCCAAGCACCAGTCAGAGCAGGACTTAGCCCAGCTGGCTTGCCGGAGCAGCTCTTTCCCTCTCCCAGTGTTATGGGGCAGTACTGCAGCACACCAGCTAGCCTGATCCTCCTGCTCCACACTGCACCCTACCAGACCCTTTCTCTGCCAGGAAGCTGGCTCAGGGCTGGGTATGGAGCCTGCCTGTGGGAACAAGCCACAGGCCCGCAGAGATTTAAGATCAATCCAGAGGACATCTGTGTTTAGCAGGGCTGCCTCAAAAACCTGCAAGCCATCACACCACAAATTAGACAGGTGTTCCCTAGTACCCACTGCTTCCCATGGACATCCCTAGCTTTTCCAGTCTGGAAGAGAACACTCCCTGCCAAATTCTTCCAGAGAAGCTGACAAGTTTTTCAAGTGACTTAGTTTATAGCATGGAAATGCAACAGCATGTGACACAGAGCCACAACTCAGGAGGCTTCCTGCTCTTCACATGCTGGCATTTCAGCACTACAATCCCACACAGGGATGGACTAGCAGCCAGAGAGGATCCTGGAAAGTTTTCTCTGCCCATGGGCTGTTTGCTCCAGACACAGCAGCCTCAAGTCTGCAGCTGGAAGTGTTACAGAAAAGGCAGAAAGCTCTCCCATACTGCATGCATCCTACACCAGCAGGCAGTGCACTGCCTGCCACACTTAATGGCTCAGGCTCATCTCTGGAGAGCAGAGGGCATTTAATCTTAACATTCTTTTGTTGGGAGAAAACATAACCAGGATTCACTGCTGTGAGAGGTGAGGGCTTGGCTCCTGCGCACACCACTGCCAGCCAGGCCCAGCAAATCCAGTGCAAAGTAAAGCAGATGAAGTCTTTGGCACCCTCAGAGTTCAACACCATGAAGCTTCACTCACTCCATGTAGTGAACAGAAGAACAGGCAGAAGCTCTGAGAGACAGTCCTTAGTTCTCAAAACTCTTCAATACTTAAATAGGCAAATACTCTCATGTGCAAATGACGCTCAGAAGGCTGTAAAACACAAGTACTGCCACTTAGTGCTCAGAAGTGTGCCACACCCAGCCACCACAGCCTGGGTGGGATGGCCCTGTGCAATGTCCATGGCAAGCCCTAGCCAGGACAAGCTGCTCTGAACACAGAAGTGCTTTGGGCAGCACCTCCAGGCAATGTCACACGCTGACAGGACATGAGCCACCACAGGGGCCCAGCTTTCATCTTTCCAGGCTGATGAAAGGGCAGTGATGCAGTTTGGAGCTAAACATTCCTAAAACTCCCCAACCATGGACTAACAAGTGTGAGAGCACAGGGGTGCCAGGTGTTGGACTGACAGAAAAACCACACAGAGCCATAGCTCAGCACTGATGGAGAGCAACCCCCATGAACACACAGCGCACACAAACACCACTGACAGCTGTTTAATCTCTGCTGTGGCTTAGAACAGGCACGTGGCTCCCACCAAGGTCAGACAGCAGTGCCAATGGAAGGGGCATGTCAGAGTCCAGAGAGTCCATGAACCGAGTTTACCTGCCAGGCACTGCGCCTGCTGAGCTGCAAGCTCATGCTGGCAGAGGGGGTACACTGCAGCCTGGGCCCCCCACACCCCATCTGTAAGGTCGCACAGGCAGCAGAGGCACGTCGAAGCCTGTGGAGCAGAGCCCACATGCGGTATCCAGTGGTCACACCAGCAGAGGTCACATCACAGCCAAGGAACTCTCTGCCAGTTGCACTTCACGTGTGAAGATCAGGCCAGCAGAGGGGCACAGCCACGGAGCTGAGCCCACACACGGCGCTGGCCGGTTGTGTGCTGTCGCTGAAGGTCACACTGAGACACATCTCGGTCTAAGACGCAGAGCTTAACACACGGAGCCCACCGGTCGCGTACCGTGTCTGAAGGTCACACCGGCAGAGGGGAAACGTCACAGCCTGACAAGCAGACCCTGCACAATGTGCCTGCCAGCTGTGTGGGTGCCCACTGGTGACACGCCATCCCCTGGCAGCAGGGCAGCAAGGTGGGCGCCCCAGTGACCGCACAGCCCCGCTGTCACTTTAAGCCGTAAAGGATGGCAAAAGCCAGGACAAAGACGACTCCGACCGAGGTCTCTGCGAGCAGCCGAAGGCGTCCCTGGGTCGCCGCCTGCTCCCGGCGGAGGCGCAGCTGCTCCCGCCGCGCCCGCAGCACTTGCTCCCGCTCCAGCTGCTCCCCGTAGTGCGCCCGGTAGAACGCGTCAAAGTTGAAGGGCGGCGGGACGGGCCCACGGGAAGCCGCGGGAGGCGCTCGGGGCGGCGGCGAGCTGGCGGCGGCCGGCCGGCCCGAGGGCTTGGGGGCGTCACGCAGGTCCTCGTCGCTGAGGAGGCCGCGGTCGTACTTTCGGCGCAGGGCAGCGCTGCCCAGCACCCGGTAAGCCTCGCTAATGGCGGCGAAACGCGTGGCGGCGGCGGCGCTGCCGGCGTTGCGGTCGGGGTGGTACCGGAACGACTGCTCGTAGTACGCCGTCTTGATCTGCGCCGCCGTCGCCGTAGAAGGGACGCCCAGCACCTCGTACAGGTCGCGGCGCACCCGCGAAGCTCCGCCGCCGGCCGTCTGCCCGCCGCGGGACGGCGTAAAAGAAAAGCCGGGCCGCGGAGCCCACGGGGCGGCGGGCAGGAGGCGCCGGAGGCGGCCGAGCGCTGCCGGCTCCATGGCGCCGCCTCAGCGCGCGCCCGCCGCCATCCTCGGGCGCGCCCGGCTCGGGCCGGCGGCGCCGCGCGCTGACGTCACGCGGCGGCATGGCGAGCAGCGGGCGGCGGCCTGAGCACCGCGGGCCCCCGGAGCTGGTGAGCGGCGCGGCGGGAGGGGGCGAGCCGGCCCGGCCCTGCCCCGGGTGTCCCGCGCCTCACCGCTTTCGCCTCTCTCTCTCTCTCGTTGCAGTTCTACGATGAGGCCGAGGCGCGGAAGTACACGCAGAAGTACGGCGGGGCCATGGCTGCGGGACCATGGCTGCGGGACCGGGAGGGGTCCTGCCGTGACGCGGCGGGGGGGCGGCGGGGGTGCCTCGTCATGGGGGGACAGCGAGGGAGCTCGCCGGGGGGAGGCAGCTGGGGGGGTGGTGGTGGTGGTGGGTGTCCTGCCATGAGGCCTGAGGAGGGCTGGCCCCGCCATGTGGCGGTGAGGAGGGTCCTGGCGTGAGGCTAAGGAGGGGGTGAAACCCGCCCGTGAGGCGGTGGTGGTAGGGAGGGTCCTGTCGTGAGGCTGAGGGGTGAAACCCGCCCGTGAGGCGGTGGTGGTAGGGAGGGTCCTGTGGTGAGGCTGAGGAGGGGGTGAAACCCGCCCGTGAGGCGGTGGTGGTAGGGAGGGTCCTGTCGTGAGGCTAAGGAGGGGGTGAAACCCGCCCGTGAGGCGGTGGTGGTAGGGAGGGTCCTGTGGTGAGGCTGAGGAGGGGGTGAAACCCGCCCGTGAGGCGGTGGCAGGGGTTGCCGCCTGCCGCCCATGGTCCCCTGGCCGTGCCTTGCAGCTCCCGGGTGGTGGAGATCCAGTCGCAGATGTCGGAGCGAGCTGTGGAGCTGCTGGGATTGCCTGAGGACCGGCCGTGCCTCCTGCTGGATGTGGGGTGAGCGGGGTCCTGCCTCACTTCGTGGCACACGGGGCGGCTGGGCGGCTGAGGGTCCCGGGGCTCTTTAGCTTGGAAAGGGGGAGACTGAGAGGGGATCCTACCAATGCATGTAAATATCTAAAGGGTGGCAGACAGGAGGATGGGGCTGGGCTCTTCTCAGTGGTGCCCAGGACAAGGGGCATCAGGCACAAATTGCAACCCAGGAGGTCTCACTCAAATGTAAGGAAAAAGATTCTTTGCTGTGAGCTTGCCAGAGCGTTGGAGCAGGCTGCCCAGAAGGGTCGTGGAGTCTTCTCTGGAGACTTTGAAACCCCATCTGGACATGTTCCTGTGCAGCCTGCCCTAGGTGAACCTGCTTTAACATGGGGGTTAGACTAGAGTATCTCCAGAGGTCCCTTCCAACCCTCACTATTCTGTAATTCAGTGGCTGTGGCCCTGAGCTGGGTGGGTCCTGGGGAGCAGAGCACATCCATGCCCCATGGCATTGGTGTCTCTCTGTTGTGGGCTGCTGTAGTGTTGTGGCTAGCTGGTGTCACCCTCAGACCAGCTCTGTGATCTCTGTGACTTCCCCTCTTCCTTCCTTAAGCTGTGGCTCTGGGCTGAGTGGGGATTACATCTCTGAAGAGGGTCACTACTGGATTGGCATGGACATCAGCTCAGCCATGCTGGGTAAGCAGGCCCTCCTTCTCTACCACCTCACCTCACAGCTGGTCCCCAAAGGTGTGAGCTGGTTGCCTGAGCTGTGCTCTGTTTTGTGCAGATGTGGCTGTGGAGAGGGAGGCGGAAGGAGACCTTCTCCTTGCAGATGTGGGTCATGGCATTCCCTTCAGGCCTGGCACCTTTGATGGCTGTATCAGGTGAGTGTGAACATAAGCAGTGTCTCTTGATGCTCCACACACCTGCATGGTCTGTACAGCACACGTGGGCTGCGTATGGTGTGTAGCAGATGAACACAGCTGTCCTCACCAGTTGCTCTCTTTGCTCCATGCAACTTGATTCCACTTCTCTGAGTTTCTGGGTGGCAGAAACAGCTTCTGGCAGCTGTTTCCTAAGTGGTGCTTGTCTCTTTTGTGTGCTGGTGAGCTAGGAGGTTTATTGAAGTAAGTTGAAGATACTGTCAGGAGGGTTGAGACCCGCTCCAAGGAGGGGAAAGAAGAAAGTGTGTCTGTACCATTGCTCAGCTGCAAGGTTGGATGAAAGGTTTGTTGGGTGGCTTTGGGATGAAGAGTTAGGTGATGGGAAGAGAAACACTTTTCTGCTTAGAGAATCCTTCAGAGAGGAGCAGGAGCTGTGTGTTGCTGATCATAGAATTGTCATAGTTGGAAAAGACCTCTAAGGTCACTGAGTCCAACCATCAGCCTAACACCACCGTGGCTCTTACACCGTGACAAGAGTGCTCTGTTTGGGTTTATTCATTGGCAGAGGCCACAGTTAAACACAGGTTACTTCAGCATCTGGCCTAAAGGGGAGGCTTGGTGATTCTCCTGTGCTTGAGTAACTACTGTGCCCTGTTGGGTTTGGGCATAGTGAGTCTGCAGAGGGAGGCTTCTACGTGGTGAAAATTAAATCATTTCCCTGAAGCCCAGCGTGTGCTTAGTGCTGGAAGTAAGCTCAGAGGGAGGTTACAGTGCTGGAAGTAAGCTGAGAGGAAGCTCTCTGAAAGAATCAATGGCTCAGTGTCCCAAGGGTCTTTTTTTTCCTTCCTCAGTATTTCTGCAGTGCAGTGGCTTTGTAACGCTGACAAGAAATCACACAGCCCACCAAAGCGCCTCTATCGATTCTTCTCCACTCTTTATACTGCCCTGGTAAGTGTCATGCTCTCCCAGTCAGGCGTCTGCATGATTTTACATCCTCTCTGGTGCATTTAGCAGGGTGTTTCAAGTCAGGTATGTTGAGTAGAGGATGCTCTGCTAGGAAGACCTGGCAGGACCCCCCTGTTTCTCTGTTTCTTTGCCTGCCCATGTGATGCCTGCTGTTACCCCTGTGCCTTGCTGCACTGCAGAGGAGCTGGCTCTGCCACCCCTGGGAGAGTTCTCAGGGAGGTGGGCCCTGGTGTCTGGGCATGGAATGACTTGGAGGGGTTTCCTGCACTGAGACAGGTTTGTGACTGACTTTATTTCCTGTAGGTCCGAGGATCCCGAGCCGTCCTGCAGCTGTACCCTGAGAACTCAGAACAGGTACAGGACAGCAGTCAGTGGGGAAGAGGCTGTGTCCTCTGCTGAATGGGGCTCTTCCATTGTGTTTCACATTGGGTCTGTGTCTCTGCCCCTCTTGCCATCTGTAAAGCTCTTTAAGAACCCCCCCAAAATTTGTAAGGAGAATGCCCTGTGCAATTTCTGTGGCTTCCCAGGTTGTCTTGGGCTGAGCCTTAAAGAAACTGGCAGGACACCATCTCAATCTCCCATCCTGGATTTTCCCCTGCCTGGGTGATTTGAAGACTGGCCTGTAGCAGCCAGCACTGCACCAACTCCCCAGGGCTGGAAAATCCAGCCCAGTATCCCTCTCCTAGAGAGTCTGCTGTATCAATTGACCCAGGGTAGGCTCAGAAGCAGGAAGAACCCAATAAAGGCAGGGGACTGGTGTCCAAATGGTGTCCAGATGCAGAACAAGGACCTTGATGCAGAATTCAGTGAGCAGGAATGACCCATCTTTGACATGCACAGTTAGCTGTGGTGGAGCTGAGGTCTCCTGAGCATTGCTGGGGGGTGACCACTAAATAATTTCTGCACATGGTTTGTTTTGCAGCTGGAGCTCATCACAGCCCAAGCCATGAGAGCTGGCTTTACTGGGGGAATGGTGGTAGATTACCCCAACAGTGCCAAAGCCAAGAAGTGAGTCCTCTGTGTGTGTTTGGGGTGAGGCCTGGGCTTAGCAATGTTTGTTGGTTTGGGTTATTTTCTGTCCAGATTGCTCTCTCTCCCCTGATAACAGTCCTGGACAGAGGGTACAGCATAGGTCTGACTTTGTGATAAACTCAGCTTGCTTGGGGACTGGGAATTGCAAACTGAATCACAGTTTCATGCTCCTTATTCTTGTTTCAGGTTCTTTCTCTGTCTCTTTGTTGGGACATCTGGCACGTTACCAAAGGTGAGGAGCTCTGCAAGGCCCCAGAGTTGCCTTCCTGTTTGCTGGCTGATGTGGGAGAGCTGAGTGAGAGCAGGAGCCAGGCAGCAACTCTTGTGCAGATCTGACTTCAGTTGGACATTTTGCTGTCAGTCTCACCAACATTTGCTCTCCCTGAGATCTGGTTTCTTTGCCACAGTTTCTGGAAGACTAGTTTGTTCCTGCTCCAGTCCTTCCTCTTGCAGAGCCTTGGCTTCCCCTTAATTTAGATGCCAGAGGAGAGCCAAACTTCCCCATTTTGCTTTTCAGGGCCTTGGTACTGAGAGTGCTGCTGAAGAGATGCACCAGGCAAAGTTCACCAATGAGAGGTATGTAGGGGGTGAAGCTGCAGGTTCTCCAGGAGCAAGGAGCGTGGGCAGTGCATGGGCTGGGGTTTGCTGACAGGATCACAGCACTGCTGTGTGACAAGTGACTGAAAGGAGGAGACTGGGAGGGCCCTTGGCAGCCCACATGGCCCCCTTGATGGGCCCCAGGCACAGGGAGCAGAATGGGTTAGTTTGAGAGCTTTGCTGTGGTGTCATGAGGCTGTTGCTGCTTACCTCAGAGCTACAGCTGAGAACTGTCTGAAGTGCACTTTCTGTCTGGCACTTGGCTTTCCAGCTCAGTGCTGTGGGTCAGTGGTGATGGGAGGAGGCATGTGGGCAGTGCTGGTGACAGCAGAGATGGCTGATTCTCTGGGGGGAGGCAGACTGCTGTGCCTCAAGCCTAGTGTTCCCTTTCTTTGCTTAGCTGTGGCCTGGGGGGTTTCTCCTGCTGGCCAGGTCTCCACCCATGGCAGTGGTGCAGGAAGCAGCCTCTCTTGCAGCCAGTGGGAGAGACAGAAACCAACCAACCAGAGGAAAGTCGTCATGGCTGCCTGGAGCTTGTGGCTGCCATGTTTTCCTGCCTCTGACACTGCTGTTCTGTGCTCATGTAGGCCAAGAGATACTTGGTATTGGAGGGCAAGAGCAGAACTTGGTGGGAAGCCAGAGGCTCTATCTGCTTTGTTTGAAGTGCAGCAGATAAGGGGAAGGTGGTTGTGCTTGAGCTCATGCTCCCCCAGGATCCCAGAGCCCAGCTGCTGTGTCAGCCATGACAAGGGGTGCTGGCCTGCTGCAGCCATGGCTCAGAGCTGGGGGCAGCCTCCTCCTGCTGGACTGTTTGCCTGCCCCAGTGCTGGCTGAGCCTCTTTCATCCTGGGGGTGCTTGGAGGGGTAGCTGCTGGTTTCATAAGGCAGTGTGGTGCCCAGTTCTGGGTTGCTTCCTTGCGGGCAGAAGACTGGCCCTCACCTCAGTGCCCCTGCAGCTGCTGTCTGCTCTCTCGGCAGGGCGCGCTTCAGAAACGCCAAGGGCAAGTCTGTGAAGAAGAGCAGGGACTGGATCCTGGAGAAGAAGGAGCGCAGGCGGCGACAGGGCAGGTGAGTTCAGCTGGTCCTGCCTCAGCTGAGGCTGACTCTGCTGGCCTGGCCTGCTGCCATCAGCCCTCCTGCCCTGTGCTCAGCTGCTCTCTGCTGCTCTCCGCAGGGAGGTGCGAGCAGACACCAAATACACAGGCCGGAAGCGCCGCCCTCGCTTCTGAGCTGCTCTGCACACCGCTGCCCAGCAAGGTGGTGTGGTGGTCCTTCCAGCAAGCCTCCTGTGGATGGCACAGATGGACACCTCAGGCCTGGGACTGGCCAGTGTGCTTCTGGAAGGTGTAAACTGGCTCAGCTGCTGCCCAACAACGAAGCTCCCAGCCCTGTTTTCCTGGTGAAGGTAGAGTGGCAGCCAGTGCACTGGCCACTTGGTGTCTGCAATGCCTTTGCTTATTTTCCTGTGACTGCTGTGAGCCACCTGGAGCTCCAGGTGAGCCAGAACATTATGTTCAACCTCCTCACTAAACAGTCAACGAGTCAGAAGCCTTGCTGTGTCCTGCCCTCAGCACAGCAGAGCACAGAGGTGGTAATGTAGCACCTGGTTCCATGCCAGCTTCCCCTCTGCCTGTAGGCAGGAGGCAGACAGCACAAAGGTGTGTGGCCCAGGAGGGCAGACCTTCCTGCTGGCAGAGGTGGTGGTATTCCCTTGGTGGTTGGTCCTGTGAGTGCTGCACACCAGACCCACCCTGTATATGTTCACAGGGGCCTGGGTGTTGTCTACACCCCAGCCCTGCTTCCCCAGGTGCCTCCTCCCTTCCCCTGAAACAGTGAGGTGCCAGCTAGAGCTTTACAGTTACAAATGTTTATTCTACATAAAAATTCCACAAAATGGGAAGCTGTTTTGCACCCAAAGCTTTGGGAGAAGAAAGGGAGGCTAGCAGAGGGGGGGTGGGGGAAGGTGGAGGAGAAAAGTGGCAACATACAGTGTCATCCAGCCCAGTGAGACAGAGCAAGCCAGGGTCAAGATCCACATAGAAAACAAGGACACTTAGCTCACAGTACAGCAACAGTAACAACTCCACGGGGGGAGTGGGGAGGGGGCTGGGAAAGCCTTCAAGTACATTAATTACAAAAGAAACAATCCCCAGTTCAAGTGCAAGCTGTGCGTGCCCCACGCTGCTCCTGGAATACTGCAGCGCCAGGCTCCTGGCGCCGGGAGGGCAGGTGGCACTTGGAACAGGGGCGGTGGAACCCGAGGGACAAAGCAGTCTGAGGGTGGCAGGGGACTGGGGAGAACTGGGGAGGGGGAAGGGCTGGAAAGAAAAAAAGTGAAATGTTCTTCCCAAAGCACAACCACAGGTTTGGTGATCGGGTCTGTACATGCAACGACAGATAGGTACAAAGGAACTGCAGGGGCTTCCCATAGTGCAGGGGGAATTATTGCACCAAAACACCCTCCCCTCGCTGCGAGGACAGTGTGAGCCTGCCTGGGGGGCAGCAGTGGCAGCCTGCTCCTCGGCCTCCCTCGTGTCACAGCCTGGCACCGCCGCTGCCCGCAGCACCTCCGGCACAGGGCAGAGTCAGCGACTGCGGCCCCGGCTGGCTCCTGCTGCTGGGGGGCTGCTGGCGCCGATGGGACCAGCGGAGGAGGAGCAAGCGCCACAATCCCACCAGTGCTGTTCTGGGCCTTGTGCCTTGACAGGGGTGGGCCACAGCCCTGATGGGGCGTGAGCTTGTGCCACAAACAAACCCAACAACAACAGAAAAGACATCTTGTGTTAGCAGTGGGCATGGCTGCAGGGTGGGAGCCTGAGAGGAGCCTTTGCTGCCTGCCAGCCCAGCAGCAGCCCTGCCAGCCCAGCAGCAGCCCTGCCAGCCCAGCAGCAGCCCTGCCAGCAGTGTTATTGCTTCCCAGAGGAGGGGGCCTGGTCTTCTTGCTGGCTCAGCAGAGCAGAGCACAGACTGGATGGCAGGGAGCTGCACAGGGGCAGGAGCAGTAGACACTTGCACCATCACCTCCAGCTCCTTTTCCTGTTGCCAAAGCCTCTCTACATGCCTGCCTGGAGGGGGTGCTCCAGAGCCGGCCTGCTCCTGCTTGCAGGGTTCCTGGTGCCCCACGCCCTTTGCACAGAGAGGCTGCAGTGCTGTGGCTCACATCAATCATGGGACTGAAACAAAAGGGCTCTGGTCGGCTGTTCCCATGGCCACACCCGCTGGGGGCCTGGGACCAGGCTGGACATGCCTCCCAAGGGCAGCTGAATGCAGCCAGGGGTTGTCTTTTGGGACCTCGGGTAACAGTGGCAGGGAAACATCCATGTCTGGGCAGAGCTGCACCTGGGGAAGGCAGCACTATGTCTTCAGCCCTGCTGCCTTTCACCCCCTGCCCACCACACACTGGGCCAGCACTTGTGTGGCAGCACCCAGCCAGGGTGGAGCAGCCCCCCTCCACCTGGTGGGAGCAGGGAGGTGACATGCTGCCTGCAGCTGGAGTACTTGCTGCCATCAGTGCCCTCTTTATGCTACCAGCATCTGGACCTATGCCAGTCTGTGCCTGTCAGCTCAGCCCCAGGTGCCCACCCTGCTCTGGGCTGTTCTGTGGTGCTTTGGCATGTTCATGGGCCAGCTGGAGCCTTGGAGTCTCCAGAGGAATGTGAGGACAGAATCCTGCCCTCCAGCCTGAGGAAAACAGGGCCATGGCAACACAGGGCTCCTCCAGCAGGCTCAGGTCACCCCACAGTGGTAGTATACAAATGGTGTGACAGGGCACCCAGGTGCTCCCACAGCATGCCACCAAGTGCAGGTGCCTCACTGGACAGCCCAAGGGATGAACAGGCAGAAGGGCACTGTGCAAGGAGGAGGGGGCAGGGGCAGGCAGATGCCAAGAGGTGGCAGAGAGCTGGAGAGAGCAGTCAGGCAGTGCCCTGCTGAGGAGCTGGTAGGATAAAGGAGGAAGGCTGGTGCTCCTAGCTTGCAGGGGTGGATGCAATACGGGCTGCTCCTGGGACCACGACAGGAGGAAGCCCAACTGCCTCCAACCCCCAGCTGTGGGTGCCTACCTGGAGAAGTGAGGCTGGAAGCAGCCCTGCTCGCTGCTGGGGGCTGTGGGCGTCAGAACCAACCCCCAGCTCCACTGGCCAGAGCCCAGGCCTGGGGACAGTAGGAGGCAAGGCCACCCTGTGCTGGGCTGAGAACAGAACAATGAGGCTTTGGTGCAGGGCAAGCAGCCAGTGACACAAGCTGGCCTTAAAGTACCTCTGCCCTCCTGCCCTGCCAGGCCAGCATCAGGGTGCAGCACAGGCCCTCAAGTGGCCTGTCCCCCTCCCCACACAACTGTGATGACCCCAAGCAGTAGCTCCTCATCCCACACAGCTCCATCAGGCACCCACCACCAGCAGCGACACGTCCAGCCCCTGGCACCCACACCTGGGCAAGGGCTTGCCTAGGGAGGGGGCAGCCCTGCCCTTGGCAGAGTGGCAGAGCCCTGGGCGAGGAGGGAGGGAGGCAGGGCCTGGGAGAGAGCACCCCTGGGGAAGGGCCCCGTGAGAGAAGCAGCCCAGGGAAAGGTGTTTGCAAGCACAGATGCGGCTGGACAGACAGGAGAGCTCTGGCTGGAGGTGACGGGGCAGCCGGAGGAGGTTGGCTGAGCGCTGTACTCCCAAGCACCCCTCCACCGGCCCCTCAGCCGCCACTAACCCGGCACGGGAGGAGCAGGCAGCACCCAAGAGCACCTGTGTCCCACCCTGGCCCCATCCAGCTGCCCAGGCCGGAGCAGTGATGAGAGCTTGGGTTCCCCTCCTCGGGTCCCCCTCGGGCCCATCACCGTCCCCCCCCGCCCCCTGCCCGCGCCCCGGGGCCGGCGCTCCCTCCACACAGACGCACCGCACCGCACACACAGCGTCACAAACAACCATGCATTAGAAACTGAAATGCTGCTGGGAGGCTCCGGGGCTGGGCGGCCGGCGCCGGCCTGGCTGCGGCCCCGCGGCACGCACGGCTCCGTCCATCGCACGCCAACAGTCCCGAGGGATGAGGCTAGCCGAAGATCCCGCCGAAGGTGGAGGCGATGACGATGCCCAGGATCACGCAGCAGATAATGATCATGATCTTCTTCTGCTCGCGGTGAGGGACACAGCAGCGTGGCAGGGAGAAAGGGGAGAGGGGAGCGTGAGTGGGCTGGCCATGAGAGCTGGGGGGTGTGGGCTCTTAAGCAGCACTGTGGAGGACAGAGGGGCTTCTGGTAGCCCTGGGGCAGGGATGGGCACCCCGGTCTAGCTTTAGCCCCAGGCTGGCTCTGCTGAGCTGGTGGTTCCCAAGTCAGTGAGCTGATACAAGACCAGATGAGGAGACTGGGAGAGGCAGCTGGCACTGCGCTCAGCACCAGTGCTGGACCATGCCTCTGTTCTGCTCTGTTTCGGCAAGAGGCGTGGCTCTCACACAGAATCCACCCTGCCCCTTTTCCTGCCTCCAAGCAGCACCACTGCCCCATGCCCCACCCTCAGCATTCAGCCTATGCCAGGGAGCTCTCCCTCAGCTGGTGCCAGCAGCAGGACCTGCACTGCACCCAGGGGTGTGGGGTAAAGCAGTGCCCAGGCACCCGCCAGGCTGTGCCACGCTGCCTGCTCCTCTAAGCAGGCAGTAGGGTGGGCAGGAGTGCCAGGCAGTGGCCTGCCCCCGGGTTAGAGGTGTCAGCAGCATGGGCAGGGGATGCCAGGCCCCAGGCAGGGCCACGACTCACCCGTCTGGCTTTGCTCTGGTACTTCACCGCCTTTTTGGTGTCCGACACTGCCCGCTCCACGTAGTCCACCGAGTGCTCCACGTTGTACTCGATGCGGTCGATCATCTCGCCCTGCAGAGGGGGGCACAGCCCGCGCGCCCGTGCGTGGACCTAAGCTCCTTCCTGCTCTGCTGCTGCCCAGCACCGTCTGGATGTCACCCTGCCCAGCAGCCCTGCAGGGCACAGACAAGGACTGTGAGTTGCCTGCGGGCACTGGGTGCCCCCGAGGTGCCCTGGGATGGGGGCTCCAGACCACAGGCTCTGGTGCAGAGGGCTCAGACCTCTGCATATCCCACAGGGAGGCAAGCAAAGGGTCAAGGCAGATCTCCAGCCCAGTCCTGGCCTGAAGGCTACCCTGTCTGGTATCTCAGGTGACACCAAAGCCACAAAGGATTGACACCATGCTGCATGCTGCTGAAACTGCAGGCAGGACAGGGGAGCAAGGACAGCACCAGCAGAGCCACGCTCCCAAACCCATGCACATGCTGGAATGGCTGCTCTGATCCACACGAGCACCTGGCTGGAGAGAATGGGCTGCTGGGACTACAGAGCCTTCTGCCCTGCTCTGTCCCCCCAGCTGCAGGAGTGGGATGAGGATGGAGTCCCCCCCTGCAGACATGGATGTTGCCCCCTGACTGGGGTGAGTGTCTCCAGTCTGTCCACCTCCTTTGTCCTTATCCTGACTGCACAGTGAGGCAGCCAGGTCCTGCAGCAGCTGGAGAGAGAGCCTGACAGTTGATGTGACCAACAGAGTTGGCAGGGGTGGGTGGCTTGAAGCCCAGTGCCCTCCCACATGGCACAGAGGGAATTTGGGCTGCAGAGGCAGGGGTTACAGCCAGCAGCTCTGCTTGTTTCTGTCTACTGCAGAGCATGGGGAGGATGAGCCCTGCAAACCCAGGGGTGCTCTGCTGTTAACCCCTCCAAAGCAGCAGGCTCCCTGCTGCTCCCTGCCCTGCCTAAAGCTGCTGCTTCTCCTTCCCACCCTTGCCATGCTCGTACCAGCAGCTTGAAGCCTCCCACCCTGCACAGGGTGCTGGCATAGTCTATCCCTTACAGCAAGGCAGGGACCTGCAAATTTCCCATGCCTGTCCCCCAAAACTGAGCACCAACACAGCCATACCATGGCCACCCTCACCTGTCTGCCACGGGCAGGCCCAAAGCACCATGCAGGAGCTGCAGACATGCAGGGTGCAGCCATGCAGAGCAGAGCATGCAGCACTGTTGGGGCTTTACCTGCCACTGATGTCTCCTCAGGCCATGGCAGCATGGCAGGCAAGAAGGGGGGTGAGCAGAGACCCCAGAGCGTGTGCCCAGCTGGAGGCACAGCCAAGGGTGGCCTGGCAGGGCCACTGAGGCTGGGGGCACCCTGAACTCACCTGGAGCTCGATGCTCTGAGGGAAATCTCTGCTTGCATAGCAGCCACCCACTGCCCTCCTCCAGAGCCCATCACCAAACCTCCTGCCCCAGGCACACAGCAGCCCCCAGCTCCGGGGTGCAGAGCAAGGTGGCTCTGGTCCCAGGGGGCCCAGCTCAGCTCCAGTGGGAGCCACACCAGTCCCAGATGCAGTTTTTCCCCTCAGCACCCACCCAGGCAGGGCACTGGCAGCAGCCCCATCACCTTGCGAGGTCCCCAGGGGAGCTGGCCACCAGGCCACAGTGTCTCCCTACCTGGCTCTCCACCAGCATGGCCATGTCCATGAACATGTCATGCAGCTCCCGGATGCTGTTCTCCAGTTTGATGATCTCACTGTGCCGTGTCTCAATCTCATTCAGTGCCTGCTTGGTGATGTTTGAGTCCATAATGATCTGCAAGAGGAAAGGGCCACTGAGCATTGTCCTGGCTCTCAGATGCCAGGATGAGGCTCACCAAGAGAGCCCCAAACCCCCTCCAGCCACCCCACCCAGGCAGTTGGCAGCAAACCTCCACCCTCTGGCCAGGAGACAGTCCCTGCTCAGGCAGCATGCTCAGGCCAAGCCTGAGCACCCAGCTCCCACCTCCTGCTTGGGCTGTGCTCATCATTCCTGTGACTGCATGCCTACCAGCCAGTCCCTCTAGGACAAGGGCTTGGCTCAGCTTTAGCCTGTGCTTGTGCTTACCCCAGAAGAGAAGATGGCTGGGTTGCCACTCTCCAGCATGTCCTCCAGCTCCTCGCTGGTGGTGGTCCTGCCAGCTGCAAGAGACACAGCACAGGTCAGCTAGGAGCCCTCTGTCCACAGCCCTGCTGCAGTGCTCTGCACTGCCACTGTGACATCTCCCAGGAGTGCCCTGGGCAGTCTGAGGGGCTGATATCCCACAGCCTGGCTCTGGGCCAGCCCTGCACCCCTCTTTTTAGGGGTGTCAAGCTGCCAGCTTGGCCAAGGCCACCCAGGCCCATCTGTCCACCACCTCCTGGTTGCCCCATTCCCCTGTTGCAGAGCATGGTAAAAGCTGCAGCAAGGTGAAGGATGAGAGCAAAGGCATTGCATGGATTAACACCCAGCCAGCACAGGCTTGGCCAAAGGCCATAGCTGGTCAGGAGGAGCTTGCTTTAATGCTGAGCCAAAGCTTGAGGCCCAGAAGCTGCATCTCGCCCACGCTGTCCAGCACAACTCTTGCCAAAGTCATATACCCAACCTGCAGGACCCCAGAGGACTGCCCAGGGAGTCCACTGCCTTCTGGCCAGGTTTCCTGCTTTGAAAGGCTGTCATTAGCTCCTCAACAGCAATCAAATCAGATGAAAGTGTGCTAGATGTTGATCTGCTGCCCACATCACCATGGAGCTGTACTGCACAGGCACAAGTGGGAAGGAAAGGATGGAGTCACTGCAAGGGGGAGGGAAGAGCCTGGGGAAAAACCTCTGCCCTGAAACTTGAGAACATTCTGGAAAATTGTGAGAGGTGGACCTCTGCCACCCCAGAGAGTGCCAGAGTACACCTGCCTCTTACTTGGTGTCCCTAGAAATCAAAGTTGCCTGGGATGAAGCAGCTCTGCCAAGGAGCAAAGCAGCAACAGCATCACTGGGAGATGCAGCACGGAGGGAGAAACTCAGCCCTGAGCTCGCAAGGAGGGCACAGTGAGAGGCAATGCACAGGTCATGGTGCAGCAGGGCTATCAGAGGCAGAAACATGAAGCCAGCAAGGAGAATTTCCACAGTCCTTGGCCCTGGGATGCCCAGCTGGATGGAGTAACCATCCCCATGGGCCAGCTCCCAGGGGATGAGGCAAGAGCAGCTCCATCAGGGCATGCAGGACCCTGGGGAAGCTCTCAGGGAAGCTTCCAGTGTCACAGCTCACACTCATCACCCAGCTGCTGCCAGTTTGCCCAGTTCTGCATGCCAGACACTCTATAAATAGAGAAGACTTTAGGCACCTGGGGGCTGGAGCAGTCAAACTCACCATGGCTGAGCTCATTGCATGGCTCTGCCATGCTCCTGTGGCTGCAGCACCCATTCCTCCTGCAGCAGCAGGAGGCAGCAACAGCCAGGGCTCAGGCTGGAACCACCAAGGACAGACACCTTCCCAAGACTGGGATCTGCTGCCAGGATCTGCCTGTCAAGCTCTCACTAGGTACAAATCCACTCAGCTCATGGAGGGATGGATCCTGCTTCCCCCATCCACCCGTGGAGTGTAGAGGTAACAAGCATGAGACTCACCCCCCTTGGCCATTCCACAGCTCAGGCAGGTCTAGCACTGCCTGCAGTGGTGTTGGGATGAGCAGATTGCAGCCTGCCCACCACGTTACAAACTGCCACCCACTACCCTCACCCTCAGGAGCCCTTCTGCCCAGCTGGAGGAGGCTGCAGGAGCCAACTTCCAGCACTGTGTAGGCATTAGGGCTACAAAGATTCTGACAGGACTGGAGCCTCTCTCTTACAAGGAGAGGCTGAGAGACCTGGGGCTGTTGAGCCTGGGGAAGAGAAAACTAAGAGGAGATCTCAATGCTCATCACTATCTAAAGGTGCAGCTCAAGAGGATGGGGCCAGACTTCCCCATACTGCCCAGTGACAGGACAAGGGGCAGTGAGCACAAACTGGAATCCAGGAGGTTCCACCTGAACATGAGGAGAAAATTCCCTGCTGTGAGGGTGCTGGAGCCCTGAACCAGGCTGCCCAGAGGTTGTGGAGTCTCCTCCTCTGAGAGACTCCAGACTCACCTGGACATTGCAATCCTGCACAACCAGCTCTGGGTGAGCAGAGGGGTTGGGGGCTAGATGATCTCCAGAAGTCCCTTTCAACCCATGCTGGGATTCTGGGATTTTCACTCAATGAGGCACTTGTAGCTCAGATAAATCCTGTGCAAGGGTCACAGGGATCCTCATTCAGCCCATTTCAGCACTGGGGGCTCCAGGACCACCTAGGGCTGCCTGGAGGAGCCACCAGGGTCAGAGCACTCCCTAGACTCTCGTGGGTAGCTTGGGATGCATCCACAGGTTGCCTTCCTGCACACCAGTTAACCTGGTGTCACACGGGGGGGGGGGGGGGGGGGGGCTGATGAATTCCTGCAGTGCCTTTGGAGCTGGCAGATGCTTTATTTTTGGCTCCTTGGTCTCACACATAACAAAACTGTTCATAAAAACAAGCAGCTTCTTCAAAGCTGCACACCCACCACAGAAAGCTCCTCTCCAAGCTTCAACTCCAGTTTCTCTGGGAGTGAAACCTCACTAGATTGAAGATGTCACATCTCAGAATGGACAACACAGAGGGGAAAAAGCGAGGGAGCGACACCTCCCACCACAGACAGCACAGAGGCTCAGCAGTGGGGAACACAGCTCCCAGCAGCTGCTGTGGAGATATTGCTGGGGGGAGGCATGGGCCAGCCAGAGAGGATCTGTCCTGCCAGCACCAACCCCAGGAGGTGCACATCCTGTGATCCCTTCATGGCATGTGTGATCCCAGCGGGTTTGGGAGCAGAGCGAGTAAGGGAGGGTGAGGGCAGCAATTGAGGCTGGGGCTGAAGCAGCAGGAGAGCAGAGGACATCCACTGCATCATGCTCAGCACGTGCTGGACAGGCAGGGGTGACCATAAGGGTCACTGAGGCACAAGCCCTGGTGCACACAGACACAGAGGTGCCCACACAAGGAGAAGGGGCAGATCCCGAGGGCTGCGGGGGGTCCCAGAGGGTAGCTATCGCCTGGGGCAGTGGCTCTACATCACCATTTCTTCTGTGGCTGTCCTAATTCCAGAGCAAGAAGCAGATGTGATTAGGATGGAGAAGCTCACTGGGCACTGGGGAGCATCCCCAGAGCAGCTGAGAAGTCTCTGCTCTCATCCTTTCAAGACCTGAGTGATTTACTGTCTTGCTGTCAGAGCTCCCGGCGCTTTCTATCTTTGGATTCATCAGCTCAAAACAAGAGCTGAGGATTTCACAGAGCTTTGTGCAGTCACCACATCCCAGCTGGGCTCCATTCAAAACAGCCTCTGCAGGAGCCTCCAGAGCAGCAGGGACTGAAGGTGGCCAGGATAAGCAGAGCCCTCTGCCCAGGAAGCACTCCTGATGAAACCCCCATTAGCTTGTTGCTTTTGATCAGCCTTTTTGCCAGGAGACATTTTCCACTGCCCTGGCAGGGAACCAGCATTTGCAAAGCACTGAGCACAGGGCTGTGGACCCTCCCAGCACAGACCCCATCCTGCATCTGCTCCACACCTCCACCCTGAAGGAAAAGCAGGTCCCTCCCCATCACCAGCTCAGACACTGCCCCTGCACCCAACTACTGCGCCACTCTGAGTCCTGGGCAGCCTTTTCCTCACCCCCCATCAGTGCTCTGTCAGGCACTGGCAGCCCAGCAGGAGGGACAGAGCAAAGAGAAAGATCATTTCCTTTATCTCCATAATTTAAGCAGGGTGGCAGAGTCTTTCCAAAATCCAGGAGCAGAAAAAACAAGAAGAGGAAGGCTCCTTTCAGGTCTGCAGATAATGAGGGACCTGGGCTCAGCCCTTTCAGATCCTCTCCTCTGATGGAAGGCAGACACAGGGACACCTCCAATTCCAATTTACATCACAAGCCAGCCCCGTGGCTGGGCATCACCTGGAGAATGACGTTGGGTGACAAATGAGTCAGCTGGAGCAGTGGCACTCTCCTCATCCTGCCTCACACAGCTCTTGCTGAGCCTCGTGTCACTCACCCTCTCCATTCAGCCACTGTGGAACACTTCCATTGTTATTACACATCCTAAAAACTAATCTTAACAAAGGCTTGCATGGCCAGGACTCCTTCCAGCCCTGCACAGAAACCCCACTGGCCACCAGATTACCCAGCATCTGCCAGCTCATGGACATTCCCACAGGTGACCATCAAGGACACCATCCTTGATTTCCTACCTGATTATTCACACTGAGCTGTGATAGGGAAGACAAAAATCCATTTGTTTGTGAGATTAAAAACCCCTGCACTGGGATCCAGGCTCTTTCATTTGGAGCACAAAAGCCCCTGGCAGCTCTCTGACAAGGAGACTCTTTGCAGAACTCTCTTTTCATCTCCACAGGCTCTGACTTCTCCCTGGCTTGCTCATCCCCCTAATTGCAGTGGTGCTATGGTTCTTCTTTGCTGGGAGATGACCACCTTCCTCTGAAACCAACCAGGTATCACCAAGTGCCCAGAAGAATCACTAGGAGAGCAGGTTTAGGGGGACAGGCAGGATCAGACTTCTCCTAGGCAATGTGCTCTGCTGGTGACAGCCTTGGAAGGGTCACCTGAAACCCACCTCTGGCCAGAAGACACCACTCTTGCTGCTAACAGCCACCAGGGTCCTGGGTCTGGGGAGATGCCTGGAGCAGCCTCATGCTCCTCCTGAGGCAAGGAAAACTGCTGGGAGCAGCAAGTGGCCTTGTCTCCAGATCTCTCTGCTCTGGTTTTGTATTTAGTTCAGCTCACCCATGAGGAAAAGCAGCCAGAGGAAAGGCAAGGAAGGCACAGGAGCCAGGAGCTCCCAGTAGCTCCCTGGAATTCAACACTAGCTGCAAACAAGGTGGAAGTTTCTCTCCCTCTGCTCTCTGCACTCACTGTGCAGCATCTAAGAACATCTGAGGGGAGTTTCTGAGCATTGCTTTGCAGTTTGACACTGGAACACAAGGTACCACCACACGTCTGCCTTCTCTGGCAGCTGCTCCTGGTAGCTTCCACCGGTGTGTGTGCAGCCCCCATGAACCCCTGGGCTGAGGGAGCGGGGGTTGTTCAGCCTGGAGAAGAGGAGGCTGAGTGGAGACCATCTTGCTGTCTACAGCTCCCTGAGAGGTTGTAGAGAGGTGACGGCCAGCCTCTTCTTCAGGTAACAAGGGATTAGGAGCAGAGGAAGTTGTGACAGGGGAGGTTTAGATTGGATATTAGGAAACATTTCTTCACTGAAAGGGCAACAAAGAAGGGAAGGAGTTTGGAGCACAGCCCTATGAGGAGAGGCTGAGGGAGCTGAGGTTGCTTAGCCTGGAGAAGAGGAGGCTCAGAGGAGACCTTATTACTCTCTCCAACTCCCTGAAGGGAGGTTGTAGCCAGGAGGGGGTTGGTCTCTTCTCCCAGGCAACCAGCACCAGAACAAGAGGACACAGTCTCAAGCTGCACCAAGAGAGGTTTAGGCTGGATGTTAGGAAGAAGTTCTTCATAGAAAGAGAGATTGGCCATTGGAATGTGCTGCCCAGGGAGGTGGTGGAGTCACCATCACTGGAGGTGTTTAGGAAGAGACTGGATGGGGTGCTTGGTGCCATGGTTTAGTTGATTAGATGGTGTTGGCTGATAGGTTGGACTTGATGATCTCAAAGGTCTCTTCCAACCTGGTCTGGTCTATTCTATTCTAATTCCTATTCCATCCCATCCCTATCCTATCCTATCCTATCCTATCCTATCCTATCCTATCCTATCCTATCCTATCCTATCCTATCCTATCCTATCCTATCCTATCCTATCCTATCCTATCCCTATCCTATCCCTATCCTATTCCATTCCATTCTATTCATCAGGCACTGGAACAGGCTGTCCAGAATGGTGATGGAGTCACCACCCCTGGAGGTGTTTAAAAGCCATTTGGATGAGGGACATGGTCTGACAGTTGTGTACAGGGGGATGTTAGGCTGCGGTTGGACTCGGTTATGGTTGGACTTGATCACCTTAAGGTCTTTTCCAATCAGACTATTCTGTGATTTTCAGAGCTCTGCTCCAGTGAGAACCAGTGTAGGATGTGTCCCCACCCAGCTGTGTTTCCCCTCCAGGCTGACTCACTGATCTCCAGCTGCCTCTGGATCCTGCCCTTGCAGCGCTCCCGGTAGTCGGTCTGCGTGGCGTTGTACTCCGACATCACCTCCACGAACTTGCGCGACAGCGTCGAGTGCTGCGGGGGGAGAGGAAGAGACAGTCAGGCTGAGGGCTCTGTGGGAGGCAGACAGCTGCCACCCCTGTGATGGAATCACTGACTGGTTTGGTTGGAAAAGATCTCTAAGATCCTCCAGTCCAACCCTTAACTCAGCACCGCTGCAGTGATGTTGCCCTGGAGCCTTTCCTTCTCCAGGCTGCACAACCCCAACTCTCTCTCTCAGTCTTTCTCCATAGCAGAGGGGGTCAGGTCCTCAGACCATTGTGGTGGCCTCCTCTGGGTCTGCCAGTGTAATGCAGAATCTCTGCAGGGTCAGATGCTTCTGGAGCACCTCTCAAGGTCTTTAGGCAGTGGGGGAGCAGTGCAATGCAGCATCTCTGCAGGGTCAGATGCCCCTGGAGCACCTCTCAAGGTCTTTAGGCAGTGGGGGGAGCAGTGCAATGCAGCATCTCTGCAGGGTCAGATGCCCCTGGAGCACCTCTCAAGGTGTTTAGGCAAGAGGGGAGCAGTGCAATGCAGCATCTCTGCAGGGTCAGATGCCCCTGGAGCACCTCTCAAGGTGTTTAGGCAAGAGGGGAGCAGTGCAATGCGGCATCTCTGCAGGGTCAGATGCCCCTGGAGCACCTCTCAAGGTCTTTAGGCAGTGGGGGAGCAGTGCAATGCAGCATCTCTGCAGGGTTAGATGCCCCTGGAGCACCTCTCAAGGTGTTTAGGCAAGAGGGGAGCAGTGCAATGCAGCATCTCTGCAGGGTCAGATGTCCCTGGTGCACACTGCAGCTCAGATGTTCCTCTACCAGGGGCTGATACACCCAGAGCAGCCCCATCCAACACACCTCTACCTCCAGAAGACAGCACTGGAGACATCTTGAATACCTGTGTTTGCTTTGCAGCTATTCCAAGCAAGCAGCAGCTCAGTATTTATGGCAGAGGCTCAGTTCAGCTTCCTCCTCTGCTGGCAAAACTCACACAGAAGTCTGCCCCAGGCAGCCCCAGCAGGCAGCCGCTGCTCAAGAGGCGCCTGACCCAAAGCAAGGTCAAAACAGCTCCTGAGCATCATGGCTTGAAATCCAGCAAAGAGCTCCCATGCCACCCAAGCAGCTCCTCTTCTGCCTCTTCAAAACTCTTTTCCTAAAATCCACTTCAGCCTCATTCAGCTGGAAAGCATCAACATATGCTGATCTAGTGGGAGGTGTCCCTGCCCATGGCAGGGGGGTGGGAACTGGCTGATCTTTGAGGTCTCTTCCAACCCTGACAATTCTGTGATCTGCAGCCCACTGTAGCCTGGGTGTGGAGTTGCAAACCCTTCCTGCTCATCAGCGCACCACAGCACACCTCTGAGGCTCAGGAAGTTATTTAACTCGGTGTTTATTTTGCCAGATTGTTATTTTATGTCCCCACAGGCACCCCACATGTCTACAAAATGCACTGGAGTTCTGAGGGAATGCTGAGAGTCCTGTGAAATGGGCTGGAAAAAGGAAAAAAAGTAGTGTTGCAAATGGCTTTCTGTCATTAGCTGAAGCTACCTGAATGTTGCAAGTAAATACAAAGCATATCAGAAGGGACCTTGCATTTGAAAACCACCTTAAAAAGAACTATTCACTGAAGCGAGGAAAATGGGCTTGTTCCACCCAGGGCCCACCCAGGGCCAGCAACTCTTCACTCCCCAGATGAGGAGAAAGCAGCCCAGCTTTTGGAACCACCAAGCTGGATTTCCAAAGAGCTGATACAGCTCTGAGCACCCACAGGGGGCTTTGAAACCTCCCCCAAGCATACACTGAAATCCAGGAGGTCTCATTGCTGGCTACAATGACCCCCAAGAAGCTGGAGCTAGACACTTCTTGGAGGGGCACTGGGGAAAAGGGGGACAGAGGTTTTCAGTTAAATATTAAGGGGGAAAGAAAATCATCCTAAAGGTGGCCAGACACTGGACTGGGACCTAGAGGACCCATGGAATGATGCCTGTGGCACTGCCATCCATCTGGATACTAAGAACAAGGCCACGAGCAACCTGATGAGGCCGGCACTGCTCTGTGGCAGAGGCTGGGATCCCCTGAACTCCCTCCTCATCATGTGCTGTGATCCCT
The DNA here is from genome assembly GCF_026170545.1 of Melanerpes formicivorus. Classification (NCBI taxonomy): domain Eukaryota; kingdom Metazoa; phylum Chordata; class Aves; order Piciformes; family Picidae; genus Melanerpes; species Melanerpes formicivorus. The sequence continues at coordinate 3,592,743 of NW_027142381.1, read as the reverse complement.
CAAGAAGGAACAAACCTGGGTGCCAGATTTCTAGCTGGGCTGTTTCCTGTCCTTGGATGGGCAGGAGCCCAAGGGAAGATCATCACACACAGCCCATGCCAGCTGCACCAGCTCCTTTGCAAGACAGTGACCTCGCTGAGGGTCTGTCCCGTGGCACCAAAACACCCCAGTCACACCAGTCACACACACTGGGCACAGGGCAGAACCAACACAAGCAAGAGCCAGGGATGTTTTCACACTGATGTGTAGCTTCAAGCCAGGAAAAAACCCTGCCTCTACACCAGCTCAGCCCACACTGTTCCCTGGGTGACAGCTCCAACAGTCATGTCGGTGCCGCTCCGCCCGGCAGCGCCGCTCGCCAGCCCTGCCACAGCTGTCAGCTCCTCTCACCCCCAGTGCATGGTGAGAAGCAAAGCCAGCACCACAAGGCTGGCACAGCACTGCTCTGTGCCCAGCTCACCTCCCAGCCTCCATCCCAGCCTGTGCACACAAGCATGCACGCTGGGCACGGGGTGCCACCGTGGGGCCAGCACCCCTGGGAAGGTAGAATCGTGCAGCTGGTTAGGTTGGAAATGATCTTTGAGATCTTCAAGTCCAACCAGGACAAGGGGGGATGGATATAAACTACAACACAGGAAGCTCCACCTCGACATCTAGAGATGAGTCTTTCTCTTGCCCCAGTTTGGCAGAGGAATGGCTGCCCACTGCCTCAGGCTCAGCCCCACATGCTGTGGTGCAGGGCAGGGAGGACAGCAGGCAGGGAGCTGCCTCTGCAGAGGTGATCCATTACTGTCACTGCTGTATTGATTGGGCACCGACTGCGGCAGGGCAGGGCAGACCGAGCCAGTGGCTTCCCAGACTGGAAAGGTGATAAACTACTGACACCCAAACTCCTCCAGCCTCACTGCAGAGGGCTCAGAGAAAGGAGGATTGTTATGAGCTGTCTTTGTCTGTAACCTCCCTGCAAGAGCAGCAGATCCATGCCTGGACCCCCACCCCTGGCTGCTGAAGAGCAACGCTGGCAGCTCCCATTGCCTTCATCATTTCAGTGGTTTGCTAAAACACAAGAACAAGGCCTTGCTTCTCTGCTCTGTGTGTGATCATCTGCCACTGGGACCCCTCAAAACAGCCTGACACAATGGTTTGCAGGAGAGAAGTGACTTTCATCTCTACACGAGCCAGAAGCTTTGCAGTCCAGGTAGCTGTTTCCTGACTTTGGGGGAATATGAGGGGATTTACTCAGAGCTGTAAGGCAATTCAGGCTGGAAAGATCTTCGAGAGGTCAAGCAACCCAACCAACTGCCAGGGTCAGTACTTCCAAGTTTTTGGTGTGTGCTGTTGGACCCTGGAACAAGCCCCATGTCCCTCATCCCCCTCTCTTCTAGAGCCAGCATGCTCCACCCCACCTTGGCTGCAGACAGAAGCACAAGCAGCATGACTAATCCCAGCTGAGCATAATGCAGCCTTGGGACCATCTGAATGGAGAAGGAGGTGCACCCCATTTCTGTGTCTACCACTGGACAACCCTGCTAAGCAACCCATCAAAAGGAGGTGCTGGTTATTGGTGGCTTCATGGGAATGAGAGGAAGGCTTGTGTCTGCCCTTCAGGAGTCTGATGTTTCTGGATTGGGAAGCCAAACAGATGCCCTGTGCAGGAGCAACTACAGCCCCACCAGGGAAGAACACTGCAGGCAGGCTGCAGGTCTGCCCAGCACTCTCTGAAAGCCCACCCATCCTCTTAGGTGAAGTGAAAGTTTAGGTGAGTCACCCAGCTGCATCAGCAGGCCCTGCTCTCATTGTGAGCTGCCCAAGCATCCTTTCAGGCACTGCAGAAGCACACAGAGGCTTCAGGTTTATGAAGACAGTGGTTCAGACACCTGGCTCTCCTCCCAGAGCTGCTGCTTCACAGGGTACTTCTGCCCCAGTCGAAATCACCTCTAGTGAGAGGCTTAACGTGGATGTGTAGCAACCACCTCCCTGGAATGGGCTGCCCAGGGAGGTGGTGGAGTCACCATCACTGGAAGTGTTTAAAAACAGACTGGATGAGGCACTTAGTGCCCTGGTTTAGTTGATTAGATGGTGTTGGGTTGGACTTGATGATCTCAAAGGTGTTTTCCAACCTGGTTAATTCTGTATTCTGCCCACCCTGACCCCCAGACTCGCACACAAGGATGAAGCTGACGCACATCCTGTCCCCTCCAGGGCTCCCTCTGCACCTCCTGATGCCACAGCTCCCCCAGGCTGCCTTTTCCACTCATCCATTCAGGAATGTGCTGCACTCCTTTGCCCAGTATTTGCAGACCAGGACATGACTGCTCTAAAGCCAAGCAGAGCCCTCCTCTCCCACCGCCTCCCGGGATCCCTCCAGCTGTCTGCAGTCGCTTCCCACCCTGCCCTCCCCAGGAGACTCACCTGAGTTTTCCTTATCCTCAGGTCAGCAGATGACCTGTTGAGCCCTTCCTCTTGTTCAATACTCTGCTCAATACCTGGGTGGGGTAGAAGGACAGGGATTATTTCATGCTCTTCAGGGAAGGAAAAGGGATTGTTTGGCAAAGGGACTGCAAAAGACTGAAGCCCACAACTCGAGGAGCATCTGGCACTGAGCAATGCCCAGCTCCTGACTTGAGCTCACAAACTGCTGCTGGACTGGCAGCAAAGCTTCATTTCATTGCTGCCAAGCACTCAGTGCCTGGCCACCAGCTGAGACTTGGTGCTCTTGAGGGCACCCCCAGGCTGGTGGTCAAGGATTGCAGTGCAAAACTGATGTTATGCCCAGGTCTGATTCCCACTTTCTGGTATTCAAAGGAAATGGAGTGCTGCTCTCCCCCTGCAAGGCCAGGCAGCAGGAGGAAGCCCAGAGCAAAAATGTCTCTGCAAAATACCAATGCTCAAGACTTCTCCAGGGACCCTAAAAATAGTCAGCCAGCCAGCTGCCCAGCCTTGCTCAGGGAGGACCCACCAGGCTGCAGAGAAGGAGCTTGCTGAAGACTCCTCTGCAGCAGAGATCTGCCCTTTGAATTACTCCCAGGAGAGAGATGAATTCTTCATTTGCCCAAAGAGCATAAATCCATCAGGGAGAAGTGCTGCCCTGCTCAGCATCCCACTGTGGTTTAAGGCATGGGGCTGCAGGGCAGAGGGTCTGGCAGGGAGCAAGGCAGTGCAGACCTGCTCCTCAAGGCCAGCTCGAGACATGCTAATTCAAAAACTTAAATTCACAGATCTTAAAAGCCTGGGAGAAAGCTCCCATCAGCAGGCTGGCAGAGATGCATGTCACTGTGCAGAGCACCAGTTGTGAGCACCCATCTCTGGAGTTTGGCTGAAGACCCCATTCCCAGTGCAGATGTCCCCCCCACCAGCTTTCTAAGCCTGGTTGTCCCCAGCACTTTCCACACTGGAGCAGGTCAGGGCAGCAGGTTCCTCCTGCAGCAGGGGCTTCCCATTCCAAGGAGCTCCCAGTGGCCTGAGAAAGAGTAGGTTTAGGAGTTCTTCAGTGTGAAAGTGGTGAGACTCTGGAACAAGGTGCCCAGAGTGGTTGTGGATGTCCCCTCTCTACAGGTGTTCAAGACCAGGTTTGATGAGGCCTCGAGTGACCAAGTCTAGCTGAGAAGCATCCCTCATGGCAGGGAGGTTGGAGTAGATGATCTCTAAGGTCCCTTCCAACCTAAGCTACTCTATGATTCTATGCTTCTATGATTCCTATCAGTGAGCAGTGCAGCAGGGCAGGGTGCAGGACCCCAGCAGCATGGTGAGCACCCATGTTTCTGCTGTGTGCTGCTTAGCAAGGCTGGCCCCACAGTACCACTGCAGAGAGCAGCAGCACTGAAAGGGAGACCGTGGGCCTGGGGAACCCTCTGTGGTGCTGGCAGGGGACGTCCAACAGCACTGCATTCGCCAAGAAAGCGCTGGAGAACACCAGCACAAATTCTGCCCTGCCTCCTATCCTCTCCTGGAGCAGCTGTCTGTATCTAGGAAGTTCTCTGAACGGTCCCATCCCACCCTGCCAGACGGCCGCTGTGCAGCGGCTGCTGCCTGCCCAGCAACTGGGCTTCCTCCACACTTGTCACCAGCCAGCCCCTGTTCCCAAGGCACACTATTGGCAAACATTGTGCATTTATGGTAACTAATAAAATCACATTTTCCCCAGAAGCTGGTAATTAGAATTAGCCACTGCATGAGCAATGCCTGTCCTAACGAAGTCAGCTCCTCGTCAGCAGATGGTGTTTTTATCAGGCCTCACTGTTTTCTTTCTCTGATCATCCTGGCCACAAGGAGATCTGGGACAAAGCACAAGGACTAATCAGCTGTTGCTCCAGGTAAATAGGATAGCAGTGAGTCTTTTCTGGGAGGAGGAAACAGAAACTGGAGCCTGTGCTGCAATCCTTCAGCTTCTCAAAGCTCCTTGGAAAGGCAGAACAAAACACCTAGGGAAAAGGATTTTGGTTGTGCACAGGTTAAAACCTGTCCCCATCTGGACACCAGGGATCCCAGCATGGCTGGTGGGGGGCTCTGGTTCATGGGAAGGGATCCCTTGGTCTATGAAACAGAGAAGCTCTCCTTCCTAGGTCTAGCTGAGCTCAGGAGGGCAACAAAGGGACAGTGGAGGTTACAACTCTCCTCTGGCAGACCTGGGACATGGCCACACCGGTGGTGACAAACCTAACAAATGGCTTCAGATGTATCTAAGTCCTCCACACCTGCAGGGCTCCCACAGAACCCTGGGATTAGGAAGAACATTGCTGCTGTGGGGGAAGCACCAGCTCCTCTCCCACCCTTCAGAGGCGGCACCAACTTCAACCAAATCCTACACTGATGTCCAAGACCACTGCAGGCAAACCTGAGCTGCACCAGCACGACCTGCCACCAGACACTGCTGTCCTGACTGACCCTCCAAATCCCCTGGGGTCCAGCCTTGGGTCCTGGGCTCACCCAAGCCATGGTGGGCTGACAGCCACGTTGTCAGTCCCTGCTTGTCACAGAGACTGATTGACCCTTCCAATGATGGAGCCTAACAGCCACCTTAGCAGTGCTGTGTCCTTGCACTGCCCAAGGTGGAGGCACACCAAGACAACAGGGCATGCTGATGGGACAGGATAACCTTCCCTGAGGCCAAGAGCCCCTTTCTTCTCCACCACCTGCTCCAGAGAGCAGGACCCAGGGCAGCAATTCTCCCTGCCCCACAGCAGCACCGCAGGCAAGTACTCACTCTTTAGCTTGGAGCGCACTTTGTTCGCTGTCTTCTTGATGTCAGACATCAGCTCCTCCAGCTCCTCCTTTGTTTCTGGCCAGAAAGAAAAAAAGCAAACATGGGTGCATTGGAGACACTGCTAAAAACTGCTGCTCAGACCCACAGCACGTGGGGACCAGAGCTGTGAGCACTCCCAACTCCAGACTGGGAGCACTTCCACTCTATGCCTTCCATTGGATTCTCCTCACAGTCCTGAGATTGGAAAGAGCTCTGCTGCTGGCTGAGCAAGCAAGGAGCTGGGAACCCCTACACTGCATCATACCCAGCACTCTGCAGAGAGTGGAAGGGATACACAATCCACAGTGCTGGTTCCTGAAGTGGAGAGACACCAACAACCTTCTGCTCACCAAGGGCTGATCTCCCCAAGGCGCTGCCAACACCAGCCAGCCTTCCCCAGAGTGTTAGAAAAGGTCAGTCTGCCACCCCCTGAGTGACAGACAGTGTGTGTGTGGTCACTCCCCAGCTTGAATTTGCTGCTTTTGGCAGAAAAGTAGGGACTGAAATGGCCAGAAACCTCCTTAGAAACCTCCCTGGTGCCACAGCCCACGTCTCAGGAACGGCTCCAAGCAGCCCAGCAGTGGTGGGAGGGGGTAAAGCAGTTCTTGTGTTCCAACGGGCAGAGGCACAGGGGCTGCACACAAGGCCAAGTACAAGCAAGTCCCTTCCTCCCTGTCCCTACAGGTGCCCCACACATCCTGTGCACAGCTCTCATTGGAAGAAGAGCCCTGCTGAGCATGGAGGCTGGATCCCCGGAAGCATGCAAGGTCAGGTGGGACAGGGCAACCTGATCTAGTGGGACCTGTCCCTGCTGAATATAGGGGAGTTGGACTGCATGATCTTTAAGGTCTTTTCCAACCCAAACCACTCAAGGAACCTCTACTCTTGTCCAGGTTCCTCTCCCACAAACCAGAGTGTCCTTGAAGGAGGCAAGACATGGAGGTGTGACCTTGGCCACCCTGTGCTTCAGAAACTGCTGCACCAACCTCTCTGGGCACAGCACCCATGCCCAGCACTCAGGTACTCAACCATGCTCTGCCAGTGCAGCAGCCCTTCATGCTGTGGGGCTGTAAAAAGGCTGGGTCATAGCAACCCCCCTGTGCTCACCCATGGCCTTGTGGCAGCCCAGCTGGCTTGCCAGGGATGTCGCCGTGCCCCAACCATGCCAGCCCCAAAGCTCAGCGGTGATGCCAGCACGTGGCAGCGTCTCCAGATCCACATAGTAAAGCAAGTACAAACCACCTGCCCTTCAAATGTGATTTCTGGGAAATGCTGCCACACTAATGCTCCCTTCTTGGTTTTGATGAGATCAGGACTTAATTGAATAAAACTTTGTTGAATAGACTCGAGGCACATTGACTGAGTCATCCCCACGGCTGCGGGAGCTCCGGTGCCGTACGCTCCCAGCTGCCAGTCACAGGCACAATTAGCAAATCATGATGATGGGAACGTGCTGGGGGAAGGTCACATCCTATCAACAGCTGAACACATTCCTGACTCAGAGCTAAGAGCTCCAGCACTACTGGGAGAAGGAGGAAGCCAACAGGGCTGCGATAGCTCCGCTCCCGAGGGAGCCAACACCGCGGCGTCGCTGGGGGATGCACAGTGACCTCTCTGCTAGAGAAAACAAGGAGAGGGAGGGGATGCTTTCACTCTCAGCTCTCACTTAAGTGGCTAATTACTTCCCTTTCCCATATTCTCAAAAGCACTCATATTAAGGAATCAAAGAAGCATTGAATTGTTTCAGTTAGAAAATACCTTTAGGGTCATTGAGTCCAACCATTGTCTAGCTCTGCCAAGGCTGGTGCTAAACCATGGCCCTCAGCACCACAGCAAAGCTGGGGAGAGGTCTGGAGCACAGCCCTATGAGGAGAGGCTGAGGGAGCTGGGGTTGCTTAGCCTGGAGAAGAGGAGGCTCAGGGGTGACCTTATTGCTCTCTACAACTACCTAAGGGGGGTTGTAGACAGGCAGAGGTTGGTCTCTTCTCCCAGGCAACCAGCACCAGAACAAGAGGACACAGCCTCAGGCTGCACCAGGGGAGGTTCAGGCTGGAGGTCAGGAGGAAGTTTTACACAGAGAGAGTGATTGCCACTGGAATGTGCTGCCTGGGGAGGTGGTGGAGTCACCATCACTGGAAGTGTTCAGGAGGAGACTTGACAGGGTGCTTGGTTGCATGGTTAATTGATTAGGTGGTGTTGGATGATAGGTTGGACTCGATGATCTTGAAGGTCTCTTCCAACCTGGTCTGGTCTGGTCCATTCCATTCCATTCCATTCCATTCCATTCCATTCCATTCCATTCCATTCCATTCCATTCCAGTGAAAGTCTGAGTAGGATCTGCTTGGGGGGGTATAATGGACCAGGGAACACCAAGGTCCCTTCCTATCCACACCCACCTTCAATTCTATGAAACAGCTTCACCTAACTCCCTGCTAAACACTTCCCTTTCTTCCTGTCAGTTCAGGCTGAGGCTTGGACTGCAGGGATGCTACCACAGCAAGCAGTGAGCATGAGCTGAGCATCCCCCTGAGCTGGACACTCACAGGAAGGGGAGAGGACCGCACGGACGGATGGATGGAGGGAGGGAAGGACACAGGCAGCTGGGCTGCCTTCCCTTCAAATACTTCCAACTGAGCAGCAGGCAGAAAACACTCCTTCTGGCTGGCTTTGAGTCACAGGACACACGAGGATTACTTGGCGACCTGGCAGGCACAGGCTTCCCAGACAATTATTTTCACATCCATGGCGTCTGTTTAAGTGACTCACTCCGAGCTATTTAACCATTCACGCTCAGCAACAGGAAGCTGAAGAACCACAACACCTCTGCTGCTGCAGCCAGAGAGTCACCCCAGCGAGCAGAGCAGTGTGAAGGGGTAAGATGTGATCCCCACAGCCAAGCTGGGGCTGCCTGCTCTGCTCCTCCTGGCACTAAGCACACCAGGGAAGCAGGGTTGCTCCCATGGCCACCAGCTCCACAGGGCTGTGTCCTCAGTCCCTGCAAGGGGAAAGGAGGCTTTGGTCTGGGGTTGAGCCTTATGTCATAGAATCTTCTCAGTTGAAAGAGACCTTTAAGATCAAGTCCAACCATTAACCCAGCACTTCCAGGTCACCACTAAACCATGCCCCTCAGCACAACATCTACACAGCTTTTTGATCCCTCCAGGGATGGGGACTCCACCACTCCCCTGGGCAGCCTGTGCGAGGACTTGACAGAAAGACATTTTTCCTAATGTCCAACCTAAACCTCCCCTGGTGCAACTTGAGGCTGGTTTCATCTTGTCACCTGGGAGAAGAGATCAACCCCCACCTGGCTCCAACCTGCTTCCAGAGAGTTGTAGAGAGCAATGAGGTCTCCCCTCAACCTCCTCTCCTCCAAGATGAACCACCCCAGGTCCCTCAGCTGCTCCTCTCCAGCCCTGTTCTCCAGACCTTTCACCACCTTTGCTGCCCTTCTCTGGACCTGCTTCAGCACCTCAATGCTTTTCTTGCAATGGGGGTCCAAAACTGAACCCAGTATTTGAGCTACAGCCTCACCAGTGCTGGGCACAGGGGGATGATCACTGCCCTGGTCCTGCTGGGCATACCACTTCCATTTTTCATCCCGAAGAAGCCCTGAGACCCACTGTGACCTGATATGGAGGGGAGTCCAGGCATTACAGGGGAGGCAGAGATGCAGGCAGCAGTAGGAGCTCTTTCTCCTCCCTCTGCCAACAGCAAATTGGGCAAACACCCAGGCTGGAAACACCACCAAGCTCCAGCACAGCCTCAGCTGCTTGGGAAAGAGGGAAAACCAATTCCCTGTGTTCCCTTTCCTTGCACCTTCCCAAAAGCATTCCCCATGTAACAGGAAAGGGAACAAACACAAGGAACTGACACCCAGAGCTGTCACATCAGATACTCTTCAAGGCTGGGGGAGGGACTCCTGCCTGCAGCCAAACATTCAGCACCATCATCAGTAAAGGAGGAGGAGGGAACAAACCTCCAAAGCAGCAAGCAGGAGGGCAGCTGCAGGCAGGCAGGCAGGCAGGCACCAGCCCTCCATCCTTCACAGCTAACTGCAGGCGACTGCCACCACGCCTGAGCACCACTGTGACGGTGACTTTGCACACACGAGATGGTTCTCAGCCACCACAGTCCCCTCCCTCCCTCCCTCCTTGCTGGGATTAACAAACCTTCACCTCTTTGTGACCTGCAGCTCTCCACTGCAAACGACCAACCAACCTAACCACGAAAATTACACTTCCAATCTCCTCCCTAGCTGAGGCCCCTGACCAAGCTGGGCAGAAGGATCCCCTGGGCAAAGGTTGAGCTTTTCCCAGTGAAAGATTCAAGCAGGTCCTGGCCGTGGTTCCTTCAGGGAAAACTCAGGAAAAAAGAAAGCTCTCTTGCCTTAAAACTTCCTCTCTGTCTCTGAGAGTTCACCACTGCTGTGCCTGTTTGTCCTGGCACTGATGTTGATGAGATGCAAAGTGCTTCTTAAAGGTGAATGCAAAGGGGAAGCCCAGAGCTGGCAGCCCCAGTGAGCTGTCTGCCATCTGGGACCACACCAAGGAGAATCTTTCCTAGGGATCTGTGGAGTTGTTTGAAACGTTTGCTGTAGCATTTCACAGATTTAAAGGTAATAACACAAATGCAACCTGTTTGAAAAGCCACCAGGGAGGAGAATGGCTAAGAAGGCTGCTCCAGCCCCACGCGGGGAACCACTGACCAGTCAGCCTCAGCACCGTGCCCAGTAAGATCATGGTGCCTCCAACTGCTGCCCAGGACCACATCAAGTCTGATCTTGGATGTCTCCAGGGATGGGGCCTCAACCACACCCCTGGGCAACCTGTTGCAGTATTTATTTCACCATTCTCACTGTGCAGAACTTCCTCCTGCTGTCCAGCCTAAATTTGCCCTGCTCCAGTATCAACCCCCTGCCCCTCAGCCTATCGCTGCAAGTCCTTCTAAACACTCCATCATCATCTACCTGGACTCCTGTAAGGCCTTTGAGAGGTTTTCCCACAACTTCCTTGCTCTTATTTGGAGAGATATGGGTTTGATGGGTGGGCTACATAGATGGATGGGGAAGTGGCTGGATGGCTGTGCCAGAAGAGCTGCAGTCAGTGGCTCAGTGTAATAAGTGGTGTCCCTGAAGGGGCAATACTACACTGGGACCAATACTTTGCAATATCTTCATTGCTAACAGAGACAGTGGGATTGATCTGCAGCCTCAGCTGATTTTCAGATGACACCAAGCTGAGTGGTGCAGTCGATGCAGCAGAGGGAAGGGAAGGATCTGGATAGGGTTAGAGTTTCCTTCCCAGTGCCCTGTCCTGCCCACACCTCTCCTCTGAGCTTCTCAATGCCCTTCCCAGTAGCTCCAAGGTGGCACTCAATGCCATCACAAGCTGGCCCTTTGCTGCACACTCCCATCCTGCCTGGAGCCACACACAAACCCCTGGGATGCTCCAGGATGGATTCAGGGTGCACTGGGCCAGCAGTGCTGGGGCTCAAGGGGAGCAGAGCAAGCCCAGCCCTCCCCCACAGGCACTCAGCATGCAGAGGTACCAAGTGAAGCTGCTCAGATCTATTTTTACCGCACTGAACCACACTCATTGTCTTCCCCTCCTTTCATTGTCTCGATCGAATCCCACCTCAAATGCTCCACTGTTTTGCCCAGAAGCAAGGTGGCATCAATCAGTCAGTAATTACCCAGCTCATTCCCTTTCTCTGTCTCTCAAAAACACCATCGAGGCTGTGCTACCTCCCAAGCCCCTGATGCCCAGGAGGGATGTGGAGACTTATTGGAAATCAACACTAACAGCAGAGGCTCCATCTCACACCATCTTACTCAGCTCCTGGAAAACTTCCTGATCAATACCCTCAGGTAGACTGGGATCCAGCAGAGGCTATTTTTGATACCAAATGTTTAGCAACAACCTGAGTTAGTGTTGGAAGGCAGGAATTTAATCATCCTAAGACATGCCACATGTTCTCCCCAACACCCATAAAAGGAGAAGTGCCCCTCACAAGTTTCTCTCCTTTCTGCCCATTATTTAATGCACCAAGCCAGCTGAGAGCTTCCTGCCCTTCTTCAAGCTCATCACAGAAAATCCCCTTTGCCCTTCAGGCTGGTGCCTGCTGAGTTTTCCACACCCCTCCAACACCCCTCCAGTGCTGTGCCACCAGAGGATGGGAAAATATTCTCCTTGTGCCAGTCACATATGGGAAAACTGAGTGTAAATCTTCAAGCAAAACCCCCAAAGTAGGAGCTAGAGAGAAGTGGTAAGGAACACAAGGATGCACTAAGAACAGGATCTCAGCAAAGCTTGACCTTGCCCTGCTGGCCATGCTGCTGGTGATGCAGCCCAGGAGACACTTGGCTTTCTGTGCTGCAGTTTCCCACCAGTATCCCTCAGTCCTCCTTTGCAGAGCTGCTTTCCATCCATCCATCCCCTCACCCATCCATCCCCTAGACTGTGATGGAACTCAGAGTTGTCCTGACCCAGTTGCAGGACCTTGCACTTAGCCTGGTTGAACTTAATGTGTCTCATGCCTTGATAGCTTTATTCCTAGCACTCCGGCTCTACACTAAAGCACCTTCAGCCATTGTTCTCTTTTTACCCTCATCTCCTTTGAGAGCTTGGCTCTAATCCACCCTCAGGTAAGTGTTCATCATGTGAGGAGAGTGGTGACCTGACCACGCTCACCACCACCCCAGCTCACGTTAATTTCTCCCCATCCCAGGAACAGTGCTGGTTTCTCTGACCCTGAGTCACTGAATGTGACCCCAGCTGAATCAGACTGAGTTTAAAAAACCCCCACATACATAAAAATTTTACACAAAAATAGTTTGGGACCTCTCCAAAACCCAGAGGCCAGCAGGGGAAGCTCTGGAGGGCCACCGACCATCCCAGGCTACGTCAGATGCTCCTCTACAGGACTGCACTATCACACATGCTACAAGCCTGCATCAGGACCTACATCAGATATCTCCCCTGGCCTGTCTGGTGGACCAGTCCCCTTGGACGAGGGCAAGAACAGCTCTGCTGGGAGCAAAAGGAAAGGTCCTACAGGTCTGCCAAGGAAGCCCACTGCTGCACGACCCACCGTGGGCACTTATGTGACCCAGGGCACACCACAGCTGCTCCCCAAAGCAGGTGTACCCTGGATAGCCTATTTCTACTATCCAGGATGAGGGAATGAGTCCATGCTACAGAGCCTGGACCAGCAAGGGGCCTTGACCACCGAGCAGATCAAAGGGTGGTGGAGAAGCAGGGCCTGAGTGAGGGCCTGGGTCCACGGGAGGAGGGAAGTCCTTCACCCCCCGCACAAGGTGATGCAGCTCACATGCGGTGCTCCGATTTGGACAAAGAGGAGCAGGGCTTTGTGCTGAAAGGCAGGCAGCCAGGGAATTGTGCAAAGGTTATTTTTAGAGTTGCACATTTCCATGACAAAGAGCAAGTATTACCTCGAGCTGGAAAGAGAACCTTTTCTAGCCCTGGTGGATAAAAATGACCCAAAGAAGTCCTCCCAACCCAGGGCTTCAGCTGTGGCAGAAGCACTCTTCAAGATGCTGTTAATCAGTACCCAAAGCAGCAGGTGAGAAATAAAGCCCCCAGAAAGCCCCCAGAGAAGAGTTCAGACACCTCTGCTGCCCCATCCAGCATATTTTTCTCTTTTAAAACATGGCCTGATTGATGTTTTTATCAGGAGGCTTTAGAGGCAGCTTAGGTCACGAAGTGTCACTAAAGAGGCAGCAGGAAAGGGATGGGAAATGTCAAAAAGGGAAAAAATCCACCTCACAGGACTGGGCACTTGCTCAAGGTAGAGTCATAGGTTCACAGGATGGCTTGAATTGGAAGGGACCACCAAAGACCATCCAGTCCAACTCCTCTGATATGAGCAGGGACAGCTCCCACTAGATCAGGTAGCTCAGAGCCCCGTCCAACCTGACCTTGAACATCACCAGGGATGGGACATCCACAGCTCCTCTGGGCAACTTGGGCCAGTGTCTCACCACCCTCATCACAGAACATTTCTTCCTTAAGTTCAACCCAAACAATTTTTGCTAGGCCATTGGCAGGGATGGTACTGGTGCTGGCTGCAGAGCCCTTGACCCCCTGCTGAAGACTCTCTAGGACAAAGCCAGCTCTCCCCATCTTCAGGAACTGGCTTCATCCACTGAGGCTGGCATCACTCAGACCCTCAGGGCCACTGTTGGGGTGAGCAGGTAACCACAGTGGTAGGCAAAAGTTTGGTGCATCCATCCTTTCCTGCAGCAACATCTCCACAGATAAAAGCAAGGCAGCTCCATGCCTTCAAGCAAGACACACACTGGGGCTGAGCCCTCTTCCACCATCCCCATCCCGAGCCTGCCTTGCTGCCAAGCTCTTTGGTTTCTTCATTTACAAAAATTGGAAGCAAACTGTTCCTAATCAAGAACTTCCCCCCGGCCTGGCTCAGGAGCAAGAGCTCACACCCGCTGCTGGCTGGGGACCACCCTCTGCACACAGGGCAAGATCAGCAGCCTGTGAACAGCCTTTCCTGCCACCCTCACTCAGCATCTCCCCATCCTCCAGCCCCTGTGACCCTCGAGGTGCTGCTGCTGCCCGTGAGCTCTTCCCATCCTTGCCCATCCTCGCTGCCCGAGCTGGTAAAAGGCCGGCGGGGAGCGGCGGGCAGCCCCGGGCAGCCCCGGGAGCTGCGAGCCGCGGCAGGCAGTGCCGACGTGCTCCCCGGCACGCTCGCTCCAGCCTCCCACTCCCCCCCGGCACGGCGTCAGCCACCGGCGTCACCGACGTGTCACCAGCCGCCTTTTGCACAGCGCTCGTTAAGGGAGAGGAGGGAGCAGGGAATCCCAAAAGCAAGAGGACCACCGTGACCAGCAAACCTTGCTGGATCCCTGCTTCACCTCCCAAAACGCCCCCTCGCTGTCCTGGCTCAGCAAGCCCTTAGGGAAGGGCAGGTTGCCTTTGACTGCTCAAAATGAAGATGGAGAAGCTGGGAACAGTGGGAGGAAGGGAAGAAAAATACAACTTGTCCTTAATGAGGAAGATAAAACAGCACAGCTTGAACAAGCAGAAAACAGCAGAGACCCTCCAAAATCACTGCAGAGCAGTGCAGGGATGTGCTCAGGCAGCACACAAAGCAAAGGGAAACCAGGATGGATGGATGCAGGTCTGGGATTGCACAGAGCAGCTGCCAAGGACTCACTTGCCCTCCTCAGCTCTTGCATAGGAAATATCTTTGTGCCCTGTCTCATGGTGGTCACAGGATCATCCAGACTTAGTTCAAGTTGGAAAAGACCCTTAGGATCATCAAGTCCAACTGGTAATCCAGCACAACCAGGTTACCACTAATCATCTCCCTCCACACCATATCTATGTGGCTTTTCATCCCTCCAGGGACAGTGACTTCATCACTGTCCTGGGCAGCCTGTTCTGAGGCTTTTCCTCCCCACACTTCCTCCTCGGCCCCATCTCACCCATTCCCTCCCGGCCCCGTATCTCGGCAGCCTCCTTCAAAGCTGCCCTCCTCCCACCACATCGGATTTGCCTTGCTCCTGCTCTCTCTCTCCCGTAATTACGGCTTTCCCAGGCTGCTCCGTCTCCGCACGCCGGAATTCACCCTCCCCTGCCACTTCAGTCTCCAGATTCCTTTCTCTGCCAGGATTTGCCTTCCCCACTGGCAGCACTGCTCACCCGAACCTCATTACCCAGCTCTGCCTGAAGCATCTGCTGCTGGCAGCTGGCTGCCCAACCACCACTCCCTGTCTCCTCCTTTGCAGGCTGAAATAATCTCTTCACAATTTCACTGTTGTGCAGTTGAAGCCCCTGCTGCTTCTCCCTGCTGCCCCGTGGCAGGGCAACCCCCTGCAAGTGGCAGCAAAGTCTTCACCTCCCTTATGGGGAAAGGCTGAGGGAGCTGGGTCTCTTTAATTTGGAGAAGAGGAGACCAAGGGGTGACACCAACGTTTTCCTCCAAGACTGCAAAGCCTAACTCTACCTCTGAGTGAGCAACAGACAATGCTCAGAAACCTCCAGCTGTTGCAGATGTGAAAAAAAAAAGCACTGCTACTGAGCACATTTCAGTGGGGTAGATCTAAGACAGCTCAGGAGCAAAATTAGGTTCAGGGTAGGTGAAGGTTTTAATCAAAGCAAAATGTGCAAGGCAGGAGAAGCAGGAAGGAGAGCATGTCTTTGATTCCCTGCATGGCCAAGCAGGGACCTAGGAGTATATCACAGCCACACCACCAGCCTGGACTCAGGAACCAGATGATTAAAGATTTGGAGTCAGATTGGGAGGAAAAATGATGAATGAGTGCCATGCAGGATCACTCCTGGGTCGAGTTCAGCTCAGTATTTTCATTAAGAGCTTGCAGGCTGGAGGGATATCCACTCAGCAGCTCACAGAGGTGGCACAGGAGAGCTGTGCTTGCTTCACCTATCTGATTTAAAGACACACTTGATTAACCACAAAACCAGGCTAAAAATTCAATTACAGGCATACTGAAAAGGGACAAATCTCAGCTGGTTCCCATGGAGAACAATAATCTAATGGCCCAGTGCAACTCCAGGACCTTGTGTCCGCTCAGACACCGGGAGGAGGTTAGATGAGAGCCAGTGAAGAAGGCAGCAGCCAATGGCTGGATGATTTGTGGCAGGGAACAAAGACCCTTTTTTGTTTCTTCCTTAGGAAACAGCAAATGTGAGCAGGACTTGGGTAGAAAACTTCATCCCTGAGCTCAGTGTAGCACCATGCTGAGGATGAGCATGCAGACACAGCAAGGGGCTGTGAATCCATTTCTGAGCATAACATTGACCCTGTACCCCACCAGCACTTCCACTTTTCCCTGACAAGGAAAAAGTCAAGTGTGACAGAAGTCAGAAAGCAGAAATTCACTCAAGGGAGGTCTGGACATGCTGCCTGATCACTGCATGGGGGTGCTGGCCCATGGAAAAGCTGCCCCCTCTCCTCCCACCCAGCAGTCTGAATGCTACCTCATCTCAGCTACAGATCTAGTTAATCCAATTTGCTGCAAGTAGCTGCTGTCCACTAATGCTTGGGTGCCTGCTTCCTGCAGTCTGTGGATAGTTAATCCCCTGTTTAGACCCCTCCCAAGGGAGGGACCAGCTTGCAAAGGGAACTTCCTCATCTGGAGACTAGCTGAAGCAGATGGGAGAAGACTCAACAGAGCGGGAAGGTGGCCTTAACAGTAGAAGTTGTTCAAGAGTGACAGAAAATGCCTTCCAGAAGGAGATTCCAGAGCCCAGGAGAAGACCATCTTTGTTATAATCTGCTTTCACCTTACAAGGAGGAAATGCTGAAAACCAAAGAGCTGGCTAGTCTTCACCCTGCCCTTATACCAAGACTTTGATCTTCTGGACCATCTCCTTTGTCAAAGTCAAGTTACCAAGTTCAGCAGGGGGTGAAGCAGGACAAATACCACAGCTCAAAGCATAGGGGTGCCCTGGCAGCACCACAGTTCTGCCTGACCCCACACCAATTGGTTAGAAAGTCCAGTCAACCCCCCACCCAAGGGTGACTAAACACACCAGCTGCCTTTTTCCTCTGCATGTTGTAGCTGGTCATGTCCAGCAACACGTGATGCTCTTCATCTCCTTCCCCAGACAGCTGCACACCACAGCAATGTGGAATATCTGGGAATATGCAGCAAGAAGGATGCACCATCCAATGGCTCTGAGGGTGTGAATCTCTGTAATGCTTCCTGACAAAAAACTCCAGCAGTTTCACACTGAAAACACCACCCAGAGCAGCGATGGGAAAGGTTGGCACTGCCTTTCATCACAGAGACAGACAAACACTGGCACTGAGAGCAGTTTCCCATCTGGCACACCCAGGATCTCAGCTGGGACAAGCCCATTTCCTCTTAGCATTAATTATTCCACATTAGGAGCCTGTGAAGTTTTAATAGCTCATTCCAAAGCTCTTCCCAGTTCTTGCAGCATCTCCCTCCCTCCTGCCAAGGCAAGGTGAGACCTTCTGCCCCTGCGCTGCAGAAGTTGCCATGCAGCAGATGAAGCCTCCAGCCTCCAATCCTGACAGCCACACATCATGGTCCTCTTGTTAGGACTAGATCAAGGTGGGCTCATGCCTCAGCATCAGAACTCCCCACTGCCAGGAGTGCTGAGGCAGCTGTCTGCAAGAAGACACCACCCAGGGCTCACAAAAGCCTGTTTCCACATGAGAACCTGGGGGTTTCACACGACCAATCACCTCAATCACAAAATTAGGGATTTCTTTCAATTCCTTCTGTTGCTTTTGACCAGAAAGCATCAGCCATTCCCAGCTGCTCCACCCACATCAGTCATGACCTTCCCACCAGGGGTGTGTTCAGACAAGGGCAGAGGCTTTTCCCCACGGGAAGCCTTTCTGCAGCAAAGTTAGGTTCCTTCACCTCAAGCTGCTGAAGGAAAAAAAGCAGCTCAGAGCTTCTCTAGTGACAGAGCAGGGGCTCCCCAGGGTTCAGCTGCTATGAGCAACACCCTGCTCAGAGCTGGTACAGAGAAGGGCCCACCACAGAACTGAAGCTCTGATGGCATATGCTGAGGACTCCTTTTAGCACTTTTTTTCACATCAAACTGAACAACAGCTCCATTTGACACGGCACCACCACGGCAGAAGTGGAACTGCTAAGCAGGATCTTCTTAAAACTCAGGGGGAAAACAAGGTGGGTGATGTTCTGCTGGCATTCTTCAAATCACTTTCCCACCAGGCTGCTTCCCTGTAGCACCATCAGCTATTAAAAGCCCTTGCAGCACTCTCAAGGCACAGAATTATCTCCCAGATCGGGAGCTCCAGATTCCTTTTGGTCATGGGGAGATATATAATCCACACATGGTGCCATTACCCAGTCTAAGCACCAGCTCTGCAAGAACCCAGATGGATGCCAAGAATAAGGCTCTTCTTATAGCTGTAGCATTTGTAAGGGATGTTAAGATGCCTTGCACAGAAGTGTCCTAATTCCTGCCTCGGGTCGGAGACGCACGAGTCGCTCGGCTGCCTCCTCCTGAGCCTGCACCACCTGCAGAGAAAACCCCAACTTCTCTCTCTCACACACACACAGACCCAGCCTGCTTACCTAAAAAAGCATTCTGAAGGCATGGGTTGTTTTTTTTCCTCTTCACAATTCAAACCCTCTAAGCTCTCAATGAAACAAAACGTGACCGCTCGCATCATTCCCAACCGCTTCACCAGCGCTCCTCAGCTTAGCATCACACACACAGTGTCATCCTCTGCCACCCTCACAGGCTGATGCTTCTGCAGGTGTGACCTTGTGCTCAGCAGGTCCTTGGCCCCAAAAATCTGGGAATCAACAAGAAGTTTGAATTGTCTTTCATCAGAAAATGGTAGGTGGGGTGACAAGAAGCGATGCGGAGGCTCCAGTGCTCCTTCCAAGCCGAGGTACAAGAAGGAAGATGTTCTCGAGGCCACACCTCGAGTACTGTGTCCAGTTCTGGGCCCCTCAGTTTAGGAAGGAGGTTGACTTGCTGGAGCATGTCCAGAGAAGGGCAACAAAGTTGGTGAGGGGTTTGGAACACAGCCCTGTGAGGAGAGGCTGAGGGAGCTGGGGTTGCTTAGCCTGGAGAAGAGGAGACTCAGGGGTGACCTTATTGCTCTCTACAACTACCTGAAGGGAGGTTGTAGACAGGTAGAGGTTGGTCTCTTCTCCCAGGTGGCCAGCACCAGAATAAGAGGACACAGTCTCAGGCTGTGCCAGGGGAGGTTCAGGCTGGAGGTCAGGAGGAAGTTTTACACAGAGAGAGTGATTGCCCACTGGAATGGGCTGCCTGGGGAGGTGGTGGAGTCAACCATCACTGGAGGTGTTCAGGAGGAGACTTGACAGGGTGCTTGGTTGCATGGGTTTGTTGATTAGGTGGTGTTGGATGATAGGTTGGACGCAATGATCTTGAAGGTCTCTTCCAACCTGGTTTATTCTATTCTATTCTCCACCACACAGAGTGCTGCTGCCTGCATCGGGAGGGCAGATTCAGTGCCTGTCTCTCTCTGCTGTGCCTCCTATAGAAAGAAGCTGCCTTTCAAGTCTCCACACTACCACCTCTTCTCCAAAGCTTCTCACTATGCTAAAAGGAACAAGAAAGGAAAGGACTGGTGGAGGTCACACCAGCTAGTTTCTCACCAGTGGCTTTGGCCAGCTAAGAGAACTTTGTAACTTCAGTCTGGGTTCTTCAATGGAAAAGCTTCAAAGAGAAGACCTGGCTGTCTGGGAGCAGCAGTACCCTGCAGCTGGGAAGAGCAAGGCAGCATCACATGTTGTTCCCACAAAGCAAAGGCTAAGCAAGCATAGAAGAAACCATCCAGCAAGTCTGGCCCTGCTCTGCTTTTGACCCAGAAACTTCTTTAGGAGAAACTTGTGGTTTTCTAGCCGCTGTTTAATTGCAGCAACCACAGAAACAAACTGTGCTGTCTTCTCACCTTTGCCTCTTTGCTCCAGATAAATGCTAATGCACACTCAGCTGACCCAACTGCTCTCAGAGCTTCAGAGACTCCTCAAGGGGTTGGCTCCTCCTTGAGCCCAGGTGCCCTTTATGTGAGGTTGAGGTTGAAGTTTTTGTTCTGCTGAGCCCTTTTTATGAGTCAATTTTTTTTAAGGTGGCACTTAATTGAAGAGATTTAAAGACCAATAATTGTTTGAAGTAGAAATTAAGAGCTGAAGATAAAAAAAGTCAGTGAACTTGAAACCCTTCAACACCACCCATCCAGATGTAACAGCCCCACTGTTTACTGCAGGCTTTGAAATATTAATGCAACTCTAAACCTTTCCACATTGCATTAAAAAGCCAAATGTTAGCCAAAGCATCAAGCACAGGGATGGAACAAGGGATGGCTCCACATCGTGCTCCGAGGTGACCTAATTGTGGCTTTCCAGTATCTGAAGGGGGCCTACAGGAAGGCTGGGGAGGGACTGCTCAGGATCTCAGGTAGTGATAGGACTAGGGGGGATGGAATGAAGCTGGAGGTGGGGAGATTCAGGCTGGAGGTGAGGAGGAGGTTCTTCACCATGAGAGTGGTGAAGCCCTGGAATGGGTTGTCCAGGGAGGTGGTTGAGGCCCCATCCCTGGAGGTGTTTAAGAGCAGGCTGGATGAGGCTCTGGCCAGGCTGATCTAGTGTGGGGTGTCCCTGCCCATGGCAGGGGGATTGGAACTAGGTGATCCTTGTGGTCCCTTCCAACCCTGACTGATACTATGATCATGGTACTACAGAAAGGCTGGGACTGCCAGAGATTCAAGCCTGCACATCAGGATTTGATGGTTGTCCGTCAAAACCTTCCCCAAGAGCTGTTCCCTTTTGTGGCTGTAGAGAGAGAGGAAGAACCTCCAACACTTGGACTTTTGACTAGATCTAAGAGGGAAAGGCTTCCACAGCAGGCTCAGACTGAGGTCAAGGAGGTGACAGCTATGAGAATGCTAAGAAGGAAGCCTTAGGGGTTTGGGAAATGGCACACATACCCTTGCATGCAGGCACACACACTCAGCAGCTGCTTTGGAGATGGCTTCCATCAAAACAGACTAAAACAAAATGAGGAGCTTTTAAAGGAACATTTCTGATCTGACCTGGCTCAGATGAGGTCAGTAAATGGTTAGGGTGGGTCCTCCACGTGGGGACAGGGGTCCATTTTGCCAAGCATGCCAACAACCCCCTAAAACTCTGCTGTGTGTGATCCACCACAGGACAACCTTCTAGCTCTCTGAGTCACCAGCATGCTGGGGGGCAGGGATGAGAGACAGGTCAACAGCCAGGTCTGGGCAGCAGGTGGCAAAGGAAATTCTCAGGTCAATGCATCTCCTCATGGCCTCCAACTCTGACTGAGGGACACAGGGGAAAACAGAAGGGCTCTGAGGGCAACTGGGTGTGCACAAAACCTTCCACAAGCAGGCCACATCTGTGCCTGCCTGAAACAGGGAACAGCCATGTTTTAGCACAGGGATGATTGGACTGGATGGCCTTAAGAGGTCTTTTCCAACCTTAATGATTCTATGACAGAACACTGGGGCTTTTCTCTAAGGCAGAGTGAATGTGGTCTGGAGATCCCTTGGTGTAAAGAAAAAGTGGAGTAACACTAGTTAATGAATGTTAATGAACAACTGCAATTCTCACTCCTCCTGCACTCCTTCTTGCAGCTTTCACCTTGTCCTGGATAAAAGTCTTCTCACCCTTACTGACATAACCTGGTTAGACTTGGTACCCAAGCTACTAATTCAGTATTCCTAAGGTTGGAAGGGACCTCAAAGATCATCAAGTCCAACCTGTCACCCCAGACCTCATGACTAGGGTAAGGAGGACACTACTGCCCACTGCACTGGACAACCCCTCCTCAGCCAACAGTAACCAGAGCATGAGAGCTCAAAACAGAAGAGCAGAGATGCTTCTCCTCCCAGGTGAAGCCCTTTCCACCACGAAGTGCAAAGTCTCAGCATTGTTTCACCTCTGTGCTGCACAACTTCTCTTCTTGCTGATGACCAAGTTGTACAACCCTCAGCACTGCAGACACAGTGCCCCCATTTCCACAGCCTGCCTCTGGGCACTGTCAGCAGCACAGGGACACCAGGGAGGTCTTCATCTCCTCTGTTCCTCAGTGCTGTGCTTCTAAACAGGACAGGAGCTGCACTTACCTTCCCATGTGGAGTTATTTCAGCTTTACAGGTCAGAGTGGTGCTACCTAAGTGCCACTCCCAGCCGTGACATCCCCTGGCAGTTATCTGAGCAAGGAATGATGGATCGCTCCTCTTGTTAGAAGTGCACAAAAGAAGTGGTTTGCAAAGGGCTGGAGGCAAGTAATAAATAATATCTGCACAAGACAGTCTTCAGCTGTGTGCACATCAGTATTTACAGATCAGAAACCACGTTCTGGCCTGTTGGATTCTACACCAGTTGATTAATTATTTACCTCAAAGCTAATTAATCATCCATTAACTCTTCATGAGCTCCTCCACCAGTAGGGTAGACTCATGAAGTGGCTCAATAACTCCTTCTAATATCTACAGCTTCATGCAATTAAGACAAAAAAAAAAACAACTATCTTTCATGGGAGAGCCCCAGGCCAGAAATCAGAGGAGGCCACATCCCAGCTGCATTTTATCTTCCTTCTCTGACAATTACTTGGCCTTGGCTGATCCTCCATTATCTGCTGTGTGGTGCCCACCACAGAGAGTGTCTCCAGACAGCATTTCTTTTCACTTGCAACCGAAGCAGCTCTTTTATTTGCATTTTTGCTAATAATCTGATAACTTGATTAGGAAAACAGAGTTCTGCTCCACCTCTGTGGGGCCTGCAAACTCATTACTGGTGCTAGATTGCAAGGAGCTTAAACCTATTAAGGAGGCTCTGCTAGCATCAAAAGCAAGCTCAAGATTGATGCTGCCTGTCCTCAGAAAACATTTCTCTCCAGCAGACCCACAGAAACTGAGGCAAAATTGGCAGGAGGAGAAACAGAATGGCTTGAGGTGGAACAGACCTTAAAGACCACCCAGCTCCAAGACCCTTGCCATGGGCAGGGACACCTCCCACTAGATAAGCTTGCTCAAAGCCTTTATTAGAATAAACCTTTATTAGAATAAACCAAACCAGGTTGGAAGAGACCTTCAAGATCATCGAGTCCAACCCATCAACCAATCCAACCCACCCAAACAGCTAACCCATGGCACCAAGCACCCCATCAAGTCTCCTTCTGAACACCTTCAATGACAGCGACTCCACCACCTCCCTGGGCAGCCCATTCCAATGGGCAATCACTCTCTCTGTATAGAACTTCTTCCTAACATCCAACCTGAACCTCCCCTGGCACAGCCTGAGACTGTGTCCTCTTGTTCTGGTACTGGGTGCCTGGGAGAAGAGACCATCATCCGCCTGTCTACAACCTCCTTTCAGGTAGTTGTAGAGAGCAATAAGGTCACCCCTGAGCCTCCTCTTCTCCAGGCTGAGCAACCCCAGCTCCCTCAGCCTCTCCTCATAGGGCTGTGCTCCAAACCCCTCACCAACTTTGTTGCTCTTCTCTGGACTCGTTCCAGCAAGTCAACCTCCTTCCTAAACTGAGGGGCCCAGAACTGGACACAGGACTCAAGGTGTGGCCTAACCAGTGCAGTGTACAGGGGCAGAATGACCTCCCTGCTCCTGCTGGCCACACTGTTCCTGATGCAGGCCAGGATGCCATTGGCCCTCTTGGCTGCCTGGGCACACTGCAGGCTCATGTTCAGCCTACCATCGACCAGTACCCCCAGGTCCCTCTCTGCCTGGCTGCTCTCTAGCCACTCTGACCCCAGCCTGTAGCTCTGCATGGGGTTGTTGTGGCCAATGTGCAGAACCTGGCACTTGGATGTGTTCAATCTCATGCTGTTGGATTCTGCCCATCTGTCCAGCCTGTCGAGGTCCCTCTGCCTCTTCCAGCCTGGTCTTAAAGGGAATGAGGCATCCACAACTTCCCTGGGCAGCCTGTTCCAGTGTCTCACCACCCTCACAGTAAAGAACTTCTTCCTAACGTCCAATCTAAATCTACCCTGCTCTAGTTTAAAGCCATGGCCCCTTGTCCTATCTTCCTGTGGTGGAGGAAGCACAGAGAGGACAAAGGAAAGCCTGACTTTCAAGAAGTCATTGAGAACAAGTCACTGTCCTGGCAGTGGGTGGTGGGAAGGACTCCTCTCCTGTGTTGTTTCACTGTAGATGTTTCACCTCACTGCTTGCTGGAAGCTGGCTGAATCCACTCTGCCAGACTGTGGGTAGGGTGCATGGCCCTGGCACTGTCCCTCTCCTCCCAGCACAGGGAGAGAGTCACCAGCTGGCCAACAGTGCTCCAGAAAAACCACAAGGGCTCTGATGGCTGTGGCACATCTTGCAGCCACCCCTGACAGCAAACGTGAGCTTGGCCATGACCTCGGAGGTTCCATCCAGCAGCGAGACGCTGGCGTAGGCAAGAGCTTCCAGCACCACTGCTGAATCACAGCTGAAGGGAGCTGTGCAGAAGCAGAGCTGTCGCCAGAGGGAAAGTCAGGGGAAGCCTGGAGGAATTGGGATTGGAAAGATATGAGTTTGATGGATGGACTATGGATAGACAAGGAATTGGCTGGATGGCTGCGTCCAAAGAGTGCAGTCCACGGCGCAAGGTGCAAGTGGAAACCTGTAAACAAAAGGTATCCACGTCTAGGACCAAAACTATTCCATATCTTCATCAAGGACACAGGCAGGGGGACTGAGTGCAGCCTCAGCAGGTTTGCAGGTGGTGCAGCTGAGATGCTGGAGGCAAGGGGTGACACCCAGAGGGACCTGGAGAGGCTGGAGCAGTCGGTCTGTGAGAACCTCATAAAGCTGAAACAGGCGAAGGGCAAGGTCCTACACCTGAGTCAGGGCAGTCCCCAATACCAGCACAGACATGAGGATGGATGGGGGGGTCAGTCTCCCTAGGACCCTCACAAGTGGAAACAAAACCAAATATCAAGTTCCTAAAGAAGTTTTTGGTCAGCTCCTGGCCACAAACAATGCCCAGCCTGGGAAATCTGAGGCCATAGTTGTATCTAATAATGAGCCTGGGTGTCTAGGCTGGGTGACTGGCAGGCAGCAGGGCCAGTGAGCACCTGTATGCATGCCCATACACAGGCCATGGGAGACCTGGTGGATGGCCATGGGAACACTGACAGGCACCTGAGCAGATATCTGCACACGCAGGAGCAGGGCTGAAGAGCAGCAGCCCCCAAAGGCAGGACGAACAGCCTGGATCTACCTGTGGGTGCTCCAACGTCCTCGTCAAACATCAGGCCACCTCTGCTGATGGGGTGGACGTTCCCGGGCTGGGCAGGCAGCTGGCTCCGTGCAGACAGCAAGGCTCTGCCTGGGCGGGCAGGAGCTGGCAGCTGCCAGAGCAGCATCGCTCCGAACCGGCAGCTCCCAGGCATTTGCCAGGAGGCAGATCCCCCACCACGCAGCTCTCCGCAGGGCTCCCAATTAACGGCAAATGGGCAGCAAACCCCCATGTGGCGATTAATCATCTTCCGGGGCTGCAGGGAAATCGCCATTCCCAGCTCCCCCCCCCGCAGCTGCTGAGGAATCCAGACGCCAACGCGGGATGCGCATCCCGATCCCGGCAGCGCCGAGGAGGGGCCGGGCAGGGAGCAGCCCCCCGGGATCAAACCCGCGGGAGCCGGAGGAGTGCGGCAGGAAGAGCCCCGAAGAGCTCGGGGGCTGGCGCGACGTGTCGGGAGAGTGGGCTGGAGCTGCATGCTGAGGGTGGGCGGAGTGGCGAGGCAATAAAAGAGAGGGATTGAGGGAGGGGGGCTCAGGGGGGAAATAGGAGATCTTCTCGGTGTGAATACTTTCTCCCAAAACAAGCCCTAAAAAGATTTGGAAGGATGCTCCAACCCCTGATTGCTGCAGCAATTCAATCAAATATACAGCAGCAAGGTGTTAACTACCTCTTAAAAAAGGAACAGGATTAGATTCCAAACCTTCCCCTAAGAATAACTTTTCTTGCCTTACCACACTGTAACTACAGAACCACAGGAGTTGGAAGGGACCTCTGGAGATCACCTACTCCACCACCCCTCCCTGCTAAAGCAGGGTCATCCACAGCAGGTTGCCCAGGATGACAGTGTCCAGGTGGGTTTGGAATCTCTCCAGAGGAGACTCCACAACCTCTCTGGGCAGCCTGCTCCAAGGCTCCAGCAGCCTCAAAGTGAAGAAGCTGTAGAGCTCGATAACAGTTGGGGCTCAATGATTCTATGATTGTAAGTTTTCCCCTTAATATTAGGCCCCATTTCTCCACACTTTTCTGAGCACTGGGTCAGACACTGGTTTGGGTCTCCATGCCAAGAGCAAAGATTGTCTCTGCTTCCAATGTTCTCCTTCATTTCCCAGTTCTCGAGCACAGTGCCCCTCTGGGTGCAAATCCATGTGCTGAACAGCTCTGCTGCCATGTGAAGGGCAACTTCACAGGACTGTCATGGAATAATAGGATCATTTTGGTTGGAAGAGACCTTTCAGATCATCAAGTCCAACCACCAACTCAGCACTGCCAGGTCACCACTAAACCATGTCCCTCAGCACCACATCTACACGGTTTTTCAGACCCCCCAGGGATGAGGACTCCACCACTGCCCAGGGAAGCCTATTCCAGGGTCTGAAAACCCTTTCAAAGATGACACTTGTCCTAATGTCCAACCTAAACCTCCCCTGGCACAACCTGAAGCTGTTTCCTCCCTCTTGTTCTATCACTTGTTGCATGGGAGAAGGGACAAGCCCCCACCTGGCTACAACCCCCTTTCAGGTAGTCGTGGAGAGTGAGAAGGTTTCCCCTGAGCCTCCTTTTCTCTAGGGTGAAAAACACCCAGCTTTGAGTGACCCTGCTTTAGCAGGGAGGTTGGATTAGAAGATCTCCAGAGGTCCCTTCCATCCCCCACCATTCCATGATTCTATGATTGTATCCCTCCTCCTCCTCCTTCTTCCTGCACCCCCACCTTGCTTTGTCAGCCAGCTCCAGGCTGACCCCTGCTCTCACCCTGCCTAGAAAGCACAAAGCCTTCCCCATGCTGCAGCAGCGCTGCCATAATCCTGGGGAAGCTCAGGAACAGGATTTACAGCTTGTTGGTCTCAACCCTCCTAAAGCCATTTCTGCAAAGCACAGCTCATCCCCGGCCTCAGCACCGAGACAAAGGAGACTCAGCAGCAGGAAGCCCAGATCCGGCTGCCGGCTTTGGATGGGGGCTGCTGGAGAGCATCCTACTCTACCCTGGGGGGTTCTGACCCACGTAGGCAGGACCCCCAGGGTGTGCCACCCCGAGGTGAGGACTTGGTGCTGTGCACTGAGCCATGCTGCCAGGTGCCATGGCCGCTGGCACAGCAGGGACGCGGCTCAAGCGCGTGGGCGCTGCAGCAGACACGTGCGTGCAGGCGTGCAGGGCAGAGTTTGTCTGCTCAGCGTGCAGATGCCAGCCTGCAACCCTCTGAGCCTGCTGTTTCCTTTTCCCTGTGCTTCTCAAAGCAGCCCCCCTCCCCCCAGCCTGCTCTTTCAACCACTGGCCTTGAAGTCTCCCTTACCTGCCCCCCCACCCCCAACACCAAGCCTG
This sequence comes from Melanerpes formicivorus, assembly GCF_026170545.1. Classification (NCBI taxonomy): domain Eukaryota; kingdom Metazoa; phylum Chordata; class Aves; order Piciformes; family Picidae; genus Melanerpes; species Melanerpes formicivorus. Next base: position 3,565,423 of record NW_027142381.1, on the reverse strand, counting down.
GGAGCCAAAAGCATTGAACATCACAGGGATCTTCATAGACTCACAGAGTGCTTTAGGTTGGATAGGACCTTTAAAGGTCATCTAGTCCAACCTCCTGCCATGGACAAGGCTCAGAGCCTCAAACAACCTGGCCTTGAATATTTCCAGGGGCATTGACCACCTCTTTGGGCAACCTGGGCCAGTGTCTCACCATTCTTATTGCAAAGAACTTCTCACTAGTCTGAATCTCTCTCTTTCACTTTGAAACCATCACCCTTAGTCCTGGCATAGCAGGCCCTGCTAAAAACTCTGTCCTCATCTTTCCAGTCAGCCTCTTCAAGTACTGACAGTCCATGAGGTCTCCCTGCAGCCTTCTCTTCTCCAGGCTGGAAAAAACCAACTCTCTCCATAGCAGAGGGCTTTCAGTCCCCTCAGCATTAAGATCATCAAGTCCAACCACAACCCAACATCTCCCTGTACACAGCTGTCAGACCATGAACACTGTCAGACCTTGCACACCTCCAGGGATGGTGACTCCACCACTCCCCTGGGCAGCCTGTTCCAGTGCCTGATAACCCTTTGGGGGAAGAAATTTTTCCTAATACCCAATCTAAACCTCCCCTGGTGCAACTTGAGGCCACTTCCTCTTGTCCTGTCACTTGCTGCCTGGGAGAAGAGACCAATCCCCAGCCTCACTACAGCCTCCTTTCAGGTAGTTGTAGAGAGCAATGAGGTCTCCCCTGAGCCTCCTCTTCTCCAGGCTAAACAGCCCCAGATCCCTCAGCCACTCCTCACAGGACTTACATTCAACACCAGCCCTGTGTCCCCTCACCCCTGGGGCTGCTCACCTCCTGCCAGTCACTCTGTCCCAAACCACTCAGGACACGAGTGGACATGAGCTGTGGGACTGTCCCAGGGCTATCCTGCAGCACACAAATCCAAGCAGCCCCAGGAGCTATCCTGTGCTACACTAGGAGCACAAGAGAGCTCCAGCAGCAGGGATGGGCTCCTGCCCCACAAGTCACCTCCTCATGGCTCATCATGCAGTGGGCTCTGAGGGGCAAGGGAGTGCAGAGTCCAAAGGGGAGAAAGTTTTTCATCAAAAGCTGCACCTTGTGGCAGCTGTGACACCTCTTCCAGGAGTGCCACTAACTCTTTGGTGTAAATCAAGCCTGAAATAACCACAGGGCAGCTGGGTTTATTATGAGTTTTTATGTTTGCCATGAACCAGACCACAGTTAATTGGTGTTTACTCCAGGCTGGCTCAGTGGCATGGCTCACCCAGCACTGCTGGGGGTGACAGAGCAGACAGTGGGTGCTGATGGTGACCACAGAGCTTGGGCATGCCAAGGGAATCCCACCTGGACCACCACACGGCACATCAAGGGGACACAGAAGGAAAAGTCACACAGGCATAAGGGAAAGAGGACAAAAAGGATCAGGGAGGTGACTGGGATCCTGCACTCAGCACCACTGAGGTCACACCTTGAGCAGGGGATTCAGTTTTGGACCTCTCACTCTCATGAGGACATTGAGGGGCTGGAGCAGGTCCAGAGAAGGGAAACAAAGCTGGTGAAGGGTCTGGAGAACAGGGCTGGTGAGGAGCAGCTGAGGCAACTGGGGGTGTTCAGTCCTGAGAAAGGGAGGCTGAGGGGAGACCTCATTGCTCTCTACAGCTCCCTGAAAGGAGGTTGTAGGGAGGTGGGGGCCAGCTTCTTCTCCCAGGTAACACTTGATAGGATGAGAGGAAATGGCCTCAAGCTGCACCAGGGGAGGTTTAGATTGCTCAGTCCCCATACAGCTGTCTTCACAACCCAACACACAGTTGAACTTCTGGCTCACATGCAGAGAGGTTACCACAACCTGCCAACCCTCACTCTGCCCAACTCCTTCATACACTCACTGCCTCAGGGTGCCCAGGCTCAGCACCCACCAGCTGGGCACAGGAAACCCTGGCCCAGCCCACATAGACTGACCCCAACTTCCACAGCACCACAGCAAGGCAAGAGAAGGGCAACTCAGTCTGAAGAGCTCAAGAAATGCTGACCAACAGTCCAGGTCCCCCCAGAATCCTGAAGATCTCTTGCCTCAGGGTAGCCCAGCCCTTCAAAACCAGAGCTGGGATGAGTGATGGGCAAGGCAGGGATCGTGCAAAGCCCTTGCAAAGAGACCAAGCTGCTGCACAGAGCTGACAGGATGAAGCCAGAAGGGCAAAGAGCTCTTTAAGCTAAATATATTTGTTCTTGGGATGACGCTGGTATGCAAATTGATCATAAATAGACTCTGGCTGGAAATGAGGAGATTGCTCCTGACCACTGGAGGTTAAGTCCTAGAGTGGTCCTTCAACAAGGGAGAAGAAACAAAACTCCTTCCAGATGGAGGTGGAGAAATGGATGAAAGGGCAATGAAAAGCCTCTCTCTGTGATACAGGACACAGCCTCCTGAGGTAGCCCCCGGGCCCAGCATGGCATTGCCATAATGACCATGGGTATCTTAAGTATAGCTTTGCTCAGGAGGCTCAAGCCACCCAAATTGCTTGAGCCACTTTGCAGATGCTTCTGGACCTTGCTGGTTGGCAGAGGAAGCCCCATCCCTGCACCAAGCACCCCTAGTTTCTCCCTGTCACGCCAGGTTTGCTATGCCAGGCAGCACTGGCAGAGCTGGGGGGCTGTCTACTGCTCTTCAAGGAAACCTCCTCTCTGCCCTGGTGGGATCAGGCACCAGGGCAAATGTACCCCCCAAAAAACCCTACTAGACAGTGGGAAACAGAGCTAAGAGGACATGGAAAGCAATGCCCAGGTTGGGTAGATTCAGCCAGAGCCATCTGCAGCCTCCCTTCCTCCCAGCACCACCCAAGCAGCACCTCCTGAGCAAAGCAGGCTTCCAGCTGCCACACCTCAAAAGGTGTCACATCCAAAGGACCTGGTGAGTAGCAAAGTTATGCTCAGAGATGCCTGCTTGGTGCCTAGGCTCCAAGACAACTGTGGACAACTCCAAATTGCCTTCTTGGCAGCAGCCAGCGCTGCCTCAGTGCATTAGACAGAGGTGAGCAGCACTCCCTGACCGCGTGGCTCATCTCTCTGCCAAGAGATGGTCTGCTAGGAATTACAGAGCCTGCTCTCCAAATAATTCACACCTCCTCCAGCAGACAGAAAGCCTGAACAAAGTCACCTGGGGCCTGTTCCCTGGTGTCCAGAGCCACCACCTCGAGACTGCACAGCTTCAATTATGAACCTGGAGGTCAAGTGCGCGTACAACCAAACCTCCCTTTCCGCGCTGGGGCAGAGCCATAACAGAACCTACTTCCAGGTCTGAAATATTTATGGTGTCTTCCAAAGCCTGCAGAGGTGGACTGAGCTGACAGGCTGAAAGACAGGACTTCAGACACGAAGATTTATGTTGCTGGAGGCAATTCATTGAGGGAACAGCATCCATTACATAATGCAGCGACAAGGAGCCGCGGAGCGTGGCCACGGGGAGGGATGCGATGCACGCAGAAGACAAATGGCAGAGAAGTCCTTCCCAGCTCCTCCAGAAAGAAAGAAAATCATCATCTCAGCCCTCTCTGGCTGGTGACTTGCCTCTCAAAGCCACCCCCAGCATCTGGGCTGCTCAGACCCAAGGCTGAGGATGAATAGCCAGATCCAAGTGCCAGCAGCCACAATGGATGCAGCAGCTCAGCAGGAAGGATTTTAGGATCAGGGCTACCAGGAGCTGTGGTCAAGCACAGGAGGAAGCAGCAACGACCCAAGGAGAAATACAACCCCTCAGCTGCTCCAAGCCCACCCAAACCCCATAATGATGTAGCCCACCCCCCACAATCCCTGCAGTGTGGAGCTGCACAGTGTGGAGACCCTCCTCACCCCCAGGCAACTGGGCACGAAGGAACAGGCAGGCAGGGGACTGCCACCTTGCCTGGCACAATGGCAAAGCCAGCCAGCTGCCCACCCACCGGGCACCAAAATAAGCCCAGGCAGCAGCAGCAACACGGATCTGGGAACAGTCTGTGCAGCCAGAAGGATCAGCAGGAAGTGAGGGGAGGAGCGAGCCCTGCTGTGCAACACGGATCCGGCACGGCCACCCCACACCAGGCAAAGCCAGGTGCACACAGACACCTGGACCTCACCTGCTTCTGCAGCAGCAAAGCACATGCAGGATCCTGCACCAAGGGCTTGCATCCAGCTAAGCACATGACAGGCTCCAGGAGGATTGTACCTAGGGAGTCCTCCTCCTCTGTCAAAAGACAAACCAAAGCACAGGACTGAGCTCCAGAGAGGTTAATCCCAGCTTTGGTTGAACTTCTGCTGAGCTTTGTGCACCTCACCAGGGCTTGAAGGAGCAGACAGAGATGGAGTGATGCTGCCCTCGGCCTGGCTGAGTTGGTATCAGAGACACCATCAGTGTCCACAAGGACACATGGGTGGCCTTGTAAGCTGCTGCCTTGTGGGAACGTGGCTCAGCTGTTGGGATAAGTCATGGTGGGACTAGATGAGCCCCAGCACACCTCCTGGACACACCACAACATTACAGAACACTCATTTCTAAGCACGCTGTGGGCTCCTCTTTTGCTGCCCAACCAGTTTTGGCCATGAAACCCTCAGTTTTCTACAGCACCAAGGCAAGGTAAAGCTGTAGAACAAACCCAGCAGCACTCCCTGGATGCTTCTGGAAGTCACATTAACATCACCAGATCTTGCTCCCTACATATCTCAGACTTTAAAATAGATTTTTATGCTTTCAGGCCACAAGTGCCCTTTGCAGCCCAAGCTGTGGCTCAGCCCCGAGCAGCCTGGTGCATGCTGTGGGAGCCCAGGAGCAAAGCAAGGACAGCTCTTCCCTGAAAACACCCAAACAGAAGCACTGCAAAAATCTTACAGTGCAAGCAGGGACCCAAAGTGCCTGGAGGATGATTGAGCAGCAGTCTGAGACACGTGAGTTCCCCTGAGAAAATCCCTCACTTCCAAGCTTGGCCAAGTAAATTCTAGCTGAGGAGCAGCTGCCAGGAGGGGAGAGCCTGAGACACTTGAGGAAAGGCCAAGCTCTTCCAAGCAGTTAGCAAATACCTATTGATTTGACAGGGAGAGGGACACAAGAAAATGTCTGTAGGGACAACCTGAGGGAGCTGGGGTTGCTTAGCCTGGAGAAGAGGAGGCTCAGGGGAGACCTTCTTGCTCTCTCCAACTACCTGAAGGGAGGTTGTAGCCAGGAGGGGGTTGGTCTCTTCTCCCAGGCAACCAGCACCAGAACAAGAGGACACAGTCTCAAGTTGCACCAGGGGAGGTTTAGGCTGGATGTTAGGAAGAAGTTCTTCACAGAAAGAGAGATTGGCCATTGGAATGTACTGCCCAGGGAGGTGGTGGAGTCACCATCACTGGAGGTGTTTAGGGAGAGACTGGATGGGGTGCTTGGTGCCATGGTTTAGTTGATTAGATGGTGTTGGGTGATATGCTGGACTTGATGATCTCAAAGGTCTTTTCCAACATGGTTAATTCTATTCTATTCTAACCTCCTGGGACCTCTAGAAGCAGTTCACAGTGGGATACAACATGAAATTGCACTGGGCAAACAAATAGAAGTGGATGGAAGGAAGATAGATGACGAGAACAGAGAATTGGTCTCAGTTTTCCAGCCACTAATCACAGTTTGGCACCAGGGCTGCTGCAGCCTGAGGGCATGAGCAGCGTTCAGCAGTCGCCCATGAGAACAAGACCTTTCCCAACAAGGAGGGCTGCCAGCAGCTCAAAGCCAGCCCATGTGGTCAGCCCTGCAGCAACCATCAGCTATGTGACCACCAGCACCATGAGGGAGATGGATGAAGGAGAGCCCACTTGGGATGAGGGCCAAGACCGAAGGACACAGGCTTGGGGCAGCACAGCTCAGCACCTCAGCCCCACCTGATCCCCACAAAGAGGGGTTTGCAGACACCAAAGCTGAAAAGCCTCTGCACTAAGGAAGCCCAGCTAAGCCCACCAGCCCCAAGTGCTCTGCCAGTGCCAGCTCATCCAGGAGATGCACTGCTCACACCTGGGAATGGGGGAACTCATTCCCCACAGCTCTAACTCTGCCTGATCCTACAGACTCCCAAAGGTTGCCACCACTTGGGTGCTGGCAAGCCTTAACTTCTGTTCCTGGACACAAACCCTTTCTCATGAATTCAAGACTGGGAAAGAGACAGCAATACATCAGCAAGGTCTGGAAGGAACAGACACTTTGGCCATCAACAAAATGTTCTTCAGAACAGAGAGGACAGGGTCACGAGTGCACACCGTGAGCTCCAAGAAGAACTCAGCCTGCTCAGCAAGTGCTGCCTCATCCATGTACTCTCCCCAAGCAGCCTGGGGCCTGACAACAACCAACCAGCACAAACCCAGACATTTACTCTTTTTAGCCTTCACCTTCAGGTGAGTTCCTTCAGGAACTTTCCTCCAGCAGCCTCACAGGACTCTCATCACCTCTCAAGGTCAGAAAGGCATCAGCTGTGCCTCCATCCACCTCCTCCACATGCAGGTCTTAGCCCTCCCTTGCCCCAGCTTTGGCAGCTTGCAGCTTTCCAGCCGTGGTCACCTGCAGGCAAGAGGACTTCTGCCTGACCTTTTCCACCTCCCAGGTGGCCCAGCCCAGTGCAGCCACGTGCAAGGAGCTGACTTACTCTCGTCGGGGTTGGGCGAAGCGAGGATGGCGCTGTGCTTCCTCTTCACTTCCTCCACGTTCTCCGAGATTTTGTCGATGAACCCTCGAATTTCTTCCACCTGTGGAGATGGACAAGATGTCTCCTGTGAGAGACCTGGGCTTTTGGAAAGGGGAGAGATTATTCAACCCTGTCCCAAAGGAGCTGTGACGTGTCTGAACCACAGCAAATGACCTCCTGGACAAATGTTTTTCAAGCTGAAACCAGACCTTCCACATCACAGCAGCCACTTCTGAGGTGACAGCAATGCAGCAGAGACTCTGTGTTCTGTAGCTTTTGATACTAAAAAAACATTTGGCTTTTATTTATATTAGCATCAGGTTTATGGATTCCCAGACTCTGCACCTCCAGCGTGGAGAACATTGCTGAGGTTGCACAAGCCAGGCTCAGCCTCAGCTCAGTCCCCAACGGCTCTTTGCTCCACGGGCTGAGAAGTCCAGTTTGACACTCACCCCACAGACCAGAGAGGCCACATTGCCACCAGATCCATGCTGGCATCTTCCCACGCTTCTCTACTACAGGGAGACACACCAGCACTGCCAAGAGGGAGAACCTCCACTTGTGCCCCCTGCCTGTTGTGCTGCCCACCCTGAGGAGCAGCTCAGTCTTCTCCTTTGACTCACACCACCACTTTGCTCATCCTCTTCCATCTGCACATCAGATTAGTTCATTCCCCACTCCACTGCCTGCACAGATACATTTTAACACCCCCTACACACATGCCATGTTAAGGGTGTGCTAAAAATCTGCATGCAGATCTTACAGCCACCCACATGCCAGAAGACAACCTCTTGTTTGGTAACGAGAGGCACAAAATTAAATCAACCCCATGCAGAAACTGCTACTCCGCAGAGGTGCTTTTAGGAGAGGTCTGAGAGCTGGGCTGCTGCAGCAGCAGGCTGGAGGCAGGTAGGCTCCCACTGACTGCACATCTGGCCCAGTGCTCCACTGGTTTCTGAGGGAGGTAGTGCAGGAAAGCATCCATAGAGCCCAGTAAGCCCAGGACAGACGCAGGTCCACGTGGAAGCCTGGTTCCTGCCAGCCAGCACTCTGAGCCTTTAACCCCTGAGGATCCCCAAGCATCAGCTAAGCAGCATCAGCCAGGGCAGGGCCCCCATGCCCACCCTGACCACTGCAGTGGAGCCTGTGCCTCAGCCCCACAGCCTGCCCCAGCACTAACAGGAAGTGCTGAGCTGGATTTAAAGCTGCACTGGAGAAAGAAACCTCTCACCTGCTCAAAGAATTCATCCATGAAGCGGTCCCGGTCCACACTGACGGTGACTTCATCGTCATCATCACTGTCCTTCGCCTGCAATGACACAGAGAGAAGCATCAACAAGGGCTTCCTGCAAAGTTTGTGGCTCCATTTCAGGAGGCATCCTCCCCTTTCTCCTTTGCTCACTTGCCCCCAGAAGCAGGTGCAAACACCAGGCAGCGCCTGGGCACCAGCACATCACACCACTGCAGACACCAGGAGGGCATAGCACAACCAGCTCCAGCAATAAAGGCACAATGCAAACCACCACCACAGCTGGCTGCCACACAGTGTGGCTTCTCATGGCAAGCACAGACTGATGACATCTCTGCATTACCAGAGAGCTGGAGGGGAGGACTTCAGGAGCCTATCCTCAGCTACTGTTGTGTGAGCACAACAGCAGGGATGGGAAACACCAGGAATGCTGTGATGGGAGAACGCCTGGGATGCTGCCACAGGAAAACACAAAGGGTGCTGTGGAGTGCAGGAAAGGTGGGAGAGAACTAAAAAAACCCAACACCAAACACAACAGAGCCAGTGAAGGCACAAGAGGGAAATGAGGGGTTGTCCTTGTCTGCAGAAGCATGTGTGTCATTGTCACCAGAGATGAAAACACCTCCTGTCCCAGCAAGGCAGAGGATGCAAGCCCACAGGGGAAAGACAAATTACAGCCCTCTGTATAAGGAGACATTTAAAAGATTATTATCCACAGCAGATACATGACGGAGGGAAATGGAAAATTAATGGGGTGGAAAAGTTTCACCTTCTCACTCCATCTTCACTAGAGAGAAGGAGCCAGTGGGATGGAGAAGATTTAAGAGAGCAGACTGCCTCTGCCCAACTCACAGCTGTCCCACACATCACCCCATGGCCCCCTCGCCCTTTGCAGAGAGCTGGCCAATGTGGTCTCCAGAGAGATGTCTCTTACCTTGAAATAAGTCAGCTGCAATGCCTACCCTTCCCCATAAAACTGTCTTTTCAACCTAGGGTGACTGATTGGAGCAGAGTCAACCAGAGGACACCTCAGCTTTCAGCCCTGCCACTGCTCGTTATTGCAATGGGCTCCCCAGGGAGGTGGTGGAGTCACCATCACTGGAAGTGTTTAAAATAAGACTGGATGAGGCACTTAGCACCACGGTTTGGCTGATTAGATGGTGTTGGGTGATAGATTGGACTTCCTTGCACAGGAAAACGCACTTCTGCCACAACTTGTCCCAAGCCTTGTTGTTGTGGCAGGATCTTTGTAGGCATTTTGAGCCCTGTTCTGAAGCTGGCAAGGAAACCACTCCCCAGCATTTATTTGAACACTGCCTTTCACCATGAGCACACAGGCCAGAAAGAGCTGGCAGCAGAGGAAAGGCAGCAGGTCAGCACGCCACCAGCAAAGATGCCCATCTCCTGGCTACCTCTTGCCCACCCCTTCCACATCCAAACAGGTTCTGGCTCGTGGCACGCAAGATGCCACACAGCCACTTGGTCCCATCCCTGCTGCTCACCGGACCCTGCCATTGGTTATAATCCAGAAATCCCAGAGGAAGGCAAGCCACCCCCACCCAGGGAAAGAGGTTCTGCCAAAGCCACAGGCAGCCTTGCTGGAGACAATTCTATTTTCAAGGCAGCTGCCCCCCGGGCAGGACGATGCTTATTTAGGGCAGGCACCGAGTGCGGTGCGAGCGGCACAAAAGCCCAGCCGGGAACCCTGCGAAGAGGAAATGACAAGGCTGGAGCCTGCTGATCAGGAGGGCACATGTCACTCTGGGCTGGAGAAGGGCACCATCTGTCCAACCCACGTCACTGGAAATACCCTGGGTACCACACTGCTGCCGATGGCCGGAGTCAGGCTGACCGCCTGGGCCCAGCGCCCCGCACACCCCCGCACCACGGAGGCGGCAGCAGCAGGAGCTGCAGGGCTAACCAGGCCTTGATGCCACCAGGCAGGCACAGTTTCTTGGAACGCAGAGCACTGAAAGATCTCCTGCTCTCAGCACCTCACAATCACAGAACTGCCTGGGTTGGAAGAGACCTCTGAGACCAACGAGTCCAGCCATTAGCCTGACACTGACATGTCCTTCACTAAACCACATCCCTAAGCACTATGTCTGCAAGACTCTTAAATACCTCTAGGGTTGGAGACTCCCCCACATCCCTGGGCAAGCTGTTCCAAAGCCTGATAACTTTTTCAATGAAGATATTCTTCCTAATATGCAACCTAAAGTTCCCTTAGCACAACTTGAGGCCATTTCTTCTTGTCCTGTCTCTTGTTACTTCATCCCACTGCATCTCAGGGCTCAGCCTCAGCACAATGCTGGCCTTTGAAGCTGCTTTCATCCCCCAACCTCGAAGTGTCTTCCCATACACTGCTGCCAGAACAGAAGTGAAACCAAAATGCCTTTCCTTAGGAAACCTAAAGTGTCCAACAGCATTTTGGCTTCACACAGCTAGGAGCATCCCAGATGTTCAAAGCCACATGGAAAGCTCTGCTGTAGGTCAAAGCTACCTGCTGGTGCTGCTCAGCACCAGCAGCAAACAATTCAGAGCAACAGGCAAGGGGCATGCACTCCCAATGCCACACAGCATGCCAGGCACACCATCCTTATGGTGCTCCTCAGCTGCCAAAACACCCATCCATGCATCCAGCCAGCACATCTCATGAGTTGCAACCTCAGGCAGCAAAGGCTGCCCCAAGATTCCTTAGAGGGAGAGAGGAAGCAGAGCCAGAGCAAAGCGCTGCAACTCTTAAGTGTCTAAGGTGAGACCAGCTCTAGAACTAGTAAGGAGCAGGCAAGGAGCCCAGAGTTAATCAACACAAACAGCCAGCAAGCAGCTCCACTGCCCTGCAACTTTGGTGGGGGTCACTGGTGTGACCCACTGGATGTGTATAGATACTGCATGGCAGTGCTGATCTCTGCCTGTGTCACTGGCACAGGGAGCAGGCACCTCACCAGCATGTTCAGAGCAGAAGATGTTTGATCAACCTCCCTGAACACCTGCTCCTGCCTTGGGCACTTTCAGGCAGCACCAGGGACTCTGGGCCTCCAGGCTTCCAGCGCTCACACAGAGGGCAGGCGAAGACAACCCTTCCTTGGCAGTGTTTTTCATTTCTCCAGCCTGCCAGAGACCGAGCAGTGGGCAGCCCAGCGGGCAGCGTGCTGGCACCGGGGATGGCTCTGGGGGCTGCTGCTTCCCCAGTGCTGCTGAAGGCAGGGAATGGGATGGGGAGTGCATGTCAGCCAGAGCAACTCCAGCACCTTCAGGTCCTCATAGGGTTAAGCACGGCCCTCCACAAAGGCCGAAGTCCCAAGAGGAGGCAGAGCTGAGCTGCAAGACTCCCCGGGCGAAGCAGAGCAGCGGATGGGAAGGGAGCCCAGAGCGCCGGAGCATCCCGGCTCTGTCGGCTTTGCAACAAGCACACTGCTAATAAATTCATTACGGAGCAGATGACATCCCTCTGGCTCAGACCAGCCCTCTTCCCTTCGCAGGCATTTGCTGGAAGACAGCAGAGGAGCACGAACCAAGGGAAAAGCCTGGAAGCTCAGAAAGCAAGAGGCTGGGCGAGCTGCGGCAGGGCGTAGCGAGCTCGCTGTGATCTCAGCAGTGGCTCCACGCAGGCTTCAGCTCCTGCCCTCTTCTGTTAGCGTTGCAGATGTATTTGACCGTATCCAGATGCATCTGCCGAGCCACTACAGGCAGCAGAGCCAGAGCAGAGGAGCGATGGACTCGGCTACCACTGGGCACCTCTGTATCCCAGGGGACCAATGCTGCTCCCGGGGCTTATCCTGCTTCCAGTGGCACAGGCACGGGAGTCAGTGCCTTCCTAGGAAAAGCCTGGACGTACAAACAGGCAGCGAGCCCCAGCCCCTCCTCCAGTCCCCACCAGAGATAAGGCAAGCTTCACATAAAGCACAACGAAAGGAAAAAGCCACAACAGCTGCCACCCCCAGCCCCCCTCCCTTTTAAGGACCATTTAGTTAAGCCAAAAAAAAAAAGAAGCCTCATGCCTAGGAGCTGCAGGATGCTGTTTGCCAGCTTCGCTTCCAGGCTGAATCTCTTGGCTTTTTTCCTTTCCTTTTTTTTCAATTTACTGGACACCTCCGCACTGCTGCTGCCCAGCTTGAGGGATTTCAGCCACCTGGGCTTGACTCGCTCAGCAAAACGAACTGCCCTTGCCGTACCGAACCCAAAGCGCCCCGGGGGCGGGATGCGCGACACAAGGCTGCGCCGTGGGGGGACGCTCTCTGAGCAGCAGCGGGTCGTGGCCAGGTGCATGTAGCACATGGGGGTCCAACACCAGCTGCCTTGTTCTTCCTGTCCAAGCCCACGAGCCCAGGGTGTTGCTGTCAGCACCCGAGAGCTCCTGCAGCAGCTTGCTCCCCACGGCTCCAGCGTGCAGCTGCGCATGTGGCTGAGAAGGACGAGGTCAGAATATCTCAGCAGCGAGCTACACCAACATCTCAGCCATCTTAAACAGCCCACAGGACACGTATCCGAAGCACATGGGTGCCCAGCTCCCTGCAGCCGCCTCAGCCCAGCCCTGTGATGCTCGGTAGCAGAAGGGCAGCTTGCTGCGCCTCTGCTTCTGAAGCTCCACGTGTGAACAAGGAAGGTCCAAAGCACCCACAGGTCTCCTACCCACCAAACTACTACCACCCTCATCCTGGGAGGCTGGGTTGGCCCATCACACCTCAGGGTTTGCTTTAGCATTTTGCAGCAGCCAAATGAAGTCTTACCTCAGGAGTCCAGAGGCAAAAAACCTGCTCTGAAGGGTTTTCAAGGAGGTGGTGTGAAGGCTGAGGGTAGAGATGGAAGGTCTGCTCCCAGGAGAGGCCCTGGGGCACTCAACCATCTGAGAATGTGGCTCAAACTACCTACAGCCTCAGTCTTGGCATTTTTTGCAGACTATATCCATGGCACAGCCATGCAGCACAACACACTGGGAGGTTTCTCTCACACAAGCCACAACTCAGCTACATCCAGTGCCAGTATTCACCAAAACCAGCCTGCAGGTCCCACTGGCAACCTCCTGATGAGCAGAAGTTCAAGGCACAAGTGACTTTAGCCTTCAGCAACACCTGCATGAGTCAGGAGACATTTCCAATTTCAACCACTAGCAATGCAAGGGAGAAGAAGATTTCCAGGAGTTTTGCCCTTAGATATTGGCTTTTGTGGCTGCAGAATCACATTACCAGCCTTTGGCATGAAGCCAAACCCTTTTATCAGGGCCCTGGTCAACTCTTCAGCTCAGTTTTAGAAGCAGGCACCTAAAAGTCCACTCAACTATTAAGAACAAACATCAGAGGGGACAGAGGTGCCACCTGTCCTGCAAGAGGGCAAGGAGCTGAGCTCACTGACCTCCCCCTGGACTATGATCTGCTGGAAAGGTATGGGACACTTTACAGCTAATACTTTACACTCATTGCTAAAGAATAATTCAGGTGAAAAACAGCAGACAGACTTAACTCATCTGAAATTCATTTAACATCCTTCTGATGATGACAACATCCTCGTTAGGGCTTCTGTGCAGCCCAGAGCTTCACACAAGCAGCAGAAGCACAGCCACAGCACTCAGCTCTCCTCTCTACCCTTCACCAGGGTCAGCACTCAGGAAGGTTTCTGCCAGGATCACCGCCCAGCTTGGGTGACTACCAAGGTGCTGTATGATTGACACCAGGCCCTGGTGATGCCACCAGTGACCACAAGGTCTATACCAAGGGAAAAAAAAGGAAAGAAGGAAAAAGGAAAGCCTTGGGTAGAAGAAGACACAGGCTGCTGTGTCACCAGGAGAGGACCAACATGTGACAACCAGGAGGTAATCCACGAGATGGTTGTCCTTCAAATCAGACTACAGTGCCTAGAGGCATGTATGAAATGTTGGTTTGGAAGAGACCTTCAGAGAGCCTCCAGTCCAGCCCTTCTGCCATGAGCATGGACATGTTCCACTAGACCAGGTTGCTCACATGGTCATGAATGCTGGAACGTGGGAATGAGATTTCTTTGGTGCTCTTGTCTAGACCATAGAATCAGTAAGGTTGGAAAAGACCTCAAAGATCATCAAGTCCAACCTGTCACCCAACAGCTCATGACTATTAAGCCATGGCTTCAAGTGCCACATCCAATCCCTTTTTGAACACCTCCAGGGATGGTGACTCCAGCACCTCCCTGGGCAGCACATTCCAAAGGCTAACAACTTTCTCTGTGAAGAACTTTCTCCTCACCTCCAGCCTAAACTTACCCTGGCACAGTTTGAGACTGTGTACTCTTGTTCTGGTGCTGATTGCCTGGGAGGAGAGACCAACCCCCTCCTGGCTACAACCTCCCTTCAGGTAGTTGTAGAGAGCAAAAAGGTCTCCCCTGAGCCTCCTCTAGCTGAAGGTGTCCCTGGTGCAGGGAGGTTGGACTGGATGACCTGTGGAAGGCCTTCTCCGACTCACACCACTCGGTGAGCCTGCCCTGGGCTCACAGCCATCAGTCTGCTCCCCAGTTTGAGGGACAAGGCAGAGCCCATTCAGACAGCTGCCCTGCTGCTACCCACTGAAGGCAGAGGCACAGCCAGCCTGTGACATATCACCCCTGCCCTCTCCCCTCACCTTCCAGCTCAGCAAAGCCTTTTGCCTGTGCTTCCAGAGTTGTCTCCATTTATACTTCTCCTAAGTAAAGACAGTGCCATTGGCTTCATGCCTGGGCTGGTCCTGACACAGCATTGCCCTGTTCCCATTTCCCACACTGTCCTTCTCCACTTGCATGCCATCACCTCCAATGATAACCCAGCAGGCTGCATGCTCCAAGGACATCTAGCTCTCCCCTGCCACAGGTTTGCTCAGGTCACCCTCCAGCCACCTGAAGCCAGGACATCACTGTACACTTTGTCTTCCTGGGTCTTCCACGTGGGCTTGGGCTCTCCTTGGGTTTTACTAACATACCTAATTTTCTGGAAGCAGCAATTTATCACAGTACTTAGCTTAATGAGCCTTACTGTACATGTTCTGCCTGTAGTGATAATTTTGCATATTTCCTGAGAAATCTTGTTAAGGGAGGGAGGGGGGGAGGGGAGGGGGAGAGGTCCAGAGCAAAACAAACATTTGTACAGCTTCCGAGCAGCTCGCACCAAGACAGAGATACTGGCAATTAAAACAATGGGAACCAGGCTGAATCCCTTGGGCTGGAGCCTCCTCAGATGTCCAACATGCAGCCAACACATGTGGCTTGTGAACACAACAGCTCCGTGCTCCTCGGTGCTCACAGCGTGGCACCAGGTTCCAGGAGGCAAAGAGTATTTCTGCACCCAGGTGGACTTCAGCAGGACCACTGTGGTCCCATGGCATCAGACCCTGAGCTCCCCAGCAGACATCAAGGCACCCTGGGGCTCAGCACCACCCTCTGAGGTTGGTGCTGATGGGTTCTGAGCGCATCTGTCCTCTAAATCGTCGTAGAATCATAGAATTGTCAGGGTTGGAAGGGACCTCAAGGATCAGCCAGTTCCAACCCCTCTGCCGTGGGCAGGGACACTTCACACTACAGCAGGTTGCTCACAGCCACATCCAGCCTGGCCTTAAAAGCCTCCAGGGATGAGGCTTCCACCACCTCCCTGGGCAACCTGTGCCAGTGTCTCACCACCCCCATGGGGAAGAACTTCTTCCTAACATCCAATCTGACTCTACCCATTTCTGTTTTTCCCCCTTCCCCCCAGTCCTATCACTCCCTGACACCCTAACCAGTCCTGTTGTTGTTCTGTTCCCTCACAGGATACAGACCCCTGGTGCCAACCCCAGTCTCCTTCTAGAGAGAGGACATGAAGCGCACCACCCAGAGCTGACCTAGAGGCTGGGCTTTGCACACTGCTGTGTTTAAGTACATCAAAGGCTCCTCTCAGTGCTAAGTTTTCTTTGGCTTGCTCTCCTTGGGTGTGTGCCCATCGCTAACGGCATCCCTGCAGCACTGGGACACCCAGGACCACACAACTGCTGGCCAGCAGAAGACCATCTCAGAGGGAGGGCACGCAAGGCAGGTGGTGTGTGTTCACATCACCTCTGTTATCTTACACCAAGCTTGGCTGACAGGCCTGGCAGACCCCAGGGAGCAAGAACTCACTCCTGCCACCCCCTGTCCCACTCAGCAGGACCACAATGGAGCAAGTGAGGGACTTCTTAGGGTGTGAGGTAATGATAGGACTGGGGGTTATGGAACAAAAATAGAAATGGGGAGATTCAGATTGGATGTTAGGAAGAAATTCTTCACCAAGAGGATGGTGAGACCCTGGAACAGGTTGCCCAGGGAGGTGGTAGAAGCCTCATCCCTGGAGGTTTTGAAGGCCAGGCTGGATGTGGCTCTGAGCAATGTGATCTAGTGTGAGGTGTCCCTGACCATGGCAGAGGGGTTGGAACTGGCTGATCCTTGAGGTCCCTTCCAACCCTAACGATTCTAAGTGAAGCAGCTTCCCTGCCTCGGAGAAGCACCCTGACAACAGAGAGATGGTCAGGACAAGCATGGTTCGCGGGCAGTCATGGTGCACAGCATCTCCCAGGAGCTTTGCTCCTTCCAGCCCCTAGAACATCAGCTTCCCAGCATCGCAGCCCACCCTGCCGAGCGCAGCCGGAGCCAGCGGCCGCGGACACACAACACGGAGCCGCCGGCGGCCGCTCGCATGTGACAGCCCCAGCTCCCCCATGGCCGAGGCCAGAGCAGGACCTGAATTATTTACGTGACCCTTTGGGGGGAATGGAAGAGCTCGAAAGTACGCTGGGCAACCGCGAGGGTTAAAGAAGGAGAGGGAGACAGCTCTCTCTCTCTGGGGTCAGCAGGGACATTTGCATCAGGGGGGTGGATCTGGAAAAGCCCTGCCGGCCAGACGGAGATCAACGAGACCCAACTCCTGCTGCAAACAGCAGCTTGGCTTGACTTCACATTTGTGCCCCCAAGAGAGAAATCATCAGCAGAGGCAGCATGGAATTGGTAACGAGAGGGGCTGGCTAAGGTCTGGCTGCACGTCCTGGGGGCTGCGCTGCAGATCTCAGTTGCCGCAGGAGGGAAGAGGGTGGATCCACGGAGCCGGACCCGGAGCCAACCTCACTTCCTCTCTCCTTTATTTTTAAGGCACATCTCCCCGCAACTCCCACGGGCAGGAGGCAGTGCTTGAAACAGGGCTCAGGCAGGCAGGAAGGGGAGAGGGGTTTCAGCCAGCTGGGGAGGACAACAGCACAAACACACAACCATCGCTGGAGAAAGCACCTGAAACAGCTGCCAAGGGAGGAGAGATGGGTGCAGGAGGAGAGAGCCCCACAAAATCATTTTGACTGCTTCTGCAAACTGGGGAGATGCAAAAGCAGGTCTGGTTTTGCACCTGTGCCTCTCCTGCTGGCATGGGTTACTCTAAACCAAGGTATGATGAGAGCCAAAGCCTAGACATGAAATCAAGAGCAAGACTTCAAGTCACAGAGGGATTTTTCTCAGTTAAGTAACACTCAACACATAGGTCATCAGAAAAGTGGCCAACACTTTGCACACTTGCTTTGTTGCAAGCAACCTATGAACACCTCCATGGCTATCCAGCCTTAAGACAGATGATTGGTACTACCATGAAAGGTCTGTGTTGGCAGGCAAAGAGAGACCTCCAGGTCCAAACCATCCTTCTGCTGTCACCACTCCAGAGAAGGTCCATCTTACACTGGGGGAGCTTCTGCCAGCACTGAAACCTGCCAGGCCTGGACACTGTCCTGCAAGTGCAATGGCCTTGCCAAACCTTTCCCTGCAGCAGCCAAACTCACCATTTGGGCAGAGTCCACTCTAGCATCTCAAGGAACACCTCCATCATGTAATCACAAGATAAACCATCAGGCAAGCACTGTCTGGTAGGGAATGGGGAGAGGATCTGTCAACAGATAAATGGTCTTTCCCAGCCTAATTAGAGCCCAGCGTCTGCTACAGTCACCAGAGATCAATAACTATTGGAAGTTCTGCTAATTGGCTGTATGAAATGTTGACAGCAGAGACTCATCCTCCTGAAATCATTCTGTCACTTCTCTTAATGGCTGATAACATCAAGCTCATGGAGTTCCCCCAGTGACACCAACCCTAAACCCATGTCCACCCAGTCACTGACTCCTCATGCCCCTCCAGCCCACGTCCCCTTGAAACACACACTCCTGGCCCAGGCAGGCATCTGACAGCACTCTGGAGCACCCTGGCATCATCTCACTGCTCTAGCAATGAGGAGCCAGCACAGGGAATTGAGTCTTCCTGGAAAGAAGGCACTCTGGGACCAGGGACTGCCAAATGCTCCCTCCACAGCCTGCTCAGCAACTTCATCGACACAGGCAGTGGGACCGAGCGCAGCCTCAGCAGGTTTGCCGACAACACTGAGCTGAGTGGTGCAGTCGATAACACAGGAGGGAAGGGGTGGCACCCAGAGGAGCCCAGACAGACTGGAGGAGTGAGTCCATGAGAACCTCATGAAATCCTGCCAGATCAAGTGCCAAATCCTGTACCTGGGTTGGAGCAATCCCCAGTACCAGCACAGACTGGTACCAGCACAGAGAGAGGGAAGAAGGGATGGATGAATAGAGAGCACTCTCCAAAGAAGGACTGGGGGATACTGGTGGGTGGAAAATAAGACAGGAACCAGCAACATGCACTTGCAGCCTGGAAAGCTAAGCATCTCCTGAGCTGAATCACCAGCACGTGGCCAGCAGGTCAAGGACAGCAGCTCCTTGGCTCCTTCACTCTCCTCAAACCCCCAGGGAGAACTCTTCAGCTCTGGGGTTCCCGCACAAGACAGACCTGGCAGAGCCAGGGTACAAAGGCTGGGACACCTCTGTGATGGAGAAAGGCTGAGAGAGTTTGAATTGTGCAGGCTGGAGAAAACTCTGGGGAAATCTTACTGCAGCTACTCAATACTTCAAGAGGGCTTACAGGAAAGGAGAGACTTTTGAGCAGGGCCTGCAGTGACAGGAGGAGGGGCAGCAGTTTGAAACTGAATGAGGGCGGGGTTAGGTTGGAATAAAGAAGCAATGTACCATAGGGTGGGGAGAGACTGGCAGAGGTTGCTCAGAGAAGCTGTGGATGCTCCATCCCTGGAAGGTTGAACACTCTGAGCAGCCTGATCTAACAGAATGTGTCCCTGCCTGCTGCAGTGGGGGTTGGAATGGATCATCTTTGAAGGTCCCTTCCAGCCCAAACCACTCTGTGATCCTATGACACTTGCACATCTTTCTCACCTCCTCCCTCTCAGTCTCAAAGCATCATTCATAATTATTTTGCCCTTTGGATCTGTCTCACACCCTGGAAATCCTGACATCTCACCCAAACTGAGCTGTCACCTCCCAGGCAGGACAGAGCAGCACAGGGCTCTCACAGTCCTGCACCACCTCATCCCAGCCCCACAGCACCCTGGTTGTGGTGCCCTACTGAGCCAGGACAGCAGAGTCCTTGTGAGTTGAGTTGAGCAGAGCTTCAGGCTCTTCCTCTAGCCACAGCAGCTGGTGGTTCTTCATGATGCCGCACCCTCAGCACCAGTTCTCCTCAAGCTTTGGAGGACACAACACAAGTAGAGCCTAAACAAAGCCACTTCAGGTGCCTGGAGCACAGCTTAGAAACTGTCCCAAAAAGCAAAGTAATTTGGGGGTAATTTTCGTCCCATCCCTGCTCTGTCACCAGCACTGCAGAGGTACAACTGCAGCAGCAGTGCCTGCTTTGGGGAGTTTTGGAGAAGGGGATTAGCTCCAGCTCCACTCCAGATGGGCAGGAAACACCACCCATGGCCAGAGCTGTAGCACCTACCGACAAGCAGGAGGGAGGAAAGCTCTGCTGGTCTCATTCTGAGCATCTTTCATGACCAATCCTCTGCTGCCCTTCTTCTACAACAAGAGGACATTTTTTTTCCCCTGTAAGCTAAATTTCCTATCCCTGGTTCAGAGCAGGCCTGGGGGCACCACCATCCCCAGGGCACTGGATAAGCTCAAGTGTTTGAAAAGCAACCAAGGTTCAGTAAAGACCCAGGATTAGCATCTCGAATTTCAAGTACCACTTTAAAACCCCCATGAAGACGTGAAGCTCCTGGTACTGCACAGCAGTGCAAGCCCTGCTTCCCCTCCTTGGCTCCACTAATGCCAGCTTTTATTTATCTGTTTAATTCTCTCTCTTTTTGTTGTTTTTTTTTTTTTTTTCCCTTAGCATCCCTGGCAGAATGTAAACCCTCTATTAAATCAGGAAGAAACTGGCCCAGGCTATTAAGGAAGCTATCTGAAAACCCAAGCCCCAGCCTTCATACATACAATTGTTTCATCTGGAAGACCTCTAAGATCATTGAGTCCAACCAGCAACCCAACACCACCACGGCTATTAACCCATCTCAAAGCACCATGTCCACGTTTCCTGAGTGCCTCCAGGGATGGTGACTCCACCACCTTCCTGGGCAACCTATTCCAATGGGATGATGATATTCTGCGGCTATTACCTTTCCCAACTTTTCCTGGTTTGGATTCAAATTCCCTATAAATCCCATCAGTTGCCTCAAAAAAAAAAACAACAACCCAAACTCCATCAAATGGTGTGCAGAGAAACGACCACCTCTATCCAAATGATAGAATCTTGTGCGTTCAGACCCTCTCAGATCATCAAGTCCAACCATTAACCCAGCACTGCCAGAACATCGCTAACCCACAGCCATATCTACACGGCTTTGAAACCCCTCCCTTCCCTATACACCATCCCCTGCAGCATCTCACTCCCCTCAGACCACCACCAAGGCTGCAAATCTACATTTCCCCACGTGGCTCTGCCCTGGCACCGGCACCCATTCAACTCCAGGCCGTCGGGATGCTCCAGACCAGAAGACATCTAATCCCAGAAGCCCCTGGATGCAGCGAGGAGCCCGGGGTGGAGGGGGAGGATGCTGCACCCTTCAGCGTGAGGCTGATGAATAAGGATCATCAGCACCAGTGAAGCAAAAACAAACCAACAAAAGCCCACATTTCATTTTTTTTTTTTCTCCTGAGGACATATTTAAAGGAACAGAGAGAGATTAAAATACTCCACGGCATCACTTCTCAGCCAGCAGCAGCTGCCAAAAGGACATCCATGGGGCTGGGTGGGTTGGTTTTTTTTGCTATTATTATTATTAAAAAGCCTCTTTTCCAATCGTATTCCACAGCCTGCGCTGTTGGTGGAGAGAGAGGCCCCTGTTTGGGTGCTTTCCAGGCGCCCAGGCAGAGCGGGGAGGGTGCAGTTGTTCTTTAAATAGCCCCTTCCTCCTCCAGCAGCGACAGCCACCCCCTCACCAGTGACAGCCACCCCCTCAGCCCCTTGCTGGCGTCACCCCAGCTCCGTCCTCCTGGCGTTTTCCAGACCGAGCCAAACTCCCTGCTGAAGCGATTCCGGGGGGATTGCAGGGGGGTGGTTCTCTGCGGGGATCATCCAGCTTGAGCACCCATAGACATCCCTGTACTCCACATCTGGGTCACCTCCCTGGGACGGGGCACAGACGGCACAGGCAGACCCTCACTCCCCCCCCTGCTTCATGCGCCCCCAATTCGGCACCCAGGGACCTCGGCAGACCCAGGCGTGAAGTCATTTTTAAAAGAAACACGAAAAAGCAGCAAAGGAAGGGCTGGTGGGATGGCATCGGACTGCAGGCTGGATGGTGGAGCAGCACCCTGGGATCCCAGGCTCCCACCCTCCCGGGCTCCCTGTCTCCAGAGCCCAACCCCACATTCCCGTGTGAGCCACGGGGGTCCTGACCGCGGCCCCTAGCCGGCGCGGTGAGGGACACAGACAGCAAAGGGACATCGAACCTACTGCCTGTGCTCCAGCAGTTAAACCCTGCCGTGACCCACAGGTGTCTCCGGGGGGTCTGTGGGTGTCCCCTCGACGAGGCCACGGGGCCCGGGAGTTCCCCTGGATCTGGCTGTAGCCGCGAACGGCGTCCCCATTCCGCCCCGCGGCCTCGGCATCACTCCCCAGGCACAGCACCGGGAGCCAAGCGGCCGTTTGCAGCGGAGATGCTGGGTCCCGGTGGCGGAGGGGCAGCGGGGGGACGGTACCGGGCAAAATTCGGGCACAGGTGCCCGGGGCGAGGCAGCACCCGAAGGGCTGCGCGGCCCCGGGCTCTTCCCAGGCCAGATGACATCAGCAACGCCAAGAGGATGAAAAAGCAAAATGGGTGCAGAGCGGGTTAGGAGCCGGCACCGGGTGGGCACCGGCAGGGCTCGGATGCCCACGGGCCATCCCCCGGCCGCAGCATCCCCGCCGGGCGCTGCCCGCCCTCCCTCCTCCGGGGAAAAAAGAAACATTTCTCCTTTATTGTCTTTTTTTTTTTTCCCTATCCCAGCTGGGCTCGCTGGCAGCCGGCTCGGCCCCTCGGGCACCGGAGAACATGGGGGTGTCCCCCGGGGTCAGCACCCGCCCGCCCCAGCACCGCAGCAGCGGGGCACCAGGGGGGCAGGAGCGGCCCGCAGGGAACGGTGCGGGAGATGCAGCCCAGCGAGCCCCGCTCCCACCAGAATGCTCGCGGGGACTAGGGGTGGGGGGCTTAGCCCCAGCCCACCCCACCCCACCCCTCCTCTCCTGCCCAGCCTTCCCCCGCCGCCGTCGCCGCTCCGGGGGCACGGCGGTCCCGGGCCCGATGAGGCGGCACCGGGCAGTAATCGAGCACGGAGAGAGACACTGCCCACCCCCCTCCTCCCCTGCCGCGGTCGGTGTCCCCTACTCACGGCACGCAGCTCCCCGGTCCGGTCCTTCATCGTGCCCCGGCCGCCGTCGCCGCCGCCACCGCTGGGTCCGGCCGCCGCGCGGGGGAGGGGCGGGCGCGGCACATGCGCGCAACCGGGCGGAGCGGAACGGACCGGGGCTGGCGGGGGGGTGGTGATGACAGCGGGAACACACACCCTGAGGTTACGTCGTGGAGGTGACGGGGGGCAGGTGGGGCCTTACACAGTGGGTGGCAACCGGGAGGGGTGGGAAGCCCGAACAAACAGGGGGCAAAGTGCGGGCAGACACCGGAAAAAGGGGGGTGGGAGGAGGAGGGAAGGGGGCACGGGGCACACATACGAGGTCTCCACACCTGGGGATCACACTTCAGGAGGGCTCACAGCTGGTGTAATCACATAGGGTCTCACGAGGAGAGCTCACCTGGGAATGATCATAGAGAGAGGTCACACCTGGGGCTCGCACTCGGGGCTCAGCTAGAGTCTGTCACCTGGCGGGGGTCACACCTGCGGGACGTTACATCAGGGTGCCCTCCCTAGGGAGTGGGCACACAGCAGGGCAGCCCTGGCTGGAGAGTGACACTTGGGGCTCTCCTGGGCAGCTTTGGTGGCCTTGAACATGTCCAGCGTCCCTGGGATGTCCAGTGCTGGGGTGGAGGCTTGGCTGTCCTGTCAGTGCTCCTGTGCCAGGGAGGAGCTCCAGAGCCACCAGAGCAGGGGGATAGCTCTACATAGGAACAGCCTTCAGTCTCCTAAACCAGCCAAGTGGGAGTCAAGCCAGAATGTCCCAGCAAAACTATTCCTCTTCCCTGTGAAGTGTCCCACCACCAAAACTCATGTCTTGACAAATAACTCTTCCCCATGCCCCCCAGGCTCACACACTGGGCAAAAAATCCCTAGAACAGGACCTACATTTCAAAGAGAAATGGCCTGAGCAAACTCTGCTCAGGTTGAAATGTTTCCACAGGGAAAATTAAGATGTCTGCATCGAACATCCAGGGGACCCTGACTGATTGTAGAGACCAAAAATGGCAAGATGCCATTTCCCAAGCAAATGCTGTAGGATATGCAAAGAAGGAGCACCAGCCAGCTGGGAGGTGCTGTGCGCCGTGTCAGAGCTGATGCTACGGGATTTCTTGGAAGCCCATTAGACACAGGCTTAGCCCTCAGCTCTCGATCTGCCAGGCAAGGACACAGCTGCAGAAAAGCCTCGGGCTTGGGAGCACAGCAGAGTTCCTTTTGTGCTGCTGCGCTGCCTCCCCCACAGGTGAAGCTGCTGTTAGTGAGTTTGAGCGGTTCTTCCCTTCAGCAGTCTTCCTCCTTCCTCCATTCGCTGCCCTTGACTCCAGGATGGGGGTGTAGAGCCCTGACTCCTTCCATCTGCTCCGTCGCAACACGCTGGTGGGGCTTGGTGCTGGGGGTGTGAAGGTTTCTCTGTGGCATGGAACAGCCCAGAGCTGTGGCAGGGAGCACAGGCTGCCCAAGTTGGGAGATGATGCTCTCAAGGGCAGCCTTCATCCTCCCTTAGTAGGTGGCTTGTCCTACTGAGCCCACGGTCCTTTCGCTGCCGGTGTGCCCCCTCACCTCCCGTGTTCCCTCACTCCCTCCCTCCTTCGCCCCTGGCGGACCGGGGGTCGCTCCAGGAGGAGCGCTGGGCCATGGCGCCGCCTGGCGGCCACGGCGGGGACCTGCCCCCCACGCTCGCCTGCTGGCTGGGATTCCCAGACCCACTGAGAGGGTATGGAGCTTTCACAGCATCCCAGTGTGGTGGGGGCTGGAAAGGACCTCTGGAGATCATCTAGTCCAACCCCTCTGCTAAAGCAGGGTCACTCACAACAGGTTGCCCAGGATGGCAATGTCCATATGGGTATGGAATCTCTCCAGAGAAAGACACTCTGCAACCTCTCTGGGCAGCCTGCCCAAGGGTTACAGCACCCTCAAAACAAAGAAGTTTATCCTCAGGTTCAGATGAAACCTTCTGGCTTGCAGTCTGTGCCCATTGCCCCTTGTCTTGTCTCTGGGCACCACTGAAAAGAGCCTGGCCCCATCTTCCTGTCCCTGCCGAGCACTGAGATCTCCTCTCAGGCTGCTCTTCTCCAGGCTAATGCTGTGAGGAAATGCTGTGTGGATGCTGAAAGGATTGGAGCATCTCTCTGAGGAAATTCTCAGCATCTTCACAGCCTTTGCTGCACTCTCTCCAGTTGCCCAGATCCATCATCTTCCTCACTTTTGTTTTCTTTCTTAAACATTCCATAATAAGTTCTACACAATCCCCTGCATCCCCAACGTCCCATGCCCCCAGGCAAACCAAAGTGGTGCCTATGCAGCAGGGCCCTGGGGCTGAGGCTCTGCCAAGAGGAGCCCTGTCAGGGTGTCCC
The DNA here is from genome assembly GCF_026170545.1 of Melanerpes formicivorus. Classification (NCBI taxonomy): domain Eukaryota; kingdom Metazoa; phylum Chordata; class Aves; order Piciformes; family Picidae; genus Melanerpes; species Melanerpes formicivorus. The sequence continues at coordinate 3,540,430 of NW_027142381.1, read as the reverse complement.
TTCCAGTCTGGGTTCCTGCCTGCCCTTGTGCCTCTGTGCTCCTGGGAGGCACCTGGCTGGATGTTGTTTGGGCTCCCCCTCCCACCAGTGCCCCCCTGTGCTCCTCTGCAGGTGGGCAGACCAGCTTTATTGCACATCCCACCAGTGGTGAGAGTTCCTGTCACCAGGAAGAGAACTTAATTTACTCAAGTGACAAGAGCACTGTGCACTTCCAAAAGAGACCTCACCCCCTCTGCCATCGCCCCCGTGAGCACTCCCCACAGCCCAAGCTGCAAGCCCATCCTCTCCCTGCTCTGTTGTCTTCTCTACTGTTTCCTCCTCCTCCTCCTCCTGGGGAGGCTGGGCAGGCACATCAAAGAGGCATCTCTCCTGCCACCATCTCCCTGAAGAGCAATGCTAATTCAGTCCCCAAGCCCACGACTGCACACACAAGCCAACCCTCCCCTCACCCCCAACCTTGGAGGAGCCACAGCAGTGGATGCAAAGTGGCCAAAATCACTTCTGATGCCGGCACCCCAGCACCTTCTGCAACCACTGTCACCCTTGGGATCCCTATGGGCAGCTCTTAGAATCATAGAATCAATAAGGTTGGAAAAGACCTCAAAGATCATCAAGTCCAACCTCACACCCAACACCTCATGGCTACTAAACTATGGCACCAAGTGCCACATCCAATCCCCTCTTGAACACCTCCAGGGATGGGGACTCCACCACCTCCCTGGGCAGCACATTCCAATGGCTAACAACTCTCTCTGGGAAGAACTTTCTCCTCACCTCCAGCCTAAACCTCCCCTGGCACATCTTGAGACTGTGTCCTCTTGTTCTGGTGCTGATTGCCTGGGAGAAGAGACCGACCCCCACCTCAGACCACTCTTCATTCACGCTGCAAGCAACCAGGACTGCAAAAAACCAGAAGCCAGAGACAAGCTTCTCTTTACCAGCACCTGAGCCTGCAGCACTTGAGGCGTTTAGAAGCTTCCAGGCGAGTCAGGCAGCTGAACAGCTCCTGAAAACACAGCACAGGAACCCAAGGAGCCACACATGTGCCACTTACACATGAACAATGACAAAGGTTCTTTGGACCAGAGGGTGCAGGAGGGTGGCTGGAGAGATCTGTGGCTGATTTGAGACTGATCCTTCTGTTCCTGAGGGCTTGCCTCCGTCTGGAGGGAACTGGACTGTGGCTGCTGATGGAAGGAAGAGCTCAGACACACCCAGCAAGGGGATGCAGAAAGAATCCTCATCAGAAATGCAGAGAGAAGCAAGCCCTTGGCCCTGAGTGAGATTGACAGCGTGGACATGACTGAAATCCAGAGCTCAGCCAGGCTCCATGTGACACTGGAGTGGGGCTGCAAGACCTGCAGCTTGGCTGCTGCTCAGAAACCACCTGAAGCTGGGCACTCCACCGCTGCCACTTCAGGGATGTTATTGGCTTCAGAGGCATGGGGCTGAGATCCTGCAGCAGCTGCCAAAAGTAATGTGTCGAGGAATAGACTGGAAAGCTGCTCAAGGGAGGGCAAAGACCGGGGCTGCTGAGTGCAGCAGTGCTGAGGGAGCCAGGGAGTCTTGCTCGGTGCCAAGAACACAGGCCAAGTCTTGTGGTGTGGGAGAGGCAGGACCTCAGAGGAAAGGCAGGGAGCAGCTAATTACAATGGACCACTCCACATCACCTCCCTGCACGGGGAGCCTCACTCACCCCAGCACCCCACTGCCTGTGAGCGCCCCTGCCAGCAGGGAGAGGGTGGGGAGGGGAGGAGTGGCGCAGGGAAAGGCTCCTGCAACCACAGTCACAAGTGGAGCCAGCTGACAGGCTGTAGGTTCCCTCTCCCCGTGCTGCCAAAGGCGATTACTCCAAACGTTTGTCTCCATGCCAACAGTCATTAAAAAGTTACTTTTGAAAAGCCAGCGTCAGCAGCAGTCTCCAGTGCCCGAGCGACGGGAGGATGCTTCCCCATGGCTCTTCTGAGGACAGGACTCCTGTCTCCACACCGCCTGTGGGGCAAGAGCACAGCTGAGCCCTGCAGGAGCAGGTGACACCAGCAAACAAGGGAGAGGATGTTAAGAGGGAAAGGAAACTGTGCTATCACTTGCAGAGGTTGAGGTAGGGCACCCAGAAACCCGTCTGACTGCTATAGAAAAAAAGAGTTGGATCTCTCCCCAGGTTGCAGTTTTGGCCAGCCCAGGTTGGTAGGTCATGCAACATCCACACCATCCAGCTGTTCTGCACATCTGCCACCACCTCAGGGGGGTTCTGCTCAGCCCAGAGTGCCTGGTGAGGCCAGGAGCCCTGGGAAGGTGAGGATGGCACAGGCTGGTGCCCTGCTATGACAGCTCAGCTCTGCTGTCTTGTGGTGAGTGACTTCGGGGGTGCACAAGGGAGCAGGGCAGCTTGTGTGCAGATAGCGAGAGGCAAGAGGCATTGCTGGCTGCAAGGAGAAAGCAGGGCCCAAGCTACACCTAGGATTAACCACAGATCTATGTGCATGCAGAGGCTGGTGAGTGACATGCAGACACAGAAGAAAAAGCCAAAATGGGACAGGAAATGAGAAAGGATGGAGAAGGAGATGTGACCAGAGGGAGGGAATCCAGCCCTTGCAAGCACAGCTGCAAGCACTGAGAAGTAAGCTGGGCTTGGTGTTTCCAGCAACAGCAGCACCAAAACTGGCCATTCACTTGGCTCTCTGGCTTGTCTGGTCTCTCAGCCTCCCAGTGCCATAAGAGAGCATCACAGCACTCACAAGGAGACTAGCAGCAGAGAACAAGATATCATAGGCACTGGCAGTGTGGGCTGGGAACCCCCCAGAGAAACAATAAGCACCTGGCAGGAATCGCACGCTCCCTCCTCCTCACGCCTCCAACAGCAGCCTGACAACAGGCTTTGCTCAGCTCCTGCACAAGCTGCCACTGCCAATTGCTCTGTACAAGAAGCTTTGCTGCAGTGAATAAAGCCAACACATCTGGAAGGGATGAGCTGCAGCCTCCATCTTCACAGGAGGAACAGGTTAAACAATCATCTCTTGGGCTTTGGTTAAGTCAGGACGATGTCACCAGAAGGCGAGCGGTGGACTAGCTCTTGATAGCCAGGTTGACCTTTCTGGCTTTCCATGGCCAGGTTAAGCCACAGGAAAATCCACCTTTCCCACCTGTCCAAAAGGCTGATCCTTTCACCCTGGAAGGCTTGAAACAACCTGGAATGGCACAGCTCTGAGACAAGCCTCTCTTTCAGACGTTGCAGGAGCCCTGCCAACTGTTTTGAAAGTCAGATTATTATTTTTATGAGCATGAGAATCTGTGACTAAATTACAGAGATGTCTGATTCTATCAGTCCTCTCTGATTTATTTTTTCTCTTACTCTGGAAAAGGATCCTGACAGATGAGAGAAAGGGAAGCACCTCCAGCCGACGTGGCACTGGGGTTCACTGCTCGAACCGAGGCAGTGAGAGAAATGGAATCAAAGCAAGGCAGCCATGGGAGTGCAGGGAAAGGGCACATGGACACTTATTTTTCAACTGAGTCAACGAAGTGTGACTTAGCTGGGGTCAGCTGGGCTCTGCCTGGCATGGAAATATTGACATTAGCTTTCGAGAGCACAGCCTGCATCTTGAGGAGAGGATGAGCATAATAAAGAAGGCAGCTGAGGGTGAAAGGGAAAGCAGCAGCCCACTCCTGCACTCGGCTGCCAGGAGAGGGCCTGCAGGGAGCTTTCCTCTTTTAGCCAGCCCAGTGGCTGAAATGAAGATCTGTTGAGCCAACAAGCAGCCTCTGGGTATTAAACAACGGTTTAATAATCAGAGAGTCACAGAATCACACAAGGAAGGGACCTTGAAAGATCATCGAGTCCAATCCTCCTGCCAAAGCAGGATCACACAGGGGAGGTCATATAGGAGGACATCCAGGCAGGTTTTGAATGTCTCCAGAGAAGGAGACCCCACAACCTCTCTGGGCAGCCTGTTCCAGGGCTCTGTCACTCTCACAGGGAGAAAAGTTTTTCCTTATGTTCACGTGGAACCTTCTGTGCTCCAGCTTGCACCTATTGCCCCTTATCCTGCCACTGGATGTCACTGAGAGGAGCCTGGCTCCACCCTCCCAACACTGCCCTTCACATCTTTACCAACATGAATGAGGTCACCCCTCAGGCTCCTCTCCTCCAAGCTAAGAGACCACTTAACCCCCACGGTGCAGATGAAATGCACCCCTCCCTCCCCATGCACCAGCAAGGCAAATCTCCACAGGACACATGCCTTCTGCAGCTCCTTCTCCCCCAGAGCTGGCACCTCTGCTTCACATGCATCCCAGCCTCCTCCCAAGACACACCTCCTGGGTGCACCACCTCAGCTCATCAGCACAGCAGTCCTGCCTCCCAGGCCAGGATGTCTCTAGAAGGACACAGCACAGAATTCCTGTCTCCCAGGCCAGGATGTCTCCAGAAGGACACAGCACAGAATTCCTGCCTCCCAGGCCAGGATGTCTCCAGGAGAAGGACACTATGTCCCCAGCTCATCACAAGCACTGGGATGAGAGCAAGCCAAAGAGGTGTTTGAGGTTTGCAGAGAAGACTCCAGCTGAAGTTATCACTTCCCAGACCTTCCTCAGCTGAGAGCAAAACCCATTCCTGGGGTCTGGCATCTTTGGTGGAAAGCTGTTCCCCACTCATGGATGACTCACTTCCAGGTTTTCCTTCTCTGTTAGATTTACACTGGAATTTCTAATGGCTGCTGATTTCCATCAGACTAGCCCTGCCAACTGCCCACAGCCCTTTTCCCACCAAGCCAACATCTCTGCAACTGCTCTTTGTTTGCATAGTTTGTTTAATGAGATGCCCGGAAGGCCGCTGGGGACTTGCAGCTGGCTCCTGCCCCCACGCAGACCACATCACTGGTAAGGCTGCAGGGCTCAGCCTCAGACAGATGCCTGTTCAGCTGGAAGTTCAGCTGGCACTCAAGCCATCACAGCTCCAGTCTGCCCTGAAGGAAGAAGCAGACAAAGCAAAAGAGGACCCAGCTACTTTGCTGCAGCTGATGCAGCAAGAGCTGGGGGGCTGCTGGCCATGCACAGACCTTCAAGTCTGCCAGAGCCACCCTGGTCCCAGCAAGAGTCCAACAGCACTGCCTAGCCTGTGCCTGCTGCAGGCTCCTCCAGCCTCCCTCCATCTTCAGTTCCCAGCACTTCCCAGCCAGACCCTCCCATCCCATGCTCTTGGGCACCCACAACCATCCCCTCCTCTCCCTTCTCCTTTTGGGTTGCAGTAACCCTTCCTATGTAAAGGGACACTTCTGTACAGAGGAACTCCTCCCAGCTCCAAGGAGATGACTGCCCTCCCTTTCTCTCTGTCCCCATGGCCAGCTCCTTTTCCATCAGTGCACACCTGGGGGATGCATGACTCCACTTCCTCCTTGGCAAGCTCAGAGCACCAGGCCTGCACCATGACAGCTTTGATTCAGAGATCAGTGGCATTTCCACACATGGAGATGGGTATGGGAAGCTGCTGTCTTCATCTCCAAAAGGGCAAATTCAGAGGACATTGGCTGAAGGCTTCCTCTGAGACATCTTCTACCACCACCATTTCGCTCTGCCAGGCCAAGGAGGCTGCAAGCACAGAGATGGAAGCCTGCTGCCAGTGTCCTGCTCTGGGAGAATTGCTGCCTGGGTTATACTAACTTTTGTATTTTAATGCTCTGAAGTTTCTGCAAGGCTTTACTCTTGAGTTTTTAACCAGCAAAACCTTATGTAAACCTTATGTAAGCCTTACTGCACCTCTGTGTAACCTTAACACTCCATCCACCAGCACTCTGCCATCTAAATATGCTGAGCCACGAGCATGAGTCAGGAACCTGATCTTCTCATCCAGAGTCCACTCTCCTAAAGAGGATCTGCTTTTGGCATCACCTCCATCAAAAAGGTGTTTTGTTACTTTATTGATAACAAGAATATTCTCCTAACCTTGTAACTCAACCCTGAAAAGGCTTTCAGAGACCTGCAGTTCAGCTGTCAGCAATGAGCACCAACAGAAAGAGCCAGAAGGAAAAGCAGCGTTGCTTAGCTAGCCCACAATGAACATGCAGGGCCATGATCTGAGTTGTGGTAACAAAGCCAAAGAGGCAGCAAGGGCTACACACTCACTGCATGCTTCTCCTCCTGGGCACTGAGGGGGTCAGTCTCTGTGAAAGGTGACTGGATCCTTAGAGAGCACCATAGCAATCCCCCCCTCTCAATTCTGCTCCTCCAGAACTGGGGGTGTGCCTTCAGCCATCACATCAAAAGCCCAAGTGGAGGCCTGACTCATGCACAAGTCACAGCACCGAGCTCCAGGCCAAGGACACTGCTCTGCAGAACGGGCTGCGCTATCTAATGTGTGCTGGCAGCCTCTTCCATCAAAAGGGAGGGGAAGGTGAGCACAAATCCTTTTATAATTGAACTGCCAAATGCATTCAAACTGCCAGACACACCTGGGAATGACAACAAAGGTCACAGAGGAACAAACTCAAGGGTTTGGGTTTCTCAGTGAGGGCTGGGACGAGGTAAAAATGCCAAGAAGGGAGTGAAGAAGACAATGGAGCAGCAGGGAAGAAGGGGATGTTCCAATCACATCACAACTGCAGCCATGAGTCTCATGTTCCCTGCAAAGGGAGAATGTGCAGAGCAAAGGGAAGGTAAATTCCTGTGAGTTCTCCTTTCTGACACATTCAGACCTGCATGATCACAACCTGAGGTTTTTCTCCCTAGAGCTTGTGCTGGGAGCAGAGGAAATGGAAACAAATCGACGCAGCACTAGGAGTCTGCAGGCAGCCTGGCTCCTCTGAACCTGAGGCAGGAACAAAAACAGGCAAAAAAAAAACCCCAACCAAACCTTGAGGAAAGGAGGAGAGACTGGGTAAAAAATGGGCAGAGAGAGGCTTCCCCAGGAAGCAATGCAGTGCACTGCAACCAGAGCAGCAGCAACGAGCCACAGCTCAAATGAACAGCTTGAACAGTTCAAAGTTCAGCTGCTGTGCAAATGTTATCATCTGCTCTGGTTGCCTGCAAACCACCCAGCCCCAGCCCTGGGGGCTCTGCTGTGATTAAGGGGAATGTGTGTTTTCAGTTGTGTTCTTCAACAAAGAATCCTCCTGCTCATCACTGCAGAGCCACAACTGCTATGGGCACATACAAAGAGGTACAGAATGTGACCCTTCTTGTCCAGTTCTCAGTCCAATGCCATTCCTTTCCTTTGCCTTCACAGGTACAAGTGGCAGGGAGCTCTCTCTCTCTAGGAATGAATCAATCTTAAGGCCCAGGTGAGCAGATTCATTTTAATATTGATTGCCCTATAGCTGCAAATGTTGATGATGATGATCAGCACTTCTCAAGAAGTTGTCTGCTCATTTCACTGCATTTCCAACAGCATGACTTGGACATTTCCAACAGCATGACTTCATGCCTTGACCTTCAACACCACCCTCTTCTTTAAGAAGAAAACTACATGTACTAAGTCATGTAGACTTGAAAGGCTTCTAATCATTTACTATTCAAGCTCCTGAAAAGGTGTTAAAGGGTTCACAGGTCCCATGTCAGCATTTGAGTCTGCTCAGCAGAAATGTGAACAGTTGCCTGGGTTGTTAGGGCCTGGTAACAAACAGCCTTGAAAAAACAATGGGGCTCCTGCCACAGGCACCCATGGAAATGCAGATTCCAGGCCTGGAGGTGCTACAGGCTCCTGACCCCTGCCAGGGAAAACCACGAGGAAGGGCTTCATAAGCTTCCAGACACCAGCACTGTGACTCCTGCTGAGCTTGGGTGGGAGAGAAAGGTGCCAAGTGCTCCCAGGCAGTGTAGGTGGTTGATCATGGCTCCTGGGACTGGTGCACAGTGGAGGCAGAGGGGCTGATGAGGTCTTGAGGAAGGCTCTTGCGTGCTTCCTGCATCCGGCGCCGCGCCCTCTGGAAGGCCTCTACAACACAGCAGGTGACAGCAAGGCAGAATGCATCAGACAGCCTCAGGGAAGGGGAGGGAGGAGGCTGTCCAGTGAGCATCACCTCTCCTGGAGCAGGGAGGGGCTCACTTTCTATTCCTAAGTTCCACCATTGCTCTGTGCATCAGCACTACAAACTCTGCTCAGTGCCAGGCGAGATTGGGCAGCCCAGGCGAGGCTTTGCCCTCACAGAGTGCTTACAGAATCACAGAATGCTTTAGGTTGGAAGGGACCTTTAAAGGTCATCTAGTCCAACCCCCTTGCAGTAAGCAGGGACATCTTCAACTAGAGCACAGGTTGCTCAGAGCTCTGTCCAGCCTGACCTTGAATGTTTCTAGGGATAGAGCACCTCTCCAGGCAAGCTGGGACAGAGTTTCTCAATGTAAAAAAATCCTTCTTTGTAACTAAATCTCTCTTTCCACTTAAAAACATCACCCCTTGCTCTGCCATAACAGGCCCTGCTAGAGGTCTGTCCCCATCTTTCTTACAGGCCTCTTTAAGTACTGAAAAGCTGCTCTAAGGTCTCCCCAGGGCCTTCTCTTCTCCAGGCTGAACAACCCCAACTGTCTCGGCCTGTCCTCCCAGCAGAGGGGTTCCAGCCCTCAGGATTGTCATCCCTCCCATCTGCTGCCAGCTGATGCCTCCTCAATTTCCAGCTCAGATTAGCACATTTAACCTCAGCTATGGACTCATGAGGACAACTATCCTCACAGTACTGGATTCTCCTGAAACCCCCTGCCCACTCTGTGAAACCAGGGGGGCAAAAGTGAGCAAAAGGCTCTCCAGGAGAACGCCACTGAAAGCCTCACCCAAAACGCTGTAGACAGAGCTCTGCTGGCTGAAGCCTCCAAGCCGGTCCAGGACGCTCTGCATGCGCTGCCTCAGGGCACTGGTTTCCAGAAAGGCTCTGCAGAGAAGGACATCAGAAGGTCAGGGTTGCCAAAACACAGCACACAAGGTGGAGCTTGTACTCCCCTTGCTGCACTCACCTGGACTGCTGCAGGCAGTGCAGGCGGAAGGTGACGCTCCCGGTTGTCTCCGTGCGGAACCCAAGGCGGCTCAGACGTGCTCCCTGCACAGACAGCACCAGTCAGAAACACACAGCAACCACAGCCTGCAGCTGGCCCTGCACACACAGCACAGCTCAGAGCAACCACAGCCTGCAGCTGGTCCTGCACACACAGCACCAGTCAGAAACACACAGCAACCACAGCCTGCAGCTGGTCCTGCACACACAGCACAGCTCAGAGCAACCACAGCCTGCAGCTGGTCCTGCACACACAGCACAGCTCAGAGCAACCACAGCCTGCAGCTGGTCCTGCACACACAGCACCAGTCAGAAACACACAGCAACCACAGCCTGCAGCTGGTCCTGCACAGACAGCACAGCTCAGAGCAACCACAGCCTGCAGCTGGTCCTGCACAGACAGCACAGCTCAGAGCAACCACAGCCTGCAGCTGGTCCTGCACACACAGCACAGCTCAGAGCAACCACAGCCTGCAGCTGGTCCTGCACACACAGCACAGCTCAGAGCAACCACAGCCTGCAGCTGGTCCTGCACACACAGCACAGCTCAGAGCAACCACAGCCTGCAACCTGCTGCTGGTCCTGGGGAAAATGAGCATGCCCCACACCAGGAGCATGCACTCTGGTGGGCACAGGCTCACCCTTCCCTGCTGCATGCAGAAAGCAAGGTGAGAAAGAAGGGCTGGCAGCACCAGGCTGTGCTGAGGGCAGGCACACTCACAAGCTGATTGTGCAGTGCTGGAGGAAGGTTTCAACAACTGCATCAGGGTTTGTTCCCACACAAGGCAGCTTCTAAGATCAGGATGATCATGACACCAGCAAGCACCTCTGCAGCTGTCTTAAGAATGTGACATTCCTGCCTGCCTCACACCCATCAGCTCCAGGAGGCTGTTCCAGGCACACCAAAGCCACAATTCCTTACCAAGACCCAGGGAGAAGTCTGCAGTTGCTGACAACTGCTGACCTGATGGACAGCACAGGCAGGGCCAGCACAGGCAGGGATAAGTCAAGACTTTGGTCTATGTCCACCCAGCCCTCCAGGCTGCACACACCTCAGAAGGCTGAGAGGTCTGCCTCAGTGCTTGCTCATTCCTCTGTTCATGGTCACAGCCTCACAGAGGATGTGTTTCTTTAGTCAGAGGGACAGGCCTTGTTCAAATCTGGTCCAGGCTGCTCAGACATCTGAAGCCAAAAGCACCATCTACCTTTTCCCAGGAAGAGCAATGCCCTGCAGCTGAGCCCACCTTGAAGGTCGACGGTATCCTGACGTAGGTGAGGTCCTCCAGCTCAGGAGATCCACCAATGAAAAACCTTCTGAGCTCAGCTACTGTCCCCAGCTCCACAGGGCGCCAGGTAGAGATGGTGAGCTCATGGAGACCTGACCCAGGACAACAGGACAGCTTAGCAGCCATGACCAACCACAGAGGAGAGCATGGTAGATGGCTACCTGCTGGCCCAGACCACAGTAGGCTGGAAGTGGAACCACTGCATGGTATCTCCATGAGATTCTCCCAAAGAGTCAGCCCCACAGAGCTGTGGCCAGCACTGGAAGTACCCCTGAGGAGCATCTCCTTACTACACATGGGTGTCAGAATAGTTGTGACCCCCAGATTCCACGTGGGACAGAGAAGGCCACTGCTGCTGTAATGATGCTGGGTATGCAGCATCAGCCCAGAGCTTCATCACTCAAGATGTTGTGATGGAACCACCGAAGGAGCAAGGACAGCAACAGATGATGCTTCTCAACAAGGCAGAATGGTGCAAGATGCCTCATAGAATGGAAGGTTGGAAATGACCTCAGAGATCATCTACTCCAACCTCCCTACCATGGGCAGGGACACCTCCCAACTAGACTTGGCTGCTCAAAGCCCTATCTAGCCTGGCCTTGAACACCCTCAGGGAGGAGGCAGCCACAATCTCCCTGGGGAGCCTATTCCAGAATCTCACCACCCCCATACTGAAGAACTTCCTAAGATCCAGTCTAACCCTACTGTCCCTCAGCTTCAAACCATTCCCCCTTGTCCTGTTTCTAGACACCCTCATGAAAAGTCCCTCTGCAGCCTTCCTGCAGGATGCCTTCAGGTATTGGAAGGCAGCTATGAGGTCCCCCCCAGAGTATTGAACCACCCCAGCTCCCTCAAATCCTACCCTGATGCCCCTTCAGCACAGAAAGGCAAAGCCTCCCCAGGACCAGCTGGACCCATTCCCAGCTTCACTGCCTGAGTTATGTTTTACCTGGAGATGCTGGCAGCACCAGAGAACCATATCCTTCAACACGATACCTCTGCCAGGAATCCAGGGACAGGACCTCAAAGTAGAGCACAGGCCACTGAGGGAGACTGCCTGCAAGGAAGGGGAGGAGAGCACAGCTTTGGGAGGAAGACTATCACAGAGGGGAAGGAAAAAAACCCAAACACCTAAATGCCCAACTCCACCAGCAGGAAGTGCTTTCTGTGTTTCTCCTACAATGGCTGCCCTAGATGGGTGGAGGATGATTTTCCCCTGTAGAGCTGAACCCTCAGATCTGAGGATGAAACCAGAATTGTTGGTAAGATGTTAAAAAGTTGGGGAAACTGTTTTGAGAGCAAGTCCAAACTGGTTCTATAGGTATGTCTGAGCAGACAAGACAACCTTTGGTGAATCTAAGGGGTGGGTGTCAGGAGGATGGGACCAGACTCTTCTCAGTGGTCCTGAATCTAAGGGGTGGGTGTCAGGAGGATGGGACCAGACTCTTCTCAGTGGTCCTGAATCTAAGGGGTGGGTGTCAGGAGGATGAGACCAGACTCTTCTCAGTGGTCTCCAGTGACAGGACAAGAGGTCATAGGCATAAACTTGACCATAGGCAGGCAGTTCCATCTAAACATGAGAAGGAACTTCTTCAGAGGGTGGCAAAGCACTGGTGCAGGCTGCCCAGAGAGGTGGTAGAGTCTCCTTCTCTCCAGACTTTCAAGGCCCACCTGGACCTTGAACATCTGTGTGAGGAGACTGGACGTGGCACTTGGTGCCATGGTCTAGTCATGGGGTCTGTGTTGATAGGTTGGACTCGATGATCCTCGAGGTCTCTTCCAACCTTAGTTATACTGTGAGACTGTGACCTGCTGTTGGTGATCCTGCTCTGTAAGGGGGCTGGACTCAATGGTCTTCAGTGGTCACTTCCAACCCCTACCATTGTGATTCTGTGAATGCTCTGATGCCAAACAGGGGCACCTTTTCATCTCCAAGTTTCCCCACCATTATTGAGGGATTATTAACTTAAGATTCTCCTACAGACCTCCAAGAACTTATTTTTCTCCCCCCTCCTGTTTATTCCAGGCTGAAACTTCATTAGTGTTGGTTGACTACTCCAATCCACTGCATACACTGGATCCAAGTGGCCAGGCATGACACAAAGCTGTCCCAAGCAATTGCAATCCAAAGAGCAGTGGGGCTGGGGAGGAAGCAGCAGTAGCGTAGCGAAGCAGCAGGAGCAGGCAGCAGAGAAACCCAGCTTAAAATAGAGCTGGAAGTTTCAAAGTGACAGAAACTACACAAAGATTATACAGGTCACTGAGTCTGTCTACAAATGTCAGGCTCAGAGTTTCAGCTGTGTGCAACAAAAAAAAACCACCCAAAAGCTGCCTGATTCTTCTGCTGCAGCATCCCAGGGCTCGATGCAGTACACAGAGCGCGCAGGAATGGCCACAGAGAGCAGCAAGGCAGGTGTGTGGGGACAAACAAGCCAAGACCCAGAGCCTGGAAGCAGGGCAACAGCCATATGAATTGCATCCATACTGCATTCCTGGGCAGGGCAATGTGTGTGTGGTCCAGAGGCTGTGTGGTGAGGGGTGAACATTCCCTGAAGGAGCACCATTTCATACAGTCAAGCAGGTTGGAAAAGACCTCAGAGATCATCAAGTCCAACCTATTACCTAAGACCCAACACCTCCTGACAACTAAACCATGGCTCCAAGCGCCACATCCAAGCCTTTTTTGAACACCTCCAGGGACAGTGACTCCACCACCTCCCTGGGCAGCACATTCCAATGGCCAGTTACTCTTTCTGGGAAGAACTTTCTCCTCACCTCCAGCCTAAACTCCCCCTGGTGCAGCTTGAGACTGTGTCCTCTTGTTCTGGTGCTGGTTGCCTGGGAGAAGAGACTAACCCCCACTTGTCTACAACCTCCTTTCAGGTAGTTGTAGCAAGCAGTAAGGTCTGCCCTAGCCTCCTCTTCTCCAGGCTAAACAACCCCAGCTCCAACCCCAGCCCCATTCCCCTTTGTTTAATTGTGTCCAGGGAGGTGGTCGAGGCCCCGTCCCTGGAGGTGTTTAAGCCCAGGCTGGATGAGGCTCTGGGCAGCCTGATCTAGTGTGGGGTGTCCCTGCCCACGGCAGGGGGGTTGGAACTAGATGATCCTTGTGGTCCCTTCCAACCCTGAATGATACTATGATCTCTGTGAGGGGACAGCCACATGCCAGGCACCATGATACCTTACACTGTGATCAGCAGATTTCAGAGTAACAAACACACCTTCTGATTCATCTCCTTGGGTGAAAAACATCTCCAAAGTGAAGAGGTAGCAGAAATATGCCACATTCTCCTAGGAAAGGAATGAGGCAGAGATCAGATTCCTGGCCAGGAGACCTCATCACCAGCATTGCAGGAGGCACAGAGAGCAGGGAGAAGGGAATGAATGGTGGAAAAGACGCAATGATGCCCAAACAAGATCAATCACATCCCACTAACAAACCCCTGAGTGCATGATGGACTTGCACACACTCCCCAAGTGCCATGTTGATGGAGCAGGCTGCTCAAAATAATGAACAAGGGGAAAATGTAAGACAGCTCAAATGACAATCCAGCCAGCTGCTCAACTACTACAGCAGCAGAGTCTTTAAAGGACCCAAGCAAAATATCTCAGCAATGGTTTTGCTGAAATGCTGCCTGAGAATTGCTTTTGTAATATGCAAACCAGTTCACATGACAGACACTTAGAAGTTGGCAAAATGAAGATTTCTCTGAGAGGAGCTGGAGACAGCAATGGAATCAACTTCCCAAACAGGAGGAGGAGGAGGGGATGGTTTTGAGACACCAGTTTAGAGACTCTTTGCATGCATGTGCTGAGCAAGCCAGAACAATTCTTGGTTAACTGAGCATTTGGGAACACAACAAAAAAGAAATCAAAGCTCCAAAGGCAGTCACTCAGCCAGGAGGAAGAAAAAATGTGAGGTTCCAGAAACTGCTCTGAAGCAGTTTGATTTGGTCTGGTTTTATCTGTTTTATCTGTTCATCTATCTGGTTTATCTGTTCATCTATCTGGTTTATCTGTTCATCTATCTGGTTTATCTGTTTATCTGTTTTTACCTGCTTTAACTAGTTTCATACTTTTCAGCACCCTGAAAAATGCCAAGCTAGAATGAGGAGAATCCCACAGGAGCTCCCAAGTCAGGACTTTTGCTCAATCTATCTGTAGCTTGTTACACATGTTCCACTTCAGAGAATGCCTCTTCAATCTGCTCTGCATGTCTGAAAATGTCCTTACCCAGCCCACAGCCTTGGTGGCACAGGTCTGTGTCACTCCTGAGAGCTGCTGGAATGCAGGGCTTGACCACTCTAGGAGGAGAGGAGGACATGTGGTGAATGCTTTGGGTGAGAGGGATGATTCACAAACCAGAACAGCTCAAAGGAGACACCAGTCTCCCAGATGGCTGGGATGGCAGATAACATCACCCACGCTGAATTTCCCTAGGGGTGTCCCACACAGTCTTGTTCCAGGCAATGGCTGCTCCCCAGAGCACCCTGAACTGTTGATGAAAAGCACCAACTCCATCTTCAGAGAAAAGCAGGACTGTGTCTAAATGCACTGAAGAGCAACAGTGGTACCTTTTTGGATAAACATCAGGGTACAACCAGAGAGGGAAGCCAGAGCCACTGCTTCAGGGGACTGAAATGTGCAGCAGGATGTGGAGGTTAGTGCTGGGAACCTTCTTTATCAGTCCAAATGTAATATGTTAATGAGAGCATGATGGTGAGCACTGCAATCAGACAAGGTCACTGCTGAGGTGGACAAGACTAGGCTACTCTCTGCAGTATAAATAATGAGCTTTGGGTGGACTGCTGGATACCACCACCACTGGTTGAGCAGGCAATGGACCTCTTTGTCTCACTCTCATCTGGAAGAGACAAGAGGGGCAGATGCTACTTTCTCCCAGACAGGAGTTTAGTTCAAACAATTAAGCCCTGCAATTTTACCTCTGAAGACCTCTGACTAGATCCCAGCTCCAGCATCAAAGTTTACTGCCTTTCAGCAGAGCTGATCTGATGGACCAGCCTAAGCATCCTTCATTCCTTACCCTGCTGGGATGTGGCTGGAAAGATGAATACTTACGGGCAGGCAACTCCACGAAGAAATGAACATAGAGGTTGTCATACTCATAGCCTTGAGCTGAAACTGAGAAGAAGAGAGGATGAATTTCTACTGATTGCTTTCACCCAAACTCCTCCAGTGCTCACTGAGGGCTTTTGAGAGAGCCAGCATCAATAACCTCAGCAACAATCATTTACTGCTGGAAGCTGAGCAAAGCCTGGGTCATCAAAGTAGCAGAATATGACCCTCAGTGAAGATCCCTTCTGTAGTCCAGCCCTGTCCCCACACCACTGATCAGATTAGGGGGATCACACATTTAATTGCTTTCTTTGTTTTAATCTCTCTTGAACTTCCCAGTCTGCCCTCCTTTTTTTTCTTCCAGATCTGTAGGTCTTCCTACAACAGCTGCAGATCTGCAGCCCCCAACCTTTAAGTGCCACTCATGGAGTTAATCCACAACAACAGGGGAAGCAAGAAGGATTCCAGGGAGACAATCACCTACCCTGGACCAGCCTGTGATCCAGGAATCCTTGGCCCCTTCTTAGCCTCAGACATCCCAGCAGACCCAGATTTGCCCCTGCAGTTACTGTTTGTAACAAGGACTCACCAATCTCTCCATTCACCATGAGGCGCAGCGTGCCAGGCAGAGTCTGTAAGAACGAGCAGATGATGAGATAAAGAGCTCAGTGGTCACTGCTGGAACCTCCCAACAGGCTCTCACCCAGGTTTGTACACCAATGGTTCACTCTGCTGGCCAGGCAGGAGTCACAACTTCCCATATCACCTCCCAGAAGCAAGCAGTCTCCTCTAGAGAGAGGCTCTCTACAGAGACTGAATTCCTAGACTGCAGGAGTTTATTATGCTGTAAATCACTTCCCTGCAGGCTTCAAGAACAATATAAATTGGTTATATTACAGTTAAAATGACAGTGAGGAGTGACTTGCAGAAATCATAGTCCTGTTTCTCCTGCAGTGTTCCTGCCCTTGCCCAAGGTGGGGGGAGCAGGGAGAAGCCCAGGACGAGCTGAGGCACTCCACTGAGGTACAAGCAGGGAGAAGCCCAGGATGAGCTGAGGCACTCCACTGAGGTACAAGCAGGGAGAAGCCCAAGATGAGCTGAGGCACTCCACTGAGGTACAAGCAGGGAGAAGCCCAGGATGAGCTGAGGCACTCCACTGAGGTACAAGCAGAGAGAAGCCCAGGACGAGCTGAGGCACTCCACTGAGGTACAAGCAGGGAGAAGCCCAGGATGAGCTGAGGCACTCCACTGAGGTACAAGCAAGTGCAACAACTTTCACACTTCAGCAAACAAGATTTGAGCACCAAAGACTGCAGTCTGGGTAACTCAGTAAGAAGGGAAACTGCACCTGAGTTTGGGGGTAGGAGGGACTGTTTAGGACACATAGATGTGTTTGACATTCAATAAGTTACAGCAATCACCATCACAAAAGACCTAAACCCTCTTCTCCAAGTCCTACAGACAAAGGCCTTCAGACTATGTGTGCAGCCTCACAGACTGCAGCTTTCAGCATGTTCTGCTGCTGGTCTGACAGATGCAGGACAGACCTCTGCAGGCCCCATACCCATTGCCACCTGCCCCTTTTGACCCAATTTTCTGTGGGAGCCACCCCAAGGTAAAAGCTGCCAAGACACCCCCGGAATGTTTTGGAGACAGTGTACAAACAGCAGCCATGCTAAGCAGGTCAACAGCCTCCAAAGGCAGGAGGGCTCCAGGTCCACAAACAGCAGTCATGCTAAGCAGGTCAACAGCCTCCAAAGGCAGGAGGGCTCCAGGTCCCCTGCTGAGTGCTGCTGGAACTCACCATTTCAAACTCTGAGCCCACAAGACCACTGAGGTACTCCTTGTGCCGAGCATAGAGCTGAAAACACAGAGCAAGGGGATTAGGAAGAGTCTCTTTTTGATGATGCTATGGTTTTCTCTCACTGAAATGTAATTGCAGCTGTAATGGATACAACTTAAACTGTTGGCAGTCTTAGCACAGAGGGGTTTGAATTGATAGAGCAGATCCAGAGAATACAAGAATCTAACTAAGACGTGCAAGTGCTAAGGCTGCGTGGAGCTTCAGAGAAGACCTCATCAAAAGCCATCTAAGGGGAAGAAGAAGCTCTGCAGAACCAGAGTTTAAATGATATGGTGAAAAAAAAACAACCCACAGGCATAAATTATTCCAATGAAAGCAACAGGTGGGAGATGAGTGTAGTGAAATGATGATTTCCTTCTTGACCACACAAACAGTAAGGAAAAACACAAATGAAAAGCTAAACCATTCAGTAACTTGATCACCTGCCCCAGCCAGAAGAGGCAGTTCTGAAAGATCAAGATGTAAAATGAGCTCCAAATGTCCTGAGACCTTATGGGTACCAAGAAATCATTCCATAACCATACAGGCACCAAGGAAAGGGTCTGCCCACTGCTCAAAAGGGAAGGCAAATCACTGGCAGGTGACAGTAGAAAGACACAAATTTGGGTGGTTTCTTGCATCAACCTCCTAAAAAGAGGTTGTAGACAGATGGGGGTTGGTCTCTTCTCCCAGGCAACCAGCACCAGAACAAGAGGACACAGTCTCAAGCTGTGCCAGGGGAGGTTTAGGCTGGAGGTTAGGAAGAAGTTCTTCCCACAAAGAGAGACTGGCCATTGGAATGTGCTGCCCAGGGAGGTGGTGGAGTCACCATCCCTGGAGGTGCTCAGAAAAGGATTGGACATGGCACTTGGAGCCATGGTTTAGTTGTCAGGAGGTGTCAGGTATTAGGTTAGACTTGATGATCTCTGTGGTCTTTTCCAACCTGGTTGATTCTATGATCAGTCCTCACTACACAGAATGCTGCAGTCAGAGCTCAGGCAGGGCCTCTGCCTAGAGTCAGGAATGGTTAGGCAGTGTTGGGAGTTCTCAAATTGCTGGGCATGGTGAGACTCACTGCCAGTGACATTCACTCAACTTTAGGTGTCTACAGCACTAACAATCACATCTAGATGAGGGGCTGAGCTCCCTCTGTCAAATCACAGCTGGGTGATAGGGTCAGTGGTGGCCCTTACATCTCTGAACATCTGCTGCTCGCGTTCCGCCTCCTCCGGCCGCATTTGCGCAGACACATTCTCGATGGTGTATTTCCACACCTCTCGCTTCTCCCCATCCAGCTCAATCCTGCAGAGTCCCAAAACACAGGGAAAAGGTCCTTTGGTGATGCAGAGAACAGGCACAGGCAGCAACAGCACCCACTGTGCCATCCTGACACTGCAGTCGCCCGCTACCAGCACTAATGGCCCTGTCCTTGCTTAATGGCTCAAAAGGGGAGACCTGCTTGTGTCCAGACAGGCAAAACCCGTGTCCCAAAGCCCCACACATCACACATGCAATGACACCAGTACGCAATGCTCTTGTCTTAGAAATCTCTGGAGTAAAACTCAAAAGTAGCCCCCCAGTTTCAGTGCTGATCTGCTGCCTGCAAGGTGACCAACCACCCACTCCATCCCTCTGTACCAGTGCCACAAGAGGTGGCAGCCCTGTCCCCCTCACCGGTAGGGTCCTTTGGTGCCAGTAAAGTCAGGCTTCACTGTGATCACCCCATTGCTGTCCACCTTGATGGTGCAAAGAACATGTTCATACTCCCTGTGACCAAGCCTAGGGGAAGACACCAAGAAACAGCCTAAATACAGAACACAGGCAGCCTCTTGCCCTGGCACAGCACAGCTAGTAAAGGCACATGGGGGTACAGAAGGGAACAGACACCCCCCCATTTTCCCTCAATAGTTTAAGAAGTCTTTTGGAGGGACACACTCAGTTACCTCCCAGCTGAGGAAAGGGACAGAAACAGCAGCCCAAGTTACTGAGCTCTTGGAACTGTCTCCCCTTAACTAATGAAAGAAACAGGAGTTTTGAGTAAGGAAGGAAGATGGGTTTCCTGCTGGGAAACTAAGACCACTTCAGGATTTTACTTACTTCCCATAAGGTCCCAAGTCCCCCATGATGTACATGGTCTGGACAGGAGTGTTAATCACGTGATTGTTCTTTATAAACTCATCTGAGGGTTCCCAGGTGATGATTTTTGACTTCAGAGAACTGGCTTCTCTGTCAAGAACAGAACAGCGCAAGTCACAGCTGACCTCAGCAGCCCAGCTCAAGCAGCAATGAGCTCCCCACAGCCAGGAGTCAAACTGCCAGGTTGCAAGACATCAAGGTCCACAAACCAGAATGTCCTGCAGCTGGGGCACCAGCAGTAGGAAAACTCTGAGACCCAGTTTGCACTCACATTGGCTTACGGTCTTGTCTTCTCCTCCTCACATTGGCCATCCTCTCTGCCAGATATGATGGCACTTCATGATCTGAGTCAGTTAACTTCTGGCAGTGCTGGAAGAGAGAAACAAGACAGGCACTGGGTTAACTGTACCAGGACATGCTCCTCAAACCCAGCTCCACTCCTGGAGAAGAGAACAGGTACATATGCACCCCCCCCACAAGGACAAACTGCTGAAAGCCTGAAGGCTACCTACAAAGCAATGCTGCAAAGCCAAGCCACTCCAAGCTGCCCCACTCAGCCTTTTGAAAACAGGGACCTTTCACCCCAGCTCTGGGGGGCTGCGTGAAGCTGCTTCGCAAGAAGCCGCACGTCCTCCTGCACACAGCATCTGTGGCACAGTCAAGACCTGACAAACATTCCCTCTGCAGCAGGCCTGGTGGTTCTGACACAGACACTGCTGTATTGATTGTGTGTGACACAGAGGTGGTACCTCCTCCAGGTTGGTGAATCGGTCATGGTCGGTGTAGGTGAAGATGCGGCAGTTCTTCCGACCTCCTGCCTTCTCCAGTTTCAGGATGTCCTCGTGGTACTGCCGGTCCAGGGGAGTCTGGCAGGCTGATGCATTTTGGTACAGATCCACCTCAAACTGGAGGCAAAGCACAAAAGCTGCCTTTCACCAGCGCTGTCAGACCCACAAACACTTTCAGCTGAGATTTCCAAACCCCCTCCCCCCCAACCCCCCCAAGACAAATAAGATCCTTTGGAAACCCTGGCTCAGTATGAGCCAGCAGTGTGTGAACAGGTAGCCAAGAAGGCCACTTGCATCCTGTCCTGGATCAGGAATAGTCTGGCCAGGAGGACTAGAGAAGTGATCATCCCCCTGTACTGGTCACACCTTCAATACCAGGTTCAGTTTTGGGGCCCTCAGTAGGACCCCAAGGTGCTGGAGTGTGTCCAAAGAAGTGCAATGAAGCTGGTAAAGAGTCAGGAGAACAGGTCTTGTGAGGAGCAGCTGAGGGAACTGAGGTTGTTCAGCCTGGAGAAAAGGAGATTCAGGTGAGACCTTGCTCTCTACAGCTCTCTGAAAAGAGGCTGGAGCGATGTCAGGTTGGTCTCTTGTCCCTAGTAACAAATGAGAGGCCAAGAGGAAACAGCCTCAGATTGCACCAGGTGAGGTTTAGTTTGGACATCAGGAAAAAACGTCTTCCCCCAAAGGGTTGTCAAGCCCTGACAGGCTGCCCAGGGAAGCTGTGGAGTCCCCAGCCCTGGAGGGGTTTAAAAGCCTTGGAGATGTGGTGCTGGGGGACGTGGTTCAGTGGTGACCTGGCAGTGCTGTGTTTAGGGTTGGGCTCGAAGATCTCCTCCAACCGAAACGATTCTGCGATTCTCAGTAAACAACCCTACTGCGGCGCAGCTCCAACACTGCTCGGGCGTGCGGCAGCCAACAGCAGCCACCGACGCCCAGCGGGAGGAGCCGGGGGGCCGCAGCTCACCCCCGACAGGACACCCCGCAGGGCGCCGGGCAGCACCGCGAGGAGGATCTCCCGCAAGCCCCGGCTCAGCCCCGCTCCCCTCACACCCACCTGGCTGAAAAGCTTCTCCTGCCACGCCACCTCGGCCTCCTCTGCCTCCTCGCCCGAGGGCGGCCGTGGCCGCTCGGTCAGGCCCAGCAGCTCGGAGCCGCGCGGGCCGGCGAGCAGCGGCGGGGCCTGAGGCAGGAGGGGTCCCGCCGACGTGACCCGCTGGATGCGGACCCTAGCGGGAAAGAAGGAAGGAGGGAAAGAGAGGGAGCGTCACGGCAGGCCGGAGGGACCCTGGACGGGGCGGGCGGGGGGCGGCGCTCACCGGAGGCGCAGGTTGCGCACGGGGTCGCGGGAGCGGTAAACGGCGGTGCTCGTGTCCGAGCTCCAGCGCGGCGCCGCCATAGCCCGGCCGCCGCCGCCTCACCATGGAGACGAGCGCGGCGCCCCCTGCCGGCCGGAGGCAGCCCGCCGCCCGAACCCGCTCCGCCCCCGGGAGCTTGCCGCCCACGACCTCCTTCGGCGCAGGGTGGCTTTCGCCTCCGGTCCCGGCTGCGGGAGCCCCGGCTGGGCGCGACGCAGTTGCCACCGCAGCACGCAGTCCCCCAGCCTCCAGCAGCCTCTCGCAGCCCTCCGTGTGAGGGTGTGAAGGCCTCGGGGAAGTGTCCCCCTGGCCCCGGGGTGAGAGGGGGTTCCTCACGTCTTTCCGCGTGGAGCCTCCCTCGAGCAGAGTCTCCCCATCCGAACAGCCCCATGGCGATTATGAGGGCAAGGGACTCACTGTGGTGCCCTGAACACCGCAATTCCCCCAGTCCTATGGTACCCCTAACATCTGGCCAAAACCTCACCAGCTGTGAACCTGCTCCTCTCTCCAGGTTATTCCCAACCCCTTTCCTTATCTGTCTCAACATTTGACAACAGGCTGCCAGGCAAAGGACAGCATCATGGAGACCACCACCACCCTCACACTGAGTGGGATGAGTCTGCCCCTTCACAGGCAGCCCAGGGTGGCAGCTATATCTCCCAATGGCCATTTTGCTGCTGCCTCCTGCTGCCACAGGCTCTGTTGCATTCCTGGCCCTTCTCAAAGAGCCTTGTGGCAACATCCTGGTGATCCATATAAGCCACAGTCCATATAAATCATGGCTGGATGAGGCTTCTCTGTGAACCTGAATTCTTCCTTCTTGTGCACCATCTGGGTTTCTCTGGTCCCCTCCCTGGAGCCAGCCACAAAGTGGACTCCATCCCTCCCAGCAGCCTGGTTGCCCCAAGGTGATCCTCTTTGAGTCACTGCCCACGATACTGGTGTGCCAAATAGCTCTGCAACCCTGCTCTGCCAGCTGGGACCTCCAACTCTAAAGGGTCCCCTTGCACAGAGTGCTCCCTTCCTTACCACTCCTGGGATGCTGGGCTGGGAATTGCTTCCCCTCTGCTACTCTGGGAATAGAATCATAGAATCAACAAGGTTGGAAGAGACCTCAAAGATCATCAAGTCCAACCTGACACCCAACACCTTGTGGCTATTAATCCATCCCTCGAGGTGTTCAAGAGGAGATTGGACATGGCACTTGGTGCCATGGCCTAGTCATGAGGTCTGTGATGACAGGTTGGACTCGATGATCCTCAAGGTTTCTTCCAACCTTAGCGATACTGTGATACCATGACACCAAGTGCCACGTCCAGTCCCCTCTTGAACACCTCCAGGGATGGGGACTCCACCATCTCCCTGGGCAGCACATTCCAATGGCCAACAACTCTGTGAAGAACTTTCTCCTCACCTCGAGCCTAAACTTCCCCTGGCACAGCTTGAGACTGTGTCCTCTTGTTCTGGTGCTGGTTGCCTGGGAGAAGAGGCCAACCCCCTGAATGTTTTGGTCCAGACCAGTTTAGATATTGCAGGAGGGTGAAGTCACTTTTAAGTGGCCTTGCTGCTGCAGTGAGGCGTTATGTGCCACGCTAGACTGGCAGAGTAACGGCCTGAAGTATAAAAGCTGTTAGGATTTGGATCTTCCTCCTTCTCAGACCATGCTGGGAATCCCTGGGCCGTTCCTGCAGGCGTTGCAAGGCTCTTGCATTTTCAGATCTGGAACGCTGGCTGACACAAACACTAGAGAATCCCAAAGCAGCAAAAGCCATTTATTACAGGAGAGCAGAAAGCTGATCCAATTGCACAAGACTCACAGGGAAATACACTTTTAACCTGAGAAAATCTGACATTATCATGTCTTTCCTTCCATTAACCATTCCTTCAGCTTTAAAACATAAAGCAAAATAAAAGCTAATATCAGAGTAAGCAATAACAGGAACTGTGTTACCAGACAAACATTGGCAAAGCTCTGGCAGCAAGCAGCTGGCATCTGAGACAGAAAGATGCAATTGTGGGGTAGATTCTCAACAGCATTTTGCAAAATCAGAGTCTGAGGAGCCATACTGCTCGTGTCAAATTTGACACGACAGCATGCCAACACACAGGCCCTGTTGCAACTGCTTTTTGACTTCCAATAGTCCCAGTTAGAATGAAGAAATCTTGCTGGCCCACCCTAGTTCCTAAACAGCTTGAGAGGATGCAAATGTCAGCAGCTACCAAAAGAGAGGAGCACAAGAGGGAAGCCATCAAATGAGGGTCCTCCACGGGCTGGAGAAATGGGCTGCCAAGAATGCCATAGAATGCAACAAGGAGAATTGCAAAGTCCTGCCCCTGAGGAGGAACAACCCTGAGCATCAGTATATGATGGAGGCTGACTGACTGGGAAGCAGCTCTGCAAAGAAAGCTGCTGAGGATCCTGGTGGATCCCAAGTTGAACTAGAGCTAGCAAAGTGCCCTTGCAGCAAAAAAGACTACTGATGTCCTGGGCTGTAGCCAGCAGATTGAAGTAGGTGATCCTTCTCCTCCATTCAGTACTGGTGAGGTCACAACTGGAGCACTCTGTCTTGTTCTGGGCTCCCTAGTACAAGACAGCCTTGGACATAGTGGAGAGTACAACTGAGGACCATGAAGATGATGAAGGGATTGGAGCATCTCTTCTGTGAGGACTGGACGTGGCACTTGGTGCCATGGTTTAGTAGCCATGAGGTCTTGGGTGAGAGGTTGGACTTGATGACCTTTGAGGTCTTTTCCAACCTTATGGATTCTGTGATTCTGTGGAGCTGGTGTGGCTCAGCCTGGAGAAGAGGAGGCTCAGGAGGATCTCATCAATGTGTATCAATAGCCAAAGGGAAGGTGCCAAGAGGACAGATCCAGGCTGTCCAGTGGTCCCCTGTGACAGGACCAGAGGCCACAGGCAGAAATGCAAACACAGGAAGTTCCCTCAGAGCATTAGGAAGAAGCTTTTTGCTGTGGGGGTGACTGAGCATCAGCAGAGGTTGCCCAGAGCGCTTGTGGGGATATTCAAAAGCCATCTGATCATGACACTGGGTAGCTGAGGTGTCCCTGCTTGATCAGGGGTTAGATGAGATGATGTCCAGAGGTCTCTTCCCACCTCAACTGCTCTGTGATCCTGCACTGTCTCCTCCAGGAAGCACATTTCTGCTTCCCTTCATGCCAGCACTACCACTTGCACAACTGTGTGACAAGGTGGAGCTCATCAAAGCTAAAGACTTAAAATAAACCCTCACCCCCAGGGTTCCCAACTCACTCCACTGTTGCACACCCAAGGCTGCTTATGAGAGGTTTGGGACTGTCCTGCTGGGGGCAGACCTGCCCTCCATGGGCAGAAACCTGCACTTAGGACCATTCAATGTGACCACAAAACCACAGCCCCGTTCCCAGCAGACAGTCACCACCACTCCCCAAAAAGAAGCTGTGGCTCTACTTTTTTGGATGAGAAAAGAGATGATTTGGCTGAAAATTGACATAAACCTTCCCACCTTTGGGGAAAAAAAAAGCAGAGTGTGGAATATTTGCACCATCAGGGATGTAAATAAGGATGGTCCCTGCTGTGTTTCCTACCAGTGGTCCCACACTGGTATCATAGTATCATAATCTCAGTCAGGGTTGGAAGGGACCACAAGGATCATCTAGTTCCAACCCCCCTGCCATGGGCAGGGACACCCCACACTAGATCAGGCTGGCCAGAGCCTCATCCAGCCTGGGCTTAAACACCTCCAGGGATGGGGCCTCAACCACCTCCCTGGACAACCCATTCCAGGGCTTCACCACTCTGATGGTGAAGAACTTCTTCCTCACATCCAGCCTGAATCTCCCCACCTCCAGCTTCATTCCATTCCCCCTAGTCCTATCACTACCTGAGATCCTGAGAAGTCCTTCCCCAGCCTTCCTGTAGGCCCCCTTCAGATACTGGAAGGCCACTGGTAGTGCTGAACCAGCTCAGAATGTGGGAGCACAAATCTCCAACTGTTTGCAATTGTTGACTTCCTTCTGCAACTGCCATTTTCAGCACTTTGTTCTCTCCAGGGGGCAATATCCTTTAATTAAAATCATTTTTATGACATCCTACCTGCCTACACATGACAAACTACATATGGAGAGAGATCTCTGAGGCTGCATATTTAAATGATTCATTTTTTTTTTTGTGTGGAAAGGACATTAAAAAAACACACCCAAACCCCAAAAAAGTCTTAAGGCTGCCCTGTAATATCACTAATTAAAATAGGAGTGAAGCATTCTAGCATCCTCAGCGCTGGGGAAGGGGCAACTATCACTCAGGAATGTTAAGGTCTTTGTGATACAGCACATGGAGTTTGGTGTTGGCTCGGGACACCAGGCAGAGCAAGAGATTGCGAGAGATCTCCTCCTGTGCAGGGACAGGGTGGATGCCAAACACAATCCTCCTCTCTAGGCCTGAGAAGCGTCGGATGCTGTCAATAACAATGGCATCATCTAAAACGTTATCTGCTTCAGTGAAGACCAACTTCACCCTGTTCTTCATATTTTGCCTGTATAGCTTATTTTCCAACTCCTCCCTGAACTTCTGGGCTGCGTCACGAGTGCTGCACAGGACCGCGATGTCCTTCATGGGATGGCCTCGCTGGATGTAGATGTAGCACTGCTTGATCACATATTCTAACATTTCAGGTGGCTCCATATGTTCTTCTGTGTAGCTCCCTGGCAGAGGATGGGCACATTCAGCCCTTTCAAACAAGTTTTCCAGCACGTCATAGGGCATTATGTCCTCGTTCTTACGCTCTTGGAGGATCTTCTCCATGTGCTCCAACATGACGCCGTATATTTGCCTGGCATTGCGAACGACTTTGGTCAACCATTCCTGGGGATAGAGCTCTGAGAGGTTAAGACCACAACTAGATGTGTGAGTGAGCTGGAAGAAGTCCATGAAGACCCAGAAGATGCCATTGTTTTGCTTGACCAGCTCCTGGGCCTTGTGGTACCAGTTTTCTTCAGGACGAAAGTTCTGAGCCTCATCGACCACGATGTGCTTCACTTCTGAGCAGGTATTATTTTCGAAGGCAACACGTGTCACAGACCGGGGGATCTCATTTCTAGGGGGGAAAAAAAACAACCCAACAGCAAAAGAAACAAACAAAAAAACCCATATGGTTAATAATAAAAAATGTGGCTAGACAAATCCAAAGTGACTGCCTCCAGTTCTGGGACCCTCAGTTTAGGAAAGATGTTGAGTTGCTGGAATGGGTCCAGAGAAGGGCAACAAAGCCGGGGAGGGGTTTGGAGCACAGCCCTGTGAGGAGAGGCTGAGGGAGCTGGGGTTGCTTAGCCTGGAGGAGGCTCAGGGGAGACCTTATTGCCATCTACAACTACCTCAAGAGTGGTTGTAGGCAGGTGGGGGTTGGTCTCTTCTCCCAGGCAACCAGCACCAGAACAAAAGGACACAGTCTCAAGCTGTGCCAGGGGAGGTTTGGGCTGGAGGTGAGGAAGAAATTCTTCCCACAAAGAGAGATTGGTCATTGGAATGCGCTGCCCAGGGAGGTGGTGGAGTCACCATCACTAGAAGTGTTTAAGAGCCTGGATGAGGCACTTAGTGCCATGGTTTAGTTGATTAGATGGTGATGGGTGATAAGTTGGACAGGATGTTCTTGAAGGTCTTTCCCAACCTGGTTAATTCTGTATCATTCATTTCTCAGTGGGGTCTTGCCTGGAGGGCTACTGCTGCACCCTGCCCCAAAATGCAAAATGTCCTATCTCAGCTGCAGGATGTTGCAGCATTTTCCCAGTGGAATGTTTATTCCAAGTGACTGCCAAGTGCAGTTTATTCCAAGTGCACAGGCTTGTTGCACAACTCCCACCAACTGGCTTTGGATCTACCCTTGGAGGACGCTTGAGCCCACCCATCCTACATGGGGACCCTATGGGCTGTCCCTCTGCCCTGCTCTCCCTGGCCCAGGGAACGCAGCACAGTGCCCAAGTGGAGTCAGTTCCCTTTTCTCCCCAGGGTAAGCAGGGACTGGTAGCACATCTGCCTGCCGGGGGCAGAAGCTGCTGCTTAGGCATTGCCATGCCAAAGCTATGCTGCTATTCCCTGGTGCAAGGTACCTTGTCCACTGTGGTGGGCTGCTGACCTCTCCATGCTGACACAAGTGGCAACACAGCAGGAACAGGACTGGGGAACTACTCTGCCTGAAATCCTCCACCAAAAGGATATCAGTTTCTGTTCTCCTTGTCTAGCTGGCCCAGGTCCAAGGTTCAGTTCCTAGCACAGCTGCACAAGAGCTTGCAGCAAGCAAATGCAGGCAGTGTTGGGGCAAAAATGGAGAAAGGCAGGTGGGTAGTTCTGGTGTCAACAGCCATAATAGGCTCTTAAACTAAGGCCATTGCCTCTTGAAGGTCTAATACAATCCAGCAATGACCGAACTTGGGACTCTCACTGCTGCCACTAAAAGCTGGATCTGGGCCAGAGCTCAGCTCAGCAATACTTTCAATATTAATAACTTCCTTGAGATGATTATTGTGTGTCTCTGACAGCCAAGGCTATCTATCTGGCACACAGAAGTAAAATCAGCAGGGCTTGTGCTGTATGGAGAGGATGAAATGAAAGAAAGAGGAAACACATTTTACTGCTTACCCCACAAATTTTTTCAAGGGAGTATTTTCACAGATGTAGAGAATCTCCCTCGGATGACACTGATAAATGTTTCTTATTCTCTCAATGATCTTCATAGCCACAATTGTTTTCCCTGTTCCAGGAAGACCAAAGACAAACAGGTTCTTGGTTTTGTCCAGGTTCTTGGAGAGCAGCTCATACTGTTCGACAGTGAGAAGGTTGAAAATCTCACAGCCAAACCAGTCACTTAGGTAGGACTTGAAGCGCAGCACAACGATCACGAGTGCACGCAGGAGGGCAGGGATGCCCCTGGAGGTGAGGATGTAATCCTCTGGGTACATGTTGGTACACTCTGGGTACATGTGACAATGCAGCTGTGGCTGGTTTGCTTGTTGGGGAAAACCACCAGCTTCTTCAACTTCCATCTGATCTTCTGTGTCCTGCAGGTGCAGTACTTGGGGAATCACACACAGCTTTATAGCACATCCCCCATCGTTGACGAGTTTCTGCTTTAATGCACGAGCAGTGCCTCTCGAGTATTCCCGTGCAGCGGGAGAGACATCCCTCACCACGGTGTACAACAGTGGCATTTCATTTTCAGCTACTAAGAGAGCATCACACACCACATCCTGGGTTTTCTGCAATCCAATCTCAACAGCCCAACTCCTTGAAAATACCAGTACCCCCTTGTTAAGGGGACTGATTTGATTTTGCATTAAGTCCTGTAATCCAGGATACTCTGAGAACAGCTCGGTGCAGATGGTTTCTGGCATCCATTTGATTTTGTTAGAACCCACTAGGAAAAAAAAAAACGGGGGAGGTGGGGAAAAATGAAATAAAGAACTGGAAAACCAAAATACAGCAAGTAATTATCACACCAATTACTGGAGGAATATATTACCCTAGGAGGTGACCAAGGTAAATTATCTAGCATAAAGAATTCAGCGTTCTCACGATCCCTGGTGGTAAACCTGTAAGGTTGTTTTTTATATAGGAATAGAAGAGTTCTAAACTCCATGCCTCAGGTTTGCCTGACCTGTAAGTGGAATAAGAAAAAATAATCTCTTTGGAGGGATCTGCCTCCTTTCTATCTCCCTTCTCACCATGCAGGTATTCCTCTGACAGACAGATTGCTCCACAGTGAGAGACCACTGGTTGAACCAGATGCAGCAGCTTGCTCAGGTTAGGAGGGATGTTGACTTGCTGGAACGTGTCCAGAGAAGGGCAACAAAGCTGGGAAGGGGTTTGGAACACAAGCCCTATGAGGAGAGGCTGAGGGAGCTGGGGCTGCTTAGCCTGGAGAGGAGGAGGCTCAGGGGAGACCTTCTTGCTCTCTACAACTCCCTGAAGGGAGGCTGTAGCCAGGTGGGGGTTGGTCTCTTCTCCCAGGCAACCAGCACCAGAACAAGAGGACACAGTCTCAAGCTGCACCAGGAGAGGTTCAGGCTGGAGGTTAGGAAGAAGTTCTTCATAGAAAGAGAGATTGGTCATTGGAATGTGCTGCCTAGGGAGGTGGTGGAGTCACCATCACTGAAGGTGTTTAGGAAGAGACTTGATAGGGTGCTTGGTGCCATGGTTTAGTTGATTAGGTGGTGTTGGATGATAGGTTGGACACGATGATCTTGAAGATCTTTTCCAACCTGGTCTATTCTATTCTTTTCTATCTCCTACATTCCTGACTGGTGAAGCACAATGGATACAGGAAGGGAAAAGGTACCTGGGAGCATCATCAGTCCCTTGTTTCCTATTAAATATAGGGGCATTCCTATGAAATAGAGGGGAATACTTGAATTCATCCCAACACTAAACTTGGTGCTCCTCTAAAATGGCAAGTTACAGTAATTAAACAAACACAGCAAACACATGGATTAAACACTAATAATCTCTGAAATTTACAGGTGAAAACCACAGCTACACACATTCATGACACAGAGGCCAATCTCATATGCAGCCACACCTCATGACTGCACCACAGCCTTCTGTTTGAAAACCGCAGTCTCATCAACTAACAGCAACTGCATGTCCCGTACCAAAACAGAGGTGAAAAGGCAGCAAAATGACAAAACTAATTGGAAAAATTAGCAATTAATAACTACATCCACAGGTCTGAATTTGGGAAAAAACCCAAAACAAATCAATCCACACACTTTAATGAGAAAACCTCTCTGCTGCTAATGGGAGTGGTTCTGATACCGCACAGGTCTCGGAGCTCGACCTAAAGCCACAGGCCTGCTCTGCCCAAACACTATGGGATTTACATTGCCCTTGGCTACTTCTATTCCCTGCTCTTTCAGGACTTGGTATGTGGGAGTATCTGTTGCTCAGCAACCTGCTTCTATACCTGAAGTGTTTCTGAAATAATCAGACTCTTCACCTAGACAATAAAACCAAGACAAGGTTCTCCACCCCTGCGTGGAAAGGCTGAGCTTTGTTTTGCCTTGTGTGTGCCAGCCTGAAGTTCCCCTGTGGCAGTGAGCAGGGAGGCACAAGTAACTTCCTAGGTGAGCTAAATGATTAGACACCCCTCACCCCAATACCTGGTAGTGCTTAGCCCTACAGAGCAGCAATGTTGTATTGCTGGTGCCAGGCAGTGGAGAGTGTACTGAATTTGCAAGGCCTTGTCTGGTGGCTTCGTTTGACTTCTTGTGGACCTGTTTGGAGTTTTGGTTTCACTTGGTTAGCCTGTAAGAGAATTTTTCCTAATAGCCAGGTGGCTGTGGATAACAACCATCAATGCAAGCAGTCAACAGCAACAAGCAGTGCTCTCCACGAGATGAGATCTTTCTGTCTACAACATGATGATGCTGGGTGCAGACATACAGGGCTGGTAGGCCAGCAAAGATCTTGAGACGTGGGGTACAGCATATCCCAAGGCCAGCACTAGCTCTCAGATGGTCAGATAAAGAAATGCAGCCCCAGAGCTGATCAGAACAGGTTAAAGGACAGCTAATTTCTTTGAAACACATTTGTGTTTATTGAACCCCATTGGATTTCCTGAGCATAAACAAGGGGCAGGCAGGGCTCAAACCGCTGGGACACCAGCTATATTCTCAGCAAGTGTGTGCATGAGGGATTATACTTAGTGGCAAAAACGAGGGAAGAGATGGAAACACCTGAACAAATCAGGGAAATTAACATCTTGGAGCAGTTGTATCTTTTAGATACCCTGAGCAGTTGTTTGCCTGGAGTTTTGGAATAGAATAGAATAGACCAGACCAGGTTGGAAGAGACCTTCAAGATCATTGCATCCAACCTATCATCCAACACCACCCAACCAACTAACCCATGGCACCAAGCACCCTGTCAAGTCTCCTCCTGAACACCTCCAGTGATGGTAATGCCACCACCTCCCCGGGCAGTCCATTCCAATGGGCAATCACTCTCTCTGTATAGAACTTCCTCCTGACCTCCAGCCTGAACTTCCCCTGGCACAGCCTGAGACTGTGTCCTCTTGTTCTGGTGCTGGTTGCCTGGGAGAAGAGACCAAACTCTGCCTGTTTACAACCCCCCTTCAGGTAGTTGTAGAGAGTGATAAGGTCACCCCTGAGCCTCCTCTTCTCCAGGCTAAGCAGCCCCAGCTCCCTCAGCCTCTCCTCACAGGGCTGTGTTCCAAACCCCTCACCAACTCCGTTGCCCTTCTCTGGACTCGTTCCAGCAAGTCAACCTCCTTCCTAAACTGAGGGGCCCAGAACTGGACACAGGACTCGAGGTGTGGCCTAACCAGTGCAGTGTACAGGGGCAGAATGACCTCCCTGCTCCTGCTGGCCACACTGTTCTTGATGCAGGCCAGGATGCCATTGGCCCTCCTGGTGGCCTGGGCACACTGCAGGCTCATGTTCATCCTACCATCAACCAGCACCCCCAGGTCCCTCTCTGCCTGGCTGCTCTCCAGCCACTCTGACCCCAGCCTGTAGCACTGCATGGGGTTGTTGTGGCCAATGTGCAGAACCCGGCACTTGGATGTGTTAAATCTCATGCTGTTGGACTCTGCCCATCTGTCCAGCCTGTCGAGGTCTCTCTGCAAAGCCTCTCTACCCTCCAGCAGATCAACTCCTGCCCCCAGCTTGGTGTCATCAGCAAATTTACTGATGATAGACTCAATGCCCTCATCCAGATCATCAATAAAGATGTTAAAGAGGATGGGGCCCAGCACTGATCCCTGGGGGACTCCACTACTGACTGGCCACCAGCTGGATGTGAGACCATTCACCACCACTCTCTGGGCTCAGCCATCCAGCCAGTTCCTCACCCAGCTCAGAGTGCTGCTGTCCAAGCCACACTGTCTTCCTAGAAGTTCTGTCAAATACAACCTTACATTCACCCAACCACCCAGAATAAATGGCTTACCTGGGTAGAGTTTTTTTTGCAGTTCAGCCAGACATGGGAGTCCAGCTTTTGAATAAACTGGCCTGGTAAGAGGAGGACTGTTTGCCAAGCTGAGCTCATTCTCAAATTTTTCAGCCAGACCTGAAAGATCTTGGGGGGAAGGAAAAAAAAAAAGTATGTTACACCCATCAAAATCCTTCCATATGAACTTTTAAAACCCAGGGGTGGGGGCATCTACCACCTCTCTGGGCAACCTGGGCCAGTGTTTTACTACTCTCTGTGTGAAAAAAATATCTTTCTTATATCTAGTCTGAGTCTCCCTCTTTTAATTCAAGACCATCACCCCTCGTCCTGTTGCATATGCAGAGCACAGGTTTTGAAGTGGAAGGATCTCACAGTGAATTGGGACAATATGCCTTACAACAAGCAAGGCCTTGCACCCCTGCTCCTTCAAAGGAGCCTTTAACAACTATGGAACCACCCCAGGTGTGCAAAGTGATGCTTTGGTAGGCCTCTAAAATGTGCCTGAGCTGGGGAAAGGGAGTGGTCTGCAACCTGCTGCAGACTGAACTTTGCTCACTGAGCCTCAGACTTTAAAGGACTTGTCTCAACCTCAAGACGCTCTCTGAAAAGGCAACTGATCAACTTTTAGGAGCTACCCTTGTACCCTTGACTTCATTACAGATGTTGTTAGGACTTGATAAGGGTAAAGGACAAGAAAGGTTGCAGGTCAGTTTGAAACCACCACTACAGCTAAAATGATGATTTTATACTTCAGTCTTGGCATGCAACTTGTGCCAAGATGCTGGATCAGCTACACACATCAGGGGCATGGAGATTAATCCTTGCTAGTACATCCAATGCTGGGGATCAGCACCTCTAAGGACCATTTGTTTTTCCAAATAACCCCCTTTCAGACACCTAAAGGGGCAGGTTTCCACCAGGACACCCCTCCCTCTTCAGGATCTTAACAGGAAAAGCCAACTTCAAAAGCTTCCTGCAATTCTCATTAAGAGGATGGGAAACCCTTGGGGGATTTAGAATGTTTCCACTTCATTTAGGGGCATATGGGATGCCTAAGAAGGCTCAGTCCTGTTGGGAGTGCTTCAAAAAGTCCTGCTGAACCAGTTCAGAGAGCAACGCCTCACCAAACAGTTTGCTGTTGGAGGCCAGTTCCCATACCATCAGCCCTGGAGCCTGTGGCTCTTCAAGCTTAGGTGAGACCAGAGAACAAAAGAAACTGGGTCTTTCTTCATGTAGATCTACAAACCATGGCAGAAATGAAGATGGCAGTAATGTAAAAGCAGATTCTACCTGGGTCTGCAGCCGTCATGAGCTCCATCCATCTCTCGACGCTCAGTTCTTCGATCTCTTCACCTGCCACCATCCAGGACTCAGGCTGACCACCAAAAACAGCACAGCAAAAGGGCTCAACTCGCACAGCACACACGTATGAGCTCTCTGCTTGCCCACAAACACGCAGGATGTGGGTTTCAAACTGCACGCCAGCCCGAGAGCCACAGAAGTGATGGACGCGCATCGAGGCCACGGTACTAGCCACCGTCCTTTCTAAAGCTTCTTTCTCCACTCCAGGAAGGCATCCAACAACAGTGCTGTTGTCATCCACTCCAAAAATTAAATACCCACCATCAGTGTTTGCAAAGGCAGAGATGTATTTTGGGAGGGCTTCCTTCATGCGTTTGAAGATGCTCTCCGTGGCAAAGTTCTTAAATTCGATATGCTTTGTCTCTGTGAAATCCAGGACCTCCCCAGACATCAGTTCCTCTCTCTCTAAAAACTTGCCAACAGCATCTTGGATGTTGTGCTCCTCGATGGTCCAAGTGGTGTCCCTTGCTACCCCATCAAAATTCCCCCGACCTTTCTTAGCCTGTGGCCCATTCTCATCCCTCTCCCTGTCACATCTTTCCCTCAAAAATTCAGCGGCCTGCCCTGAAGTCAGAGCTAAAACTGAAGTGTTGGACCGAAGGAACAAGCCAGTACTCAGGCTACAGATACGTGCCTTCCTGGTTCCAGTTTCCTGCTCTAGGCCTCCACAGCTCCATGTTTTAACAAAAAGCAGCAAGTGATTCCGCTGCTGCATCCACGTGAAGTATTCGCTGAACTGGGTGAGGTCTATGAACTTAAATCTGTCCTCTATGTCCTCACCAACACCATGCTGCTTGAAGCTGTAATTGTCTTCAGTCTCCATCCTCACTATTCCTCCTCCTGAATTCAGCAATGCACAAACTGCTATAGGAAGCTCCCTTAGTAGTTTTTGCCGACTGACAGAGGACTTCTTCTCTTCTTTCTTCTTTCCAGCCTTCTCTTTGGTCTTCTTTTTGAAACTCTTTCCTATTTTCTCAATATCTACCACCACATCAGCATAGTTAGTTTTCAAATTAACCAGCAGCTTCCCTTCTTGGCTGGCCATCCTGAACCTGAAATGACAAATTATTAACAACCACTTCTTGATTATGCATGAGGGTGTGAGAAAGGAACACGTATGAGCCAGCAGTGTGCCCAGGTGGCCAAGAAGGCCAATGGCATCCTGGCTTGCATCAGGAACAGTGTGGTCAGCAGGAGCAGGGAGGTCATTCTGCCCCTGTATTCAGCACTGTTTAGGCCACACCTTGAGTCCTGTGTCCAGTTCTGGGCCCTTCAGTTTACAAAGGATGTTGAGTTGCTGGAAGGTGTCCAGAGAAGGGCAACAAAGCAGGGGAGGGGTTTGGAACACAGCCCTGTGAGGAGAGGCTGAGGGAGCTGGGGCTGCTTAGCCTGGAGGAGAGGAGGCTCAGGGGAGACCTTATTGCTGTCTACAACTACCTGAAGGGAGGTTGTAGCCAGGTGGGGGTTGGTCTCTTCTCCCAGACAACCTGTGACAGAATGAGAGGACACAGTTTCAAGCTGTGCCAGGGGAGGTTCAGGCTGGATGTTAGGAAGAAGTTCTTCACAGAAAGAGAGATTGGCCATTGGAATGTGCTGCCCAGGGAGGTGGTGGAGTCACCATCACTGGAGGTGTTTAGGAAGAGACTTGATAGAGTGCGTGGTGCCATGGTTTAGTTGATTAGGTGGTGTTGGATGATAGGTTGGACTTGATGATCTCAAAGGTCTCTTCCAACCTGGCTTATTCTATTCTATTCTATTCTATTCTATTCTATTCTATTCTATTCTATTCTAGTCTTTGGCTTAGGGTCACAAAGATTTCATCACCATGAAAAAGTTTTGGGTTAGAAGGCACCTTTATAGGTCATCTAGTCCAACCCTCTTGCAGAATCACAGAATGGTTGGAAGGGACCAGAAAGATCATCTAGTTACAAGTCACATGCCATGGAGAACTGAAACTTGTAGATCGGGTTGCTCAAGACCCCACCCAGCCTGGCCTTGAACACTTCCAGGGAGGGTGAAGCCACAACCTCCCTGGGCAACCTGTTCCAGTGTCTCACCATCCTCATGGTGAAGAATTTCCTCCTAATCTCCAGTCTAAGTCTACCCTCTTCCATCTTAAAGTCATCTCCCCCTCGTTCTACCACGTTTTTGGCATCTACCAGCTATTTGGGCAGCCTAGGCTGGTGTCTCACCACCCTCAGCGTCAAAAATCTCTGCCTTACAGAGAGGAGACAAGCACCTCTCCCCCCCCACAAATCTCTGCACCAGCAAAATCCAACAGCTACTTATATCGAAGCCACTTAATAACCTGGAAAATTAAACCTCAGCGCTTACAAGGCAGGAGCAAAGCAAAGCCGGAGCCTTGCAGCCCCCCGCAGCCGCTCACGATGCGGATTTATGAGGCTCTTTTGCGTGCGTGACTCTAGCAGTCAGCTCGAAGCTACGCACAGGTGCCTGGGGCCCTTCATCGGAGCCGTTCCCACCGGCTCCTCCCGAGGGACGCCGCACCGGATAGGGCAGCAGGGCGCCACCGACAGCGCGACCGGGACGGGGTATCATAGCATCAGAAGGGTTGGAAGGGACCACAAGGATCATCGAGTTCCAACACCCCGCACTAGATCAGGCTGGCCAGATCCTACCTTCCGAAGGGCTGAGCGGGGTACCGAGCTGGCTCCGGGAGAGAGAGGGAAGTGCGAGCCCCGGCGTTGCGCAGCTCTGCGCAGCTCTTCCCGCTGCTCCCTCTCGAAGTTCCCGCCGGCGGCCCGGCCCCGCCCCCAGCCCCGCCCCGCGCCCCTGGCCCCGCCCCTGGCCCCGCCCCGCCGAGACCGAGCTCTGTTACGTCAAATAGTTTAATTTTAAAAATATTCTATTCAGTGCTAAAATAACTTTCCACTTCCACGCGCGGCCGCGCCTTCGGCTTCGCCAGGCTCGATCACAGACTCGGCGGGACATGCAGTGGCGGCGGGGAGAGGGAAACCGGGGGCGGCGGGGGGGGCTGCGGGCCGGGGTGGGCTGGCGGCGGGAGCACGGGGCGGGGGCAGCGAGAACAGCCCCGGGGCAAACAGGCTTCCTTGGGTGGGGGCACAGAGAGAGGGGAGCCGGCACCCTGCCGCATCCATCCCCATCCCGGGACGGGGGGTACCGAGGCCGGTGCAGGGGTCCCCCGGGCACAGGAGAGCGGCTCCCGCTGCTCTGCCGGTTCTCGGGCAACTGGGGCCGGGATCTGCCCCCAGCAGGGGCTTCACCAGCACCCAGTAGCAGAGCAGGGGCAGGTCGGTCCGTGCCCTCCATGGGGCAGGGGCACTCCCGTCTTTCCCAACACTAATGGCTTAAACTAGCAGCTTATTGCACAGCGTCCCAGCGGATCCCATCCCTGCCAGGGCAGGCAGGGCAGGACTCGGCCTCCCTCTCCACTGCCCCTGGGCACCCCACCTAAGCTCACAAGGGAGCAGACAGATCCCTTCCTGCAGGTGGAAAGTGACTCTCCAGTCCCCAGTACTGTGGGGAGAGTGGGAAGAGGAGGCAGGAGTAGGCAAACAGCATTTGCCAGTCCCCTGGGTGGCCACGGAGAGCGGGGAGCCCTGTGGAGAACTCCCCCTGCACATGCACACCCACTGGAGACCCCCACGCTATGGGACAGGTCAGCAGGGAGAGAGGGAGCCAATAAATAGAGGCAAGTTTGCAGGTACTGGTGGTAAGCCCCATCACCCAGGGGGCTGGGGCTGGCAGGAAGCTCCTGCCCCTCCAGAGAAGGACTGGGCAGGGCAGGGCAGGCTGGATGGCAAGTGGCAGGAGTGCCCATCCCTGGGGAAGGAGCAGGGTGGAGGGAAGCACCCCGACCCCCACGGGAGGGCGGGCGGCTCTGCGAGGGGCTGGCGAAGGCGCTCTCCCCGGGGACGACCGGCAGGCTAGCTCTCCGAGGCCGTGTGGCACACAGAGTTCTGATCGGCACAAAATCTCTTCAGAGGCGGTGCACCAGAGTCCTCCTCCTCTTCAGTTACCTGCATGAGACAGAGGAAGAGGTCACAGGCAGTGACAGGAGCTCAGTGGGCCCACCAAGACACACTGAGAAGCCACAAGGCTGTGTCACACTGTGGGGACCCCTCTGGCTTTCATCTGTGAGGAAGCCCCAGGGCACCAGGAGTGAGAATCCACTTCAACCCTAAAGTCAGCTAGAATCCTTGTTGTACTCCACCTCCACAACCCTTCTTCACACTTGAACACCTGAACTGAACCAGGGGGACAGCTCAGGAGGCCAGGAGGTTTAGGGAGCTCCTGGAGGGCACTTTGGGACTGCCGAGCAACTATCTGTCCAGATAGATGTCTCTGCTACCAGGGGTAGCAATGATGGTGAAAGGGTCCAAGTGGGTCTGTGTGCATTCAGAGGTAGTTTCAATCGCTGCTTCCCTTACCTGAGTCTCAAGGGGGACTGGCTCTTCCTTTGTGAGAGTGGGAGGCTCATCTGCAACTTCCGAGGAAGGCAGGGAGGGCTCTGGGGAGAACAGAGGGATTAAAGAAAGTGGTGATCCAGGAGCACAGCAGCTCAGTGCTGAGCCAGGAGAGGAGATTTCTGGTAGAAGGCAAGGGTCTCTGCTGCCCTGTCCACTTCCAGCAGTGCCTCAGCCATCCACCAGACAAGCAATGGCTCCAGCAGGGCCTTTCCCAAGCTCAGGCACCCATCTTCTCCCTTCCCAGCCCAGCACCCACCTTCCAGCGTCTCCTGCCCCAGTGTGGGTGGCTGCGAGTCGTCCGTGCGGAAGTCAGACGTGTGGGCAGGACTCATGGACTCGCTCTGCTGGGGACTGGGGCTGGAGTTGGGGCTGCTGTCCACCTTGAGCTGGTAGACATCAGACAGGGAGCTCTGATTGCTGTTCTCATCTGCAGAAACAGCACCTAGTGAAGAAGAGCACCTTGACCCAGAGGCATGGGCAACCAGGGGGAGCACTGCAAGCCAGGGTCTTAGGGAGAAGGAAGCAACACAGTCAGGAGGCAGTTAAGAGTACAGAGGAGTCACTGTCATCCATGACCAAAGGGCTGCTGGGCACAGGACTCCTCACAGGGACACAGCTGGCATCAGACACAGAACTGGCCTATGGGAGAGGGGGTGCTTCTGCCCAGGGACTGGGTCTGAGCAGACAGAGTGGCCTGGAGCTAATCAGAAGGAACAAGCAGAAGACACAGGCACAACACAAAGCACTGTGCTGCCAAGCCTCGTGTCTGCAGCTTGTGAGAGCCCAAGGCATCGGAGGGCAAGAGACCTTTTGCCTATGTGCCAGGGTTTTGTACCTCTTCTGCTTGTACAACAGCAGCCTGACACCAGGAGCAACGCTCAGCACCTGCTGCTGGACAGGGAAGCAATCCAGGCACACAGCTTTCCCAGGTTCCAAACTGCAGACCTGCCATGCTAACCTTCCCACATTGACTGGCAGTACCAACACATTCCCTGATTTTCCTTGGCCACACTGAGAGCCAAAGGGAGAAGCTAGGGTCAGGAATATGCTCTGCTCAAGCAGTGGGTCCATACAACACCATGGCTCCACCATAGAGCTTTGCTTGTGGCTGGCTACAGTGCTCCAGGATCAAAAGCAAGATCAAGAAGAACCTCTGCCCTTTCATCCTAATCTCCACACATGTCTGGAAGCAGGAGGCTCAGCTGCAGGCAGCTACTGGCCTCACCTCTACTCCTCCAGTTTCCCAAGATGCTTCCCACAGGAAAACCTCAGAAGCAAAGGATTACAATGCTTGCTGGCAGCTAAAATGAATAGTGTCAGCAGGACCAGTGCAGAACCAGATCAGCACAGGCATGCAGTGATGACACACACTGCTCTTCCCAATTTATGCAGCACACATAAACCAGCAACAGCCTCGTTCTCTAAGGCCTCAGAGTCTTTCCCTAGCTTGAAGGGGGTTCAGCCAGGCTCACCTTGGAACTCCAGGAGGAGAGAGGAATTAGCAGAGGTGTCAGCTGGGAAGCCATTGGGTTCTCGGGCAGCGCTGCTACTAGATTTGGATTTCTCTTTCTTGAGAAGGGAAAGAAAAACATAAACACAAGGTTACAGGAGCCCACCAGTGGCAAGAGGATGCACAAACTGCTCTCTTCTCTCTCTCAGCAGCCCAGAGGGATGCACTGGTGCAGGTGTTTTTGTATTTTTGGGCACTTTTGTAACTCAAAGGCAAAAATTCAACTGTGAAGTGTTCAGAGTCAGGACTAAAAGATGGAATTGACACCTATCTAGGAGGACCAGCAAATAAGAATCTGGGGATTAAGCCAAAAAGGGCTGCAGACAGTGAGTGTGTGAGGTCAGGTGCAGGGGAGACAAACCAGCAAGAATCCACCAGCAAGGCTGGGTCGTGTTAGTGTAACGGCACATGGAGATCCATAGGAGTTGTTACTGTCTGAGCTCAAGCCTGCAAGCCTGCACCGATCCCACCGCAGAGATTAGGGGAAGGGGCGGCTACGAGAGCTGCCTCGAGAACGCCCCAGGGAGACCCTAGGCTCTTCCAAACGCTGTTCAGCAGCGGCTGGAGGCGGCAGCTCCCGGCTCGGCTCCAGCCACTCGCTGTACGCACCTCCTTGCTGTCCGCCACCGGCACCCACTTGAATATCCGCAGGGAAGTGTCGCCCACCGTCACCCACTTCTTCTCCCTGCGCGGACAGAGACGTTAATGGTGCCAGGCTGCCTTGCCCCCAGTCCCCACAGCGGGACGGGGGACTACCGTGACAAGCCCCGCCCAGCCGCCACACCTTTATTGGTCCAGGGCGACGCCAATCCAAACAATGCCACTCCCGTCCCCTCGCATCCCCATACCCCATTGTGATTGGTCGTGCTGCCTGCCGATCACCAGCGCTTCCGGTTCCCCTTGCATACCCGAGCAGGGGAAGCGAGCTAATTGGCTGCTGCTTCACTATCCCCGCCCGCTAGCTCAGGTAGCACATTGATTGGATAATCGCCACCGGAGCACCTCCACCGGCAGCCGTGTGGTGCGGTGATTGGCTACACGCCGGGCAGGCCCCACCCCCTCCCCCCCGCCGCCCCGCCTCTCACCATCTGCGGACGCGCTCGATGGCCGCCATCACTTTTTTGATGTCATCCTTAGCCCGGCTGCGGGTCTCGGCGCGTACCGAGCGGCCCGACATGGCGCCCGCAGCCCCGGCAACCCCGGCTCCGCAGCACCCGCCGCCTCGCTCCGCGCATGCGCGTGCCCCGCCCCTCCCACGCCCTACGTTACGCGTCACCACGCTCTCCACGCCCAGAGGAAAAAAGGGGGAGGTAGCGAGCGCCCAGTGCGCATGCGCATGCCGATCCGCCCTTCTATGGGGAAGGAGGCGGGGCGATGCCGCGGCCGCCATCTTGAGTTTGGGCACGCCCCGCCTAGCGCTACGCGCGACCCGAGGGGCGTCCGTCCCGGTTACCGCAGCGGGAGCGCTTCGCCGGTTAGAGGCTCCCGGGCCGTGTCCATGGATGTTGGCCATCACCTCGCGCTGCCGACCCTGCTGGAAGGACCCCTGCCTGCGCACAAGCAGGAGCATTAAAGCTCTGCCCGTTCCCAAGAAGCACAAACCCCACCTTTTAGCCTCAGATTTTGTCTTGAGCACCTCTTCTGCAAAAGAAACCAAGCCCACAAAAAAACTCCTTTTCTGCAGCTATCCAACCTCACTGGTACCGTGTGAGCTCTCAATCCCACGGGATATCCATAAATGGGTGAGCTCCAAGCCTTACAAGGTAGCAAGTGTCTCCCTGGGGACACATTGATTGTCCCTGGAGGTGTTCAAGAGGGGACTGGACGTGGCACTTGGTGCCATGGTTTAGTACTCACGAGGTCTTGGGTGAGAGGTTGGACTTGATGATCTCTGAGGTCTTTTCCAACCTTATTGATTCTCTGCTTCCCCAACCTTCCCCAGGCAGATGAGGAAAGCACATGAGGAAGGTCCTGGGCACACAGTTTGCACACTCCTTTTTATTAAAAGTTGTTCAGAGCTATTAAAAAAAACACCCAATCAGTCCCCACGTGCAGAACAGAGATGCCTGTAACCATTCAGAGCCAGGAGATGCCTGTAACCATTCAGAGCCAGGAGATGCCACCACGCTGGGGCAGTTAGTGCTTCTTGCCGTAGATTGCGGCCAGCGCTTTGCGGGCACTGGAGATCTGCTGCTCCAGTCTCTCCCGGGTGGCTTTGTTGCCAGTTTTTTTCAGCATGGTCTCCATCTCCTCCACCACGGCCCTGTGACCGGCGGCGTTGTGGAGGACGCGGATGGCCCGGTCCCCGGCTGACACCAGGTAGCGGCTGCTGGTGTCAAAAGCCAAGTCTGTGATGCACTGCCCGTGCACGCCGGCGAAGCGTTCCTCCTCCTCTCCCCTCCTGGTGTTGTACACCACGATGTCTGTGCCGCTGGAGATGGCGACCACGTGCGCGTCGGGGGACAGGGCGATGCGGCAAGGCTCGGTCACCTCGCACTTCCCCGTCAGCAGCAGGTAGGGATCCTGCTGCTTCTTGTACTCCACGTCGGTGTCCCAGAACTTCCACGTGCCGTCCTTGGAAACGGTTGCCATCCTGCCAGCCAGGGGACAGAGCACAGGTGAGCGCAAGGAAATTGGGCAGCGCCCTTTTCCCCTGCCGTGCCTCTGAACCAGGAATGCTTTGCAGACAGAGAGCTCTTTTGGGAAGCATGACTCTGTTATACACAGTCCTTAAACTTTTCAGAGCATAACAGTGGTCACTCCTAGGAGGAAAGCAGCTGAGGGAGCTGGGACTGTTTAGCCTGGAGAAAGAGACCGAGGGAGACCTTCTTACTCTCTACAACTATCTGAAAGGTGGTTGTGGCAAGGTGGGGGGGTTGGTCTCTTCTCCCAGCAAGTGAAAGAACAGGAGAAAACGACCTCGAACTGCACCAGGGGAGGTGCAGGTTGGACATTGGAAGAAACTTCACTGAAAGTGTTCTCAAACACTGCAATAGTGTCCCCACGTTAAATCCTCATCTGTGGAGGTGTTGAAAAGAAGCAGAGATGTGGTGCTGAGGCACACGGTTTCGCACCACACTTAGTAGAGAATGGTTGGTCCTGATGATCTTAGAGGTCTTTTCCAGCCAAAACAATTCTGTGATTCCATCCTGTGATTCTCTGAAATCCATGGGGAATGCACAAGTGGCAGGAGCCAGTTGGGGTTTGGCCACCCTGGGCTCCCAGGAGAGCGG
The DNA here is from genome assembly GCF_026170545.1 of Melanerpes formicivorus. NCBI lineage: Eukaryota > Metazoa > Chordata > Aves > Piciformes > Picidae > Melanerpes > Melanerpes formicivorus. The sequence goes on along the minus strand of NW_027142381.1, from coordinate 3,497,455 downwards.
CATCGCCCAGCACTGCACAGGCTGCTGGTGTGCACTGGAAGGGCTGAGCTCACTTCAGGAGGCAGATGGCACACACTTACCTCCTGGAGTCGTTGGAGAAGGAGAAGCAGTGTATGCCAGCAGTGTGGCCTTTCAGCTCAAACGCCCTGGCCACCTCCCGGAAGTCTCCATTCTTGCCAAAACACACCTCCCACACCTTCACATCAGGGGTAAAGCCACAGGATGCCACAAACCTGGGTGAGCAAACAAGCAGAGACACAGGGTACCTGTTACAGAGCACCTGCCTCGGCCAGGCCGTGGCACCAGCCCTGGAGATCTATCCTCTGGTCTCTGCTCAGTTCTCTCTCTCTCCTGCATAAGGCAGGGCTGTGTGAAGGCAGACCCATCCAGTCTCCTATCTTCAAGTCTTTGCTTTGATCAGCTGAAATTTTTTTCCTGTTCACTGAAACCAGCCTGGAAAAGGGGAAGGCTAAGAAAAGCCACCGGGACCAGAACAGCTTGGGAATGAGAAGCTCCTAACAAAAAGTAAACGCTTTTGATCCCCAAGTTCACTGAGCTCGGAGCATGGCAAATCTTCCTGCAGCAACATGTTAGAGACAGAGCAGGGAACAAGATTTTCCTGATAAACAGATCTCCCAGTAATTTTAATTTTAGAATTAACCTTTAAATGGTTACCAACAAGTCAGAAATGCTGCCTGCTTTTATGTGCTGCTAGTGTTGTCCCACCTCTGCTATCTCAGGCCAATGCTGTTCTCCTCAGCTCTTCAAGACATGGTTAACAGCAACAGCAACCCACTGAGAACCCAAGCCTAATGCAGGCAACAGTCAGCACTCCTGAAGGGGCTGCTCTCAGGGGCCAGAATTCCTTTTTAAACCATGAAACCCTTTGAAAGTTGCATTAGAATATCAGCTAACTGCTGATGGTGTGAGCTGATGATGCCCTGGGGAAAAGCAAAGCTGCTGTTCATTCCTGCAGCCTCCCACCCTGCAGCAGGAGCAGCCTGGAATACCTCCTGCCCCTCACCTCCCACAGGGTGACACTGTGGCATAGGCATTGTTCATCTGGTTAGTGTTAATGCTGGCCAGGACCTCACCCTTCGGGCTCCATACCAGGATGGTAGTGTCACTGGAAGCTGTCATGATAAACTTTCCTGAGGGGAAAAAGGCAAAGATCAGCAGAGCTCCCTGCCACAGGCTCATCAAAGAACAGTCCCTAAGCAGGACAACCTCTATCTGGACAGCCAAGAAAACCAAAACCACCACTAAAGCTCAACAACTGTCAGTTTCCCAGGACAGGGCATACCTGTGGCTTTCAAGCCCCAGAATGCAGGCAGGTAGCTGACCACAAGACACAGTTCCATGCTCAGTGGTTGTGTCAGCATTCTGGACTCCAGAATGCTTCTTCCCACTTGCAATGCTTTCTGCATTCCCATCTCAGCCTGGACAGGCAGTTACCGTTTCACCTTTCAGCTAGCTGTTGCAGCTCTGAGTTTTCACTTTCACAGCTGAACAAAGGTCTCAGTAACCTCTCTGCTCTCCTATTACAGAGGTGAACTCAATCCACCTACTTCCAGCTGCCCACCGCCACATACTTCAAACATTAATCCACCAAGCCCTCACCCACTGAGGCATATCCCCAACCCCAGCCTCTCTTCTGGAAGACCCCAGAAGACCAATACAGTCCAAATGAATTCACAAGAGATACTTTTGACTGATTGAAAACACTGATGGGCCAGAGAGCTTCAATCCTCTCAATATTGAGATCAACCTTCTTTGCAACAGCACCCTGAAAATGCAAATCAAGAGCCTGTGCTCATCATGGAGCTAGTTCTGGGCTTACAGGAACATCACCTGTCTGAAAATGACAGCCTTCAGTTCAGTCAGCAGTAAACAAAACCTAAGAAGAAACAACTAGTCATGGGGTCTGTGTTGATAGGTTGGACTCGATGATCCTCGAGGTCCTTTCCAACCTAAGTGATACTGTGATAGTGTAACTAAGAGACTACAGAGAACCAAGCACCAGTGCAAAAATGGACACTGAGAATGCCAAACCCCCCCCCCCCAACACTTTCCACCCAGCAGCTCTTGCTTTGCAAGGAAACTAAAGTTGATCTCAAGCCTCAATAAGTGAGTAGTACCTGTCTCTGCAATTCCTATGTTAATGACAGGAGCCTTGTGCTTCTTTGGGAAGTCCCCAGAAGATGCAGTGAAGGTGAAGCTGCCATCATCCTTTTTAGTCATTTTATAGACACGAATAGTCTCTTCATTGGCCAGCCACACAATGAATGCCCTGTGGAAAGACAGGCTGAACTGTTAAGAAAGAGGCTACCTGAGCTCAGCCAAGCTACAACAGGTAAGGGAACCCTCAGTGGCACCTGGGGAAAGGGTACCCTGGCAAATAAAAAGCTGTGTGCTTTGTGAGGGCATCGGGTTCTCTCCCTGTGTTAGCTCAACTGCAGCACTGAATGGAAAAGGATGGAATTTATTACTTCCCCTCTGGAAATGGGATCCCTTCCTCTCTCTGAAAGAGGCCACCTCACAAAGTGCCAAGGCATAGCTTTCCACCAGCCTTTCCTGCCAGCAAAAGCTCTCTCCCCTGCCCATCAGAGCAGCTTAACCCAGCTGCAGAGTCCCCCGCCTGGGTGCAGCAAGCTGGGCAGTGGCATATTTGCCCTGAGATCCACTTTACAGTGCCAGCTGCTTTCACAGGAGGCCACAAATCAGTGGTACTAAGACTCTGTGGGGGATGTCCTCTCCACGATCCAGAGGACACACCACTGATCCCATCCAAGGCTTGGGCTCTGTAAGCAGCAGTTCTGTCCACAGGACATCTCGGTGCCAACACTCCCCAAGCGGTCCCTGGGCTGAGGGTGAGGTGTGGGGAGGCCTGGCCGTACCGAGAGTCGGGGCTGAGGCGGACGAGCTCGGCGTGGTCCAGCCCCACGTTGGCGCGCAGGCAGCGGTGCTCGCGGGCCGTGAAGTCCCGGGTGCTCCACAGCCGGACCGTGCGGTCGTCGGCGCACGACGCCAGGTACTTGCCGTTGCTGCTGAAGTCCAGGCAGGAGACAGAGCCGCTGTGACCCTACGGAGAGAGCGCGGTCACGGCGGGGAGGAAGAGGATAGGGGAGAGAGCGTCCTGGTGCGGCAGGAGGCGCCGGCCCCGGCGGGGCACCGAGACACACCCGGTACCTTGAGGGCGGCGACCAGCAGCCGGTGCGTGAAGTTGTGCTGCTGCGGCTTGTCCCTCCGGTTCCGCGCCGGCTGCTTCGCCTTCCTGTGCTCCTCCGGCCTGCCAACGGCGTGGCCGTTCGCCTTCGAACCTGCGGGCAGCGGACGGTCGGGTCAGCTCGGCTCGTCCCTACCGGGCCTGGCCAGCCCGGCCCCCGTCCCCGGTACTCACCGTCCGGCGGAACGGCAGGCAGCCCCCGGGAGGTGGCGCGGCGCAGCACGGCCGCCAGCAGCAGCAAGAGGAGGATGAGGAGAAGGGCGAAAGCACCCGGCAGCGCCAATCCGCCGGGCGCCGCCGCCTCCATCTTCCCGCCGCCGCCACCTCAGCGGGGCGGCACCGACCGAGCCACCCCCGGCCCGGCCCGCTCCGCCCCGCCCCGCCCCGCCCGCCGGGGCCCAGCGCGCCTGCTCCACGCTGTTCCGCCGACAGCTCCGCGCAGGGCGCCCCCTGGCGGCTGGGGTTGCCATTTACTGCCCCGCTCCGGGGGGTGGCATTTACTGCCCCGCTCCGGGGCCTGTCCTCATCCCGCGTCCTCACCCTGCCCCATCACCCTGCCCCTGCCTTCAGTCCCCAGCTTATTCTACCCACGCCTGCCTCTACTCTGATCCTGCCATGCCCCTGCCTACCCCTGCCCTCATCCTGCTAGCCCCTGCCCCCATAGCCCTGCTCACCGTGTCCACCCCTGCCCTCACTGCCCTGCTCATCCCCTGCCCGTATTCCTACCCCGTACTGCCTCCCCCAGCCCTGACCCAGAGCAGACTCGGGGCAGCAAGAACCACACTGAGAGCTGTAGGCAGAGCAAGTTCTTTATCAGGTATCACAGCCACGCCCCACCCTCCAGCGGCTTCCCCATGCTCAGGTCTCCGGGCAGGCAGAGCCCCAGGCTGTACCAGCCACGCTGGGGTCTGGCAGGGCCTGGGGTGCAGGACCAGGGCTCCTGTCCCTGCACAGGCAGGGACTGCCTGAGACAGTGTACACTGGAGAAGGATCTCCGTGTCCTCAGGTTTTCCCTTGCTCAAGCAGGTTGGCCATGGTGATGACCCCACTGAGGGCTCCTTGCTGGCACTGGAAGGCACTCACTGGCAGCACCAAGGGTCTTGGCAAGGCTGGGAAAGCCCCTCTGGGAGCAGCTAAGAGAAGCTGCCACGGTGGCCAATCCCTGCCACTGCTCGTGTGGCCTGCTCAGGGATGCAGGTTGGGTCACTCAGGATGGAGGTGGAAATGCTCAGCTGCCGGAGGGAGCTCAGGACAGCTGTGGGGAAGACATGAGACATGTCAGCTGCACCTGCATGCCTCGGGGGCTGGAAGGGGCCTGGCTTAACCCATCCCAGGGGAGGTGGTGCTTTCCATCCCTGCTCTGGCCCATGGAACACCAAAACAGCTCCTTACCACAGTCTCCAGCAGAAAGGGCCATGGGAAACCCACCCTGTGGGGCTTTGGGTAGGGCTGAGCCCTGCCCAGCCAGGACATGGGCTCTTTGGTCAGGGCAGCATAAGCCAGGTCAGCTAAAGTACAGGTATGAAAGGAACATGGAAAAGCACCAAGCATGCAGCTCTGAATGTCCCACAGCTGCTTCCCCCCATACAGCAGAAGTGTGGTGCAGCACCAGCCACGTGGCCCCCCAGGACACCCTTATCCTTTGCCCCTTTGCTTTTTCATCAGTCTATGCCAGCAGGACAGCCCTGCTTCTTCACAGCGCCAGGGACAGGCAGGGGGCCACCTACTTGGCCGAAGTGCTGGGAGGGAGCAGTGCTGGTCTAGCCAGGCAAGAGATGTCTGGGTGAGGCTCTCCATGCTGGCCGTGGAGACCATGCCATTGAAAGACTCGAAGAGGGGCCGGATGATGATGCTGAACTGATGGGAGCAGAGAAGTTAAGGACCAGCCTTGCCCAGACCGTGGTTCCCTCGTGTCAGGTGTGGGAAACACCCTTCTCCAGGCAACAGGACAAAGCTCCCTGCCCAGCCACGGGTTAGATTTGCTGGATGCCTTCCTCCTTGCACATCACACTGGGCATAAGCCCATAATGGTGGGGTCATGGGGACCCAAGTGACACCCAAGGCAGGGAGTGTGAGAGCTGTGTAATCTCTGTCATGACTGGGGCTGCCAGAAGTGGATGATTACACAAGAGAACTCTTCCAGAGCAGATCAAGGAGACAGCTAGTGCAGTGTCCGCTAAAGTGCCCAAGCAGGGCACCAGTGTGCCCAGTGTGCTCTCCCAGTGCTCCCAGCCTGCAGGTACCACAGCTGAAGACTGATGATTTTGTGTGTGTAGTAATCTACAGCAGGTATTTCCACCACGAGCATGTTCTCCATGTTGGCTTCAGTACACCCAGTGTTCTGTGGAAGGAGCTACACAGCACTCCACAGCCCTGCCTCAGGAATCACCTCTGCCATGCCTGGACTGGAAGCACTGGGTCAGGTATTGGCAGAGTCTAATCCCTGCTCATGGAGAAGCAGGTCCAGCCCTTTAGTCACTCCTTTCATGACCCTTGATCCCTTCCATTCTTTCCATCACGTGGAGCCCAGACTTGTGTCCCACCTAGGGTTCCAGGGTGTCCCATGCAGCCACCAAGATCAAGCAACCATATGCCCACATTTTTGTCTGGACCTTTCCTAATCCCTAGTTGATGGCTGCTGCCTCTCAGAGCCTTGTCACCAGGAGCTCTTCCCTGTATAATCTCAGCCCTGCCAGTGACTTTCCTTCTCCCCAAGGACTGCACAGTCACTCCTAACTCCATTTGCTCCCTTGTATCAGGAGCTCTCTCCTAACCACAACCACCTCAGGGTGTTTCTACCACGGTGCCCTTGGCTGGGAAACATCTCCCTGTGGTCCCCAGAGCCTCTCAGGCTGGAGGGGCTCCACAGGCTTGAGAGCCGTGGGTGAAGCAGAGGACTTGGAGTTCAGGGGAGGGGTGAGAGCAAGCAGCAGGCACCGGCCCCAAAGGATACGATCCAGAACTTCCAGTTCTGCAGCGTGGAGGAGCGGACGTAGTCGTCGAACATGCTGCGCATCTGGTCGAAGCGCTGGCGCGTGATGGGCACCCCCGTGGCAGGCAGCTGCTCCTGGAACAGGCTGCGGGGCACAGCAGGTCTGCTCAGCCCTCAGCATGGCTTCAGGAGGCTGGGAGCCATGGGGACGACCCCACAGGGAGAAGTTCTGGCCAGGACTCAGCTCTTAGCAGGGGGGGTAGGCAGTTTCCCCCCTGCCAAAGCAGCTGTTGGTCATGGCCTCATGTTCTGATCCCACACAGTGCTGCCTCTTGGGCATCATCCCTCATGCAAGAAGGGTTTGAGGGAAGGCAGAGGCAGATGCAGATCCTAGGAGGCAGTCAGGAGACCTGCTGTGTCCCTGCCTCCCCAGCGCTGCTGCTTGCCCTGCCTGGCTACCCCGGTGCAGGCAGTGGGTTCCTCCTGCCTCCCCCAGCCCTGTCTCCCTTACTTGATAGAGCCGTTGAGCTCCTCGATCTGCTCCCGCAGCCGCTGTGCCTCCTCCTGCAGAGCTGTCCGCTCCTGCTGCAGCTTGCAGATGTACTCTGCTGTCTTCTGCAAGGTGGTGGCCTTGCTGACCTATGGGGCCACAGCACGAGACAGTGAAGGAGCCCTTGGGTGGGCAGGGTGGCAGGCACCCCGCGCTTCATGCAGCAGGGCTGGCAGTGCGAGCTGCCACAGTTGCTGCTGCTGCTGAGCCTTGGCAACTTTTGCCACAGGCTCCAGAGCCCAGCCCAGCCTGGTACAGCTGCACCGTGCTGGTCCCCATGTGCCTGGTATCTACTCACAGCCTTCTGCCCATGGACTGGGGTACAGGTCAGGAGCCCCAGGTGACACATCTTGTCCCTGCATGCCCAGGGCTAGCCGGTGGTGCAGCCCTGGGCGCTCACCTTGATGCTGGGCTGGGCACTCAGCGTGCTCACCAGGCTGTGCAGCGTGTCGAAGCCCAGCTTGATGTTGAAGCGCCGCTTCTGCTCGGCAGAGATGTGCGTGATGCGGCGGCTCTCCGTCTGCGGGCAAGGGCTGTCAGCCGCCTCCTGCCACCAGGGACGGCCCCTGGGCCAGCAGGCCCATGGAGGACAGGCTTGCCCAAAGCTCACAGCAAGGAGGGGTTGAGTTTGGGAGGCAACAGGAAAGAGGTGGTGCCCCCACAGCCAAGGCAGCTCCTGCTCCTGCCATACCTTGCTGGAATCAGGCTGGCCCCGACGGGGTGCAGGGTGGCGCAGGGTGATGCCAGTGCCCAGCCCGGCAGCTGGTCCTGGGGAGGCCTGGCTGGGCTTGGGCCAGTCGTTGCCTGCCAAAGTAAAGGAGGTGATGTGGGGAGGGGGGCAGCAGCAGCAGCCCCTCATGGTGGGCTGACACCAGGGTCCCACGCTGGGATGGGTGGAGAGAAGCAGCCCCCAGTCCTACCCCCAGCTCCAGGGCAGCCACCTTGCTCTGCTGATGAAGCTGCTCTGATCCAGCATCCAAACATGTCTCATTGCTTTGTCTTATCCCCAAAATGCCACTCATAACTGCTCAGAAATGGGAATGTCTGGGATGTGCCATTTTACATTCCCAGCATTTCAGGAAGTGGAAACTGCCAGGAGAGAATCCCCAGGGCAGCGAGGCTGCGCCCTGCAGCACCAAAATGAAGCTGGGAAGGACCTCAAAGCCTGGTTTCCAGCCACCACTCTGGTTTCTGTGGGTGAAAGCAGGGTGCTTCCTGCTCAGAAACCAAGCTCTGGGTTTTCAAAACCACTGTCTGACATTTTGCTTTTTTTCCCTTCCCCTTTTCCTGTTTCTGCTTTTGTCCCCCGTGGATGGAGGCAGGTGAAGGCACTCTGCCCTCTCCTGTGGAAGGGAGGAGTCCTCTGTGCTCAGCTGGGTCAGTGCCACTGCCTGGCACTGAAGCTGAAATGGAGCATTCCCACAATGTTCAGGCCAAGCTCCTTGCAGGAAGCTCAGTGTCCTGTGGAGCTTCTTGGGGTGCCTCAGACTCACCACAGGTGGAGGTTGGGGACAGCCGCTCTGCCTTGGGGACTAGCAGCGAGCCTGGCTGGGTGCCCGCCGGCGGCACCGGTGCTGGCACTGCTTGGGAAGGAACGGAGCCAGGAGCCAGCCCTGGGCTCAGCTGAGCCATTCTGGAGAGGAAGGTGGCAGGGACTTCAGGGACAGTGCTCTGCTGCTGGAAGAAGGCAGAGAGAAGTGGGAGGTCAGGAAGCCAGCGGCTCACATATGCTAGGGACCAAACCTTTCCGTTTGGTCAGTTGGTCCCAAGGCACTGGCAGCTAAACTTCTTCAAGGGGACTGGGGAGGGGGCTGTGAGCCCCATCCCACCATCTGCAGAGGCAGCCCCAGCCCCATCGGCCCAGGGCAGCATTACCAGGAAAGGGGTCCTGCAAGTGAGGTCTTTCCCACCTCTGTGCTGTTTCTCTCATGGGAAAACCACACAGGTGCCTCCCCAGCACCCCAGCCACGTGTCCCCTGCTTCCCTCCTGCCTGTCCAGCCCCACACGGCAAAGGGTGACCCCACAGAGTCTCATCTCCCAACCTGTTCCACCTCCACCCCTGCCCCAGCATCAGGAAAGGGCAATTTCTGACCTGGGTGGGGGGACAATTCCCAACCTGAGGCACAGGTGATTGCTTACCGGGGAGACAGGGGAGGAGGGCATGAGTCCTGCACCCATCAGGGGTGGAGCATCCAGGGCTGGGTCCTGCTTGGCTGCAAGAGGGCAGGGAGCAGAAGGACACTGCTGTGTGAGGATGTTTAGGCTCTGGGGACCTTTCCTGTCTCACAGGACAGCCAGCCCCCAGGAATGGTGTTGCTGTGGCCCCTTCCCTGCCTGCCTACCCCAGGGAAGGGTGAAGCAGGTCTCTGCAGCAGGGATGCCCTTGGGACCCCTGGTGCAGGCAGGCATCCCCAGCCTCTCCCCAGCCATGCACAGTGCTGGGGACACAACCTGGGGCATGGGACCTGTCCCATCACACACAGGGGCAGGAAGCTGGGCAGATCACCTGTAACCCTCAGCCCATCCATGCCAATAGGGCCATGATGATCAGGCTGGGGACACAGGGACTTATCAGCAGTGCCCATGGCCAAGCCCTGGTGCCAACCTGGCCTCTCCTGAGGCTGCTGATGCCAGAGGAACTCCTCTGGTCATAGCTTGGTTTTGGCACTGTCATACCATGGGCACAGCTGCATGACCTGCTCAGCATCCCCAGTGAATAGAAAGTGGGCTCCCCCCTCCAGTCCCTCCCCATCACATCCTCTCTGCCATCCTGGGGCTCACCCCAGTGTCCCCCCACAGCCCCCCAGCCCCATTACCTGCAGTCAGCAGCTGGCTCAGGCAGAGGTTGGGCACAGCCAAGTGAGGTGATCCTGGAGGTCCCCTCTTCACCTTGGTGCCACTGGCCTTCACCTTTGGCCTCCCACCCCCACCTTGGGGCAGCCCCTTTGGGGGCGCAAACCTGGGGTCGCCCAGCAGGGCAGGGGGAGGGAGCTGGGGAGCAGCCAGGCTGGGATACACTGGGAGCACCATGCCTGTGGTGTAGCCCAGTCCTGGAGGGGCATGGGGGTCCAAGGAGGGTGCTGAGAGGGGGGAGGCAGAGTGGGCAAGGAGCGAGGGGCCAGGCGAGCTGGGAAAGGGGAACTTGGAGCGGGGAGCTGAGGCAGGGGAGAACAGGGGGTCCGGGCCCAGGAGTGGTGCCCCAGGGGATGGACTAGGGGGGGCATAGTGGGGTCCTGGTGTCTCCAAGCCAAGGCACTTGCTGGGGAGGCTGTACTGCAGCGGGGGCTTGTGTCTGAGCTGGGGGCTGAGGCTGCTGGGGGCTGTGGCAGGGGGCTCAGGGGGCAGGGGGGGCGGGGGAAGCTCGGGGCTCAGGAAGGCATCGTGGAGGCTGAGCTGGGAGGCACTGCTGGGCTGCAGGAGACATGAGAGGGTCAGGAGGGGTGGCTGGGGCACCGGCAGCTGTGGACCACAGGCCAGGACCCTGCTCACCTGGAGGAGGGTGCTGGGTGGAACTGAGGCCTCAGGGCTTGCGGGCAGCCCCCGGGCACCCATCAGTGCCTCACCACTGCTGAACGGGGAGTCAGCCATGGGCAGAAAGCAAGGTGGCTCCTGGTAGCCTGGCTGTGTCTGTGATGGTGGTGGTCGGTAGGTGGTGAAGATATCTGCAGGGTCAAGTGAAAAGAGAGTGGCAGGCATGAGGGGACCTGCCCATGCCCTGTTAGTGGCACTGCCATCGGGGCACTGGTCCCAGCTTCACCTTGTTGGGGCTGGGACAGCCCCCTGCTCTGCCAGCACATTTGGCACTGGGGTTGTGAAATGCTGGAGTATGGAGGGAAGAGGCAGCTCACGCACCCAGGACCAGCCTTGCCACATGCATGGGGACAGGAAAAGCTGTCCAGGATGCCACCCAGGGGTGGAGACCCTGTCCCAAACACTCAGCTGGGCACCACGTGCTCCAGTGCCAGGGCTACTCCCAGGGGCTCCGTGGCTGTGCCATCCCTCCCAAATCTGCCTTGGGCTGGGGCAGGGACCATGACAGCCAGACTGCAGGACAGGCATAGCAGGAGGGTATGGAGGAGCAGGTCACAGTGTGCCCAGGTGGTGGGGGACAGTCCTTTGGAGTGGTTTTGAGTGCCTGCCTCCCTGCCCTGGCACTGCCGTGCGTGCAGCCTGTGGCTAACCACATCCCATGGCCGTCCCCAGGCTGAGCCCCGTGACCCTGCCACGACTCCTCTGCCTTCCTCTCTCCCCTTTCCATAACCCTGCTCCTTCCCCAGGCCCAGACACCGTGGCACGAAGGGAAAGGGCTGCCTGGGAGCTTCGGGCAGCTGCCTCCTGGTGAAACCAGCTCCCAGGGCACACCAGCCCCCAGCTCAGGGCTTGGCACTGCTGCTGCCTGTGCCAGTGCTGCCTTGGGCATCACCATGGGAGAGTTCTCCCTGGAAAGGATGACTATGAGGCTGCTGGATGGAGCAGGATGCAGAATGGAGCAGGAGTGCTGGCTAAGTTTGCAGGCAGTTGCCTGACAGCCCCTGGCACAGGCTTTGTGCCCAAGCAGCTGCTCCAGGACACAGGCACTCACATCCTCTCTGGGGAGTACCTGGCCATGCTCTCAACACCTTGGCTGGCACAAGCAATGCTGCCAACAGGCCCTGTGCTGCCTACCTGGCGTGTGCAGCCATGCCCTGAGCACTGGCAGGGCTGCTAGGACTCTGCTCTCCCTTCAGGCCATGACACAGACTCCAACGCCTGGGTTGCCCTGGCTGGAACCCACAAAGACCTGAGACCCTTTTGAACCTGCACCAGAGTGGTAAATTTGGCAGCTGAGTGGGATGCCAAGGGGCTGAGCATGGTGATGATTCTGGCAGTGTCATGTGCTGCCAGCCAAGAATAACACTGATGTGAGTCGGGGCAGTGCCACCTCTGAGCTGCCACACTCAGCCCTCACACTGCCCCTTCCCCCTACCAAGGACATGGTGAATGCCCAGGAACGTGGCAGAGCCCCCCCTGGGCTGACAGTGGTATGGGCTGCGTTGCTGCCAGGCAGGGTCTCAGCCTCCCCAGGGCTCAGCACCCAGCTCCATGCTGTCCCCAGCCCTCCTCTGTGCCCACGGCAGGCTGTGCCCTGCACTCTGTGAGTATTTATAGGCATTTCCAGTGCCCAGCTCTGCAGATTCAATTCCTCTTGTGCCTCACACTGTGCTGCAGGGATGGAAGGTGGCTGGCAGCCCCTCGGAGCCCTGTCCTCCACTGTCTGCCCCTTCCCCACCCCACAGCTCCTGCCTGCACTCTTCTCCACCATTGCATCATCCTGACCCGCTCCCAGGCAGCACAGCATGGCCAGGGCACCTTGCTCCTCAAGGGAGAAGAGCTCATGTGGTTGCCACACCACACCTTCGACATCACATCCAAACCCGAGGCTGATCTCCAATGGGATCAGAGCCACAGAGCCCACTCCAAACCATGGACCCTCCAGCACCGGCCCCAGGCTCTGGGATAGCCCTGCAATGGGGCAATGCCACCCTGTGGGATGGCCAGCCCAGCTCCCAACCCCCTGGTGCCCAGCATGGGTCCTACCTGGAGCGTGGTGCCAGCAGGGCGTGGGGCTGGGCTGCTCCCTTGCCTCTGCCATCAGGAGGTCTCCATCCACCCCACGCCGTGCTCCGGCACCCGCCGCAGACACGAGATGCTTCCTCATTTGGGGATTGGTTTGCACACACTGAGTGACAGGCACTGAGCTCTGCCACAGCCACCAGGCATGGTGACAGCCCTGTGACCCTGTGCCAGCCCTATGCCAGCCCTGTGCCAACCTTGCACTGGCTGCCGCGGTGCCCTCCCCGCACGCTCGCCCCAGGGTGCTCTGCACCATCCCTGAGCCACGGAAAGCCATCACACACCCTGCTAGAAAGGTGACCCTGGGGACAGGACTGGGTTGGCTGGCACCTGCAGCTCTGCCATCCAGCACCCAGCATTCACCCATGACCCCAGGATGCCACTCCTGTCCCTAGCTGGCATCGAGACCACCCCCAGCTCCGGCAGTCCCCCCATGTGGAGCCGCTGGGCATGGGCAGAAGAGGAAGGGATGCTGAGATGGGAGAAGGGCAGCAAAGCTGGGGAGGGGTCTGGAGCACAGCCCTGTGAGGAGAGGCTGAGGGAGCTGGGGTTGCATAGCCTGCAGAAGAGGAGGCTCAGAGGAGACCTTCTTGCTGTCTACAACTCCCTGAAGGGAGGTTGCAGCCAGGTGGGGATTGGTCTCTTCTCCCAGACAACCAACACCAGAACGAGAGGACACAGTCTCAAGCTGTGCCAGGAGAGGTTTAGGCTGGAGGTGAGGAAGAAATTCTTCACAGAAAGAGAAATTGGCCATTGGGATGGGCTGCCCAGGGAGGTGGTGGAGTCACCATCACTGGAGGTGTTTAGGAAGAGCCAGGATGGGGCACTTGGTGCCATGGGTTAGTTTGATTAGATAGTGTTGGGTGATAGGTTGGACTCGATGATCTCAAAGGTCTTTTCCAACCTGGTTAATTCTGTGATTCTGTAATGGCTTGCAGCAAGACTCATCCCACTGCCAGGCAGCTCCCTGGAGCAAAATGCAGAGGCAAAAAAAAAGGACAGCAGAGGCAAAAAAAAGGACAGCAGAGGCAAAAAAAAGGACAGCAGAGGCAAAAAAGAGGACAGCAGAGGCAAAAAAAAGGACAGCAGAGGCAAAAAAAAGGACAGCAGAGGCAAAAAAGAGGACAGCAGAGGCAAAAAAGAGGACAGCAGAGGCAAAAAAAAGGACAGCAGAGGCAAAAAAAAGGACAGCTTGGCTGCTCATAGAAGTCATGGAATTGTTTGGGTTGGAAAAAGCCTTTTAGGTTGTCAGGTCCAACCATCCTCTACCTCTGCCAAGTTCAAACCATAACCCTCAGCACCACATCTCTGCCACTGAAACACCTCCAGGAATGGGGATTCAACCACCTCCCTGAGGAGCCTGTTCCAGTCTTTGAGAATCCTTCCAGTAAAGAAGTTTCTTCTAACATCCGAAGCTATTGGCTCAGATGGGCATTGCCGTGTCCCTGGTCATCTCCTGCTGAGCATGAGGCTGTGGCATGCTGCTGGCACAAAGGGCAGCTGAGCCCACAAAGAGGTGCAGGGGCTGCTCTTGGGACACCACTGTGACAAGGTGCTACTTGAAAGGGGTTGGTGCAGCTTTCCAGCAGGGTGCAGGATCTCTTGGGGACAGGACACTTGTCCAGTGTCAGCTGGACCCATTTGCTCCTGTCCCAACCCCCAGAGGCTGATGCCCACATGAGGCACCTGAGGAAAGGAGGCAAAGGGCCAGCAGTGGGGACAGACCTTTCCAGCACAGCTTAGCCTGGTGACACCTCTGGAGGGAATGAGCTAAGGAGGGCTTGGAAGAGCCCTCTCACATCACCCATGGCCAGGGCCTGCCCTAGCACATCAGAGTGCCCCAGGCTGCTCCCCGCCGGCATCTGGTCTTGCATCACCCTGCGGCCATGTGGTGCAAGCACCCTGGTTTCCTCCTGCTGCAGGAAGTGCAGACTGCTTTTGGAGCTTGCAGGGTGCCTACAGAGGGGTCTTAGAGGTGCTGGTGCTGCCCAAGGCCACCAGCTGCCTGGGAGGGCTGCCAAGCCCTGCCCTGCAAGGTGTGCCTGGGACACCAGCGTGTCTGAGGGTCCCAGGTGCAGCATGCCCCCGAAGTGCCTTGCCCTGGTGTGTGAGGACACTGCACTGCACAGCTGGGAGCAGGACATGTCTCAGATGACTTCATGGTGCTCACAGACACTCCTGGCTCAGAGCCTGCTGGCAGCACTGCTGGCAGCCCCATGGGAGGAGGCTGCTGTTGCCTGTTTCCCAGCGCTCCCCTTAGGCGCTCCTTTACCCCAGCTGGACTCCAGTGCCAAGTCCGTCTCTGGGCCAGCCTGGCAGGGACAAGCCCCTGTCCAGCAGCCCCTGGACCACGTTGGTTTTTTCCATGCCAGAGGATGTCTTGTGCTTTCTGGCTGCCTCAGGAGCTCCTGCTGCTGCCTGACCAGCCCTCTGACCCCCTCATTTTGGGCTGCCACGGGGTGCAGGCTGTGCTGGGCCGTGTGGGATGCGATGCCACATCTGAGCCGGCTCTTACCTGAGATCTCCATATCATCCAGGCTGGGCTGCAGGGGTGCCAAGTCCGGCTGGATCATGTCAGCATTCCCAGCATACACTGGAAGAGGGCAGAGCTGGAACATCAGGGCCCAGTCACTGCACCCCCAAGACCCCACTTCAGAGCTCCTCCCACCACTGCTCTCCCACCTGCCTGGCTGCAACCCCTCCATGACACCCCAGCATCACCCTGCATCGCTGCACCCTGCCCTGCAGCCATGCATGAGCAGGGGGATGGGTGCCCACCCTGTGCAGATCCAGGGCCATCCTATCCCATCCCCAACACCCAGCCCACCAGCACCTCTGGGACCCCTTCAAGTGTCCAAGAACTCCAGGGAAAGGCTGCTCCTTGGGCTGGTGCTTACACAGGGCTGGCAGCTGCCCTGCCCTGCATTCTGGTGCAAGGTTCTTCACAGAGCTACTGCTCCTTGGGCAGCAAAGCCCTTCCCACCTGGGACAGCCCAGGCTGGTCCTTAGGGATACACCAGAAGAGGAGTTGTGGTTTTGACTGGAATGGAGTTGATTTCCTTCCTAGCAGCTGGTGCAGGGCTGTGTTTTGGATTTAGGGTGAGAGTAGTGTTAGTCACACACTGATGGCTTAGTCGTTGCTGAGCAGTGTTTATGCTCAGTCAAGGACTTCCCAGCTTCTCACACTGTCCTGCCAGAAGAGGCTGGAAGGGCAGAAGAAGCTGGGAAGGGACACAACAAACCAACCAAAGGGGTATTCCACACCACATGGTGTCATGCCCAGTATCTAAACTGGGGGCAGCTGGCCAGGGGGCATCGTGGCTGGGCATCTGTCAGCAGATGGTGAGCAGCTGTGCACCTCTTGTTTTGTACATTCCAGCACCACTGGTGCTATTATTATTATTGCCATCATTATCATTATTATTATTATTTCCCCTCTCTTTTCTGTCCCATTAAGCTGCCTTTATCTCAGCCCAGGAGCTGTTGTTTGGTTTTGATTCTCTCCCCCACCCCACTGCTGGGAGGCTGAGTGAGTGGCTGCCTGGTGCTTAATTGCTGGTTGGAGCCAAGCAATACCAGGAGATATTCCTGCCCTGCTCAAACAGAGGGAGAGCTGGAGGGAGAGCTCCATTTGGGCAGGGCAGGAGTATCCATCCCCTCTTCCTGCCTTGGCAGGAGGGATGCCAGCCCATCCTGTCTGCCCAAAGGACACAGGCAGCAGCCATCGGGAGCTAAGCCAAGACACAGCAGGGTGCTATGGTGTGTGCTACCTGCCTGAACTTCCTCCTCCACATCCTGCTAGAGCATGGTCTGGGGCACCTACCATCCTTAGGGAGTGCCTGGTGGGCACTGGGTGTCTGTGTCATGGTGAAGAGGGTGTCAGAGATGTCCGAGAGGAAGCTGTCCAGGTCGAAGTGCTGCCTGCTCCCCGGCTCCTCTTCCTCATCCCCCAGCAGCATGGGCACCACGTTGCAGAAGAGCTGGTTGCACCATTGCTCCATCGGCCCCCAGCCATCCTCATCCTGCATGAGATGAAGCCAAGGCACCAGGTGGGCACCTCTTGTAGGTAGGGGCCATGCCTGGCTCCCCAGCTGCTGTCCCTGGCAGCTCTCACTCTCCCCACAGCATTTATCACCCCAGAGTTTCACACCTGGCACATTTGGTGCTTTTGGAAGGGTGAATCCAGCATCCCAGGTGCTTGGCATCCCACCCCACGGGGCTCATCACACCCTGGGGCTTTCATATGCCCTCCTCCCAAGCTGCCCAGTGCAGGGGTCCACATTGCACCTTCCTTTTCTCCCCTCCTCACCCTTCCCTAGCAGACTCACCCTCTTTGGACTGGAGATGTCTCCCTCCCGGGTGGACCTTCGGAGCTGGAAGGAGAAGACAGCCTGTGTCACCCTCTAGCCAGGGTGGGAGGGTGGGCATGGTGCAGGGGCAGGGCAGAGGCAGACAGCACTCAGGAGAGAGGTGCCTGGAGGGCTTAGCATGGTTGCCATGAGTTCACCTCTGTCTTTACGTGGTCTGGGCTCAGCAGTCACTGCTGCGGTGGGACCAGCAGCGTGTGGCAGTGTGAGGCTGCCAGCACGCTGCCTGCCAGTGGCACCCCTGGCCCTTATCTGTCTTGAATAAGTGGCTGGGGAGGAGGGTGGACCATGCTCCACCCCATGTAGTAGTTGGTCAAGGTCATGGTGCCAGCATGCCTGAGAGTGGGTACCTGGAGTGATGTGCGGCCAGCAAATCTCAGCCCAGCCGCAGCGCTGCGGGTGAGTCATGGCCCTGCCTGACCCAGCCCCACACGTGTGCTGCGCTTGCTCTGCCAAATCACGCCCTGGATCACACTCCAGGCAGGGCACAGTCAGCCCAGGGCGGGCTGCCAGAGCACGCTGCAGCATCGTGGGCAGCTGGGGATGGGGTCTCCACCCAGCTCCCTCTCACTGGCATCCCCCTGCCATGCCGCCAAGAGCCTGGAGCCTGCCATGTTCTGCTGCTGGTCAGCCATGGCTCCACATAGGGCACTCTGATGTCCCATCCCACTGCTGGCACCGCCGTGGGGCAGGGAGCAGTGTGGGCAGAGCCCCTCACCCGCTTCTTGTAGTAGATCCTCCACTTGTGGTACTCCCTCATCACCACCTCGATGCGGCGTTTCCAGTAGTTGCCCTCCAGCACGACAGCCTGGGGAGGCAGGAGATGGGGGAGGGTCACAGCTGAGTCCCCCAGAGCCCTCCCTCAGCCAGGGCTGGTTTCTTTGTGCCGTGTCAGACACACTTTTCCCAGCACATCTGTGAAACACGAGGAGCTCTGCCCTCTGCCTGTTCCCAGCTCCCACCTGTGCCACCCAGCCCTCCTCCGGGCACAGAGGCTGTGCCCTACCTCCGGTTTTCGGTGCTCATCAGCCTCCGAGCCCTCCAGCGGGGTGATGAAGCCGCACACAGGGTTTTTCCTCCTCTCCACATCTGCACAGGCAAAACCACAGCTGGCTTTAGCCGCGGCTCCCTCCCGGGGCAGGATGCCTGCACTGCCGTCCAGCGCTGCCCCGGTGCCAGCCCTGAGCCACCCAGCATTGCCCAGCCCTAGGCGGCCAGAGGGGGCTCTGGTCCTGTACTCACACTGGATGTACCATGCCCTCCAGATAGCGTTGTTGAGACGGATTTTATCCCGGCAAAGCAGTCGCAGCCCCTTGAAATTCTTCCACTTAGGAGACACCAGCTTCCCACTGAAATTCCAAGCAAAGGACTGTCTCCATTTAGCCCACATCCAGAATAAACCAGCAGCTCCTCTGTCACCCAGTGACCCCCCCACAAGCAGAGAAGGGCACTGGGAAGAGGAGAGGAGCCCCTCGGGTGGCAATGAAAGCAGCTTTAATGCGAGAGCCAAACTAATCCCAGTGCCAATACACAAAGTTACACCAGGCCCACTGAGTGTGGGCTGCTCACAAAACATGGGAAAGCAGTCCTGAGGGGGCAGGATGCTGAGCAAGCCCCTCCAGGGATGGAGAGAAGGAGGAGGAGAAAGAAGAGAAGGAGCAGGAGCCTCCATCCTCAGCAAACTTCCCCTTTTATACTGAGTGGCTGAGTAGGGATGTGCCTGGGAGCAGATGTCCAACCACAGGGGTGGGTGGAGAGGTTGTCCCTAGGGACACCCAGCCTGATCCACGGTCCAGGGCCTGGGGAAGGACCTGTGTTCCTGTGGCTCCAGCTGGCAGAGAGTTAAGGACTTGGCTGCACAGTGGCCACTCTGCTATCACCAGGATTTTGAACTTTCCCCAGCAGCCAAGGCAAACAGCTCGGTGCTGCCACGCAGGGGAGCCAATGGAAGGGATGCATTTCCCAGGCACATGGCCAGATCCTGCCAGTCAAGGCCACCAGCCACAATCCTCACTGGTGCCACCCACCCTGAGACCCAGCTTAAAGGAGCAGCCTGAGCCCACAGGCCACAGCTGGGCACCTCTGCCACACACGAGGCTGGTGGGACTGTGGCCATGGAGCTGCTGTGGGAGCTGGAGGCAGCAAGCAGAAGTCTTTGAGCTTTGCCTCTAACCGTCCTTTTCCTCCCCATTTATGATCAGGCTTACCAGCCTGATCTTTGCTCCCTGGTTTGCCTTCAAAATGGCCCTACCCTTCCCTGAAATGATTTCCCCAGGGAAATGGGTGCAAACCCCATGCAGAGCTGTGAGAAGGGGCTGGGATGCCCCAAACAGGCTGGGGGCCTCACTGCCCCATGCTGCCAGAGGAATGGGGACACAGGTCCCACCAACAGCTAAGGGGTCTTGGTGGGATGGAATGAGGTGGAGGCAGGGCTCAGCCTGGGACCAAGCTCAGTGTGGGGCAGCACTGACTCTGTTTTGTCCAGCAGCACCTTGTTTGCTGCATGATTCATTTAGACCCTCCAGAAAATCAAGGTGCTGCCCCTGCTCTCATGGCAAAGTGAGTATTTTGCTCTCCCTCAACCAGCAAGAGGAGGTGGAAGGAAAGATCTGGAATGATCTGGTGAGATGTAGGGCTGCATGAAGAGAATTGTGTGGCAGCAGGAGGAGAACAGCCAGGCTGAGGAGCTGCTCAGCCATCCCAAGTGCATTCCAAGTGCAGCAGGAGCAGGATTTGCTGTGGGGCCATCAGACCTGCCTTGCTCCCTGGGTTGCTGGGACTCAGGTTGGTTCTGGGCTGGCTGGAGGAGGACAGCTTTTCCTGGGGGTCCTAAGGGCTCACATTTGATCTCTCACAAAACTTTTCTGCCAAATTCAAGCCTTTTACTGAATTATTGTGTTTTAAAATCCAGAGTCTGGCAAAGAAAGCTCAAAGCACAGTGCTCCTAAAAAGGATCCCTGAGCAAAAAATGATCCATGCTCAAATCCACCCTCAAATCCCTCCTGTCTAAATGAGCTCTTTACTGTGTTGCACAGGCAACAAGGCTGCTCCTGGTGCTGCCTTGGAGGGAGGCAAGCTCACCCCCAGCAGGCAGGAGTGTATCTGGGGTCACTCAAGGGCAGGGTTGTGACAAAGGTGTTAATAAACTGTGCTGGGGATTAGATATGGAGCTGCTCGGTGTGTTTGCTCTCAGATAGGAGTGCCTCTGCCCTCCCAGCTCTGCCTCTCCAAGCAGTCATTTCTCTCCATGCAAAGTGAGGAGAAGGGAAATCATTTAAATCCTCTCTGAAATAGTTGTCTGGGAAGCTGGATAGCTGTGGGCCAAGCTGGGTACAGTGGAGCTCAGTCTCTTCTCCCAAGTAACAAGTGGCAGGACAAGAGGAAACAGCCTCAAGTTGAACCAGAGGAGGTTTAGGTTGGACACTAGGAACAATTTCTTCCCCCCAAAAGCTTGTCAAGAAAGCACCTGGAGAGACAAGTTACTGCAGCAAGAGAGCATTTGTCTCCCAGCAAGAGGGAGAGGTAAGAGTCCAGCCTATGGTGGGATAACATCAGCTTCTGACTGCCAGGAACATCTGTGAAGTGCTGTGCAGGAATGGTGGAGATGAATTACAGGAGCCCAAATGACTCTTCAGCTACAGCCTGAGCAGTGGTGCTGTGTAGAGAGAGGTTTGTGTACTGCCTTTGACATGGTGTGAGCCTGGGCAGCAAAGAGGGCTGGCTGCAAGTCACAGCTCAAGCAGCAGGTCAGGACAAGTGATAGTTCCCCTCTGTTCAGCACTGCTTTGTCCAAGTCTGGATATTGTGTCCAGATTGGTCCTTAAAGTAAAAGAGGGAGGTTCAGGAAGGTCTTGAGATGGTTGGGAACTAATATACATGACAGAAGAGGAGGGTGAGCGATGGGTTTGATCAGCCTGAAGAAGAGAATCACAGAATCATTTAGGTTGGAAAGGATCTTTAAGATCATTGTGTCCAACCAATAGCTCAGCACAGCCAAGTCCAGCTCGAAATCATGTTCCTCAGCACTGCATCTGCTCATCTGTTAAATATCTCCAGGGCTGGTGACTCAGAGAAGGTGAAGAGAGGACCTACATACTGCTTGCAACCACCTGAAGGAGGCTATGGAGGACACGGCATCAGGCACTGCTCAGACATGCACCAAGAAAGGCCAAGAGTCAAAGGACAGAAGCTGGAACAAGGGGAACTCCACCTAGAGACATGGACACCACTCTTCCCTGGTGCAGCCCTGGGAGAGGTTGGAGAGGTGGTGGGCTCACCATCTTTAGTATGCACCAGAGTAACGGCCGTGAGCAACCTGATCTGGCTCTGGAGTTAGCCCTGCCCTGCCCAGGGCTTGGACTATGAACTCCAGAGGTGCCTCCTGTTAAGCAATTGCAGTCATTTGGCTCAAATAAGTAAGTTTTAAATAGAACAACTTGCTCAGAGTCACTGATTCCACATTGGGCCACGGGGGCTGCATCGCAATGTGGTGGATCTGCTGCAGCCTGAGTAGCTGTTTGCTGAAGCCTTAGCTCAGCTCTGAACTTTCACCAAGTCAAGCAAAAGAGACCTCCAGAGCTAGCACAAACCAGAAGATAAGGAGGACACCAACCACCAGCAGAAGCTGCAGCCTCACAAGATGAAAACACTTAACAGCCTGCCTGGAGACAGAGAGGGAATCTAGTAAGAGAGAAGATCCCAGACTAGAAGGCACCCCTGGACCAAAAGGCAGGCGAGGAGCTCAGGATGGGTGGGTGCACAGTCTTGTAAGGCTGCAAGGCTTTCTTGGTTTGGGGTCACTCAGCTGCAGCTGTTCCCACTCCTGTATGACTCCATTAAAGGATGTTTTTTTAATGGAATCTGTTGTCTGAGACTCTGCTGTGGGACATTTAGAGTCCAAGCCACAGGGATAAACCCATCCCAATGAATGTGTGAAGCGGGTGCCAGCAAGGCCCCTTGGTTCACTGGAACAACCCTCTGTGAAAGAGGAGCTTAGGTCCTAGCAGTAAAGTCTTGAGTGGTGAGAAAATGACTCCCTAGGGCTGAGCTGGACTCCTGGCCAGCACAATTTGCCTGAATGCTCCCAACTGATCCCTTCCTGTGGCTTCTGCTTTGTTAGGGAGTTAGTCTACAGCATAACTGTGGATGACTCCTGAAGACAGGGAGACCCTTGGCTGGCCACTCCAACTCAGGCTGTGCTGTACCAGCAGCCCTTCTGAAGAACCTGGCTGGGAGGGAAGGTGTGAGATGGCAGATGATGCAGAGAAGTATCAAATCAGGTAAGACTAAAAGTAGAGGTGTGCCATGCATCTCTAAAGCCCATTTTCCACCCTTGATATGTTTCTCCAACCACTGCTTACAAGGCTGTCAAAACTGTGTTAGCAAAGCTGCCATGGGTTTCCAAAGGAGAGAGGAAATGCCCAAAGAGAAGCTGGCCAGCAGAGTGGTCAGCTCTAGAGCCAGAGGCCAGCCCCAGGGGTGCAGAGGCATATCCAGCACTGCATTGCAGGTCCAGGTTCACCTGATCCTGCTCAGTGCTGGTCATCTTGTTTTCAGGGTGCTGGCAAGCTGCAGAGCATGACAGCTGAGAGGTGGAAGGGGAGCATGTTTGAGGATGGAAGGAACTCTAAGAGAGCACAACTAAGTATGAAGTTTGGAGAACATCCAGTGTCAATGGCTCCCTAGCTGGGTCCAAGACAGACTAAGAATTGTTCCATGGGTGCTGAGCCTTGCACCAAGGGGTGGCCATCAGGGGTGGCACTTTGTAGCTGATGTAGATCATCCTCACTGAGAGCTACCATCCAGCTGCAGTTATAGCTTGCCATGGTGCTGGGCTTGGGGCTGGAGTGTTCATGGTCACACTCTGTGCAGAAGGCAAACAAGGCCTGAAAGAGTCTAAGGGCAAGAGACATCTGGAGTGATGGAGTCTGCAGTGCCACAGCCAGCCATGGGTGGCCTACAGCTGCTGTGGTCTACTCTGCTTGCACGTGTACCCTGTCCCTCTCCCCTCTGCCTGCAAGCTCAGAGGCATGCCAATCCTGTAGTGGATCTCAGGAGTCAAGAGCTTGAGCACCCTGGGGTGGAGCAGTGTCTGCTCATCCAGCCCAAGCAGCAATGGTCAGAGTACAGCAAGTGTGGGGGCTAGGAAAGCAAATCACAGCGAGGCCAGCAGTGTCCCAGTGTCATGCTTGAGAGAACTCAAAAGCCTCAGGCCTTGCCAAAAGCAGTGAAGTGTCTCCAAGAATGTGGACCAAGGCACTAAGAGACATGGTGCAGGCTCCCTTGCTGTCACCCAGGAGCTGTGGAACGAGCAAGCCCCAAGTATCCTGGGCTTAAGAGATTTGTGTGGTTGGGGGGATCAATACAGTCACCCATCTGCCTTTGCAGGAGAGGAGGAGGAAGCCTTCAGGACAGGCTGGACAAAGCCTCATGCAGCCATCCAGCTGCAAATGCTGCTGCATGTACTGGAGTAACCTTGGGATGAGTGGACAGAGTCAAGGACAGAAAGCTCTTGGCTAGATTGCCAACTGAGTGTTGGCTGCCCAGAGGGTTATTGCTGCTCTACAGAGTGTGCAGGACCTGGTTGTGAGGGTGCTACACCTGCACACAGTGACTCCATATCTCATGGGAAGCTGGAGGAGGGTTAAGCTATACGTAAAGAGAGGAGGAACTTCTCACCTAGCTCCATGGTCAACAACCCAGCATCAGCTCTTTCTTCCTGCATCCTTCCAGGATGGCAATATTTGAACACAGAATCATGGAATCATTTGGGTTGTCAAAGACCTCCAAGGTCACCAAGTCCAATGGTTATCTAACTCTAGCAAATCTGGTCTGAACCACGTCCCTCAGCACCACATCTCTGTGACTTTCAAACACCTTCCAGGGGTGGGAATTCAGCCACCTCCCTGAGCAGTCTGTTGCAGTGTTTGAGAACCCTTACTGTGAAGGAGTTTCTTCTACTATCCAACGTGTTGCACATCACAAGTTTCTGAGGGGGTTTGGGGCAGTAGGGCTCAGCCAGCCTCATGCTTGCAAGGAGCTGGCGGCGGGGGGGTGTCTGTGGGGCGCAGGCGAGTGAGAGGGCTCCGGGACTCACCTGTACTCCAGGCTCATGCACTCGAAGAGCCGGGTGAGGGTCGGGTCGATGCTCCGGGGATCAGCCGCTTTGGGCTCGGTGCGGTGGTGGCGCCGGCGGGGCAGCGAGTCGCTGTGCGGGGAGGACACCATGAAGTGCCCACTGTGGATGACCTGGGAGCGGTTCTGCGCCCCGGCGCCAACTCCTGTGCCACCCATAGCTGCATCCTCGGAGTCGGAGTCAGAGTCGGAGACAGGGCATGGCCCCACTGAAGGCTCTGGGAAGTGCCCCGGGAGCCCCACCTGAGCTCCTGCCATCACCCAGCACCTGCTGGGGAGCCCTTATTAGACCGTCCCAGCGCTGTGGTCCGCGTCCCGCTTGCGCTGGAGCCCTACAAGCGCTGCGTTGACATCAAGCACATGGCATTGTGCTCCCAAACACGGGACGGGACAGCACACCACACCCCCTGCCCGGTGCTGCTCGCCCCACCCCGGACCAAGCTCCAAAGAGCTTTCGGTTTGCCCTATTTATAGCGGTGCTGCCCGATCCCGCCCCCGGTGCCCCGGCAGCCAGGACTCGGCGCCCTTCCAGCGGCTCCTCAGCTCCGTGCCACCATCCTCTTGCAACCTGCCCCTTGGCCCTGGCTTTTATTTCCCCCAGCCAAGGTGGGGAGGAGCGGCTGCGGGTCCCCTGTCCCCCCCCGGCCGGTGGCCGTGGGCTCGCTGGCAGTCGGCTCTGTTTACCCGAGGCTAATGGCAGCTCCCGGCGCTGGCAGCGAGAGGGGCAGGCGGTATTTACCCAGTGCCTCTGCCCTCGTGTATCTCCCCGCACTTCCCAGGGAACAAATACAGATTAAGGGACGTAAACAGGCGAAATGATAGCAACGGGCACCCAGCTCAGCACAACGCGCAGCGGCTCACTGAGCCGTGCGCCGGGGGAGGAGCGGCCCGAGCCGAGGCGCTGCAGCAGGGCAGCGGGGATGCAGACACCCGGGGCAAGAGTCACAGGAGCAGAGAATCACTGAATCACCTGCTTGGAAAAGACCTGAAGATCAGGCCCGACCATAACCCGACATCTCCCTGCTCCCAACTGTTAGACCGCGTCCCGAAACACCTCATTCAAACGGCTTTTAAGCATCTCCAGGGGTGGTGACTCCTCCAGTCCCCTGGGCAGCCTGTTCCAGTGTCTGAGGACCCTTTCAGGGAAGAAATTCTTCCTAATGTCCAATCTAAACCTCACCCAATGCAGCTTGAGGCCACTTAATCACTTGTTACCTGGGAGAAGAGGCCAGCCCCTACCTGGCTCCAAGCTCCAAGCTAGTTGTAGGGACCCAGAAGGTCTCCCCTGAGCCTCCTCTTCTCCAGGCTGAACAACCCCAGCTCCCTCACCTGCTCCTCATAAGAGTGTTCCAGAGCCTTCACCAGCCTCACTGATCTTTCCTTGGAGTGTTCCAGCACTTCAATGTCCCTCTTGTAATAGGGTGCCCCAAACTAACCACAGTACTCAAGATGTGGCCTCACCAGTGCCCATTACTGGGGTGAGATCACTTCCCCGGTCCTGCTGGTCACACTATTACTGATATAAGCCAGGATGTTCTTGGCCTTCTTGGCCACCTGAGCACACTGCTGGCCCATATTCAGTTGGCTGTCAACCAGGACCCCCAGATTCCTCTGTGCCAACCAGCTTTGAAGCCACTCTTCCCCAAGGCTGTAGCGTTGTATGAGGCTGTTGTGACCAAAGAGAGGAAAGCAACGAGCTCAGGTGCAGTGGGATCTCCACACCTTGTAGTCATGTGGTCCTTAAAATGGACTAACTTCACCCCTGAGATGTCCAGAGAGATGCAAGCAGGCAGGGATTGGTGTTCTTCCTCTGCTCCATGCCAGCTTATCTTTGATAAATCATAGAATGGTTTAGGTGGGAAGGGACCTTTAAAGATCATCTTGTCCAACTCCTCTCCAGTGAGCAGGGACATCTTTGACTGGATCAGGTTGCTCAGAGCCCTGTCCAACCTGACCTGCAATGTTTCTAGGAATCCCTGAGGCACCTACCAGCTCTCTGGGCAACCTGTGCCAGAGTCTCACAGCATTCATGCTGAGAGTTCTTGCCAGGGCTTAGTACCTGCCAAAGCAGCCAGACCTCTGTCACAAGCATCTCCTCACTGAACAGAGCTGCAGAGGGACAAAGCAGATATAATTTCAGGATTAAATCACCTTTTCTCTCCACTTTCTGGTAACTTCTTTCCCTTTCCCCCTTCACTTTCTGACAACTTCTTTCCCAGCTCCACAGCCTGGCACAAGCACACATGCCTGGAGATCACCCAGGCACAGTTGTTAGGGACCTCTGATGAAAACCTGGGATAAAGAGTGGCAGAAAGCTGATAGAGATGGCTGCAGGCATCTGAACCTTCATCCAGCTTGCAGATAGAGCACACAGGTGAGGCCTGTTGGGTGCTCCAGAGCAGTGAGCAGCCAGCCAAGGTATTTTTCAGGGCTGGAAGAAAGACATGAGCAAATAACTGGTTTGGACATCTATCACACCAACTGGTGCACACCTCACTTGGAGACCATTTCTTTAGCTTTCAGCCAGATTTTGCTTTGCTCTGTAGCTCCCTTCCCTCCCAGCACCCCTTCTCCTCCTACCGTGATTCAGCACAACCACGTCAGCCTGTTCCAAGCTGCCTGTCAAGGTGCTGAAGAGAGAAGTAATGTAGAGAGTACTGTCTGCAGACATTGGGAAGCAATAATGGGCACATGTGTGTCCTGGGAAATGAAGAATTAGGCAAGACACGAGAGAAAAAGGTGACAGAGATATGCCAGCTTCCTGGGACCACCCTTCTGTGCAGGGCCATGCTGTGCAGAAGGGACTTTCCATGGTTTTGCCCAGGATCATTTGATCATTTGCCATCTGTTCACCCACTGCAGGCAGACTTCAGTCCTCTGGGACAACATATGTCTGAGGGAAGCAGAGAAATACATCAGTGAGGCTTTTAGGGACATCATAATTCCCTCATCCTTGGTCTTGTGCTTCAGAGGAGGGAAATCTCATGGGTGAAGGGCACCCAGGCTGGGAAAGGAGGTGCTGGATCCCATGGAGGAACATTCCCCAGCAAGGAGTGGACCAGAGCAGGTGTCCCTACACAGGAACAGGCAGGCTGCAGCACTCTAACTGGCTGTTTGGACCCTAAAATGTGCAATAAGAGGCACAGCCAGAGGTATGCAACAGTCTCAGAGTGAGGCAAGGGAGCTGTGCTCCTGAGTGCACCATGAGATGGTGTCCCAAAACATGCAACTGCCTCGTGGGAGGTTAGAGATCAGTTCCCAGAGTGATTCTCCTCAATGACCCCAACACCATGCACAGGCAGGGAGAAGCAGCCTCTGTCTGGGAGGAGAATGGTGCTGGGACAAAGAGGTTGGATTCACTAATACCCGAGGAAACTGTGAGTTGTTGGGACCTGCACAGGCACAGGAGCCTGCGTTTGACCCAGGCAGAGCTTGGACCACTGAGAGGTGCAGTCCCTACAGGGATGGATGGTGATGGGCTGGACTGAAACCTGAAGGGTATTGCACAGGTGCAGAGGAACACACAGCTCCCTGCCTAGTTCCTCAAGATGGAAATCCTTTGAAGTCACAGAATCACACAATCACCAAGGTAGGAAGAGACCTCAAAGATCATTGAGTCCAACCTGTCACCACAGACCTCATGACTAAACCATGGCACCAAGTGCCACGTCCAATCCCCTCTTGAGCACCTCCAGGGATGGTGACTCCACCACCTCCCTGGGCAGCACATTCCAATGGCTAACAACTCCCTCAGTGAAGAACTTTCTCCTCACCTCCAGCCTAAGCTTCCCCTGGCACAGCTTGAGTCCTAAAAATGGCAAATTTAAAGTCCTAAAACCCCCAACCAACCAACACCCCCCCCCTCCCAGGACTGAAACTATTGCCATTGCTAGCAGGAGTAAGATAGAAGGGAGATATACTGTGGCAGTTTTATTATCAACTAAGCAGCAAAGCTGGTGGCCTGAATCTGTCACCTTCAGGGAGACCAGAGAAGCTGTATGGGTAGAAACAGAGGGCAGCATCCACAGAGAGCTGCCTGGCAAACCCTGCGGCGAGAGCACCCTCTGGGGACCAGGAGAAATGCAAGCAACGAGGCTGCGTTTCTCACCTCGACCACTTTGCACTTGAAGTGCATCTCCCGATGGCGATGGGCGCTAGCTTGCTTGCCCAGAAAGAAGACCCTGCTGGAGAGGGCCAGCTTGCTGCCCCGTGTTTCTGCTGCTACTTGATGAGCTGTCTGAGCCCCCCTGGAGACAGCAGGAGTGACCTGGGCACACACAGCAACCCTGGAGCTTGTAGAAAAAGGCAAGGTATCGCTTGACAGAAGTGACACTACTTGGGGATAAGAGGAGGACATGGCAAGAAAAAGAGCTGAGGAGGCTCTCTGTGAGGATGGGACCCCCGATGCTATCATCCCTCCCGTTGTGGAAGGGCACAGTGCTGATGGGAACACAGTGCAGGGGGGAGCTGCTGCCTCTCTGCTGCCTTCCACCACGCCAGTGCTGCACAGCATCAGGTCCTGGAGGGGAGGCTGTGAGCAGAGGGTCACTGTAATCACGCATCTCCAAACCTATCTTAAGGCAAGAGAGCCAGCCTTCCCCCCTCCCCCCCCCCCCCCCCAATAAAAAAAAGGAAAGGAAAAAAAGAGAGAGAGTTCTCTAAATGCAAGCAGAAATTCCCAAGTTTGACAGCTGAGAACATTTTATTGAAGTCATTATCTCCTACACTGAGCACAGACCTCCTTCTGAGCTGGCAGCTGCCTCCTCTTGCCTGTCACGCACCTCATGACTCACTGCAAAGGGGGCTTGAGCAGGAGGCGGTAGGAGGCAGGCAGAGAAATACCACTTGGAAAGGCAGCCACAGGGACCCAGCAAAGCCACAGTGTACCAAAATCCCCCCCTCCAGGCATAATGAAACCGGCAAAAGATGTGCCTTCACCCGTCTCCCTTTGGTAGCCTGTGGGTCTCTGTTTCTGTGAGCCCTCGCCTCACCCAGCCAAAGGCTCTCCAGAGCTCAAGCTGCTGGAGGAAGTTTTAGCACATGAACACCACAGTGGCTGGAAGCTGAAGTGGAGGGCATCTGCCACAGTGATGACCCAAGGGCAGGAGCAGCTCTTCTATGAGGGCAGGCTGAGTAGGGGTTGCTCAGCCTGGAGAAGAGAAGACTGTGGGGGCACTTTAGAGCTGCCTTCCAATAGCTGAAGGCATCCTACAGGAAGGCTGGAGAGGGACTTTTCCTAAGGGTGTCTAGACACAGGACAAGGGGGAATGGTCTGAAACTGAGGGAGAGCAGGGTTAGACTGGATCTTAGGAAGAAGATCTTCAGTACTAGGGTGCTCCAGGTACTCTGGAATAGGCTGCCCAAGGAGGTTGTGGCTGCCTCCTCCCTGAGGGTGTTCAAGGCCAGGCTAGGTGAGGCTTTGAGCAGCCAAGTCTAGCTGGGAGGTGTCCCTGTCCATGGTGGGGAGGTTGGAGGAGATGATCTCTGAGGTCCCTTCCAACCTAAGCCATTCTGTGTGCTCCTCCCCTCAAAGAAGGGAGCATATTGATCCTTTCAGGAAATGCTGCTTTGCATTGGTGGGTTGATGCTCTAATGATGGATCCAAAGGCTTGATCCTGGCAGAGGGAACAGATCCTGCTCAAAGACCTCTGCATTTTCTCTGCACAGGCAGAAATCTGCAGCAGTATTTCAAGTCTTGTTTATGGCAGAATCACAGCCTGGAAAGGACCTTTAAAGGGTCATCTAATCCAACCCCCTGCAGTGACACAGGGACCCCTGCAACTAGCTCAGGTTGCTCAGAGACCTTCCAAGCTGACCTGGGATGCCTCCAGGGGTGAGGCATCTACCACCTTCTGTGGGACTTTTTCCCCACAGCCCCAAATGCCTGGTCCTACAGGAAAGCTGAGCTTCAGTGGTGGAAACCTTCTACCACATCAACCACTTCAAAGATTTCAAATAGACTTCCACAGCTGAGGCAGTTTGCTGTTCTTTTGGTTTGGTTTGGGTGTTTTTCCTTTCTTTCAGTGTAGATTTATTTGAACATTCAGCAACTATTAAGCCAGAAATGCAGACAGTACAGAGTGGGGATTTCACTGTGCACATTAGTACCCCGAGCAAGATCTCCAGCAAGTGGAAATTAGGTAGTTTGCCTGGAATCAAGGAAGTAAATTAACTTGCAGAGCCCTGTAGGTTCACTGGATTGGATGTTTCACATTCTGTGTGGAGCAGACCACAGACCTGGACACTCCAGGTTTTGCAAGAGACTGCTCTGGTTGTTAACACAATCAAAATGCTCTGACTCTGAGCCAAAGGATAACAGCACAGCTGAGGAGCAGAGGGAATCTACAGGAGGGAGAAGAAGAGGAAAATGCCTGGCTCTTGCCAGGAGCTAGGGTACCACCAACCTCAACAGAGGCTCCCTAGCACACTAGGGCTGGCCATGATGTGTTTTAGGTTTTTCCATCTACTTGCAGAGCCAGAAGTAGATTCAGGTTGGACAGAAAATGCCACTAGCAGTAAGGAACTGGTTTGAGGAGGATGGCAGAAGCCTTGCAGTTCCCACTGCAGAGGCTGCCCCAGGTTATGGCCCCCTTGACGTTCAGCCGTGCAGCATAACAGGCCGAGTACCACCACCCACCCCCATAGCTGGAGGCACAGTTGCCACTGTAAGCATCCTGATCCCGGTCTTTAGCAGAGAACTTCATGTTGTCATGCACTGAGGAAGTACTTGTAGAGCCCATGGCATCTCCTGCTGACCCCGAGTAGCTTCCCAGCCTCAGCCGGTAGCCCTCAGACTCCTCTTCCACATAGAAGAGGTTGTACTCCGCAAACTTGGTGGTGTTTGAGGCATCCCAGAGGACAAACCTGGCCAGGTAGACCTTCTGCTTGGAGATCTGATGGATGTACTCAGTGCCCAGCCAGTACTCGGTGAGCACGTTCCCAAAGCCGTACTTGTAGGTGCTCCAGAACTCGTCCCAGGTGATCTCTGTGGTGTGGTTGTTCCTCTGGATGACTGTCCAGCCCCCCCCTGCCATACTCATGTCACAGTACACCACAATGGGGTGCAGTCCTGTGGGCTGGATCACGTAGACACCACTGGGGCTGCTAGCAGAGACCTCACTGCAGTCCTTGGGAAAATCTGAGGCAGGAGAGAGCATGGAGGAGCAAGAGGCAAAGCAACCCCTGGGTCTGCTTGTCTGTCCCTGTGAGAGGGAGTTTGCTGGGGGGGGGGGCTACAATATCTACTGCTGCACAACAGCTAGGGGTGAGCAACACCTAGAGATGTACAAAACATCTACTGCTGCACAGCATAGAAGCATAGAATTGCTAGGGTTGGAAGAGACCTCAAGGATCATCTATCTCCAACCCCCCTGCCATGGGCAGGGACACCTCGCACTACAGCAGGCTGCTCACAGCCACATCCAACCTGCTGCCTTTAAAGCCTCCGGGGATGGAGCTTCTACCACCTCCACAGGCAACCTGTTCCAGTGTCTCACCACCCTCACAGAGAAGAACTTCTTCCTAACATCCAATCTGAACATCTACTGATGCAAGGAAAAGGCTGAGGGAGCTGGGTCTCTTTAGCTTGGAGAAGAGGAGCCTGAGGGATGTGACCTTACACACATTTATGACGATGTGAAGGGTGAGTGCCAGGAGGATGGAGCCTGCTCAGGGATGTCAGTGATAGGACAAGTGACAATGGGTGCAATCTGGAGCAGAGGAGGTTCCACATGATCATCAGGAAAAAGCTTTTTCACTGTGAGGGTAGCAGAGCCCTGGAACAGGCTGCCCAGGCAGGTTGTGGAGTCTCCTTCTCTGGAGACTCTCAAAGCCTGCCTGGATGTGTGCCTGTGTGACCCTCTCTAGGTGATCCTGCTCTGGCAGGGGGGTTGGGCTGGATGCTCTCGAGAGGTCCCACCCAACCCCTAGCAGTCTGTGATTCTCTGATGTGCTATGGAGGAGCACACCAAGTCCTGCCCCCAGGAGCTCTTGCAGGTTATTCCCAGGTTTGTTGCCTCTCCCTCTTCCCTGGGGGGTGGGGGTAGGGGGGGCACTTACTGCGCTGCTCCGGGTTAGCGACCTTGCTGTTCGTGCTCTCTCCATATTTATCTGCATTGGGGAAAAAAAAGACAGAGAGAGTGAGGTGAGCAGCTCTGTGCCCAGCACCGAGGTCACTTCAGCCTCCTCAGGCACTGAGGTTTTGGCAGGGCACTACAGCAATGCCACTGGGCTCGTCTCGATTCCTCTGTGGGAGCTTTGGGCTGTAAACTCCTTTAAAGGGGTGAGGAAGGGTAACACTGAAGTCATTGAGTGACTGCCTGCCTCTTTGGTCCACTCAGCACCGTGGCTCTATGGGGTTGCACAGCATGGACTGCACCTCCAAGTGGTGATGGGTACAGAGATGCTTGAGGAGAGGAGGATCGGGAAGGAAAGGGAGTGTGGGTGGTTTCAGACCAAGATGGAGCTGTTGAGTGATGCTGCTGCAAACCTGCATTGCCTTTCAGTGCTGGCTGAAGGGATTCATGTGTTCAGCCAGCTCATGGAGAGCTTCAGAAATGCTGAGGGAGAAAAGCAGCTCACAGCCATGTAAGGCAGCAATGCTCTCTTAAAGAGCACTCACAGCACCCATGTTTGTAAGATCATAGTATCATAGTCTCAGTCAGGGTTGGAAGGGACCACAAGGATCAGCTAGTTCCAACCCCCCTGCCATGGGCAGGGACACCCCACGCTAGATCAGCCTGGCCAGAGCCTCATCCAGCCTGGGCTTAAACACCTCCAGGAATGGGGCCTCAACCACCTCCCTGGACAACCCATTCCAGGGCTTCACCACTCTCATGGTGAAGAACTTCCTCCTCACTTCCAGCCTGAATCTCCCCACCTCCAGCTTCATTCCAAGATGTGCTGCAAGAGCCTCCTGTGTGTGAACTCTGTCAGTGGTGTGACCTCTGAGTTCCCTGTGCCCTGGAGCCATGTGCAAGCTTCAGGAAGCACCTTGGCTGGTCACTCAGACACAATTCCTCTGAATTTTCATGGCTACAGTTGGACTACAGACAGCAAGAGGACACTCCTTCGAGTGTCTACAGCTCTCTAGGAGAAGCTACCACCTACAGTCTTGCCAACAGCAAAGGGAGGTTGAGCTACCAAATCTGGTGGTGTTTGCTTAAGGTCTGAAATTGCAGGAAGGTTTGATCAGGTTCCTTTTACTCCTGAGCGTGCCTGCCCTTCCCCAAGATTGTTTTCCTCATCTCCATCTCTGTGCAGAGAAGAGAGAGCTCCCAGTGCCTGGGTGAGCAGAGTTTAGGGATGTGAGAGAGAGAACACACAGCAGGCTGGGGCTCACCTGAATACAGATTAATGATATCTTCTGGCTTTGCCTTCAGGTTTTCCAGGTTTTCAATGTTCAGAGCAAGAAGAGGAGCCAGCAGGGAAGCAAAGAGCAGGAGACTGGAGGGAGAAGCAGCTGGAGAAAGAAGACACACAGTGAGTCTGGAAATGCAACCCCCCCCGAGAGAGAACTGGCTAACTACGCTCAGCAGGAGTTAAAACCACCTTACAGAGCAGAGAGACTGACATTGATCACCCCTTTGCTTTGCTGAGCAGCAGAACAATGAGCATTCTGCAAAGGTGTGCATCCCCAGAGAGCAACAGGGGCTTTGACCACATCCTACAGGTCTAAACTGGCAGCTTCCAAGAGTGGTCTCATCCTCTCTTTGGCTGTGGTCTGGGCTAAAGCCACAGGCTCTGGGCCCCAGAACTGGGATGTTAAGCCAGCATCAATGTGCTTGTCTTGAGCAAAACATCACCCAGTCAGGAATGGAGGAGAGAGAGTAAGGAGCAGGAGAGTCACAGAGACCTGCTGAGTTACAGCTGGAATAGGGTTATCCCACCCTCCTGAGGCCAGAAACAATGGGGAAAGCAGACCTGCAGGGTGGGCAGAGAAGCCTAGAGGCAGGCAGAGGAGGCAGGGATGCCCAGGGCCATCTCATCCCTTTTCACCCCATCCCTTTCCATCCCATCCCACAGAATCACAGAATTAAGCAGGCTGGAAAAGACCTTCTAGATCATTAAGTCCAACCTCCCATCCCATCCCATCCCATCCCATCCCACCCCACCCCACCCCACACTCACCCATGTTGCCCCGGTGAGCACCCCGCGGAGTGGCAGGTCTGGCCTGGTGAGAGGGTGTCCAACCCTGCTGTTATATAGGGCTCAGCAGGGGAGGTGGGGCCAAACTACAACACTCATCCTCCAGTTGCCATCAGGGCTGGAAATGGATGGTTTGTTTGCCCTCATCCCTGAGGGCTCACAGGGCAGCTGCTGTGTTCCTGTGATAAGAGGTCTCAAACAAAGCTCAGCAAACAGCAGCTGCTCTGCACTCAGCATTCCATCGAACTGCCAAGTGAGCAGTGGTTATTACTTACAGGACTTGATGCTAAATGCTGTGGAGATATCCTGTGACCTGCCCCATGCTGGAAATCTCTGTCAGACATCCTTCAGGGTCTGCCTACCCTGGCATGGTGCCTCACCCAAGAGGGAGTTGTGGCAGTGGTCTGCAGGAAGTGGTTGTCCTCCTTTACTTGGCACTAGTGAGGCTGCAGCTCACACACTGGGTTCAGCTCTGGGCTCCTCACTCCAAGGACACTGAGGTGCTGGAGCAGGTCCATAGAAGTTCAACAAAGATGCTGAAGGATCTGGAGAGCAGATCCTTCTGAGGAGTGGCTGAGGGAACTGAGGTGGGTTAGCTTGGAGGAAAGGAAGCTGAGGAGAGATCTTCTGAGGAGAGATCTTCTAGCTCTCTACAACTCCCTGAAAGGAGGTTGGAGCGAGGTGGGGATTGGTTTCTTCTTCCAAGTAACAAGTGACAGGACAAGAGGAAATAACCTCACGTTGTGCCAGAGGAGGTTAAAGTTGGACACTAGGAAAAATGTCTTCTCTGAAAGCATTGCCAAGACCTGCAACAGGCTGCCCAAGGAGGTGGTGGAGTCCCCATCCCTGGAGGGACTGAAAAGCCGTGTAGATGTGGTGCTGAGGGACATGGTTTAGTGGTGACCTGGCAGTTAACAGTTGGACATGATCTTAGAGGTGTCTTCCAACCAATATATTCTACAGTTCTGTGATTCTCTTGTTGCCTCAGGAGTTTGGCTTCCCAAGTTCAGGGACACTCTGACACTGCACCTTGGACACTGAGCAGCCCAGGCTGAAACCAGCTTGCCAAGGGCACAGGTTTGGGAGGGGGTGCTAAGGAGGGCAGTGGCATAGCCTGGTGATGCTGCCTTGTAACTCAGTGCCAGCAGTCTAGGACCACGGTGAGGCATCCTTTGATGGTTTGATGCCAATCCCTGCAACGGTCCAGGGATGCTCCACAGCACTGCTGGGGACCCACATGGGCTCTGCTGCCACAAGGCTGGCAGCTTGGTCCCATGCTGCCTTCATCCCCAGGTGGCATTTCCACCTCTGCCATCCTCCAGGAGACCGGCAGGTGGTGGTGAAGGTCCCAGAACAAGCCCAGCCTGCCACCGTGCCAGCTCCTCGCTGTGCCTTGCCCGGTCCCTGCTCTGAGAGCTGCTCCAATGTCTCTGCTTTCAGCAGAGCAAGGAGGATGTTTTTCACCAAGGGACTTATCTTCCCCTGCTCCACACCAGCCCCTTGTGAAATCACCAGCTCCAAAATCACACAGAAAAAAGGATTCTTGCCAACTCCAGGCTGCAGTTCTCTCTGCCATGCTCTTGGATAGCAGTGGATATCTTAGACTCAATCCAAGCAGTTTCCTTTCAATGAAGCACTTCTCACAAGAGCTTCCCAAAGCCCCTAGATAGCTAACCCGGGGCTGGAGCATTTCTCTTTCATACATTCCTGGCAGCCAAATTTCCACGAGGTGACCAGGCCCTTCCCAGCCCTTTGCACCAGTCCCCCCGAGCTGCACAGGAGCAGGGCTGGCTCCCCACACCCAAGCTGAGGTGCCAAGCTGTGGTGGACACTCCAGTCCATCACTGCATGTGAGCACTGGGGTCTCCCTGCCTGCTGTCACCCTTCAGTGCCTCCTGCCACCCTCACTTCATAACCTCAAGAGAAGTTCTGGCAGCGAGGACCCCTTGCAGCCAAGGTGGCTTTTGGAGGAGTGGTGATGGGGCATGGGCAGCCTTGGAGCAGCAAGCCCAGCTGAGGCAGGCAGAGGTGGCACATGGAGCTAAATCATGGAGTGAGGGAGAAGATGCAGAGGAGGGAACTGAGCCTCCTGTGCAGATGGGGGCAGACAACTGCCCCCTTGCTCCTCCCCTGCTCTCACTGCCCTGCTGGGATCTGCAGCTGATGGAAGCATCACCTTCTAGAAGGCAACCAGGCAAAGACTCACTGCTGGTGACACACAGGAGTACAAACTGGCCCAACAGAACCATCTCAACATGGGTCCAGCCAGCAGGTGATGGGTGAGGACCTGCTGATGCTTCCCAAGGCACTGCATGGAAAAAGCCCACCTCACGTGCAGTGAGGAAGAACAGGAGGTCAGCAGAGCCTTCCTGAACCTGTTTCTTCTCACCAAGACATGGGCAAGGAATGGAAGGGGTAGGCATCCCCCCCCCAAGCCTGTTTTCACTCAGAGCTGTCACAAGCATCTAGGGGTCAGGGGTGGCCCCCAGGAAAGGGGACTGCCCTCAGCCTGGAGCCTCCACTGATCCCACAGTCACAGAATCCCAGAGGGGGGGTGGGGTTTAGGGGGGTTGGAAGAGACCTCTGGAGAACATCTAGTCTGACCCCCCTGCTAAAGCAGGGTTGCCTAGAGCAGGCTGCACAGGAACACATCCAGGCAGGCTTTCAAAGTCCCCAGAGAAGGAAACTCCACGAGCTCTCCGGGCAGCCTGCTCCAGGGCTCCAGCACCCTCACAGCAAAGAAGTGATCAAGGTCAGGAGAGTGCATCAGTGTTTGCAGCCCAGCTCTGGGGCTGATTTCTCGGAATCTCTCTTCAGGGAAGGAGGCCAAGGCAGACCTTTGGCCATCACAGATGACATGCTGGGTGCTGGTAACTGTTGACAAACCATTGCCCCAAAGCCCTACCCTCTTTGATCTCCAAACGGTACCAATCTCCCCTCTGCCCTTGGTGCCCACACTGCTTCCCTTCTGTCTGCCTTTGCCCTCTCCTGTAGCTCCTTTATTGCCCTGCAGCAGTTGGTAGATCCTCAGAAGGGCCAGAGGGCTGGGCAGGTCCCCTGCACTGCAGGTGCTAACCACCCCACTTCTAGAGCTTTGGAGTATTTTTCCATCCCTTGGGAAAACACCTCAGCACACTTGTGTGTACCCTGGAGCAAGGAGAAGCCACCAGATGTGCAGACAATGATTAATTTGGGTCTGTGCAAACAGGGGAGCTGAGATCCTCACACAGGGGAGGTGTGGATAGGGTAGGAGACCCAGCTAGAAAGGGGCTGAGGCCAGCATGGAGTTGAGGGTAGTGGGACTGACTGCTCAGGCTCCTGACATTTGCCCACCAGCATGACAGTGGTGGGTGAGTTCTCCTCTTCCTCACAGCTGCTTTTCCACAGCACTTGGAGCTCTGGGGAGTGCAAGTAGAAAAGCAAGGCTGCCCAGGGACCACTGGAGGTGTTTGAACACAGTGCAGATGTGGTGCTGAGGTGACCTGGCAGTGCTGGGTTAAAGGTTGGACTTGATGATCTTAGAGCTCCAAGCTTGATTCTCCAAGCTAAGCGACAGCACTGGAGGACCAGGAGCTGAGGACCATATCCAGCATCTGTCCCACCAAAGCTGCAGCTCCTACCATCCCAAGAGATCCCACGGTTCTTCCTTCCCTGGTCTGAGCTCCTCAGGAGCCAGGGAGCTGTCCAGGGATCCTGGAAGTGATGGGGACTTCTCAGGGCTCCAGGCTGGGACAGCTTTGCTCCCTGGGAACCTTGTGCTGCTGCCCATCGTGGTGGGGACATTTCTGCTCTGCATGAGTCCAGTGTGCAGACAGCTTCCAGACCAGTGAGTACAGGAGCTGGGGGGACAGCTGGTGAGCTGCCAGCTTTGTGTGCAGTCATGCTGCCCATCACTGAGTGCAGCCAGGTAGCAGGGTGCTGGTTGCAGGTGTCCCCATGCCTCACAGAGTGACAGCACGTCCCTGCATTCAAACCTGAGCTGCAAAGCAGGGCTCTCCTTGCCCCTCATCACCAGCACATGAGAGGCCTTCCCAACACGTTCCACTGGTTGTGGAGCACCCAGTGAGATCCAGCATGAGCAGCACCAGCACAGCTGCCCTGCAATGCCCTGCCAGCACATACTCCAGTACAGGGCCCTCAGGTCTTGCCTTGAGCACAAGCCCTATGAGGAGAGGCTAAGGGAGCTGGGGTTGCATAGCCTGGAGAAGAGGAGGCTCAGGGGAGACCTTCTTGCTCTCTACAACTACCTGAAGGGAGGTTGCAGCCAGGAGGGATTTGGTCTCTTCTCCCAGGCAACCAGCACCAGAACAAGAGGACACAGTCTCAAACTGTGCCAGGGGAAGTTCAGGCTGGAGGTGAGGAGAAAGTTCTTCACTGAGAGAGTTGTTAGCCATTGGAATGTGCTGCCCAGGGAGGTGGTGGCGTCCCCATCCCTGGAGGTGTTCAAGAGGGGATTGGACGTGGCACTTGGTGCCATGGTTTAGTAGCCATGAGGTGCTGGGTGACAGGTTGGTCTTGATGACCTTTGAGGTCTCTTCCAACCTTATTGATTCTATGATTCTATGAAGAGCCCCAGCGGGGTCTACGTCATCCAGCCGGCAGGATCCCCCCCGCGCGTGGTCTGGTGCGACATGGACACCGAAGGCAAGGGCTGGACCGTTGTCCAGAGAAACTCTTATGACACTGAGCTCAACTGGAAGCAGTCCTGGAGCACCTACAAGTACGGCTTATGGGAACGTGCAGGGCGACCACTGGCTGGGCACCGAGTACCTGCACCTGCTGACCCAGCAGGGCACCTACAAGGCTCGCTTCGTGGTGCGCAACAAAGCCAACGTCACTCACTCCGCCGAGTACGACATCTTCAGGGTGGAGAGCGAGGCCAGTGGGTACCCGCTGAGGCTGGGCCGCTTTTCTGGGGAGGGGGATGACTATCTGACCGGCTACCACCCCAAGAAGGGAGGCATACACGACAACATGAAGTTCAGCACCACCGACAAGGACCAGGACCAGTACAGTGGGAACTGCGCCAACTACTACGGGGGCTGGTGGTACGACAAGTGCCAGAACGTCCTGCTCAACGCCAAGAACCACATCCTCTGGCCAGGCTTCTGCGACAACGGCGACTGCTCCTCCTCCCTCATCCTGGTCAAACCCACCGACGTGTGCTGACCGTGCCGCAGCGCCCAGCCCCCCGGGAGCTTGTGGGAGTGCCGCCGCCCCCAGCTCGGTGCCCCGTTCCTGTGCCTGCCGACAGCCCTGTGCCAGCCCCGCTGCACCTCCCGTGCCACCCTCAGCTCCTGCACTGCCAGCAGCTCTGGGGCTCAGAGCCCTGGGCAGGTGGAGCAGCTTTGCCCAGTGCCGCAGTGCCGGCTGGCATGGGACGCAGGCACTGGCTTGGGGTGGGTGCACCTACCCCTGTGCTGGGGAGGGGGAGGCAGTGCAAGTTCCCCTCCCTGTGCCATCCGTGTGTCCCTGCTTCGCCCAAGCCCTGCTGCCTCCCCGGGCCCCGCACACCCCACAGCTCTGCTACCCATGGTGGGAGAAATCAGCTGCAATAAACCCTGGAGCCAGACTTTGCTGCCTTGTGTCTGCCTGCCACAGCCACACTGCACACACACATGGCAGCAGCAGAGGTCCCCAGGTGGTGGAGGGTGTTGGGGGGTTCTGTGTTCATGTTGGGGGTTCCATTTGCTGCAGTTGGTGCCTGAGACTCATCCTTCTCTTGTTCCTCTCCATCTCCCTAGTAAGAAGTGATGGGACAAGTGGAAGTGGCCTCAGGGTGCACCCGGGGAGGTTTGGGTTGGACATTAGAAGAAACTTCTTCACTGAAAGGGTTCTCAAAGACTAGGGGTGGCTAAAAGACCCAGAGGTGTGATGCTGAGAGTCATAGTTTAGCACCAGCCTTGGCTGAGTTAGAGAATGGTTGGGCTCAGTCTTTTCCAACCAAAATGATTCTCTGGTTCTGTGCCATGGCTGGGGGAGCTGGTTTGGCTTAATGATCTTAGAGGTCTTTTCCAGCCCAAACAATTCTCTGGTTCTACAATTCCCCTGCCCCAGCTAGTGAGAGGGTGACAGAACCCCTGAAGAGCAAAGCACTGGTGCTTTACAGAGCTAAGGACATTTCCCCATGATGCTCAACCAAACATTGTGTTTTCAAAGCACATTTTATTCTCCAGAGCAGGTATGTTTCAGAAGTACAGGGCAGTCTGATTCTAGAGCAATTCATACAAAAACAGACCAAAGGGGGAAGAACCCAGCCAGGGAAGCAGAGGAGCTCTGCAAAAGAGGTGAAAGAAAATAATCTGGAAGCTCAGAATGTGCCCTGCAAGCACCCAGCCTGCTCCTCCCCCAGTAAAGAGAGGCCTGAGAGGGCACTGGACTGGCATCATGCCCTGTGCAGACAGGCAGTGCCAGAGCTCTAGCAGTAGGTAATGGGTTTGATGAGGATGGCAGAAGCCTTGCAGTTCCCACTGCAGAATCTGGGCCAGGTTATGGCCCCCTTGACGTTCAGCCGTGCGGCGTAACAGGCCGAGTACCACCACCCACCCCCATAGCTGGAGGCACAGTTGCTGCTGTGAAGATCCTGATCCTGGTCTTTAGCAGAGAACTTCATGTTGTCATGTGCAGTGGTGGGAGTATTTGAGGTCATGGCATCATCTGCCTTCCCCAGGTACCTTCCCAGCCTCAGCCGGTAGCCCTCAGACTCCTCTTCCACATAGAAGAGGTTGTAGTCTGCATAGGTGCTGTTGTTTGAGGCATCCCAAAGGACAAACCTGACCTGGTAGACCTTCTGCTTGGAGATCTGATGGATGTACTCAGTGCCCAGCCAGTACTCGGTGAGCACGTTCCCAAAGCCGTACTTGTAGGTGCTCCAGGACTCGGCCCAGGTGATCTCTGTGGTGTGGTTGTTCCTCTGGATGACTGTCCAGCCCCCCCCTGCCATACTCATGTCACAGTACACCACAATGGGGTGCAGTCCTACAGGATGGATCACGTAGACACCACTGGGGCTGCCAGGAGCGATCTCACTGCAGTCCTTGGGTTGTGGCCTTGGTGTCTGCCCTTGGGTCAGAGAAGAGGATTTGATAAAGCCCTATGCAACAAGACCGAGGCGCAACCCAAAGTCCTTCTGTAGCCGGCTCTGCGGGACCAAGAAGCTACAGAGCCTCGGATTGCCTGAGGAGCCCAGAGCCTGCAGACCCCCTCCTCACCTGAGCACACGACGCCTGCGTCCTCGCTGTGCCGACAGTTGTGCACTCCCCAGCCCGGCGCCGAGCACTGGGACAGGGTCTGCTCCTGCCCATTGCAGTTGACATCATCCAGCCAGATGGTCCCAGAGCCTTGGCCGAAGTGAGCGCTGCCGTGGGCTGACACTGCCTCTCCACAGCCCATCTGCCTGCACACCACAGCAGCATCTTGCATGTCCCAGTCGTCGTCACACACCGTCCCCCACTCCCCGCGGTACCAAACCTCCACCCGCCCGGAGCACAGGTTGGAGCCATTCACCAGCCGGATCTGGCCTGCAGCACGGGAAACAGGGAGGAGGTTTAGGGATGGAAGTGGTGGAACCAAAGAGATCTGCAGCCCAGCTCAAGCCCCCATTACAAGAAGGATCTGGAGGTGCTGAAATGTGTCCAGAGAAGGGCCGTGAGGGCTGGAGCTGCTCTGCTATGGAGACAGACTGAGAGAGCTGGGGCTGTTCAGTCTGGAGAAGAGAAGAACACTTCTTTCCCCCTTCATCCTTCCCTCTGATTGTCCCTGCCATTCTCCTGCCCTCCTCAGCAGCTTGCTCTGAAGGCATCCTAACTGTGTCCTGCTGGCACAGATGGAGACCTTCCATGCACCTACCTTCCATGTACCTACCTTCCACTAACGTGCTCGCAGGAGACACCCGGCTTGAAGACTGATTGAAGAGGGGCAGACTCGGGGTGCTCACACTGAGATGTGGCAGGGCCAACACACAGGCAAGGAACAGGAGGGGAGCACACTGGGCAGCTGAGGGAGGAAGAGACAAGATGAGAGTCAATCAGAGTAAAATATGCAATAGGAACCAGCTGCAGCACGCTGAAACAGCTGCAAGTCACCCCAGAGCTGCAAGGATGGCACAGGGTTGCCTTCCTGGCATGAAACTTGTTGCTGGGTTCTAGTAATGTGAGATGTGCACAGCCCTCATTTCTCCAGCCAGAAGGGCATAGTGACCAGGTCTGCAGGTCAGCCAGCAGGTCTGCACCCCTCCAGTATGACCCAGAGCTGGTGTGCTCCCACCTCTCTGGGACAGGGCAGCACACAAATTACCTCTTCCCACTCCAAATCTTTCCTGAGCTCTCTTCTGCCCTGATATTGCTCAGGAAACTGCTGGGCTGGGCTGAAAACAGACCCAGGGAGTTCCACGTCCCTCTCAAACCTTCTCCCTTGCCCAGGGAGAAACATCACAGACCTTAAGTCTGCCTTGTGCCATCTCTTGCCTCTTTGGCAAGTCCTCCATCCATGGGAGCAAAGGGATGGCTCTATCAGAGGGGAGGCTCTCAACACCCCCCTCTCCCTCCACCAGCACAGCTTCTGGGGTACCACAAGCTGGGGAATCCAGCCTGCCCTGCTCCCCCATACTCACCCATGCCGACTCTCTGGGGGACAGCTGCAGGCCCAGAAAGTTACTGCAGGAATGGTTTGGGCCGCAGGATTTATAGCTGTGCTGTGCCAGGGGAGGAGTGGGGATGACACTGCTGCCACCAGTCCCATCCCATTCTTGTCCTGGGGTGTGGTAATGGGCTACTGGCAATAGGGCTGTAACAACAGCCCCTGCCTAGGGCTGTTCACATGCTCTGATAAGAGCCCTTATCAGAACCTGGGCAAATACAGCCCATGAGCAGCAAAGGCTTCTCTGCACTTCCCATGTGTCAAGCAGGATTTTTCCTGGGTGTCACACCCAGGAATGTTTGGAGATATTTGCTGAGCTTCCTCAAAGAAGGGACCTCTGGAGATCATCTAGTCCACCCTCTCTGTTGAAGCAGAGTCACCCAGAGCAGGTTGCACAGGAACACATCATAGTATCATAGTACCATTCTGCTGTCCCCATCATAAGGAGGACACAGAGCTGTTGGAGCAAGAGCTGCTCCAGCATGCTCCCACCATCACCCAGCCTTCCTGTGGGCTTTTCCAGCATAGTATCATAGTATCATTCAGGGTTGGAAGGGACCACAAGGATCAGCTAGTTCCAACCCCCCTGCCATGGGTAGGGACAACCCACACTAGATCAGCCTGGCCAGAGCCTCAGCCAGCCTGGGCTTAAACACCCCCAGGGATGGGGCCCCAACCACCTCCCTGGACAACCCATTCCAGGGCTTCACCACTCTCACAGTGAAGAACTTCCTCCTCACTTCCAGCCTGAATCTCCCCACCTCCAGCTTCATTCCATTCCCCCTAGTCCTATCACTACCTGAGATCCTGAGCAGTCCCTCCCCAGCCTTCCTGTAGCCCCCTTCAGATACTGGAAGGCCACAATTAGGTCACCTCAGAGCCTTCTCTTCTGCAGACTGAACAGCCCCAACTCCTTCAGTCTGTCCTCACAGGAGAGGTGCTCCAGCTCTCTGCTCATCCTTGTGGCCCTTCTCTGGACACCTTCCAGCACCTCCACATCCCTCTTGTAATAGGGGCTCCAGAACTGGACACAGTACTCCAGGTGGGGTCTCACTAGGGCTGAGTAGAGGGGGAGGATCACCTCCCTTGCCCTGCTGGCCACACTTCTCCTGATGCAGCCCAGGATCTGATTGGCTTTGCGGGCTGCAAGTGCACACTGAGAGCTCCTGTTGAGCTTCTTGTCCACCAGCACCCCCAAGTCTCTCTCCTCAGGGCTGCTTTCCAGCCAGACACTGCCCAGCCTGGATTTGTGCCTGGGATTGCCTCGACCCAGATGCAGGACCCTGCACTTGCTCTTATTGAACCTCATGAGGTTGGCTTGTGCCCACCTCTCCAGCCTGTCAAGGTCCCTCTGGATGGCCTCCCTTCCCTCCAGCCTGTCTGCTGCACCACACAGCTTGGTGTCATCAGCAAACTTGCTGAGGGTGCACTCAATGCCACTGTCCATGTCACCCACAAAGATGTTGAACAAGACAGGTCCCAGGACTGATCCCTGAGGGACTCTGCTTGTCCCTGGCCTCCACTGGGACATGGAGCCATTGACAGCCACTCTTTGGGGGCGGCCATCAAGCCGCAGGTGGCTCTTGAAAGTCTGCAGAGAAGGAGACTCCACAACCTCTCTGGGCAGCCTGCTCCAGGGTTCCAGCAGCCTCAGAGGGAAGTTTTTGCTTAAGTTCAAGTGAAATCTCCTCTGCTCTAATTTGCACCCACTGCCCCTTGTCCTGTCACTGGCCAGCACTGAAAAGAGCTCAACCTTACTGCCACCTCCACAGGGCACAACCCTGGCGATGCAGCCCTGCTCCTCACACAGCTGAGGAGGATCCAGGGTCCCTCC
The DNA here is from genome assembly GCF_026170545.1 of Melanerpes formicivorus. Lineage (NCBI taxonomy): Eukaryota > Metazoa > Chordata > Aves > Piciformes > Picidae > Melanerpes > Melanerpes formicivorus. The sequence continues at coordinate 3,453,015 of NW_027142381.1, read as the reverse complement.
TGCCAGATCCTTGCCAAGCAGAATGCAGCAAAGCAGCACTGGGGAAGACCCCAGGCATGTCACTGCTTTCTTCTGGAGCAGACAACCAGTGTGGATCAATAGTGGTTATGGCCTTCCAGTATCTGAAGGGGGCCTACAAGAAAGCTGCTGAGAGACTTTTCAGGATGTCAGCTAGTGATAAGAGTAGAGGGAATGGAGCAAAACTAGAAGTTGGATGATAGGAAGAAGCTCTTCACCATAAGGGTGGTGAGACACTGGAACAGGTGCTCCCAGGCTCACAGGATGTTAGGGGTTGGAAGGGACCTCTGGAGATCTTTGAGTCTACCCCCCCTGCCAGAGCAGGACCAGAGAATATAGTGCAGGTCACACAGGAACACATCCAGACAGGGCTGGAAAGTCTTCAGAGAAGGAAACTCCACAACCTCTCTGGGGAGCCTGTTCCAGTGCTCTGTCACCCTTACAGTGAAGAAGTTCTTCCTCATATTGAGGTGGAACTTCCCATGCTGTAGTTCCCAACATTTCTGTTTCATGTCAGAGTCAGCCAGAACTGCAGCCACTGGCATGGCCACAAAGCCACCCCGAGCTCACAGGAGCCCTCTCTGAGAAGTCAGGAGTTTCTACCTGTGGCGTGGGGTCCAAGCTCTGAACATCCACCACAGAACCAGGACCATCAACCACAGCCAGAGTGAGCCCACACTTGCACCTCCTGCACCTCCTGCCCACAGAGCTCACCCCAATGAGGCTGGAGAGACTTCATGGCATTGTGGAGCTGCTCTAACGCTGACAAAATCCACCATCCTCCCAGCATCCTCAGCCTCCCCATCCCTCCTGGGCCACAGGTCTGGAACCTGGACAACCTCAGGAAGCTCACAGAAACCTGGAGATGTCTCCATACTGCCATGGGCTTATGGAACAGCTGCTGCATGCCACCATCAAGCTGTTTTCCATGGGTTTATGGCTATTTGCTTCTAAGCACATATTTCTGCTCTCCACTGCTTGACTTTTTTCCTCATTGGCCTCTGGAGCATCTGGAAGATGGGCAGTGCTTGCCTCCCAGCTGTGAGCAGAGTGCTGTTTGCCCAGAAGAGATCTCACAGCAGATCCCAAGTTCCCAGCACTCCCAGCTGAGATTAAGTTTGTGTAAAGCAAATATCAATGCTGGGAAGGTCTAAGGTGAGTGAGGGAAAGGCTGTGGCTGACATTTGCCTGGATTGTGCCTTTGGCACCACTTGCTTCTGCATACTCCTGAAGGAACCCTAATGGCTGCTTGTGGCTTGGGTGAGGGTTTCCCCCCCTCTTAGCAGGGTAAAACACTGGCTGGGTGGCTGGGCCCAGAGAGTGAATGGAGTTAAATCCAGTTTGGTGGCCAGTTACAAGCTCAGTACTGGGGACAGTTCTCTTTAATGTCTTCATCAATGACCTGGGCAAGGGGTTTGAGGGCACCCTCAGTAAGCCTGCAGAAAACACCGAGTTGGGCAGGAGTGTTGATCTGCTGGAGAGGAAGGTGGCTCTGGACAGGCTGGCTGGGCACACAGGAACACATCTGGATGGCTCATGAAAGTCTCCAGAGAAGGAGACTCCACAACCTCTCTGGGCAGCCTGTTCCAGTGCTCTGTGACCCTCACAGTGAAGAAGTTCCTCCTCACATTGAGGTGGAACCTCCTGTGCTGTAGTTGATATCCACTGCCCCTTGTCCTATCCCAGGGTGCAACTGAGCAGAGCCTGTCCCCTCCCTCTTGACCCCCAGCCCTCAGAGATTTAGAAGCATTAATTAAATCCCCTCTCAGTCTTCTCTTCTCCAGACTGAACAGCCCCAGGGCTCTCAGCCTCTCCTCCCCAGGCAGTGCTCCAGTCCCTGCATCATCCTTGTAGCCCTCTGTTGGACTCTCTCCAGCGGATTCCTGTCCCTCTTGAACTGGGGAGCCTGAAACTGGATGCAATATTCCAGGTGAGGTCTCACCAGGGTCCCTTAGAGTAGAGGGGGAGGAGAACCTCCCTGGATCTGCTGGACACATTCCTCCTAATGCACCCCAGGATCCCACTGGCCACCTTGGCCACCAGGGCACATTGCTGACAGGCTCGAGTAGAGGCAAATGTCAGCATGGCTTTTGCAAGGTGGTGTTGGCACCAGCCTGAGTGTGACAAGAGCTGTCCAGGGAGAATTTTATTGGAGCTACAATTCAAACTATTAACACAAATGTGTAATCTTGCCCCTTTTTCTCCCTTAGCCATACCCAAGCATGAGGTCATGCCCAGCTGTGGTACCTTCCCGGCGTCCTCAGCGCTTGCATCCCAGCTGTGCTCTCCCACATGAGGTACTCTGCCCTGCTGAGACCTCACCAGGAATACTGCATCCAGTCTGGGGCTCCCCAGTTCAAGAGGGACAGGGATCTGCTGGAGAGAGTCCAACAGAGAGCTACAAGGATGATGAAGGGGCTGGAGCACTGCCTGGGGAGGAGAGGCTGAGAGCCCTGGGGCTGTTCAGTCTGGAGAAGAGAAGCCTGAGAGGGGATTTCTCTCTTCCAACCTGGTTGATTCTATGATTCTATGAAATCTCTGAGGGCTGGGGGTCAAGAGGGAGGGGACAGGCTCTGCTCAGTTGCACCCTGTGATCGGACAAGGGGACTTGGATGCATCAAACCTTGGCCAGCTTGGTGAGCATTGCCCCTTGGCACAGTATTCAGTATTCCTAAGGTTGGAAGAGACCTCAAAGATCATCGAGTCCAACCTGTCACCACAGACCTCATGACTATTGTAGGGAGTACACTACTGCCCACTGCAGGCTTGAACTCACAAACCTTCCCATTAAGGGTCTTATGCACTACCAACTGAGCCACAAGAGTCAGCATGCACAAGGTCACTGTGGGGACAGAGGTTCACAGGGATGAAACACAAGGACATTTCTGTTGGTAATCCAAACCCAAGGACGGAAGAAATAGGATGGTACAGATGCCTTGGCATCACCCTGGGGCCATCCTCCAGAGAGGCACTTCTAACACCCTTTTACTTTCAAGCCAGTGAGTTTTCATATGCACTCGTGGCATGTGCAGCCCAGCAGCAACGTGGGTGCCAGGTTTTATCAGCTCAGCAGAACACCATTGGCTTTATGGTGCTGCAACACTTGATCACAGCATCCTCTTCCCTCTGCCCAGAGGCAGGAAATATTGTGAGGCCTAAGCTGCTTGTCTCATCAAACACCTTCCCCAGGCAGAAGCATAGGTGGGTTTCTGTCTGGGATGGCCGTCCACTGGCAGTGTCCCTCACAACAGCACCTGAGAGTGGGCACTTTGGTGCCAGGGACAGTGCTGCTCCCAGCACATGTCTGTTCAGAGAGAGGGAAGGCTGCCAACAGCTCCTCCTGCCTGAGCAAGAGCACCAGCCCCAACACATGGTCCAGGCTTGCAGGTGCAGACTAAAGGCAGAGCCTTCAGGTCCAGTTCAACAGCTTGCTGATGCTGGAAAGATCTAGAGTCCAGCTGGATTAATTCCAGGCTGGAGCCAGAAAAGGAGGGCTGACACTGGCACAGCTGGGGGGATGCTTCACCACTAGCAGCAAAGAAAAAGGGCATCTGTAGCTGTCTCCATGGGATCTACACCCACTGCATGTGACACAAGGCAGGAAGCCTCATTCCTGCAGGTTACAGTATCACAGTATCACAGTATAACTTAGGTTGGAAAGGACCTCAAGGATCATCGAGTCCAACCTATCAACACAGACCCCATGACTAGACCATGGCACCAAGTGCCACGTCCAATCCCCTCTTGAACACCTCCAGGTTATTAAGGCCAGGCTGGATGTGGCTCTGAGGAACATGATCTAGTGTGAAGTGTCCTTGGCCATGGCAGGGGGCTTGGAACTGGATGGTCCTTGAAGTCCCTTCCAACCCTAACAATTCTATGGTTCTATGATTGTAAGTTCTCCCTGCCACACTGGCAGCAGGTCAGGGATGCTGGTGCTGTGTGGGGATATCCCCTGTGTGATCCATGGCACACAATAGAGTCAGGCTTTTCCCACAGCTGGCTTCTCTGTGAGTTCTTCAAGTGCTGCTCAGCCCACCCCACCAGGATCCTGCTTGCCTGCTGGCAGGGCCATGGATGTCACCTCAGCACCAGCCAGGTGGTTGTCTCCATTGGAGGAGACTGATTGACTGAAAGCAGGCAGGGAAAATGTGACAGAAAGTTTGGCACTGTCTCTCTGGGATACATCAAAGCAGCAGCAGTCATCTAATAGGTTAAGTACCCTGAGCTGTGCTGCACAAAGAGGAGCACTAATGGGATATCTCTTTATGCAGGAGACAGTTTGATGTATCTGGGCCACTGCTCACTAAATTCTCCCCCAGGTCCCCTCTTTGTGGCTCTCCTAGCTCCAGGATTTATCAGCTCTCTCCTTTTTTATCTGAAAGACAGGAGGCCATGGGCTGCCTGCAGCTCCAAATGTGCAGCACCACAGGAGCCCATGTTACCCTCTGGGGTGAATTGGTGGGGACAGCACAGTGGAGACCTCAGCCAGCCAGCCAGGGGCTGTGTCCTACTCTCAGGTCCTGCTTTATTTACAGTGGCTCCTGCCTGCACAATGCCCAGAGAGCTGAGCTGAGCCTGGTACTGTGTAGTCTGGTGGGCACTAGGGTACAGGGCAAGCTCTGCTTTTGGTTCCTGACAGCTACTTGGGGTGCAGAGAAGTGCAACTCAGGCTTGTCCTGACTTTGGAGCACGTGGGGCAGAATGGACTCCTGCTAGTCCATGAATTCTCCCCCAGCCAAAAGTCTTCCTTGCAGAGGGCAGGAGAAGGGGGAAGAAGGAGAAGAATTGAAATGCCTTTCTGAAGGAACCCCACAGCAACCTCAGCTGCCTGTACCACAGAGATAACAGGCCAAGTGGCCATGGAAGGAGCCAAATGTCCTCTAATTTTGTGTGGCTGAGGCAGGAACAAGGAATGCTCTGTTACTAAAGGTCCTTCAAGGGAGCCAAAGAAAGGCTTTGCAAACCAGCAGGTCAGACATCCAGAATCACAGAACTGTTTCAGTTGGGAAAGACCTCTAAGATCATCAAGCCCAACCACTGACCTCACACCACCATGGCCATTAAGCCATGCCCCAAAGTGCCATGTCTCAGGGCGTGTTCGGAAGCTCCTGGCAGTGCCACTGGTGCCCTGCTCTGCACTGCCTGTCCATGAGTCAGGCCAGAGGCATGGGCAGCTCAGTGACACCCCCACGTGTCACCTCCCCCACTGCTCACCAGCTCCTCAGACTCACTCTCCAATCAGCATGCACCAGACTTGGAAAACTTGCTTTTGTCTCTGCAGAGGGAAAAGTCTGAGCACCTCCCCAGAGACACAGCTTTATCTTCTCCCTCTTTTCAAGTCATTTCCTCACACAAATCCCCTTAGTTCCAGCAGGGTTTAACAGGAGTGGAAAGCTGCTTCAAATGAGTCCAGACACCTCTCTTTCCTATCTGTACAACTTTCAACTTGAAAGCAGCTTTTTTTGGGGGGGGATTTTTTATGTAGCAGTGTTTCTTAAACAGGCTTTAGCCTAGGACAGGCATCAGAGGAAGTACTGCCTGGTCAGGAGAGGAGGCTGCCTGCTCACCATAAAGGCTCACAAAAGGCTCACAAGGTAACAGATTAACTCCCCAACTGCTGCAGTATTTCATGCTGAGAGGGTTTTCTACAGCCTCCAGCCTGAGGAGGTTGCTGGGTGTGTGCTTGTGCATGGATTTACTTCCCAGCTCATGCAGAGATGGGCAGCTGGCAGCTGTGATGTAAAGGCCCTTCTCTCCTGCATGCCCAGAGAAACGTTTATCATAGTATCAGTTAGGGTTGGAAGGCACCACAAGGATCATCTGGTTCCAACCCCCCTGCCATAGGCAGGGACACCCCACACTAGATCAGGCTGGACAGAGCCTCATCCAGCCTGGGCTTAAACACCTCCAGGGACAGGGCCCCAGCCACCTCCCTGGACAACCCATTCCAGGGCTTCACCACTCTCATGGGGAAGAACTTCCTCCTCACATCCAGAGATTTGAAGAGAAGAAGATCTTAGCCTTGCAAAAGTTGGAAGACCCACCAAGTTTCCCATCCTGGAGCAGGAAAGTGACCCAGAAAGCACTGACAACTTCAGCACAGCATTATATAACCACAAACATTGGGAAAGTTGAAAGAATAAAGACTACAAAGCATCTACTAGAGAGGATTTCAACAGAGGGGGAGGGGGGGTTAGAATTGCTGATGTGATTTTAAAGAGCAAAGGGATGAGGAGGCTTCCTCTCCCCAAGGAGGCTGTGGCTTTGCAATATGCCTTGCAACCCTCCTGTTTTGGAGGGCTGAGCAGAACCTTGTGACAGCACTTTCCACAAACAGAGTTCTGTTTCTACCCTAAAAATAATCATGAGAGCTTTGCTTCCCTGCTTTGAAGGTCAGACATTTCTCCAGCTGCTTTCTCATGCCAAGGATCTTCACATCTGAGAGGATGCTCTTTTTGCTTGACTCTCTTTGGGCCCAGCTCTCTGCAGATTGAGAAGCTCTGTTTGCAGGGTGTTTTGTGATCTGAAGTCTCTTTGCAGGTGCTGTGTGCAGCACCACCTCACTAACACCAACACTGCTGACTGTCTTCCCAGGAGAACAATAAAGAGGAGAATTTCAAAGCTGCAGCCCAGGACAGGAACCTTAGAGGTGAGGCACATCAGCCTGTGCCCCAGGAGGGTTCACTGAGTGATGAATTTGTTGCTTGTCCTTTGTTGACAGAGAACTGAGATGGGTTCCACGATGGATTTCCTCAGTGGGCTCAACATTTTGCTTATCAAACAGATAATTTGCCATCATCTCAAGTGTAAAAGCAACTTTAGATGCCTCCTGGTCTGTAACAGCAAAGACAAGTTGGCAGTAACCCAGAGGGTTATAAATGGGGAGCAGGGGGAAAGATGGGCAGGGGTAAGGCAGAGATGATTGCTCCCACCATGCACTCCCTGCTTGAACGTGAAAGGCACCAGCCATGGCTCCACTTGGGAAGAGGCAACCAAAGGTCAGGCCCCATTACAGTGGGCTCAGTCCTCACAAGGATGCCTTCATCTGTAATTAAACCCCTCAGACCTGGAGGAGCTGAAGCCAAACGGACCTTGCATCTCCAAGTCACTGTGGTGCTAACTCCTTCACAGTGATGCTGTCCCATTGATGAGGTTTGCACCAGGAATAGAATAGAATAGAATAGAATAGAATAGAATAGAATAGAATAGAATAGAATAGAATAGAATAGAATAGAATAGAATAGAATAGAATAGAATAGAATAGAATAGAATAGAATAGGAATAGAGCAGACCAGGTTGGAAGAGACCTTCAAGATCATCGTGTCCAACCTATCACCCAACACCACCTAATCAACTAACCCATGGCACCAAGCACCCTGTCAAGTCTCCTCCTGAACACCTCCAGTGATGGTGACTCCACCACCTCCCCAGGCAGCCCCTTCCAGTGGGCAATCACTCTCTCTGTGTAAAACTTCCTCCTGACCTCCAGCCTGAACTTCCCCTGGCACAGCCTGAGACTGTGTCCTCTTGTTCTGGTGCTGGCTGCCTGGGAGAAGAGACCAACTTCTGCCTCTCTACAACCCCCCTTCAGGGAGTTGTAGAGAGCAATAAGGTCACCCCTGAGTCTCCTCCTCTCCAGGCTAAGCAGCCCCAGCTCCCTCAGCCTCTCCTCACAGGGCTGTGTTCCAAACCCCTCATCAACTTCGTTGCCCTTCTCTGGACTCGTTCCAGCAAGTCAACCTCCTTCCTAAACTGAGGGGCCCAGAACTGGACACAGGACTCGAGGTGTGGCCTAACCAGTGCAGTGTACAGGGGCAGAATGACCTCCCTGCTCCTGCTGGCCACACTGTTCTTAATGCAGGCCAGGATGCCATTGGCCCTCCTGGCTGCCTGGGCACACTGCAGGCTCATGTTCAGCCTACCATCAACCAGCACCCCCAGGTCCCTCTCTGCCTGGCTGCTCTCCAGCCACTCTGACCCCAGCCTGTAGCTCTGCATGGGGTTGTTGTGGCCAATGTGCAGAACCCAGGATCACTAACTGGTGAGCACAGGTTGTCCTCATTGCTGGTGGCAGCACCCCAGCCTTGGTGTCTCACAGAAGAGTGCAGACCATCATTCCTGCAAGCGTTGCCTCCTCCTTCCTCAACAAAGCCAAACACAGAGCCTATGCCTTGGGTTTCCTTGCAAGCCTCAAACTGCCCTTGGAGAAGTACCTGCTGCTGCCTGGGGACTGGTGGCACACGTTGTCCAAAGGCAGGACTGCCATCTCCTGGGCAGCTGGGAAACTGGGTGTGCAGCAGTCCCAGAAAGCCACCCTGGAACAGCTCAGTGGCCATGTGGCTGAGAAGCTGCTGCAAGGGCAGGCACTGTTCATGAACAGAAACCCAACCTTTGGGTACTGTGGTGGGTCAACCGGCCACAGGTACTTCCAAAGCAGCTGCAGTACGAGGTCCAGGGTCAACTGCCAGCTCTGGGGGCAGTGTGTGTTCAGGCCATGCACTGAGCAGAGCATGGCTCCCACTACTGACTAATCCATTCCTGCTCTAATGCAAAACTCAGCAGGTCATTGTCTGCTGGAGATGCCTGGAGAGCCAGGTGGGCCTGCACAGATACCCTTGAGCAGCTCACAGCACTTTGATGCAGTTTATGCCACTCTCTCCCAGCCTGAAAAACCAAAGGTTGACAGCAGACCTTCACCAGATGGCCCTGCACTTGTGTCAGAGGGCTGCCTGTCTCAGAGCCCAGCAGTTAGCCACGGAAGAAGATGCAGATGGCCCCATGCTGGACACAGCTGGCTCACCCTCCCTGCAGGTTCTGCCTCCCTTGGCCCCCTCCCCAGCCTCTGGGGCTACTCCCTCCCCAAGCAGTGGTCTCATGGCTGCTGTCACTCCCCAGGCCCAGGTCAATCATGTGGCCCTGCAGTGTCTGAGCCTGCTGTGGGGCTGTGCTTGCTCACTTCAGCCTCTCAGCCAAGCACCTCCTCCCTAAACTACACTGCTCCCCGGGTCTGTGCCTACACCTTAAAATCTCAGATCCCTCCTCTTTTCATTACACCTCATTTCCCCCTCTCCTCCCCAGCTGAGAAGCAGGCATAAGGCACAGGGAATTTCAGCCTGAGCAGTGCAAGGTCTGCCAAAATGCCCTGCCCTGAAGCTGAGCTGCATGGGGAGCAGCACACAATCCTCTCTCACCGGCTAAGAGCCGCTCGTGCTCTGAAAATAACTCCTGCAGCACCTTAACAAAAGCAGGAGGGTCCTCAACAAGCTGTCCCTAAACTCACCACTAGATTCTTGGTATTAAATCTCCCTTCTGGCAGCAGCAGTAAAGGAGACCAAATGTGACCACCCTAAAGCTTTTGAAACCTCAGCAGTAAGCCAGTGGGCTTTGCACGAGCGCAGGAACCAGGGGAAGAGGCTTACTTTGCACAGGAAAACCATGGAGGCATTGGCAGAGCTCCCAGGGAACCATTTAGGACAGCCAGGTGCTCCACAGCATCCCCACTGGCTTGGCACACAGGGTGGCAGTGGGAAGCCAGTAGCCTGGTGGGTCCTGCCCACGCAGCAGGCAGGATGGGCTCAGGTGGTTCTGGCAGCACCGTGACAGGAGGCAGGAGCTGCCTGCGTCAGGGAAGGGCATTCGCTGGGGCAAAGCCAAGCAGAGCATGCACCGTGGGAGCAGACCAGGAGAAGCTCATTGCACAGACAGGCTTGGAGGGGACTGGGCTGAGCCTGAGCCAAGCACAGCAGGACAACGATGCAGCTTTTCATGGAGGATGGACAAGGCCAGATTTAGTTCAAATGTTAAAGGCCAATTTGAGTTCAAAGATGCAAGCCCAAACTTGAGTTCAAATTGTGGTTGAGGATACCAAGTGTAGCAATGCAGTGAGACAGACAGACAGTGTCCAACAGCCAGGCTGGCAGAGAAGCCAGTTAAATGCCCACTCTGTGCCTGCATTTCTTCACAGTGACCCTGTGAAGTCATTTCTTGCTGCACACCATGGCACTCACAGAGGACAACAGCATGAGATGAGCTTTGTGCTCCTCAGCACCCACAGCCAGGTGAGGGCTGAGCATCATCCATACACCCTGGCTCGCTCCAGCTCCTTGGAAGAAGCATCCAGGGTGCAGCTGATTTCTGTTACCAGGAGAGTAACTTCTCCTCTAAGCAGGCTGTTGGATCCATACACTGCACCACATGGAGGGAGAGGGACACATTGGCAGCTGCCATCTCTTGGTGGGCACCCTTATTGTGTTAACCTCATCCTTATGTCACAGTGGTACCTCTGCTTCCTGCCTGTTAAACAAGGCTTTAAGATGCTGCAGAAACTCAAGGGGATTCCTGTATGCCAAGACACTCTCTTCTGTGGCAAGGGAGGTGTTACAGGCACACTCAGAGCACAAAGCTCCCTGCTTCCCAGACTGCAAACACCTCAAGCTGCCCCCAGCAAGTCAAATGCTTTTGTTACTCCACCAGCAGAAACAATGTGATCCTTCCAATAAAGCAATCTGGTAAATCCATGGGAATAATCCTGGAAATGACATCAGCAGCCTGGCAAACATTACTTGTGAGATCCAGGCCCTCTCAGGCCTGCTGCAGGAATGAGGGACACTGCTGGCTCTGATGCTCAGGAGCAGAGCTGGTTTGTTTGTACTCCCACCCAGCCATACCAGCCTCCCCAGAGCAGACAGCACCCAGTGCAAGTAGCACAAGTGCCTCATCTCCCTCTTCAGCCCCTGTCCTTCTGCTCCTTCCCTTTTCCACTTGCTGTCTGCAAATGTGCAGGTGCCTTGCAGACAGCAAATGGAAAAGGCCAAGGAGCAGAAGGACAGGGGCTGAAAGAGTGATGTGGACAAGAAATAGACTTCAGAGTGGACCACAGCCCCACGGGCTGGAGAGAGGCCAGAAGCCTGAGCTTTGTTTCGGGATGGCTCTCAGGAGATGTTCTAACTTAAACTCAAATAAATTCTGCTTCCTCATAAGCTGCAACCACATTTTAGGAGAGCTTCAGAATTCAAACAGAAGGCAATTTATACATGAAAGAGGTCACTGAAGACCACAAGTGACTGGAAGAAGCCATGAAAATATGAAACCCAGCCAATTCTTTCTCCTGTTTCTCAGCAGAGATGTCTTCCACAGACCTGCCAAATACAGAAGCTGTGTGGTTACATGCAAAAAGTGACCAAGTTTTGTGCTATACACACTTGCAGGAACATAAAAATGGGCATTTTCTGATGTCTTGGGTTACAACTGAGGCCTGGGGATGTTGCATGAGAAAAAAAAGAGATGGGAAAGCTCAGTGAGGGAGCACCTGCAGCAGTTAAAAGCAGTAATGTATCTGATTAATCATCTTCTGCATTACAGACAGGGAAGTCAGTGGTGAGTTACATACACTCCAGGGCCCTTTCCTAATGGCAAAAGGCCCCTGTGCTCCTGAGAACCAGGCTGTTAGTGAGCACCACTGAGGAGAGCTCCATCAAAGTGAAATTGGTTTTAGCTCACTCAGTCCAAAGGGAGAGTGCAAACTTTAATTAACTCAATAGCTGTCAAGAGCTCAGAGACCTGCAGATGAATGGCGCTGGCTGTAAAACTGCCGAGCACAGAACCGTGGACTCCATCAGGCTGGCAAGGACCTTCAGAGGTCATCTTGCCCAACCCCCCCTGCAGTCAGCAGGGACATCTTTAACCACATCAGGCTGCCCAGGGCCCCATCAAGTTTCACCTTGAATGTCTCCAGGGATGGGGCCTCAACCACACCTCTGGGCAACCCACTCCAGTATTTCACCACTCTCCTTATGCCCAACCTAAATCTACCCTGCTCTGCCTTCAAACCATTGCACCTCATCCTGTCACCCCAGGCCCTTCTGAACAGGCCCTCTCCAGCCTTCCTGTAGGCCCTCTTCAGATATTGAAATGCAATTCTAAAGCCCCCCCCAGACCCTTCTAAACAGTCCCTCCCCAGCCTTCCTGTAGGTCCTCTTCAGATACTGAAATGCAGTTCTAGAGTCTCCCCAGCCCCTTCTCTTCTCCAGGCTGAGCAACTCCAACTCTCTCAGCCTGGTCAGTTAGGGTAAGTGGAAAAGAATGAGCTCTTTTTAGGTCTTGGGAGTCACTTTTTCTCTCTGCTCAGCTTCAGCTTCTTTGAGCAACTGGCAGTGCTAGGAAGCAGGTTCCTTGTCTCCCAGGAAATCTCGAGGGCCGCCAGGCGTTTCCACAGACCAGCTCCAAGGTCCAGAACACCTCACACCCTGCACAGGCTCACGCTCAGGCAGGCCACTTCTCAGCCCCTCTTCTACAGTCCAGGAGTGAAGCCAGCACCCATCTGAGGCAGAACCATGGCTGTGCAAAGGGAGCAGATGCAGTGGAGGCAGCCACAGTGCAGCAGCTCCAGCAGTGAGAAGGAAGGCAGCAGGACGAGGTGGGAGTGACAGCCACAAGCAAGGGCTGCAGCACTGTCTTGCTGCACCCAGCAGGTGACTGCAGCAAGAGGAACTGAGCAGAGACCCAGGTGGATGGTGTTGAATTTTATTTGGCTGAATTATACAGGGGAGCTGGTGGTGTCTAACAGTGTCACCTCTGGATTTAAAGAGGATCACCCAGGAAGGGATATTCAGATTCTCAGACCATACCTAAATGCTGCAGCATTTGGCAACCTTTCAGCTCCACTGTTGCAGTTTCCTCCTGTCAGGCTGGCTCCTTGCTCCTCTGCACCACTCTCCACATCCATCCCAGCATGACCTCATTGCCTGTGTGCCTGGGGGCAAGAACAGGGCTCCAGAGCTGAGAGGAGCACACGCTGTGCGATGGAAATACCGAATCACTGAGCTTCCATTTGGCTTTTTAACAGCCCCACCACGTGAACGGCCCCCAGCCATGCCACCTTCCCACAAAGGCACTCACACTTCCTTCCTCCTGCTATTTCCAGCCAAGGCAACCTTCAGCCTAGATGTTCCTTCACTACATGAGTCTAATCTGCACTGTTTTGTTTCTTCTGAATGGAATTCCCTCTGTACCTGACCCTTCTCCCTTCACAGCCTTTCCCAACCTTGTACAGACTGATAAATTAACAGAACTCTGTTGCCTTCTAAACCCAATTCCTCATGAGCTTTTGTCCACTCTGATTCCCCCCTCCAATAAACTCCTGTTTCTCAAGACCCTTACCCATCTCATCACTGTACATACCAGAAGTCAGGTGTCCTTTCAACACCCAGCTGAACTTTCAGTGAAGCAGCACCATGTTTCTCATGCATTTTCCATGGCCTTCCCATGTGCTAAGGAGAAAAAGAGTTTGGCTAGTCAGGTAGCCAAGCATCAAGGCAGTGAGACTGAGACTTTGTTAGCTAGAGGCAGTGGAGAGGTTCCACATTTCAGGGCCTGGTAGAGCTCCAACTGCTCATGAATTCCCAAGGAGCAGGGACATCTTCACATGCTTCCACTGATGGCTGTCAGGATGGAAAGAGGAAACATTTGCTATTATTGCAGCTCCTCTTCAGCCCTGGATGAAGTCTTTGGGATAAGGCAGCAACTCCTGTGCTGGCATTTTAGGCAGTTGTCCTTTTCTAGTGGAGATTCATACCACAAAGTCAGAATATTTATAGCACAGGTTGTGCAAAGGCCTTACCTAACTTCACAGGGACCTTGGGAAGGTGAATTTATCCCATGCAGGTCTAATCTGCCAAGGCTGCTGCTCTTCATGCTGAAGCAGCCACAGCAGGGCTGTACCAAGCAGACCTGCTCAGTGTCATGAAGCAGCAGCAAGTCAGGAGCACTGCCACACACTTAACACTGACACCTGTTTTCCTCAGGACTGAGCAAGGGGTCAGAGGAAGCACTGCTGGGCTTGCGGTTCTGATGTGAGTGCTTTTGGCAGGCGGTGCTTGAGCTGCTGCGGCTCCGATCCCCAGCAAACAATCGCGGTGCAAAACCCAAACCGAACCACCCAAACAAAAACCCCTCCACGCACGAAACTCGCGATCTCTCGATCGTTTAATAGTTCCTCCTTTCAGAAGCAGCACCCGCGGGGTGCCCGGCCTCCCACCCTCCTGCGCCCAGAACCCGACGGCAGCTGGCACAGGGCTTGCGATGCCCCTCGGGAGCGGGCAGAGACGCCACAGCCGTCCCCACCCCGGTCCCTGGGAGAAAGGGAACCTTCCCCAGCAAGGAACTGTCCCCGCGGGGCCGCGACCCGGGAATAAAAGCTGCATGCCAAGGCCGCTCAGAGGAGCCTGGGCGGCCGCGCAAGCAGCCTGCCGGCACCGGCGGCACTGCGCCCGAAGCCGCGGCCTCCCTCCTCACCCGCCCCAGCGCCCAGCCTGCCGGAGACACCGCTTCGCCTCCTCGCAGAGGAACCTGGCCCGCTGGGGCAAGCCCGGCAGTGAGGCAACGCTGCACGCCAGGTACCATCCCGGACCGCCCGAAGCGAACCTACGCTCCCCGAGGGCTGGCAGCCGCCATTACAGAGGCGAACCCCCCACAATGCCCCGCGCGCCCCTGCCCCTTTAAGAGGAGGGAGGCGGGGAACGGGCGGCACGAGCCGACCGCGGAGGACAAAGCCCGGCGCGCAGCCCCGCCGCGGTACCCGGATGGGCGGGTGGGTGGGAACGCGCTCCGATTGGCCGGCGTGGGGCGAGGGGGCGGGCGGATAACGGGGACACAAAATGGAGTCGCGCTCCCTGCCACTTACATAACGCGACCTCTCACCTCGCGCGCCGTGCAGGCCAGCTTGCTGCGCCGGTGGGCGGAGCGAGACGGCCAGATGGATGGGCATCTCAGCCAATCAGAAGCCGGCGGTGCCGGTAGCCCGCCAGTAATCTCCCTGAGCCGCGGCGGGGGGGGCGGGCCCTGCGGGGCGGGAGGCAGGTCGGGTTGCGCTCAGCGAAGCTCGGCCCGCCGCCCGCCTGGGAGGGGGAGGGGAATCTCCCGCCATTTTTCAATCGTCCCGCCCGGGTCCCGCCGTCGTCCGGGTCGTTGCGCGGATCCGCCGGCTCCGGCCGGCTCCCCGCCTTGTCCCGCCATGGCGCCGTTGCTGGGCCGTAAGCCTTTCCCGCTGGCCAAGCCTCTGCCGCCGGGGGAGCCGGGGGAGCGGTTCATCATCCCCCACACGCAGGAGGCCTTCCGCACCCGCGAGTATCCGCCCGGCCTGGGGGCGCGGGGGGACGGGGACGGGGTGGCGGGAAAGAAGGGAGGGAAGTGTGGCTCCTGAAGTGCTGTTGTCACTTGCCGCGGCGGCAGCCCCCGAGCTGAGCGGGCCTTCTGCTGCTGGGCGCGGAACCGGCCTGCGCGGCGGCCCCGGCCCTCCCGGGGGGTGGCGGGGCAGAACAAAGCGGCAGCGGGGCCATTCGTCTTCTCCGGCGCCAGTTCCTCGCAGGAAGGGCCCGGCCCGTGAGGGGATCCCGGCCCCTCCTCGCCGCTAGGTTCGGCTGGCGGGGGTTGTTCCCTGACAAGTTTGTGCCCCCCCCGGTTCCAAAGGCGGCTCCGGGCAGATGGAAGGGGAGGTGGGGGGGAAGCGGAGACAGCAGCTCCGCGGGGCTCAAGCGCTCGGCGGCGGCGCGGCCGTAGAAAGAAACTAACGGGTCAAGGCTGCCGGGAACCAGGAGCTGGCCGCGTGTTGAAGGTACCGGCAGATAGGGAATGAAAAATGCAATTAGTGCAGGAGCAGTTCTCCGGGGGGGTGGGGGGGTGTTTGCAGCACTAATCTGGGGGGGGGGTGGTGTACCCCGTGGGTGAGCAGTGAAACTCAAATTAGAGACTCCCACGAGGAGGAGAAGAAAATAGTGACAGAAGCAGCTTGTCTGTGAAGAACCCAGGTTTTCAGTCTGCCTGTGAGTATCCCCTTCTGGGCTGCTTTTTGCATGAAAAACGGTTATTTCCTTCAATGATTCCACGAGGGTCAGCGGGTGACAGTCCTTGAGCGTCAGGAAGTGGATGTGGGCAAGGCAGATAACTGTCAGATGATGCAGAGTTACTGTTCAGGTCCCCAGCGGGGCTGGAGGGACAGGACTAATGCCCTGTGACCCGCAAACTGCTCTTTGAAGGGTGGCTGGTTTGTTGTTTGTGCTGTAAGGATGGAAATCTGAGGAGTTGGGCGCTGAAGGAAGGACTGGAAGCGAGTGGGAACTGCATGAATGTAGCAACGTACCTCGGAGATGTTGGCGGCGCAGGAGACAAAGAGACTCCAGAACTTGGTCAGACCCCTCCGTTGGAGAGTGTCTTGTTACTTCAGCATGAGGAACAGCCAGGGAAAGCCCCTTGGAAGGGTTAGGTAGCTTTTGAAGAACCTCTCTGAGTGCAGACAAGCATTGATAATGCTTTCAGCCCAATCAAATGAGATTGGGTAGTGTCAGGTACCTGCTTTTCCCCAGTGTTTCGAAGTAAAACACTCAGTCTGTGACTCAAAACCTTCCTATTGTGCTGTGTGCAAACTGAAAGTAGCTCAGTCATCTGTCTGACTAAGTGGAGACCTGTTCTGTTTCTCTGGGAGGAGTGATCAGTGATCAGAAAGATAGAGTGGGAGCTTAATTGCTGCTTTTGTGAAAAAGGTGTGATTTTTAAGGTTTGTCTACCTTGCAGAGACAGCACAGAGGAGTTGCATGGCACTCTTCTCAGAGCACAAACGTCTTGCTGTGGTGCTGGTGGATCCATGAGTAGACTGGGGGAGGGGGAATGTGTTTCAGCAGACACTTGGGTGGTATTAACCTTAAGGGGAACAAAAGGGACAGTTCCTCTTCCTCAGAGAGGATGGCCTTAGCCTTGGGGGCAGAAGGACAGGGGAAACCAATGCAAGTATTGAGGGTCTGGAGGGATGCTCCTCTCTTGGCAGAGTACTCCATGGGAGGCGGGCAGCCTAGCACGTTCTAGAAAGTTCATCTGGCTAGGTAGACGTCATGAAGCTAAAAAGAGAAACTGAGGGATGTTGGGTTTCTGTCTTGCTGTGTTGACTGGGGGATAAGGTAAGCTAGGCCAAAAGTGGAACAGAAAATTGCAAATGAGTGAGTTGAAGGGAGGTGTCACCTCAGGAAGACCTGGGAGGTTTTCCTTGGGCCACCGCAGTTTGTCCTAGGGAGCGCAGAGGAATGGCTCCTGTGGATGGAAACGGCCTGCAGAGGGGGTGTGTTGAGAGGTACCCGAAGACAGTGCTCAGTGTGGTTTATACCCAGGCCTGGCAGAGTATTTTCTAAGCTTTTCTTTTTTTTCCCCCACCCTGCAAAACTATTGATCAGCTCTTCCCCTAAAGGGTCTACAGGTTCTTACACTGCACAGCTGCCAGTGAGGTGTTTGAAAGATGTAAAAAGTTCTTAAGACTCTTTGGTGGTGGTGTTTGGGGGTTTAGGGTTTTTTTTTAATTGTTAGGATTTGCAGCTGTAGGTTGGCTTGAACAAAAATATGCAGCTTGGGCTAGTTGTGCCTGAGGAGAGGGGTCTGCCCCGTGGGCATGTGTTGCAAAAGTGCCTGGCAGCAGTGGACAGATGGATGGGGCTGGTCATCAGAGCTCAGGTGTTTTATTTGGGTCTGCTATTTCCCTGTAGCTTTTTCCTTTGACTTCCAAATCCCTTGAACACCCTTTAAGAGAAACCATGCTGTGTGGAGCCCACTGTGTCCCAGTGAAGCCTGGTGTGGGTGTGGGGCTGGGTGGTTGGCCGGGCAGGCAGGGATAGGCTCGGAGCTCAGGAGGATCTGCTCTGAGATCCGTGAGGTGTCAGCAAATCCTTTACCTGTGGTGCAGTCAGTCACCTCTGCACCTGGTGTGTGGTGCATTATTGAGCTGTTGATGTCTACCAACACTGAATCTGTTCCCTGGTGAGCAGGTCATCTCTTCCAGGTTAGCACGTGGGACTGCCGCAGTCTGTGCTCTGCTGCGGCTTGGAAAGCAGCTCTGCCAGCTCAAGAGAGATGCTCAGTTCAGAGAGCTGCCCAGCCAGGACTGGCCAGAAAGGACTATTCCAGCCAAAGCTCTCCTTCAGCCATCAGAGTGTGGTTTTGGAAAGCTGTGTTGCTTTCCTCCCCAGATAGAAGCTTGCTGTCTGTAGTTGGTATTTTTGTATGGTGAGCAGTGCAGAGAGCAGGAGGAGCTGGGCTGCCTCTGGTGTGCCAGTTGGAGGCTGAATGCACATCTTCATGTGTGGTATGAGCCAGTTAAAATCTGCCTGAGAGACAGCAGCACCAAGGCATCATCAAGTCATGCTCTGAAGTTCCAGCAGACCCTTGCCCCCTGCCCAGGGAGCAGTGTCTTGCGAGCACACCTGACCTTGCTGGGAAGTTTGCCTCCTTAGCCAGTACAAGTGGAAACAATTAGAGTACTCTTTAGCTCTTTTGGCATTGGTAGTGGTTTCTGGGAGAGCATCACTAACTCTGGAAGAAGTAAACTTTGTGTCCACTTGGTAGTCATCTTGTGCAGTGGTTTTCCTTGTTTCTTTTTGAACACTTTTCTCTAAAAGGGTCTTTTGTTTTATTAACTTTGTTTCCCACCTTTTGGTGTTGTGACCTTCAGGGCAATGCAAACTGATGTATTAAACAGATGACTACTCAGGGTGTAATTGTTAATTCAACAGTTCATGTTGAATGCTTACAAGTAGCTGGTGGCCAGGGTTGGGGGTTTTTATTAATGTTCCTGTGCTGGGAATTTGTGGCAATGGCAGCTCCCAGCTGTGTGGAGAGATGGGTTGGTGATGGCATCCCAGGAAGCCCTCCCTTGGAGTCCTGAATCAGGCCTGCTGAACAGCCTGAAATTTCTTGGGTTTGTTTCCAGTCTGAAGGGAAAGGACAAGCAGTGTCTCTGTAGTGGAAAGTGTGAGCTACAGTGAGCCTTTGCAAAAACATCCTCCTGCACCTTGGCTGTGTGCTGGGCCCCAGGATTTCAAAGCAGAACCTGGCTTGGGAGCTTGTGGCAAGAGCACACAGGTGGAGTGGGCACGAGTCTCGATCAAGGAATGTGTCTAGGGGTCACTGTTAGTCTGGAGAAGAGAAGGCTCTGAGGTGACCTACTTGTGGCCTTCCAGTATCTGAAGGGGGCCTACAGGAAGGCTGGGGAGGGACTTCTCAGGATCTCAGGTAGCGACAGGACTAGGGGGAATGGAATGAAGCTGGAGGTGGGGAGATTCAGGCTGGATGTGAGGAGGAAGTTCTTCCCCATGAGAGTGGTGAAGCCCTGGAATGGGTTGTCCAGGGAGGTAGTCGAGGCCCTGTCCCTGGAGGTGTTTAAGCCCAGGCTGGACAAGGCTCTGGCCAGGCTGATGTAGTGTGGGGTGTCCCTGCCCATGGCAGCGGGGTTGGAACTAGCTGATCCTTGTGGTCCCTTCCAACCCTGACTGAGACTATGATACTGTAGGTGGAATTAAATGGCATTTGAGAGGCAGAGCTGAGCTGGAAAGGGAAATTGTACCTCAGATCAATTTGGGATTGATCTGAAAAATACAGGTACTGAGAGGGTGTGTACAGGGAGGGGGAAATTCTTAGGGGAGATTCTCGTGGATCTTTCTGTCAACATGGGAGATGGTGCTAGAGAAAAAGACATCTTTCAGTTATTTTTCAACTGGAGATCAGCATATGTTTGCTCATCTTGTGGGGAAGAAAGGTGTCTTCTCACAGGTCTAGAGAGAATGAAGTTGACAAATGTAGGAGGGAAGTAGGCCACAAATTTACTTCCCAGCTGTGTCTCAAATGCTTGTTTATGCTTAGACTGCTGAAGGTTTATTACAGCTATGTCCTGAACCCTTAAGAATTGTCTCTCCTTGTGTTATAGCAGCTGGGAGTCCTTCCTGTCTAGGTTTGTCCACAGACAGGCAGAAGGAAGCACTAGGGGTGAGTGAAGGTGGGCTTGCTGAATGAAGCTGAAGACAGTTCTTGTGTCTGGGCTCCTGTCTACTGCCAGGGTTGAATTTACTTTTAACTCTTGTTTGTGTGGGGAAGGCATAGGAAGGAGTAGTGGTTGCAATTTAGTCATTATTAAAATGGTTAATTGCTGTAAATACAAGGAGGACTTCTTGTTTCTTGGGGGGGCGGGGGGGTGGAGTTGGGGTGTTTCTGGGTGGTTTAGTTTTGTTTATTTCCTCCTAGGTCAGTGTGACTACAACAATTTGTGAAAGCCCACTTGTGGCCTGGTCAGTGGTGGTGTGCAGATGAGCTCCTCTGTAAGCTGTGGTTCCTCCTTGATACAGCCCCAGCACAGCAGTGGCACTTCCTGCCCCTCTCATTTCTATGGCAGCTTTAAGGATCTGTGAAACCTCAGGGAGGGGTAAGCAATGGATTGAGGGATCAGAACTTAGTGGGGTGATAACTCATCAAATCCCTGCTCTCCTGATGAAGAGCAGGGGACTCTACAAGCAGGCCAAGCTGAGGAGCTGCAAGAACCATGGAAGGGGGAACCAGGGTAGTTCAGCCTGAAGACAAGAAGGTTGACGGGGAGACCTTCTCATTCTTTATAACTACCTGAAAGGAAGTTGGAGCCAGGTGGGAGTCAGTCTTTTGTCTCAAGTAACAAATCATAGGAAGTGGCCTCAGGTTGCACCAGGGGAGGCTTAGGTTGAACATGAGGAAAAATGCCTTCCACAGAAGGGTTGTCAAGCCCTGGCACAGGCTGCTCAGGGAAGTGATGAAGCCACCATCCCTGGAGGGCTTTGAAAACCACCCAGATGGTGGTGCAGAGTGACATGGTAGTGCTGGGTTAACAGTTGGACTTGATGATCTTAAAGGTCCCTTCCAACCAAATGATTCTGTGATTGTTTCCCTTAGGTTTTAAAGGCCAGGCAGAGGGAGTGCTGCCAGCAGTGGCAACCTCCTTGGGAGGGCTTGCATTTCTTGGCTGTGTATTGCCAGTTGCTGGAGCTGTAAGACACCTGAATATAACCATCCAGTGCAGCTCATTGAGCTTTACCTTGGGGCTGTGAAGGAATGTCCAAGAAGATTGGCTTTGAGCTGTAATTTAGCTTCCTGATAGGAACTGTACCAAAAAAAAAAAGGAGAGGGGGAGGGGGGGAAAAAACCCAAACAGGTTGGCTTCACTCAATTTTTCTTGAAAGACAAAGCATATGCAGGATAGGAGGAGTGATTTGCTGTGGCTGGTGGCTCTGCCTGTGCAGGAGCGTGGAGCAATCTGCTTGTTCCCACAGAGACTCATAATTAGCACTTGTGCTGCGGCAGGCTGAGCCACTGGAGTTGCTACAAGTGTGCTTTGTACTCTCTGCTTGCTTTTTCTGCTGGAGAGCAGGCTGGAGGAGAAGGGAGAGATGCTTTTCTTGCCTCTCTTATAATTTCTCCACTTAAGTTGCCGTCAATAAGCATATGGCAACTTCAGCAGGCTGCCACTGGGTAAATTGGTATGGATTTACACTCTGCTGGCTGCTCTGACAGTGGTGCCTGTGCTGTCCACAGAAAGCAGGAAGCTGCTTGTATTTGTTTGCACTGACAGTTAATTACTGCTTAGGTGGAGTGGGTAGAGCACAGCCAGAGATGCTTACATCAAGAATAGTAGCTACTGCTGCAATTCACACTGCTGTCTGCAGCATGGGGGCTGGCCTGTGCACCTATTAATCCCTAATGGCCAGGATAGCCTAACCTTGAGGCTGGTCACAGTATCACAGTATGACTAAGGTTGGAAGAGACCTCGAGGATCATCGAGTCCAAGCTGGTTGTGATATGGGAAGCAGGTGGTGTGGCTGGTGAGCAAGATCCTCATGTGCTAGTGCAGGAGAATGCTCTTGTTGGAAACAAGTTGTGCCAGGGGAGATTTAGGTTGGACTAATGAGGAACAGTTTCTTCCCTGGAACAGGCTGCCCATCCTAGAGGGATTTGAAAGACTTTGGATGTGGTGCTGAGGGACCTGGCAGTGCTGGGCTTGCTCTTAGAGGTCTATTTCCCACCTAACTAATTCTATGGCTCTGTGAAGCCAAAGGCAAGGTGGCCTCCCTAGTGAGTTCAGTTTCAGAGCCTTTGGGTTTTCTCCTTAAAAGGCTGGGGGTACTGGATAGGCTGCTGACTTGCCTCTAGGGTCTGTAACACCACCCTGAGGCATTGGGAGTAGTAGCTCCCCAGCAATTCTTGCTGGACAGGTAGTGGCAGTCCATGCTGTGTCTCCTGCACGTCTGTGATGCTGTTTGTGCTGTGTTCCAATGAATCCTACTGGAAAAGCTGAAGAGTAACTTAGCAGTGCCACGAAAGGCACGTGCTGAGCTGGCTGCTGTGGCACCTTCTGCAAGCCAGTGCCAAACAGGGCTGGCACTTTGGCTGCCACAACCCCCAGTGCCTCCTGATGTGGAAACCTCTCATGCTTTAACGCAGCGCCTCCGCGGTAGACGCGGGGTTGAGCCGTCCTGTAGCCATCCTCAGCCTTTGTGCGCTCCAGCAGTAGGGGCTGGGTTGAATTTGGTTGTCTTGTGCTACTGTGGCTGTGCTCTCCACGGCATAAATGCTGTTTTCCTGAGCTGCTGCTCCTCCAGAGAGTATGAAGCGCGCTTGGAGCGGTACAGCGAGCGAATCTGGACCTGCAAGAGCACAGGAAGCAGCCAGCTGACGCACAAAGAGGCTTGGGAGGAGGAGCAGGAAGTCGCTGAGCTGTAAGTACCAGTGGAGAAGCAGGGATGTGCCTGTCTTTAGGGGCATGAGAGTGGGGCTGGGAATGGGATGTGATTGGTGTTCTGAGGTGAAGCTGGCTGTAGCAGATGTGGGGGTTCTGGAGCTGAAAGCAAGTGAAGTCCAAGTGTGATGCTATCAGTCAGGCAGTTGAGTAATGTACTGCTTTAGGGCTGTGTGTTGGTACTGCTTGAGCCAAAGTAATTCAGTATATGATGCTTGGCATATTTTAAAGCCCCTTGAGAAATGGGGAATTTTTCAGAGGGAAGAAAACCCAAATCTCAAAGGAACTGAAGTTAAAATGCAGTCAGAAGAGGCTGTTGAAGTGTTTCCCATCAGCCAGGGCTACAGCTGGGATGACTTTTTTTCCAGATCTGCCTTGGAATCAGTTGTTGTACTAAATACAAAACTGTATTTTGGAGTGAGATTTTTGGGGATCTGCTCTACTTGAAACAATAAACAACAAAGGGGAAGCAGCAAGAGTCATTACTCTGTTCAGAAGAGTCCAGTGTCCCTCCAGGCTGCCATGTCCCTGACCTCCCCCTCTAGCACACAGCATGGCTCTGAATCCTTGGCTGAGATCCAGCATGACCCTTACCATGGAAGTGAATTTTTCTCTAAAGGTGCAAGTCCTTGGCTCAACCAACATGGAGAACTTAACCTTGTGATTACCAATCTGCAGGGATTGTGCCAAGCAAACGTTTCTCTGGTCTGTGAACTGATGGCTTGGACTTTAAAACTAGGGAGATGGTCAGCAGCACCACCTGACAGTCTGCTGCCTCTTTCATGAAGCATCTGCATTTCTGATTCATTAGCAAAAGAAGGTGATACAGCCTTAGTGTGTGGAGAAATTCCCAATCATCTGAAGTTAATCACATCCTTAGAGGCTGCAGATAACAAACCTGTTTGCTAGCAGCCCTATTTTCAATGAGGGTTGGAATACCAATGCCTTCAGTTTTTCCTCCCCAGTGCTCTTATTTGAAGGGAGGGTGCACAGATAGCTCCACAAAACTGAGTCAAAACCCAGGGTTGGATTGGTTGGCCACTTCTGAAAACATTAAGAAATGCAAATGGAATACAAATGGAAGATATCTCACTAACAAATTTAGCTGTAGCCTCTTGAAGCTGGGGGGAAGGGGAAGCCTCCATAGTGAAATTTTAGTCATGTCTCTTTAAAACAGGATTAAAAGCTTCCCAGGCAGTTTGCTGGCTGCTTTAATACCAAGCACTAGTCTGAATTAAAAGTTGGTTTAGGCAGTTGGCTGAAGGGATAAACTTGGTTGTGGCAGTTGTAGAGCAGCAAATAAAGCTGAGGATTGCCAGCAATGGATCCCTGAGCCTGGGAAGCTAAAAGTGTTTATGCAATGTATTTCTTGGTCCTCCTATCAGCTACCTGACCTGATCTTTTGGAAAGGAAATCAGTCAAATAAATTTGAAACAGTCTTTCCTCTTCTCTGAATGAAAAAGCTTGAAAGTGGTGAAACACCCCAGATATTTTCCTCTGGAAAGCTCATTGGGTTGTGTAAGCCTGCATCTAGCTTTGCTCTGTTAAGCAGGCTGTTGGGGAGGAAACAAATGCTAGATGGTCACCACAAATGCTAGATGGTCACCACAAATGCTAGATGGTCACCACAAATGCTAGATGGTCACCATCATCCTGTTAGTGTTGGAAGCAAAAATGTTTAACAAGCCCCAGAGTAATGAGGTGGTCTTGGTATCCATTGGCCATCTCATGGAGAGGCTGTAATCCCTAATAACCACCCAGAAAGGGTTCACCCTGAGAGCTGCTCTTCAGTGCACCACTTCATGGTGTTCCTTCTGGGAAGGGCAAGTACAGTGTGTATTGTCATGCCAATTAACACTTTGTGGGGGGGTTAATGCTGGAGGGAGGGCAGCAATAAAGCCCTTGGATGTTTGCATGCTAATGTGGCATCTGCCTCCAACATTGTCCTGGCTGTTACTGTTCCCAGAGTTCCCAAATGGGAGGCTCTTTTGCATTTTGGCTTTTATTCCCTGAATAATGAAAACTTCTTTGGTGCTTGCATCAGCTTGAAGGAGGAGTTCCCCATCTGGTATGAGAAACTGGTACTGGAAATAGTCCACCATAACACTGTATCTTTGGAAAAGTTGGTGGATGCTGCTTGGCTGGAGATCATGACCAAATTTGCAGTGGGAGAAGAGTGTGACTTTGAGGTAAGGATCTGTTTTTGATCTTATCCCACAGAGCTAATTTAGGATGTCTAAAGGCAAGGAGATGGGAAGAATATGTCAGGCACTTACATTATCAGGAAGATGGTGAGAATTTCTGTTCTGTAGAACCCCAGTGACAGCACCTGCTTTTGAAAGCAAAGTGAGTCCATAAGCAGAAACATGTGGATGATGGAAGAGGAACATCACTGACCTAGGTGTATGCCTGGGGAAATGGATGTATTTGTTCTGCTGCTTAAATATGTATTGGTCTGGATGTATATTGGAGTGGTTCACTCTGGAGAAGAGAAGGCTCTGAGGAGACCTTATTGTGGCCTTCCAGTGTCTGAAGGAGGCCTACAAGAAAGCTGGGGAGGGACTTCTTAGGGTGCCAGGTAGTAACGACTAGGGAGGAATGGAGCAAAACTAGAAGTGGGGAGATTCAAATTGGATGTTAGGAAAAAATTCTTCCCCACGAGGGTGGTGAGACACTGGCACAGGTTGCCCAGGGAGGTGGTAGAAGCCTCATGCCTGGAGTTTAAGGCCAGGCTGGACGTGACTGTGAGCAACCTGATGCAGTGTGAGGTATCCCTGCAGGGGGGTTGGAACTGGCTGATCCTTGAGGTCCCTTCCAACCCTGACAATTCTCTGATTCTATATAAATACATATTAAAAGAAAGTTGTTGTCTTTTCACCTGGCATGCTCCCAGAAGGAGTAGCAACCTTCAACTAATGTAGCTTGAAGTCAGCTGTCTACACACAGAATCATAGAATGGTTTGGGTCAGAAGGGACCTCCAAAGGTCATTTAGTCCAACCCTCCTCTGCTGTAAGCAGGAGCATCCTCAACTAGATCAGGTTGCCCATGGCCCTGTCAAGCCTCACCTTGAATATCTACCAGCTAGGACCAGTAGAGAGAAGTCCATGAGAGCTCTTGAGCTGCTTGCAAGAAGGCTGCTAATGAAGTGCTTTGCCAGATTACTGTTTGTAGGATTATTGGGGTGTTTTTTAAGCTGGTTTTATTTCCTTCCTTGTAGTGGAAGGGAATTCCTCATGTTTTGTAGCTCTTGCTCAGGTTCAGTTTTCATCACTATTTCCATGCAGGTTGGTAAGGAGAAAATGTTGCCTGTGAAAGTTGTGAAAATACATCCCTTGGAGAAAGTTGATGAAGAGGCCTCAGAGAAGAAATCTGATGGAGCCTGTGATTCCCCATCCAGTGACAAGGAGAACTCCAGCCAGGCAGCCCAGGACAACCAGAAGGAAGCTGTCCTGAAGGAAGATGACAACAGGAGGGAAAGCCTGAGTAAGTAGTGAGGCAGGGTGGCAGTGGGTAGCACCTGGAAGCGAGCATTTGTGTTTGTTTTGGGCCTGGGTTGTTGATGTTTGTGAGGCTTAAACAATTAGAGGAAAATCCTGCAGCTGTCATTGTGCAGTGGTGCAGCTTTGGTGGCATCAGTGCTGGTGGCTTTCAACTGGTCTCACCTTCTTTAAAGCCCAAAATGTGCTGTCCCCCTAAGGTGTAATACTAAAACTTTGCATGAAAGAAGCTTTGAAAGTGTATTTTGAAAGAGGGAGGAGAAACAGCAAAGACTCATGCAGAATCATGAAATTCTGCTGTGGTTTTATCTCCTCAGAACAAACAGCTCTAATTCTCTTTCATGTCCAAAGCTGACCAAAATGAATGTTGGGTTTGTTTTTTTTCTTCTAATTTACTTTGTCACTTCTCCAGTGTTCAAATGCTGAGAGAAAATTCATCACATTCATTCTTTCTCCCCTTTCTTGTAAGAGGTCAGCATAAATCATGCTTTGAAACCTTGTTCTCCTCTTTCAATACCTGTTCCTCCTCTCTGCAGAACTAAACAGTGGATGTCCAAGGCTTTGCTGGGCTCTGTGAAAGTGCTGTTGAGAGGCCAGAAAACCTCCTGATGTAGTCTTCTGTCCTGTGCAGCTTCAAAAGGGAATGATAAGGTTCTTTTAAAGGAAATTTCAGAAGGTGTTTTCAAATCAGCAAAACCCCAACCCCCACAGCGTAGCCCTGAGCTGGATAACTTCATTTTAAAGGCACAGAAATATAACTGCTTCCATTTGTAGAGCAACCACCCCAGCATCTGGGGAAGGTGAATCTGACCTCCTCTAATGTGGAGAAGCAGCAGCTCAGAAAACAGCTCAGCCAGCTAACAGCAAAGACAGGAGTGGAAAAGGAAGTTCTACCAAGCTCTAGTCCCAAGCTGAGTAGTTGTCAGCTGCTCCTGACTGGTACTGGAAAAAGTTGTGAGCTGTTTTGAGTTTGCTGCAGTGCTCTGTACACAGAACAGGAAGGGGAAAAAGTGTGGCAGAAACGCTCTGGCCTTACAGTGCTCTACAACAGCAGTGCCTGGAGAGGGCCTGACACATGCTTTTTGGGTTTTATTGAGTGGTAGTTCTCTCAAACTACCTCATAAAGGGCATGGGAAGTACTTTTTACTTCAAAACAAATGCTCACTGGCCAAATTTACAGCAGCATTTTGGGGCTTGGCTGTTGAGTGAAGCCTACCAGAATATTTTGGTCACTGATGTGCAATATTCTAACCAGCTGTGTTCAGCTGGGCTCTTAACTGCCATTGCCAGCAGAGCACTTTGGAACTGGAAGCAAACTGCAGGACTGGGGATTTCTGTGCCTTTTCCAGGCTGATTCAGCTGATGACCTGACCTGGTTTAGTTGCCTCTGTAAACTGGGGCTGTCCTTCCCTTTCTGTAAAAGATAAACCCCAGCTTTGCTGGCATCTCTGATTTGAAAGACTCAGTAATCAGTGAAAGCAGTGAGCACTCATTCTTCTAACTGTTCTCCTTGATTTATTTGAAGGCTACTTGCTTGCCAATCCTTTTTTATTCTGGGTTATAACAGAGCCCAGGTTCATGGTGAACTCGTTCCTAAGTTTAAATTCCAGAGTCCATTAAAATAACTGCACAGCATTTGTTACATCTACACAGGGTAGCAGAGGAGGGCTGTGAAGACTTGCTTTCATGTAGTGGGTTCAGGCACCTGCAGGAAGCTGTGTGCAGTGTCTGGAGGTAACCACCCCCACACACTTGGTCTTTTTCTTTCTAGCAATTTGCATTCTTGACCACTGGTACTACAGGTTGAGGTCACACCAGGAGGGTGAGCACTTCAAAGCAGTAGCAGGCTCTGCATAAGTGTGTGATGCAAGAGCTGTATCTTCCTGTGCACACACGAGGGGGCAGAGTTAACCTTAGCAATTTGACTAATTCTGATGTCAAACCTCCTGATTTTAGTGGAGGGGGGGGAAAAGAGGGCAGAGAAAAAAGTCTGCTGTGCTTCAGAAGCTAAAAATAAGGCTTTCTGCCAGCTTTATGAGCAGTCTGAAGAGGTTTTGTATTTTTAGTTGCTTAGGGAGTGAACTCTGGAAGATCTGCAGAAGTGAGGGGAAAGGCTACTGGATGGTGAGCTACTGAACAGAGGTTCTGCAGCTTGAGCTGCTCCTGGAAATAAAACTGCTGTGGAAAATCCAAACTAAGCAGGGAATAGGAGGAGACTACAGCACAGGGATGCTTTCTGGGGTTCCAGCAGTGTAGTGGGTGTGTTAGCACAGTACAGTGCAGCAACAAATGAACTGTGCTTTTGGTAAAATAACCTCAGGAAGGAATGTATAGTGATTTCTTCTCCCCCACCCCTGAGAATTGGTGGAATTCACTGTATGATCCCTATTTCTAGAATCCAAACAGTCAGTCACAGAAGGAGAGGTCAGGTACAGGCCTGTGGCAGAGGCAGCAGTGTAACAGAGTCCTTCAAAGTCAGAGCCATCACTGAGCAACACATTATCTCTTTAAAACACAATCTTGCTCTCTGTGTTGCAGAGATGCAACAAAGATAATATTCAGCCACTAAAAGGCAGTGGGGCAGATCTCTGAGAGCAGAGCTTGAAGTTTCTTGTGTGTGACTTCCATTGTGCTGTTGAGCAGGAAAAACAGAGTTCAGTGTTTGTTTGTTTGAACTTAGCAAGATTTCTTTAATGCAAACATGGAAGCAAAGCAAGCTCCTGTGTGTCACAGCCTGACTCACAGTGAGAGGATTAGCCCCCTTTCAAACACAATGTCACTGGAGGGGGTTATTTTAAAGGAAAACTTCTATAATGAGTGATGCTTGGAGCAGAGGATTCTGCCTTACTTTATCTGAGACATGGCACTAATGAGGGAAGCAGCTGCACTATAGTGTGATGCAGGGAAGCTGCAGCATCTGTGATCTGTTCCCTAACCAAGGAGACTGGCTGTGGAAGGCAGGCTGGGCCAGAAGTTGGTTTGATACCATGTAAGCTCTGCTGCTGCTGCAGCTTTAGTACTGTAGGGCTTACAATGTGACAATGACACTTAAAAGTCTGATTTAGGTCTGGTGTCTACTTGTACTGTGTGTATACTTTGCAGATTCTCATCTCCCATGCTTGCTTCAGTCTTCCTGTGTGTTGTAGCCACAAACATCAAAACATTTGGGGATCACTTTCTTCACTGAGCTTGAATTTTTGTCTTAAATGATTAACATCTGCAACCTGAATATAGAAATAAGAGACTTGCCACCAGCTGGGTGGAAGACCTGAAGCCTCTGTACTCTTTGTAGCACCTCTCTTGAGGGGAGAAAAGGCTGCTTGTGTAAAGTGTGCTTAAAATCTCCAGCTAAACCAGCCCATGCACATAGGGTTCATGACTGTAAACCACTCCAAAGTTAAATGATTTGGAAGTTAGTTCAATTTAGAGTCAGGAATTCCTGCAGTAGAATCATTTCAAATACAGCATGGCAGGGGCAGCTGGGGCTCTCAGCAGGATGCTCCTGAAGCAGGTTGCTGCTTAGGTTATAAAACCTATCCTGCCCTTCATGAATTTGAAAGCTCTTTTCTCCCTTTGCATAGGTGGTTGCATCTTCTTGCCTGCAGAAAGGTGCTTTTAAATATTGCAGGTGGTCCTTTACGCTCTTTGAGCATTGTGGTTACCTCCTTCAGAGCTCTTTGGGGATCCCATTCCCAGCCTGCATCTTCAGGATATGTCTAAAACGCTGTTTAGGCTTTTTTCCTGGTATTCCAGTTTAACCAACCACTGGGTAGTTAGCAAGGGGTGGGATACCCAGAGCAGTGATAGTTTGGATTCTTTAATACTTGGATTTTTTTTCACTCTTAAGACACTTAATTAATGCCTTTCCTTGCTTCAACAGATGATCGAGCACGGAGGTCTCCTCGAAAGCTTCCCACTTCTTTGAAGAAGGAAGAAAGGAAGTGGGTCCCACCTAAATTCCTGCCACACAAGTATGATGTCAAGCTAAAAAATGAAGATAAGGTGAGTTGTCTGCTCGAATCCTTTCTATTATGAATCTGCAAGTTTAATTAAACAACCACTCTCAGTGTGTCTGTACAGCACGCACTGGTGGAGTCGCTGTGCTGGAGGCAGGATGGCTGTGAGGCTGACTAGCCTGGCTGTTTCTGTGTAAAATGGGGGTTTGTGTATGGAAACACCTGACAATTCCCTGCTGCCACCCACTGAGTCAGTGCTACAGCAGCTTTAGAGTGGTTGCTGTTACCTGGCTAATCTGTGGTCAGGCAGTTAATGAAACTTGGTCAGAGGCAGACGCTCGTTAGAACAAGAGGAGCAACTGCTGCTCATGATTTGACTAAGCTTCTCTGAGCGTTGTGGGGAGCTGTGCTGGGGGAGGCTCTGCAGCTGCAGCCCTGCTGTGTGTTCTTTGTCATCTGCTTGCTAATTTGACAAGAGAGGCAGTGCTGACCTCAATTTAATGAGTACCACTTGCAGAGTTACTCCTGTGGTCTCAGGGATGAGGAAAAAAAAGTCAAAAATAAATATTAACATGTAAAAGCTTTTAAGTTGGTAGCAAGCAAAAGCCAGAGGGAGGTCAGAGATAAAAGCAGTGGGCTTTGGCAAGAAAACTGCAACACAAACTGATGTTTTGTTAACTGTTTTGGCTAATTGATTCTCCTACAATCTCTGTGGTCCCACCTCGGCTCTGCAAGCTCTGCTTGGTTCGAGACTTTGCAAGAGCAAAGAATCTGCGACTGCGAGGCAGCACGCCGGTCTTTGCTCCTTGTAGCCCTGTAGTAGGTAGTCACAGCGTGGTCAGAAGTTAAATGTTAACAGTCTGTCTGTTATCTCCAAGATCATCAGCAATGTCCCAGCAGACAGCTTGGTCCGTACAGAGCGTCCTCCCAACAAGGAGATCCTGAGGTACTTCATCCGGCACAACGCGCTGCGGGCCGGCACGTGCGAGAACGCCCCGTGGGTAGTGGAGGATGAGTTAGTGAAGAAATACTCTCTCCCCAGTAAATTTAGTGACTTCTTGCTTGACCCCCATAAGGTAAGAGCACCTGAATGCAGTTGCTTTACTTCCTCACCCTTGAACAGACCTCATTGTGTCGGTTGGGTTCGCTGCTCCCCAGCTTCGAGGGATGCAGAGCAGCAAGGTCCTGCTCTTTTGAAGAGTGACCCTTTGTGAGGTGACACAGCATGAGTGTCTCAAATTGGTGATGTTCTGCTTTAGAAATTGGAGATGTAGCTGCCTGTTCTTGATCAATTTTTTTCTTCTTCTCTTCCCACTAGTTTGCATTAGTTGTTCCCAGGTAAAGAAGTGATTTCTTGGTGTAAGACAAAGGCAGGAGCTGTAGTCCTTACCTTCTTACATGACTGGGCCCTTTTCATGGTTGCATTGCAAGAACTGGATGTATTTGACTTCATGATGCTTGGTTCTTATGGTGGCTTGGGTGATGACAGGCACCACCAATTTTGTACTGAATGCTCCTAGTAGCAGGGAGGGTTTGGTTTTTAGCCCTTTATCATGGTCAGCCAAATACACTGTTGACCAAGTAGATGCCATGTTATGAAATCTGAAGCTTTATAATCCATGAATTCTCCAGACAAACCCCTTCCCCATGACATTAAGTAGAAAGAAAGTGGCTTTGTGTAATGTAACAGGAAACACTTCACATTCTTCATTGTGTTAAGTTAAATGTGAACTTTCTGGACTGAGCTGATGACTTCATAACCAATCTAGAGACTACAGTGCAGAATATTAAAAGCTGTTGCAGAAGTCTCTTACCCTTAATGCACTGAGTACTCATCTCCTTGGAAAAATGCACTAAAAATAGGCATGGGCAAAATGAAATGACAGGAAAGGGTGTAAATAACCTTTATTTACCTTTCAATGTTAATATAAAATCATCCTTTCATTAATTTCAGTACATGACTCTCAACCCTTCAACCAAGAGGAAGGTCTCTCAATCACCTGACAGAAAGCCTTCTAAGAAACCCAAAGCTGATGGATCATCTCTGGGCCAGGCTCTGAGCCCTACTCTGTGGTGCCATGTGCATTTGGAGAAGTCTATCATTGGCTCTCCACTGAAAGTGAAAAACTCCAAGAATTCAAAATGTCCTAAAGAGGAGCTGGAAGAGGTGATGAAAATTGTCTCACCTGCTAAACTTGCTTCTAACTTTCACATTCCAAAGAGGAGCCGACTGGGGAAGGGCAGCAACAAGTCCTTGGACAAAAAGCAAAGGGGCAAAAGGGTTCTGAATGGGCAGAAGTCATCAGGGAAATCAAAGTCTCCTAGGAAAGGCCTGAAGACCCCTAAGATGAAAATGAAACAGATGACACTTTTGGACATGGCTAAAGGTGCCACTAAGGTGTCCAGGTCTCCCAGGAATTCTGGAGGCACCCCGAGGTCTTCCAGCAAACCCCAGAAGCTGCCTCCTGCGGCACTCCATCTCATTGCCTACTACAAAGAAAACAAAGACAGGGAGGACAAGAAGAGTGCTCTGTCCTGCATCATCTCCAAAACAGCCAGGCTGCTGTCCCACGAGGACCGTGCCCGGCTGCCCGAGGACTTGCGAGGCTTGGTGCAGAAGCGCTACGAGCTCCTGGAGCACAGGAAGAAATGGGCCACCATGACCGAGGAGCAGCGGAAGGAGTACATGAAGAAGAAGAGGGAGAAGCTGAAAGAGAAGCTGAAGGAGAGGGCAAAGGAGAGGAAGGAGAAGGAGATGAAGGAAAAACTGGAAAAACAGAAAAGATTTGAGGACCAAGATCTTAAAGGGAAGACCTTGCCTGCTTTCAAACTGGTTGATACTCCGGAGGGACTTCCCAATACGCTCTTCGGGGACGTCGCCATGGTGGTGGAGTTCCTGAGCTGTTACTCAGGGCTGCTGATGCCGGATGCTCAATATCCCATTACAGCAGTCTCCCTGATGGAAGCACTTTGTGCAGAAAAGGGAGGCTTCCTTTATTTGAACCGAGTGCTGGTCATTCTCTTGCAGACCCTGCTGCAGGATGAAATCGCCGAGGATTATGCCGAGCTGGGGATGAAGCTGTCCGAGATACCGCTCACCCTGCACTCCGCTTCCGAGCTGGTTCGCCTGTGCCTGCGCAAGTCAGACGTGCAAGAAGAAAGTGAGGTCTCAGATAACGTAGATGAAAGCAAGGATTCAGCAGCTTTTGAGGACAATGAAGTGCAGGATGAGTTCTTGGAGAAGCTGGAGACCTCGGAGTTCTTTGAGTTGACTCCCGAGGAGAAGCTGCGGATACTCGGGGCCCTGTGCCACCGCATCCTCATGACCTACTCGGTGCAGGACCACGTGGAGGCCAAGCAGCAGACATCAGCTGAGCTGTGGAAGGAGCGCCTGGCTATCCTGAAGGAAGAAAATGACAAGAAGAGAGCAGAAAAACAGAAGAGAAAAGAGATGGTGGCCAAGAACAAGGAGAATGGGAAGGACGAGAACCCGATGGGAAGAAATGACAAGAAGAAAGAGATGATGAAGTTAGAGCACAGAGTAGGCATAGAGGCTGATGATATGATCAGTGCTGTGAAGAGCAGGCGCCTTCTTGCCATCCAAGCCAAGAAAGAGAGGGAGCAACAAGAAATAGAAATGAGAGGTAAGAAAAATAGCAGGAGGGTGAAGTGAAGTAAAGGCTACGGGGAAGTAGGAGCTACAGGAAGGCTGGGGAAGGATTGTTCAGAAGGGCTTATGGCAATAGGATGAGGGGCAATGGTTTGATGCTGGTGCAGGGCAGATTTAGGTTGGACATAAGGAAAAAGCTCTTTACAATGAGAGTAGTAAAACACTGAAGCAGTTTGCCCAAGGATGAGGTTGAGGCCCTGTCCTTGGAGACATTCAAGATCAGACTTCACGTGGCCCTGGGCAGCCTGATCTAGCTGGAGGTGCCCCTGCTGCATGCAGGCGGCTTGGACGAGATGACCTTTGAGGTTCCCTTCTGACTGGATCCTGTCTGTGAAAACGGCATCAGGTGATGGTGAAATTGGCAGCCTGCTTTCAAAAGCATTTTCTGCTTTTAAGGGATTTCTTCACTAGAGAAATTGAGCTGCTGAGGCTCCTGTGGCAGCTCAAAGCCTGGAAAGCTAAGAAAAAGCAGAAAGTGCTTCTGGATTTTTGCCTGTGGGCATCTTTTATTCAGTACCTTTCTAAGTGTGTCTGGCCTGGGAGTGTTGGAGAGCAAAAAAAATCTGTTTGGGGGACAGAAAAGAAAGAAAAAAATGTTTATGTCCAGGTACCTTCTGGCTTTTATGTTCAGAGGAGCTATTTCCTGACTAAAAGCACATTGCTACAGCTGCTGCTGGCCTTGCTGCCATGCACATTGTCAGGATGATGTAGCAGCCTTTCTCCCCAGTAAGGACCTGGGCAGTAAATCTCAGTTCACAGTGTCTCACTTTAAAGAATGAGTTATGGAGCTGTAGAAATACAAACTGTCCACTCAAGCCTCTCTAAATCATGACTTGCACTACCAAATTTTGTGTGCCTTGGTGTAAGTGCTGCTTTGTGCTAAGGAGTATGGAATGTGAAGAGAGAAACACTTTGGAGTTACACTTCAGGGATTTTTTTATGGGGTTGTTTTTTTTTGGTTGTAAATGTGGGTACTGGGCAGATGGAAGTGGGCAGCACAGCTCATCTAGGTTGTTACTTTCCTTCTGAAATAGTTGAGGGACAAGCATCTCACATGGAACCTGGCTTGTGTGCCTTAGCTGCAGTCCAAGTGTAGCTATTTTAAGGGACCAAGAATAGGTAAGTAGTGTGGAATTACCCTGAGGCTCCTAAGGAAGTAGCCTGGGTGCAGCTTAGCCTCACTTCAGAAGCAAACAGACCCTTCAGGTCTTATCCTAACAACTGTGAGTCTCAGAAGTATCAATAAAAGGCTGAAGATCTTGGGTGCTGTCCTGCTTCTCCACACAAACAAAATGCCCAATGCTCCAGGTCCTGCATCCTGGTCAGGCCAATCCCAGGCACAGATCCAGGCTGGGTGCAGAGTGGATTGAGAGTAGCTCTGAAGAAAGAGACCTGGTTGATAAGAATCTCCCCATGAGCCAGCAGTGCCCTCATGCAGCCCAGAAGGCAAATCATGTTGTGGGTTGCATCGAGTGGAGTGTGGCCAGCAGAGCCAGAGAGGGGATTCTGTCTCATTGGTCTTGTGAGACACACACACACCCTTCTTTGAATACAGTGTCCAGTTCTGCTGTCCCCATCATAAGGAGGACACAGAGCTGTTGGAGCAAGAACTGCTCCAGCATGCTCCCACCATCACCCAGCCTTCCTGTGGGCTTTTCCAGCATAGTATCATAGTATCATTCAGGGTTGGAAGGGACCACAAGGATCATCTAGTTCCAACCCCCCTGCCATGGACAGGGACATCCCACACTACATCAGCCTGGCCAGAGCCTTGTCCAGCCTGGGCTTAAACACCTCCAGGGATGGGGCCTCGACCACCTCCCTGGACAACCCATTCCAGGGTTTCACCACTCTCATGGTGAAGAACCTCCTCCTCACATCTAGCCTGAATCTCCCCACCTCCAGCTTCATTCCATTCCCCCTAGTCCTATCACTACCTGAGATCCTGAGAAGTCCCTCCCCAGCCTTCCTGTAGGCCCCCTTCAGATACTGGAAGGCCACAATTATTTCACACCAGTTGCATTTGCTGCCATTAATGCAGCAAATCTCTGGGGGAAGAGAAAGAGTAGTTGCTGATGAAACAGCTCTTCTGCAGTGGTTTAATACTCATGTGTATGTACATGTAAACCACTGCACAACATATCTTGTCAGCAGTTACTCTTTTGCATATACATATGATGTATATCTGGCAGTCAGAGGGGGTTTTCCACCACTTTGCTAACATCTCTAACACTGGGAGCTCTGACCCTCTTTCAAGTTGAAGCTATCAAGATTGTGGCCAATGCTCCCAGCTAATCTCAGCTCAAAAAACCAGAACCCAGTGTAAGAAAGCAGCAGTGTGTTTTTGTTCTTTCTTGACTTCAAAAGAAGTCAGCACAGGGCTTTCTGTTGAGATAAGGTGATTAATATCTGTATTTTCTTGATAGCAGCAGTCAGGTCACTTCCATGTCACTGCAGCACTTACTAATTGCTCTTTGCCTTATCACTCTGTGAAGCCATGCAGTCTGGTGGAGGAGAATGTAGAGCTAGAAGTTTATACAGCTATCAAAGCCTGCTAGGCAGGAAGGCACCAACTGAAACTGGCTTGCCATCAGAACTGAAAATGAGGTGCAGGAAGGGACCCTTTAGTTTAATGTCTTTGGAACAGGTTGGGCACAGGAGTAAAGCAAAGCTTCTCTTCTTTCCTTGCCTCCTCCTTCTTCTGGCACTTGTCAGTGCCTGCTGCAGCTGGTCCTTACAGCTGAACAGAGAAGAGTGTCCATGATATTCCATGTTGGAAGCATTGAAGAGTTTGTTGGCAGTGTGGACTGTTTTGGTTGGAAGCTTGACTCTTGAGCAGAGGGTGCTGAGGAGGAGGAGGAGGGAGGTGTATCTTATGCTGGCATTAGGTGATGGCACTAATTCCTGGGGGAGTTGTATCACCTCTGTCATCTCCTAGTGGAAGGTGAGAACACTGCTTACTGTAGTATGAGTTTTGTGATGTGGTTTGAGGTTCAGATTTAGGTGACAGGAGGCATTTGACAGTGTGAGAGGAGCTGTTGCTCCTTGTTCTGACTTCAGTACATTGACATAGAGGTCATGAGGCTTAGGGAGGAGTTGATGCTCACAGACACATGAGCTCTGTTGGCACAGAGTGTTGACACAGTTGCTCTGCTGGCAGGTGTGGATCAACAGGACAGGTTTGCCATGCTGCAGTGGCTTGTAAGTTGGTAGACTCTTGAATGTTGTTATGTAAAAACTGATCTGTGGAGTTGGTGTGGCACACTCAAGGGAAGGGTTTTCAGCATTTCTTCCTCAGGCAGGATTGGTTACACTGGCAGGACTTCAGAGACTTACCTGGTGTTTACTAATCAACAGTTACCAGACCCATCTTGATGCAGAAAGTGGCTGCAGGAGGCGTAGGTTGTAGCCCTGGGAGAAGTCCTAGCAAGAAGTTAGCTTTCTCCCTGGGACAGCAGCCAGCACAGGACCTCCATCTGCTTGCTTTTACCTGCCCCACTCCCACCTCACCCCCTCCATGTGGTCTCATTCCATCTGCTTCAAACCCTCCTTTGTGATGCAAAGATAAATCTTAATTTCTTCATTCTTTGAACTTGCTTCCCTCAAGCTTTGTCAGGGCCCAGAAGAATGTTGCCCACAGCTTTTTGTGCAAGTTGTGAAGGGGTCATGCCTCTGTTAGCCTGAGATCCATCTCTGAAGAGCCAACGTGACTCAGTTGTGAGGTTTTGCTCTTTTCTTGTTGTTCAGGCAGTGCTGTACACCTGCTCTTCAGAGACAGGCAAAAGGGTAGAGAGAGTCTTGAACTATCATGATGAGCATAAATCCTCTTGACCTTAGTGTTTTGTCTCTTGGCAGAAGCTGCCTTTCTTCTTGCTCCTTACCTGGAAATGACATTTTTCATGTGTAAGACTCTTGACAGAGAGGCTGTGATGCCAGGGTTGGGGCCACTTCAGATTTTCATTTCCCCTATTTGCTTTTATCAGTCATGGCTTCTGAGAGCTGCTGCAGTTCCAGTCCTCTTGCCATGAGTGGGAAAGCTGAGGTGTCTATTTTAATTCTCTTCTCTGTCATAGCAGCAGAGCTAAGGGGAGAGCAGTGAGGTGTTAGGAGATGTGATTTGGCTGCTGCTGTGAGACAGTTGTGCCTGGAAGAGGCTTCTCTTGTGCCAGATCTGTTCTCTTGGTAGGTAAGGCTGTGAGGAGTGTGTTCCCCAAGGCTGCAGTTGTGGAAATGCAGGTGTCCATCAGCCATGCTGACCTCTGTGCTGTCACAGCTGGAGCACTCCCAGCAC
Source organism: Melanerpes formicivorus (assembly GCF_026170545.1). Classification (NCBI taxonomy): domain Eukaryota; kingdom Metazoa; phylum Chordata; class Aves; order Piciformes; family Picidae; genus Melanerpes; species Melanerpes formicivorus. The sequence goes on along the minus strand of NW_027142381.1, from coordinate 3,415,015 downwards.
TTGAGCTGGCCAGAGCAGTGCTTGTCATATATCATGATGTAGAACAGAATAGAATTAGCCAGGCTGGAAAAGACCTTAGAGATCATCAAATCCAACCTATCACCCAAGACCATCAATTAAACCATGGCACCAAGCACCCCATCCAGTCTCTTCCTAAATACCTCCAGTGATGGTGACTCCACCACCTCCCTGGGCAGCACATTTCAATGGCCAATCTCTCAATGAAGAACTTCTAACATCCAGCCTGAACTTCCCCTGGTGCAGCTTGAGACTGTGTCCTCTTGTCCTGGTGCTGGTTGCCTGGGAGGAGCCCACCTGGCTACAACCTCCCTTCAGGTAGTTGTAGACAGCAATAAGGTCTCCCCTGAGCCTTCTCTTCTCCAGGCTAAGCAACCCCAGCTCCCTCAGCCTCTCCTCACAGGGCTGTGCTCCAAACCCCTCCCCAGCTTTGTTGCCCTTCTCTGGACACCTTCCAGCAACTCATCATCTTTCCTAAACTGAGGGGCCCAGAACTGGACACAGGACTCAAGGTGTGGCCTAAGCAGTGCTGAGCACAGGGCAGAATGACCTCCCTGCTCCTGCTGGCCACACTGTTCCTGACACAGGCCAGGATGCCAGTGGCCTTCTTAGGCACACTGCTGGCTCATATTCAGCCTATAATCAACCATTACCCCCAGGTCCCTTTCTGCCTGGCTGCTCTTGCAGCCACTCTGCCCCCAGCCTGTAGCACTGCCTGGGGTTGCTGTGGCCAATGTGTAGAACCCGGCACTCAGATGTGTCGACTCTGTTGTTCTGTGGGACTGCACAGCAAGAGGTGTCATTTGGGTGATGAGAAATAGTTATGACTAATTTCTCCAGCCATTTTTTATCCAGACTTTCCTCTTCCTTGACCCCAGTTCATCCTCATGCCTTTACCCCTTAATCACTCTTGAAGCTTGTTGTGGAATGGTGAGTGAAGGGCAGCACGCGGGGCGGGTGGCTGTGCTGGTGAACTAATTTACCCCCATTGCGCAGTAAAAACAAAGGACACTGATGCAGCTAATCCTTCTCTGTGCCAATTCCAACAGTGAGGATGGAGAGGGAAGCAGAGGAAGAAAGAATCCGGAAGCATAAAGCTGCAGCTGAGAAAATTTTCCAGGATGGGATTGCCAAAGCCAAGCTGGTGATGCGCAGGACCCCGGTCGGCACCGATCGGAACCACAACAGGTGGGGAAGGAAGTGACCCCTGAGCTGCCAGCTCTCCCCTCTGAGAGGAGCTTTGGCAGGTAGCAGCCCCCAAGAAATGATTGATGGAGAGGCTGGTGAAAGGACTCCCAGTGCATTGAAGTGTGGAGGTGACTAAGAGTAAAGGCCTTCACTGGTGGAATTGTTTCAAGTTGGAGAAGAGCTCTAAGATCACCAAGTCCAACCATCAACCCAACACTACCAAGGCCCTTAAACCATGCCCTAAAGTGCCATGTCCTCACATTTCTTGAACACCTCCAGGAACAGTGACACCACCACCTCCCTGGGCAGCCTGTGCCAATGCCTGACTGCTCTTGCAGGAGAGAAATTTCTCCTAATCTCCTGCCTGAGCCTCCCCTGGCACAACTTCAGGCCATTTCCTCTCGTTTGATTTACTGATACCAGGGAGAAGAGGCTGACCTCCACCTCACTCCAACCTCCTTTCAGGGAGCTGTAGAGAGCAGTAAGGTCTCCCCTCAGCCTCCTTTAATCCAGACTGAACAACCTCACTTTCCTCAGCTGCTCCCCAGACCTGTTCTCCAGACTCTTCACCAGTTTCATTGCCCTTCTCTGGTGCTCCAGCACCTCAGTTCCCTCCTTGGAGTGAGGGGCCCAAAACTGAGCCCAGTATTGAAGGTGTGCACCAGTGGATGACCAGTTTTTTGAGGCTGTCCTGTGGAGGTGAGATTTCCACTAGCCAGGAGAGCTTCAAGTGCTTGCCTCAGTGGTCAGGAACCTAATTACCACCATTTTGGTTTGGGTGGTTTTTCATGTTTGTTGCCCAGGAATGCTCTTGGAGAGGATTCTAATAAAAGCTTTTCATGTTTCTCAGCTGTGCTAACACAAAGATGTAAATGCATTCAGTTTTCATTGAGTGGAGCACTCAGATGCTCCTCTCTACACAAATGAAGGCTGTTGGGTGTAACTGGCCACAGGAGCAGACAGGTGGCTGTTAACCTCTTGTGTTTCTTACAGGTACTGGCTGTTTTCAGATGAGGTTCCTGGCTTGTTCATTGAGAAAGGTTGGGTCCATGACAGTATAGACTACAGGTTCACCCTTTCCCATCGGAAGAAAGAAGACTCTAAAAAGGACCACAGCCCAGGAGGTAAGATCAGCCTGCTTCTCCTGGGGTACTGCCTCTGCTGCTGTCTGTTGGACTGGATTCATCAGTGTCAGGGAGAGCTGTCTAGTCTGTGTGTTTTCTTGGGGATTCTCTGATTTAAGCCTTCTTTAAACTCTAGAAGCTTCTGCACAGGAGAGTCTGAACCTCCCTCCTGCTGCTGCAGGTCTTGGGACCACCTGCAATGTACCACATGAGGCATCCTGACCACAGGATACAGCAGTGTCAATTGTAGACTGATCCCCTCTGCTTTACTCTGAGCCTGCTGAGCTGCAGTGTGCCAGACTTTGTGGGCAAGCAGTTATTTGCTGCAGGGTGTGAGTGTCCATCACTGGTGCCAAGACTCCCAGACTCCCCTGTGAAACACCATAGAATCAGAATCAACAAGGTTGGAAAAGACCTCAAAGCTCATCAAGTCCAACCTGTCACCCAACACCTCATGACTACTAAACCATGGCACCAAGTGCCACGTCCAATCCCCTCTTGAACACCTCCAGGGATGGTGACTCCACCACTTCCCTGGGCAGCACATTCCAATGGCTAACAACTCTCTCTGGGAAGAATTCTCCTCACCTCCAGCCTAAACTTTTCCCTGGTGCAGTTTGAGACTATGTCCCCTTGTTCTGGTGCTGGTTGCCTGGGAGAAGAGACCAACCCCCACCTGGCTACAACCTCCCTTCAGGTAGTTGTAGAGAGCAATAAGGTCTCCCCCGAGCCTCCTCTTCTCCAGGCCAAACAACCCCAGCTCCCTCAGCCTCTCCTTGTAGGCCTGTGCTCAAGGCCTCTCCCCAGCCTCATTGCCCTTCTCTGGACACCTTCAAGAGTCTCAATGTCCTTCTTAAATTGAGGGGCCCAGAAGTGGATGCAGTACTCAAGGTGTGGCCTAAGCAGTGCTGAGTGCAGGGGCAGAATAACTTCCCTGCTCCTGCTGGCCATGCTATTCTCAATGCCGGCCCTGATGCCCTTGGCCTTCTTGGCCACCTGGGCACACTGCTGGCTCCTGTTCAGCCAGCTGTCAATCAGCACCCCCAGCATCAAGCAGAACAGTCTTGTAGATACCTGCAGGTTTGCTAATTGAGGCCAATGTGGCAAACAGCCCTCCTGAACCTGTCCTCTCAGCCTGCTGTTCACCTTGTGCTGAATGTGCAGTGAGGTGCAACGAGTGGCTGAGGTTCTTGGGCTTCCTCTGTAATTTTGTCTGGCTGACTTGGAGCCTGGCTGGTGAAGTCTTGCAGGTAGAATTTGGATGTGCACAAAACAGGCTGTGGTGAGGGATATGTGTAAATTCTATGTGGAAATAGATCTTGGTAGAGAAGAACATGATAGAATCTGCCTCCAGTTGCAGTTTTAGTCCTCATCCTCTTGCTCTTTAAACATCATAGGCTGACATTGAGTCCACCTGGAGCAGCACTGCATGTGAGAGGCTGTGTTGAGTGAAATCAGAGAGCCTGGTGGTATTCTGTCTCAGCCAATGGACAAAGTAGACATCTGTAGGAGAATGGAACAGGGCAAACCCACAGTGAGATGCTCCACCCAGCATCTAACTTCCCAAGCACCTGCATCTCGGTGCCGTGTGGAGCTGGAGGGGGCAGCACCCACTTCTTATGTGAGCTTTTGCACTTAGTTCCCAGCCCTGGTGCTGTACACCCCCTTGCTTCCAGCTGCATTGTCTCAACTGCTGCCTGTGTATTTACCCAGGTAGGGAGCCAGGATTCAGCACATTCCTTCTGAAAACTCAACAAGCAAAGATTTCAATAAGCAAAGGTTTAAATTCACGCTGGGCTGCCAGAGTGCCCAGAAACACAAATACATCCTATTTATAACTCATTCAGTTCTAAAAGCACTTTGGCCAGTACACAGCTAAAAAGTAAAACCAGTTTTGTGCAGTTTAAACAGTAGGAATGCTTCTCTTAGTGGTGGCTTTGTGCTTGGTGATGCTGTGAGAATAGAATAGAATAGACCAGGTTGGAAGAGACCTTCAAGATCATTGCATCCAACCTATCATCCAACACCACCTAATCAACTAACCCATGGCACCAAGCACCCTGTCAAGTCTCCTCCTGAACACCTCCAGTGATGGTGACTCCACCACCTCCTCAGGCAGCCCATTCCAATAGGCAATCACTCTCTCTGTGTAAAACTTCGACCTCCAGCCTAAACCTCCCCTGGCGCAGCCTGAGACTGTGTCCTCTTGTTCTGGTGCTGGCTGCCTGGGAGAAGAGACCAACCTCTGCCTGTCTACAACCCTCCTTCAGGTAGTTGTAGACAGCAATAAGGTCACCCCTGAGTCTCCTCTTCTCCAGGCTAAGCAGCCCCAGCTCCCTCAGCCTCTCCTCACAGGGCTGTGTTCCAAACCCCTCACCAACTTTGTTGCCCTTCTCTGGACATGCTTGAGCAAGTCAACCTCTTGCCTAAACTGAGGGGCCCAGAACTGGACACAGGACTCAAGGTGTGGCCTAACCAGTGCAGTGTACAGGGGCAGAATGACCTCCCTGCTCCTGCTGGCCACACTGTTCCTGATGCAGGCCAGGATGCCATTGGCCCTTCTGGCTGCCTGGGCACACTGCAGGCTCATGTTCAGCCTACCATCGACCAGCACCCCCAGGTCCCTCTCTGCCTGGCTGAGGTCCTGAGAAATCCGTTCCCGTGGGTATCTATAGATGCACACACCCTGAGCTCTAGCATCTGGTGCTGGAGGAGTTTACTCTGACAAATGCATTGCTGGTCTCAGTGCTGATGATAAACCCTGACCTGGAGATAGGTCAGTGCTGGCCAATCAGAGCTGCTTCACTGAGGAGGGAGGTGGATGAGAACACAGCTGAGTTTGTGCTTTTCTTTTCCAGACAAGCGCCGGAGCGCAGCTGCCGACGGCCGAGCGAGCAAGCATCAGCGGTCTGTGCACCCTGCAGACCTGTCTGCAGAGACCACTGTCCCCAAGCAGGGACAGAACTTATGGTAACACACACTTCTATAGCTGCCAACGTGCTCAAAGGGTATAAGTCAGGGAAAGCAGAGAGATTTCCTCTGAGTGACCCTGCTCTGTACCTATTACAGCATCAGTGGTCTGTGCGCGCTGCAGACCTTCCATCATAGTTTCATTCAGGGTTGGAAGGGACCACAAGGATCATCTAGTTCCAACCCCCCTGCCATGGGCAGGGACACCCCACACTAGATCAGGCTGGCCAGAGCCTCAGCCAGCCTGGGCTTAAACACCTCCAGGGACGGGGCCTCGACCACCTCCCTGGACAACCCATTCCAGGGCTTCACCACTCTCATGGTGAAGAACTTCCTCCTCACCTCCAGCCTGAATCTCCCCACCTCCAGCTTCATTCCATTCCCCCTAGTCCTATCACTTCCTGAGATCCTGAGAAGTCCCTCCCCAGCCTTCCTGTAGGCCCTCTTCAGATACTGGAAGGCCACAATGAGGTCACCTTGGAGCCTTCTCTTCTCCAGACTGAACAGCCCCAACTCCTTCAGTCTGCCCTCATAGGAGAGGTGCTCCAGCCCTCTGATCATCCTTGTGGCCCTTCTCTGGACACGTTCCAGCACCTCCACATCCCTCTTGTAACAGGGGCTCCAGAACTGGACACAGTACTCCAGGTGGGGTCTCACCAGAGCTGAGCAGAGGGGGAGGATCACCTCCCTCCACCTGCTGGCCACACTGATCCTGATGCAGCCCAGGATCTGATTGGCTTTCTGGGCTGCAAGTGCACACTGAGAGCTCCTGGTGAGCTTTTTGTCCACCAGCACCCCCAAGTCTCTCTCCTCAGGGCTGCTTTCCAGCCAGTCCCTGCCCAGCCTGTATTTGTGCCTGGGATTGCCTCGACCCAGCTGCAGGACCCTGCACTTGCTCTTATTGAACCTCATGAGGTTTGCTTGTGCCCACCTCTCCAGCCTGTCAAGGTCCCTCTGGATGGCCTCCCTTCCCTCCAGCCTGTCTGCTGCACCACACAGCTTGGTGTCATCAGCAAACTGGCTGAGGGTGCACTCAGTGCCACTGTCCATGTCACCCACAAAGATGTTGAACAAGACAGGTCCCAGGACTGATCCCTGAGGGACTCTGCTTGTCACTGGCCTCCACTGGCACATGGAGCCAGTGGGGGACAGAACTTACGGTAATACACTTGTATAGCTGCCAAGTGCTCAAAGGGCAGAGGTCAGGGAAAGCAGAGAGATTTCCTCTGATTGCCCCTGCTCTGTACCTGTTAGTCTTTCAGTACTTAGCAGTTGGATTAGTTGAGCAGCTCTCTGTAACTGATACAATTAGTAGCAGTGAATGGCTAAAGGGGGAGCCAGTCCATGAGCCATAATCAACCTAATCAATCAGACTTAAAGCCAGTATGAATCAAGCTGGCAAAATGCTCCCTTGCTGCACTGCCTTTTCAGTGCTTTATATTCAGAGGACTTGTTGGTTTCAGAGAATTGCTGTGTGCTTTTTTTCAGTAGTGGTAAGCATTACTTGAAAAAAAGGGGGGAGGGGAGCAGTGCCTTAGTTAAATGCATCTAGGTTTTCTTTCATGGTTCATCTCAGACCTGAATGGGGATTTACACCTCCAGGGATGGGGACTCCACCACTTCCCTGGGCAGCACATTCCAATGGCTAACAACTCTCTCTGGGAAGAACTTTCTCCTCACCTCCAGCCTAAACCTCCCCTGGCACAGTTTGAGACTGTGTCCTCTTGTTCTGGTGCACATGGGGTCCCTGAGCAGTTGAAATGAAAGTCTTCACTGAGATCTTTGGAGAGAGGCCTATATCTTATGTGGTGGTGTACTGCATGAGACATAGAATCATAGAGTCAATGAGGTTGGAAGAAACCTCAAAGATCATCAAGTCCAACCTGTCACCCAACCCCTCATGACTACTAAACCATGGCTCCAAGTGCCACGTCCAGTCCTCTCTTGAACACCGCCAGGGATGGGGACTCCACCACCTTCCTGGGCAGCACATTCCAACAGTTAACAACTCTCTTTGGGAAGAACTTTCTCCTCACCTCCAGCCTAAACTTCCCCTGGCACAGCTTGAGACTGCGTCCTCTTGTTCTGGTGCTGGTTGCCTGGGAAAAGAGACCAACCCCCTCCTGGCTGCAACCTCCCTTCAGGTAGTTGTAGACAGCAATAAGGTCTGCCCTGAGCCTCCTCTTCTCCAGGCTAAGCAACCCCAGCTCCCTCAGCCTCTCCTCGTAGGGCATGCAGCGCTGTCCCCCAGCTCCTTGTCAGTGTCTTCTTCCTAGGCTTCACAGCAGTGTGGTGGTGTCCATTTGCTCTCCTATAGCACCATGCCACGGAATTTTTTGGTAGCTACTGATAATTGTAGCCTAGCCCAGGTGTTCTTCTATGCTGACAGCCTGTTAGCCCTTTAATGCTTCTCAGTGCCAAGCAGTAGCCACCAACCTGTGTCCTAAGCCAGTCAAATCCAAGCACTCTCCCTCTGAGTGGGAGTTGCTCCAGTAATTGGCCCTGCCAGTGTCTTTTATCTTAAAACCTCCTGTGTTGACTGTTGCCCTGTGTGCTGAGGAGTGATCAGCAGTGTCCTCATGCCAGAAAATCCTGGCTACAGCTTCACCTCCTAAACTGGCTGTGAAGGGCTTGGCATTTTTGAGATAACTCTGAGAAGCAACTATCACAAAGTGCTTGCTCCTGCAGCTCCCCTATCAGCAGTGGCTTCCCCCCAGGGTTTTTGCACTGCTGACACACAGAGTGGGCTACTTGGCCTTTGATAAATAGCCCCAGTTGTGAGCTTAGCTCCAAAGTAGATTGTCCCTGCTGCAAGTCAGAGTGACTTTACTAAAGATGTTCCTGCTTCCCACCAGGAGCTGTCAGAGAGACTGGAATTTGTGGATATCAATTCATCTAAACCATCAGCATTGAGTGCTGACTCTTTGTATTGCTCTGCCCCTTCTCTTTCATTGCTGGCAGGGAACAGGAGACAGCAGAGTTTCCTCTGCATGCCTTCAGTCTGTCCAATACTGCTGTGACAAATCCCCACCCCTTTCTCAGTCTGTTCCCTTGCACATCTTGTCACAGGGCCAAGATCCAAGCAATTAGGGTTTTCCTAGGGAATGAGTGCTACACAGGAGCTCACAGAGGGCAGTATGATCCACAGGGAAGTCCCTCTTTGCTCTTTCTGACTGCCTCTTCTGATACTTCATTTAGCAAGCAGGGCAAGAAGTGTGCCAGTAGAAGGGCAAATTGTCTGAGGAAAACAGTAGCCTAAGTGAGTAGTGCATGTTGCTGGAGACTGAAGACAGCAGGGAGCCAGTAACAGAGAATCCCTGCAACTGCAGTTCCAGTCTGAAGTTGGAAAAGCACAGTGCTTGATATCACAGTGCTGAATTGCTCAGGCAGGCTGGCAGCTCTCAATGACAGGTTGAGAGAGAGCAGAGTGTTTACAAAGGTGGCAGAGCTTTGTAGACTATCTCATCCTGCAGCCCAGGGGAAGAGAATAGAATTAATCAGGTTGGACAAGACCTTTGAGATCACAGAGTCCAACCTATCACCCAACACCATCTAGTCAGCTAAACCATGGCACCAAGCAGCCCATCCAGGTTCTCCCTAAACACCTCCAGGGATGGTGACTCCACCACTTCCCTGGGCAGCACATCCCAATGGCCAATCTCTCTTTCTGTGAAGAACTTCTCCCTAACATCCATCCTAAACCTCCCCTGGTGCAGCTTGAGACTGTGTCCCCTTGTTCTGGTGCTGGTTGCCTGGGAGAAGAGACCAACCCCCACCTGGCTACAACCTCCCTTCAGGTAGTTGTAGAGGGCAATGAGGTCACCCCTGAGCCTCCTCCAGGCTAAACAACCCCAGCTCCCTCAGCCTCTCCTCACAGGGCTGTGCTCAAGGCCTCTCCCCAGCCTTGTTGCCCTTCTCTGGACACCTTCAAGTGTCTCAATGTCCTTCTTAAACTGAGAGGCTCCGAACTGGACACAGGACTCAAGGTGTGGCCTAACCAATGCAGAGTACAGGGGCACAATGACTTCCCTGCTCCTGCTGGCCACACTCTTCTTGATGCATGCTAGGATGCCATTGGCCCTCTTGGCCACCTGGGCACACTGCTGGCTCATGTTTAGGTGGCTGTCAATCAGCACCCCTAGGTCCCTCTCTGTCTGGGAGCACTCCAGCCACTCTGACCCCAGCTAAGGAATATGATAGAAATCACAGAACTCCTTTCATTTGTGTGTTCAGTCCTGCTAGAGGAGAATGGAGAAATCTGAAAGAAGGATGATTTTCCTTTTGCTATGGAGGGGGAGGGGAAGGGATTAGGAAAATAAACTGAGCAAATGGCAGTTTTGAAATAGAGAGGAGAGCAATGCTTCAGATCATGCAGCCCAGGGGGGCAGCTCCCTGCTGCCAGCTGCTGTGGATCTTCAAATCTGTACTCCTTCTAAGCCCCAGTTGGACAAACTGCTGAAAGAGGAGTTCAGGGAGGAGTGTTAAGCACAAAGGTTCTTTTCCTGGCACACAAGGAAGTCCTCAGATGCTCAGATGTGTAGGGGCAGGTTGAAGAAATGTCACTGCATGCCTGCTCTGCCCTTTAGGCACTCAGAAATAAGAGCCTGAGCTGGGTGGGATTTATGGTTTGGGTTTTATTGGCCTGGCTCTTAACACCATGGTGTCTTTGATTTCTGTCCTTTTTGGTCCCTGCTAGGGGAAGGCTGCTGACAATCACAGCCCTGGCTGATGGCTGGGGTTTCTTTTGCTAAGAATATCACATCTGTGTGCATTGTTCTGCCTAGCAGGTTGGTGGTGTCAGGGTAAAGCAATGCAAATGGAAGATCTGAGCCAGGTGCCTTCATGCCCTTAAAGTGAGCAGGGGACACAGTGGCAGCTTTTCAAAGAGAATGTCACCACTTCTGAGTTAGCATTCTTCTGTGCTGCCTGCATGACTCTCTGCTAAGTGACAGGGCCACCTAAAGCCATTTCTGCAGATAAGCAGTAAGCTCCCTCAGCTGAAAGACTTGGCTTTAAAGCTCTAGAATTGCAAAGAGCCTGTTTGCTAAGTACCTATCTGACAGCTGTCAGCAGGGCCAGGTAAGCTTCACACAAAAGGCAAGTGACAGCCTAAGAGCTGTTATTTCAGGGGAGAGCCAGTAACTGGAGCTTCCCTCTGAGGAAATCCTTGTTCCTATTACTGTAGTTTCCTCTGTTCCTATTGCTATTGATCTCTCCAATTTCAAGGACTCCCATGAGCAGAGCTGGTTATGGAAGAGCCTCCTCTTTGGCTGCTTTTTGCACATTGTCCTTGAACACCCTGTAAAGCCCTGAGACCACACTGAAGTCCTTGGCTGTCTGCAGCCCTTGCTGTTTGGATACAAGGACTTGTTCAGCTATAATTCATGTTAGCCTGTGGTGCATAGGAGGCTTCATTTCTTTGTGTTCTGCTTTAGCTCCTGCCATCAGTCTCTCTTTCCTAGTAGTACATCCCCCATGGGATGCCTAACAGTGCATCTTCAGCTTTACCCTTTTGTACTCCAGAGTGATGAGACTTTGAAAGGAACATCAAATTAACTCCATAAATGGTCATATTTCACAGTCCTGCCCCCTTTTCTCCTGGAGGATGGGAGCTGTTAGGACATTGATAAAGGGAGAAGCAGATTCCATAGTTCTGCCAAGAGCTACAGAAACTATCTCATGGAAGTGCTCTCTGCTTTCAGTACTTTGTCCCCAGACAGAAGAGGACCCAGTGTTCTGTCCTGAAAGTGCAGGGGCTGAATCATTGTTCTCATTCAGAGTCATAAACATTTGGTTGCTTCTGTCTTCTCCAGACAGATGCACCAGTCCCATTCCTATCTCTGTGCACCACTTGCCCTGGTGTTGATGCCTATTAAAGAGCTGCCTGTTAAAAGCTTCTGGCCACATGTTCCCTGCAGAAGCCTTTTGTTCATCACCATAGTGCTTTGTGAGCTGGGGACACACTGGTCCTTCCTGCAAGAGCCACAGCTTACTCCCAGTCTCTGAGTGTGTCAGTGTGCAGGAGACTTCTTGCTGATCCTGGTGAGGAAGCAGTTGACTTTGGGCAAGGGTGGCATCTCTGCAGAGTAACTCCCCTTGTTCTTCATCTATCAGGAACACACCATGCTCTGGCGAGGCCCCTCAGCAGGCAGTTTGAGTTAACCATGAGTGGGTGCTGGCAGACTCCATTCTCAAGCCTATATTCTACAGATAGAGTTCTCCTGTTTCCACCAACCCTCCAGAGCAGGTACTGATCCTGGCCTCCTAGTTGTTGTCCTTTCCATTTCTTTGTTCCCTGGTCTGCAGTCCAGGTTGTAGACCTTTCTCTGTCCCTTGCAGCCTGTAGTCTGAGAACAGATAGAAATATTCAGCCTGAGTGAGTCCTGAGAGCTCCTTTTAACTTGATGCTTGTGACATTTGTCCCTTCTGGTTTGATTGCTGGCCAGTCTGCTGGCTTGTCCAGACAGACATATAAGAGAATCTAGCCTGTTCTTTAGGGATGCAGGAAGCCCTTACCCCAGTCAGGATTTCCCTCTTTCAGTTCAGTTTGAAGACTTCATCTGGATTTGACTCTCTCAAAGGTATCCTTCCCATCACTGCTCTTCCACACATGTATTAGTCTGTGCCAGGCCATGTGAAGGGCACCAATTGCCTTCCCCTTCTTCTTATCAAGCTCCACAAGTGCCAGCCCTGTCTTATCATGTCCAGCCTCAGGCTGGCTGAGCCCTGGTTGGAGGTGCAGGTGGGAGAGAGTGTATGGAGCCAGCCTGAGAACCAGGAGCTGTGGCTGGACAGAGCAGCAGGGTGTCACCAGACTAACACAGGTACCTCTTTGGTATGTTTCTGTTGTGCACATTGGAGTTCAAGCTGATGCAGAACACTTCTCTGTCCCAAAAAATCCCAGCTCTTGCTCTCAGGGTGAGTTGGGAAGACTCAAATACCTCTTGCAGGTGTTCTCCTTTCCCTGTCCCATTTTCTGTTCAGCAGGGTCAAACTTGTGCCAGGGCTTAACTTTAGCTCTCTTTGAAGGGTGGTATCTGCTTTTTGTGCTGGCCAAGTGCTGTCTTTCCTAAACCACAGAGCACTGGACTATCCCAGCAGCATGTGCTGATTCTTTCCAGTGCCTTTCATTTGTGCAGTAAGACAAAACTGCAGGGAATTCCCTCTTGGGTTTGTAGCCATGGGGGAAAGCTGAGAAAGCTCAGATGTGGTCTTCTTGGATGTTTTTCTGGATTCTATGGTGCATCCCCAGCAGTGACTGGTGGTGTTTCATCATGACTTAAGCAACCTTCTCAGCATGCCTGAGCAATAGTCCTCTGCAGGGCAACTGGTTTGAATCCTGGTTTATGCCATTCCCCTGTTCAGTATGATTCTCCATACTGAAATATGGCTTAGGAGGACCAGGATTTGCCCCAAGGATAGCAAATACTCAATAATCATTTCTCTTCATTTAGCAGAAGTCTATTCCCTCACTTCCTTCTTCTAAGGAGCAATCCTTTTGTAGAAGATACATAATTGTGGCCTTCCAGTATCTGAAGGAGGCTACAAGAAGGCTGGGGAGGAACTTCTCAGGATCTCAGGTAGTGATAGGACTAGGGGGAATGGAATGAAGCTGGAGGTGGGGAGATTCAGGCTGGATGTGAGGAGGAAGTTCTTCACTGTGAGAGTGGTGAAGCCCTGGAATGGGTTGTCCAGGGAGGTGGTTGAGGCCCCATCCCTGGAGGTGTTTAAGCCCAGGCTGGATGAGGCTCTGGCCAGGCTGATGTAGTGTGGGGTGTCCCTGCCCATGGCAGGGGGGTTGGAACTAGCTGATCCTTGTGGTCCCTTCCAACCCTGACTGATACTATGATAATCAGTGTTACCTTCCCTTAGTGAGCTCTGAAGCTCTGATTGAATCCCCACACCCACCAGGTGAGGAGGCTCCATGGCATCCTGGAGTAGAGTTAGGGAAAAGAGGAGGAAAAGAGCAGAGTTTCAGCCTGTCTGAAAGCTACAACCCAGCATTGAAACTCAATTGTACTTTGAAACTGCAGAGATAACTGTGGAGAACTCTGCAATGATTTTCCACATTAGATCTCTAAGTCACCATTTGCTGTCCTGAAGGACTTGGTGAGCAGAAAGGTTTAAAGCGGTTCCCACAGCCTGCATTGGAGCTTCCAAGCTAAAGCAAGCTGCTTAGAAAGGAGGGCACAGGCTTCACAGTCACAAATACACATCAGCAGCAGGTGTGGTATGAGCCAGGGCATACCTCTTGGTCATAAAGGGACTTGATGGGTTAAAGAAAAGTGGAAGGCTCTGCAGGAGGAGTGATGGAGTTGCCAGGCTATGCAGTGCACAGCCTCTTCATCTCTCCTGGTCCATCAAGAATGACATTCAGATTACTTCAACTGCCTGCAGCTTAGTGGATCTAGTCCCTGGGGTAGATGACTAAATCCAAATGCCAATGATTTAATGAACTTGGAAGGGGGAGGGGGGTCTATAAATCAGTTCAGTGTTTGTTTTAGTTTTATTTTCCTTTGCCCTGGAACTGGCCACACTTTGGGTCCTTGAAGCAGGGCCAGTCTGAATCACATTGCTCATGGCAGCACTTTTGGCTGTGTTTCACCTTGCTCCGTGGGGTTGGGAGATGACTTACTTGTCAGCCCTGCCCACTAATACTTGTCAGCTGGTTAGCAGAAGGACAGTAGCTGATGTTGGTGCATGTATCTTTCAGGTTTCTCTGTGACAGTCAGAAGGATTTGGATGAGCTGCTGGACTGCCTGCACCCACAAGGAGTGAGAGAGAGCGAGCTGAAGGAGCAGCTGGAGAAAAAGTGAGCCTGCTTTGTCCCTGCCTCTGTGTGCCTTCTCAGAGTCACTGTGTCCTTGTCACACCAAGCCTTGCCAGCCCTGGGCAGCCTTCTGCCCTGTGCTTTGGTCCTGCCCTGCTGAAGAGGGGAGGATATTGAGGGTGTGAAACAGCTGCTTTGCTGGGCAGTAAGTGGAGGGGGCCAAGCTCTTCTCAGTGGTGCACATTAATAAGACATTAGACAACAGGTTCAAGCTTGGACATAGAAGATTTCACCTCAACATGAGGAGAAACTTCTTTACAGTGAGGGTGACAGAGCACTGGAACAGGCTGCCCAGAGAGGTTGTGGAGGCTCCTTTTCTGGAGACTTGCAAAACCCATCTGGATGCATTCCTGTGCAGACTACTCACAGTGATCCTCCTTTGGCAGGGGGGTTGGACTTGACCATCTCTGGAGGTCCCTTACAACCTCTAATGTACTGTGATACTGTAACTGCAAGTTCTTGATCAGTAATGCTCTAAAGTGTGAAGAGGATCTGTCTCAATTTGAGCTGCTCCTTGCAACTGGAAACCAAAGCAGTGCTGTTCCCCTCCAAGCCTCAGCTGCCACCTGCTTTTTCAAGCAGCTTTCACAGGAGGTTCTGCACTGGTGAAGCATGCAGATCCTGATGGGCACCACTGTCTCCCCAGTGCCTGCAGAGCTCTCAGGGCAGTGGCCTGTGTGTATTCAAAGGGTGGTTTTGATTTTGCAGGTATCAGGACATCACTCACTCTATCCATTTGGCACGGAAGCAGAACTTGGGCCTGAAATCCTGTGACGGCAACCAGGAGCTGCTGAACTACCTCCAGAGTGACCTAATCGAGGTCGCAACCCGGCTGCAAAAGGGAGGCCTGGGTTATATTGATGTGACACCAGAGTATGAAGCAAGAGTGAGTGAAAAGACAAAATAGTACTGAGCATGACAAGCACCAGCTGATCCTTTCTGTAGGAGGTCTTGAGTTCTGCTTAGAGAAGAGGATCAGACAGTGTGGGGTTTTCTTCCCACGTGCCTTCTCTTTCTAAACTAGTCAAGGGTTGCATGGCTGCTGGATTGAGGTCATTGTGGTGTAGCTGGGTCATAATGTTGGAGCTGGGTGTCCTGCACAGCTGTTAAATTGCCCCACCTCTTGCATCTGGTGGTGGACTTCTTGATGGATGGTGAGCAGAACATGCTGTAGCTCCTTTCCAGCTCCTGTGTCAGAGCCAGTCTCTCTTGTTGAGGCAGCACATTTACAGTTTTGCAGTTGTTTTGGCTTTTTCAGAGGTTCAGACCATTTTAGGCTTGGGGTAATGCTTGTGGCCCAGTTCCAGGACCTAAAGGATGTTCATGGGTATGTCAGCACAAGGAAGTTACTGTGCAGTGAATGAAAGCATGAATTCTTGGTTCTCTAGCTCATTCAGCCTAACTCACATGAGCTTTACCAGTGCACTGAGTGTCTTGAGGACAGGATAAATGTGCCTGATGTGGGTGAAGTGCACACTCCTGTGACTAGTCTGTGCTCCTCCTCAAAGATGATGTTGTCTGTCTTTGGAATGGTTAGAGCTATGTTTAAGGTGCATCCTGGGCCACTGCAGAGACTTCCTTGTGTAGATAAAGCCCTAAGTGTTAAGAGGAGGGGGCAAAACCAACGTTGCTTAAGGAGTGAAAGAATGGCTTTGTGCTTGGTCATCATGGATTGGGGGCTTTTTGGGGTGGATTTTTTCAAGGCATGATGCTTTTTTTCTGAGCAGTGCTATGCATGATCATCAGCTATGTATGACCCCCAGCAGAAGCAGTCTGCTGAGTCCATAACCAAGTATGGTGGATATCAGCACTGTGTTAAGTATCACATGTATCCATTTGCAGGCCAGACCCACCTAAAGCAGCATGGGGGGGTGCCACCCAACTGTTCACATGCTGATCATCATATGCTCTCTCTGACAGGTGTACTCACTAGAGAGCCTGAAGGATTTTGGAGAGTGTGTGATTGCACTGCAAGCTGGTGTGGTTAAGAAGTTTCTGCAAGGTTTCATGGCCCCCAAGCAGAAGAGAAGGAAACACCAAGGAGAGGACTACATTGCCAAGGCTGAGGAGATAGATGAAGACAAGAAAATGGCAGAAGAAGCTAAGGTATTGCTCACTTGAGGGCTCTGGTTTGGTCTTGTGATAGACCTCTTTGAGCAGGGACAATGCATTTCATCAGGCACTAAATCCTGAGCAGCTTTTCCCCATTCCAAGGTTGGAGTGCAGTGGGCTTGTTGGTTGAGGCCAGGTGTTCCCTCTTTATCTTAAAAGAGCAAAGGTGGTGGGAAAATGAAAACCATACTGAGGAATTCCATTGCAGATTTCAGTGTTGCCAGTCTCAGCATAGCATCATGCAGGCCTTCCTCTGGAGCACTGGCTTCTGCCTTGTGCTCATGTCTCTGCAGTGCTTTCTTTACCTTACTCAAGAGCTTTCCAGACATTGGTGGTGGTGCAGGCAGCATTCAGCCTCCTTTTTTTTGTTAGGTTTTGAGGTTTGTTTAGCTTTTGGGTTGGGTTTTTTTTTTGCCTCAGTTTATCTGCAACAAACTTCTCTTTTATTTTGCTAAAGCAGAGAAGCTTTAGAAATGACCTTGAAAGAGCAGCCTGGATCTTAGATGTAGTTAGCCAGTGGAAAAAAGACAACCTGACTCTTAGGCTTTTAAAGACAAATCCCCTGCACAAGCCAAGAATGATGAAGTCTTTTAGAGCCAGAAGTGCCCTGAGAGTACATAGCAGGTAAAATAGAGCCTAACTGTACTGGAAAACCACACTTAATGTACTTACAGACTGTAGGAGTGAAATTGCAGTCCTGTGGTATGGTTATGTGTCATTTTCCCTGTGAGAAACAAGTTATGGCTTAATAGGCACCCGTTTGCTGACACAATTGTCTGCACCGAGGGTTCCTGCTGGCTCAGCTGCACAGACAGATCATGCTGCTGAGAGGCACAAGATTATGCAGACTTGGCTTACAGCAGTTCCTGAAAATCAGACTTGTGCCTCTGTGTTTGTGCAAAGGTTCCCATTTCCAGTGGCAGTAGCACTCTCCCAGAATAGGACAGGGAATCTGTGACCTCTTTGCAGAGTGACATTGGAGCGTAAGTGCCTCTGAAGAGCAGGGGTAGGTTAATCCCCCTGCTGCTTGCTGTCAGCAGTGTTTGCAAGGGGAAAGCCCAGGGGAGGGTCAGTCTGCACCTGCAGACAATACCTCAAAGAGCAGCTTCACAACTCAGCAATTACTGTTTCAGCTGTTCAGAGGGGATTTCTGTCATCGAGGCTATCGCAGACGAGGGCCTTTCTAGCTGGAGGCTTGTCCACCTTTCCCAAAGCAGGATTTGCTGCCACTCTGGAGCTGAAATGTGGCTGAGGGTTTGCCTTTTGGTGGTTTTGTGGCTTTTCTTTTGTTTTCCCTGCTACACTGCTCCTCTCCAGTCAGGAGGGTATCGAAGGAGCTCCTTTCAGCCTCCTGTTTTGCCTGGTTGGCAGCCCGAGCTCCCTCGACAGTGGCGCTGCTAAAACGTCCGTGGTCTCATGATGCTTGGGAAGCAAGGCTAAAAAATCTGCTAAATTCCACAGGCTTGGGGGGAGGAAAAATCTTCAGCAGAACTTGCCAACATCTTTTGCAGATTTATCTTGGCCCAGCAGTTCCCCCCAGTATGCTAACAGCAAAAGCCATGGAGCTGGTCGTTGGAAAATCAATTACGCAGTACGCGAAGCGCCTCAACGCCACTCTGCGAAGAAATAGCACAGAGCTGCCTCATCTGCCGCAGCAGGCTGCGCAGGTTGCCGTGTGCCTCGAGTGGCTCGGGCTCCAGGTCCCACCCTAGCCATGGCAGCAGGGATGTTGGCATTTTGGAGCAGTTTGTGTGTTTTTCCAAGCATCTCATACACGCTGGGCTTCCTCGGCTTCAGGCGGGGGAGAATGTGCAACGCTGCAAAAACCCGGGTTTTGTTTGGCTCCCAAACTGCTGTCAGTGGCAGAGTTGAGAGGGGTGGTTTTTCCCCCCCCCCCCCCCATCTGACACTTCAATGTTTTGTTTTTTCATTTTCCTGGGGTAGAAGAACGTTAACTCGAGTCCTATTATGTCCCTGTCATGTCTAGGCTGTCACCTCATTGTTGTAAAGCAAAGGATTAGCGTTGGGAGTGGAGCGTGCGGTGGCTCCGGATTACTTCTCTGCTCTGCTGCATTTCCGATTTGCCACAAACTTTGTTTCTAACCCTCCAGAGCCGGCTTGGGGCTTTCACATGTGGCCTGCTATGTGCAGACTCCAGCAGTTGCCTCGCTGCAAATCTCAGGTTTAATGCTGTGGTCCCCACTTGCAGCTACCTCTGGGATTTCGCACGCGCTGAGGTCATCCCGGCTCAGGAAAGCAGCTGCTCTCGTGTTTGGGGCTCCCAGTGCTTTGCCTGTCAAACCCAATTGTAGCTGATGTCACCTTTTGCCAGCTGAGCAGCTCAAGAGAACCAGGAGGACCAACCAAGCCTGCGGCAGGTCTTGCTGATGGTCTCGGTGTCCCGGCAGTACCCACTGGAGGGCAGCACAGCCTGCTCCAATCCGCCGCACTCAAGTGGCGCTGCCAGCTGTCTCCTAACTTTTCATCCCACCCACCCCCCACCTTTCTTTTTTTTTTACAGGGCTAGATTTCTGCCTTTTATTTTCTTAGTCTGCTGATTATTTGGGTTAGACTTTCAGAACAAGAATTTAGTGGAGTTCACGTAGGTTGTTTCAGCCTGGCCGTGAAATGCAAAAGGCCTCCACTGTTAGGAACAAACTGTCTGCTCCACTGAGGCTGGGGATGGATAAACCACAAACAGGGCTGCTGAGGCTCCCTGGAAGGAAAGAAACACAGAGTCCAGCTTTGCTCATGAAGGGCCCCAGCTCTAAAGGATAAGGGGGGGATAAAAACCCCCCACCTTCATGCTGTAGGGAGCTGCCTCTGTGTGCCTGGCTGTAAGTCGGCAGGTCTGTCTGCAGGTCGCCTCGGCCACGGAGAAGTGGAAGACGGCGATCCGCGAGGCCCAGACCTTCTCCCGCATGCACGTGCTGCTGGGGATGCTGGATGCCTGCATCAAGTGGGATATGTCTGCAGAGAATGCCAGGTGCAAAGTCTGTCGCAAGAAAGGTAGGAAGTCCTGCCCCACGCTGTCCCCACCTCCCCCCCTGCCCTGCTCAGGTGATGCAGCCTTCCAGGCTGTCCCTCTGGCTCTGCCCTGAGAATCATAGAATCAATAAAGTTGGAAAAGACCTCAGAGATCATCAAGTCCAAGCTGTCACCCAACACCTCATGGCTACTAAACCATGGCACCAAGTGCCATGTCCAATCCCCTCTTGAACAACTCCAGGGACAGTGACTCCACCACCTCCCTGGGCAGCACATTCCAATGGCCAACAACTCTCTGTGAAGAACTTTCTCCTCACCTCCAGCCTAAACTTCCCCTGGCACAGCTTGAGACTGTGTCCTCTTGTTCTGGTGCTGGTTGCCTGGGAGAAGAGACCAAACCCCTCCTGGCTACAACCTCCCTTCAGGTAGTTGTAGACAGCAATAAGGTCTGCCCTGAGCCTTCTCCAGGCTAAACAACCCCAGCTCCCTCAGCCTCTCCTTGTAGGGCTGTGCTTGAAGTCTCTCCCCAGCCTCGTTGCCCTTCTCTGGACATGTTCAAGAGTCTCAATGTCCT
The DNA here is from genome assembly GCF_026170545.1 of Melanerpes formicivorus. Lineage (NCBI taxonomy): Eukaryota > Metazoa > Chordata > Aves > Piciformes > Picidae > Melanerpes > Melanerpes formicivorus. The sequence goes on along the minus strand of NW_027142381.1, from coordinate 3,395,211 downwards.
TCTTAAATTGAGGGGCCCAGAACTGAGTTTTGACCATCAGGGTTTACAGTCTGAAGTGTTGGTCTCACAGAAGTATTTGACCCTGATGCCAATAAACTCTTCTTATGAAACCAGTGCACAGTCTTGCAGAACATTGCAGAGCTGCTGTCCCCTGGATGATTAGGGTACTTGGACACAAGTCATCTACAAATCCTTCTGGGAATGCTTGTGCCACTCACTGTCCATTCCCTGGTTTAGTTTAGAGGTAGAATGGTCTTTGGGTCTTTCAGCCTTGTCAGTTCATCTCATCTTTTACTGAAGGAACGAGCAAGGAGAGGATGGGAAGGCTGTAGCCAAATGGGGGAGAGCAAAGTGGGATTTTTGAGGCTAAACTGGGAGTGGAACTGCTCAATGAGCTGGAAGCCTTACTAGCTGGGGAAGTAACCAAACCACAGAATGCTAGGGGCTGGAAGGGACCTCCAGGGATCATCAAGTCCAATAGGTGACAAGGGGCTGTCTTCTCTGTATGCACTATGGGATGAAAGACTTTAGAGTCTTGCAGGTGGAGGGGGAAGTAGTGGAAAGGGTGTCACCAAACTGCCAGTGTTTGTTCTGCCATAACCTCTCCTTTTGGATGGAAGCCTGGGAGAAAGAGCTTGGTAGAACATTCTGCCTCATCATGTGCTTGTTGTCTCACTTTCTATTTGCTGAGACACTAGTGGGAATGAGGGCAGGCAGACCTCTGAGAGAGTGCTGGGCCACTTTTGTTTACCAAGGCTGTGCCATCCACCCCTTGAAAGAAATTAAGGGCTGAACTGGTGCAAAAGCCTCCTTCACTGTGGAGCCTCAGGGATATTCCATACCAGTTCAATTCAAAACCTGCTGTTTAGAGGGGATCCTAGGATGTGAGGAGGGGAGGGGGTCTCACCTGAGACTTAAAAGATTAGTTTCACAGAATTTAAGAGCTGGGTTGTTAGAGAGTGAGATGTGCTGGCAAGCTCTCTGCACTTGCTTTTTTTCCCCCTCCTCTTCAGTAAATGAAATAGCTGGCTCAGGGCTGTCTCCCTCTTTCCCTGCACCACTGAGAAGCACAGAGGGACTAGTTCTGCTGCATACTGATTTCTTTTCTCTGTGGGCTTGCTACCTTAAGTAGAAAGAAGATGCTGTGCAGGTTGACCAGACTTAGGCTAAAATAAGACTGGCTGTGTTCATAGCTTCTTGCTAAGCCCTTGGGCATCCATGCAGCAAATTTCTCCTTCCCTGTGTTTGCCCTGAGATTTAGCATGGGTGGAACCTATTTGGCAGGCTTCTACCTTTTCCTCACATGAAATCTTTGCAGGGCACTGGACTCTGCATTGTTTTGCTTGTTTATTTTTAAACCTTGCTGGTTTCCACTGCAGTGGTGGAAGTTGGAGGACACAGTCTCAAGCTGCACCAGGGGAGGTTTAGGCTGGGTATTAGGAGGAAGTTCTTCACAGAAAGAGAGATTGGCCATTGGGATGTGCTGCCCAGGGAGGTGGTGGAGTCACCATCACTGGAGGTGTTTAGGAAGAGACTGGATGGGCTGCTTGGTGCCATGGTTTAGTTGATTAGATGGTGTTGGATGATAGGTTGGACTCGATCTCAAAGGTCTCTTCCAACCTGGTTTACTCTGTTCTGAGCGAGGAGGAAGGGTCCCTGCCGTCAGACAATGCTTTGCCATCTCTCTCTTGCTTTGTCCTGACCTCCAGCACTATAGCACCTTCTGCTTTTTGAGTTGAGCAGAGCTGTGGCACTGGTTACAAGTAAGTTGCTCCTGTCCTAGGTGAGGATGACAAGCTGATCCTGTGTGATGAGTGTAACAAAGCCTTCCACCTGTTCTGCCTGCGGCCGGCGCTCTACGAGATCCCGGAGGGCGAGTGGCAGTGCCCAGCGTGCCAGCCTTCCACTGCCAGGCGCAGCTCACGAGGCAGGTGAGTGACCCTCCCCTCCTTTGCACCACCACTGGTGCACAGCTCCTGCCATGCCTTTCCCAAGGCAACCAAACCAGTCTGAAACAAAAGGTTGGAGCTGGCCTGGTTAACTCGGTGCCGCTGGCCCAGCAGCAGAGCAATTATCTTGGGGCTGTTTCTTCAGCACCCCTGTGTGGTACTGACCCATGGCAGCTTCAGCAGTTTTAACCAACAACTTAATGTTTAGCAATGAAAGCACTCACAAAACATCCCCCCAAATGAGATACTCTAGGGGCTGTTGTTTCCTCTGAGCTGGCTTGCTTTTTCGTGGCAGTGTCATTGGTAGCACTGAAGCTCTCTCTGTAGACCACTGGGCTGAGCTTCTGTTGTGCTCTTGGCAGACCAGAGGTTACTTCAGGCTGCAGTTTAGCCACTGCTGTGCTGCTGAAAATCAGCCCACAAAACGCCACTCTGGTGGTTTTCTGGACCTACTAATCCTAACAAGGCAAGAGTGTTTAGGGCTACAGAGGGAATAAGATTTGAGGAGGAATTGCTCTGTGCAGCAGAAGTCAGTAGCTGCCTCCTGACAGTGAGGGGTTGAAGAGGGTTTTTTGACCTACAAGCTGAAAGTTAAATGTGTGTGAGATGTATTTTCCTGTTTCCTGCTGATTCAGACTCTGTGCTGCATCTACCCTCTTGTCAGTGAGGTGAGGCTATCAAATGGCACCTGAAGCATAAGCAGTCAATAGAATCCTCCCTTCCAGAGCAGCAGCACAATGAGAGGTGTACCAGCTTGTAACATGCAGGTGGTGTATGGCCTTAGAAGTATTACTTACTCCCTGGGCACCATTTAAGAGTTCATAAGGCTTGTACAAAAGTGACAGGGCTTGAGTGCAGCTGTTCTTGCCTGAGATCATAGTTCCTTTGATGTGCCAGTGTCACCTGCAAGCTGCTTGGCTCCTGGATGGGAGCCATCAGGTGGGGGAACACCTGTCTTGTTATCTACTTTCTGCTCTTGTCTTCTTAGCTGAGGCAGGGAAGAATGTCAGCCTGGGAGCACTTTCCCCCATTGTTGTGGTAGCTTATTCTTATTCCTTTTGCAGCTCAAGATCCTCCTTTCTCCAGAGGATTGAGACTCCCACAGCAGCTTTGCCTTTGTCCCCTTTTGCCTATGCAAGCTGTTTTCCTTTTCCTGGTTTTGTAATGGTTTGAATGCTTTAGCAGACACGTTCAGCAAGTCAGAGCTGTCCTGAGCAGGGAGTCTTGTGGCTTCTGACATCAGGACATGAGAATCCAGATGCTCAGCTCATTAGTAAATACAAGCTTAGCTGTGACTAATACCAAATGAGGGCTGTTTCCTATAGTGCAGAAGCATGTGGTATGACACTGGAAGGAGATAATGGGGAAATGTGCCAGCAGAAGCAGAAAAAAAAACCCCAAACCAAACTCCTTTTGACACTCCTCAGGCCAGGCCTGCAGACCTGGACAAAACAGCAGCACCTCCTCTCAGGGAGGAGTAAATTGCCCAGCAAGCACAATCTTTAAAGCTGTAATCACATGGTCGAGGTGCCTAGAACAGCAAAAAAAACCATACACAGCTGGAGCTGTTGGGGATTTTCAGCCCAGATGTTGAGACAATAGCCTGGGAAGTGCCCTCTTAGTTGTAGCTACCACTGGATACTCTCTGGAATACAGCAAACTGCTTCAGTCTGAGACTGGGTGTTTATTTTGCACTGGGGTGGTCAGCATGTCCCTGCCTGGAAACTAACAGGAGAGAGGGCCCAGGACCTCTGGTGCCCAGGCTCTGGTACAACAAATGCCTTTACCTGCCTTACTCTAGGAGCTATGCAGAGGATTCTGCTGAGGATGAAGGTGAAGAAGGTGAGGAAGCTTCTGATGAACCAGATGCTGAAGAGGAAGAAGAGGAGGAGGAAGATTATGAAGTTGCTGGACTGAAATGTAAGGCTTTGACCATGCAGGAAATGATGGAAAAATGTTAAGCCTCTGCTTTCAGTGTCCAAAGTCTTGGTCCTGTTTGGGACTTGGGCTTTTCCTCACCCACAACAGGTTCTTGCTCAGAAACTGGGGGAGATGATGTCACAGGGGAAGGCTGTGGTTGTGCTGTGCATTACATGGGCAGCTGGGGTGAACTCTTGTGCAGGGTCAGCACTAGCAACGGTTCAAACTGTGGTGAGCTCTCACTGGCTGCCCAGGCAGTCCCCTGGGGACGCTGCTGAGGCCACAGGGAGTGCTGAGGGGCACTCAGCAGAGCCTGCAGCAGGGCAGAGTGAGGCAACAGCGTTATCAGTCACTGGTGTTGGCACTCTGCACCTCCAGGGTTTGTTGGTAAACTGGATTGCTGTTGATAAATGCTCATGGAGCTTCAACCACAAGCCTTTCTCCTTGCTTTTTTCTCTTCCCAGCAGCTCAGAGCCTCTTCAGGGCAGGATTTCTAGTGATTTGGCAGGGAGGTGTTTCCCAGCAGCAGGACTGGCACTTCCTCTGCCCATTGCTGTGGGAAGGCACAGTTCTGGAGGTGCCCTATGGCCTCGACTGCCGTCGCCCTTGGGTTGCATACAGAGACCACTCAGGATGCATTGCTGGCTTATTCCTGGGCAGCTGAGTGGAAATGAAAGAGCACTTTTTTTTCTAGGTTCCTCAATGACTGCTCCTCCACTCAACCACTCTGCAGTTTGTCTCTCCGCTTTGTTTTTAGGGGAATTTGACTCTGCCTCATTTGGGCAACTCGCTGCACTGCAAAGAGCAGCCTGGGGATGGCACACTGCCAGCCTTTGCTTTCTGTCAAAATGCTCTTGACTGACATAAAATTAGCTTCAGATTGCCTCAACCAGGGCAGATGGTGGGATCTGGAGCCCCGAGCCCAGAGGATTGTCCCGCGTCCTCGCCAGGCTTTCCGTCCGGGTCTCTCGGCCTTGCTTCCCTGGCTTTATTCTGGTTTCAGGGATGTTCACTGATACCCTGGCTGTGTACACTGCTTGTTGTTCTGTGGTGTATCCATGTCCACACTTGGAGCCCGTTCAGCCTGTGTTGCAGGGCCAAGTCAGGAGCTGAGCCAAGGTTTCCAAACAATAGCAAAAGAGGGTTAGAGTCACTAAAAATAAAAGCACTCGAATGCAAACCCCCACCCCCCCCCACCCCCCCCCCTTGGTTTTAAAGAGCATTAACGTGGAAAGGTCAGGCTGGAAAACTTTTTTTTTCTGTCTGTTTTAAGAGAGAAGTCCCATTAATCCTGGTGGAGTTTATCCTGAGGGATAGAACCTAGCCTGGTGGATTGTCAGACATTTAACACGTGCCACACGCTTGACACACAAGCGGAGCGACAGCAGGCGGCCGGCCCCGCCGCGCGCAGGGGGGGCCCTGCAGCTTTGATTTATTGGCCAGGCCTGGGGTTAGATGAAGTGCTGCAGCATGCTGGAGGGGTGCAGCTCTGTCCAACAAGAACCTGACAGAAGAGAATAAAACAGAATTAACCAGGTTGGAAAAGAGCTTTGAGATCGAGTCCAACCTATCGCCCAGCACCATCTGATCAACCAAACCGTGGCACCAAGCAGCCCATCCAGGCTCTTCCTAAACACCTCCAGGGATGGTGACTCCACCACCTCCCTGGGCAGCACATCCCAATGGCCAATCTCTCTTTCTGTGAAGAATTTCTTCCTCACATCCAGCCTAAACCTACCCTGGTGCAGCTTGAGACTGTATCCTCTTGTCCTGGTGCTGGTTGCCTGGGGGAAGAGACCAACCCCTTCCTGGCTACAACCTCCCTTCAGGTAGCTGTAGAGAGCAAGAAGGTCTCCCCTGAGCCTCCCCTTCTCCAGGCTAAGCAACCCCAGCTCCCTCAGCCTCTCCTCACAGGGCTGTGCTCCAGACCCCTCCACAGCTTTGTTGCCCTTCTCTGGACACCTTCGAGCAACTCAACATCTTTCCTAAACTGAGGGGCCCAGAACTGGACACAGGTGGAAGGAGCTTGGCCTAGGGAAAGAATGCAATGTGCTCTTGTGGCCAGGAAGGCCAATGCCATTCTGGGGTGGATTAGAAAGGGTGTGCCCAGTAGGATGAGAGAGGTTCTCCTCCCCTTCTACTCTGCACTGGTGAGGCTGCATCTGGAATATTGTGTCCAGTTCTGGGCCCTTCAGGTCAAGAAAGACAATGAACTGCTTGAGAGAGTCCAGTGCAGAGCCACGAGGATGACTAAGGGCATGGAACATCTTCTGTATGAGGAGAGGCTGAGGGCTTAGAGCAGGGGAGACTGAGAGGTGTCCTCAGCAATGTTTATAAACAAGTAAAGGGTGAGTCCTGAGAGGATGGAGCCAGGCTCTGCTTGGTGATGCCCACTGACAGCACAAGGGGCAGTGGTGGAAGCTGAGGCACAGTAAGTTTCATGTAAGTATCCCTGTGAGGGTGACAGAGCCCTGGAGCAGGCTGCCCAGAGCGGGTTGTGGAGTCTCCCTCTCTGGAGATGCTCCAAACTCACCTGGATGCCTTCCTGTGTGATCTGGTGTAGGTGACCCTGCTCTGGCAGGGGGGTTGGACTGATGATCTTTCAAGGTCCCTTCCAGCCCCTGAAATTCTGTGATTCTGTGAAATAAACCACACCTCATCCTGCTGACACAGAGGGGGGCAGAGGAGAAACTTCAGATGAGGGGGGGTGTGCGTCAGCACACTTGCGCTGCCATCAGCGGAGGGCTCTGACAGGCAGCCTGGCCAGCAGGCCAAGTGCCTTCCCTGGGGATCTAATGCAGCAGCCAGGGGCTTGGGGAATAAAATCCCATTGTTTCCCCCCTGCAGCACGTGGAGCAGCTCCCGGCTGCAGTAACCTGACACTCCCCCTGCACGCACTTCACTTTGCAGGGGGGTTTACCAACTGGCTTATCCCGCTGTGTGGGCTGCTGCTCAGTGCTTGGAGAATCACAGAATCACAATTTCAGGGGCTGGAAGGTACCTTGAAAGCTCATCCAGTCCAACCAGAGCAGGATCACCTACACCAGATTACACAGGCACACATCCAGGCAGGTTTTGAGTATCTCCAGGGAGGGAGGCTCCACAACCTCCCTGGGCAGCCTGGTCCAGGCCTCTGTCATCCTCACAGGGGGGGAAAAAAATTCCTCATATTTACATGAAACTTCCTATGCCTCACCTTCCACCATTGCCCCTTGTGCTCTCATTGGCCACCACTGAGAAGAGGCCCAGGCCCAAGCCAGTAAGGAGCACTGGCAACTGGGCAAACTGAAGTTTTCTGCTCCTGGTGCTTTCAGAAGGGTGCTGCAGTTGAGACCCTGACCTTGCATTACTTCCCCTGCCCTTCATCAAGTGCCAGTGTGTCAGGGTCCAGGCACATGGGTCCTGCAGGCTGAGGGGGATTGTGTTGCAGCACTGGGCAAGCTGTACCTGTAGCTGAGGACCTTGGAAGCTCCCAGATCTCCTTGGAGCTCAAGGGTCTGCCAGTGCTGTTGGCTAGCCTGTGAGACCACCCTTTGGCAGAAAGCTGTTGCCAGGCAGCAGTGGCCTCTCTTTGGACAGGAGGTGATTACCCTCCTTTCTCACTGGAGAGGGTATCAAGAGCATGGCTGACACAAGCATGTGCTGAGTGAGGACAGGCTGACAAGAAGCTGGGTCACAGACTCACAGAATGGTGGGAGTTGGAAGGGGTCTCTGAGGATCATCTAGTCCAACCCCCCTGCTAAAGCAGAGTCATCCAGAGAAGGTTGCCCAGGATCACAATGTCCAGGGGGAACCTCTGCAGAGATAGAGACTTCACAACAACCTCTCTGGGCTGCCTGATCCAGTTCTCCCTCACAGGAAAGAATTTTTTCCTCCTGTTAATGTAGAACCTCCTGGGTTGCAGTTTGTGCCTATTGCCACTTAGCCTGTCACTGAGTAACACTGAAAAGCCTGGCCCCATCCTCTTGACCCCCCCCTTTAGAGGCTGATAAGCCCTGATAAGGCTGGTGGCAGTTGTCTGTGGGTTCAGCAGCTCCCCTCTGCGCCGGGCAAAGGGCTGGTGATCTCTGCTTTCAGGTTAACCCATTCCTCTAAGCCTGTGGCTTCTGTGTTTCAGTGAGACCCAGGAAGGCAGCCCGGGGCAAGCAGAGCACAGCCATGTACTCCTCGAGGCAGGGGAGGCACCAAAGGAAGAAGCAATCGCTGCACCCTGCCAGGGGACCCCGGCAGCGGGCTGCACCTGTCAACGGCGCAGACATTGATGAGCTGGTAAGAGGCAAATTGCTCCCTGGAGGCTGCTCACATCGTGACTTACAAACAAACAGGTGTCACACTTCCTCCCCTCCCCTTCCCAAAGCCATACCCTGGATCCTGCTGTGAGACCCGGGCTGGGCTGGGGCAGGCTAACAAAGGAGCCATATCCTCAAGGGCCCGCTGCGAAGGGAGCGCAGATATGCCAGGCATCCTCCCCCAGCCGCTTTCACACATTGTCCCCCTTGAGTAGCAGGCAGCCTGCAGCTTGTTAAAGGGTTTTAAATAGTAGCCATATGTCTCTGCAGAGAGCTGGGGGCCTGAGGGGGTCCTGCACGGTCAGAGAATGCCAGCAATGCTGGACCCTTGCTCCCCAGCCTTGGCTGTTTTCTGACAGTTGTTGTCATATGGTCACTCCCCGAGCTCTAGGACATAATTTGACTGGTTTAGGTTTCACTTGACATTGAAAGAATAAAACAGAGCACTCCTCTGTGTGTGTGCATGCTAGGCAGGGTGGAGCTGCCCTGTGCTGTTAGTCCTGGGGGAAGGACACAGGGGATGTGTGAGGATACTCTAGCCCCGTGGGCCACGTCACAAGCCTCTGCTAGATCTGCCATCTGTCCACTCACCAGAGCTGGTAGCGCTGGTGTATCCTGTCACTCTTCATGAGCAGTCTTGATCATGGGCTTTGGGCTCACCACTTGTTATGCTGGGTGTGGGTGGGCTGCCTAGTGGATCTACAGTGTCCTTTTAGCTGGTCTGTGCTACAGAGGGGAGGGCAACCAAACCAGCAGGCCCAGCATGGGCTGCTACAGCCAGCTTAGAAGGATATTCAGGTGGGGAGAATCTTACCAGAACTGGGTCAGAGTCTCTGTCAAAATACTGGCTTGGGGAGGAGGACTCTGCTAGGACTTAAAGCTTGTCCTTGGAAGAGACTGACGCTGGCTCGGGAATAGTGCCCTGTGTGGTGGAGCCTTCCCATCATCTGACTTAACCTAAGCAGTGTTGCTTCACAAGCTGTGTGCTCAGAGCCAAGGGGATGTCCCTGTGCTGGTGGCTGACCTGCTGCAGTTCCCTGGGCAAGTGGCTGACCTTGTGTACAGGACAGCAGTGCTGGAGGCATCAGCTGCTCTCTGGTATTTAAACCGGCAGGGTCGGCTCTGCAATGTCAGTGCCGCAGCCTCTCTCCCCTCTGCCTCCTGTGTGCTGCCTGCCAGGGACTTGGAGAAGGCAGGGAGAGGGAATTCACCCTCTCCATTTGCTGTCATTTATTCTTTGGCTGCTTGGTTTGACCGTGTTGTCTTTGAACCTGTCTTGAAAAAGCCTGGTGCCCCAAGAGAAATGCCAGGCTGCTGGCAAGATCCTCTCCCCAGAGCTGCTGGATGGGGTTCCTGTTCTTGTGACTCAAGCTGCCCCTGCTTGTCCCTGCTGCTGCCACCAAAAGTCCTGCAGCAGAGCAGTTTGCCTCTTGATTATTGTGGAAGATGGCTGCACCTGAAAGATGAACTTTGGTTCTGCAGCAGCACTACTCTGTATCCCCAACCATTGAGACACTGGCTTGTAAACCACAGGACTGACAGAGAGATCTCTGCTGAGGCCCAGCCTGCAGACAGTTTGCTGCACACTAAAGCCCATAGCAGTTCCCTGCTCTTAACAGCATCCTCTGTGTGGGCAGGTCCTGCAAACAAGGAAGATGACACGGCGCCAGAACCTCGAGCTGCAGAAGTGTGAGGAAATCCTCAGCAAGCTGATCAAGTACCGCTTTAGCTGGCCCTTCAGGTGAGGGCAGGTGGCCTGCTCCTCCTCCTCCTTCTCTTCCTCCTCCTTCTCTTCCTCCTCCTCCTCCTTCTCTTCCTCCTCCTCCTCCTTCTCTTCCTCCTCCTCCTCCTTCTCTTCCTCCTCCTCCTCCTTCTCTTCCTCCTCCTCCTCCTTCTCTTCCTCCTCCTCCTCCTTCTCTTCCTCCTCCTCCTCCTTCTCTTCCTCCTCCTCCTCCTTCTCTTCCTCCTCCTCCTCCTTCTCTTCCTCCTCCTCCTCCTTCTCTTCCTCCTCCTCCTCCTTCTCTTCCTCCTCCTCCTCCTTCTCTTCCTCCTCCTCCTCCTTCTCTTCCTCCTCCTCCTCCTTCTCTTCCTCCTCCTCCTCCTTCTCTTCCTCCTCCTCCTCCTTCTCTTCCTCCTCCTCCTCCTTCTCTTCCTCCTCCTCCTCCTTCTCTTCCTCCTCCTCCTCCTTCTCTTCCTCCTCCTCCTCCTTCTCTTCCTCCTCCTCCTCCTTCTCTTCCTCCTCCTCCTCCTTCTCTTCCTCCTCCTCCTCCTTCTCTTCCTCCTCCTCCTCCTTCTCTTCCTCCTCCTCCTCCTTCTCTTCCTCCTCCTTCTCTTCCTCCTCCTCCTCCTTCTCTTCCTCCTCCTCCTCCTTCTCTTCCTCCTCCTCCTCCTTCTCTTCCTCCTCCTTCTCCTCCTCCTCCTTCTCCTCTTCCTCCTTCTCCTTCTCCTCTTCCTCCTTCTCCTTCTCCTCTTCCTCCTTCTCCTTCTCCTCTTCCTCCTTCTCCTTCTCCTCTTCCTCCTCCGCCTCCTTCTCTTTCTCCTCCGCCTCCTTCTCTTTCTCCTCCGCCTCCTTCTCTTTCTCCTCCGCCTCCTTCTCTTTCTCCTCCGCCTCCTTCTCTTTCTCCTCCGCCTCCTTCTCTTCCTCCTCCGCCTCCTTCTCTTCCTCCTCCGCCTCCTTCTCTTCCTCCTCCGCCTCCTTCTCTTCCTCCTCCGCCTCCTTCTCTTCCTCCTCCGCCTCCTCCTCTTCCTCCTCCGCCTCCTCCTCCTCCTCCTTCTCTTCTTCCTCCTTCTCCTTCTCTTCCTCCTCTGCCGCCTTCTCTTCCTCCTCTGCCGCCTTCTCTTCCTCCTCTGCCGCCTTCTCTTCCTCCTCTGCCGCCTTCTCTTCCTCCTCCGCCGCCTCCTCTTCCTCCTCCTCCGCCTCCTCCTTCTCCTCCTCCTCCACGGGCACAGAGCTGTCTGCAGCAGCGCGTAGGTGTGGGTCGGCCGTGCTGTGGTCCTGCCGGATCCACCTGCTGGCTGCAAGGGTTTCAGAAGTGAGCTATGGGTGGGAGGGGAGGGAGTGAGCCTGCTCCTGAAGAAACCACCATGCTCTCCGTGCTTGGCTGGGCTGAAGACATGGTGCCCTTGTGAGGCAGTGTGACAGGGGGTGGGAGGCTGTGGGCCGAAGAGGGGAGGCTGGGATCTGCAGGGCGCTCTGTAGGTGGTGTGACTGAGCAGAGGTGACCATACCTGCCATGTTCCTGTGCCTGGACCAGCCCTCTGTCCATCATCAGCCACCATGGGGCTGCTAGCTCTGTGGAGGTGCTGCCTGGGCTGGCTCCAGCACTGGGGGGTGCAGGGGGGGCTGCTGCTGGAGCTCATGGGGTGGGGGTGATCCTTGCTCCTCTGCGGCTCCCCGGGGCCGACCTTTCCCTCTTATCTTTGTGGCTCTTCGTTCTGCAGGGAGCCAGTGACCACGGAGGAAGCTGAAGATTACTTTGAGGTCATCAGCAACCCCATGGACTTCCAGACTATGCAGAGCAAGTGCTCCTGTGGCGATTACCGCTCGGTGCAGGAGTTCCTCTCCGACATGAAGCAGGTGTTCTCCAACGCCGAGCGCTACAACCAGAACGGGAGTCACGTACTGGCCTGCCTGGAGAAGACAGAACAGTGTTTGATTGACATGGTGCACAAACATCTGCCTGGCCACACGTATGCACGCAGGAAACACAAGAAGCTCTCTGCCAGGTGCCAGGAACTGGAGGAGCAAGAAGGGGACAGCGAGTCGGAGCCCCTTGAACATTCCCGAGGGCGGAAGAGGAAGAAATGAGGGATGGGGAGACTAGGGGGGAGAGCCAGAGCTGGAGCAGGCCTTCTGGTGCTGCTGGGCAGCAGGATGGGTTGTCTGGAGGGAGCTGGGAAGCAGCAGGCACTTCTCTATTAATCCAGCCTTCCCTTTGGCCCGGCCTCGTTTTCATTTTCCTGCAGTTTCCTCCAGGATTTGGGCATCCTTTGGGGGAGCAGAGAGGACTTCACTGCTTCCTGCAAAGTCGACAAAGCTCTTCACAAGCCTGTCCTGCCAGGAGGGGAAGGTGGGAGGGCCTGGCCAAAGCCTGGCTGGGCAGAGGGGAGCACGAAGCCTACCCCAGCTCGGGCGCCGTGGGCTGAGCCGTTTCCTCCCCTCCGTGAGCAGCCAGCGCCGGAGCACGGCAGGACCTCGGCCACCCACGGCCTGCGATGTGAAACCAGCCTGGAGCTGGGGCAGGGAGGGATCAGATTGCTTCACCGAAGGACTGGGTGCCATCAGGCCAATGGGCTGCTAGTTCTTGTATGTATATATTTATATGGTGTTAATTTTGAGCCCCCACTGCAGGGCTGCATAGGACGAGCAAGCACTTACATTTATGGAGCTGCAGCTTTCACCAGCATCCTAACACAACTGGCTTCGAGGTGCTCTTGCTTTGCCCCTCTCTCTTCTAGGGGAGCGAGCTCTGGAGCTTCATGCTCTCAAAGAGGCTCCTTCTGAGCTCAGCTCTTCACCTGTACTCAGTGGAGGCAGATGGCTTCCCTGCTGACCTTGAGCAGCACCCAGTCTCGCAGCCCTTTGGATGAAGCCGGTGCCAGAAGCATAGCGGAGAGCGTGGGGGCTCTGCAGGCCCCGTGGGGAGGGAGCTGCAGGGCCAGGGGAGCAGCAGGAACTTCTGTGGGACTTTTTAAATTAATTTTTCTAGCTGAAAGTGGCTGGTTTCTAGCTGAGATCTTGTACAAAGAACACCTGTAAGATACAGTTGTCTTGCTTGGGCACATGTACAGTTTATATCAAATCGTGTTTGCTTTATATTTCCCCATCCCCCCACCCCCCTCTCTCTCTCTCTCTTTACAACTCAGTTTCCTACCAGTAGCTGGAGTCACCCTGGGGGACTTGTTGGCAGGGGTCCCCCAGCCCCTCTCTGGGCACGCTCTCACCATGTTTTACAGTGACACCTCCCCTAGCTCACCTCCCTCATGCTCCCCCAGCACAGCAGGGATGGTCCCACGCCGGCCAAGCAGCCCCGTCCTGCTGGCTCCTGCCAGCCAAGGTGTGGACTTCCCCTTAGAACAGGAGGTGTCTTCACAGCACCTCTCCCTCTCCATCGTGCCAGGGTTTGATCATACAATCAGGGCTTGAAGTTGTTGTTTTTATTCTTCTTCTTCTAATAAAGTCATCAATTTGGGACAGACCAGCCCCCAGGCTTGCCCCGTGCTGCTTTCTGTGGCACCGAAGCAAAAGCAGCTGGGGCAGCTCCTGTGACTTGGATTTGTTTTTGAGAAGAGAAAAGAAATCATCAGTTTCAAACTGCAGCCTGGTTTGGTGAACTCTTGTTTTGTTTTTATGGGTTGGTTTGGGTTCTTTTGGGCTTCGTTTCCACCAGGTATTCCTTTTCCAGTCCTGGCCTGTCGCTGGCTGCAGAGGCTAAAGCAGGTTTGCAGCCCCTTCTCCCCAGCCTCAGCTCCCCAGCCCCACAGACTAGCACTGACGTTTGTATTTCGCACCTCCCCCTCCTCTCCTCCCCTCCCCTCCCCCCTCCTCCAGAGGCTTTTGTTTTGTCCTGTTCCTGGAGAAGCCTTTTCTGCAGGTCCCACACGGTGAAACCTTTGGAACTGTTTGGGGTTTTTTTAACGATACATGTCAGGCGGGGGGAGGGGGTTTCTGCTAAGGGCTGTACTTGTAATAAATTGGAAACTGCAAAAATAAACCTTATCTACTTGTGTTTGTAAAAAAAAACCAAACCAAACTTGCCTGTGGAGAGTCCTTTGCAGCTGCCCCACCTGAAGGTGGGGCTCTGGGGGAAGTCTGCACCCTGCCCTCCCCGCAGCGCCCGTCAGGTGTGGTACCACTGCCTGCTGGAGCGTGGTCAAAGGAACAGCAAGTGTGGGTCAGGTCCTTTTACAGCCCTGGAGAACCACCTCCTCTAGGCTCAGCTTTGTTACACCGGCCCCTGGGCCAGGTTGGGCCATGCCTTTTGTGGCTGGGCTGCTGTCCCGCACCACCCTTCTCCCTGAGCTGTGCTGGGCAGGAGGTGCTGTGCTGGCTGGGCCCATGTGCTCTGGGCTGGCCCTGTGCATCCTCCTCCCCAGAGCTGAGGGATGGGGCTGTGCTCTTCCAGACCCTGGACAGAGAGAGGTCACTGGGAGGAGGGAGCAGTCCTAGGGCTGACCAGCTGTTTTGGTGCCTTCTCTCCTGTGGGCTGCTGGTGTGACACTTGACCTCCTGCCACAGCATGCAGGATGGCACTGGGGAGCTCTCCTAAAGGGACTACAAGGTGAAGGGGGAGTTTGGGATGTCTCTGCTCTCTCCCCCCTGCTGTTCCCTGGCACACTGGCCATCAGAACTGCTCCCCTGGTTTGGTTGATGAGTTTTGCAACCACAGCCCTGGTGGCTGCAGCTCAGAGATCGGTAAGGACCATTCTGGTTGTCTCTGCAGGCAGGACTCCCAGCCCACCCTCCTGCTCGCTAGCAGCCTACCAGGGACGTGTGGGCTCTGCTGTGGTGACCTTTAAAGGCAGCACAGACAGGCTGGGGAGGTGCTGAACACCCCATCCTCCGTGGAACCGTGCTTTGGACAGAGTTCTGTCTGTGCTGCACTGCCAGGATGTGAGGGTTTCCTGGGTGTCTTCATCATCTTCTTGCTCAGCAGCTGAGCTGGGAGTGTTCCAGCCAGGTCCAACTGTGCTGGGCAGAGGAACTCCCCTGCTGGGTTTGAGGGCTGCCAGCAATGGGCAGATGATGCTTTCCCCAGAGAAGCCTCAGCCCCTCTCCACAAGAGGTGGTTTGGCTTGCTGGGCAGGCAGCAGGACCTGTGTGAATCAGAATGTGACTCCAGCTGGGACATTTCCAGGCCTCAGTGTAGAGACCTCACACCAGCATCTGCTCCAAGACCTTTTCAGAGATTTGCTTTTTATAGCAGCCCCTGCACAGCGCTGGTGTCCTGTGCAGGCTATAAATAGCTGTCCCCACGCCTGGCAGGCAGGCGCTGGTGGGCAGCCATGGCCCTGCTGGCACCGTGGGCTGAGGGACGGTCACCAGCCTGGCTGCACCCAGCATCTCACCAGGGCTGGCCTCTGACAAAGCCTGCTGGGGCACCTGCATTTTCTGAAGCTCCAGAACAGCCTTGGGAGGAGGCCCCAGGGTGCAGTGGGTGAGGAGCTGTGAGCTTGGCTCCCCCTTGGAGCCCTCATGGCTCAGTCGTTAATATGAAGCAGTTACCAGGATGGGGAACTTGGGGGGTTCAGCAAATCCCCAGAGCACAGCCACTTGCCTTCTGCTACTCAAAACCTGGGGAGGGGGGGGGGGGCTAGCATCCACAGCTCAGCAGGTGCTGGTGGGGCACCAGGCTCAACTTCTCTCTGTGCAGCTGGACCAGGACACTGGGACTGGGGGGGTGTCCCGAGCCCACTCACGTCCAGTGGCAGTCCTGGCTCAGCCTTCACAGCCAGCCCTCCTGCTGGCACTGGGGATGGGCAACCATGGCAGTGATGCCCAGGCCAAGAGGGTTGCCCCTGTGGGGATGGGGCATCACTGAGCCCTGTTTGCCCCTTGCAGAGAGACTTTGCAGCCTCACCAGCCTTGCTGGAGCCAGAGGTGTGGCTGCCTTTGGGCCTGCTCCAAGCAGGATGCAGAGGGGATGTAAGGATGATTCGGGTGGGGGGCATACAGAGGAAGGCTGAGCCTCCCCACCACAGGGTTGGAAGTGTCAGTGTCAAGGGGACAACTGATGTCCCTGGCACAGAGCCCTTCCAAGGGGTGGGCTCTGGAAGAGCTCTGTCTCCCCAGTGGGACCAGCCGCTCCCAGCACCTCCCCTGGAGCCAGCCGGGCTGCAGAGCTGATAGCGGCTGGTGGCTGGGCACCGACAGCCCCTCCACTGCCCGACAGCTAGGGCCCAGCACCAACAGTTACCAGGGTGAGCACTGGAGAGGCAGGGAGCTCCTTGGCAAGTGCCAGGCTGCTCAAGGGCAGGGTGCCCCCGAGAGCTGGGACAGGCTCACATCCCAGCACCACTGCTGTGCCACGTGTCTGAGCATGCAAGCCAAAGGTGCAGAGAGCTGGCTCGGGGCTCAGCGCTGTGGGGCTGCCTGCCTGCAGCCAGGGGTGGGTCCAGTGCAAGGGTTGTACCCCTGGCACAGAGACACTGCTGTGTGCCCCCTCCCTGGGCAGCCCACACCCTGCACTGTGCCCGGCTCCCTGGGCTGGACTTTGGAGCCTGTCCTGCAGCCAATATTGACTCTCCTGCCCCAGGTCATGGCCCTTTTATCTGCCCAAACAAACCTTCCCGTGGCAGCCAGGGGAGCCCATGATGCTGTGACCCCCCCAGCAACGGGGGCCAGGTGGAGTCCCTGCCTTGGCACCACCATTATCACCAGTCCGGGGGGGGCTGGGTGTGACTGACCCAGCCAGGGGCACGCCTGCCTTGCAGCACCCCAAAATCAAGCATGAGCCCCACAGTATCCCCCCTCCCACCAGTGCCACACAGCAGTGGGGGCTCCTTCACACCTTGGCTGCTGTGCTGGCTCCCCTGGGGGGTGAAGGCTTCCCTCACATCAGTCGCTCGACTTCTCCCAGCGCCCCAGCACCCTCAGGGGTGGTGGATGAAAGGCGTCGCAGCATCAATCACGCAGCACAAAGCCCCAGCACGGCGCAGGGAGGGGTGAGGGGCCTGAACCCAGCCCCTGCCGCCACTTCTGGCTCAGGGTGGGAGGGGTCTTGCACCTCTCCTTTGGCTGCAGCTCTGACACGGAGCTCTGAGCTGCAAGGACTTCACAGGGTTGAGGGCCAAGGGCTGTTGGTGTGAGCAGGCAGTGGGTGCTGAAAGAAGGGTCCCTTGCTGTCTTGTTGGTCCCTGGGCACGAGGGGCAGGGGTCCCTGAGACCCTCACTGGCACCCAGCACTGCCCCAGCCTGTGTGCTAGCTAATTAACTGGCTAATTAATGGATAATCTGAGCATCACCACGGCTGCCTGTGTCTCTGCTGCAGCCCCCTGCCTCCCACAGCTCCCATGCTGCCTGTGCTCCTGCCCATAGCCCCTTGCCCACCATGGGGCCAGGGCAGAGCCCCCTCTCCTTCCCCACCCCAGCACTGCACATCACCAGGGGCAGCCAGGTCAAACCAGCCCCACAGACCCTTGGCAGAGGCGAGCTGGCCCCCTCCCGAAGTGTCTCAGGGCAGCAGCCCCTACCAGAGAGCCCTCAGCAGAGCCGCCTCGCCCAGGATGGTGGCACCCACCATGGCTGCCCACCTCATGCCCCAGCCAGCCTGCAGCACGGACAGCCCCAGCTCCCCCCAGCAACACCAGCTGGGGCTTGAATTTCCCTCCGGACAATGGGGAAGGCAAGCTGGGATTGTAACCGGAGCGGGGGGATAAATAAAGCTGCCCAGAAGTTTCCATTACCCACACCTCGGGCTTCTGCGTGGGACATCAAAGCTGAACCCTCTCCACCCCAAGGTCCTGAGCCCCCCAGACCATCACCCTGGCTCCTGCCCTGCCATGCCCCAGGTGCTGGAGCACTGAGCCCCCTCGCCTGGCACCGAGGCCCCAGCACTCAGTGGGGCCAACCGAATCACCTACAGAGCACGGAGTGGAAAAGATGATTCGTTGGTGTGACAGGGCAGGAAAACCCTCCTCCTCTTCCTCCTCCTCCTCCTTCTCCTCTTCCTCCTCCTCCTCCTTCTCCTCTTCCTCCTCCTCCTCCTTCTCCTCTTCCTCCTCCTCCTCGGCTGGGAGGCAGCGGGTGCCAGCAGCGGCCCCGGGGAAGCCACGGGGGCAGCTGGATGACAGGAGACCCCGGGCACCACACTCCCATCAACTGCCACTCCTGGCACAAACGTCTCCTGGGCCTGGCATGGACCCAACATAAGGACCACAATCCTGACCCACAGACCTGGGGAGGGGGGGGTCTCTCGCTGTCCCGCTCTGGACCCCCTCGAATCCCTCCCAACAGCACCAGGCTGGGCTGAAATAACACATCCAGGGTTTATTGTTTTTTCCATTCCTTGCAGCTAATGATTAAAAAAAAACCAAACCAAAACAAAAACTAAAATAAATTACAGAATTAAATAAACACAGACTGGATTATTCCCCTCCCTGCCCCGGCCCCCACTGCCCCCAAACCCCCCCGCCCCCAAAGAAAGCGTTAGAAGAGTCACTGGGTTTGGCAACAGCAACAACAACAACAAAACAACCTCTAGGAAAAAAGCAGCTACTTGTCAGGGGCAGAGCTGTGCTGGGGAGGGGGTCCCGTGGGGCCCCCCCGCCCCCCCCCCCCAAACCAGTGTGCATCCCTACTCCCACCGCTGCTCGGCCTCTGCCCTGGCCCTCTGGCAGCGTCCCCTCGCCCCTTACCCGTGAGGCCGGCTCCCCGCCCCGGGCCGCGCCGTCCCCGGGGAGGGGGCAGCCCCTGCCCTAGACGTGCGTGGGGTTGTCCAGGTATGGGTCCGTCTTGGTCATGTGCAGCATGACCGTGGGGGCTTTGTAGTGGCAGTGCACCCCGCCACAGCTCACCCCGCTGCAGGGCTTGCCCCTCGTCCTCACGCCCAGCTTCCTGTTGCACAGGCTCTGCCAGGTCTGCAGCGTCTTGGAGCTCCACACCCACACCCCGCTGGTGATGCCCACCACCAGGGACATGAAAATCTTTAGCATGAAGACAGCCACGGTGGGCACCGAGGTGTCCAAGGAGCAGTTGGCGGCGCGGCGGCCGGGGAGGTGCAGGCAGCCCTGCTCCAGGGCCCTGAGGTTCCAATAATCCACGTTCAGCCGCTCGTAGAAGTAGCAGATGATGACGCAGGTGGCTGGGACGGTGTAGAGGATAGAGAAGACTCCGATTTTCACCATCAGCTTCTCCAGCTTCTCCGTGTTGGTGCCGCCTGTCTTCATGATCTTCCGGATGTGGAAGAGGGCGACGAAACCGGTGAGGATGAAGGAGGTGCCGACGACCAGGTAGCAGGAGAGGGGGATGAGGACGAAGCCGGTCAGGGCGCTGACGTCCATGCTCCCCACGTAGCACAGCCCTGTGAGCTCATCCCCTGCTACCTTCCGCATGGTGAGGATGACGATGGTCTTCATGGCCGGGATGCCCCAGGCAGCCATGTGGAAGTAGCTGCTGTGGGCCTCGATGGCCTCGTGTCCCCACTTCTTCCCGGCGGCCAGGAACCAGGTGAGCGTCAGGACAACCCACCAGAGCGAGCTGGCCATGCCAAAGTAGTACAGGATGAGGAAGACAATGGTGCAGCCTGTGCTCTCCAGCCCCTCCTGGATGATGTAGAGCTCACCGTTTTCCCGGTCACAGGCGATGTTCTCAGCCCCTGCCACCGAGCGGATGATGAAGGCCACAGAGTAGACGTTGTAGCACATGGAGAGGAAGATGATGGGCCTCTCGGGGTACTGGAAGCGGTGGGGGTCCAGCAGGAAGGTGAGGACAGTGAAGGCAGTGGAGACGAAGCAGAGGGTGGACCAGACAGCCATCCAGATGAAGGCAAAGTCCTTGTCCTCCCGGGACCAGTAGACATCCACCCCAGGGGAGCACCTGGGCGCGCAGGAGAGGCTCTTCTCCACGTACTGGAACTTCTCGGGGTTGTCGCAGGCCACCAGACCGTTCGGTCCCCGCCCCTCGACAGTGCCCGGCGGCCAGGGCCGGGGGGCCACGGGCAGCATGCCCTGCCCCTTGTGGGGCTCAGCAGCCGAGGCGTTCTCGGGAGCCTCCATGCAAAGGGCATTGGGGTCGTTCTTGGTGGGCAGCTTGCCGCAGTCGAGGGACTCAGGCCAGCCGAAATTGAACTGCTCCATGATGGGGACGCACTTGTGGCGGGCCTGCTCGCACATGGGGCGGCAGGCGGGGATGCTGGCGCTCACCTGGTCGGTGCACATGGGCGCGTAGAGCGAGCAGAGGAAGAAGCGCAGGTGGACGTGGCAGCCGTACTCCACCAGCGGGGCGAACTCGTGCAGCTTGAGGGCAGCTTCGCGCTGGCTCTCGTGGCCCAGCAGGTTGGGCATGCGGGTCAGGTTGTAGCCGATGCCCCGGCACATGGGGATGTCGACGGGCTGGCACCGAGCCGCCCGCCCCCGCGGCCCTTCCAGCCCCGCCAGCTCCAACCCTCGCCCGGCCGCCGCCAGCTGCCACAGCACCGACAGGGCCAGCCGCAGCCGCACCGCCGCCATCGCCCGGCCCTCCGGCCCCGGCCCCGCGGCTACAGCGCCGCCATCACCCGGCCCCGCCGCCCCCGCGCCCCCGGGACGGCCGCTCGCTGCTGCTGCCGCTTCGTCTTCGGCTGCTGCTGCTGGTGCCGCGGCGGCCCCGGTGCCGTGCCGGGGCAGCTCCCCCCGCCCGCCGCCCCGGCCCCGGCCCCGAGCGCCATGCGGCGGCCCCGCCGAGCGCCCCGCGCCGCCGCCGCCCCGCGCCCGCCGAGCCCCGGCAGCGCCGCGCCGGCCGGGACGGCCCCTCCCCGACAGCGGGGACGCGCCCCCGGGGCGGGGACAGGGGGACACACGCCCTCGGCCCCCCCCCAAGGGGGAGGGGATGTGGCGGGAGCCGTGCGCGGAACCGGAGCCGGGACCTGCAACCGGCACCGGGGCTCGCACCGGGACAGGGATAGGGACCAGGACCCAGAACCAGCACGGGGGCTGGAACTGGAAGCCAGAACCGGCACCATGGCTCACACCAGCACTGGTACTGGGACCAGGAACCGGCACTCTGGTCTGCTCCAGCGCTGGTGCTAGGACCTGGAACTGGCACCGAAGCTGGCACAGGGAGGGAAATCGAGACCACAGCGTGGACTGGGAGAGCCATGGCCCTGCCCAGCACCCTCTGTCCACGAGTGGCACCCAGGGCTGGTGGCAGAGTGCCGTGTGCCCACGGGCAGGGGACATCGATGCCACCCACCATGGGGATGCAGGAGACCAGTGCAGGTGGCAGGTGGGGACACAGGTTAGCGTGCCAGCTCCCAAAATCCGGGGTCCCACTCTCAGGGTGGCAGATCACTCACGCCAGGGGCAAGGGCAGGCCGAGGGTGCCCGGCTGGAGAAGCCAAAGCAGCTCAGGCCAATGTTAAAAACACACCGCGGGCATCGGCACCCCTGGGGCCAGGCTTTGCTGCCCATGCCACCTCCACAAGACGCCACCAACCCTTCCCCGTGCCCAGGAGCTGCCAATTCCACATTTGGCCCGGGAGCGCTGGAGCTGCGCCATCCCCGGCACCCATTTGCGACAGCAAGGGGGGGGACCAGCGGCTCAGCCGTCCTGGGGACAATTCGAGCAGGTTCCCTGGGGAGACCTGGCAGGCAGCGCCGGCTGTGGGTGGGGGCACCGGCTGGCGCCGGGGGGTCCGGGCACCCCGCCGTTCCCAGGCATTCCCGCAGCCCTGCGATTTCTCCAGCAACGACATAACAAGCTGTCAGCGCGGCTCCTAATCGCCCGCCGCGCACCGGCACCGGCCATACATTATCCCAACCTTCCCGGCCCGGCGCTATAAGGAAATTCCACGGGAGCCGCTTATCGGTGGCTGTAACGGTGCGGCAGATAAGCCGTCGCCATGGAATTTCCCTCTAGCATGGGCTGACTGCTCGCCTGCTGCTGGGAAAAGAGATATCTGGGGTTATTTGGGGTGCTGGAGAGGGCGTTTTGTCCCTCGGGCCACCGGCTCCGAGAGTGGAGGGGTTCCAGAAAGCGCAGTCCCATGTGCCTGGGTGACACGGAGCAGCTGCCAGTGCCAGGGGGCTTGGTGCCCTGGGTTAAGGCCATGCTCCTCCTCGTGTGCCCGAGGAAGTGGGTGGGTTTGGGATGTGTTGTGCTGCGGTGCAGGCCTGGGGGCAAGCTGTCTCTGATGGATGAGTAGAATCACAGACTGGTTTGAGTTGGAAGGGACCTTTAAAAGTCACCTAGTCCACTCCCCTGCTGTGAGCAAGGACATCTTCAACTCAAGAGCTGGCAGCCACAGCTGGAGGTGACATCCACAGGGTCCTGACACCCTTCTCTGGGGTCCCTCATCCCATCCACACCCCCAGCTCCAGGATGTGTCCCCTGCATGGGGCAAGGCACTGAAGGATGTTTTTGCCACTGCTCCAGGGCGTGCTAAATCCCAGTCCCACCACTAAAGCTTCCCTTTAGTGAGCTATTTGCTGAGGGAAGCTTGGAACCATCCCCTGGAAACTCAAACATCTCAGAGCCTTGCTCTGGCTGCCTTGTGAGGATCCTAGGTGGGCAGCACAGGACACAGCAGGGCACTTGGGTAGGGGTTAGATGAGACCCCAGGGTGCCAGCCCCACCATCTCAGCTTGCCCTCATGGGCTGCCTGAGCTGTGAAGGGTTAATGGGGGGGCTGGGGGGGGACGACACACAAATAAATGTCTTTTAATTTAATTTTGCTTTAATATGTAAAACTGTTGCTCTTGGCAGCAGGTACCAGAGCTCAGCCAAGAGCAACACGTGGATTTTCAGAGTCAAGGGGCTCCTCTTAACGCAGAGGAGCAGCTGCCCCTCACCTTCGCCCCACACTGCTGGGTGGCACCCTGAGGTGCTCCTCCTCTACCCCAACACCCTCCTTGCTTGCTCCATGGGATGCCCAAACCCTTCCCAAGCCTCAGGGACCCGCAGTGGGGAGAGCAAAGGATCCCTGGAGCCCTTCATCCCTTCTGCTCTGGTGGGTGTGGGGAGGTTTGCCACCAACAGCCCAAGTCTTGCCCTGTCATTGCACCACTTCTGGGGGGGTAACCTGCTCAGCACCCCTGCCCCCCACTGCCGCGGGGTACCCCGGGGCACCCAGGGAGGGGAGAGCATGGCGCTTGCTGCTGGAATGGGGACACCGTGGCCACGCACAGAAGCTGAGATCTCCAGCAGGGCTGGAAGCCTCGCAGTGAAAACAAGAACACCAGGTAGAGCAACACAGCAGATTTACGGCCTTGGAAGTGGCCCTGTGCTGCGAATCCAATATCAATAGCTGGAAGAAAGGGCTCACAGAGGCAGCACAGAAATCCTGCCCGGGAAGCGGCTGGGCCGGCGGAGCGGGGCCGTATCGCAGGAGCCCGGGAGCCTGTGGTTCCTGGCAGCAGCTTTGCCCCATTTCCTTTCTTCCCGTCAACAGCTCTCACAAACCTGTGCAAGAGCCTCAGCGAGGGGAGGGGGAAGGAGAGCAGGAA
The DNA here is from genome assembly GCF_026170545.1 of Melanerpes formicivorus. Taxonomy (NCBI): domain Eukaryota; kingdom Metazoa; phylum Chordata; class Aves; order Piciformes; family Picidae; genus Melanerpes; species Melanerpes formicivorus. The sequence continues at coordinate 3,371,912 of NW_027142381.1, read as the reverse complement.
GGGCCACGGGTGGAAAAATCCCTCACTGCTGCCCCAGGGGAAGGAGGGGCTGCAGCAATGCTCCTCTTGCCCAGCCGAGGATGAGTCCTCCCTGGGCTGTGGGATTTGGGAGATCCCACTGGGCACCAGTGATGGGAACAGCCCTGGTGGGAGCCAGGGAAGAGGGTGGTGGAGATGGGGAGAGGGTGATGGAGTTGGGGAGGAGAAGAAGAGGTACTGGAGTTGGGGATGGGGGGAGTGGAGCCAGGGAGGAGGTGATGGAGTGGAAGAGGAGGTGGTGGAGCAGAAGAAGAAAGGGTGATGGAGCTGGGGAGAGGGTGATGAATCCAAGGGGAAGCTGATGGAGATGGGGAGGGGCTGTGGAGCTGGCTGAAGGGCAGTGGAGGTGAAGAGGAGGCAATAGGGCAGGAGACAGGGCAGTAGGGCACAGGATAGGCCAAAAGGGCATGGGAGGGGGTGATGGAGCTGTGGAGGGGACAGTGAGTGCAGCCTTGTCTAGCCTTGGCTGGGGCAGGCAGAACGTGCTGCAGCGTGCTGAGGGGCCCCATGCCAGCTGAGCTGTCCCCTCCCCTGCCCCTTCCCAGCAGGCTTTGCCATGGACCCTCGATGGTCCCAGCTTCACCCAGTGCCAGGCTCACAGGCAGGGGCTGGGACAGGGAGGGAAACCCCCAAAATCAAGGACAGGCCACTGGCTATGCCCTGGGCTCCATGGAACTCCAGGCTGTCCCTGCCAGCCCAGAGGGAGGGTGATGGCACAGCCCCACAGGGATCCAGGGGGGATAATTTTCCCTTCCTGAAGAATTTCACAGGAATAGCTGTGCCAAAGGCCAGCGGCTTTGATTTCAAAGGGATGCCAGTGCCGGGGCCGGATGGGCAGAGCAGGTGGAGGGGTCCATCCTGGAGCACCCCACGCTGGGCACCCTGTGAGCCTGCAGGCTGGCACCCACCTAGCCAGGCAGGCAGCTGCCCCCTGCCCCCGGCCACCATCTCCCTGGGGACAGCAGCAGGAGTGATCCTCAAGCTCTAAGCCTTCTTGCCCCCGGCAAGGGTCCTGTGTGACCATGCATGCCATGGGCAAGCCATGCTCTGTGCCTTGTGGCCTCCTGCCAGGCTCCCTGCTATGGACAAGTGGCAGCAGGGTGGGGAGATGGGAGTTTGGGGGGATAGCCCCCCGACAGATGGATGGAGGAACCTGACACTGGTGGGAGGCGATAGGGGAACACAGAGCATGGATCCTGCCCAGCCCCAGCCAGTGCCAGAGGAAGGGAAGAGTCAGTTCTTCCCCCGACTCCATCATCAATTACACCACCACGGGGTGGGAATTTCCAGCCCCACTCACTGTGCACCCAACTGCCCCTCTTTGGGTGCTTCATGGAGCTCTGCAGTGTGTGCCACTGGCTCAGCAAACCCCCCCCGGGAGGGCACCATGGGCATGGCAGTGCCAGTGGCATCAGGCAAGGCAGGGAGCGCTGAGCACCTCAGCCCCATGACCTCAGGGGCTCCGCTGGCCCCCTGCCGGGAGCTGACATCTCGTCACTTGCTGCTGAGACACTGGGGCCGTGGCATGTGTCCTCTGAAGGACAGCACTGTTCCCTCTTTCTTTCATCCTGCTGCCATCTGTGCTCCCAGTGTCCTGGCTGGCATGGGCTGGCACACTCCCCAGCCATGCCAAAGGCTCTGCAGTGTCCCCAAGGAGCTGCAGCCTCCCCACCTTGTCTTAGCTAGGTCAGGGAATGACCCAACCTCCCCATCCCAACGAAGGAAGACTCTTCCCAAATGCCCTGATGTTCCTCAGGGCAGGGGGGTGACATCCTTGCCCACCTGGCTGCCCCTGGCACAACCTGCATCATCACCAAGGGGGCTGCAGAGACATTTCCTGCAGGAGCCAGGAAGTTTTTACCCACTTTTCCCAGGCATCTGGGGACACTCATCCCCTGGAGCCATCCCATTGTCTCCTCTGGGACCTCCACTCATCCAGTGGGGTCCTCTGGCCACCCCAGGCCAGTAGCAGTCAGCTGAGTGACACCAGCAGTGCCAAGCCATGCCATGTCCTGAGCTTTGGTGTCACCTCAGGGGCTTGGGTCCCCTGTGTGTGTTTGTGGTGACAACCATGGTGTAAGGACACTGTGGCCAGGGCTCAGGGACACAGGATGACTCGAGCTCCTCAGAGATGATGCAGCCTGGTTATCTCATCACCCTGCAGCCAGGGAGCTATGAGCACCCTGTGGCCACTGCAAGCTGGGAGGGACATGGAGGGGCAGCCCTGCTCCTGGCCAGCCCACCTCCCTGGCCATGGGCACAAGGTCCCCAGGGCCACAACGGCCTCATCAACACATCATCAGTGTGAAGAAGGCAGGAGGCACATGGTGCTGGCCATGTCTCTACTGCCCCAGGAGCCCTGGGAGCCAGAGGGACCAGAACACAGGTGGGGACCACGTGCAGCCATGGGACCTGGGGGATGGGGCAGGAGGGCAAAGGGGTCCCCCGTGGGAGCCCTGGCTGGGAGCACAGTGGGGAGCAGGGTAGCAAGAGGATGACAGAGGACACAGGAGCTGTTGTGTCCCCCCCACCCCCGGCAGCATTTTGCCTGGTGGGTGTGCCTGCTGATGCAGCTGGCAGCACCACAGGCTGCTTACAGCCTTCGGGGGGGCTGAGACAAATGTCATGGCCACGGGGACCCCCTCTCCATCCAAGGGGAAGCAAGATTGACCCCTGTCTTTCTCTCAGACACCTCCCTTAGAGACCCCTCTGGGGGGAAAACAAGACCCAGGTGAGCCTTGGCAGCAGGTGCTCACTCTGAACCCTACTGATGGCAGCATCCTCGCTCAGCGGCTGCCTGGTGGAGGCGGGTGAAGGGCTCCAGCCTCCAGCTGCCTGGGAGGAGCAGCTCACAGAGCCACCAGACCATGCCATGGGGCCACCGTCTGCCCTCCAGCTGACCCGCAGTGCCCACCCCTGTTTCCTGGCAGCCCCGGGACAGGCAAAGGAGGCTTCACCTCGTGCTGGGAGCAGGCACCGAGGTGCCTCCAGATGCCATCCCAAGCCAACACAGGAGCTCTTTCATCCCCAGCCCCGCTCGTCCCCCTTCCTCCCCAGGACACCGCACGCCGCGGCGCTGCCGGCCGCGGGTCCCGGCGCAGCCCAGACACACTCAGCCCTTTCTTCGGCTGGGCGCTGGCAGCGGCTCCGTGCCGCACAATGCCCCTCCTTGTTCGCCCCGGCCCGGGCCCGGCTTGCGGGGAATGGCAGGGAATCGCCTCCATTTCCTGCTGGAGTTTTATTACATTCCCGTATAAATAAATAAAACCGATCCCGAGCAGGAGGGGAGAACCGCGGAGCAGCCTGGAGCCAAGGCAGGACGTGGGCTGGGGCCGAGCCCTGCGGCACAGCGGCTGGGAGCATCCCAGGAGGTCCGGAGGGGGTCCTGGGATGTTCGTGCTCTCCGGGTCTACACCAAGCCCCTTGGGGTTCTTGAAGGAGAAGCTGAAATCTCATCAATTCAATCCACGAGGCCGCTGAGGCCGCTGCGAGTGCCTGGCAAGGGCCGGGCACAGACCCCGAGCACAGACCCCGAGCACAGACCCCGAGCACCGGCACCGCCCCTCGGCTGCCCGAGGAACTTTCGCCCAGGCAGTGTGAGAAGAGTGGGAGCACCCCCAAGCTCTGCCACAGAGGCACGGCATGAGAGGGGAGAGAGGGGGCCTCTGGAGATCCCTCAGTCCAGAGCAGGTTCACCTAAAGCAGGTTGCACAGGATGGCATCCAGGCAGGTTTGGAATGATTCCAGAGGAGACCACCACCCCCACCCCCCTGGGCAGCCTGTGCCAGGGCTCTGCCACCCCCAAGGAACACTGCATTTTGACACCTTTGGGCCAAGAGATTTTTCTGCTCTGCTGAAGATGAACCCAGAGCCCTTCCACCCCTCTGTTTCCCACTGCCTGAGGGCTTTTGACTTTCCTGATCAGCCACCTGCTCCTCATCATGCCCAGCTGGTCAGACAGGCTCTTACCCCCTGAGTGATCAGCAAATGGCCCTCACCTGCCTGGCACCTGCCCGCAGCCCCACACTCCACCCACAAACACTCCCCTGGGAACTCTGGACCTGATCCCAGTGGGACCCCTGGGGAAATTAGAGTTTAGGTGTGGAGAATCCAAAACACTGAACCCCAGATGCCCCAAGTGTGCTCCAGACAAGTGGGGTGACCTCCTCCCAGCCCTGCTTGAAGCAGACAGAGACCACCTGGACGCCCACAGACCCTTTGGGGCAGCACTGGTGGGTGCAGGCAGGCAGGCAGGCAGAGAGCCCAGGGGTGTGCATCCCACCAGGGAAGGGCCTGGCACCAGCATGACCTACTTCTAGCTTCAAAAACACCCCCAACCTGCCAACATTTCTGAAAGCACTCAAGAATGCAGAGTTTAACCCCAAAATGAGCAGTGGGGAAGCCAGCTGCCTCCTTCCCTTCTCCAACCAAATGTTTTCCTAAGATGGGGCAGTGCAGCTTTAGGCCCATCATCATCATCATCATCCTCATCACCCTCATGGCTTCAAGAGCTCGAGATGGCAGCTGGGGATGGAAACCCTCAGGTATGTCAAACACAAACACTGTTTGCTGCTCTCTTCCTGATGCTGTTCTCCTCTGGGGGAAAAAAACACAAGCCCATCACAAAGCTCCCCTCTTTATTTAGCAGAACTCAGCACTTTTGGGTTTTGCTGATGGGGCCTAAATATAGCTCATGAGAAACAAATAACCTCTCAGGGGATTGCTGCTCCTCCCAGCTCTCCAAACACCTTTCTTCAAAGGTCAGGCGACCACGGTGGAGGCTTCGCCCCAGCCAGCAGCCTCTGCCCTTTGGGCATGAGGCCCGAGGTGCTCTGGGATGTGTCACTAGGTCTGTGAGGTTGGTAACCCAACTCCTGGGCTCCTCCAGCAGTGCCTCGGGGGAGCTGCAGGATGGCTCTGCTCTGTCGCTAATCCCCAGCCCCAGCCGGTCCCTCTCCTGCCCCTGCAAATGGCACCAACCCCCTGGGCATGTGAAGGGTGAAGGCTCACTCCTGCTGCTGGGGAGGGCAACAGCTGGAGATGGCATCACCATAGCCTAGGGTGGTGCCAGACCGTGGATCCCAGCTCCCTGGGTGCTGGTGGATCTCCCCAGGCTAGAGTGAAATCCTTGTTTCTGGCAGACCCAGGGAAAGCAGAGAGCTGCTGCCCAGCTGGGACTGTGCCTACCCAGCAGGGAACAGCTGGAGATGGCTGCAGGGGCAGGGCAAGGGTAAAGAGGGAAGGACAGAAGGGTTAAAGGCACATGGTGAGCCCTCACACTGCTGAAAGACCCTGGCAGGAGGAGTCCCTCTAGGTGTTTCCAGAGGATGGAAGCAGCTGAGTCTCATCCCCTGCTGTGCCACCTGGGTGTTCCTGCTCTCTGCCTTTGTCCCAGGAGTTACCTTCTCCTCCCATCTCCATTTCTAATCCTTTTGTCCATTGTAGGGCAAAGCACCAAGGGCGGGGAGCTGGTGGTGGCAGGCAGAGGCTGCAGACCCCTGTCAGCCCTCCCTGCTTCCAAAAACCAGAACAGGAAAGCGAGCATGTGTCCAGGTACACAGCAGAGACTGGCCTGAGGGGAGGCCACATCCCATCACACCACCCTGCCAGCAGCTGGCACAAGCCAGCTGCCTGCTCTGATGGGTGCAAGCCGCTCTGCACCCAGCTGATGGCTGGAAGCAAAGCCAAGTTTGCTGCTAAGCTCCCCAGAGCAGCAGTGAGGTGCCCAAGCAGGACCTTGGATGTCTGCACGACAAGATGGATGGTCTCAAAGGGCTGCCACTCTGGCTTGTCCTCCTCGAGATGCCTGGCAGGGAGCTGCAGCACAGCAGCAAACCTGAGCCCAGCTCCATGCTCCTGGGCCTAGTGAGCTCTCCAGCACCCTCTGAGCATCCCCAGCCCACCCGAGCCCCACAGGGCTGCCAGCTCACCCCATGGGAACTGGGGGGGCAGGACAGTGCTCTGCCTGGGCTGCTGCCCTGCCTCCCACCGAGCCCCTGGGAGGGCATGCTCCCCAGAGTCATGTGGACCATGTCCACGTCCCCCCAGCACCGCTTGGCAGAGCACAGGCTCTGCCCTGGCAGCCGTGGAATGTCCCCAGCCCCCTGGCGAAGCCAACCCTTCCCCGCCGGCCCCGCTCGCCTCCTCCCACCCTCTCTCCCCTCCTGGCTGCCACATTTTCCACCCTCCCTGCAAGCTCTCCAGTGCAGGAAAATGTGAGGCCATGGAAAACTGAGCCCATCCCCGGCAGCTGAGCCACCTTCCTCCTCCTCAGCCCCTTCATCTCGCAGACCACAGGGTGCCCAGCTCCCAGCATCTGTGCTTGCTCCTCCGTGCCGCAGCTCTCCACCCCCTGGCAGGATTTCCAGCCCCCTGAGCTGCAGAGAGCTGGGTTTGGGGCTCACTGGGGGTTTGTGGAGCAGCCACAGCTTTCAGTCCTGATTAAAGCAAACTTGGAGTCTCCTTTTGCCCATCTTCCCCCACAACCTTCTCTACTCCCTTCTTTGCACCCACTCTGCTCCGCCAGCCGTGGCTCCCATCTGGCTTTACTCAAGAGGATGCTCCTTACTGGAGGAGAGGCAAGGGAGGCACTGGGGTACACTGGACAAGAGGTGTGCATGGGAAGTGAGGGACAGCCCCACAACACCCTGGGAGAAGAGCTAAATTTGATTTACCATCCCCCAAAAGCTGGGAAAACAGAAGCCCAGGAGCATCAGACAGCTCCAAGTTCCCTGTTGGTGACAAGGAAAGTGAGGGCAGCCTTGTGCTGTTAGGGGAACAGACCCCCAGCTGTCCAGGGTGCCAGGCTGGGGGGCACAAGGGGCACCATGGCACAGGTTCCCAGCCAGGCTCTGAGCTCCCCACTGCCCTAAGTGGGAGCACCATTCTGTCCCCCCCAGCTAAGGGACTGGTCCTCAGCATCTGGTTGACCCAGAGCAGCATCTTGAGTGGGTTGAACTCCTACATGGCAGCGCCAGGAGAGGAACTCAGGAAGGAGGAGAGCTGCCAAGGTCCAATGTGGCATCAGCTGGATCTGGATCCAGCTCCAGCAGCGATTCCATGGCTGCTCACCACAGCCTGACCTGAGCAAGCCATGGGGCAAAATCCTGCTTCCTATCTACAGGGGGGAAAGCCACCCCACTGGAGAGGGACACAGAGGGCTGGGTGAGGGGCTGGGGATGTTCAGTCTTGCACAAGCCTGAATCCTCCCAGAGCACCTTTTACTGAGAGCTGCATCTTCCTGGAGCCATACCCTGGGCAGCATGGAAGGGTGCATGGCCAGCAGGCCAAGGGAGGTGCTTCTGCCCCTCTGCTCTGCTTTTGTGAAGCTCCACCTGGAGTACTGCATCCTGCTCTGGAGCCCCCAGCACAAGAAGGACTTGCAACTGCTGGAGAGGGTCCAGAAGACGATCACAGGGCTGGAGCACCTCTGCTACAAGGACAGGCTGAGAGAGTTGGATCTGTTCAGCTTGGAGGAGGCTCCAGGGAGATATTTTAGCAGCTTTGCAGTACCTGGAGGGGGCTACAGGAGAGCTGGGGAGGGACTTTTTACAAGGACTTGTGCTGACAGGAGAAGAGGCAACAGTTTGAAACTAGAGCAGGGTAGATTCAGATTGGACAGTAGGAAGGAGTCCTTTACTGTGAGGGTGGTGAGGCACTGGAACAGGCTGTTGTGGACACCTCATCCCTGAAGGTGTTTAAGAGCAGGCTGGATGAGGCTCTGAACGGCCTGGGCTAGCGGGAGGCGTCCTCGCCCGTGGCAGGTGGGTTGGAAGTGGATGAGCTGTAAGGTCCCTTCCAGCTGCAGCCCTTCGGCAGAGGCCGCAGCTCCTCCATCCCCCGCGGCCGCGGCTCCTCCATCCCCCGCGGCCGCAGCTCCTCCATCCCCCGCGGCCGCAGCTCCTCCATCCCCCGCGGCCGCGGCTCCTCCATCCCCCGCGGCCGCAGCTCCTCCATCCCCCGCGGCCGCAGCTCCTCCATCCCCCGCGGCCGCAGCTCCTCCATCCCCCGCGGCCGCAGCTCCTCCATCCCCCGCGGCCGCAGCTCCTCCATGCCCCGCGGCCGCTCCCGCCGGGCGCTGCCGGCACTCCGGGCGCTGGAAGAAAGGAATTTCTGTGTCAATCCCATTCACCAGCGGGGCTCTCCCTTCCCCTCCGGCAGACAATCCCAGCCCTCAGCGCGGCGCTGCGGGAAGAGGCTGCTTAATGTATTTTTGGAAGAAGGGGAGGGGAAGGGGGAAAAAAAAAAGCCCACAACCCAACACAAAACCCCCAACCCCCTCTCTGAAAAGAGCCTCTTTCAGCTAATAATGAAGTGAATATTATAGTAAGAGTGAAAACATATTCAGGGCAACTTGCAGAGGGAGACAGAAAACCTTTTCATAACACCCTGGCCACAAACACAACTGCCAATTAAAGTGGCTTCGGGCGCTGCCCGCTGCCAACACAAACGAGGGGGCAGGGGAGTGGAGCATGCAGGAGCTGGAGAGCTCAGTGCCCAGCTGGGCTCTGCCATGGCTGGTGGCACCAAGGGGGTTCTGCTCTCTGACTTTCAGAAGCAGCCACCACAATCAAAAGGCACCAAGCAGTGTCCTGCCTCCAGCCCTGGGCTGGCCCTGCGAGGGGGAATGGGATGCCTGGGGGAGGCAAGGGGTTCCAGAACCATGGGGGGGTCCTCAGTCTCTGCCCACTGAGACTGGTTCTACCTCTCCTCTGGTCTGCCCCAGGGCAGAAGGGCCGTGGTGGGTGGCAGGAGCCCCTAAGCAGCCAGCTCAAGGGAGCAGCAGGATCGTTCCCGGCGGTGGAGGGTGCTGAGCTTGGCTGCCCTAGTGTTGGGTAATAGTTTGGACTCGGTGATCTCAAAGGTCTTTTCCAACCTGGTTAATTCTATTCTATCATATGAAGGTGTAGAGGGGTGGAAGCTGCATCAGCCTGTGCCAGGGGGACAGCTGTGCCCAGCTCACAGGGCTGAGCTCAGACACCAGAGGAGGTGCCAAAGCCTGGCAGACCTTGCAGCGCCCCCATCCCCATCAGCCTTGCCCCACCTTTAGCTCTGCCCTCCCACCTGTTCTGGCTGCCTGCCAGCGATCTCAGCCGACCCTCACCCCTAGCAAAACGCAGCCCACACCACGGTGAGGAGATCAGCATCCACCAACACGCTCCAGGGCTTCTGCATCAGCTGCTCCCACAGGGGACAGTCACCAACAGGGGTCCTGTTGCACTCCCTTAGGGCTTCACCGGCATGTGGAGCAGGAGGGCTGCAAGGGGCTGGCCACAAGCTGGGAGAGCTGAGGAGGCTGTGACTCACACCTCACATCATCTTTGGCAACCCAAGGGGCTGAGTGGAGGGGCTGAGGGTCCACACCACCTCGGGCTGTGGTTAAACCCCACGCTGGGAAAGCATCACCTGAGATCAGACAATATCTTAATGGAGCAAAGGCTCAGCAGAGCTCAGGAGCTGCAAGCTGGCAGTGGATAAACCCAAACTGGAAAGACAAGATCACTGCTGAGCTGTAACCAACCTTTGGAACAGCTCCTCCAGGGAGCACACTGAAAGGTGTTTGACAAACTGTTTGAGGTGGGGGGAGGAGAGGGAGGGAGGGAAGGAAGGGAGAGAGGGCTTGGGCAACCCCCCCAAAGATTCCAGGAGCCAACTTCATGAAGGTTTGTGCTTTGTGATTACCAGGCAGAGAGTGTGGTGCTCTGCAGAGAGGTTTTGCTCAAGGGCATTAAAACAGAAACCAAGTCAAGGTCCAGCTGCAGCCTTGATTTGGCCCCGAGGCTGAAAGTTTGTCTTCCTTCCTTTAATGAAATAAATGAATCAAGCAGGAGAGCAAATTTTGGGCCATTATTTGGTGAAGAAAAATGGAAAGATGCACTTCAGCCAAGCCCAGCTGGGCATGGGAAGCCTCTCCTGCAGCAGTGAACTGGCCCTCAACATGGAGGCAGCCTCTAGGTCAAATACAAGTTAGCAGCCTGGGCTGGAAGCTCAGGGGAAGGTGGTTGCTGTGCCTGAGGTATGAACTGCTGGCAGCTGGGGATGGGAGCAGACCTTCCAGAGCCTGGCACAGCTCCTTCCCCTGCCCCAGCCAGCCACCAGGCTCACAACCCTGAATCCATTTCAGATTGAGCAGCCATGAAGCCCTCCAGAATGAGTCCTGCCCCTGCCCTTTGGAGAGCAGAAGGGGCTGCCTCTGCAAGGTCACCGATGGCCAGGGAGAGGCCAAGCTTCCCTCTGCAGATGCCCTGCTTGCTCCACTCCCACGGCTGCCAGGGAAATGCCAGCATGCCCCACGTCAGAGGCTGAGGAGGCTCCAGGGAAGGCACAGCTGTCCCCTGCTGGAAAAGGCAGGCACGTTTGCGGCTGGATCTATCTGAGCCCAGCGGGCAGGGAGCACAAAGTTCAGCGCTCCTGGCAGGGAAGGGGCAGCAGCGTTGGCTCAAAGGGCATCAGGAAGGGTTCGTGCAGGAAGAGGCCGCGCTCCAGAGCTCCAGCCCATGGGAAAGGCGGCCCCGAGCCACTCGCCCGTGGCACAGCATTGCCAGGACGGCATTGCCACCTAGTGTCCTCCCTCGGCAGGCACCCAACCTCCTCCTGCCCCGCGGCACTGCCCCGCGGCACTGCCCCGGGGACGCTCCCAACGCCCTCCCGGCAGAGCGGGGCCAAGCAGATGGGACAAGGCTGCCTGGGACAGGCCAGCTGGGAAGCCCTCAAAATCCAACCCCAAGGAACCAGGACAAGTAGCTGCATCCAGAACCTGTCCAGCTCTGAGCCCCTCACTTCAAGAAAGGCCTCAGAGAAGCTTGAAAGAGCCCAGCACAGAGCCACAAAGATGCTGAAGGGAGTGAAGCATCTCCCTGTGAGGAAAGGCTGAGGGAGCTGGGTCCTTTGAGGTTGGAGATGAGGAGCCTGAGGGCTGCCCTCATTCATGCTCATGAAGATGTGCAGGGCAGTATAGGGAGGACAGAGCCAGGCTCTGCTCAGTGATGTCCAATGACAGGACAAGGGGCAGTGGGTGCCAGCTGGAGCAGAGGAGGTGCCACATCAACATAAGGGAAACCTTTTTCACTGTGAGGGTGCCAGAGCCCTGCAGCAGGCTGCCCAGAGAGGTTGTGGAGTCTCCTCCTCTGGTGACATTCAAAACCCACCTGGCTGAGTTCCTGCAGGACCTGCTCTGGCAGCAGGGTTGGTCTGGATGATCTTTCAAGATCCCATCTAGTGACTGTGCCAAGTGAGAGCCCAGGCTTCTGAGCTTTGAATTGGAGTGATTTGAGCTGCTGGCCCAGCTCAGGTAAGTCTCACTGACTGCTGCTCAGCTGTGGGACTGCTGCTCAGCTGTGGGGCTGCTGCACGCTGTTCAGCAGGACAAAGCAGCACAGAGGATGATTAAAGGCATCAGTATCACACAACTCCATTTCTTCCTTGCAGGAGGGCTCTTGGAGCCTTCTGGGGGGAAGGAAAAAAAAAGGTAGGTCTGGGAAAAATCAATCAGTTAATTGCTGAACTGATCTGAGGAAAGCAGATGGCAAAAGGAAGCACAGGGGCTGGGTTAAGCCTCTCTTCAAACTCAGCAGCACAGCAGGAATTGATCTCCCCTTGGGAGACCAAGCCACCTTTTGCCCAAAAGGGTTAGGGGAAGACACTTACTTACAAGAGAGTGACCTGGAGAGTACAATCTTGGAGCAGCAGCTCTGCTCTAGCTCACAACAGGACAAGCACAGAAGAGCACAACAAGCAGACCAGCAGCAGGGGCCAGAAGGGTGCTGGCAAGGTGCTGCCAGCCCAAAGCTTCCCTAACCCTTTCTTCTCCCCCCCTTCCTCCCTGGGACATCCAACCCAGAGGGCATTTTTATTTTAAGGTCCTGTCAGAGCATGGTGGTGAGGAATCCAACAGCCATAAAGATGCTGGCAGAACAAGAAGGCTTCAGACATTTCTCTGCTGGCAAGGGGCCACCTTGGCTCACACAGCGACCACAGGCAACCCTCCCTGCCCAGCAAGTCAACAACAAGGCACTGAATCATGTTCAGAAGGCATTCTCCATCCTGGTCAAACATGGGCAGCACAAACCCCAGCAAAACAGCATCTCAGGTTGCCAGGTTCCTCCTCCTCCCTTGCTGGCTTCTTGCTCACTGTGCATTTACCTGCCACTGCCTCACCAGGCAGCACTTGGGTTTTGGGCCAGTTAAAACCTCAGCCATGCCACCTTCAGAAACACACACAGAGATGGATTTGGCTCCCAGGAAGGAGCCCAAGCAACTGGCCTGAAGCTGGGAGGCAGCAGGATCTGCAGGGGATCAGCTGGTGTTAAGGGATTTGAAACACAGCACCAACATTCCCAGGAACACTCAGCCAGACCAGAGAGCACGACCTGGACCCAGCCACAGAGCAACGAGGCAGAGCCCAGCTCCAACCTCCAGCTCCTTCCCCTGGAAGGGAGACACATTAATCACTCTTGCACAATTAACTGGCACAAGTCCTGCCAGTGTTAGTCCTCAGGTTGGTTTATTTTCTCAGAACAAGAGGGGAAAAAAAAAATCCCAAACAGCTTTGTAGAGAACACCCAGAGCAAACAATACAAACCCCCCTGGCATCCTCCTCCTGGGCACAGGTTCCCTGAAAGCTGCCCCAAACCTGCAAGAGGTAGGATGGCAGCAAAGCTTCTTCCACAAGGAATGTGAAGGGGAGGAGAGAGGGAACACCTTCCTCCCTCCTACAGCAGCACCTGGCTCCCTTCTGGAAACAGCAACAACACAGCAAACAAAAGCAGCTTCAGGAGGATCAGAACTTGCACAGCCTCAGAGCAAAGCCACTGCTCCTGGCCCTTCTCCCAAGCACAGATGTGATGCTGAGCTCTCCAGGTGCCCACAGGCAGGTCTTCTTCCTGCTCAGGACCCCCTCTTCTCCTCAGCTGGCAAGGCCCTAGGGAAACAAACCACCACAGTCAGTGCTCCACAGGGTTCACCTGCACATGGGGTTTAGTTTTAGCACACAGCTGCAGTGCCTCTGAAGGCAACACCCAGAGCTCTGCAGAGGGGCACAAGAGGAAGAGGGGCAGGGAAATCCCCCACAACATGATGGCTGCTGTGCTCCTGTGGGACCTTGTGTGCTGTTAATGAACCAACCCCACCCCAACCCCCACCCCAAACCCAACCTAGTGATTGCAACCCCTCCAGACAAGCCCTGTGAGGCTGAGGGAGCTGGGGTTGCTTAGCCTGGAGAAGAGGAGGCTCAGGGGAGACTTCATTGCTCTCTACAACTGCCTGAGGGGAGGTTGTAGCCAGGAGGGGGTTGGTCTCTTCTCTCAAGCAACCAGCACAAGAGGAAGATCCTGGAAACTATAGGCCAGTCAGTCTACTCAGTATTCCTAAGGTTGGAAGGGACCTCAAAGATCATCAAGTCCAATCTGTCACTGCAGCCCTCATGACTAGGACACAGTCTCAAGCTGTGCCAGGGGAAGTTTAGGATGGAGGTTAGGAATAAGTTCTACACAGAGAGAGTGACTTCAGGGTCAGCAGTGCAGGGTCACTAGAAGGAGCCCAGTACCTAGGGTGAGGTTTCTCTGGCCCTAAAGCAGAGCTCTTCTAAGCTGCCTTTATTTCCCTCCCCCTACTCTGCATTTCAAAGGGGAACCTCTTGGGTCACTGACCAGGACTTGGATTGCCTGCCCCCCCTTTTGCATGGCTCCCCTGACCTTGCTGCCAAAGGCTTGCCTGTTCCTTCAGTGCCTCTCCCAGCCATGCTCTCCCTCAGCCTCTCCACCCACAGCAGAACCAGCACCTTCTCACAAGCTGCTTGATGTGGTTGCTGCAAGGCCTGCAGTGGAGCTGTGGTGCACACAGGGATGACATGGAGCTCCCAATTGCCCCCAGAGCCATCCAGCAGCTGGGACAAAGCACTCAGCACACACATTGGTGCTGCTTTCTGATGTGCCTGCCAACATACTTCAACATCTTGCTGCTGCAACTGGCACCTCTGAGATAGCTCACGGAGGGATACTGCTACAGGGGAGGGGCTTCCTTGCCTTGTCAGAGTGCAGATGGCACTGAAACACTGCTGAAAAGTCAGCCCTGCCCCTTCACCATCCACAGGATGGAAGAGCAGAAGCAAACAGAATATTGTGGAAAAGAATCAGATCAGCCCTTGCAGAGCTCTCCATCAGATAAGCCATTATCTGCCTCCTACAGGAGCTCCGAGGGGATGCTCAGAAGATGCCTTATCTCCCCTCAGCTCAAGCATCTCAGGAGCCCAGCCCAGCTTGGGAGGCTCTTTCACAGCAGCTGTAGCCACTCCAGCTTGCTCAGCTCACTCTGCTGCCGTGGAGGGCTCTGCAGAGACAAATCAGATTGCTGGTGGCAGCATGGGGAAGCCTGCTCCTTAGAGGCTATCGACTTACAGCCTGCTAACCAGAAGGCAAAAAGCAGCTGGAACTGGGAGGAAAGCAGAGCTCTGCAGACTAAAGGATGAGAAGATGAAGCATCACATGATGCTCAAAAAAAATCCACCCCTCATTCATTAGAGGGCCTTGAAAGGCACCACGGGACCACAGGATAATGAGGGCCGCAAGGAACATCAGCAGGTCTCCAGTGGAACCTCCTGCTCGGGGCAGGGTTGGCTCTGAGGGTGACCTGATTACTCATCCTCCTCCAGTGACCCTGAAGCAGCTGGGTTTGCTCAGCCTGTGTGCTCAGAGCCACTCCAACCCCGTGACTCAGCTGCCAGCCCGCCTGAAACACTCGCTCTGGCTCGGGACAAGGTGCCTCTCCTCGAGGGCTGCCCCCAGCTGAAGGTTTGGGCTCAGAAGGAGCCAGGCAGCTCCCAGGATTGCCAGAAGCATGTGGGGAAAGACTTCTAGCCTGACACAAACGAGGATTCAAGGGCACAGTCAGCATCCTGCCTCACCCAGACCCACAAATCCCACGTTCCAGTCTCATTTCAGGCTGCCTTCCACTGCCAAACCTTCCCAAGCTGGGGGGGGAACAGGCTGAGAGAAAAGAGAGCCCCAGGGGGGAGGGGAGGAGGCCTCAGCGCCCCCAGGGGATGGGGAAGGCCTCAGCACTGCCTTCCAGCACCTGGAGGGGGCTACAGGATAGCTGGGGAGGAGGCTTCTTACAGGGGCTTGTGGTGATAGGACAAGAGGCAATCATAGAGATCAAGCAGGTTGGAAAAGACCTCAGAGATCATCAAGTCCAACCTATTACCTAATACCCAACACCTCCTGACAACCAAACCGTGGCCTCAAGTGCCATATCCAATGGATTGAAACTTGAGGAAGGGAGATTCAGACTGGAGATTAGGAAGAAATTGTTTCCAGTGAGGGTGGTGAGACACTGGAACACGCTGCCCAGGGACACAGTGGATACTCCCACCCTGAAGGTGTTCGACACTAGGCTGGATGAGCCCTTGAGCAACCTGAGCTAGCTGAAGGTGTCCCTGCTCATGACAGGGGGCTTGGAACAGGATGATCTTTAGAGTCCCTTCCACCCCAACCCATTTTGTGAATGTATGAATTGTATAGGAGAACATTCAGGCAGGCTCAGGCTGGCAGCACTTCCTGCTATCTCCCCCAGCCAGGGGAACAGGCAGAGGAAGTTTCTAAAGAAGTAGAATCATAGAGTCAGTAAGGTTGGAAAAGACTTCAGAGATCATCAAGTCCAAGCTGCCACCCAATACCTCATGGATAATAAACTATGGCACCAAGGGCCACATCCAATCCCCTCTTGAACACCTCCAGGGTTGGTGACTCCACCACCTCCCTGGGCAGCACATCCCAATGGCAAATTCTTCTTTCTGGGAAGAACTTTCTCCTCACCTCCAGCCTAAACTTCCCCTGGCACAGCTTGAGACTGTGTCTTCTTGTTCTGGTTGGAGTAGAATAAACCAGGTTGGAAGAGACCTTCAAGATCATGTCCAACCCATCATCCGACACCACCTAATCAACTAAACCATGCAACCAAGCACCCCATCCAGTCTCCTCTTAAACACCCCCAGGTTGCCTGGGAGAAGAGACCAACCCCCACCTGGCTACAACCTCCCTTCAGGTAGTTGTAGACAGCAAGAAGGTCTCCCCTGAACCTCCTCTTCTCCAGGCTAAACAACCCCAGCTCCCTCAGCCTCTCATAGGGTTTGTGCTTGAGACCTCTCCCCAGCCTTGTTGCCCTTCTCTGGACACCTTCAAGTATCTCAATGTCCTTCTTAAACTGAGGGGCCCAGAACTGGACACAGGACTCAAGGTGCAGCCTAACCAATGCAGAGTACAGGGGCACAATGACTTCCCTGCTCCTGCTGGCCACACTATTCCTAATGCAGGCCAGGATGCCATTGGCCCTCCTGGCCACCTGGGCACACTGCTGGCTCCTATTCAGGTGGCTGTCGATCAGCACCCCCAGGTCCCTCTCTGTTTGGGAGCTCTCAGCCACTCCTACCCCAGCCTGTAGCTCTGCATGGGATTGCCGTAGCCAAAGTGCAGCACTCGGCACTTGGACTTGTTGAAAGCCATCCCATTGGACTCTGCCCATCTGTCCAGTCTGTCGAGGTCCCTCTGCAGAGCCTTTCTACTCTCTAACTGACCAACATTTGCAGATGACACCAAGTTAGGAGCAGACTTGTTGATGACTGACTCAATCCCCTCATCCAGATCATCAGTGAAGATGTTGAAGAGCACAGGGCCCAGCACTGATCCCTGGGGCACACCACTGGTGCCTGGCTGCCAGCTGGCTGTGGCACCATTCACCACCACTCTCTGGGCTCAGCCTCCAGCCAGTTCCTAACCCAGCACAGAGTGTAGTGGTCCAAGCCACGAGCTGACAGCTTAGCCAGCAGTTTGCTGTGGGGGGCAGTGTCAAAGGCCTTGCTGAAGCCCAGGTAGACCACATCAGCTACTGAGACTTCTTGTGCCCCGTACAGGCTCAGCCTGGGAGTCCTTCTGCTCTCCCAGCTGCTGTTTGAAGCGTCGGAGGCTTTGCATGCAGCTAATTAAAAACTATCTCTCTCTCTAGGAAAAAAAATATTCAAACTCCAACCCTAAAGCCATTTCCAGGAGTGTTTGATCAGTTCATCTCTTTCATTTCTACCTAATGGCTACACAATCAAAAGAGAAGTGGAGGGGAAGCAGAGGGCCCTGAAGAGGCAGGGAGCTGGCCGCCGTTCAAAGCCTTCGCTGCTCCCGCACGTACAGCGCCGCGCTCCAGCCACCCCTCTGCTCCAATATTTGTTTCCTTCCCCCTAACAGCAGGTTGGCAGCAGCTCAGCCACCAAAACCAGCAAGGCACAGGCTTGCTTTGAAGTTCAGGCAGAAGGCTGTTGGTACCAGCTATTTTAACTCCAAGCTTGGGAAGGGGCAGGGAGTCGCTCATCAATTTACAGCGAGCAAGGCGCCAGGGCGCAGGTCCTCTATAATCACAGTCACCTTTACTCTGCACTAAAGCCATAATGAACAGGCAGTGTTTAACTAAGGCTTGGAAATTGGCTTAGGCTGCTTTTGTGCATCAAGAAAGGGCAGCTGCCTGCCCCCTGCCCAGCTGCTGCCTGCCCCCCCCTGCCCGGCCACTGCCCATCCTGCACCTCACAGCCCCACAGCAAAGATGTCCCCAGCCTGGGTGGCTGAGCAGTGCATCCCTGTCCTGCAAGAGAAGGCTCCAGGGGGACCTCAGAGCTGCCTGCCAGGACCTGCAGGAAGGCTGCAGAGGGTGGCTGGAGCCAGGCCAAAGGGGAATGGTTTGAAGCTGAGGCAGAGCAGGGTTAGAGTGGAGCTGAGGAAGAAGAGACTGAAGAGTCTCTGGCACAGGCTGCCCAGGGAGGCTGTGGCTGCCTCCTCCCTGGGGGTGTTCAAGTCCAGGTGGGATGAGGCCTGGAGCAACCTGGGTTAATGGAAGGTGTCCCTGCCCATGGCAGGGGGGTTGGAGTAGATGATCTCTGAGGTCCCTTCCAACCTAAACCATTCTGTGATAGTCAGCAGATGTGGAGATCATGAGAGCTGAGCCACCCCCAGCCTCCTGCAGGGCACCACTGCAGGTCAGGTTGGTTGGGGCTGTGAGCATCCTGCCCTAGGTGCAGCTGTCCCTGCTGACTGCATCCCTGCACTGGAAGAACTGCTGCTGCCCCTTCCCCAGCTTCCCCCTTCCCTGCAGCCCACCAGAGCCAGCAGATAAACCTTTCACTGAAGGACGAGGGGAGCGGAAAGCAAGAGGCGTGCCCAGCTCCTGCCAGTGGGGCACTCATCACAGCCATGCTGTGAAGCAGCAGCTCCCAACAGCATTGCAGGGGTAGCCCTCAGTGAGAAGAACACTCCTCACTCAAGAGAAGTGATCAATCATCAGGCTTTCACATCCCAGAGAAGGGTCTTTAAGCACACTCAGAGAGCTGCAGGCTCCACGCACCTGCAGGCAGGAGGGCTTCAGCACTTCTGCTCCAATCCAACAGGATTCTCACTGCCATGCAGGGCCAAAGGCAGGGCAGCTTTGAGTTCCCAGCCAGAAGGATACAGCCCATCTTCCACCACGGCTTTCCTCAAGCAGATGTGATATGCACACATCTGCAGCAGAGGTCAGCGAAGGAGCTAAAGCCTCCTTGACCAGCGACTGCCCCAGAAGTGCCCTTGGCTCAAACCCCGAGTCCCAGAGGAACTGCCAAGCTGCAGGGACAGCCTGGAGAACAACCACCACCACTCTCCAGAGGGGAACAAGCTCCTCCTGAAAAGCACCACGTGGACCCCAGGAGAAGCTCCTGACAGGCTGAAGCTCTCCTGAGTGGCAAGAAGCAAGCCCAGGGACAGGCAGGGTGCTATCAGCTGGCTGATAACAAGACATGCCGGGCAACCCACCCTGAGAGGAGCAGGAACAGCTACTCACAACGCCAGGCTAGGGTGGCTTTATCTGGACAGCTACTAGAGGCTATCTCCATCCCAGGGGGCCTGTCTCTCAGCTTGCCACATGCCTGCAGAAAATGGCCTAATTAGGGCACCACTTACCTGCTATCTATGGAAGTGATTCTGCTGCAGCCATGCCCTCATCTTGCTCCCCTCAGTGTGCTGTTTGGGGATGTCCAGCTGTGAGTGCTTCAAGTGGACTCACTTTGGGGGCCAAGATGGCTGTGAAGCCTATTTTCAGAGGAGCCCAGAGGCTCCCCTCCTCCAGAGGCTTGAGCAGGGTCTGACTGCCCCATCACAGGTGACCACATGTCCAAAGTTACAGTGCAGGTGCAAGGAGCAGGGGTGCTACTACCTCACTCTTTATACAACCAAGTCCTGTGAGCTCCCACTGCCATCTGAAGACCACAGAATCACAGAACTGCTTTGGTTGGGAAATGACCTCTAAGGTCATCAGGTCCAACACCACCATTAAACCATGCCCTCAAGTGCCATGTCCACACACTTCTTGAACACCTCCAGGACTGGTGCCTCCACCACCTCCCAGTGCCTTTCTTCAGGAAAGGAGTTCTCCTCATCTCCAACCTCCCCTGGCACAATTCCAGGCCATTTCCTTTCATTATATCACTTAGAATGTATAGAATTAAGCAGGCTGGAAAAGACCTTTGAGATCATTGAGTCCAAACTCTCCCCCAACACCATCTGATCAACTAAACCATGGCACCAAGCACCCCATCCAGTCTCTTCCTAAACACTTCCAGTGATGGTGACTCCACCACCTCCCTGGGCAGCACATTCCAATGGCCAGTCTCTCTTTCTATGAGGAACTTCTTCCTAACATCCAGCCTAAACCTCCCCTGGCACAGCTTGAGACTGTGTCCTCTTGTCCTGGTGCTGCTTGCCCAGGAGAAGAGACCAGGCCCCACCTGGCCACAACCTCCCTTCAGGTAGTTATAGACAGACTTGATACTAAGGGAAAGAGACCAAGCCCCACCTCACTCCAGCCTCCTTTCAGGGAGCTGTAGAGAGCAATGAGGTCTCCCCTCAGCCTCCCCTTCTCCAGCTCCCTCAGCTGCTACTTGTAAGACTTCTTCTCTCCAGACCCTTCACCATCTGTTGCCCTTCTAAGATCTTCACTTCCAGGCTTTTCCCCCCTCCCCTAAAGATGTTTGGGGTTTTTTTTTTGCAAGTCAGTTTGTCACAAGGCTCAGCTCTGCAGAGGAGCCAGGGCCAGGCTCAGCTCTGCAGAGGAGCCAGGGCCAGGCTCAGCTCTGCAGAGGAGCCAGGGCCAGGCTCAGCTCTGCAGAGGAGCCAGGGCCAGGCTCAGCTCTGCAGAGGAGCCAGGGCCAGGCTCAGCTCTGCAGAGGAGCCAGGGCCAGGCTCAGCTCTGCAGAGGAGCCAGGGCCAGGCTCAGCTCTGCAGAGGAGCCAGGGCCAGGCTCAGCTCTGCAGAGGAGCCAGGGCCAGGCTCAGCTCTGCAGAGGAGCCAGGGCCAGGCTCAGCTCTGCAGAGGAGCCAGGGCCAGGCTCAGCTCTGCAGAGGAGCCAGGGCCAGGCTCAGCTCTGCAGAGGAGCCAGGGCCAGGCTCAGCTCTGCAGAGGAGCCAGGGCCAGGCTCAGCTCTGCAGAGGAGCCAGGGCCAGGCTCAGCTCTGCAGAGGAGCCAGGGCCAGGCTCAGCTCTGCAGAGGAGCCAGGGCCAGGCTCAGCTCTGCAGAGGAGCCAGGGCCAGGCTCAGCTCTGCAGAGGAGCCAGGGCCAGGCTCAGCTCTGCAGAGGAGCCAGGGCCAGGCTCAGCTCTGCAGAGGAGCCAGGGCCAGGCTCAGCTCTGCAGAGGAGCCAGGGCCAGGCTCAGCTCTGCAGAGGAGCCAGGGCCAGGCTCAGCTCTGCAGAGGAGCCAGGGCCAGGCTCAGCTCTGCAGAGGAGCCAGGGCCAGGCTCAGCTCTGCAGAGGAGCCAGGGCCAGGCTCAGCTCTGCAGAGGAGCCAGGGCCAGGCTCAGCTCTGCAGAGGAGCCAGGGCCAGGCTCAGCTCTGCAGAGGAGCCAGGGCCAGGCTCAGCTCTGCAGAGGAGCCAGGGCCAGGCTCAGCTCTGCAGAGGAGCCAGGGCCAGGCTCAGCTCTGCAGAGGAGCCAGGGCCAGGCTCAGCTCTGCAGAGGGGCCAGGGCCAGGCTCAGCTCTGCAGAGGGGCCAGGGCCAGGCTCAGCTCTGCAGAGGGGCCAGGGCCAGGCTCAGCTCTGCAGAGGGGCCAGGGCCAGGCTCAGCTCTGCAGAGGGGCCAGGGCCAGGCTCAGCTCTGCAGAGGAGCCAGGGCCAGGCTCAGCTCTGCAGAGGAGCCAGGGCCAGGCTCAGCTCTGCAGAGGAGCCAGGGCCAGGCTCAGCTCTGCAGAGGAGCCAGGGCCAGGCTCAGCTCTGCAGAGGAGCCAGGGCCAGGCTCAGCTCTGCAGAGGAGCCAGGGCCAGGCTCAGCTCTGCAGAGGAGCCAGGGCCAGGCTCAGCTCTGCAGAGGAGCCAGGGCCAGGCTCAGCTCTGCAGAGGAGCCAGGGCCAGGCACTGCCTGTGCACTCGACAGACAGCTCAGCGGCAGGATCAACTCTCCAGAGATCTTTAACAAGTCTCAACTCCAAAGCCCTTGAATGCTGATGACATGCACTCCCAGCCTGAAGCTGAGGTGACTGAAGAAGGATCTGTCAAGTCTGCTCAGCTCTGTGATAGGGACACTGATAGCTAAAGCAATAAAGCCAGAAATGCAGGAGGCAGAGCTTCCTCCCAGGCGTTCCTAAAGCCAAACCAACTTGTTCAGAGGGCAAGAGGCTTCACAAGAGGCTTCACAAGAGGGGCAACCATGGCCAGGTGGAAGAAGGGATGAACTCTTCAACACACACTTCTGACTCCAAGGGCTTCATCCAGAAAGTCTGGGCTGAACCTGATCCTTACAGCAGCTCCCAGTCCTTCAAGAGCTCAGATAACTTCCCTATCACTAATGCTCAGCATTCTGCCAAGTCAGCAGGGCCCTGACACAGCTGGTGGGGCAGTGGGAGCAGCACATGAAGGTCATGGCTGCCCTTACTGGAAACAACTGCAGCTCTGCAGCCCAGCCCCACAGCAGGGCCTGCTGAAAGCTCTTCTGAAAGCAACATTTCTCAAACCTGAAGCCCTCCTGGCCCTGGGTGCTGACAGCCACTGACAGTATCTCACAGAGTGCTGCTGCCACTGTCCGAGACAGGAAACGAGGCCCTGGTGCTGTTCCAGCAGGGATGTAGCCTCCCCAGATCTCCTCAGCTGCTCTGTGGCACTGCTGATGGCAAGGACACCCCACTGTGGAGCTGCACTTGGTGAATGATGCCTGGCAGCTCCCAAGCAGAGGAGGACTTTCCAAAACCACAGTGAACACTTTGGAGGACGCTCAGTTTTGTTAACCCAAGCTGGCTCTGCAGCACCACAGCTACTACAATGCCCAGGCAGAGCGCTTTAAACTCTTCCAAACTCTGTCAGTGTTTCAGACACCAGAGCCCACCAGTGATGGAATGTGTCCAGAGAAGGGCCACAAGGATGAGCAGAGGGCTGGAGCACCTCTCCTGTGAGGACAGGCTGAGAGAGTTGGGGCTGTTCAGTCTGGAGAAGAGAAGGCTCTGAGGAGACCTTATTGTGGCCTTCCAGGATCTGAAGGGAGCTACAAGAAAGCTGGGGAGGGACTGCTCAGGGTGCCAAGTAGTGATAGGACTGGGGAGAATGGAGCATAACTAGAAGTTTCAGATTGGCTGTGAGGAAGAAGTTGTTCCCCATGAGGGTGGTGAGAGCCTGGCACAGGTTGCCCAGGGAGGTGGTGGCAGCCTCCTGCCTGGAGGTGTTTGCAACCAGGCTGGATGTGACTGTGAGCAACCTGCTGTAGTGTGAGGTGTCCCTGGCCATGGCAGGGGGGTTGGCACTGGATGATCCTTGAGGTCCCTATGATGATCAACTTCAAAGGAGGTTAGAAATCTTTGGTGCCAGCTGTCCATCAACTGTGTGAGGTGGGAGAACTCCAAGGCAGCTCTGCACATAGAGTCAAGAAGGTTGGAAAAGACCTCAAAGATCACCAAGTCCAACCTGTCACCCAGCACCTCCTGGCTACTAGACCATGGCACCAAGTGCCACATGTGCCTCAGCTGGAGTCAGTGGAGAAACACTGAAGCTGAACAGCTCAGCCCAATCTTGAAGCTTGCCTTCAGCAGAGGTCTCTTTTCCCCCTTTGCATTTCTCAGTCTCCACTAAGTGAAGCTCTGTGCCATCACACCACCTGTGTGCAAACTAGAATCACAGCATCAGCCAGGTTGGAAAAGACCTCAGAGATCATCAAGTCCAATACCTAACCAGACCTAACACCTCCTGACAACTAAACCGTGGCTCCAAGTGCCACATCCAATCCTTTTCTGAACACCTCCAGGGATGGGGACTCCACCACCCCCCTGGGCAGCACATCCCAATGGCAAATTCCTCTCCCTGGGAAGAACCTTCTCCTCCCCTCCAGTCTGAACCTCCCCTGGCACAGCTTGAGACTGTGTCCCCTTGTTCTAGTTGCCTGGGAGAAGAGACCAGCCCCCACCTGGCTACAGCCTCCTTTCAGGCAGTTGTGGAGAGCACCTTGCCAAGCTCCTTTCTGGGAAACAAGACCACCACAGCACCTCACCAGTGGAAGGCCAGTCTGGTGAGCCAGCAGATGGCCACATCAGTTCAGAGTTCCCACCACAAATCAGAGCCAGCTGATGCAGAGATCAGCAGTGAAAGCTCCACAGCTCAGGCACCACTGTGCACTACAATCAGACACAAGACCCAAGCCCTGCAGGTTTCCAAGCTGCAAGCCTCTGAAATTCATCAAGTGGAGATTCAGAGCCTCCTTGCCAAGTCCAGGGCATGGACTTCCTGAGCACCCTGGCAAGAGCCACCTGGCACTCTTAAATCCCCTTTCTTTCCACAACCACTTGCCTGGGGGTTAGGTACCTGCTAACAGAAGGGATCAGTCTCATCCTGAACCCAGGGCAGGAAACTGGTGCTTCTAGCAGTTAGCAACATGCCCAGCTCAGCCAGAGGGGTGAAGCCCACAGCAAGCAGGCATGCCCAGCCAGAAGAGCCTTGTGCTGCTTCAGGAAGCAGCCCTTCAACCAAACCTCTCCCTCAAAGGCCACCTGAGCTTCTTCACCAGCACAGACATCTTTATTGATGATCTGGATGAGGGCACTGAGTCCATCATCAGTAAATTTGCTGATGACACCAAGCTGGGGGCAAGAGTTGATCTGCTGGAGGGTAGAGAGGCTCTGCAGAGAGACCTCGACAGGCTGGGCAGATGGGCAGAGTCCAAGGGCAGGACATTGAACACATCCAAGTGCCAGGCTCTGCACATTGGCCACAACAACCCCATGCAGAGCTACAGGCTGGGGTCAGAGTGGCTGAGAGCAGCCAGGCAGAGAGGGACCTGGGGGTGCTGGTTGATGGTAGGATGAACATGAGCCTGCAGTGTGCCCAGGCAGCCAAGAGGGCCAATGGCATCCTGGCCTGCATCAGGAACAGTGTGGCCAGCAGGAGCAGGGAGGTCATTCTGCCCCTGTACACTGCACTGGTTAGGCCACACCTCGAGTCCTGTGTCCAGTTCTGGGCCCCTCAGTTTAGGAAGGAGGTTGACTTGCTGGAACGAGTCCAGAGAAGAGCAACAAAGTTGGTGAGGGGTTTGGAGCACAGCCCTGTGAGGAGAGACTGAGGGAGCTGGGGCTGCTTAGCCTGGAGAAGAAGAGACTCAGGGGTGACCTTATCACTCTCTACAACTACGTGAAGGGAGGTTGTAGACAGGCTGATGATGGTCTCTTCTCCCAGGCAACCAGCACCAGAACAAGAGGACACAGTCTCAGGCTGCGCCAGGGGAGGTTCAGGTTGGATGTTAGGAGGAAGTTCTATACAGAGAGAGTGATTGCCCATTGGAATGTGCTGCCCAGGGAGGTGGTGGAGTCGCCGTCATTGGAGGTGTTCAGGAGGAGGCTTGCTGGGGTGCTTGGTGCCATGGGTTAGCTGTTTGGGTGGGTTGGATTGGTTGATGGGTTGGACACGATGATCTTGAAGGTCTCTTCCTCCCTGGTTTGGTTTATTCTAATAAAGACAGAAAGAGCCAGCCTCACCACACCAGACCTGCACCCCGCACTCACACTGCTGCTGGAGGGAAGGCTGCCAACACTCCTCATTTCCTACAAGCAGCAGCACTGCACAGGAGAGGAGAGAGAGCAGCAAACTCTGACAGCCCCAAGCTGGGGCTGCTCTCTGACAGCAGGCTGCTGCTGTCATTTTCTGCAACTCTTTCCCCTAGGGTCTACCCTGAGGCAAGAGACCAGGGAAGACTTCCACTCCCCCCCCTCCCTTACTAACACTCCTCAGAAGGTTTTGACAAAGAAGGAAGGAAGGAAGAAAAAAAAAACCACCACCCAAAAGCAGAGGCATGATCAAAGAAACCTTTGTGCATTTCTAAACCTGTCAATTTTGCTGGGAGATTTGAGGGCTTTAAGAAAAAGAAAGAGAAGAGTCCAAAACATCCATTTGACATTTTTTTTCTATTCAAACAGGGTTGGGTTTGGTTTTTTTCAGAGGGGAAAAAAAAATAACACAACCCAAAAAAAACCCACCCCAGAAATAAAATATTGAGATTTTTTTTCCCCTGAACTGAGGCATTCCAACAGCTCCAGACAGCAGTGCTGGAGGGGAGGAGGAGGAGGAAATCCAATTCTTAAGTTTGGACAGGAACAATTTATTTCTTGGGGGGGTGTGTTTCTTTTAATTGGCACAGAAATAGGACTGCACAGCTCTTTTCTTCCCCCCCACCAAACTCCTGGCTCTGACAAGGAATAGCTGAGAAAAGCAGCACAGGAAACAACAAAGCCAAACTGCCCCAAGTGCTGCCAGGTCCAGGTGGGCAGAGGCCAAGGGCAGGAGATTTAACACATCTGAGTGCCAGGCTCTGCACATTGGCCACAGCAACCCCAGGCAGTGCTACAGGCTGGGGGCAGAGTGGCTGAGAGCAGCCAGGCAGAGAGGGACCTGGGGGTGCTGGGTGATAGAAGGCTGAACATGAGCCTGCAGTGTGCCCAGGTGGCCAAGGAGGCCAATGGCATCCTGGCCTGCATCAGGCACAGTGTGGCCAGCAGGAGCAGGGAGGTTATTCTGCCCCTGGACTCAGCACTGGTTAGGCCACACCTTGAGTCCTGTGTCCAGCTCTGGGCTCCTTAGATGAGGAAAGATGTGGAGATGCTGGAAGGTGTCCAGAGAAGGGCAACAAAGCTGGGGAGGGGGGGTCTGGAGCACAGCCCTGTGAGGAGAGGCTGAGGGAGCTGGGGTTGCTTAGCCTGGAGAAGAGGAGGCTCAGGGGAGACCTTCTTGCTGTCTACAACTACCTGAAGGGAGGTTGGAGCCAGGTGGGGGTTGGTCTCTTCTCCCAGGCAGCCAGCACCAGGACAAGAGGACACAGTCTCAAGCTGTGCCTTGTGGTCCCTTCCAACCCTGAATGAAACTATGAAGTTTAGGCTGAATGACAAGAAGTTCTTCACCATTGGAATGTGCTGCCCAGGGAGGTGGTGGAGTCACCATCCCTGGAGGTGTTTAGGAAGAGCCTGGATGGGCTGCTTGGTGCCATGGTTTAGTTGATCAGATGGTGATAGGTTGGACTCAATGATCTCAAAGGTCTTTTCCAACCTGGTTAATTCAATTCTATTCTATTCAGTTGCAGGTTCCTGTCCCACACCACCTCCCCTCACAGGAAAGATTCCCTGAGCAGAGACCACAACCACCTTTCACCCCAAGCCTCTGCCTCTTCCCTTCCACTTGCCCCCAGCACCTTACACTTTGCCTCCAGAATCTTCCCATGGAGCAGAGCAGCAGATTCCCCACCTGAAAACAATTCAGGCCTGACAGAGAGAGGTTTTGGGGAGACCTCAGCCTTTCACACACTTTGATTACCTTCACTTCTGGTCAGTCAGAAGATCTGAGAGAGGCAAACATTCGGCAGCACATCTTCTTCTTCTCTTCCATGTAGTTCTCGTAGCAGCTGCAAAGCAGAGGGCAGCATGGCATCAGTGTCTGCCCAGGCAGCAGTGCCCCAGGCAGGCACACACACACTCTGGGTTTTCTAGACCTTGCAAGAGCAGCAAAGACACAGCTCCTCCACATCCTTCTTTCTGCCATGTCAGGGAAGGAGAGCTGGAAAGCTTGTGCCTCATCCCCAGAGCTTGGGGCCCTGCATCACAGGTGACTGTTAGCCACATGGATGATTCAAGCTTTGGTAGCCAGAGGCTCTCTACACTACTTGGCAATGCAGAGGAGCCTTCACCTGGTTCCTGTGGCCTGGTTTTGTGTCTCCTCCCTTGTGCTACTCCTTAGGTGAGCTCCTTCAGCACCTAGCAAGAGATATCAGGCAAGTGCCCTAGTCCAGGCTATCTACCATTGGTGCAGACTCTGGACAAAGGATGGGTAGGAGACAGCAGGAATTTGTGTCCAGACTGAGGGTTTGACAGGGCAGATGCTGCCTCCTCCATTCTCACTTCCCTGCCAGTGTCACATTAGAATGGCAATAACTCCCCAGACTGCTCCATTTCAATCACTCTCTCCAAGTGACAGCATCCTCTGCACCCTGTGCTCCCACCTCACCACAAAGGAGGTCTCACTGGTGAGGAATCCCAGAGCCAGAGGGTGACTCAGTTTGGGCACCAGCCCAGGGATCAATAGCTGCCCACATGGGCAGCTTTCCTGCATCTGCTACCATATAAGGCCAAAAGCAGAGGGTTTTCCTTGCAGCACACCAGAATCAGCACCAGTGTGACACTGGCTGATGCTCTCTCAGCCCCCAACCATCAGTACCCCTCCATGACCAGCCACTCCAGGTGCTTCACTCAGTGAAAGCATAGAATCAATAGAAATCCCAGCACAGCTCTCTCCTGCTAAGCCTCAGACAGCTGCCACAACTGCCCACCTACACTGGGGAAGGCACACTCACACCTACCACAGCAGGAAAGCCAAGAGCCACTCACTGAGAGGGGCAGACTCTTGCCACGTACCAGAACCACCCTGTTGAGCTCCAGATTCGAGGCAATGCAGCCTTCCAGCACAACTGCCAAGCCCCACAGCAGAATGTGCCCCACCAAGAGCCCTACAGGTGGCACCAGCCCTGTGTTCCACAAACTCCCCACCCCCTGGATTCTGCCTCTAGTGCCCCAGTGAGGGGAATGTTGCCAAGAGCCTGGTTCAGCTGTTCCACCAACGCTTCCCTCCGGTTTGTTTGGGCCAGCACAAGGTAGCTGTTGATTAACACACAGGATTCCTCCTTGTAAAACATTCATCTGCTCAGCAAGGAAGTGCAAAGCCTCCAGGAAGAGGATTTGGATTCACATTCCACCTTTGATTCATATTCCATTCCTGCAGCCTTCGCCAGGTGCCACTTTGCTCCGGCAAGGCAGTTTGGCCACACCACAGGGTGCAGGCTGTGCTGTGGTGTAATTACCACCACCCAATAATGCTGCTTTCATCTCTTTTGTACCCAATCCCACTCTTGGGCATAATAAAGGCAAAAAAAAAAACCCCAACCACACAGTAATTTTAACTGGCACTGAAGCAGGAAGCCCAAGGCAGCAGTGGCTGAAGGTGTGCTGAGCTTACTGACACACGTGCCAGCTGAATGTGCTGCCATCCCCAGAGGCAGAGCTGCCAAGCTCCCCCCCAGGGCAGAATGCCTTTCCTGCCTCCTGGCAGCACAGCCTCAACCCTATTAGCAAGGCTTCTCTTCTATCTGCCAACATATTTTGAACCAGTCTAAGGGAACACACACAAGGCTTCCAAAATGAGGACTGTACTGAGGCCCTGTGACACTGCCCCCATCCCAAGCCTCTCAGAGCAGCCAGATTTATTCTATTCTATTCTGTCTGTGGAGCAATTGCTTGTGCTCACCTAGCAATTTGGTAGCTACACCCTAGAGGCAGAGCAGGGTGAAGGAAAGTGGTTTCTTTCAGTTTTCCAGAGCAGCAGCTAGGACTGCCCTCGAGTTCTTTGTACTTCAGAAGTAACACCGAGTCTTCACACTTGTTCTGTTATCACAGACTGTTGGAAACAAGGACACCCAAGTGCAGGGCCAGCCCTCTACCAAAACCTTACCTGCTGAAGGCACTCAGCCCATGGGACTGGCTGCTCCTGCCACACCAGCTCCTCTAACAAGAGATGGCACTGCTGCCTGAAAAACCTTTGTGCAAATGCCTAGCAGCAAGGTGCCAAAGAGGAGGGTTTGTATCTGAGGGTTGCTTTGTGATCTCTGAAGCTGGGGACTGCATCACCTCCTGCATTTGAAGAGTGCCAGAAGCACAGCACACACTTTTGGGAACCAGCTAGTGCTTCTGCCAGTTTCAAAGGGAAGAGGGCAGAGACTACCAGAGTTAGTCATGCTTTGGTGGGGCTAGGGCATGACTAAAGCTGGCAGGATTGTGCTGTGCTCAGCCTGGGGGTGAAGGGAAGGTTTGCCTTCAGGATTGCTCACTGGTTTCCTCCAAGACAGCAAAAAAGAACCCCTCACTTTTAACAAAGGTTTGTAACACTGCACACTGAAGCACTTCCAGGGCAGAAGAGCTGCTGTCATTAACCCACACAGCTTAAAGGCAGTGAAATGATCACATTTAATGATCCAGAAGATTATCAGGGTGCTGCATTTCATTTTGAGGCTTTTCAGCTGCCCACATCCCACCCTGGCCCAGGTACTCACAGGGAGTGTGACACACACACAAGCCCCTAGAGAAGCAGCAGGTAAAGAGCAGGTGCTCTCAGCTTCTCACCCACCACCTGCCACCACTGTGCCTGCAAGGTGTTGGAACTGGCTGTCTCCACACCAAGAGGAACCTTCTGCATTTCCCAGGTCCCAAGTGGTTTGTGTGTTGGCTTTTTTTGTTCGTTTGAAAGCCCTTTTGATGATGCTTTTGAGGAGGTGCTCCAGCCTAAGCAGCCTGTCTTGCAGAGGGCTAGAAAGGAGGTGCCTCACCTGGCCAGCTTCTTCAGCTCCTCATTAATCTCGTGGTTAAATGGCTCTCTGTGCTGAGCTCTGAGCAGGAAATCCCTGGCTTTTTCATACTGTGTCATGTAGAGACAGGCCTGCCATGGAAAGGAGACAGATGTGTTGTAAGATAAGTCTGGACTCACTGCCACTCTTCAGGCCTCAAAGCAGAGGCAACCACAAACGTCTGAGACGGATCCAGGTAGCTCAGGAATCCCCCATGAAAAGATCTCTGTGACAGATTTACAGAGAGCCAGATTTTTTTTTCCAGAAGGTTTGATGCATACAAACCACCTTGACTGGGGCAGTTTAAAAGGCCAGAATGTAGTGGTTCTCTTTAGTTCACTCAAGGTTCCCTCCCCAGGCAGGGCATTCCTTGATGTGGTTGCCAGAGGAATTCATTTTGTTGCTCACCTGGCCACATCTGAACAGGGCTTTGGCATTTCTTTGGTCAATCTCCAAGGCTGCCTCCCCATAGGCCAAAGCTTTGGCAGGACATTCCAGTTTCAGGTAGGTGAGGGAGAGATTGAGGAGCACCAGCAGCTTGGAAGCATCGATCTGACGCTGCTCTGCCTCACTGGAAGAGCTGCGGCCAAGGACGGACAAGACCTGAAGCGCACAAGGTGGGGAGGGAAAAGAAGTGCTGCACAATAAATTTGTTATGGGAAGTGAGGAATCCATCCCAGCAGGCAGCTACTCCCATGCTTCTCTTGATCTAAAAGTAATAGAAATCCAAACTAAACCTACTGCATGGCATTATCAGCATGATTAGTCAGCTCAGCCAGGAGACCACAGGCTTAGGAATCGAGCAAGGAACTTAGAAGCAGCAGCAGAAAACAAAAGTTACACCTAGGACTCAGACTTTAAGGACAAAGATGCAAGGCAAATCTTACAGGGAGAGAGAAAGGCAGCTACACCTGGTTTTGTTACAACACCAATTAAAAAGCAACTTGGAAGGGAGGGCTGAACAGTGGCACAAACCCTCACTCCCTCCACAACAAAGGCAGATTCATTCCAGCTTGGGAGTAACTGAGCATGGCCCTGCCTGGAGAGGCTGTGGAGTGCCTGTCTTTGGAGATGTTTAAACCCTGAATGGGCACAGTCCTGTGCAACCTGGCCAGCCTGATCTAGTGTGGGGTGTCCCTGCCCATGGCAGGGGGGGTTGGAACTAGATGATCCTTGTGGTCCCTTCCAACCCTGAATGATACTATGAACCTCCTGCTGTGGCTGACCTTCAACAGGGGGCTGGACTAGACAACCTCCAGAGGTTCCTACCAACCTCAGCTATTCTGGGACTCTCAACTGGAAGGCTAAAAATGAAGTGAGAGTGCCCAGTGTGCCAGGGATATCTATTTCCAGACCAAAGGGATTCTAGATTCCTTCTCAAAGCATTTATCAGGCCATGCTGGGCTCACACAGCCACCAAGATGTGCTCTTTTTTTCCTGTCCTGGCTAGAGTCCCCAGGGGGCAAGTCTGAAGGAAAAAAAAGTGTTCTGCCCATTTCTGCCAACCCTTCTCCTCCTTCCTTCACTGCTGCTGCTCCCACAAAAGCAGGTGGCTGAGAGCTGGTCTTAAATAACAAACTCTGCCTGGAAACTACAATGAAGTTACTTGATCTCTAAACTGTGCTTGTTATGGTGAGCTAGCACTTAATAACCACTGCTTTCACAGCTTTTCACAACGGAAAACACTTCTTTTCCACCCCCCTCTGGTGGCCTACCTTTTTGTATCTGTCTCTGGCACACTCAAAGTTTCTCTTTCGGTAGAGGAAGTTGCCCAGCTGCCTCTCTGCCTCTGCCACTTCCAACACCTTTTCTAGTGGGAATGTATCCTGCTGCTCCTGTGGAAAGAAGTATCTGAGTTTCAGCTCAAACAAAGCAAAACAAGCAGAGCTCAGACAGGACAGTCCCCTTCCATTCACAGAGCAGAAGGCAGGCTGTTGCCAAGGGCCCCTGCGGGGTCCAGCCGGGCCACCACCGCATGGCAGTTCCCTTGTGCTGGGAGCTCCCGGTGAAGGAGGCCACCAACCAGGTCAGGAAGCTCACCAGGCACAAAGGGGTTGCAGGGGAGGGAAGACAGCAGGAATTTGTTCTTAAATGCTGCCCAACTCTCTCACCTGCTTAGCACAGAGCAGACAGGCTTTTGCTGGCACAAAAGATGAAGCTGCTTGAAAGGCTGAACTGTTAAGGGCAGCAAAGCATCATCCAGGGTGAGTGCCTCAGGCCAGCTCTGGGACCAGCCTGACACCCACGAGACACCAACCAGCAAAACAAAAAGCCCCAACAATTATAAAAGAAGTGTGTGTGGGGGAAAAGATAAAGAACTGAGGGAGAGGTTTCCTCCTGGCTTTGCAAGTTTCAACCAGCTCAAAGAAAGAGCTCAGCCAGCCAGAAAGGGATGGCAGCTAGCAAGAAGGGGAGTAAGCTCTCTTGCCATGAGTGTGGTTTGCTTGCAGGGCTGTCTGTGGAAAAACTGGGCTGTGCAGCAGCAGGAGGGAATGAGGAGGGCCTCCCCCAGCAGCCCTGCTGCCTGTGCCCCACTCACTGACCCACAACCACAGCCCAAAGCCCTTTACATGAAAAGGGGGAATTAACAATAACACCGTAACTCACCAGGGAGGAAAGCCAACAGTGAAGGAGCACTTAGGAGAGTGGCCAAGAGCAGAGACAAAAGGGTGGGGGCTGGAGGGGGGCACATGGGCCCTGCAAACTGAACAGAATCGTTACAGACGGCTCATTACTGTTCCTTCTGAGAATGCCTGGAAGCTGGTGCCCTCTAGTGAAACCGTGAGGTTACCGGCAAAGCTGAAAAGAATAAAAGGTCCACAGCACATGGGAGCAAACAAAGGCTGCAGGCAGCAAAGGAGGCAGGGTTCAAGGGCCTGCGTTCACACCAGGGCAGAGCCCAGCTTTGCAGAGCTGCACCTGCAGTTAAGCTAAACCGAGGTAAACCACGAGCAACTGGAAGGGAAGACAACAAAGGCTTTAGCCTCCAGAATCAGGTTTCAAACCCTCAGGCAACTCACAGGAGTCAACTCAAAGAAGGTGTCGGACTCAGCCGAGTTGATAAAGTCCTGCAGCTCCACTTCGAAGGTGACGGTGGTGTTGGGGGGGATGACAGGGTGACAGCCCTGCTGCCCATAGGCATAACAGGGTTTGAAGATGAATCTTGCTGCCTCTCCCTTCCTCATCGTCAGCAGGCCAATCTCCAGCCCCCACAGTGTAATGTCTGCCACAAGGAGATGTGGAAGGTTGTGAGGATCGCAAACAGGGAACCCACCTCAGACACCCACTGACAAGTCCTAAAGCCCAAAGGAACAAGTTCCTTGGTAACTCCTATCTCAGCAACTACAGCAGCCCAGTTGCTGCCTGGGGTGGGTCCTCCAGGCACTCTGCTGTGGGATTAAGCACAAAGTGTCTCCTCTCAGGGGGTTTAAAGCCACCAACAAGAGCAGCCACTGCAAGGCTGGTGGCAGCTGCCCCAGTGAAGAGGGGAGAGAGGGGAGTCAGCTCCATGTTGACAGTCACCTGCAACAGGAGGCTTTTGGATCCTCTGCAAGTTCTAAAGGCTTCAAACAACCCAGGGATACTGAAGAGTATTTAAGTTGAAATGCCTTAATGGGCTGCTCTTTACTACCCTGAGTCCCAGGACAAACTTCTCAGGCCAAACCTTACCCTTTCCAAGTTTCATCAGCTCAGGAACCTTGCGGTTGCGGTTGGTGCAGAAGGGCTTATGCGAGTCTGCCAAGTACCCAGAGTACTTCACTGTGCCCAAAGTGAGGAGTGGGGAGAAGAGAAAAAGCAGTTGTTTGGTATCATATCCAGTGACAGCACTGTCAGGAGCACACTGGGAGGTGGTTTTGCAACACCTTTCTAACTTCTTTCTAACTTCATCTTTCTAACTTCTGCGGCGGAAGAGCAGAGGCAGCACAAACCACCTTGGGTTTTTCTTGAACCAAAAACCTGGCCACATCCAAGCAGCACTGACTGTGCTTGCTCACCAGGTAAAGCAGCTGCTGCACAATCCTGAGCCCTACCTAATTAAGGGATGTGAATTTGGTGGGGTTTTAAGAATTAGAAGTTTTAGCTGGAGAAAACAAACCACCCCCAATTATCTAGAGGCATGCACAACAAAGTCTTTCCTGCCCAAAGCTGGAGCGCTGAGAAGAGAAACAAAGGGGGGAAATGCACCACTCCAAGCTCTGTCACCGTCCTTGGCACACAGTGAGTGACTCCAGTTCTCACTCAGTCACTAAATGCATTGTAATGGGCTTCCCTTGCCACGGCACCAGGCCCTTGCCACTTCAGGAACCACTTTCAGCTTCAAACTTCTCTGTACCATGAGCGCAGGTGGGACCTGGAAATCCTGCTTTGCTCAAGGTCAGGATGCCCTTTCATTTAATCTGTCAGCCACAAGAAGTTAAACAGAGTATCCCAAGTGCTATAATACTGATAAGGAGGGCAGACAGTCTCTGAAACATAAAGACGTACTACCGTGTAACATAAGCACTTTAAAGTTCTTTTGATCTCATGCTAAAGTCAAAAGCACTCAGATTTGCAGCATTAGAAGCTGAGAAGGTCTTTTACAACAGGTTCTGTCCTCTTCATTTCCCCCAGTACACGCACACTTCAGGCCCTGCCACACAGACCAAAGCAAGGGCCTTGCACCAAGACATAAAGGACAGTGATGAGCACAAGATCCTGACTTCACTCGATGCTTCCAAGCTGTGGCCTCAGCCCCGCTGAACATGGAGGTGCAATTTGTAAAGAAAACTGCTCAGACAGCAGGGGAGCCTGCAGGCTCACAGGAGGGGCACAACATTACTGCAGAGCGCACCCAAACCCCTGGTGAGCCAGGCTGCAAGCTCACGCAGCACCCCTTGCAGGAGGCCTGCCTGGCAACACGGGGCAGAGAACACACAGCCCTAAGGAATGCGTGAAAATGAGGCTAGGCCCTGTGACGGGAAGGTGCCCAGCTGCTGCCACACAGCCTTCCACAGTGCACGGGAGGCACGGAGGGACCTCAGCCTGACCGGCACCACAGGCCCTGCAGCCCCAGCAATACCTTCTACAGAGGAGTTAGGAGGCACAAGCTGCCCGGTGCCAGAGCGCAGCACCTGCTTGCACACCCCTCCATCACCAGTGAGGTCCTGCAGGCCCCGGACCCGCACTGGGTCCATGGTCACAACCGGAGCCTCCTCCACCAGCGGCCGCCTTCCCTGAGGCCCGGCCAGCCCCGAGACCTCGGCCGTAGCTCCACAGCTCCGCTGCCCGCCACACCTCGCTCGGCCCCGCTCCTCGCCACCTTCACCAATCACCGCCCACCACACCCTACGCTCTCAGCCAATCGCGCTCCGAGGAGCGACCTCAGCCCAATCGGCTGTTGAGGAGGCACGCACGAGGAAGGGCACTCCCCCGCGCAGCTCTCGGCCGATGGGCGGTGGGGGCGTGACGGCGCCCCGCAATGCACGCTGGGGGATGGAGGCGGCGGCGTGCAGCTGGAGCCATCGTGCCCCCGGCGCGTTCCACCGGGCCGCCGTGGCGGCAAGCCTCTGCCAGGCATGGTTTCGCTCGCAGGCCCGGGTTACCCTCTTCCCCTGTGCTGGCTCCTCTGAGCAGCGCCTGTGAACCTGGGAAGCTCAGCTTTGGTGCTCCTGTGGCTGCAGGAGAGCCCCCCTGAAGGCTGGAACGTCCCCACGGCCTCACTCACAAGCTCTCCTTGGTAAGCGGGCTGAAGCCTTCCGGCTTGTCGCTGTCCAAAGAACCAATGCCTTTAGTGTGAGTCTGAGGCGGGAGCCCCACGTTAATTCTTGAACCTGTGTCTCTTGTTCCCCCACCCCACAGTCTTTGGAGGGTTGCCCCCAAAGCTAGGACCTCCTGGCTGAGAAACCTTCCTCATCCCCAGCTTCTCCTGGGCAGTGCTTAGAGGGAAAACTACTGAGGTGGCCATAAACCAAACACATCCATGAGCCAATGATAACCATAGGAGAAACCCTTGCACAGCCAGACAGAAACACACAGGTCTCTTGCCCTGTGCTGGAGGAATGATGCTCTGGATTCCTTTCTGGTCTCTCACAAAAGAAGGAAAGGGTTTCAACAAGTAACAAAAAAATACTGTTTCAATTTAAAGGGGAAAAAAAAAAAAGGTTAGTTGATAAGAAGGTGTTTTGGTGAAAACAATTCTGTTGTTCTAAGCAATGTGGATGAGTGAAACCCCAGGGGGGCCCAGGCAGAGTGGCTGCTCAGGGAAGCAAACAGCAGCAGCTCTTATCAAGGCTCCAGCTCACACAGTCATGTGATGTGTGTGCCCACACCTGCCTGGCAGGGTGGTGGGTAGCCCTTCACAGGGGTGTGACACTGTCCTCAGAGCAGGAGAGGGGGACGAGAAGCTGCCTAGCAAGCAGGGATAGCCCTGTCGGGGCTGAGGCTGCAGGAGGGGCTGCTGGTCCCTGTCCCTCTGTCCCTCCAACTAGGTCAAAGTCTTCAGCTTGACTGGGAGAAGCCAAGTGACATCCATCACGCTCGGTGTGTTGGGACCAGCAGAGATCAAGCCAAGGGCAGGAGGAAGCTGTGCAGAGCACGTGAGTGGTGTGGGGAGTGGGAGGCTGTTATTTGGGTCTCTGGGATGTGTTCCAGTGTGAGCAGAAGGAGCAGATGAAGCTGGTTCCCCTGGGACAGGGTCCTCTGGTGTCTGATGGGTCACAGACTGACATTGGAGCTCCCCTTGATTCACCAGGCTCCTACAGCTTTAGAGCTACAGAGTTCTTAGCTTCTGGAGAAGCAAAAAGTGAGGTCAGCACAACTTCAACCAGCAGGCAGACTTTGGCCTGTGTCAGAGAGTGGTCTACAAAGTCCTTTAGGAGGCAGTCCTGAAGGGCCAGGACTGTTAGATCAACTGTTAGATCAACAGTTGGGCTCGGTGATCCTGGGGGTCTCTTCCAACTGGAACAATGCTATGATTCTGATGCATGGTAAAAGTCTACTTTGGGTCACAGCCTTCCCTTTGAGTTTGCAGCTGTCTGCACTGCTGACAGGGGGTGGAAGTGTCTCTCCCTTTCCCCTTCTCCCCATCATCACTCATCTCTGCTTTGTCTTGCAACAAGACTGATCCTCCCACCCCTGTTTCCCGGACCAGGCCTTTGCTGCTGGGTGGAGAGGCGACAGGATGGCTCGAAGAGTGAGCATCAACGAGCTGGAGGACCAGCTCCTCTGTCCCATCTGCTTTGAGGTCTTCAAGGAGCCCCTGATGCTGCAGTGTGGACATTCCTACTGCAAGTCCTGCGTGGTGTCGCTCTCTGGAGAGCTGGAGGGGCGGTTCCTGTGCCCCGTGTGCCGCCAGACCGTGGACGGCAGCGCCTCGCCACCCAACGTCACCCTGGCTCGCGTCATCGAGGCACTGCAGAGCTGGGGGGAGGCAGAGCCCACCCCACAGGCCTGCCCAACACACCACAACCCCCTGAGCCTCTTCTGCGAGGCTGACCGAGAGGTGATCTGTGGGCTGTGTGGCACCATCGGCAGCCACCGGCAGCACAGGGTCAGCCCCATCTCCACCGCCTACTGCCGGATGAAGGTGGGCAGGCAGGCCTGGATGGGGCTCCTGGGCTGGGGCTGGGGGCACCTGCTGTGCTTGCTGGCCAAGTGTCCCCTCTGGACATGATTCCAGCCAGGTGTAGGGCAGAGGTCCTGGGTTGGGGGGCAGCTGTTTCTCAGGCTGAGAGGACTCAGTTTTGGTGGCTGCACCGCGGTGGGGAGCTGGGGAGTGTCGGCAGGGCCTTTCGGGACCCTTTCCAAATGTCATCAAAGAGTCTGCAGATAAGACTGAGGTGAGGTGCCACAGGAGAGCAGGGAGGCAGGGAAATGGGAGTCCCAGCCAGGCAGAGCAAACAGCATCATATGAAAGCCCCAGGAATGGAAAAGCACAGGGCCACCCGTCCCCTCCACTCCTGGCACCAGGGAGATAAGAGCAGGAGGCAGCAGAAATGCTCCTGCCCCAGCCAGGCTCTCAGCACTGGCACTGGGAAGGGCCATATCCAGGGCTAAACCTCAGCCAAGAAAGGGGATCAGGAAAAAGAGAGGAACCTCTCATTGTGAAAATTTTCTTCCTTAGATCTGGCCTAAATCTCTCTCAGTTTAAAAACATCACTGCTTGTTCTGTCACAAGGGGCCCTGGTAAAAGTCTGTGCCCATCTTTCTGAGCAGCCCCTTTAAATGACTGAAAGGCCACAGTAAGATCCCTCTGGAGCTTTCTCTTCTCCAGGCTGAACAACCCCAACTCTCTCAGCCTTTCTTCTTTTCCCTTCCAAATGAAGAATAGGAAGTTCTCATCCTCAGCTTTATGCTGAGCATGAAGCTCATGGTCTGGGATACACCTGTAGCCAGCTCAGGTCACTGCCCTGGCTGACTCCAAACTGCTAACAGCCTGCAGACCATGGCTGGCCTCAGATTCTGCCCCAGTGACATCAGGACAGAGGGTGCTGCTGGCTGGGGCTGGCTTTCAGCCCCTTGCCACCCACTTGCCACTCTCTCACCAGGTGTGGAGCCACCACAGGGTGTGAAATACATGGGAGCTAAGACATGGTGCTTCTGGCAGGAGCACTTGGTCAGCAGCAGCCAGGTCAGGGCCATACTCCAAGCCCTCTCCTGCCTCTGGCAATCTCAGATCCTCTAGATGAAGAGAGTAAAGACCAGCAGGATGTGCAGAGCCCCAGAAAGCTTTGAGAAAGCTTAGGAGAACTTCTGCTGAGGGCCCTGTGCTCCTTGGGCAGCTGGCAAGCTCTGCCTGTGGTCAAGGAGGCTTCCAGAGAGGTGCCTTCTACAGAGGTGGTGTCTTTTCAGGAGGAGCTGTCTGTGCTGCTGACTGATATCCACCAGTACAAGAGGAACCTGGATGAACACCTCAGTAAGCTCATCAACAACAAAAGCCGCATCGCAGTGAGTGCCATGAGCCGGGACAGTCTGTCTCTGAGCCCTTTGTGTCCCATACAGCCCCTCCTCCTCCCTTCTCTGGGACAGCAGACAGAGCTTATCTTCCACCCTGTTCCCTGAGGTTTGTGTTCTCCAGGGAACTCAGGGATTAAACATAGAGCTGCTTCTGGGAAGGGTGACGTAGCCCTGTCTGGTGGCACAGCCCTGTGCCCAGAAGGGGTGACGTAACCCTTCCTCGGTGTCCTGGCACAGCAGCAGTCAGACCAAATGTCCTTGGAGGTGGGGAGATCCCAAGTGAAAGTACTCTACTTAGAGCAGGCTTCCCAGTCAGAGCAACACTGCTGGTTTCACAGTGTCACAGCATTTTAGAGGTTGGAAGGGACCTCAAGAGATCATAGGGTCCAACCCCCCTGCCAAAGCAG
Source organism: Melanerpes formicivorus (assembly GCF_026170545.1). Lineage (NCBI taxonomy): Eukaryota > Metazoa > Chordata > Aves > Piciformes > Picidae > Melanerpes > Melanerpes formicivorus. Next base: position 3,332,636 of record NW_027142381.1, on the reverse strand, counting down.
GATCACTTGGGGTAGTCCACACAGGAATGCATCCAGGTGGGTTTTGAAAGTCTCCAGAGAAGGAGACTCCACAACAAGTGTAAGCCTGGGTTAGCTGCATGTCTCTTTCACACACAGCAGATGTCCACAAGGGACCTTCTGAGGCCAAAGCTTCCCAGTTGGGCTCTTCAGAGGGCTCAAACCAAATGGCAGTGGAGCTGCACTATCTTAACCCAGAACAAAGGTTGTTCCCTGGAAGCAGAGGGATCCAAGAGCTCTTCCAAGGCTCTAATGAAGCTGGTTGGGACACCAGGGAATCAAAACCTAGGGGATCAGATGTGTAAAGCAGCAGAGCCATGGTGGTGAGCTGCAGAGGACAGCAGGATGAAACCACACCTAGCCTGCTCTAGAGCTACTCTCTCTTTGGAAAGCCAGTGGAGGGGGGCTTGGTGGGACATGCTGGCATTGGTGGTGGCACCTCTGAAACCAAAAGGCAGGTGAAGGAGATGGAGCAAGCACACAGCTGATTGATGTCTCCTGGCAGAACGAGGTGGATGTCTTCAAGTGGGTGATCCGGAAGGAGTTCCAGGAGCTGCACAGGTACATTGATGAGGAGAAGGCCTCCTTCCTGGAGAGCATCGAGGGGAAGGCAGCTCAGCTCATCAGCTCCATTGAGGCACAGCTCAAGCAGACATCAGATGCCCTGCAGAGGCTTAAGGAGATGCAGAGCTCTCTGGAGGCACTCAGCAATGAAAGCCAGCTTGATTTCATCAGGGTGAGTGTGCTTGCTAGCAAAGGCAGTGACAGCCAGGCTCTCCAGCCTTCATCCTGCTGCTCACAGATAGCCCTGAGCCTTGTCTTGGGCAGAGAGAAGCCTCACCAAGGGTAGCTGGGACACCACAAGAAGTGAGATGTAGGTGCCCTCTGTCCAGCCAGGGCTTCCCCTGGTGGGAGAAACCTGTTGTCCATTGAGAGGCAATGCCTGTGGCTGTCCCAGGAGAGGCTGTCCATGGCAGTGTGGAACTGTGAACTCAGTCAGGAGCTGCTGTTCTGTCAGCCTCCCACCACTGACTCTCTCTTTCTCTTGTGTTTTCCAGAAATACAGCTCTGTCCAGTTCAGGTGAGTGGTGGGACCCAGCAGCAAACAGAGCAATGGGGATGGCCAGTGCCTCCACACCAGGACTGGAAGTCCCAGGCCAGTGCTGCTGGGGAGCCTTGTGTGGACACTGCTGTCCTGATGGATAGCCAGGGCCAGAGCTGTGCACTCAGCTCTAGAGGAGGGCAAGAGCAGCTGGTGAGACCCCAGTGGTTCTGTCATACGTGGCAGCCAGGTGAGATCCTGCACTGTCCCTGTCACAAGTGCCACTGCCTTTCCAGGTCAGAGCTCCACAGCCTGCACCCTGGTGATGGCATCTTTAACCCTGTGTCCTTCAAGCCATGCTTCCACCAAGATGACATCAAGATGACCGTGTGGAAACGTCTGCACCGCCGTGTCCTGCCAGGTACTGCCCTGCCGGCACCGCGCCAGCTGCCCTGGCCCGCTGCTGCGTGGGGACAGGCTGCCCAGCCAACCTCCTGCTGCCTCAGCTCTGTGCTTGTGCTCTCCTCAATCCCAGCAGAGCTGCTGGAGTAGTGCCTGCCAATGTCTGTGGTAGCTTTAGGCTATGCCTTTGAAAAGATCTTGAGCAGGAAGTAGTAAAATGTCAACAAATCATTATTGGGTGTAAAAAGGAAAATGATGATGGTGCTAGACAATCCCACTGGAAGAGATAAAGGAGGATAGGATAGGATAGGATAGGATAGGATAGGATAGGATAGGATAGGATAGGATAGGATAGGATAGGATAGAATAGAATAGAATAGAATAGACCAGACCAGACCTGACCAGACCAGGTTGGAAGAGACCTTTGAGATCATCATATCAACTAGCTTGCAAAACCATCTTTCTCTCTTTTTGCTTCCTGGGGCTGGGAGATACTAACTGCCTTCTGCTTGACCTTGGCTGCACTGCTTTGTTGTGACTGGGATTAACTTCTCTGTCTCTCCTTCTCTTGTCCCTTTTGTCTACAGGGTGGGTAGGGAAGGAGGCAGGGAAGGGAGAAGCTGTTGCAGCACCCCTGGTCTTTGGCCAGGGGGGTCCTGGTGCTGTTTATTAATTGTAAATAGCTGCATGTCATCATCTTCATCATGCCTGCTCTTTAGCAGCTTGCTCTGGCCAAACACTCCAGCTGCTTTAAGATCAGCAGTGCCAGCTTGTGCCAGCGCTCAGGGCTGTGCCTGCAGCCTGTGTGCTTTCCCTCTAGCTCCGGAGGCGCTGAAACTGGACCCGGTGACAGCGCATCCCCTCCTGGAGCTCTTCAAGGGTGACACAGTGGTGCAGTGCGGCCTCTACCAGCGCCGGGACAGCAACCCCAAGCGTTTCGACTCCAGCAACTGCATCCTCACCTGCAAGAGCTTCTCCTGCGGCCAGCACTACTGGGAGGTGATCGTGGGCAGCAGGAACCACTGGCGCCTGGGCATCATCAAGGGCACGGTCAGCCGCAAGGGGAAGCTCAGCAAGTCTCCCGAGCAGGGTGTGTGGCTCATCGGCCTGAAGGAAGGGAAGGTCTACGAGGCCTTCAGCAGCCCGCGGGCCACCCTGCCGCTGACCGCCCGGCCCCAGCGCATCGGCGTCTACCTGCACTACGAGAAGGGGGAGCTGACCTTCTACAACGCCGACAGCCCCGACCAGCTCAGCCCCATCTACACCTTCCAGGCGGAGTTCCAGGGCCAGCTCTACCCCATCCTGGACCTGTGCTGGCCGGACCGAGGGCCCTACTCCCCTCCCATCATCCTGCCTGCACCCGCTGGGAGCCGGCCCCCCCGGGTGCTGTACGACCCCTCTGCCCCAGAGGAACCCCCCAAGCCATAGCTTGGGCAGTGGATGAGGCTGGGGCCAGGGAGGTCTGTAGCTGGATCCTGGGGCCCTGCAGCAGAGAGTCAGGCTGCAGTGCAGGGTTGTCCTCCTGTGGAAGCTGCGGTACTGCAGCTGCAGCAGCACAGGAGGGCCCTTGCTCAGGAGATGTCAGCCTTGACCTCTAAATCCCCAGCCTGAGGCTGTCAGGCTGACCCAAAAGCCTAAAACACAGCTGGCCTGCCAAGATCTCCCTATGGAAAGGAGCACCTGCCTGAAATGTGTGAGCCCCTCGGGTCTTTGCTGGCCGTGTCTGTCTTCTCAATAAACAGCTTCTGTTAGGTGAGGTGGTTGCTGGCTAGCACAAGGACCAGCTCTGAGGAACCAGCCATGGCTAGAGCTGAGCAGGAGCTGGGAGGGAAAAACAGGAGCCACACCAGCAACTGCAAAGAGCTGTTTGCTCCTGGGGGGGAGGACACCAGCAGCAGCACCACTTCCAGCTGCTCAGGGATGTGAGCTGGTGTGGAGAACCACTCCCACAGCCTGCCTGGGTGGGATATTGTGCCTGGGGGCTGCGGGTAGAGGCAGCGTGAGGGGAGCAGCCAACAGAGAGGCTAGGACACAAAGTACACCAGCACCAGGGTAAAGATGTATTCCTGAGCATGACAAATCAGGGGTTCTTACACTCTTCAATCACAGAAAGGACCTCTAAAGTTCATCCAGTCTAATTCCCTGCAGTCAGCAGGGACATCTGCAGCTAGAGAAGATTGCTCAGAGTCCCTAACAACTTGACTTGGAATGTTTGCAGGGATGAGGCAACTACCACCTCACTGGGCAACCTGGCACAAGGGCTCACTACCCTCAGCATAAAAAGCTTCTTCCTTAGATCTTGTCTAAATCTGTGCAGGAACAAGATGCTTGCACTGGTCACTAGCACCGACACTGCCCATTGCTGACCGCAGCCAAGCTCTGCAAAGCCATGGCGTTTGTGCAGCACTCCTGCTGCTCGCCTGTTGATCCAGGGGTCCCTGGAGTTGGTCTCGCTGGACCCACTGATCTATGGGTTTTGAGGACTTGTCATTGGTGCTGGCTGCCGGCGTTATCTCGGCTGACCCGGGGTATCCTTTATCCCTCATGGACAGCTCTGCGCTTGCCAGAAGCAGAGTTTCCAGGGCCGGGCTGTCCTTTAGCTTATTTCCTTCAGCATGAGCAGTGCCAGCTCTCCGGGAAGACACCTCTCCTCACGCCGCTGAGCTGACACACGGTAACGCCGCCCATGCGTCTGCAGGCCACAGAACGGCCGATGTAACGGGCATTCCCACAGCAGGCTGCGGCCGCTGCCCTGCCCTCTCGGGCTGCCGAGCACCCCCTGCACGGCAGCGGCCCCGCAAGCCGCGCCGGCCAAGCCCCCATGCTCTGCCGGGGGGGGCGGTCACCGGGCCCGGGTGTAAAGCTGCCAGACGGCCCCGCTCCCCAGCCTCTGCCGGGCTCACGGCGGCCACCGAGAGGCTCCGCACGGCCTCGCCGCCGCCGCGCGCCCCCTGACGGCCGGGAGGTCTCACCGCCGGAAGTGGCGGCGGCGCACGCGGCCGGGCGCGGGGACATGGCGCTGTACAGCGCGGCCGCCGCCGTGCTGGAGGGGCTGGAGCGCGGCGATGGCGGCGTCAAGAACTTGGTGTACAACAGCGGCTACCCGGTGAGGGGGGAGAGGGACTGTGGGGGGGACCGGGGGAGGAGAGGGGGCGGCCCGAGGCGGCGAGGCCCGTGGAGCCGGCGGCGGGCAGGGGCTCTGTCCCCGGGCAGCCCCTGACCGCCCCACAGCACGTCCGGCAGCTGTTCGCCCTGGTGTCCGAGACGCTCCGCTACTCGCCCGTGCTGGAGAAGCTGCTCGCTGGCGCCGCGCTGCTGCAGGCCGAGAAGAAGCTGCCCCCGCAGCTGGCGAAGGTAAGAGGGAGGTAAGGGGGTGGCCTCTCGGCTGCGGGGGTCGGGGCCGGGCCGGGCCGAGCCGAGCCGAGCCGAGCCGAGCTCACCCACGTCCCCGCAGGTGCTGGTGTACGACCTGCTCTTCGGCAAGGGCCTGAAGTGCGGCGGCCGCTGGAAGGCGCTGGCCCGGCGGCACCGGGCCCGGCTGGAGGCTGAGCTGGCCCGGCTGAAGGTGCAGCAGAAGGTGAGCCGCAACGAGGACCTCCTGGCCCCGGCGCAGGCAGCCAGCCCCGGAGGTGAGCGAGGCTCAGGGCAGGGTGGTCAGCCTCTGCTGCTGGCCGTGATGGGTTGTGTCAGACCCGCTCGGCTCCCTCAGCTTCCCAGGTACCACGCTACGTCCGAGTCAACACCCTGAAGACTTGTGTGGATGATGTGATCGACTTCTTTAAGCGCCAGGGCTACTCCTACCTGGGCAAAGCAGGCAGGTGAGCATTTCTCGCTGGCATCCCACTTTATCTGAGATATTGGTGAGCAGTAAGGGCTTAGGACAAGGGCCTGTGGGCTGCAGCAGTGTTGGTATTGGTGCTTGTGTCCCACTTGGGCCCTCTTGGCACTCCTCACTTCTCCCTCTCCTGGGTGCTGCCTGCTGCTGAAGTGTAGAGGAGGGGTGGGGTGAAAGGGTTTCTCTGGGCTCTGGAGTGCTCTGGGGAGGGCACAGTGGAGTAGGACTGTGTGCTCATCCTCCCTGTGTCTTGTGAGCAGTGTGGAGGAGCTGAGAGCCCTCTCTGGGAAGAAATTCGTGCTGGATCTTCACCTGCCAGAGCTGCTGGTATTCCCTGCACAGACAGACTTCCATGACAACTTTCTGTACACTTCAGGACACGTAATTCTGCAGGACAAGGTAGGGGAGCTGAGAAGCAGAAGAATGGGAAAACCACTGGCAAGGGGTGGAAACTCATCCCCTTCCTGTGGTGCTGAGGGCTGGGGCTGGCTTTGCTGCAGCACTTGGAGTGTAAGCAGAAATTGAATGCAGCCCACAGCTGCGGGGTTCACCTGGGAAGTGAGCTACACAACGTCCTGTAGGAGCTGGGACCAGCAGCTGGGAGGGATGCAGGGCTTTGGGCCAGGCAGAGTCTTCCAGGGCTGGATTTGGCCCCATGTTGCTGTGGCTGCCTGTGACCCTGCAGTGTCAGTTGTGCCCTAATGAGGGACCAGGGATGTTTGCTGCCCATGCCTCTCATAGGGCTTTGCTCTCTTGCAGGCCAGCTGCCTCCCTGCCTTCCTCCTCGCCCCTGCTGCTGGCTCCCATGTCATCGATGCTTGTGCTGCCCCTGGGAACAAGACCAGCCACCTGGCTGCCATCATGAAGAACAAGGGGTGAGGGTGGGTTTGTGTGCTGTGGGAAGGGAGGGATTGCAGGTGGCCCTCATCCCCCTGAGCCCACAAGGAGAAAGTGGCAAGAAGAGCTAGAGCCTGTCCCCCTGCAGGCTAACTCAGGGGTGTGCTGGTGGCTCTCATAGTACTGGGCCACTGGAAGGGCTGGGGGGGATGTGAAGTGGAATAGGGGTTGGCTTCCTAGCCCCTGACCCTGCTTTCTGCCCCACACTGGCCTTGCTCAGTGCTCCTGCCTGGAGGAGCAGCTCCCCAGCTCTGCCCACCTAGTCGATGGATGGTGTTTGGGGCTGCTGGGGCAGTCTGGTGCTGTCAGTGCAGTTCTTGGGGCTGGGCAGGATATTCATGCCTCTCTTGGGTGCTGGGCTCTGCCTTCAGCCAGATCTTTGCCTTCGATGTGGACACCAAGCGCCTGGCCACCATGAACACCATGCTGATGCGGGCTGGGGTCACCAGCTTCCAGCTGGCCCAGCAGGACTTCCTGACTGTGGATCCTGGAGACCCCAAGTACAGCAAGGTGACCTACATCCTCCTCGATCCATCCTGCAGCGGCTCAGGTAAGGTGCCAGGCTCTGGCCACCCCACCTGGAGCCGGGCTCTGGGAGCCTGGCCCCTGGGGTGACAGCTGCTGTGCCGCAGGGATGGTGAACCGAGGGCCAGTGCAGGAGGCTGCCCCGAGCGCCGAGCGGCTGCAGGCCCTGGCTGGCTTCCAGCGCAAGGCCCTGAGCCATGCCCTGAGCTTCCCTGCCCTCCAGCGCCTGGTCTACTCCACCTGCTCGCTGCACCGCCAGGAGAACGAGGACGTGGTGCAGGCTGTGCTGCAGGAGCGGGGCTCGGCCTTCAGGTATGCTGCATGCTGTGGGGAGGCAGTGCAGGGGGCCGTGGGGCTCAGCCTTGACCCTTGTCCCACCCCTCAGGCTGGTGGATCCCTTCCCTTCCTGGCCCTGCCGAGGACTTGCTGACTTCCCTGGGGCCGAGAGCTGCCTCCGTGCCTCTCCTGCAGACACACTCACCCAGGGCTTCTTTGTGGCTGTCCTGGAGCGGTGTGAGGAAGGAACTGCAGACCACAGGTGAGAGGAGAGCCAGGGGTGGGGGCGCTCTGCCTGCCTCCAGCGGCTCCTGGTGGGGGACCATGGGCTGCCAGCCAGGGGAGGGAGTTGCCTTCCTGGTGGGAAGAGGGAAGGCTCTGGCTGTGGTAGGTGCAGAAGGAGTGAGCAGGAACTGTGGTAGTGACTGATGGTGTGTGGCTTAGGCTGTTCCCACTTGTCCACAGCTCCCTGCCTGCAGCAGCTGAGGAGAACCCACAGCAAGCAGAGGGGAGGGAGCGAGGAGCAGCTCCCAAGAAGCGGAAGAGGAAAAAGCAGCGAGTGAAGGAGTGAAAGAGTGCTGTTAGGACTGCACAGTGCTGAGCTGGGGCTACCAAGGAAGACTCTGCTGCCTCAACAGCAGCAGGGTCTCTGAACACAAGCTCTCTGCCAGCTGCAGCCATGGTGGCATCTCATAACCCTGCTCTCCTGGGACTGACTGCCAGCCCCCAGGAGGTTTGCCCCAGGCTCAGGTCTGGCTATGGGGGCAGCCTTGGGAAGCCTGCAGGTAGCACAAGCCCTGTTTCTGTACCCTGTAGGGCTGGAGTGTTCCAGCTGGATCAAGGCTGTTACTTTACCATGTTCCCAAAACATCCTTACCCTGGCCTGATGCAGGGTTTCAGAAAAGCCTTTGACTGTAGGGATGAAACAGATTAAAGTTTCTCTTTCTTCACTGTGTTTTCTAGCATCTTTGTGCAGGCTTGCCCTGAAATTGCTGCTGGGCAGAGTAGAAGCAAAGTCAGGGGGTAAAAAGGTACCTGCCTTTGATGGGCACCCAGAAGGCAGAGGCTGATGGAAACCAGTGCTCTGTGCTACACCCATTGTGTACCCACCCTGTGCTCAGGCCCAGGAATCAAACACAAGCAAGGCAGATGTGAACACAAGTCTTTTTATTTTAAACCAGGGACAGAAGAAGCAAGGAAGAAAATTGCACATTCACACTAAAATCCTCATCAGCCACACCAGGAATGATCCAAGTTCTCAGCTGGAGTTAAAACCCAGCCTCCCCTGGCCACACAAGGCAGCCTGGGTACAAGGGCCTCTCCCAGCAGGGTCTGTGGTGGGGAAGGGACACAGCCTGGTTCCTCAAAGAACTGGGCACTTGGGACCTTAGCAGGGCAGCTGTATTGGGGCCAGCCCCAACAGCCACAGCTCCTCAGGGTGTCCTCACCTTGTCCCCTGCTTGTGCCCCTCTGCCTGCCATGCGGGTCTCTCTGGAGCTCCTGCCACTGCCACCCCTAAGGGCTGGGGAGCAGCAAGCACTCTCCTGGCTCAGGACCCTGCCTGGGGCAGAGGGAGGAATTGCTAGGGTCAGCCCTCACATGCAGTATTCCCTTTTCAGCTGCTTTCTCAACCTCTGAGGAGAGGTTTACCCAGGCTGGCTCCTCCTGCACAGCTCTGCCTTGCTCCAAACCGGCCATGCCGGCCAGGAAGGCCCGGAACACTCCCTACCACCGCTAGCAGCAGGCACCAGCCTGCAGGCCCTCCACCTCCACTCCCTAAGGGGCTGTGTCCCTTCTGCCTTCTTCCCACCTGCTGGGAGAGTCACCTTGTTCCTGGCAGGCCACCAAACCCACTCGTCCTGCTCCTCACCTTCAGAGAAAGAATTAAAAAGACAACCCAAAAGGTTTAGTCACGTCCACGTACATCACATTGGGAAACGAAGGAGATGATGCTGCTGCTGATGGCAGAGGCTGGGAGGAGCACAGGCAGTGGCAGAGCCCACGGGACATGGCTGCCTTTCCCCAGCACAGCTCGGTCCTGTGGGCAGAGCTGGGGCACCAGCCGGCTCCTCACCGGGCTGGGACAAAGGGGACAGCTAAACACTACCGACAGCGCTGCGGGGGTTGGGCGACCTCACTGAACCAAGCTTGAAGGAATTCCAAGGCAATTTAGCTTAAATATAAAAATAAATTTTTATTTGGTTAAAAAAAGGTTTTAAATATTTGCTTGTGAACTTTTTTTTTTTCTTTTTTTTTCTTTTTTTTTTTTTTCCCCCTTTTATTTTTTTTCCCCCCCTGTCTTTTTAATTTAGACTTCAGCAGACACACACACTCACACGGCTCGGGAGAGTAAAAAACACCTGGCAGCAAAAAAAAAGCACTCCTGGAAGGAAGTGGGGGGTGGGGAGCCTGTGGACACGAGTGGGGTCCCCATCCCTCACCTGGGGCAGGGTGGGGGGCAGCTCTCGGGTGACCCCCTGGCTCCAACGGTCTCTCTCTGAAGGAGCTCCCACCAGGCAGGGGGAGGGGCACCAGCTCCTGGCAGGATAGGAAGAGGGGAGGCAGCACCGTAGCTTCGAGGAGCTGGTAAAACCCAAAGAGGGTGGGGATGAGCTAGAAGTGAAAAATAGTTTGGATTTGGGGAGGAGGAGGGGGAACACCCAACTGCTCTGGACTCCTGTGAGTGGCTCCAGAGCACCCCGAGATGGGGAAGGGCAGTCAGGAGAAGAGCAGCCAGGAGAAGAGGGGAAGGGCCAGCCAGGAGAAGAGGGGAAGGGCCAGCCAGGAGAAGAGGGGAAGGGCCAGCCAGGAGAAGAGGAGCCAGGAGAAGAGGGGAAGGGCCAGCCAGGAGAAGAGGAGCCAGGAGAAGAGGGGAAGGGCCAGCCAGGAGAAGAGGGGAAGGGCCAGCCAGGAGAAGAGGGGAAGGGCCAGCCAGGAGAAGAGGAGCCAGGAGAAGAGGGGAAGGGCCAGCCAGGAGAAGAGGGGAAGGGAGGGGAAAGACTGCCAGGGCTGGAGCCGCCATGCCTGGGGGTCCAGGCTCCATCACACCTCCCACCAGCTGCCTGCCTTTCAATCTCGGCAACAAGGAAGGGACAACTCCCCCAGCGCGAGCAGCCACGCAGTGATGCTACTGTCAACACCCAATTAGCTGGGACGTGTCCCCCGCAAAGGGACAGGCGCCCCCCAAGAAAAGAAACTCCAAACAGCAAATCCGGCATAACCAACATGCCGCCACGCACACGGTTCAGCTCTTCCTCCAAACTCGATTCAGTGAGCACATGGGAAGGGGAGCACAGAGAAAGCAAAACAGGGGCAGCGGGGGAGGCTCTACACGAGCGGGGCAGGGGCAGCCCGCAGCCTGGCGGGGAGCAGCGAGGGCTGAAGAGGCTGCTCGGTGGCTGGCAGAGGGGTGCAGGGACCCCCATCCCCACCCCTGCATCCAGCCAAGGGGCATCTTCGGCAGAGGTCTGATGGGAGATGGAAGTCACAGCAAGGGGGGTCACCACCCAGCTGGCTCAGTCACCCATGCCACCGAGATGCCTACCCCAGGCTGGCACTAACCCCAGCTCGCGTTCTGCAGGGACAGCAGCGAAGCAGAGCCCTCCAGAGGGAGTGCGTTCACCAGGCCACCGGATGAGAGTGGGGAAAGCTTCTGGGACCTGGTGAAGGCAGCAGCCCATAGCAGCCTGGAACAGCAGCCAGCAGGAGCACAGTGTGTCACCAGCAGGGCTCCGACCAGGGACACGAAGCTCTGCTGGCTGCTGTGCCATGGGGCAGGGTCTGACTGGAAGGGGGGTTGAGGAGGAGGGCACAGGAACGGCTAGAAGAAGCAAATGGGGGAGAATTTACACATCATGGAACATGGCAAAAGAAAAGTGAGGGAGGAAATGCTGCGGATATGTACAAGAGGTTGATCCAGCCTTGGCTGTGGAACTGTTCAAGTAAGAAGAGTTTGGTTTATCCCATCCCACCCCGCTCACTGGCACCCAGCATGGTCTCTGGCTGGCATCAGTGAGGGGGTCCTGGCCCCATCACCACCGGTCCTGCCGTGGGTACCTCTCCAGAGCGGAGCGCCCTGTGCCCGGGCAGGGGCTGCCGGCGCAGGCTGGCGGCAGGGGCCCGGCGGCACCGGGGGTTACTTTTTGCGGGTGTGCTGCCTCCGTGCCTGCAGCCGCTGGCGAGTGCCCGTCTTGGAGCCTGACCCGATGGAAAACGTCGGGGTGGACGAACCTGCAAGCAGAAAACTACAGCTCAGGTCTCTGCAGCCTCACTCGGAGCTGGCACAGGGAATGAAATCCCTGCCCCAGGGGGAATGGAGGGTTTCACATCCCCTGGAGCTCAGCAGGTACTGCCTGCAGCACAGGTTGACCCTTCTGCTGTCCCCAGCTGGAGGACAGCCCCAGCTTCTGCGGCGCCCATCAGCTCCCTGAGGCCAAAGCCCCAGCTCCTCCCTTACCGAAGGAAGTGCCGACTCCTCCGAAGCCTGAGGCAGGGGTGCTGGGGGTCCCAAAGGTCAGGCTGCTGCTGCCGCTGCCCACGGCTCCTGGGACGGGCGTGCTCTGCCCAAAGGTGGGCGTGGGAGTTGCTGGAACACAACAAACCACCGTGAGCTGGGGCTGGCAAAAAGGGAAGGGTCTGGCCCTCAAGGGCTGGCAGCACCTGCAGGAAGCCCAGATCTCCTTCCGGGGCTGAAGCACCACAGTCCCCTGGGAACAGCCTCTTCACCTGAGAAGCCCTTTTAATGCATGGAGTTGTGCTCTCATGGTAATCCCTGGGCTCTCCTGCCAGTAGGGCAGCACAGGGGCATTTGCAGGCCAGGTGCCTGCCTTTTTCTAGACCAAGTAGCTGCTCAGCATGTGGCTCTCAGCTGCAGAGGAGATGAGATTGGCCAGTGAGGATGCAAAGTGCTGAGGAAAACCTCAAGAGGTGAAGAAAACCTGAGAGAGCGAGCAAGAAGCAACTTCAGTTGCTGGCTGGCAGAGCTTCTACTCTCCAAGGAGCTCCAGATTGCTTTTAAGCACTAGCAAGAGCTTGGCTTCTGCAGGGCACCTGGTTGCCCTCAGCGCTTGTGTGGAGCCAGGGAGCTGGGGCCAAGGAGTGCCATTTAAGGATTCCCCTCCATCACCAAGGGCTGGGGACCTGGACAGTCCCTTTGCATGGCAGGATGAAGGCCAGCTTCTTTAAGGCTGCTGAGCCTGGGGAACTCAGCAGAAAAGCTGCATCCTGCATCTAGCCCTGCCCTCCATCCCCTGAGAAGCCCCTGGCTGCCCCAACTCACCTCCGAAGGCCAGCCTGTTGTTGGGTGTGCTGGGCATGGCGAAGGCGAAGGGCGTGCTCTGGCTCTGTGCCCCCAGCGTGCTCTGTGCCAGGGAAGAGCCAAACGGCGTGGCCGCTGGGGAGGCCCCGCTCTGCCCGGCCCCGAAGTTGAATGCCACGGCGGGAGAGGCACTGCTCAGGGAGGGGGTGCCGATCCCAAAGGCGCTGCCAGAGGGGCTTGGCTGGGCGGTCGCCCCGAAGGTGAAGGGAGAAGGGGTGGTGCCGAAGACCGTGCTGCCCGTGCTGCTGCTCGTCGTCTGGGTGGTGGAACCGAAGCTGGCGGTGGTGGAGGTGGCTGTGCCAAAGGAGAAGACGGACGCGGTGGTCCCGAACGCCGCCTGGGTGCTGCTGGTGCCGAAGGAGCCCTGAGCGCTGGTTGTGCCAAAGGCTGGCTGAGCACTGCCGCCGAACGCCGGCTGAGCGGCAGACTGGGCCGCGGGGGCTCCGAAACTGAACGGGGGGCCAAAGGTGACAGGGCCAGCTGCAGGTTTGCTGGCGGGAGGCTGGCTCTCGGCCGTGCCGGCGCTGAAGGCAGGCTGGGTTGCTGCGCCGGGATATGGTGGCGGTGCCTTCGTGCCTGTGCTGAAGGAACTGCCAAAAGCTGAAATGGAGGAGCCAAATGTCAGCGTTGCTTGACCTGTGGTGGCTGGGGTAGAAGTAGTCAGTGCGGTGGCCCCAAATATGCTGAAGCCCACAGTGGTGGTAGGAGCTGTCGAATTTGCAGGTGCCTGGCCAAAGGCAGGGCCTCCCGGGACGCTGGTGGTGGCAGTGACTGTAGCTGCAGGTGGCTTTCCAAACTGGAACACTGGCGCTGGGGTAGCAAAGCTGCTTTCTGTTGTGGTAGCTGAGCTGGTTGGGCCTCCAAAGAGGAAGGGCTGCGACATGCTGGTGGATGTGGCAGCGGTGATGGTGGTGGGAGCAGTGGAGGCAGGTGGGTTGAGTCCAAAACTGAAGACAGGTTTAATGGTGGCATCTGTGGAGGAACTCTGCGTGGTGGAAGTCGTAGCTGCAGTGGTGAAGATGACGTTAGGAAGACCTGTGAACCCTGCCAGGGTAGTCGTGGAGGCTGCTGGCAGATCTGTGGCTGAGGTCAGCTGTGACATTGGTTTGAAGGCAAAAGGAGAGACCTTGACTGGAGATGAAGCTGTGGTGACGCTGCCGAAGATAGGCTTGAACATGGTGGTGGTGGAGGATGCTGAGGAAGCGCCTGAGCTCACGGTGACCGTGGCAGAGACAGCGGCTGCAGAAGGTGCGGTGCTCTCGCTTTTCGGCAAAGCACCAAAGATGGGTTTGAAGAGAGGGGTCGTGCTGGGCACTGCAGTGGCTGTGGTGGGCACAGCAGTGGCTGTGGTGGGCACAGCAGTGGCCGCGGTCGTGGCTGGCTGGCTGGCAGGAGGAGCGTTTGGCATCCCAAAAAGGATGCTCGGCTTCGTGAAGGAGGGAGGCTTGCTGGGGGTCTCGCCCAGCTCTGTGAATGTAGATGGTGCCAGGCTGCTGGGGGCCTGCAGCCCCAAGGCAGGGGGGGCAGCAGGGGCAGATGTGCTCAACACAGGCACAGGCTTAATGTCAGCAGAGGTGGCAGGCAGAGAAGCAGACTCCTGCGATACAGCAGGAGCAGGTGGCTGTGCAGCTGATGGAGGCGGCTGGGACACTACTGCAGCTCCAGTGGAGTCTGGGAAGGGGTAGAGAGATTACTTAGGGACAGGAGGTAATGGACAGCCAGCCAGCCTTCTGTCACCCACCCACCCCACTGCTGTAAAAGCTCCTGCAGCAGCACCCACCTGTACAGACAGAGCCAACCCTCCACACTTAGCACAGCTCCCAAACGGGCCACAAGCTAAGTGTGCCCAAACTTGCCTGCCAGCTCAGGTGCCAGCAGAGCCATTGAACAGGGAGTTTTGCCACCTGCCTCCCACAAAGGCAACACAGAATTCCCACCATGCCCACGTTGCTCTACCAATCCTCCTCCTCCTCACCTGCTGATGTGGGCACAGCCTGGCTGCTCTGCATCTTCTTCAGGCTGTCCAGGAAGGAGTTTGTGGTGGCTGGGGCAGGAGCTGTCGAGGCAGACACAGGCACTGAGGAGGTCACGGTGAACGCCAGTGGCCTGGACACAGGTGTAGAGTCTGCAGTGGTGCTGGGGACCACATCTGCTGGGAAGGAGCAAGAAATCAGGCCCTGCAACTTGCTGTAGGGAATTAACTCTTAGCAGAGCTTCCCCAGTGGAGGGGGAAACTGCATGAATATCCCACAGCTCCAGCCCTGAGGATCCTCACCCAGACCCTATGTGCCTGCTAGCACACCCACACTGCCAGCACCCCTTGCTTATCACCTGGAAATCCCTTCAGAGCAGTTGCAGAGGGCAGCAGAAGTGCTGCTGCCTTAGGATCAGCACATTCTTAGTTTCCAGGTGACATCTCAAGGCAATCTTTACTTCAGACCTCAGCTACCTCCTCTCCTGCTGCTTGCTCACACTGGTGGCCCACCCAACCTGGGCACAGAGCTGGTACCCTCTCATGTTCACCCTGAGGACGCTGGGGCAGCAACTCTCCCGAGTCTCAAGGCACTAAAAGTACCTCCAGACCTGAGGACCCAGGAGCTTCCGCAACCTGCACTACCCCAAAACCTCCCTGCCTCGCCAGCCCTGGGTTTCTCTGCCTTGCCACCCCCTCCCCATTCCCAGCCTGCCCTTACCAGCCTTATCCTCCAAGACTTTGTTGAACCACTGAAACGCTGCCTTCTTCTCCGCGTCCAGGTCCTCCGAGGTGATGGAGTAGCCCAGCTGAGGCGGAGGGGGCTGCCAAGAGAGAGCAGCAGCTTAGCTCCTTCTGAGGGAAGCGGGCAGAGCCTCTCTGAAGGTGTGGTGAAGGCTGGCCGTCGCAAGACCCGTCAAGCAGGTGGTTCTGCCGCAGCACGCCACCGCGGAGCTCCGATTCCCCACTCATTTTGGCCCCCGGCTTGGCGCTGAGGGCTCGGCAGGCCTTCCCCAGGCCGTTACCTGGTCCGGCAGCAGGCAGCACAATCACGCACAGCCCACCAGACACTGGGGCTGGGGATAGCGTCACTTCCCACTCGGCCAAGGACGGGGCCTCCTTCCTGAGGGCAGGCAGGTCAGTCTCCCCCCAGCCCTGCAGAAATTGCAGTGAGCACATTCTATCTCCAGAGGAGGGCAAAAGGGGCTGCGAGACAGCGACGTACCAGCGCCAGCTGGTCCCCCCGGCGCGCCGCCAGCAGCTGGATCTTCCGCTTGCGCTTCCCGCTGCTCCCCGACGCCGGGCTCAGCGAGTTCCTCTTCTGCCGCACCGGCGTCTCCACCGCTAGAGGAGGAGACAAGTCAGGACCAGCTCCAGGCAGAGGTGTGCTGCTTGACATGCACCGACAGGGCTGGCCCTCCTGACTCCTCTCGGGGTGACCCATCTCAGAAGGCAGAGAGCCAGGAGCACGGCTCTGAACTGAGGACAAGGCTGTAGTGCCCTGGAAGAGCAGCTGGCTGCAGTGTATCCTGGGGCAGGCTGATGCAAGAGCCTGCAGAGGCTCTGCTGGGCAGTGGTCCCTTCCCACCTCCACGCTGTATGCTGCCTACCAAAACCACAAACCACATGAGACACATCTAGCCATCGGACCTTCACGTGTCTGAGGCACATCCAGCTGTAGGACCCCATCTGCAATGGGTACAAAGGATCTCCTCTTAATTTAGCCTGAGGAAGCACTGGAATAAGCTGAGCCTGGAGTTTGATCAGGGTGCTACTTGTACCACAGCACATGTTGTCACAGGCTTAATACCCAGACACATGGTGGCTTAGGGGCTGATGTTCCTCCTTGCAAGTCAGCTCTCAGGCATCTGCTAGGGCACCCATACTGTCAGCACCCCTTGCTTATCATCTGAAAATCCCTTTAGGGCAGCTACCGTGGCCAGCAGAAGTGACACTGCCTTGGGACTTCTGCATTCCTAGCTTCCTGATGACACCTCAAGCCAATCCCACCTGCAGGCCTCAGACACCTCCTGTCCTGTTGCTTGCATTGGTGGCCCATCCAGCTGGGGCCCACCTACACTCACCTTTCTCTGTCTGCAGCTCCTTGTCTGATTTGACTGGTGTGGAAGTGTTGGAGTGATGTGACTCCTCCTCCCTGTGCAGATGGGAGAGAGACAGTTATGGTCAGCCCCCAGGAAGTTCCCTGTCCCTGGGGAGCAGGATGAGACCAGACATGGTAAGGACTTGCACAAACATCCTTGGTGTGTTTCTTTGCCTCCACCAACCTATAGACTGGAATACAACAGCCTTGCCCTCACTGTACCAGCCTGAAAGCAGCTCCAGCTGCTTTCCTTCCCCAGGCCCAGCTTGGTAGGGCCTGAGCCTCTGCACCTGCTGCAGGACAATGCAGCACCTCAGGGCAGCAACTAGGGGGTCCAGATGGGATCTGCTGGCCTTCACAGGTCCCAGGTTTGAAGCCACCCTGTCACCAAGGTGGTTAGCTTGTCAGATATAAGTTCAGCTCCTTCCCTGAGCTGGGAAAGAGGAGGAAAAGGGTCTGTGCTCTGAGGCAGGTGCTAAAATACAACCCTGCTGTAGGTGTCTTCAATTGATGGTGGGGAGATAGCAAAAATCAGGGCCCAGCTCTTCCCAACGTTTCAGCAACCAGCAACCCAGGTCATGCCAATGTCACCTCTACAGCAACCTGAGCCCTTAAATCTCTAACCCAGCCTGGGAGCAAGACAGGGATGGTGTAACTCAGCACTGTGACTGAGACCAGGATGTGGCAAGATGGCAGGAACACCAAGTGACACAAAAGGGTTTCCAACAGTGGTGGGTGACCCAGCAGCCAGGTCTCAGAGAAGGGCCAGCTCCAGCAGAACGCAGGACTCAGGCCTTGGGATGGCTGGGAAGGTGACTGCTGTCTGCTGGCTGGCATCCACAAGCTCACTTGCTGGGTGAGCAGGCAGTTACCTGGGCTTCTTGCGAGGCCACTCGGGGGTCTGGGAGCGGGAGGAGGCTGGGCTGGACAGGGGGGACACACTCACATCACTTCTCTTCCGCAGCTGCAACGCAGAGAGACACCAGCAGTAACTCAGCACAGGGGCTGGCAGGGAGCACAGCCTCCCATCCTCCTGCTCACCTGCAGATTAAACCCCATCTCCCAGGGCCATGATTAATCAGCCCAGAGCCTCTCCTGCTTTAGCACTGCTTAGCTTCCCTCCACACTCTGGACTGCAAAGTCTGGCCACCCCAAGCTGAACCCATGCTGGGAGCAAGCGGCTTCCAGGCTTGTTACACCCTGGTTGAGAGGATGGGGAGGGAGGATGCTGCTGGTCAGATGGTGGCTCTTGCCTTTCTACAGCACAGGCAGGGGCTGCTTGGTTGTCTTAGATGGTCTTGTGTGCTTAGGTGTGTTCTGACAGGAGCAGACCTCCTTATCAGTAGCCCAGAGCAGACAGGCCCCACCTCAGAATCTTTTGACTTGCCCTAGCCAGAGGAAACCTTTCCCTGCCAATACATCCAGAAAGAAACCTCTCCTCACACAGATCACAGAGCTCCATTAGCCATGGCAACATACCACCATCACACCTGCAAGCCTGGCCCACAACATAAGCTATGTTTCATTACAGCTCAGCAGCTTTGACCTGGGTCAAAGTGGGAGTGCAGGGCTCCAGTGCTGACTCCAGCTGAAAAGGTGGCAGCACAGCAAAGGGATTTTTTTTCCCCCCTCTTTCCCTTTCACCTGGACCTATCTACCCTAGCAGAACACTTGAGGCTGAAGCCTCCTTCTTGCTTTGGTGCAAAACAAGCACTGCAGCAGGACAGCTCAGCCTGGGGACTTCTCCAGCAGCATGCACCAAAGGGCAAGTGACATCACTGCCTGCTGCTGCTGGCCCTGCAGCCTGCCTACCTTTCAAAGAGATGAAACCACCCTGCTGAGCTGCACTGGTCCCCACAGTGCTCACTGCCAGGCTCCCACCAACACTGCTCTCTCCACAAGTCCTCTCTTACTCAAACACCTGAGTTACAAGGGGTGATCCTACAGCAGGGCTGAGCCCCTTTGTCCTGGGTGTCCCCTACCTGTGCAAGGCCCTGGCTGGAGCTGTAGGAGCTGGCGATGGCGTTGCGGATGGAGCTGGGGATGCCGCTGGTGTAGCTGTGGTTGAGGGAGCTCGTGGAAGAGGTGCAAGACCTCTTGTTTGAGCACTCATCTGGGTAGTGAGACACGAGGCTTCTCTTCAGAGAGCCAGGCCTAGAGGAGATTGAAGATGATTTTAGGAGGCACCCACCATGCTGTCCACAGATCCTTTAAATGCAGGGCAGGTGAAGGAATGCCACCCCACTTCTTCTCATACTGCAGGGCTTGGAAGTGAGCCACAGCAGTGGCACAGCCCTTAGGGCCATCAGCCTGTGCTCAGGGTGACAGGCCAAAGGCACAGCCACAGCCTCTCTTGCGCTCTCTCAAGGCTGGACTCTGCAAGCAAAAGCCCAGCACCTTCTCCAGAGCACAGAGGACTTCAGACACCCACCACCCCCAGCTCACAGCAGCTGCTTTTGGCCCAGCAGGCACTTACTTGGGTATGAGAGAGGTGGGGGCACCGTTGGCGACTAGTGGCTCAAATGCTGACTGCCCACTTCCGCTGCTGTCGTGGCGCCTGTGGGAGAGAGTGCAGCAGCCTGTGGTACTGTGGAGGCAGCAGAGACACAGGGGCTGCCTGCCCAGCCTGGGGAGAGGACTCCCTCCAGGTGGAGTCAACACTGAGAAAGCACAAACCTGACTTTTTTCCTGCCACCCAATAACTAGAGCAGAGTGTTTCCCCATCTGCATCCTCTTGCAGATTCTCTCTCCAGCTGCTCCTGTCCTCACCAACTCTCACCCCAAACTACCCTCCTCTTAAGTATCAGCAGCTCCAGCAGCTGCCTGCTAGGCACAGCAGTTTTGATTTTGCTCAAACTCATTATTCTAAGCTGAATTATTTTAGAGATACTCAGGAGCTCATTTCTGGAATAGACCTAAGCTCTGAAATGTGTACCTCCAACCTCTCCCTGAACTGCAAGTAAGAAACTGTATCCCCCTTCCCCCAAGGATTCTGCAAAGGTCTGAAGCCTGAAAATCTTCAAGCAAACACTGCTGTGAAGCAGAGCCAGAGGTGGACAATCAGCCCTGTCAGTTAACCAAAATGCTTCCCTTGAGCTCTTGAGCATGTTGACCCCACCACACAGACCATCCTGTGCTCTCCAGGGGACACAAGCTCATTTCTGTCCTCAGAGGTCACAGGACTTTCTGCCTACAAGCACTCCTCATGCTTGCCAGATACTAATGCTGACTTTAGGGGCAGAGCTAGACATTATGTTAAAAAAATATAATATAGTGAAAAATAAAGTGAAAAAGAAGCCAATCCTGTCCCCCTGCCCTGCCCCTCATGGCCCTGCACTCATCTTGTTGTTGTCCTGCTCAGGTGTCAAGGAATTTGGATTCACTAAGATGAAGCAAGGCTCCAAAGGCAAGAGGGGAAATTCACTGGGGGAGGACAACAAGCCCTGCTGCACAGCAAGGCAGCTGGTGGCTCCCTTCAAACCACTCCTCACCCTGCTGTGCTCTCAGGGCCACTCCAGCAGCAGCCCCAGCATAGCACACAGAACAATGTGCCCAGGCACTGCCTAAAGCCACTCCTGCAGACTCTCAGTTCCCCTGCTCAAGCCCAGGCAGGCAGCCCCAGCATGAAGGGGGCATGAGGTGAATGGCCTCCACAAACCCTAGTGGAAGAAGAATGAGGAGGGGAGACAACAGCAAGGCAGCACCTGGGCAGCTCAAAAGGCTCCAGCAGAGCCTGGCACGCCTTGTCCTTCCCAGAGGACTGGCAAAGACACCACACTTTCATCTCTGGGAGCTGGAAACTGCTGACCTTGACTAACACAAGCAGAAGATAGTCTCTCTTGCTTACTCCTGTGTTTTCATCTCTGTTTGCTAGCTACAGTACACAGAGGAAGCCAGCAAATATTTTAGAGCACAGTGCTTCCACCTGAGGCCATAGGACTCGGGGATCCTGTCTCTCCTGGAAGCCTGGGGCTGACTGAAGGCCAGAGATGATACCAGCATTTCACATCAAGTTTCACTAGTCTGCAAAGGCCTGTGATGACAGAGGCTGCTTCTCTGCCAGGTTTTCCTGATCTACATCCCAGCCTCTTCCAACCCCAGCAACAGAGGGGAACACACTTGACCCACGGGTTTGCCCAAAGACCTAAACCAAATCCTTTTGATCCAAGGACAAAAAGAGCTCTTGAAGCCTTTCTTCTTCTGACACAGCCCAGAGGGCTGAGTGATGGGGTGTGTTTCCTCTCTGTGGTTCAATGCCCACAGCACTTTTCTAACCCAGACTCCTGCTCACACAGGCCCTGGTGTGCTCTGGGACACATCCCATTTGTCACCATTTATGACCTTCCCAACACACAGGCTGTGACTTGGACTGCTGGTCTACTACCTTCTCTTGCTCTCTTGATTGTTTCCAAATGCCTGATCCTCCTCCTCCTCCCGCTCCACAGCCCTCTTCCTGCTCTCCTTGATGGCACTCAGCACAGTCTCTTTTGCACATGGGTCCAGGCTGCTGTTGGCTGGTGAGGCAATAGGTGACATCAGCTGCTCCAGGCTAGGAAGCAAAGCAAAGAAAGACTATTAAGCAAGCTGAGATCCTCAGTATGGTACCTCCTAGTGCCCCAGCTGCTCCCATGAGAAAGAAGAGAGGGTTATCCTGGCCTCTCCTGTGCAGCCTTTCCACGAGGTCGGGATTGCACAACCCTCCCCACAACACAGCAGCACCCGCGCTGGGGCTGGAGCGGTAAGTACCGGAGTCGGAGCAGCATGGTGTCCCCAGGGGACCGCTCCGAGCAGCACAATCGGCTGAGGGCCAGGTAACCGACCTTCCCCAAGTCAGCCTGATCAATCTGAGGTTCCTTCGGCGCTGCCCACCCGTACGGCGAGGCCGAAGGGGATCCCTGTGCCCCCCACTCCCACACTCACGCCGGGGAGCGGGCCAGGCTGGCTGCCGGCCGGGCGATCCTCACGGTGACCGGACTGCGGATGGGGCCGGTCTTGCGAAGCCAGGGTGCGCTCCTAGGCGAACAGCTCGTCTCCCAACGGGCGGCGGGCAGGACAATCGGGACGGTGCTGAGGGCCTGCGGCAGCGGGTAGCGACGGCGCGGGCCCTGCGGCGGGCAGCGCGGGGTGGCCAGCGAGGCCCTGCGGGGACAGAGGGGTCAGGGCCGGCGGGCTCCCTCCCCAGCCCGCCGCTCTCCCCTCCCCTACTGCACTTACCCGAGGCCGAGGCGGCGCGGAGGGGCCCTCATGGGCCGGCCTGAGGTAGCGGCCGGGTTCCCGTTGGCCGCGGTTTTCCCGAGTGGGCGCGGTGCGAGCGGGCCGGGCCGCATCGCGCACCAGGCCCCCGCCGCGCCCAGCGCCGCCGCGCCCAGCAGCGCTCCTCGCAGCAGCAGCAGACAGGCCAGGGCCAGCGCTAGGGACAGGGCCGCTGCCGCCGCCATCGCCGCCGTGCCCCGCCGCCGCCCCCAGCGCGCCGCGCCCGGCCCGCCGCCCGCCATCGCTGCCGAGCCGAGCCGAGCCGAGCCGCCCGCCAGCCGCGGCCGCCCGGCATGCACTGCGTGGGGCGGGGCCTGCCCCGTGCGGGGGCGGGGCTCACCCCGAGGGGGCGGGGCCGTGCCCCCACCCGACCCCCGTGTCCCTGTGCTCTAGCCCTGAGCCACGGGTGACCGCATCCTGACCCCACTGTCCTCCCTTCCTGCTTCTCGTCCCAGCCCCTGTGTTGCAGTAACGACCTCTGGGTGATCCCATCCTGACCCCACTGTCCTCCCTTCCTGCTTCTCGTCCCAGCCCCTGTGTTGCAGTAACGACCTCTGGGTGATCCCATCCTGACCACACCGTTCTCCCTTCCTGCTTCTCGTCCCAGCCCCTGTGTTGCAGTAACGACCCCTGGGTGATCCCATCCTGACCCCATTGTTCTCCCTTCCCGGTTCTCGTCCCAGCCCCTGTGTTGCAGTCCCGACCCCTGGGTGATCCCATCCTGACCACATTGTTCTCCTTCCCGGTTCTCGTCCCAGCCCCTGTGTTGCAGTCCCGACGCCTGGGTGATCCCATCCTGACCTCACTGTCCTCCTGTCCCGAGCCCTGGGTGATCCCCTCCTGAGCACAGCATCCTCCTGTCCACATCCCTGTCCCCCAGTCCCGAGATCTGAGTGATCCCATCCTGACTCCAGTCTTCCCGCCCACATCCCTGTCCCCGACCTGACCCTCTGTGTCCCCATCCTGACCCCCATCCTCCCATCCCAGCCCCTGTGCTCCACTTCCTAACTATAAGGTAACCCCATCCTGACCCCCATGTCCTCCTCTCACCCTCCCTGTCCACTCATCTTAATCCACTTATTCCCCATGCCATAGTCCTGCCAGGGTGACCCTGAAAGTACAGCAGGGGAGGGCAGGTTGATCTGCACAGGCCCCAACCCCACCCCAAGAAGGGACTAAAGTCACCACTGCCCCTTGGGTCCTGCTCCTCATGCATGGAAGGACAGAGATGATGTGCAGGTTGGCCCTGGAGACAGAGCCAGGAGGGGGACATCATTATCAACACATCCCACAGGTCACCTCAACAGCACCTCCCCAAGTTATTTATTTTGGGGGTCACTGAACACACCCATCAGGGCAGAACCCCAAAACCTCCACAGTGACACAGGTTTCCTGCTGCCACCCACTCCAGAGCTGGCAGGGCTGGGGGCTGAAGGCTTTATTGAAAAATCCAAAACACACAACGTAGTAATTATTATACAATGAAAAAACAGAAATCAACCCAAGCTGCAGTGGAGGGGCACCCTGCCACCCCTGCCACCAGCACTGGGGACTGCAGGAAGGACACTGTCCCCACCAGTGCCCAGCCAAGATACAAAAAGGAGAAGAAGTAGTTTCAGCTGAGGGTGGTGTTGCCATCCCCAAGCCCCTGCCAGCATCGTGACCCCCTCACCACCCTCCGGTGCCACCCCGGCCTGGAGGCCTGAGGTAGTTAGGGGTACCCCAGGCAGGTGAGACCTCCCCCAAAAGATCAGGGAGGGTTTGGGGCTCCTTGTGTCCTGCAAGATCAGGATGGTTGGTATTGCATCCGGAAGGGAGCCAGTAGGAGTCACTGTATGGCTGTGGCAGGGTGTGGGTCCTGAGGTCCCCAAGGTCCCCCTGGCAGGCTGGAGGCATGAAGCCAGGTGTGTTGGCAGCAGAGCTGGCTGGGGGACATGGGGACACCAGGTCCCTGCACGGTGGGTGGACAGTTGCACTGTCCTGAGCATAGGGGTGGCAGCCCCAAGGCCATGGTGATGGCAGGGGGATGGAGGCAGCTCCCACTGTTCTGAGTGCCAGCCACTGGGAAAGCACATGGTGACAGCCCAGACTGGGGAATGCCACCACTTCCTACACGGAGAAAGGCCAAATCCTGCATCCCCAAGCACCCTAAGGGGCTGGTCAGGCTGTCTCCCCCCTGAGGAAGCAGCAGCAGCCTGAAGGCAGGGTGCTGGCAACAATGGTGCCAGGCTGGAAAGGACACCCTGGCCCCGCAAAGGGCACCAGCAGGACCATGGGAGTGGCTGCAGGGGATGGGGACATCACCAAGCAGTCTGATGTCACCATCCCTGCCACAGTGAGACGAGCTGGGGGGGCCAGAGCTGGCAGACACCCCCCTGCATTTTGAGCCTCCCACTCCAAGGCACAAAGGTTCCCAGATGGTGCCAGCCCCACAGCAACCCCTGCCCATGGCAATGCCAGCATTGATGCCGTGTGCGTCAAAGAGGGGATGAGGACAGAGGGGTGGCACCGGTCCAGAGTGAGTGGGCACAGGGAGTTGCTTGCTCTGGCTTCTGGGTGCTCTAGATTTGAGACACCCTGGTTGCCCCTCAAACCCTCTGTGCTGCTGCCCTAGAGCCACCTCCCACCCCCAGGAGCTGGTGGCTTGTGCGGTGGCACCACGGTTGCCCAAACCCACGCCCAGCACCTTGCAAAGGGTTTATTGCTGGCATGAACACAGTGATCTGTTGAGGCAGGGCAGCCCAGCTCTGGGGGTGTGTGTGTGGCATTTTGGGGACTCAGAATGGTGGGGAAGGAGCTCACAGCAGCATCCTTCCCCCCACCCTCCCCACCTCTTCTCACCACCGGCTGCTCCCAGCACTGCTGCTGGTACTACTCCAGTCTCACCATCCAGGTTGTCCCATGGGAACGTTTCCTCCTACCCTGCGATGGCCAAAGGCACTCGGTGCCCCCAACAAAGGGTGGGGGCACACCTAGCACCAAGCCCAGCAGCACCCCAAAAGCTGGTTCCTGACCCAGCAGCACCCCTGGGGGCCCTTGGCACCATGGCAGGCTCTTCCCAGGGCAGGGATGTTCGCTCCAAGCCAGGGACTGGATTAAGGCTGGAGAAGCAGCGAGAGGCGAAAGAAGCCTGTGACCACTCTCGCTCAGCCAGAGCCGGCTCAAAGAGTTCAGAAAATCTGTGCAAAAACAAAACTAAAGGGTTAAAGACCCCCCCTGGAGACCCCTCCCCAACCCCAAGCAGCTCTAATAAATACAGGTGCGGTTTGTGGCTGGCATCCTGCCGGCGAGGCCTCGCTCCCGGCCCTGGGGTGCCGCCGGGCAGCTCTCGGTGCTCTGGCGCTGGAGGCAGCTCTCGGCAGGGGGGGACACGAAGGACGTGTGCTTGGGGTGGCTTTTGCACCAGGTTATTGTAGGGCTTCCAAAAAGGCTGTACCCAGCTGGGTCCCACCCCACTGCTGGGGTGTCCTCTGCAAGCTGCTTCTGCCATGGGCGTTACTCAGCATCTGGAAGGGCAAGGAGAGGGTAAAGGGGCGCGGAGCAATGTGGTGTCCCCAGCATCTCTCTGCTCCATCCCCCTGGGGCCCCATGGCTTCACAGGGTGGTGCGAGTGCCACAGGCTCTGGCACAGGTCAGGGGCCCCATTAGCTTTGCCCATGTGTGCCAACAGTCCCCAGGCTCCGTCTGTGCCAGCTGGAGTGAAAGCCACTCCTGCTGACTGGCTAGATTGACTGCAGGCAGGGCTTCCCCATCCTGCCCCACTACTGCCCAGGGCAGCTTCCCAAGCAGAGCAGGGCTGGAACCCACTACTCACCATCCTCCTCCCAGCCCTCGGCCACTCCTGCCAGCTCGTAGTGCTTCTTGCGCAGCTCCCCCAGCTTCTGCCGCTCCTTCTGCAGCTGGTTTTCCAGCTCCAGCACCCGCACCTGGAGGGCATCATGCATGCCATGGCCACCCTTCACCCTGGCACACCACCTGGGAGCTCCAGCCAGACAGAGCTGTGCTGGGCTGGGCACCCCCCTTTCACACCCATTAAATCCCCAGTATAGAGCCCAAAGACAGCAGAGGTAGATCCTGTGAGCTCTCCAATGGCAAGAGGTCCTGGGGAGGGGGTAAAGCTCAGGTGGATGCTGCCTGTGTCAGCAGATGAAGGCAGAGTGACCCATTTGGGCACCCAGGGAAGGGGAATTCCCTCAGCATGCCCTATGCCAGGTGGAGGTGAGTGCTGTGGGGCAGCCCAGTGGGCACACAGGACAGAGGTTGCTGTGCCATGATGAGGATGGTATTGGGGAAGGCTCAAGGACCAACTTCATGTGGCAAACCCATCTCTTCTCTTCACACCTTTGGCTTTCCCCTGAGCTGGTGCTACCTGAGGTCAGGCAGCTGGACAGAGAGTCCCCCATCCACCTCTCCCCAAGCCTGGGTAGCCTCCCACCAGCCCAAACAAGGCACTACTGGGTGTGTTTCCAAAACATGGGGCAGCCTCCTACCTGTGAGTCCATCTCCTGACGCTTGATCTGGGTGAGAGTCATGCTGGAGAAGTCCATGCTGTCTGTGAAGAAAGACACCACCAGCCCACTTCAAGCTCTGCTCCCCAGCTCAGACTCCCCAGCAGGTCTGATGCCACCAACAGGGTCTGCCACCATGGGGCACACAGACAGTGAGCAAGGGGCAGCTGCAGGCAGAGACCACCTGGGACATGGCCAACCAAAGACGGTGAGTGTGAATAGCAGAGGCTTCAGGGCAAATCCATGCTCAGCAGCCCATATTTACCTTTCTCCTCCACCTGTGACTTCCCAGCCTTGGTGGAGGCCACCACACCAGCTGTGGCCTGGTTGACACCTCGAGAGGCTTGCTGGAGCTTGCAAAGGTTGGCGCTGTCTTTGTCTGCCTTCACCTGCCAGGGCAGCAAAAAGGGGCACGCTCACACCCTGCCAGCTGAGCAGATCCCCCCAAGGGTGGCCTCCTAACAGCACCAGGCTCCTACCTTAGAGGCTGCCACAAGCTGGGCAGTGCTGGCGGCAATCTCCCGGGAGCAGACCATCAGCTCCTCGAATGTTCCCTTGCCTTGCACCACCAGGTCAGCAGCATCACTGTGAGAGGGCAGGGAGAGAGGGGCTGGAGCATCCTCCTGCAACCTTCATCCCCTTCCTTGTGGGGACAGCAGGACTCTGCCCTCCTCCAGTGTCAGTGGCACTTACACCATGACAGTGGCACCCCAGCCCACAGCCTTGGAGGCAGAAATGAGGCCCTCAGTCCAGCGGGAATTCTTGGCATAAAACTCCTTGGGGGATGCTGCACCCTGCCATGGGGAAAAGGACAGTTGTGAGCCGGGGCCAAGAGGGTGGCAGGGCCTGGGACCCCAAGCCGCCATCTCCCAGGGGAACAGAGTAAGTCAGGGTTTCCTTTAGGTCATGTATGGGAGCTGCAGAGACACCGAATCTGGTGGCTCACAGGGTGCCCTATGTGGGAAAGGAGATCAGGGACCTCCATGACACCCTGGGGACCACAGGCAGGGTGAGACCCTAGGGTTGGGGTGGGAGCTCCTGGCAGCCAGTGCTGATTCCCCAGTGGGCCAAGACTTGGAGCAGCACATCCTCAGCAAGTACATGGTGACTCTTGACTGGCCAAGTCCCTCCTGCCCTGTGCCCTGCCAGCACCCCTGCCCTGGCTCACCCGTCCGCTCTCCACAATCTCTCTCTGGAGGTCCTTGGAGGCTAGGACCAGGATGTGGATGGCCTGCATGAGGCCAGTGCAGGAGCCCAGGATCCTGCAAGACAAACTCTGCTGAGCCCCTTTGGTGGGGGAGGGAGACCTCAGAGCCATGGGACAACCACTCCGTCTGTGGCACTGGGCCACATCATAGTATCATAGTATCATGCCTGCCCAGCTCTCTCCAGCGTCCTGGGCAACCACTCACCTCTCATTCACTTCCAGTTTGACCCCGGTGTCACCAGCCCGTGCCTTGTTCAGCATCTCCTGGTAGAGTGGGGAGAGGCTATGTTGAGCCCCACTCACCACCCTGGCTGTGTGCCAGTGGTCCCAGCAGACACAGGACTCATGGGTGCCTTGTGGCATGTGGTGACCCTCACCTCGATGCGGGCAGATGCCGTTTCGATAGCTGCTGCTGTTGCTGCCATCTCCTTGTCCACCAGGTCACCCAGCTCCTCCTGCTTGATGTCCAGCCCTTTGGGCCGCAGCTCCTGGGGACGGGATAGAAAGGACCATCTAGCTGTGGCACTGCCCCTCTAGCTGTGCCTGCCATGACCTGACCTCATCCCACCAGCGCCCACCTCCCCGATGGCGCTGATCCGGCCCAGGCAGGTCGTCACGGGGCTGCAGTCAGCGCCTTCTGCTGTCCCTGGGTCTTGCAGGGCTCTGAGGTAGCTCACAGCCTCGCTGCCGCACTGCTTGCACATCTCCAGCAGACCTGCATGGGCAAGAAAGAGAGGCTGAGGGTACAGAGACATCTGGTCCCTGCCCTACCTAGCATCCTACTTGCCCCAGTGTCCTGCTTTCAGCATCCTGCCCACCCCAGTCCCTTGCCTGCCTCAGAATCCTGCCCACCTTGGCTCCTTCCCAATCCAGCATCCTGCCCAACCCAGCGCCCTGCCCACCCCAGCAGGTGGCACTCACGGTCAGCAGGCTCCATGGGGGCCACATGGGAGGTAGCACTGCCCTGCACGAGGGTGTCGCTGACGAGGTGGGCGAAGAGGGCCAGGCAGGGCAGCAGCGAGCCCACGGCTGTGACGGGAGAGCAGGCACACACCTCAGCCCCAGTGGCTGCTGCCCACCCAGCCCACGAGTGCCAGCACTGCCCCTTGCCCCCACCCCATGCCCAGAGCTGCTGCTGGCTCTCACCTGCACGATTGGAAAGGTATTTGCCATGTGCCTCCCGCAGCCGCTCCACACACTCAGAGGCTGCCAGAGTCCTGGACAGGAGGCAATCTGCAGGCATACAGATGGGCAGGGCTCAAAACACGGGCATGGCTGCGCTCCACCGCTGGCACAGCCCAGAGGACAGCACGGAGCAGGGCTCTGCATGGCAGCAGAGGGCTGGATAACGCCAGGCTTGGCAAGCACCAGGGAACCCACCTGCCGAGCCGGTGCAGCCGATGTGAGCAGGATCCTCCAGGCGACTGAGGGCATCCTGCACCATCCGCTCGGCCTCTCGAGCGGTGCCCTGCAGCAGGGCAAACTGCTCCTCGGCCAGGCGCTGCTGCCCTGCCCGCTCCTCGCTCTCCTGCCAAGCCAACATGGATGTCACAACCCCCACCGTGCCAGCTGGGAATCGACCCCACATCCCACCACCGCCTCCAGCTCTGCCAAACCCCTGCAGCTCAAAGGATGCCAGGATGCCCCGTACCAGCTGTGCCCCTGCGGTACCTTGTCTCGCAACTGGGTCTGCAACGTCTCCAGCTCCCTCTTGCTGCTCTCCTGCTCACGGCTGAGTGTGGCCTGCAGCTGCTGGAGCTCGGCTCTCAGGGCAGCCATCTCCTCTCTATGCTGCTCTGCTGCCCGGCTCAGGCTGTCCCTCTCCTGCTCCAGGCCTGCGATCCGAGTGCTCTGCTCTGCTCCCACCTGAGTGGGCACAAAACAGCAGCTCTGACTGTGCCAAGGGCTAACACCAGTCTGGGGACTTGTTCATGGTCCCGGCTCAGGCCACCCTGCCCATCCTTGCTTGGTGCACTGCAGCCTGTGCAGGTCACAGCCTTGCATCACCCACTGCCCAGCAGCACCCTTGCAGCACTGACAGCCTTGCCTGGGGCTGGCTAAGGATCCCTGGGGAGCCTTTTCACTTTTATCAGTGAAAAGTCACTTTTATTATGACTGCAGCATCCTGATGGAGGAGCGGATGAAGGGTGCTGGCTGCTGGCTCTGCCCCATCCCCACCCTGCTGCAGCGTGTCTGGCCAGCCTAGGGATGGGCAGATGCATTTTCCTGCCAGTTTCTGCCTTCTACAATGAGCCTGGAAAGCCCCTGCTGTCTTCCACAGCCATGAAACACCCTGTGGCACGGCAGCAAGCTCACACAAAAGTGATGTAATGGCACAGTCCCTGTCTGGGCTTCGCAGCAGGCAGAGCCATCAATGATCCCTGCTGTTGCAGGAGGCTCTGCATGCACTTGCACCTGGGAGTGTTAAACCCCCTGGTATGACTGATGTGGGAAGGAAGAGGACAGGGAGCTGGTTATCACATTAAAGGTGGGTAACGCCTCCTGGATGGGTAATACCTCACCCAAGCATCATGACAGCAGACAGACCTCCCCTTTGCCCAGGCTGCCCATCCCAGGGTGCTGGTGGGGTTGGTGGTGACCACCGTTGGGTTTTCACCTGTGTCCTGGACTCAAGGGTGCCCTGAAGGACCTGCAGCTCCTGCTTGCTGGCTGCCAGTTCACGTTTCAGTGTGTCCAGCACCTCTGCCTGTTCCTGAGACTGTGGGCAAAAAGAGAGGTTGCTGGCACTGGTGCTCCACAGGGGAGCCCACCCTCCATCCTTGGCATCCCTTCCCATCCCTACTCACCTTCCTCTGTGCCTGCTCACTCACTCGCTGGAAGGAGTCCTCCAGCTCCTTCTTCTCCCGCTCCACATCCCCCTGGGCCTGCCTGGCCACCGTCACCTGCTTGGTCACCTCTGCGTTCTGGAGAGGGCAGAGAGAGAGCTCAGCAACCCTGTGGGGGGGCTGGCTGGGAAAGGGGATGTCAGGGGAGAGTTCAGGGAGCCCACCTTCCGCAGCAGGTCCGCGTGGTTCTGCACCAGCTCACTGTACTTCTCCTTCAGCTTGCTGTAGCGCTGCTCGTTGGCCTGCGCCCGCCCTGCCAGGCACGAAGAGGGACACTGAGGTGAGCAGCCAGGACAGCCCCCACCCCACACACCCACCGGGGGCTCACCCTCACCCCGGCTCTCCCTGCTCACTTTCGATCTCCGTCAGGCTCCTCTGCGCCTTCTCGGTGTCCTCCCGCTGCTTCTTCAGCTCCTCCAGCTCGGTGCGCAGGAACTCGCTCTCGTCCTGGGCCTGCTGCTTCAGGTGCCGCTGCTCGGCCAGCTCGGCCTCCAGCTCGCTGGCACGGCCCCGCAGCTGCACCGTGCCGCGTGCGCTCTGCGGGACGGCACCGCCGCTGGCTGCTGACACCTGCCAGCACCTGCTGGCACCCACCCCTCGGGCGGCATCACTCAGAGCCCCAACTGCAGCAAGCTGAGACGTTGAGGGTGCCCGGAAGGGATGGAGCCCCCATCCCCATCCTGGCACACCCTCGTATGGGCAGGGAGGACTGTGCCAGGGATGAAGAACCCAGCGGGGACAGGGTAGGACAGACAGGGTCTCCACCTCACCCACCCATGGATACAGCTAGCACCCCACCAGCCCAATTGCCAGTGTGAGCTGCCAGGTCTCATCCTGCCCCTGGACTGCCACACAGGTGCTCACTGCATGACATCACCAGACAGGTGTCACCCACCTCAGCTTTGAAGTTCTCCAGCTCCTCCTTCAGGGCTGCAGTCTCCCCGTAAAGCTGCTCGATTAACCTGTCCCTGAGAAGGACAGACACCAGATGCATCCTCAGTGCCACCAGCCATGCTGGTGCCATGGGGACAAATTCTGGGAGAAGAAGTGTTCCCTCTGCCACCACAACTGCTGTGCCATGGGAGCCTGGCAGGTGGCTGCAGTGCCACACCAGGGAGGGAGCTCCTGGTCTGGCACCTCCAGGACTGCTCACTTGTCATCCTTGTTCATCCCATTCTGGCTGCTGAAGTTGAAGGGGTCGCTGCTGAAAGAGCTGCCGAAGATGTCGTCAAACTTGTTGTCAAACAGGCTCTGTGGGGACAGCAGCATGGACCTGGGGTGAACCCACCATCCCCTGGTAGCCCTCATCCCCTCCATGTCCCTGGTGGCACCACCAAGCCAGCCCACATGCTGGCTGCTGCCTGCTCCTGCTGCCTGGACACCGAGGCTGGATCCCTCCCACTGCTCCCAGGGCCTTGAACGTGTTGAACATGGAGCACCTCTTGTCTGTCCCCAGAAGACCCCCAAGCATGTCACCACATATCCCTTCCCCTCCTAAAACACTCAGTGCCTGAGGAAAACCCCTGGTGAAGGGCAAGAAAACCTAACACAAACACTCAGAGCTGAGGAGTGGTGCTGGGAAACCGAACATCTCCAGCCAGCACTGGAGGGCACCAAACCACCAAGAGAAGCACTGTGAGATGAACCAGTCTGGCTCAGACCTAGCAGCACCCACTTGCAACACCCAGCAAGGACTTGGCTCCCTGCAGTCATGCTCCTCAGCACCCATATGTGACACCCAGCACCCACACAGTCCCCTGAAGTGATGCCCCCAAGCATCCAAAGGCCATCCCAGCTGTCTCACTCCCCATTGTAGCACGGTTTGGGAGAACTAGCCCCAGTTTTGGAGCTGAAGGGCACTCACCATCCTCTCCACAGCCCAGGGGGCATGGGCTGTGCCAGGGTGGCTCACCTGTGAGGCTGTGTCCATCTCCACCAGGTCTGTGATGGGCTCACTGTCGGGTGAGGACGCCTCGGCAGGGATGACCACCACAGGGCTGATGTGCTCCGAGAGCGCCGAGGCACGCAGGAAGTTGGGAGGGTTCTGGTGAAGGAGGGCAGCATGGCAGGGCTGGGAAGGACCAGCATTGCCACGGGGCTTTGGGCATGGCTGGCCAACATCCTCTCCTGATGCTGAGCTGGCTTTGCCCGGAGCCATGGGAATGGAGCCAGAATGCACAAGGATGGATCCCAGCAAGGGCTGAGGGTTGCTGTGAGAGGGATCTCAGCTCCATCCCGCAAGATTCCATCCAGGAAGGGATTCAAGGATGAGCCCCACAAGCCCCACATTGCCACCAGCCCCAGGAAGCCAAGCAAGGTGGCAGGGGCCCTTTTTGGGCACTTTCCCAGTCAAAATGGTGAGCCTGGGGACCAGGGACCACAGGGGCTCACCTCTGGCAGCTGTGGGATCTGAATCAGCCGCTTGAAGTACTGCAGGTTGCTGGAGCGGTAGAAGAGGTCCTTCAGCCTGCAAGGGGCAGGGAGCGGTTAGGGATAGCTCTTGTCCAACCCAGACACCCCCATCCCAAAAGTGGGTAGCTCCAACCCCTCAGCTGGCTTCAGGAGGGTGTCAGGGGGCCACCACACTGTGCCCAAGGGGATGGCCATATGTGAGAGGCTTTTTGGGCTGCAATCACACACTGCTGACTCACGTCCCATTTTCCACTCTGCTCACCCAACATCCAGTTTGGGCATCCCTGGGGTCGCCCTACTGACAACCCCCCACCACGCTCAGCTTCTCAGCCTGTCCCCAGACTTTCATCTCAGCAACTCAGCTGTAAACTGTAAACATTTAAAGCTGCAATTAAAGGGCTTGAGGGTTCCAAACCCTCGGGTGTGCCAGCAGCAGCTGAACGCCTCGTTAGAATTAATAACGCCGGTGTCTGGTAATTCAATAGCTCTGCATTAGCCAAGTGTCCTGCAGGAAGCTCCAGGGAAAGCAGAGGTCAAAGCAGGCTGGATTTTCAGAGCCCCAAGCAAGACTGACTCCTGCACTTCCCTTCTCCATCATTCAGCTGCTAGGCCCTGGCACAGGGACTCAGGCATCCCCCTGTGCTCCCTCTGCCCTGTGAGCACCCCTGGAGCATTGCTGGCACTGGGATGGGCACTCACTTTCTGAACTGCTCCAGGAAGCGATCCCGGTGGCCCTGCAGTGTGTCTGCTGGCAGACCTGGAATAAGCAGCAAGTAGAAACATCAGCAGGCACCTCCATGCCAGGAAGGAGTACAGATCAGGGGATAACCCATTGGCACAGCCACGTGGGGTGGATATTCCCCAGAGATGGCCACCCTCCTTCTGGGGTCTGGATGCCCTGGGCTCAGCATCCTGCTGCAGAAGGGGTTCACATTCATTCCAGACACCCCCAGGGCAGGGAAAGGCAGTGAGCTGGTGCTCAGGCAGCTGCCACCACTACACAAGGTCTTGGGGTACATGGAGTCTGCAGACAGTGCCTGGGAGTGCTCCTAGTGGGCACTGACTCTGTGGCCAAGAAGAGTTTGGTAGGGCAGGCTCCCAGGACAGCTCGGTCCCCCAGTGCTTGCATCTCCTTGTCCCTTGCCCTGGTACCTCCCTTCGCTCCCCTACAGAGGCCATGAAGGAGATGGGGGAAGCACATGGCCCAGCCTGAGCGGAGTGCTGACCCCTGTGTTCCTTTCTGTGTCCACTCCCTGCCTGAGACAGTGGTGCTGGGGACACTCACAGGAGTGGAGCTTGAAGAGCAGCTTGACAGTGTAGTCGTAGAGGTGGCTGCAGTCCAGGATCACCTGAATGAGAGGTGCCAGGCGGCACTGCCCCGCGGCTGTCACCGACACTGAGCGCGACATGTCCAGGGAGCTGAACACTGCAGGGAAGGGGCAACAGGATCAGTGTCCCACCACCCCCAGCTACAGAGCTGATTCCTTAGATGCAGGCTCTGGCAGGGCAGGGTAGGGGCTTACCTGTCTGGAAGAGGTTCAGCTCACACTCCAGGTAGTCAAACATCTCCACTGTCAGCTGAAAACTAGAAGAAAGGGATGGGGATGGTTGAGGAGCATCCCTGCCACCACCCATGGGCCTCAACCTGGGCCAGATGCCACTTCAGAGTGATGAGAAGGTGCTCTGGTGTGGATGCATCAACCCCGCCCAGGGGTCTGCCCATTCCCAGCACCTGTGGCAGGGGTGGGAGGAAGGTGCAAGGTCCCATATCCCCAGCTTGTGGTGCTGCCTGTAAGGCTGGGCAACACCGTGCCACCCTGCCTGCAACCACCCCCAGCCCTCACCTCCCAGCCCTGCCCCACGCTCACAAGTTGTTGACGTCGTTCTCCCCTGCCTCGTCGAGCTGCCGGTCAGACATCTGGAGATTGCCAGGGAAGCGAGGATTCTGTGTGGGAAAACAGGAGCTGGGAAAGGGTTTTGCAGGATCTCCTGCTCCAGCCACAGCTCTGGGAGCACCAGAGTTGCAGATTTAGCTGGTAGCCTTGGTGCAAGAGAATGGGATGGCTCTTTGGATGTGGCAAGTGAGTGATGCAGGGGGGTAATGGGGGCTAAGATGAGGTCTGCTGAGCCTCAGGTGATCACAACAATCCCAGTCCATAGGGCCTGTATGGAGGCACCCATGGCCCAAAAGCCCAAAGGTCCCCAGAAGCCCTGCCCACTCCAGAGCTTCATGGCCTCTTCCACCTCAGCCCATCCAAGATACCTGGGAGAGACATGCATCCCAAAGCTGGGGATCTTTTACTGCTTCTTGTAGTACCTCAATTCCCAGCCCAGCCCAAATGCCTCCAAGGAGCCACAAAACCATCAAGCCCTGAGGCCACTTTTAATCCAGGCTAAGGTTGGACCCTGGCAGCCTGGGACATGTTTGATGGTAGCTGCAGGAAGGTCATGACAGATAAGAGGACCCTCAGGGGTGACAGCTCTGCCAGGCCCTGTTCTGCACTGTCATTGGTCACCACTTTCACACCAGTGCCCCATCACATGGTCATGGGAACAGGGACAGGACAATGCTCACCTTGGTGTGAAACTCCATCTTGGTTCTCAGCAGTTTGAGGTAGATGCTGCAGAGCTGTCCATAGCCCTCACTCAGGTGGCCCTAGGGACACCATAAAACTGTTGAGACCTGGGGCAGGTGTGTAAAAACCTTCACCCCCTTGCAGGATGACCAATTCCTCCCTTATCTTCCCCAAAACCCAAGCCAAACCCCTCCTCATTGGCACAGAAGCTGCAGGCTGGCTTGCAGCATATTTGCTGGAAGGCTTTGGTCAAGACCTTCTCATCACCTTCTCCACAGATTCCAATGCTGCACTTAACTGCCAGAGCTGAGTTTTACTGGGTTTTGTCAAGAGGGGAAGAAGGTGTTTGGCTTTGGTGGAAGGGGATGTTGAACTCAACCAGCAAGCTCAGTTTGGAGAGGTCAGGGCAGCCACAGGTCAGCCAGAGCCTGGCTCCTCCTGGGCCAAGGATGAAACCATCATCCAAGCTCATACCACCCCAGCCTGGATGGCAAGGGACCACTGGGGTGTCCCTGCCACAGCTGCTGGTGGGGTTGGCCACTTACCCACATCCTGCTCATGTCACTCAGCTCATTCTTGTATCTCAAGGAGTCTTTCAGGACCTGGAGGAATGACCACAGCAATAAGCAGGAGCACGGGCAGCAGGCAGGGCAAGGCGTGCCATACTTAGAGCTGGCAGTTGGGGTGAGGAGTGAGAGGTCTTGATGTGTTCCCAACCCTGCAGCCTGCCACTACTGCCAGCCTCAGGGTGCCTCAGTTACCCCAGCTGCACATAGGGCAGGAGGATCCTCGCTGATAGCTTCCACACCGATTTTCTGCCCCGAGTGGTTTCCTCCTTCACCGGTGCTGCAGTCAGCACTGGCATTTGCAGCTCAAGGCGGGAGTGCCAGGCAGAGCAGTGCTAGGAAGGCTTTAGCAGAGTGCGCAGGGAGGGGGCTCTGTGCTGGTCCCCATTCAGGAGTGACCCTCCAGGAGAGCACCAACCCACCAGCATCTCCCACCACCCCGTGCAGCCCTGCAGGGGAAAGGGTTTGGGCTGGGGGCAG
Organism: Melanerpes formicivorus; assembly: GCF_026170545.1. Lineage (NCBI taxonomy): Eukaryota > Metazoa > Chordata > Aves > Piciformes > Picidae > Melanerpes > Melanerpes formicivorus. The sequence continues at coordinate 3,296,403 of NW_027142381.1, read as the reverse complement.
CTGCCAAGCTGAGGCTGCAGCACTCACGTTGGAGTGGCCGTCCCGGAGCAGCTTGTGGAAGACGTGGCAGAACTTCCAGCAGAGCACAGCGTTGCCTGACAGCGGCAGCCGGTTCACCACAGACCAGAAGGTCTGTGCCCCCTTCTCGTGGTGCGTGCCCAGGATGCATGGTGCTGGCCAGTCAAGGAAATGCTCCTGTCCCCTTCAGCAGTGACGGAGAGCGGCCACCCGGGAGCCGGCACCCGCGGAGCCGAGGGGAGCCAGGCCGCTGCAGGGGGCTGAGAAGCTGCCAAGCCCAGGCTGTCCCCGGGGGTGGCACACACCCTCCCCTCTCCTCCAGCCCCACGCCGCCGCTCTGGGCGCACCATGGCACGCTCAGGGCTGGGGTTGTGCATCCACTGTACCTTCTTGGCCGCCCTGCCAGGATGCTGGGGATCTGGCTTTTAGTAGCAGCACGCTCACAAGCACCTCTGGGGATTAAACATCCTGACCCCAGGCAGAGAACCTGCTGCAGGAATCTGTCCATCCAGCCCTCCCATGGGACGGCAGCACAGGGAGCACAGGGTTGGGCACCCACCCAAAAACAAAGGCTGCAGCAGCAGGAGCAGGGACCCTGCACTTGCTGGAAACCCCCCAGCCATCAGCGAGAGGCCCCCATCCCAGCCACCCTCAGCATCCCCAGCAGGCAGCCTGCAGTGCTGGCCCCTCTCCCCATGTGCCAACTTGCCACTGCCCCTTTTCCGGGCAGCCCCAGCCCCGCTCCCACGCTGGCTTGTCCCAGGGCCAGCTTCGGGAAGGATATTTCTGGCGTGCTTCTCCTTGACAGCCACTTCCTGCGCATTAATGGCCTTATTGATGCTGACAGTCTGCAAAAGAGAAGTGGTGTAAGGGGGGGGAGGTGAGATGGGAACAGCTCAGGCTCCTCTCTGGTCCCCCTCACCCACCGAGACCCCCCGGCTCTGCCGGCACCTGTCGGTGGTTGGGTCCCATCCAGGTCCCCGGCCCCCTGCTCGTGCCAGCTGGATGCTGCCCGTTGCCGGATGCCTTTCTGGGATGTGGTTGGCATCCGCCAGGTTCAGCTGCTGCCAGGGCTCATTTATTCAGCATAATAACGATGCAATTAAAGCAGGGATCACAAAGGACCCTCTCCTATCCTTGGGGTGGTGGGATGGGCAGAGGGAAGGCAAATCCCTCCCTTGCCCTTGGATCATGGGCAGCATCCAGCAGCTCCACTTTCGGGGGGTGAGGGGGGCTGAGTGAAAAGAGCATTGTGAGTGGCACAGGGAACCTGGCACTGGAACATCATGACCATGGCATGCTGCAGAGTGGAGTAGGACCAGGGCTGCCTGTCTGTCTGGCACCAAAGGGCATGGCCCCAGCCATAGAATCATACAATTATTTATGTTGGAAGAGACCTTTAAGATCAAATCCAAACATAAACCCAGCACTGCCAGGTCACTACTAAACCATAGCCCTCAGCACCACATCTCCATGGATTTTCAACCCTCCAGAGATGGCAACTTCACCATTTCCCTGGGCAGCCTGTTCCAGGGCTTGATGTAACTTTCCTGATGTCCAAACTAAACCTCCCCTGATACAACTTGGACTTGATGAGCTCTGAGGTCTCTCCCAACCTTATTGATTCTATGATTCCATGACATTTCCTCTTGCCCTATCACTTGTTTCTTGGGAGAAGAGACCAACCTCCTCCTTGCTTCAACCTCCTTTCAGGAAGTTGTAGAGAGCAAAGTGGTCTCCCCTGAGCCTCCTATTTTCCAGACTAAACAATCCCAATTGCCTCAGATGCTCCTCACCAGACCCTTCCCCAGCTTCATTGCCCTTTGCTGGACCCACTCCAGCACCTCATGGTGTGGGATTAGAGGAGCAGGAGACGGATCCACTTGCCCACAGTGCAAGCAGCTGCCCTGGCTGGCACCCACTGCCACCTCCCCACCCACTGCTGACAGTCACATCCAGACAGGGCACAACCAATCGCCAGCACCCGGAGCTCCAGGGACACTGATCCCACTGGGAGCCAGCACAGCCCTCCCACAGCGCTGGCAGCAGCACCCAGTGCTTGCCTGGCACCTGCTACATGAGGATCCTGTTGCCCAGGGAAGAACCTGGCTGGCTCAGCACCTTCCTTGCTCGAGTCCTTCTTGCTCACCCTCTCTGAGGTGGCCCTGCCTTCAGCACGACTGACTGCAATGACTGTGGTGAGCAGGGCTGGGGGAGTCCATGGGCACCCCGTGCATGGCTGGGCACAGCTCCAAACCCTCTAGCACCCAGCCTGACCCAAGCTCCCAGAAATCCTTTTGCCACCAAGACATCAGCCAGCTGGAGCAGAGAGGACGTGCTGAAGGGCTGAGAACTTCTGATCTCACCCACAGCTGCCACCTGCAGCCTCATCCCAGGGCTGAGCATCTCCTTAACTGAAACACTGGGGCTAGGTCCTCATATCCCAGTATGAACCAGTTCTGCTGCTGGGACTCTGCTGCTGGGACACTGCTGCTGGTCCCAGCTGTGTTGGCTGCTCTTGAGGAGGGATGGCTCATACAGCCCCATGGTGTCTGCAGCCTCATCCCTACAGTGCTGGCTTTGCCAGGGACTGTGGTGGGTCTCCAGCCCTGCCAAGCTGCTTACCACCAGGTCCCTGCTTACTGGTGACCATGGAGGTCATGGCAGTAACCAGTAGGGACCATGGAGGTCATCAGTAAGATGCAGGAGGCTCATTTTGGGGTGCCATGGGACCTGGATCGTGGGCTACAAGGCAGCAGCAGGCTGGACACAGACCAGAACCTACATCTTAGCTTGGTTTTAAAAGGAGCTGACAGTGGAGAAACCTAACCTCATCAAACATCCCTTCCCAAAGGGCTGGATGGAGGTGAGCAGGCTCCCAACACAGGAGGACCAAGGGTGGGAGCCACCTCTGCAACTCTGCCCAGCCCCATGGCCACAGTCCACAGTCATTTATGAAATCCACAGAATAAAACTCAGCATTAAAAAAATGCCCCCCCCAAAAAAAACATCCTCAGAAGGTGCCTCTCTGCCAGTGGCAGCAGCCTGGAGGGTGATGCCCACATCCCCATGGCTCTGGGTGACTCATGCCATGGATCTGGCTCCAGGTGCAGCTTGGCTGTGCCCAAAATGCCAGTTTGCAGCCAGGAAGGAGCAGACAGGAGTTTGACTGCCAGCCAAGCTCAAACCACAACATGAGGGGCTGGCAGCTCTTGGCTCCAGGTGGTGACCTCCAGGACCCTCCATCCCCAACCCCCTTGCTCTGTTTGAAGCACAAGCAGTACCCATGTGGGCAGCAGAAAGGTTTTCCACGAGGAAAGGATGGATCCCAGGCTTCTGCCCTTGAGGGTGCTGTGGGTACCTCAACTACCAAGAGGGCAGGGCAGGGGTCTCATACTGGGAGCTGCTTGGAGCAGCCAGTGGAACTCCAGAGAAGCCCAAATTGCTACTCCACTGGCCAGCAGTGCTTGCATAAGGAAACTGGAGGAGTGCAGGGCAGCAGTGAGGGACCAAGGCTACAAGTGTCACCTGCAAGGGACAAGCAGGGTCACCGAGGGTGACAGCAGCATATCCTCCAGTCCATGAGTTTTGGCTGCAAAACTGGGTCAAGAAGGAGGCAAATTTGGGGCTGCCTTGAAAGGAAGTTCCCAGAGAGGGTCTTTCACTTTGACCCACAGGTGCTGCTTCCCAACACCATCTGGTGCCTACAGCTGGTGGTATTTTAATTATAATTTAATTAGGAGCTTCTACACCACAAGGGCTGTTTCCAACCTGCCAGTGCTGCTGGCCCAGCTCCAGTTTCTTGCTGATGGGGGGATGTCAGGTCCTGGTCTCTGTACCCACACGGGCACCCAATGGACTCCTCTTCCATTGCTGCTCCCCCTTAGCAGGAGCAGCAGGGCAGGAGGCCACAGCAGGCGTGGGGCAGCTGGGCTCTTCTCCAGCCCCACACCCTCCCTGCTGCCGGGACAGGAAGCCCTGCTGTTTCCTCTTGTGCAACCCAGGGAAGCGAGAGGAGAGGCCAGCGGGGCCCCGTTTGCACAACGAGAGCTGCAAGGGGGTGGCACTGCCATGCCAGCCTCCCCTTGGCAGGGCCATGGGTCTGGAGTGTGGGGCAGACCTTAATGGAGCAGCACCCTGGGCAGGGCTGTGCCATGGGTGCTCTGCTGAGGCTTGGTGAGCAGCACCAGGAACGCTGAAGCACCACCAGCGCCTCAAGCATTGGAAGACAACTTGAAGGTCACCCAGTCCAACCCCCCTGCCATGGGCAGGGACCTCTTCAACTAGATCAATTGCTCAGAGCCCCAAACAACCTGACCTGGAATGGTTCCAGGGATGGGGCATCTACCACCCTTCTGGGTGACCTTGGCCAGGATCTCACCACCCTTAGCATGAAATATCTCTTCCTTGCCTGTAGTCTAAGTCTCCCTCTTTTAATTTAAACTCATCATCCCTTCTCCTATCACAAAAGGCCCTGCTAAAATGTCCCTAGCTTCCTTATAGCCTCTCTTTAAGTACCAGAAGGTCACTATAAGGTCTCCTTAGAGCCTTCTCTTCTCCAGGCTGAACAACCCCAACTCTCTCAGCCCTTTGCCACCAAAGGGAGAAGCTGAGTCAGTTCATACAGACCAGGGATTAGCCAACCCAGTGTCTCTGCCCCACAGCAGTGGGACCTACCTGAGGAGCTGCTTCTCCCTCTCCAGCACCCAGAGGGTCCTGGAAAACCCCCTGCAAGGTCTTTTCCTGTGGCTCCATATGCCACTGCAGCCCTGTCCCGAGGGAATTTCGTGCCATTCCCATGGGACTTCCAGGAATTCCACCAGCCAGGAGTGCTGCCAGACATTGAGGTGAGCTGGACCACATCCTGTGGGACCCCACTAACCCCTGACTTGACCCAGCTCCTCTGACAGGAAGATGCTACACCAGAGCCAAGCCACCAACAGCTCCACACTGAGGTGACCTTTCCCCTGCCTGTGGGTCATGTCAATACCTCTCTGGGTGTGCAGCAGGGACAGAGGAGCCCAGAATTGCATGGGGGGACCAGGGATAGAGTGACAGCAGTTTCCTAAGCACTGAGAAATGCTTGGCTCTTTCTCATGCTCATCTGCACACCCTCACCCCCTGCCAGACCTCCTCCTGGTCTCCTCTGTATTGCACGTCCTGGGGGGGGAAGGCGAGCTCTGCTCAGAAGCTGCACGGTGCCTTCCCACTTCTCCTTTCATTTCCAAAAGGAAATGAGTGCTGATTAAAGAAGCCAGAGCCACTGCAAATTATGTGGAGAAAGGGAGTAAGTCGCAGTGCAAATCCTCTTAGCAATGCTCCCTCATTTCTCCTTAATTCCTTTCTATAAATGGAGAGCAGGGACGGAGCATACCTCCGGAAAACCGCTCGCAACCGAGCCCCGCAGACGCTCCGGGGAGAGCTAGCGAGGAGGGAGACCTGACTATGACAACCCTGGCAAAAAAAATGGAGATCCAGGAGCTTAATTAAAACACAAATCCCAGCCTAGCAAAGCCTTCCTCTGGCCCTGGAGGTACGTGGGACATGGAGGTGAGGGCAAGTTTTTTTGGAGGGCACGTCTCTCTCTCTCTCTCTCTCTTGTGAAACATTGACTGCCAACAGCAGCTAAAAGCAAATCTCAGCCCTGCTGAGGCTCAGAAAAAGGCTTTTCTCCAGCAAAACCCTGAAGCAAAGCTGGCTGGATAATGCTGAGGGACAGCCAGGGTGGCTATGGTCCCCACTCTGCCTGTGGCCTTCAGCAGCAGCAGCAAGGAACAAGCCCAGCTTTGTGCCCAGCAGCTGGAGGGAAGACAGAAGCTGCGCTGGCGGCTGTGTAGGGCCAGGTGCTGTGTGCCTCATGTGTGCACGTAGGGATTCCACGGAGAGGAGAGGATGCTCAGCACAAATCACTCTTCCTGCCCAATCCTAAATGCTCCCTTTGAATGGAGAGTGTGAGGAGACATCAAAGCCACCTTCCCACCAATTAGTCCAGGCTATTCGGCTGCATCCGCTGCTGGATCCGTGCTTCCCTCCTGCCCTGCTAAGCGCCAGAGCTGCTCCAGGGATGAAGCACCTGTAGCAGGGCTGTGTGAGCATCTCCCTGAAGGAGCTGATGCCCTTCTTGCCTCCTGCTGTCACCAGATGAGAAATAATCCCCCACATGACACGAGCCTCAGATTTCCCTACTCTTGGGTCATAAAAACAACCACATTTCCCCAAAGCAACGTTGGCCTCCAGCGCTACAGAACCTGAAACCTCACTGCGTCTGCCAGGGTTTGCTCCCAGCGGTGGTAGCTCAAGATGATCTAGGAGATCCCACCTCCTCCAGCTTGGATGCCAGCAGAAGGAGGACCCAGGTATACCAGAGACAGCCTGGAGTCCCAAGGGTCACCAGCGTGAGGACCTTGGAGGGGTGTTTTGGGACACCTCACCCCACACCTTACCCTGCTACAGGACACTCCAAACTGGAGTCACTGGGAAGATCACCATGGGCTACACAAGCAAGCTGGAAGCCATCACCACGAGGCTTATCTTGGCAGAGACCTGCCCTGGCATTACCAGCTCCAGATCTACTCTGGAAAAGTTGAGAGGATGACGACTCCAGATCTCTGTCATGCCTGGTCTATTCCCCTCCCCAGTGCTCTCTGGCACATGGTGAAGCCCAATGTGAACATTATGGAGGAGCTCTTCCACCATGGGTGATGCTTCCAGAGAAGAAACCACCTGGACCAGACCAAGAAGGGGTGATGTGATGCTCAGAGGTTTCCACCCCACAAGAAGACACAAGAAAGAAGCAAGCTGCTGTCCAACTCCCACCAAGGCCTTTGCCTTGTGAGCTGTAGGACCATTGGCACGGTAGAAAAATGAATTAAGTTGAAGGATACACATTTTGAGTGTATCTAAACAGCCCACCCCACTAGCTCCCAGCTCCTCTTGAGGGCAGCAAGGTGACACCAAAGCAGAGGATGGGATCCACAGGGTGACGTTCCCATGAGCTGCATGTGCATGTCCTTCTGGCTTTTCCAGAGCCAGTTATGAATTCAGTATCATCACCAGAGCTGGAGCAGGGTGAGAGACACAATCTGATTGCTCCTCCACCTTCAAGACAAGCAAAGGTAATCAATGAAGACAACCACTCAACCAGCTGGTGGTGGCTCCCAAGTGAGACATCCGATGCCAGGAGGGGAGAGCCAGGCTGGTGACCAGCAGCTGGAAGGGTTTGATTCACTGACTCTGGAGACAAGAACTTGTTGTGTTGAACACATCTCTGCTCACCAAGGAGGCACAAGCACCCAAAGGCTTGGACCACCGATTCTCTCCAGTGCCATCAACAATTTATGCAGATGAATGACTTGGACATGTAGGTTTTAAATCCAGTTCAAGCAATATGGACTTTTCTGATACACAGATAAACCTCTGGGCAGGGGGCGGGGGGAAGGAAAACCCCAAACCACCAGGACACAGAGAAAACAGCTCTTGGGGACAACAGGTGGCAAAAAGCAAGGCTACAGAAGAAGCCAAACCTCACCAATGACCATTGGGGAAGCTGCCACTGTCAAACTCTGTGATTCTGTTGAAGCTTCAGATTCAGCTGAAGTAACAGAAGTCAATCAAGGCTCTGGGGAGTCCTTCGGTCACCTCCAGCATCACTAAGAGCCAGCACAAGTTCTGACTTCTGCTGCTGGGCACTTCCAAACCATCAAAACAGCCAGATCCCACCGCAGGGAGCTGGATCCAGGAAAAGCCAGGAAGGTCCCCAGGACCCTTGCAACCTTCAGCAGCTGCTCCCCACAAGAAGCACTCGTTGCTCTTCTTGCTTACTTGCTGCTACAGGCTCTCCATCACTCACACTGCCCAGCCAGCTCGACCACAGCCGGAGCCTTTCCCACGAGATCCCCCAGGAGCCAGGCTTCTCATTCTGTGTAGGGATTTCATGCCAAGATCATCTCTTCCAGCAGTGGTGATTTCTGTCTGGGGAGGGGGGTGGGGGGGGATGGCTGTGTTTTCCAGGATTGGTGGCTCAGGAAGGTTCTCCGCTGCCTTCAAATGTTCCTGAAACATTCCCAGTGGTCCCAAATGGAGTCTTCTGCTCCCCAGCAAATGCAGGTATTTGGCCATTTGTTTTTGGAACAGGAGAAACAGAAGAGTGAAGCTGGAGGATGCAGGGAGACCTTATCTCTGGATGCACGTTTTGGTTATCGGCTGCCAATCCAGGGCTGTCCTGCCTCGGGAAGTTTCACCCTGGTGGGAACACTTGGGGGTGCATATTGCCCTAGCAGGGTGCTCCCAAATTCTGTGGAGCTGGGATGTCCTGGAGATGTGGAGACTGGCAGTGCCAAGGCAGCTTTGGTGGAAATCCTTCCATGCAACACCTCCCACGGAGCTGCAGAACAGGGAGTCCCTCACCCGTTATCCCTCTGGGAGGTCTGGATCCTGCAATGGAACTGGGAACAGCCAGGACCATATGGCCAGGACCATATGGGCTCCATGCTGCACTCAAGGGACCTTCTCCATCCCTAAGCCAGCTCCGCTGGAGCACCGTGAAAAGCAAAATCCTTCTTCCCAGGTGAGCAGCGCAGGAGATGACCACAGCTCCCTGCAGAAGGGACCCTAAATACCCACTTTCCACCTCAAAATTGCTTCCATCCCTTACGCCCGGGCGAGGATCTGCCCTAACGGGCAGTAACAACAGCACCGTGCGTGGGCGCACGGCTACATGGGGACACCGGTGCTGGTGGCACCAGCTGAACCCAGCGATCGAAGCCCGGCGGGGGCACCGCGAGTTAACCGGGTGGGTGGGAGCAGCCCCGGCCCCGGGCTGCGGCAGCACGGCGCGGGAGGGTGCTCAGCTCTAACGGCTCGGACGAGCCCCCCGATAAGCGCAGGAGGGGGCGCCCGGCTGGGTCGCCGCCCGCCAGCCACCCCTGCCTCCCCCGGGCACACAGCGCTGTCGCCGGCGCGGGGAGGCTCCGCAACTTCCCGGGGAAGGAGTTGGCTGGATGCAATTCCTCACTCCGGGAACCAACCCACCTGCCGCACTGAGCCGCCGGGCTGGGGGGGCTGTCCCCATCCCCGGGGGGGGCACGTACTTACCACCTTGCCCAGCTCCATGGCGGCGGAGCTGCCGCTGCTCGGGGGCCCGCGGGCGCCGGGTGAGGGCTCAGAGCGGAGCGGCGCTGCCCACGGCGGTGCCCATGGCGGCGGCCCCGCGGGGCGGCGGCGCTGGAAGGTTCTGCCGGGCGGCGGCGGAGCGGGAGCGGGAGGGGAGACGGGGAAGAGAACGGGAGGGGGAGGGTGGGGGGTGCGCGCACCCGCACACGGGCGCGCTCCCGCGAGGGGCGGCACAACCGAGCTGGGGAGGGGGAGGAGGGTTGGGGGTTGAGGAGGCGGGGGGGTGGGGGGGCGGCCACGGCGTTCCGCTGGAATAACAAAGGAGCCCCGCGGGGGCGCGCATGGAGGACGGGGGGGTGGGGCGCGTCCCCGCCACCACTGAACCGGGAGCGCCCCGCCCGGGGGGAGGGCGGCTTCGGGGTAATGGCAAAGCGGGGGTGGAGGGGATGTCCAACCTCCCTCCCGGTGCAGTCTGCCTGTATCCCTGTCCCACCTGCATTCTGCTGCTCCTTTTTCTGTCCTCCCCATCTCCGTCCTACCCCCTGCCTGCTCTCCTGCGCCCCCGCGCTCCATCCTCTGCTCACCCCTTGTCCTACCTTCATCCTTCTGCTCCTTCCCCTGCCCCACTCTCTCTTCCCCCCGCCCCATCCTGTGCCCCATCCCCTGCCTGATCCCCCACCCCATCTATGTGTCCTAGAGGGGGAAGCGACACTTGAGGGTCTGGCCGGTGATCTGCACAGGGTTTTCCTTGCACTGGAGTCTACTGGTGCAATCTGGGTTCCAATGAAAGACATTGAACTGGTGTGGTAAACGAGCCCACTCCCTCCCCCCACCCTCCCAGCCCATCCATCCCCACTGCCAGCATTCCAAGCAGGGATTGCCACCCTGCCATGGCACAGGCAAACACCCAGGCAGGACTATTTTGGTGTTTTTTTTCCTCCAGCTCCTACCAGTGCTTAGCATATTCCAGTGGGAGGCACTAAAAAAAAAACCAACACAACAAACCCACAAACAAATAAATTCTTCTGTTTTTTCTGTGATCTCCTAAAAGCAACCCCAAAGCCATGAGGAGGAAAAACATCACAGCTGCCCCTTGCCTGAAGGAGGAGGAGAAGCTTTACAACCTCAAGAGAAAAATGCTCCTGTGGTGCTGGCCCTGGCTGAACGTGCTAATCCCCTGGGATTACTTTAGTCTAGTCATGGCTCAGCCACTTACTCCAGGATGGGGACTTGGCCACTCCTAATAAGATAATGAGATCCCACACCCCTGCAGGGACCAAGCACAGCCACCCCGGCACCCAGCTCCACACCCACCCACCCTGCTCCATTAATCCCAGCCCTGTGAGTGGGAGGCAGCCTTGGGGGCCCAGCCCCAGGCTGTGTTTTCCTTGGGTGGCTGTTACAGCCTCCACCACGACTCCTTGGGACGGACAGACGGACGCAGCGCTCAGCAGCGCTGAGCTCATCGTTTGTTGGCTGGACCAACGTGTTCTGCCGGACCAGATGGTTTCAAGCAGCAGCTAAATTCCTCTGGGAGCTGCTCCCATCATGAGCACCTGTCCCTAATGTGGGTACCTGCCCCTGTCATGGGTACCTGCCCCCATCGTGGATACCTGTCCCTATCATGCCAGGCATGATGGGACTCAATGGCCTCTACCATGACAGGCATGACAGCATATGTGTGTGGCAGGAATGGTCTCTGCTGCACCAGCCAGCACAGCACCAACCCTAGCATCTGCAGGACAGGGCACCCAGGCCCCAAAAGCAAAGGGGACAAGCCCAAAATCAAGCTCTCCCCACGGTGAAACCCCTCAGTGAGTGATTCCCAGCTGCGTTCTCAGGACCCTGGGTCCTCACAGTGCAGCCCAACCCCCAGCCTGGTGTTCCCCCTGGCTTAATGGGTTGCAGGTATTAATTAATTCACCCCTTAGCTGGGTTTAGCATTGCTCTGAACCCAAAGCCACAACCACTGCTGCCTTGCTGTCCTGGGATGTCCTGTGGATGCAGTCCATGCTTCCCAGAGCACGCTCTCCAGAGGCACCAAGAAGCCAGTGCCTCCAGAGGCCACAGCCCTGCAATTAGCAGTTGGCCATTATGTTTTAATGCCTCATTTGCATGAAGAGACCTTAAGACAGATATGCAAAGAGCACACCTTGCAAGGCACAGCCAAAACCAAAGAGCACCCTCTGGAGCAAATCCCAATCCTCCCCAACACACCCTTAGGAGGGCTGTCACCCTCCCTGTGAATCCACCTGCATGGGACATAGATCTGACACAAAGGGTATTGTTAAGCACCATGCAGGATCCATTCTTCAGCCATATTTGCTGGTGACACCCTGCAATACCATCAAAACCTGTGTGCAACTGTGTCAAGCTGCCCACCTCCTACACACAGGCTTGGAGCTCCCAGTGTCACTCCTTAATCCCACCAATGAGGTCAGTTCACCATCATTAACCTTGGTTTTCTAAATCAAGCTAGCATGCCAGCTCACCCCTGAAACAAACATCTCCACTGGTGCTACAGCCAGTTCAGGGAGGAGAAGGCTGTTGTCATTACTGATGGTCTCCTAAGGATGCTGCAGTGCTGGGACATGCTGGCTGCTGTGACACAGTCAGGGCCACTGCATGGTTCACTGTGACAGAACAACTCCAGCTGGCAAACCCCAGATTTTGGAAGCCACCAAGAAACGCTTAGGGGAAAGGGGGAGAGCTCCAAGCCACCTGGCTTCTCAGCAAGGGCCAGTCTTCAGCTAGAGGGCAAAAATACGAGCCAGGGCAGCTCTAGAAGGAAACCTGCAAATTAACTTGAAGGCAATTTCAGAAGGGTCTCTGGAGCAAATTCCCAGCGGCAAGGCAAAGCTGCACTCCTCATGCTGAGAGCACCGAGCAGGGAGCAGGGATGGCAGTGCACACGAACACCACTGGGGCTCAGGAGGAACTGGTGTGACCTGTGAGAGTTCATCGAGGTGGAAGGAATTTCCTTCTTGCTTTACTGAGCCACGAGGGAGTTCCCTGCCGTGGGTCACCGCAATGCCGTGGAGAAACCCTGGTGCCAGCAGACGAGAGCTGCTCGTGCCCTGCATGGAGCTCCCAGGGGCTCCCTTAAAGATGCTGAGGCACTGCCCTGCTGCTCTCTACAGCTGCAGGAGCATCAGCTCTGCTTCCACTTTCCTTCAGCTACCACAGGCACAAAGACACATGTATTAAGCTGACCTCACTCGCAGAGATCCACCGCAGGCTGTGTGAGGAGTGAACTTGCTCTAAATCTCCATTGCACTGCAGCAGGAGCAGGGAGGGGCATCTACAGAGCATCCCAGTTGGGTGTGTACACCCACATCCCTCTCTCCAGCCCTCTCCGAGGCTGCATCCCATCCCAGCAGTTTGGGATGAGCTTCACGAAGGACCAGCCCTGAGCAAGCCTCTCTGGAGTGGTTTCACTCCAGCTGGGATGGGAGGAATTACTTAGTGAATGCTGGGAATGTGCTGAAGGAGCTGCTGAAGAACGGCAGGGTATCAAAGGTGCTGCTTCCACTAACCACTCCATCTTGGGCAGTAGGAAGGGACCTTTCCCAACAGGGAATAGGGAAGGCAAAGCCATGGCTCTGAAGACTCAGAGGGGATCTTATTAATGTTTACAAGTATCTGAAGGGTGGGTGTCAAGAAGAAGGGGCCAGGCTCTTTTCACTGGTGCCCTGGGATAGGCAGGGGACACAAACTGGAACCCAGGAGGTTCCACCTCAACATGATGAAAAACTTCTTTACTGTGAGGATGCTGGAACCCTGGAGCAGGCTGCTCAGGGAGGCTGTGGAGTCTTCTTCTATAAAGTCTTTCAAAACCTGCCTGAATGTGTTCCTGGGTGACCTGCCCTAGGTGATGCTGCTGTGGCAGGGGGCTCGGACTTGATGCTCTCCAGAGGTGCCTTCCAACCACTGCCATTCTGTGATTCCCTGGAGAGCTAGGGAGGAGGCAGCCCCTTGCTTTACTGTGCCCCACGAGTGCCTTCATCATCCTCCTGGCTGATCTGGAGAGGCAGACAGCCCCCTCCTCTCCTCCTGGGCTATATTTAGCCTCCTCCAGTGCTGCACTCTGAGACCTTTTACACCCCACTGGAAACATCCTCCTGCAGCTCTGTTATTCTCCCGTGAGCTGCCAGGCTGGTCCGTGTGGTCTGGACCATGATGATGAAGCAGGAAGAGACATTCAGCACCTTCCATGAACCTGCTGGAGGCTCTGTGAGCAGCTCCTGAACCATTCCAGCACTGACTCCCGTTAAACTGAAGGGAATTTGGGCTGAAACGTCTTGGCAAATGTGACCTTTAGGCACTCCAGCCAGGTTGGTCTCAGGTGGTGCTCCAGAAGACACTGCCTTTTATTGGTTTTTACATCCCCTACTTCTGTTTGAGCAAATCTCTGCCTGAGCTGATGCTTGGGGCAGGATGGAGCAGAAAGCCCAGGCCCACTCTGCTCCACCAAGCATTTACATTTCTCTCTCAGAGGTCTCTTTGCCTGTTTCCCCTCACCCCTTCACTGTTCATTTTACCAGGTCTAAAAATACTCTGAAGCCTTTTAAACCCTCTTCCCCTGCAGCTGCCTCCCCCCTGGATGACTAATAATATCTCTTGCTCTCTTGATCTCTCTCTGTTTCCCAAGACTTCCCTGAGGGAAGGAACCCAACAGGAATCATGCTCTCAAGCCACCCCTCAGAATCCCAGGCTCTTAAATTCATTTTCCTGGGGAATGGAATTTTTGTCCACCTGCTCCACCCTAGGAGCAGTTTAAAGTCACCCCCACCCCCAAGCAGCTCTCTTAGCTCACACCAAACCTAGTCCTACTCCATGGCTTAACTGTGAAAGATGCTGCTGGAGCATCTTTTTGATCCACAATCTCCAGGATCATAGAATCATAGAATTGGTTTGGTTGGAAAAGACCTCTGAGAGCATCGAGTCCAAGTGTCAGCCTAACACCACCACAGCCATTCCACCACGGCCACACATTTCCTGAACACCTCCAGGGATGGTGACTCCACCACCTCCCTGGGCAGCCTGTTCCAATACCTAATCTCCAACCTAACCCTCCCCTGGCACAATTTCAGGCCATTTCCTCTCCTTCTATCACCTGATACTAGAGAAGAGACTGACCTCCACCTCTCTGCCATCTCCTTTCAGGCAGCTGTAGAGAGCAATGAGGTCTCCCCTCAGCCTCCCCTTCTCCAGATTAAGCAGTCCCAGTTCTCTCAGCCACTCCTCACAAGACTTGTTCTCCAGACCCTTCTCCAGACCCTTCTCCAGACCCTTCACCAGCTTTTGGTGCTCTTCTTTGCTGCCTGGGGTTTTCAGCACTGCATGTACACAGCAGAAGAACAGGTTCACTGGGAAACCCACTGAGCACTTAGAAAACCATTTAATTTTTGACTTTGCAGGTGCCAGCTCTCTTCAGCATCTCTCCAGATCTGGAGCACTTGCCTGGAGGACTCATGAGGCTGGGTTTAGTTTCTGATCCATGGGGCTGGGTGAGCATTGCTGGCTGCATGAGGAATTTTGCTGTTTAGGAGAAGGGAGCAAATGCTGTGCACTGAGGTGTATTTGTAGTAGTGTGCTTTAGGGGAAAATCCCACCCCACCACCCCCCTTTGTGGGAATGTTTTGGGTTTTCCCCTGCTGAGCTGTGTAACACAGAACAGCTTTCCCTAAGCCACTGAGCTGCTCCTTCTGAAACAGAGCTGAGACCTGCCCTGGGCAACGTCCCCAAAGGCAGCACTGGGTATGTGGAACACTGGAACAGGTTGCCCAGGGGAGGTAGTTGAGGCCCCATTCCTGGAGATATTCAAGGTGAGGCTCGACAGGGCTCTGAGCAACCTGATCTAGTTGAGGATGCTCCTGCTGACTGCAGAGGAGGTTGGACTAGATGACCTTTGGAGGTCCTTTCCAACCCAAATCATTCCATGATTCTATGATCCCAGGTAACACCACAGGTTACTTGGGATACAGGGAGAGAGCAGCCACAGTGGCAGAAGCTGAAGGTGTAACTCAGACACCACACTATGACCAACCCCCTCTGGGCTGATCCCACAGCACTGCCATTTTCAGAAGGGATCTAGCCATGACCAACCTTCAGAAATCCCTTCAAAAAACACTGGGGGGATGCAAAAAAAATCCCCCAAACTGTCACAGCCTTGGTGAAGTGGCTGCTTTTCAGTACCAAGTCTGCACTCACATGGGAGGGAGGTTTAAAGGCTGTTTGGGTGCTCCAGCACTTCTGGAAATCCCCCACCCCGGGCTGCCTAATGCCCAAATAAATACCTCTGCAAATCTTGATTTAGGAAAAATATCTGCTCCTGAGCACTGCTTAAAAAGCTCAAGGCCATTCTCAAATCCTTGTAATGCTGCAGTTTCCTGGGCATGTGAAAGCGAGAGGAAAAAGCAGATCAGTCTGAAGCGGGCATGGGTCCAGGGCTGGCGGCTGCGCTGGAGCAGGCAGCGGGCAGCTGCTGAGGGGGTACTGAGCTCCCCCAGCTCCTCACCACAGGCTGGCCCAGCACGGGCAGCTAGGGAGGAGGGCTGCCCTTCCACATCACCCCAAGCAGAAGATAAAGGAAGGGTTCCTGGGCTGCAGAACCAGCAATGCCTGTGGGATCGATGGGAAAAGAAAGGCAGCGCTGCCAGCCTCAGGCCAGGGTGCGGGCAGGGAATCCGGCTCCATTATCCCTCCTGCCTTTACAGGAAGCACTTTGTTGTGCTGTCAATAGAGAGATTTTCTTCAAAATACAGCAAAGAGAAGCTGGGATCCATGCTGCTGGGGTCCATGCTGCTGTTATTGATCTGCTGCTATTTTTAGCTCCTCGTTCAATCTCTCGCCGCCGGTGCCACAGCTACTGCATGAGCCCTGTGCAACGTGGATCAGACAGGGCTGGGCCAAGGTTAGCAGGAGCCCAGCAAGCAGCTCCTCAAAGCCAAGGGGATTAAAAATGCAAGAGGGAAAGAGAGAAACAGGAGAAGCCTCATCCTCCCCACTCGCTGCTTCACCCTTCTGTTGATGTTGTAAGGAGCCAGGAAGATCCTCCCCATCCAACCCGGAGCAGAAGCAACTCTGTTCTGCAGATGGTGTGGAAGGCTAGAGGACATCCTGGCCCTGGCCACCAACCTGAGTAGTGCAGTCAGATCACTGGAGGGGAGGGATGGCATCCAGAGGGACCTGGGCAGGCTGGAGGAGTGTGAACACCATGAAATTCAACCAGACCAAGTGCAACATCCTGCACTTATAGAATCATAGAATAGTTTGGGTTGGAAAGGGACCTCCAAAGGTCATCCAGTCCAACCCCCTCTGCAGTCAGCAGGGACATCCTCAACTAGATCAGGTTGCCCTGAGCACTGTTGAGCCTCACCTTGAGTATCTCCAGAGATGTCCTTGGGTTAGGGCAACGCTCAGTACCAGCACAGACTGGGAGATGGATGGATGGATGGATGGATGGATGGATGGATGGATGGATGGATGGATGGATGGATGGATGGATGGATAGAAAGCAATGCTGCAGAGAAGGAATGAGGAATGCTGGTGGATGGAAAATGGGATATGATCTGCCAATGAAAAAGCCAAGCCCCCTCACTTTGGCTGTCTCCAAACCTCTGCCTTGGGTGACCTTCAAGTTGCCCCCTCAAAGGAATCACTTTGAACTCTCTGCTTTTGTTTGTCCCCTGAATTGAGGATCTGTGGACTCAGTGGTAATGCCAGATGCTTGACACTTCGTCTCAATGCCTGGACAAGAGCTGCACACCCACCACCCAGGACCTTCTCACACCTCCTCCTGAGCTTTACTTTCATGCAGATGCAAAAGATGGGGCAGCAAGGGGCTGCACAGGAGCTCCTGGCACATTTGAACGTGGACACATGCCTTGGCACCTACAAACCTTAAATGCTGCAGCTTCAGAACGTCCACATCATGAGGAACAAACTCCTCTGAAATGAAACCACCTGATGCAATAGGTTGGGAAATACCACAGCAAATGTTTTCCCCATGGCCAGACCCCACCCGACGGGGCCAGAGGCTGCCAGACCCCTGCCTGCAGCCAGCAGAGCGGATCTGGAGGGAGGCAGAGGGCTGAGGACACTGAGCCTGCCTCTGGCTAACGGGCAGCAGCAGAAATATTTATAGGAAATAGGCAACATACTTCCAGCCCCGGGCGAGTTTCCAGCTCCGAGGATGTTCGTACTCAGGCACCACGTGGTTGCAGGGAGAGGTCGGAGCAGAGCGGGTGATGCCGGCTGGCAGCGACACCGCCGCCTCCTCCTCCTCGCAGAGCTCCAGGAGGTTTTTCCACTTCCTGTGGTGCCACAGGTTGCTTCTCAGCTCTCTCACCCTCCCATCTCGCAGAATCAGACAGAAGCACCGTGGTTGGAAATCACCTCTAAGATGAGCAAGTCCAACCATCGTCTAACTCTTACCGGGGTCACTGCTACGCCATGTCCTTGAGCACCAGATCTGGAGGGCTTTGAAATACATCCAGGGATGGTGATTCAGCCACTTGCCTGGGCAGCTTGTTCCAGTCTTTGAGAACCCTCTTGAGTTAGAAGTTTTTCCTAATGTTCAACCTAAACCTCTCCTGAGGTGGCTTGAGGCCATTTCCTCTTGTCCTATCAGCTGTGACTTGTGAGAAGAGGCCAACACCTACCTCTCTACATCCTCCTTTCAGGTAGCTGCAGAGAGCGATAAGGTCTTACCCCAGCCTCCTCTCCTCCAGACTAAACAACTCCAGTTCTCTCCACTGCTCCCCAGATTCTTCACCAGCTTTTTTGCCCTTCTCTGGACACACTCCAGCACCTCAATGTCTCTCTTACACTGTGGTGCCCAAAACTGAACCCAGCACTCAAGGTATGGCCTCAGCAGTGCTGAGCACAGTGGGGCAGTTATCTCTCTAGTCCTGCTGGCCACACTCAGCACTGAGACCTTTGTTCACCTCCCCATCTCCTGGAGAACTGCAGCCCAGAAGCACTGGCATGTCATGGGCTCCCAAGAGCTGCAGGTTTGCAGCCTGTGCTCTTGCAAATGGGCATTGGGGTCCTCTCCCTCCCACCACAAGCAGGATGAGCAACCTCAACTCTCTCAGCCTGTCCTCACAGCAAAGGTAGGACCTAATTCAAACATGATCAAGGGCTGGTGGCATTGGAGCAGGCTGGAGCTCTGCATACAGACATCCCCTTGGCACCTTCCAGGAGTTCAGAAGCAAGTGTCCAGCTCCATTAAACCATAGCTGCAGTTCCCACACCCCAGCCACCATCAGCCCTCCCCAGTGCCCAGGTCACCACATGATGCTGCTGGCTGTAACCAGAGCTCAGGGTGTCTGCTCCCCACTGTGGAGGACTGGACAGAGGAGGAACAGGGGATGCTCTCTGACAGATGCACAACTGGAAAAGAAGTTACTCCCATTCTGGGAAGGGAGTGTAAGCTCTCCTTGTGCTCTTTGAAGAGTACCAGCAGGCCATGCTTCCCACATTCCACACCTCTCCTGTCTCTGGATGCTCCTCACTGCAGGTGATGCTCCACACAGGGAGCCGCGCGGCTTGGCTGGGCTGCAAGCATCTGGCAGGCTGCCTGCTCGCTGGGTGTGGAAGGCGCCTGGGGAGCAGGCAGAGCTGGAGCAGGGATCTCTGCTGGGACACAGGGTGGAGCCCGAGGTGGAAAAAAACCCCAGTGAATAAAGGAAACTGTGTTCCATGTGTTATTGCTGCCTGTCTGACGCTTCCCGGCCGGAGAGTCGCAGGCACGATTCCGTGCTAGAGGCTGTGGAATCCCTTCCCGAGATCCAAATATTAGTTTTTACTCATTTTCCCTGTTCAAAAACAAACACTGCTGGCTGCACTTCGTGCCAGCACGCCCTTCAGCTCACCCAGCCCAAGGAGAAAGGGTTGCACTGCCCTGCTCCTGCCTCTCTCCGCTGTGGCTGGAGATGGGGGCTTGTGGGGCTCAGTCTCTTCTCCAAGGTAACAGTTGGTAAGAGGAGATGGCCTTGACTTGCACCAGAAGAGGTTTAGGTTGAACATCAGGAAAAAATTCTTCCCCAAATGGGCTGTCAGGCCCTGGAACTGGCTGCCCAGGGAAGTGGTGGAGCTCTCACCCCTGGAGGAGCTTTAAAAGCTGTGTAGATGTGGTGCTGAGGGACATGGTTTAGTGGTGACCTGACAGTGCTGGGTTAACGGTTGGACTTGATAATTGAAAAGGTCTCTTCCAACCAAAATGATTCTAGGAGCCCAGCTCCAGGTGTGGAAAACACAGCTGTGCCTCCTGACAGGACAGGGAAAATGGATGAGAGGCACTCAGGCTGGGAACAGAGATGCAGCCCCATTGGGAGCCCCTCTGGTGGCAGGAGATACTTCTATATTGGGAGCCACTGGTGCTCCACAGCTCACCCAGGGACAGGAGCTAGGCTCAGGGAAGCTGCAGCCATCACCCCATGCCCTCCCTCCTGCAGCACCATGAGCAGGATACTGCATCCTGAAGAGCAAGATGGAGTAGGGGGATGCAGCGCTTGTCACCATGGCCACACAGGGCAGAAGAGCCCTGCACACAGCTCGGCCAGCCCACCATGGCCTCAGCCCAAGGCAGGACAGGGAGGCAGGGCAGCTGAAGGGCTCTGCACTCTTCCAGTTAGATAAGGCAGAGGGCAGCCCTGTCTCCACGTTGGTTCAGGAAAGCAGAGGCTATAATCTGAGAGGGAAATCTCTGCTCTCCAAGGCAAATCACAGCGCCTGGAGCGTGCGCGATGCTATCACTGCCAACCACTTCCTGCCTGCCCCACGCTGGCAGAGGGGCACATGGGCCACCAAAACCATGAGGCATCAGCTCTGAGACACAAAATATGTGCTCATGGCATCAGCAGCTGAGCTGGAACTGAAGCACAAGCAGGCTCCTCTTCCCAACCCATCAGTCACCCCCTTCTGATGCAGCCCTCACGTCAGCAAGCCAGCCACACGCAGCAACTCCAGCCTGCTCTCCCAGAGGAGTTTTCCAAGTGCTTCAAACCAAACAACCTACTACAGAGATGGATTTTCTCCAGGTAGGTCCCATCCCCAGCAGGCATCAATGTCACATCAGTGCACGTGGCTGAGGCAGCCCTGCTGCCTGCGAGATGCTCACACACACATGGCCTCACAGAGACCAGCTCACACCTGGCAGCCAGGACCTGAAACAGTCCCCATATGATAAAAGCTCTTGGAGGGGGAGATTGCAGACATGGAATGCCCAAAAATGGCATCCAAGTATTAGGGGATTAGTGGAGAAGTCTAGAGGTGATGTTGTTAATTGTTCCCCTTGCTAATGGGAAAGAGAAGCAGCCCCAGTGGGATGCCCAAGGATGCCTGTGCCAGCCCTTAGGCAGTGGTAGGGCAGGTGTGCCCACATCTCTGCCCTGGCTTTGCACTGCAGCCAAAATCCCAGCTGGTTTAAAGGGGTTGAAAAGCACAGGTTTTGTCAGACTAAGCATCCTCTGCTTTTTGCCCCTGTTTCTTCACAGCCATGCAGCAGATGCAGCTTCACTTCCCTCCCAGTGGGCTGGAACCATGGAACATTTAGTCTGGGCTCCATGCTCTCCACCCAGTGGCTCCAGCAAATACCTGATCATTTATCCACCCCCCTGCCAGACATTATGAAGTCTGCAGCCTCAGCCAACACTGCTGGCACACAGGGAACTCTTTTGCCAAACCAGCCACACCATGGTGTGAAACCTAGGGGTTAGGAAAAACACTGGCAGGGGTGAGAGACCTCATTCCCTGGGAAAGCTACCTCCTGGAGGCTCAACAGCTGATGAGAGGGCACTGGGAATAAGGCAAGGGAGAAAGAAGAGCCAGTCTGAGTGGAAAAAATGCTGGACATGGCTCCCAGCTAGGCACTTGCAGCAGTGGGACTCTTCAAACTTGGACATCTCAGCTGAAAAAACAGAGGAACTGGAATGCAGCAGCAGAGAGCAGCCCTATTTCTAGCTGTGACTCCTCCCTGTGCGCTTGGCCTCCCAGACGACTCCGAAGCTAAAGGCACTTCTTTCCAGGCTATTAAAAGAGCTGGAGCAGGACTGCAGTAGCCAGGAAGACAAACAAGAGGGGAGCATGCCCTGGTGGGCCAAAAGCATCTCACCAGCAGAGGAGTGAAGCTAGGAGTTGGTCTTGCTCAACCCAGCTCCTCACCTAATGTCACCTTTTGAGATGCCCACAAGGAGGGAGGGCTGTAGGGCACAGCAGGAACTCCAGGCTGGACACCCCACACTGAGACACTGGCTGTGTTGTGTCCCAAGTCATCCCACACCTCTCCCATCCTATGCAAAGAGGAATGGTGAAAGTTTAGCTTCAAGCCCTTTTGCATGTGACCCTCCAGCCCATCACCCCAACGTGAACCTGGGTCACCAAAGCAAGGAGATGCTCTGTGCTCATGGGCAGGCACGTCTGTGGCAGGGCCCGTGGTGAGCAGAGCTGTGTCCTTTGGACTACAGAGAGAATGAGCTGCACCAAAATGGAGCTCCCTTCTCCCCAGGCAAGCTGCTTAAAGAGTTTAAAAAGCCTTGCCTGACACCCATTCTACGTGTCCCAGCAGGACAGCCTGGATCATGGAAGTTTCAGGGAAGAGAATGGAATTCATAATCCAGGGAACTCAGAAATGCCTTCCTTTGTCCTCTCCAGACAAGTATTTACCTCCACAGAAGCAGTCAAACCTTGCTGACTCGGTGGGAACATTTCGTTCCCGTCTGTGAAGTGCACACACCACCTTTCTGGCTGGGAAAACACAAGGTCTCCACCAGGGCATGGTCTGGGAATGCTTCCACCGCCAGAGATGACTTTCTTCAATGACTTCATCGACTTATTTAATGCAGAAGTCATCATCCCTTCTGGTGGAGCTGGAAGGCTGTGGGCACAGAAGTCAAAGTCCTTCGCTGCCTCCATTTCAGCATTGCCTTAAAGACCTTGGGAAACCTTCACACAGCTCCGGTCAGTGACCTTCCCTGGGAGCAGGTCTGAGGGTTGCAGAGCTGGACTGGTGTCCCACAAGGAGAAACCTCAGACAGCATGCATGGAGCATGCAGTAACCATGGCTCAGGAGGAAAGGGACAGCCACATAGTGGCCAGCAAGGGCCAGGACCAGTGCTGCCAAGGCCACTGAGGTGCAGAGGTGCTGAGCAGTGCTCGACTCAGTGGATTGCAGAGACTGCGTTTAGTCCACGCTTGGACGAACTGTGACCTTCACCAGTGGCAGGGCAGGGACCCAAGGGCCACATCTTGCTCATGTAGAGGACACTAATTGCTCTTTGCAACCATACCCAGAGTCTTCCCATGTCCAGACACCCAACCCCAGGGGAGCACTGCTTGGTGGGAGCTGTCATCCCAGGACATGCATCATTAGGTCAGCAAAGACTTCTGCTGAGGTCTCGGTACTCAACCCATCATCTGTTTTCTGGCTTCTCAGGAGGAGGAGGGCCAAATTCTGGGTGTCCCTTATGTCCTGGCACAAACACTTTACCACCCTCTCTGTGCTTACAAAGCCCTGTATTCCTGTTCCCTTCCATGTGGACACGGTGATTGGGAAACACAATTTTCCAGCCAGCATCTGCTAACTGAAATCAAAAGCGATGCTGCGGACTCTCCAGAGAACCCTGAGCTGCTTGCATGCAATAAAAGAGACAAATGGTAACAATAAAGAGGGAGCTTCCAGCCTGGCCCTGCTGAGAGAAGCCTCTTCTCCCAAAGGGTCCCTTTGTTTGCTGCAACTTGTCCCCTTTCTGCATGGTAAATGCTTGCTGTGGTCCTCCTCAGCGGCAGCGCCTCGGCCAAAGGGCTGTGCTGCCCAACACAGGGACTGGGGCGCTTGGCAAAGTGGGGGACACAGTGGAAAGCTGGGTGGTGAACACCAGACCCATGGAGAGACACCTGAGGAACAGAAAATCAAATGCCAACTGCCTCTGATGGAGCATCTGAGGCAGCAGTAACCCAAATCTCAGCCAGGAAGGAGGAAGGCTGATGCTGTTCAATTAGGATTTACTGCAGTCACACCAAGCTGGCTACCAGTCAGGCTAGGTAAAAATAGCATGGAAAATTGGGAAAGTCCTGGAATAAAGTAGCCACAGTTTCAGCAGCCTGATCTGCAAGCCTGCTTAGCAGAGTTTCCTTAGTTTGCTCAACAGCCAAGCAACAAAGAACCTTCTCCACCTCAAGCCTCAAAGGATGGCAGATCTGGGCGACTCAAGTCCACCTCACAACCTGAGTTTCATGACAAAGCCACAAAACCAGCCTGGTAACCTCACTATAAGCTGCATGAAGCTCACTGAGCTCTGGTGCTACCTGGTTTCTCAGGAACACAGCTTTTGCAGCCACCATGCTGAATGCTTTTTGTGTTGGTGGGAACAGAGAATGCAATGGTGTCTGCTTGTCCGAGCACCAAAGCAGCATGGCTGGCTAAAGGCAGGACAAGAAGGGATCAGCAAGCAGGCACCAAGCCCCATGGAAGGGTACAGGCTCCAAGATACTGCTGAGGGACATACCCACCCCAAAGCCTGCAGTGGGCACTCTCCATATGGGAGAAATTGAGGGAGCTGGGGTTGCTTAGCCTGGAGAAGAGGAGGCTCAAGGGAGACCTTCTTGCTCTCTCCAACTACCTGAAAGGAGGTTGTAGCCAGGTGGGGGTTGGTCTCTTCTCCCAGGCAAGCAACACCAGAACAAGAGGACACAGTCTCAAGCTGCACCAGGGGAGGTTTAGGCTGGAGGTGAGGAGAAAGTTCTTCCCAGAAAGAGTAATTTGCCATTGGGATGTGCTGCCCAGGGAGGTGGTGGAGTCATCATCCCTGGAGGTGTTCAAAAAAAGGCTTGGATGTGGCACTTGGAGCCATGGTTTAGCTGTCAGGAGGTGCTAGGTATTAGGGAATAGGTTGGACTTGATGATCTCTGAGGCCTTTTCCAACCTGCTTGATTCTATGATTCTGTGATCCATCTGTGTGTGAGAGACTGAAGGTGGAAGGTGTTGCTGGAAGCCATGGACAGGGCCATATCCTATAGTACTCACAAGACCAACCATGACCACCACCAACCTACCCCCATGCTCTCCATTGTCACGAGACTTCTCAAGCTGCTGAAATGTCCCACCAGAGCAGGGACTGAAAGCCTGTGGTTACAAGAGACAGCTCTGTGTGCTCAGCTGAATGAGGGTGGGGTTAGGCTGGACGTAGGGAAGGAATGTTGTGCCCTGAGGCTGGTGAGACACTGGCACACGTTGCTCAGGAAAACTGTGGATGCCCAATTCCTGGAACTGCTCAGGGCCAGGGTGGGTGAGGCTTTGAGCAGCCTGATCTGGTGGGAGATGCCCCTGCCCATGGCAGGGGGTTGGACTAGATGACCTTGGCAAGTCTTTCCCAACTAAACCCATCCTGTGAGCCCACGAGAAGACATTAAATATCTCTATATGCCTTTGATCAAGGAACTTCACCTTCTGCCTGTGGACCAGGGATCATTTAGCTTCCACCACAATTAGCTGGGAACAGCAAACAATGTCTCCTGAGTCCGGCCGTGGGCTGGGACTCGCACATCCGGGCTCCAGTCCTGGCTGTGCTGCTGGCTTCTGCTGTCACCCGGGGAACAGCCTGTCCCCAGGAAGTTTTCTTACTTGGTGACTGTGCAAAAGCAATCAGCCAAGCTGAAGGCAGAGATTAGGGACAGGATTTGGCCCTTCCTCCAGTCCTTGTGCCGCTGTGTGACCCCCTGCTCGCTGGCCCTGCGTCCTGCCTGTCCCAGCACGGGTCATCCTTGGGGGCAGTGGAGAAGGACCACATCCCTTGAAGGACAATGAGGTTTGGAGCTGGTTCTCTGTACCCCGTGCCACAAGGCTGAGCCACAAGGCTGCCCATGAAGCCTCCTCTCCTGCCTGCACTGGAATGACCCTGGAGCAGTCCTCACCAGCCCTCTCAGCACTGCCTGCTACATGCTGATTATGTGTTTTTAAACATAATTATCAGCATTCTTCATTAAATATTCATCAGTGCTCCTCATCTGGGAGCTGAGGCTCATGCCTCAGTGCTGGATGGGGCTGGAGCAGGCAACGCTCCGCCTGGCCTCACCTTGCACCCATGGGATGATGCCCTGGGAGCTGCAATGGGCATCTCCTCCCCATTCTTGGTTTTTCAATCTTCAGCCAAAATTGTTCCTCCTGCAGCTCCAGACCCTTCATTGTGGTCTCTCCAGAGTTTTTTCCCCCCGTGGCAGCACCCACATCCTCCCTGCCCTTCCTCACCATTTCCTCTGGACTCAAGGGGTCACTGCCAATGTTGGCAGATAAGCCACACTCAGTCCAGAGTCCTCTGATGGGGAATTTGGTAACAATAACCTTTCTGCCTGGCTGCTTCTCCCCAGCTCTGCAGGAGGATGGAATTCAATGGGCTGAATTTGAGAGGACAAGAGCCCTTGTGCTCCTAAGGACAGGACACCCTTGGTGGTGAGCCCTCTTCTAACTGCAGGGCCACCAAATTACAGCCACCCTGGCTCACATCATTTCTGCTGCTCTGTATTGCAACCACTAGATTTTAAAGAGCCTCTTGAAGCCATCAGGGCAGCAAGTGCTGAGCCAGGTGCCAAGGGTCTTCGGGGCAGCAATGTGCTCCAGCATCCCAACCTTCCCATTCAGCCTCTGGAGTGATCTGGGGCAAGGTCTCCCCTGTGTCACTTGGTGGTCCAAAAGGATCACATTCCCACCTGGAGCTGCCCCCTGGAGCCGCCCCCTGGAGCCAGTAGCAGAACTCTGACAAAAAGGACTTGGGGGTGCTGGTGGATGAGAAGCTCAACATGAGCCAGCAGTGAGCACTTGCAGCCCAGAAAGCAAATCACATCCTGGGCTGCATCAAGAGAAGCATAGCCAGCAGGGCCAGGGAGGTGATTCTCCCCCTCTGCTCCACCCTGGTGAGACCCCACCTGGAGTACTGCATCCAGTTCTGGAGCCTCCATTACAGGAAGGATCTGGAGGTGCTGGAACATGACCAGAGGAGGGCCATGAGGATGATCAGAGGGCTGGAGCACCTCTCCTGTGAAGACAGACTGAGGGAGTTGGGGTTGCTCAGTCTGGAGAAGAGAAGGCTCCAAGGAGATCTAATTGTGGCCTTCCAGTATCTTAAGGGGGCTACAATAAATCTGGGGAGGGACTTTTTAGGGTGTCAGGGAGTGATAGGACTGGGGGGAAGGGGCAAAAAAAACCTAGAAATGGGCAGATTGAGATTGGATGTTAGGAAGAAGTTCTTCCCCATGGGGGTGGTGAGAGACTGGCACAGGTTGCCCAGGGAGGTGGTGGAAGCCTCATCCTCATCCCTGGAGGTTTTGAAGGCCAGGCTGGATGTGGCTGTGAGCATCCTGCTGTAGTGTGAGGTGTCCCTGCCCATGGCAGGGGGGTTGGAAGTGGCTGACCCTTGAGGTCCCTTCCAACCCTGACCATTCCACGGTCCTATGGTTCTAACTTCCCCCCAACTTCCCACACCAAACCTATTTATCCTCCTGAAGCTCAGCTGCTTCTGCAGCCCCTCACCACATTCAACATTTCTGCATATATATATAAATATATATAAAATCTCAACACCCCCCCCCCCCCTTTATCCCAGATTGCAGTAAAGAGAAAAGCAGCTCCTAATCTAGCAAAAGACAAACTATTTTCTTTCCCTGGGGGATGGAACTAAGTTCCTAAGAGGGGACTTGCTGAAAAGAGATGAGATGACTCATTTCTTCACTGCTGAAGCTATATTCAATCCCAAGCACCTCTAATTCCCATTAAAAGCCAGGAGACCTTAAAGCACAAGGAGGGGAGGGGAGGGGAGGGGGGGGGGGGAGTTTCACACAGCACAGGAGCTCATTTTCCTGGAGATGAAAGAGGCATGAATTAATCCTCTGTATCACCTACTCCCCCAGGATGGGCTCAGCTGCCTTCAGCCCTCGCTCCCCGCAGCCAGGAGCTATTTTTTCCTGTTCTTGCTAGTGTCAATATGTTTCTTTAAATATCTTTCTCTTTTTTTTTCATCTTTTTATTTTTTTTTTTTGTTGCAGAGAGGCTATATATATATCTCTAGCCCCACTCTGGTGCTGCTTTGAAAGGAGCCTCATTTCCTGTGCAAGAGCTGAAGTTCTTGGCAAAGCCGCCCGTGGCTGCAGCATCTGAACCACAAAAATTGTTTTCTTCAGTAGTAAAATGGTATTTCCTCTGCTGACTGTGAGCTGTCCCGAGCTGGGGCTGGGGCTGAAACCAACAGGGCTGCTGGTGAAGCCCTGGAACGGGTTGCCCAGGGAGGTGGTTGGGGCGCCGTCCCCTGAGGTGTTTAAGCCCAGGCTGGCTGAGGCTCTGGCCAGGCTGATCTAGTGTGGGGTGTCCCTGCCCATGGCAGGGGGGTTGGAACTAGATGATCCTTGCGGTCCCTTCCAACCCTGACTGATTCTATATGATTCTATGATGGGAGCTGTGGTGCCATAGGCTGAGGGAAAAGGATTCGTGACATTAATAGGCGCTGCCTGGGCTGCGGCGGTACCCGAAGGTGGCACAGCCCATGGGCACTAAGCTGCTTTCAGCCTGCATTGGGCTGTGAAAAATGGTGGTTCCCACATCAAAAGGGATTTACTAAACAATGCTGGGGGAGGAGGGGGGGAAATAAATAAATAAAAGCCCATTTGGTCTGACATCACTTTGTGCCTGCTAGGTTCCTCTCCTTCTTCTGCATGCTGTCGACATGCCTGGATTTGGAGAGGCCTCCTCCAGCAGCAGAGCAGGAAAGGAAGCAGCTTTTCAGCTTGGGATCTTAAAACCTTTCTGAGATGAAGATGTGGCACTGGCTGCCTTCAGCATGCTGCATCTCCCTGCTGGGAAGCTGTGGTAGTTTTAGCCTGGGGCTATTGGGTTTGACACCACATCAGGGACCTCTTATGACAGGAGCAGTGATGCAGACAGATCAGCAATCACCTTCTGCTGCAAATATGTCTTTCCAGGGTAACTTCTGAGTCATAAGTTGCTTTTAGTGCTGGTACAGCAGTAAGGCACAGTCCTAAGGACCCAGTGTGTACACATGCAAGAGAAGGTGGTGGCCACAGGCAACCCAAGTGGTTCACATTTCTCTTTGCTATTCAGAGACTTTTTCAGGGGAAAAAAACCCTCAACAAACACAACAAAACATCAAAGAAGATGAAGTGCAAGATTTTTTATATTATCTGGAGGGATTGTAACCAAGAAGGGTCTTCTCCCAACACACCACTAGCAGCACAGATAGAATCATAGAAGCAACAAGGTTGGAAAAGACCTCAAAGATCATCAAGTCCAACCTGTCACCCAACACCTCATGACTACTAAACCATGGCACCAAGTGCCACGTCCAATCCCCTCTTGAACACCTCTAGGGATGGTGACTCCACCACCTCCCTGGGCAGCACATTCCAACACCTAACAACTCTCTCTGTGAAGAACTTTCTCCTCACCTCGAGCCTAAGCTTCCCCTGGTGCAGCCTGAGACTGTGTCCTCTTATTCACCCATAGGACTGCCCAGAGTGGACAAGCACACAGAGATGGGAGGTGGGGAGATTCAGGCTGGATGTGAGGAGGAAGTTCTTCACCATGAGAGTGGTGAAGCCCTGGAATGGGTTGTGCAGGGAGGTGGTTGAGGCCCCAGCCCTGGAGGTGTTTAAGACCAGGCTGGATGAGGCTCTGGCCAGGCTGATCTAGTGTGGGGTGTCCCTGTCCATGGCAGGGGGGTTGGAACTGGATGATCCTTGTGGTCCCTTCCAACCCTGACTGATTCTATGATACTATGATAGATCCTGATGGGCACAAACCTTTGGTACTAGGGAGCACCATGCCTCCTGGCACAAGGTCCCAGCATACATGACCTGAGGGAGAAGCACAAACCTTCTGTCCCCCTCCACAACCCCAGGCAACATCTCCCCCAGTGCTGCATGGACAGTGAGCTCACTGGGCCACAGCACCACCAGGACAGGCAGCCCACCTTCATGGCAAAGCATGGTTGGGGCAGCAGAGCAACACTCAGGATGAGGGTAAACATAAGAGACTTGTGTTGTGGTCTTTGCAGCCCAGAAGATAACATGCAGAGACAATACACTGCTTAGCCATGGGGGCAGGATGAGGACTGCAGCTCAGCACACATCCTGCTGGGACTCCAAGGACACTTCCTCCATTTGTCCCTCTCCACTATATGGTTCCAGAAGAGGGAAGGGATTGGTGCAGGAGCAGTTGAGCTGAATCATGCTAGGTCAGGAAGGAGACCTTCCCACACCTTCGGCTTTCCAGGTACCAGTTGGCACCGCTCCCAGCACCGTGGCCTTACTGCCACATTGCTGCTGGGAACAAAGAGGAAGCCCCCACGAGAGTTTGAAACACCAGTGAAGCAGCAGCAGAGCTTGGCATTTCACTCCTGTGTGTACCCTTCATACCCCTCAGAAATTCAGTGTCCTTCTGACTCTGTTTTCACCTGCAAGACCTTGGTTTATTCAACTCCTGTTGGTCTTTGCCAAACCAGCCAAGTGAGTCAGTGCAGAACAAGATTCGCTCCTTGGCACCATCATGACACAGTGACCTCCACTGAAGGACCACTGCAGTGAGGGAGGGGAGGGACACCCAAGGAGGGAAGATCCCAATGCACCAACCCAAAAGAGGAGGTTGTCAGACCTTCCCTGCAGAGCTCTGACACCAGGCATGCTCCTCAGTACCACCAGGAGAACTTGCAGGGAGCGTGATGCCACGCTCAGGTATCAGGTCAAATCCATTTCTCTCAACACATGGCAAAACTTTTCACTTCTGGTGGTTTTTTCTCCTCTCTTGATGACCTTTGGTCTGTCCAAAGCTTTATTCTGCTGAGGTTGAGGCAATGAGCAGTGGTGAATCACAGCAAGTGAAACACCAGCAAAAAGAGACAATCATTGCAACACCTGTCCCCTCCAGGGCTGTGATGCACCCTGTGCCTCTGCAGGGCAGCAGAACTGCAGGATTTGGTGTCTCTGCTGCTCAGCTTCCCATGAGAACTATCAGCACTGATGGCAAGAGGCAAGGGGAGCCCTTGGGCGTGTGTCCAAACCGGGCAGCCTTATCTCTGTGGTCCTCAGTGAGCAGCTCTTGCCCAGCAGGCAGCAAGGACGTGGGCAGCACAGGGGCAGGGACACTGTGTTACAGCAAGTCCTCAGGTTTCTCACATTTGCATTGCCAGGAAAGCTGAGACACTTGACCAGCCATGGCAGAAGAAAAGAGGCCACCAGGGAATTCATTCCCATCTACCCCCAAGCCAACAGACAGATCTTGCCAGGGCACAACCACTGAGAAAAGTCATGGCCAGCATGAAAGCATCCCCCCCCCCCCCCACCAGAGCTTCCCATCACCATGCAAGTGTCCCTCTCCCAGAACCATGCACCACCACCACACCAGCACCCAGCCACCAGAACATCCCACCACAAGACCTTCCCACCCCTGGGATGTCCCACCACCACCAGAACTTTGTAGGGTAGGTGTGCCCCACGTGGTGTGCCCCGTGTGGTCGCACCTGCTGAGCTCTTTTGGGCTCTTTCAGCCCAGAACCATCTTCCTGGCGAGTGCACCGCTGCCAAGAGACAGCCAGGTTTGGAGGTGAGGAGGGAATGAGCCTGCACATGCAGAAATGTGGGGGGGGGAAATCTTCATTTTGAAAGCCACTGAGCAGATGAAACTTTTCTTGAGAGACTTTTTCTTTTGGGCAGCAAACAACAACAACAAAAAAACCAACTCCAGCAACCAAAGCCCAAACCCACAATGCCTAAAAAAAAGTCAAAAAGAACGCTCAGAAAGAGGAAGTTTTGACAAAAAACTGGATGACCAATGTGTGGAAGATCTGAGGGGTGGCTGGCAAGTTCCCTAAACTGGAAAGAGAATGAGAATGATGCAAAAAAAAAAAAAAAACAACAAAAAAGAAAAGAGAAATGGAAAAGAAATTGGAAAAGGAGTGAGAAAGGAAATGGCAGGGAGCTAAACACAGAGGAGCAGAAAAAAAGCCAGGCAGAGACTGAGCTGCTACCAGCACATGCTGTGTCATTTGCCTGCAGGTTGGGCAAGGATCTAGCAGGCAGCCTGAAGCTCACAGTGCTGGGTGCCACCTGTGCCACCCCTCCAGCTCTGCCCTTCCTGGGGAGCAGTGCCTCACAGGGAGCACATTGGAGCTCCAGGGATCCCATGGGGTCCTTGGCTGATACAAAGGAGGAGCCAGGCAATTGCTTGTGCAAACTACTGCTGGTTCCACCTTCAAGCACTATAAATAATTGATAGTGGAGGTAACTTGAGCAAGGAAAGTAAGGAGACTCCCTTCACATAATCTTGCATACAACCTTAAATGCTAATGTTTCCCTTTCTGCATAACCCCCCCTCGGAGCTGATCCTTGGTCTTTATTTTCATCACCAAGCTACCACCCACGTGCTGTTCCCACTCTGGTCTCACCCAGGTCCTTGTTCCCCCCCCTTGCACTGCTCTCAGAGTAGCTGATCCTCCTGCTCACCACCTCTGCCCTTCTCCTGCCTGTTTCTCTTCCTCTCCCTCAGTGGGTCAGGACAGTATCACTTCACCTTTACTTTCCAGCCCTGGACAAGGAACAGATGAGAGCTGTCCCCTGCTCCTCCTGCCACCGTCCATCCATCTATCTATCTTCACTCTCACTGTGGCTTGTTTTGGCTACTTCCAAGGATGTCCCTTCCCCAGATCACCAGTTCCTTCCCCCCCTGCTGCCTCCCGAACTGTGCCAGCACCTTCCTCTCTACACAGGACATGGGGCTGTCACTTAAAACACAGGTGAAGGGCTGAAAGGTCCCATCCAGGCGTTCTGCATGCTGCTGAGGGGCAAACTATGTCTGTTTTTCAACCCATTGATGCCTCCTCCCAAAAGCCACCCTCATGGGCAGTCCCCATCTCATGTCCTGCCCGTGCCAGCTGTCCTCAAGTGGCGTGGGAGGTCTCTGTGTGGCAGCGCCCCATGGGGTGGCCGACCTCCCTTGTCACAGTGCTGTGCCATGTCCCCTTCAGCCAACAGAGGCAGAGGCTGGCATGTCCTTAGGGTGGCTCCGAGGAGAGGAAGCAAGATGGAGCGCAGGGTGGAAACAGCGCTGGCCTAGGCACAATGCCCGGCTCTGGCTAGGGTTGGAGGCCAAGATTCCCCTGCCCCTCGCCAGCAGCCCAGCTGGCACGGCCGTGGCAGGACACCCGGGGAGCCAGGTGTGCCGCCCACCAGGCTGCTGACTCACCGCCCCCGCAGAGGAAAGGCTCAGCCATAGCCCGCGGGGCCAGGCGAGCCGCATGAAATCCCCACGTGGACCCCACCACGGCCACCCACTGCACTCGGGTGGGGTGGAGTCAGAAAAGCCCCCACCCACTCACACTGGCTCCACCTATCAGGAGCAGCCCTGCCCACTGGAGCCAATCCAACTCACCTGGGCCGGCCCCGCCCTCCTCGCATAAGCTCCACCTACCACTACAGGTCCTGCCCACTCGTGACAACAGCAGCCAATCGGACATCTCGGCACACTCCCGCCGGCTGGAGCTCACCTGGGTTGGCTCCGCCCCTACCTAAGCCCCGCCCCTCCCGCGCACAACCCCGGCCTCGCGGGCCAGCCCCACCCAACGGCCCCGGCTCCAGCCCCGGCCGGGCCCCGCCTCCCCAGCGCGTTCCCCTGCCGCGCGCGGCAGCACCTGCCGGGCCAGCTCCGCCCCGAGCCCCGCCCCGCACCTGGGCACGCTCGAAGCTCTCCCGCTCCGCCTCCAGACCTCCGCCTCCCGCCCGCCGGCTCAGCACCTTGGGCAGCGGGTTGGACACCTGCTTCATGGAGCTGCTGACGCGGTCCATGGTCCCGCCGCTCCCGCCACTGCCCCAGCCGCGCCGCGCCGCGCCCTCCCCACCGCTCCCCTCCGGCGCTGCTGCTGGCTGGACCCCGCGCCATTGGCCTCCCTTCCTGCCACTCACGCGTGGGAACGCCTCTCTGACCCCGCCTACAACCCCTTAGCACCCACCCCCGCCCCACCCCTACGCTCTCATTGGCTACTGCCACTGGCACTCTGGAAGGGTCCCCGCAGAGGCCGGCCGCTAGTCGGCTCGGGCGGCCACCCCACATGACAGCCGCCAAGCTCACTGGTTCGGCCGCACGCCAGTCAAGGCCATCTCCCGCCCCTCCGCGGAAGCCCCGCCCACTGCCCATATTCGGAGCTCACTCTCTCAGCACCGCCCACCTTAGCAATATGGCCACGCCCCTGCCCAATCATCCTCTGATGATTGGCCTCTCCGCTTGCCACTCACACTCGCCTGCCACGCCCCTCGCCTGGCCCGTGCGCGCCATGGCGCCCCCTGGCGGGGATGGAGGAGCGGGGGGGGGCCGGTGTAGGGGCTCAGGAGGGGTTACGAAGCCGCTGGAGCGTCGGTCCCAGCTGGGAAGGGCTTTGTGGTGCCCATTCTGCTCAGGGGCTAAGCCACCCTCGGGGGGCTCGGAGGACCCCGTGCCAAAGGGCTCTGAGCTGCAGCCGACGACGACCCGGGGAGGGGGTGAGGGGCAGGCCCGGGGGGGAGGTCCCAGGGGCCCGGGCGTGCGGCCTGAGCGGCTGCCGCTGCGCCGAGGCCCTGCTGCGGGCTCCCGGGCTGGCCTGGCCCCACAGCGGGATGCGGCATCTGCGCTCCCCCGCAGCTTGGCCCGGAATAGAAACAGGCCGCGGGGGAGCACGGAGGCCTCCGGCCCTGCCGGCTCCCAGGCCGGCGTCGGGGGGGTTACGGAGGGACCCTGGATGTGCGGGTTCCCTGTCCGTGGTCTCCCCCAGCCCCCTCTCTCGCTCCGGCTCAGGGTGGCCTCTCGGAGCGCTGCGCGCAGGCTGAGCTGAGCTCCGCTGCCGGTATCCCGCTGAGCAGCATTTGTCAGGCTTTGCTTAGCATATGGGCTGGATTTAGGGCTTCATAGCCCTGCCTGGGGCCGGGGAGGAGGTGGGGGGAAGACATCCCTGAGCTGGCAGTGTGGATGGGGTGACCAGCAGCCTGCGGAAAGGTCTGGGATTTTCGGGCCATCCAAACTGGTTGGGGAGCTCTGAACAGATGTGCACCTGGGCAGGAGGCAGCTGCAGGCACAGCTGGCAGGGCAGAGGACAGGCCATGCCCCGAGTAGTGTTGGGCAAGGGGCAAGAAGTGGTCACAGATGTCTGAAAAACAAGGAAAGAGAAGCAGGAGAGGGATTTAACTTCCATGAACTGATTGATTGCAGAGATGCTTTTATGCCTAACACGGTCCAGGCTCACATCGCTGGTCCCTTCACTCACCAGAGTCTTGTGCTGGGGTCTGATCTCTACCTCCCCTCAAAGTGGTGAATTGTTGGCTTGTGGTTTCAAGCAGGAATCTCAGCCCACGCTGGAGGTGAATTTCCCACTGGGACCTTTGCCAGAACTTGAACATTTCTGCAAAATTCAGACCAGGAGACTGAAGACTCTTAGGGCTGCTCCCCATTTAATCCCCAGTGATTGCAGAGGGGGGGCTGCATTGCCAGCTGGGCTCCTGGACCCTTTGATCACAGAATGTTGGTGTCTTGGCTTCAGGTGGGGAGTCGCTGTGCAAACCCATCCCATCTGCCTCTGCCGGGAGCGATGGGGCAATCTGGGCACAACCCCCAAAGGGATGTGGGCTGTCAGGAACTCTTGAGCAAGGAATTCTCTCTGTGTAATGCGCTCCTGTGGCTGAGGTTGGTTTTTTTTTCAGCTGAAAGCATTTCCACACAAGCAGCCTCCTGGATCTGCCCAGTGGGATGTGTGAACGGGCTGTTTGCATGACAGACCTTACCCGACTCTGTGCCTCGAGTATCAGATTCACAGCTGCTGGGAAACGGGCTACACTGCACAGCAAGGCCACCTCCTCCCACACCAGCTTGTCTCGGCTCCCTGTCTGCCTTCTCTCTAATGCATTTTCTGGAAGCCTGCCTCTTTCCTTGGGGCTGATCCCAGAGGAGGTTTAATGGGTTTAATCGAGCCACAATTGTAGCTAGGTGATTAATAATTGAAGAAATGAAGTCATTGCCAAATAGAGAGGGAGGAAAGAAAGAAGAGGGGAGAGGGCATTTGATGAAGGACAGCAAGGTCCTTGTGAACTGCCCACCTCTCCCAGCCCTCTGCCTGCCTAAAAGCAGCCAGCTCTTGCATGACCTTTCCAGCTTGCAGGCCTGGATCTGGGAGAGCTGGACCTTGATGTGGCTGAGACTTGTGTTAGTATTCAGTATTCAGTATCACTAAGGTTGGAAGAGACCTCAAAGATCATCGAGTCCAACCTGTCACCACAGACAGAGTAGGGAGGACACTACTGCCCACTGCAGGCTTAAACTCACGACCTTCCCATTAAGGGTCTGATGCACTACCAACTGAGCCACCTCAAGACCAAATGAGGGTAAAACACAAGGCAGAGCTGCTCCCTCTCACTGAAGAACAGTCACCTCCTCTTCCATGGCCAAGGACAAGTGCCCGTTTTGGGACCTGAGCTGACCAGCTGGGAGAGCACTGCCTCAGACTGGATAGGGAGGCCTGGAACTGGTCCTTTCTCTGCTGCAGGGCTCTCTAGGGCAGCTGTCCCTTGCTACTTGCATGCTCTCAGCCTCCCACTCATAACAGCCCTAAAGGGAGCTGCTCCTTCTCCACTAGAACATTGTTCCTCAGCTTGATCTCAACCCAAAGGACCTGCAAACAAAGATGAAAAGGAAGTGACAGGAGACTGCAGGGGCTGTGGGTCCTGACCAGTGCTGAGGGATGCTCTTTTCCCAAGGGCTGGGAGCCAAAGGCTCCCTTTCCAACCTCTCTCCCCAGCCAGAGCCAGGAGAGTCCCAGGGAGCTGCTGCAGCCCTCCTCACCCTCCCATGGCCTGGCCCAGGCTCAAGGAGAGCACAGATCCCCCTTGTTTCAGGGAGAAAACAGAGGCACAGAGAGCCCACAGTCCTTCCTCTGTTACCCGGCCGGCTGTGCCGGGGCAGGCGGGCACAGGGCTCTGCAAAGATCCTGCTCTTCATTGCCCCACAGAGGTGAGCTCCCAAATGAACCCACACTGGGCACCCTTTTAGACACCCCAAGGCACGATCTCCTGAGCCCTGTGGTGCAGATGAGTTGTCCCTGGGGATCACATCTTCTGGAAAGCCATCCAGTGGGAGGCAGGGGCTGTGACAAGCCTTCCTCAAGGGCAATCCTGCAGCCACAGGTACAACCCTGCCCTGGTGATGGAGGTGGTAACTCAGATCCTGAAACAAAAACTTAGGAGCCAAAGTGCTCACCTGGTGCAGGGAGAGGGCAGAGAATCAGATGCAGGGTGGTGGCCCAGACCCAGCAGGAGGGTGCTTGGTAGAGCAAAGAGCACGGTGCACCAGGAGGAGCCTGTATGTATGAGAGTCTTCATCTTTTTATCCCACTTTTTGCATGCTTTGGGCAGAGCAGCTGCTGCTGCTGAGCCCTTGTCTGCTCCTGCTGTCAACCAGCCCCTGGGCTGCTACGTGGGACGGTGGGTGGGAAAGGGAAGGGGCATGCTGGTGCAGGAGGATCAGGGAAGGGGCATGCTGGTGCAGGAGGGCCAGCTCCCATCCAGGAGAGTGGATGAGACAAGCAGCTCTTTTGAAAGGGACAGGGAGAGGGTCTTGGAGAGGACTGCTGAGCCTCCAGTTGTCCAAGAATGTGAAAGGAACGCAGGGCATGGTTTCCAGCTGGATCTGAGGACCCAAACCCAACCTTGTGCTGCGGTGCTGCAGAGGTGGCTGCCGAGGTGAGAAGCTTGCTCCAGAGCGGGGCCTGGCCATGGGAAGTGTTTGCCATCTGCTGGAGAGCTTCCCCACTGCAAGGGCAGCAGGTCCGGATGGAGAATAGAATAGAACAGAATTAACCAGGTTGGGAAAGACCTTTGAGATCATCGAGTCCAACCTATCACCCAACACCATCTAATCGACTAAACCATGGCACCAAGCACCCCATCCAGTCTCTTCCTAAACACCTGCAGTGGTGGTGACTCCACCACTTCCCTGGGCAGCCTGTTTCAGGGCTTGACAACCCTTTCAGGGAAGTAATTATTCCTAATGTCCAACCTAAAGCCTCCCTGATGCAAAGTGAGGCCTTTACCTCTTGTCCTATCACTTGCTGCTTGGGAGAAGAGACTGACTCCTTTCAGGGAGTTAGAGAGCCAGAAGGTCTCAGCCTTCTTTTCTCTAGGCTAAACAACCCCAGCTCCTGCAGCCACTTCTCAGAAGACTTCTTCTCCTGACCCTTCAGCAGACCCTGTGAGACAGCCTTTGGCTGCCAGAATGTGACTGCTGAGAAAAGAATTTCTGTGCATGACTTGTGGTGTGCAGGGCTGTGTGTTTGTTGTGTGTGCTTGTTGCAGGAGAGCATGGACTGAGGCAGGGGTTGGAGGAAGGCATGGACTGTAGGTCTGCAGAGCCAGTCTGTCCCAGTCTTCCCTTCATGGTTTGGGCATCACCCCACATTCTCCAGT
Organism: Melanerpes formicivorus; assembly: GCF_026170545.1. Lineage (NCBI taxonomy): Eukaryota > Metazoa > Chordata > Aves > Piciformes > Picidae > Melanerpes > Melanerpes formicivorus. The sequence continues at coordinate 3,258,795 of NW_027142381.1, read as the reverse complement.
GCTCTTGGGGAGCATCAGCTTTAGATTCCTGAGCTCTGATGTTCTGACTTGCAGATGTCTTGAGCACCTCCAGCTGCAGACAACAGGAGGCAGACTTTGCAAGTCCAAAGTGCCACAGAACTCCAAGCGCTCAGAAATGTCAAGTCCTGGGTGACTCAAGGCTGCCACCCAAATGGTTTTGCTCTTAGTTCCTCTGAACTTCCGTTGCTGTAGCTGAAAGAGTCCTGCAGTGCTGGAGCTGCAGGGAAAACCCTGCTCAGCTCCAGGCAGGTTCCTATGTGGCTTGGTGCTGAGGGCATCTTCCTATGTGATCTGTTTTGGGTGGTCCTGCTCTGGCAGGGGGGTTGGACTCGATGATCTTCAGAGGTTCTTTCCAACCTGTACCATTCTGTGATTCAGGGAAACATGGCTCCATACCTATGGCTGTGACCTGGCAAAGGCAGCCTACCTCTGGAAGCACTCTTGGAAGCACTACAACATTGCTGTGAGGGCCACACCCTGGCACAGCAGCTGGCCAAAGTGAGGCTTCTCTAGGCACCCCAGTTTTGCCTTGAAGAATGGCACAAGTGGCAGCAGCTGTGCTCAGAGCTGGTTGGTGTCTTTCTGCTGACACCAAGAATGCTCATCTGGAGGCACAGCCTGGTACATCCATTGCAGTCCAGGGATTTCAATGCCATTTCACAAGCTGCACTATAGACCTCTCAGCCCTGCAGGAGCAGCTGCCCTGGGGAATCAAATAGGAACAGTCTCAGAGGATGCAGGGCTAAGGATCCATCTAGCCCAGCCTTAACATCTCCAGATGTGGCCACAGCACAACCCTTGAAAAGAAAGGTAAATATTTGTGCTGCCTCCCTTGAGTGCTATCCCAACCATTCTCATTTTGTAAATCTTCTTGAGCTTATCTGAGATCCAGGCTGTGACTCAGACACATGGAAATTTCCTTGCAATCACCATGTCCTTTGGCAAGGAGCTCCTCTTATGGAGAGCTGCTTCCTTCTGTTAATTTTGAACCTGACTGTTGCCAGTTTCATTGGATGGTCCACTGTTCTTGCTCTGGGAGAGGCAGCCAACAATTGCTCTTTGTCCCTCTTTCTAGGCCACTCATTGTTTGCAGACTTCAATTCCTGTGCTGGAAAGCCTTGATCCCTCTGGGAAATGCCTCTTCCCAGCTGAGAACTTGCTTGCCTTTCCTGGAGCAACACCACCCTGTGATTTCTGACTTTCCTCAGTCATTCTCTTTCTCTTTCCAGCTGATTCTCTCCCAGTTAAAACCACAACTCTCCTTAAACCCAGAACTGTCCCCTTCAGTCATCTGTGACAATGCAATCCCTCAGACACGACTCCAACCTGAGTCATTGTGGCGGAGCAGGTTGCATTCAGGGCTAAGAAAAGACTTCCTCCTGCAGCCCAAATCTGTTCTGGTGCTGGATCCAAAGGCACCATGTGTGGTTTCTATTGAAAGCTGATACACACCATAAGGCAAAGGTTTTAGAGGCTCCATAAATAGCTACAATTTTGGGTGTATGATATGGAGGAGGCTTTAGAAATCAAAATATTTAGAGGTTTGCATTATTTGTCTTGGCAGAATGGGGCAGCCAAGATTGAAATGCCAGCTCCTCCTCCAGGGAAGAAACAGTCTTGAGGAAAAACACTGATCAGGGGGAACAACAGAGGTGTCAAAGCCTCCAAAGAATTCCTTTTGCAAGGAATGGAAGCAGGAAACTCAGCCCAGTGTACCTGAAAGGGGAGAGGACTCACTGGAAAGGTCTCCTGAGAGAAAATGCTGATGTTTTCAGACTGGATCTTGGCCTTTCCACCAAAGCCCTGTTTGAACACGGCAAGAACATCCAGAACATTCGGCTAAAAGCAGCTCCAAGCTGAGCTGTGTCGGTGTGAGCTGCAGCAGGGAGGATATCTCCAGCCTGTTCTCCTCCTCTCAGTTTTATTCTGGTCCCTGTGTGCGGAGATGTGCAACAGGGATGCTGAGATTGATCCGAGTGGGGAATGGGTGCAAATGTTGGGCCTGGACACGCCGGTGGAAGTGGCAGGAACAAGGGAATGAGAGTGGTAGACGTTGATGGCATCTAGGTTAGCAGGTCTCCGGTGCATCATGATCATCTCAGCTCAGGCTGATCTCAGCCTCATCTCTCCGTGTGGTTCCTGGTCTGCCACTCGGTCAGATCCATCTCCAAGCCTGTTCCTAGCACCCCCAGCCTCAATCTGCCGTCTGTTGCCTCAGGCGGGGCTGTCAGTCTTGGTTTGTTATCTTGGGCACCTCAAGCTGTCATGTCTCTTGTCTCAGGCTGCACATCCACCCCAATGACTGGCTGCACATGATAGAATAGAATAGAAATAGAAATAGAAATAGAAATAGAAATAGAATAGAATAGAATAGAATAGAATAGAATAGAATAGAATAGAATAGAATAGACCAGGTTCGAAGAGACCTTTGAGATCATTGAGTCCAACCTATCACCCAACACCATCTAATCAACTAAACCATGGCACCAAGCACACCATCAAGTCTCTTCCTAAACACCTCCAGTGATGGTGACTCCACCACCTCCCTGGGCAGCACATTCCAATGGCCAATCTCTCTTTCTAAGAAGGACTTCCTAACATCCAGCCTAAACCTCTCCTGGCACAGCTTGAGACTGTGTCCTCTTGTTCTGTCACAATTGCCTGGGAGAAGAGACCAACCCCCACCTGGCTACAACCTCCCTTCAGTGAGTTGTAGATGACAATAAGGTCTCCCCTGAGCCTCTTCTTCTCCAGGCTAAGCAACCCCAGCTCCCTCAGCCTCTCCTCACAGGGCTGTGCTCCAGACCCCTCCCCAGCTTTGTTGCCCTTCTCTGGACACCTTCCAGCACCTCAACATCTTTCCTAAACTGAGGAGCCCAGAACTGGACACAGAACTCAAGGTGTGGCCTAACCAGTGCTGAGCACAGGGCAGAATGACCTCCCTGCTCCTGCTGGCCACACTGCTCCTGATGCAGGTCAGGATGCCATTAGCCTTCTTGACCACCTGGGCACATTGCTGGCTCATGTTCAGCCTATTATCAACTATTACCCCCAGGTCCCTTTCTGCCTGGCTGCTCTCCAACCACTCTGACCTCAGCCTGTAGCCCTGCATGGGGTTGTTGTGGCCAATGAGGAGCCCAGACCTGGGAATGGTCAGGCACTGTAATGTGCTGCCCAGGATGGTGGTTGAGTCACCAACCCTGGATGTGTTTAAAGGACGTTTAGATGTGGTGCTTGGGGGCATAGTTCAGGGGTGAACCTTGAAGAGTAGGGTTATTGGTTGGACTTTGATGATCCCAAGGGTCTTTTCCAACCTGAATGTTTCTGTGATCACACTCCACCCTCTCCTCTGCACACTTACAGACTGGTGGCTTTCTGGGACTGCTGAAGAAAGCTTGCATCTCCATGGGGCAGTGCTGCAAGCAAGGCAGGGCAGGGCTGCTGACCTGCTGAATGGGCAGACAGAGAGGCCTGCCTCACTCATAGACAATCCCTGCTCCAGTTGCTGTGGGAGAAGTGCAGTGGCCCCAGTTTGGCTGTGACTTAGAGATTCTGAGGAACCCAAGTGTGTGCCAGCCATGGTTGCTCTCCATTGCCATCATGTGACTTCTGGGCAAGAGGTCCAGCTACTCATCTTCTGAAGAGTTCTTTCTAGGGTCTCTACAGAATCTTTTTGCTAGGGGAAAGGAAAAGAGAGGTCACATCCTTTCCACTAGCATTTTGTGGTATCGTAGCATCATATAACATGCCACGTCAGGGCACTGCTTTCCTTGGGGCTCTGGCCACTTCCCCCCCAGGGCTGTGTGGCAGCCCTGACACAGCACTTCTTCCATTGTGTCATGTCTTACAGCAACATTTCCGGCATGTTTGAGTCCTCACTGACTCTGACCCCCTATAAAGTGTGCTGAACACCGGGATCCCCCATCAAGCACAGCAAGGCACACTCTGCAGCCGTCTAGCCCAACTCTACCATTTATCTCCACTCAACAGGACCATGAAGACCTCCACAGCTGTCCTTGCTGTGCTTTTTGTGGCTGTCCTCTGCTACCAGGTCTCCTCATCTCCACGTGAGTCCAAGCTCTCCTCTCCAGGGAGCTCACTCCTCTTTCTGCTGTATGAGGTCTAGTAATGCTTGGCAGCTCTCCCTTCCAAGCATCTGCCTGGGAGAGGAATGCATCCTGCTGTTCTTGGACTTCATGAGGGAAGGATGGCTGTGGTGGGAGCCCACAGTGGGGGCAGCACCTCTTCCAGTGGGGACCTTCTTATCTTCTGACCTTGCTTCTCCCCACTGGTGCTTTTCCTGGTCTGGTTTAATCAGAAATTTTCTCTTTCAGTGTCTGTCAACTCTGGTCCCTGCTGCCTCAGCTATCTCACCCACCCACTGCCTAAAGAACGAGCAGTGAGTTATGCCCACACAGACGGCCACTGCCCACAGCCAGCTGTGATGTGAGTACATCTTCTGCCCTGTTCCACTGAAGGATAGCAATGCCAGAAACCCCCACATCTCACTCCATCCTTGCAAGGGAAGACACCAGGCTCAGTTCTGATGTGTTAGTACAGCCTCTAAACACCTTATAGGCTGATTCCACATCCCAGGCAACCAGTTCCTGGATATGCCAGTCAGATTTGAGCCAAAAGAGCTTCTGCTGGTCACCTCTGCTGTCTCTAGAGAGCAGGGCCCAGGCAGGATGGTGTTCCAGCTGGATCAGACATGCTGGGACAGAATGGCTTAAGTAGCAGAGAGCAAGACACCTGTAATGTGACAGGTTGGAGTTGATGATCTCTGAGGTCTCTTCCAGCCTTGGTGATTCTGTGATTCTGTAATGCCACTAAACCAGCACTGACCCTGTATTTCCTTGGGGTGGTTCTGCAGCTATAGAGATACCTGGTTTGGTGGGGTTCACCAGTGGCAGGGAACAGCTGGTCCCTTCACCCTCTCCCTCTCCAATAACTGGATTTCCTCCTGCAGAATTACCACAATTCAACACAAGATGGTCTGTGGCAATCCCCATGAAAAGTGGGTCCAGAACATCGTGAATCACCTAAAGAGGAAGGCAGGCAGTGGCTGAGCAACCATCACCTCCGTGAAGACCTCTCACCTCCAAGACACAACCCTTTTTAACTTGTTGCCTGTGAATTTGGCAGACTGTTTAATACAGTGTTTAGCTCATTTATTTAAATTATATGCAGAAGCATTTGTAATTTATTTGGGCACTTCCAGTGCAGTTTTTCATTCTGATTTGTATGGGTTAGGGGTGAAGTTATTTTGTGTAATAAAAAGGAGCAAAACCTACCTCTTCTTCCCACTGGCTCTCAGGATGTTTCGTGGGGGTTGTGGGAGGTTGGAAGGGGTCCAAGCTGGCACTAGATGGGTCTGTGGGGTGCTGGGGTGGGTCTGAGACTCCCCCCCAGCCCCTTGATGTTGCGCAACGGAGCAGTGCTCATCCTGCCCGCTCCTGGCGGGGCTCTTGCACCCCTTGCCTGCCAGGCTGGGCTTCACCCTGCCCCAGGTGGTACCCAAGCTTGCAGGGGATGTTTCAGTATGAACGATAGTGTGGGGACACCAGGCTCGCCGGTGTCAGCAGGCGGTGGGCAGCCAAGGCTGGGGCTGCCCCTCCAACCATGGGCTGCTCAGCTTCGCAAACACCACAGGCGACTCGGACTCTGCCCCCCCGCAGTTAGCTACGGGCACCGATTATTTCTGGCGCTTCCTAATTTGTCCTGCGCTCCCAGCAGGGTTTTGCTTTCTGTTCCGAGGAAGGCACAGCCTTTGGGGCTGGCTGCAGCTGTCCTGCCTGCTCCTCCCCCATCTGGCACACAGGGCTTCCGTGCAGCACAGGCACGGCACCGAGGTCGGCTTCTCCCCTGGCTTCTCCCCTGGTTTCTCTCCAGGCTTCTCAGGCTTCTGCACTGGCTTCTGCCCTGGCTTCTCCCCTGGCTTTCATGGCACCGCTGGTGTTGCCCTGAAGTGAGGCTACCACAGCTCTGTCTGCCTGCGAGCCTGCCTGTGCCGATCGACCCCCGGGCGACAGAGGCTGCTGGTGAGAGCAGCTGGTCAGGGAGCCCAGCATGGCCCTGGCGGATGCCCTGGAGCGGCTGCAGGAGGAGGCTATCTGCCCCATCTGCCTGGAGTGTATGAGCGAGCCGGTCAGCATCGACTGCGGCCACAACTTCTGCCGGGGCTGCATCGTCCAGCACTGCCACAACACGGGGCTGCGGGCCGACGGGCTCTTCTCCTGCCCACAGTGCCGAGCCTCCTGCCGCCGCAGCGGCCTGCGACCCAACCGCCAGCTGGCCAACATGGTGGAGGGCATCCAGCAGCTGAGGCTGGGGACCGGCCCGCAGCGGGAGCCGGGCACGGGGCCGCCGCTCTGCGCCCAGCACGGCGAGCGCCTCAAGCTCTTCTGCGAGGAGGACGGGAAGGCCATCTGCGTGGTGTGCCGGGAGTCCCTGCACCACCGCTCGCACACCGTCTACCCCGTCGAGGAGGCTGTGCAGGTCTACAAGGTAGGGCAGCTTGGGGTGCGGGAGGAGTCTGTGCCCGGTGCGCCCTGGGCACGCTGGCACCAGCGGAGTGGCTGCCAGGAGCCTGTGCTTGCAGGGTGTCAGGTAGTGATAGGATGGGGGGAATGGAACCAAACTAGAAATGGGTAGATTCAGATTGGATGTCAAGAAGAAATTGTTCCCCATGAGGGTGGTGAGAGCCTGGCACAGGTTGCTCAGGGGGGTGGTGGAAGCCTCATCCCTGGAGGTTTTGAAGGCAGGCTGGATGTGGCTGTGAGCAACCTGATTTAGTGTGTGTGTCCCTGCCCATGGCAGGGGGATTGGAACTGGCTGATCCTTGAGGTCCCTTCCAACCCTAACAATTCTATGATGCTATTGCCCCTCTCCCAGTGCCCCAATGGCCTTGCCAGGAGACTGGAGGAGGGGGTGACAGAGGCAGCAGTGCCCACCCAGCTGCTCTGTTTGCAGGGATGAGGCTGGACTCGCTGGCTCCCAAATTGTGGAGGCACTCAGGCTCAGCCCTGTCCATCTGGGTGCATGGAGGCAACCTCAAGGCTTCTTCCTCTGGAGAAGTGGAGGGTTGGTCCTGCCCTGGGGACTTTTCTCCTCGGTGCACCCAAACCCCATGTCCCAGCAATGCTCCCAGCAGCACGCTGCAGGCTGTCCCACGGCCTGGCACTGTGGGGAGCAGTCACTGTGATCTCCAAATGCTAAATGAGTGGGAAAAATACAGGGAAAACCCGAGGGACATCCAGAGGGTTAATGCTGGGAGTGGAGTGAAGAGCACAGCTGCTGGGTTTGGGTGCCAGGGCTGGCACTGCCTGGCATTGCATGGTCTCTGTCCCCTGGCTGCCTGCTGGCACCCACCATCCCAGGGCTGAACCAGGGTTGTGTTCAGTGGGTGCTACTGGGGAGAGCTGAGCCTGGCTTTTGTCTTTTCAGGTCAAACTCCATAAATCCCTGGAGCATCTTTTGAAGAAAGTGGAGGACGTGAAGAAGCATGAATCAACAGAAAAGATGAAAACCCAGGAGTGCAAGGCAGGTGCCTGGCTTAATTCTTAAAGCATGAGCTTCAGAGAGACCAGCAATTGTGATCTGATCTGGGGCTGTGTACTGGGGCAAAGTCCTCAAGATGGAACTTGCCCCCTTGTCCTGCTGTTGTGGAGTGCTGGAAACCATAGTATCATAGTATCAGTCAGGGTTGGAAGGGACCACCAGGATCATCTAGTTCCAACCCCCCTGCCATGGGCAGGGACACCCCACACTAGATCAGGCTGGCCAGAGCCTCATCCAGCCTGGGCTTAAACACCTCCAGGGACAGGGCCTCGACCACCTCCCTGGACAACCCATTCCAGGGCTTCACCACTCTCATGGTGAAGAACTTCCTCCTCACATCCAGCCTGAATCTCCCAGGCTCAGCAAACTGTGTGAGCTCTATAGTAAACATTAAACAGGTTTGCAAAGGAAAGCTTTGCAAAGCACAGCAGATCACCCTCCCCCTGCAAGTGGAGGGTTTGTGTGCCAGGTAAACTAACCCTGAATATTTGTTATCTCAGAATCCCAACATGCTGGGGGTTGGAAGGGACCTCTGGAGATCACCTAGTCCAACCCCCCTTGCTAAAGCAGGTTCACCTAGATCAGACTGCAGAGGATCGTGGCTTTTGAAAGTCCCCAGAGGAGGAGACTCCACAACCTCTCTGGGCAGCCTGCTCCAGGGCTCCAGCACCCTCCCAGCAAAGAACTTTCTCCTCCTGTTTAAGTTGTTTGCCTTTTGGTTTACAGCACGTGTCTGAGTTATGAGCCACCCAGGGAGCTCTGCTGCACAGCACTAGGAACTGAAAGTGTCTTCATTAAAAAAACCAAACCCAAACCAAACCCACAACAACAGAAAAGCTTAATTCTGGCACCTCTGCCCAACTTCCTGCAGTCCTGGGAAGATATGACATCAGCAAAAGAGCTGCATTTCATGTCCTTTTGAGGTGGAAACTGGAAACTGGAAAGCAAAAGTAACTGCAGAAAAGGAAATGAAACTTCTGGAGCAAGTTATCCAGCCCTGAGCTGGATGATGAATCAACCTTGGCACGGCAGACAAGTTTCTCTGCACTCCCTATGTCATTTCCTCTGCTCCCCTGCCTGCCCACCACAACCTAGCCAAGTGGGTGGTGGGGTTTTGGGGTGCCTCTCTCTGCCCACCATCCCCTTTGGGAGCCCTGTCACTGTCCCCCCCACCCTCCTGAGTCAGGGCTGCGGGGCTGCGACTCAGCTGCCTCTGGCTTCCTCCTGGCAGCTGCTTGAGCTCCTTTAGTTAAAAGGGAAAAAAAAAGGTCCCTTGAGAATGGTGTGGGGAAAGAGGCTGAGACCATCCTATCTTATCAAGCCTTAGTGACTCAGGTCCAAGAAATCATGTGCTAGGACAGAAAGATAAATGCAGTTCAGTTTCCTTTTGTTTATCCTCTGTGTTGGGAGGTGTCATGGTCTCTGCTGACCTCACTGTGTTACCCTGGTGCCAATATTTAGGGCTCAGACAAAACCACAGAATCGCAGAATGGTTTGGTTTGCAAAGGACCTTTGAAGGTCATCTATTCCAACCCCCCTGCACTGAGCAGGGACGTCCCCAACTGGATCAGATTGCTCACAGCCCCATCAAGCCTGACCTTGAGTGTCTCCAGAGATGGAGCCTCCACCACCTCCCTTGGCAACTTGTTCCAGTGTTCCAGCACCCTTAGAGTAAAGAGCTTCTTCCTAATACCCAGTTCTAAAGCACTGGCAGCCCCTGCCTATTACTGGCTGTAGGGAGAGCTCTCAGACACCTGAAGAACTCCCCCTGGCTCCCCCTGCTCAGCCCTCTCCAGCTCTGGGAGAGAGAGATCCCTCTTTTCCTCATGCTGTGGGATTTTCTGACTTGGATCATTTCCTCCCCAGCAGCAGGTTAGCCTGAATCTAGCTGGAGGGAGGAGTTGTACCACATCTAATAAAGCCTACCCTGGACACCTGATGGCACCTCCTGGCAGCCTGGAAACCCCACAGGTCCTCCTGTGCCTCACTGAGACATTTGATGTCTGTGAGGAGAAAAGGCTGAGAGCCCTGGGGCTGTTTAGCCTGGAGGAGAGCAGCCTGAAAGGGGATCTTCTCCATGCTCAGCAAGAGCTAAAGGGTGGGGGGCAAGAGGATGGGGCCAGACTCTTTTCAATGGTGCCCATTTGACAGGACAAGGGGCAGTGGGCACAAACTGGAACCCAGGAGGTTCCATCTGAACACAAAGGGAAAAATGTTTGATGTGAAGGTGCTGGAGCCCTGAAGCACAGAGACCCTTGTAGAGTAGGGTTCTGGGTTGGACTTGGTGATCCTGAGGGTCTTTTCCAACCTGAATGATTCTGTGATTCTGAGACTGTAGAGTCTCCTTCTCTGGAGAGATTCCAAACCCACCTGGGCACTGTGATCCTGGGCAGGCTGTTGTGTGTGACACTGCTTTAGCAGGGGGCTTGGACTGGATGATTCCAGAAGTTGCTTCCAGCCTCCACCATGCTGAGCAGAAATGCCCTGGGCAAAGTCCTACTGCTGATAAGCTCAGGCTGTTGAGGAGGAGCTGGGGGGAGGTGAAGGCACAGCAGTTGGCCTCTGGCTGCTTTCTAAAATACATGTGCTTATCCAAAAAATGGGGTGGTTTCCCGGGGCCTGAGGCTGGAGAATCCAGCTCTGCCTTGACTTCCTGGATAACTATGCCTCACTTCACCCCATGTAACTTCTTATCTCCAGGAGACAGTGAAAAAGAAGCGGGAGAGGATTGTGAGCGAGTTCGGGAAGCTGCATCGGCTGCTGGCTGATGAGGAGTATCAGCTGCTGCAGAAGCTGGAGGAGGAGGAGAAGCGACTCCTGTTGCTGATCAACAAAAACCTGGCCACTCTGGTGGAGCAGAGGTCCTTTCTGGAGGAGCTGATCCTGGAGATAAAGGAAAAGACCCAGCAGTCAGCTGAGGAGCTGATCAAGGTCAGGCTGTGCCACCAGCCCTACCAACTCAGCCCCGATGCCTTTGCTCTCTGGGCAGGTGGCTGGGGCCAGGGTGACTGCTGGGCTCCAGAGCCCCACACCCATGATGATTTTTCTCTTATCTTCTCTTTTATCTTCTCTTGCCAGGACATGAAAAGCTTCCTGGTCAGGTAAGTACCTGTGCTTGTTCCTCCTACCATCCTGGCTGCCTCCAGACTACATGATGTGTTCTTGTCTGCTCCATGCCAGCCACCCCCTGTCCCCCCCAGCTGGCATCTGCTTTGGTCCTCCCTGGCGCTGACAAAGGAAAGATTGCAACCAGCAGGGGCTGAAGAAGAGTCTATATGATTCACCTCCTAAGGGACATGCTGCCCTGCTGGCTTTGATCCATCCTTCCAGGGAGTGGCAGTGCTGCTCCCCAAATTGTTTTGCCCTGGTCCCATCAGCCTTGCTGATAAGCAAGTGGTTGTCCCTCGTGCTCTTCACAGCCAAAGAGCTCAAGGGAGGAGATATGGCTGTGCAGTCAAGATAAAAACATTGACCCCCCACCAGCAGGCCATGCTGTGGGCTCTGGAGACAGCCCATGGGCATTGCTCTTCTTTCAGGTGTGATGGCATAAATTTCCCATCCCCCACGGCTGTGTCTGTGACCCTGAAGGAAAACTACAGCATCCCAGAGCACTGCCTGTGCATGAGGGACATGCTGAAGAAGTTCAAAGGTAAGGGATCTGCTCTTGTGCCAGATCCTGGTACATTTATGCTCCAGTTGCCCTTCTCCACCCATGCCCTGGGGAACAGGAAAGTTTCTTGAACAAACTTTGTCCAGCTGGTCCCAGTTTGTGAACTGATGAGTTCAAGCTGGTGTCACGGTGGGGAGACCTTCCTCACTTTGGTCTTGGGTGGGTTGTGACATTACTCTGAAGCCTAGGAGGTCACTCAGGAATTTCAGGCTCCCTGTTGCTCATGAACTCTTCAGTGTTGGCTGCTTCTGAAGCTGAGGCCTGTGGAGCCGCTCCCCCCCCAGCAATGTTCTGTTCCTGCTGTGCAGCCAGATGCTGAATATTTTGGTGTGGTTTAGCAGGATGTGATGGATTGAGTTTCTCTGCTGCTAGGCAGCACTGGGAGCCATGCAGAGCCATGGGCACCAGCAAAGACATGTAGGAGGTGGGAGGATCTGGATGTGCTGAAGCGTGTCCAGAGAAGGGCCACGAGGATGAGCAGAGGGCTGGAGCACCTCTCCTATGAGGACAGGCTGAAAGAGTTGGGGCTGTTCAGTCTGGAGAAGAGAAGGCTCTGAGGAGACCTTATTGTGGCCTTCCAGTATCTGAAAGGGGCTACAAGAAAGCTGGGGAGGGACTTTTTAGGGTGTCAGGATAGGACTAAGGGGAAGGGAAAAAAAGTAGAAGTGGGTAGATTCATATTGGATGTTAGGAAGAAGTTCTTCCCCATGAGGGTAGTGAGAGACTGGCACAGGTTGCCCAGGGAGGTGGTGGAAGCCTCATGCCTGGAGGTTTTGAAGGCCAGGCTGGATGTGGCTGTGAGCAACCTGCTGTAGTGTGAGGTGTCCCTGCCCGTGGCAGGGGGGTTGGAACTGGCTGATCCTTGAGGTCCCTTCCACCCTTGACCATTCTATGATTCTGGGCTCCTGAAGCCTTGTTCACACTTCCACCCTTCTCCCTCCCCAGTGGATGTGACTCTGGACCCCGAGACGGCGCACCTCGAGCTCATCCTGTCGGAGGACCGCAAGAGCGTGTGGCGCGGCAGCAGGAAGCTGCTGCTCTCCTTCTTCGACAACCCGCGGCGGTTCGGCAGCGTGCCCGCCGTGCTGGGCAGCCAGACCTTCTTCTCGGGCCGCAGCTACTGGGAGGTGCAGGTGGGGGACAAGCCCGAGTGGGGCTTGGGGCTGTGCCGGGAGAGCGCCAGCCGGAGAGGCAACGTCGTCTTCTCCCCCGACAACGGCTACTGGGTGCTGTGGCTGCTGAGCGGGGGCGGCTACGAAGCCCTCACCTCGCCGGCGTCCCCTCTGAGCCCCAGCGTCCGGCCCCGGCGCGTGGGCATCTTCCTCGACTACGAGGCAGGGGAGATCTCCTTCTACAACGTCAGCGACCGCTCCCACCTCTACACCTTCACAGACAAGTTTTCAGGGAAGCTCCGGCCTCTCTTCTTCCTGGGTGCCTTTTTGGGGGGCAGGAATGCAGAGCCCTTGGTGATCTCCTGGGTGAAGGACACTCAGGGGACCAGCTGCGTGGTGCTGTGACGGCAGCCGCTGCGGGCTCTCGGCGGTGAGCCCGGGAGCCTGGCCGGTTCCTCCCACCGGCAGTGCTGGGGGAGTTCTGTGTGCCTTGGTGAGCGCCATGGGAAGGTTCCACAGAATCACTGCACCCCAGAGTCATGGGGTTGGAAGGGACCTCTGCAGATCAGCCAGCCCAAGCACCCTGCTAGGGCAGGGACACCTGGAGCAGATCCCCACATGCTGCTGCCTGCTGGGGGAGGGTGACACCCACCGTGTGCCATACTGATGCTGGGAAGGACAGGTGGCAGTGGGGTCATGCCATAATTCCCTGTGCCACGAATGGAGACAGGCTCACACTGACCTCTGCTGCCCTGCCTCGCAGCCAGCCTGCCACACTGTGCTGCTTTTGGTCTGAAGCAGACCGGAACAGGGCAATAAAGGGTTGATTTGGGGAGCCTTGTGTGGTTTTGTGGTGTGCCCAGCCCTGCTCGTTAGCCCCAGCTAACCCACAGCATCTCAGAGGGCAAAGGATGCTGCTGCTGCATCTGGTGCTCCCCAGCCTTGAGAAGGAGATCCTGCCCTTGCGTCAGTGGGACACTGCAGGAAGCTGCACACCCACCAGGCAGGAGGTTCCGTTGTGGCAGCTGCCTGTGTGGTTGGCCACGCTTCAGCCTCGTGTTGCTGGGGTGAAGGCAAGAGGACATCTGTGTGGGGGTGGGCGGGTGTGGCTGCTCTCCCTCATCCTCTGGTGGGGACATCGCCTCCAGGTCTCACAGCTCCAGCCCCTCTGTGTCCCCTCACGAGCCCTGTGGGTGGGGAATCTCCAAGCACATCAAGCATTGTGTTGCCCACTGCAGGATGGGGACCCTGTGGGGGCTGCAAAACCCAGGGAAAGGAAAATGACCCATCCTCAGCTGATGCCTCCAAAGGTCACTTTTGAGCTCTCCATCCCCTGGGACATCCCTTCTCCAGTACTGCTGTGGAGGAAAAAGTCTCAGGTGTGGCATCAGCCAGTCCTGCTCATCTAAACCAAAGTGCCTGTGGTCCACAGAGCCAGGAGGCAGCAGGCACTGCCCTGGGGGCAGAGGAGGTGGAGGTGATGGGAGTAGCCCTGAGCTGCCAGATGGAGTGGCTGTGGAGCATGCCTTCCAGATGAAAATAATGAAGCTGCTTAATTTAAAGACCAATTCAATTAAAACAAAGTGAGATTTGATAAAGCAGTGTCTCAAATGCTCAGTTTCTCTGGGGATGTCCTGGATGGTGCTTTAGGAGTCTCCCAGTGAAAAAAAAATGGGAGCTGGAGCTGAAACATCAGATATTCTTGGCTAAGTTTTGTGGCATTTCAGCTCCTCCCCTCAGCTGCAGGCTCTTTCTTTTGGAGGCTGCATGGCAGAGGGAACAAAAGGCCAGCTGGAAGAATTCAGTCCCAGCTTTGTCATTTCCCAGGAAGGAGAAGGGCAATGGATCTTGGTGTGCTCTACAGCTCAATGACCTCCACTGAGATCTTACAGGGAATTTATGGAGCCTGAGAAGGGAAGAAAGGACAGGAATGCTGAGGTCTTGACTGAGGGCTGGAGGCAAAGGCAGCGGTGAGGGGAGTGATGAGGACAGGGTGACAGCTGGGAAGGGACCACACCAAATGCCACCAAACCTGAGGCAGGAGAAGGGCATGGGATGGAAGCTGTCCAGAAAGCCAGCCCAGCCATAGTGGGGTGACAGATGAGTGGCACTGGCTGCAGTGCTGGAAGGGTGAAGAGCATTTCCAGGAGAGAAAAGAGGAAGTGCAACACTTCAGAGGTCTTGCATTTAGGGGGAAGAAATGAATGAGCAGAAAGGATGTGGACTCACCCTGATGCAGTGCCCAAAGTGTTCCTAGGAGTTATGAATCTGCCTCTTGCAGGAAGGAGAGTAAAGGTTGAAGGCAGGAGAGAGCCCAGAACGGGCTCTGCATCACTTGCAACTAAGAAACTGCTCAGGGTAGATACTGCTCTGCCCTGAGATGCCCAGACTGGCTGGCAGTGGGCAGCTAGAGAAAACCCAGGAGCACTGGGAGCTGGCTTTCAGAGCTCCCTGCTGACCTAAAGCTAAAGCTGCTCCTAAAGCTTATCTGCAGGTTTCCTTTTTAAGTCACCACAAGCCAAGCTTAGCCCTGTCCTTGTGGAAGTGCATTTAGTGCCTGGCTCTGGCCTCCACGCAGATCCTCCCCAGCAAGGACCAGGTCCTGCCTGCATCACCTCCCTGAGCCATGAGGGATGGCCAGGTGGCACAGCTTGCTCTGATGTTGGCTTTGCTCACAGCAAGGCTTTCCCCACAGCAAGGCTTTCCCAGGGGTTTCATTACAGATGTTTGCTTTTATCTACACAGCACAAAATACTCAGTCAACACCACACTCTGCTTTCAGGGTGAGTCTCTCTTTTAGTAGTTGACAAATCCTGAAAGCCTTGACAGTGTTGCTCTTATCTTGCTCTGAATTCAGAGGAAACCCCCTGTAAGCCAGCCTCCTCTTGGGTGCCAGCCTCCTCTTGGGTGCCAGCCTCCCCTTCCTCTTCAGGCTTGGTGCCCTCTGCTTTCGTGCTCCCCTGCCCCAACTCCAGTGGGTGCTCCTTGAGCACCTCATGAGGCTCGTTTTGGGAGGGGTGAACATCATGGTTGGCCTCTGAGACCTGTGCATGAGCACCAGGCAACAAGAGCTGTGGGGTGTGAGGGCTTCCTTGCATCACTCAGCTCCAGCAGCAAGGTCAGCCCCAAACAGCTGCATGAATCTATGTGGCGGACACAGCCCTTGCTTTGGGCAGAGTAATCCTCAGGTGAGATCTGGTGACATGGCTACTGCCTGTCCCTGCTCCTGGCCACCTTCCAACACTACTCCTTCTTCTTTTTAAAACAAGGTGGCTCTGAAGGTAGCCAGGAATGTGTTCCCCATGCTGCTTGAGGGCTTGGAGGCAGCTCCCAGCTTCCTCTTCAGGAGGAGGCTGAGGGGAGACCTTCTGGCGCTCTGCAGCTACATGAAAAGAGTTTGGAGTGAGCTGGGGGTTGGTCTCTTCTCCCAAGTAACTAGTGAGAGGATGAGAAGAAATAGCCTCAGGTTGTGCCAGGGGAGGTTTAGGTCGGATAATAGGAACAATTTCTTCCCTGTCAGAGTGGTCAGGCACTGGAACAGGCTGCCCAGGGAAGTGGTGGAGTCCCCATCCCTGGAGGTGTTAAAAAGCCATGTAGACATGGCACTTCAGGACATGGTTCAAGAGGCATGGTGATGTTGGGTTGATGGTTGGACTTGGTGACCTGAGAGGTCTCTCCCAACCCAAATGCTTCTCTGGAAGCTGCTCGGCTGCCTGTGCCTGGCTCGTGCAGGCTTCGCTCGCACCTCGGCGCCCGGGGGAGTGGAGTAACAAGCTGTGCTCCTCACAGGCACTTTGAGGGCTCCTCTGAGCTGTCACACTTAGGTGGGTGGAAGATCAAGAAAGACATGAGCAATTCAGGACTCCCTGCAGGCACCCAGAATAGCAGCGAGGAGTGAGCTGAGGTTCCCAGGGTAGGTGTCTGCTGTGGGTGGCTTGAATGTGACTTGGGTTGTTAAGGAGGTTGACTCATGGGGTTGTTCACAACAGGCTCAAACAGTGCACAGCCTGGATGGTGATTCCCAGATGACTCTGCACTGTGTGTCCTTCAACAAGAAGGCCCAGGGCTGTGGGACTGCTTCCAGTGCCACAGGGACAGATGATGCTTGTATCCAAGAGGGATTCTGGAAGCTAAAGTCATTTGGAGATGAACCTGTTGCAGGTCTCCCCTCTCCTTTCCCCTTCTCATGGTGTTCCCTGAGTGAGGGCATCTCTGGGCACTCAATTTTGTACTAATCTCAGTCCTCAGGGGGAAGCTGCTGGGTTTGGGCACTCATATATGGAGCTGGCTGGTACCCAACAGCCAAGGTGTCCCCACTTCTAGTACAGCCACAACGAGCCCTGCTCCCAGAGCTGGCCCTGAGGCTTACAGTGCCTGGGGAGTCAGGGCTGTGACCAAAGCCACTAGCCTCATATGCAGAAGCAGCTCTGTGTCACCAAGGTGATGTCCACCTGAACCTCCCACACATGGGCTCCCTCCCAGCAGCACCTTGAGGAAGTGGGCTCTGGTCCTGCTGGCACAGTTCCCTGTTTCACCTTCCTCCTTCTCCTCCTCAGTTGCTATTTCCAGCTGTAGTGCTGTAGTGAGATGACTGACGGGCTACAGGCTGCCCTGTGGGCTGAGGAGCTGGGGGCTGCAGTTCCCCAAGTGTTGAGGCTCCTGACACAACTGATGTGGTCCTTCCTCCCCCAAACACCCCCATATCCCCCTGGTCCCTTCCAGCCTCACCTGAAGCTCCTCTTGCTGCACAGATCCCACCCAGCCTCTGCCCTGTGTCTGCTCATCATCAACCTTCCCCAGGAGCCTGCTCTTCTCCCCTGGGTCTCACTGATGACGTTTGCCCCCCCAAATTCAGTTAGTAAACACTGGGGTGAGCTCCAGACTGAACCTTTTTCCTTGGACTGCTCTACAGGCACCAGAGGTCCAGGCAGGAGGACCCCAAACCCTTGTTGTTCATCCAACAGCGTGTGTCCAGAGCTGATCAGAGCAACCTAAACACCATCAGTGGTGTGGGCTCCATCTCCTTTAGCTCAGGTGGGAGACCAGCCCCAGGGCTGCAGCAGAGATGTCTTCTTGCAGGGACAGATTGGGACCTGGCAGGGGGACACTATGTCTCTGGACATGCCCAGGGATGGGCAGGTTTTGGAGGGACAGAGAAAAGTCACTTTTTCAGTAAGGACACATCTGACTGAGCCTCATGGCCCAGCTAAATGAGAGTTTAGTGCAACTGTTCTAAAAACCTTGCAGTGAAACAGATTTCCCCCCTTCCCCTCCCCACCCCATCCTCAGCTCTGGGAATAGCTGATCCATTTTAGCTGCAGCTCCCAGCAAGCTCTCCCTGAAACAGCCAGCATCAGAAACTTCAGCCCCTGAAGGTAACCTTTTAAGGGACTATAAATGGGGCCAGTGGTGGAATTTAACCAGCTGCCAGCAGCCATAATGAGCAGGGGTGAGGAACCTTCTTTGAGGGGTGAGCCAAGCTACCTGGGTGTCATGGTGAGGGTGCCCTGCTGAGGTCACTTCTGGAATACTGTGTCCAGTTCTGGGCTCCCCAGCTCAAGAAGGAGAGGGACTTGCTGGAGAGAGTACAGAAAAGGGCTACAAAGATGCTGGAGGGGCTGGAACATCTCTCCTGGGAGGAAAGACTGAGGGAATTGGGGCTTTTCAGTTTGGAGAAGAGAAGGCTGAGGGGTTCTGCTCAGTGCTGATCAGTACTCAAAGGCTGGCTGACAGGAGAATGGGACCAGTGCTTTTTCCGTGGTGCCCAGTGACAGGACAAGGAGTGGTGGGCACAGACTTGGCCGCAAGAAGTTCCATCTGAACACGAGGAGGAACTTTCCTCACTTAAGGATGATGGAGCACTGGAGCAGGCTGCTGTGATGGGTTAATGCCCATCCTGGAAGCAGGGTGGGGAGGGCTTGTGAGTGCTTTGCCCTCCCTGCAGGCAGCCAGCACCAGAACAAGAGGACACAGTCTCAGGCTGTGCCAGAGGAGGTTCAGGCTGGAGGTCAGGAGGAAGTTTTACACAGAGAGAGTGATTGCCCATTGGAATGGGCTGCCCGGGGAGGTGGTGGAGTCACCATCACTGGAGGTGTTCAGGAGGAGACTTGACAGGGTGCTTGGTGCCATGGGTTAGTTGCTTAGGTGGTGTTGGATGATAGGTTGGATGTGATGATCTTGAAGGTCTCTTCCAACCTGGTCTATTCTATTCTATTCTATTCTATTCTATTCTATTCTATTCTATTCTATTCTATTCTATTCTATTCTATTCTATTCTATTCTATTCCCTAGCTGGGCAGGGAGGGGGAGTGGAGCAGACTCAGTTTCCCAGGGGGAAAAGGCCCTGCAAGGAGGGAAATGCACTCCCAAGCCCTCCCCACCCTGCTTCCAGGATGGATAATAATAATAATAATAAACAACAACGAACCAGGTTGGAAGAGACCTTCAAGATCATCGAGTCCAACCCATCAACCAATCCAACCCACCTAAACAACTTACCCATGGCACCAAGCACCCCATCAAGTCTCCTCCTGAACACCTCCAATGATGGTGACTCCACCACCTCCCCGGGCAGCCCATTCCAATGGGCAATCACTCTCTCTGTGTAGAACTTCTTCCTAACATCCAGCCTAAACCTCCCCTGGTGCAGCCTGAGACTGTGTCCTCTTGTTCTGGTACTGGCTGCTTGGGAGAACATCTGCCTGGATGTTACTCCATGAGAGCTGGCCGGAAAGGTGGGGGAGTCCCCACATCTGGAGCCATTCGAAACCCACCTGGACATGTTCCTGTGTGACCTTCTCTGGGGGAACCTGCCTTGGCAAGGGGGATTGGACTCTGTGATCCCCAGAGGTCCCTTCCAACCCCTACCATTCAGTGATTTGGTGATGCATCCTTCTCCTACCTCCTCCTTCATGGCTTTTCTCTGTGTGTTTTGCAAGAGAGGACAATCAGGTAGCTAAAGCTAGCAGGGGGGCTGGAGAATGTAGGAAAGGGACTAAGAACCACGCTGTCACTGTTACCATGCCACTTCTTGTCGTTGTAAGGGATTGTAATAGAGGCCAAAAGGCAGGAATTTCTTACAAAAATATTTTATTTCTCAACATCTGCATTAAATATTGCACCAAAAAAAAAACCCAACCCCACCCACCCCAACCCCAGCCCCAACCCCAACCCCAACCCCAACCCCAACCCCACAAGAATTCAGTCGATGCAGAAAGGTCTCACCAAAAAAATCTTCTCTCCCTCAAATGTGAATTAAACAGTGCAGCAAACCCACAGTTAATTAAATACAGGAAATGGAACCTGAGCATGAGTCTTTGGAGAAAATAAATTAGGAATAAAAGAGATCAATTAAATAATTCTCTTTGTCTGGAGTATTTACATCTTACCCCCTCCCCTATAGAAAACAATAAATAGCAAAACACCAAAGTCAGCTTCTGGGACATTTTCGCTTTCTCTGCTAGCTGTAAGTGGCACTGAAGCATTTCAGATGGGGATGCAGAGTGGCAGGGTCTGTCCCAGGACCTCAGTTCAGCTCCAGGTCGTTCACGTACTCCTGGACCCATCCCTCCTCAGGGTTGGCGCAGACCTCGCGGCCCTTCCTCGTCACAAACCTGTGGGGTGCAAAGAGAGAGGTGTTTTGGTGAGAGGCCACTGCGTGGAGAGGAGCCCTGCCCCAAACCCAGCCCCTCCTGAGCAGGACCTGGGCATGCAGCGTGCAGTGCCCCTCATATCAAGCAGCCATCGGTGGGCTTGGCAATTGCTGGAGCAGGACCCTGCGTGCTGAGCTCTTGGAGCATCACAGAGAATCATAGAGTCATAGAATGGTCAGGGTTGGAAGGGACTTCAAGGAACAGCCAGTTCCAACCCCCCTGCCATGGCCAGGGACAACTCACAGTACAGCAGGTTGTCCACAGCCACATCCAGTCTGGCTTCCACCACCTCCCTGGGCAACCTGTGCCAGTGTCTCACCACCCTCATGGGGAACAACTTCTTCCTAACATCCAATCTGAATCTCCCCACTTCTAGTTTGGTTCCATTCCCCCTAGTCCTATCCCTACCTGACACCCTCGCACCTCCTGTTCCCCATCTGTCTCATTTCCTGGGGCCAGCCTCCAACCTTTGTCTTTGGAAAAGAGGTCTTTCCCTCTCTGAATCCTCAGCCCAAAGGGAGAGCCCCCCAACCCCCCTGGAGGAGAGGACTTACACAACAGCTGGCTTTGGGCACTGGCTGCTGGTGTCGTAGTACTTCACCACAAAGCTGCGGGGCAGCTGCCGGGCGACGTAGCTGAAGCAGCAGGAGGTAGGGGGGTCAGAGCCAACTGTGAAGGCAAAGACAGTCATCAGCAGCGGTAAAGGATGGGGAGCAAGGGCAGGAAGATGGAACCACAGACCTGGAGGGTCTGGGAGAATGTGGAGGACAAAGAAAATTATGAAGTCTTTTTCCTTCTTCCTTTGCCTATGAGTTCACCCTGAGCTGGCACTGATGAAGCTTGTGCCATGCTTTGAGCTGTGCCTTTCCCATGGCAGAAGAGCCCCAACTGCCCTGGAGAACCTGTCAGAGGGTGGTCTGACAAGGGAAGGACACCAGGGTGGAAGGGCTGGTAGAAGGGACCCTGTCCCACCAGTGACATCTCTTCTGTCCCCATTCAGAGAGCAGAGGGAGGGCTCAGACTTACTCGGTCCAGCGGAGGTCTGGTAGCAGAAGACAGCAATGAGAACAGCGAGGACAGCCACAGAGACCTTCATGTTGGCTGAGAAAGTGGTGGCTGGAGCTGAAGTAGGCAAGGGGAGTTTGCAAGCTTCTTTTCTGTCTGCTGAGAGAGTCAGCAGCTCCTCAGTTTATATGGTGAGGAGCTCCATGGTGCAGCTTGCGTAGGCATGATGGAATTTCCAGCAGAGGAGAGGTTGGTTGTGGTGCAGTCTCGTGGTGGAACAGGACAGCAGCCTCAGCCCCGGAAGGTGAAGCTCCCCCCTCATTCAGTGCCTGCCCAGTGACACAGGATATGAAACAATCCTCACTGCTATTTCTGCTTCTTTCTTGCATGTCCATTAGTAAGAAGTTCCCCTGTGGAGGTTCCTGCATTTGCCAACTGTCGCTGTTACCCAACCTGCCCAAGAAGCTTGGAGATGGAAGTGCATCCTTCCAGGATCAGATGGGCTGAAGAGCATGAATGGGATGAGGCTGGCTAGGGCTGAGGTCTCCTCTGCCATGAATGTTTCCCTCACACATCTGCACAGCCTGTGCTGCCCCAGCAGCAGGAGATGGGAGCCACCACCAGTAGTCTCCACGACTTGCTTCACATAGTTTGAGGGGACTCAGGGCACATCCTGCAGCCATGGCAGCGCTGCAGGCACAGTACAGGTAGTGGTGGGTATGAAATAAGGGTCCCAAAAGCTGAAGCACTTGTGTTTTCTCCTCAGTTTAAGGGGAGAGAGAGCCAAGATGAAGTGTTATCTCCTGGAGGTGTCTGCTGCACTCCAGATCCTAGAAGATGACCCTAAATGACCAATTTTCCCCATGAGGGTGGTGAGACACTGGCACAGGGTGCCCAGGGAGGTGGTGGAAGCCTCATCCCTGGAGGTTTTTAAGGCCAGGCTGAATGTGGCTGTGAGCAGCCTGCTGTAGTGTGAGTTGTCCCTGCCCGTGGCAAGGAGGATGGAACTGGCTGATCCTTGAAGACAGGAGCAGACTGGGTGACAAGGGCATGGGCTGAAACTGGAATGTCCAGGGAGAAAAGAGTATCCAGTCTCCCCAGAAGAGAGAAAACTCTAATGACCAGAGACAGGAAGGAATGATCATATTGCATGGGGGAGAGGGAGAGCTCATATCTCTTCAAGGGCTGGGCAAGGGCTGCCACCAGGGATGGTTCACTAGGAAGAATCCACCACAGGCCTACACACAGAGTGCCATGGAGGTCTACCAGACTGTTCTCTGTCCCTGAGGAGAAGGGGGAAGGCCTGGCAAGGAGAGGATGGATGTTCTGGGAAGAGCTGTGTGCAACATAGGATGTTCCTAGAAGGATTAACTCTTCTTAACAGGGAAGCAGACTCATTTCTGGTAAATGTCCCCATTTAATTATTTTCAGGAGAGTGCTGAGTGGTGGTGTTGTGGCAGATGCTGCCTGGAGGTCAGCGGAAGGATTAGAAGCTAAAGTGGAGCAACCCAACCGCACCAGCAGCACCTCTGCACCCTCACCGCGGTGTGAGGCACTGACTCACTCTGTTTCTATTACAGGCTCCCAGCTGGTGACCCAGCACCTTCTGTAGATAACCCTGGTGTTTTCCACACAGGGCTCCAAGGCTGCCTGCTGTGCACAGCCCTCCGCCAGCCACGGCTGATAGAATCAGCCCCTTGCGAGTTAACTTCCCTGCTCCATGCAGGGAGAGATGAAGACAACATGGCCAGGAGAATCACACAGAATCACCAAGGTTGGAAGAGACCTCCAAGATCATCAAATCCAACCTGTCACCACAGACCTACCTCCCTGGAGGCGTTTAAGCCCAGGCTGCATGAGGCTCTGGCCAGCCTGATCTAGGGTGAGGTGTCCCTGCCCATGGCAGGGGGGTTGGAACTGGATGATCCTTGTGGTTGCTTTCAACCCTGACTGATACTATGATACTATGACTAAACCATGGCCCCAAGTGCCACGTCCAATCCCCTCTTGAACACCTCCAGGGAAGTCCCAGAGATGGCCCTGCTGGGAGCCATGGTGATGTGCCTGCCCTTTGCCCTGTGTGAGGAGGACAGATTTACCCCACGGAACAAACGTGACTGTCGCCAAGATGAGCATCATCTTCTTCCTGGCCTCACCATGACCAGTGTGGTCCCTTCTCCATCCTTCCATTTGCTGCTCTGGAGAACAGGTCTTACAAGGAGTGGTTGAAGGAACTAGGGTTGTTTAGCCTGGAGAAAAGGAGCCTAAGGGGAGAACTTTTGGCTCTCTACAACTTCCTGAAGGGAGGTTTGAGTGAGCAACAAGTGACAGGACAAGAGGAAATGGCCTCAAGTTGCACCAGGAGAGGTTTAGGTTGGACATTAGAAGAAAATTCTTCTCTGAAAGGATTTTCAAACCCTGGAACAATCTGCCCAGGGGGACAGTTGAGTCTCCATCACTGGAGGTGTTTAAGAGAGCCAGTGGTGGGCTGAGGGACCTGGCTTAGCACCAGACTTGGTAGAATTCGAGAATGGTTGGACTCCGTGATCCGAAGGTCAGTTCCAACTGAAATGATTCTAAGATGTTTCTAGAGAGAGGCACTTCACAGACTCAGACATCAGCTCAGCCCTCACTTTCCACTCCAATTCCCAGCTAGCTTGTCACCAGATATCCCAGGAAGATGAGGAGGGATCCTGCCTCCACAGAGAGGTTATCCAGCCAGCGCTGGGACCCCGGCGCGCAGGCGGACGCCAGCTGGAGCAGATCTCGTCTCTGAGCAAGCACTGCTGGCTTGGCTCCTCTGCCTGCTGCTTCAGGGAATACAACTTGGAGATGTACGTAAGAGCGTGGTTTGCCTCTGAGCTGTCCCCTCTGATTGGACCTTCAAGCATTCACAGGGTCATGTCTTGGGTTCTGCCACCTACGGCCGTCTGGTCCTGCCTTGCTCCCCAGGCAGAGGATGGGGGTAGGGCAGGCAGGAGCAATGCCATTTATGGTACAGAAATGTTCTGATCAAATCCCAGGGAATCTGAGAATGGCTTGGAAACCTGCACTGATTAGCCAAACCTTTTCAGGGAGGCTGCTCCAGGCAGCTGAAAACCTCCATCCCTTCATCCCTTCACCAGCCAGCAGGTGCCAAGCTCTGCTGGGCTGCCAGAGACCAGCTTTTAATTAAACATTAGGGGGAAAATTGCCTTAATTTTGCTGAGTCAGCTTAGCCCAGCTAATGAGTTACAGGGGCTGGGGAAGGGCTGAACCTTTTCTGCTTCTCTTGCTGCTGAAAGCCAAAATGACCTCAAGATCAGTGTGCTGGCTTCCTAAGGGACTGTTTGTTTTTTTTTCCTTAGAAATCTGACAAATCCAGCTCCTTGCAGGCTGAGCAGAGCTTGGAGGCTGTGCTCACATCAGTGGTGAGCTGGGGTGTGTTGCAACACGTTCCTAAGAAAGTTTTGTTTGCTCACCCTGCTGTGTCCCACTCACGATGAGACAAGAGACCTCTTCCCCTTTGCAGAAAGAGGAGAAGCTCTGTGCCATCTAAGGTCCATCTAATTCAACAGGTGCTCTGAGATGGACAGATGGCCATGGGAGGGTGGCCAAAGGGTGGTCAGCAGAGAGGATGAGGTAACTTCCTGAAAGGAGGCTGGAGTGAGGTGGGGGTTGGTGTCTTTTCCCTAGTGACAAGTGATAAGGTGAGAGGAAATGGCCTCAAGTTGCACCAGGGGAGAGTTAGAATCATAGAATAATAGAATTGATAGGGTTGGAAGGGACCTCAAGGATCACCCAGTTCCAACCCCCCTGCCATGGGCAGGGACACCTCACACTAGAGCAGGTTGAGGCATTAGAAGAAACTTGGGTTGGACATTAGAAGGAACTTCTTCACTGAGAGGGTTCTCAAAGGCTGGAACAGGCTCCCCAAGGAGGTGGCTGAATCTCCATCCCTGGGGGTGTTAAAAAGAGGCAGAGATGTGGTTCTGAGGGCCATGATTTAGCACCAGCCTTGCTAGAGTTAGAGAATGGTTGGATTTGATCACTTCAAGGTCTTTTCCAACCAAAAGAATTCTGTGATTCTAGCAGGTGATGGTGTGAGGTGGAAGTGCTCTCACTGTGGCCCCCTGTGGTTTCAGGATTCATGACCCAGCCTGCTGTCTACCCTTGACCCCACCACCATGCTTGCAGTCAGCAGGGCCATCTGCAGCAGTCTGGCTGATGTTGCACTCATTTACATGGAGGGATATGACAGAGGTCTCCTGCAAGCCCCCAAAAAAATCCCGGGAGAAAGTGCCAAGTAAAGCAAACACCCAAAATAAACTTCGTGCCAGCAGAAATGGGGAACTTCTTGGTGCTGAATGAAAGGGGAACCCTGACTTAATGGAGAATCTGGCTGATGTCAGCTGCTATTTCCAGCAGCTTTTCAGCAAGTCAGGACTTGCTCAGAAGAGGAAGCACTCAAAAATGTCCTGGGTTCAGAAACCGCCTCTAGGTCAAGCTCTGCTTCCGCCCGCGGCGCTCTCCATCCTGTCCTGCTCAGAGGTCAGGCACTGCTGACTTTCCCTTGGTGTCCAGAAGTGTCACCCCCACCAAGCTTTCCATTTCTGGAGAAATGTTGGAATCTTGGAAATGATGTCACACTCCAGAACTGGCTCTGGAGACAATCTGTGCCTTTGGGAATGGCTGGTCCAGAGAAAGGCAACAAAGCTGGGGAGGGGTCTGAGGCACAGCCCTGTGAGGAGAGGCTGAGGGAGCTGGGCTTGCTTAGCCTGGAGAAAAAGAGGCTCAGGGGAGACCTTAATACTGTCTACATCTACCTGAAGGGAGGTTGTAGCCAGGTGGGGCTTGGTCTCTTCTCCCAGGCAACCAGCACCAGAACAAGAGGACACAGTCTCAAGCTGTGGCAGGGGAGGTTTAGGCTGGGTGTTAGGAAGAAGTTCTTCATAGAAAGAGAGATTGGCCATTGGAATGTGCTGCCCAGGGAGGTGGTGGAGTCACCATCACTGGAGGTGTTTAGGGAGAGACTGGATGGGGTGCTTGGTGCCATGGTTTAGTTGATCAGATGGTATTGGATGATAGGTTGGACTTGATGATCTCAAAGGTCTCTTCCAACCTGGTCTATTCTATTCTATTCTATTCTATTCTATTCTATTCTATTCTATTCTATTGACTCCTCTGCCTTTAAACTTGGGTCAGAGCTGTTGCCACAACTGGGGGGACTTGCCATGGCCCTTGGACCTGCTTGAAGTCTCTGTGTCCACCGGCACCGGCTTGGTCCCTGTCTTTGCAGCGTGCTGGTGGTGTCTGCACTAACAGGGGGTAGGAAACCCCCTGGGGTGTTGTGAACCCCACTCCCACAGCGAGGTGAGACCTTTCCAGTTGCAATGGTGATGGGTGGATGTTTATCAGCCTTACCATTTGTTCTGTGCTCGCTTCAAGGCTGCAAACCACTTCCCATGTGTGGGCGCTGCTGGTAGGTTAGGATGCTCTGTGGTGTCTCTCTGAGGCACAGGTCCCATCCTGCTCCCTCTGATGCTCAATCTTTTGCCACCCCAGATGGGTTTTGCCCTTCAAAGGGGCCATTGTCTGGCTGCCCCTGCCAGCACGGGTTGTGCCTGGCACCAGTGTCTCCTGGGGTGAGGGGAGGCCCGGGCAGCTCTGGCACCATTCGCAGGCATGCCGTGGCTCTGCAGCCTCCCCATGTGGCCTCCTGCATTCCTCAGGGATGATGCAGAGAGGTGCAGCTTCAGGAGGGACTTGCTGGGAACGGTTTATGGGTGGAGTGGAGAGTGTGGAGGGGAGCTGGACTTGCTCAGGGATCACCTTTGCCACAATTAAGAGGGACAAGGCTGTGACCCCCCTGAAGCACTACATGTCTGCCCCAGGTGAAACCACCAGCAGCTCCCAAATGGAGCACCCCACACCCTAGAGCTTGCAGGACCAAATGGCTGGCAGGAGTGACAAGGACAGGATAATATCCTCTCATGTGCTCCAATGTCTTTCTGATGGTGCTAAGGTGGCAGGGCTGGGATGGTGCAGCCCCCATGGATGAGTTGTATCCCCTAGATAAAGCTTCCCCATCATAGCATCAGTCATAGAATCAGTCAGGGTTGGAAGAGACCACAAGGATCATCTAGTTCCAACCCCCCTGCCATGGGCAGGGACACCCCACACTAGATCAGCCTGGCCAGAGCCTCATCCAGTCTGGTCTCAAACACCTCCAGGGACGGCGCCCCAACCACCTCCCTGGACAACCCATTCCAGGGCTTCACCACTCTCACGGTGAAGAACTTCCTCCTCACCTCCAGCCTGAATCTCCCCACCTCCAGCTTCATTCCATTCCCCCTAGTCCTATCACTCCCTGAGATCCTGAGCAGTCCCTCCCCAGCCTGAGGACAACCCTCACCATTACTCATGGGCAAAGTTCCCTGCATCCCTCTGCCCTGGGGGGGTGTGCTCTGTCACCTGAGGACCTTGACAAGGGCAGGATTTCAGGAGGGTTTCAAGGAGTCCCAAAGCCTCTGGGCTAATCATTGTCACTATCTATCCCAGGGGACGAAGTCTCAGCACCCACTAGCTCATCCTTCCCTGCAGCCTTCCTCTCTGATTAATTTTAGCTTTTTTCTTACCCTGCCTGCACCCAAACAAAACTCATGCCCCAGTCTGGGTGAGGATTAAATGGTAAAGATGTCTCATTTCCAGCAATAATAAAGGAAGTTGGAGAGAGGCCAGCTTAGAGCTGCAGGAACTGTGACAGCAGAGGGCTCTGGGGGTTGACAGAGATGAAAAAGCAGTGGAGAGCAACAGAAAACCAAATCCAGAAGCTGGGCTCAGGGGCCAGCAAGAGTGAGCTGCTGTGGGATCAGCCTGGCTGGAGCCTGTGGTGGGGCTGAGCTGCAGCCAAGGACTTGGAGCTGGAGCCTTGTAGGGAGGGAGAGGTTCCCCCTTTCCAGGAGGCTGCTCAGCACCGTAGGGGACACAAGCTCCCAGCTGACAAAGGGCAGTTTTGTAGATGCTGGTTGCTTCGTGGTGATGACACAAGCAAGCAACTGCAGCTGCAGCAGCTCTTTGCAGACTCTCCTCCTCCTCCAGCTCTGTCCAATTCATTAGCAGTAAGTGATGGCTGCTTTCCCCACACTGACCGTCTTGGGACTTCCAGCTGGAGGGGATGGAGCTGCCTGATGCAGATGACATCACAGCCCATCATGACTCCCCATCATGACTCCCCATCATGACTCCACATCATGACTCCCCATCATGACTCCCCATCATGACTCCCCATCAAGACTCCCCATCAAGACTCCCCATCACAACTCCCCATCATAACTCCCCATCATAACTCCCCATCAAGACTCCCCATCACAACTCCCCATCACAACTCCCCATCACGACTCCCCATCACGACTCCCCATCACGACTCCCCATCAAGACTCCCCATCACAACTCCCCATCACAACTCCCCATCATAACTCCCCATCAAGACTCCCCATCACAACTCCCCATCACAACTCCCCATCACGACTCCCCATCATGACTCCCCATCATGACTCCCCATCATGACTCCCCATCATAACTCCCCATCATGACTCCCCATCATGACTCCCCATCATAACTCCCCATCATGACTCCCCATCGTGACTCCCCATCACGACTCCCCATCACAACTCCCCATCACGACTCCCCATCACAACTCCCCATCATGACTCCCCATCATGACTCCCCATCACAACTCCCCATCATAACTCCCCACCACCTCTGGGTGCTCTGTGCAGCAAGGGAGATGGCACTGGCTGCACCACCAGCCCTGTGGCTTGCTCCTTGCGGGCAGCAGAAGCTGTGAAGTTCCCATGAGCAAAGGTCTCCCTGGCTGGTGGCAGCCACAGAGCTGCCTTTCTGCAGGCACAAGCTTCCTCTGCCTGGCACTGGAGGGCTGGCAGCTGTCATTTCCCCATGCACATGCCAGGGTGTGAGCTGCAAGCACAGAGGAAGGTGAAAACTCCCACTGCTGCTTTCAGCATGAGTGATTTCCATGGCAAAAAGCCAGGGCTTGGTTTTGCTCCACAGCAATTCAACCGAAAGCTGGAGCCACTTCTCCCTCTGCCAGGCACCTCTGGCAGCAGCTGCTCAGAGTTAGAGAAAGCAGAGCTGGTCCTGCCAGGGCTGGATGTGAATCCAGCAGACCCCAATTCCCTCCCTGATACCCATGTCAGGACTTAGAGAACCTTTGGTCCCAGTCAAACCACATCCTGGTGCCCTCCTGGGGTTGGACCTAGATGATCTTTAAGATCCCTTCCAACCCAAACCATTCTATGATCCTGTGAGTCTCTGGTCACATCAGTGTCCTGGGCTGTAAGGCAGGGTAAGATGACACAGAGAAGCTGGAGTGCAAAGGAGGTCCTCCCCAGGTGGGTCAGTGTGTGTGGATGAGGAGATCATCACCTATCTCAGGAGCTTTGCACCTTCTTTCTGTCTGTGCCAGAGTCTCTGATTGTGGAGCTGGCACTCCTGCAGATAGCCCAAGCCCCTCTGGACATGGTCCTGGGCAGCCTTCCTAGATGACACTGAACCTTAGAACACTGAGGTGTTCCAAGTGGGTTCAAAGAGGAGGAACTAAGCTGGTGAAGGGCCTTATGAGGAGCAGCTGAGGGAACTGGGGTTGTTTAGTCTTCAGAAGAGGAGGCTGAGGGAAGACCTCATTGCCTTCTACAACTACTTCAAAGGAGATTGGAGCCAGGTAAGGGTCCAAGAGCAAAGAGCCTCAAGCTGTGCCAGGTGAGCTCAGCTTGGATATTAGAAAGAAATTCTTCACATAAAGGGTTGCCAAGCATTGGAAGAGGCTGCCCAGGGAGGTGGTGGAGCCACCATTCCTGGAGGCATTTGAAAGACACCTGGGTGTGGTGCTTAGGGACATAGGTTAGAGGCAGCAGCTCAGCAGTGATTGTGGGATTATGAGCTCTGGGTGAGCAGTTGGACTTAATGAGCTCAAAGGTCCTGTCCAACCTCAACAGTTCAATGATTCTACGATCCTGCTTTAAGCAGGAGCTCGGGTGGAGGATCTCCAGGGGATTCCTCCAGCCTCACCAACTTGTTGGTCATAGAATCAATAAGGTTGGAATAGACCTCATCAAGTCCAACCTGTCCCCCAACACCTCATGACTACTAAACCAAGTGCCACATCCAGTCCCCTCTTGAACACCTCCAGGGATGGGGACTCCACCACCTCCCTGGGCAGCACGTGCCAATGGGCAACAACTCTCTCTGTGAAGAACTTTCTCCTCATTAAACCAAGCACTGTGGGATGGGTATGGGCAGCACAGAGCCCACAGTTTGGCCACCTCTCAGCTCCACGTGCTGCAGCTTAGTGTCCATTGTTACACACCCAGCACTCAGTGCCAGGAGCTGCTTTGGAGCCCGCCAGGGTTCTGTTGTTTCTCTCTCTTTTTTTTTGTCCAGACTTGCACAATCTCAGGCAAATCTTGTGCCTTCTGCTAGACAGCCAGAGAGGGAAAACCCCTCCTGTAGCTCAGATAAACAGTTCTCCTCTTTGTGGTCATGCCACTTGGCAGATTTTGCTTTCCATTTGCTTTGCTGAACTCGAAAGTGGGTGCTGAGTCAGAGCTCCCCAGGCCTGGCTCCAGCACGAGCCTGGTCCCATTCTTTCGGACTGCTTTCCTTTGTTTTTCCCTCTTCTTTTGAATTCCTTTTGGTTATTTCATTTTCATGTCATCCTCTGTCATCATTCTGGAATTTCCACTTCCAGGATTCTCCCAGCTGCCTCCAGGACTCTTTATTAAGAGGGAGCTGAGTCCAGCTGCTGCAGTCTGAGCCGCCTCTGCCAGAGCTTCTGACTCGCTCCGATTGCCCTCATCCAAGGGGAAGATCACAGAATCAGAGAACATGAAGGTCTCTGCAGCCCTTTTTGCTCTTCTCCTCATTGCAGCCTCCTGCTCCCAGACTTTCTCTGCCCCAGGTGAGTCCTACTTTTTCCTTTGTGCAAGAAGAGCTGAGCCTTCATTGCCTTTTCTCCATTGAGCTCTGGGAATTTGTTAGCCTCTGTACCACTCTCCACTCTGCACTGAGATCAGCTACATGTAGGAACCCCAGAACTAGAAAATGATCTCTTCATTATCCATCCATCCACCCATCCATCCACCCATCCACCCATCCACCCATCCACCCATCCATCCATCCATCCATCCATCCATCCATCCATCCATCCATCCATCCATCCAGCCATCCTGGGCTCAGAGTACTTATCCCTGGTTAAGGTTTAGGTGGGGAAACAAATCTCTGATCTTCATTCCTGGGTGGGAATTTCCTCCAGGTCCTGACAACAGTGTTCCTGGCCAGAACCAGCAGATCCCCAATGACCCCAGATCCCCTTAATTATTCTCTACTCCCACATGAGCACAGCTCCCTGAACTGATGGCCTGGCTGCTCCCTACTCAGCAGATGCTCACACTGTCTCTCCTTTCCTCTTCCAGTTGGACCTGACTCCTCAGCCTGCTGCTTCTCTTACACACACCAGAAGCTCCCCAAGAAGTTCATTGAGCTTTACTACCGCACCAGCGACAGCTGCGCGCTGCCGGCCGTCGTGTGAGTACCAGCGCCACCTGGGACAGCGGCTGGGGAGTGTGCTGGGAGCGGGGCAGGGGGACTGACCAGCTCTGCAGGGTGGCTGTGGGCACAGGGGTTTGTAGGAACAGAGCAGGGCAAGGAGAACTCCAAGGGAAAAGGGCTGGCACAGGGATGCTCTTGTGGGGATGTTCCAGCAGGAGTCGAGGGGACAGGGTGGGGAAAGAGATGAGAGTGGAGGAAACCAGAGCTGGCTGCTGGCTTCGGCATCAGCTTAGGGCACAGGGGAGTGCCCCAAAGCTGGGATCCAGGCTCTGCTGGGGTGTGAGCAGGGAGCTCATATGTCTCATCCCTGTGCCACAGGTTCATCACAAAGAAAGGTCGCCAGGTCTGCGCCAACCCCAAGGACAGCTGGGTTCAGAACTACCTGCAGAACCTGAAGCGGGACTGAGCAAAGCAAGATGACAAGTGTAGCTGCTGCCAGACACGAGTCCTGTCATCCTGAGCTCCTGCAGGGAGCGGGACACTGGGCCAAGAGGAGCTGCATGAGCCCACAACCACCTGCAGGCAGCTCCGTGGGGCTGCTGGAAGGGCACCATGAGGCACCTCGTGGCGAGGGGGCTGCCGCTTGCCCTCGGCTTGCATGGACCAGGCTGCAGCCTCATCCCTCTGCCCTGACACCTCCACCTGTGGCCTGGGAAGGCCCATGGCTCTGCACCTCTGTGGTTCTGATGGCATTTTAAATTATTGTTAATATTATTGTATAAACTAGGCAGTGCTGCCTGCTGTGGGTGCTATTTATGGGAGGGTGGCTCAGAGCCCCAGCTCCGGGTGGCCCTGGCTTCCTTCTGTGAAATCACCATTCTGGAGAATAAAGAATGTGGAGAAAACCTCTGCTTTTTCCCCTTTTTTTGTGTGTGTGTGTGTGGCTCTGTCTGGTGTTCACCAGCACTGAGGCAGAACCTCACCCTGAGCCTGTCTGCACCCTCTGGTTGGCACCTGCTGATGGGCATATGGTTGAGGCAAACCATTCAAGTTTCCACACTGCAGACACAGGAACATCCTCCACCACCTCATACCCCCACCACACACCCCCTCAGCTCCCACATCCTCTACAGAATTAGCCATGTCTGTGGCTGTTATGGGCTGCACATAAGGGCCTTTTGCATGCATGAACATACTCTTCATGTGTGGAATCTATATGGTTGGAAAAGACCTCTGAGATCACACCCCCCAGGCACATCCCATGTGCTTGCTTCTCCCAGCCCCACCTGCTGCACTCCAAACTGCTCCCTGGCTGTGCAGTGGGATGATAAAGGACAACTTGCTGTCTGGGGTAAAGTCCTGTAGGGGTTGGAATAGGGAGAGCAGCTCAGGACTGGATAGGAGGAAGCACAGGGCATGGAGTTGCCGTGGTGCTGGGGCTGCTCTGTGAGCTGGCAGGTAGCCAGGGCTCATGAGCTGCTCATCCACCCTTCTGCTGAGGGTGCTGAGGAGCAGCACCAGCTCCCTGCCCACACCCAGCCCTGCAAGCCATTTCTGCCAGCTCAGCAGCAGCATTTCCCAGCAGAGAGCCCACAGGCACCCACATGCATGCTGGCAGCAGCCCCACAGCACCTCTCTTCACCGTATCTGCCCCTTCAAGACGTCACCACACCTCTGCCACCAGCCCCCATGTGCAGCTGGGTCCTGCCAAGCCTGGCAGCCCTACCCAGGGAGGGGCAGGGACTTCAGCTTGCTTTCTGACCACTTCAGTGGGTGTTGTTCCTCCTTTTCCCACCTGTAGAACAAAGGGGAGGGTTCAGCTGTGCTGCAAGGGCAGAACAGCCTCCAGTAGCCCTGCTGCAGCCATTCCCAGGGTGCAGCTTTGCATGGGAACATGAGGGGAAGGGATGAGGTCCCAGGGGCAGAAGCACAGTGGTGGGCATTGCAGTGTGGCCCTTGCACTTCTGCTCAGAACTCTGCTTCTGCATGCTGAGAAGAAACATCCCCAACAGCATGGTCACCCAGAGCTGGCCTGGCCTTGTGGCCATCCTGTTCCAGCTGGGATTCATTCTTCCTGCAAAACTCCCTTGCTCTGATTGTTTGGGATATTTTTTTGTTTCATTTCCCTCCCCCTGCAGCTATAGATCAGATTTGGCAAGCCCAGGGCTGGGAAAGCACCTTCTCATGGTCTTGTGATTTCCTTCTAGTCCTGTGTTTTCTAGGCTGGAATGCTGGCTGCAGGCAGGAGTGCTCATGGGGCACTCATGGAGCAGCATCCCAGAGAAGGGCAGGCCCAGCCCAAGCACCATGTTGAGTCCTAGGAGATGGTGCTGATGCTGGTGGACTGTGTGGAGGACTCCTCTCCAGCTTCATGGGGATGGCTCCTGACTGCTCTGCTAGGAGAATGATTTGGCACAGGCTCTCACTCAACCCCAGCAGGATCCCCAAGCTCCCCTGGCACAGCAGGGTCCTAGCAGAGAGGGTCAGGGCTAAGCAGAGGGGTCAAAAATCTTGTCCCACTCTAAGGCTTATCATCATCAGGGAGAGATAAAAGCCTGCAGAGGTGCAAGGCTTCCCCACAGTGCTATGAAACTCTGGAAACAGAGAGAGGCCAACAGGAACACAGGAAGGGAAGGCTAGAGGTCTACCCTGAGGCCATCCCAACTCCCCCACATCTGCTGCACACTTGTGTGTTGAGAAGATGAGTTTGGTGCATCAGAGGAACTTCAGAAACTGAAAGTAGTCCTGGTCTGGGGCTTTGCACACTGTGAGGGCATGGATGAAGGATGTCGTGAGAGAGGGGAGGTTGTGGGATTTGCCCCAGGGCCAGGGTACAGAGGATACAGAGGACAAGCAGGAGGACCCAGCACTGCAGCTGGCTGTTCTCTGGACAGTCCCTGGCCAGGAGCCCAGGCACTTGTGGGAATTTCCCTCTCCAGCCTTTTCTGTTCTCAGTTTCCTTAGTGAAGCTCCAGCAGCAGCAGCAGCCAAGCCACTTCTGCTCCAGGAGCCTTGCTCCCCCTTCCCCCTGACCCATCTTCCCTGGCATGAGCCAGGCACTGTGGGGGCAGGGGGGCAGTGGCAGCACAGCCTGGCTGTCAAGGTGGGCTCATGGGGCTGGCAGAATGCACCCAGAAGGTCAGAAGGCCCTCAGGGGGCTGTGGGCAAAGCACCTGGTATAGCCCAGTTCTCTCTGGTGTTTTTGGGCTCATGAACCATGTGGCTGCCCCCGTTGGTTGGCTTGGACTTGGCCTCATGGCTCAGCCTCTGTCAGCTCTGTCTTTCTGACTGATGCTGGCCATGGTCTGGCAGCTTCACAGCACTCAAGGAGCCTTCCTGCTAAACACACCCCTGTCTACATCCCATCACTGGCGCTTCCCTGTGGGAAGTGGGGGCTGGATGGAGCAGTGCTAAGCACAGTCATAGTCTGTGTGTCTGCTTAGCTCCTGATGGGAGCACAAAGGTCTCTCTGGTTCAGCCTTGTTGCTACTCCCTGCTACCAGTCCTGCCCTGCTGCAGGTGAATCTGCCTCTGGGTTGTGTTTTTCATTGCATTGAGGAGGAAAAGCTCCTGATGGTGACTTGCAATGCCTGAGGACAGGCATGACCTGCTCTGACTCCTTGGTCTGCAGTGGGACCTGCTAGGAGTGCTTGTTCTCCACTTGTACACATCCATATTGTGTCCTCTCCTGGTCATATGGATTCAGTCCTGCCCCTTAAATGTCTTCCAGATGTCCCTGGCACAGCTGTGGGCTGCTCTTGAGAGAAGCTTTCCAAGAAGCACGTGAAGGACTGCTTCTACACCACCAGCAGCTGCTGGCAGCCAGACATTGTGTGGACACAGGCTCTGGCCCACACAGGAAGCCTTTGGTTCAAGCCCACAGATCCCTCTCCCTCTTGGAACCAAGACTGGGACTTGTTGGGGCATTATCTGGGATTGGCCATCATTCAGTCCTGGCAAAGAGAAATGCTTCCCAGTTGCAAGGGTGGCTGAGAAGGACCTGCCCATGCTGACACTGGGATCAGCCCAGCAGAGACAGGATGAGAGGTTGCTCCTGGTGTGCTGTGGGTTGCAACATGCAGTTTCCCCACCTGTGAGGGACAGCAGCACTTCAAAGCTTCCTGTGAAATGCTCAAGGAGCCCTGTATGAAAGCAAGAGCACTTCAGTCTGAGCACCAGGCATCCTGAAGCTCCCTCCATTGCCTGCTCTCACTGGGAGGATGCTCAGCCTGGCAGAGTGGGAGCCCTCAAAGCTGCCTCATCCTGGTTGCTGAGAGCCTCCCCTGTGCCCTTGGGCTCTGGGAGGTTTCTGCACCCATTCCCTGCTCTGCTGCAGGCAAACTCACACCCAGGCCATGAAGAGCCCCAGGACTGGTGAGTGAGAGCTGTGGCCTTGACCTCTACCAGAAACAGAGATTTTGATGCAGTTCATAAGGAACTGCAATAGGAAATGCTGGTTAATAAACAGGGAGACCTGTGGAGAGATGATGATGATGAGCAAGGGGAGACCAGGAGGCAACAACCTGAGCATTTGCAGAGCACTGTGGCACCCAAGGGCTTGGAGTGCTTTATGAGCACTGCAGAAATGTGGGTTTCACAGTCACACTGGTTTGCTTGCTCCTAATGATGAGGGATCATTTGTTGCCAGCAATGAAGGGGGCTTAGAAATTACTCCCAAGGGTAATGAGTAGCTCATTTCATGAGGCAAAAGGTCCTGGGAGGTGAAGCTTTGACATGTACAAGCTGTCAGGTGGGGATAATCTTGTCCAAGGGGTGATACAGAAGCTTCTGAGCCTTTGCTTCAGCCAGCTGTGGTGGTGGCAGCCAGGAGAGCAAAGGTCCTGTCCTGCTCTGCAGAGCTTCAGCAGCAGGGAGGTCAGACCCAGCAGTTTCATTCTCTACCCACAGAATCATCAGCTGCTCTGAAGTGCAGACCACAGGCTGCTGAAGTGCTTCTGCTGGGTTTTCTTGCTGCAAAGAGCTCTTGGGCTTTTTTTAAAGCAAATTCAGGTTTCCTTCTCACAGCAGCTGCAGAACAGCAGAGAACTGGTGCTGGTCTGTAGCAGCAAAGTATCACAGATCACAGTATCACAGTATCACAGTATAACTTAGGTTGGAAAGGACCTCGAGGATCATCGAGTCCAACCTATCAACACAGACCCCATGACTAGACCATGGCACCAAGTGCCGCGTCCAATCTCCTCTTGAACACCTCCAGGGATGGTGACTCCTCCCCAGAGCCCCCCATCAGCCCCCAGGCTGATGCCCCACAGGAGCCTTTGCTGGGGATGTGGTCCTGGCTGGCCAGCCCCTGAGCCACTCTCCTGAGCTCACTGCAGGGACACTGCTGCACCCCCAGCCTGTGACTTCCAGGCACAGAATCACAGCATGGTTTGGGTTGGAAGGGACCTTTAAAGGTATACAGGATCATCCCCAACTAGAGCAGGGGGCTCAGAGCCCCATCAATCCTGACCTCCAGTGTCCCCAGGGATGGCATCTCTCTGTCAAGTCTGCTGTGACAAACCCAGTGGGACCAGCTCCACCAACTCCTTGCCTTGGCTACTGATATGATGGGAGGAAGGGGCTAGGGAGGGGTCTGGCTTCCAGGGAAGAGGTCAGGGATTTGCTGGATTTGTGATGGGGCTGCAGCTGCAGTGCTGGGAGCATGGAGACATTGCAGAAGGGAAGGGTTTAAGGGCTAAGGAGGCTGAGGCATTTCCAGCTGGGGAGTTTGAGCTCTTCCCCTGGTTGCAGTGGGGTTCTATCAGCCCTGTTTCTCCAGACAGGAGGAGAACAACCTTTTCCAGAGCTGGCACACAGAGAGAGAGAGAGAGAGAGAATAAAACCCACAATCTTTATTCTTTGGCATCAGCAAGAGATAGCATTTTGAGAACAAGGTGAAGAATGTGGTTCCACAATGAGCAGCCTGTAAGTAACCAGCAAACCACTTCCTCTGCTGCGGAGACAGATCTTACACCATCTGCTGTCCCGGGGCAGAGCTCAGCAGCTGACTTAGAAGTCAGCCTGGGTTTACATAAAAGCTCTCATACCTCATTTCCAAAGACCACTGGGGATAAAATTCCCCTCCCATCCCAGCAGTGAAGGCACAAGGAGATGGCAGTTCAGCCACATGGCACACAGCAGGCTACACCGAGACAGAGCTGTGAGACCAGGAGGTGCCCAGCACCACAGCTGCCCGTAAGGGTGGCTCAAAGAGCGTGGAGAAATGACACTATTGCAACACAAAAGGAACTTCAGGGGTCCTGAGGTGACTCAGCAGGATTCCTAGGGCTCAGCAGCAGGATTCCTAGGTCTGTGCCCAGACTCTGTTTTGTGATCTTGCAGGGCTCTCCAGCGCAGAGACCTCTGAGCTCCCAGCGCTCACTGGAGCTCCAGGGCGTTCACATATTCCTTCACCCACCTGGCAGTGGGGTTGGCACACACCTGTCGGTGCTTCCTGGTGATGAACCTGGCAAGTCAAGCAGGGAGAACTTACAGCCTCAGAGGAGGAAAGGGACAGGAGGGCTGTGGGTCACCTTCTGGGCACACACTGACCAGCTCTGAGATCAGGGCTGGCTCCCAAGGGGGTAACCTACCCTCCAAGCTCCCATCCCATAAACCTCCAAGCATCAGGGTGCTGCAGATCCTGCTAAAACCCAGAGGGAAGGGAGAGATTAAAGTCCCCTGGGAGAACCTCCCCATGCTGAGATGCTCCTGGCCATGGTCAGCGTGGTGAGGAGCCTGGAAGCAGCGTGTGGGCAGCTGGCATATCAGGGGCAAGTCTTGGGACATCATGTGCATTGGGCTCATCCTCTCTAGGAGGTCCTGCTGGCTACATGGGCACCTCCTTTCCCACTCTCTATTCCCAGCACCAGGGTGGTTCAAGGAGACCAAGGAGGCCACTTGTTTCTCAGCTGAGGAGGATGAGTGTTCACATGCTGTGCAGGGCAGCTGCTCCTGTGGTAGCTGCTCTCATCTCTTACTCCAGGTGTGGTTTCCTCACATCATCATGTTATTTGTCCAGCTGGACACAAAACAAAGAGCCCAAAGACCGGCAGAGCCTTTCCTCAGAACCCAGAGCAGGAGCTGGTACTTACACAACTGCTGGCTCTGAGCACTTGCTGCTGGTGTAGAAATAATCCTTCACATGACTCTGGGGCAGCTTCCGTGCGATGTAGCCAAAGCAGCACACACTCATGTCAGGCCCAGCTGGAAGAGATTAGCAAAGCCAGCAGCATGAGTGTCACTCAATAACCTGCACATCCCCCAGCCAAGAGCAGGGGCAACCAGCCCCTTAAACCCCTGTGGAGCCCTCTGCTCTCCATGGCTCTCCAGAACCTCTCTACAACTACCTGAAGGGAGGTTGTAGCCAGAAGGGGCTTGGCCTCTTCTCCCAGGCAGCCAGCACCAGAACAAGAGGACACAGTCTCAAGCTGTGCCAGGGGAGATTTAGGCTGGAGGTGAGGAGAAAGTTCTTCCCAGAGAGAGTTGTTAGCCATTGGAATGTGCTGCCCAGGGAGGTGGTGGAGTCACCATCCCTGGAGGTGTTCAAGGGGGGATTGGACGTGGCACTTGGTGCCATGGTTTAGTAGTCATGAGGTGCTGGGTGACAGGTTGGACCTGATGATCTCTGAGGTCTTTTCCAACCTTTTTGATTCTATGATTCTATGAAAGTCAGCAAGAACTTGCTGTGAGCACCCAGGATCAATTACAGTCGTTGCTGAGATGCTTTGTGCAACGTTTTGTGGTCACTTCCAATGATGACAATTCCCTCTGGTCACCCTGGGACCACTCCTAAAGTCCATCAATAAAATCAGGGGAGATGAAACCTGAAAACTTTGATACTGATTAGTAAAATTCATCCCTCAGATGGAAGTATGCTAGAAAGCAAGATCAGCCCTAAGAAAGCAGGAGAAGCTATTCACAAAAGTTTCCAACCTTTGCAGCTAACTTCTTCCAGTTCTGCTCCAGAATTGCTTCTAGGCAGAGCAAAAGTCCACCCTGAGAGAGCAGAAAGAGATGCTGTACTCACCTGGAGCAGGGGAGGTCAGAGAAAAGAGGGCAGCAATGAAGATGACAGAGAGGCACACTGCAGAGACCTTCATCGTGGGCAGAGATGAGCTGCAAGGGCAGAGGCAGGAGCAGAGCAGATTCCTCTTGTGTCTGAGGAGAGGTGCTGCCTCAAGCCCTTTTATAGGGTGGGTGGTCAGCCCTGCCAGTCAGATCTCAAAGCAAATGCTTGGAGTTTCCAAAATGTAATAGAGCTGATGTCATGGCACCTCTGCCTCAGAGATGCTGAAGCAAAAAAGGAAGCAGCAGGCCTAGGAGACACCACAACAGCCTTGGTGTGAGGTGAGGCAAGGCTGAGCAAATCAGCACGGGCAGGAGCACTGTGCTGACCATGACAGGATATGAAGCCACCCTTGAGCAGCACATTCACACTTAGATTCACCACCATGACTGCAGTAGTCCTCAAACTCATCGCAGCATCCTTACTGAAGGACCAGGAGGGCCTTAGCTCAGTCTCCTTTTCACAGACCCAAGCCTTGAGGACACAAGTGCTCAGACACAACAGCTTGGAGGCAGCACAGGTCCAGCCAGGTGGTCCTTGATCCTATGGTGGGTCTGAGATGTGGCCAAGGTGGGTGCAGGAGGTCAGTGTGGGCAGCATGGGCAGTAGGCACACACTGAGCAAGGATGGTTGGCACCCTGGAGACTGGCTATGGATTTGGGCTGGCAGCCTTGGCACCATAAACCACAGAATCCTCAGTGTTGTGCTTCCAGCATGGAGCTCAGGATTTCCCATTCCCTCCTAACACAGCCCAGCATCAGGCAGTGAGGTGCTTGCCAGGGGTGCCCTGCTCAGTGGTCTGACTCTACAAATGCCCTCCTCTCCTAGACACACAGGGGGCACACAAGTGCCAGCGTGGGCTGTGTACAAGGTGGGCTGCAGGAGGTGGAGCAGAGGGTTCCCCTGGTGTGGGCAGTGGAGAAGGAGCAGCCCTCATGC
Source organism: Melanerpes formicivorus (assembly GCF_026170545.1). Classification (NCBI taxonomy): domain Eukaryota; kingdom Metazoa; phylum Chordata; class Aves; order Piciformes; family Picidae; genus Melanerpes; species Melanerpes formicivorus. Next base: position 3,218,217 of record NW_027142381.1, on the reverse strand, counting down.
AAATCCTCTTGTGCACATTCACCGTCATGGGGCTCATGGTGCAGTCCCACTTAGAGCTCCCTGGCACAGCCCTTGCCACGAGGTGATGGGCTCTCCAGGGTGCCCCAGGGAGCATTTCCCTTTTCCACCTCCCCCTTCTCAGCAGCAGGCACCAAATTTGCCAGCTCACAGCCTGTGGTTTCTTTGGGTATTTTCATGCCCAGCTCCCAGCTCCCACGAGGCAGCACGAGCTCAACTCCCTGGGATTCCTCTCTGCCCCATGGCTCCAGTAATGCAGTAAGGACCACAGGGCAGTGCTGCTCTGATCCCACTCTCCTTCCTCACTTCCTCCTTGTGCCTGGGTGTATTTGGGCTGCCTCCCCACAATGTCCTTTCACTGTAATGTCCACATTGATGGGACCAGTGGTGCAGGAGGATCCTCATGGGCTGTGCCAGGGCCCTGCTGGGATAGGTAAGAGTTCATGGCCTTCCCAACTCTTCCTGCCAGGAGCCATGTTCATGGAACTGGGGATTCTAGTGTCCTGAGAAGGAGCTGGAGATCACAGAATCACCAAGGCTGGAAGAGACCCCAAGGATCATCAAGTCCAACCTGTCACCACAGACCTCATGACTAAACCATGGCACCATGAACCAAGTGACTGACACCACAAGGTCACAAGCACACAGTGGTGGCATTTTGGAGCAGCACAGCAAGGTGCTAGCTGGTAGACAGGGCTTGCAAGGGACAAAAATCTCATCTGGAATTTGGCAAGGGATATCTCACTCTCCTGGGGCTGGGGAGAGGCATAGTTTATTGCTGGTCCCATATTGTGTGCATTCCAGCATGGCAGGTAGCCTCCTGCTCTGGCTGATTTCTGTGTCTGTTGCTGGTGCCCCAGGACCACCAAGGTGGTGTCTCCTTTCTCCAGCACCAACTACACTTTGTACCAAGCCTTGAGGAGTCCCTGCTGCCCCAGGGCTGTTCCTGGGGCTGGGACTTCTCTTTTGAAGGAGCAGTGCCTGTAGAAAGTAAGTTTTTACATCCCACCCCACCTGCTCACCACAAGGATCCTCACACTCCCAGGCTCCAACAGGCTCCAGCACTGTTTCCCTGTGGTCTTTGGTGGGGTGGCAGTGACTCAAGTCCCCTTCCTCTGCCATCCCAGAGAGAGACTGCCCTGCGATGAGACCTGTGCAGCTGAACCTGTTTTGGGGTGCTCAGAGCTACTGGCAGAGGAAGGAACTGTCTGTGACAAAACATCTGATCGGTAGAGAGATCTAAGAAACCACAGGGATATGGCACTGCCCCGACCGCAAGGCTGCCGGGGCTCACGCTCTCCTGCAGCTCGTAGAGGCAACCGAAACCATGACATCTGCCTTTCCTTCTGAGAGCAGAGGGTGGCTGAGCCTCAGCCCAGCACGGCTCCCCCTGCCCCCATCCCAAGGGATGACAATAATCCCCTGTGGCCCTTGCACGGCGCAGCCCTTGCTCCCCACTCGGTGGGCTTGGCTCGGTGCAGCGGTTCGGAGGTCTGTTCTGCAGCCCTGACCCTCACAGCAGAGATGTCAGAGAGTTGGAAGGATGCCAGCCCGTTCTTCATGGCTCCATCCTTGCTCCAGGCTGGCTCTGCTCACCTCCTCATCCTACCCTGCACTCCTACACAGCTACACTGCCTGCCTTTGCCTGCTCACTGCAGCTCATCAGGGAAGGGAGGTGGCAAAGGCAGCAAGCAGTGGCTGGGATCCACCAGGCATTGCAGAGAAACCTGGGAAGACATTGAGGCATCACAGGGACAGGGCAGCTGGATGGCAGACGTCCCACTGTGACCCCAGAACATCAGAAGGGCTGCAGGGGGAAGCATGGAGACCATGCTGGAGCTTGGCTTCAGATCACAGAATGGTTTGGGTTGGAAGGGACCTTTAAAGGTCATCTAGTCCTGCCCCCTGCAATCAGCAGGAACATCTTGAGCTCAGAGACCCAAACAACCTCAGCTGGAATGTTTCCAGGGATGGGGCATCTACCACTTCTCTTGGCAACGTGGGCCAGCGTCTCACCACCCTCAGTGTCAAACATTTCTTCCTTCTCTCCAGCCTAAACCTCCTCTCCCTTATTCTAAAGCCCCCTTGCCCTGTCACAACAGACCTTGCTAAAAAGATTGCCCCAAACTTTCTTATAGCTTACTTTTAAATACTGGAAGGCTGCAACAAGTTCTGCCCCTGGAGCCTTCTCTTCCCCAGGCTGACCGAACCCAAATGAGCTGCAGTGACCCCTTTAGGGAGCCGGGTGAGGCAAGACAAAGAGGTGTCCCCTGCCTCTGACCCTGCAAGTCAGAGAGTTTTTCTCTCTGCCCATTCAGATCTCCTTCCAGCCACACACGAGCATCCAAAGGAGCACTGAGACCTCTGCTGTCTTCTGTGGGAAGTGTTCCTGGAGCCCTTTCATTCATTCATCTCCCTCTCAGTCACAATTCATCCATCTGCTGAGGAGCCCAGCAGTGCGTCCTGCTCAGCTGCATGGGTGTCTCTGCTCGTGCACTGGTCAGCCCCTGGGTATCATCCTCAGTGTCACTGGTAGGGATGGGATGGGGTCTCTCTTGCTCAGAAGGTCTTCCCCAATGGCACAGCTCTCAGAAAGGAGGAGGCACCCCTTGCAAAGTCCCCCAGAAAGGTTGTGGCATCCATCCCATCTGATCCTCTCCTTGGGCTGTGGGTCCCCAGTGCTCCTGCCCTTCAGGACTTGCTTGATGGGCACCAAACAGGTCCATCACCCCTGCCACCTCATCCCTGGTGGTCTAGTGGTTAGGATTTGGCACTCTCACTGCCACGGCCTGGGTTCGATTCCCAGCCAGGGAAGGGGGTTCTGCAGTCACTGCAGGTCTCAGTCTTTTACTGGCTGGCTGCAGCACCCTTGAGCAGCTCGCTGGGTTCAGGAGCTCCCATCCCCAGTGCATGGGGCTGGGGCCAGGCATGGATGAATTTTGTTCCCTGGTAGCAGCCTCTTGTCCCTCCACTACCATCAGCCTGCACCTCTCAGCAGAAAAGTACCCCAGGTGGAGGGCACCCAGGAGGAGCCTGTGGTGGGATGCAGGGAGTAGGGTGACCCAATTGTGTGGGGTGGGCATGGGGTGTGGGGTGGAGATGCTGTGTGGGGTGGGCATGGGGTGTGGGGTGGAGATGCTGTGTGGGGTGGAGATGCTGTGTGGGGTGGAGATGCTGCATGGACTGGAGATGATGTGTGGGGTGGGCATGGGGTGTGGGGTGGAGATGCTGTGTGGGGTGGAGATGCTGCGTGGAGTGGAGATGCTGTGTGGGGTGGGCATGGGGTGTGGGGTGGAGATGCTGTGTGGAGTGGAGATGCTGCATGGACTGGAGATGCTGCATGGGGTGGAGATGCTGTGTGGGGTGGAGATGCTGCGTGTTGTGTCCATGCTGTGTGGAGTGGAGATGCTGTGGCAGGATTTCTTCTGGTGATGAGAGGTGCAGGGCTGCAATGGAGAGGTGCAGGGTTGCTGCCATGGACATTGCCTTGTGCCTCTCCTAAAGGTAAGGAGGCCGTGGGTAGGAACGCAGGGTCCCCTGCTGAGGCCTGAGAGAGGTCTGTGTCCATCTGTGGGCTCTGGGGACAGCAGGACAGGGGCTGCCAACAAAAGCTCCCGCTGTGAGCAGGACTTGAACCTGCGCGGGGAAACCCCATTGGATTTCAAGTCCAACGCCTTCACCGCTCGGCCATCACAGCAGCTGCTGCAGCGCCTCTGCACGCCAGGCATCAGTGCCGGCCGCGGGAGAGATGGACGAGGCGGGAGGCCTGTGTCCCATCTCACCTCCTTCTGTCCAGTGGAAAACTTGTCCTTGGGTGACCATCCTCAGCCTCCTTTCCTCGTCTGGAAACATCTCAGCCTCCCCCACCGCCATCTCCTGCAGCTTGCACAGCTCTGCCTTGGAAACAGGCGCAGACTCCTCCAGCTGAGGCGGGCTGGAGCCACCAGCCTCGTGTCCTTCAGCTGGCAGGCTGAGGCTGCAGACTTGTGTGGTCTCCACCAGGTTGTTGCCTGCCTTTTGGGTTTTGGAAGAGGGGGTTTGGAGAGCAGAAGGAAAGGTGGCAGTCTGGAGGAGACCCTTGCAGAGTGAGGTGGTGACTTTGGCCTCTCCTTGGAGCACAGGACTTTAATTCTTGGCTCTTCCATCTTTGTGTACTGCCCACCCTTAATGGGAGAAATGAGTTCCTCAGCATCTAGCACACAGCCTGCCTCCTGACTGGAGCCTGGGACCCTATCTTGATTTATTTCCTTGCTGGCTTTGTTTTGGACCAGGAGATGGCAACATTCCCCACCCAATACTCGGAACTCCAGGCTCACCTTCTCCTTCTGCCACCAACCTGCTGCCTGAAGTGCCAACTCCAACCCCCAAGTCTCAGTGGAACTTGCATCCAACGTGCATCAACCATGAATAGCTGGAGTATTGTGCCCAGTTCTGGGCTTCCCATTTCAAGAGAGACAGGGAACTACTGGAGAGTCCAATGGAGGGTCACCAAGATGCTGAGGGGACTGGAGCATCCCTGAGGAGGAAAGGCTGAGAGGCTGGGGTTGTTTAGCCTGGAGAAGAGCAGGCTGAGAGGGGATCAGCTGCAGATTGCAGTTTGAGAGGTTCTGTGTTGGACATGGGGAGGAAATTCCTGAGGGGGCAGCTTTGGCACAGGTGCCCACAGAGGTGGAGAATCTGCATCCTTGGTAGCTTCCAGCCCTCAGCTGGATAAAGGTATGGCCACCCCGGTCTCTGGTGATGGCCCCTACTGTGAGACTGCTTTGTGTGGAGCAGCAGTGGAGGAAGAGGCTGCTGGAAGCCCTGAGGGCCACGGGAAGGCAGCAGGGACCCTGATGGGCTGATGGCAAGCCTGGAAATCATGGAAGACAGAGCTGCTTGCCTGATGTGTGAAGTGAGGGGGGACAGCTCCCAAAGCAAACTGCAATCCTAGTTTTAGAAACTGCTATCACTAGGCAGCAGCTGGGAGCATCTCCAACCTATTCACCTGCCCCCACTGTGTGGTCTGATCCTCCTCTAGCAGCAGGTGATTTAAAGTGATTGATCATCAGCATCACCTGTGCTAAGCACAGGCACGTGGGAGACGGTTGGGGGTGAAGCAGGTGCAGGTGCTTTGATATCAGCTGCTCCCTCCTGGGAACCTCATTTGTGTCCTTAAATGCCGTGGTGGTGGTTTGGGGGTGTCTGTGTCTCTTCATGTGGGGTCATGGTTGATGTTCTTCTCTGCATTTTACCTGAGGATCATCACAGTGCTGCTGGAGAAGGTGAGACTGAGAGAAAGCACGGGCTCACAGCATGGGTAAGAAATCTGGGGGCAGAGTGTTTAGCAGGGCCTGCTGTGGCAGGACAAGGGGTGATGGTTGGGAATGAAAAGGGGGAGACTCAGATCAGAGAGGAGGAAGAGCTTTTTCACACTGTGAGGGTGGTGAGACACTGGCTCAGGCTGCCCAGAGAGATGGTAGCTGCCCCGTCCCTGGAAACATTCCAGCTCAGGTTGTTTGGGGCTTTGAGCAGCCTGCTCAAGTTGAAGGTGCTCACTTGCAGGGGCCTGGGTTGGATGTCCTTGAAGAGTCCTTTCCAACCCAAACCATTCTGCTGTTCTGGGATGCTGCAACATCAGTGCCTCTGAAGAAGTCAGTTATCTGTGTAGAGCATTTTCATGCTCACTGGGGTTGTCTGGACTTGTCAGCTTCATTAAGGGAACTCTGTCTTTCCTCTCTCCTAATGGACAAGGTGTGGGAGGAAAGGGAAAATATTTATGACTGCTGATGTTCCAGGAAAAGAAAATATGTAAACAGAAAATAGTTTAAGTGAAGAAAGAGATCTAGTGGGGAGCTTGTAAGTGCCTTGATGTCCAGGTTTCAGCTGAATCAGCTAGGAGAAGTGGGCAGAGGATGGGTCTGCCACAAGTGATTGGCTTTTTTTCTGGTGATCCCAGCAGTTCCAAAGCAAACTTCTGAGCTACAAGTAAGTACCTCTAGCTTCTGGAGTGCTGCAAACTTGCCTTAAGCCCAAGCCAACTTCCTTCTTTAAGGTGCCTGTTGTCCACCCTGATGTGTGAAATGTCTGCCCTCTGGTGATGCTGCAGTGATGCCTCCTCCTCCCAGCCTTCAGACTTCACTTCTCATGGCTCTGGAAAGCCAATGTTAAAGCTCACTTGTCTGAGGCAGCTTGCAACAGAGGGGCTGTAATAGCTGATTTCCAACGAGTCCCTGCATGTGTCAAACATGTTGTACATGCTGAAGGCAATGGAGATTGCTGGAGTGCCAGAGCTGGTTGTATTTTCTTCCCAGTAAGGCTTTCCTCCTTCTTATCCCCCACTAGCCAAAGGCCATAGCAAGGCTTAAGGAGGGAGAGGATGAGGGCTAATGGATTTAAACTGAAAGAGGGCAGATTTAGATTAGCTATTAAGAAGAAATTCTTTACTGTGAGGGTGGTGAGACACTGGAGTAGGTGGCTCAGAAGTCAGCTGTGTCCTGGGCTGATCCCCAGCAGCATAGACAGCAGGTGGAGAGAGGGATTCTGCCCCTCTGCTCTGCTGAGACCCCCACCTGCTGTGCAGTGGCCAGCTCTAGAGTTCTCAGCACAGCAGAGACAGGAAGCTGTTGAAGCAGGGGCAGAGGAAGACCCAGCAGTGATAGGAGGGCTGGAAGCCCTCTGCTGAGAGCATTGGGGTTTTTCAGCCTGGAGAAGAGAAGGCTCCAGGGGGACCTTATGGCAGCTTTCCAGTACTTAAAGAAGAGCTACAGCAAAGATGGAGAGGTTCTTTATCAGGGGAATACAGTGATAGGATGAGGGGGTAAAGGTTTTAAGCTGAAAGAGCAGGGTGGGAAGAAGTGAGCAGTACTGGGAACAAACAGGAGGAGCAGTAGGGAATGAGAAATGTCCTCAGTGGTGCTCTGATCCCCAGCATCCCATTCAGCAACTGTGACATTTGAATTACAGAGAAATTTTGTCCCTTCAAGAGATTAATTTTAATTCTTTATTAAAGTAGCAGATATATGTACATTTCCCCCCTCTAGCCCACTGTTTTAATAGGATTACCTTTGGCATCACCCCACAGGCTCTTTAATTCCTCATTCCAAATCCTCTGTGTGAAGTCGCTTCAGCAGATCCAATCAGGTCTAGTTCATTGCCCAACAGTAGAGAGGAAATGAGTTTTTTCTGGTTAGGGAAAAGCAGAGTGAATAGCTTGATCCTCCTCCCCAACACCATCTGCAATCAGTTGTGTGCTGTGAAAGAAGTCAATGTTTCCCTGGGTCAGAGGTGGCTAATTATTCAGAGCGCTTTCATTTCCAGCACTAGAGGCACCATATCTCTGCCAATCATCACTCTGCTCGGGGTTTGGTTTGCTTTTCAGTTTGCAAGTCCAGCTGCTATCCAAACTTGGACTGTTCTTCCCCTGGGTTAGTGCCAGTAGCTCTCCCAGCTTCTGAAGAGACTGAGAAGAGGACTTTGGCACCAGTGTTGTAGCTTGCTCCCCTCTTAAGAGATCATATCTGTTAATAATAGAACCAAACAGGAAGGAGGGAAGAATTTAACACTCAGTTCACTTGTAACTAGCCAAAATCCCCACAACTGAGTAGTATTTCACTGAGATGGACCAGTGTCATTTGTTGTTGTTGTTGTTATTTCTTTGGGTTTTTTAAATGGCAATAAAAGGCCCAGAGAAGTTTATTAGCCAAGGTACAGCTGGGATTTGAACTTGACTGTCTTAATTCTAAGGCTGGTACAGACACAACCTGCCATTTTTCTGCTGTCATGGCTCTGGTCCTTACTCTGGAGTCACACCAGAATCATAGAACCAATAAGGTTGGAAAAGACCTCAAAGATCATCAAGTCCAACCTGTCTGCAAGACCTCATGACTACCAAACCATGGCACCAGGTGCCACGTCCAATCCCCTCTTGAACACCTCCAGGGATGAGGACTCCACCACCTCCCTGGGCAGCACATTCCAATGGCCAACAACTCTCTCTGGGAAGGGCTTTCTCCTCACCTCCAGCCTAAACTTGCCCTGGCACAGTTTGTGTCCTCTTGCTCTAGTGCTGGTTGCCTGGGAGAAGAGACCAATCTCCACCTGGCTACAACCTCCCTTCAGGTAGTTGTAGAGAGCAGTAAGGTCTGCCCTGAGCCTCCTCTTCTCCAGGCTAAGCAACCCCAGCTCCCTCAGCTTCTCCTTGAGGGGCTTGTGCTCCAGGCCTCTCCCCACCCTTGTGTTCCTTCTTGTACTTAGTGCTTCCTTCTGATGAGTGTCCAGAGCTCAGGCTGTTTCAGCAACCACAGACGGGTTTACAGTGTCCTTTAAGCTTGTCCCTTGCAGTTTTGCCTGTGGATTTCCAGAACCATATTATATTAGAGTGGCTGAGCCTTACTGCCCTTTCACTGCAGCAAATGAGCTGATGCACTGGTAGGGATGGAAACCCAAAGAAACTCTGACCAGCCCTTGCATTTTCATGTAGTAGCGAGGTGCTCTGTGCACAGATCTGTTCAGACAGATTTGAAGGGGACTGCAATGTAGATGCTGATAATTAAAATGCTAATGAGAAATGTTCCCAGTGGTATTCAATGATAGTGTTGCCAGAGCAGGTGAGATTTCAATTGTCTGGCTGTTCCTTTTAGAACTGGAAAAATGTCCTGCAAGGAGTTGGACTTCCTAAGCCAGGGCTAATTCATAGCTTTTAAGTGCTGACTTTCATAGGATCACAGAATTGTATTGGCTGGAAAAGTCACAGAATCACCAAGGTTGGAAGAGGCCTCAAAGATCATCAAGTCCAACCTTTCACCGCAGACCCCATGACTAAACCATGGCACCAAGTGCCACGTCCAATCCCCTCTTGAACACCTCCAGGGATGGGGACGCCACCACCACTTTTCTCTAGATTTCTTCAGTTTCTCTTTTTCATTATTACTATTTTTACCCCTTTCTGGAGGAAAGGAGGCTGGAGGGAGACCATATTGCTCTCTACACCTCCCTGAAAGGAGGTGGTAGTGAGGTGAGGGTTGGCCTCTTCTCGCACGTAACGAGCAACAGGACATGAGGAAACAGCCTCAGGTTGTGCCAGGGGAGGTTTGGGTTGCTTATTAGGACAAACTTCATTGCTGAAAGAGTGGTCAGGCATTGGAACAGGCTGCCCAGGGCAATATTCCTGGAGGTGGTAAAATCTGTAGGCATGGTACTTGGGGACATGGTTTAGTGGCCATGGTGGGGTAAGGTCTGCGGCTGGACTTGATCTTGGAGGGTTTTTTCCAACCCTGATGTTTCTAGCCTGTAATTAATTATGCAAATTGCAATCTTTGCTGCTGCCAGATTAGTGCCTATAATCTTTTTTTCCTTCAGTGTCATGTCTGCTTGTAGCTTTTAATTATCTTAGCTAAGTGTATCTGCAGCTTTAGTAAACAGCCTTGTGGATTTCACCAGAAGTTTATTCTTTTCCCAATACTCATCCCTCTCCTATTTCAGTGTTGTCACACAACTCCTATGTGTCAGCCTAAATATTTCCACATATACCTTTCAAACCCTTTGAGCTCTCCCTTGATAGCCAATCCCTCCAGTCCTTTTAATTACACTTACAGTTTGTGTGTTTAATTTGTCTGTGCTGCTGCAGAACTGTCAAAGAGCTTCCCGTGGCAGTTGTCCTTGGGCTGCAGCTCGTGGAACAACGTGCCAGCTTCCCATCTGCTGGGGAGCTTTCCTGTCATATGGAGATCACTTTCAATAGGCTGTGTTCAAGAATAAGGCTGCTGCCCCAAGTCCTTGTTTGGCTGGCAAGCCCCCTTTCTGTAGCGTTGTGATGGGTTAACGCCCATCCTGGAAGCAGGGGGGAAGGGCTTGTGAGAGCATTGCCCTCCCTGCAGGGGGTTTTCCCCCTGGGAAACGGAATTTAGTCTGTTTCACTCTCCCTCCCTGTCCAGCAAGCCTATAAAAAGGAAGACACTGGAGCCATTAGGTCTCATGGGGCCTGCCTTTGCTTGGGCGAGGACTGCTGGTGGCTCCCTGCTTCTCTGCCACATGGTCAGGCCTGATCCTTCTCCCTGCTACCTCCACACCTCTTCAAAGAGACTGGCTTTGTATTCTTATTTTTTCTCCCATCCATCCTTGTTCCTTACCCTTGTGAACCCTACCTGTTATTGTTACATATACATATATATTGCTTAAAGAAAGTTCTTTACCTCTCTACTTCCAAGCCGACTCCAAATTATTTCTGTGTGGATTTGCTCTTCCCCTTTCTTTTTCCTCTCTATTGGGAAAGAGGAGGGGGAAGCAGGGGAGGGATTCTCAGCCTTGCCCCCATCTGAGCTCTTAAGTCCCAGTTAAGGCTCAAACCACCACAAGCATCTTGTTTAACTCTGTGCTGTGAGTGACTTGAGCTAAGTGAGGGTGCACGGCGCAGCCGAGAGCTTTGCACACAGCATCTGCTGCAGCCTTTGTTTAACTCTGCCCAAAGTGCTTTTCTGATAACTGATTTGGGAATCTATTCTCATGGAGAGAACTCTCCATTTCCCTACCAAATGATTTAGCAGAGCTTTGCTCTGAGCATCATTTTCTGTGGCAAAGCCTCTGAGTCGCCACGTGGTGCTGAGGGACGTGGTTTAGCGCTGCAGCAGGTGGAGCTAGGTGATGGTTGGACTCAATGGCCTTGAAGGTCTCTTCCAAACACAACAGTTCTGTGGCAGCAAGGGTCCTTGGGGGTCAGATAATGAACCAGGTGACAGAAGAAGAATTTTAGAATTGTAGATTTAAAGGAAAACAAAACCAACCAAATCCAAGGCAGGACTGAAGCCCACTGCTGTTACCAGGTGGCAGAGCTGCTCCGCTGCAGGCAGGTGGTGCAAAGCCTACAGGCTCTGTTACCAACTTTGTCACCACACCAGTGATCATCTTGCTTGTTTCTAGCAATGATCCCTGCAATGAATGCCCATCAGGATGAACTGGAAGATCCCCTTCAGCACTCCTGTAGCTTTTACAACTCCCAAGCCTCTAATCATGCCTTGCTGAGACAGGTTGTTAGCACTCTGAATCCTGCCAGGAGAGCACTGGGGTGTTTCTGTAGCAGATAGAGGTGCCTGAGGCAGATGTAGGTAGGACCATTCCCCAGTCATGTTTTTAATTGTTTTGCCCTGGATCCAGCTTAATTTTGATTCTTCTCAAAGTGTCATAAATTTAGCATTGGAGATGCTAAATGCTTCCAGGGGAAGTTTAGGCTGGAGGTGAGGAGAAAGTTCTTCCCAGAGAGAGTTGTTAGCCATTGGAATGTGCTGCCCAGGGAGGTGGTGGAGTCACCATCCCTGGAGGTGTTCAAGAGGGGAATGGACATGGCACTTGGTGCCATGGTCTAGTAGTCATGAGGTCTTGGGTGATAGATTGGACTTGATGATCTTTTCCAACCTTATTGATTCTATGATTCTGTGCAGCAGCTCCCTGCTGGTCACATTTGCAATGGCTGCAAAGCCAGGACAAAGCAAGCACAGCTCTCTGTGAAGCTCTTGAGATGAGTTGGGCAGCCTCTCCTGACTGAAGACTGTGATTTTTGGGTTGGGGTGAAGGCTGCTGCTCCCTATCTTGCTAAGTTTGTGCCATGCAAAGCATGTTCTGATTGAACTGTCAGTGTGTAGGCTGCTTCTTATTCATCAGACTTTTCATTGAAGTCCCTGAACCATTTGAAACAAGCTGTGAGCACAGCAGTGAGCAATCTTGGATGAGTCTGGACGTGCTCTACCTGTTGTGTCTGCAGAGAGGTAAGGCCACAGTGAAAGTGCTCCCTGGGGTGTGTTGTTTACTCAGCTTTCTCTATTATTTGCTAAAAATTCACTGCTGCTGTCAGACCTCTGGCTGGCAAAGGAATAGAATAGAATAAACCTGGTTGGAAGAGACCTTTGAGGTCATTGCATCCAACCTATCATCCAACACCACCTAATCAACTAAACCATGGCACCAAGCACGCTATCAAGTCTCCTCCTAAACACCTCCAGTGATGGTGACTCCACCACCTCCCCAGGCAGCACATTCCAATGGCCAATCACTCTATGTAGAATTTCCTCCTAACCTCCAGCCTAAACCTCCCCTGGTGCAGCTTGAGACTGTGTCCTCTTGTTCTGGTGCTGGTTGCCTGGGAGAAGGGACCAACCCCCACCCGGCTACACCCTCCCATCAGGTAGTTGTAGACAGCAATAAGGTCTCCCCTGAGCCTCCTCTTCTCCAGGCTAAGCAACCCCAGCTCCCTCAGCCTCTCCTTGTGTTCCAAACCCCTCCCCAGCTTTGTTGCCCTTCTCTGGACACATTCCTTGCTGTGATCCCCAGCACACAGGAAGGTAACTGATGGCTTGTCTCTTGGTGAAGCAGGGGTTATCTGGATAAGCAGAATACCAGCAGCCTTGTGTATAGGAGTGTACCCAGTTCCTGGCACTGAAGAACAGCTAACTCAAGCTGGTGCCTCAGGATATCACTGGTGAAAGGGAATTACAAACTGGAACAGTTAATTTTGCAGTCTTCCTCTAATCTTGGACTGATCTCTGCAAAGAGAAAATAAGAATTGCATTTGCATTCCAGATGTTGGTTGAAAAGGGAAGAGACTGCTCCATGTCATGCACAAGCTTTTGTTGGCACACAGTGCAAATGAGGATTGGACTCATCTCTCCATTTCACTTTGTGGTAATCATATCATCTCTTCAAGTTCACTGTGCAGCTTCCTTTTTCTTATTTTAATTGACTTGTTCTCTCTGCAGCAGCCTCTCTTCTCTCAAGTCAGTTGTGCTGCTGCAGGATGGGACCAACTGCAGTGCTTATAAAGGTTTTGTTGATCAGAGAAATGAGCTCACATCAAAGAGATCACTGATTACTTGCCTTGGCTGTCCTCTCGTGCCTCTTGCTGCTCCATGAGGCTGCTGCTTTGGGGGCAATGGTTTGAAACTGGAGCAGAATAGATTTAGATTGGACATCAGGAAGAAGTTCCTTACTGTGAGGGTGGTGAGACAGAGGAACATGTTGCCCAGAGAGGTGGTGGAGGCCCCATTTCTGGAGACATTCAAGGTCAAACTTGAAGGGGTCCTGAGCAACCTTATCTGGTTAAAGATGTCCCTGCTCACTGCAGGGGGGTTGAACAAGATGACCTCTGAGGATCCCTTCCAACCTGCTGCAATCTGTGAACCTGTGATAATATTTTTCTGTGATTCTATGCCTATCTAATAATTGCCTTCTGCAGGTTTTCATCTGTTCAGCATGAGGACTTCATTAGCTTATAGATCTGACCTATTTTGCTATTTACAAGCCTTCTGGTACCTGCTCCCTGTATTCTCACAGGAAGGTGTAGTTATGTTATCAAGAGTGCAGCAGATGCATTTGGCATCAGTGTTATGAAGATGTTCTTTCCATTACCCTAAATATGTGCCAGGTATTTTCAGCAGTGTGGCATATGGAATATTGAGCTCTCTGGAAAATGACCTTTAAAGCATCTCTAGCTGCAAGCCCTCTGTGATGGGTTTGGAGGCTGGGATATTTTTTCCTAGCACCCTTGGAAAAATGGAGGCTTTTGGAGGTATTAGCCTAGATTAGCTGTTAGCTAACAGCTATTAGCTGTTGATTTGTCGTGCTAACAGAGAGCATTGACTTGAGTATCAAAGAAGAGGGGCATGAGGTGAGGGAGTCACCATCCTGGAGGTGATAAAAAACCCACATGAAACTTTGGGACATGGTTTAGTGAGCATGATGGCGTTGGGTTGATGGTTGGACTTGGTGATATTAGAGGTCTTTTCTAACCTTAATGATTGAATGATCCTCTCACACATAGCACTGAGGGTCTCTTCCAACCTGATTTGGTTTGGTCTCCTATTCTATTCCATTCCCTGTGATCTGTATGAGTCCCAGTGTTCTGGAGCATCAAGATACTCCTGACTTTTCCTCCTGCTACAGATAAATGTCTGCCTTCCTCTGACTCTGTGGTTGTGAGCCTTGGGGATTTGCATGAGACTGTGTTATTGAACGCCAGGGCACTTCTCCAGCCAAGTTCCTCTCTTTGGATGCTTCTTGCTCCCCAGCAGATGGTACTTGTTGGCTTGCGCTGTTGGATTTAAGCCTTTACCCAGCACTTGTGCAGGCTGCTTTGGGGGGAGTGAGACAGAGTGCTGTCCTGAAGGGGACAGGATCAAACAGAACTGAAGCAGATAGCACAGCAGGAAGCAGGCTGGAAGCTCAAGATGTTCCAGGGTGCTCTGGAGGACTGCCTGCTGACTATTGAACAGGCAGTCTAGTCATAGGAGGGAGGGATGATCTCCCCTTCTTGGAGCACTGGCTATTTACATCTGCTTCAAACACATTTAAAGAACAAAGTGAGATGGAAACACCTCCTGTTCCTTTCTGACAGGGCTTCTCTGAGCCTGCCTCTGCTCTCCTCTCCGTGGGGAAGGCTGCACTGGCAGCGCTGCACCACGGATGTGAACTCACTTTACATCACACTCTCAGCCAGCAAACACAACCAGTTTGTGATGTGTGCCTCTCTCACAAACCTTGCCTTGCAAAGAGGGGAAAGATGTGGCTTGGTGCAAGTTAAATGCACTCTCATAGAATCATAGAATTGTTAGGGTTGGAAGGGACCTCAAGGGTCATCTAGTTCCAGCCCCCTGCCATGGTAGAAGTGGGTAGATTCAGATTGGATGTTAGGAAGAAGTTGTTCCCCATGAGGGTGGTGAGACACTGGGACAGGTTGCCCAGGGAGGTGGTAGAAGCCTCATCCCTGGGGATTTTTAAGGCCAGGCTGGATGTGGCTGTGAGCAGCCTGATCTAGTGTGAGGTGTCCCTGCCCATGTCAGGGAGGTTGGAACTGGATGATCCTTAAGGTTCCTTCCAACGCTAACAATTCTATGATTCTTGCCCTGGATTGTTGCCATTAGCTTGGATGGATTTTTCCCCTCTTATTTCTTCACTTATTTGGAGGAAGAAATGTTGCCAAAGGAGTCAGGCTATGATTTAAACCCTGCAACGTTGATTTCACAGGCTGCTGTGTTTGGAAGGTGCTATCATGCTGAATGCAAATAAAGCTATTGCCATTCTGGGAAACTAAGGTCAAGTGCTCAGCCCAGGTTGCAAAGAATCCCTGTGTCCTTGTCTAGACTGCCTCAAAGAGGCCATGTCTGTGCTGGATTGCTGAAGTGCATCAGCAGAAGCAGAACATGCCTTTAAATGGCTTTAATGCATGCCTTTTAAATGCCCTTTTCTTTCCCTATGCTAACATCAGTAGCCCAGCTGCCACTCCGGGCAGCCCCAGTCTAGACAAGCTAATGTCCATAGATTTATGTGCCAGAGGCAATGGGTGAACCTTGAAAGGCTGCCATACCTGGCTGCTCCTTCACCTCAAAAAGGAGAATTTTTCTCATGTTCTAAGTGTGGGAGTCCTAAGCAGAGGCAGACCCTTGGTAAGCTGGCCTGCAGCTAGCACCAGTGGGGGGCTTGTGTTTGGCTTCATCTGGTTCTGCTGAGCTCTGATCAGCCTGTGCTCTTTTCTCCAGTACAAGCTGCCCCAGAAATAGCAAAGGTATCTCCTTGCTCTGAAGATAATGCTAAAACATAGTCTCCACTACTTGTCTAGACTACCCTGAAAGATGTAGTTAAAGCCCATTAGCTCAAATGACTTAATTAGAAGATTCTAAAGGTGAAGCAGGCAGGGTGATTTGTATTCTGTGGCTGCAGCCTGAGGAGGCTGGAGTGCTTTCTGGGGATCTCAAGGCTCTGCTTCTGTGCTGGAATGGCTCTTTGTGGAGACTAAAGGACTCTAGCATCTGGACTTCACCCAAATCTCAGAGAAATCAAAGGCTACAGAATCAGCATGTGCATGTAGCCCTGACTTATGAGCACCAGTTAATGAGGTAAACAGCTTTGTTCATTCCCTACCACTGCAGGTTGTTAGGTCAACTGGCATTTTATGGCTTTAATGGCTTGTCAGCTTGCTTGGTATGTCAGAATTGGTGGAACAGACTGTGTTTAAAATTCAAATAATCCATTTTCATGTGAAATCTGTGTGGGATTTGAGCAGTGTCCAAATTAATGCATGGCACATTTGAATCCTGACTAATTAGACTTAACAAATCAGTAAGAATTGGGCGCTGGCAAGAAAGAAACCTTTTAAAGAAGCAGGACAGCAGTTCATTAAAAATTACATCTATATACATACAAAATAACATCCCTGACACTTTATGCAGTGTTTTCCATTCACAGAGATTGGGAAATGTTGATTAAAAAATGCTGTGACCTCTGGGCTAAAGCTTGGCTGTGATGTGCAGAGCAGAGAGGTAAAGCTTGAGCGAGACAACAGCAGAATTCCAGTCCTGACTGATAAAGCACAAAGCCTCCTGAGGTCCATCATTGCTGAAAGATTTGCTTTCCAGACAGTAGCAAGAGAAATTAATTACTTAAATGACAGACTCCATTATTGCTGGGTTAGGCCACACCTTGAGTCCTGTGTCCAGTTCAGGGCCCCTCAGTTTAGGAAAGATGTTGACTTGATGGAAGGTGTCCAGAGGAGGACAAAAAAGCTGGGGAGGGGTTTGGAGCACAGCCCTGTGAGGAGAGGTTGCTTAGCCTGGAGAAGAGGAGGCTCAGAGGAGACCTTATTGCTGTCTACAACTACCTGAAGGGAGGTTATAGCCAAGTAGGGGGTTGGTCTCTTCTCCCAGGCAACCAGCACCAGAACAAGAGATCACAGTCTCAAGCTGTGCCAGTAGAAGTTTAAGCTGGGTATGAGGAAGAGGTTCTTCATAGAATGAGAGATTGGCCATTAGAATGTGCTGCCCAGGGAGGTGGTGGAGTCACCATCCCTGGAAGTGTTTAGGAGGAGACTTGATAGGGAGCTTGGTGCCATGGTTTAGTTGATTAGATGGTGTTGGGTGATAGGTTGGACTTGATGATCTCAAAGGTCTCTTCCCACCTGGTTTATTCTATTCTATCCCTCTATGCATGAGTCAAGACTGGTTTCTTTTGCACCATTGGATTATGGTGGAAATGGGCATTAAATGTACAATTGTGAATATTAAATAGATATTGAATGTGCAGGACAATGAGCAGCACCTTCCAGGAGACACTCCTGCTCAGCTTTTCCCCCTTAGTCTTGCTTCCTGTTGCAAAGAGCTTACTCAGGCTACACCTGGGGCTACTTAATTTCCCAGCTTGTTCAGTGGCACTGTAAATCTCAGCTATTTTCATGTGAGTTGCTCCATGGTAATGTGCTGCCTGCTGCTACAATGGCTAATAGACCCTGGATAAAACCCCCTCAGTGGCTTCAGAAATTAGCCTCATAGCTCATGCTTGTGTTTGGAAGAGGACTCCACTGGGCAGCAGACATTTCAGCTGATGGTGAGCTTTCATCTAAATCTCCACTAAAAGCCAACTTGAGTCAGCAGTGCTGAACACCAGGCCCCTTTTTTAGTTATGTAATGTGGACTGTGGCTCTCAGTTCAGATGTTTAGGGATAGCAGTGCAAAGACATAAGATACCCTTCCAAGGGGTCTGATTGGAGGTGGAGGAGTGTGACATGACCAGGGAGGTGGTTGAGTCCAAAACCATGTCCCTTAGCCCCACATAGCTGCATCCTTTAAATGCCTCCAGGGAAGGGCATCCAACCACCTCCCTGGGGGTGGCTCCAGTCTTTGAGAAGCCTTTTGGTGAAGAAGTTTCTTCCAATATCCAACTTAAACCTCCCCTGATACAACTTGAGGCTGTTTCCTCTCACTCTGTCACTTTTTACTGGGGGGAAAAAAGACCAACTCCTACTTTTCTTCAGCTGCCTTTTGGATGGCTGTAGAGCGAGATCTCCCCTCAGCCTGTGTGGGATGCAGGAGCACAATACTGTGTAGCCAAAGGGCTTGGATGGGTGGCCAGCAAACCCTCATTAAACAGAGCTGTGTTCATAGAATCAATAAGGTTGGAAAAGACCTCAAAGATCATCAAGCCCAACCTGTTACCCAACACCTCATGACTACTGCATCAGGAGAAGTGTGGCTAGCAGGTCGAGGGAGGTGATCCTCCCCCTCTACTCAGCCCTGGTGAGACCCCACCTGGAGTACTGTGTCCAGTTCTGGAGCCCCTATTACAAGAGGGATGTGGAGGTGCTGGAACGTGTCCAGAGAAGGGCCACAAGGATGATCAGAGGGCTGGAGCACCTCTCCTATGAGGACAGACTGAAGGAGTTGGGGCTGTACAGTCTGCAGAAGAGAAGGCTCCGAGGTGACCTAATTGTCGCCTTCCAGTATCTGAAGGGGGCCTACAGGAAGGCTGGGGAAGGACTTCTCAGGATCTCAGGTAGTGATAGGACTAGGGGGAATGGAATGAAGCTGGAGGTGGGGAGATTCAGGCTGGATGTGAGGAGGAGGTTCTTCACCATGAGAGTGGTGAAACCCTGGAATGGGTTGTCCAGGGAGGTGGTCGAGGCCCCGTCCCTGGGGGTGTTTAAGCCCAGGCTGGATGAGGCTCTGTCCAGCCTGATCTAGTGTGGGGTGTCCCTGCCCATGGCAGGGGGGTTGGAACTAGATGATCCTTGTGGTCCCTTCCAACCCTGAATGAAACTATGAAACTACTAAACTATGGCTCCAAGTGCCACGTCCAATCCCCTCTTGAATATCTCCAGGGATGGGGACTCCACCACCTCCCTGGGCAGCACATTCCAATGGCTAACAACTCTCTCTGGGAAGAACCTCCTGATCACCTCAAGCCTCAACTTCCCCTGGTGCAGTTTCAGACTGTGTCAGCACCTCAGCACAGAGGGCAATGCCCTGGGTGTGGTTTCTTCAGCCACTTCTGTGTCTGGGCACTCCTGGTGTTATCGATCAGGCTTGGCAGTTGTGCTGACAGCACCGTGAGAGGCTCTGCAATGGAGCACTGAAGAGGAGGCTCAGGGGAGACCTCATTGCTGTCTACAACTACCTGAAGGGAGGTTGTAGCCAGGAGGGGGTTGGTCTCTTCTCCCAGGCAACCAGCACCAGAACAAGAGGACACAGTCTCAAGCTGTGCCAGGGGAAGTTTAGGCTGGAGGTGAGGAGAAAGTTCTTCCCAGAGAGAGTTGTTAGCCATTGGGATGTGCTGCCCAGGGAGGTGGTGGAGTCACCATCCCTGGAGGTGTTCAAGAGGGGATTGGACGTGGCACTTGGTGCCATGGTTTAGTAGTGAAGAGGTGTTGGGTGACAGGTTGGACTTGATGATCCTTGAGGTCTTGTCCAACCTTATTGATTCTATGATTGCTTCCCTTCCACCCTGATTCATTCGCAGGTTTTCCTCCCCGATGGCTGAAGGTTTGCAAGCCTGCTCTGGGGGCAGGGGTGACTCAGCACTTCCTCCAGAAAGCTGAAAGTTTGCCAGCACAGACAAGGTCTTTCTACAGACCTCAGCTTATTTTCTTTTTAAATGAATCCCTTAAATTGCTGGGGACAACTAGAAGTGCATGCTTCCATGTGGTGTGTAGGAGTGGTGGAGGATAATTGCAGAGAGATGAAAGATCACCACTTCCCCCCACTTCACTGTTCTGTTTTAATCACTCTCACTGACTTTTATTATTTTTGGTAGGCTTCTGTCTAGATTTAAAATAAAAGATCAGGAAGATGCTAATCCCTCTCATCCATCTGACCTTTTTTTCCCTCCCCCCCCCTTCCTTTTTGCTGCTTCTCTGAAAGCTTATATATTCTTACTCACCAAATTGCTTCCCTCTTGAGCACTGAGGAGCCAAGTGACTAAATCCTGCTGCGTTTTCCTATCTAAGTACCACTAAAAAATAATAAATATGAACAGCTTTGTTCTCCCATTACATCATGGAGGTTTCATAAGCTGCACTTGAATCTGAAAGATTTGGAGACACCTTGGAATAGTGTACCCTGTTTTGGGTTCCCCAGTTCAAGACAGACAGGGATGTGACAGAGAGAGTCCAACAGAGAGCTATCAGGATGATTAAAGGGCTTGAATATCTGTCCTATGAGGAAAGATTGAGAGAACTGAGGCTTGAAGCCATGGTTTAGTAGTCATGAGGTGTTGGGTGACAGGTTGGACTTGATGATCTTTGAGGTCTCTTCCAACCTTAATGAGTCTATGATGAAGGTGTCAGGCTCTTTTTTGTGGTGCCCAGTAATAGAACAAGGAACCAGGAGTATATGCTGGAACAGAGGAAGATCCACCTCAACATAGGGAGAAACTTTACTGTGAGGGTGACAGGGCACTGGAGCAGGCTGCCCAGAGAGATTGTGGAGTCTCCTTCTCTGGACAACCCACCTGGATACATTCCTGATTAGCCTGCCTTAACTGATTCTGGTCTGGCCAGGGGGGTTGGACTAGAAGATCTCTAGAGGTCCTTTCCAACTCCTAACGTTAAGATTCTGTCCCAGTTCTGACACAGAAAAGCTGTATCTGAATCCCTCTGTCTCTGAGCTTTCTGGTGTAGTGGGCACTCCTCTAGTTCCAGCAGGAAGCTCACTTTCATGTTGGGCAGCATCAAATAACTTAGACTTCATTAGTCCCTCAAAAGCCAGAGTTGAAAAGGATGACAGTTGGCAGCAGACACTGGGTGAAATGCTGCAAGATTGGAAGGGAAGGAAAAACAAACTGCAGTGTCATAAAGCTGTAGCTGTCAGTCAGAGCAGGAGGTCAAAAGATGCTGACTAAAAGTGCCAAGTTACTGTCCTTGGGTCTGGGCATGAGAGGAAGGACAGAGAATCTGCTGTTAGGTACAGAGGGCTAACTTGGCAATCAGTGAAGCTGTGCTTGAGGCCAGCTGGGTTCCTGAGGAGAAGAGGCCTGATGAGGAGCAGCTGAGGGACCTGGGGTGGTTTATTTTGGAGAAGGCTGAGGGGAGAGCTTTCTGGCTCTCTGCAACTCCCTGAGAAGGCATTGGAGCAAGGTGGGTGCTGCTCTCTTCTCCCTAGTAACAAGTGATGCAAAGGGAGGAAATGGCATCAAGTTGTGCCAGGGGTGGTTTAGGCTGGATATTAGTCAAACTTCTTTGCTGCAGGAGTGGTCAGGCACTGGAACAGGCTGCCCAGGGAGGTGGTGGAGTCACCATGCCTGGAGGTGCTCAAAAAAAGATGCAGGCAGGGCTCTCTAGGACATGGTCTGGTGGGCATGGAGATGTTGGGCTGGCAGTTGGACTTGATGATCTTAGAGGTATTTTCCAGCTTCTATGATTCTTTAGGTGCTCTATGATGCCAGAAAGGAGGCACCACTCTGGGGGAGGTCACCGAAAGGCTGTGCCCAGGGTGGCTGTGCTGGAGGGGGGAACCTGTAGAGTTGGTTCAGCCTTGCTTTGTTCTGCACTTCCAAGTGGGGACTTAAAAGGATGCCAGTGTGAAATATCACGAGCTTGTGGCTCTCAGCAGCTGCTTGTCAGGTTTGATTTAGGAAGAGCACAGGAGTGGTGAATCCCAGTGGTGCTGTGTGGGGACTGAGAAGCCACAAGCCTTGGTACAAAGGCACAGGGAGCAGTGGAGCACTTCAGAATTTGTACTGGCTGTCACTTACTGTGCATTGACCTTCACCTGCTCAGAGACTCAACTGAAAACCTCCATGCAAAACTAAGTTACAGTGGTTTTGTAAGTCCCACTGCAGGGAAACCAGAGCAATGAAGGGAGTTTCAAAGTGAGAGCATGTGTGGCTCACAATGGTCCATTTAAAAGCAAAGAACTGCAAAAGATTAGAGGCTCAGAAGCAAACCTAGGACTCTAATGGGGACAGATGTGTGGAGAAACACCTAATGTGATTGGTACCTGGCAGCAGGGCACTCCTGTATCCTATTAGGATATAGCTGAGGCATGAGTTTCAGTGCTGCAGAAAAAAAAAGCCCTTATGAAGCCATTTAGGCTGCTGCAGTTCCCTGACAGGGCAGGATGAATGGAGGCAGAGATGTATTTATATCACTTGATATTTTATTTAGTGCACATGCATATTTTAGCAAAGCCCTGATTAGCTCCCACAGCATCTATTCTCTAACTCTTCCTGTGCCTGTGAGTGGCACTGCTGCTACCCCTATGGCTCTGGCTGCTGCCTTTAGCCTTCAGGGCAAACTAAGTCTTCCCTTTCTTCTTCTCTGCTAACTCTGTTCTCCTCCTCTGCTGCTAACCATGGGACCACAGCTAAGCTCATTACAGGGTCTAGACCTGTAGCCTGCCAGACAGCTTCTCTTCACTCTTTTATCCTTGGCAACTCAGCAAACTGAGTGGACAGACAACTGCCCAGCCCCCTTTGCTACTAGAATAACAAAAACCTGTCCTCATACTGTTCTGCTACTTCCTGTCCCAGAGAGCAATCTGTTCAGTCATAGAACTGTTGAAGTTGGAAGAGATCTTAGAGTTCATCAAGTCCAACTACTCACCTGGGGAATCATAGAATAGAATCAAGAAGGTTGGAAAAGACCTCAAAGATCATCAAGTCCAAGCTGTCACCCAACACCTCATGGCTACTAGACCATGGCACCGAGTGCCACATCCAATCCCCTCTTGAACACCTCCAGGGACAGTGACTCCACCACCTCCCTGGGCAGAACATTCCAATGGCTAACAACTCTTTCTGTGAAGAACTTTCTCCTCACTTCCAGCCTAAACTTCCCCTGGTGCAGCCTGAGACTGTCTCAAAGGTCTCTTCCAAGATGGTTAGTTCTGTTCTATTCTAAATGCAGCTATATTGTTATTTTACTCTTTCTTTTGCTAATCAATGTAACAGCTTCACTGACCCTCTAGCACAGGGGTCTTGTTGCAGGATGAATTTGCCTGCTGTGGCATGATCAGCAGCTTCTTCAGAACCTAGAATAGAATAACCAGGTTGGAAGAGACCCAAGATCATCGTGTCAACCTATCATCCAACACCACCTAATCAACTAAACCATGCAACCAAGCACCCTATTGTTGGTGAGGGGTTTGGAACACAGCCCTATGAGGAAAGACTGAGGGAGCTGGGGTTGCTCAGCCTGGAGAAGAGGAGACTCAGGGGTGACCTTATCACTCTCTACAACTACCTGAAGGGAGGTTGTAGACAGGCAGATGTTG
Source organism: Melanerpes formicivorus (assembly GCF_026170545.1). Taxonomy (NCBI): domain Eukaryota; kingdom Metazoa; phylum Chordata; class Aves; order Piciformes; family Picidae; genus Melanerpes; species Melanerpes formicivorus. The sequence goes on along the minus strand of NW_027142381.1, from coordinate 3,195,199 downwards.
GTCTCTTCTCCCAGGCAGCCAGTACCAGAACAAGAGGACACAGTCTCAGGCTGCGCCAGGGGAGGTTCAGGTTGGATGTTAGGAAGAAGTTCTATACAGAGAGAGTGATTGCCTATTGGAATGGGCTGCCCGGGGAGGTGGTGGAGTCACCATCATTGAAGGTGTTCAGGAGGAGACTTGATGGGGTGCTTGGTGCCATGGGTTAGCTGTTTGGGTGGGTTGGATTGGTCGATGGGTTGGACTTGATCTTGAAGGTCTCTTCCAACCTGGTTTGGTTTATTCTAATAAAGTTTATTCTATCAAGTCTCCTCCTGAACACCTCCAGTGATGGTGCAGCAGTGCCCCTAAGGGCTTGCTGAGGCTCTATCAAATCTGAATCTGAGAGGCATTGCTCCTGGCTTGAAGCGCTCCTTGAGTCTGTGAGCAGATGGAGCAGCTCGGTGCACGGTCTGCCAGCTGAGGAGCAGACACCCAGTGGGCTGGCTGTGCTCTATTAACTCTCTGGCAGTAAGATCACACACAGGAAGAAGCTTTTCATCTATTTATTTTTGCATTTTCTTTTTCAAAGCATTCACCCTTGGTACCTCTCCCTGGCCCTGACCTGCTGCTTTGCTGGGGGGTGTGGGGGCTCTTTCTTCCAGCCAGCCCAAAGATAGGAGCAGCTCTTGGTGGACTGGAGCCAAAGCTGCCAAACACACAGTGTCTGTGAGATCACCCTTGGTGACCACTGTTCCATCTGTGCCTGGGATATCCCAACCATGTTTTGCTTTGTTGGTGTGGATCCAATAGCCCTGCTTCACCTCACACTTTTCTATTATACTTCTTTTCTCTGCTGGGTTAGCTTGAGCTAGAGAAGTGTCTCCTTGTGGGTCCTTGTAGCCCTGCCTTCATAGCACAGAAACTCATGCCATGGTGTTATCTTCTGCCTCAAAGATAGCCTCACTGAGGTACTGCAGAAATGAAAGACCTCTTTAGGAAAGGTTGCCCAGGGAGGTTGTGGATGCCCCCTCCCTGGAGGTGTTCAAGTCCAGATCAGATGAGGCTTTGAGCAACCTGAGCTAGTGGAAGATGTCCCTGCCAATGCCACTGGGGCTGGAACTGGCTGATCTTTAAGATATCTTCCAACTGATGCCATCCTATGAAGGTCTGTCATGATGATGATGACTCCACTCTACAGATCTCCCAGTGAACAGGAATTTCCACTTGTGGAAAGATTTTGGACTATGGCTGTTAGCAACAAAATTAAGGGGTGATGAAAAATACTCTCAGAACAGGGAAAATTAGTGAAATACAGACAAGACAGATTAATAACTGATTGATGTTATAGGATCATAGAGTTCTCAGGGCTGGAAGGCACCTCAAAGATAGAATAGAATAAACCAGGCTGGAAGAGACCTTCAAAATCGTGTCCAATCTATCATCCAACACCACCCAACCAACTAAACCATGCAACTAAGCACCCTATCAAGTCTCCTCCTGTACACCTCCAGTGATGGTGACTCCACCACCTCTTTGGGCAGCCCATTCCAATGGGCAATCACTCTCTCTGTGTAAAACTTCCTCCTGACCTCCAGCCTAAACCTCCCCTGGTGCAGCTTGAGACTGTGTCCTCTTGATCATCTAGTTCCAACCCCCCTGCCACAGGCAGGGACACTTTCCACTGGACCAGGTTGCCCAGAGCCCCATCTAGCCTGGCCTTAAAAACTTCCAGGGGTGGAGCCCTACCATAACATGATGTGTTGCTGCAGATTCTAAGAGATGTTAAGGCTAGGTAAAAACAGGGTCACTCTTGTTTTCTCTCCACTTCCACTACTCCTTGCTCAGAACTTGAAGAAAGGGAGGGGAGAAGGGGCAGCAAGGGACTCTCAGGTGGTTGCATTGACTGTGGGTAGGAAAAATCCAAAGTGTCTGGTGTACACAAGTCACCAGAAGCAGATGGTGAAAAGACAAATGAGTGGGAATTGGCAGCATACCTAAAGCAACCCCAAGCTCATCAAAACACGGGAAGGGAAAGGACAATAATCTGTGTTCCACTTTGAAGTGACCCCAGGCAATCTCTTCAGCTGTTGGAAGACTTCCCAAATGCAGTCTTTGGGAGCCTTGCATGCAAACTAACAGTGCTGAGGATGCAATCCAGTCCAGTGCCTTCTGCCCCTCTGGAGGATGTGTTATCAACACTGTTGTATGGGTGGTTCTTCCCTCAGTGGTTTCTTCTGTAGGAAAGTGCAGTGGGGGGGAAAAAAAAAGGTGATTCCCTTCAAATTATTTACATATGTGCCTTTGACTCCAGAGGGAATAGCAGGGAAGAAGTTAAATTTATCCTTATTAGCATTAAACCCCCCAAGCAATCATCTCAAGAATAGATCCAAACCCCTCAGGAGCATGAAAATGAAACCACAGAATCACTGTGGTTGGAAGAGACCTTTAAGGTCATCAAGTCCAACCAAAAGTGAGGAGCAAATTGTTTCTGTGTCCTCAATTCTGGTGGTTGGGGTTGGACTCCTCCTACACAAAGTGGGTGTGTTGAAGAGACAACAGCATCACTGTGACACCCAAGCTGACAGCAATGTCCTACTGGAAGATTCCTCAATGGACTACTTCTCCAAGTAGGCTTCAAGGCTTCTCTTGCTTGAAAAGGAACTATGGCAGAAAGTTCAAAGTAGTCATTTGGATAGGGTCTGGAGAAACCCAACTCTGTCCAAACCTTCTGAGGGGATAGTGTTGAGCCTCTCAAACCCAGCCATTCTAGGTTACCAAGGTACCTTGTGGTAGTGATGAGCTTCTGATGTGGTAGTGTTGAGCCTCTCAAACCCAGCCATTCTAGGTCACCAAGGTACCTAGTGATGAGCTTCTGATGTGGTAATGCTGAGCCTCTCAAACCCAGCCATTCTAGGTCACCAAGGTACCTTTGTGGTAGTGATGAGCCTCTCAAACCCAGCCATTCTGGGTCACCAAGGTACCTAGTGATAGTGATGAGCCTCTGATGTGGTAGTGTTGAGCCTCTGAAACCCAGCCATTCTAGGTTACCAAGGTACCTTGTCCTGCCCCAGCACAGCAGACCTGTTCTCATTGTGCTTTGAGCTCTCACTGCTAAAATGGGGACACCAATGTCACTGGGTGTTTGTGAGGTTAAGCACATCCAAGAGCAGGAGCTGGAGGGCACCAGAACAAGAGGATACAGTCTCAAGCTGTGCCAGGGGAGGTTTAGACTGATGTTAGGAAGAAGTTCTTCATAGAAAGAGTTATTGCCCAGGGAGGTAGTGGAATCACCATCACTGGAGGCTGGTTCTTGCCCTCCCCCACAGTGTGGCAATTTCCTAGGTCTGTTGGGACACTCCTCATTCAGCAGCATCCTCTCAGGGACCAGAGACACCTGCTGTGACCTGACCACCTCTGTGCTCTTTGACACATGACAGCTGAAGCCTTGTTGTCATATCTTGGGCTTGCCTTGTGATGTGGGCACTGTGGATCCCTCTGGTCTGCGTGTCCAGTGCGTGGGTGTCTGCCCTCATGGCAGGGGACTGGAGTCAGGCTGTCAGGCCATATGTCAGCTGCTAAACTGAGTGGCTTAGAGAGTGGTGACATTTCTATCTGTGCCTCACTCAAGCCAGGGATACAAAAAAAAACCCTCACCAAACCCATATAGCAGTTGCAATTATTTGGGTTAAAATCCAAGCAAAAAGTCAGACAAGAAAATAAAGCACATGAAAATCTTAGCCCTAGGTGTGAGTCTTTTGTCCCTTTCAAGAGGCAGATATGGCCACAAATAGCCCTGCAATGACAAGCCAGGGCAGGAATAAGATGGTTTTAGGACCAGCAGGTGGCTATCAAGGTTTCTACATGTGAGTGGAGGGACCTTGCCTGAGGGGGGATGGAGAATGGTGGGTGTTTGGCAATTGTTGTACATCTGATTCTAAGAGTCAGAGAAAGTGAGTTACAGGATGGTCACAACCTAGAGAAGGATCTGCACAATGTCATCTGTAAATGCCTGGAAGGATATGGCTCTTTCCACTCCTGCAGTCCTGGGCTGGGGATCAAGTTATGTGGAAGGAACTTGAATTTTTGTGAGAATAAGGCTGCTCTTACCCAGGCAGAAAAAAGCTGACCTTAGCAATCTCTTCTGGAAACACTCATGGATGAAGGCAGGCTCACATTAAAGCATCACTGTGAAATTAATAGTTGTAAAGGACCTAAAGGACAAACACACTCATGGAGACACACACAGAACTTCTCAGAAGAGGGAGTGAGCTCTGGACAGCCACTGTCTGGGGAGCCATCCCTATCCGTGCTGAGCAGTAGGGCAGAGCCTCAGACTTGCCTCTCCTGAGGCTGCATGGATGCTAGAGGGACCTCAGACACTGCAAGGGCCTTCACAGGTAGCTGAGGGGCAAATGCCATGACACAGGACCCAAGTGTTGATCCCATCTCTAGTGTTCAGCCATGATGTCGTCCCCTAAGACTCAAAGTTCAGATGGAGATGAGCCAGGGCTGGTTGCACTTCACCAGCATTCAGCTGCTCAGCTTGGCAGGCAGGTTTGGTTGGGATGAACTGAGTAGGTGCATCCTTATTCTGCAAAACCCCCTCCACTTCCACATGCCCAGCTAGTGCTGAAAACACCCAGAGTTTGATATTTGGAGGCATCGTTCCCAGACTCATCAAGCAATGACAGCTGCCTCTCCTCAGCACTCAGCCCCAGGGAGCCAGGACCACGTTTTACCTGGCTTTGCCAGCAGGAGAAAACCCCTTGCAAAATGCTGTAGCAGCAGGCTGCTGACTCAGAGGGAACATCTTTCATCCAGGCACCTATGAAGCCTGAAACTGCTCAGTCTGCAGAGCAAAACATGATCTAGATTCTCTCCTTGGAATAGAGATTGTGACAACCTGGTAGCATCAGCAAGCATATATATCTGAAGTACAGTGTGTGTGGTATACTGAGCTACATACAGAGGTTCTGAGAGGGAGGGAGCTTGCTGGGTGTCTGGGGGGCATTAGGAAGGGAGTGGTCAGCAGGTTGGAGGAGGTTCTCCTCCCCCTCTACTCTGCCTGAGTGAGACAACAGGAACTGTGCCCAATTCTGGCTCCCTGCTTCAAGAGAGATTCCAGTGAAGGCTATAAAGATGCTGAGCAGGGCTGGAGCATCTCTGTGAGGAGGAAAGGCTGAGACACCAGGGGATATTTAGCCCAGAGAAAAACAGACAGAGAGGGGATCTGATCAATGCTCAGCAAAACCTAAAGGGTGGAGGTGAAAAGGATGGGGTTGGACTTTCTTCAGCAGTGCTCAGCAACAGGCACAAGGTAGGATACAGGAGGTTCCACCTCAACATGAGGAAAAGCTTCTTGACTTTGAGGGTTCAGAGTCCTGGACCTGACTGCCCAGAGAGGTTGTGGATTCTCCTTCTCTGGATAGTTTCCAAACCTGCCTGGACATTGTGATAGGAGGCTCAGAGGAGACCTTACTGCTGTCTACAACTACCTGCAGGGAGGTTGCAGGCAGGTGGGGGTTGGTCTCTTCCCCTAGGCAACCAGAACAAGAGGACACAGTCTCAAGCTGTGCCAGGGGAGGCTTAGGCTGGATGTTAGGAAGAAGTTCTTTATAGAAAGAGAGATTGGCCATTGGAATGTGCTGCCCAGGGAGGTGGTGGAGTCACCATCACTGGAGGTGTTTAGGAAGAGACTGGATGGGGTGCTTGGTGCCATGGTTTAGTTGATTAGATGGTGCTGGGTGATAGGTTGGACTTGATGATCTCAAAGGTCTTTTTGAACCTATTCTCTTCCCTATTCTCTTCCCTATTCTCTTCCCTATTCTCTTCCCTATTCTCTTCCCTATTCTCTTCCCTATTCTCTTCCCTATTCTCTTCCCTATTCTCTTCCCTATTCTCTTCCCTATTCTCTTCCCTTCTATATTCTATTCTATCTTAATATTTTAGACCTCACCTGTAAAGTCTCTGAAGTTAGTCTTGCATTTGTGGTGGGGTTTTTTTTAGCTGAAACTCCAGGCTTGAAGCTAGGAAGGAGAGCAGGTCCTTGGAGTTAAAAATAACAGAGAAGACCTGCTTGGCCTCTTACTGAGCAATAAAACAACTTTTCAAGGCTCCTTTGCCCACATTTCTCTTGCTTTTTACTGCATCTCCTGTACAAGGAGATTATGGAAAATCCATTTCCAAGGCAGTAGCAAATTATGAGGCATTGACCACCTGCAGCCATTCCTGGTTAGAAAAAGCAGAGTCAATTTCTGCCATAATCTCTCCCATGTCCCAGTTCCTCTTGCAAAGGTTGCTTTAGCTAATGGAGCAGAGAGAGCAACGAGAAGTGGCTGGTGGTATTGGCAGAAGGGAGTGGAAAACAGGAGAGGCTGGGTAAAATCACTTCTGTTTTGGGCTAAAACACTGCTAATGGAGGCTAGGCATGCAAGTGCTTCTGCGAGGAGCAGAAAGTTACTCTCAAAACGCTGGGAACCCAGTTAGGGACCTCCTAGGGCTTCAGAATAAGAGGACACAGTCTCAAACTCTTTCTGTGAAGAACCTCCTGATCACCTCAAGCCTCAACTTCCCCTGGTGCAGTTTCAGACTGTGTCAGCACCTCAGCACAGAGGGCAATGCCCTGTGTGTGGTTTCTTCAGCCATCTCTGTGTCTGGGCACTCCTGGTGTTATCTATCAGGCTTGGCAATTGTGCTGACAGCACCGTGAGAGGCTCTGCAATGGAGCACTGAAGAGGAGGCTCAGGGGAGACCTCATTGCTGTCTACAACTACCTGGAGGGAGACTGTAGCCAGGAGGGGGTTGGTCTCTTCTCCCAGGTGGCCAGCACCAGAACAAGAGGACACAGTCTCAAGCTGTGCCAGGGGAAGTGTAGTCTAGAGGTGAGGAGAAAGTTCTTCCCAGAGAGAGTTGTTAGCCATTGGTGTTAGTCTAATGGCTAATGGTATTAGCCGTTAGTTGTTAATCATGAGGTGACAGCACGAAGTGAGGCTGCCAGAGGGAGAGCAAGGGGACACAGTCTCAAGCTGCGCCAGGGGAGGTTTAGACTCGAGGTGAGGAGAAAGTTCTTCACCGAGCGAGTCGATCGTCATTGGAATGGGCTGCCCAGGGATGTAGTGGAGTCACCGTCCCTGGGGGCGTTCAAGAGGAGATCGGACGTGGCCCTTGGTGCCATGGTTTGGTCCTGGGGTCTGTGTTGATGGGTTGGACTCGATGATCCTCGAGGTCTCTTCTGGCCTCAGTTGTACTGTGATACTGCGATACTGTGACACAGGGCGGCACGAAGGCGGCAAGCGCAGGGCAAGAGCCCAGTCCTGATCTCCACGGGCAGAGCCCGCGAGCGCGTCGCGGGGACCGGCGCCAAGCAGAGCCCCGCGGCCGCATCTGACGGGAAGCGCGTTGAGCCGCGCGGAGGTGGCGGCCTCGAGGGCTAGGGCCTGGAAAAGGGGCGGAGACTGCCGTTGCGGTCCCGCCTCCCTCCGAAGTCCTCAACCAGGTCGGCCCTAGGAAAATACAGCACGCCTATACGAATATGGTGTTGTGGGGTTCAACACTGTGAGAAGTGTGTTGTTATGTCTGGCAGAGGCAAAGGCGGGAAGCAATCTGATTTCTGCTACTGTGATATTGAGGCATCTCTTCATTTATCTGAGCCCCATTACATATTTTAATGATAAAAGGATTAATAGACAAGCTAATTAAAATAGCTCTATCTTTTATAGTTGATATATACTATCTTGTCAAGCCAGAATATTTATTTTTCAGCAGACAGTTCAGCAGACATTTCAGACAGGGGAGAAACAGCACGAAGTGAGGCTGCCAGAGGGACAGGGCGGCACGAAATCGGGAGGCACAGGGCAAGAGCCCAGTTCTGGAGCGTAGTCCAGATCTCCATGGGCAGAGCCCGCGAGCGCGTCGCGGGGACCGGCGCCAAGCAGAGCCCCACGGCCGCATCTGACTGGAAGCGAGTTGAGCTGCGCGGAGGTGGCGGCCTCGAGGGCTAGGGCCTGGAAAAGGGGCGGAGACTGCCGTTGCGGTCCCGCCTCCCTCCGAAGTCCTCAACCAGGTCGGTCCCAGGGAAATAACAGCACGGCTCTGACAGCATGGTGCTGTGGGGGGCTACGCTGTGAGAAGTGCGTAGTTATGTTTGGCAGAGGCAAAGGCGGGAAGCAAACTGATTTCTGTTGCTGTGATATTGAGGCATCTCCGCAGTCCTCAACCAGGTCGGAACCAGGGAACTCTAGTACGGCTCTGCACGGCTGGTGCTGTGCAGTGCTGCGTCGTGACACGTGTATACCTATGTCTGGCAGAGGGAAAGGCGGGAAGTAAACTCACTACTCTGAGATTGAAGCATTTATCTGAGCCTCATTACATATTTTTATGATAAAAGGATTAATAGACAAGCTAATTAAAATAGCTCTATTTTATGTAGTTGATATTTACTATCTTGTCGAGTCAGAATATTTACTTTTTAGCAGGCTTTTGGGTCAGAATTAATGTCTTTTTTGACCTTGAAAAAATAATTTTTGAAGAGCAAACCACCACCAACAAAAAAAAAAAAGAATCACAAAACTGAATAAGTTTTACACCATAAGAAGGAAAAGTACGATATATTTTGAAAAAGGGGAAAACCGAAAGCCAACCAAAAGCCAAGGACAGCTACTCTTCTTATCACATGACATGAGCGATTCCTTCCCCTCTTATTTTAAGCAACAAAGATTAGCAACAGAAAGGCGGTGTTTGTAGAGGGCGGCCAGGCAGGCAGAGATTATCTAAAGGTGACCGAGGAAGATTTCTGTGCGAGCTAAAGCCAAGAATTGCAAAATTGAAAGCAACACAACCAATTGTCGAAAGCATAAATGGAGGCGAGCAGGAACCAGCGGAGGGGAGGGGCGGTAGCGCAGAACGCGGCCCCGGATTGGTCCGATTCTGCCGCAGACCCTCGGGCAGAGAGAAGGGACGGGCCAGGACCGGCAACAGGGGCAGCGCAGCCCGAAGCGCAGGCCCAGGGCGGCCGCCCCTGCTGCCACCGGCGGAAACCCAGAGCCGCCTCGCAATAGTCAGGGCGCAGGCCGGGCAGGGGAGAAGGGGACGGGACAGGGGAGAAACAGCACGAAGTGAGGCTGCCAGAGGGAGAGCAAGGGGACACAGTCTCGGGCTGCGCCAGGGGAGGTTTGGACTCGGGGTGGGGGGAAAGCTCTTCACAGAGAGAGTCGTTCGTCCTTGGAGTGTGCTGCCCGGGGAGGTGGTGGAGTCACCGTCCCTGGGGGCGTTCAAGAGGAGATTGGACGTGTCCCTTGGTGCCATGGTTTAGTCCTGAGGTCTGTGTTGATAGGTTGGGCTCGATGATCCTCGAGGACTCTTCCAACCTTAGTTATACTGAGGTGTTGGGTGAGAGGTTGGACTTGATGATCCTTGAGGTCTTTTCCAACCTTATTGAATCTATGAAAGATAGCAATCTGCATTTCTCATATTACTTTAGATTTCTCTTTCCCTAGCTCTAAAGATCTTTCTGCCTCTGCTGCAGCTAGAGGGCGGGGGGGACAGCTGCTCATGCAGGTCTCATAAGCTATGAGAAAGCACAGACACTGAACTGCATGTTGGACTGAGCCTGGCTTCCACATCTGCTCCTACTGCTTCTAGATGCTTCTGCTTGCGCTGCCTTCTCCCTCGAGAGAGTTGGGACCACACTGATGCGAAATAACCCAAGTGTAAACGTTGGCCCTCAGCAGAAGGCGGGCTGGGAGATGCTGCCTTAAATACTCTACCCTTATTATAGCTCAATGCGATATGTTAAGGCAAATTAATTAGCGTGCAGCACGCTGCTCCTTCGTGTCACTCTCAAGGAGAACCCCACTCCTGCGGCACACACCAAGAGTATCCTGCTGCTTCACAGTGCACTTTTGCCTCTTAAAATATGCTTTTCTTTTATTGTACTTATTTGTTTTATTATCTAATTGAATTTTAGTTGCATTATTGCTATTTAGTTTGGCTTCTTTTTACCATTTAGTGTTTATTAATTTCATTTATTTTGGTTTCTTTTTACCATTTAGTGTTTATTAATTCCATTTATTTTGGTTTCTTTTATTTGTTGAGGTTTTGTTAATTTAATTTTGCTTTCTTTTACCAGCTATTTTTTGTTCTTTTATTTAATTTCATTTCATTAATTTAGTTTTTTTTTTATTATATGAATTAATTTTGCTTTTTTTTTAGTTAATTTGCTTTGTGTTCTTTTCTCTTTTGGCTTCTTTTAATTTTCTTTTTGTTCCCTTAGTTTGGTTTCTTTTACTTCATTCAGTTTTTATTCTTTTGATTTATTCTTTTTAATTTAATTTTATTATTTTAATTTAATTCTTTTAATTTTTATTCTTTTAATTTAATTATTTTACTTTTTATTCTTTTAATTTAATTCTTTTAATTTTTATTCTTTTAATCTAATTATTTTACTTTTTATTCTTTTAATTTAACTTTTAATTTAGTTTAAAATTTTATTCTTTTATTTTTGGCTTCTTTTATTTAAATTTTTTATTCTGTTATTTTGGTTTGGTTTACTTTATTATTTTATTGAGTTTTATAATGTCTTTTGGTTTCTTTAATTTGATTTTTGTTCTTTTATTGTTTTAATTTCTCTGGGTTTCTTTTATTTAGTTTAAATATTCTTCTCTTACTTTGGCTTCTTTATTTTTTTTTCCTTCTCTTATTTTGGCTTTTTTACTTTTTTTCTTCCTTCTCTTATTTTGGCTTCTTTACTTTTTTTTTTTTTCCCCTCTCTTATTTTGGCTTCTTTACTTTTTTTCTTCTTCTCTTATTTTGGCTCCTTTACTCGTTTTTCCTTCTCTTATTTTGTCTTCTTTACTTTTTTCTTCTTCTCTTACTTTGGCTTCTTCACTGTTTTTTTTCCTTCTCTTACTTTGGCTTATTTACTTTTTTCTTCTTCTCCTCTTATTTTGGCTTCTTTACTTTTTTCCTTCCTTCTCTTATTTTGGCCTCTTTACTTTTTTTTCTCCTTCTTTTATTTTGGCTTCTTTAATTTTTTTCTTCTTCACTTATTTTGGTTTCTTTACTTTTTTTTCCTCTCTTATTTTGGCTTCTTTACTTTTTTCTTCCTTCTCTTATTTTGGCTTCTTTACTTTTTTTTCCCCCTTCTCTTATTTTGGCTTCTTTACTTTTTCTCTTCCTTCTCTTATTTTGGCTTCTTTACTTTTTCTCTTCCTTCTCTTATTTGTTTATTGTACTTTAATTTAGCTTTATAATTTCTTTTGTTTTCCTTTATTATTTAACTTTTATTCTTTTATTACTTTAATTGGGTTTCTTTTATTTAGTTTAAATATTGTTCTTTTTTTTGGTTTATTTTACTTTATTTTATTATTTTAATTTAGTTTTGATATATTTTTTGTTTCCTTTATTTAATTTAATTTTGCTTCTTTTATTTTAATTTATTTTACTTTATTATTTAATTTAATTTGTCTTATTGTAATTTATTTTGGTTTATTATATTATTTAATGTAGTTTTCATTCTTATATTTTGGTTTCTTTTACTTTATCATTTAACTTTATTATTTTACTTTATTATTTAACTTTATTTTACTTATTTAACTTTATTTTTCTTTATTACTTTACTTTGTTATTTTACTTTATTTTTTACCATTATTTAACCATTTAGCTTACTTTAATTTTTATTCTTCTCTTTTTTTAATGGTTTTATTTTATTTATCATTTCTTTTCCTTAACTTGTGCTTAGTTATTTCTTCCTTTTGGGCAAGAAAACACTTTTCATTTCAAACCTAAGCCCAGTGCAGAAGTTTCCTTAGACTTGACAAGCATTTTTTAATGTGTTGTGCTGAACTTTGGGGTTGGTTATATTTTCTGCTGGCAAGCAGAAAAACTTCAAAGTCTGGGTTGTCTCTAAAGCAATTTGGTTTGGGTTCTGTTAATTAAAAGAGGAGGGAGCTATTGATAACCCAGCAGCCTTTTCATCTGGCACTAGCCCACAGAGAAGGTGGAGCTCAGGGTTTGGGGTAGGTGAATGGAAGCTTGTCCGCGTACAAAGCAACTCCAAAACAACAGAGTCTGCCTTTGTCCATCTAAATGACCACAGCAGGCATGGAGGAAGCACTCCCAAGGGAAATAGCGTTTACCAGTGGGTACAGCAGCAGCTATAAAGCACTCGCCCTTCTCCAATTAGAAGAGGATAAGTGTCCTCCTTGTTCTTTACCCTGAAATGAGGCTGCCAAGCAAGACAGATAGGAAATGGGCTATTTGCTCAAAGGCACAGCATTTGTGGTGGGTTGAAGTTTCCCATTCACATTAACTAGGCATAACCTAAAACTGCCACAGCACTTTAGTACCCAGAGCAGGTCTCTGGACTACTAGTCCCCTGTTGTGGCAGGGACCATTTAGCTTGAATTGTAAGGCAGCATCACCAAGTGGGAGTAATTCCAGTCCAGTATTCCTGTAAAGCCTACTGTGTGAGATGCTCCCCTGCTCCTCGCAGCACAGGCTGTCAAGGTCAGCTGCTGGGCTGAGGTGCAGCTACTTAATAGCCCCCTGAGGTCCTTCATCATCAAGGAGTGAAACACACAGAGACAGCAGAAGGAAAATCCAATTTGTAAACATGTTCAGTGTTAATTATTTATCATAGAGGGCTAGGCAGGCATTGGGTCCCTTACAGAGCAGTAGCAGCCACTTCATGGCTGGCTTAGGTTGGAAGGGACCTTAGAGAGAGAATTAACCAGGTTGGAAAAGACCTTTGAGATCTTTAAGTCCAACCTATCACTCAACACCATCTGATCAACTAAACCATGGCACCAAGTGCCTCATCCAGTCTCTTTTTAAACACTTCCAGTGATGGTGACTCCACCACCTCCCTGGGCAGCACATTCCGAATGGCCAATCTCTCTTGTTGGGAAGAACTTCTTCCTAACATCCAACCTGAAACTCCCCTGGCACAGCTTGAGACTGTGTCCTCTTGTTCTGGTGCTGGTTGCCTGGGAGAAGAGACCAACCCCCACCTGGCTACAACCTCCCTTCAGGGAGTTGTAGAGAGCAATAAGGTCTCCTCTGAGCCTCCTCTTCTGCAGGCTAAACAACCCCAGCTCCCTCAGCCTCTCCTCATAGGGCTGTGCTCCCAGCCCCTCACCAGCTTTGTTGATGCCCTGAAGGCTGAGGGATTAGGAGGACATGATGCAGCTAGAAGCTTGGTTTGGCCATTTCCAAGCTATCTGGACAGGTGAGCCTCACTTCCTCCTTTGCCTGGGCTCTGTTTGCAGTGGCAAATGTGCAGGAGGGAATAGAAGGGTGTTTCTTTTCCCTTTTTTTGTTTTAAGGTGTAGACATGATATGGAAGAGGAGGATTTGACCCAGGTTGTGATGGTAAATTCAATTAGATGGAAGCAGATCCTCCTTTTGGGAATGTGTGTGTTCCTTTAGCAGTTCCTGCCTTTCTCTTGGTGTTATCTGTACTTGTATCACAGCATTGGAGCTCAGGCACAATGACAACTCCCTGAAAGGAGGTTGTAGCCAGGAGGGATTTGGTCTCTTCTCCCAGGCAACCAGCACCAGAACAAGAGGACACAGTCTCAAGCTGTGCCAGGGAAAGTTTAGGCTGGAGGTGAGGAGAAGGTTCATCACAGAAAGAGTGATTGGCCATTGGAATGTGCTGCCCAGGGAGGTGGTGGAGTCATCATCCCTGGAGGTGTTCAAAAAGGGATTGGATGTGGCACTTGGAGCCATGGTTTAGTAGTCTTGAGGTGTTGGGTGATAGGTTGGACTTGATAATCTTTGAGGTCTTTTCCAACCTTATTGATTCTATGATTCTATGACCTCAGAGCCTTCACAAGGGGTGGATTAACTCATTAAAGAGCCGGGATATAGAGCATGTTCTAGTCCTAGTCTTACTTCTTCAGAGGTTCCAGACTTCATATAGTATCCTACACACTTTGTGCACCTCTGGTAACCTCCACTCAAAGCTCAACCCCAGAGCATGATGTGTGGACATCCACTTACCCATGCAAGGATGTTTTCTAGGCAATTACAACTGGGTTATAGGAACCAGGTTGGTTTAACTGAGTTGACTGTCCCCTGTCCTGATGTCCCTGTGTGATCTGGGTTCCTAGGCACCTCCTGAATTCTTCTCCCTCCCATGTTTAGTCTGCAAGTGGAACAGACTAATTCCTTACAAACCTGCACATATTTAAACTTAGGAAGAGCTAAGCCAAGGTTAATATTTCCTCTGAAAACCTCCTTTGCTCTCTGCAGGCTTATAAATAGCAAAAGCAAACCAGGCTCATCTAGTTCAAACTGCAAGTTCCAAATGTCATGTGGAGGCTGCTAGGGTTCAGTTTCTGTTTGCACACTTGATTTCACTGGAGGAAGACTGCATTTCACTGAGCCAAAGCCAGCACAATCACATTTCACTTCAGCTTAGTCACTCCTCTACTTTGGACAAAGCCTAAATCACTAGAGGTCAGGGGAGGAATGGACAGGGACACCTGGAAAAGGGAGGGGAGGGTAAAATTAGGCAGGGAAGGTGTTTTCTCAGTGTCTGCATCCTCCAGCTGAATTTTGATAGCCTTGATTTTTAGATAGTCCCCTGGGGGGTGTTACTGCCATTTGACATCTTCATTCAGCCCTGTGTTTGCTACAGACCTGCAGAGAGACCTTCAGCAGTCCACCTAATTGCTCCCTGCTACCGACCCCCACCTGTCATGTGAGGCTTTCTACTGCAGGTTGCTTCCTCAGCTCACAAGGAGCACGGTGTGGCAGTGAGAGTTTTTCACTGCATGTGGGAGGGGTGGTGTGGGGGAGAAGAATTGGGCCCCATCACCCACTGGGGCTGACTGAAATGCAGACAGCTCACCATCTCTCTTATCTCCAAGCCTTTCTACTTGCAAACTAACCTGGCCTGAGGTTCAGCTGCAGGGTGAAGGTTCTCTGACCTAGATGAAAGGCATCTGCTAGGCGCTCTCTACTGTTTTATGTTCCCACTTTTGCTTTTCATCCGGAGCACGTTGGTCATAGGCACAGAAGTCAGCCTGTGCTTTGTGCTTGCTGAAGGCAGGGATCTGGGAATCTTGATCCTTATGAGGTCCGCGGGCGAGCTGAAGGTGGCAGGAGGCCATCCACCAGAAGAGGGAGCCGCCTGCACTCCGAAGGAGCAGGGATCCCGAGGTGCTTATAGGGGAATGCAGGACTTGGGCAATCCCCTGTCCCTCCCCTCCCTGCAAGAGGACAGTTTGTCACCTGCACCTGCTGCTTCAAAGGCTGGAAGGAGGCCAGAGAAGAAGGGAAGCAGAGAATATAAACAGATCTCGGCGTGGCCTTTTCCAGGGCTGAGATAGGTGTTTATTCCCACCATTGTCCTTCCAGCCTAACAATGAGGCTCAGATGCTAATGACTGCTGTTCTGCTTGCCTGCCTGGCTGGGATGGGCAGCACAAGACCAATAGGAACAGTACACTGCACAGTATTGCCTTTGGGAACCCTGTCCACCCGGGGAAGGAATGCCAGTGTTCCCCAGGACACGCACTGTGGAACTGCAGTCTGCACTACACCAGTCTTTTCTAACTGCTTTCAGTATTTCCTCCCCCTTTCAATTTGTTCTGTCATCCTTTATTTACAAGAAATCTGGGCTCATCCAGGAATTCCTTAGTCCTGTTCCAGGTAGAGCTCAGCCACGCAGGGCAGCGTGTGGTTGACCCAGGGAATCCGTCCCACGAGGGTAGGTTCTGCACCTGCTGCTGACCTCCCAGGGTGAGCAAACTCCAGCTCTGGCTCACTGCCTGCTAGGGGCTGTGAAATGAAATTCGAGGCAGTATCAGGGGGGATTTTTAAGGTGAGTTTTGTGCTAGGATTTGTAGTTTCCAATGCATCTGGTTGCTCGTGGCGTTCTGCAAGAGACAGAGTATTTCCTTGTTCCCACAAGGCTGTTTGATTACAATACTCAAAGCCTTCTTCCCCCACTTCCCCCTGCTTCATGCTAATAGGATTGTGACCTGTCCCCTGGGGGTGTGGAGGAAAATACTTCACATATTTTTCCTCATCACTGCTCCTTTACTGCGACTCTCAGCCCTGGTTTCTTACAGCTCGTGGCAGCAACCAGTCCCTTCCTGACATGTGAATTGTTACCCTCTGGGTTGCTTTGGGAGGGAAGGACTCTGGCTGCTGTAGTGCCCATGGTAAGCACACTTTGCCATGCTGACAGAAGTGATTGCCACTCAGAGGAGTATTAGGCATGTGTGAATGATTGCACCCACAGGTTCAGTGTTAGTGCTGCTCATTCTCCATCTGCTTCAAGGAAGAGCTAGGAAAGCTGCCAGGAAAATAAAGTGGTAAATAATGTTTCTGTTGCACCTGCCATCAGAGGCTTGCAAGGTGGTTTTCAAGCTATGCCCAGGTCCTGCTGCCACTAGGAAATGGGAAGATGTTCTTGTGCTTTCTGGTAACTGGCAGGTGTGAGGAGTAGGCTTATTCCTGGGCAGCATGGACCTGATGGAATCTCTCTATGTTTCCAGGTGTGTTCATGGAACTCAGTTACAGGAGGAGCATAGAAATGAGCTGGATGCCTCAGCATGGCAATGCCAAGAAACTGGAGTGCTGCCATTGGAATGTGCTGCCCAGGGAGGTGGTGGAGTAGCTGTCCCTGGATGTGTTCAAGAGGGGATTGGATGTGGCACTTGGTGCCATGGTCTAGTAGGCATGAGGTATTGGGTGGTGACAGGTTGGACTTGATGATCTCTGAGGTCTTTTCCAGCCTTGCTGATTCTGTGATTCTAAGATTGGTTTTTTACCTCAGAGAGGTAAAAACCCTGCAATGACTGCAGGATGTCTGCACTCCTGGGCTTGCTGTACCTTCAACACATGCTGGTCTTACAGTTGGACTAGATGATCTCAGAGGTCTTTTCCAACTGAAACAAGTCTGTGATTCAACACCCAGTGGGCAGGATGCAGCCCTTCCCTCAGCACACATTAGCCATGCCCGCATAGGAGCCAGTGTGGTTCATTTCTGAGGTTACTGCTCCATCCCAAACTTTTGAGACACTTCAGCATTTCTTTCATCAAACATCTTCTATTCAAATAGTTTACCTAAAACTTCTGGCCACTTCCCTGCTCCTGTAGGCAATCTGCAGCTATAAAATGCTTTGTCCTTGCAGCAATTACCATGGAAGCAGCCTGCTCTGACTCACTTGTGGTGCCTTCAAACACCAGGTTCCCCACAGAGCAGACTGTGGCATCTTAGTGGGGCAGGAAGTATGCTGCACCCAAAGGGGAAGGGTTCAGAACCTCTCCACTGCACAGAGCCTGCTCCTCCCCTCACACAGAAATAATCCTTTTCAGGAGAAACTGCAAATTAAAGATGTGGATGAGAAACTCCTTGACTGAAGAACTGTTGCACCCAAAGGTGGAAAGAGCGTGGGCTAGTGGCTGCAGGAGGCCCAGATGTTGTGTGCTCATGCCACAACAGAAGGAGTAGTCAGACCTTGGAATGGGCTGCCCAGGGAGGTGGTTGATTCACCAACCCTGGGTGTGTTTAAAGGTAGTTTAGATGTGGTGCTTGGGGATATGGTTTAGGGGTGAACTTGGTAGGGTAGGGTTAATGGTTGGACTCGATGATCCTAAGGGTCTTTTCCAACCTGAATGATTCTGTGCCCAAAGCACACCTCTCCGGTGAGCTGGTTAGGTGGAGCAAGGCACTCTTATGGCCTGGAGTCAGCTCAGCAGCTCGGGGTTTGCCTCCTATAAAACTAGTTTTTCCTCACCCTCTCAGTGATAACCGACAAAAAGCAAATCAGCTCCTACCTGTGCGTTCCAAACAAGCTGCAAATCAACTCTCCCGTGTTTGTGTGGGAGGGAGGATGTTTCCAAGCACTAGGAAGGAAAGCTGCCTTTAAAGAAGTCAGATACTTAATGGTGTTTTTATGGCCCACTTCTCCGTGGGCTGGATGTGGGGGAGGGCAGGGCTATTCCCCTGGTGCTCGGCCCGTGTGAGGCAGCGCTTTCTATTTCACCAGCCCATTCCTCAAGGAAAACCCAAACGCTGAAAGCCCTTCCATGGAAAACAAAAGCCACAGCCCATTCATGTGGTATCAAGGGCCAGCTGCTTCGTGGTGGTAAAAATGCTGTGGCTTGTGTATTGTGAAGGACTTTGCAGCTCAGAGAGTTGTGGTTAGTTCAGAGAAGAAAGATCTGGCAGCTTGGTTTTCTTTAAGCAGTCATATTTCCAAGGGTTTGCCTCTATAATGCAAGGGGGAAAAAAAAGCTGAAGGTTTGGATTCAAGAGTATCACTGGGCCTATTTTTTTCCCTGATGTTTTGTGGGTGAGATCAGCAGTGATAATAAAATGAGCTTTCACAGCCATTATCTTCTAGCTGGTGCCTGGCTGTGGCGCAGTCTAACGCCCGTGCAAACGCGGCTAATGGCAGGCACCGAGTGATCTCTCGGTGGGTTGTTTTGTTTCCAGCACAAAAAGTTGAGTTTATGGTGCCACTTCAGACTTCTCCATCTTCCCTGCAGCCCAGGTGTTGAGGAAATTACACCTCTGGACCCCGCCTGCACGATCCAGAAAATTCCAAGCATGGCAACTGCTGTGTCCTAATGACAAGACAGGCTGGAAAGGAAGCAGAAGGGGGACAGCATGGATAAAAGGCTCTGCCAGGTTGGTGCTAGAAGGCTTCTCTCTTTTATTAGAATCATATCTGCATAAAAATCTCTGTAGTGTTATTATTATAGAGCCTTATATTACTGGCAACTAGCATACAAAGGCAAGCCTCCCAGATAATGGACTGGAAAGCAAATACTGTGAAATGTAAGGTCAGATAATCCTGGATAGAATATCTAATAGAGCTATTTTTTTTTCCTTCCCCCCTCATCAAAATGTGCCTGAATCAACAGGAGATGATAAGACTTCAAATATGATTATTGCCAGTGTTAAGGATATGATAAAGGAGTTGCTGAAAAAAACCCACACATTATCTCAGCTTGGGTGATCATAAATTGATTCCATTTAAATCAAATGAAAGGACAAATAAAAGTAGGTTTGCAATTCAGGTTGGCTGTTTCAGAGGGAAAACTGGTTAGGGAAAACACCATATGGAAAAGATCTGGAATGTTTCTGCCAGCTGTTGGATAAATATTACCAGGATGCCTCCTGAGTACAGGAGCCACCGCTCCAGCATGCTGAGAGAACTGGAATGTAGCAGCAGAAAGGGTTGGAATGAATCTCTCTGAAGAACAGGATCACACTGGTGGAGAAGAGGGGATGAAACCAGCCAGCATTGAAAAGAGATGAGGGTAGTGAAGGAGGGCTTCCCTAACAATATGTCCAGAGAAGGGCAATGAAGGGGTTTGGAATACAAGCCCTATGAGGAGAGGCTGAGGGAGCTGGGGGTGCTTAGCCTGGAGAAGAGGAGGCTCAGGGGAGACCTTCTTGCTCTCTACAACTACCTGAAGGGAAGTTGTAGACAGGCAGATGTTGGTCTCTTCTCCCAGGCAGCCAGTACTAGAACAAGAGGACACAGTCTCAGGCTGTGCCAGGGGAGGTTTAGGCTGGATGTTAGGAAGAAGTTCTATACAGAGAGAGTGATTGCCCATTGGGATGGGCTGCCTGGGGAGGTGGTGGAGTCGCCGTCATTGGAGGTGTTCAGGAGGAGACTTGATGGGGTGCTTGGTGCCATGGTTTAGTTGTTTAGGTGGGGTGGATTGGTTGATGGGTTGGACACGATGATCTTGAAGGTCTGTTCCAAACTGGTTTATTGTTGTTGTTATTATTATTATTATTTCTTATTCCCTGTTTGGGGAATCAGTTCACATCAATGGAGAATTAAAAAATGTAATGGAGTTGGCATGGGTAAAATTCAGCTAGACAGAAAGTGTGTTTATGAACCTACAGACCAACAAGGCTTTCTGCTGCACACAGCCTCTAGGAATAGAATAGAATTAACCAGGTTGGAAAATACCTTTGAGATCATTGAGTCCAACCTATCATCCAACACCATCTAATCAACTCAACCATGGCACCAAGCACCCCATCCAGTCTTTTCCTAAACACCTCCAGTGATGGTGACTCCACCACCTCCCTGGGCAGCACATTCCAATGGCCAATCTCTCTTTCTGTGAAGAACTTATTCCTAACATTCAGCCTAAACCTCCCCTGGTGCTGCTTGAGACTGTGTCCTCTTGTTCTGTTGGTGTTTGCCTGGGAGAAGAGACCAACCCCCACCTGGCTACAACCTCCCTTCAGGGAGTTGTAGAGAGCAATAAGGTCTCCTCTGAGCCTTCTCTTCTCCAGGCTAAGCAACCCCAGCTCCCTCAGCCACTCCTCACAGGGCTGTGCTCCAGACCCCTCCCCAGCTTTGTTGCCTTGCTCTGGACACCTTCCAGCAAGTCAACATCTTTCCTAAACTGAGGGGCCCAGAACTGGACACAGTATAATCAGCTGAGGGAGAAGGGCAGATGTGAGGATCAGCCAGAGGATGAATCTGACTTGAAGGTTGGGGAAAATGCAATTGCAGATCTAGTTACTGGGAAAGGGTAAGGAGGTATCAATGCATTGTACAAAGCAGGAATGAAGCCTTACCTAGAGTTTTGCATCACTTTCTTAGCACTGAAACAAGTGCAGAGAAAGGTCACCCATTTCCCAGTCATCCTGGGAACCCATTTTATGAGAGAAGGAAAGAGTTGACCTCGTGGGGGGGGGAAAGATTCCATCTATAAATATGCTACAGGAATGAACAACAGGAAGAGAAACATTTAAAGCAAAGGATAGCATTAGTCAAAGAGCAAAAGGGTGTGACAGGGCCTGGAATGAACCTAGTCTGCAAACAAGGGAAAAAATAATAATATTCAAAACAGGGGAGGCTTTAAAAGAGTCTCCAAAGTGGAGCTATGGGGTGAAGAAATTGAACATGGAGCTCTGGAAGGCTTTTCCAGGCCCATAGTTTATGGAGATAGTGATGCAGGGGCAACTGAAGTCGCTGATGTTAAAAGCACCTGGATTTTATCAGAGATAATTTCTTTTCTAGGTAGCTGGAAATTGAACTGTTGGGTTTTTTTTTAGGAGCTGCATCAAGCTGGAGTCTGGTGATCTCCATGAGTGGCTACCAAACACCACACACCTCTGAATTTTGGGGTGTGTGTGTGTGCTAAGTGGGCAACTTTCTGACCCATGCACGCTTTCAGATCTGCCTGTGAATCAATGTTGCATGTGTGCATACTGAAAGTCCATGTGCCAGCCTCTCCCTTTACATTCTCTTCCCCTCAGAGTAGAAAACACATTTCCTGCTTCTACAACCAGGCTCTAATTCAATTAAAGGAACTGCTGGTGGCAGTTTGTGGAGCTGATGAATGGCAGGAAAATGTGAGTTACAGTTGCATTCCTCCAGGTCTGCGCTGCAAGGCATGGAGCTCACTTGCAAAGGTTTTCTTTCTAATGTTCTTTGCAGTGATACTGGTGAAGGTGTGGAATCCATAAAATAAGGCATAGGATACATCTGTGTGGACACTGCTGCTTGAGTCACTTTAGGAAATGACGCAGGTTGGAGACCTTGTAATATTCTTCCTGCTGGAGAGGGTTTTTCCAACATGCTGCCCAACCCTCTTTACGTTGAAGAGGTCTGCCAAGGAATGCTCAGGGCTGGGGCTGAGCAAACAAACGAGACAAAAAAGCCCCAAAGCAAAACCCAAACCAACCCCCCCAAGCAAACAAAAAAAAATCAAACCAAACAAAAAAACCCAAACAGAAATGAGCAAAACCTAAACCAAACCAAAGCCCAAACAGAAATGAGCAAACCCAAATAAACTGAACCAAAACCCAAACAGAAAGGAGCGAACCCAAATCCAACCCAAATAAACTGAAGCAAACACAAAGGAGCAAAACCTAAACTGAACCAAAACCCAAACACAAATGAGCAAACCCAAATAAACCAAAGCAAAACCCAAACACAAAGGAGCAAAAACTAAACACAGATAAACTGAACCAAAACCCAAACAGAAATGAGCAAACCCAAACCCAACCCAAATAAACTGAACCCAAACCCAAAGGAGCAAAACCTAAACCAAACCAAAACCCAAACCCAAAGGAGCAAAACCTAAACCAAACCAAAACCCAAACCCAAAGGAGCAAAACCTAAACCAAACCAAAACCCAAACCCAAAGGAGCAAAACCTAAACCAAACCAAAACCCAAACCCAAGGGAGCAAAACCTAAACCAAACCAAAACCCAAACCCAAGGGAGCAAAACCTAAACCAAACCAAAACCCAAACCCAAAGGAGCAAGACCTAAACCAAACCAAAACCCAAACCCAAGGGAGCAAAACCTAAACCAAACCAAAACCCAAACCCAAAGGAGCAAAACCTAAACCAAAACCCAAACCCAAGGGAGCAAAACCTAAACCAAACCAAAACTCAAACCCAAGGGAGCAAAACCTAAACCAAACCAAAACCCAAACCCAAGGGAGCAAAACCTAAACCAAACCAAAACCCAAACCCAAAGGAGCAAAACCTAAGCCAAACCAAAACCCAAACCCAAAGGAGCAAAACCTAAACCAAACCAAAACCTAAACCCAAGGGAGCAAAACCTAAACCAAACCAAAACCCAAACCCAAAGGAGCAAAACCTAAACCAAACCAAAACCCAAACCCTAAGGAGCAAAACCTAAACCAAACCAAAACCCAAACCCAAGGGAGCAAAACCTAAACAAAACCAAAACCCACACACAAAGGAGCAAAACCTAAGCCAAACCCAAATAAACCAAACCAAAACCCAAAGGAGCAAAACCTAAACCAACAACCTAAACAAACCGAACCAAAACCCAAACCCAAAGGAGGAAAACCTAAACCAAACCCAAATAAACTGAACCAAAACCCAAACCCAAAGGAGCAAAACCAAACCCAAACCCAAATAAACTGAACCAAAACCCAAACCCAAAGGAGCAAAACCTAAACCAAACCCAAATAAACTGAACCAAAACCCAAACCCAAAGGAGCAAAACCTAAACCAAACCCAAATAAACTGAACCCAAACCCAAAGGAGCAAAACCTAAACCAAACCCAAATAAACTGAACCAAAACCCAAACCCAAAGGAGCAAAACCTAAACCAAACCAAAACCCAAACCCAAAGGAGCAAAACCTAAACCAAACCAAAACCCAAACCAAAAGGAGCGAAACCTAAACCAAACCAAAACCCACACACAAAGGAGCAAAACCTAAGCCAAACCCAAATAAACCAAACCAAAACCAAAACCCAAAGGAGCAAAACCAAACCCAAACCCAAACAAACTGAACCAAAACCCAAACCCAAAGGAGCAAAACCTAAACCAAACCCAAATAAACTGAACCAAAACCCAAACCCAAAGGAGCAAAACCAAACCCAAACCCAAAGGAGCAAAACCTATGCCAAACCCAAATATACCGAACCAAAACCCAAACACAAAAGAACAAAACCAAACAGCCCCCAAAACTCAAACAATGCATGCACACAAACCCAAGCCCAGTGAGAGGGGCTCTGTCTACAAGCAAAGTTTTCTAGGAGAACATGTAGCAAGAATTGAGCTGTTGGTGGCTTTACCTTCTGGGTGTCAGGATCTGGTGCTCTGAAGGGAAGGAGAAATCTGTTGTAGGTGTCCAGGCAGATATCCCTAACAGCAGGAGAGTGACAGTTTTCGGTGAGGTGTTGAGTGACAGGTTGGAATTATCATAGTAGTCAGGGCTGGAAGGGTCTACAAGGATCATCTAGTTCCAACCCCCCTGCTATGGGCAGGGTCACCCCACACTAGATCAGGCTGGCCAGAGCCTCATCCAGCCTGGGCTTAAACACCTCCAGGGATGGCACCCCAACCACCTCCCTGGACAACCCATTCCAGGGCTTCACCATTCTCATGGTGAACTCTCATGGTGACTTGATGATCTTTGAGATCTTTTCCAACCTTATTGATTCTATGAACCTTTAGACATAACACCAGGTTGTTCCTTCTGCCTTGGCTCTGTTCTGGTAGGGGGGCTGGACTCAATGAACTTCAGAGGGCCCTTCCAACCCCTAACACCCTGTGGTTGTGGGATTAGAGGTAAGAGCTGCACATTGGTCTGGCTGCAGGTTACATTTCAGATGAGGCTGGAAATCATCAGCTCTGGCAGCTCAAAGGAGCTGGAGTTATTCTGCTGGATGCATCTTAGAAGAAGTAGCTGCTAAAAAGAGCTAGGTGGAAACAGTAGTGCCAAGAAGCCTGCTGTATGCTTGAGAATTTAACACTTAAGCAATGCCCTCTAGCTTTGTTCTGACTTGGTAATTCTCTGTAATTTAGCAAAGCTTATAAAACTTGCCCTCTTGCCATATATCAATTGTGGTTCATTATGTTCTACAGCAATGAGCACAGAAACAGACAGGTGATAAGAGCAGTTGTCATTGAGGTGCTTTGCAGCACCAACTGCCACTGTAGTTAAAACTTCTTTTTGCTTTTCCTTTTTTGTTTCTCCCTTTGCACTTGCTCAGAGAGGGAGGGAAAAAAGGGCATTTGAACAAGCAAATGCTTGCCTTAAGTTTTATTCTTCTTTTTATTATAGAATCAGTCAGGGTTGGAAGGGACCACAAGGATCATCTAGTTCCAACCCCCCTGCCATGGGCAGGGACACCCCACACTAGATCAGGCTGCCCAGAGCCTCAGCCAGCCTGGGTTTAAACACCTCAGGGATGGGGCCTCAATCATCTCCCTGGACAACCCATTCCAGGGCTTCACCACTCTCATGGGGAAGAACTTCCTCCTCACATCCAGCCTGAATCTCCCCACCTCCAGCTTCATTCCATTCCCCCTAGTCCTATCACTACCTGAGAGCCTGAGCAGTCCCTCCCCAGCCTTCTTGTAGCCCCCTTCAGATACGGGAAGGCCACAATTAGGTCACCTCAGAGCCTTCTCTTCTGCAGACTGAACAGCCCCAACTCTTTCAGTCTGTGCTCACAGGAGAGGTACTCCAGCCCTCTGCTCATCCTCATGGCCCTTCTCTGGACACCTTCCAGCACCTCCACATCCCTCTTGTAATAGGGGCTCCAGAACTGGACACAGTACTCCAGGTGGGGTCTCACCAGAGCTGAGCAGAGGGGGAGAATCACCTCCCTTGCCCTGCTGGCCACACTTCTCCTGATGCAGCCCAGGATCTGATTGGCTTTCTGGGCTGCAAGTGCACACTGAGAGCTCATGTTGATCTTCTCCTCCACCAGCACCCCCAAGTCTCTCTCCTCAGGGCTGCTTTCCAGCCAGTCCCTGCCCAGCCTGGATTTATGCCTGGGATTGCCTCGACCCAGCTGCAGGACCCTGCCCTTGGCCTTGTTGAACCTCATGAGGTTGGCTTGTGCCCACCTCTCCAGCCTGTCCAGGTCCCTCTGGATGGCCTCCCTTCCCTCCAGCCTGTCTGCTGCATCACACAGCTTGGTGTCATCAGCAAACTTGCTGAGGGTGCACTCAACCCCACTGTCCATGTCACTGACAAGGTGTGTTTGTACCTGTGTGTGTATATGTACCGGTTTATGCATATGTGTAGGTACATTTGAGTGGCTGCAAACCAAGATTCTCAGAGGAGATGAGCCCTTTTCTGGCTGTTTAATCAGCCTGCATGTTACAGCTGTAGACTTCTGGAAGCTATTTCCTGTTTGAACTACACAGGTTTTGTAAATACCTAACTTGGGCTTTTTGGTGAAGTAGAACTGCTCCAACTGCTGGGGAAGTGGTCCAGCTAATTATCCTCATTATTAATAAATACACATCTTGTTTGTATCTATGCAGCTTCACTCTCTAGCTGGAAAGGCTTTATTTTTATCCTGTTTTATTTTTTTACAGCTTTGTCACACTGAGTCTGTGGCAGTTGGAATTAGTTTTCCAATGTATGTGCACAAAAGCCTGTGCAAATGAGCCCTTGGCCCAAAAATCTGAACCCATTTTTGCTTTAGTCTGTTGTTGTAAAACATCATTCCCAAGCTCTTCATCTTTCTTGCAGCTGTTTCCTGAGTGCTCTTCTGTTTATCAATAGCTTTCTGGAGTGCCAGTCAACAAAACTCTCTGCTTGCTGTGTCAGGAGTAGATGTGACACCACAACTGAAAGGTGATAGCTCTTGCTTCCTACTCCAGGTTCCTGTGGTGGTCATAGCTCCTCTGCCTGCAGCACTGCCCTGGGAACTCAGGTTGAATTGAATTTTCACTGTCAGCCTGGTTCCTTTCCAAAGTGACAGCTTTCCAGAGTAAAATCCTTTGTCCTGGAAGACCTGCACTCTGTTCATACACATTACAAGGTCTTATTCCAACTTGATAAGCAACCTAGATCATTCCAGCAGTGAGCTCTGCTGTCCTTAGTTACTAAATGCCGTAACACCGGAACTTGGTTGTTGATTGCTTTCTTCCATGTCACTAGCAGTGCATTAAACCAAACAGAGCTAAAGTTCCTGAGGGACTCCTTCAGAAGTATGCTCAGTAATAAATCCTCCCTTATGATTGTATTTTGTAACTTGTTATAGAGCCAGATTTAACTTCATTCATGTGTCAGGGGAAGTCTGAGCTGTCATGGATCCCTAACCAGCATGTCATGTAATACCAAGGTGAATGTTGTGCAAAAGTCCACTATGGTGACACTGCTACCTATTAGCAGGCAAGGAAACTTTTGATCCCACTGAAACAAACAAATTAGTTTGGCCAGTCCTACCTTTTAATAAACCTTTGTTCACTGGCACTAATTATATGGTCCCTCTGTTTCTCTACTAATCAAATCCCATGTCTGCCCTGACATTATCTTGCTCAGGACTGATGCCAGGCTGACAGGCCTGTATTTATGTTTATTAAACACTGGCACAACATGTGCATCCCTCCAGGCTCCTGGAAGTTCTCTCTGTGAGCAGTTATCAGCAGCCCTCAGCCTGCTCTTTTAACATTCTCTGAAGTTCTGACTTGAAGTGTCCAAGCCTTAGCAGCTTCAGACTGCAGCAGCCTGTTGTTGACAGCCCTGCCCCTTTATCTAATGATAGGTAGTGCACTGTCAACACTACTCTTATGCTGAAATCGCCTTGAAAATGAAAACACTGCTTACAGACTCCTCTGTGTCGTTTTGCTCCTATCAATTTGCTCTGTTTCTTGACTCCACTTTATCAGAATTTGTCCTTTTTTTATGGCAATGGCATCTTTTCCAGAGCCTGTTTCTTGGTAAACGAGCAGCTTCCTCGAGAGTGATCATCCCTTAACGTTTCTCTTGGCTAATTTGCCTCCTGTTTGTTTCAGCTTTGTGAAACGGGCCCTGTTAAAACACCAGGCACTACACGCTGGTCAGGCAATTACTTGCTGGCTGTGACCTGTTTGCACATACAGGGAAGCTGATCCATGTGCCTGCATGAATCACAGCTAACGTTTTAGTTATGTGATCAGTTCCTTTTCGTGATGAAAATTAAGCCTCATTTAAAAGTTTCTCTGATTAGGACAGGAGATTGCTGGAACACAGCAGTTGCTAATAATTTGCAGAGCTGCAGTTAACTGGTGGCACATGTCCCTGTACTCTGCAGCTGTCTCATGGATTATTTTGTTCCTCTCCATTCCATAAGAGATCAGCTTAAGTCCAAATCTACCTCCTCCCCTCCTCCATACTACTTTCCCTAGACAGTGGGTTGAGAACCTCCTTCTTCCTCTTTCTTTTTAAGACATGAATGATCTCAGAACAATTTGGATGCTCTTCAAATTGCCGTTAAATTTCCTCATCTTGACTCCCTTCAAACTGTCATTGCTTCAAAGAATCTCATTAGTAGCTGTAACCATCCTTACCTTGGGTAGAAACTCAGCTCAGCTTTCTGATTTGGGAGTAGTGCTTTGGCTTGGAAAGAATTACTGTGGCTTGGAAGAAGGGCTTTGTGGGGGTTTTTTTAATGCCCATGGTATAGGATGTGCTGTGATACACAAAGAGCTCTTTGGCCAGTGTTCTTGTTTTCTTTATGAACTGAGCAGGACAATCCACTAGTGAAGCAAACTCTGCATGTTGTTTTGTTTTATCAAGTGGATCAGTCACCAGTGTGGACTTCAGAGCTTGGAACTGTTTAAAGAATAGAATAGAATAGAATAGAATAGAATAGAATAGAATAGAATAGAATTAACAAGGTTGGAAAAGACCTTCAAGATCATGGTGTCCAACCTATCATCCAACACCATCTGATCAACTAAACCATGGCACCAAAAGCCCCACTGTTGAACCATTAAGAGTAATAGCTGGTTTCTTCCACTCTATATACCTGGGGAGGTGGTGGATTCACCATCACTGGAAGTGTTTAAGAAGGGACTGGATGAGGCACTTGGTGCCGTGGCTTAGTTGATCAGATGGTGTTAGATGATAGGTTGGACTTGATGATCTCGAAGCTCTTTTCCAACCTGGTTTGATCCCTTCTCCTCCTTCCTTCTCCGCCTTCCTTCTCCGCCTTCCTTCTCCTCCTTCCTTCTCCTCCTTTCCCATATAATTGTAGGCAGTCCTTTGGTCCAAGGATGGAATAGCTGTTAGTCCACAAATATTGTATACCATATAGTTTCACTGTGAATACTGAAAAGGGATGAGAATGACTAAATGTGAAATGCACCAAACCCCCTTCTGTGAGCCCAGATTGGCCCTTCAGGAGCCGAGGCTGTAGATGGTGCTTCAGCCCACTTGGAGTACTATAAATTTAGTTGACCCTGATGATGGATTAAAATAAATCACATCAGGCTGGGATTGTAATTTTGGGGGGCAATGTCTGGGACAGTAGATGCTGAGCCCTAATTACAGCTGCTAGAATTAAGCTGGAACTTTCAAAGTTGCTCGAGGAAATTTGGTCTTGAAATGAGTGAAGACAACTTGCCCGAGCAACGCAGGCAGTCAGAGTTGTACCATTTCAGCCTTTTCCACTTTGTGTGACCTCATCTTTCATCTGTCCTCACGTGGGCAAAAACAAACAGTGGGACTCTTTCTGTCAGTGTTGTTTTTGTAAGGATCCCCCTTCTCATGGCCTGAGCCCTTTTGTAAGATGCCAGGAAGCTGTTCATAAATTGGTGACTGCTGGGTCTGTCCTTATTGTTTTGGGATTCCTTTGCTCCCACACGGACCTGGCAGTCCCTTCCTAAAATGCTGGGGTAGTGCAGGAATGCTATTTCTGTAACTCTCCATGCCACACTGGATCCTTAAGTGCTAGTTAATCAGACCTCAAGTATTTAGCTGTTCTGAGAAGTGGGATGCTAAGGGCAAGCATGCATGTTACCATCTGCAGAATCTGACTCCTCTAGTGGGAGGAGGCAGTAGCTCAGGCTCAATGTCCTTCATTCAAACAGGGGACAAACCTTGCCAAAAATGTGACATCCTAGTAATTGTAGTCCCTGCTGGGACCTGAGGTGAGACCACAAACTCCATTTCTTTGGAGCACTGAGACTCCTCTGAGTATAATGAAGGTCAGGGTTTCTGGAGAGGGATCACTACACTCAACAGCCCTGAAGATCAAAGGTCCCTCCCTAAGAAATCACAAAGGACAGCAGTGACATTTGCCTGCTCTATCAACTGGGATTCTGGGCAGTCTGCTCTGCTTGGAGATTCCTGGTTTGGGGTTTTTCTTCTTGAGTGTGGGGAAGGTAGGGTGTTTTGGGGATGTTTGGAGGGGTTTCTTTGGTTGTTTTTCTGTTAGTTTTGGTTGGCGTATTACATCAGGCAGGCTGGAGCACTAGAAAAATGTTGCAACTGAGAAAGTCACAACAAATATTCAGGCTGGAAATGATGGAGGTATGTTTCTTCATTCAATCTCATCGAGATGTCTGCAAGCAGCTTTCAGCAGAGCATGGTTTCACTCAGTCTCAACCAGACAGCATATCTGTGTTGGAGGCCACTGGGACAAGACAGCAATGGGGTATGGGCTGAGATGCTTTTAGAGACATGCCTAAGGGTGTGTTACTTCTCTGCACAAAGCCTGCTGATTCTCTCATCCCTCACTGATACCTGCTAGCTGGAATCTCCAGAAACAGACCAGAGCTGATTCTGGAGCAGATGTGACATGTATAACCAAGAAAAAAAGACAGCAGAAGGATGAGCTAGCTAAGTTCAGTCTTGTTTGGAATTATATCTCCACACCTCCTGGTAATGTTCCCAGTGTGAGGACAGAACACAGAATCACCAGTTTTCAGGACAATGCTGTCCACCTTCTTCACCAGGGCTAGGAGAATGCAATCAGCCTTTCAAAGTTAGGTTGGTGCAATGCTTTCCTAGGGGCTATGCTCAGATCAACCCAGCAACTGAAGTGGGTGCAGAAAACGTGTGCTCAGGGCTTGTATCTTCAGGGTTGGGACTTGAAGCCATCTAGCCTGACCTCCTATATCATTAAATTGCCACCAGTTCTCTGCACGGAATGCAACCACTCGTGTTTGAGCTCAGTAATGCTCTTTCTCGAAAGGCAATCAACTTGGATCTGAGTACAAAAGGGGATGGAGAATGCATCCCTTCTTCAGCATTTTGTTCCACAGTGTAATCGCTCTGTAACAAATGTGAACCAGATGATTCATTAGGATTTTTCTAACCCCAGCTCTCAGCCTCTATTCTGGTTCTTGCTTTGCCTTTTCTCACTTGATTAGAGCTCTCAGAACTGGCATTTTTCTCTCCATGACAGAACTTGCACACTGTAATCAAATTGCCTCTCAACAACCTGTAGCAGCAAACCCCGGCAGTCTCCAAGCTAGAATCTACTCTGTTCCTCTTAAGAGGTAGCAACCACTGATTTTAGCATTCAGTCTCATGAATCACCCTGCCAGTAAAGCCAATTCACATTTTTTCCAGTTCTCTCTGCTTTTCCTTTACATAAATCTCATGACATGGGTGCACTGGCATCTGCTCCCCCTGAGTTTCCATGTACAGCTGAAGGTGTTAGAGTTGGCTGTAAGATCCTGAGCGTTCATGTAACTAACTGCCTAACCTATGCCTCTTCCTACAATATCTGTAGGTGTCTCTGAGCTGAAACTCCTCTGTGTCAGGAATAGAAGCATGCTCTTGGTTTCTCAGCTTGGTCCTGCATTGCTCTGTGTTCCATGGCAGTCAGAAGCCTGCCTGAACATTGGAGCATATATATTGACTTTTAATAGTAAGTTGGTATTTGGGCTGCTTTCTCTTTTTCTTGGGGATTTGCTGGATCAAGGGGATTTGGAGCAGTCAGCCCCCAGCCTTTTCAGGCAGTTATGTTAACGTGCAGTAAGCCACCTTGGCCTCAGTGTCAGCTGTGTTTGCATGCTGGATATTGGTTACAAATGAAAAGAAAGAAATGAAATTAAACTTTCATTTCTTAAGAAAGCTGCTCGCTCTTAGGTGCTTTCAGGGGAAACATTTGATCTGCAAGACTAAGGTCTTTAATTTTCCATTACCTTTTTAATCTCATTAACATCTTCTGAACATTATTTTCCATGTGTGAAGCCCAGGGGTAGCCCAAGCAATGAAAATGAAGAGCGGAATAGACTTTTTTTTGGAACAGAGCATGCATGTTTGAAGACTCCTGGATGCTGTGGCTAGCCTCTGAGGAACTCCTTGAGCTGTGTTTAATGCCTGATGTGTCTAACTTAAAGAACACAGGCGTTTTGCCTCCACTGCTAGCAGACTGTGTGGTCTTGGTGAAGCCATTTCACTCTTTTCCTTTCCCACCCCCTCTTTTTCCTCTTTTATTTTCCCTTTTGGGCTATATAATGCTCTGGCTAGGCACTGTCACTTGACCACATTATGTACACCCCTCAAACTCTGAAATTAGTGGGAATGTGAAGAAGCAGTTTTGTTAGCACAACCTTTACCATATGCTCCATCACATCTGAACTGCAGATGCTGCTAGGGGGGTAAAAAATATGATTCCCTAAGCTTTTGACAAGTCAGCCAGAACATTATCCTGTGTTAATCCAGCTGTGCTGTTTCTGTTAACGAAACTAGCTCTGAAACATCTGTACACACCTACTCCCAACACACAAATGTCACTTGCCGCTGCTGGGGAGCGTGGTGTGTCACCAGCAACGGTGCTTGCTCCTTCGCTCAGCAGTGTTGCTCAAGCAGCACCGACTCCCATGCTGACTCACCAGAAAGTGCCCTTTCCACCAGCGGCATCCCGGGGGTTCCTTTCAGAGTATCTCAGCAGATTACTGGCATAGCCCGGTGTCATGGGTGCGGGCCCTGTGGAAAGGGTGTGACCAAGACAGGTATGCTGAGCGCAAACACACAGCACATTTCGGCTGTGAGCAACACTGCTTTCCTCGGAGGTAGGTGACAGGAGTTTTGTTTCAGCGCGTAACCCGGAGACAAAGGCTTTAATCATGATGCAGTTTCGTAGGCATGATCAGCAACCTGAGAAAAATCTGAAAGCACAACTTTGTTCTTGGACAAGCTCACGTTAGCTCTCCAGCAGGCACTTTATTTCTCTGCTTTCAGCTAGCTTTTGTAGTTTTACTACAGGTACGACAGGCTGGAGCCGCTCCGGTTGGGAAACACTTTTATCTCTTTGAAGGCTTCTCCTTTTGAAATCAAATTTCTCTTGGCCCTTCTTAGCTCAGAGGTGGAACTTTATAGGGAATGGGATGAAGCTGTTTGCAGGAGGGAGAACTTTGGAGCAATTTTACTTCCTTTGATGATGCACGTTGCTCCTGAAGCAACTTTTGTGCAATAGGAAAATCATCTGGGAGCAAGCAGGAAGCTGGGAGGCCGGTAGCATCTTGCAGCGCGTCCTCAGCTTCCTCACAACATTGCTCCTTCTCTGACAGCAGGCAGGGAGTTGTTTTGCTCAGAAAAGACTTCTAAGATCATCCAGTCCTGTCACAGTATCACTAAGGTTGGAAGAGACCTCAAAGATCATTGAGTCCAACCTGTCACCACAGACCTCAATCATTACGTAACTCTACCAAGTCTGGGGCTAAGCCATGTCCCTGTGGATGGTTCTGAACACCAGCAGTAGGCGAGAGTTTTAGAATGATTTGATTAGATTGGTAAATCTTATTTTATTTTATTTTATTTTATTTTATTTTATTTTATTTTATTTTATTTTATTTTATTTTATTTTATAAAATTTTTAATTTAATTTTACTTTTCAAATTTTATTTTTTATTTTGCTTTTAAAATTTTCTTAATTTTTATTTTCTTTTTAGATTTTATTTTCTTTTCTTTTTACATTTTATTTTATTTTAAAATTTTACCATTTTATTTTTTTCATTTTACTTGTTTAATTTTATTTTTTCATTTTACTTGTTTAATTTTATTTTTTCATTTTACTTTTGAAATTTTATTTTTTCATTTTACTTTTGAAATTTTATTTTTTCATTTTACTTTTGAAATTTTATTTTTTCATTTTACTTTTGAAATTTTATTTTTTCATTTTACTTTTGAAATTTTATTTTTTCATTTTACTTTTACTTTTAAATTTTAGTTTCTTATTTTACTTAAATTTTTAAATTATTTTTATTTGCCTTTTAATTTTTTATTTTACTTTTGAAATTTTCTTTTTATTTTACTTTTGAAATTTTCTTATTTTTTATTTTACTTTTGAAATGTTCTTATTTTTTATTTTACTTTTGAAATGTTCTTATTTTTTATTTTACTTTTGAAATTTTCTTATTTTTTATTTTACTTTTGAAATGCTATTTAAAAAAAATTAAATTTTACTTCTTCATTTCTATTTTTTAATTTTACTTTTGAAATAGTATTTTTATTTTACTTTTTAAATTTTATTATCTTTATTTTATTTTTTAAATTTTAATTTTTATTTTAATTTTAAATTTAAAATTTTTAAAATTTTTAATTTTACTTTTTAAATTTTATTTTTCTTTTTATTTTAAAATGTTATTATTTTAGTTTACTTTAAATTCTTAATTTTACTTTTTAAATTTTATTTCTTATTTTACTTTTAAATGTTTTTAAAACTTTTTAAATTTTTATATTTTTTTTACTTTTTAAATTTCATTTTTTCATTTTACTTTTTACATGGTGTTGCATTTTTTATTTTACTTTCTTGGAGGTTGCATTTTTCATTTTACTTTTTCAATATTGTTGTATTTTTTTAAAACATTGTATATTATTCTTTTCTCTTGGCTGTTGTATGGCTTCTTAAAACCAAGCCCAAAGGTGGTGGGCTTGTGGCCCATGGGGAGTTCACTGCTGGATGCAGAACAACATTGCCCTTTTTTTTCCACAGCTAACTCCACAGTTCTGCCAATTGCTTTGTTCTGAGCTTTCAGATAATAAAAGACTGACGCAGGAAGGTGATTCCCCAGTTGCACTGTGCAGGTACCACCCTGCAAGTTGCACCATGGGAGGTTTAGGTTGGATATTAGAAGAATTATTCTAATAATTAGAATTTATTTCTGATTTCCAGCCTGGGGAGGTGGTGGAGTCACCATCACTTGATGGGGTGCTTGGTGCCATGGTTTAGTTGATTAGATAGCATTGGATGATAGGTTGGACATGGTGATCTCAAAGGTCTCTTCCAACCTGGTCTGGTCTGTTCTATTTCTATTCTATTTCTATTTCTATTCTATTTCTATTCTATTTCTTATTCTATTCTATTCTATTATTTTCTATTCTATTTCCTATTCTATTCTATTCTATTCTATTCTATTCTATTCTATTCTATTCTATTCTATTCTATTCTATTCTATTCTATTCTATTCTATTCTATTCTATTCTATTCTATTCACATGTAATCATTAACCTTGAATCTCCCTTCCTCAGGCTTTGATCCATTCCCCCTCAGCCTATCACTACAAGCCCTTGTAGAAGGTTCTTCCTTGACTCTCTTGTAGGCTGCCTTCAGGAACTGGAATGTCAGACATCACTACAAAAAAGACATTGAGGTGCTGGGGCACGTCCAGGGAAGGGCAACAAAGTTGGTGCAGGGTCCAGAGAAGTCTTACAGGGAGGGGCTTGAAGGAACTGGGTTTGTTGAGTCAAGAAGAGGAAGTTGAGGGGAGACCTCATTGCCCTCTACAACTCCCTGAAAGGAGAAGTTGGATGAGGGGGTCCCCCTCTTTAGTATCAAGTGATAGAAGGAGAGGAAATAGTCTGAAATTGTGCCAGGGGAGGTTTAGTAGGAAAATTTGCTTTATGGGCAGAGTGGTCAGGCTTTGGAACAGGCTGCCCAGGGAGGCGGTGAAGTCACCATCCCTGGAGGTGTTCAGCAATGCGTGGCCATGGCATTTTGGGATGTGGTTCACTGGGCATGGGGTCGATGGTTGGACTCAATGCTCTTGGAGGTCTTTTGCAAGCAAAATAGATCTATGTCTGTACGGTGGTCAGACAAGATGACCTTTAAGGGTCTCTTCCACGCCATGCTTGGTAGAGTTAGGTCACGTTTTCACGGTTGGACTCGAGGATCTTGAAAACCTTTCACAACCTAAAGGATTCTGCCACCAGCCCCTTCCCTTTCAGCACGGGCGGCCTGAGGTAGGCAGAGTACCGCCGTCTACGACAGGGAACGCGCGGCGGCCGTTGGGGCGGGGCCCGCTCAGGGGTGCGCGCGTCCGCTGGAGGAGCGCACGGGGGCGCGCACGGGGGGGTGGGGGGTGGGGGAGGCGGATCTTGCGTTCGGCTCCGCCCCTCCCGGGGCAGCTGTCAGAGAAGGAGGCGGCGGCGGCGGTGGGTCCCGCAGGCAGCGGCTGGAACGGGATGCGGCGCTGAACGCTCTTACCGGCGGTCACTCCGCACCCGGTTCTTTGCACACTGCGGTTGCCTCCCCATTAGTACATGATGTGCCTGGAAAGCGACGGCTCCTCCGGCAGTAGCCCGGGTTGTGGCGGGCGGCTCCGTGCCGGTGACGAAGAGGAGGAGGAGGACGGTGAACGGGGTTGCTGCGGACGGGGAACGGAAGGAGAGGTGCAAACCTTGTCGGGCAGAATGAACCCGCCGGCAACCGGCAAACATTCGGAGCGCCCGGGTGCTCGCCCTAAAGCACCGGGTCTCGGCCGCGCCCGGGTGGCAGCCGCCGGGATTCTCAGCGTGGGCAACGTGCTCAACTACCTGGACCGGTACACGGTGGCAGGTGAGGGATTGGGATCAAACCTTTGCCCCGGGCACGGTTCTCCCTGCTGCCTCCCGCCTCCGGGACGGCGGCGTCGGGAGGCAGCGGGGGGAACCGTGCCCGGATTGGAGTTACAAGCGGTGGAAAAAGGGATGTGGTGTGGTCCATTGTGCAGACCCTCGGGTATTGTTCTGTTTGTCCCATTTTGATTGCAAGTCAGAGATGTCCTTTGTTTGTCACGGCTTTGATGGTGGAGTAAATGTGTGGTGGTGTCTGTTGGAGGGGATTGATGCTGGGGGTTACTCTATGGGGGGTTGTGGGCTGATGGGAGAAGCCTTATTGAGCTGAACAGCCTAGTGTAGGTGACAGGTGTAGGTGCTGCTGTGAACTGGAGTCGCCGTCCCTGGAAGTGTTCCAAAAACGTGTGGGCATGGCACTTCAGGACATGGTTTAATGGCCACGGTCGTGTTCGGTTGATGTTTGGACTCGATGATCTTAGAGATCTTTTCCCATTTCATAGAATTCTGTGATTCTGTGAATTGAGGGAAACGGAGACACTGCCATCCATCCCTTTGGTAAAAATCACACTGAAGCAAATCACCTTTGCCTTGTCTCTGCTGAATCCCTCCAACCTGAAAAGCCAGGCTGTCCTTCCGTCCTTTGCCAAGGAGGGTCCCTTCCCTGCAGAACTCACAAGTAGGTGACAGCAAGCTGCCTGCAAGCTTGTGCTGGCTGGCGGTGGGGCGATGCGCAGAGGAGCAGCCAGGCAGCTGCATTGCACTTTGCCGAGCGTCTGGCTTCTGGAGGTAAAGCTTTTAAAATCATGCACTCCCTGACGGGTGTGTTTTACCAGCTGTACCGGGTGAAAGCCTCTCGCTGCCTCAGCCACTACTACTACGAAGCTCTGCCCCGAAACAAACGTGTTTTTAGGATGTTTACTGTGCAGTCCCTAGAGGGGACTCCTCATTTATTCTTGTCAGGCAATAACAGCGGGGAGGAAGATGATTACTGAACTTTTTCTAATTGGAAATGAAGCAGGCTTGTTAGTATTCAACTGTCTCATGTAATTAGAATATAATACATATTCGGTGTTTGGCAATACCGATAATTTTATCTTCCGAGCTTATAAAGGAGGTCTGTGCATGTATAAATCCTGCCCTATGCATATACATGTTTTAATCACTGGAGCTCAACGTGCTGTTAAGCAAATCAGGTATTTGTTTATACTGCATTTAAATAATGTATGTTTGTAGGGCAGTAACAGAGCGCAGGGGACGTAAATCTTGTCACTGTTGGCAGGATAAACCGAGCAGGTTTTGCTTTGTTTTGTCTGAGGCAGGGAGATGGGGAGGATTAGAGCTAAAATTTAGCTGATGCTTTGGTGGCTGCTTCATTATTATTATTTTTAGACAGGGTTTACTCCTTCAGGAAATGCAAAGGCCAGTAGTGGAAAGTATTGAGTACTTGGTTGGTAGTCAGTGTGCTGCAGGAAGAAGCTTGGAAGATACGTGGCTGATCTGTTGTGATGGAAGGAAATTGTAGTTTGCTTCCTCACCTTCAAATAGGAATCCCTTGAATAAAAGCACCATTTTCCTTTAATGCATGGAAAGTTTCCTTTGCAGGGAGCTATTGCCCCCCACCCCATGCACACTTCCAGCCCCCCCCTTCCTCTTTCTCTTTTTAAAATCACTATTTTGCTCCTGCATTTGCTGTAGTACTTTCAGCCAGACCTTTGTCATCTGATTTTTCTGCCTGCAAGAACAGAATGTATGGGGTGCTCGGGCAAAGGAAGCAAGAAGCATCTTTATTTCTGGGGAAGGCTGGGAAGTGCCTGGCCAAAGAGAGGATAAAAATGCCTGCCTCCTGTGATACAGAATTGCCAATGCTGTGATTGCCAGGATTTTTTTTTAGGATGATCTCTGGTTTTATGGTGCTCAATAACTACCCCGTGGAACTTACCTGTTAGCATTCAGTTTGCCATCAGAAGTTTCAGATCTCAGACATCAGACTTTCCTTTGGGGGCAGAAGCAAATTCTGCCTGCTGGTTTTGTCCTCTCTCAGTTAGTGTTTAGTTTCCAAGCTGATGCTTTATAAACCACTAATCCATACCAAGGCAGAATTAAAATCCAGTGGAAGAGAAGAGTCATGGCAATCACAATGATGTGTTTTGAGCTCAGAACTGATTTATTATGAAGTCTTGTCTAAAAAGCCATCTTTGCTCTTACACTTTGTGTCTTAGTGCATACCACATGTTTATGTGACGTGCACTTGCATATGAATCAAGCCAGCACTTTGAATATTCAGCTGCATGTCTCAAGACAGGTAGTAATTAGTGAACACAACTCTTCAGACCTTCAAAGTGCATTTCAAATAGGAATTGTTGCAGCAACGTAATAAGGGAGTTTTACACCAGCCACATTATGACAGGGGAAGTAGCATCAGAAGTTATGATTTACCTAAGGCCAGTGAACTGTTGTGAGAACTGGAATTAATTCCTGGTTCCAGCTGTGTTTGAAACAAGTGTTAGGAGAGCAGCAATACCAATGGAAACTGGTTCCTGAGGATTTTTGTCTTTAGGGTGATCCCTCCTGTGGGCTCTCTGACGTCAAATGAGACTTGACCTTTGTCATTAACCTTTCTCTTTTTGTCTCATAAGAGCCTAGCCAACCATTTATTTATTTATTTATTCTCCTAATGAAAGTGTTGGGAGCTTTGGGACTCCTTCCTGCTGTCAAATCTAGCCAAAAGCAGGTCAGTGAACTCAAGAGCGATTAGCAGGCAGCTGACAGAGGGACACAAGCAAACAGAGAATCCTGTTTGTATGGGCACGATGCTACAAGGACATCTCCTATCTGACTTGAAAGCTTGCTTGCAATCCTTTTGGTCTTGCTGGTCACAAATGGAAGTATATAAGAAAAGCAAGCATATATTTAGTGTGTGTGCATATATAATAAGTATA
This sequence comes from Melanerpes formicivorus, assembly GCF_026170545.1. NCBI lineage: Eukaryota > Metazoa > Chordata > Aves > Piciformes > Picidae > Melanerpes > Melanerpes formicivorus. The sequence goes on along the minus strand of NW_027142381.1, from coordinate 3,156,282 downwards.
TATTTAGCTTCTAGGGGGAAAAAAAATGTAATTTCCTGGGTATCTTCCACTGCTTTCCAACTTAATCACATAGAAGTTAGGTAATATGCATCCAGCCAATGCAAGGGGATCTTATGTAATAGAAAGGACCAGGCTGGCCTCTCCTCCAGCACATCTTCAGTCAGGAGAAAAGAAGGCTCTGAGATGACCTTTATTGTGGCCTTCCAGTATCTGAAGGGGGTCTATAAGAAGGTTGGGGAGTGACTTCTGAGGATATCAGGGAGTGATAGGACTAGGGGGAATGGAATGAAGCTGGAGGTGGGGAGATTCAGGCTGGATGTGAGGAAGAAGTTCTTCACCGTGAGAGTGGTGAAGCCCTGGAATGGGTTGTCCAGGGAGGTGGTTGAGGCCTCATCCCTGGAGGTATTTAAGACCAGGCTGGATGAGGCTCTGACCAGGCTGATCTAGTGTGGGGTGTCCCTGCCCATGGCAGGGGGGTTGGAACTAGATGATCCTTGTGGTCCCTTCCAACCCTGACTGATTCTATGATTCTATGATCTTGCTCCTAGAAGTAAATTCCTATGCATTGCTACAAAGTAAACAGCAAATGTGGTGTTTCTTGGTGTTTACACTCAGGATACAAAAGCTGTGCTTAATGTGTTGTCCTAGGGTAATTTTCAGGTGCAACAAACAAGGAAGCAGCTGCCTGTTTGCTTAGTTTTGGTTTAATGACTTACCAGCATTGACTGAATGAATTTAGGATGGGATGTGCCTTTTGGTAGCTGGGACATTCCAGGGCACAAGCTGAGTGTAGTTTTGGAGATACAGGACTTGCACAGCTTCACACCTGACATGAAGTTGAAGCTGTTTTGGGAATACACAATGGGACTGGGCCTCCCCTAGGGACTGCTCTGCTTCTTACAGTTTAAGAATAGTGCTGTTTTTCCCCCTCCACCACTTTACAAATGAAAAGCCTGCACAGTAGTAGTGGATGTGCCAATAATGTCATGAAGTTTACCCAGCAGAGCAGGAAATTTCCAGTGTGCATGGGGAAAGTTAAATATCCTTTTGCTTGGGAGAAGCTGTCCCAGACAAAATAGTGGGAGTGCCTCTCCTGTGGCTCTGCTAAAGAAAAGCTTGAAAACTCTGTGCTGGACGTTACTGACTTGAAGGAAAATGATCCTCTGCAATTTTCTTAATAGGTCTTTGATCATACTGAAAACAGTTGCCTGTGGAAAAAGCATTCTTTCAAGAGCTGTGTGTTTTGCTGCTGTTAGGAAAGCAAGGAGTTGGGAAAAGGGAAAACAAGCAGTAGCGAAACCATCGCAGATTACCTGTGAAACGACAGCATTTCAGCCACCTGGTGATACTGGGACTTAACCTTCTTCCTTTAATGAAGTTTTGGGAAAAGTCATCTTGCCTTCAGAAGCTTGGAATGTGGTTTCACAATTATGCCATGGATGACCTTCTGCTGTGCCTGGCTGTTGACGATGAAAATAGTCTTGCTTCATTAGAGTGTCACCTCTACCCTCTAATTCAAACACTACTTCCTGGCGTTTCTGTAGCGCCTTTAACTTAAAGGTAATGATTTAATTAAGATGGAGAGCTACCCAGCAAAGTAAATGAGTCTTACTGTCCCACTCCAGGAGGGGAACCAGAGCTGTAGAGTGTCGGCGATGTGCCAGTGGTAACGTAGTTACTGGCAGAGTCTTGGCTGCTGTTAGCTCATCCTTGAGGTTCTCCATCCCTGTGACGCAGTATGCCAAAGGCTTTGGTCTGCTGTTTTTGTCCTGTAACTTGCTAATGACTACATTTGTGTTAATTAGCTTCTCATTACAACACATAGTTGCAAATCAAATCTCATTCTTTGAAGATACGCACATGCAAATGGTTATGGAAAGCTGAAAGTCAAGTTTAAAACTTCATAGTGCAAGCTGCATCTGAAGGGTTAGGAAAGGTTCAACACTAACTCTCAAGTGCAAAGACATTCAAGAGGTTGAGCCCAAACTCCTTATTTTCACTTGTGAGCTGACATTTGGGGTAGTAATGCTTCCTGGTGAATGATCTTCATGCTGTCTGAGGTCCCATGTGTGCAACGGGGTAAAGAGAGGCCCTGATCCCCATTGTAACAAGGCTATGCTCAGTAGTTACAAAGAGGAAACCATTAAGTGGCAGTGCAAGCTCTTCATATCTTTTGTCCCTTGTTGGGCTAATCTCAACCTAGGGCTCAGCTGTGGAAGGAGAGTAATGTTAGGAAAATAATAGAAAATCATATTGGCAGAACCTACTTGAGCCAGCAGTGCCACCGGCTCACGCTTGTGAGGGGTGCCAAGAGGATGACAGTGTTTTGCCTGGACAATAGGTGCCTGTTGCTGGCACACAATTCAAGAAGCACTTCACTGTGAGCAGAAGCTAGAAGCACTGAACCTCATTCACTTCCAAAGCAGGTGCTAGAAAGCATTCTGCAGCATGGGGGTGGGGGCTGTGTAGTAGCACCTAGCTCTCCAACGTGGTGTTTTCCTTGAGTGATGGCTTTATTGCATAGTCAGCTGCTTCCTGTTTGCTGCTTCTTAGGCCAGTTGGTGGGATTTGTTCCAGAGTATTTTACATTTCAAGTGAGGACCTTATTATGTTTAATCATAGCATTTTTTTTCTTCCCTGTGATGTAGGTTTGCCAGATAGTAACTATCTTTGCTATTATGTGCAGATTTTCCTGTTTGACTCCGAGATCCTCTTTCATGCATGTTGATTAATTTTATCCCCAAAGCATCCAAGTCATCCCAGTCCCAGTGAATGTGGCCTTTATTACATGGAGTTAAGATCCTCATAAATATTGAGTGTGTTCTTAGAGAATAATATGATGATTTTACTAGTCCCTTGATCTCTCAGACTGTCAATATCAGAAGCTTCTCTGGTCAGAGGGGTGGGAATTCTGTAGTAATTCCTTTAGGACTTTTCTAATCCCATACCAAGCTGTAATAGGGCTAGATTCCATCAGTCAGCTTGGGTTGAGTTGTTCCCATTTATCATTCTTTATTCCCTCTGGTACGCTGCACATCGGAAGCAAACAAGCTGCTGATTAGGTCATGTGGTAGGCTGCTAAGTTCAGCAGCTGCTGTTAAGAGCTGGTGACTTTTCCCCCAAATACGGAATCCCATAGCTCTTGTTTGGGCTTCCAGGTGCTGAGGACCTTGTGGTTGAAAGATGTTCTCATGTGTCACCTGAATCAAGCAAAGCTTTTAAAGCTTTGAGGCTCCTGACCATTAAGAAAGCTTCATGGTATCTACTCAGGAGATTCAATGGGAAACCATAGTTTGGTTTTATAGATAGAAATGAAGACATTCAGAGATGAGAACTCTTGCTGAGCAGCTTGTTTGCACCATCATTGCTTTATGCCTATTCTAGACCAGGACATCATTGTGCTGCTTCTACTGAACCAGGTGGTGCTTACAACCCTTGTTTATCAAGACTTATCAGAGATCTATCTGCTGTGGGTGGGAGAGTGTGAAGGAAATAAGTTGGTTACAGTAAGGAGCCCTAGGAGCTCAGCACATAAGATTTGTTTGGGGGAAGCCTAGCCAAAGAGTGGGGAGGGATTAGAGGGAAGGCAATGGTAGCTTTCACCAAATGTTTGCAGACAACATCTACCAAACCTGATGAGCACCCCAGAAGACAGCATGAAGTTGTCCTTTGGAAATGGATGATGGAGAATGATGTCCATCTGCTGGTAGAGCTTTCTGGAAACTGTCACTATGAATGTAGGGTGATGAGTGTGCTAGAAAAAATGATGTGTGTTCAAAAGGAGTTCTACAAAGGGCCTGTGAAATGCTTACGGAGCAGTGGAACTCAACGGGAGTTGAGCAAAATGGGCTTAGGCTCAGCGCCCAGAGAGGTATAAGTGAGGTGAACAACTCCTGGTGGCTCCCAGAGAAGTTTGGTTACAGAATTTGGCACGGCCCTTTCTTGAACACTGCCTTTTTGATTAACCAGCCTGAAAGCCAAGAAGCAAATGCGAAACATGCACAGGCAAAAACCCAAACCCAAACCAAACTGAAAGCTAAAAAAAGCTCAGTCAAAAAAAAAAGCAACCAACCCCAAGCACAAGCCCACAGTTCTGAGGGCCTAACTACTAGAACCTCCTTTGGAGTTTGGCACTATTAAAATAGCCACCACTCTATTCATAGCCTGGATGAGTACTTTAGTTAGAACTGACATGCACAATGAGCATCTCATACACTTTTCTTCCCCCCCCCCCTCCCCCCTTTTTGTTTAGACACATCTGTTTTCATTGTTGTTTTGTGGGTGTTTCTGCCTTATGTAACCCAGCTATTTCTGTAGGGTTGCAGGGAAAAGGAAGTGAAAGGGAGGGAACACTCATTTCCATCCTTCTGGTTTTACAACAGTTTAAATAATCAGGAAGGATAGAATGTGAGGGATCCTGCGTGGCTGAAAGGATGCAGAATCCTTCGCTTTTGAGGTCACTTCTGTGGACATGTTGCCAGTTTCTTTTGGAAGGGTCCTGTAGATCCAGGACTCTCTGGTGGTCTCTTTTCAGTCTGAATGTTGCTGTGTCTCCACACAAGACATGTGTGGAGGCCAGCATGTGTGCAGACACAGCACAAGACATGGCTGGAAACTACTGCGTTATCTCTGCTGCCAGAGTAAGCCAGAGAGGTTCTTCTGCCAGGCTGATCCTTCTAGACAGCAATGGGAGCAACATAGCTGCTCCCACCTATTCTATACTTCTGGTTTTGAGGGGGATAAATACCAACCATCCTTCATCAGAACTGTTGATCTTCTACCACAGCTAAAATCATAGAGCAATTCTAGCTGAAGAAAAGAAAAGAGGAGAGAAATCCAGAAGAAAAACTCACCTTTGCCCTTTGCCAGACCTAAATTCAGGCTGCATCAATATGAACACACCAAGGTTGTGCTGCTGGTGAACAGCATTGTCTCCCACAAGCTTCTAAAGAACTTTTCCCCCTCTCTTTCTCTTGGTGGCCAGCAGCTGCAGTGGCTGAGCAGAACAGCAGAGGGAAAAGATTTGGGTTTATGCGGAGAATAGCTGCAGTAGCAGCTTGGAGCTTGGCTGGCAGACATGAGAGAACCTCATGCTGGAATGAAAATCCTTTCAGACCTTGGCATGTGATGATGGTTTTGTGGTTGTGGGTGGGTTTTTTTGTGTGTTGGTTTTTGTTTTGTGCTTTATTCATTTATTTATTTATTTATTTTAAGGCTGCATTGAACCAAAAGTGCAGTAATCCATTCTGCTCCTCGTTCAGGCTGCTGCCAATAATTATGTAAATCACAGAACACAGCTAATTGTTTGTTTCATAACTTCCCATTCTCTTCAGTTGTGCTAGAAACATGTCATTATTGCCTTAGAACGTGAGCCCTGTGTTCTTGGCAACACAGACAACAACAGGAGTGGGTGAACTGACAGAGCTGACAGGACTCCTATCTGTGTGCAGCCTGCAGGGCTTGAATTAAGCCTAGCCCAAGGTTAACTTTGGTTCCATATGGCTGTCCTGTGATCTGCACTCTGCATATTCTCATTCCAGAGAAGTGATCCTTTGGGAGAGCACACCAACAGAGCAGTACAGATCTGAAAGGGCTGGGGGGGTGGTGAGGGTGGGTCTTGCCCTGGTTTTGGTGTGCAATTTTCCCATCTCACTGTCTGTCACCTCTCTATTTCATGATTTGTGCCTGGGCGGCAGCAATGACCTTGGACATCTTGCATTTCTGCTGGCATATATAGCTGCTTTAGCACATTCTTCTACCAGGTGTGCAGTGTGGGAGGTGCAGCTTTTCATTTGAATATGTGAGACTGTGACAGGAGTTTTTTTTCCTATAAGGTGGAATGATAGAATGCATTGGGTTGGAAAGGACCTCTAAAGGTCACAGTGTCACAGTATCACTTAGGTTGGAAAGGACCTCGAGGATCATCGAGTCCAACCTATCAACACAGACCCCATGACTAGACCATGGCACCAAGTGCCACGTCCAATCTCCCCTTGAACGCCTCCAGGGTCGATGACTCAACCACCTCCCTGGTCACCTAATCTATTTCCCCTACAGGAAGCAGGGACATACCTGTGGCCCTGGGCAGCCTGATCTAGTTGGAGGTGTCCCTGCTTACCGCAGGTTGGTTGGACAAGATGACCTTTGAGGCTCTCTTCCAACACCATGCCGCCTGTGAATCCCCAACAGGTTGCTCAGAGCTGCATCAAGCCTTACCTTGAAATATCTCCAAGGATGGGGGGACTCCACCACCTCCCTGGGCAGCCTGTTCCACCGCTCTCATAGCAGAGAATGTCCTTCTAGGATCCAAGGAATGTTCAAGACACTGGATTCTCATTTAAACTTGGCCTTTAGTGTTGAGCAGTTTCCCCCACAGGCTTGTACATGTAACCTTTCTCCCAGCTAGACCCACTGTGGCTTGGCTGTCCCAAGCAGCACAAGTTCAAGTACATGATGTGACCTCAGCTGGCCAAGTTACGTTGCTGCCCAGGCTTTAGTGACCGAACAGGTTGGTGTGGGAAATGTTTGTTGGTTATGGGACACACTCAGGGCTGCTTAGGCACAAGGACTAATTTTGTACAGTTCTGGACATCTTCTGGGTGCTAAATAATAATTAATATGGAATTGCAACACTATTAATAAATGCTGACTGAGTTAGGAAACAAACTATGCAACGAGGGAACCTGATTTCTAAAGCAGCAGTGTGGTTCATAAAGAGTGGTCATGGCATGTGTGTGTGTTAAGCTATTAGAACTGAAATCCTGCTGCTGCTCTACTAATGTTAAGGCATTCATAATTGTCTTGTTATTTCCAGCTAGCAGCCAGAGATGCTGACTAACTTTCAGGATAACAATCTTTTATACATTCAGGAAACAAAATACCCAAGGGCCAGCAGTGACTGACAGCTACAGAGCCGTGATTAAAACTGACAGCTCCTGATCAGCTCCGTCTCTGTTGTGTTAGTTCCTCCTCTGACAGGGGAAGAGAAAGGGGAAAGACAAAAAGTGATGTGTTAGGAAAGGAGGCTTTTTTATTTACTTGGCAGTTTTGGAGGAATTTGTAACTCTGAAGTCCCAAACAAGGTACCTGAGTAATAGGACTTGAGAGGGCAAACATTGATTTCTCCATCATGACTCTCCTGTAACAAGATATGGGAAATACTGAGGTGGTGGTTTTTAGTCATTGATTTTTTTTTGACTGCAACATCAATGGGCTGAAATTCCTGAGCTTCTGATGATCAGTTAAGCTGTGATGACTGGGGCAGTAAAAAGTGTGTCTGTGAGTTTTATTCCTGACTACTTTTAAGACAAGGGAGATGATGTTGATGAGGAGGAGGATGATGAGGATGATTATTATTATTATTGATTATTTTATCTCTCTAAAGAAGAGGAATCCAGTGGAGTCACCATCACCAGGAGGAGACTTGATGGGGTGCTTGGTGCCATGGTTTAGTTGATTAGGTGGTGTTGGATGATGGGTTGGACACAATGATCTTGAAGGTCTCTTCCAACCTGGTCTGGTCTATCCTACCCTATCCTACCCTATCCTACCCTATCCTACCCTATCCTACCCTATCCTACCCTATCCTACCCTATCCTACCCTATCCTACCCTATCCTACCCTATCCTACCCTATCCTACCCTATCCTACCCTATCCTACCCTATCCTACCCTATCCTACCCTATCCTACCCTATCCTACCCTATCCTACCCTATCCTACCCTATCCTACCCTATCCTACCCTATCCTACCCTATCCTACCCTATCCTACCCTATCCTACCCTATCCTACCCTATCCTATCCTCATAAGCAATTACACAATCCCTAATGAAAAACCCTGAGTCACTGGACAGAAGGTGAGGTGGTTGGGCGCTAGTTCTGCCCAAAGCTCAGCCCCTCACCCACTAGAACTCCAACACAGAGGATGTATCTTCTGCCCTTTCCTTGCCTCTTCTCCCCAGCAGCATTTATCAGTTGTTGAGGGAATAAACATAGTTTATTTCATTTACCTCTCTGTTAATTTAATCTGCTTTTTATAGGATGCAGGTGCTGGATGCTCACAAGCACTTTGCAGCTCTTCCCTAGCCGCTGCGTGCTTGCTGGCTCCGTGGTGCACTGTGAACTGTGCAGAAGTGCTGAAAAGGCAATAAAATTAATGAGTTTCCTCTGCTTGCCTATTTCATTACAGCAGGGCCTTGGTAGAGCTGCTAAAATTGAGGGTCACTTGCTGTTTCCTTCGTAAAACATGCGTTTTTAGGTGGTGGCGATTTGTACCTCTTACACGTTGGCAAATTCCAGCTTGGCATAAATGGATATTGCTTCCAATTCTTTTCTGAGCTTGGATCTTTGACCAGTTATGTGTGACCAGGTTTGGAAGCTAGTGCAGCATTTCATTTGTGCTTTAACACCCATGAAATTGAGTAGGGCTTTCACTACTGAAATGAGTTTTGGGTCGTACCCTGCAGTCGAGGGGGTTGTAGGCACTGGAGTAGTGACCCAGGATATCCCAGAAGGTACAGATGTGATGCAGGGAGAACTGCTGCACTGCTTGGAGCTTATTTCTAGTGAGAACATGTTTGAGTGGCTGCTGAGTGCCCTTTCCAGAGATTCTTTGCCTCTCATGTCAGGCTTCAGTAAAGTTCTTAGCAGCTAAACCACTTTTCCAAGTAGGGTTAAAATTACCTCTGTGCTTGAAGGTGTGCTAAGATGCATCTGATATTAAGGCACAGTTTTGGCAGCTGCTGGAGGTGCTGTGGGTGTACTTTAGGTTATTCCAAAGCTACCAAAATGAACAGGTTTTTGGGTTGTGGATCAAGAAGGATTGCAACAGTAACTGAAGGAGAGAGGTAAATCACTTTTACTTCACACTTCATTGTTCTTGTTAAACTCCCTTTTCCTCATCTGGAAGTGCCTCAAAATTAGTAATGCTTCTGTAGTCCTCTTATGTTCAGAAATATAGAATGGTATAAATGTCAAACTCTACATCATTGCAAGCTTACATTTGCCTCACAAGTGTCCATTTAAATCACTTGCATTGCTGAGAGCCACTTAACAAGAATAAATTAGCAGTGGAGTTGAAGTTAGAATAAAAACACAAGCGAAGTGAGTGGCTGGCTGGAGGTTTCTGGCTGTAAGCACATGCAATATAATGTGAATCAGGCTTTAACATCTTGATTTAAACATTTAGTCAAGCTCTATTATACCATCCCTTCACGTTTTCTGTGGGAATAGGAGCAATGTTCATCACCATTTAGGAGTTACTGGACTTTGTAACCTGAAGACATTTGTTTTTATTCACTCCAAGACTTGTGCAACTGAAGCAGGCATTGCTTCAAATCCTGAGTGGGAGAGGTTGCCTCTACTGTTGCTCTGTGTAGCAAGAGGCTCAGGGGAGACCTCATTGCTGTCTACAACTACCTGAAGGGAGGTTGTAGCCGGGAGAGGGTTGGTCTCTTCTCCCAGGCAACCAGCACCAGAACAAGAGGACACAGTCTCAAGCTGCACCAGGGGAGGTTTAGGCTGGAGGTGAGAAGAAAGTTCTTAATTGAGAGAATTGTAGCCTTTGAAATGTGCTGCCCAGGGAGGTGGTAGTCACCATCCCTGGAGGTGTTCAAGAGGGGATTGGATGTGGCACTTGGAGCCATGGTTTAGTAGTCATGAGGTCTGTGGTGACAGGTTGGACTTGATCTTCTTTGAGGTCTCTTCCAACTTTGGTGATTCTGTGAAGAGGTTTGTGTGTACAGAACAAAAGCAGGAGTGGGAGAGTTTGATTTGTGTGGGTAGTTATGGACTTTCAGCCTCTGCTCTGTGCAGAGACTGGCAGAAGACAGCAGGTAGGAGCAGTCATGGTGCAGATATCACCAGTTAGTAGATTTAAATCACTGCTTAAGATACTGGTAAATATCATCACCCATGCTCTGGGCTGGCAAACCCAATACTTTCCAGCACTTTGGTTTTCTGGGGACATTCAAACAAATACCTAAACCCCTTTGCTTGCACAAGTTTGCCTCTAGTGAAGGAAGCTGTTACCAAGAAAAATTCAGCAGCACAGTTTCCTCACTGATTTCAGGGGTTCTTTTGTTCTGCAGGAGGATAGTTTGCCTTTTCCCCTTTCTTTCTTAACGCCATTGACATAATATAGAAGATCACTGTCTGCAGCTCCCACTCCAACATGTGGATTCCAGTTGCCTTTGCTAGTACTGGGGGACTGAAGACAGGAGGCCTACAGTCATGCAGAAAGCTTCTACTTTAAACCCCAGGTTTCTGCAAGCATGATGTTTGTATGATATATCTGCTCCTTTATAATCACACACTTGAGATATTAATGCATGTCCTTTTGAAAGTGTGATTTTTGACTCTGGTAGGTAGTGTCATGACCATTTTAAGGCAGGTTTAAAAAAACCTCCACACCTAAATGCCTCAAGAAGAACAATTTTCTTTGGTGATGTTCTTGGGCTTACTCTGGAGAACCTGATCCTGGCCTCTGGTGTATATTTTGTTTGTTGTTGTGGGTTTTTCCCTCCCCCTCCTTTAATAGAAACTGGTGTGTTTGGTCCTTTAAATAAACAGTGTCAGGGAGCTTCTGTAAGATTTCAGGGCTAGAGGGAGGTGAGAGCACACTTTGGGTGCTTTAAGGTTGCAATGTATGGTTAGAGGAGAGTCTTTGGGCAGCTCCTAGAAAGCAAGGTACTAAAAGCCTTGGTTGGTGGCAAGCTGAAGGTGTGCAGCACCTGCAGATGTTATGGACAAAGCATCAGTCTGTGTGTGGTGGGGTGGTGATATGCTGATTCTGGCCTCCTCTGCTCTGTGATGTATTTCTCCTAACAGATTTGTTTCCCTTTAAATCTGGGATAGCATCTTTCCAGTCAAAATTACTATGCAGCATGTGGTTAGCTGAGGGCAAAGCAAGGCATTTTTTGTCTGCTGAAGGATCATGCCATGTCAGCTGTTTGATTCCCTGTAATTTTGCCATGGACCACTGCTCAGTACCCTGGCTGCTGAGCCTGCAGCTGCATGTGCCCTTTAAGTTCAGCATGGGTGCTTAGAAGGGTCCTCACTCTTCCTTTTTCTTTCCTTCTGTCCCTCCCCCAAGGCTTGTGTGTAACCAAATGAAACAGTGGCACCAGCCCCAGTGGAGAAGAGCTCCTCTGTTCCAAAGCTGTCCCTCTAGAAGCTGCACACAGCTTTCATCATTTGCACCTGCCATTGCTGGCTGCTGAGATGACCTTGTGTGCCAGCAGCCTCTGCTGATAAGTCTTGCCTGTTCCTTCTATCTTGCTTCGGAGTTTTCAGGACACTTAATTCCTTTGCCAGTCTTCTGAGGCTTGTCTTTGTCCATAAACACCCTGCTTTGTATTTTCACAGGCTCCAGTTGAGGAGTGCTTTCAGAGTACATAATGGAAGCTAGAAAGGGCAGTGTTACTGAGGTTTCTGTTAAATGCATAAAGAAAGGCAGCAACCCAAATCACCCCCAACTGGTGCCGAGCAATAGCTGTGCAAGGCTGCTGAGTCATGCAAGACAGTAGCAGTCACTTGTGGAGCACTGCAGACTTGTCTTTGAAACCCATTGTAGGTTGGCAAAGCCTCTCTTGCCTCTATTTAGATTTTCTGGGCACTGTGCCTTCTCTGGGGTGGAGGGCTGCTGCCTATTCCCCATTCAGGACCTGATGTGCCAGACACACCTGCCTCAGCAGCTGCAGTGCGCTGAGCAGGAGGGAAGCTCTGCAGCACATGAGTGTGAAATGGCCATCAGGCTGTGAGACTTGCCAGGGCAGCTGGGGTTGCTTAGCCAGGAGAAGTGGAGGCTCAGGAGAGACCTTATTGCTGTCTACAGCTACCTGAAGGGAGGTTGTAGCCAGGTGGGGGTTGGTCTCTTCTCCCAGGCAACCAGCACCAGAACAACTAGCTATGCCAGGAAAAGTTTAGGCTGGATGTTAGGAAGAAGTTCTTCACATTGGAATGTGCTGCCCAGGGTGGAGTCACCATCACTGGAGGTGTTTAGGAAGAGCCTAGATGGGGTGCTTGGTGCCATGGTTTAGTTGATTCGATGGTGTTGGGTGATAGGCTGGACTCGATGATCTCAAAGGTCTTTTCCAACCTTCTATCCTATCCTATCCTATCCTATCCTATGCTATCCTATGTTCTTCCACCATGCTTTTCATTCTCTGATGAACACCTTGGAGTCAAGCCAAACACTTTTTAAATGTGGAAAATCGAACCCACAGCCTCCATCACTACCTGTGGGGTGTTTCCTTGCCTCACGAAGCCATCTCATTTAAATGTTTCACAGCTCAAAGCATTCACTTGTTACACTCCAGAATTCTTTGGTTCCACACAGACTTTGTATCCTCTCACTTCCTGTCACTGAAAATCACTGAGACAACACTCTGCAGTGGAGCTTCCTAAAAGCCCTGCCCAGACTAAGCAGCAAACCGTGGCATTTGGGTTCTTTTGGGGTTTGTTGCTGCAGCCCCCTCATTGTGGATCGTTTCCATGTGAAGTATTCATGTGGGCAGTGGCTGTTGCATACCTCACTTGTGGGTGTCAACAGAGGTAACTGTACCCATGGCAGGGTGGATCTCTGTGTCATAATTAGAGAACATCGGTGGAACTGAACCAGGGTGCAGCCAACCTTCTCGCTTCTCCTCTCGCAGCCCTAAAAGCATTAATCTTTTTAGCTGCTAAATATCTCCCATTGATGACTGCTAAATGTGGCTACTTCTGTACAAGCAGGCTCAAACAATAGAAAAATATATGAAATATGAAGCCTTTCTTTGTGCTTGTGTGGGAACATTCATCTTGCTGGGGTGAGGAGTGTTCACCTCACGTTTCCGAACATTGTGTTCAGCAGATGAGCTGTTTCCTCCCTCTCCTTCAGGTTTTGGTTTCTCCTTTGGAGAAGGGGGCTGAGAGGCCATGCTTAGGTGGACTGCTAGAGTAATTATCAAGATGAGCAGGCTTGGTTTTAAAGATGCTGTTGTGTGATATTTATTGTGATTGGGTGGAGGGGGAGGTGGGGGGTGAAAATTGGGTTGGTTGGTTTGGTTTTCCATGTTTCAGTCTCTTGACATGTGGATGAGGAAGAGGCACATTGGGAAGGAGCTGCCTTTTCCTCAGCTGGAGAGAGAATAGAATAGAATAGAATTAACCAGGTTGGAAAAGACCTTTGAGATCATCAAGTCCAACCTATCATCCAACACTACCTAATCAACTCAACCATGGCACCAAGCACCCCATCCAATCTCTTCCTAAACCCCACCAGTGATGGTGACTCCACCATCTCCCTGGGCAGCACATGCCAATGACCAATCTCTCTTTCTGTGAAGAACTTCTTCCTAACATCCAGCCTAAACCTCCCCTGGCACAGCTTGAGACTGTGTCCTCTTGTTGTGGTGCTGGCTGCCTGGGAGAAGAGACCAATCCCTACCTGGCTACAACCTCCCTTCAAGTAGTTGTAGACAGCCATAAGATCTCCTCTGAGCTTCCTCCTCTACAGGCTAAGCAACCCCAGTTCCCTCAGCCTCTCCTCATAGGGCTTGTGTTCCAGACCCCTCCCCAGCTTTGTTGCCCTTCTCTGGACACCTTCCAGCATCTCAACATCTTTCCTAAACTGAGGGGCCCGGAACTAGACACAGTAGAATGCAAGGGAACCCTCCCCACACCAAATAGAACCCTACACCTGACAGCCTCCTGTCAAGCAGCATATTTGCAATGAGTAGGAAAATTTTCCTGTTGCTGCTGAGTTTTATCCTGCTGAGTGTCTCAGTCAAGCTGTTAAGGAGTTGAGAGAAACTTCCTCATACAGGGGCATGGGCATCATTTCACACATCCGAAGGTAATGAGAGGAAATTATGGGGGAAACATCATTGCTAAACAGTTCCTCTCAACCTGACTTCATGGAAACTTTACCAACAAAACAAAACCTTTAAAAAAAAAAAGGGGGGGGAGGGAGGGGAAGGGAAAGAAGAAGGAGCACCCTTAAAAATAGAGAGGAGGTTAAAAGGAGACTGTGTCTAATTTTGTTAGCATTGTGGTCCTAATTTATCGCTTCTGGTGACTTGAATTCCTCACAAATTGCTGGTGTGTCTGCAGATCTGTAATTCCCACATGCTGTAATTTTGCCCTTAGAAATGTTGGCCACTGGCAGCCCTGTCTTTCTGAGCTGGAATTTTGAATGTTTAAAACTCCTTTTTTTTTCTGCTTAACCTAGGTTAGGGGACTCTTGCCTCTCAGGGAGGACTGAGAAGCTGCCTCTTGTGTTGTAGTAGAAGCCCAGAGGAGGTAGTGGTAATGAGCAGTGGCAATGCTGGAGTGCAGAATGTGCTCACTGTATGTGTAAAGAAGGTGCTAGGACCACACATTGGTTATAGAGAGAAGCTTAGGTCCTTTATCACAAGTGTAACCACCCAGCAGTAAGCTGTGTTGAAGAACCAGGCTGTCCTCTTCTAGAACACTTCAAAGCATGAGATTGAGAGCCACTGCATGAAAAATTGTCTATGGGAAATCCAAGAACCTCCCAAATAATGTGCTCTGCTTTTTGATTCCTGTCAGCCAGTGGAAGGATCATAGAATCAATAAGGTTGGGAAAGACCTCAAAGATCATCAAGTCCAACTTGTCACCCAACACCTCATGACTACTAGACCATGGCACCAAGTGCCACATCCAATCCCCTCTTGAACACCTCCAGGGATGGGGACTCCACCACCTCCCTGGGCAGCACATTCCAATGGCTAACAACTCTATCTGGGAAGAACTTTCTTCTCACCTTGAGCCTAAACTTCCCCTGGCACAGCTTGAGATTGTGTCCTCTTGTTCTGGTGCTGATTGCCTAGGAGAAGAGACCAACTCCCTCCTGGCTACAACCTCCCTTCAGGTAGCTGTAGACAGCAATAAGGTCTCCCCTGAGCCTCCTTTTCTCCAGGCTAAACAACCCCAGCTCCTTCAGCCTCTCCTCATAGGGCTTGTGCTCAAGACCTCTCCCCAGCCTCATTGCCTTTCTCTGGACATGTTCAGGAGTCTCAATGTCCTTCTTAAATTGAGGGCCCCAGAACTGGGCACACTGCTCAAGGATCAGATGCTGCTGTGAGCCTTTGGCCTGACTGAAATCATTACCTGCATGCTTTGAGTTTCAGCTATCACCTTGCCTCTCATTTTAGGCTGTTTAATTGTTAAGTCATAAAGTGGAAGATTATATCATTTATGATGGAGTCTGAACACTTTAAATGCCAGGATGAAAGGAGAGATGGGTCTGAGCTACGCTTTCATCTGGTTTTCATCATTTCAATCATCTTGGTGGTGTTTGGTTGTTGGGTTTGTTAAGGAGCCCTGAGAAATGAAACCTTTGAGTTTGTTGTTTGCTTTTTACATCAATTTGGTCTTCTAGGCATCCCCTGGTGGTGGTGTTGTAACTGTTACCACACTCCTAGCCTTAGTATGGATTCCTCCAGTAAGAGGGCATGACAACTAAATGCAATTAGCCCAACTATTCAGATCTTGAAGGGCTCACGGTGTAACCTAACCTGTGGATGGAGACCGACACAAAGAACACTTTAAGCTCCAGATACTGTTTTCTTTTCTGCTTCAGCAGGGTTTTGATGCTTACTAAAGCAGCATTGGATGATACTTAGACAAATCTGAAATGCCTGGGGAAGTGCAGGATGTGCACTAATGATGTATTATTTCCACTTACAGTTAGGAGTTGCAATTAAAGCCGGTGTCGTGCTGTGCTCTGCGCAGCCGAGTGACAACAGCGGCTGTCGGGAGAACGGAGCTCTGCTTGGCACAGACATCCCCTGCACCATACCTCTGTGCACCAATTCCTTCCCTGGCCCTGCCTGGTCTACAATGGGCAGCCTTCAGCCTATAAGGCTGTGTTCTCTGCTCCTGGACAAATTAATGGGAGTTCTGTGTTGTTTCACATGAAGCAGGAGGCTGGCCCTAGGCAGCTAGCAGGATGCACGTGTGGTGCATCTTTGCTGCTTCGAAGCAAAGATGCCTCATAAGAGGGCAAATGTGGGCTAGGTATGAGGAAGAAATTCTCTACAGTGAGGGTGATGAGACATTGGAATAGGTTGCCCAGGGAAGTCTTGCAGCTCCCTCCCTGGAGGTGCTCAAGACCAGGTTGGATGAGATCTTGAGCAACCTGGGCTAGTGGAAGATGTCCTTGCCTATGGCAGGGGGCTTGGAACTAGATATTGTTTAAGGTTCCTTCAACCCCAAACTATTCTATAGAGCTCTGCTGGCCTCAGTACAGACCCTGGGACATCAAGAAGGCAAGCCACATTCTGTCATTTTATGAAGGAAAACTGTGTAATTTAAGCAAAATGCTTTACTTGATAGGCTGCAACCATTTCTCTTTCAAACATGCTGTGAAACCTTAGCAGTGAGTTTGTATGAGAATGTTTGATTGTGAAGGGGGAATGCTTACTCAGGGTTGAAAAGTTTCAGAAGGGAAATGATACCCCTGTCTTGACTGAAGTTGAGTAATGTGAAGTTTCCAGGGGAAATCACTGGGCTGGAGTCTCTTTCAGTGTGAATACAGGGGCATTGCAGAGTGTTTGTACTGTACAACTGAGAGCAAGATTTTAGTGCTCTTATTTGCCTGTGTTAGGATAAATGGAAGAAGGACTGGAGGACTCAAGTTAGGTTTTGGACACTGGTGTGTCCACTTACTGCAGAGTCCAAAGGTCCACAAGAGTGGCTCCTCTTGCAGAAGTCCCTGTGCTCTGTAACCCTGCTGCAGCCTTGTGTGTGGTGCTGGAAACAGGACAGCACAGGGAATGGGGAAGGAGAAGGATGCTCAGTCACGTCAGGGGACTTGAGCAGGAGTGCATGAGAAATGCAGACAGCTCACGTTCCAGAGTGTCCATCCTGCAGAGCTGTGTGCTCTGGGGTGCCTCTGTAGCTGTGCTTTCCCACCTAGCACAGCAAGGCTGTCTGGCACATAAGGACTCCTCACAACTGATCAATACTCACAGTGGTCCTGTGGCTTAGTTATTATTAATATCGCAGTGTCGGTGGTGATGCAGATACCTGCCTTGTGTTTGGAGACTGACAACAGCAACTAGAAGAGGTCTATCCTGAAATGACTTCTCAGGGAAACAAAGGTGTCTTTCCATCTACTTGCTCCAGTTGTTTTCCAGCTGCCAGAGAATCATTGATGCTCCCCTAGCTGCTTCTTGTTTGGGAAGTGCTTTCTGCTGTGGCAAAGCACCATGCTCCTGCAAATGAACAGGCAGTTAATTTGTGAATGAGTTGACTTGCATACCCAATTTCCTTTCACACCTCTGGTTTGCAGCTGATGTTAGTGTGTATAAAGCCATGAATCTTTCCCTGTGCTGGGAGAAAGAGCACAAAGAGCATGTGTGCTTGAAAGGGAGAAGGAAGGTAATGGCTTTTAAGTAAAAAGTGTAATGATGGGTGGCTTAAAATATCTGCACGTTGACAGAAATTGATGATACAATTCAGAGCATGAAGGACTTTTAACAGGAAACTGGTGCAACTCAAAACACTTTAGGAGGCTCTGGAGCTAGTCTGTATCTAGCTGGAGCAGTGGAGACAAAGATTCCTTCTCCTGGAATAACTTGCTTGGTCATTTCTGAAGGCTGCCTTGGATATTTGCAGGCAGTAGCATCGTTAAGTTTGTCTTGAAAGGCAAATTAGTTGCTGTGCTCTGCAGGGAAGAGCAAGAAAAGCAAAGCTACAGGTTCCTCTTCCCCTCCCCCTTCCTTTCCAGGTGCTTTTGCTCCTCTCTAACTGTGGCCATGGCCACACAAGTAGTTGCTTTGGCAGGTGACTTGGGGAGAAGCAGCAAGTAGGGCAGGGCAGGGCAGGTAGCTGATAAGCAAAGGTACTGAGACACAGCTGATCAGACAAGAGAGATAAAGCAGTTACATTTTTGTGGGGGTAAAACCCCAGACAAATGATTTGTCCTTCAACAGGTCAGATGGCTGCAGCAGTACTTTAGTAGCAAAGCAAAAGTCAGAGGACTTTATTTCCTTCTAGCTTTACAGGTGCAGGGCTTGTTTCATGGAGAAGAGGGTCCTCAACAGAGTCATGGAAGCCTTTAGGCTGGAAAAGACCTTTCAAATCAAGTCCAGAGATCAAGTCCAGCTGTTAACACAGCACTGCTAAGTCCACCACGTCCCTCAGCGCCACATCTCCAAGTCTCTTAAATACCTCCAGGGATGATCACTTACCACTTCCTAGGCAGCCTTTTCCAGGGCTTGACAACCCTGTTGGGGAAGAAATCGTTCCTCATATCCAATCTAAACCTCCCCTGGCACAGCCTGAGGCCATTTTCTCTCATCCTATCAGGATACCTGTCAGAGGGACAGAAACAATGTGGCGCGTCCTTGTGTTCTCTCATTTGTCTCTCTACTCACCTGTGTCCTTACAGCCTTATGCCTGAGAAAGCTTTTTGTGTTGAGAATCATCACTGCTCTGCAATAAAAAGGAGGTGGTGGTGGTGGCTGGGGGAAACTTACACCTTATGGACGTGAATTGCCACAATCATGAGCAAGCCCTTGGAGTTTGCAATGAAACTTCATGGGTGTGATGGAGTCGTGTGTTGAATTTGGAGCCTGCTTTCCTCCTGGTTGGGGGATTTTCTGCATGGTCGTGTGGTTTAGAAGACTTAAGTCTTAAAAGCATTTGGGAACTGCAGTAGCAACTGTTTTTCAGGAGAGTGCCAAATATCACGAGGGTGAACAAGCACAGCTCCTGCTTCTGAAAGAGTCAAATGGGTTCTGTTTCGTTCTAAAGCTACAGCGTGAGGCAGGCTGTGTGCTGCTGTCAGATGGGAAGCTAAAGCAAGAGAGTTGTCTACTGGTGACTACAAAAGGATTTGCCTTCTGTGGAGCTTTTCCTTTCCTTGCCAAAGTGGGGAGAATCACAGGAAATTGTGGGTTGGAAGGGATCTCTAAGGGTCATCTAGCCCAGCCACCTGCAGTCAGCAGCATATCTTCACCTAGATCAGGTTGCTCAGAGCCCCCAACAACCTGAGCTGGAATGTTTCCAGGGATGGGGCACCGACCACCTCTTTGGGTTAACTTGTTCCAGTGTCTCACCAACCTCATAAAAAATGCCTTCCTTCTACCTAGTCTAAGTCTCCTCTCTCTTCACTTAAAAGCATCAGCCTGTCACAACAGGCCTTGCTAACAAGCTGTCCCCATCTTTCTGAAGCATCAGCTTTGAAGGAGAAGGCTTTTCAGGACTCCATTTACCTTCATTAACCTCCTTCCTTCAGTCCTGCCCCACTCGCTGCAGGGGCTTTGGACTAGATGACCTTTGGAGGTCCCTTCCAACCCAAACCATTCTATGATTTCATGATCATAATCTTTACCCTGAAAGGGAGACCATTTCCCTTTAAGCTTGGAGTAAAAAGATAAGCGCCTGAAAACCGTAGAAGCACAAAATTCATTGAAGAGTGTGGAATCAAGAAATCTTTTGCCTGAGATGTTTAAGTAGCTCTTCCAGCGTGACTGCCATTAAGTTCAGACTGGTTTGTTGCTGCTGTTGCCCCACCACAGCAGAAATCTCCCTCCAGCTGCGTATGTGAAGGGTGTAAATACCAGAACTAGCAATTTTCTTCAAGCATTTCCTTTGCATTTGAATGGGGAACAAACCCCAGACAAAAGAAGACATCTGATCTGACAAGCAAAGCTGATGATGGCTGTAGGAAAACTCTCTTTTTGTTGTTGTTGTTTGTTTGTTTGGGGGATTTTTTGGTTTGTTTCCACAGCAATTTTTGCAGCTCTTCTCCACTTCTCTATTGCACTACTTAGCTGACTGGAGATGCATTATGCCTCCAGCACACAGCAGGATCCCTCTCCCTAGAGGTGTTTTATGCAGTCTTTCCTTTTTTTTGCAGTATCCTAAGGCAATGTGCCTGAGGCATTTTCTTTCTTCTCACCCCCCCAAAAGTGGTATTAATGACAAGACAAGACTGGGAAATTACACACACAGACACACAAAACCCCTCCAGAACCCAAAGGCAGGCAGAGGATGGAGTATGCCTGCATTTGACAAACACCTTTGTCATTTCTGACACCTGCATCCCTGAAGTTCTGCATCCCTTCTCTGGGCCCTTACAGAATCACCAAGGTTGGAAGAGACCTCAAAGATCATCGAGTCCAACCTGTCACCGCAGACCTCGTGACTAAACTGTGGCACCAAGTGCCACGTCCAGTCCCCTCTTGAACACCCCTTAGAGCAGCAGAAGATGGGAACAGCAGTTTGTGACCCCATCCACCAGGAGATAAAATAGCAGGGTACTCTGAAATCCAGGTCATTTCAAGAGTAATTGCAAGAGATTTCCTTAAGTCTCTGCCATTTCAGATCTCAAGCTGTGTTTTCTTACCTGCAGCAGACACTTGGTAGGAATGAAGCTAAGGAAAGGAAGCTATTTGAAGTCAATTCAAGACTGAATGAGCTAGCTGTACCCCCCCACAGCAAACTCCTGGCCAAGCTGTTGGCTCGTGGCTTGGACAGCAGCACTCTGTGCTGGGTTAGGAACTGGCTGGAGGGCTGAGCCCAGAGAGGGGTGGTGAATGGTGCCACATCCAGCTGGCAGCCAGGCATCAGTGGTGTCCCCCAGGGATCAGTGCTGAGTCCCCGCAACAAAGCTGGGGATGGGTTTGGAACACAAGCCCTATGAGGAGAGGCTGAGGGAGCTGGGGTTGCTTAGCCTGGAGAAGAGGAGGCTCAGGGGAGACCTTCTTGCTCTCTACAACTACCTGAAGGGAGGTTGTAGCCAGGTGGGGCTTGGTCTCTTCTCCCAGGCAAGCAGCACCAGAACAAGAGGACACAGTCTCAAGCTGCACCAGGGGAGGTTTAGGCTGGATGTTAGGAAGAAGTTCTTCATAGAAAGAGAGATTGGCCATTGGAATGTGCTGCCCAGGGAGGTGGTGGAGTCACCATCACTGGAGGTGTTTAGGAAGAGACTGGATGGGGTGCTTGGTGCCATGGTTGAGTTGATTAGATGGTGTTGGGTGATAGGTTGGACTCGATGATCTCAAAGGTCATTTCCAACCTGGTCTGCTCTACTCTATTTTTGAGCAATGGTCATATAATAATCCAGTTTCTGATTGTGAGAAGGAAAACTCACAATGTGTGAGTTTTGGTCTAGAGTGCATGGAGCAGTTCTGATCCCTCAGCATCAGTTCTATCACAGTGGGAGACAAACGAGCTGGAGGTGAAACCAAAGTCCAATCCATTGCATGGGAATTTGAGTTGACATGAAAGACCAATTTCTTAATTGAGAGAGGAGCAGTTCAGAGACTGTAGCAGCAGGGGAAAACAACTGATTTAGGGAACCTTTGTTTTCTGAATCTATTTTACAGTCCTAGTGACTGTAGCATTTTAGGAGCTGATTATGCTTTCATACAGAAATCTTTCTTAGTTAAAACTGTGTGGAGAGAAAGACAGATGGTAACTCCCAACTCAGCTTCTGTGGTGAACAAATGGGTGACTGTGGTCCTCCTGCTATTAGCAGTGATGGATATTGGGAGGCTGCTAATTTTCTATGTGTTTGCTACATGTCTTGGGTTTCACACAAGGCTGCAGCACTGTGATAGGTATTAAAAAGCAGAAGACATGTGAGAAGCACTTGGCCAACCATTTTGGTTCTGAGGCCAACTTTTTCAAGAGCACCCAGCTATGTGACAGTGCCTCAAAACTCCAGCAGTTTCCCTAAGGGTCACCTCACACTAGAGCAAGTTGTGCAGAACCACATCCAGCTTGGCCTTAAAAAAACCTCCAGGGATGAGGCTTCCACCACCTCCCTGAGCAACCTGTTCCAGTGTCTCACCACCTTCATGGTGAAGAATTTCTTCCAACATCCAATCTGCATCTACCCACTTCTAGTTTTGCTCCTTTCCCCCTAGTGCTATCCCCTGACATCCTAAAGTCGCTCCCTAGCTTTCTTGTTGCCCCCTTCAGATATTGGAAGACCACAGTCATAGTAGTATAGTATAGTATCAGTCAGGGTTGTAAGGCACCACAAGGATCACCAAGTTCCAACCCCCCTGCTATGGGCAGGGACACCTCACACTAGATCAGGCTGGCCAGAGCCTCATCCAGCCTGGTCTTAAACACCTCCAGGGATGGGGTCTCAACTACTTCTCTGGACAACCCATTCCAGGGCTTCACCACTCTCATGGTGAAGAACTTCCTTCTCAATAAGGTCCCCTCAGAGCCTTCTCCTTTCCAGACTGAAAAGCCCCAACTCTCTCAGTCTGTCCACACAGGAGAAGTGCTCCACTTGTGTTAGGTCCTCCTTGTTTCCCTTTGCTCTTCAGTACCAAAGGAAGCTGAGCACAGTGAGTGCACAGACTGCAGTCGTGCAGGAATCTCTTTCAGCTTGCCACAGTGAGAGGAAGAAATTGGACAAGATAGATGGAACTCTCTTTTGTTTGATTTCCTTCCTCTCATTGCTGCTGTCATGAACACGTGAAAATTACCTCTAGCAAAAACACTTAAGCTGAGATACAATCTGCCAAGGGAATTTGGGCATACAGTACCTGCTTAAAACAACAATAAATTAGGCAGTTGGATGCCATAGTCTCAGTGCAGCTTTGAAACTCGCTGGCTTGAAGTATAATTACAAATAAGATTTAAACAATGCCATTTATTTACACAAGCTTGCTGTGAGTCATGGATTGCATCCTCCTAAATTAATGAAAAGATTAATTTTCCTCTTGTTTTCATTTCCACCATTCCTCAATACCTCGAGGGGAAACAGCTTAAGAGGGTAAACGACTTCTGGGACCCCAGCTGAAAACCATCCCAGTGCGGAGGCTGGGGAGGAATGCTGCAGCTCCCTGGGTAAAGTGTGTGCCTCCTGGGAACACCTGGTGTGCCTGTTCAGACCTGCACAGAGCTATCTGCTGGAGTTTGGGTGGCATTCATGTCTGCTTCTTGGACTGACTTGAAAGTGCCCTCGCTAGCTTGGCGTTTGCCTGGTGGAAAACAAAGTTTCTTGCCATGGTAGGTCTCCTATCTATCCTGTCAGGCTCTTGTGGATCCACCTACCAGCTGTAAGTGCTAAACCACCTTCAGTAGTGAGCTGCATCGGTACTATGGTGTGCTCTGCGCTTCTATCCAGACCAAACTTCTCTTGGCTCAGCCCTGAGGGATTGACATAGGCAGCAGACAGCCCTGCTCTACAGCCTGGCTTTCCAGCAAGGATCTTGCTGGGGACTTGGAGGCAGGCATGATTCCAGCCAGTGCCATGAGCAGAAGGAATAAAAGCTTTGGGCATGGCATGCTTATGCAAGATCTCAAATCTGCTCTCCACCTACAGTGGGTATAGCCTCCCCAGCAGAATGCTTGACAAGGAGTTTCTTAGATTATCTGAGAGTTACTTTATCTGAGAGCAGCAGTTTTGGTGCTCAGAGTTTGCAGTGCTTCCTGGATCCTCATTTACTTTAAATACACTGACTGCAGGGGCACTTTGCAGTACTTCTCTGAGTTACTCTCCATAATCTGAAAGCATTGAGGGTTGGTTTTTTTTTCCCCCTTTGACTTAGACCAACTCTGCTTTATTTATTTCACCCCTTCTGTATTATGCAGCATTCTGATGGGCACACAATTAAGGTGTTTTATTATTGTCTGTTCAACATCTAAGTCAAGAATAAATGATCAAAAGGATTGGCATGTTCTCAAAGGAGTATCTTTAATACAGGTCCTGAAGTGCAGGGCCAAAGAGTGTGGATTGCTGTTCAGGTAGAGAACTGGGTTGCCTTTTGCTTTTAAAATGGATCTTCTCCTTTTCTTCTCTATTCAATCTGAAAGCATATTCACAGGACTCCAACAGGCTGCTCCTTCCATGGGAGCTGTACAAGTTCTGTACAAGTTCAGTGGTTAAGCATTTTCTTCCTGACCCCAACTCTCTGGCTGTTTAGGTTCTTCTGTGCAAAAGTAGGATGTGGGCAGGGAAGGAAAGATAAATACTGTTTGCTTTCCACAGTGGTAGTCCCTTCTGTGCAGCACCCATGGCCAATCCTGATTATCTCTGAAGATCTAACAGTTTTCCACTTCACACACACAACCATCCTGAGCTAAGGAATGGGAGTCAGGGACTGTCCCTTCTAAAAGTCCTGTTTTGTTGGCCAGTTAGGAAACTTCAAGTTATTAAACATCATTTTGCTAGGGCTCTTTTATTTCTACCACAGCTGTGTGGTGTTTTGTATCTTGCTAAAAGACTGACAGCCTTGATGAACAGAAAGTTGTATCTGATGTGGGATAATGCACGTGTTTCTGAGTTTAGAGGGACAGTGGAGTAATCCTGCTGATTTGCTTCTTTGTAGAGGGGTCTGGAGCAACCTTCTGAGGAGGAGAGGCTGAGAGACCTTAGGCTTTTTAGCCTTGAGAAGACTGAGAGGGGATCTTATCAATGCTTACAAATAGCTAAAGGGTGGGGGCCAAGAGGATGTGGCTGGGCTCTTTTCAGGGCTGCCCAGAGATTAGACAAGGAGCAAACTGGAACCCAGGAGGTTCCACTTAAACATAAGGGGGGATAAAAAGTCTTTGCTGCTGCAGCTGGAGCAGGCTGCCCAGAGAGATTGTGGATTCCTCCTCCTGAGAGATTCCAAACCAACATGGACATAGTCCTGTGCAATTTGCTCTTGATGACCCTGCTTTTAGCATGGGGGGATAGACTAGATGACCTCCAGAGGTCCCTTCCAACCCCTGGCAGCCTGTGATTCTGTCTAAAGCCACTGCCTGGCTTCAGATCTGTAAGGCACAGCTAGTCTGAAACAGGAAACTCACTCTGGAGTGGCCAAACTAAAACCTCCAGCAATTCCAGTAAAGACAGACATGAAGTGCAATGGAAGCAGTTTCTTTTCAACAGAGGGTATCTTCTGAGTCAGTCTCTCTCCAGGTTAGACTTCATTTCCCTCAGCCCTTACTGCTTTGGCTGCACTTGAGGAAGGAAGACTTCTCAAAGATAGTTTTGCTAGAGGTTTCATAGAAACTTGGAGCCAGGGAAATGAGGGAATCCCTGTAACATGAGCTTAATGTTTATTAGATGTGAAAGAAACCACAAAGGCAAAAGATTCTGAACATCTGCCACCTCTGAAAAAGCCTGGGGAATGCTGCCTCAAGATGCAAAGCCATAGGGAAAGAGGAATGATTACTTCTGCTCCTAGGAAATGACTTTTTTCTTGCTATCAACTCACTGTGAACTGACTTGTGGGACCTTCCCAAGCCTTTCCTTGAAAAAGATGAGGGCTCCTCTGAGCTCTGCACTGTGGTTAACTCTTGAGCTTGTGATTAACTGTCCTGACTCTGAGGTGCACCTGTCATTAAGGAATTAATGCACATTTCATGAGCAGAAGATTAAGAAATTAGAGCCTTTCACTGTTTATAGTTAAGGGGGGAAACCCAAGCTCCTTAGAATAGAATAAACCAGGTTGGAAAAGACCTTTGAGATCATCAAGTCCAACCTGTCATCCAACACTACCTAATCAACTAAACCATGGCACCAAGCACCCCATCCAGTCTCCTCCTAAACATCTCCAGTGATGGTGACTCTACCACCTCCCTGGGCAGCACATTCCAGAGGCCAATCTCTCTTTCTGTGAGGAACTTCTTCCTCACACCCAGCCTAAACCTCCCCTGGCACAGCTTGAGACTGTGTCCTCTTGTTCTGGTGCTGGTTGCCTGGGAGAAGAGACCAACCCCCTCCTGGCTACAACCTCCCTTCAGGTAGTTGTAGAGAGCCATAAGGTCTCCCCTGAGCCTCTTCTTCTCCAGGCTAAGCAACCCCAGCTCCCTCAGCCTCTCCTCACAGGGCTGTGCTCCAAATCCCAACTGGAGAGCTTGAGTCTCTTTCTAGGCTGTGGTGACCAATTAGGCAGGAGCTCAGATGTGGAAACATCTCTCACTGTGTCCCTTTCCCCACGTTTAAATGACTCTGCCCTAAATGATAACTGACTAAATGATAACTGCTCAGTGCTTCCTGGATGAAAAGCATGGTAGAAAAGATGCTTTTGCTTTGCTCAAGCCTTGTTAAGTTCCCAAGCGCTCACTGATCTCACTTCATTGCCACATTTCTCACTAGTGACCCTACTCTCTCTGGTGTGTTTACCCACAGGAAATGTTTCCTTTTCCTCAGTCCCACTCTTTCCTTCTGAGTGGCAGCAAATGTTTGATTCCTGGGTTTTGCCTTGCCACAGTTAAAAGCCAGGCAGGCCTGCCCGTTTGTCGCATCCCAGACGCCAGTCACGGTGGGATCAAACCTTTGATGAAAGGCCCTTGATGTTTGCAGTATCAGAGGCTCAGCAGCTTTAATCACCTGCCCACAATCTACAAATAAAGTTTGAGCATGGAAGGTGGTTGAAAAGGGCCTGCTTTACCAACAGAGAAATAAAAGCTGCCCTAAATCAGAGAGTCTCTCTCTCTCTCTCTCCCTCCTAATAACAGCAACAACCAAAATGCTCCTGTCTGTTGTTTTTTATTTGGGAGGCACATGTCATATAATTAATCTTCCTTCTCCTAATTTCCCTTTCATCTGGGGCTCTTCTAAGCACTTCACAAGAGCATAATAACCAAGCCCTACTGTATCTGTGACACACATGATTATTGTTATTATCTTCATTAGGCTAATGCAGTCTCTGAAAGTTTGCATGATCAAATAACTTAGGCAAGGTTAATAGCGATGCAGTGTCAGGACTGGGAACAGAGCAGCCCTGTCTCTCAATCCTGGGTTGAATTCAGGTCTTGCTAACCTGGGTGTGTCGTTCAGGGTGTGTGTCACTGTCCTGTACCATAGCCCTTCTCTCCTGTGGCAGTGCAGCTAGGGAAAAACCCCAAACCGTGGCTGGGGAAGGTGTTCCAGCTTCAGAAACTGCCACAAGCGGCTCGGAATAAAACACTCCAGAAATAAACCAGGACAAACTCTGTTGGTGCCATGAAGATTTCCTGGTATCACTGCAGTCACATGGCTGCACCAGTGACCCCTTCCAATTACAGGGGAGCCCAAGCTGTCAGGCTTCTTTTAGTGCTCTCTGTTCTTACCTCTCTGCCCACACCCTCACGCAGGTAAAAGGTTTTATACGCAGATTTTCCTGCGGTGTCAGCCATGGAGCAATTGTAGAACACAGCAAATGCTTTCACAGGTCTTCTGTGAGAGGGTAGATTGATTCATTTACATATCTCCTGTGATAACTCCAAAGCTGGTTTCTTTTCTCTTTTCCCTAACACTGCTGTGGGTAAGCCCTGGCTTCCTTCACAAGCTTTTTGTGCCCCACACAGATCTTCTCTGACTACCTCTGTGCCTAACTTATTAGCTGCACAAAGCCACCTGCCTTGTCAGCTGGAGAAACTCAAAGACACCTTGCTTACAATGAATAATGCAGTCATTGACAGCTGGGCACCATGCTTGGATCATTTCCTAGCACAGCTTGACCAGGACCCAAGATGAAATAGAAATGCTTAATGCACTTGTGTGGGTGTGTGTATGCATGCAGAGGAGGAGCATCTCATTGTGTTGTGCTTGGTGAAAGATATTCCAACCAGTGGGAGATGTTGGAGTGGGCAAATGACAGAAGGGAATTCCCACTCATACACAGATTAAAAAATGCCCATGATTAGAGGACTGCAGAGGCTGCTTTAAATAGTCATGGAAGAAAACACCAGAGAGTTGGAGGAGGCTCTGTTGATGGCTTCATCTGCAGGAAAAATGGCTCTCTGGGGTCACATAAGGATATGAGAAGAGCTCCTCCAAACAGGCCCTTTTGATTTATTTACATCATGCATGTAGTAAGATTCATGAGTAGATGAGAGAGCTCCTCAAGTGGCTACAAGAATGGAGGGGGGGAGGAAGGGAATGTGCACTAGGTTGTGAGGTCATAATGCCCTCCAGATCTGGAGACCTAGAAAGTCCTGGTTATGATGCTCCAGCTAGAACAGGGAAAACAGGTGGGCAAAAGGGAGCAGCATGCAAGTGTGGCCTTAGAGTTATCCTCTTTTCTTTATGCAGGATGACAGAAAGTGACTTGCCATGTTCAGCAGCAGTGCCTCAGAGAAGTTTAAAGTGTATGTTTAACAGTGAAGGCCATTCAGGGATTCCTAAAGTTAGAACAGGTATTTTTATCTGCAGCCAAAAGCTCTTTCATCTGGAAGTTAAAACGAGATTTAGGTGGCTACTTGAAATAGTAGGTCTTTGAGGTTGTTTCTTTTTCTACAGATTTCCTGTAGTCTTAGGAGTGAGCTTGTGGCTCCAAGTTTGCATCAGTTTTAGAATAGAATAAACCAGGTTGGAAGAGTCCTTTGAGATCATTGAGTCCAACCTATCACCCAACACCATCTAATCAACTAAACCATGGCACCAAGCACCCCATCCAGTCTCTTCCTAAACACCTCCAGTGATGGTGACTCCACCACCTCCCCAGACAGCACATTCCAATGGCCAATCTCTCTTTCTGGGAAGAACTTCTTCCTAGCATCCAACCTAAACCTCCCCTGGCACAGCTTGAGACTGTGTCCTCTTGTTCTGGTGCTGGTTGCCTGTGAGAAGAGACCAATCCCCACCTGGCTACAACCTCCCCTCAGGTAGTTGTAGATGACAATAAGGTCTCCCTTGAGCTTCCTCTTCTCCAGGCTAAGCAACCCCAGCTCCCTCAGCCTCTCTTCACAGGGCTGTGCTCCAGACCCCTCCCCAGCTTTGTTGCCCTTCTCTGGACACCTTCCAGCATCTCAACCTCTTTCCTAAACTGAGGAGCCCAGAACTGGACACAGGACTCAAGGTGTGGCCTAAGCAGTGCAGCGTACAGGGGCAGAATGACCTCCCTGCTCCTGCTGGCCACACTGTTCCTGATACAAGCCAGGATGCCATTGGCTTTCTTGGCCACCTGGGCACACTGCTGGCTCATGTTCAGCCTCCTATGAACCACTACCCCCAGGTCCCTTTCTGCCTTGCTGCTCTCTTTTCTCCAGGTTTTAATCTGGAGGATACTCTATAGGCAATTCTGGCTTTTCCTGCTTTTGCACTTAAAGCCTGATGATCCTCTCCAGATCTAGGTTGCAGCAGGAGATTTGTGCAGTGGGCATGCTCTAACATTGCAGAGCTGCTCTTTCAAATCAGTATGCAGCTTGGCAGGGCTTGCACAGCCCTGTGCTGCCATGAAGCTGATTACCAGAACCTTTTCTTAGCCCAGGAGCATGAGAAGCTCTTCTGGCTAGAGAAAAAGGAAGAAGCTCTTCATAATAAGAGTGATTGCCCATTGGAATGTGCTGCCCAGGGAGGTGATGGACTCACCATCACTGGAGGTGTTTAGGAAGAGACTGGATGGGGTGCTTGGTGCCATGGTTTAGTTGATTAGATGGTGTTGGGTGATAGGTTGGACTCGATGATCCCAAGGGTCTCTTCCAGCCTGGTTAATTCTAAGTGTCATGCTTTGAGAAACTGGGATGTCTGGGCAGCAGCAGCCTGCCTGGAATGTACTTGATGTTCCCTGCCAGGCTGCTTTATCACCTGGCTGCTGTTCTTCCCCAGTCCACTCAGTACAGGGTGCCTCTGCACCTGGCATCTCCCTTGCATTTCATAAAGCAGCCTTTGTAGTAGAGAAGAATGGAAAGCTCTTTACAATTGCACAGGGACATACCAACGTGCCCTGGGCAGCTCCAGAGTAGCTTCGAGGCATCGCTAAGGAGAAGCGAAATGCAAATGAGAATTGAGATGCAGTCACTTGGAAGTATGTCCAACTTACAGATTTGATGGGATTCTTCTTAACTGGAGAAATTAGCTGTCATCTGCTGTAAATCATCAGTCACTAATTACCCCAGTTGTTCACTCACATCTCAAATCTCGTGCGTGTCACCCAAGTGTGTGTGGCTCAGGGAAGGCGGCGAGGGAGGGAGTGAAAAAGCCTCATCCTTAGAGTCTGGTGATATGAAAGAACACAGAGGCTTCCTTCTGCTGGCCTTTACAACCTTGAAAGCTGCATTTTTCTTTTAGTTTAGCTTTCTGAGTCATATTTTACTGCAGGGAAAGGTGATGTATTTATAGCCCTGAAGACACAGCTGCTTGTGCACAGAAGGCACACCTGAGAGCACCTGAGGGCTTTTTGGTGGGCTTCACATTCCCAACCTACCTGTAGGTTGTGAGTCCAAGAGAGGCTATGGCAGAAGATAAGAGTGCAAGTTCTCATTGTCTGCATGAATGAGGCAGGCAGCAAAGTGACCAGCTGGAGGTTACACTTGCACAGAATTAGGCTGAGAGTGGTTAGCCTCATGACATGCATGCCTTTAGCTCTCAGTTGAAATGCTTGCAGGGAGGTGGTGGAGTCACCATCCCTGGAGGTGTTCAAGAGGGGATTGGATGTAGCACTTGATGCCATGGTTTAGTAGTCATGAGGTCTTGGGTGACAGGTTGGACTTGATGATCTTTGAGGTCTCTTCCAACCTTATTGATTCTATGATGTTGGCTATTCTCAAGTGAGTTACATGTGCCTGTTCACTAGGTAAGGTGGTATGGAGCATTCCATAGGATCACAGAATTGTCAGGGTTGGAAGGGACCTCAAGGATCAGCCAGGTCCAACCCCCATGCCAGGGACACCTCACACTACATCAGGTTGCTCAGAACCACATCCAGCCTGGCTGCAAAAACCTTCAGGGATGAGGCTTCCTCCACCTCCCTGGGCAACCTGCTCCAGTGTCTCACCACCCTCATGGGGAAGAACTTCTTCCTGATGTCTAATCTATTTCCCCCAGTCCCATCACTACTCAACACCCTCAAAAGTCCCTCCCTAGCTTTCTTGTAGCCCCCTTCAGATATTGGAAGGCCACAATAAGGTCTCCTCAAAGTCTTCTTTTTCTCCAAGCTGAGCAATCCCAACTCTGTCAGCCTGTCCTCATGGGAAAGGTGCTCCAGCCCTCTGATCATCCCCTTGGCCCTTCTCTGGACATGTTCCAGCATATGGCAGTATGCTTTTGGCCATTGGAATGGGCTGCCCAGGGAGGTGGTGGAGTCACCATCACTGGAGGTGTTTAGGAAGAGACTGGTTGGGGTGCTTGGTGCCATGGTTTAGTTGATTGGATGGTGTTGGACGATAGGTTGGACTCGATGATCTCAAAGGTCTTTTCCAACCTGGTTAATTCTATTCTATTCTATTCTAATCTAATCTATTCAAATGTTAAATACATAAAGTTATATAGATATAAATGGTTAAATTATAAACAAGTAGATGTGAAAGTCAAAGTATCAAATTGATTCTGCTGAGCACAAGAGCCAAGTCACTATGTGTTGTCTCTGGAAGAACTTGTAAGTGGCTCATACCTTAGTTGATTTTTGTCTAGCCAGAAAACCAGGAGAGCAGAGCTGTGAAGTCCACAGCCACATCCCTACAAAGCCAGCAAAGGTCTCCAAAAAAGAGATCTTGTAGATGCTGATTTTAATTTCCTTGCAGTTTGTGGCTGATGCCAGTTTCCTGACTCATTGTCACTCTGGGTCTGGTGATGTGCCAAGTTTTCCAATAAGGAAAAGAAGGGAGTGGTGAGTCACTGGCTGCATTCATATGCACTTGATTTGCTCTATCATTATCTAAACTGGTTTGATGTATTTTAATGAGTTCATATATGAAGTCTCTGAGATATGTTTCCTTGCATGAATTAGCTGGACTTGTTAGTCTTCTGTAAAGATTAGAAAGCCAGAAGACAACCAGAGCTTTTGGTGGCAGGCCCAGGTTTTTTTCTGCCAGCCCATGTATGAAGAGAGGACAAGGGGGAAGAGGCTCTGAGTTTTCTAAGATCTGAATAAGTATGACGATAATCTCCTGGGTTTTTTGAGGCTCTTCTCTATGCTCTGAAAATCTTTCGAGGCTACTGATTAGATCTGACATGTCCCAAGTGGAGCTTTTTGCCTTGGTTGTGTTTTGTTCTGTGTGGGAGCAGAAAACCTCTCCAGAGAAGGGCAACAAAGCTGGGGAGGGGTTTGGAGCACAGCCCTGTGAGGAGAGGCTGAGGGAGCTGGGGATGCTTAGCCTGGAGAAGAGGAGGCTCAGGGGAGACCTCATTGCTGTCTACAACTACCTGAAG
Organism: Melanerpes formicivorus; assembly: GCF_026170545.1. Lineage (NCBI taxonomy): Eukaryota > Metazoa > Chordata > Aves > Piciformes > Picidae > Melanerpes > Melanerpes formicivorus. The sequence goes on along the minus strand of NW_027142381.1, from coordinate 3,124,241 downwards.
GGAGGTTGTAGCCAGGAGGGGGTTGGCCTCTTCTCCCAGGCAAGCAGCACCAGAACAAGAGGACACAGTCTCAAGCTGCACCAGGGGAGGTTTAGGCTGGATGTTAGGAAGAAGTTCTTCACAGAAAGAGAGATTGGCCATTGGAATGTGCTGCCCAGGGAGGTGGTAGAGTCACCATCACTGGAGGTGTTTAGGAAGAGACTGGATGGGGTGCTTGGTGCCATGGTTTAGTTGATTAGATAGTGTTGGGTGATAGGTTGGACTTGATGATCTCAAAGGTCTTTTCCAACCTGGTCTGGTCCATTCCATTCCATTCCATTCCATTCCATTCCATTCCATTCCATTCCATTCCATTCCATTCCATTCCATTCCATTCCATTCCATTCCATTCCATTCCATTCCATTCCATTCCATTCCTATGCAAAGCAAAGCCCTGCTGAAATGGGGTCTGAACCAAGTCCTGAGGCAGAGGTGCTGGGTATGGGACAAGGGTCTGTCCATCTTCTTCTGAAAGCTGTTGGTGATTCCTGCCATTTCAGAGAACCTCATATTTTGGTTTGTTGTTTAAAGTTGTCACAGCTTCTGATATTTACCATTACCAGGGATCTTTCCAAGTCTCAATGAATGAGCTGGGTTTTTAAGTTCAAGTCCGTGTGCCAATTCATTGTAGCCTGTCCTTTTAGCCATGTAATTTATCTTTAATTGAAGTCTTTCCTTGGCTTGTGGGAATTGCAAGGCTGATTAAGATAGGCTAAGGCAGGAGTGAAATTAAGGATGCCATTGTAAGGAGCTGTGTGGCGGGGGTGGAAAGGAGAGCAAAGCAACGTGGTGAGCTTAGTGTCAGACCTGACCTGTTGAGATTCTGCAGCTCTGCTGATGAAAGCTCTTGCTGCATTGGGTAATAAATGGAAAATCTCCCATGTTTTGGAATTTCTTTAAGCTCTTGGGCTCCTGTTGGCCAAGTATCCACTGTTCCCCATAGGAAAAGGGCTTCCTTCCCAGCCATAGTCCTGGGAACAGGCCTACACTGTAATTAGGGAGATGAAGTATTTGATTAGGGTGTGGTTTTGCTGGTGAGGCACCCAGCATTTGGCAGCCATGGCTGCATTCAAATTCCTATTTGTTTTGATTGCCTTTTTTTTTTGTAATCCAAGCAGGACTTGTTGTCCAGTGCTCCCTTCCCTAGAGGCCCTGGCCCTCTGTTAATGATGCCTTGTGTTAATTGATTCTACACCTGATGAACTTTTTTTTATCTCCTCCCTCTCTTGCATGCATTTGAATACAACATTACAGTGGAGTTGGAGCTGTGTCAGAGGAACCATCATTTATTGCCACCTAGATTCTGCCAGAGAGGGAGAAGCTGGGTTTCAATACATTTTCTTCTCCAAGCCCTTGGTTAATTGCACTCCTTATTAGTATTTTTTTTTCCTAATGTTAATTGCTTGTTACATGCCATGCAGGTAAGCCAACAGCCTTTGGGAATGAAGGAATGAATGAATGGCTCAGATACTTCCCCCCTGATGTTATAATAATGATACAAACATGGACTGGAATAAGTGGGTGTGACAGGCAGTGCCAGTCTCTGAGGATGGGATGGGATATGATAGGATAGGATAGGATAGACCAGGTTGGAAGAGACCTTTGAGATCATCACATCCAACCCATCATCCTCTCCATCTGATCAACTAAACCATGGAACCAAGCACTCCATCAAGTGTCCTCCTAAACACCTCCAGTGACAGTGACTCCACCACCTCCCTGGGCAGCCCATTCCAATGGGCAATCTCTCTCTCTATGAAGAATTTCTTCCTAACATCCAGCCTAAACCTCCCCTGGCACAGCCTGAGACTGTGTCCTCTTGTTCTGGTGCTGGTTGCCTGGGACAAGAGACCAATCCCCACCCCAGCTACAACCTCCCTTCAGGTAGTTGTAGAGAGCAGTAAGGTCTGAGGATGACTTCGGTTTTGGATTCAGGATAGGAATGTCCCTAGAAAACAGCAATTGGGCATTTCCCAAGCAGCAGTGGGCCAGGCAGAGTGTACAACTCCTCTCCTAAAAAGAAAGCCCACTGGAAATGCTCCTCAGGGTACACAGCAGGTCCCCCTCTGTGTCAGAGATACAGGGCTACACCCTTAGGGGTTTGCTCCCCATTTCAGATAAGCTGGGGTGAGCCTTCACCCTGCCACCTTTCTGCATGTGCAGGTGGTGGGAGGCTCTAGCATCTGTGAAGGATTTGAACCCTCACACTTACCTGCTCTGGGGTTTTGTTAGGAGGTTTTTAAGCAGCTGTTTCATGGCCAGCAAATGATGCAATGCTGGGCACCCAGACCCTGGCTCGCTCTGACTGCTGTGCTGGATTTTTTCCCTTCACAGTGCTCTGCTTTATTCCTCAGAGGAACCTCTTTCTCAACATGCCCCTTGTGGGTGCTGGCAGCTTCCTTTCAGTGCTTTCTAGGTCACAGGTTTCTTGTATGCCAGCGTGAGCAGGTCTTAGGAAAGCCTTGTTTGGATTTGCCTGGTTGCTGGGTTGGATTTGTTTGTTTCTGTTCAATCCTGCCACGCTGGTTCAAAACCAGAGAGTATTTCACCAATGCATGCTGTCATGTCATACAACAGGGCCAATTAGTTTTGCAGAATAGAGAGTCAGTGTGTGTCTGTGTCCTAAGGAAGCTCCTGTCAATGTTCTCAAGCAAGGTGTCAGCACTCATTTGCCGATACTTAAAGAGCAAGCCTGCATCTTCGGGCTTGTAAGGCAGGGAAGGCTCTCATGGCAATCCACAGAAGGTGGTACTGGGGCTCAGCTCTACATTTGCTAGCTCTGGTAGCAGCAGGGATTTTATCTTGAGGTACAAATATCAGCAGGGCTACCACGGTGGTTTCTGCAGCTGGGCATTTAAATAGGGTCCAAATTGTGAGCCAGTGGGTGGCTGAGCTGAAGCCAGCTCGTTTGAAGCTTAGGGATCTCTGTGTGTACTGCAGTCACACCTTGGGGTTGCAGTGAAGATGCAATCAGGGAGACCTCAGAATAAACTCCTCTCCACCTAATCTTTTCACATGTCTCTGAACAGACAGGTGTGTGCACCACTCCTATGCATCCTTAATGCATTGTTTGAAGCAGGTTGAATATGGCTGCAGGCATGAGGAAGAGCCTGATGGTAGGAAGGTGGCTTGTGCCTTTAATGGCTAGGAGGGCAGGCTTGGCTATCCCTGCTTAGTTACCTTCACCTGTAGGAGGTGGCCCTGGAAGAACCAGGGAGCACAGCTTGGGAAGGAAAATGTCTTCATGAGGAGAGGTATGTAACAATAAGCAATGGAGGAAGCAAGTTTTCAGTACAGAGTCTGCTCTGCTTCTTTGGCAGCCAAAAGAATGTGAGTCTGGGTTCTCCTCTACCTCTTTTGAGGCTTCCCTAAAGAGTGGTGCAAGCCCAGGGCTGCAGCGGGGCAGGAGAGAGGGTGCTGGGGACCCCCTGGATTGCTGTCAGTGCTTGCCCTGCATTGTGTGGAAAGCTGTGGGCTTCCCCATTAAAAAGGTACCTTTAAAAGTGCTTTTTAAAAGTAGTTAGGTTGGCTAAATGGTATTGCAGCACAGCATGTGCAGTGCTTAGAGACTGTGCTTTGGCATTACTGATGCAAGGCTTGGTGAGCTGAAAAACCTCTGGCTTGGTTTCTGAGCACAAGCTAACTCTGCCTGGTTTGCACCTGCCTTGGGAGCAGTTTGAAATCAAATCATGGTGTTTTGTTTTGGTGAGTGGAAAATGGGAGGCTGGCAGAGAAGCTCTAATGTCTTCCTTTATTTATTTTCCCATTCAAATTGTGATTTGATTGTAGCTTAGCTTATGAATGCTCTTTCTCACCATGGCAAGTTTTTATGCAGATAGCCAGGCAGCAGTGGTTACATGAAGTGCCCACATTCCTTTATGTTTCAAAGGATAACCAAAGCACACTGCACAGTAGAGCTCCTGTGTGGTTCTGTAAATGGTGGTTACCATGAAAGACAGCTGTACTGAGATCATAGAATCAACCAGGTTGGAAGGGACCTCCAAGGTCATCCAGTCCAACCTATCATCACCCAGCCCTATCCAATCAACTAGACCATGGGCAGCACATTCTAATGGCAAATCTCTCTTTCTGTGAAGTATTTCTTCCTAACATCCAGCCTAAACCTCCCCTGGCACAGCTTGGGACTGTGTCCTCTTGTTCTGGTGCTGATTGTCTGGGAGAAGAGACCAACTCTTGTTCTGGTGCTGATTGCCTGGGAGAAGAGACCAACCCCCAAGAGATGACCTCTGCAGAGCATCTTTAAACCCCATATCAAATGACCTTCCAGTCTTGCAACTTCTGGTTGTAGCCCTGGTCAGGAACACAAAGCTTCTTTAGGCAGACAGCTTTGCCTCCTGCGTGATCTGGCCACCTGCCTCCCTGTTTGAAGCCTGAGCTCTGCACTTGCAGGGAAATTTGGCTTTCTCAGAGTGTTTCCCCTAAACCAGAGGTAACTTAGGCATTAAATGTTATGTCTGCATTCTGAAAGCCTCAGAATCGAGTGTCTTATATTCAGTGTTTGTTAAATGGCCATTAAGGGATAGGAGGGAAGTCTATGCGGAATCCTGGACTAGATCCTGTAAACCCTCTGACACTCTGGGTGGGTGAGGTCAGCCACATTCTTCCTCCCCATTTACTGACATTCTCTCCCTATCTAACACTCCACACCCAAAGACCTTTTATCCTCCAAATTGCTCTTAAAATCCCTTTTCATGCCCAGTGCCCACAAAAATCACTTAAGTGCCTTAGTGTCTTAGTTGGGTACTTAGACATCAGTGCCACTAGGAAAGTAACCTAGATAGGACTGAAGTAACTTGTCCTTCTGCTGTCTGGCTGTCCCCAGTGAGTCTTGTCTCTGTGCCCATCCTGATCAGCATTCCTGGCTAGGTGCTGCCCTGTGTTTCATCTCTTTGAGTTCCAAGCCTTACATCAGCATGAACAATGCCTGGTTCAGCTGGTAAGATACTTTGGAAGGTTGGCATTGTGTATCTCATTTGTTTGTTCAGTCCTAGAACTGCCAATTGTGCTTAAGAAAGAAAAAGTGATAGCCCTGATGTGTGCCATGCAGTCATAAAAACATCTCAAATGGCCTCCAACCCTGCTGAGAGGCTGTCTTGGGAAGAGTGGTGCCTGTTAGCTGCTCATGGCTGTTTTGAGATCCTCCTGGGGCATAGGTCTGAACTTTAATCCAAGAAAGGCCTTGTAAACCACATGTGGCAGCTTCCCTTTCTTGGGTTGCATCAGGTGTTGGGAGACACCTGGGAGCACATCTCTCCAAGCAACATGATCATTGTCTGGAGCCTGGCACCGGCTATCTCTGCTTTCCCACCATTAAAAAACAGAAGGGAAAGTCAAAAGCTCTGTCATTTTCCTCTACTCTCTCCTGGTCTATCATTGCTTAATTGTATCCCAAAATCTTATTAAAGTTTGGGGTGAGTCATTGCCATGGTGAGATGAAAACAGAGCTGAGCAAATGTAACAGAGGAGTGTCTTTCCATGTGAGCAGGCTGAGCAGGGAAGCTCCCACAGCTCCCTATCACTTCATACATGGATTGCATCATCTTCTTGCTGCTGCCTCTAATTTGATCCTCTAAATCCCATATCAAAACACCTTAGGTCCAAAGAGAATGTAAAATAGGCATGGAGTGGGAAATTCCTGCCAATTAGACATGCAGATCTCTCCTGAGCATCTGAGACCTTCTTCCAGGCTCAGACAGGACTTATAATTATGGTTCTGTACTGTCCTATTGCTTTGACTAGCTACAGAACCCAGTTCCCTCTCCACTACCAGAATGAAATTGTAGGCTTAATCCAAGGTGGCTGCACTTCAGTGTCCTAAATGAATTTCATTTGTGGCTACAGTAGGTAAGGCTTGTAGAGCACATCATCTCTTGTCAGGGACAAAAGCACTGTGGAACTGTAAAGCCATTGTCACTGGGCAGGTAATTTCTTTGTAATGAACTGGAAGACCTCCTCTGCTTTCCAGTGCAGGCACCTTTGTAATTCTGTGCCCTTGCTGTTCTGGTTTCCAGAAAATAGAATAGAATAGAGTTAAGCAGGTTGGAATGGAATGGAATGGAATGGAATGGAATGGAATGGAATGGAATGGAATGGAATGGAATGGAATGGAATAGACCAGACCAGGTTGGAAGAGACCTTTGACATCGTTGAGTCCAACCTATCACCCAACACCATCTAATCAACTAAACCATAGCACCAAGCACCCCATCCAGTCTCTTCCTAAACACCTCCAGTGATGGTGACTCCATCACTTCCCTGGGCAGCACATTCCAATGGCCAATCTCTCTTTCTGGGAAGAACTTCTTCCTAACATCCAGCCTAAACTTCCCCTGGCACAGCTTGAGACTGTGTCCTCTTGTCCTGGTGCTGCTTGCCTGGGAGAAGAGACCAAGCCCCACCTGGCTACAACCTCCCTTCAGGTAGTTGTAAACAGCAAGGTCTCCCCTGAGCCTCCTCTCCTGCAGGCTAAGCAACCCCAGCTCCCTCAGCCTCTCCTCACAGGGCTGTGCTCCAAACCCCTCCCCAGCTTTGTTGCCCTTCTCTGGACACCTTCCAGCATCTCAACATCTTTCCTAATCTGAGGGGCCCAGAACTGGACACAGGACTCAGTCTTGTTTTCTGAGGCTATGTTTTCCATCACATCCCAGGCTCCTGCTCCTTGTAACTTTGGGGGGTTTAATGTCTTTTTTGGCATCCTGGCATGGCTAGGAGTATGTTGCTGTAGGCATCTCAGGCACCTTTTAGAGCTCTGGATGTGGACATAGATCACAGGATTAGGAGCACCAAATTGAAGGTGTTGAGAGCTGCTTAAACTAAGTCAGGTTTCTAGGCTGGGTTGCAAGAGAACCACTCTCTGCAGAATATTGGGACATCAAGGGGAGTAAGTCAGTCAGCTAAACCACAGAGGGGTTTGCTAAGGCAAAGGCAAACATTTCTTCAGTTCATCAGATATTGCCTGGATAATGATATCCTAGTTATTAGTGGAGCAAGTGAGGCAAGGACAGGCGAGAAATGCCAGGGCACTTTGAAAAGGGAGGTAAATCTGCCAACCAAGAGGAAATTAAGAAGTGCCTGTTGAAATTAGAGTAGACAGCAATGCTCCAATGGTAAAGACAGGCTGGGGAAAACTGTGTCAGGGTGGATGTAATCAGACACTTGAGAAAATTACAGACACAGCATAATCGAGGTTGGAAGCAGTCTCTGGAGATCACCTAGTCCAAGCTCCTTGCTAAAAGCAGGGTCAGCTAGAGCTGGCTGCTCAGGTCTGTGTCCTTTTTGGGCTTTGAATAGCCCCAGGGATGGGGAATTCACAGCCTTTCCAGGCTCAGGCTGCTTTCACAGTAAAAAGGTTTTTTCATGTTTAAAGGGAATTTTCATGTTTCAGCTTGTGCCCTTTGCCTCTTTTGACTCAACACCAGTGTGAAGAGCCTGGCTCTGTGTTCTTTACCCACTCTCATCATCAGGTATTGATACTCATTGATAGGATTCACACCCTTCTCCACTGAAAGCCTTCTCTGCTGGTGGCTGAAGAGTCTGATAGAGAGTATGGGATGGGGCATTGCTGTAGGAGGTTGCACTGGTGTTGTTGGGCAGATGCTGGTGGTCTAAAAGCCAGCCTGAATGATGCCTTGAGTAGATGATGATGTACAGGTAAGAAGGACTAGGACAAATTAGCTTTCTTACTTTTTCCCTTCCTTCTCTGTATCTTTTTCTTGTCTCATAGTACTTTCAATTTATGTCTGGTTTCTTGGCATTGTTCCACATGTCTTCTGGGAATAGTTAGCCCTGGGTCTTTTATCTCATTGTGCTTGTCATTTAGTGTGATCCTGGCAGGCCCAGAAGCTAAGATGTATGGTGAGCGAGTTCAGGTCAAATGCTTTGTTGATTCCTGAGACCTGCAGTGATGAGCAGAATCACTGTGGACCAAGCCTGGGTTCAAGTTTTGAGCTGGTGGTGAACTTTTATAGCTATTCAGTGTAGTTGGAGAGTGGTGTTTCTCATGTTGAAAAACTTGCATATCCCCATTTTTGGAGGAGTAAAGAAGAAGTCCCAGATATTAAAAGTGCAACTGTCTCTGTTCCAGACCCAAGAAGAGTGCAGTTTTAGACCACAGACAAATGTGGTCTGATGGGTCTGGTGTCTTTATCTGACACAACTGGACCTGTGTCCTCCAAGATGAGCTACAAAAGCTCTCTTGTGGGTTTTCCCTGTTGCCTAGTGGGTTACTCAAGTGTGTCTGTTGAGGTGTACCTGACATTGCATGCATTAACATGTTTCATGCCCAGCTAGCTGAGTGTGTAAATGCCACCAAACCCCATTAGTTTTACTTGCATCAATTAATATGTTTGGTCTCAGGGAAGAGAGGAGGTTGGGCTTGGTTCTGCTTTTAGAATGATAGAATCAATAAGGTTGGAAAAGACCTCAAAGATCATCAGGTCCAACCTGTCACCCAACACCTCATGACTACTAAGCCATGGCTTCAAGTGCCATGTCCATTCCCTTTTTGAGCACCTCCAGGGATGGTGACTCCACCACCTCCCTGGGCAGCACATCCCAATGGCCAATCTCTCATTCTGTGAAGAACTATCTCCTCACCTCCAGCCTAAACTTCCCCTGGTGCAGTTTGAGACTGTGTCCTCTTGTTCTGGTGCTGCTTGCCTGGGGGAAGATGCTTATAAACTGTAGGTTTGGTCACTCACTTTTACTAAAACATTGTGATTTTATTTTCTATGTTTGTTTTGGAAATGAGAAACCCCTCCCCAGCAGCAGTTTAATGCAGAAACTTCCATCACCACCCCTATGGCTGTGTGATATCTTCTCTCAACAGAGACAATGTGCTAAAACTCATCCTGGATTCAATTTGTCTCTCTTGTCAAAACATTTGAAGCATCTGTGGTGCAGAATGAGTTTCCTTGCATGTCTGTAAAATAACTGAAGGAAGAGATCTGGATTCTGCAGAAAACAAAACAGAACCTCCTGATCTTATTCAAGTAGAAGGCAAAGACCAGCTCCTCATGCATGAGGATTTCACTCCCATGGTCTTTGCATGATGCTCTATCTGCCTTACATCTGCTGTTGCTGCAGTAGCCCCGAGTTATTGAGTGTGCACCTAGAGAAAAGAAGCCAAAGTGCAAACTTTAGGAGTTAGGTGTCTAAACTACTGGAATTTGAAGCTTTGCTGATGCTTCACAGGTTGGAATGGTGTGATTTTCAGCGACTGAAGGCACTCAGTTTGTTCTCTGTTTTCCTTGCAGGTGTGTTACTAGACATCCAGCAGCACTTTGGAGTCAAGGACAGTGGGGCTGGCTTACTACAGACAGGTAACAGCATTTGTTTGCTCCCTGGTTTCTCTCACCTTCCTCTTCTCAGTGCTTTCAGACCTCTTCAGTTACAGCCCTTGGGCACGCTGGCTGTGAAATGTTATTCTCACTAGGAGGATGAACGAATGTGGGGATTTTATTTGAGGTTTGATTTGCTGATGGGCAGATCAGGGCTCAGAATGACTTGAGTGCAGAATGGACTAAAAGCAAACCTAATGATATTATTTATGACAACTAAATTCTAACAGGAGACAGCTACCTTCCCTAAACCAGAAATCTCATGATCCACCAACCAGCAGGAGCCTGTTGTTCTCACTTCTCTTAACTCTCTTTCAGCTCCCTTTGACTCCCCTCTTCCTGTCATTAGCTTATGGTGACAGCCTATACTGCTCTAACATGTCTTTATTCACACTGAGACCACCTCCTCTGCCTGCTAACTTTGAATAGATGTATATTACATGAGCTGCAGGTGCCACATGTTTCATTTGTGCCATCTGCTTCTACCTGAACAGACCCTGTCCTGCTTCTCATCTATGCCATGCATATCTGAACCAAACCTTGCTCTTTCACTTCCCGCTGCACCTGCTTGACTGTGCTTGCTAGAACACCAACCAGCAGGAGCCTGTTGTTCTCACTTCTCTTAACAGGCTGGGCAGTGACTGGCTGGAAAGTAGCCCTGAGGAGAGAGACTTGGGGGTGCTGCTGGACAAAAAGCTCAGCATGAGCTCTCAGTGTGCACTTGCAGCCCGCAAAGCCAATCAGATCCTGGGCTGCATCAGGAGAAGTGTGGCCAGCAGGTCGAGGGAGGTGATCCTCCCCCTCTACTCAGCCCTGGTGAGACCCCACCTGGAGTACTGTGTCCAGTTCTGGAGCCCCTATTACAAGAAGGATCTGGAGGTGCTGGAACGTGTCCAGAGAAGGGCCACAAGGATGATCAGAGGGCTGGAGCACCTCTCCTGTGAGGACAGACTGAAGGAGTTGGGGCTGTTCAGTCTGGAGAAGAGAAGGCTCCGAGGTGACCTCATTGTGGCCTTCCAGTATCTGAGGGGGGCTACAGGAAGGCTGGGGAGGGACTGCTCAGGATCTCAGGTAGTGATAGAACTAGGGGGAATGGAATGAAGCTGGAGGTGGGGAGATTCAGGCTAGATGTGAGGAGGAGGTTCTTCACCATGAGAGTGGTGAGACCCTGGAATGGGTTGTCCAGGGAGGTGGTCGAGGCCCCGTCCCTGGGGGTGTTTAAGCCCAGGCTGGATGAGGCTCTGGCCAGGCTGATCTAGTGTGGGGTGTCCCTGCCCATGGCAGGGGGGTTGGAACTAGATGATCCTTGTGGTCCCTTCCAACCCTGAATGAAACTATGAAACTATGAAACTCTCTGTATGTTGATGTGTGGTGTGTAATGTCCTTCATGTGCCCTACAGAGAACCTGCTGAATGCACAGAATTTGGCAGTACAGTGTGGCATGCAAACGTAATCCTCACTGGAGCAAGCACCTGGGGGGGGGAGAGCTGCAGGAAAGGCTAACAGCCATTGAATCCTTGATACCTCCTGGATTAACAACATCCCTGTGATTTCAGTGCTGTTAGCTACAGAAGCTTCTCCTCCTTGTGTTTAAAGAAGGATTGCTGCAATTGTGATGTCCTTTTAATGTGGCAGGCATTTTAATGCTGCAGTCGGAGCTGTGCAACCCCAGCACGAGCTCAGCTTTTCTGGCCTCGAGTCTAGAGGTGCTTTGCAGGAGTGCCTTTCCCAATGGGCTGGATTGGCACTGAGTAGCAGTCTCATGTAATTATGACATCACTTTTTGATCTTTATGGGGAGTTGCAAGGAGCAGCCAGAGAGCTTGGAGTCATATTTTAAGCAGAGAAACAATCCCGTTTGGAGACTTCCTATGGAATTATTAGTTGGAATCACAGATTTTGTGGTGCTGTGGTTGGCTTGTCACTGTCATCTGCCTGAGGGAACCACACTGGAACTGTTATGTTTCTGGGGAAAAAAGTAAGGCTTCTATTAGGATTAGAAATAGTGTGCCAGAAAGACATTTTTCTCCATACTTTTATTTGTTTTCTCCTCTGTGCTGTCCCCAGTTGCTGCCAAGAGCTTGCCTGTGAAACTTTTAGCCACCAATATATTGCATAAAATCCTTCCTCCTGTATGAGCACACTAGAGCTGAGACTGTTCTGGAGCTCTGCCATTTGGCCTTTGATTTAGAATGGAATGGAATAGAATAGACCAGACCAGGCTAGAAGAGACCTTCAAGATCATCAAGTCCAACCTATCACCCAACACCATCGAATCAACTAAACCATGCAACCAAGTACCCCATCAAGTTTCCTCCTAAACACCTCCAGTGATGTGACTCCACCACCTCCTTGGGCAGCACATTCCAATGGGCCATCACTCTCTCTGTGTAGAACTTCTTCCTAACATCTGGTTCAAGCCTCCCCTGGTGCAGCTTGAGACTGTGTCCTCTTGTTCTGGTGCTGATTGCCTGGGAGAAGAGACCAACCCCCACCTGGCTACAACCTCCCTTCAAGTAGTTGTAGACAGCAAGAAGGTCTCCTCTGAGCCTCCTCTTCTCCAGGCTAAGCAACCCCAGCTCCCTCAGCCTCTCGTCATAGGGCTTGTGTTCCAAACCACCCCCCAGCTTTGTTGGCCTTCTCTGGACATGTTCTAGCAACTCAACTGAGGGGCTCAGAACTGGACACAGGACTCAAGGTTTGGCCTAACCAGTGCTGAGTACAGAGGCAGAATGACCTCTCTGCTCCTGCTGGCCACGCTGTTCCTGATACAGGCCAGGATGCCATTGGCCCTCTTGGCCATCTGGGCATACTGCAGGTTCATGTTCAGCCTACCATCGACCAGTACCCCATTTCAAACTGTGCAAACCACTGCAGCATCTCCTTTTTGTTTCCAGCAGCCCATGGCACAGAAGGATCCTCAAGAAGGCTGGGGAGAGTCTTCTTAGGATATCAGGTAGTGATAGGACTAGGGGCAATGGAATGAAGCTGGAGGTGGGGAGATTCAGGCTGGATGTGAGGGGGAAGTTCTTCCCCATGAGAGTGGTGAAGCCCTGGAATGGGTTGTCCAGGGAGGTGGTCGAGGCCCCGTCCCTGGAGGTGTTTAAGCCCAGGCTGGATGAGGCTCTGGCCAGGCTGATCTAGTGTGGGGTGTCCCTGCCCATGGCAGGGGGGTTGGAACTAGATGATCCTTGTGGTCCCTTCCAACCCTGACTGATTCTACGATTCCATGAGCTGCAGTTGCAGCTTCTCTGGGCAACATTGCCATATCAAACAGCTGATCCCAGTTTGCATTAAGGCTTTAGAAATGCTCTCCTTGTGGGACAGCCAGGTTCAGCTGAGCTGGTGTGCACAGCACATGTCCAGAACAGAAAGGCTGAGGTTTACAAGTGCTGCTGATTGTAAGTAGCATCAATCAGTTCTGCCCAGAGTGGCACTGCTTGTCCATCAGGCTCTTTTTCCACAGCAATTATTTGTATTTATTTATTGCACTCAGAGGAGCAGGTTTGCAGTGTGTCATTAGGCACAAAGTGCCTTCAAGAAAATATTCTGGTGGAAAATGACACTTGCCAAAGCATGTATTTCATCTTCACCCCCCACACCCCACCCCCCCTCGGTGGATGAAATCCTTCTGCAGATGATTTACTGCCAGCAAATAAGAGCTCAGCTCCAGCAGGGCATTTCATTTGTTAATTGCAAGAAATGTTATTTATTTCTCTAGCATCTGAAAACAGAGCCACTGAGATATTGCCAGATTGCTGCTGTGTCAAGAGTTTTGTAACTGATAGCTCTTTCCCTGAGAAAAGCAATGTTTTCTGTTTGGTTTTTGGTTGGCTGGCTTTGGGTTTGTTGTCTTTTCCTGATCTGAAAACTAAGGGCTTGACTTTGCCCCTCCACCATCCATAATAATGTATTACCCACAGTGCCATCACAGGGAGGGAGTGCTCCCAAAATAAACCACTCTTTCACCTCAGTCAGGGTAGGGGCACGTAACTGAAAACTTATTAAATGCATTACTTCAGCTTAGCAAGTTGGTGTGTTGGCAGCTGGCCCACAGCCCACGTCCCCTTAACCCTGGTGAAATAAAACACCCTGCCCTAAACCACCAGAAACACTGCTCTTAATTTTCAGTCTGTTCTCTGTCTGCCCTCTCTACATGTGCAAATTGGATGAAGTGGATGCAGAGTGCAAAAGCATTTGACCAAGGTCGCAGAGGAAGCCTACAGTAGAGCTGGGACCAGGACTGATGCCTCCCAGGCCTCTGCCTTAACCTTGAGCAGTTCCTTTGCGAGCAGAGGCAGAAATATCATTTGATTCCCAAGAGATGGTCCTGCTCCCTAATTGAGTGATGTGAGACGAAAGGCTGCTCATCCCAAGTATGTCCTTTGCATAAAGAGTGGATTAATCCTCAGGTTGTTAATCCTGCATCTAAATGAGTCCTAAATTAATTTACAATGTTAATGAGGGGGAGTGAAATGTAGCATTCCCTGGCAGTTGATATCACTCATCAAACAGGCTTAAAAAATACCAGTATAATAATCAAGAAAAGCCTTTTAACTGAGGGGAGAAAAAGGCTGCAAACAGTTTTAGGAAGGGGGAAAGGCATCCACCAAGGGCAATGTATTGACCCTGCATTCACACCATGACCCTTTCTTTGCAGGCACAGCCAATCTCGCAGCTCTCTCACACCAAACATTCAAAAGGCAATTCATACCCTCTCAGCTCCTGCTGCCCTCTGGAAAGCAAAGGTGACTGATTTCTGAGGAGGTGCAAAGGCAGGATTTGAATTTTGGTCTCCTTTTATGTTAATCCCAAGAGCCAAGCTGCTCTGTGCCTAGGAGATACAGTGAAAACTGGGTAGAGGGGCACTGTAACTCCTGTACAGAAAAATCACAGGGACACTCCAGCCTCATCCATAATGGAAAGGGACAGAATGTGGCAGTATCTGCAGCAAGGATCTTGTGACAGCAGAGGACACACTGACAGATGGATCACAACTGCTGCTTGCCCAGCAGTACTGTAGAGTAATAGGCATGTAACTATGTTGATTCCAGAGCCTCAGTTATCTCTTGATGATGCTGTGGTTCTGTGCTGATCTTCCTTTATAAAGCCCTAAATACACAGCTAGAGTTAATTCCCTTAACTGTCCTACTGGTCTGCAATCAAGCTTCCTTGTGCTTTGCTTTCCTTACCTGCTGCTTTTCCCAGCTGGAGAAAGGATAATCCTGGCTGATCTCAAAAGGTGACAGAGTGCATCCCCTTGCCTACTTGATCTCTCCAGCTGTAGTCAGTCAATAGAGTCAATAAGCCAAACCATACAAATGGCTTTCCCGTGTGTGGAGTTAAGTAGGAGCAGCAATTTGGATTCACCAAAACTACAGACCTCTAAAAACCAAAGGCTGAGAAGGTGGATTATCCAGAGAGGGATAATGAGGCTCTCCTTTTTCTACAGATGGGGAAAACCAAGAAAGCCAGATGGGCGAAATGAGCTGCCCAAAGTCACACAGTGGGGCTGAGGCAGAGCCAGAGTGAGAGCTGGGGTCCAGTTCCTGAACACGCAGCATTCAGCTGGGTTAAATGGTTAGACCCAGAGGTTTGGTGCTTGTTAATGGGCACCTTAATCGTCTAGCCTGGGCAGCTCATGCTCAGGGGAGGGCACACAAACCAGTGAGGATTTCTTGCAGGTGAAAACTGTGAGGCATCAAATGGAGGGGATGGCAAGGATTCCACTGAGGGGAAAAGGTTCTGTCATCAGAAAGAGCATAGGGATGTCATTAGAGGAAATCCTGGTGACGAGCAGTTGATAGCATAAGGTCAGAAGCAAGGAAATGTAAAAAGAAGGCAGAGATCTGGAAGGACTCATTAGAGGTGAATAATCACAGAGAGCTGGGGCTCTGAAATAACTTGTCTCTGCTCATGTGGAGAGAGATGGGCATTCTCCCAAATGCCTTTCAGCCCCTGTGTCCCAGGAAGCTTAGCAGTGCCAGGTACTTCCTTAAGCCTTCTCATGGGCTCACTTTTTCCTGGAAGGGTCAAATCTAACTAAAACCTCTGTTTGAAAAGTGAATCTTTACCTACCTGCCTCTTGAGCCAACCTGGTGCAACCTTGTGCTAGATTGCAATCTTGCAATGTTAGCAGCTCTGGTGTGCTGTGATTGTACCAACCAAGCTGTAAGCATGGGAAGTAAATAGGAGACTTGAGATAATGGAGTGCAGTGATGGGACAAATCAGGCTTGCTAAATTGAAGGGTTTTCTTTCAGCTCCCTTTGACTCCCCTCTTCCTGTCATTAGCTTATGGTGACAGCCTATACTGCTCTAACATGTCTTTATTCACACTGAGACCACCTCCTCTGGCTGCTAACTTTGAATAGATGCATATTACATGAGCTGCAGGTGCCACATGTTTCATTTGTGCCATCTGCTTCTACCTGAACAGACCCTGTCCTGCTTCTCATCTATGCCATGCATATCTGAATCAAATCTTCCTCTTTCACTTCCCGCTGCACCTGCTTAACTGTGCTTGCTAGAACACAGGTACTCCTATTCTGCATGCTTTCCTGTTTTCTATTTAAATTTCATGAGGTTTACTTTTGAGTGAAGGAATTCTTACCCCAGAGTACCTCCCAAGTACCTCAGTGCCCAATCCACAAGGCGAGACAGAATGCTTTGCAATTACTCTCATTCATTGTTGACTGCAAAGGGGTTTGGGCAACCATGTCCTACTCAGAACAGGTCATGCCACTGTCATCCCCTCTCCTAAAAATGCTAAGCATTCTTAAATCCAGTTTACTCCTCTGGCAATCTGGGTCTCTGGATGCCAGACAAGATGGAGCTCTCTTTCTGCCAGATTCTGTAAGTCCTACCAACGATAAGTAAAAGCTTTTTCCTCATTTCCCCCTCCATTCCTGACTTTGGATCATTTTTTCTGAGCTTCTGTAGCATGCCACTGATTAAACAGTTTGTAAAGGGCAGCTCCAGTTTAAGCAGTAAAGAAGCAAAACCAGGGCTTTGTGTTCAGTGAGCCTCGATTAATGTTGTGCCAAGGGCAGGTCTTGTGGCTTATCAAGGTAAAGTGAGTTGAGATAGTCCAGGGCCTGATTATTTCCCACGTAAATCCTTTACATGTTCCAACAGTCCTTTCCTTCCTGTGTGTTGGAATGGTATCTGCTGGGCTAAGAAGTCATGGCAGTCAGAGGGTCTGATTCAGGGAAGCAGCTAAGCATATTTGGAAGTCTCCCTGCAGTCAAGAATGAAAGTATTTTCTCCACTCGGTGAGCAGGTTACAGGAAAATGGTTTTGTGCCCTAGCTCAGCCACTCTACACGCAGAACCAAGCTATAGAGGTGCTGGTTACAGTGTTCACCCTCACTGGGCAGCCCTAGATTGCAAAATAAATAATCCTTGATGGGGCAGAAGGGGCAGGGAAGGGAGGGGAAAGTGTCCTTGCCTCCTGCTGATAACAGGTAAATGCTTGAGCCAATGCTGTGCTTGATCTCCTTAATGTACATGTCAGCAAGTGAGTGCAGGCTACTGGAACAGGGGAACTCTCCAGCCTGGCTTGTCTGCATTAACATCTTGATTTTATGATACTGCATGGCCACTGACACAACATAACAATTAATTTTCCCATCCTATCTTCCTACTTCACAGAAGGAAGGTTTGTCCTCACTCTTGCCCTTTCAGACAGGGCAGGTGCTTGGGCTGGTTGTTGCAAGGGAGAGTCGTGCTTGTGCCGCCTCTGGCATGTCTGTTCTATAAGCAGACATTGGCCTGTTTTTTCCCCTCAGGCTCTAGTTCAATCACCTCTTGCCAAGGCTGTGCTGGCTTCTGTAATTTATTATAATAATGAGGGGAAAGATTTCCCACAGATTTGAGAAGAGTTACCATTCCACCCAGTGTCCTAACAGTTCATAACCCAGCCTGTCCATCTCCTCCTACGCATCCTCCTCAAATCTCAGAGCTGCACTCACGCTCCTTCTAGTGGAAGGATGGGATTGGTGGTGGCATTGTGTAATTCTCCCAAACACCAACTTCCTCCTAACACCAGCTATGCAATCTCATGGAGCAGGCATCTGCACTCTATGGTGTGTTTCATGCAGACATAGTTCAGAAGGGCTTGTCTTGCAGCCTTTGCCTTTTTTCATTAGCACCATATTTGGAATGTTGACAGGAGCAGATGAAGGTTGGAATTACATTAAGAGTTCTTTTAGTGCTGTTCTTGGACATCTAACAGCTACCAGTTACTGGAAGAGCAGGGTGTGCTTCATTCAGTGCCTCATGAGGAGCTTACCTTCTCCTCCCCCCGCTCTGCTGTAGCACTAAGAGCTTTTGGAGAACCTTCTTAGATTTAGTTCTTGCTTTTCATTCAGCTTGTAAGTTTAATTTGAAAGTATGGTTTTGCAAGAGGAGTGTTTGTGTCCAGAGAAGGGCAATGAGGCTGGGGAGAGGCCTCGAGCACAAGCCCTATGAGGAGAGGCTGAGGGAGCTGGGATTGTTTAGCCTGGAGAAGAGGAGGCTCAGAGGAGACCTTCTTGCTGTCTACAACTACCTGAAGGGAGGTTGTAGCCAGGAGGGGGTTGGTCTCTTCTCCCAGGCAACCAGCACCAGAACAAGAGGACACAGTCTCAAGCTGTGCCAGGGGAGGTTTAAGCTGGATGTTAGGAAGAAGTTCTTCTTAGAAAGAGAGATTGGCCATTGGAATGTGCTGCCCAGGGAGGTTTAGGCTCGAAGTGAGGAGCAAGTTCTTCCCAGAGAGAGTTGTTTGCCATTGGGATGTGCTGCCCAGGGAGGTGGTGGAGTCACCATCCCTGGAGGTGTTCAAGAGGGGTTTGGACATGGCACTTAGTGCCATGGTTTAGTAGTCATGAGGTGTTGGGTGAGAGGTTGGATTTGATGATCTTTGAGGTCTCTTCCAACCTTATTGATTCTATGATTGTTTATGGTCTGAATCAGAAGCAGCGCTGTATTTCTTCTCTGTGCCTACAATTGCTCCTCACACCTCTTGGACCCATTTTAATGGTGGCAGCTCAAAGGGGAAGATATTTTTTTTTCCCTTGACTTTAAAGGAAGTTGGATCAAGGTCTTCTACAAACTGGGAGTGAGAAAATAGAACTAATTTTATGCATTTTGTCTATTTAATATGCTTCATCCCAGGGAAGCTGTAAGTGTTCTCTCTTAAAGGAATTACTTTAAGATTGTTTGGGTTTTGTCTTGCCTCCCACACCTGAAGAGCTCTCGTTTTCTTAGAGCACAAATGCAGAGTTCTGCAAGGCAGCATACTGTGCTGTGAAAAATGTAAGCAGCTACATTCGTACAGGGATGTGAGATAGGTGATAAAGAGGTCAGGCTTGGTCTGTGCCTGCTGGGAGATTTCCACATTAATGCAGGATAGTTGGAGGCACTGCTGTTGGAGGAGGTGTTTAATTTGAGAGAGATCATTTTGGATAAACCAAATAGTTGTGACAGGGTGTGGAGCAGCACTGGAAGTACTGTCTTGCAGTAAAGCAGAGAGCAATGAGGTTAGTTGTTGTACTACAGCAGGCATCTAGTGGACCCTGGAAGGATTGGCATGTTTTCAGTGCTGGAAATGCTGAAGTCCCAGACCAGTCCATGTGATCATTTTCATAGAGTCAATAAAGTTGGAAAAGACCTCAGAGATCACCAAGTCCAACCTATCACCCAACACTTCGTGACTACTAAACCATGGCTTCAAGTGCCACATCCAATCCTTTTTTGAACACCTCGAGGAACGGGGATTCCACCACCTCTCTGGGCAGCACATTCCAATGGCCAATTACTCTTTCTGGGAAGAACTTTCTCCTCACCTCCAGCCTAAATCTCCCCTGGCACAGCTTGAGATTGTGTCCTCTTGTTCTGGTGCTGGTTGCCTGGGAGAAGAGACCAACCCCTATCTGTCTACAAGCTCCCTTCAGGTAGCTGTGGAGAGCAATAAGATCTCCTCTGAGCCTTCTCTTCTCCAGGCTGAACAACCCCAGCTCCCTCAGCCTCTCCTCATAGGGCTTGTACCAGAGACCTCTCCCCAGCTTTGTTGCCCTTCTCTGAACTCATTCAAGTGTCTCAGTGTCCATTCTTAAATTGAGGGGCCCAGAACTGGACTTCTCTAATGCCCTGTCTCAAGTTCCAGGTGGCTTTTCTTCCAAACCAGTGCTTCTTGAATCTTTTGGGATGTGTACCAGATCACTTTGCATCCTTCCAATCAAATTTTTTATAGTAGTTTATCATCAGACCACTAT
The DNA here is from genome assembly GCF_026170545.1 of Melanerpes formicivorus. Classification (NCBI taxonomy): domain Eukaryota; kingdom Metazoa; phylum Chordata; class Aves; order Piciformes; family Picidae; genus Melanerpes; species Melanerpes formicivorus. The sequence continues at coordinate 3,104,591 of NW_027142381.1, read as the reverse complement.
AAAAGTAAATTTTCTGTATGGCTGGCTGCAAATACTGTTATGTTGTGGAACATGAGTTGGGAACCATAGCCTTTAACTGTTCCAAGGGCCATGAGGATGATCAGAGGGCTGGAGCACCTCTCCTATGAGCACAGACTGAAAGAGTTGGGGATGTTCAGTCTAGAGAGGAGAAGGCTCCAAGGTGACCTACTTCTGGCCTTCCAGTATCTGAAGGGGGCTACAGGAAGGCTGGGGAGGGACATGTCAGGATATCAGGGAGTGATAGGAGTAGGGGGAATGGAATGAAGCTGGAGGTGGGGAGATTCAGGCTGGAGGTGAGGAGGAAGTTCTTCACCATGAGAGTGGTGAAGCCCTGGAATGGGTTATCCAGGGAGGTGGTTGAGGCCCCATCCCTGGAGGTGTTTAAGCCCAGGCTGGATGAGGCTCTGGCCAGCCTGATGTAGTGTGAGGTGTCCCTGCTCATGGCAGGGGGGTTGGGACTGGGTGATCCTTGTGATCCTTTCCAACCCTGACTGATTCTATGATTCTACTGGAGCAGGTGGTGTGTTTCAAGCAGAAGCAGCTACATTTCAGTGCAGGCTGCAGTGAGTGCTGTGAGTAAACTCAAAGCCACTTGAGGAGGAGTGAGTCATTTGTAGGCACATGTACCTGCCTTTGAAAATGAATTCCAGGGCAGCAATTACGTAAAAAGTGAACATTCCTGATGGTATTTGGTAATGTTACCAGCCTGCAGAACTGGATTCCAATTAACACCAGTAAGGCTGAGTTGCATGAATGCTCCATTGTTACACCAATCACAACAAAAATCTCCCAGTGCTGCCCATAGCCCAGCATTTTCTTGTATACTGACCTTAGGTTATGGAGCAGTGACCAATTTTCTGCTTAGATTATGCAGGGGTCCTGGTTTTGGAGGGATAGTAGCAGTGACTGTGGTCCACTGCTCTGCCCCAATTCAAAGTTAGTTCTCACAAAATAGGTAAATGCACACAAAGATTTGTTTTGCTCAAGCTCTCACCAGCTGTTTTCAAGTGTCAGTCAAATGGCTGAGGATGGATTAGTTTTGTAAATCTTAGATGAAACCAAATTATTTGACAGGAGGACTGGGGAGGATGAAGGGTTCACACTCTGGTGTCCTTTGGGAGTGCAGGCTAGGAAGTGCTTTGGTATTCAGTGGAAAAGATGTTTCAAGGGAAGGCTCAACTCCCTCACTCAATTTTGTGGCAATTATTCCTCATTAAACATTTGGACAGTTTTAACCATTCTCTCCTGCCAAGCTTTTTGCATCCACTCATGTTTAGCAGGAGCAAGATTTATTTCACGTACTCTGCTGCGTCTTTCCTCTTGCTCTTTGGGAATGGACTGATCTCGTACACCAGAATAAGAGGACACAGTCTCAAGCTGTGCCAGGGGAAGTTTAGGCTCGAGGTGAGGAGAAAGTTCTTCCCAGAAAGAGTTGTTAGCCATTGGAATGTACTGCCCAGGGAGGTGGTGGTGTCACCACCCCTGGAGGTGCTCAAGAGGGGATTGGATGTGGCACTTGGTGCCATGGTCTAGTAGGCATGAGGTGTTGGGTGACAGGTTGGACTTGATGATCTCTGAGGTCTTTTCCAACCTTATTGATTCTATGATTCTATTCTCTTATGGGACAGTGGTATTGAAGTGAGAACATTAATGGTAGTAAACCTTACCTGTGAAGAGTTGCCTTAAAGAACTATGAATACAGAACTAACCAGGCTGGAAAAGACCTTTGAGATCATTGAGTCCAACCTATCAGCCAGCACCATCTAATCCACTAAACCATGGCACCAAGTGCCCCATTCAGTCTCTTCCTAAACACCTCCAGTGATGGTGACCTCCCTGGCCAGCACATTCCAATGGCTAACAACTCAGGGAAGAACTTTCTCCTCACCTCAAGCTTAAACGTCCCCTGGCACAGCTTGAGACTGTGTTCTCTTGTTGTGGTGCTGATTGCCTGGGAGAAGAGACCAACCAGTCTCTGTTTGAACAATCCAGTACAGTTACAATAACTTTAACTTGCCTATTTGGAGCAACACTAATTGTAAATGGATAGCAACAATAAATTAGTATTGGGCTGGACTTGGAAGTGATTTAGGGAGGCAGTACAGGTAAAGCAGGTTGAGCTTTGATTTCTTTTTACAGTTCTGATGGCACTGGCCAAGGTGCTCTCTTCTCTGGGTCTTTTGCCTCTTCCCTTTCATGTGCAGATCATCAGTGTGGAGAGGCAAGGCAATCATCTACCCTACAAGCCTGTGATGAAGTGCTTGTTAAAACTGACCTTGTTAAGAGCTTTGGCTGAGTGCAATTTTCAGGGTAGGATTTATTATCTCTCTGGTGTTTTGGAGGTGGGGTGTGGTGGGGTTAGATTTGCTTTAGTTTATTTTGTTTCCCTTGAAGGTTGCTCAAAATATGCTCCAGGTCCTTTGGTTTAAATTCTCTCTTAGTCACAGTCACTGGGTTTTGTCCTTGCCTTTACCCACCCTGGGATTAAAGTGGTCACCACAGCAGTTGATGGTGTTAGCTGTCAGCTCCATGCTTGTATATTCAGCATCCTGTGGATTTGGCCAGCCTTCCTGGCAAGACAAATAACAAGAAAATTGCCTGAGTGGCCTTGGCCACACCTTTCAAGCACTAGAAGTCATGGACAGAGTCTGACAAAGAAAGGTACTATTTCCTGAGGGCTTTTGTGACTCAGTGAGTCGTGTCAGAAAGGTGGGTGAGTTAAAGAGTAACTTTGTCACCAAAAGGGGAAAAAAAAGGCAAGGTTTGGGGTTTGGAGGTTTGTTTTTTTTCACTTACCCTGGAATGTGCAGGATGCTTTAGAGATCCATGTGTCACTGAACTGAGTTGCATTCCATTTAAGGATGTGGGCTGCTTTTAAAAGCAGCTTTCCACTTCAGAGGTGTAGCTCAGGATGTCTAAATGTTCAGCTTACTGATTGTGCCAGCAATTCAAAGTAGTTAAGCAGAGCTAATTCCACCAGGAAAAATTGCTCCCAGGGTAAATTGCAAGCTCAAAATTGGTGATTGAGTTGAGAATCCTTTTAAAAAAAGCCCTAATACTAAAAACAGAGATTAGTTCAGAGGGGCTGATGTAAAGAGTTTGCATGGTAAGAACCATGTGAGTCCTTGACTAGATGAATCCACCAGAACACAAATGAAAATCAGAATCAATAAGGTTGGAAAAGACCTCAAAGATCATCAAGTCCAACCTGCCAACACCTCATGATTACTAGACCATGGCACCAAGTGCCACGTCCAATCCCCTCTTGAACACCTCCAGGGATGGGGACTCCACCACCTCCCTGGGCAGCACATTGCAATGGCTAACAACTCTCTCTGGGAAGAACTTTCTCCTCACCTCCAGCCTAAACTTCCCCTGGCACAGCTTGAGACTGTGTCCTCTTGTTCTGGTGCTGATTGCCTGGAAGAAGAGACCAACCCCCTCCTGGCTACAACCTCCCTTCAGGTAAACAGCAATGGGGTCTCCTCTCAGCCGCCTCTAACCAATCCCAGCTCCCTTAGCCTTTGTGAACACCTCCAGGGATGGTGACTCAGCTCTTGCTGTTGTGGTCTCCTCCATTTTGTTTCTAAATTGACATCTCCCACCATCAAACTGCTGCCTATCTGATGTCCCCCAAGTTGAGGTTCACAGGAGCACTACCAGAGCGTGTAAACTTAAGGTACTACTACTATGTTACCACAGCTCACAAGGCTGAAAACACCATCAGCTGTGTGGTTGCTTTTGCTTAGTCATGTGAGCTTAGAAAGAGACTCTACTGCCTCTAAGAAGGATTTTGTTGCATTTGTTAGAAACTGTGATGAGATCTTCTTATAAAGAAACTGACTTCCTCAAGCTGCTTAGCTTCCCTACTATCTGTCACCATCTGTCAAAGCATCAGCCTTGAGAGCTGGCTGTTAAGGTACTTGGAATTTGTTGGCTATAGAGTCACTGTCAAGGGACAGAGGTTTTAGATGTGGATACAGTAATAAGTGGGATCTAGTAGGCTACTGCCTTGCTTTGGCTCTTGTGCTGTCCAGTGGCCTGGGCCACTAGTCATCAGTGTGCAAAACCAGGTTTGGGTATGTGAAGTGAAACAGAGTTGAGCATGCTTTGAAAACACAATCTCCAAGCTGCTCACAAGACCTCTGAGGTTAAATCCACAAGCCTGAGCTCTTGGGGCTCCATTGCGGTGTGGGTCTGCACAGTGCCCCATCTCCCTCCACTGGCATCACCAGCCAAGAGGTGCAGGTGGTTTCATTTGTGGTTTACCCTCCAGAGCCTCCCATTACTGTGGCCAGTTCTGGAGCCCCTATTCCAGGAAGGATCTGGAGGTGCTGGAAGGTGTCCAGAGAAGGGCCACGAGGATGGAGCTCCTCTGCTATGAGGACAGACTGAGGGAGTTGGGGCTGTTCAGTCTGGAGAGGAGAAGGCTTTGAGAAGACCTAATTGTGGCCTTCCAGTATCTTAAGGGGGTTACAAGAAAGCTGGGGAGGGACTTTCTAGGGTGTTAGGGAGTGATAGGACTGGGGGAGAGGGGAAAAAACCTAGAAAGGGGTAGATGCAGTTTGGATGTTAAGAAGAAGTTCTTCAGCATGAGGGTGGTGAGACACTGGAAGAGGTTGCCCAGGGAGGTGGTAGAAGCCTCATCCCTGGAGGTTTCTAAGGCCAAGCTGGATGTGGCTGTGAGCAATCTGACGTAATGTGAGGTGTCCCTGCCCATGGCAGGGGGTTTGGAACTGGATAATCCTTGAGGTCCTTTCCAACCATAACAATTCTATGACTACTTCCAGCTTTTTGGTGAACAGAGCAGTCGTAGTAACTGGATGTAAACAATATGGCAAGTTGTCAGCAAGTGTGGTACAAAATGTGTCATATCTGGGGGAGATGGTGGCAAGACAAAGAGAAAATGTTAAAATGCCTCTGGGAAAAAAAAAAGCAAAACCAAAACTAAAACCATGGAGATTTTCCTGAAAGGCAAGTTGCCTTCAGTTCTCAGTGAGGATGGTTTGTGGCAGCAGAGGGAATGGAATAGAATGGAATAGAATAGAATAGAATAGAATTAACCAGGTTGGAAAATACCTCAGATAATAATACAGGATATTACACAATGGATGTTGAATTTGCACTGAGAGCTCCCCAGTGAGACATTCCCACCAGCTGCTGATGTTATGCCTACCAATGACTTGAGCAATACAGTGTGTGACATGCTGAGCTGATGTTTGCCTTGTGTATAAGCACACTGAGCACAATGTCTGCCTTGTGCATAGAAGACATGTCAATTTCCCTTCTTTGGACTTATTGAACCTGTTCTTTATGGTTTCAGAGTTCACAAAGTAGACTTCATTGCCTAGCCACCAGACAAACTGCTGGCAATAGTTCCCCCCCCACACACACACCAAGTTTCAGTTCTCATCTGTGTGGGATGGGTCAGCTGGCAGCCTGGGACATTGTGGTGGTTTCAGCCTTAACTGGGATTTAACAGCTCAGATGGGGGCAAGACTAAGAATCCCTCCCCCATTCCCCCCTCTTCTTGCCCAATAGAGAGCGAGAAAAGGAAGGGGGCAAATCCACTGAGAAATAATTTGGAGTTGGTTTGGAAGTAGAGAGGGCAAAATTGTCTTTAAACAAGATATATATATATATATATATATATATAACAATAACAGGAAGGGTTCACAAGGGTAAGGAACAAGGATGGATGGGGGGAAATATGTATACAAAACCAGTTCTTTGAGGAGGTGTGGATGTAGCAAGGAAGAAGGACCAGGCCTGTCCACATGGCAGAGAAGCAGGAAGCCAGCAGCAACTCTCTTTCATCCCTGCCTGTCAGAAGTAAAAGAGAGCAATGGCTGCAGTGCCTTCCTTTTTATAGGCTTGCTGGACAGGGAGGGGGAGTGGAACAGACCAACTCAGTTCCCCAGGGAGAAAACACCTTCCAGGGAGAGCAAGGCTCTCACAAGCCCTCCCCCTCCCCTGCTTTCAGGATGGGCATAACCCACCACAGACATGTATGATGGTGTGGTCATTAGGGAGGGCTGAACACCACCTAGCTTCAGAGGGACCCCTGCCCAGTCATCAGTCTCACTGTCTACATATTTAGGCCTGATTGAATTTATTTTCATTATTTTTTACTATGTTAACAATCCCTGGATTCACCAAATACTGTCTTTCCTTCCCCCCACCCCCCCACTAATGTAATTGATGATGCATGAAGGCAAACCTTGTGCATTGCAGGGCTCAGTTCAGCCTGTTGTTTCCCAGTAGGACTCATCCTACCAGAAGGATGCTAGTCAGGAGGCATTTAAAACGAGGGACTATTTAAAGCAGGGGCCAGCCGTGCCCCATGGCTATTGAAACTGCTCTTAACCCTGAGGTTGCTTACAGAAGTCACCTTCTTGTGGCCACAGATGCAAGCTTAGCTGCAAAGCCCGCTCCTGAGCTGCAGTTCAGCTTGGATTAAAGTGTTTTTGCAAGTCAGAGACGTTGCTTTGGAAATTCATGTGGGTGATAATCTCAGAAATAACAACTGTAAAGCAGACAAGAGACCAAATTCCTTCTCCAGTGTCAGGATGATCCTTTTACAAACCCCAGTGGATTAAACACAGCAGTATCCCAACCATTCCCTTAAATGAATGTATCCCTTTCTGAAGGCCACCCAGCCACTCTGAAACACCTGCCCTTTGTCTGAGTTGTCATGTTTAACAGCAAGGGGCAAGAGCATTCCTAAACACTGCCAAGGGGAAAAGCTCCCCATCAAGAGAAAAGTTCTCTCAAGCAGCACCAGCCGCTTAGAAACTGTGGGAGAGGCTTCCTGCCATACCTTCTGGTCCCTGCTTGTTGTAGGGTGAAGGCTGCTTGTCACTGCAGGTGTTCATTGGGGGCCAGCTGGCTGTTCAGCTCTCTTGTGCCATTGGTCAACATGTAATTGCAAACTGCAGTTGCTGGCAATGTTTCTTTGTATTTACTTAGGGGTACAAAAGCCTGGTGGAATGTTGCTGGCATTTGAAACAGCAAATGGTTGAGCCTGTGGCTCTGTGTGCCCGGGCAGGGAGTGGTTTAAGCATTGATGGGCACCAGGTGTAGGAGGTAGGAAGTGTTTATGATCCCTATCCTGTGCTCAGACCACTGCTTCTTAAATGATGATGAGATTCCCTCTAAAGCATGCTGGACAGAGAGCTGTGGGAGTTGAGGGCATTCTGAAAGTCATAAGATCATGCTCTTGATGCCTCTGGCTCGCTTGTGGTACTTGTTAGGATGGTTGAGGGTTGGGTGGTTGTCTGGAAACCTGTCCCCTGCAGTTCAGAAGCCAGTTCCTAAGTGAAGCACAGATGGAGTTACCTGATGTATTGAGCAGGTAACCTCTATGGTGTGGTAAATATTGAAGGGCTGGAGCCTTGTTTTCTGCCAAAGGTAGATCTTGCTGTCTGGCACATCCAGACCTCTCCCTGACCCACACTGTACTGTTAACAAGCCCAGGTCTGTGCTTAGCATTTTATTTCCTGGCCCTTGCAGCTACTGGTGAAATGTTTTTGTCTAAGAACAGTGTCTGTGACTGTGCAAATGCAGTGACTGGGATGATAAAATAAGAATTAGTTCAGGTTACAGGGTAAGTGAGAGCACAAATGATTCCTTTCTTGCCTTTTAGAGCATTTGTGACTCATAATGAAACCAGACAGCAAGTGCAGTTACACGCACGACACTTTGGGCCAGCATGTCCAATTCAGGCAGCCAGCCCTGGCCCTGAGCACACCCACATGCTGTCTTCACATGCACATCCCTTCCTTCTCACAGCAGCACTTTTACAGATGAATCTCTCCAGTTCTGGGGCCCTCAATTTAAGAAGAGACATTGAGACACTTGAAGGTGTCCAGAGAAGGGCAACAAACCTGGAGAGGGGTTTGGAACACAAGCCCTATGAAGAGAGGCTGAGGGAGCTGGGGTTGCTTAGCCTGGAGAAGAGGAGGCTCAGGGGAGACCTTATTGCTCTCTACAACTACCTGAAAGGAGGTTGTAGACAGGTAGGGGTTGGTCTCTTCTCTCAGGCAACCAGCACCAGAACAAGAGGACACAGTCACAAGCTGTGCCAGGGGAGGTTTTGGCTGGATGTTAGGAAGAAGTTCTTCACAGAAAGAGTGATTTGCCACTGGAATGTGCTGCCCAGAGAGGTGGTGGAGTCACCATCACTGGAGGTGTTTAGAAAAGGATTGGATGTGGCACTTGGAGCCATGGTTTAGTTGTCAGGAGGTATTAGGTAATAGGTTGGGCTTGATGATCTCTGAGGTCTTTTCCAGGCTGGTTGATTCTATGATTCTGTGATTAATTTGCTGGGTCTCCAAAAAAAGGGGTGGGGGGTGGGAGGGTGTGCTACAAAAGCATCTGGAGTCATGAAGCCTCCAAAAGGCAGGGTGTGTTTTATTTCTTTTCCTCCTAACACAGCAACAATCAACACAGGTCAGTTTGCTGGAAAGCATTCCAGAAGCTTATCAGCGAACAGTTAGCTTTGTGGAAATGAATGTCACAAGGAGCATTGTGAGGGTCAGAGCTTAAAAGACCAAATCTTTATGGGGATAACACATTGCAGTGCTTGGGAGGGCTTAAGCCAAGCTCTGAGCGACTGGGCTGCCTGTGCAGGAATTTTGTGTACTTTCCTCGGAAGGATCTGATTGCTGTCAGTGTCACAGGCAGGATGCAAGGCTACATGGTTTTCTGATCTGTTGCCATTGTTCTTGTCTTCTTCTGAAGTGGTCTCCTGAGGCGACGTGAAAGAGCTTTTTATTGGGGCACTTATTATTTACTTAGTGCCGGTGCCTGAGGCAGAAAGATGGACGCGGAGAGCTGTGAGGTTCCACTGAGAGATGCTTTTCTCTCCTTCTGTCTTGGTGCTTTGGATTGAAGCCCAGTCAAGCACTGTAGAGATTTCCTTTGTAAAATTAGTGTGGGTTTGGTCCAGCCCGTAATGGGTCGTAGCTTACAGAGCAAGAGCTGTCACTGCAGGAGACACTGCTGTATTTTACAGGTAACTGAGGAAGAAAGAGGCAACTGAGCAGCTTGCTTAGGAGTAAAAGTTTGGGTGGCCAGTGTGAAGAAATGTATGTGCTTCCTCCACAAACAACCATGAATCACTAAGGTCTATGAAGCACTAAGATCCCTGGGAGGATGGTGGGAGGCAGGTTGGAGAAACAGCTTTGAGGAAAATCAAGACAGTCCAAGACTGTTGGATTAGCAAGAAAGAAAAGCAGTTCCCCACAGCTGCTGCTGCACCCATAGCTTCTGTGGGTTTTAGCACAGTCCCATTCCACAGCCATTTCTCTTCCTAAAAATGTGAATTAGCATAAGGCTGCAGATGGCAGGATTTTGAGAGCAATAGCCCTTGTTGGTGCTGCCTGCATCTTAGAGCAAGCAAATACAAATCAGGCCCTGCTCAGTGATGCCCAGTGAAAGGGCAAGGGACAATGGTGGAAGCTGAGGCATAGGAACTACCGGAAAGGAGGTTGTAGCCAGGTGGGGGTTGGTCTCTTCTCCCAGGCAACCAGCACCAGAACAAGAGGACACAGTCTCAAGCTGTGCCAGGGGAAATTTAGGTTGGAGGTGAGGAGAAAGTTCTTCCCAGAAAGAGTAATTGGCCATTGAGATGTGCTGCCCAGGGAGGTGGTGGAGTCACCGTCCCTGGAGGTGTTTAGGAAGAGCCTGGATGAGGCATTTGGTGCCATGGTTTAGTTGATCAGATGGTGTTGAGTGACAGGTTGGACTTGATGACCTCTGAGGTCTTTTCCAACCTTATTGATTCTATGATTCTGTGTCTCATGGAAACATGAGGACAAATCTTTTCATTATGAGAGTGACAGAACACTGGAACAGGCTGCCCAGAGGGGTTGTGGAGTCTCCCTCTCTGGAGATATTCAAAACCTGCCTGGATGCATTCCAGTGTGATCTGGTATAGGTGATCCTGATCTGGCAGCGGGGGTGGACTGGATGATTTTTCAAGGTCCCTTCCAACCCCTAACATTCTGTGGTTCTGTGTAAAGCTCTAGGATAAGAATATGTCAGGTGAACATTTCTTTTAGCAAGCTTCTGTGAGTACAATGCCATGAGAAGCTCTTGGTTCCACTCTAAAGAGAAAGGGAAGCACTCCCTGTTGTGGTGTGTTCCTTAGGAAGCTGCTGCTATTGGTAAATTCCTTGTGGCAAATTATTTATTAGCAATACCCTCTGCTTTCAAAGTTCTCTCTCCTGTTCCCTCTTGCTGCAGGAAGTGGCTTTTGAGATTGATTTCTCTTTGAGACAGTTCATTGTTTGCAGTGAAAACGTTAGCTGAGTTAGGCTGCAGGATTAGTGGTGAGGTTGTAAAGAAGGATGATAAACCTCATCTTAGGATGAAAACAGTCTTCCTCCCCTATCTCAGATTGGAAACAAGGAACATTGGTTCACTTTACACCAGATACAAATGCTGCATCATTCTACTAAGAGAATAACAGATTTAAAGTATTTTATAGCTAGTTAAAGCTAATTCATGGTACTCAATGCAGATTTCAAGGATCAAGGGATTTGGATTACTCTGCATTATCAGCTTTAGGCTGTCATTTCTTGGCCTGTTCAAGTGCACACTATGGTTGAGAAGGGTTTGGAGGCAGAGGTGCACCAAACTGTTCCTGCCTTAAGGCCCTGTGCCTGGCCACCCTTTACACTGCTTTGCCATGGAGCTGGGATCCTGCCAGAAAAGATTGCAGTCCCCTGATTTTTGCTCTCCAGATGGCCACCCAAGCTCCAGTACTGACACAAGGGCAAGTCTGACCACTTCTTTCAGAAGATCTCACCTTTGTTTCCAAAGGCTTCTGTGAATGCAGGTGTGGTGTGTGCCTGGTGTTATAATTGCAGTGGAAAAAGAAAGATCTCAAGTAGAGGAATAGAATAAAATAGGATGGAATAGAATAAAATAGGATGAAATAGAATAAAATAGAATAAAATGAAGCTTCTTTGGGTTTGTGGTTGTTTAAATGCATTTCTCAAGACACCTTTTTCTAGCCCTGGGTGCTTCATCCTCCTGGGACGTGGGAGCAGCTTTCCTCCCTGCTGGGGACTTGTGACTGAAGCTCTCAGATGGATGGCAAATGCAGAACACCCTGAAAAACTGCTCAGAAAGGGGAAAGCAAAAGTGTTTGTTCAGCTGCAGCCTTCCACGAGTGCTAGGAGTGATGGCTGTCCCTGTACCAGCAGCTAAGATTGGGTTAGGAGTTCTTCAGTCCTGGCTAGGCAAACCCAGTCTTGTAGCAGTGTCACTCATGGAGCTGCAGCACTGCAAAGCTATTGAGCAGTCTCTGCACCTCTGGGATCTCATATCTAATGCAGGATCGACCAGACTGGATACAAATCCATCCTAATTGGCTAGCCAAGTTAATGAGGTTTCCCTGCAGCTGATTGGGCAGTGGCAAACCGACCCATGCCATGAACTGTGGGTGCACTGAGGCTGCACCCAGGAAGGGTGATGTCCTCTTTCGCTCCGCTGTGCTAACTGGCACAGCTCTCTAACAGCCAGAGCTGGTTACATCAAATGGAGGAGAAACTGCAAAGGGACAGAGCTTCTCTTAACTTGACTCAGTGCTTCATTGTTTAATGCTTGAGTGCATGTGCAGGGACAAAGCTGCTTTCGAATAGAATTAACCAGTTTGGAAGAGAGGGTGCGATACAGTTCTCCCCTTTTCCATGCTACTCATGGTGAAAGATCTCTTCTGCATCCCACATCACTTGTTCCTTTTCCTGTATGTTTGATGTTTTACTGTAAAAAGGACCTGTTCTATCCTTTTGACAGTTCTTTTTGATGCTCTCTGTCCTTTTTTTCCAGGAATAACCTTTTCTATCACAGGGATGTAGTAAACTTACAAGCACTACAACTTGTTTACTGGTAAAGAGGTTCTGATCTCTGCTGCTACTGGGGATTTTTAAGCAGTTCTATCTAAACAGAAAACTCAGCTTCAATGCCTGCTGAATCAAGTGGGGTTCCTTTCATCAGCTTTGGTCAGGGGTCTAAATCAAACAACACTAAAAGCACTCTGCAGAAAACCCAGCTCCAAGTGGAAGTGGTTATAAAGCCAAAGTTGCCTTGAATGTTTAATTCTTCCTTTCCCAACAGCAGGAAATGCTAAAGCCAAGTTTAAGCCCTGACAGACAAGTGCTGTGAGGGAGCTGGGATTGTTTAGCCTGGAGAAGAGGAGGCTCAGGGGAGACCTTCTTGCTCTCTACAACTACCTGAAAGGTGGTTGTAGCCAGGAGGGAGTTGGTCTCTTCTCTCAGGCAACCAGCACCAGAACAAGAGGACACAGTCTCAAGCTGCACCAGGGGAAGTTTAGGCTGGAGGTGAGGAGGAAGTTCTTCACTGAGAGAGTTGTTAGCTGTTGAAATGTGCTGCCCAGGGAGGTGGTGGAGTCACTATCCCTGGAGGTGTTCAAGAGGGTATTGGATGTGGCACTTGGTGCCATGGTTTAGTCATGGGGTCTGTGGTGCCAGGTTGGACTTGATGATCTTTGAGGTCTCTTCCAATCTTGTTGATTCTGTGATTCTCTGTCAGGAATCTAGAGCTGTCCTAGGCAATAGTTTGCATGCCTGTTGTGTGGCACTGCCATGGAAAGCAGACTCTCCCACGGCCTCCCATCCCTGCCCCTTCTTTTTTGGCCACCCTGTAATGAACCAGATGGTGGGTCTGACCTAGATGTGATGATGTGATTTTGTTAATTGGTGGGGAGAGGTGGTGTCTGCTCCTCCTCACATGTGCCCCTGTGTAAATTGTAATCCCCTAGCAAAACCACAGAAGGCATTCTGCTGGCAGATACAGTATTTGTTTCATTGCAAAAGATACTCATCAGGGCTGGGCTATCTGCTGGCCTCCTAGAATCAGCTCACTGCAGGATCAGGCAAGCTCCAGTCGAGGCACAAGGGAAAGCAATGAACTGTAAGGTGTACGCTGGAACCGCTCCTTTGGATTGCTGCCTGCAGCATTGCAGTGTGGAGCACATCTCCAGGAACACAGTAACTGCTTTAATTGATGTTCAGGTTGCCCAAATCCCTTTAAAACAATGGTAATGCAATCACTGTAATTCCCAAAGTGTAAAGCAGAAGGTGGGTTTGGGTTTTGCCTCTTTTCTTTCTAAATCATGTTGTCTGTGTACAGCTGCTGGAAATTCAATCTCGTAGCCAGTTAGCTCCTGCTCCAAGTCAATTGGCTGGACATCCAGGGAGACTGAAGAGCTCAGTAAAATGCTTTTCCTCTGTCCACTGAGGGGAAAAGAATTGAAATGTAGCATGGCAGGATTGCACCTCAGTAGAGGTGGTAAATGCTTGTGCAATAGTCACTCTGACTAACCATCTTAATTGCTTTAGTGATAAGCAAGATAGGAACAGCTGAAGCTTTAGGGGCAGCTTCAGTTGGCTTAATGCTGGGAAGTGATTCTTTTAAGAAGTGACAAATGTGAGAGCTGGTTTAGAATGTGGCCTTTAAATTACACAAGCCCTATGAGGAGAGGCTGAGGGAGCTGAGGTTGCTTAGCCTGGAGAAGAGGAGGCTCAGGGGAGACCTTCTTGCTCTCTACAACTACCTGAAGGGAGGTTGTAGCCAGGTGGGGCTTGGTCTCTTCTCCCAGGCAACCAGCACCAGAACAAGAGGACACAGTCTCAAGCTGCACCAGGAGAGGTTTAGGCTGGATGTTAGGAAGAAGTTCTTCATAGAAAGAGAGATTGGCCATTGGAATGTGGTGCCCAGGGAGGTGGTGGAGTCACCATCACTGGAGGTGTTTAGGAAGAGACTGGATGGGGTGCTTGGTGCCATGGTTTAATTGATTAGATGGTGTTGGGTGATAGGTTGGACTTGATGATCTCGAAGGTCTCTTCCAACCTGGTCTGGTCTACTCTACTCTCCTCTCCTCTCCTCTCCTCTCCTCTACTCTCCTCTCCTCTCCTCTACTCTACTCTACTCTACTCTACCTCAAAGGTATTTTCCAACCTGGTCTATTCTATTCTAGTCCAGTCTAGTCTAGTCTAGTCTATTCTCCCCTTGTCTTTCCCTTGCTGATTGCCTCAACCAGGACATCAAGATTGATTTCAAACTTTGAAGCTTTATAGTGGTGTTTGTGAGGCTTAAGTGAGAGGAGCATTGTTGCTACTCTTTAGGGATTGTTGGTGTGCTGTTGACCACAGGAGTGAGGACCTAGAGATACTCTGATTAGTTGTATGGAAAGGAGGCTGGAGACGTTTCCTTTAAGTTTATATGGGAGCAGTGTGTGTTAAGGAAGGGTTTGTGCTCCCAGCAGTGCATTTTACCTCATGACTTCTGGGTCTCTCTCTGCCTTCTAGTTATGAGCAGTACCACTGCTGGTTGCAGGCTGTAGAAGTGCTTGAGTCAGCAGCTAACAGCTCTCTGGTTATAGTCACCTCTCCCTGGTGGTGATCAAATTACCCTAATGTCCTCTGAACAGCCTTTAAAATGGGCTCTTTAGAAGACCAAAATGACCGTAGCTCAAGTCTTAGAGCCATGGTTTTGCTTCCACTACTGGCCAAGCAGCAGTGCTTGCAGATGGATTCGTTGAGTTGAGTATTTCATGGCTTAATTTGCATTTGAATGATTTTGACTGCGAGCCTACTCATGCAAGGAGCTGACATGGCCTTTGGACTCTAGTCTTTGCCAGTCTGTGGGCAAGAGCACTCATGTGTAAGGGTTGTTTCCCTTTTTAGCCTCTCTACTTTTATTAGAGCTATTTCTGGTAGCTATTCTCTTGGCATTTGGGACTGAAAAGGAATATTTCTCCATGTGTGTGAAGCAATACATGGAGTGAAATGTCTCTGACATCTGTAACACCACATACCACTGTATGGATCAATGATGCACTGAGATAAATATATAGCTAGATGTATGGATGGCATTTTTGACAGCAGTTACTTCTATTTGACCACAGTGGTTGTTCTTTGCCCCACACAGTTGCTCTCAAAGCTCAGGTGGCACTAATGTGTCATGGAACTGGTTTTTTTTCTGGCTATTCTTACCTGATCTTCTGTTTCCAAGGAGTGGATTTCCCAGCAATTCCCACTGAAAATATTGTTCTCGTTGGCGAAGATGAACAAAGCAAAGCTTCAGGATATCCTTTGCTGGGAATGTAAAGGCTGAGTCTTGGAAGACTCTCAGCTTCTGCAGTGAGGAAAAGGGGTGGAATTATCAGTACTGAACTCTTCCCAGGGCTGCATCTTGTGTGTTGTTGAGTCAATCATGACTTTGCCAAGAAAGCTGCGTTCAGGCTTTGCCTGTCTTCAGTGCTGTGTTTTTGTAACCAGGTTCTGACCCTGTCACAGCACACGGAGTGGAGTGGTATGGTACAGCAGCTTTCTTCTCAATGCAAATGTGTGTGTCAGCTGGCTGTGTATCTACCCATCCTAAACATGTTGTTTATGCTTTCTAGCAGTTTGCTCTAAGGAGGAAACTGGCACCTCATGGTGCAACATGCTCCCTTAAGGAGCAGACAAGATTGGAGCTTGAATACTGATGAGTGGCATCTGCAGTGAGGGAAACACAACCTAGAGTGTCCTGCCAGACAGAGAGATGCTAGGGAATGCAAACAGTGTGAGTAATTAGGTCCACACCTCTTAAAGTACTGCTTTTCTCCTCGTTAATTTGCTGAGGACACAAGCACACAGGAGGGAAGCATTCATGAAATTCTCCAGTTCATCTTGTGCTGTGCTGTGCTGTGCTCTGGGAAAGCATTGCAGGATGCATCCATACCAAACATTTGTATACTTCAGGCCAATAGATTGGGGGTGTCCTCAAGCCTTTGTTTAAATGCTTGATGATCTTGAAGGTCTTTTCCAACCTGGTTAGTTCTATTCTGTTCTATTCTATTCTGTTCTGTTCCTGTCCTGTTCTGGTCCTGTCCTGTCCTGTCCTGTTCTGGTCCGGTCCTGTTCTGGTCCTGTCCTGTTCTGGTTCTGTCCTGTCCTGGTCCTGCTCTGGTCCTGCCCTGGTTCTGTTCTGGTCCTGCCCTGGTTCTGTTCTGGTCCAGTCCTGTTCTGGTCCAGTCCTGTTCTGGTCCAGTCCTGTTCTGGTCCTGTCCTGTTCTGGTCCTGTCCTGTTCTGGTCCTGTTCTGTTCTGGTCCTGTCCTGGTTCTGTTCTGGTTCTGTTCCGGTTCTGTCCTGGTCCTGTCCTGGTTCTGTTCTGGTCCTGTCCTGGTTCTGTTCTGGTCCTGTCCTGTTCTGGTCCTGCCCTGGTCCTGTTCTGGTCCTGTCCTGTTCTGGTCCTGCCCTGGTTCTGTTCTGGTCCTGCCCTGGTCCTGTTCTGGTCCTGGTTCTGTTCTGGTCCTGTCCTGGTCCTGTTGTGGTCTGGTCCTGTTGTATCTCAAATCCTGTGTTTGATGCTGTTTGATGACAGCTTTGTGTGACACAGGGAACTGGTGGTGTGTTTCAGAGCTCCTTAGCCTTGTCAGAAACTTCTGGTCTGCAGGATAACCTGGAACTTACTGATCTTGTGTTTTGCACTTGGCAAAACACAGCAACACAATCCATCTGTTGGCTGCTGAATTAGAAGTGAAGTGAAACAAAGTCCACACAGAGAGTGACATCATAGCTAACCTACAGTAGAGTTTGTGACAAGGATTTAAAGGGTGACCTTTTGTACAAGACAATTGTGATGTAAGAACTCACATCCATCAAAGGATGAATGTTTTAAACCACTTTCCTGGGATTTCCCAGGGTCATCCTGTGGTCAGATATCACTTTGGCCACAGCACCATGTTGTGCCTGATCTCTCAGGTCCAATAGTTAAGTAGCATGAAAGGATCTTTGCCCTTGCTTGGCTTGCATGGTGCTGTGAGAAAAACAATATCATGTTAAATAGCTTTTGGTTGTGATTATAGACCTTAAGAAATACCTTTAGCATAACATGGCCCTGTAAACAGGGCACTGCTGAAGCTGGAAGAGCAGCATTGATTCAAGGCTTCTGTAGTTCATCCTGGGCAGGTCACTTTCCTGTGTCTTGATTTCCTTAGCCCCGAAGTAGAAGTGAACAGTGCTTAACTTCCTTTCTAAATTGCTCCAAGCCCTACTGTGATTAAGAGTGCTGTGCATGTGTGTGCTGAGTGGTGGCATTGTAGCACAAAGCTCTAAGGAAAATTAATGAATAAGTAGAGAGAGAGAAAGGAAGAGAGAGAGAAAGGAAGAGAGAGAGCCTTGCCAAAGCACAAAGAGAGAGGGGTTGGCTGGGCCATGGCAGAGCCACCTCACCATTGTGGGGAGATGGCAACTGGTCCCATAAGCAGCTTGAGAAACTTGTGTGTTCCCAACCCAAATGCATGGATCATTAAGGTTGGAAAAGACCTCCAAGTCCAAGTGTCAGTCCAACACCACCATGCCCACTAACCCCTGTCCCAAAGTGCCATGTCTGCATGGTTTTTGAAGGCCTTCACAGATGGTGACTCCACCACCTCCCTGGGCAGCCTGTTCCACTCTTTCAGGAATGATTTTTTTTCCTACCATCCAACCTAAACCTTCTCTGGTGCAACCCAAGGCCCTTTCCTCTCATCCTAAAGTAGTCCCTGACGTAGGAGAGGCTCAACCAAGTCCCAGCAGGGCATTGCCTCGTGCAGAAAGAGCAGGACTGGGCTTGTTCACACCCATAAATTACCCCATCCAGAGCGAGCTGCGTGTTTAGGTGTGCTCATTGTTTGGAAATTTGTTGTTGGGAAAATATTAACAACCTCACAGCACATAGTTCTTTGCTGTGCCTAAGTGGATTGCCAGTCCCTTGAGGCAGAGGCTGTCTGGGTTTGCCTTCCACAGAGCCAAACACATTGTCAGCACTCAATTAGAGCTGTATATATGGTTTCATGCTGACTCAGGGCTCAAAGATAGCCACTGGTTTGGGGTTGGTGTTTTTTTTGTCCTTCTTGATCATCCCTGCACTGAGAGAGCAAGCTGTTTTTACCTGAACCTTTCCAGCATTATGCCTGACAAGGAAAACAAAACTAAACCCTGTGTGCTTGAAGTAAAAACTGACAGAAGGGATCTTTCCTTGGAGGTGCCTGTGATCCTCTCAGCCTTCCAGTAACTGGAGGAATGAAGCCTCTGTGTGTGCCTTTGTCAGTGCCTCTCTCCCTTCTTGGCTGCACTGTGTGGATGACCTGCTGGCAGGAGAAGCTCCTCTCTGAGACACAAAGGGTTTGCCAGTCCCCATGAGCAAAGACAAGTGATGCAGAGGCAACAGTGTCTTTGGAATCAAGGGGTCAGAGCTGTTGCAAGAAGGAGTTTCAGAGTCAAGCTGTCAAATTTTTGTTTAGAGGCAAAGAGGAGAAAGCTAAGAGCAATGAACTTCAGTTACAATAGGTAGGAGCTTTTTTTTGTCTGCAGTTTCTCCCTCTCCCCTCATCTGCTTTGCTTCCACTGCCTAGGGGTTTGCTTTGCCATGGGTACACAGACAGCTCTTGAGAGGGGAACGTGTGGGCTGGAGAGCAGCTCCCTGGCCATAATCCCTGAAAGATGAGTGAAACCACAATACCTGAAGTAGGCAACAGAGACTGGGGAGGAGAGGCTGCTTTCCTTCCCTGGTGGCTGTTTAGGCAGAGGAGAGGAGAGGGAGGGAAGTGTAAGATTTTTATAACACCCTACCCCCTTTTTTTTGTTCTTTTCTTAGTGCTGAACATTTTTGCACAGGAAAGGCTGGGCAGTGCTGGCTGTGAAAGTGCTTGTGCACCTGTACAGGGTGGGACAGGCATTCAGAGGCAGAAATAGACACCAAGCCATCCTGTTTGGGCAATTATCCTCTTCCTGTGTTCTCACCACAGTCGGCATTTCGGCGGCCAAGCCGCAAAGGGAGCTGCAATGACGACTGGGATCTCCTTTTGGAAATACCTGAACTTAAAAGAACCTCCCTCCTGGGATGGCATTCATCACATGTCTGTTTATTCATCCTTTGCTCACATGATAATTGGCTCCTGCAGAAACCTATCTCATCTCCACCCAGCGCTGGGGCTCAGCCGCTTCTGGCGCTGCTGGAGATCATCTACCCAGAGATATTAGCTGTACTGGGGCAGAGTGGCTGGAGAGTGGCCAGGCACAAAGGGATCTGGGAATACTGGTTGATAGTAGGTGGAACATGAGCCAGCAGTGTGCCCAGGTGGCCAAGAGGGCCAGTGGCCTCCTGGCCAGCGTGGCCAGCAGGAGCAGGGAGGTCATTCTGCCCTGTATACAGCACTGGTCAGGCCACACCTTGAGTCCTGTGTCCAGTTCTGGGCTCCTCAGTTTAGGAAAGATATTTAGTTGCTGGAAGGTGTCCAGAGAAGGGCAACAAAGCTGAGGAGGAGTTTGGAGCACAGCCCTGTGAGGAGAGACTGAGGGAGCTGGGGTTGCTCAGCCTGGAGAAGAGGAGGCTCAGGGGAGACCTTCTTGCTGTCTACAACTACCTGAAGGGAGGTTGTAGACAGGCAGGGTTTGGTCTCAAGCTGCACCAGGGGAGGTTCAGACTGGATGTTAGGAAGAAATTCTTCACAGAGAGAGATTTGCCATTGGAATGGGCTGCCTGGGGAGGTGGTGGAGTTGCCATCACTGGAGGTGTTTAGGAGGAGACTTGATGGGGTGCTTGGTGCCATGGTTTAGTCAGTTAGGTGGTGTTGGATGATAGGTTGGACGTGATGATCTTTAAGGTCTCTTCCAACTTGGTTTGGTCCATTCTATTCCATTCCATTCTATTCCATTCCATTCTATTCCATTCCATTCTATTCCATTCCATTCTGTTCCATTCCATTCTGTTCCATTCCATTCTGTTCCATTCCATTCCGTTCCATTCCATTCCGTTCTATTCCATTCCATTCTATTCCATTCCATTCTATTCCATTCATAATGGTGAGGGACACAGTGATACCTGCCCACAGCTGCTCCAGACCACATCACTGCCTTTGCAGTAGCTCATCCCAAGTCCCAACTGATTTCTAACTCTGCCCTGGGTTTCTCTCTACAGCTCTTCAAGAGTTGGTAACACTCTGAGGTGGCTTTGAGTGCAGATGGGAAGAAGAGCTGTTGATTGGGAAGAGGCAAAGGAGATGCCAGCCTCTGTCACAGCACTCTCCCAATAGAAAAGATTTGTGGCACTGGGTTGAGCCAAAGCTGCAGCTGCTGTGCTGTCACTTGGTTATTAACTGGGGAGTGGGTGAGTGCAAGGAGCAGAAAATGCTGTGGAAGAGAGGAGATAGGAAGAGGCTAGTGCAAGGGCCAGGTTCCTTTAGTAGAGTGCATCCCTCTGTCTTTTGCTGCAGCCATCTTTCTCTACAAATGAATCTTCCTTCTGCTGCCTTTCTCTCTAGCTGAAGGTCCTGGCAGTTTTTTACCTACTGGACAAGATCTCTCCTTTGTGGAGTTTAGTTGTTGCAGCACCTCAGCCTCTGGTCTGGAGCAGCTCAGGTTTCCATCCCACCTGCTAACTTGCTCTGGCTTCATTCACCTCCAGCCTGCCAGCCCAGCCTGTTGGTCAGGAGTCTCAGCTGTCATCTGCAAGAGTAATTGCCAGAATTGATCCTGTACCAGGCAGATCCTTGTGACAGAGCACCCAGCCATCATATTCTGCATTTATTTGAGTCAATCAATGCTCTGATGCATATTTGGGTCATAAATACCCTGGTATAAATTGCATTTATTCTCATGACAGCTGTGTTCCATTCCCTTTTATTTATTAGATTCCATTGTCCTTTCACTTTGCACCTCGTGGAGCTGTCAAGTCAGCTGCTTACCGGTGACAAAGCTCACAGCTCAGTTCAGAACCTTCCAAAAATAAATCCTCCAAAGGGATTTGAGTAACAGCAGGATGGATGTGGTTGGAAAAGGCACTGGGCAATCACAGTTGGAAAGAGGAGGTTTGTGCTTTCCCCCCCTGGCTTCCCCCAGATTCCTTGTGCATTTATATTGCATTTATGACTTTGCATTCGTGATCCAGAGGTCACTGAAGCTAATCATCTCACTGATTAATGTGGAATTTTGGATCAGGGAATCACAGACTTTCAGGGGCTGGAAGGGACCTGGAAAGATCATCTTGCCCAATCCCACACCCTCTGTGTCTCAAAGCTGCATTAATCAGGTTATTTGGGATTTGAAATGGGGAGATGATGACTTGATGGTTCTGATTTATTAATATGTTTCCCTCACACCCCCCTTAGAAGTTTTTTAGCTTCATGTCTTTTTAGGCTGTAAAAATAGCAGAATATCTGATTCTGAGATGAATGAACTTCAGTGTCCTTCCAAGGGTAAAGTCAGATTGCAATGGGCACACAGCTCTGGGCGAGTCAGAGTCGTTTTCTGCTTCTCATTCCCACACCCTCTGTGCCCAGGTTGCTGCAGAAGCTTTGCAAGGTGCTGAGCTTTGGTGTTAATTTAGGAAAGCATTTAATTGTGGAATTGATTACTCTGAAGTACTTAATATAAGCATGTACTTAAGTGCCTTGCTGGCCTGAGGCCAGTGCAGATGTACTCTTGGAGAGCAGAGATATGTAAGCCACTTGTGGTCTACTAGAGCCCAGCTCACTAGAGATCAATGGTTTCAGGGATGTGCTGCTTCCTGGAAGGTATCAGTTTGGGCTTCCTGAAAGGTATCAGCCACTCAGACTGATGTGGGGACAGGAGTGTGGTGAGATTTGCTCTCTGGGGCAGATGTCCAGTTCTGGGCCCCTCAATTCAAGAAAGATGTTGAGTTGATCAAATGTGTCCAGAGAAGGGCAACAAAGCTGGGGAGGGGTCTGGAGCACAAGCCTTATGAGAACAGGCTGAGGGAGCTGGGGTTGTTTAGCCTAGAGAAGAGGAGGCTCAGGGGAGACCTTCTTGCTGTCTACAACTACCTGAAGGGAGGTTGTAGCCAGGAGGGGGTTGGTCTCTTCTCCCAGGCAAGCAGCAACAGAACAAGAGGACACAGTCTCAAGCTGTGCCAGGAGAGGTTTAGGTTTGATTTCAGAAAGTTCTTCACAGAAAGAGAGATTGGCCATTGGAATGTGCTGCCCAGGGAGGTGGTGGAGTCACCATCCCTGGAGGTGTTTAAGAAAAGCCTGGATGAGGCACTTGGTGCCATGGTCTGGTTGATTAGATAGGGTTGGGTGATCACTTGGATTTGATGATCATGGAGGTCTCTTCCAACCTGCCTGATTCTGTGATTCCAAAACCAAAGAGTTGCTAGGGAGATCTAATCCAACCCATAACACTGGGCTACAGTGCTAAGCCAGGACTCAGACTGGCTGTGCAGCTTCTCTGCACAGTATCACAGTATCACAGTATAACTTAGGTTGGAAAGGACCTCGAGGATCATCGAGTCCAACCTATCAACACAGACCCCATGACTAGACCATGGCACCAAGTGCCACGTCCAATCCCCTCTTGAACGCCTCCAGGGACGGTGACTCCACCACCTCCCTGGGCAGCACATTCCAATGATGAATGACTCACTCGGTGAAGAATTTTCTCCTCACCTGGAGTCTAAACCTCCCCTGGCACAGCTTGAGACTGTGTCCTCTTGTTCTGGTCCTGGTTGCCTGAGAGAAGAGACCAACCCCTTCCTGGCTACAACCACCTTTCAGGTAGTTGTAGAGGGCAATGAGGTCACCCCTGAGCCTCCTCTTCTCCAGGCTAAACAACCCCAGCTCCCTCAGCCTATCCTCATAGGGCTGTATTCAAGGCCTCTCCCCAGCCCTTCTCCCTTGTTGCCCTTCTCTGGACACCTTCAAGTGTTTCAATGTCCTTCTTAAACTGAGGGGCCCAGAACTGGACACAGGACTCAAGGTGCAGAGCACAGGGGCACAATGACTTCCCTGCTCCTGCTGGCCACACTATTCCTAATGCAGGCCAGGATGCCATTGGCCCTCCTGGCCACCTGGGCACAAGAGATGGAAGCGCTGCTCGTAGCTGTATTCAACAGGTTTTGTTTGCACCGGGATGGGTGCAGGGGCTGAGTGTTGTCTATCAAGGGGAGTTGATGCGCTAGCGATTAACAGCAGCATCACTCACAGCATTACCGCCGAAAGCCGTGTGAGGCGACGGTGCCTGCGCTTCTCTTCATGTCTTAACCTTTCTCTGTCCTCTCCATTTATTTCACCCTAAATGTAAAAAGAAAAGAGAGAGTAAATTTGTCATTCCAGTCAAATCTCACTGTGCAAAAGTGATATACACACGGTCGTGTGCCTCACCGAACGGGGATGCAAATGGACATGTATTATTTATCAAGCAGCTTTGACATCTTAATATACTGAAGGAAAAAAAAAAAGAGGAGACATTTAGATCATTTCATAGTTCAGCATTCTGCATGTTTTTTGGGGGCTATCAGATATCATCATCCATGAAAAATTCATCATTTGGGTCTTAACCACTTTGTTTCCACGCACGCGTTCCAGCCAAAGGGGTTGTGTGTCCTCTCCTCATGCCTCTTTTTCTCCTGTCCCCCCACTTTCATGCAATTAAAAGTAGCTGGCTGGGGTTAGTCAGTGCCAAAAGCCCATCGTGTGACGGGGTGATAGGTTGGACTTGGTGATTTTAGAAGGACATTGAGACTCTTGAATGTGTCCAGAGAAGTGCAACCAGGCTGGGGAGAGGTCTGGAGCACAGCCCTGTGAGGAGAGGCTGAGGGAGCTGGGGTTGTTCAGCCTGGAGAAGAGGAGGCTCAGGGGAGACCTTATTGCTCTCTACAGCTACCTGAAAGGAAGTTGTAGCCAGGTGGGGGTTGGTCTCTTCTCCCAGGCAACCAGCACCAGAACAAGAGGACACAGTCTCAAGCTGTGCCAGGGGATGTTTAGACTGGAGGTGAGGAGAAAGTTCTTCCCAAAGAGAGTTGTTAGCTATTGGAATGTGCTGCCCAGGGAGGTGGTGGAGTCCCCATCCCTGGAGGTGTTCAAGAGAGGATTTGATGTGGCACTTGGTGCCATGGTTTAGTAGTCATGAGGTGTTGAGTGACAGGTTGGACTTGATCATCTTTGAGGTCTTTTCCAACCTTATTGATTCTATGATTCTGTGACCTCAAAGGTCTTTTCCAACCTGGTTAATTCTGTATTCTGTCCCTGCCTTCCAAGAACTGCCCATTAATTAATGAGAGTCATAACTCTGTGACTAAGGAGGGATCTCCAGGTATTCTAGTATCCCACCCAAATCCTTCTGCCTTTGCTGAACCCAAGACAGTTGGTGAAAGTCACAGAGTTTATACTCCCTGACAGCAAAATCCAGGTCGTTGTTCTCATCCAAATCTCTAATGTGGACAGACAAAAGCCAGGTACAAATCAGCTTAAAACCTGGCAGTTTCTGCCAAGTTCCAAATTACTCATGAGTGTGCTGAGAGCCTCATCTCAGATGTTTTGAGTGGTGTCCCTGGCCAGGTTGTTTCATGCTAGGCTGGAGGAGTGAGGAGGAGGAGGTGTGAAGGTGGTGGAGTGAAGATTTTGCAGAGGTTATCCCATCAGGAGCCTCATTCCTACACAACAGAGGGCCTGAGGTAAATGCTTTGGGGACTTTTAAGGGGGAAGCCAAGGGGAAAGATGAACTTTTGCAATGTTCCAGATGAGGACATTTCTGTTAGGGCTTTACAGGTTAAAACTCCTTGTTTTGGTGAAACTGTTGCTCATTGATGGATTCAAATACAAGCTCAGTGCTGGTGAGAGGACCTAATGAGGAGACAGAACTTTTCTGTCTGACTATGGGCATCAGGTTGGACTTGATGATCTTTGAGGTCTTCTCCAACCTTGTTGATTCTATGACTATAGGACTGGTGCTAGCAGGATGATGTAGTGATGCAGTGTTTACTGGATTTCCTCACTGTTTCATGGTTGCCTTAAAATACTGCTAGAAAGGATGAAAGAAGTTCGGTTTCTGCAGCCTCTTTCTATTTGATCTCTGCTCCAAGAGCCCACAAGGAGCCCTTAACTTGCTTACTGTTTGCTTGCAATTCCTTCCAACCTTCACTTCACCTTCCCAGTGACTTTTAGGCAGAAACTCTTAATTTATTCTGTCCTGGTTCTGCCCATCCCCAGATTCTGATCTCACAGCAGGCTGTGAAGGACTGGCGCTTTCAAATGTAATATGAGTTTGCTCGTCTGAAGTTTCTTTGGGGATGGAAAAAAAAATATCTGTTTGATTAAGGAAACACTGACTTCTGAAAGCCTATCAGACTGCACAAGTTTGTAAGGCAGGGCTGCAGAATGTCTAATTAAATGGAACTACTCTCAAGAGGATTTGGCTCGCAGAAAATTAGTTTTCATGTTCTGGGCCTGATGTTTGTGAAACGTTTCTCTCCCTTCTCTCTCCTCTGCAGTTTTCATCTGTAGCTTCATGGTTGCAGCACCTATCTTTGGTTACCTTGGTGACCGTTTCAACAGAAAGATCATTCTCAGCTGTGGGATCTTCTTTTGGTCAGCTGTCACTTTTTCAAGCTCCTTCATCACGGAACAGGTAAGACCTCCCCAAGGGTGTTATGCACGGTGTCCTGAAAGGATGGGCAATATGCTCCTAAACCCCTCCCCACTCCCCATCACAATGTGCTCAAAGAGAACATGTCCTGCACACAGCATGTTGCATTCTCTGACCTTTTGTGGGTGAAGTGTGATCTCTAACTGTGTTCTCTTAGCTATGAAAGCTGTTATTCTGTGGCCAGGAGCATATCTCGGCAGGGGCTGCTGTTGACATAAAGGCTTTGTTTTCAGGGAGATCCTAAAGAAACTTTAGAAAGCTTTGAAAAAAGGCTTGGCTTAAAGAGAAACCCTCATGGTCTGTGCAGTGGTGTTCTTGTCTTCTGGTGTGTAACAGAAGCGTTGGAGTTGGTTGGGAAGTCAGCTGGTGGTGTGCAGAACGACCACTGCATCCAGCAGTGGTTTTCTCTCTGTGTTTTGTTTCCTGTCCAACAAAGCAGTGAGGGTGGATGGTAGCACAGAGATTAGATATAGCTTCACCTCCTTTAATGGATGAGTCAGGGCAACTGTTGATGGAGTTGTCAGGCTCACTTAATTTTGTCAAGCTATGCACAGCATCCCTCACCTGCTTTCAGGACAGCCACAGTACCCCATTTGAGGGCTCCTCGTTGCATTAATTTTCTTGCCTGTCAGAGGCACTTGGAGGAAACAATGATCTGGCAGTTTCAGGGGGAAAATATCATCTTGTTTAAATCATATTAGAGAGGAAGTTTAATTGCTGCAGGTGGCAACATTCCTGGAGAAACAAATCATGGCTCCTGGCATCATCAGACCGATCTCCCCAAGGGAGGCAGGGACATTCCTCATCCTTTCTGTTCAGCTGCGTTCCAGAGATTGCAGCATTGTGGTCACGCCTAAAGAATGACAACCAGGGACTCAACCTCCCCACCCTGCTCTCTCCTGCCCACCCACATGCTCTGCAGGTTCTAATAAAAGAGAATTTCCACCCAAAGTGGGCAGTGGCACTCACATGTCTGGCTGGCTTTCACCTTGGATTGATTGTCACTGCATTTCTAAAGAAGAAATGCAGATGGCCAAATGTAGAAGCCTTTAACTTGGTAAATTGCTCTGGTATATAATTAGCCAGAAAGCATCTTTGCCAGAGCAAGGACATCACCCATCTAAACAAAGAGGATTATTTTTGGGGTGTTTCTTTTAAAAACCTTCTCATAACATTCCAGGAAACCACCTGGGAAGCAGTCTATGAAAGAACCAATTGCCTGCTTGTAGGCAGTTTTAGGACTTTGGAATTCTAAGGTGAACTAGTTCAGAATGGAATGGAATGGAATAGAATTAACCAGGGTGGAAAAGACCTTGGAGACTATCAGGTCCAACCTATCACCCAACACCATCTAATCAACTCAACCATGGCACCAAGCACCCCATCCAGTCTCTTCCTAAACACCTCCAGTGATGGTGACTCCACCACCTCCCTGGGCAGCACATTCCAATGGGCAATCTCTCTTTCTATGAAGAACTTCTTCCTAACATCCAACCTAAACCTCCCCTGGCACAGCTTGAGACTGTGTCCTCTTGTTCTGTTGGTGGTTGCCTGAGAGAAGAGACCAACCCCTATCTGTCTGCAACCTCCCTTCAGGTAGCTGTAGAGAGCAATAAGGTCTCCTCCTGAGTCTCCTTTTCTCCAGGTTAAGGAACCCCAGCTCCCTCAGCCTCTCCTCACAGGGCTGTGCTCCAGACCCCTCCCCAGCTTTGTTGCCCTTCTCTGGACACCTTCCAGCAACTAAACTGAGTAGCCCAGAACTGGACACAGGACTCAAGGTGTGGCCTAACCAGTGCTGAATACAGGGGCAGGGGTTGATATATATGGTTGCCAATATGCAGGAGCTCAGAGTGGAAGTAGCATTGTTAGCCAAAGGAAGGGAGAAGGATGTTGGTAAAGCTGGATCATGTTTGGAATCCAACCCCCTAATGTTTTGGAATCCACAAGAGAGATAAGATCAAAGTGTTGATTCCTCCTGGATTTGCATTGGTGCTACCTCTGGATCCAAACTACAACCTTGGACAAAATACCCCACCCCATCAGTGAGAAAAATTCCCTCTCCTGGTTTTACTGTGATCCTCAGGTCTACTAGAAGAGCTTCCATCTACTAAGCCAGAAGTCTCATGCCCAGCTCTTGTTGCTTACTCCAGGAGATGATGGCAAATGTCACAGCTGCTGTGTGGATGTGCCTTACCCAGGGGCTGCAGCAGCTGAACAAGGTCATGAGAATAATCCCAGTTTCATGTGGTATCCCTGCCACTTTGGTAGCCTTTTTGGAGGCCTGATCTGTAATTGGGAAGACATACCACATAGAACAAGGTGATGGATTGGTTGATGGGTTGGACGCGATGATCTTGAAGGTCTCTTCCAACCTGGTTTGGTTTATTCTAAATAAAGGTTATTCTGAATGTCCTGAAGGGCTAATGAGCAAAAGGGGCAGAGAAGAGCTGATGCAGCTTGTTTTTCTTTATGGAGTGACTAACCAGGCATTTCCCCTGATCTTTCCCTTCCAGGAGCAAAAGACTGGCTCTTCTCTCAGTGTTTTGCTTCCCTTTCTTTTCAGACAGTGTATGTGTGCTTGTCAGGGAGAAAGGCTAGGAGCTGAAATATGAAAAACTCTTTGCTGGCACAAATAATAGCAGCAGTAATACTACTGTGAGCAGATAAGTACCACATCCAAGTCAAGATGAAAACACAGGGCTAGGAAGAACAGTTTGGCACAGGCTGAGCCCGCTGAAAAACTTCTGTACAGAAATCTCCCATCTGTGGTGACAGCAAAAATAGTGAAGCAGGCAAGAAGCAAGAGCCTTTCAGTAGAAAGAGCAAACTGTGCCTTCAGGGACTGCCTTCCTCTGCATTTTGACAGTGTCTTGTGGCTCATGCGTGCTATCAGTGTGTGATGGAGTACACATCCAGAAAGTTCAAATGGGGAGTGTAAATGGAGAGAGACAGCTTGACAAAGGCAGAGAGCAGCTACAGAGCTGCTGAAGCTCACCATTAGAATGTGCTGCCCAGGGAGGTGGTGGAGTCCCCATCCCTGGAGGTGTTCAAGGGGGGATTGGGTGTGGCACTTAGTGCCATGGTTTAGTCATGAGGTCTGTGGTGACAGGTTGGACTTGATGGTCTTTGAGGTCTCTTCCACCCTTGGTGATTCTGTGTGAATTGTAAAGGGGTTGGGGAGTGTATTTGGGTAAAATTTGGACACCTATAGGAAAACAATCAAAATGCTCTCATTTGGCTGAATGTCTAGGGAATTTTTCATTGATTGTGCAAAACAAGCAAACAGAAAAGGGCATGCTCAGGATCAGTGCTGGGCCCCATGCTCTTTAATATCTTTATTGATAATCTGGATGAATGCATTGAGTCCATCATCAGTAAATTTGCAGAAGACACCAAGCTGGGGGCAGGAGTTGATCTGCTGGAGGGTACAGAGGCTGTGCAGAGGGATCTCGACAGGCTGGACAGATGGGCAGAGTCCAACGGCATGAGATTTAACACATCCAAGTGCCGGGTTCTGCACATTGGCCACAACAACCCCATGCAGTGCTACAGACTGGGGTCAAAGTGGCTGGAGAGCAGCCAGGCAGAGAGGGACCTGGGGATACTGGTTGACAGTAGGCTGAACATGAGCCAGCAGTGTGCCCAGGTGGCCAAGAAGGCCAAGGGCATCCTTTCCTGTATCAGGAAGAGTGTGGCCAGCAGGAGCAGGGAGGTCATTCTGACCCTGAACTCAACACTGGTTAGGGCACAGCTTGTGTCCTGTGTCCCGTTTGGGCCCCACAGTTTAGGAAAGATGTTGACTTGCTGGAGCATGTCCAGAGAAGGGCAACAAAGCTGGGGAGGGGTCTGGAACACAGCCCTGTGAGGAGAGGCTGAGGGAGCTGAGGTTGCTTAGCCTGGAGAAGAGGAGGCTCAGGGGACACCTTCTTGCTGTCTACAACTCCCTAAAGGGAGGTTGTAGCCAGGTGGGGCTTGGTCTCTTCTGTCAGGCAACCAGCACCAGAACAAGAGGACACAGTCTCAAGCTGCACCAGGGGAGGTTTAGGCTGGAGGTTAGGAAGAAATTCTACACAGAGAGAGTGATTTGCCATTGGAATGTGCTGCCCAGGGGGGTGGTGGAGTCACCATCCTTGGAGGTGTTTAGGAGGAGACTTGACAGGGTGCTTGGTTGCATGGTTTAGTTGATTAGATAGTGTTGGGTAATAGGTTGGACACGATGATCTTGGAGGTCTCTTCTGGTCTGGTCTATTCCATTCCATTCTATTCCATTCCATTCTATTCCATTCCATTCTATTCCATTCCATTCTATTCCATTCCATTCTATTCCATTCCATTCTATTCCATTCCATTCTATTCCATTCCATTCTATTCCATTCCATTCTATTCCATTCCATTCTATTCCATTCCATTCTATTCCATTCCATTCTATTCCATTCCATTCTATTCCATTCCATTCTATTCCATTCCATTCTATTCCATTCCATTCCATTCCATTCCATTCCATTCCATTCTATTCCATTCCATTCCATTCCATTCCATTCCATTCCATTCCATTCCATTCCATTCATAACACCACAGAGCAAGAAAAGGACCTGGAGTGAGAAACTACCTCAGACAGATGGATTTTGGTATGGGGGAAAAAAAGGATTGGGGCACAATGAAACAGTTCATTTAAGATACTGTCTAAATGCCATTTCATGCTGTTTAAAAGCAACTAAAAGCTGGCAGACAAAACAGGCAACTGGATATATGTCATGCAAGCACATAGTTGTTTGAGAGCACACTGCATTAAGGTCTGTAGGCACTTATTAAAATACCCTTGGTTATTTATTACCAAATATCTTTGTGCTGTTAGCATGGAGTAATGACCATCAGATAAATGAAGCATGAATCTCTCATCTGCTAATAGCTACTAAATAACTAAATAATAGACTCTCACAGGGGGGAGAAAGAAAATGAGGCCAAAATTTAAGGCTAGTTCCAGAGTATACAGAAGGTGATAGCTGCAGAAAGCAGCAATGCATGAATTCCATGCACAGCAAAATAAAAACTGGATAATAAATGCTTGGTTACTGTTCATGAGGTCTTCTTACATTTAAAACAAATCCAAATAAGAAACCCAAATAAGTATCACATCAGGGAGTAATTCCATCCATACACCCAGTTTCACAGATTAAACAAACAAACAAACAGGCTAATGATGGAATAGAATGGAATGGAATGGAATGGAATGGAATGGAATGGAATGGAATGGAATGGAATGGAATGGACCAGACCAGGTTGGAAGAGACCTTTGAGATCATCAAGTCCAACCTATCACTCAACATCCATCTAATCAACTAAACCATGGCACCAAGCACCCCATCCAGGCTCTTCCTAAACTCCCTGGGCAGCCCATTCCAATGGCAAATCACTCTCTCTGTGTAGAATTTCTTCCTAACATGCAGCCTAAACCTCCCCTGGTGCATCTTGAGGCTGTGTCCTCTTGTTCTGGTGCTGGTTGCCTGGGAGAAGAGACCAACTCCCACCTGGCTACAACCTCCCTTCAGGTAGTTGTAGAGGGCAAGAAGGTCTCCCCTGAGCCTCCTCTTCTTCAGGCTAAGCAACCCCAGCTCCCTCTGCCTCTCCTCACAGGGCTGTGCTCCAGACCCCTCCCCAGCTTTGTTGCCCTTCTCTGGACACCTTCCAGCAACTCAACATAGTTTCTAAACTGAGGGGCCCAGAACTGGACACTGGACTCAAGGTATGGCCTAACCAGTGCTGAGTTCAGAGTCAGAATGACCTCCCTGCTCCTGCTGGCCACACTCTTCCTGATGCAGGCCAGGATGCCCTTGGCCTTCTTGGCCACCTGGGCACACTGCAGGCTCATGTTCAGTCTACCATCAACCAGTACCCCCAGGTCCCTTTCTGCCTGGCTGCTCTC
Source organism: Melanerpes formicivorus (assembly GCF_026170545.1). Classification (NCBI taxonomy): domain Eukaryota; kingdom Metazoa; phylum Chordata; class Aves; order Piciformes; family Picidae; genus Melanerpes; species Melanerpes formicivorus. The sequence goes on along the minus strand of NW_027142381.1, from coordinate 3,073,207 downwards.
CAGCCACTCTGACCCCAGTCAGATAATTTAACTAAAGAAAAAGTCATCAGGTTGAAATAATATTGAACTAATGACTCTTGAAGTCACTGAGATGATATTGAAAAGGCCACTTTTTCTTTTGTCCAGTAAGTCTCTTGACCATTTGTATGGGTGCAGAATTTCTCTCCAGCAAACCAAGGAAGGAGTTCTCCTGCACTTTGTCTCTGGCACTTGCACATTTCTGTTCCAGCACACTTCCTAAAATAAAAGTTGCATTGAAAAAAGAATGAAATATATAAATCATTAACAAAGTTGTTCATTAGTCTAAGATTACTTCCAGTTGTTACATATTTAGACCTCTCCCTAGATTAACTCCGTTTATAGAAACTTCAGTGCCGGATGCATCTACCTCAATTTGTGTGTTGTAAGTACAAGCACCTGCTTGGAAATTGCTTCCTCTGATGGACAACTTTCCAACAGTTCTGCACCTGCAGGTACACCAATTTTGGTGCTTTCACCTGCAAAACCCTTTTGGCTTTTGGCAAGCGTTTGCAGAAAGCACTCTCTGGCTGTCGGTTCGTGCTCCGTAATAAATCAGCCAGAAACAAGCGAAGCTGCAGGGCAGTGCGGAATCACAGCACAAAGAAATGCACTGGGCAGACAGAGTTTCTTTACCAAGATGCATTTCCATCCACACCAAAAGCTAAATACATATCTGTCTTCCTCTGTAGCAGTATAAACTCTGCTTCAATTGGTGAGCATTTTTCCCTTCTAGCTCACATTTTGATGAGTGTGGCGCCTGGTTGGTTGTGTGGTGACTGATCACCACACAGGCTGGAGAGGCTGAGGGAGCTGGGGTTGTTTAGCCTGAAGAAGAGGAGGCTCAGGAGATAGCTTATTGCTCTCTACAACTACCTGAAGGGAGGTTGTAGCCAGGCGGGGGCTGGTCTCTTCACCTGGGCCACCAGTGCCAGAACAAGAGGACACAGGCTCAAGCTGTGCCAGGGGAGGTTTAGGCTGGATGTTAGGAAGAAGGTCTTCACAGAAAGAGTGATTTGCCCATTGGAATGTGCTGCCCAGGGAGGTGGTGGAGTCACCATCACTGGAGGTGTTTAGGAAGAGCCTGGATGGGGTGCTTGGTGCCATGGTTTAGTTGATTAGATGGTGTTGGATGATAGGTTGGACTTGATGATCTTGAAGGTCTCTTCTATTCTATTCTATTCTATTCTATTCTATTCTATTCTATTCTATTCTATTCTATTCTATTCTATCCTATCCTATCCTATCCTATCCTATCCTATCCTATCCTATCCTATCCTATCCTATCTTATCCTATCCTATCAGCTCCTATCCTATCAGCTCCTATCCTATCAGCTCGAGCTGGTTTGTACTCTCAGATGTCATAGGAATGATTCTGTCCCGGCTGCACCACTTCTCTCTTTCTGAACAGCCTGACACGAAGCAACTTGGTTATCAGGAGTGATCAGGCTGTATGCTGAGAGTTTGTTTCTGGCTGCTTGGATACCTGTGTCTATTAGTCATAATGATAGTTCTTACAGCTAATTACCTTGGCCAGAACTTAGCTGAAATCTTGGGTTTGGTGCTAGCCTTCCTACCCTTCTTAGCCCAAACTTCTGGGACATCAGAACCTCTCTCCCTCATGGGCAGACAGCAATATCTTGAAGCAGGAAAGAGCTTGGAGGTGGAAAGTTGCAGCCTGTTCTCCTTTCTTGTGAAATATTGCTCTGTCCCATTTAAGTATCTTGAATAAAGTGTATTTGTGTGTAACAGGGATGCCTGTTTGCAGATGAGCCAAGTATTCTGCTAAGCAGTTAGGCTCCACTAGGCTGGGAGATCAAGTGTACCTAATAATCAGCCAGACCAGGCTGTGGTAACATGGGTTTGCTGGGAGACATCAGAGCTGCAGATGGCAGAAAGTTTGGAAATGGAAAAGTGAAGAATGAAGAAGGTAAAGCAGGGATGTGCTTCACAGTCCTCTAGTTCTTGGTAAATACTTCTCTTCAGGTGTTGATACAGGTAACATGATAAAACCTTTCTGCTCCCACAGCAAGGCAACCAGGAGAAGCATTTCCGCTAGTGCCTTGTTTTCCTTCTTTCCCTTTCTTTTGATGTACCTCTGAAAGAGGGAGCCGGTAGCCCACTGTGGCATTCCAGTTAGCCTGCAGTGCTTGCTGGAGTTGTGTCTTTCAGACTTGCCAGATGGATATTTCTTTCCCAAGCTTGTCTTTCAAGGAATGCTACAAGCGATGTGCTGTGTGGAACAAACGGTTGGCTGGGTTAACTTTAACAAACACAAACGTCAACCAACCCGCCCCCTACAGACGATGATTCATTCGGGGGGAGGGGGGAAGAAAAAGCCTTTAGCCTTCCATGCTCTGGCAGAAGTTGTGTTCTAAAACATACAGCTTCTGTTCCTTTGCTTCCACTGTGTGAGATAAATCTACAGTTTGAAAAGAAAAAAACCCAGAAACAAACAGAAGTAAAAGCCTCAAGCCATCGGTTTGTATGTGGGAAGAGTACTGAGAGTCATCTTTGAAGTCTCCATGAATTACTGCAGCACTGCATCCCACTGTTCCATCCTATTATTCTGGAGCAGGACTCTCTTTTAGCAAGGAGGCAAAAGAGTCTCCCAGCAGACTCTATGAAGTCTGCTGCACACACTTTCCATCCCCTCTCTCACATGCAATTCCTCACAGGCTGTGTGGCTGGTACAGAAACTGCTGCCGGAGCTAACGCGGGGAGTTCTTGGACAAAGGCTGTTAGTTGGCTCTGATGTCTTTTGCCAGCCTTAAATGTGGCACTGGCACTCTACAGAGGAGCATATGCTGTTGACATTTGGATTGCTGCGTGCTTGCCCTTTTGCTAGGCTGCTCAGGAAAAAATATAGTCCTCTGTGTACTCTCTTATCACAGAGCTAGAGATTAGGGTGGGTAATATACTACAGGGGTGTTGCTAATCTATCTGCCAGCAGTGTCAACACTCCCAATTACCAAGTGCTGCTGCTCTGGCCATTTGTGTAATGCTGGTGGGGTGCTTCACTGCACTACCTGGGAGCTTGAACCCACTCCTGCTTTGCTCAACAGAGCAGATGAGACATGGCATCTGCATATTGCTTCTCTCCAGCCATCAGGGCTCCCTGCTCAGCACAGGAGAGCTGCTGTGCTGGGGATCAGTGAGTGCTGGGTGAAAGAGGATGGTGTGCTGGGTTTGGGTGGCTGCTGGGTGAAGGAGGAGGATGTGCTGGGTTTGGGTGGCTGCTGGGTGAAGGAGGAGGATGTGCTGGGTTTGGGTGGCTGCTGGGTGAAGGAGGAGGATGTGCTGGGTTTAGGTGGCTCTGAAGTCCCAGAAGAGAGGGAAAGGATAAGAGTTGTCATCTCTACTTTACACTGCAGAGTGAAATGCCTTATGAGCTGATTCTACCTCACTTTCCCTGTCCCATGGCTGAAAATAGATGCTTTGTAGGAAGATCATTCCCACAGCCCCATTTAGACCTGCTTCCCCTCTCAGCAGTCTGCTGTGCAAAAGGGTTACTTGCACTGTAATGTGATGGTGTAGCCCACCAGGAGAAGAAATGAACCTACCTCAAGTCTGCTTCTATGCACCCGCAGCTATATGGCTGCTGGGGGTAGAGATGAGGTCTCCAAAGCTGCAGCTCTTGGGAGGTAGGAGTTGTCAGGCTCCTGCAGCAGTTCAGCTGTGAGAAACTCCCTCTGTGTTTTCATGGCTGCTTGGAGCTAGATATTTCCAGCTCTAGATAGGACTAAATGAAGTCATAACAAAATCCATGCTCCCTAGACAAGGAGGTATGAGAGTTCCTATGGGAATTGAAAGGCACCATTTCTTATACCCCTCTCCAGCAAGAAGGTAGCTGCTGCTACTTCCCAGTGCTATTCACAGCACTCTTACAAGTTTTACCATCTTGTATTTTCTTATATATATTATGTGAGTCACTGTAGCAAAAACAAATAAAAGGGCTTATTCTTCCAATAATGAAGCAGCATCTGTCAAATCTGCTAAGCATCTTCAGCACAGCAGATACCAAATGGTGTGTGGGAAACCGTTTGCTTGTAAAGAGCACAGACGAGTGTCAGGATTTGAACTCTCCAGTCTTGGGTCCTCGTTTTTCCCTCAGGTTTTGCTGACACAGGAGAGGAGAGAGAGGAAAAGCTGTACCCAGGTGAAATAGTTGCAGCTTGCTGAAATAAAGTGCAGAACTGCTGCCATGTGTTTTGTCTCCTACCTGCTTTATATTCTTCCCTTGTCCCTTTCTACCTGCCCCTCTTCTGAGGCAGGCTATAAATGAAAAACAGGTTAGGGTGTTCTCAGAGCATTAGCCCCTAAAAGCCAACCTGTGAGAGGAGGAAGCTTTTCATAGGTGTTATCACAAATTCAAGTGCTGTATTTTCTGCTCTGAGTGTTGGATTTTCCCTCCAGTATCTGCATCTATTTATCTGTAAAGCATTTGGGAAGAGTTATTGAAAACACAGCTGGTGATGGCTGCCAGGAGAGAGACAGTGCCTGGTTCCAGAGCTCACTCAGAAAGCTTATTCATGTGATAAGAAAAATGAACTTAAAGAAACTATCATAAGGAATATCTCTGCCATACACTGGATTTGCTCTCTGGGATGGGATCTGTTCTGCTCTCCCCTCTGGGACCCAAGAGCAGCCAAGATTATGCCTCAAAGACCAACCCTCCCCACGCAGGTGCCAGTCTGGCACCACAGTCCCATCCAAACTTCTCAGATCACCCCAATCATGTGTTGTTATGTCCAGAAGTGTACCTCCTGCCACCTTCTACCTGCTTTTTGGATCATGAATTGGTCTGAAATCGTGCAGTATCTGGCTCGGGCACTGCGGGTGGTGGAAGAGGAAGAGATGTTTCTGTGGCTGAGTGTCACGACTCACCTGAACTGACGCATGCTGCTGCAGAGGCTTCTGCTGCCAGTTCATTAAAATGAAGACAGCAATTTGCACTGAAATGTCAGAACTGCTCCTCAGAGCTCAGGCATTTTCTAGAGCAGGTGGACAGAGGTTTGTGCCGGGAGAGGATCACAAAATAGGCTTGGGGCTGAATGCTAATTTGCAGTGGGTCTCAGTGAGGACTCCCTGTAATTGCCTACCTTGTTGGGTTTTATCCTGAGCACCAGGGGTTATCTAGGTTACTGGAAGATGTTGCAATCATTATCACAGGGTTTGTGATTGTGGTTCTGATTCAGCTCCTCCTTTGGAAGTCTGTGGGAACCTTTTGTGTGTCTTTGTGGGAACTGAGTCAGACTCTACATCTTTTCAAATCAATATGCTTACATTTGATGTCTCTTGATCGGATCATGAAAATGCCTGGAGACAACAGCTGGGGACTGTGATGCCAGCATGAGTGATCTTTACAGGCCACAGACCTTTACATCTTTGTCCCATTTTTATGCAGAAACCTGAATTTACAGTCTCTAGGTTGAAGGGGAGGAAAGTTCAGCCCCTCTGTCTGTAAATGGGTGGTTTGGAAGCAATACCTGCTCGTAACTATCAGCCTGCTTCTCCTGCTTTTATTGTAGCTGAGCAGGAAATCTTTCTTGGGTCAGTTATTTGCTGTGGAGGCAGAGGCAAGGAGGTGTATTTATTTCATTGCCAGGCTGTTTGTGTCTTGGAAGCATTCCTCCTTCTATTAAAATGTATATTCTGCTTGTTGCACTGCAGCAGAGGCCTAACCCCAGAGCATGCTGATGGAACACAAATAGGATGCTTCAGCCCTGTGCCATGGAAATCTCTATAATGCTTTGGCATTATGCTTCATAAATAATAATTGCATCAGCTTGAGCTTAGCCCCATTCAAAAGCATCCTGGGAAGGAAAGAATGGGGAAATGCTCTTTAATAGAGTGAATCAGCTAGGGAAATGAAAAAAGAATATGATTAAACAAAAGAAAAAGGAGGGGAAAAAAGTGGTGCTGCATGTAAGGAAACCTTAACATACACAGTAAGGAGTTGGATAATTTCCTATCAGCTTCATGTGATCCTTGCAGTAGTAGTTGTGACCTGAGGAGCAAAAGCCATTCCTGGCACAGTGCTCCACTGCTGCACCTGGGGAAGTGTGGCTTGGTCAGATGAGTTCAGAAGGCCAAGCAAGCCACTACTGCAGGGTCCAGATGGCTCCCTGTGATGCTCTTGTGGAAATAAGCTTCCCAGGTGATTGTGCATGGAGAGCATCAAGAAGGTGCCAAGCTGGTGGTGTAGAACATGTCCCTTTGTGCTTCACTGGCATCTTCAAACGTGGGTCTGGAGAAATGTCGCTGCTTGTAAGCTGCTGTGTACTTAGCACGGGTGTGAATGAGGCAGCTTATGGTTTGTGTTCCTGAGACTTAGGTCTTGGAAAGAAGCATGATGCTGCTGGAGACTTGAGTTAATGATGCCTCACAGACAAAGAAAACAATTAATTTAGCCCAGTTTTAGGCTCATTAGGAGGCCTGGAAAGAAATCTCAGCTTTGTGTTAACAGGCTGTGCATATTATCCTGAAAAACAGGATGCAGGAGAGAGGGAAAGTGTGGTTCAGCCTCTGGCATGTGTTCAGGTGCAGAAGCATGGATTTGAGCAGCCTCTGGCATGTGTTCAGGTGCAGAAGCATGGATTTGAGCCTTTCTTTGGTTGAGCTTTTGGTTGCCTGCTGATCCAAAAGTCATGCTGTAGGAAGTGTGAGCGCTTCTTCAATGGCACACACCGTCTGTGGCCTCCTGGGTCATGCATAAGGGCTGAAAAAAAGGACCACTGTCTTCTGAGGGCCGTGCCAAAAAGTGTGAAGATAGGCAAGGTCTCAGAGTACCAGGTGCTAAATTAGGGCTTTTTGAAGTGTTGACATTTCTTTCAAAAGCATAAAGTTCATCATGCCACACAAAACCCCCAGCATCTGCAATTCAGATAAGATTGAATTAGAGGCCCTAATCTCAAAGCCATGTAATAGCATTTGAGCTGGAAATCCCTGGGAATGGTGCTGATCATCCTGTCTGAAGACATGATTGACGAAGTCTCCTGAGAAGATGCAAATGCCTTTGATATAGTTAAACAGGATTGTCACTCTGTCAAACAGGCTGCAGTTAACAGAATGAAGTGAAGCTGGAGCATGACAAAGCCTTGCCAATTAATAATGCTTCAACTGGCAATGTAATAACTGTTTAAAAACCCACTCATGAATAAGAAGAAGCCTCTGCGTAGAAGGAATTGATAGATGCAACAGTTCCTCTCTGGAAATCTGGTGCTAAGCATGAGACATATCAAGCTCTGCCAGGAGAGGCAGAGGGAGCTGGGGTTGTTTAGCCTGGAGAAGAGGAGGCTCAGGGGAGACCTTCTTGCTGTCTACAACAGGTTGTAGCCAGGTGGGAGTTGGTCTCTTCTCCCAGGCAACCAGCACCAGAACAAGAGGACACAGTCTCAAGTTGTGCCAGGGGAAGTTTAGGCTGGAGGTGAGGAAGAAGTTCTTCCCAGAAAGAGAGATTGGCCATTGCAATGTGCTGCCCAGGGAGGTGGTGGAGTCACCATCACTGGAGGTGTTTAGGACGAGACTGGATGGGGTGCTTAGTGCCATGGTTTAGTTGATTAGATGGTGTTGGGTGATAGTTCGGACTCGATGATCTCAAACGTCTCTTCCAACCTGGTTCATTCTATTCTATTTGGCACTAAGACCATTTCCTTCCTGGGATGTGCAAAGACAACCATAACATAACCACTACAACAGGGATGGGGAGATCTAGAATGGATTTGTGCAGCTGTGCATCACAGGATCATAGAATCACAGAACTGTTCTGGCTGGAAAAGACCTCTAAGATCATCAAGGCCAAACATTGACCTTATGCCATCATGGCCATTAAACCATGTCCCAAAGTGCCATGCCCACAGGTTTCTTGAGGTTTTCACATGTGCTGGAGCACAGCCTGGTGTGCACAGAACTGAAGGATATTAGGGAGACTGAATGAGGCAGTGAAAGCTCTTCACAGAGAGAAATGTACTGCCCGGGGAGATGGTGGAGTCACCATCCCTGGAAGTGTTCAAGAGGGGATTGGACGTGGCACTTGATGCCATGGTTTAGTAGCTATGAGGTGTTGGACTTGATGATCTTTGAGGTCTTTTCCAGCCTTATTGATTCTATGATTCTGTGATTCTATCTCAGATGTAGGGCAGACATAATGCAGGGTCAACCTTGCCCACAGTACTTGGCTGCTTTCTGGCTCTTGATCGAGTCAGCAAGCCGGAGAAGTGTGAAAACAGAAAGCAAGAAGAAAGTGTCAGGAGTTTGGAGTGGTGCAGATAGCTTTTCAGCAAAGTTGCCTAAAAGGTGTGTGACCTGCTGGTGTACTCCCAGTTTGAGCTTATACAAAAGAAATTCTGCCAAGAATCAGCAGAGCCAAGGGGCGAGGTAAAGCTGCTGGGACTCTAACTTTGGTTGTGGTCGTTTCATGTAAACCCTGAGGCATTCTGTTAAAGAGCATCCTTCACAAACTCTCAAAACTTCTTCTGCCCTTGAAAATGCAGAGAGTGAGGGCAGAACATTGCCACCTGGATGTCTCAGTCAGTTGGCTGCTGGTTTGTTCAAAGGGTGATGAGAAATCAGAGCTTCTGCAGCTGTTTTAGGGATAGAAACATGGGGCTCTGCTCCCCCTGAACCAGACCTGTCTGTTGGATTTGACTTAGTATTGCTTTGAGTATTGCTCCAAACCAGAGAGTGTTTGAGTCAAGACAGCCCATCAGGTTGATGTGCTTGTGTTGGTGTGGTTAGATCACTGAAGGTGGAGATGTTTGCTCACGTTGTGTGACGATGCCTGTAACTGTTTGTTCTGAAGAACCTGGCACCTGTTTATAGCTGGGTTGCTTGGATTCACTCCTTGCTTGTGACTCATCTGAGGCTGGAACACAGCAGCCTGTTACTGCCTGTGAATATTACAGAACCATAGAATTGCCAGGTTTGGAAGGGACCTCACGGATCATCCAGTTCCAGCCCCATTGCCATGGGCAGGGACACCTCACACTACATCAGGTTGCTCACAGCCACATCCAGCTTGGCCTTAAAAGCCTCCAGGGATGAGGCTTCTGCAACCTCCCTGGGCAACCTGTGCCACTGTCTCACCACCCTCATGGTGAAAATTGGTTACTTAGGGTCTTCTAGGATCTGGAGTGCAGCAGACACCTCCAGGAGATAAGAACCTGTGCCAGTGTCTCACCACCCTCATGGGGAAGAACTTCTTCCTAACATCCAGTCTGAATCTACCCACTTTGATGTTTTCTTTTCCATTCCCCCTAGTCCTACCATTACCTGACACCCTAGTATCCTTCAGTTCTGTGCACACCAGGCTGAGCTCTAGCACATGTGAAAACCTCAAGAAACCTGTGGGCATGGCACTTTGGGACATGGTTTGATGGCCATGGTGGCATAAGGTCAATGTTTGGCCTTGATGATCTTAGAGGTCTTTTCCAGCCAGAACAGCTCTGTGATTCTATGATCCTATGATGCACAGCTGCACAAATCCATTCTAGATCTCCCCATCCCTGTTGTAGTGGTTATGTTATGGTTGTCTTTGCACATCCCAGGAAGGAAATGGTCTTAGTGCCAAATAGAATAGAATTAGCCAGGTTGGAAGAGACCTTTGAGATCATCGAGTCCGAACTATCACCCAGCACCATCTAATCAACTCAACCATGGCACCAAGCACCCAATCCAGGCTCTTCCTAAACACCTCCAGTGATGGTGACTCCACCACCTCCCTGGGCTGCACATTGCAATGGCCAATCTCTCTTTCTGTGAAGAGCTTCTTCCTAACATCCGGCCTGAACCTCCCCTGGCACAGCTTGAGACTGTGTCCTCTTGTTCTGGTGCTGATCAGTTGCAAGTTTGTCCCACCTCCCAGATCTAGAACGAAACCCAGCAGTTTGCTTCTGACCCATGACTGTGAAGGTTCTCAGGGGAACAGTTTGGGAAGACACATCCTGGCCAAGCTGCAGGTAATGGTTTTGTTAACAGAGATAGATGAGCACTATTTCAGCCCCGGGAAATGCTGTGGCCTCCTCTGTGTCTCACACCAGAGCCACGGGGCTGGAACAAAGTGCTTTCACTCAGTGTTCCAGCAGGCACTGGAGACATGGAGCTCTTTATGGTCCCTGTGATTTATTTGGAAACATCAGCTTTTGAGGTCTGTTTTCAAAGTGGCTGTGCAGGTAGCACTGTGCTGGGTGGTGCTCTGGTGAAGGAGCAAACTAATCCCTTACAATTCCTTCCAATTACATTTCAGCCCTCTGTCATTAATGCCATATTAATGGCCAAGAGACTAACTGGAGAAGAAGGTAAATCCCCCTGTTGGAGTGTCATGTCAGATTTTTACCACAGGCAGGTCAATCAGATGAAAAGCCCTTCAATTAGGAAGCTGAAATGCTGCTTTGTCTCAGCTGAGCCAATTGGCAGGACCTGCTGGTGCTGCTTCATCACCCAGTGTCTTGTAATTACCTTCCCTAATTGAATGGAGAATCGGGATTGGGATTGCTCTCCCTCCCCCCCCCCCCCCCTTTTTTTCCCCTTCCTTTTCTTTAATTTCTTTTTTTCCCCTTTCCCCCCTCCCCTTTCCCCCCTCCCTTTCCCCCCTCCCCTTTCCCCCCTCCCCTTTCTCCCCTCCCCTTTCCCCCCTCCCCTTTCCCCCTCCCCTTTTCCCCCCTTTCCCCCTCCCTTTTCCCCCCTTTCCCCCTCCCTTTTCCCCCCTTTCCCCCCTCCCTTTTCCCCCCTTTCCCCCTCCCTTTTCCCCCCTTCCCCCTCCCTTTTCCCCCCTTTCCCCCTCCCTTTTCCCCCCTTTCCCCCTCCCTTTTCCCCCCTCCCTTTCCCCCCTTTCCCCCTCCCTTTCCCCCCTTTCCCCCTCCCTTTCCCCCCTTTCCCCCTCCCTTTTCCCCCCTTCTCCCCCCTCCCTTCTCCCCCCTCCCTTCTCCCCCCTCCCTTCTCCCCCCTCCCTTCTCCCCCCTCCCTTCTCCCCCCTCCCTTCTCCCCCCTCCCTTCTCCCCCCTCCCTTCTCCCCCCTCCCTTCTCCCCCCTCCCTTCTCCCCTCTCCCTTCTCCCCCCTCCCTTCTCCCCCTTTCCCCCCCTTTTCCCCCTCCCCTCCCCCTCCATTTGTTCCCCCTTTCCACTTTTTTTTCCTTCTTACTTTCCTCCTCCCACGACTGTTTTTCTCCCCCCCTCCCTCCCTTTCTTGTGCTCCCCCGAAACGACTGAGAAGCAGCCCAAGAACCTCTCATGACATCCCCACGGTTGAAGGCAGGGCAGTGATGGGAATTTGGGTTTCAGGTGCTGCAGTTTTAATGCCATAAGGGAGTTTTACATTCCGAGTTTGCACACAGCACAGAGAATCTTGGCCCCCGATTTTCGCACCTGTGAAGCACAGGGCAGCTCCCTGCTGACTCTGGGAAGAGCTGTGGGAGGCTTGCTGCTGCCAGGGTGGTTTTGTTTTTGTTGCTTGGTGTGTTTTTTTTAACCTCCAGAGCACTTAATTAGGTGCTTCACTTTAGAGCCTGTCTGTAGGTATCCAGTCATTAAACACTTCAGCTGCTGATTGAAGGGTGTGATGAGTGAAAAAGGAGGATCTTGCAGCCGTTCCTGGTTACCCTGACATACCAAATAATCATATCAATATCCTAAAAGAAGGCCACTTTAATCAGCCAGAATGTTGAGTACCTTGCCAAATCAAAGTTTCCACATCCAGGGGAGTGTGCCTGAGCAGGTCACCTGGGAGGGCTAAAGCCATTAACAAATTCTGAAGACAATCAAAGGAAAGGTGAGTGGACTTTGCTTCATCTCCCCTGCTCATTCCTATATTTAAATATGCATTTCTGTTCTCTTGCTGCTTGCTGTAATCTCCCTTCTCCCCGTGGGGCTCTGAGTGCCAGATGAGTTTACCCAGAAGGGAACTGTTCAAAGGTGAGGTGCTTAGAGCTGAGGACTAGTGGGACGCTTGCTGCATCCAAATGAGCTGAAGTTTGACAGAGTGCAAATGGATGCTGCAGAAGGACCAGACCTGCTTCAGAAGCTTCTCTGTAAGCAGGCTGGATGAGGCTCTGGCCAGCCTGATCTAGTGTGGGGTGTCCCTGCCCATGGCAGGGGGGTTGGAACTAGATGATCCTTGTGGTCCCTTCCAACCCTGAATGAAACTATGAAACTATGAAACTATCCCAACTGCAAATGGTTTGTAGAATCATAGAATTGGCAGGGCTGGAAGGCTCAAGGATCATTTAGATCCAACCTCCCTGCCATGGCCAGGGACACCTCACACTACAGCAGGTTGCTCAGAGCCACATCCAGCCTGGCTGCAAACACCTCCAGGGATGAGGCTTCCACCACCTCCCTGGGCAACCTGATCCAGTGTCTCACCACCCTCGTGGTGAAAATTGGTTATTTAGGGTCATCTTCTAGGATCTGGAGTGCAGCAGACACCTCCAGGAGACAACAACCTGTGCCAGTGTCTCACCACCCTCATGGGGAAGAACTTCTTCCTAACATCCCATCTGAATCTACCCCTTTCTGGGTTTGCTCTATTATATATTGACCCTTGAGCAAATGATTAATCAAATGTGCTAAGGTTTCAGCAGTTCAGCAGCTTGCTATTAAGCCCTGGTGTGGCGTAGTGGTCTCATCTGTAAGATGTTTCTAACCTCTAGACAGGGTTGAACAAGCATGTGTGAAGAAAACAAATGTGAGTCAAACATGTGAACACTGTGAGGAAGGCCCAGGGCATTTTCACTTCAGTGCTAGGGACCTGCCTGTGAGAGTTCAGGGGAAGATCTTTGGCTAAGAGAAGCCTTCTCTATTGAACACCAAAAGTGGTTTGCTTCTAATGCCCAAGCAGGCTTCAGGGGAGTCAAGTGGAGAAAAACCTGTTTAGAGTGAATGCAGCAGAGACACAATAGATGGGATGGTGCCTGCCCTCTGGAGTTAATTGAGGTGTTGAAGGATTTACATTTGCTAAAGTGTTGCCTTCATTTTAGAGCTCTGCTTCTATCCCTACAGAGCCTGGAATGTTGCTTCACTGTGTATCAGTACCCTGATAGAAGGCAGTAAAGATGGAGCTAGACTCTTCTCAGTGGTGCCCAGTGGGAAGATAGAATAGAATTAACCAGGTTGGAAAAGACCTTTGAGATCATCAAGTCCAACCTATCACCCAGCACCATCTGATCAACTCAACCATGGCACCAAGTGCCTCATCCAGTCTCTTCCTAAACACCTCCAGTGACTGTGACTCTACCACCTCCCTGGGCAGCACATTCCAATGGCCAATCTCTCTTTCTGGGAAGAACTTCTTCCTAACATCCAGCCTAAACCCTCCCCTGGCACAGCTTGAGACTGTGTCCTCTTGTTCTGGTGCTGGTTGCCTGGGAGAAGAGACCAACCCCCACCTGGCTACAACCTCCCTTCAGGTAGTTGTAGAGAGCAATAAGGTCTCCTCTGAGCTTCCTCATCTCCAGGCTAAGCAACCCCAGCTCCCTCAGCCTCTCCTCATAAGGCTTGTGCTCCAGACCCCTCCCCAGCTTTGTTGCCCTTCTCTGGACACCTTCCAGCAACTCAACATCTTTCTGAGGCACTAGGCACAAATTCAAATACAGAAGATCACATTTAAATGTAAGAAGAAACATTTTCACTGTGAGAGTGGTCAAACTCTGGGGGAGGTTGCCCAGTGACACTGTGGTTTCTCCATCTCCAGAGATATTAAAACTTAGTATCATAGAATCAGTCAGGGTTGGAAGGGACCACAAGGATCATCTAGTTCCAACCCCCCTGCCATGGGCAGGGACACCCCACACTAGGTCAGGCTGGCCAAACTTCATCTGGATGTGATCTTGAGCAACCTGATGGGGGGCTTGGACTAGATGATCTCCAGAGGTCCTTTCCAATCTCAGTTTTTCTTTGGTTCTGTGATGTGTGTGCAAAGCAGAAGAGCAGTTTGGGAAGGGTGATGAAAGATGAGCTTGGCATCACGAGCTCAGTCTGAAGGGAGGGAGCCGCAGAGCTCCGATGCAGCGCTGATAGAAGTTACGGGAACTGCTGTGTGCAGGAGTGGCTTAAAAGGCAGCTGGGATTGTAGGGAAGTGGGAAGTGGGAAGTGGTTATGGGCAAGTGATGACACATACAAGAGAAAAGAAAAGAAGAGTAAACCAAATCATGGCTGTGCAGTGGCAAAATACCACCAACACCCCAGCAACTGCGGTGAATCTCCCCCAGGCTACCCTGCCAGCGTGACTCACCTCTGATAAGGGACAAATATCTTGTTGGAGGTGAGAAGGGTAGTTTATAGTGGCATTTATCAGGCAGGTAACTGTAGCTTGAACCTTGTAGCTCCACAGGAAACTGATAAAACACAGATAGCCCTCAGCATTGCATCAGAGGTGATAACTCATCAATCCATCACCAATCATATTCCACACAAGCATATTAAGGGGCCTACAGGAAAGCTGGGGAGGGACTTTTTAGGGTGTCAGGGAGTGATAGGACTGGGGGGAATGGGGCAAAACTAGAAATGGGTAGATTCAGATTGGATGTTAGGAAGTTCTTCCCCATGAGGGTGGTGAGAGACTGGCACAGGCTGCCCAGGGAGCTGGTGGAAGCCTCATTCCTGGAGGTTTCTAAGGCCAGGCTGGAGGTGGCTGTGAGCAAGCTGATGTAGTGTGAGGTGTCCCTGCCCATGGCAGGGGGGTTGGAACTGGATGATTATTGAGGTCCCTTCCAACCTTAACAATTCTGTGATTCTGTATACCTTGGCTGGTCACCATGTGTGCCACCCAGAGATTAAACACAATCAGCTCCTTTTGGCTGTAGGAAAGGCTGAAAACAATGCTTCCCCAAGCTGTTAATGGGGAAGAGAAGCACTGACCACCCAAACATCAGAGGGAACAGCTCTGCCCCTGTTATTTTGTGCTTGGGTCTGCCTGCTGGCAATCCCCATGAGGGATTAGTTGAGATTACTTGTAGATAAAAGCAGGTACTCCTCTTTCTTTGTTCCTGCACAAAGGTCTCCCAGAGAGTGAGACACCAACCAGCCCAAATTTGGCATGAATATTCAATTCCTTAAAGGTATGGGCTGTACTTCACAGGAAGGCATGTCCTTCAGGAGCAGCATGGAACAGTTCACCAGTACTGCATCTGTAACACCTGTCTAGCTCTTTACAGTACTTATTCTGCTTTTATTAAGGGAGAGCTTGAACCCCTCACATCTGAGAAGGTAGGATGTGTGATTTTGTGATCCATATCTCGATCTGACCCACACTCTCCTATCAAGTGTGTGGCCCCAGGACTTGCATCAACCTGTGGAAACCAGCTGCCTTGGTTCTGTGCATCCAAAAGTTGTAAAGCTTTAGTGGTGCCCAGAGGTGGAAGATTTATTTAGGCTCCTCTGTTCTGCTGGAGCCTTTGTCACCCACCCAGCCAGAGGGTGGAATTTCAAACATGTCATCTTGTCTTTCACCTTATGGCAGCGTCCCTGTTTGACTTGGAAGCTACCAGGTTGTTAGAGGTGATCCCATCATTTCTAGGAGGGGGAAGAGAAATGGAGTGTTCAGTGCTTGAGCAAATATGTCACCTGCCTTTGTAATGCCATTCCATTGCTCAGCTCTTCTAGAGACTCTCAGCTAATGAGCTGGAATTTAAACTGTGAGTTGAGAGGAGCCAATGCTCTTAGTCACCACACCGATACTCAGAAGCATGTTCCTGGTTTGGTTTGCATCATGGTTCGTGGTACATCTTGGCTGTACCTGCACTGTAGGGTGTGGTGTGTCATCTCTCTAACCACTTAGATCCCTGAAAAGTACTGACATGGTTGGGAAAACGCAACAGGGTGCAGGAGGAAGCCAGGTTTGCTTGGGCAGAACATGAGAGCTCTGCTCAGGAAAGGCAAATGCCTGCACACAAGTGTGGCTGTCAGAAGGGACCAGTGCTGTGCAGACCTTCAATATCCACTTGAGCCTCGTGGTTTTACTTTTGGTCAGCTGCACTATTTCAGGCTTCTCCATCCCCAGCTGGTCTAACAGATCTCTTGTGACTGCTGTGGTACCCTGGGCGGTGCCAGCGCAAGGCTGTGCCGGCTGCAGGAGCACAAGAGCCTACCTGCAGCACATTTCAAACTGAGTTTGCTCTCCCTGGAGACTCAGGGAAATTAAATCAATCCCAATGCTTTCTCCTCAGATCACTGTCACTCCACACACAGGTGTTTTAGGCTTTGTGTGGCAGTCCTGGTGGCATGGATGGGTTTCCTTAAGGATGTTGACCTTCCAAGGGTGCAGACTCTGGTTGTATATCCCTGTTTGCTGCATAATGTTTGTGCAACAAAAGGAAGGAAATATGGCAAACCTCAGCACTTCAAACATGGAATTTCATGGTGCTGAGTCCTCTTTAACAGCAACTAAATGTAGAGACTGCAGGAGGTTAATTCCATCTTCTCATACAGGAATGGGTGCAGGTGCTGTAGCTGCATAAAGAGGAGGCTGAGAGGGGATTTAATCAATGTTTATAAATCTCTGAGGGCTGGGGGTCAGCAGGGAGGGGACAGGCTCTGCTCAGCTGCACCCTGGGATAGCACAAGGGGCAATGGATATAAACCACAGCACAGGAGCTTCCACCTCAACATGAGGAGGAACTTCTTCCCTGTGAGGGTCACAGAGCTCTGGAGCAGGCTGCCCAGAGAGGTCGTGGAGTCTCCTCTGGAGACTTTCAAGCCCCCTCTGGATGCATTCCTGTGCCACCTGCGCTGGATTCTCTGGTCCTGCTCTGGCAGGGGGGTTGGACTGGATGATCTCAGGAGGTCCCTTCCAACCCCTAACATCCTGTGGTAAAAGATGCTTCTAAAAGAGCAGCAACACTCAGCTCAAACCGGGCTTGCACCGGTGCTGTTCCTCCACACTGGTAATTTTCCCTCGGCTAGCTGTGTCTGGGTGATCTCGTGGGGCCATGTGCCCCTCATCTGACAGAAGCATGTATTCAGCTTGTTTATGAAACCCTCAGGAGCCGCCCCCCATTCAAATGCAAATGCTTAATAACCCGAGCTTTGAGGATCATGTGTTCCTTCAGACAGTAAATCTGGAGGCTCGGAGTTGTACACGTCCTGGGCAGATTATGGGTTTATCACTGGCAGCTAATCTGTTCGAGAACTGTGGCTTAATTCCTTTTGTTAACTAATTAAAAGGAAAAAAACGGAGAAGAAGAAAGAAAAGGAGAGAGAAGTTAAAGCTGTAATTAGACCTATTAAAACAGGCATTACTCACTCAATGGTCTATACAAGGAGGATAAATGCATAATTAGGAGGTTTGTCCAAACACGATTAGAGCTAGTCACGTGTCCCAGGCCGTCAAACATTTGTGTGTGCATGAGATTGAGAGGAAAGCAGCCCAGAAATGCCATAAGCTCTGCCATACTTGCTTGAGAAAACCATTCATTTTCTTGGCATATTATAAACAGTTAAATCATGGAAGCCTTTTTTTATTTTAGAATAAACCTTTATTTAGAATAAACCAAACCAGGTTGGAAGAGACCTTCAAGATCATCGTGTCCAACCCATCAACCAATCCAACCCACCCAAACAGCTAACCCATGGCACCAAGCACCCCATCAAGTCTCCTCCTGAACACTTCCAATGATGGTGACTCCACCATCTCCCTGGGCAGCCCATTCCAATGGGCAATCACTCTTTCTGTATAGGACTTCTTCCTAATATCCAACCTGAACCTCCCCTGGTGCAGCCTGAGACTGTGTCCTCTTGTTCTGGTACTGGCTGCCTGGGAGAAGAGACCAACCTCTGCCTGTCTACAACTTCCCTTCAGGTAGTTGTAGAGAGCAAGAAGGTCTCCCCTGAGCCTCCTCTTCTCCAGGCTAAGCAACCCCAGCTCCCTCAGCCTCTCCTCATAGGGCTGTGCTCCAAACCCCTCACCAACTTTGTTGCTCTTCTCTGGACTCGTTCCAGCAAGTCAACCTCCTTCCTAAACTGAGGGGCCCAGAACTGGACACAATTCCCCAGATAGATATTCTGGAAGAGTTGGGGCACACCCATAGCTCCCAGTAGGTAGCATCACTGGTGACAGCCATCAGAACAGGTCCACCTGACCCCATGAGGTGTCACTGTTGTTGCCTACAGGTTGCTGGCAGCTTAAGAAATTGAGATGTTGGTAGGTAGAATATTCCCAGTAGTGATCTGCAAATACCCTGAGGCATAAGAAAGATGTTGAGCTGCTGGAAAGTGTCCAGAGAAGGGCAACAAAGCTGGGGAGGGGTTTGGAGCACAGCCCTGTGAGGAGAGGCTGAGGGAGCTGGGGTTGCTTAGCCTGGAGAAGAGGAGGCTCCAAGACAAAACTCTTATGGAGTTAAGAGCCATAAAGCCACTTGACCCTGAAAGATGTTTTCCTGCCATCCCTTCACTGTGCCAGGGGAAGTTTAGGCTGGAGGTGAGGATTAAGTTCTTCCCAAAGAGAGTTGCTAGCCATTACAATGTGCTGCCCAGGGAGGTGGTGGAGTCCCCATCCCTGGAGGTGTTCAAGAGGGGATTGGATGTGGCCATGGTTTAGTAGTCACAGTATCACCAAGGTTGGAAGAGACCTCGAGGATCACCGAGTCCAGCCATCGAGTCACGAGGTGCTGGGTGACAGGTTGGACTTGATGATCCTTGAAGTCTTTTCCAGCCTTACTGATCCTATGATTTTATATGGAAAAACACTTGAGGGAGGAAATCTGGTGCACAGGAGATGGTAAAAGTGTCCTGCTGCAACTGGTGAGAAGAATGGTGCTTTCCCTGTGTGGGTGATATCTGACTTTCCCACTTGTTTGTGTTGGTTGTGTCTCAGAGAGAAAGGAGTGGATATGAGGGTATGTGGCTATAAATGCCCACACACAAAATAGCAGCTGCCTGCATTGCACACACAGTGGGTTTGGGCCCAGTTTCCAAGTGGGTTCGTGGTATGCCTGTGGTCCAAATGAGTAGCAGCACAAGAATTTTGGAGTTGTTTTGTTGTCTGTGTTTTCTTTCTTGCTTCCTATATGGAAAGCGAACAGATAGGTCACTCAGGAGTTTTGTTTTGTGTGTTGAGGATCTACACAGGCCCTGTTCAGAGCTGCCAAACACCTAAGTTTTGACTGACTGTGATTAGAGATGGAAGCTTGGGGTTTCTAGCTTAACCCTTAACGAATTACTGCATCATTTTGCTGTGTAGGTTCCAACAGAACGTGTGCTAACCAAACATCCAGAGGAGATCTTTCAGCAGGATAAGAAGTGGCATTAGCTGTTTAATCCCAGATGCAGAGCTCTAAAGGCACAGCACTCCACCTGATTATAAAGAATTGCCTAGTATTGTTTTGGGCTGCTGTGTGTTTTGCTGAGGTGTTGCACCTGAAGAGCTGCATTGCCCAGAGTCTGGCACAGATCATCTCAGATGGGCAATAAAGACCACTCAGGCCCGGCGTAGGTTGCGCTTTTCTATGACTGCTTTTATTGTCAACTGAAGTCAGAATCTCATGACTTAAATCTGGGTGCTGCTGCTTTAGGGAACATAGCTTAAATATTAAACAGCTATTTGGAGTGTGTGAGCAAGGGATAAGCCAGGAAAGCAGGATTCAAGGAGGAACTGGGGGAGAAGAATGAACGTGCTCCTCGGTGCAGATGATTTCATTGTATTGGGACTGTGATTCAGTGGTATTGATGGAACTGAGTCACTCTTCACCACGACAGGAAAACTTTGTAGCTTTCCTACTTTATGTTGCAAGAGGAATAGAATTATTTTTGGAGGAAATTCCTGTCCAGTGCATTCACTGGGAGTGATGCTGGCTGGGGAGCAAACACTGGGGTTATTTTTCATAGACTCATAGAATACCAGGTTGGAAGGGGCCTCAAGGACCATCTGGTCCAACCTTTCAGGGTAAGAACATAGTTTTAAATGAGATGGTCCAGCACCCTGTCAAGCTGGGCCTTGAAACTGTGTAATGTAGGGGAATCCACCAGCTCTCTTGGGAGTTTATTCCAATGCTTAGCAGTCTGAATGGTTCTGTAGGTATTTCAAATTTGAGGAACATCCAGTTCTTGTCCTTCTACAGGTGTAACTAGTACTGTCTCTGTACTCATTCCAGGTCAGGCAGATGACCTTTGTGCCTGTCACCCTCTCTGTGACCAGATAGAATAGAATAAACCAGGTTAGAAGTGACCTTTGAGGTCATTGAGTTGGACCTATCATCCAACACCATCTAATCAACTCAACCATGGCACCAAGCACCCCATCCAGTCTCGTCCTAAACACCTCCAGTGATGGTAACTCCACCATCTCCCTGGGCAGCCCATTCCAATGGGCAATCACTTTGTGTAGAATTTCTTTCTAACATCCAGCCTAAACCTCCCCTGGCACAGCTTGAGACTGTGTCCTCTTGTTCTGGTGCTGGTTGCCTGGGAGAAGAGACCAACCCCTGCCTGTCCACAACTTCCCTTCAGGTAGTTGTAGACAGCAATAAGGTCTCCCCTGAGCCTCCTCTTCTCCAGGCTAAGCAGCCCCAGCTCCCTCAGCCTCTCCTCACAGGGCTGTGCTCCAAACCCCTCCCCAGCTTTGTTGCCCTTCTCTGGACACCTTCCAGCAACTCAACCTCCTTCCTAAACTGAGGGGCCCAGAACTGGACACAGGACTCAAGATGTGGCCTGACCAGTGCAGTATACAGGGTCAGAATGACCTCCCTGCTCCTGCTGGCCACACTGTTCCTGATACAAAGATCTGAACCTTTAAGAGCTCCAAATCAGCCTCCAGTTCCCCTGCTTTCTAATTCTGCATGACTCAGTCACTGAGCATGTTATGTATACCCTTGCTCATTCCAGATGCATTGGGTACCTGTGCACCAATCATTGTCAGCATATTTCTGCAGTGGGGTGTTTTAGCATTGGGTAATTAGCATAAATTACCATGGTTTGAGTCAGAGTATTGCCCTTTTTGCATACACCCACCTGTTTCTGTTACGTGTGTGCAGCTTAGGAGAGATCCATGAATGATAGTAGCCCTGCCAGCTGCCCTGCCAGCAAACCAGGAGCTTGCATACACTCACAAAACAGAGTTTCATAGTTTCATAGCTTCGTTCAGGGTTGGAAGGGACCACAAGGATCATCTAGTTCCAACCCCCCTGCCATGGGCAGGGACACCTCACACTAGATCAGGCTGGCCAGAGCCTCATCCAGCCTGGTCTTAAACACCTCCAGGGACGGGGCCTCGACCACCTCCCTGGACAACCCATTCCAGGGTCTCACCACTCTCATGGTGAAGAACCTCCTCCTCACATCCAGCCTGAATCTTCCCACCTCCAGCTTCATTCCATTCCCCCTAGTTCTATCACTACCTGAGATCCTGAGAAGTCCTTCCCCAGCCTTCCTGTAGGCCCCCTTCAGATACTGGAAGGCCACAATTAGGTCACCTTGGAGCCTTCTCTTCTCCAGACTGAATAGCCCCAACTCCTTCAGTCTGTCCTCATAGGAGAGGTGCTCCAGCTCTCTGCTCATCCTTGTGGCCCTGCTCTGGACACGTGCTGGTGCAGAGCTCAAAGTAAGAGGAAATGAAGAGTGTGCAAAAGTGTTTGGTTTGTGTCACTATAGGGATCTTGAAGAAAGTCTTTTCAACCAGGAGACTGCAAGGACAAACACAACAAGAGCGTGTCAGTAGTGGATTTTTCTCTGCTGATGGCTGTAGTTGTGGGTAGGAGGCACAGGGCTTGATGCCTGCATGGCTTTTTCCATATATGTGGAGGAGAGCCCTGCTACTCCAGCTCAGCCTGGCACAGTCAGCCACCTCTCAGTAATGCTTCCTCCCATCTGAAGAAGGAGGATCGGTAAGCACCTAAACACCTTTGTGTTTAAGGACACATCATGATCCCTGCTGTTCTTCTCACAAATGAGCTGTGGGATGATTACAGTGAATGGAGGATCTGTAGAGGTTAGATTTGTAGCAATAGATTTACCCTGTACTTACAGTTTTCTGCTACTGACAGTTTAATTTCTGCACCTGCAATTACTTCTGGGTGTAGCTCAGGCTGCTCAGATGCTTTGACAGCTTGATTGTCCTCATGCATCAGGTATTTAGGCACCAAGGTATGATGCCTTATGCTTTCACACAGCAGCACCCAGGAACCTGCAAGGGTAGTGAAAGAGACTGGCTCGAAAATGAGGTCCTTGCAGTTTACAGAAGCATTGGCTGAAACAGGGACAGAGGCCAGGAGAAAATTCTGTTAGATGAACAATTCCTTTTCATCCCAGTTAGGCTGTGTGGCCTCCTTGGGCTGGGTTGAATGTGAAGTCCATCCCTCTTTGTGCTGGATTGCCCTTTACTCAGAAAGGCTTAGTGCCTTTTTGCAGCCTCTGGTGTTGCTCTGAAGTGTTCACCTGGTGGGACTGCTGGGCACCCTGGGGTTCCTATGGCTCACAGGAAAGCTCCAGGCTTCTCTCTTTGTGCATCTCAGCTCAGATCTCAACATGACCTTTGTCAGAGATGCTCAGTGTTGGTTTATTCTGATTTCCTGCTGTGAGGGGCAGGTTTATGCTTTTTTTAACAAGGCCAGGGGAGTGAGATAGGTGCTTAACACCTTTGAACATCTCCTCTTATTCTGTAGCTTCCAGTAAAGGAAAAAGTAGTGAGTTGGAGGGGTTGCAGGTTCAACCCTTCTGCAGCATTGAAGAGCCTTTGGGATTTCACCAGTCTTAACTCATGCCTTGGCATGCTGGGGAGGCTGAGGTAGAATAGAATAGAATAGAATAGAATAGAATAGAATAGAATAGAATAGAATAGAATAGAATAGAATAGAATAGAATAGAATAGAATAGAATAGAATAGAATAGAATTAACCAGGGTGGAAAAGATCATTGAGATCGAGTCCAACCTATCATCCAACACCATCCAATCAACTAACCCATGGCACCAAGCACCCCATCCAGTCTCTTCCTAAACACCTCCAGTGATGGTGACTCCACCACCTCCCTAGGCAGCACATTCAAATGGCCAATGTCTCTTTCTTTGAAGAACTTCCTAACATCCAGTCTGAACCTCCCCTGGTGCAGCTTGAGACTGTGTCCTCTTGTTCTGGTGCTGATTGCCTGGGAGAAGAGACCAACCCCCACCTGGCTACAGCCTCCCTTCAGGGAGTTGGAGAGAGCAAGAAGGTCTCCCCTGAGCCTCCTCTTCTCCAGGCTAAGCAACCCCAGCTCCCTCAGCCTCTCCTCACAGGGCTGTGCTCCAAACCCCTCCCCAGCTTAGTTGCCCTTCTCTGGACACCTTCCAGCAACTCAACATCCTTCCTAAACTGAGGGGCCCAGAACTGGACACAGGACTCAAGGTGTGGCCTAAGCAGTGCTGAGTACTGGGATTGTGCTTGGCAGGTCTTTTGTTTCTGGAGCAAGGTTTGTTCCACCCATCCTCCTTCCCAGACCTCCCTCTGTCAGCGCAGTGCTGGTGGCACTTGGCGTAACCAGAGCAGGCTGCATCCTGAGAATAAACTCTGAAGGTCTTCTGCCTGTGTTAGGATAAAGGCTGGACTGTAACTGAGCAAAGATGTATTACTGTTGCTTTTCTTTCATACCTACACATCTGCACCAAAAACTGTGGGACCTACGCATCTTCACCAGAAACTGTAGGCCCTTCAGTCCTGGCCAGAGACAAAAGGAACTCCAGCAAGGGGATCACCTTGCAGTGTTTGGATTGCCCTGTTTGTGTAGGCTCAATGTTGTCCATCTTGAACTAAAAAAGAACAACCACAAGAGGAGGCCTGCTAATGTGTTTTCTTTCTTTCCTCAGTATTTCTGGCTTCTTGTGCTCTCAAGAGGATTGGTTGGCATCGGGGAAGCAAGTTACTCCACTATTGCCCCAACCATCATAGGAGACCTTTTCACCAAAAACACCAGGACCCTTATGCTGTCTGTTTTCTACTTTGCAATTCCTCTTGGCAGGTAAGTGGTAAAAAAAAATGTGCTGCTTTCATCTGGTTAGATTTTGGTTAGAAAAGACCTTTAAGATCCATTCCCACTGTTAACCCAGCTCTGCCAGGTCACCACTAAACCATGTGCCTCCTCGCTGGAACGTGTCCAGAGAAGGGCAACAAAGTTGGTGAGGGGTTTGGAACACAAGCCCTATGAGGAGAGACTGAGGGAGCTGGGGTTGGTTAGCCTGGAGAAGAGGAGGCTCAGGGGAGACTTTCTTGCTCTCTACAACTACCTGAAGGGAGGTTGTAGCCAGGAGGGGGTTGGTCTCTTCTCCCAGGCAACCAGCACTAGAACAAGAGGACACAGTCTCAAGCTGCACCAGGGGAGGTTTAGGCTGGGGGTTAGGAAGAACTTCTACAGAGAGAGAGTGATTGCCCATTGGAATGTGCTGCCCAGGGAGGCGGTGGAGTCACCATAATTGGAGGTGTTTAGGAGGAGAATTGATAGGGTGCTTGATTGCATGGTTTAATTGATTAGGTGGTGTTGGGTGATAGGTTGGACTCGATGATCTCAAAGGTCTCTTCCAACCTGGTCTGGTCTATTCTATTCTATTCTATTCTATTCTATTCTATTCTATCCTATCCTATCCTATCCTATCCTATCCTATCCTATCCTATCCTATCCCACCCCACCCCACCCCACCCCACCCCTGCCCTGGGCAGCCTGTTCCAGGGTTTGACAACCCTTCTGGGAAAGAAATTGTTCCTGATATCCAAAACCTGCCCTGGCACAACTTGAGGCTGTTTCCTATTATCCCATCTCACAGTAAGCTCACATATCTCAAGCTGCTGCTGCTGATAGTTCTGCCTTTGGTTGGAGTGGCTTGGACAGGAAAATACTGTGAGCAGTGACTAATTAGTTGCAGGAATTGGCTTCTTTTTCTAGCCCTGTTACTGGTTCATGTGTCATTTTGGGGAAGAAATTGTTGTGGTGGGGTTTTTTTTTTTTGGTGTTGTTTGGTTTGGTTATTTTTACAACAATGAAGTAGAAATTGAGTATATAGAATCATAGAATGGCCAATGTGTAGAACCTGGCACTTGGCTGTGTTCAATCTCATGCCCTAGGACTCTGCCTATCTGCCCAGCCTGTCAAGGTCTCTCTGCAGAGCTCTCCTACCCTCTAACTCCTGCCCCCAGCTTGGTGTCAACTGCAGACTTACTGATGATGGACCCAATGCCCTCATCCAGATAATTGATAAAGATATTAAAGAGCATGGGCCCCAGAAACAAACCCATGGCACCACCTCTGCACAGGATCTTGTCCAGCTCTGGGAGTTGATAGGCAAGCTATGCAGGCCCACCCTGCCTACCACCTCACAACAGCAGGTCAACTGTGATTTAGAAAAGAAAAAAGGAAATCAAAACACAATCAGATTCCCCTCCTGTCCCAGCTCTCAGATGCTGCATTGGGCTGATGAGGGAACTCAACTGAAAGAAAGAGCCAGAGGAAATAACTGCTCCAGATCTGTCTCTTGGCTTTCATCAAGCATCTCAGGGCTGAGCTGTCCTCCACTGCTCTGCCTTGAGTGTGAACAGTTGTGACAGACTCGCTCTCCAGCCTTGCTGGCTACACTAGGCTTCACAGGTTCCCCAGTTGCTATTTCAGTGGCACTGGAAGGGACTGGCCACTCTTATGGTGCCCACCAAGCCATCTAAGATTGGCTTAGTTGTGTTGTGCTAATTTGGATTGGACAAATTCAAAGTTGGGCAGAATTTGGGCACAAGCCCTGTGAGGAGAGACTGAGGGAGCTGGGATTGCTTAGCCTGGAGAAGAGGAGGCTCTACTGAAGAAAAAGAGTAGCCAGGAGGGGGTTGGTCTCTTCTCCCAGGCAACCAGCACCAGAACAAGAGGACACAGTCTCAGGGGAGGTTTAGGCTGGGTGTTTGGAAGAAATTCTACACAGACTGATTGCCCATTGGAATGTGCTGCCCAGGGAGGTGGTGGAGTCACCATCACTGGAGGGGTTTAGGAGGAGAATTGATAGGGTGCTTGGTGCCATGGTTTAGTTGATTAGATGGTGTTGGGTGATAGGTTGGACTTGATGATCTCAAAGGTCTTTTCCAACCTGGTCTGGACGATTCTATTCTATTCTATTCTATTCTATTCTATTCTATTCTATTCTATTCTATTCTATTCTATTCTATTCTATTCTATTCTATTCTCAGGCTAAAACTTCTGATTTCTGATGGTGCATTTTACAAGTTAGAGTATTCATCCTGAGATCAAACTCACACACATCCCTCTTGAGAAAAAAAGGGATAGCAAAGTCCTTAACTGATGAGCAGACTCTTTTCCCAAGAGGGCCAAGGATGCCAGTTCTTACAATGAGAATTCAGTGAACTGTGACTAGCAAGGAGTGACAAATATTAATCCTGTTTGGCCTGGAAGGGAAGGCTGAGGGGAGACCTTATTGCTCTCTACAACTACCTAAAAGGAGATTGGAATGAGATGTGGGTTTTGGTTTCTTTTCCCACATAACTAACAATAGGACAAGGAGAGATAGCTTCAACTTGTGCCCAAAGGAGGTTTAGCTTGGATATTAGGAAAAATTTCTTCACTACAAGAGTGGTCAGGCTTTGGAAGAGGTTGCCCAGGGAGACAGTGGAGTCACCATCCCTGGAGGTGTTCAAAAACCATGCAGATATGGCACTCTGGGACATGGTTTAATGACCATGGTGGTGGTGGGTTGATGACTGGACTCAGTGACCTGAAAGGTCTCTTCCAACCATAACAGTTGTATGATTCTGGGACTTCATTATCTCAACATCCAACAGATATGTGAATCCATGGTTTGGTGTGGGGGCTTGTCTGTGTAAGAATCCCCCAGATTTGGGGTGACTGTAGATGACAACCTGCAAAACTTAGCCATCTGCGCACTAAAAGCCTGTGATGGCTGGCAGCTGCCCCACAGCCATCCTGGCAGCTTTTAACCAAGGCAATCTCAGCAACAAATGCAGCAGGTCTGAGGAAGGGATTTTCACTCCCTTCTGTTCACTTGGAGAGACTCTTGGTCATGTTCACCTTTACCCTGTGAGCCACCTTTTGTCACCACAGTGCAATTCTTAGCACGTGGCTGAAGCTCCTGTGGTAACTTTTGTCATTCAGAAGGCACTTCCAAGAGTCAGGTCTGATGTTCTCCCAGCACACTTGTCACCTTCTTCTTGGTTTTTTTCTGACAAGCTTATGGAAAACTGTTTCTTCATGGGTAATTAGAACTGAGTACTATTAAATTACAAGGCCCCAAAAGAAATGTAGTTAGTGATGGAATGTGGTCTGTCCTTGAAGGGCACTTCTTAACTGAGAGCTTGAATGTGGATTTGTTAAGCATTCCTATTAGTGCACAGGAAGGTCTGATGTGGCATTTAAATTGGGAGAGAAATTCATGTTGAGGCTGTGTTTCCATCCACTGTAAATTGAAAGGTCAGCCATAAATTTGAGATCAGTTCCCAAATTTCCCTCACCTTTGAGCATTTCTAGATCAACAGTGCTGGGAAGAGTTAGGCATTAGCCACCATCTGCTTCACCTTCATGCCCTGTGTTTCTTCCTGCTGAAGAAGAGAGCCTAGGACACAAAATTGATTGTGTCTCTTTTTATGCTGCTTTAAGAGCAGCCTGGCTGTGGTAGTCTGCTAAGGCTCTGACTGACTCTCATCTTTGTATTTCTTGCAGTGGCTTGGGATACATCACTGGGTCGAGTGTGAAGCAGGTTGCTGGAGACTGGCACTGGGCGTTGCGGGTAAGCCACTCCTAATAACAGCTTCATGTGAGCTGCAAGGGTGGATCAGTGATGGGGAGAGTTCTGTCACACAGCTCCTCAACCTGGTGTTATACCTAGAAGGTAAGAGGATTGGGAGTCACATCTAGGGATATTAAGTGCATAGCAGATGCACTCTCTAAGCAAACAAGAGCAGTATGTGGGCTGAGCTGCTTGTGCTTTGGTTTCTCCCTGCCTGGGAGCGAGATTTTTTCCCAATCACTTCATTATCAGCCCATCCATGATTTCTTGATGAGCCATTGGCCTTAAATCAACTCCACAGTGACCTGCTGTCAAGAAACTCCGAGAATGGCTTCCTGCTTTGAGGAAAAAACACTTTGTTCCAGTTTCCGCTTGTTTTTCTGCCCTGAGACAGTCGGTTTCCTTCTATTTTAACCTCTTGGGCCCCTGATAAATGTGTTGAAAAGATAATACACTCCAATCACATAGGGACAAACAGATCCTGCACACAAAGATGTCTTGAAAGAGCTGAGAGGAAGTGGCCCAGCAGAACTGTTGTCTGACCTTTGGCAGGCTGGCTGGCACGAGCCCCCATGAGGTGCATTCTCTGGCTCTGGCACTTGGTGAAGACAACAATTCTCATGGAGCTCAGGCCAACACCATTTTTAACAGCAGGTGATGAAATGCATGGATTCCCATCTCAAGCCAATGCACCCCTCTGTGACCCAGGCCATTCCCTCCCTGTCCACCAAGGGTAAGCCAAGCCAGGAAAATCGCCGTGAGCAGGTCATCTGCAGCTGGGAGGGTGGAGAGGCTTTTCCAGCTGTGGAGAGGCTTTTCCAGCTGTGGAGAGGCTTTTCCAGCTGTCAACCAGAAATGAAAAGTTGATTAGTCTATATCTTCACACCAAGAGGATGGCCACCTCATTCAGTAGCAGAAATACTCCAAGGGCAAAATGAACTTTTGAGTAGAGACCAGCATAAGGAATATGAAAGCCCAAAGCTTCTCCTCACCCTGATCAATGGGCTTTAAGCAGATTGATTCATTGGAGCACTCCTGTGTTTCTCTCTGTAAAACCCAAATGATTAATGTGTGCAAAGAGTTCCTCACTGGCATCTTTCTCTTCAGATGAAGTGTCCATAGTTATCCTGAGAAATCCAGGCTGTTGCATGCTGTACCTCTTATGGGATCATGATTTCCACTGTGACAGAGTGCTCCATGACTCCCTGATTGTACAGGATCATAGAATCAATAAGGTTGGAAAAGACCTCAAAGATGATCAAGTCCAACCTGTCACCCAACACCTCCTGACTACTAAACCATGGCACCAAGTGCCACATCCAATCCCCTCTTGAACACCTCCAGGGATGGGGACTCCACAACCTCCCTGGGCAGCACATCCCAATGGCTAGCAACTCTCTCTGGGAAGAACTTTCTCCTCACCTCCAGCCTAAACTTCCCCTGGCACAGCTTGAGGCTGTGTCCTCTTGTTCTGGTGCTGGTTGCCTGGGAGAAGAGACCAACCCCCTCCTGTCTACAACCTGCCTTCAGGTAGTTGTAGATCAAGGGGAATCTGACAAGCTGCATGTCTCTCTGGTGGTTGCTTTGGACAGCCCTGCTTAGCTTTTGCAGTCCAACAGCAAGGATGCTTCCAGACATCAGCATAAAGCAGCTTCTGTCCCTGTGGCAATCATTGTGCTCTTGAAAGATGTAAAAGGTATCCCCAGGTGATGCTTTCCTCTGTGGTCTCCAAATCCAAGAGAGGTCAGGAGTAATCTGTACTTCAGTGGGCTGAAGAAGCCAAAAGGGCACATTGGCAAGTAGCAGCTTTGTCTCTGGATCTCACAGCAATGTCAGTGTTTCCCTGGAGCACTGCTGAGTATCAGTGGGTATTGTCCTGCTGGGGGTTAAGCCTTTAGATAGAAATCAGAGAGGCTTCAATTATATGGCCCTTGAAAAAACCTCAACACTTCCATTTCCCCCCCCCAAACCAGTGCTGTGTCTTGTGTTCAAATGTGCTAAGGACACAGTGTCAGGCTGCCTCTATCCCTGGATGAAGGATTTTCCTGACTTTCCAGTTCTGAACTATTTTTGTCTTGCTTTCCCTAGCAGAATTCTGAGTTTGTCATCTTTGGTCATGAAACACTGCTCTCTGTGGAAGGGCCATTCTCAGGTTATTATTGGAAGCACAAGGGGTGTTTGGGAGCAGGAATTTATGTTTAAAATAGCCTGCATAGAAGAGATGATAGTTCAGTGACCAAAAAAAATGTTCCTGTGTTCCTAACACAGCTATTTTCCATCCCGACAATGATGGAATTCTAGTGTCAAAACAGGAATCCTCTTTGGAGCTTGCAAAACACTCTGGGATCTTTGGATTTCTATCTAGTGATTGGGAGAAAAGATTTGCCCCTCAGTTTAAGAAGGACATTGAGAGACTTGAACATGGCCAGAGAAGGGCAATGAGGCTGGGGAGAGGCCTCAAGCACAAGTCCTATGAGGAGAGGCTGAGGGAGCTGGGGTTGCTTAGCCTGGAGAAGGGGAGGCTCAGGGGAGACCTTCTTGCTATCTACAACTACCTGAAGGGAGGCTGTAGCCAGGTGGGGGTTGGTCTCTTCCTCCCAGATAACCAGCACCAGAACAAGAGGACACAGTCACAAGTTGCACCAGGGGAGGTTTAGGCTGGAGGTGAGGAGAAAGTTCTTCCCAGAGAGAGTTGTTAGCCACTGGAATGTGCTGCCCAGGGAGGTGGTGGAGTCCCCATCCCTGGAGGTGTTCAAGAGGGGATTGGATGTGGCACTTGGTGCCATGGTTTAGTCATGAGGTGTTGGGTGACAGCTTGGACTCGATGATCCTTGAGGTCTCTTCCAACCTTGGTGATTGTGTGAAACTGGGAAATCTAACCCTTGAATGCATCTTCCAGCCTCAGTTTTCAATATTTCTTGGTCTGCTGTCCACTGAGGTAATCTGATGAAGCTGCCTGAAAATGGCAAGCTGTTGTGGGTTAGGTGAAAGAGGGATGCATGTCAAGCAAGGATTTGCCAAGCCATCATGCTCCCAAGGTCCAGAAATCCTTCCCCTGGCCTCACTGCCTTTAAAAGGCTTCTACATGCTTCCAGAAACTAGCTGGTCTCTCAGCCCAGCTGGGAATTGGTTTCCAAAGAGTTAAATGTCACTGAAGAACCAAATTTAGATTAATCTTGGAACTTTAGTAGGACTGCTTCAGTCAGAGCATTCTCAAAGCTGCGTGCTTCCAGAGTGAGATAAGAGTCCAGGGAATGACAGGGAGGAAGGAAGGAGCAGATGCCTCAGTGTGCTTACAGATTCTGCCTAACTGTAAAGAATCAAGCTGCTGAAACTAAATGAATGTAATCTCCTCCTTCCTGACTGGTGACAGCAAGCCCTGCTGACTCCTGTGCTAATTCCCTGCTCCTTTCTTGCAGGTATCTCCACTGCTGGGAATGATAACAGGGACACTCATCTTGATATTTGTACCTGCTGCTAAAAGAGGAAATGCTGAACAACTCGGGGCCCAGCTGAAGGCTCAGACCTCATGGCTAAGAGACATGAAAGCACTGATTAGGAAGTAAGAGCACTTCAGCCAAAACCATTCCCCGTCCCTAATGGTGAATTGGAACATCCAGTGGCCTGTGCTCTTAGCACTGGGGGACTGGAAAGTGGCACCATGCAGGGAGCTGGGGGAAGCTTAGTCTGTGCACCTATGTTTTCATGAGGTACAGTGATGATGATGGCTTCCCACTTCTGCTCTAACACTTCCAAGACTGAGATCTAAGAGATCCCAATGCTTTGTTTGGCTCATGCTTCAGACAAACCAAGGCTTTTGAAGTGTAGAAGATGCTGCATTCCTGTATTAATTGTTGTGCCACTCTTGTTCAGACACTTAGACCCTTTTTCTTCCATGAGGGAGCTACGCTGCTGAGGGGAGAGTTAAGTGGCAGAGCGACTTAAGAGTGGGAAATACACAAAAGCTTGCAAAATAAGGCAGATTTAAATGTATCTGTGTAAGACAGCCAGGTGTGACTGAATGCCCAAGCACTGAATGTGCTCATGTGTGGAAAAATGTGGAGCTGTGCAGAAAGGTTTGTGTGCTCACCAGTGGTGCAGCAGCTCTGCTTGCTTCCAGAGCGCTGGCTGTGAATGTGCAATCACTTCTGAATTCAGTGTTCTGTTGGAATTCTGATGGGAAACTTCTGGTGTCCCTCATTTTTGGAACTGCTGGCTAGAATTGTCTCCCTGCTACTGCCATCCAGTATCAAAGGGCTATGAAAATTGATGGTGGCTTATAGACAGGAGCATTTGTCAATGTTTCTGCATTGCTTATGTAGGTAGTTTATCCAAACAGTAATAGTGGGGAGGGAGAAGTGAAAGTGGTCATGCAGGTAAAGAGGTGATTTAGTCTTAGTGGCTAAGTAGTGACAAAGGTCCCATGAAAAATGTGAGGCAAATCTGAAGAGCTAAGTAAGTTACTATCAACAGAGCATCACATACGAAGAACTATTCCATGCCTCTTATCCTCCACTGCTTTGTACCTTGCATTGTTTCTGCCCCTTGGCAAAGGGAGGTGGCTAGTCTGGGAGAACACTGTTTTGCCACCAAAGCACTGCCAGCTGTCTGGGGCTCCTGCTTCCTAACTTTTACCACTAAACCTCCTCTTGGTTTCACCTCTTGCATCTCCGCAGCCGCAGCTATGTGTTCTCATCGTTGGCCACCTCAGCCGTCTCCTTTGCCACAGGGGCACTGGGCATGTGGATCCCTCTCTACCTTCACAGAGCACAGGTGGTGCAGAAGACAGCAGAAACCTGCAGCTCACAGCCCTGTGGCACCAAAGACAGGTGAGATTCAGACCCAGCTGCTTTAAAGATGGGGAGAAGAGAGTGTTGGGCTTATTTATGAGAGGAAACAGGCAGGTCCCAGAGGGTCAAGTTACTAGAATGTCAGTAATTTCCTCTAGGCCTTTACAACAATGGTAGGAAATGCTGGGATTTGTAAACGAGGCTTTATTTCTCTTCTTCAGTGCATGAAGTCAAACCAAGGGAGAAGTGGTGACCTCAGCTCTGTCTTGGTTCCCAGACTGTGGTGCAGAAGTCGAAAAGAGACTTTTGTCTGTGCCTCAGAGGGTGTTTGGAGAGCTGAGAACTTGGGTTTCGAAGCCCCATACTTAATCTGTGATAGCAGCAGAGGAAGCTGGCAGGTTGGGTAGCCACAGTGGTGGCTGTAATTCAGAGGTTGGACTGCTTCCCCTAAAGGCTACAGAGGCTAACCATGAAGACTTCTGCTTCTACATGAGGGAGCAGCGTGCTTCAGTGCTCTGTATGCTGCTGTGTGTGCCGAGTTTGGCTGAAGGATGGTACAGAGATCTGGGTCTGCAGTGCTCAGTGTTATGCAGTGGTTTGGGGTTTTTTTGCCAGTCCCAGTTATATAACATCACTTGCAGCCCAGAAGCTGGGAAAAGTAATCCATTGTTTTGTGCTTTACCTGGATGGCACAAGCCATGAAATGCTAAAAAAGCATTTCTCCAGGTGAATAAAAGAGACAGAAAAATGCTGCTGCTGCTTTTTCTTTTTTCTTCTTCTTCTTTTTTCTTCTTCTTTTTTCTTCTTCTTTTTTCTTCTTCTTTTTTCTTCTTCTTTCTTCTTTTATCTTCTTCTTTCTTCTTTTTTCTTCTTCTTTCTTATTTTTTCTTCTTTTTTCTTTTTCTTCTTCTCCTTCCTCCTTCTCCCTTCCTCCTTCTCCCTTCCTCCTTCTCCCTTCCTCCTTCTCCCTTCCTCCTTCTCCCTTCCTCCTTCTCCCTTCCTCCTTCTCCCTTCCTCCTTCTCCCTTCCTCCTTCTCCCTTCCTCCTTCTCCCTTCCTCCTTCTCCCTTCCTCCTTCTCCCTTCCTCCTTCTCCCTTCCTCCTTCTCCCTTCCTCCTTCTCCCTTCCTCCTTCTCCCTTCCTCCTTCTCCCTTCCTCCTTCTCCCTTCCTCCTTCTCCCTTCCTCCTTCTCCCTTCCTCCTTCTCCCTTCCTCCTTCTCCCTTCCTCCTTCTCCCTTCCTCCTTCTCCCTTCCTCCTTCTCCCTTCCTCCTTCTCCCTTCCTCCTTCTCCCTTCCTCCTTCTCCCTTCCTCCTTCTCCCTTCCTCCTTCTCCCTTCCTCCTTCTCCCTTCCTCCTTCTCCCTTCCTCCTTCTCCCTTCCTCCTTCTCCCTTCCTCCTTCTCCCTTCCTCCTTCTCCCTTCCTCCTTCTCCCTTCCTCCTTCTCCCTTCCTCCTTCTCCCTTCCTCCTTCTCCCTTCCTCCTTCTCCCTTCCTCCTTCTTTTTCTTTGTCTTTATTCTTGTCTTTATTCTTGTCTTTATTCTTGTCTTTTTTTCTTCTTCTTTCTACTTTCTTCCTTCTTCTTTCTTCCTTCTTCTTTTTTTCTTATTTTTTTCTTTTTTCTTTTCTCTCCTTTTTTTTTTTTTTTCTTTTCTTCTGTCAGCTCTTCTGCTTTTTTTAGCCTGGGGGTGGGGTGGGGAGGGGAAATAACATCGGGAAAACCTTCTTGCTGGAGCTGACACAATCCCACCCTCAAGTAAAGCACTTAGTGGTTTGGAGGGCCATCAACCAGAGCGCCCAGCGGGCAGTCTCAGGCTGTCCTGCAGAAATGCAGCGAGCAGAAAAGTACAGCTCCACTCTGACTGCCCATCTGCTGTTTACCAAGGGAACTTTTCCACTCCTTGATGACACCTACATTTCGAGCTGCCCTGGAGCTACTGTAACGGAGCTGCCAAAGATTCTGTAATCCGAGTCCTGAACCTCTGCAGCATGGAGAATCTTAGGCAGCTCCTGGCCCTTTAAATTTAAAAGAGCACATTTCAAAGGTATAACCTAACAGCAAAAGAAAGCTGCCTTGAAGTGGTCTGAAAGGGGTTAGGAAGTCAAAGTGTGTTGGAAGTCTCTTTAGTATGGGGCTTCAAAACCCAAGTTCTCAGCTCTCCGAACACCCTCTAAGGCATAGACAAAAGTCTCTTTTCTGCTTCTGCATCACAGTTTTGTTAGGCTTCCTTTCCCTTCAGCTTCATAGCGTTCTGCCTGTGACTTTCCCCTTATCTGATCAATGTGAAGCTATTACTTAGCTGTGTGCATACACAAGCAGCTGTACAATGCACCTTGTAGGAAGCTCAGCCCCACCCGGAGCAGCAGCATGAGACCTCTGCACCCCTTTGCATTTTGATCAGTGCCTGTGTGCAAGGCTGAATTTCCTACGCTGTGTTTTTCCTAACTGCGGGGGAAGAGTGCTAAAACCACCAGCCCTCAGCAGGGGAGCTCCTTTGTTTCTTTTGAATCTGGAAAGCCAATGTTCAGGTTTCTAGTAGTCCGTTTCCCCTAGTAATTTGTTCAAAGATTAAGTCCTTTGAGGGGGTAAGGGAGGGAGGAGGGAAGAGGGGGGGAACTCCAATAAATAAACCTGTCTCTCTTTTTGTTTGTTTGTTGGTTTTTGTCCTTTTTACTAGCTTGATCTTTGGAGCAATCACCTGCTTCACTGGTTTCCTGGGTGTGATCACCGGGGCAGGGGCAACCAAATGGTGCCGGTCAAAAACCCAGCGAGCTGATCCCCTTGTCTGTGCCGTTGGCATGCTAGGATCAGCCATCTTCATCTGTCTGATCTTCGTTGCTGCCAAGAGCAGCATTGTGGGAGCCTATGTAAGTATAATCCTTTGCATATGCCAGTCTCACTCTTACCCTCCCTGCTAAACTCCTCAGAACACTCCCTGTGTTGTTGCCTGCAGGAAGCTTGAGACGTTGGCTTTGCTTCTCCCCTTCTGAATGTCCTTCATTGTGGCACAATCTAGATGTGCCTGGAAGGGATAATGATGTCTCAGCTGCTTAACCCCACTTATTAAACTGTCCTCAGAACTCAGAGCTGGGGATATAGTGCATGCATGGAAACCCACAGCTCCCTGCCTTCCAAGTGCTCTCTCTGTACCTCTATCCCTACCTCTATTCTCTTGCCTAATTCTTTGGTATTGGAAAATTGGCCACTCCCCATGCAATAAGGGTATTGGAGCTGCAGTGATACCAAATGATAATTGCACAATAACTTGTCTGTGGGCATGCTTTTGGCTACCTGCAAGTACCATTCATTTCCATACGTGGGTAGCTTGCTGCAGAGCAGTGTTAATTGTCAGGTCATTTCAATTTGTTGTTATCTGTATTGCCATAGCACCCAAAATCCCAGTCACAGCCCAGGAACCCACAGTACTTGTGCTGCTCAAAGGGAGATTGAAAGAAGGCCCCTCCCTGAGTGTTTGTAATCAAGGCATCAGATAGATCCAGACAAAAAGACTGAAGGGAAAAGGGAGAACTCAAGTATAGTAATCCAGCCTCAGGCTAGAATCTTGCTTCCAGCAGAGAGCAAAAATCAAGTACACTGAAGAGGCCCCAGGTTCCCTTTCAGTGTACTGGAGAGAAGCCTAGGACCTGGGAGAAGTTTTAGCAGGGAAAGCAAGAGATGGTTGGAGATGTATCACCTAGATAGGATGGACTCAAAATCTGGGGAAAGTACAGTAAGATTTCTGGGTGGCTTTTCTCATTTCTGATAGCTTCCTTGATGGTTGTGCCCTGGCTGTCATCCTGAAGCAGCATCCTTGATTTCTGTATGACTGTGAGAGGCAAGAGCCATGTTCTGGCCTGTGCCCCAGGGTGGTGGCTCTTGCAGACCTCCTCTGCTGTGACTGTTCTTAGACTTCTGTCATTGATCACACCATGCTAAAATGGAAGGGTTAGTGGTTCTGGACCCCTCACTGGCTCAAAGCTTTAAAATATCTCTTCCAGGCATTTAGATGAGTCCCTATAAGATGATATTCTCTCACCATTCAGCTGTGATGGCCACCAGATCGCTGTCTTCCTCCCTGATCTAGTCAGCAGTCAGGAGATTTTAACACCAACTTATTCTGGCATCAGCTTAAATGAAGTGTTCAGCACTCCAGCAAGGATCAGCAGAGCCTTTGCTTTTTAATTTCTTGGCTTTGGGGGGTTTGCATTTTTTCCTGGAGAAGACCTGCATTTCCATTAGCGTGATCACCTGTCCCTCACAGGCTGTCAGCTCTCTGCTCTCTTCCTCCCCTGAACACACATGCATTTTCTCTCCCGCTCAGTCCTGTCTTGCAGATGGATTTGGTCCCTGAGGGCAGCTGCTGTTCCAGTTCTGTAGCAGCCACTCCTACCTGGAGCAGGTAGAGAGAGTTCTTCTTTCCATCCAATCTGTTCATGCTACTCCAGTATATGATTGCCAGTGGTAGAAGTGGCTGGAAGAGTGGAATATAGCAGCGTTCCTATCACCTAGCTGCCCAGACACTTGTGTGTTTATCTTCTGCTCTCTCAACTGGCTCTGTAGCCCAGGTAGTTCTTGTTCTGTTTCCCTTGCAGCCTGTGGATTTGTGTGCCCTAGTCCAGCTCCTTAAAACAGCCATCTACATATCTTTAGGTCCCATTCTGCCTGAGATATTTCCTCTTTGAAATGCTGGGTTTCAAACCTGTCTCTTGAAACCCATTAGCTGCATGGCATCATCACATTGCTCTGCTCAGACACTGCAGCAGCAGATTTTACACTGGTTTAAAGCTCCAAATGACTGGAGAGAGATGCTTTGCTTTGCCTTCCTTTTGACACTGTTCCAAGTTCCTGTTGTACCTCAATTTCAACATCTCTATCAATTCCTCCAAGACGTTTTATGGTCTTGCAGAGACAGCAAGTCCCAGGGTGAAACCTTGCCACAGAGCTTCTACAGCCTCTCTGTCTCAGCCCCAGGGACCTTTTGCTGACACGGTGGGGGTGATTTACCTCTTTCTGAGGCATCAGTCTTGCCCAGCACTGACATCAGTGAGACTTGCTTCACATCCAAGAGTACTGTGGGAGCCTTACCCAGCATTTCGGAGAGGAAAGTAAATAATGAAGATGCAGACAGATGTCAGGCATTGGAACAAGCTGCCCAGAGAGGTGGTGGAGTCACTGTCCCTGGAGGTGCTCAAGCCATGTGTGGACATGGCTCTTGGGGACATGGTTTAATGGCCATGGTGGTGGTGTTAGGTCAATGGTTGGACTCGATCTTAGAGGTCTTTCCTGTCTGAAACAATGACATGCACTTTGCAGGCAGCCAAGGAAGTGGTTTATACCCTGCTTAGATTTTACTGTGAGAGCTGCTGGTGTGACCATTCTGAAGCCTCCTCTATTTATCATTTTGACAATGCTAACAGATCCTATAAACAAAAACACTTGGGGTGTGGGCAAAGCTTCTATTGGCTCATCACAGATGAGCAACTGAACAGCAAACAAAGATGATGGGATGCCAGACAGCACAGCTGGATTCTGGAGAGGGTAGATGTCTAGAGCTGAAATCCCAGTGTGAAATGGGGCTTCGAGAAGTGTGTGAGGAGTCAAAACCGTGCCAGTGTCAGGAGCTATCAGTCTGGTCTAGAGGTTGCCCTATTTGCAGTGAGCATCCCTAGAGTCTCTCTCCAGCAAAAATGCCACAGATCCTCATCTGCCCTTTGCAGTGGGTGAACTGATTTCCATAAATCCCCATCAGCAGCTGAGGGACTGACTCTTTTTATTTTGTTTCATGCCACTATCTTTTGTCCTACTTTTTGATCTTCCTCTTGTTCCTGTTTTACCAGTACCCAGATGCTACAACAAGTGTTTCATGGAAACATGATGGTCGAGGTCCCGTCCCTGGGGGTGTTTAAGCCCAGGCTGGATGAGGCTCTGGCCAGCCTGATCTAGTGTGGGGTGTCCCTGCCCATGGCAGGGGGGTTGGAGCTAGATGATCCTTGTGGTCCCTTCCAACCCTGAATGATACTATGATACTATGAACAATTCCAGACTGGAGCACTCTGCAGCCTGTAGCATGTCAGTGATTAATTCACAGGACTTGTGCTGAATTCCTGAAGAAAGGGGCAAGTCTTGCTTGCTGTGTGTAGCAATTCATATGCTACATGTGCACCATGCATACAACCTTAAGGCAAGCAGTTGCCT
This sequence comes from Melanerpes formicivorus, assembly GCF_026170545.1. Taxonomy (NCBI): domain Eukaryota; kingdom Metazoa; phylum Chordata; class Aves; order Piciformes; family Picidae; genus Melanerpes; species Melanerpes formicivorus. The sequence continues at coordinate 3,034,520 of NW_027142381.1, read as the reverse complement.
GTCTCAGTACTGCACGAGCAGGCAGGGCATGTTGGTGCTGCATTCAGAAGAGTTGAGTACATCTTTCCCAAGCTCAGTCTAATCTGTTCAGCCACAGAATCCCAGTAGCAGCATCTGCAAAGCTGTAGTAGGACAGATTTCAGAGCAGATCCTGTGAGTCCACCTGTGCCCACGCTACATAGAATAGAATAGAATCATAGAATCAACAAGGTTGGAAAAGACCTCAGAGATCATCAAGTCCAACCTGTCACCCAACACCTCATGACTACTAGACCATGGCACCAAGTGCCACATCCAATCCCCTCTTGAACACCTCCAGGGATGAGGACTCCACCACCCCCCTGGGCAGCACATTCCAATGGCTAACAACTCTCTCTGGGAAGAACTTTCTCCTCACCTCCAGCCTAAACTTCCCCTGGCACAGTTTGAGACTGTGTCCTCTTGTTCTGGTGATGGTTGCCTGGAAGAATGACACATGACTTCAGACTGTCAGCACCTTAGTTTATTGGGTTTGTGTTTCTGAGCTTGGCAGCTGAGATTTCCAGGGCTGGGATTGTTTAATCTGGAGAAGAAGAGGCTGATTGGGGGCATCATTGCTCTCTACAAGTGCCTGAAAGGAGGCTGGAGTGAGGTGGGGGTTGGTCTCTTCTCCCAATAATAAGGGACAGAAGAGGAAATGGCCTCAGGTTGTGCCAGGGGAGATTTAGGTTTGGATATTAGAAAACAATGTCTTTCCTGCAAGAGTGGTCAGGCATTGGAACAGGCTGCCCAGGGAGATGGTGGAGTCACCATCCCTGGAGGTGTCTTGTAGACATGGCACTGTGGCACGTGGGTTAATGGCCATGGTGGTGTTAGGTCGATGGTTGGACTTAGATCTTAGTGATCTTAGAGGTCTTTGTCAAGCAAACAATTTTATGTCTAGACCAGTGGACAGTGAAGAATGGGAAAGAGGAGGTTTGCTAGGTGATCAGCTGGGCTGCAGGGACTGGCTCAGGCACCATCACAGAAGCAGCAAATCCAGTCACAAAAAGGAGGAATAGGGAGGGAAACAAAGACAATTTTAGAAACAAATAGAGGAAGCTTTCTGTAGGTCAGTGTGCAAGACTTGCTAAATAAAGCAAAACTATTCCTGGCAGGGTTAGATGGTCTGGGGGGGTTAGGCAATCCCAACTGGTGTGTGGGGAAGACAGTGGTGGTGGTCACCATCATGCCACAGCTATCGAGTGTGCAGTGTCACCTCCCACCCTAGACCACCTGTGCAAGCAGCAGGGACCAGGGCAGCTATTGTGGCTGTCAGAATGACAAAGCTCATGAGCCCATCACAAAAGGACATCCCTCTGGATGTTTCCTCAGAGCCAAGTGTACCTTGTCTTTCTTACTAGCTTTGTTTTAGCAGTGAATTGCAGACTATTCGACATAACAAAACCTGAACATAGGGCAATTAAAAGGGGAAGCTTCAATAACCAGGACCCAAATCTCCATGGCTGTTATGCCCAACTACCAAGAGGGATTCCAGGAGTAATGTGTTCTCTTTAGATGCCACAAAAAGAAATGGGTTAGCTGGGCAAAAAGCAGCCTTTTGGGGGAGAGGAAATGAGTTTTGCTTGGCTCCTTACTGGTGGAGAATGGGGGAGCTGGTTTTTACAAGCCTGGTTATGCAGCATTTCATCTGTGCTCTGCTCTTCATAACACACAGAGGAAGAGAGAAATGCATGTGGGAGATGTTCCAGCCTTGGGGTTTTTTTAAGCCCATTTCACCTATGTTTCTTTGCAGTGTAAAAGCAAAAGGTTCACAAGTGAAATGTGAGTGAAAAGCTTTTTGATGGAGGCAGTGTCACTCCTGAAGCTGTGTCACCTGCTCCATCTGACTCAGATCAATGAACATCTAATGATGAGGCCAGGTTAAAGCTGTTAATCCTCTTGATTATTTCCAGTCCTTTAACTGCTATAACTGTGGAACCATGTGGTGAACTGCACCAGAGAACTGATTTAGGTTAAAGGATAAGCAAAACCAGCCCCTCTTTCCCCTGCTTCTCCTCAACAAAAGATTCCCTGCCCCATCTCACTTTCCAGCTCTGAATCCCTGCTTGGCCCCATTGGTACCAGCACAACTGAGAAGGCTGTATGAGATTCAGACTCAATGGGGTCCTGGGCAGCCTGATCTAGTTGGAGGTGTCCTGGCTTACTGCAAGGGAGCTGGACAAGATGACCTCTGAGGGTCCCAATCTGTGAATGTGTGAGATGGGAGTAAGGAAGGAGGGAGTGCTAGAGGCAGAAAGGATTTGTGGTGGCTGTTCATACCACACCACCACAAAAAGCAGCTCTCATCCCACTACATACAGAGGGCTTTTAAGATACCTTGTTCATGGTCTCCATAGTCAGGAGCTGCATTTCAGTGTTGCAAACCCCACGCTTAAGCCCTGTCTTGGCTATCCACAGATAGCACCAGCACCACCCTTGAGCTGTCACAGTGCCTACGCTTGTGTCCCCCTCACAGCACTGTGCTGCCAGGGGAGGGAAGGGATCTTGCACACAGTGGGCAGAGAACCTGGAGAAGAGGAAGCTCAGGGGAGTCCTTATTGCTGTCTACAACTACCTGAAGGGAGGTTGTAGCCAGGGTGGGGGTTGGTCTCTTCTCCCAGGCAAGCAGCACCAGAACAAGAGGACACAGCCTCAAGCTGCACCAGGGGAAGTTTAGGCTGGGTGTTAGGAAGAAGTTCTTCAAAGAAAGAGACATTGGCCATTTGAATGTGCTGCCCAGGGAGGTGGTGGTGTCACCATCACTGGAGGGGTTTAGTAAGAGACTGGATGGGGTGCTTGGTGCCACGGTTTAGTCGATTAGACAGTGTTGGATGATAGGTTGGCCTCGATGATCTCAAAGGTCTTTTCCAACCTGGTTAATTCTATATTCTAGTCTATATTAATTTGGCTTACTACAGAGCAAGCTTTACACCTCACTTGATTGCTAGTGCTGAAAATGACTGTGTTTGGGGGGTTTGTGGCTGCCTCACCTTTCCCAGCTGGCTTTTCGCAACAGTCTGATGCAAGAATGGTAGCCTAGGGCTGTCTCTTCTTGCTGCCTCCTCATACTCTTCTGCAACCAAAAGTGCCAGCCTTTTATTTATCAGCTCTGTAGACCATCAACAGTTCACACTAACAAAGTCACAGGCCAACCCTCTAGAGCTCTAACAAAAGCCTCTCCCTTCCTAACGTTCAGGATGAAGCACGGCCGTTAACGCGGAGCGCGTTGGGCAGGTTGGAAGGAGATAAGCAAGGAAAGAAAGTTTGTGGCAGGTCCTTTTCCCTTTGAATGTCAAGTGAATAAATCTTCTCCCTTTTTTTTTTCTTTTCTGTGTGTTTTGTCACAACAGATTTGCATTTTTATCGGAGAAACTCTTCTGTTTTCAAACTGGGCTATCACAGCAGACATACTAATGGTGAGTGGACTTTGGAACAGCATCTTTCTCTCCTGGTGTGGCCAGAGCAGTCTCTCAGCTTGCAAAACCAACCTGAGTTCACAATTTCTTCCAAATCCCTAGCCCCTGCTTCAGCTTATTCCTTTTTGTTTTTTTGCTGGCAGTTTGCTTTGCTTTTTTTTTTGTTTGGTTGATTATTTTTTTCACTTGCAAAGGGGAATAGAGAGGAAGGGGAAAAAAACCAAACAGATTCTTTACATCCTTTGTTCTGAGCACAAGGGAGAGAGAGGAGATGTCCAGAAAGGATGGCAGTACTGAATTCAAATAGTTTGGAATGTAAAATTAGAACAGCATTCAGATGTGGGGGCACAAAAAGTGCACAAGCAGAGAAATCAGGCAGCATTTCCCAACAGTCAGCACTTTAGTGGATTTTGTTATCAATATCTCGGCTTTGTTCTGCACTAGGAAATCCTTCCCTCCCTCCCTCCCTCCCTACTCTGGCCACAAAGGCAGCCATCCACCTCTCTCTCTTTGGCTCGACTCCAGCAAACCTACCATTCAACACATACACAATAGAAACCACCTCTGGGAGAGGAGAGGAGAGAGGAAAAGAAAGTATAAAGAATGTTTGGAATGTGTCCACCTTGTCCAAGAGGAAACTGTTAGGGACTTTTCACCTCCTGTCCTTCGTTTGCCATTCTTTTTTTCCACCTCACAACTTCCACCACGGTCTTTAAAATAGGCAAGGTGACCTCAGCAGCCAACTTTTCATGTGAAACAGTGTGGAGGTTTCACAGAATCACAGAATTTCAGGGGCTGGAAGGGATCTTGAAAGCTCATCCAGTCCAACCCCCCCCCCCCCACCAGAGCAGGATCACCTACACAAATCGCACAGGAAGGCATCCAGGCAAGTTTTGAGCATCTCCAGAGAGGGAGACTCCACAACCTCCCTGGCCAGCCTGCTCCAGGGCTCTGTCACCCTCACAGTGAAAAAGCTTTTTCCTCATGTTTACATCCAGCCTGGAAGTGTTTAAGCCCAGGCTGGATGAGGCTCTGGCCAGGCTGATCTAGTGTGGGGTGTCCCTGCCCATGGCAGGGGGTATGGAACTAGATGATCCTTGTGGTCCCTTCCAACTCTGAATGATACTATGATACATGAAACTAGATGCTTCCACCAGAGCCTTTCAAACTCACTGCATCTTGAAATCCCATTGTGGGGGGCGTTACTTGTTGCTTATTGTGTGAAACTAGGGCAGAGAACCATGACAGGGCTTGCCCTCGGTCTTTTGGCAGCTTGTTGACAGCACTAAAAATACAGAATCAAGTCTGGCATCAATAGAAAACTCCCTTGACTCGTATTTGTTGCCCGTGCAAACATCAACAAGAACACAATCCAGCCCAGTACTCCTAGATGGGAAGATAATGGTGTTGATGGATTGATTGAGTAAAGAGCTTCAAGCTTCTGCTTCAGTTCTGTTTATGGTTTCATCTCAAGGAGGTGTTTAGGTTTTAAGGTAGCACACTGTAGGTGCCATAATTGCCTTGCTTGATGAACTTTAAGTCCTTTGTAGAGAGAACACTTTGGGAGGTTGGGGGTGGTTAACTCTGCTCCTCTCAGATGTGACTGAAGCCCAGAGAAACAAAGGTTAGCAGTGTACCTGAGTAGCATTAGATAGCTTTTAATTACCGAGGTTCATTCCTCCTACCAGTTTAGCTTTAGTGTGGTAGAGCTCTGCCTGGGCTGCACAGGTGGCTCCTCTGTACTTAGAGGGGGGTTGCAGCTTGTGCTGAGTTCAAGGCTTCTGTGGCCATTCATTAAGTGGTATCTCAGCACTTAGATGTGTTGAGGAAGGAATTAGAGTCCTGTGCTTGTAGCTGCTCGTTACTGCCTCCTGCCAGAGATCCCTTCACATCTGACTTTGGCTGTGATGTTCTCAGGAGTGCTCCCAACTTTCTGGTCAGAATTAGCTGATGGACTGAAATAGCAAATCTTTTATATCTTCACTAGCATTGGCTAGAATGAGCATGGGCTTGGCCGTGGAGCACATCTGCAGCCCTCCAACAGTGAGTCTCAAAGAGCAGCTGAGGTAGCCAGCGCTGCTGCCAACACAGCACAGCTGCACAGAGGGGACCTGTCAGACATAGAATCACAGAATCAATAAGGTTGGAAGAGACCTCAAAGATCATCAAGTCCAACCTGTCACCCAACACCTCGTGACTAAACCATATCACCAAGTGCCATGTCCTGTCCCCTCTTGAACACCTCCAGGGATGGGGACTCCACCACCTCCCTGGGCAGCACATTCCAATGGCTAACAACTCTCTTTGTGAGGAAATTTCTCCTCACCTCCAGCCTATTCTTGATGCAGGCCAGGATGCCATTGTCTTTCTTGGCCCCCTGGGCACACTGCAGGCTCATGTTCAGCCTACTGTCAACCAGTACTCGCAGGTCCCTTTCTGCCTGGCTGCTCTCCAGCCACTCTGACCCCAGCCTGTAGCACTGCATGGGGTTGTTGTGGCCAAAGTGCAGCACCCAGCACTTGGACTTATTGAATGCCACCGTGTTGGACTCTGCCCATCTGCCCAGCTGGTCAAGGTCCCTCTGCAGAGCCCTTCCACCCTCTAACAGATCAACACCTGCTCCCAGCTTGGTGTCATCTGCAAATTTACTCATGATGGACTCAATCCCTTCATTCAGATCATCGATAAAGATGTTGAACATGTTCAAGGTCCTCCAGAAAATCTGTGCAAGAGAGAGAGAGCTGAAGCTTGACCTGCATTGTCTCAAGCTAATCCTGAAAGACATTTTTCAACCAAGCACTTTGTTATATCAAGTGCACTAAGGAAGCCATCACTGCCCTATTGCAATTGCTGGGATGTTTTTGGTGTTGATTTCAAGGTGACCTCAGTATCCTGTCACTTTTTAACAGTTTTTGTAGGGTTTGCCATCTGTCTTACAGCACCCTCTAGACAGCTGCAGTTTGTAGGGAAGCATTTGCAGTTATTTATGTTGCTATAGTGCAGAAGAACTCCCAACAGAAACGATTGGAAACAACTCCTGAGTTCCAGTTTCCAAAAGATGGTGCTTGGGGAATACGGTTTAGGGGTGGACCTTGTAGAGCAGGGTTATCAGTGACCCTGAGGGGGTTTTCCAACCTGACTCTTTCTCTGTGTGTGACATAGTAAAGAAATTAAAGCCATGTTTAAAGCTGGCTTTTGGCAATTGATGCCAACTCCTAAGCTAGCTCTTTTCTTGTGTGCTTAGAAAAAAATTCACTGAGTGTCATCTCTGATGCCCAGCTTAATGCATTACCAGCACCAGCAGCCCTGTAAAAGTGCTCTCCCAATAAATGTAAACATCCACTCAGATCAATGCAAGCCTGCAGACAGATGGTCTGAAGTGCATTTGTATTACACAAGGGGCTTGAGAGGATGTTTAGCCAGACAAAAGGTGAGAGCCAGGGCTATAACCGTGTTTGACAGACAGCTTCGCAAAGCAGCCCTCGCCAGAGGAAGGTGTGGATGTGCTTCAGCCAGACACACTTCAGATGTTTGGCAAATTAATTTCTCCTGATTACTATTTATTTGGTGTAATCAGAAGTGTGTCTGTTGTTGCCTGAGGCTGGCGAGGAGTTTTAAGGCATTATTAGTCTAAGCTTAACAACACTTGCATCATATACATAAATATTATCCTGTTTTCATGGATAAAAAGCTCTCAATAGTAGCTTGAACACTTCCCACTGATTTCATTATGCCAGAAGTGAGGCTTTTTCTGGGGAAGTGCATCCCAACTGATTTGCTATAGCCCTCCCAAGGTTCACACATCTCATGACTGCTTAAGAACCCCAACGGGCAAGTTGGTGAAGCATCTTCAGAGGTTTTTGCAAGTTTAATGGCCTTGGCAAGCCAAGGATGTTTGCTTATCATCTTCAAACTTAATTGTTGGCTCTTCCTAGCTTTGTGCTGCCACTGCATCTCCTGTCCTTGCCAGGCTAACGAGGGGTGTGCAGCTCCTCAAAGCGTCTGCAGTGCGAGGCGCTGAGAGCTGGGTCTGATCCAGCGCCAGCACTGCAGAACGCAGGGCACTGCCTGAGACTTTAACAGGCTGATATTTGTTCCAAATGCAAATTTGTGCAAACCAGGCCTTATTCTCCTGAGCACAACTCTCCAAATCTCCTCCCAGGCACATGTTCAGATGGTGCTTCAGGGAAGGGGGGGGAAGGAGGGAGAGAGGGAGGGAGGGATGTTGCTTACGGAGCGTGCTAATTACCAAACAGATTTTTATCAACCATCTTTGCAAATTGGCCTCAAAATTACCAGAAGCCCAAAGCAGCATTAAAACTGCCTTGTAGCAGCAAGAATGAATGAGCAAGCAGGCAAGTGTGCTGAGTGCTTGGGACTTAGTAGAACCTGCTCTTAATAGTGAGGTTCCTCCTCCATAGCACATCTCCAAAATAAAGACGAAGGGCAGAGGCTTGGTGGCACTGCTGTGTAAGAGCCAGCAGGCAATTTCAAGAGCCTCAGCTGTTGCAGCCACAGTCCCTTCAGATGTTTGCTGGGAAAAGCCATCCTCCAGTTGATGCAAAGTCCTGACACTCATGCAAAAAAAAAAAAACCCACCCTGTTTTGCATCTTTCTTTTTCCTTTGAAAGCATTAGGTTCTTTTAAATGGTCATGAGCTGCCAGGGAGGAGGAGCTGCTTCCATGTTTTGCTGTAGAGTCAAAGTCTTCCTTTTGGCTAGAAATAGAGTAGAGTAGAGTAGAGTAGAGTAGAATAGACCAGACCTGACCAGACCAGGTTAGAAGAGACCTCCAAGATCATTGAGTCCAACCTATTACCCAACATCATCTAATCAACTAAACCATGGCACCAAGCACACCATCAAGTCTCTTCCTAAACACCTCCAGTGATGGTGACTCCACCACCTCCCCAGGCAGCACATTCCAATGGCCAATCTCTCTTTCTATGAAGAACTTCTTCCTAATACCCAGTCTAAACCTCCCCTGGCACAGCTTGAGACTGTGTCCTCTTGTTCTGGTGCTGGTTGCCTGGGAGAAGAGACCAACCCTCACCTGGCTACAACCTCCCTTCAGGTAGTTGTAGACAGCAAGAAGGTCTCCCCTGAGCCTCCTCTTCTCCAGGCTAAACAACCCCAGCTCCCTCAGCCTCTCCTCACAGGGCTGTGCTCCAAACCTCTCCCCAGCTTTGTTGTCCTTCTCTGGACACCTTCCAGCAAGTCAACATCTTTCCTAAACTGAGGGGCCCAGAACTGGACACAGGACTCAAGGTGTGGCCTAACCAGTGCAGTGTACAGGGTCAGAATGACCTCCCTGCTCCTGCTGGCCACACTGTTCCTGATACAGGAAAGGATGCCATTGGCCCTCTTGGCCACCTGGGCACACTGCAGGCTCATGTTCACCCTACTATCAACCAGCACCCCCAGGTCCCTCTCTGCCTGGCTGCTCTCCAACCACTCTGACCCCAGCCTGTAGCACTGCCTGGGGTTGTTGTGGCCAATGTGTAGAACCTGGCACTTGGATGTGTTTAATCTCATGCCCTTGGACTCTGCCCATCTGTCCAGCCTGTCAAGGTCCCTCTGCAGAGCCCTTCCACCCTCTAACAGATCAACTCCTGCCCCTAGCTTGGTGTCATCTGCAAATGTACTGATGATGGACTCAATGCCCTCATCCAGGTCATCGATAAAGATATTAAAGAGCAGGGGGCCCAGCAGGCATAAGCTGGTGCTCAGCTGTGCTATAGGCATGGTGCAATGTTGCTTTTGTCCTCCCTATAGCTAAACCCCAATTATTTATGTAGTCTAAACCACTGCCCTGTTTTTCCAGCTGAAGATAAAGAGCATTTCCAGAAGTTCTCATTGTTGCTTCCCTTAGTGTGCCCTGCACACATTAGTGATCTGAGTGCTGTGGTGTGGATTTTAAGGCAGGGTGAGGAGTGCCTTTGAATGAAGGTACACAGCCCACTTCAAACACTGGAGCACAGCTCTGACCAAGAAGGCTGGGGCCGAGGGGCAGCTCTGCATTTCTTCCGTGGGTTAAGTGTTGCAGATGGATGTGTCCTGCCCCAGGGTGTGCTGTGATTTGGAGACCAGGGTGTAGAATCACAGAATGGTTTGGGCTGGAAGGCACCTTTAAAGGCCATCTAGTCCAAGCCTGCTGCAGTGAGCAGGGACATCTTCAACTAGAACTGGTTACTCAGAGCCCCAGGCAACCTGACCCGCAATGTTTTCAGGGCTGGGGCATCTACCACCTCTATGGGCAACCTTGGGCCAATGTTTCACCACCCTCAGTGTAAAAATTCTCTTTCTTCTCTCCAGTCTAAGTCTCCCTCTTGGTTTAAAACCATCACCTGCCTTCTTTAACTCCATTGCAAAACATTGGTTTGGGCAGTATCTGCCTAGCTGGAGTGAAGAGTCTCTCCTAGGCTGGTTTCTCTGGGTTGCAACCTTTGCCCTTTCAGAGCAGTAGTTGCAATAGGGACACCTGGACTATTTCCCAGGCTCTGTCAGTGTTTGGAACAGTGTTAGCATGTCTTCTCCTTGCCTTTGGTGCTGAAAGAGGCTAGTGTGAACTGTCCTGGAGATTACTGTCTGATCCAGAAAGTGGTTTAGAGAGTAGAGTTTCTATCAAAGCTTAGACATAAGCATCAGAACCTACCTCTGGCACAAGGCCTTTTACTGGGAGAAGGATGATCTCTCCTTGGCTTTCCTGGTTGACTTTTTTTCAGACCATCAACTCATTCTGCTGGTTTCAGTACAGGAAGGGGATGTCAGCAGTAAACCATGGCCTTTCTGGGCCTCTATTTAAAGAGCAGAGGTTTGCCAAAGTTGCTTGGTCAGCCTCCCTGCCCATCCTCTGTGCTGCCTGTCCCTGAACCTGGAGTGGGAGACGAGCCAGGACGATCCCACGGCCTTCCGCCTTGGCTGCTGTGGCTCTTCCACCTCCAGCCTCTGTGGGATGGGCAAACCAGGCCATGCATGGTTTGAATTTAGGTCTATTTTAGTAGCAAAAATGCCCATTTAGATCTGTAATTTACTGCTGTCTTCCTAGAACAGTAGATACTGTTTGCTACCAACTACTTCCTCTCTGCCAGAAGAAAACGTTTTGTAAGCAGGGGTAGGGTGGAGCACTTTTTGGTGTTTTGAAGATGCTGCTTTCCACCTTTTATACCTTTTATATGGGTTGGGTTGTCCAGGGAGGTGGTCGAGGCCCCATCCCTGGAGGTGTTTAAGCCCAGGCTGGATGAGGCTCTGGCCAGCCTGATCTAGTGTGAGGTGTCCCTGCCCATGGCAGGGGGGTTGGAACTAAATGATCCTTGTGGTCCCTTCCAACCCTGACTGATTCTATATATTATTTATTTATTTATGTCCTTTCCAATACCTTTTTGGTAGAGAAGGAAAACTCTCCTGTTCATTTGCTTGTCACTGGAGCCCCTTTTACAAGAGGGATGTGGAGGTGCTGGAACGTGTCCAGAGAAGGGCCACAAGGATGATCAGAGGGCTGGAGCACCTCTCCTATGAGGACAGACTGAAGGAGTTGGGGCTGTTCAGTCTGCAGAAGAGAAGGCTCTGAGGTGACCTCATTGTGGCCTTCCAGTATCTGAAGGGGGCCTGCAGGAGGGCTGGGGAAGGACTTCTCAGGATCTCAGGTAGTGATAGGACTAGGGGGAATGGAATGAAGCTGGAGGTGGGGAGATTCAGGCTAGAGGTGAGGAGGAAGTTCTTCACTGTGAGAGTGGTGAGACCCTGGAATGGGTTGTCCAGGGAGGTGGTCGAGGCCCCATCCCTGGAGGTGTTTAAGCCCAGGCTGGATGAGGCTCTGGCCAGCCTGATCTAGTGTGGGGTGTCCCTGCCCATGGCAGGGGGGTTGGAACTAGATGATCCTTGTGGTCCCTTCCAACCCTGAATGATACTATGATGATACTATGATGGGTTTTGGAGTTGGGGTTGAGGCTGGGGGGAAGAAAGTTGTTGTCACTTGAATTCCAGACTAGATTTATTAGGTTTTGGTGGTTGAATCCATGGTTTCAGCCCTCAATAAATCCTTTAAGTAGGCAAACTGCAAACTTGCTGGAAATAACATTGCCTGTTGCGAAACTGTATGCATGCATGAGAGAGCTCTGCATGCAGAATGATGTCTGATGTGTGTGAGTGTGTCACATAGCACACACACATATGGCACAGGTATCATTCCCATTTCTTTCTCTGAGTGGCACCAGTTCATTGCCACTCTCTGAGAATGCTGAGCTCTAACAAATCTGCCCTGTCATTTGTCATGTTTATTGATGTCTACAACTACCTGAAGGGAGGTTGTAGCCAGGAGGGAGTTGGTCTCTTCTCTCAGGCAACCAGCACCAGAATAAGAGGACACAGTCTCAAACTGTGCCAGGGGAAGTTTAGGCTGGAGGTGAGGAGAAAGTTCTTCTCAGAGAGAGTTGTTAGCCATTGGAATGTGCTGCCCAGGGAGGTGGTGGAGTCCCCATCCCTGGAGGTGTTCAAGAGGGGACTGGATGTGGCACTTGGTGCCATGGTTTAGTCATGGGGTCTGTGGTGACAGCTTGGACTTGATGATCTTTGAGGTCTCTCCCAACCTTGGGGATTCTGTGATTTAGTGAGGCATTGGAGCAGGCTGCCCAGCAATGTGGTGGAGCCATCATCTCCAGAGGTCTTCCAAAAATGAGTAGATGTGATGCTTCAGGATGTGGTTCAATGGGCGTGGAAATGTTAGGCAGGAGATTGGACTTGATGATCTTAGAGGTCTTTTCCAACCTTAATGGTTCTATGATTCTATGACTTTGGCTGAGGAAACTGACAGAGAATAGAGCCAGGCAGGATTTCTTCTCCAGAGTTGTTAACACTAACTTCAAAGACAGACAAATCTTTCTACCCAAGTGTAAAATTCCCCATTTCACAGATGGGCACAACTCTGACCTCTTGAATTAAGTGGAAGTTCATTTTGTCTCTCCTCAGATGCCCTTTCCCAAACAGCTGCTGCAGGATGCTTCTCCATTGCATAACTCTTGCTTTCTTTTCCCCACTGTCTAATCTGTCCAGGTCATACCCATTACCCAGCATCTTTGGGGAATGGCAATGAATTGTGTAGCTCTCCTGCTGTTCCACAGTGTGACCTTCAGTACCTTTCTGCCTCTCTAATGAAGTCTAGACCTTATTTTCCTCTGGGGATTTCCATGAGCCTTCAAGTCTGTTTGGATGGCAAAGGAGGAGAGTGTCTAACACCTGCAGTCAGGTGGCTGCTGGGGATCTCATCATCTTTTGCTCTTCTGTGGCACAACAGGACTTTAAGAGGGTACCCAGCTAATGTGTGGCACCAAAGTGCATTAGCAGCGTGCACTTGCAGCTGTCAAAGCAGCAATGAAAGCCCTGGCAGGTCATCCTGAGAGCACATGGTTAAAACCCTGAGGAAAAGCATTTAATCTCCTTTTACTCATAGCTCCTAAGTGCCTCTGCTTGGAAGGAGGTGATCATTCCAAATAGCTATCAGTTGTCCTCTGGTGTGGATTTGTCATCTGGTGTGGATTTGTCTTCTGGTGTGGATTTTCTCAGTGCTGTTTATTTTCTCTCCTTTTGTGTTATTTATGTCTCTTTCCACTGCAGACAGGGCACTAACCTAAGTGTTAAAGCACTGAAGCAGTGCTTCATATCCTGTGCCCCAAGCCACGGCCCTTCTGAGCAGCGAGCTCTGTGTACCTCTCTCTGGGTCAGTCCTGAAGTGTCACATTTAATTAATGACTGACTGCAGGAAAGGATTGCAAGGAGGAGTTGAGGTCTAGGGAAGGCATGCCTTCTAAAGGAAGGACTGAGGGCAGCCCATCAGAGGGAAAGTGGACAAGTGAGAGGGATGATGGTCTACCAATCGCTAAACAAAGAATCACTTCTGGCAGGGTTGATAGCTCATCAGAGCAGCAGGAAAAAAAGCCCAGCAGAAGCAGATTCGGTGCCTAGATGGGGAAACAAAGCTCCCTTGGATTTAGAGACCTATTGAATTCCTCATTACTCACAGTCTTTGAATCAAGAAAGGATCAATTTATAAAGCAGGATATGTGGACTTGATGCCAGATGTTTCTTAGCCAGCTCCCTTCACAAGTTTTACACAGGAGACCATTGCCTTTTTCTGCTCCCAAATGTGTGGTGTCAATTTAAAGTCATTCCCCAGGACAGGGGTTTGGCTGGTTTGGTTTGGTTTGTTGGTGGTGGGTTTGGTTTTGTGTTTTGTTGTGCTTGGGTTTGTTTTCTTTTCTTAATCCTTGATCCCTTCCCATGGTTGGGGCTCTGTTTTCTGTCAGCTCTGGTCCCTTAATGCAGAAGTAATTTGTGTTTTCCACTGAGCCAGTGTAGACAAGACTGATTCTACAGAACTCAAGTGGCTCAGTTGGTAGCACATAAGACCCTTAATGGGAAGGTCATGAGTTCAAGCCTGCAGTGGGCAGCAGTGTCCTCCCTACTCCAGTCATGAGGCCTGTGGTGACAGGTTGGACTTGATGATCTTTGAGGTCCCTTCCAACCTTAGGGATACTGAATCTACTGAATCTAAATACATGACCTGGGTGAGGTTGTCAGGGCCTATTAGAGGAGGAGAGATCAAACTCAAGAAGGATATTAGACACTTGAATGTGTCCAGAGAAGGGCAACAAGGATGGGGAGAGGCCTCAAGCACAAGCCCTACAAGGAGAGGCTGAGGGAGCTGGGGTTGCTTAGCTTGCAGAAGAAGATGTTCAGGGAAGACCTTCTTGCTGTCTACAACTCCCTGAAGGGAGGTTGTAGCCAGGAGGGGCTTGGCTTCTTCTCCCAGGCAACCAGCACCAGAACAAGAGGACACAGTCTCAAGCTGTGCCAGGGGAAGTTTAGGCTGGAGGTAAGGAGAAAGTTCTTCACAGAAAGAGAGATTGGCCATTGGAATGTGCTGCCCAGGGAGGTGGTGGACTCCCCATCCCTGGAGGTGTTCAAGAGGGGATTGGATGTTGCACTTGGTGCCATGGTTTAGTAGTCATGAGGTGTTGGGTGACAGGTTGGACTTGATGATCTCTGAGGTCTTTTCCAACCTTAGTGTTTCTATGATTCTATGGAACTGCAGTGCCTTGGCTGTGGAAGATTTTCTCGATGTGTCTTTGTCACTTTTCACAAGTGGAACTGAGGGTCTTGAGAAAAAGACAAAATGGTTACAGATGGAATGGGTGGGGAGGATGTGAGACCTTTCCTACTGATGTGAGGTTTTGTTAGGAAACCAACAGATACCTTTCTTATGGAAAAAAACCCACAACATCCCAGGTTCCAGCAAAGTCCTCCCTGGGAATGCTGGTGGTGCTGAGCAAGTGACACACTGCAAACAACCTCAATCCCCTGTCCCTGTCAGCCAAGGGAAGTATCAAGTGAGGAGCACCAGCAAAGGGTCTTGTGGTCAAAGTTTGTAGTCAGTCTCATGGATTCACTGGTGCTGAAAGGAATTCACAGAATCACAAGATTAACCAAGCTGGAAAAGACCTTTGAGATCATCAAGTCCAACCTATTAGCTAACACCATCTAATCAACTAAACCATGGCACTCAATACCACATCCAGTCTTTCAGAACTCAGGCTGGACAGAGCTCCCTTCCCTCAAAGCCTGCTATCAGGAGGAGGAGTTAGAAAAGGAGTAGAAAAGCTGAGCTCCCTGGTTTCTTGAGCCACCCATGTACAGGACACTGGCTCCATGTACAGGACACTGGCTCCATGTACAGGACACTGGCTCCCTGTACTGGGCACTGCCATCTGCAGGGGCTGGTTTCCTTTATCCTGCCCTGGGTATGAGGTGAGCACTACAAGACATCTGGACAGGTTCTTGCATCATTTTCCTGATGTATTTTCCCTTTCTTTCCCCCCTCTCTTCCCCCCTTCCTCTTTGCAGTACGTGGTCATTCCAACACGCCGAGCAACCGCAGTGGCCTTGCAGAGCTTCACTTCACACCTCCTGGGAGATGCTGGCAGTCCTTATCTGATTGGATTTGTAAGTGCTCACAGCAGGTTTTGGCAGGGCTGCTGCCCATGTTTGTTTTTGTTTACTAACTGCTTGTCCAAAACGCCAAGTTAAGCCGTGCTGGGGAAGGGAGGGCCGGTGCTCACCAGCAGAACGGGAAGGGGTGCAGTGATGCAACTTCTTTAGGGGCTACAGTGCAAACCTGGAAGGACCACTTGGGCACAAGAAGTGAGCTTCTGAATCTTTTTAGCCTGGGGCATTTATACAGCTTATAGAGAGCTCTGTAAAGGCAGAGCAGTGGCTTCTGTGCAGCGGACACAGGTCCATTAGAAATGAGATTGGAACAGAGCCCTGTGTGTTTAGCTGCTCATCTGCTCTCATCAGCCAGAGAGCTGTTTGTGGGCAGCAAGATGCAGCTGCTCTGACCTGCTGATATTTTGAACCTATTTTGTGTGATAACAAGTGGTGGTGTAAAGTCCATGGCAGGATGGCTGTGGATGTTTGGGGGCTTTTCATTAGTATTCCTTTCTGGTGTGTGTGCTACGGGTTTTTGTTAGTAATATTCCTTCCTATTAGTGCTGCTTGGCCTGCCTGGAGGTCTCCCTTATTATGCCACCATTAGCCTAGTGCAGAGCAAAACAAAAGGCAACCAGAGAACATTCACAGTTAACAAAATAAGGCCTGGGAGATTTAATGAGGGAGACAATTCTAGCTATCCTGGGGTCATTTCTTTCCCCTGCCCCCTTCTGTGCAGTTTGATGCACTGAGGCTCAGAGAGCCCACAGCATCATTTATAAAGTGCAACAGCTTCCATCTAAACCCTGTGTGGCACTGCTCCTCCTGTGTTGAGGGTGTGACAGTTCTCCAGTGAGGTAACTGGGATCTTCAGTAGTCCCCATCACCTTTGATGGGAGAGAGACCTTTGATGTGCTCTTCCAGCTCAGCACTGCTGTGACACAGCTGCTGTGTGCTGTCCACCTTTACTTTAAAAACAAACCAGAACCCCAAAGCATCATTGCACAGAATCACAGAATGGTAGGGGTTGGAAGGGACCTCTGGAGATCATCTGCTCAGATCCTGACACCAGAGCAGGTTCACCCTAAAGCAGCTTGCACAGGACAGTGTCCAGGACAGCTTGGAGACTCCACCACCTCTCCATCATAGAATCATAGAATCAATAAGGTTGGAAAAGACTTCAGAGATCATCAAGTCCAACCTGTCACCCAACACCTCATGACTAACTAAACCATGGCTTCAAGTGTCACATCCAGTCTCTTCTTAAACACCTCCAGGGATGCTGACTCCAACACCTCCCTGGGCAGCACATTCCAATGGCCAATCTCTCTTTCTGTGAAGAACTTCTTCCTAACATCCAGCCTAAACCTCCCCTGGCACAGCCTGAGACTGTGTCCTCTTGTTCTGGTCCTGGTTGCCTTGGAGAAGAGACCAACCTCCACCTGGCTGTAACCTCCCTTCAGGGAGTTGTAGAGAGCAAGAAGGTCTCCTCTGAGCCTCCTCTTCTCCAGGCTAAACAACCCCAGCTCCCTTAGCTGCCTGTTCCACTGCTTCACCACCCCCCCAAGCTGATCCTTGTGGTCCCTTCCAACCCTGTCTGACTCTATGATTCTAACATAAAGAAGTTCCTCCTGGAACTTCAGATGGACTATTCCATCTATTCATCCCCTAGGCACTGGGCTGTGTATCTATACACATGTATTTATATCCTATTTAATGATGTGTGTGTGTGTGTGTGTGTATTTAAACAGCCATAAATATTCACTCTGGAATGCCAGCTCCCAAAAATGCTGTGGTGGCTCAGTAGCCCCCTGAAGTGTACATGAAAAGACAGCTCCAGATAAGGCTGAACAGACCAAAGAATGAGAAAGCTCTCCAGAGAACAAATGTGTACAATTTGGCTTCCGCTGGATTTGCTGCAAGGTTCTGAGCACCAAGGGAGAAGTGATCTTATTTTAGAAACGATCTGAAAGTGGCAAGAACAAAGGAATGACTGGGAGAGAGTGCTCTGTGCAGGGCAGGCAACATGGGGGATGACAAGGAGGGGAAGGAAACAAGCAGGGCAATGTGCTTTGAAGGCAGGAGCTAACGATGAGGCAGGGGCTGAAGCGCCGCTGAGGCTCTCTCAGGTGACTGCTGCATGCTCATTCTTTTTTCTTATGTAAGAGGCATGTCCAGGAGGAATGGGGAGGACCCTGAATGATGGCAATTCATCTTGAAGGTTGCCTAGGGCTCTTGAGTGTCACAGATGAAGCAAAAAAAGCCCAACAAGCCAAACAATAAATAGGACTTCAAGAAAACGACATGCCTTGTCCTGCTGGTATTCAGAGATCAGCAGAACAAGAGGACACAGTCTCAAGATGTGCCAGGGAAGTTTAGGCTCAAGGTGAGGAGAAAATTCTTTCACAGAGAGAGTTGCTAGCCATTGGAATGTGCTGTCTGGGGAGGTGGTGGAGTCCCCATCCCTGGAGGTGTTTAGGAAGAGACTGGATGGACTGCTTGGTGCCATGGTTTGGTTGATTAGATGGTGTTGGGTGATAGGTTGGACTCGATGATCTCAAAGGTCTCTTCCAACCTGTTCTGTTCTGTTCTATTCTATCTCAAAGACCTTTTCCAACCTGGTCTATTCTATTCTATGCTATGCTATTTTCCTCATGTCTTTCCCTTGCTGATTGCCTCAGTCAGGACATCTGTCCAGGGAGGTGGTGGAGTCACCATCCCTGGAGGTGTTCAAGAGGGGATTGGACATGGCACTTGGTGCCATGGGTTAGTAGTCATGAGGTGTTGGGTGACAGGTTGGACTTGATGATCTTTGAGGTCTTTTCCAACCTTATTGATTCTATGATTCTAAGTCCCATGGAAACATGAGGAAAAATCTTTTCACTGTGAGGGTGACAGAACACTGGAACAGGCTGCCCAGAGGGATTGTGGAGTTGTGAGTTACTTCAGGATGCCTGCCTTGGAACATGCTGTAACCCCAATTTAACAGCTGCTATAGGCCTTCTGTAGGCTGGGAAAATATTCATTATGAGCTGGAATTACTCTTTCCTAATCCTTGTACTTGTTGAGCAGTTTTCATTTGGGAGGAGACTACTCAAGTACAAAGCTCTGTGGCAAGAGAGCAGGAAGCTCTCACGTCTCAGGAGGCAGCAGCATCCATTTCTGTAGCCTCTGGACTGGCTTGGCTGATTCATGCTCCCTGTGCTACAATGACTGAAAGGTCAACTGCAGCTTTAACACAAGCCAGGAAAACAAATACCATTTAATACCATTTAAAGTGAAAGGACCAAGAGCCATCTTCTCCACCAGACCTAAGGCAAACAAGCAACTTGATCACTACAAGCTGCAACTGTTTGTCATTGGGATTGTCCAGCTGTGTTGTAGGATGGAGACCTTCATGCAGGACTGAAATCTCACCTGGGCAGGTGACAGAAGTGGCTTGGGTTATGACTCAGATTTTCACAGCAGTCTACAGGAGCTAAGCAACCTACTGCTGTTGGCTTTAAAGGGAATGTGGGAACTCAATTCCCATAGTCCATCTGGGAATCCCCAGCCTTGAGGGCATCAGTTCACACTGCTGCTGTTCCAGAGTCACCATGAAGCAGACCAAGAGCAGGGTGTAGGTCTTGCAAGAGAGAGAGGCAGAAGGCAGGATAAATCAAAGGAGCTGCAGTAACAGGCATGCTCAGAGTTAGTGAAAGCCAAATCAGATCAGCCTCCTGATCACTCAGACTTCAGCTGAGATGCTGAAGATCTCATTTCTTCTGACTGCTTACAAAAATCTGCCTGAAGCTCCCTCATGAGTAATGTTTTGATCAAACATGGCTGGAACTCTGGTGAGTTCATGGTGAGATTCCCTCTAGCAGTCCTCTTAATAAAGAATCAGGTACCCGTGTCCTTGAAGGACTAAGCTGTCTCAGGCAGTTGTCTCTGCTGGGTGCCAATAAATGTTGTATTGATCTTATAATCCTCATGTGGAACATAGAAAGTACTTAACAGCTGCTGCCTCGTGTGTGTGGCTGTTCCCTTGCCCTGTGGTGTGAGTTGAAGGTCAGACTCAGATTGCTTTTTCCCCTGCTCTCCCCCAGTTCCAAATCTTGCAGAGCAGCTCCTTGCACCCAGAGCACCAGTTACATGCTGGTGTGTAAGAGCATGTGTGCATGGTTGTTTTTCATGTCTCTTTTAAATACTGGTAACTTTTGCTGTGGTAAAAAGGCTTAAGCCTGGCTTACAAAGCAGTTATGCAAATGCACTTTTAGGGTGGAGGCTGTAATTTGGGTAAGGTTTTCCTGCCTGCCAGACACTGAGATCACTTACTACAAATCAGCGTGGCCTCTTCACTCACAAACAGGACTCCCTGCACTGCTGCAGTACTTCACAGGATGAGGCAGTTTTTATTCCTAGATGACTGTAACTTTTCCAGGACCTTTGTGATAGCCTGCAGAGTTTAAAGGATCTCTGTTTAACCACTCTCTGCTTTGCTCTTGAGGTAGTCAGGGAGAAATGTCACCTGCTCAGTGCATCGCACCCAAACCTCTCTGGTACTTGCAGAATCATAGAATCAACAAGGTTGGAAGAGACCTCAGAGATCATCAAGTCCAACCTGTCACCCAACACCTCATGGCTACTAAACCATGGCTCCAAGTGCCACGTCCAATCCCCTCTTTAACACCTCCAGGGATGGGGACTCCACCACCTCCCTGGGCAGCACATCTCAATGGCCAATTACTCTTTCTGGGAAGAACTTTCTCTTCACCTCCAACCTAAATTTCCCCTGGCACAGCTTGAGACTGTGTCCTCTTGTTCTGGTGCTGGTTGCCTGGGAGAAGAGACCAAACTCCTCCTGGCTACAACCTCCCTTCAGGTAGTTGTAGACAGCAATAAGGTCTCCCCTGAGCCTCCTCTTCTCCAGGCTAAGCAACCCCAGCTCCCTCAGCCTCTCCTCACAGGGCTGTGCTCAAGGCCTCTCCCCAGCCTTGTTGCCCTTCTCTGGACACGTTCAAGTGTCTCAATGTCCTTCTTAAACTGAGGAGCCCAGAACTGGACACAGGACTCAAGGTGTGGCCTAACCAGTGCTGAGTACAGGGGCACAATGACTTCCCTGCTCCTGCTGGCCACACTATTCTTGATGTATGCCAGGATGCCATTGGCCCTCTTGGCCGCCTGGGCACACTGCTGGCTCATGTTCAGCCAGCTGTCAATCAGCACCCCCAGGTCCCTTTCTGTTTGGCAGCTCTCTGGTACTTCTCTGTCTTTGGAGAATCCCTCTATGCAGACGTGGGTGCACAGGTCAGAGAAATACCTCAAACCTCACCACTCATGCTGAGCATTAGCTAAAGGTCTTCTAACTGCTCTTCCTGTGCCCTGACACCTCTCAGCGTTTCAGACCCAGAAGAGCTGAGTGGATGGAGCCAGCGGCAGAATGGGAACAGCGAGCTGTCAACTCTTCCCAGGCTGCATTAGAGCTCCAGCTCTTTGTGTCATTAATTCTGGTTATGCCTTTGTTGCCATTTAAAAATTCAGTAATTTTGAGAAGTGCCAGGGAGTCTGTGCTTCTGTGCTCAGCTGTGCACATGCATGCATGAACCTGTCCTCCCCACTCAGGGTTTACATCATGCTTCACCCAGACACTGCTCTCCCTCCACGAGCATTCTTCCTCCAGGAAAACCAAGTACAGACAGAGAGTTTTTAACTTGGAGGCTGTGCCTTTGTGCCTTGGCTTCTTTTTTTGCTTTCCTGCCTCCAAGTCTGTTGTTTGCTTCCTACCTGAGCACAGCAGAGCTTTCCTCCCCTGTCCTTGCCTCGCTTCTAGCCCTGGCTGTGATGAGATATGGGCACCCACCGCAGGCTTGGCTCTCCCTGCGTGTGTCAGGGACATGGCTGCTGTGGGCACACAGTGTCCTTGCTGCTCTGGTGCTGCTGGCTCTCCTGTTAGCTTCCTGCCTTATTAAATTCTTCCTCATCTCCCCTGTGCAACCATCCATCAGGTCTAGGGACTGAAACCTGTCTGTATCTGCTTGTCACTTGGCAACATCAATGCATGAGGAGGGTGTTCTGAAGTGCCAGAGATCAGCTCACCTCCACCAGCACCTTTTGACAGGCTCAGTACAAGCTGTACTCCACTGGTGGTGGTTCCCATTTGTCCTGACCTCCTTAACTGCTGCTTCTTCAGTTTTCCCTGAGGCACACAACCTCCAGCCACTCCAGCTAAGTAATGTCAGGACAGTGCCACAGGGTCTGGCCGCTAGGGTCTGGGGCTACCTGCTCAGTCCTCTGTGTGCTAAGGGTCACAAGAAAGCTCTCCCCATCTGTCCATCTCTAGTGATGCAAATGGAGCATCACCTGAATTGCTGTCTCTCTGACAGCCTCCTCTTGGCAAACACCCTCTCTCCCTGGCTGAGGGGCTGGGAGGGTTGGCAGTGCCCAGGCTGGTTCACCTGGCAGCAGAGACCACAAATGTCTGAACAGGCAACTCCTCTCTTTCATAAAGAGGTCTGAGAGTGGCTGACCCTGGTTATTTATCACAAGCAAATCTGAGCTGTTCTGATTTGAAGGGGGTTGTGCCACTCCTGAGTGGGTTGCCCAGGGAGGTGGTGGAGCCCCCATCCCCGGAGACATTCAGAGTCAGCCTGGACAGGGCTCTGAGCAACCTGCCCTAGTTGAAGATGTCCCTGCTCACTGCAGCAGAGTTGGACTGGATGACCTTTAAAGGTCCTTTCCAACCCAAAGCAGTCCAGGATTCTATGACTACCTGCAAAGACTTTAAGAAGCAGCCTATCATGTGTCACCCTTCACTTTTTCTCCCTTCCCCAACTTTCTTGTATGAGTAGGTTAATAAACTAGATCTAATGAGCTACTTAAACAGCAAGAATGCTAATGACCTTCCTTTAGCAAGCAGTTAGCAGAACAGTGTTAATTATCACTGCTGCAGAGTGTCAGGGAAGGCAGAGCAGCCTCTGATTAGGGGCAGCTCAAGGCAAACTGGAGGATGTGCAGCAACTCAGATACTTCTTTAAGGAAAGTGATAGCTGCAGGTGTCAATTTTGCAGCCCCCCCACTTTGTCCCAGTTTGAGACAGCCTTTGTGTTGGTTTGCTTTCCAAGGGGTTTACCCCCCCAGGTAAATAGATGTGCCTAGGAAGGTGTTCTGTGTGTCCAGACTTGCCTGCCTGAGGAAGTGGAATCTATCTATTCTGGCTTAAAAATCCTGGTTTATCATTTAAAGTGCCATGACTGCTCCAGAGTCAAGCTGTGGACATACTTGCTCTGGAATAACATTTTTAGTGTGCTAGATTAAATCAGGCCACAGCCTGTTGGGGCTCAAATCCACTGCTGCCTGAATTAAGAGCAAGGTAGTGGAGTGAAGTGGATCTTTGTGATGTGATGCTGCAGTCTGGGGCTTTTGTCCCTGTCTGACCTGTGCAGCTATTCCTCAAGTGTGGCCCATGGAGTGCTTGCTGGTGATTACACAGCCCTGTCCCTTCTGCCAAAGCAGGGTGTGAGATGAGCTGGAGTTCAAAGAGGCAAACACACCCTGTAACAAAGATGTGCAAGTCATTCCCTACCATCACTCTCAGCTTTATGGAGCAGCAGGAGATATTCTGCTGCTGTTGTGAGATTAGGGATAGGATTTAGGATAGGATAGGATAGGATTTAGGATAGGGTAGGATAGGATAGGATAGGATTTAGGATAGGATAGGATAGGATTTAGGATAGGATAGGATTTAGGATAGGATAGGATAGGATTTAGGATAGGATAGGATTATGGATAGGATTATGGATAGGATAGGATTTAGGATAGGATAGGATTTAGGATAGGATAGGGTAGGATAGGATAGGATTTAGGATAGGATAGGATAGGGTAGGATAGGATAGGATAGGATAAGATTTAGGATAGGATAGGATAGGATTTAGGATAGGATAGGATAGGATAGGATAGGATTATGGATAGGATTATGGATAGGATAGGATTTAGGATAGGATAGGATTTAGGATAGGATAGGATAGGATAGGATAGGATAGGATAGGATAGGATTGACTTGACTTGTATTGAATTGAATTAACCAGGTTGGAAAAGAGCTTTGAGATCATCGAGTCCAACCTATCACCCAACACCACCTAATCAACTAAACCATGGCACTAAGTGCCTTATCCAGTATGCTCTTAAACACCTCCAGTGATGGTGACTCCACCACCTCCCTGGGCAGCACATCCCAATGGCCAAAATGGAATAAAAGTCTCTGTCTTACAGAATCACAGAATCGTTAGGGTTGGAAGGGACCTCAAGGATCAGCCAGTTCCAACCTCTCTGCCATGGGCAGGGACGCCTCACACTACATCAGATTGCTCAGAGCCATATCCAGCCTGGCCTTAAAATCCTCCAGGGTTGAGATGTTGGATTTGGCAATGAGACAGAGGAGATGAAATGATGATTTCAAAGATGTTGTTGCCATTCCATTGTCCAATTAGTAAATCAGTTTCATTGGATGGCTCACTCTGCTCAGGAGGGACAGCAGCAGAGAAGCAAACCACCTTTCTCTAGCCCTTCAGTCCACCTGAGCTTTTCTTACCTCCAAAACCCACAGCAGGTGCTCCCCAAGAAAGGTAATAAAGTTTCCCCTTTGTTTTCCTTCATTGTCTCCTGCACTGAGATTGAGACAGAGTCTGAGGCTTGGGGGCTGTGGAGCGTGCTGCAGTGTTTGTTCTGCAGGGCACAGGCGTTTTCTCTAGCTGGACTCCATCCAGCTGGCTGCCACCAGCTGAACCCTTGCCATTTGTATCCTGTTGTAAAAATGCCACCAGCTGAGGTTTATTTAGCCAAGTCATTCCTCTTAGTCTGTGTGGCAGTGAGGGAAAAGCAGATGTGAACTTCCATAGCTGGGATGTTATCAGGGACTTGTGATTATACTGCAGAACAAGCAGCAGGACTTCCTGACTGATTCTGCCACCCCCACGTGTTGGGTAAATGTTTTGAAGGGTTTTGGTCTTTTTTGCCACCTACCAATTGGGTGAACAAAGGAAGGAATCCCACACATGACTCCATGCTGAAGAGCTGGCACTGACTGTGCATGCAGCCCCCACTCTCTGTTACTCATGACGGAGAGCAGACACCAAATGTGATGCTGCCTTGGGTCTTGCCAGGTCCCAGCTCCACGACTCAGGATGCAGCCATTGCAAGGAGTCTGGGAAGCCAGGACTTGGCAATACAGAGCAGAGCATTTGGCAAACACTGAGCCATCCTTGGAGCCCAAGGTTGTAATTATGTCCTGTGTCCACTTGAGAGGAGGTGCCAAGGTTCCAGTCTTAGCAGGTGGCTTGTGACTGAGTGGGATAAACCAAAAGGGAAAAGTGGCTCTTAAAAGCAGGAACATTGATGTGGGCCCTGCTAGAGTTCTAGAGTGAAGAGAGGTAAATATGAGTGAGGGGATTGTATGAAACCTAGAGGAGGAAGCCCAGCTGGCTTGGTGGGAAGAACTGGGAAGATCTGGTCTCTTCTCCCAGGTATCCAGCACCAGAACAAGAGGACACAGTCTCAAGCTGCACCAGAGGAGGTTCAGACTCGATGTTAGGAAGAAATTCTACACAGGGAGAGATTGCCCATGGGAATGTGCTGCCTGGGGAGGTGGTGGAGTCACCATCATTGGAGATGTTTAGGAGGAGACTTGACAGGGTGCTTGGTTGCATGGCTTAGTTGATTGGGTGGTGTTGGATGATAGGTTGGATGTGGTGATCCTGATAGTCTCTTCCAACCTGGTCTGGTCTATTTCTATTTCTATTTCTATTTCTATTTCTATTTCTATTTCTATTCTATTCTATTCTATTCTATTCTATTCTATTCTATTCTATTCTATTCTATTCTATTCTATTCTATTCTATTCTATTCTATTCTATTCTATTCTATTCTACTCCATTCCACTCCATTCCACTCCATTCCATTTCCATTTCCATTTCCATTTCCATTCCATTCCATTCCATTCCATTCCATTCCATTCCATTCCATTCCATTCCATTCCATTCCATTCCATTCCATTCCATTCCATTCCATTCCATTCCATTCCAAGAGAACACTGCTCCTTCTGACATGTGCACTCAGAGAATAGCTGGGCTGGAAATGAGAGAGGCAGCAGACTCAATATCAACAGGATCTGTTGGTATAAAAGGTCAACAGGATGGCTTGGAAGGGAAGGTGTGGGGCAAGCTGCGCTGGGGATTTAAAATGCTGGAGCCTTCAGGTTTCCAAAGCTGGTTTTAGCCCAGAATGCCTTGTCATCCACAAGAGAAAGCAATCAGGAGTGCATGCCTGGGCTCTTCATCCTCCACTGCTGATTTATCATGTCAATTTGTTGAGTGATTTATTGCCTGGTCCCTCTGGAGGATAATTGTATCCATTCCCCCAAATGAAAAGTGCTGCTGGATTTCGAAGCTCCTGGTTTGGAACAGCCTCAGCTCTGGCTGGTGCACAGGGAGGGGCTGGTGCAATGCCCGGTTCTGGTTCATAATGAAGAGGAAGGGAAGTGCTGGGAATGAAGGTGTCTGGGTAGCAGAGGGAATAAATTACCCAGCTGATGTTCTGTCTTCTGGGTGTGCTGTGTGCTCTGCTGGCTTCCTGGGGGTGCATCCTTTTCACAGTTGAGTCTTGCTGCTATTTGTTAAACAAGTCTCTCAGACAACAGCTGCTGTTATTTGCCTTCAGTCTAAGGACTTCTTTAACCATCATTGCTCACATGAGACTAGTTCAGAACACTCTTGATTTTCCTCATGTGTGAACAAAGCTCTCTTTGAGAGGAGAGGAAGACTTCCTTAGCTGTATCCCAAGCACTGAAGTGTTCTCCTCCTTGTTTCTAGGAGAGGGAAGGAACCAGAGAAGTCTGGCTAAAAGCCTTTCATTCTTTCTGTAGATAGACTCTTCCAGCATTTATTCACTGCTCTCTACTTGAGAATGCTCCCTCCTCAAAGAGTCTTCTGCTCTTTTGTGTGCTTTCTTCTCCAGCATCAGGCTGGCTGCTCCTCCTTCCCTTCACTCCAGCAGGGGCCAGGCTGAGCTGTAAAACAGATTTTAAGGCAGTGAGACCACCAATGCTCCAGAGTCTCCCTCATAAAGCACCTGTCCATTTGAGTCCCCACCACTGCCATCTTTCTGTGACCTTCTGTTGTGTTTGGCCTCTGCTGAGGCATTTCCTCACACATGTTCTGGGCCCCTCAGTTTAAGAAGGATATTGAGATACTTGAACATGTCCAGAGAAGGGCAAGGAGGCTGGGGAGAGGTCTTGAGCACAAGCCCTATGAGGAGAGGCTGAGGGAGATGATCCTTGAGGTCCCTTCCAACCCTGACAATGGTTTGATTCTATGATTTAACCTGGAGAAGAGGAGGCTCAGGGGAGACCTTCTTGCTCTAAACAACTACCTGAAGGGAGGTAGTAGCCAGGAGGGGGTTGGTCTCCTCCCAGGCAAGCAGCACCAGAACAAGAGGACACAGTCTCAAGCTGTACCAGGGGAAGTTTAGGCTGGAGGTGAGGAGAAAGTTCTTCCCAGAAAGGGAGATTGGCCATTGGAATGTGCTGCCCAGGGAGGTGGTGGACTCCCCATCCCTGGAGGTGTTCAAGAGGGGATTGGATGTTGCACTTGGTGCCATGGTTTAGTAGTCATGAGGTGTTGGGTGAGAGGTTGGACTTGATGATCTCTGAGGTCTTTTCCAACCTTATTGATTCTGTGGTTCACCTTCCAGGTTGCTAGCTGGCTGCAGAGCTGTGAACTGCTGATTTCTTCTGCATGTGTCATTTACCTCCCTTGATTGTCAAGAGTTAAGGCCTGGGTGTCAGATTTTGTGTGGAGCTTGTGTCTGATGCCTCCTTTTCAATAGCAGCAATGTAGCAGCTCAGGAGCTGCAGCACAAGCCTGGACTATTTCTGTATCCCATGTGTGTGTGCACAGCAGTAGGATTTGTATGTTGTAAATTCCCTGCAGCCTTGTGGTATACACTAGGATTTCTGCATCCACAAAAAAGTCACAGATTAAACCAGAGCTGGCCATTTAAGTACCCAATGCCTTGAGACTCAGCCCTGCTGCTGCTTACAGCTCTGTTGGATTTATGGAGAGTGAAGTTGTAAAGGGTAAAGGGCTGGAGCACCTCTCCTGTGGAGACAGGCTGAGAGAGTTGGAGCTGTTCAGTCTGGAGAGGAGAAGGCTCTGAGGAGACCTTATTGTGGCCTTCCAGGACCTGAAGGGGGCTAAAAGAAAGCTGGGGAGGATCTTTGTCAGGTGTCAGGTAGTGATAGGTCTGGGAGCAAAGTTAGAAATGGGTAGATGCAGATTGGATGTTGGGAAGAAGTTGTTCCCCATGAGGGTGGTGAGACACTGGCACAGGCTGCCCAGGGAGGTGGTAGAAGCCTCATCCCTGGAAGTTTTGAAGGCCAGGCTGGATGTGGCTGTGAGCAACCTGCTGTAGTGTGAGGTGTCCCTGCCCATGGCAGGGGGGTTGGGACTGGCTGATCCTTGAGGTCCCTTCCAACCCTGACAATGGTTTGATTCTCTGATTCCATGTTTGCTGGACAGTACATTTTAGACTGTGACTGTTCTAGCTACAGACAGTTATGAAATAACTGAGCTTTACCAAAAGCATCTCAGAATGAACTAAAAACCTGCTGCTGCATCTCACTGCCCCTTTGTGGAAGCACAAGCCTGTGTTCACTTTGGTATCATTCCTCCCTTGAACCAGGTCAGGGGCTCTGAGCAGCCTGCTGTAGTTGAAGCTGTCCCTGCTGAATGCAGGGGGTATGACTAGGTGGCCTTCAGAGGTCCCTTCCAACCCAACCCAGTCTATGAGCCTGTGGTAATTACACTCTTTGGCTGTTGGAGGATGCAGGCTGTATTAGCACATGGGCTTGGTGCTGTGCATGGTTCTTTGGTGTGAGCACAGACCCTATCTGAGTCTGAGGGACAGAGGCACTTGTGGCACACAATTATACTTCAGAGTGTAGAAGTGGAGGTTAGAAGGGGGGATGAGGCTCATACCTCAGACACAGGGATGAGAAAAAACCACCCATGTGGAGTTCTGTCTCTGGGAATCAGATGAGATCTCTGGGGTTGGTTTTTTATTGCATGAAAAATATTTTCCCCTTCCCTCTTTGTACACAGAAATGGAATGGAATCCCTCCCTCTGCTGAAAGGTAGGCAGGCTGTAGGAGTAAGCAGGGCTTGATAGCAGCTGCAGAAGATTGATCACTCCCTGACTCACAGAGCAGTGCTCCCGAGCAGCCCCAGGAGGCTTGGTCAGTACAGCAAGGCAAGACACCCACGGATGCAGGCACTGAAGCAGGCAGGCACTGAAGCAGGCAGGCAGAAGGTGGAGAGGGCTGTGGGAAGAATCCTAGATCAGGCCAGAAGAATGACAGGCAGAGGAGGAGCTGCCAAGCTGCTGCCAGCACAAGCTGCCCAGGCTCCAGAGCGGCATGTGGAAGGCTGAAGCGTGCAAGGGACATTTCAGCTTCTGCTGAACACTCTGTTCCATCCTAAACCTCGTGCACATGTTCAGTGGGTGGCTGGCTGGGCAGTCGTGCTCCCATTACCCTGTCTCTCTCTCAGCTGAGTGACTCTTTGTTTGCCTGTCTCTCCTAGATCTCAGACCTGATCCGGCAAAGCACAAAGGAGTCTCCGGTCTGGGAGTTCCTCAGCCTGGGCTACGCGCTCATGCTCTGCCCCTTTGTCGTCGTCCTAGGAGGGATGTTCTTCCTGGCCACAGCCCTCTTCTTCCTCAGTGACCGAGCCAAAGCTGAACAGTGAGTAACCTGGGGAGGTACCACAGCCTGCTTTCTCTCTTGAACTTTGTGCTTGTTCTTTCCCTGGCCTTGGGCCTCCCAGGTAAAGGCTGTTGGGCTAACAAGCTCAGCTCAGCAGAGTGCATGAGGCTGCACGGAGCACAGGGGCTTGGGTCATGCTGGCTGGGCATCCTTTACGTGCTCCTGCTCTGGTGGATCTCAATTGTTGTCCACATGGCCTGGAGGGGAGCACAGTATTTGAGGTCACAGGCCCTTTGTCCCCTCACATGAGCATGCCACAGCCCAGGCCATCAGTGGTGAGAGGCTGCTGTGCAGTGGAGCTCAGGGACTGCTAGGTGAAGTGCAAGAGATACTTTACAGAGCTTGGTAGTCGATGTCGTCCCATCTCAGCTCCCTGCTCACTACCTCCCAGCACACAGGAGGATGAGGCAGGGAGGAGGAAAGCTGTGTGTGGGGACAGAGGTGCTGAAGGGTGGCTGTAGCAGATGCTCTTCCCCAGTCCCTCACTGCAGCTGCTGTTTTTCAGTAAAGAAACCGATTCGGATCACCTCACGGTTGGCAACTACAGTAATTCAGAAGAGGCTTCCACATGACATACAAACTTCTGGGGTTAGTCTCTTTCTCCTAATTGTCAAAAAATAAGAGTATCTCTGTATAATGTCATGCTGAGTATGTGAGCAGGTGACTCATCTGGTGCTAAGTTGCCTTTGCCTTTCATAGAGTCATAGAGTCATTGAATTGTCAGGGTTGGAAGGGACCTCAAGGATCAGCCAGTCCCAAACCCCCTGCCATGGGCAGGGACTCCTCACACTACAGCAGGTTGCTCAGAGCCACATCCAGCCTGGCTTTCAAAACCTTCAGGGATGAGGCTTCTACCACCTCCCTGGGCAAACCTGTTCCAGCATCTCACCACCCTCATGGGGAAGAACTTTCTAACATCCAATCTGACTCTACCCATTTCTAGATTTGCTCCATTCCCCCTGGAATGGTTTGGGTTGGAAGGGGCCTTAAAGATCATCTAAGTCCAACCACCCTGCCATGGGCAGTGGGAGAGTGGAGTGGAATGGAGTGGAATGGAATGGAATAGGATAGGATAGGATAGGATAGGATAGGATAGGATAGGATAGGATAGGATAGGATAGGATAGGATAGGATAGGATAGGATAGGATAGGATAGGATAGGATAGGATAGGATAGGATAGGATAGGATAGGACGGGACCAGACCACGTTGGAAGAGACCTTCAAGATGTGCAGATGTCAGCAGTGCAGGTGTTAGCAGCCTGCCTAGGGCTGCAGGCAAGGAGGACAGAGCATGCCTGTAGCCTAAGGAGAAGGACCCTGTGGCATGTCACTCTCACTTGGTACCATTAGAAGGAAGAGAAGGTGTCTGGATGTTGACATAAGTGCATGGACAGTTTGGGTGATACCTTCTGGCTCACACTATCATATCAGATGGAGGCAAGAGATGTGGAAGTGGTGCCCCCAATGATGCTGTGGCCCTATAAGAGCAGTTCCACCTTCCTTTTGCTACCATGCAGCACAGATCCCAGAGAAAGGAAGTCTCTCTGCCTCCTGGTGCCTTCAGATATACACATCCCCACTCTGATGAAATGAACCAACAAGACCTCATCACGTGTCTCATAAGGAGGTTAAGTCCTGCACAGCTGAGTTTCAGTGTGGCTTTGGGGGATGTGACATGGCAGATGTGTCCCTGCTTTGTGATCTGCTTACAAGGGCTTTCAACTGCAAGGAGTGAAATTGGAGATCAGATGATGGTAAAACTTCCTGAGAGGGGGGGAAAAAAAAGAGAGAGGTAAATGCTGTAGCAGATTGTTTGGAGGAGAGGTGGAAGCTGTCTTGTGTTTCTGAAGGTCTCCCTGGCTTGGTGTTGAGGCAGGAAGATGGGAACCGGCCTCTGGCTGCCACCCAGTTCTTTGTGCAAAGGTACCTGCAAGTGTAAGCAGTGCTCACCTGGGGACAAGATGAACATAAGCTTCCAGGTGCCCAAGGTTGGTTGTGTTTGGGGATTTTTTGCTGCAGGGAGCCCTCAGTTCTCTTTGGCAGGGCAGGGCTGCAGAGCAGCAGATGAAATCCACCCCCTGCAGCCTTTGTTCAGGCCTCCCCCTTTCTAGGACAGCTTCAGTGTTTGTCTTCACTGTGTTCAGAGGGGACACTGCTCACTCCTTACCCAGAATTAGGGTGGAGAGATGTGTCCCTCAGCACCACCCATGTTGCCAGCATGGCATGACAGCACCTCAGGTGGGGAAGGAGGATTTCAGTACTCAAGCTCTGATGAATTCTGGGTCACTTTCATCTTTTATCAGCATGTCTGGTCCCAGCTGGACCTTTATACTGGGCAAGGCACTGTGATACCCTGCAGGACTCACAGCTCCAGTGGAAGAGGGCTTGCTCAGGAGGCACTGCAGGTCACAGGCTGGTTGCTAACTGCTTGAGTGCCAGTGCTGGTGTGTTTAAACATGCACCAAAGCACCAGCTTTGCAGTGGTGTTACCGTGGGAGGGATATCACCTCCCACAGCTCTGCTTCCTCAGTGTTTATTTCAGTCTGCTGCTGACTAGCCTGAGCAGGTTTTGTTGTGCTCTGTTCACATCCCAATCCACTTTTGAAAGAAGTATATTCAGGCTTCAGACCTGCTTTTGTGGTTCTCTTACTCTCTGAGCATCCTTCCCTTTCCCCTCTGTCTGATTCAGGTTTGTTTATGAAGTTTACCTTATTCAGCTATGGATCTCTCACATTGCAAACCAGTGCAGATACAGAGGGAGAACAGCTGTCAGAAGTAATAGTTAGCTAAATAATTTCTCTCAAATGAGCATGGGGGCTCATCCCCACGTTCAAAATACCCTGGCATTCTAAAGTCAGGCTCCTGGAGAGCAGAGCTTAACTCCAGTTCCTGACACAGTAGAATCATAGAATGGTCCAGGCAGGAAGACACCTCCAAAGGTGATCCAGTCCAACCTCCCTGCAGTCAGCAGGGACATCCCCAACTAGAATCATAGAATCACAGAATCAACAAGGTTGGAAAAGACCTCAGAGATCATCAAGTCCAACCTGTCACCCAATACCTCGTGACTAAACCATGGCACTAGATCAAGTTGCCCAGGGCCTCCGCGAGCCTCACCTTAAATATCTCCAGTGAAGAGGTCTCAACTGCCTCCCTGGGCAACCTGTTCCAGTGTTCCACCACCCTCATAGTGAAGAACTTCTTCCTGATATCCAACCCAAATCTGGCTCCTGAGCAGTCAGGCAGTGTCTGCAGTAAGGCTGGCATAAGGCAGCTCTCCCTGCCACGAGCAGTGGTGTCTGTGCCCTCGACTGGGTCCATCGGCCCTTGCTGACAGGTTCAGTGGTCTCCCTCAGAAGATTCTATGATATGCATCAACTGATGGGGGAGGATTTGCTGTTAGCTGTGAGAGGAAAGACAGCAGGGCATTTTGCTATTAGCAGTTTAAAACTCCATGCTACATCCAGCTCCCACCTATCTGACCGGCCATCTGCACTTGGCACCGCGCACCTTTGGCAGGGGTAGCCTTCTGCCTGCCCAGTCCTCCCTTCCACCCTGCTTGCTGGGGACAGGAGAATCTCTTTTGGGTTTGGTTTTTTTCCCAAGCTGCCTTGTTTTTCCTCTGCAGTCAGTCATGCTGCTCAGACAACAGGACTTGGAAATGTGCTTTGCCAGAAGAAATCAATTAACCTGCAGGGATCGCAGACGCTGGTGTCACACGCCAGAGATTAAAGCCATTCATCTCCAGGAGGGTCAGGGCACCCAGGGCAGGTGTCACAGACCCCTCTAATGAACTAACAGGCCAGCAAAAAAGTGTGACTCTGCAGCTCTGCCCGTGGATAGTAAGCTTTCCCTGCTTTAATTAGGAAAGATGTTGACTTGCTGGAAGGTGTCCAGAGAAGGGCAACAAAGCTGGGGAGGGGTTTGGAGCACAGCCCTGTGAGGAGAGGCTGAGGGAGCTGGGGGTGCTTAGCCTGGAGAAGAGGAGGTTCAGGGGAGACTTTATTGCTGTCTACAGCTACCTGAAATGAGGTTGTAGCCAGGAGGGGGTTGGTCTCTTCTCCCAGGCAACCAGCACCAGAACAAGAGGACACAGTCTCAGGCTGCACCAGGGGAGGTTCAGGCTGGGTGTTAGGAAGAAGTTCTTCACAGAATGAGAGATTGGCCATTGGAATGTGCTGCCTGGGGAGGTGGTGGAGTCACCATCCCTGGAGGTGTTTAGGAAGAGAGTGGATGAGGTGCTTGGTGCCATGGTTTAGTTGATTAGATGGTGTTGGATGATAGGTTGGACTTGATGATCTCAAAGGTCTTTTCCAACCTGGTCTGGTCTATTCTATTCTATTCTATTCTATTCTATTCTATTCTATTCTATTCTATTCTAATTCCTATTCCTATTCCTATTATTTCTATTTCTATTCTATTCTATCCTTCCCTATCCCTATCCCTTTCCTATCCTATCCTATCCTATCCTATCCTATCCTATCCTATCCTATCCTATCCTATCCTATCCTATCCTATCCTATCCTATCCTATCCTTATTCCATTCCATTCCATTCCATTCCATTCCATTCCATTCCATTCCATTCCAATTCTATTCTAATTTCCATGCCTCTGTCAAGCAGTAGTTCAGGGGTTTATGGCTAGGATTTAGTTGGTTGTTTCTTCCTGTGTGTCATGGTCTCTGGGTTTTTCTTACAGATAATTACTTCTCCCAGGCAGGGCAGGGCAGGGTATCAGGATGGCAACCTCTGTTTTCCTGTAAAGCTTCCTCCAGTTTCCACCACACTTCCTTTCCAAAACACAGTTTCCAGGCTTTCAGGGCTGCAGGACTGTTTGCTCGGGGGTTTTGTTGTTTGTTTTGTTTCACAACTGCTCTCATCCTTTCCACAATCCCTGGCCTATTTTGATGATGGCTTTTTTAGCACAGGAATTCCAGTCACTAAGGCTTTCACAGAAACACTCAGGAGGAACAGAAAAAAAAGTCTTTAGAGGGCAACTCTTTCTTTATTTCTCTCTTTGAGAATCACAAGTCTTTTATAACTGTGTCCATGCTGCTTCAGAAGGCTGACAGCTTAAAGAGGCTTTTAGTAAACTCAGGCCTAGCAGAGGACACAATACAGTACAGCCCCCTGTAACATAATCCAATCTCTTTTGGTGCCATTTTTATGACACCAATTTAATCCTGCCCCTTCCAGAGTGCTACGAGAGAGAAAATGCTTAAGAATGGTTTCTGCAAGAGCTCCCAGGCCATAGTGGTAATAAATGGAATCACAGAAGTGACCAGGTTGGAAAAGATCTCAGAGATCATCAAGTCCAACCTATTACCTAATACCTCCTGACAACTAAACCATGGCACCAAGTGCCACATCCAATCCCCTCTTGAACACCTCCAGGGATGGGGACTCCACCACCTCCCTGGGCAGCACATTCCAATGGCTAACAACTCTCTCTGGGAAGAACTTGCTCCCCATCTCCAGCCTGAACTTCTCCTGGCACAGCTTGAGACTGTGTCCTCCTCCAGGAGGAGACTTGACAGGGTGCTTGGTTGCATGGGTTAGTTGATTAGGCGGTTGGTTGCATGATAGGTTGGACACGATGATCTTGAAGGTCTCTTCCAACCTGGTCTGGTCTATTCTATTCTATTCTGTTCTGTTCTGTTCTGTTCTGTTCTGTTCTGTTGTTCTGGTGCTGGTTGCCTGGGAGAAGAGACCAACCCCCTCCTGGCTACAACCTCCCTTCAGGTAGTTGTAGAGAGCAATGAGGTCTCCTCTGAGCCTCCTCTTCTCCAGGCTAAGCAACCCCAGCTCCCTCAGCCTCTCCTCACAGGGCTGTGCTCCAGACCTCTCCCCAGCCTTCTTGCCCTTCTCTGGACACATTCAAGTATCTCAGTGTCCTTAAATTGAGGAGCCCAGAACTGGACACAGTAGTCAAGTTCTTTTTTAAACCACTGAACTATGGATTCACCATCACTGGAGGTGTTTAGGAAGAGACTGGTTGGGGTGCTTGGTGCCATGGTTTAGTTGATTAGATGGTGTTGGATGATAGGTTGGACTTGATGATCTCAAAGGTCTTTTCCAACCTGGTTAATTCTATTGTAATTCTCTCCCCTGCTTGGTTTCACTTGACTAGAGTGGAGTTCCTTTCCTGTTCTGTACTACTGCAATGGAGGCTTAAAGCAGTCTTACTTTATTTCCCACTCTGTACTTTCTCTTACCTGCTTAATGAAGATTTGTGAGACCCAAGCTGTACTTTGGTATCCTCTGGAAGGTGATACCTAGACATACAGTCTTGCCATGGCAGAGCCCTGCAGAAACAGATCAGAAATCTGATGACCTTACTTTCATTCCCTACCTCACCACTGATACCTGTGCAGCCTTGGCAGGTATCACCCAGAAGGCAACTTCCAGAGGTCAGGAGTATTTCAGGCACATCACACGCTGGAAGTAAGAGCTCAGCACTGCTGAGAATTGCATCTGTGGTCTGGCTGTGTCCTTTTCCTGGCTTGTGATGCAGATAACCTGAAAAAATCAAAGCCTCACCCTAGGGAGCTGCAGAAGAAAATGCCTGCATTATTAGAAGCAATGGCTTCACCAGTAATTGGGCAGAATGTGCTATTTTTATTATGAAGGGTGGGGGAGTGGGTGGAAATAGTCCTTTCCCCAAGCTGTGGCAACTTTTGGGTGCCAGAGCACATAAATCACCGTAATGTACTCAGCACGTAGCACAATTCTTTCCTGGGCAGTCAGCATCTGGAGCTTTGCTGAGCACTGCTCCTGCTTCTGCAGTGCACAGACCTGTAGGACCATGGATGCTCTGCAGCAGGGCATCCTGCAGTCCTGTCTCTGACAGTGGCCACTCCCAGGTGTGGCTGAGGGGAAAACCCAAACTCCCCTAGGTTCGTCCTGCTAACCCCCACCCCGTGCAGGTGTAGCATGGTTTGCCTCTCAAAGGGTTTCACTTCTTCTTTTAATCTGTTTTTATTTCACCCCTAGTTTTATCCCTGGAAGCAAGAGATTTTTTTGCTGGTTACCCCAGAGGTGTACAGAAAGACGCTGTGGATGACAGATCCAAGTTCTCCAACTGTCAGCCCCTCTCTGCATCCTGCATGCTGAATGCCTTTGCTAAAGATACAGCAATGCAGATCAGGCAGCAGGATGCAGCTGCAGTGAGTTCAGTCTCCCTGGTGCAGACACAACAGCAGCAAATAGCTGCACTGATGCAGCTGGTCAGGACAAAAGGCTTTGCCTATTTAACTAAGCACCACTCAGCACTGCAGAGAGACCTGCAAGCCTAAAGATGGGGCACTTAGTTGATTAGATGGTGTTGGGTGATAGGTTGGACTCGATGATCTCGAAGGTCTTTTCCAACCTGGTTCATTCTATACTCTATTCTATTTCTAGCCTCAATGCTTCACCCATTTGTTTACATGACAAGAATCAGGTTACTTTAAACAGCTCTAGCAGCTTTTTCTTCTCTCCTACAATTAAACACCGAGTAAGAAGAGAAACAAAAAGAAGTAATACTCTTAACACCTTTGATCAGGTGTGGAAACTCCTCCTGAGCAGCAGTGCTGATTACCCTTTCGTTTTTCCCCAAGTGCTGGGTACAAACACTAGAGAGAAACCTCCTCCTTACAGGCTAGATAGTGCAGGCCACAAAAAGAACAGTCCCTGGCCCATACACATTTGCTGCTGCCTTAGACATGGCACAGCTGCAAATTACATTACAGGCAAAAATGAGAATAATCCATTTTCAGGCTCTGTGTCTTCTGCCTCCCATCAGGCTTATTTTTAGCCTTTTCTAGAACCAGCTATCAAATGATCTCCTGGTTCTCTGTGGCAGCAATTTCCAAGTGTCTGACCTTATTTTGGCTTTGCAGATTCCATTATGTGGGGCAGGGGAAGGGACTCACTGAATTGTCAACCCTCTGTTTTTTTTTCTTCTCTCTGATGTTTCTCTTTTTTGTGGCAGCAGTCAGGGACAGAAAAGAGCTATCAGATGGCTTCCTGATGCCAGCAAAGGATGGAGTCCCCTCCAGTAACAGTGGCACATGCTGGACTGACACAGAGCAAGCTGCATCCTGGTAGCTTGTGGTGGGAGTCACCATCCCTGGAGGTGTTCAAGAGGGGACTGGACGTGGCACTTGGTGCCATGGTTTAGTCATGAAGTCTGTGGTGACAGGTTGGACTTGATGGTCTCCTCCAACCTTGGTGATTCTCTCTATCTGAAGGGAAGTTGTAGCCAGGTGGGGGTTGGTCACAGTCTCAAACTGTGCCAGGGGAGGTTCAGACTGGATGTTAGGAAGAAATTCTACACAGAGAGAGTGATTGGCCATTGGAATGTGCTACCCAGGGAGGTGGTGGAGTCACCATCCCTGGAGGTGTTTAGGAAGAGACTGGATGGGGTGCTTGGTGCCATGGTTTAGTTGATTAGATGGTGTTGGGTGATAGGTTGGACTTGATGATCTTGAAGGTCTCTTCCAACCTGGTCTGGTCTGGTCTATTCTATTCTATTCTATTCTATTCTATTCTATTCTATTCTATTCTATTCTATTCTACTTCTACTTTCTGTTCTATTCTATTCTATTCTATTCTATTCTATTCTATTCTATTCTATTCTATTCTATTCTATTCTATTCTATTCCATTCCATTCCATTCCATTCCATTCCATTCCATTCCATTCCATTCCCTGATTCTGAGTATTTCTTTGATGAAATATTTTATGCTGTGTTTGTTTTGGGGTTCTTTTAAGAGGCTGGGAACTTCCTTTAGAGAGGTATCTCAGTGCTGCATTGAAGCAGAGTTTGGATTTGAGGATTTCAGGGCCAGCAAGTGAATTTTAACAACCCTCATGAAGGGATATTGGAGGAACAGCTCACTCACTGCTGATGTTCAGCTGTTTAGGGGGAGCAATCTGATGGCTTTGTTTGTTTAGGGATGTGTTTTTGCTTTACAAAAGAAGAGCAATAATTAAACATGCCCTACACTGATATAAGCTCACAATGCCTTTTTAGCCCAGGTAGGCTGTCCTTGGCCTTGGAAGGCATCTGAATTTGCAGCAAACCCCCAGATTAGGATGCAGAGGATCTCTGCTGGTGGGAGAGGCAAGGTGTGTGTTCTGAATATCTCAGACACAAGACTACACAGACTGCAGAGGGAATAAGATTTGACTATTAGATGGTTTATATGGAATCAAAGGCTTGAGAGCAGGAAGGGAAGAGGGGATAGAAAATGTAAACAGTTTTATTATTGGTGGGGAAAGCCTACTTGCAGAGCTGGGGCTTGTGTTCTCCTGCTTGTTAGCCCCGTTTGGAGCTCCATAAAGAGAGCCAGCAGCTACCAAGAATGGGACTGGCTGAATTTTACATGCTGGTTTGCTGCTTCAGCTGGGAGCTGCTGGTTCCATGCAGGTGGAAAATATGGTCTCACCCAGGTAAAACACTGATTTGTTCTGTGGCTTCACTGCCCAGTGGAATGGGCTGCCCAGGGAGGTGGTGGAGTCCCCATCCCTGGAGGTGTTTAGGAAGAGACTGGATGGGGTGCTTGGTTTAGTTGATTAGATGGTGTTGGGTGATAGGTTGGACTTGATGATTTCAGAGGTCTTTTCCAACCTGCTCTTCTTTTCCCTTTTCCTCTTCTTTTTCCCTTTCCTTTTCCCTTTCCTTTTCCTTTTTCTTTTCTTCCTTTTCCTTTTTCTTTCCTTTCCTTTCTCCTTTCCTCTTTCCTTCCTCTTTTTTCTTTTATTTTCTATTTTATTTTATATTTTATTTTATTTTATTATCTTTTTTTTCTCTTTTCTTTTCTTTCCTTTTCTTTTCCCTTTCCTTTCCTTTCCTTTCCTTTCCTTTCCTTTCCTTTCCTTTCCTTTCCTTTCCTTTCCTTTCCTTTCCTTTCCTTTCCTTTCCTTTCCTTTCCTTTCCTTTCCTTTCCTTTCCTTTCCTTTCCTTTCCTTTCCTTTCCTTTCCTTTCCTTTCCTTTCCTTTCCTTTCCTTTCCTTTCCTTTCCTTTCCTTTCCTTTCCTTTCCTTTCCCTTCCCTTCCCTTCCCTTCCCTTCCCTTCCCTTCCCTTCCCTTCCCTTCCCTTCCCTTCCCTTCCCTTCCCTTCCCTTCCCTTCCCTTCCCTTCCCTTCCCTTCCCTTCCCTTCCCTTCCCTTCCCTTCCCTTCCCTTCCCTTCCCTTCCCTTCCCTTCCCTTCCCTTCCCTTCCCTTCCCTTCCCTTCCCTTCCCTTCCCTTCCCTTCCCTTCCCTTCCCTTCCCTTCCCTTCCCTTCCCTTCCCTTCCCTCCCCTCCCCTCCCCTCCCCTCCCCTCCCCTCCCCTCCCCTCCCCTCCCCTCCCTTTCCTTTCCTTTCTTTTTCCTTTCCCTTTCATATCCTATCCTATCCTATCCTATCCCATCCTATCCTATCCTATCCTATCCTATCCTATCCTATCCTATCCTATCCTATCCTATCCTATCCTATCCTATCCTATCCTATCCTATCCTATCCTATCCTATCCTCATCAGCCTGGGGATTTCCTGCAGCTTAGGTAGGAAGGTGTCAAAGGTCAGCCTGGTTGTTCACAGACATTTTGAGCTCACTCGTGGTCCGTGCACAAAATGTTCATGGCATTTGAAATATGCTGTTCAAGTTAATTGTTGGCAGCAGGAGCTTTTCTTAAGTACAGGCAGAAGGATTGAGCCAGCTGGTGCTGGCAGAGCTCTTGCTAGCTTCAA
This sequence comes from Melanerpes formicivorus, assembly GCF_026170545.1. Lineage (NCBI taxonomy): Eukaryota > Metazoa > Chordata > Aves > Piciformes > Picidae > Melanerpes > Melanerpes formicivorus. The sequence goes on along the minus strand of NW_027142381.1, from coordinate 2,994,592 downwards.
GCTGAGGAAGAGGCTGCAGGCAGAACTTATTGTTCTCTGAGCCCATCAATTCCCCACATACAGTGACCATTTGAGGTTAATCTCCTGTGCCATGGAGAAAGGAAAACAGTATTCCTAGACTGTTCCTAGCTACTTAAGTGCTGTTCTACAGCAAGAACAGAATTTCTCTATTTGCCTGAAGACACAGGAAGGCACAGCTTCCTTGTCCGAGCACCAGATGAAGAACTACTTGGAGCCCTACTGCTGTCTTGGCTCTCTGCTGCGACCTTCAAGAAGTCAGATGCTGTCCCTAAAGTGCTCATCAGCTGTTAAAAACAGGATTGCAAAGCACTCTCCCACAAGGTACAAGAGGCACTTCCATCATGTGCTTACCATGGATTCAGTATGTCAATGTGCACTGTCATTGCAAAGGACAGTTCTTGGCACACAGGGACTCGATCATGCAGGAGGATATTTTACACTCTCACTAAGTTTCTTTGCTAAGGTTGCCCTGGCACAGATAGGAAATCTGATCAGATTCCAGGCAGTGTAGGAAAGATGTTGACTTGCTGGAAGGTGTCCAGAGAAGGACAACAAAGCTGGGGAGGGGTTTGGAGCACAGCCCTGTGAGGAGAGGCTGAGGGAGCTGGGGTTGCTTAGCCTGGAGAAGAGGAGGCTCAGGGGAGACCTTCTTGCTCTCTACAACTACCTGAAGGGAGGTTGTAGCCAGGGTGGGGGTTGGTCTCTTCTCCCAGGCAACCAGCACCAGAACAAGAGGACACAGTCTCAAGCTGCACCAGGGGAAGTTTAGGCTGGAGGTGAGGAAGAAGTTCTTCCCAGAAGGAAAGATTGGCCATTGGAATGTGCTGCCCAGGGAGGTGGTGGAGTCACCATCCCTGGAGGTGTTTAGGAAGAGACTTGATGGGGTGCTTGGTGCCATGGTTTAGTTCATTAGATGGTGTTGGGTGATAGGTTGGACTCAATGATCTCAAAGGTCTTTTCCAACCTGGTTTATTCTATTCTATATCTGCTTTTTAGGTCATGTTTTATCCTTTTCCTCATTCAATCATGGCAACAAAAAAGCCAAACCCTCCACTTGCTCTTTTCTCCATTGTTTCAGTGGACATAAGAGTATAATGTTAGCCACATTTTCTGTGGCACTTAAAATCCCACCCCCTTCATTCTGAGCCCACCAGTATCTGTCAGAATGATGCATACAGGGCCAGACTAGAGCATGAAGGTTTGAGACAGGCTCAGGCACAAAGTTGTGAGGGCTTCTTCACAAACTTCAGTAGTAGTTTACCCCCACAGAGCAGTCAGGCAGACTTATCACTGGAATTTATTTCCATCAAGTCATCCTGAGTGCTGTTAACCACTCTACCTTCACATCTGTTGAAGCTGCCTGGAAAGAGAAGGAAAGGTTATTGATTTTTTTTTCCCCTTCATGCCAGTTTTCTCCTCTGTCAAGATCTGTGAAAGAGGAAAAACAGAAGCTGACCTGGGCTTCTTCCTCTGGAGGCAGATACTGCTCAGCACCTAGATTAAATGAGCAGATGGAAAACACTGACAGAGGCTGTGCAGCTCTAAGGGGCTGTACCAAACAGAGAACAAAAAAACCCCACCCTGTATTTGCTGCACATGATTATCATATTCCATTTGCTAAAGCCACTGACATGCAGGAAGAAAAGGGGATTGAAGCCAATTCATTTCTTTAGTGCAGCTGGCAGGGCACCTGTCATCACCAGCACAAAGCTCCCATCAGGCTGTCTCCTCCAGTGAGCTGCTGCTCAGTGCAGCCTGAGCCCCCATCTCCAGAGGGAAGGGCAACTCTATGCCACTGGCTGCCAGGAGAGCTGCACACAGCAGAGTCCTGTTGGAGCCTTTGCTTTGGAGTGCTGTAGATTTACACAAGCCCCAGGCTTCCTCTCTGGGTGGAAATGAGTGGGCACAAGCAGGCAGCAGAGATAAATTAAGCAATGGGTTCCTGCTCCAATGGAAGCTATGCCTGTGCCTGGTTCTTTGTTAAATTCTGTTAGTGTTTGCTCAGTGTCCTTTTCCTTTAGCAAACTGACCTCAGCTTCATCAAACAGATCCTGCTCCTGGGAGGCTGTCATGATGCATCAGGAAGCTCAGTGTGTAGACTATTTTTAGCCATGCCAGTCCTGTCCCTGTAGCACTCACTGGGATCTTTCTAGTTTGATGTATTATTACTGCTCACCTTCCAAGCATCTTCACTTTCAGTCACTCTTTCTAGCTGCAGCATACCAGGAGCCTTTTAAACCAGAGCAGAAGGTGTCTGCAGCAGTGCATGTTGGTAATGGTGAGTGACTTGGCCCTAAGCTGCTGACTTAGCTATCAAAATAGCTCAGGTTCAGCTAAAACAGGACATGTTCTCTGGAAGCAATCCTTGGTTTGGCTGTTCTCACACCCTGCTCAGAAGATTGTGCTGAGGTTTCATGGTCTGCAGCCACGTTTTAGGAAAGAGATGGAGGCACAAGTGCACCCAGCAGCTTGTTCAGCACTCTGGAACAGCCCTGTTGTAGAGCAGGGAACCAAAGCCATCTCCTTCCAACTACAGGTAAAAATAACAACTACAGCTACTGTCACTGGAGGAGAACAATGGCTTACAGATTTGCAGTCTGTGCTGCTTAAAACCTCTCTATAAGGAAGGGCATAAAAGGTACACACTTGAACTGGAGTCTCCCTCCAGCTTGCTGGGTTTGCTCTTTGTGAAGTGTCTGGCAAAAAAGGTGATGCTTTGCTGAGACCAGTGTGTTACACTCACGAGTGTGGCACAGGGCCAAGCTGAAAGAGAGCTCTGCAGTAACTAAGACAATTCAGTTTGGCTTCTGCAGTGAGCAAAACAATAACAGAAAGCAGAGCAGCCATGGAATTCTTTGGTAAATTTCAGGGACCAAAGTCTTTGCATGCACTCAGTGCCCACCCCCGTGGCCCTGCTGGCCCTGTGTGTTGTTAGGTGAAACTTGATGCCTATCATAGAATCAATAAGGTTGGAAGAGACCTCAGAGATCATCAAGTCCAAGCTGTCACCCAACACCTCATGGCTACTAAACCATGGCACCAAGTGCCACGTCCAATCCCCTCTTGAACACCTCCAGGGATGGTGACTCCACCACCTCCCTGGGCAGCACATTCCAATGGCTAACAACTCTCTCTGGGAAGAACTTTCTCCTCACCTCCAGCCTAAATTTCCCCTGGTGCAGCTTGAGACTGTATCCTCTCATTCTGGTGCTGCTTGCCTGGGAGAAGAGACCAACCCCCACCTGGCTACAACCTCCCTTCAGGTAGCTGTAGAGAGCAAGAAAGTCTCCCCTGAGCCTCCTCTTCTCCAGGCTAAGCAACCCCAGCTCCTTCAGCCTCTCCTCACAGGGCTGTGCTCAAGGCCTCTCCCCAGCCTCGTTGCCCTTCTCTGGACACGTCCAAGAGTCTCAATGTCCTTCTTAAATTGAGGGGCCCAGAACTGGACACAGTACCCAAGGTGTGGCCTAACCAGTACTGAGTACAATGACTTCCCTGCTCCTGCTGGCCACACTAATGCACCCCTCAAGGGAAATGTGACAACACCTCAGTGATATGCAGCTATGTGGTGAAATCCTGGTGGGACAAAGCAGTAGGGTCTGTGGAGAGGATGAACAAGGTGTGACAATGTATGAGGGCTGGTTGGTTGTGGTTTTAAGGTGTTTCCTGGTCCTTTGTTACCTGTTTGTTTTGCTGGCAGGGCAACTGCAATAAGCTTTATCTCCTCTTGGAGCTGACTCTTGGTGAGGGTGTTGACAGTATGCAGTCAGTGATGGAAACTCTGGGTGGGATGGTCTCTAAACTTGTGTCCATTTCCCTCCTCTGTTTACTAAAATGATCATGTGCTTTGGCAGTTGGCTTCAGCAAGGGTTTACTTAAGGTATTTGATCCCTGCAGTATCAAGGTGGTGGAACATAGACTTCCCTGACATGTCTGAAGCACAGTTGGTAGATTAGGAGGTGGTTTTTGTGCAGAGAGAGGACTTTGCCTGTTCCTGACCCCACTTTATGCTCCTCTGCCTTGGTGATCTTTATCTGCCTTCCAGCTGCAACTATACTTGTCCTCTTAGGTCAGGGAGAGCACAGTGAGAGCACTACATCTACCCTAGGATTTTAACTCACCTGATGGACTGAGTTTGTGTGCATTTGGAGATCAAGAAACCCAAGCTGGAAGGCTGCCCCAGCTCTCCTACTCCATACCTGTGTTGTTAGTTACCTGCAGGAATAGTAACAGTAGCATGAGCTAACCTTGTGTGCAGGAAACTTCAGTGTTCTTTTATCAGCTGATCAAATTCCCTCTTACATCTGAAAGTCATACAGCTGTGGAGCTATAAATGGTAATCCTTAGCCTCTTTTTCTTGCCCAGGTTCAGGCAGCAACGTTAGAGCTGGCTGCTACTGCTGAGTTCAGTAGCTGGCTCTGCAGAATGCTGCACCTGGCTGGGCTGCTCATGATCACTGATACAGGTCAAGTGTGTCACTGGCTCCAACACTTTGATGCCAAAATCATCCCTTTTAACTACCTGTAATGGAAGTAGACTTGCATTTTCCTCCCCAAAGATTTAAGCCCATCATCGCGTCTCTTTGGACATCCCAAGGATCAGTGCTGGGCCCTGTGCTCTTTAACATCTTTATTGATGATCTGGATGAGGGCATTGAGTCCATCGTCAGTAAATTTGCTGATGACACCAAGCTGGGGGCAGGAGCTGATCTGCTGGAGGGTAGAGAGGCTCTGCAGAGGGACCTCGACAGGCTGGGCAGATGGGCAGAGTCCAACAGCATGAGATTTAACACATCCAAGTGCCGGGTTCTGCACATTGGCCACAACAACCCCATGCAGTGCTACAGGCTGGGGTCAGAGTGGCTGGAGAGCAGCCAGGCAGAGAGGGACCTGGGGGTACTGGTCGATGGCAGGCTGGACATGAGCCTGCAGTGTGCCCAGGCGGCCAAGAGGGCCAATGGCATCCTGGCCTGCATCAGGAACAGTGTGGCCAGCAGGAGCAGGGAGGTCATTCTGCCCTGTATTCAGCACTGGTTAGGCCACACCTCGAGTCCTGTGTCCAGTTCTGGGCCCCTCAGTTTAGGAAGGAGGTTGACTTGCTGGAACGAGTCCAGAGAAGAGCAACAAAGTTGGTGAGGGGTTTGGAACACACCCCTATGGGGAAAGACTGAGGGAGCTGGGGTTGCTCAGCCTGGAGAAGAGGAGACTCAGGGGTGACCTTATCTATCTCTACAACTACCTGAAGGGAGGTTGTAGACAGGCAGATGATGGTCTCTTCTCCCAGGCACCCAGTACCAGAACAAGAGGACACAGTCTCAGGCTGCGCCAGGGGAGGTTCAGGTTGGATGTTAGGAAGAAGTTCTATACAGAGAGAGTGATTGCCCATTGGGATGGGCTGCCCAGGGAGGTGGTGGAGTCACCATCCCTGGAGGTGTTCAGAAGGAGACTTGACGGGGTGCTTGGTGCCATGGGTTAGCTGTTTGGGTGGGTTGGATTGGTTGATGGGTTGGACACGATGATCTTGAAGGTCTCTTCCAACCTGGTTTGGTTTATTCTAAATAAAGGGTTTTTTTGTCTGCCCATGTAAACATTTCTTCATGCAAAAGTTCTGGTTTGGGTGGGTTCACAAGGCCTTTTTCTGAGATGTTTTACCTCCCTCCCCCCAGCAACATCTAAGGAAGTTCAGCCAGGGAGGAGGACTCTGCTGAAGGGTGCCATTAGGGACTGTTATGCTGGTTGCTCCTCCTAAAGCATTGCTTCCAACAGGCACTTTATAGCACATTGCACAGCACTTCCAACTTCTCTCCAGTGAAATGAAGGAGAAGGGTCTTTAATCACAGGCAGGAGTTGCTGCTAAAGCCAGTGATCTAGCTGCCCCTGTAGCCCAAACAGTCATCTGCTGAACGAGCTCCTGCTAGTCCAAACATGAGTTATTTGCAGGCTAGAAGGACCCCACTGAAGCATTTTATTGGTGGTTGTAAAAGTTAAGTGATGTTAAGTACAGCAGGCTGTAAAAATTAGGACATTATTTCCTAATATGCTTCTCAGTTACAAAAGCCAGAGCCTGGGTTGTTTAGATAGCAAGCAAACAGGCTGCTGGAAAGCTGTAGGATGCTGAACTCTCTGTGTGGTTTAAGTTATTTATGAAACTTAACATTTTCAGTGGTGTAGGCAGCAGGCACAAAAACTTTATGCAAGCACAGCCTTTCTCTGAGAGCCTTGTGCAGGATGGTGTTGCTCACACTGAAGAGTGCTCTTCCTTGACATCCTGACTTTGAGCTCATGCCACATGCATGGGGCTCAAACATTCAATGACCTCTAGGCTAAAGAAAGTCAGAGGGGCAGATCACCTCCCACTGCTGCTCACAGCCTCCACCCTCAGTCGTTGGGGCAGATGGAGCTGCAGGGGAGAAAGGAGATTCATGCTTGCACAAGGTGGGAGCAGAGTGTTCTTGGCTTGGAGGTGGGGAGCAAAACCTCTTTCAAAGGCCTCCCAGGGTTGTGCTGGGAGCTGTAGAGCAGTGCTGGCTGTGTTACAACTTGTAGTCTCTGTTAGCTGCTGGCTTGCTGAGCAGCTGGACTGAAAGGGACAGAGCACTTGGGGCCAAATCTCTGCCCAGCTCCTGAAAGAGGGTCCAGATGACCTGTAAAGGGACAGAGCATTTGGGGCCTAATCTCTGCCCAGCTCCTGAAAGAGGGTCCAGCTGACCTGTAAAGGGACAGAGCATTTGGGGCCTAATCTCTGCCCAGCTCCTGAAAGAGGGTCCAGCTGACCTGTAAAGGATGCTGGCCACTCATCTCTTATCTTAAAGTTGCCTTCTTTTTCCTGTGCTGTCCTCTAAGTAGCTGAGGTGCTGTGAAATTAGATCCATTTTACATAGCATAAATATTTAACAGCTCCAGAGCATGTAGTTTAATATTAAACAGACAGTCTTATAAATACTTCAGAATTATAGATGCTGTCACACTACATGGAAAGGGTTTGATAGGAGCTAGAAGAAATATTTAGCTTTGACAGGAGAGGAAATGATGGGGTTGGAAGGAGCCAGCCACATTTTTAACTGCTGGAAGAGCCCATAAAAACAAACCCCAACCTAAACATAAGAAGTTGCACAGCTTCTGCTCTTGAAAGGCAACCCAAGGAAGTTTCCTACCCCTCAGGAAACAACAGAGTGGTTCCCACCCCGCTCTCTTCAAGGAATGAAAACATTCACAATCTTGAGAAAACACTGCAGGGAGAACAGGACAATTCAGGGAGCCAGGTTTGGGCAGCAGATAGCACCAAATAGGAAGGGACAATCCACTCAGCGTGGGATCAGCGTTACTAGAAAGGCAAAGGGGGACCTGAGCCCTGTTAGCTCAAGTCCATGCAACACTTCTGACCCCCCAAGAGAAGCTAAGTTTTATTAGCAGTGGTTTTGCTTAAAACAAAAGAAAAGTAAACAGAGCTTGAGCTCTCCTGCCACCTGTAAGCTGAGCCTTGGGGAAAGCAGGCTGTGCTTAAGGCAGTGACCACTCTCTTCAGCACTGTGCTTCAGAGAGAGTGAAGGCTGCTGTCTGAAAGCTGGGAGACTTTCAGTTCTCTCTGCTGCCCACTGGCTTCCTGGGGGACCTCTGAAAGTCACTTTTGTCCCCAGCAGGTTCTCAAAGTCCTGTGGGGGCTAATTTCCCATGACATCTTCCAAATGCATTTCAGGATTAGCTCCTCTAGGCCTCTGTTGCCATCTGTAAAAGAGAGAGAAAGCAGAAGTTGAAAGAAATGGGTTAAAATGCAAAGAACAACTCTCATGACTTGGGGACAACAGAGGTACTTATGCAGGGCCCCATGGGAGGCTGAACTGTAAGGATAGGATAGGATAGGATAGGATAGGATAGGATAGGATAGGATAGGATAGGTTAGGATAGACCAGGTTGGAAAAGACCTTTGAGATCATCAAGTCCAACCTATCACCCAGCACCATCTAATCAAACTAACCCATGGCACCAAGCACCCCATCCAGTCTCTTCCTAAACACCTCCAGTGATGGCGACTCCACCACCTCCCTGGGCAGCACATTCCAATGGCCAATCTTTCCTGTTGGGAAGAACTTCTTCCTCACCTCCAGCCTAAACTTCCCCTGGCACAGCTTGAGAATGTGTCCTCTTGTTCTGGTGCTGCTTGCCTGGGAGAAGGGACCAACCCCCACCTGGCTACAACCTCCCTTCAAGTAGTTGTAGAGAGCAAGAAGGTCTCCTCTGAGCCTCCTCTTCTCCAGGGAAGTTGTGTGTGTGTTTAGCTGACGTGTCTGCAGTGCAGGTGGGTTCTCTCTGTGCTGAAGTGCTGGCAAAGCAAACTCTCTTATTTCTGGATATATTCTGTGCTTTGTAAAACTGTGTGATGAGGCTCACATGGTGAGGGACATGACTGTCAACCACTTTAGCACCTTCCACTGTTTTCTGATAGCTTCATGGCATATACATTTACTTCCTGCTTTTCTGGGTTCTCTCTCTGATGTGTTCTGACAGTCCATGTTCCATCTTGAGTACGATGCACTGCCCAGAAGGGTGACTCAGACTGGGAATGCTACAAACTTGGGTCAGCTCCTGCATCAAAAGGATTTTGGTTGATAGCCTGGAAAGGCAGAAAAGGCACAGAGGCTTCCATGCATCTTGGAGATAGGTTTTCTGTGAGGTTGATGTGAGGTTAAGAGCTGTAGGCTGAACTGTGCCAGTTTCTGATGCAGAGATCTCTTGGAAGGTGTCCCCTAAGCACTGCTTCATTTTTAGCCTGGAATGTGTGTCTGACCCCAGCACCATCCCTCTCCAGTGACAAGGGTCAGCTGTGAAGGCTGGTGAAGAGCCACAGAGGAGTTTTAATGCATCAGCATTTTCCAGAGGAAAATGCTGGTTCCCTGAGAAGTTCTTATCTGGTAGGACCTCAGGTGGTGATGGTTTCTGTCCTCTTCCCTGCAAATCTGCCCCCAGTTTCCACAGATTCAGCAAAACAGTTGTGCTTTGGCATGTCTGTGATGGCAAAGCCCTGCTGCAGACCTTTAAGGTATAAAATCCTGCTCTTTCAGTGTATTTGCTGGTTTAAGTTAGCACTGCCCCATGGTATAAGCAGATTCCTCCATAGTGCCTCAGATTTCTTCTCCTACTGACCAAGCACAGCTGGAGTGCATTTGGGTCAAGGCACTCAAACATGGCAGCACCAAGCCAGGTCCTTAGGGGAGCTAGGGGCTGTTAATGTAAGAATCCAGGAGTTTCCTCATGAGGTTAGTAAGAATCCAGGACAGAAGGCAAGCCCCAAAGGCCTTAGAGTCTGAGGGTGACTTAACAGCCACACAGGAGCCCCGCTGTGTTTAACACTGCCAGAGGAGCCTGTCCCAGAGTAACCGTGAACTGGGCAGGCATGAGCAAGGAGAGGTGATCTGCTGCAGGGGGAGAGCTGTGGATGAGGAAGGCTGACCTGCACAGGGCACATATTGCAGTGAGGAGCAGGTTGAAGGGATGAACTTTGCAGAGCTGTTGCTGCCTTCTCCCTGGGTGCCCCACGGCACGAGCAGGAGCTGCTCCCCTCAAGCGGCAGGAGGTGCAGGCCCAGCACGTGGCGAGAACAGCTTCTGCCTGGTGACACTGCAGTCCCTGCTGGACTCCATCCATCACTTGGGAGCAGCTGTCTGGAACAGCAGCAGGTCATCAGGAGCTGAAAACTGAAAGGCAGCTCCTTTCTCTCCTTAATTTAATTTTTCTCAGCCGTGCCTGTTTACAGCGACGCTGTCAGGCTGAAGGACACCGCTCCACAGCCACCGGATCAACAGCCTTGTTACTGGCTTAGGAAAACAATTGCTATGCCTGAATGCCTTTGGGACCTTCCCAAATCCTTGTCAATTAGTGTCAGCAACATTAATTGGCATGTTCCAGCAACTGTCAGGATTGCTATCAGACGCCGCTGCGTGCGAGGGGTTCAGCCTCACACCTCTGTGCAGGGCAGCTGTTAATGTCCTCGGCTCTTCAGAAGCTGTTAAGCAAGAGGGACCTGGGTTTAATAGGCTGGTTGTGGCTTTAGGAGCCTGTTCTCCCACTAATTGTACCTCTCACATGTCACTTCTGTTTTGCCTTCATCAGGGTGAATCCACTTGTGATGCCACCAGCCTCTGTGAAAGTCTGAGACGGTGAGTGACCCAAACCAGCAACAGGTTTCAAGCTCCACACCTGCACCAAACCCCCTGCCAGCCCCTTTCTCCCCTTATGAACTGGAAAGAAGTCAACCTTAGACAGCCACAGTCTGCACCTTTACCACCCTCAACCCAAACAGCAGCAAATCAAGAGCAGGGAAGCCAGGGATCAACCCAGGTGTCCCTTACTGGAGTGAATTGCTTCCAGAAGCCAGGTGCTCTCTGAGCAGCCAGGACCACACCACCCCTTGACCAGCAGCAGATATGACTGAGGCCACAACTTAGCACATGCCTTGTGTTCACAAAACCTGCTGCTGCCTTGCTCTTGGTCCAACACCTGCTCACTATCCAATGACCATTTCCTAGCACAGTCCAAACTTCCTGCAGCAAAATGTTTTCTGGCAAGGGGAGGAGCTTGCTGGGACTGTCCCCACTGCGAGCCCTGAGCTGAGGCCTCAGCAGTGTGCCAGAGGGAGTCCCACTCCCACTGCCCTTTCTTCTCCCTGGTGCTCAGTGCTGCTCTTATCACTCAGCAGCAGTCACAGCACCACAGCTCCGTGCTGCAGCGATTGGTAAACACTTCCCAGCAATTTTCCTTGTAGCCAAAAGTAATTAAAGCCCTTTTTATTTTGGGGGGGGAGGGGGTGAGGGGGAGGGAAGAGATTTTTCTTTCCCCCAAATGAAATGCATTGAAAGACTAATCATAAACTCAGAACACACTTTAAAATGGCCTTTTGGGGAGGGGGGGAAGTAGATTTAATGCAATCTCTAGAAGAGCAGATGGGTTATTGCCACAGAGGGGAATGGATTCTGGTACAGGCTGAGGAGATGCTCAGCCTGCCTGCACCTCACCCAGTCCCTGGGCTGGATGTGAGCTCCCACACCATTATTTATCAGCAGCTTTTAGACAAAGAGAGCCTTAACAGAAAGAATCCTCAAAGAATTCTGGAAGGAAGTATCAGGTGGTGGTGCTGCAGCTTGCCTTACAAAGCACTGAACCCTTTGGGTGCTGGGCACACACTCAGGTTTTCACTGTGTTATTTCTCTTTGGGTCCAGGTTGAGAGAAACCATCCTTACAGGAGGGTTCTCTACAACCCAGCAGTTATCCTGATCTTAATGGCCAGGGGCAATTTCCTGCCTGATGTGGAGCACAGAACCTCTCACAGGAGGTCCTGCAGCAAGAGAAGTGGGTATCCTGCCCACTTAAAAGAGCTGCTGGGCTGCTTAGCTACACCACAGCAAGCTCAAGTGGCATCTCACCAGTTAATAGATGTGCTGATGTTGCTCTTTCAAGCCAGTGTATGCCACCAGCACGCTGGGAGGAAGCCAGTGTCTGCTCTACCTTGTTAGCAGCAAGACTGACAACTGAGCTCTCCTGTTGGGGATGTGCCTGCTGGTCTGCCTGAGCTGAGCTCTCCAAAGGACAGAGGTTCTGAAGGTGCCAGTTGAAGGCAAGAAGCAGTCCCTCTTTTCTTTAGTAAACTGATGAGGTTAAAAACAGTCTAGCTATCTGCTCATCTGCTGAGCTGTTCCAACCCACATCACAAGCAGCTGGACCTACACAACTGATACAAACAAGATGTGCTCAATGCCCTTGAGTACTACAGAGAGCCTAAACCTGCTGCTAGAGCAGACTGTGCCTGGATCAGTGTGTTTGAGGTGCCCATTCCAAAAGCCTGCAGCACATCCCAGAATGCTGTCTCCACACTGCTCAAGCTTTCCTGGCCTCCAACCCCCATGGAGGCAAGGGGTCTTCCAGCTGGCCTCTGCCACAGAGCTGGGGTGAGTCATTCATTGCTCCACTCCTGTGACTACTCCATTAACCACCTCCTTTCTCTTCCCTGTTTGCAGCTGCCAGTGAAGTAAACAATGTGTGGACTCCTGCTCCCCGCCTCACCAGACCAATCCCAGGCTCAGTGCCCTTCCATACTGGAAACCAGTGGATCCTTCAGCTCCACACTACCCTGGAAGGGTCAGCCAGCACCAAATCACCCTCACCACTCCAGCCTGCGGGGCCAGGCACCAGGAGATGAGCAGGGCAGCCTGGAACACAAGAGCTTCTTTGAGCATAAGGACCTTCAAGAGGCTCCCTCTGAGCACCAAAAGCAGCTGCCCACTGGACCCAACCCCTGCTACCCAAGTGAGTGACTGTAGATTGTGAATATGGTTTTAGCTGTAGCCAACAAAGTCCACAGTGTTTATAGGGCCACTTCAAGTCCTATTGAATGCTGCTGTCCTGTCAGCACTCCCACACCCACAGACTGCACTAGCTGGGGACCTACTCTGTACATCACCTTTTCTTTTGACACTGAAGGCTTGATTCAGGTTATTATTTTTTATTTAAGTATGTTGTTAAGATGGCTTTATCTCTGCTGAAGACATTAGATGACAGATATATAGGGAGATTATATATATATATAAAGAGAGAGAGAGAGATAGATACCTATTTAGATCAACAGGTGTTTTATTTAAACATGGCAAATCTGGAGCTGGCTGTGCAACCCCAGCAGACATCAACAACATCCACAACTCTCCTCCTCTCAGTGCCCTGCTAGCAGGCCCTGCAAAGGCCACCTTAAGGAGACTCCCAGTGGGTGACTTGACTGCCTGCCTTGTCACCTGAGGCTGAGCAAGGGGACAGAGGAGAGAGTTTCACTGCACTGGGTATGCTGGTGGTTGTTACAGAAAGGCCCAGGACTTTGGCCAGGAATCCCTAGGGGCTCTAGAGTTTGCTCAATATGCTACACTCAGCCTTGCCTGGGAGGTTCACAGGTTTTACAAATGCCAAAATCCACCTGGCTCCATTGCTTTACCTAGGGGCTGGTAGTGCAATACTGCTGTGCCAGTGCCATCATGCTTTGTTTACATGCATATCACATGTGTTGTCAGTGCTGATCCTCCCCCTGCCAGTATTCTCAGAGCCAGTGCTCTGCTGTAGCTGTGTCCTCTGGAACAATGCTTAGGCTTAATGCACACCCAATGCCATGCACAGTCCCAGACTGCTCCTGCTGGGCTGTCAGTTGGCCACTTCCTGAAGAGGCACAACAAGGCCAGTGCCTGAGCTGTGTTAGTCCTAAAGGCAGAAGCAGATGTCTGTCAAGCTAGGGTCTTGTTTCCTGCACTTGGCCTCCACAAGCCAAATTTACCCCGGGCCAGCTTGATGCAGCAACAGTGTGGGCAAGACAGGTGAACACAGGCCCTGGAGGAGGAGTCAGGTTTCTAGCATAAGGGCACTGGTTCAGTGACTCCCTAGACCCTTTTTGCTGCTGTCTCACACAGTTTAGACACTCCCCTCCAGGTGACACACATCTTCAGTCAGTGAATGCACCTCACTCTTGTGCTTGTGTTAACAAGAGGCTGCAGCTGGACTGCAAGGACTAAATCAGCAAAGGAAATCATAGAACCATAACATGGCTTGAGTTGGAAGGGGCCTTAAAGATCATTTAGTTTCCAACCCCGCCCTGTCCCTGTCCCATGGGCAGGGACACCTCCCCCTAGCTCAGGTTGCTCAAAGCTTCATCCAGCCTGGTCTTACACACTTCCAGGGATGTGTCCAGCACCTTTCTGGGCAGCCTGTTCCAGTGTCTCACCACCCTCATAGTAAAGATCTTCTTGCTAATGTCCAATCTAAATCTACCCTGCTCTGGTTTCAAACCTTTGCCCCTTATCACCACAGGCCCTCTCCAGCTATCCTGTAGCCCCCTTTAGGTACTGGAAGGCTGCTAAAAGGTCTCCCTGGAGCCTTCCCTCCTCCATGCCAAACTGGATGTTAAGTGTGGAAGCTGGCTGTGCTGATTGTGGCCTAGGTGTGTTCAGAGGCATAGGAAGCTGCTGTTAGAAAATCTGGGCTTTATCTCCCACTCACTTCCAGGATGTGCTGGGACCTGGAGCACAGGGTGGTAGTAGCAGTGGTCAGGAATTCCAGGTAACAACAAACTGCTCACCAGAGAGCCAATCTCTGCCTGGGCAGACAGGTTCTGAGGGTGACTCCTGTGCCCAAGTCAGCCTTCCCTCCTCCTCAGACTCCAAGGACTCTTCTGCAAGGGCTGCTCTGTCACCTAAAAATACCTTAACAACAGCTTTAAGACTTGGCTAAACAACTGCAGCCAGAAGCTTTCCTCAAGTGCCAGGGCAGCCTCTGGAGAACAGCAAGTGGGTGCTAGAAATAATAAAGCAAAGCCAATCCCAAACAATGCTTCATTTCCCACCTCCTGCCACTATTTACATTTGGGAGGGTGGAAAACACTGCCTCTGTAGTCCAGGAGCCAAGCATTTGGCTTTACAGGCACAAGAATCTCTGATTCCTATTAAGAAATTCCTTGCTAAGCTGTTCAATAAAAAGAGGAAACACAGAAACAAAAAGCAGCTCAACAATCACAGTCCTTGCAGCTGGGAGACCAAAGTAGATGAGGCCCATTTCTTACATTGCTTCTCTGGTAGGGCTCTCTCTGTTGCAGTATTTACTGTCCACAAAAGGAAGTGAAGAAGGTGAGAGATCAGGAATGGTCCTTAAGCTTAATTCTCAGAAGTGAACAATGAAAAGGCAGCCTGAGTGTTAGAATAGAATAGAATAGACCAGGTTGGAAGGGAACTTTGAGATCGAGTCCAACCTATCATCCAACACCATCTAATCAACTCAACCATGGCACCAAGCACCCCAGCCAGGCTCTTCCTAAACACCTCCAGGGCTGGTGACTCCACCACCTCCCTGGGCAGCACATTCCAATGGCCAATCTCTCTTGCTGGGAAGGACTTCTTCCTGACATCCAGCCTGAACCTCCCCTGGTGCAGCTTGAGACTGTGTCCTCTTGTTCTGGTGCTGGTTGCCTGGGAGAAGAGACCAACCCCCACCTGGCTACAGCCTCCCTTCAGGTAGAAGGTCTCCCCTGAGCCTCCTGATGCCATAAGCTAAGCAACCCCAGCTCCCTCAGCCTCTCCTCACAGGGCTGTGCTCCAGACCCCTCCCCAGCTTTGTTGCCCTTCTCTGGACACCTTCCAGCAAGTCAACATCTTTCCTGAACTGAGGGGCCCAGAACTGGACACAGGACTCAAGATGTGGCCTAAGCAGTGCTGAGTACAGCGCAGAATGACCTCCCTGCTCCTGCTGGCCACACTGTTGTGTAACTTCACTTGTCCTTGTTAGTGAGGAGCCCCAGCCCTTGTTAGAGAAGCACAGAGCTGTTAACAGGAGGTCAGCTTTGTCTTCTGTGCAGATGAAGGGAAATTGTTGTGGCTTCTGTTAAGGTGAGGGAGCAAACAAGGGAGTGAAAAGTGAGTCCTACATGTAGCAGTTCCACATGGTGGGGACCCCTGAGTCCCTGCTCCCACTCCTTCTAGGCTAAGAGAGGGAAGCCACAGCAGCAGCTATGACAGCTCAGAGGAGATGAACAGAATGGGAAGTCCATCCGTGCACCTCCTGCAGATGCTGCTGCTCCTTTACAGCTAGATGGCCAGAAGCTGAAAGGCTGCATTCCTTGTAGGGTGTTTCCTGGTTCAGTTGGTGCTTCTGTAAAGGTTCTTGGTCACTTAGAGCGAAACCAGCTCACCTAGATGAAAGGTCTGTAGGTGAAAGCCATGAAGCTGCAGCAAGTCTGGACAGGAAACATGTATTATGGACAGCAACTGGACTTATGTTGCCACTTAAACCCCTTCCCTGGATTCTAACACACTCGCTGCCTGTCCCAGGACAGCAGCCCATTCCTGCCAGTGTGTGGCTTGGGGAAAGTCCACAGCTTAGCCTCAGCCTCTTTATGTGCAAAGCTGAGATTCTCAGTGCTGTTAATAGGAAAAGAGAATTAGTTTCTACTTAAGAATCCCACCTATTTTAGTCTCCATCACACCAAATGAAGCAAGGGTCCAGCCTGTCACTTAAGTGACTAGCTGTTCAGGTCACTGAGGTTATGTCTGTGGTTCTTAACTTCAACACAAACTTAAGTAATCTGAAGGAGGACAGAAATGCCCTTTAAAGCCACTGATCTCTTGCACACAAAAATCACTTCACATGAATGTCTGGAAGGTGCAGGACACAAGCAGCAGCCCCTGCCTGCAGTGGGAAAATGCTACCAGAAGGCAGCAGGCACCACCCCACTCACAGTCCCACATCCCAGCACATGCACATCTCCTCAGGACAGGAGCCAAGCAAGATCAAATGGCTCCAGTTTGTGGGCTGGGACTGCTGTGTCTTGCTTCCACTCCCTGGTACCTGTTGCCTCACCCTGGTCCTCAGGGCTGCAACTGCTCCTTCCCCAGTGGGGAACAGCTCCTGTTCCCCACTTCTGCCTAAGGGTTGACCATCTCTGGCAAGCAAGACACAGGCTCCTACCAATCTCCCTGCACCTGCTGGGACCCACATCAGCTGCAACCTTGCTGTATTCACCAGGGTGTCCACCAGGGAGGGTGCAGAATGCCCCATCTACTCCATTAACTCCCTCCACAGCTAACAGGCATTTGCACCATGCACCCACTACAGAGCAGTTAGGCAGCTTGCACACAGTGAGAGGAAGAGAGAGGGAACAGGAGCTGCACAGAGAGGCAAGAAAACCACCCAAAAAGCAGCAAGCTGCCAAGCCAAGGCCCTGTAATGCCTCTTGCTGCCTTCACTCACAGAGCTAGATCTGGGTGAAGCCAAGAGCCTCTCCCCTTCCATAGACTAGCTAAAAGAGACCCTCAGGGTGATTGAACCCTAGGGGTGAATGGCTGTACCCTGGGAAGCAGAGCTCCTCTCTGCAGCCTCCATCCTCATTGGTTTTCTCCTTCTCCTTTACTCTTTGGCAGCCCAGCACTTGCAATCACTTTTCCTATGTGATGTACAGGAGTATTAAGGTTATTTTCTTGTTATACAAGGGAGGAGTATAAAATAGTTTTTCTGATTTCTTTCAGAAGCAAATGACTATTTTATTTTTTAAGAGCAACTGATTGTGAATCTCAGAGTATAAAAAAGAAAAGAAGAAGAAAAAACAAACACAAAAAAGATAAATAAGCCAAATATTATACCTTTATGTAAATTAAGAAATAAAAAGTATTTAAAACATACCTCCTGGCTCCTTTACTGGTGACACCTCTTGGGTCTTGCTCTAGCTGCACTCTCCTGGGGTTGCTGCCTGCAGGGCTGGTCCCAGGGACAAGGCTGCTCCGAGCTCCAGCAGCCACACAGCTCCTGCCAGGAACACTTTGATGTGGGTGGCAACAGTATCACAGTATCACAGTATAACTAAGGTTGGAAAGGACCTCGAGGATCATCAAGTCCAACCTATCAACACAGACCCCATGACTAGACCATGGTACCAAGTGCCACATCCAATCCCCTCTTGAACGCCTCCAGGGACGGTGACTCCACCACCTCCCTGGGCAGCACATCCCAATGATGAACGACTCGCTCGGTGAAGAACTTCCTCCTCACCTCGAGTCTAAACCTCCCCTGGCACAGCTTGAGACTGTGTCCTCTTGTTCTGGTGCTGGTTGCCTGGGAGAAGAGACCAACCCCTTCCTGGCTACAACCACCTTTCAGGTAGTTGTAGAGGGCAATGAGGTCTCCCCTGAGCCTCCTCTTCTCCAGGCTAAACAATCCCAGCTCCCTCAGCCTCTCCTCACAGGGCTGTGCTCAAGGCCTCTCCCCAGCCTTGTTGCCCTTCTCTGGACACCTTCAAGTGTTTCGATGTCCTTCTTAAACTGAGGGGCCCAGAACTGGACACAGGACTCAAGGTGCAGCCTAACCAAAGCAGAGTAGAGGGCACAATGACTTCCCTGCTCCTGCTGGCCACACTATTCCTAATGCAGGCCAGGATGCCATTGGCCTTCTTGGCCACCTGGGCACACTGCTGGCTCATATTCAGGCGGCTGTCAATCAGCACCCCCAGGTCCCTCTCTGTTTGGCAGCTCTCAGCCACTCTGACCCCAGCCTATAGCTCTGCATGGGATTGCCGTAGCCAAAGTGCAGCCCCTGGCACTTGGACTTGTTAAATGCCATCCCATTGGATTCTACCCTGGCCAGCAGCCTGGCTGGAGCTTGTTTGAAGAGTAACACCATGAGCAGGGAAGGGCAGGGGGAGCAGAGGGGTGGCCGGTGACAACCTCCTTTGAGGCTGGGGGGAAGGCATGCACAAGGGCAGGGTGATGCTCCAGCCCCTTCTACACTCTCTCCTGCACAGCAATGGTGCATGGCTGAGCTCACTGAGAAACCCAGCAGCTGGCGTGGTGGTGGCTATGGGTCAGGTGCTGGAAAGAGGGGCAGGAAGCAGGGCAGCAAATTAAGCCCCAAGTGGTCAAGGCTGCCCTTCTCCTAGGATCCTGCAGCAGCCATCCCTGTCAGCTGCACAGGAGGGTGGAATCTCACTTGTAGGCAAAAGGAGGAGTGCCTCAGGAGCACTGCAGCCCACACATTCCCCTGCCCTGCTCTGTAGCAGTACCACAGACAAGGTGTGTCTGAGTTTTCCCTTACCAGCTGTGGGGGAGACCTCTCCTACAGTGCCCTGCAGCAGCTTTTCCTTCAGCACAGTGCAAGTGTCCAGGCCAGGCCATCTCTGCAAGCAAAGATTTGTCACCTCAACAATCAACCCTAATCACCTTTTGGCAGCACATCTCAGAGCTTTCAGCTCAATCAAGCCCTTTACACAGTATGATTAAGCATGATTTTGTAAATGCTGAGGTTCCAGCAGCTAAGCTGAGAAGCTCAGCAGCTTCAGCATCCATCAGCCAACAACAGCCAGTGAGGCTGTACTGGTCACACTGATGTGGATCATGGGCATACACATGCATGTGTGCCTGCACACACACAGACACACTCTCATCACTCTTCCAGCCCCTCCAGCCTCCCCTTTGCAAACCTCCCCCTCCTGCCCCACTGCTGTTTCTGCAGAGCTCTACCAAGGCTCTCTGAAGTCTGACAAACAAGCCAACAGCTTAATGAAGCTTGCACAGGGTGACAGCCCTGGCCCTCCCCACCACATGCTGATACCAGAGCTGCACATCACCTTGTGAAGCCCAGACTGCCTTGTCCAAGCCATTTGTGGTGCAGGTGTCCTGGTCTGACTTGCTGGTGCCTGTCCCACAGAGCTGCAAGGATGTCCTGACTGTGTGGTAACCTCACTTTCACTCCTGAGCAGCTCCAACACACTGCAGCCATCTCCAAGTGTCCCTGGCAAGGTAACCCTGTGCATGCCACACTGGGTGCTACTTCACAAACTAAACATTAAAGTTTTAGCATTTGCAAACATGCTTGCAAGGACACAATGGTTACCTCACCAGCAGTCCAGTCAGCCTTCACTGTCACTGCACTGGATGACCAACAGATGCCAGTCAGGAGGAGATCCCTGTGGCCAGGCTTCCCCCTGCCAACAAGAGTCATGATGTGAACCTGTGTGCAGGTGTCAGGGGCAGGGGTTCCATGTGGCTGGACAGCCTGGGAGCCCCCCCCCCCCCCCCCATCAAAGCACAGCCCATCTGTCAGGAGAGTCAGTGCCCCAATCCAAACCAGCACCAAGCAACAGGGAGTGTCCTGCCACTCCCAACACATGCTGGCTGCTGGCCTCCTGCTGATCTGTGAACTGCCTGCTTGCTAGCCTCACAGCACAAAGCAGACCAATCCAAACCACGTTAACAGCCCAGTTTGAGCCAATTCCTCTCAGCTCAGGGCTTCTGATTCCAAGGAACCTCTCCTTTAAGAAACAGCAGAGAAATGCTGCCCTTAAGCCCTGCTTCCACTGATCTGGGAACACAGGCTCTCCTTTGTCTGGGCAAGGGAGAAATAACAAGACAACTCACCCTCCTGCAGCTGGACTTGCAGTGAAGTGCTTCTGAAGACAGCAAGGCCAGGCATGTGTCTTCCCTGTCTTTTAGGTGTCTCCAGGTATGTCTTGAGTGCCTGGTGAAGGCCATATTTGGGACAGCTGGAAAGAAGCTTGGGACTTGTGTCTTGGCTGCAACAGCACCTCAGAAAACAAAATAACCTCTGGTTGTGTTGTGGCACACTGCAAAGCACAGGCTGGTGCAGCTACTGTCCTCTGGCAGAGGACTGGCTGCTGCTGAGCCATCTCAGCTACTGTATTTGCCACTCAGCAGTGATGATCCCCAAGTGCCCCATCAGCACCACTGCACTGCTGTGTGACTCTTCCCACCCCACAGGAAGGCATTGCTGGCACTGAAGTCCAGGGCTTCTCCTGCATCACCAAGACCCCACCCCTAAAGGCTGGCTAATTCCCCACCAGCCTTCTAAGCCAGGTGGCTGAGCCTTGACCCCTGCAGGGCCTCCTGCCAGGGCAGAGGTTTGAAAGCCACAGACTGATCTCCATCTGCAAGGAGGAGATTCAGAGGAAGGACAGAGACCTGAATGTGGCTGCTCCAGCACAGGCTTAGCTTGGGACAGGCAGAATGTAATCCCCTCTGTACATTTTACTGCCCAGCTTCACCTGGTTGCCACACACACCACTGCCCTGCACAGACCCAGCCCTTGGCCCAGCCTTTATGCCCTGTCCAAATCCTCCAACAGCAACTCAGCACTAACTTCCCTGCAGCCATAGCAGTGGAGAGTCCTGGAGCACCTTGGGGCCCAACAATCATGACTGCAGTTAAAACAGCCCACAGCTTTCATACAAGAAGCAGGCAGCAGACTGGGAAAGGCAGCTCACAGCCCTGCTCCTCCCAGGGCTTCACCTGCCTGGGACAGAGGCCAGCCTCCAGCACTGTGCCTGAAGAGAAGCCTCCCTGGAGCTTAGTTCCTCAGGGCCTGCAGCTGTTTTCTTGCATTCAGAAGAACCCTTGAGCTCTTACTACTGCCAAAGAACCTCCAAGGCCAGGACAGCTGAAGAGACTTCATTAAAATCCAAGCATGCTCTATCCCCTAAAGCCCCAGCGACAGACAGGACATGAAATCAAGGCAAATGAACCCCCTGCAATTGTTAAAAGGCACAAATAAGTGCTGGGGAAACAGGATTTGACTTGGTGGATTAGTGAGTGCTTTCTAGAAACTGCATCAAAGCCAGCCTGAAGTCAGGCAATTTAACTGGCAGAGGAGTTGCTGCCAAGGCACAACTCACTCAGTGCCTCCTACCTTTCCTGCCCCTCTTCCCCTTGACCACTCTGCAAGTGCTGGAGATCAAACACACACACACAAGGGCATGGCAGCCTCCACACTGGCAGGGCACAGAGGTCCAATCAACCTCTCCAGCCTGGCAGGTGACAGCTGGCAGTACCCTGCTGCCCTCCCTCTGTCAGAAACTATTGCTGGCATAGCTCTGGCCTCGTGCTTTGACTCCTGGTCTTTTCCCAAAAGGACAGTGACAAACTCTTTATTAACCTCTGTGGCCCTGGCAGATATCCTGGAGTGGCTCAGCCTCCACAGCCCCATCTCACACCCATGTGGGCAAGGACTCACCCAGCAGCAGTGGCCACAGTAGGAGTGTGGCAGCTGGGGGTGCTGGGCAGATGCTCTCTGCAGAGAGGTGAAGGTTCCCCTCCCCTTTGCTGCCTGCACTCAGCTCTCTCATCCAGCTTGCTCCAGTGAGCTGTGAAGTCAAAACCTGCTCTTTAAAACAGTTACATGTTGGCAGCAGCAAGCTACATAGAGTAGATCCAGGAAATGATGCCCACCCCTAGCAAAAGCACTGGCCCTGCCAGATGCCATGTGCAGGGGAAGAAAGCTTCAGCCTGCTGTGGCAGCCCTGCTGAGAGCATGTGAAAGCCTCTTTTTACAACACTGTTCTTTCACCACAACCTTCTGCTGTCCCACAGCTTGGCTGAGACTCCACCTCTGAGCCTGCAAGTGATGGAGAGCTCAGCTGCTCCTTAAAACAGCTCTGTGTGCTCTGAGGGGCAGGCACCACAGCAGCTAAGGGGGGAAACACTTGTGGACAAGGCTTCACCCCAAAAGGCTCACAGGGGCAGAAGCCCTGCTGTACCTGCTTCTCCCATCACCTGCCAGGCCCAGAAACAGGCTTGTGTTCCCACAGCAGGGCAAGGTGGCATCATCCAAACTGGAGACCCTGGTGCAGGATGGCCCTGCCACTGTTGCAGGCTGCCCAAGGCCCTGCTGGCTTGAGTAGCAGACTCAGCTCCACCACACAATCAAGCTGCTGCCCTGCTGCACACCCAAAGAGACAGCTCAGTGAGGCCTATTGCTGTCTTCCCAGCACACCTACATACCTGTGTGCTCACCTTGCTTCCCACCCACACCCTACATGTTCTTTCTCCTCAAGCTCTGCAGGACCAGTGGTACAAGCTGCCAGGATGTCCTGCTTATGGGCACAGAAAGAAGAAAAGAAATCATGAGGGCAGACACTGTTCAGATTTGAAAGCCCTGGTCCCCTTCAGAGCCTCTCTGGATCATTAAACACAGCCAGCCCTGACCTGCTGGCCTCTCATGTGCTGCATTTGCATAATACATGAAAAGTCATCACTCAGGAGACATCTGGAGGGGCTTAGCTGGGATTGAGGTTTTAACAAGGCAATGAACCAGCTTTCAGCATTAAATGGCAGAGGCAGGGCAGCATCCCCAGTGCCAACAGCCCCCTTTGAAGCAGAGGCAACCTTTTTCTTGGAGCCAAGACTGGCAATAATAATGACCAGTCCCTTCTGACTGGGAACAGAGACCTGCAGCTCTTCTGCAGGCTGCAGCAGCAGCTACTGCAGTCAAGACCCTACAACAACCTTTAGATAAAGAAGTGGCTTGGGAGAAAAGGTCCAGCAGGATGAGGCCCCAGATTGCTCACTAAGTAGGGGAGCACCACACAGAGATCCAGGCACCAACTGCTTCACAAAGTGCTGGTTTGTGCTGTCCTGGTCACACACCTGCCTCCATCCCGCTTGGGGACCAGGGGCTTCTGAAGCCCTGCTAAGGCTGAAGGCTAACAGTTAGCAAGTGTGGGCAGAGTTTCCCTTCACACACTAAGAGACCTTGCAGAGCTCCTCTCACCTCCTGCCCCAGTCTGCACTACTACCTGAAGGGCACTTGACTTGCAGAGTCCAGCTCCAGTCCATCTACTCCTCCTCATCAGGACACACAAGGCCTGCAACCTCCAAGACAACTGAGTGCTCCTCAGTCCTGCCTTGACTGCCAGAGGAACCAGCTGCAAAGAGAGGGAAAGGCAGGGAAAGGCAGGAAGTCTCTGCTGAATGCTGCAGCCTTCTCTTGCTGCTAACTGGAGCCAGTGTGCTCCTTGGGATGCAGAGCAGCCCTTGCAGGATCAGTGCTGTGACAGGGACACAAGAGGAGGCCTCCACTTCCTCCACGGCCTGCAGCTGAACGTGTCGGCAGCGCTGCCAGCAGCTGTCTCCCAGGGACTTTTATGCCATTTGAGAACAGCAGCATTGCAAAGGCAGATAAATAGCCATGAGCACACACAGCCCTTTGCAGCTCTTCCCTCAGTCCCTCCAAAAGCAACATGACATTTCCAGTGCCCTTATCAATGGCTGGTGGCACAGACCCACCTGCGGGACAGCAGGAACAGCCCTGCTCCAGGGCTCCTCACGCTGCCAGCAGCTCCTGCTTCTGACTCCTCTGCAGGACAAAGGAGAGGACCTGGGCTTTCATGGGGACTGTTCCCTCAGATGCTGGGAGAGGAGTCAGCCACCAATACACATCTTTTTGCCTCCTGGAGCAAGGTGGTCAAGAGGTGGGGGTGAAAGAGGGAGGGAGGAGGCTTTAGAGGCAACTACAATGTGAGTAAGGTTTCAAACACTTCTGAATCTTGGCTCTCAGCAAGAATCAGGTACCAAACACATGGGAGGAGCTGGTCCTGGGACTCTCCAAAGGGCTGATGGTATTCTGGCACCCAGAAGCCTGGGGATAAATAAGCAGATTCAACTTCAAGCAGTCACCTTCATAGACTGCTGTAAGCCTGCTGGTACCAGCTCATTGCATGGCTGCACAGGGCCTGCTGGCTGGGCAGATCTGCACATCCACCAACCACTTCAGTTGCTTCACAATTTGTTTTGATAACCCTGTGCTATCACAGGGGCTGTCACCTCTCCTGCACTCAGCATAAAAAGGCAAGAAAGGCAGATGCTGGCAGTCACTGATGACACTTGAGTGGCCAAACTGATGTATGTGACCCCAAAACATGCATGTGCAAGCCCACTTGAGCCCAGGCATTTAAGAGGCAGCATCTCCCAGACTGGAAAAAGCTGTGAGTATTGCTGGGTCTGGGCAGGACAGAGAAGTGCCTTTAGGGGTTGCTACTGAACCTCCCACAGGGCCTCACCACACTACTCAGCAGCACCAGCACCCCTACTGCAGCTCCCCAGGCAATCCAAACAAGTCTCTCCCTTCTGCCTTGGGAAATCATGGAGGCAGGGCTCTGTGCTCCCAAGCACAGGCTGTTTGGCACTGCCAGAGGTGAAAGATTGGGCATCTACCAGAGCCTGGAGGGTATGCGACCTCCTGAAGCACACTGGCCTCTAGGCTCCACACAAGTCAGACTGGCAGCTGGCATCATGGAAGGTTTATTTAAAGTCATGGAGAACATAAAAACTATAGTTATAAAAAAATATTAAAACAGTCCTCTGAGCCACAAGCCATGCCAGGCCTGGGGGAGTCCATGGAGCTTAACCCTGTGCCACTGCAGTTGTGTTCTCTCGTCTTTTCTTCTTGGCTTTGCCCTGCTTCTGCTGCCTGGCTTTGCCCTGCTTCTGCTGGGCCTCCTGGCTGACACTCCCCTTCATTTTCTTTGCAGCTGGACCTTGCTCAGCTTCACTGCCTGCACCACCTTTTCTTTTTCTGTTCCTCCTCTTCTTCTTTTTCTTCTTCTTGTCAGCCACAGCATCTCCTCCATTAACAGCTTCCTCCCCACTGCTCGCCGCTGCCACTCCGTTCTCCCTGACCCCTCTGTTCTGCTTCTTGTGTTTGCCACCACCAGGCACGAGGCCTTTCTTCTGCTTGGGGGTTTCTGCTCCCAGGGGCTGCTCTTCTAGGGCTGGTGGTTCTCCATCTTCACCAGCAGCTGGTGCTAGCCCATTCTCCTGGGAGGCTTTCTTGCGGTTCTTGCGTTTCTTGGTGTCCGGCAGGAAGCCTTTCTTCTTCTGCCTCTGCGACTCCACTTCCTGCACAGCCTTCTTGGCTGCCTTCTCCTTCTTGGGCTTCCTGCAGAGAAAATGTCAGAAAGTCAAGAGCAACTTCATTTACAGCCCAGGAGCAGCGTGGTCCATGCTAGAGGCAGAAGCAGAAGAGAGGTGCAGGAAGCACAGGCATGCTGCAGGGATGAGCGTTAGCCCTGGAGGTGGTCCTCAGTCTGCACAGGGACTGGGGAGGTGAACAGCAGGACTCCGACCAGGACTCAAGAAGGCAGGTGGAGACTTGAGGAAGGATCCCAGTTCTACAGACCAGGTAACACTGCACTTACCACCTTCTCAAGCACACCTGCCTATGGCCCTGTGCAAGACTACTGAGCCACTGTCTATGTCTCCAAGGTGAGAGCCCCTGCAAGGCCTTCACTTCACCTTCATGAGGCCTTCCAGCAAGAACCACTGACAGACCATTCCAGTCCCATCTAGGCAGCCTTTGTATGCCTGCAAGGCAGCCACTGCTGATGCTGCTCTCTGACAGAGACCATCAGCAGCCTCAGCACCACCCAAGTCTATGCTGCTCTGCACCATCTCAGACACCAAGGAGCCCATAATTCACTGGCAAAGATTGAAGGTCCTCCCAGGACAGCCTCATTCCCTCCAGCCTCACAACTGCAAAATCAATCCATAGGGATGTGGTAGGAGCTTCCCAACTCATCCATCCTAGCCTCCAAGTTTCTCTGCAACTTTGGCGATGGCTTTTAACCTAGGTCACCACTTGGGACTGCTGAAAGCAGGCACTTTATGCTTGGGTGATCAGCTGTCTTTCCTCTACTAGCAAGACAGAAGGAGGCACCAGATGTGGTCAGATACAAAACTTGTGTTATAAATCCAAGTCCCATCAAGGACCAAAACCTAACCACGTGTGAACGATGAGCTTAGCCTTGTTCCAAACAAGCAAACCGATGAGTGTTTCAACCTCACCAACTCCATTTACCTCCAACTCCAGCCTGAGCTCAATGCCTTGACTTCCTCTCCCTTCCCACTTCCCCACATGAATGTAGGCAAGCAGCACAGGCCCCCCAGGCCAGCCAAGCAGCCTGGGTGCCCAGCGTACGTACGTGTGGTTCAGCCAGCGCATGACGTTCCAGTAGAGAGAGTCGAGACGTGCCGAGCTCCCAATGCCCTCTGGCTGGTTCAGAGCTACCAGCACCCTGTCCAGCTCTGTCAACTGCACACCCAGCTTCTGCAAGAGGCAAGTACAAAGAGACAATCTGCAGAGTGAAGATAGGAAGGGCACTTGCAGTAGCAGGGCATAGGCCATCCTTGGGATAAGATTATGACAGGAGTAACCAATCCTGTCCAGCTTCCCCAAGATGCTGCCCTGAGCTATTTGCAACACCACTTGAACTGGGGGGCAAAAAAACTGGTGAGACACACCATGCCACCAGGTGTGTGGCTTGCTTGAAAACTGGGTCTCTAGCATGAGACTAACAGCTAGAATGGTCCTGGCATAAAAGGCACTGAAAGGTCTTTTAGTCCTCTTGCCTTTTGAGTTCACAGCTGGGAGCAGGGGGAAGAAGACAGAAGACTATGTACCCACCTATAGAAAAGCAGCAGCATTTTCAGTCTGGTTTCTAAAGGACATAATCATGCTGCCTCTGGCTGCTTCTACAGCTTCTGTAACCCACTGGATAATTTCAGCAAAGCCATGCAGAAAGGGGTGTCTCAAAGGCTATTCAGCTCCTACTGAAAACCTTGGAAATAACCTCTCCCCTCCACCCACCTCCCTATTAGGTCTTCACAAAGAAACAGACTGTGGTGTGAGCTCAGGGCTTATCAGTAGGAAACTGGGCTTCAGCAATTCTGCTGCCTGTGGTATTTTGCTCCAGTAAATTAGACCATGTTGGAGACTTACTTTTGTCACCTACAGAAAACCTTCTCATGCTCAAAAACAAACCCACCTCCCATTTTTCATTAGGGAAAAACAAAGCTTTGCTCCTGCTCACAAAGCTCCTGAGTGCATCTGTTTCTGGAAACCAAAAACCTCTGGAGTTCAGTGGAGAGGACAGAGCAATCCTCTGGGGAAACAACCCAGCTCACCCCTTTACCAGCAGTATTTCTGCTGAGAAGAAAGATGATGTCACATGTGTTTGCAGAACACTGCTCAGACCCTTCAAGGAGGGCTTGGAGATCAGCTCACGAGAGCCACGATCACTCCTTCAGACACAAGAGCTTTTCTGTCCTCAAATCCTTCTAGGCTTTCCCTCCAGGGATATCTTTGGTTAAAAAGAGGTAGGAGGTAGTGATGGAGCAGTCCCAAGGTAAAATCCAAGCCTGGCATTTAGAAGAGGCCCTGGTGGGACTCAGAACAGTCCTTTGCTACACATCAGGTCATGCACTCACCTGCTCGGTCACAGTTTTGAGGAGGAAGTTCAACAACTCCAAGGTCTTGGCAACTTTGTCTTTCTCAGCTTTCAAGGCACACTTGCCAACCATTTTCAAACTCTGGAAATTGGATGAGGAGATGGGGAGAAGCAATGTGCATTAAATGGGGAAATAAGCCACTGTTCTCAGGAGAGAGCAGAGAAATGAGTAACCATCGGCAGGATTAACCTGCCACCAGATTAACTCTGGAACAGAAAACCCACCCAACTCTGGAAATGCTCAGGAGGGAACAGGGCTATGAGTTGCTGATGCTCAGGTTAATTAAGAAACAGCTGGACAAAACTGACAGCAAGCAGACCACAAAGGTACAACCCTGCTGCTCTCCCTGGTTTCTAAGCTACAACACGACCGGAGTCACGTTGCTGCCTCCTGGAGAAAAAGGCAACATCCACTCCAGCCCTGGGAAGGCCAGGAGGTTGCCAGACAACAGACTCACCTGAGGGACAAGAGCTACTCAGCTGCAGGAGTTGGGATTTACATGTAAAGTACTAATGCAAAAATCCATTAACACTTAGGCCCGGGAAATCCCAGTTGCCAGCACTGGAACAGGGCTTGTCAATCAAGCTTAAATTCACTGAAATGACTGAGAGAAAAATCTCATTTCTCTGTGTTCCCTTTACGAGCTGCAGGGTTTCTGAGACACTGAAAGGTCTGGCTTAGAGGAAAATCACTCCAAAGATAGGTCAAGTAAAAGCCAGTTATTTACAAGTGGAGAAGGGCAGAAAATAGCCAGGAAAAGGCAGCTGGATCAGAGACGTGGCCCAGCAGCTCAGGGGTACTGATCCTCTGCCTGCAGCTGGTCCTCACAGCCCTGCTTTTACACGGGAGGTTTCTTCCCCACTGTGCTTGTGTGGATACACACAGCAGAGCAAGCCCCACAGCTTGCATGGATTACAGCAATATGAGATAGGATTTGTAGGGACAAGCTTACTGTAAGCTAGTGGTGTGCCCCATCACACACAGCATTTCCCTAGAGGAGGCTGCACTTGTGGCCAAATCCATCTATGCTTGGAATCTGAACACATCCACCCAGCCGGCAGGCAACGTCCACTTAGCACCCTCAGTTCCTCAGGCACTCAGCCTGGAGAGGAGAAGGCTCAGGGGAGACCTAATTGCTGTCTACCTGAAGGGAGGTTGTAGCCAGGTGGGGGTTGGTCTCTTCTCCCAGGCAACCAGCACCAGAACAAGAAGACACAGTCTCAAGCAGCACCAGGGGACAGTTAGGCTGGAGGTGAGGAAGAAGTT
Source organism: Melanerpes formicivorus (assembly GCF_026170545.1). Classification (NCBI taxonomy): domain Eukaryota; kingdom Metazoa; phylum Chordata; class Aves; order Piciformes; family Picidae; genus Melanerpes; species Melanerpes formicivorus. The sequence goes on along the minus strand of NW_027142381.1, from coordinate 2,965,733 downwards.
CTTCATAGAAAGAGTGATTGGCCATTGGAATGTGCTGCCCAGGGAGGTGGTGGAGTCACCATCACTGGAGGTGTTTAGGAAGAGACTGGATGGGGTGCTTGGTGCCATGGTTGGGTTAATTAGACAGTGTTGGGTGATAGGTTGGACTCAATGATCTCAAAGGTCTCTTCCAACCTGGTCTATCCTATCCTATCCCATCCCATCCCATCCTATCCACTTGCATTGCTGGCAAGTCACTGCACCAAACCTCAACCCAGAGGTGGAAGGTCAGAGCTCCTCAGGTGATGCAATCGCTCCCATTACATCACCTATTGCTTTTGCTCCATACAGACTGAAGCAATTCTGAGGACCCTGAGCAAACCATTCTCCACCTACCTCAGCATAAAGCTGGGAAATGAAGCCCAAATCCCCCCAGAATCTGAGAGAAGAAAGAAATGAATTCCCCCATGCAAGCTCTTTCAGTGACGATGCCCTCAACTGAAAAATAACAAGGGACAACAAGAGTCTAAGGAACACTTTGGGGAGAAGAAGTGGAGAGATCAGATAACCTATCTGCAGAAACAGCAACCTTCAAGCAGAATTATTCAGTGCCTGTACAGGCTCCACATCCTGGCAGAACTGTGTTTTAAATGAAGCTGCAGCTCTTTCCTGGCCAGCATGGTCCACTCAAGCCCTGCACTGCACAGCCACCACGTTTTGCTGGCTGGAATTTACAGTATCACAGTATAACTTAGGTTGGAAAGGACCTCGAGGATCATTGAGTCCAACCTATCAACACAGACCCCATGACTAGACCATGGCACCAAGTGCCACGTCCAATCTCCTCTTGAATGCCTCTAGGGATGGTGACTCCACCACCTCCCTGGGCAGCACATTCCAATAACGAACGACTCGCTCAGTGAAGAACTTCCTATTCACCTCGAGTCTAAACCTCCCCTGGTGCAGCTTGAGACTGTGTCCCTTTGTGCTGGTGCTGGTTGCCTGGGAGAAGAGACCAACCCCTTCCTGGCCACAACCACCCTTCAGGTAGTTGTAGAGGGCAATGAGGACACCCCTGAGCCTCCTCTTCTCCAGGCTAAACAACCCCAGCTCCCTCAGCCTCTCCTCATAGGGCTTGTGTTCAAAGCCTCTCCCCAGCCTTGTTGCCCTTCTCTGGACTCCTCCAAGTGTCTCAATGTCCTTCTTAAACTGAGGGGCCCAGAACTGGACACAGGACTCAAGGTGCAGCCTAACCAATGCAGAGTACAGGGGCACTATGACTTCCCTGCTCCTGCTGGCCACACTATTCCTAATGCAGGCCAGGATGCCATTGGCCTTCTTGGCCACCTGGGCACACTGCTGGCTCATATTCAGGTGGCTGTCGATCAGCACCCCCAGGTCCCTCTCTGTTTGGGAGCTCTCAGCCACTCTGACCCCAGCCTGTAGCTCTGCATGGGGTTGCCGTAGCCAAAGTGCAGCCCCTGGCACTTGGACTTGTTGAATGCCATCCCATTGGACTCTGCCCATCTGTCCAGTCTGTCGAGGTCCCTCTGCAGAGCCTTTCTACCCTCTAACTGACTAACATCTGCTCCTAACTTGCTGTCATCTGCAAACTCGCTGATGACTGAATTCACGCCACAGCTTTATCTGGCTATCAATAACTTGCTGATTACCCTCTCCTGATACAGATAGATGCTCTGCAACTCCATTCCAGAGCTGTCATGAACCCACAAGGTCACACAATTCAACAGCTGCAAAGTCTCTCAGGTAAAATGAGAAACAAAGAAAGCGAAGGGGGGTGACTGCAAAAAAGAACCCTAGACCTTCACATGGAGGATGTAACCATCCCATGGGCTATGCACACTCTGTTTGTTAGGCTTACAAGAAAATATCAATAACAAGAATAATGACATTAATTATGGGGGGACAAAAAAAAAAGAGCCTGATTTGCCTAAAATTTCCCTTTGCAATTTGAAGAGCAAGTTATAGCCAGGCTAACAGCCACCACCTGTGGTTAAAGTGGCCTTCAGAGAGGCTCTAAAGTGGAGATCTTTATTTGGAGACCTTTATTTGGCTAAGTTGCAAATGAGTTGCCAGCCAGAGAAAGATAAACAAACAAATCAATCACTACATAAAGCAGACCAGTCTCTTCTGGACAAGAGGAATCAGGGCAGCACTGTGAGAAGGAGCCACACTGAAGTCAACTGTCAGCTCATCTTTTTAATACACAAACACCTTAGCATTAAGAAGGTGCTAGAAAGAAACTGCATTTTCTCTTCACTGTAGATGAGTGATGTAGATGACAGCCTCCCAAGTGTGCTGGCTTGACTCTGGTTTTGCTGCCATCCCAGAACTGCCCTGGGTGCTTCAAAGGGTTTGCAACAAAGCTTACTCAAGTCAAGAGAAAAGTCCTGCAGGGGAAAAAGCACCTGAGGGGCTGATTTTCAGCAGGCTGCAAGCAGTTTTCAGGTGCTTGGGAAAGTGGAATATGCATCTAGTTTGGGGTGCCCAGCCAAATTCATGCAGACCTGAGGGACAAAAAGGGTGGCTTGCCCAGCTGGAGATGGAAGACACCCCAGGCCTAGTGACACCAGTGCCACAAGGCTAAGCAGCCGTATTAAAAAGCAGTGTTTTGCATGAGTCTAGAAACACAAGCACAGCTCCACCAGCACAAACAGCCAGAAGCAATCCAGCATAATTTAGGTGCTCTGCCAACAAATAGCTCCCTACTGAAATGGATCACTTTTAAACAGCTCTCAAAGACCAGGAAGAAATAAAGAAGAGAGTAGGGGTGGGGGGGGGGGGAGAAGCCAAAGCAGCAGCAGAGAATTAATTCCTGCACAATTCTCTCTAGTGCAGCAGCAGAATAGCTTTAAGGCAGCTGGCTTCAGACACAGTCTCACTGTTTCTCAGTGCTTGTCTGTTCCCTTCTGCCACAAATGGAAATTGACTCCAAAGAGCATAAAATCGGCAGCACCTCTGCAGGTGGTACGGCTGAGACAGTCAAGCCTGGTAAAAAACTCGAGTCCAACTCCTGCTCAGCTCAGTGTCACTTATCATCCTGATCTCATCACCACCATCTCACAGCACTTCCCCAGGTGAAACATGAGATGGTATCTCCTGTCCCACATTGCTTCACTCTTGCCCGCCCAGAGCAGGGAGTGTACAGGGCAGTGTGTTTGGGATTTGCACTAGTATGTGACACCAACACCAACTGCCTGCACTCTGCTTACATAAAAGAAGCTGACTTTGGACTGGGGCTGCTAGAAAGCCTCTGGGAGCAGCTCCCAAGGAATGAAAATCCCAAGCCTCATCAATGGGACCTGGGTCCAAAGCCTCAAAAGCAGCTTTTCAAAGCATTTGGTGTGTAAGGTACTGACCACGCCGTGGGTTTGCACAGCAGCTTGCTCCAGGCTGCTCCCTCACTGAGCTAACTGAAAGGTGAAATTAGCACTGTCACTGTCACCCCAATTGTGTAGGTCAATCATTTTACAGGCCCACCATGATTTCATCTGGGGAGAAGTATAAAATACAATCACAAAATTAAAGCAAAAGCTATTATGGAGCAGATGGTAAACTGCAACACATGGCAAACGTGCCTTACAAAGGAAAGTAGCAGTTCAGTCATCTGCAGCATCCTTAGGAGAGCCTCAAATGCTGATTAGATCACAGAAGACTTGCACAGGGTTGGCAAGTAGCTCCACTTTACATAGCAAGGCTGAGGTACAAAGCAGGGGTTTTGCTTCCAGCTATGCTACAGGTCAGTGGTGGAGGGTTAAAGGCAAACCCAGCAGAACTCGTCCAACCACCTGTTCTGTGATTGTCTGCCATGTGCTCTTTGCAAGGTATCCAGCTCTCCCCTCCCTGCCTTCTGGAAGCATTACCAAGCTAAGAGTCACCTAACCCCATCACTCAGGGCTAAAAGCAGACCGACCACCTGATTATCAGAACAAGAGGACACAGTCTCAAGCTGCACCAGGGGAGGTTCAGGCTGGATGTTAGGAAGAAGTTCTTCATAGAAAGAGAGATTGGCCCTTGGGATGTGCTGCCCAGGGAGGTGGTGGAGCCACCATCCCTGGAGGTGTTTAGGAAGAGACTGGATGGGGTGCTTGGTGCCATGGTTTAGTTGATTAGATGGTGTTGGACAATAGGTTGGACACAATGATCTCAAAGGTCTCTTCCAACCTGGTTTATTCTAGTCTAGTCTAGTCTATTCTCCTCAGCAGCTACACTCAGCTCACTTGCTGATTGTGTTGGTTTTCTCCCATTTTCTGCTCCTTCAGTATCAGCCAGTCCTGCTTTACAGGGAATCTCAGCTCCCCTTCCAGCTCAGTAGTATCTCTGATGCTTAATCACACCTGTACATCTGAGCTGTCAGCACATCTGGGCAGGTCATTCTCCAAAAAGGGACAAACAGGGAGGCAGTTTCCCAGCTAGACCTGCCATCTCATCTCAAGCCAATAGATCAGTACAGTTCCTGCCTCAACCTACTTTGTCCCTGGAGGTGTTCAAGAGGGGACTGGACGTGGCACTTGGTGCCATGGTTTAGTAGTCAGGAGGTGTTGGGTGACAGGTTGGACTTGATGATCTTTGAGGTCTTTTCCAACCTTGTTGATTCTATGATTCTACATGGATTCAGCTGGTGGGGATGGTTGTGTCTTATGTCAAACATGCTGCCTCCAAAGCCTCTGGCTGTTTCTGGTGCAGGGCCCTCCTGGATCCAAAGTTCTCTGCTTCTAGTGTTTCCAGCAGGAGCACAGCACATCCCCAGCATCCCATCAGTCAGTGGTTTTTCTTATATTCCTAATTCCTGTATCACACCTGGAAGTATCCCAACTTACTGCAGGACCCAACCTTCATTCCATCTCTTACTGCACTTTCACAGCATTCCTTCAGCTTCCCGAAGTATAAAACAAGTCTGCTGGAGCACAGGAGGTGAACATCTGCAGTAATTCAATCATACAAGTATGACAAAGGGCTGGCAGGTAGTTACCCACACACCTCCACACCTCAGTTTCCCAGGTATGATTTCAGTCTAAGCCCAAGATTGCCCTGAAACTGCCACACAGCAAAAAGCAGAGCCATGAGCATCTGGAGCCAAAGTCAACAGCCCAGCCACCACCCAGCCTCCCCTGAAGGGGAGATGGCAATATGCTGCTGCATGGAGCAGGCTTCCCATTCACACCCATCTGCAATTTCAGCCTGCCTGTGTTTCTGCCCCTTCCACAGGCAGCACAGCAGGGCACACCCTTAGCCCAGGCTTACAAGACACAGCAGCATCTCAAGAGAGCAGAGGAGGACGTCTCCTAGCTGGAAGCTTGAACCCCATTTACTATTTCTGCATTCCCAGCACGTCCTGCAGCCTATTGCATTGTTCTGAACAAAGTGCCCTTCCCCTCAGTGGGCTCAGCCTGGCAGATCCATCACTGCCCAGCCAGCTGCAGCAGCCTGCCCAACCTGCATTCTTCTGCAGGCTGCTCTATCTCCATCCTTCCCCCCTCCCTCATGACAGAGCTGATGCTGACAGATAAATGTGCAGATTCATAGCTGAACACAGTGCCAAGTGCCTTCTGCAAAACACATACCTCCACCCACCCTGCACGACCTTACACCCCTGGCACAGCCCAGGGTTGCTAAGGGAAACTCTCCTCTCCAGCAGCAAATCGCTCAGCAGCCTTTGCACCCCACGGAACATCCACAGGCACGAGGACTCAGCTCTCCAGAGGCCTGATCTCACCATGCCAACTGCTCTTGTGCTGCCTGTGAAAGCCAACCCTTGCCCTAGCTCCACACTGCACACAAGGAAAGACACAGCCTGGCATTTTTCTGCCACAGCTCTGGTCCCTACTCTGGAGTCACACCAGAATCATAGAATCAGTAAGGTTGGAAAAGTCTCCCCTGAGCCTCCTCTTCCTCAGGCTAAACAACCCCAGCTCCCTCAGCCTCTCCTCACAGGGCTGTACTCCAAACCCCTCCCCAGCTTTGTTGCCCTTCTCTGGACACCTTCCAGCATCTCAACATCTTTCCTAACCTGAGGGGCCCAGAACTGGACACAGGACTCAAGGTGTGGCCTAACCAGTGCTGAGTATAGGGGCACAGTGACTTCCCTGCTCCTGCTGGCCACACTATTCTTGATGCATGCCAGGATGCCATTGGCCTTCTTGGCCACCTGGACACACTGCTGGCTCATGTTCAGCCAGCTGTCAGTCAGTACCCCCAGGTCCCTTTCTGTTTGGCTGCTCTCCAGCCACTCCAATCCCAGCCTGTGGTGCTGCATGGGTTGTTGTGACCAAAGTGCAGCACCCAGCACTTGGACTTGTTGAATGCCATCCTGTTGGACTCTGCCCACCTGTCCAGCCTGTCAAGAAGGACTCCAGCAAGCACATTTGGGGCCCTATGGGTATGTGCTCACCACCTGAGCCAAAGCACAAGAGCCCCCATGTCACCAAACAGGTAAGCTGAGAAGCCCAGGAGGGGCACAGCCTTCCTCTGCTATTTAGAGGCTAATAACAAAGTGACAACCAAATGAAGCATTTCTTTTGTGAAGGATTCTGTATGCTCACAGCTCATGTTATTCTCCAGTGTAAGCACCCTCACCTCTAATTACACTCACATCCCTCCTGAGAGGCAGGAGGTAAGCCAGCATCATTCCCTCCATTTCACAGAAGCTCAGAGAGGCCAAGGAAGGCATAACTGAGTCACACAAACCAGGAAATCAGTTCTGAGCTTCTCAAAGCCCAGACAGGCCACCCCCCTTTCATGACAATATTCACTATGCAGTAGAACCCAAGCTGGAACTTAGGGCTAAATGATGGAAGACAAGAAAAAAGGGAGGAGAGAAGAGCATGTCTTTACACATCACTTTCCATCTCCTCTCCCAACTTCTTGTACACAAGGCACACCAGGAGAGGTTCTCACATCACCCAGCTGAGCAGCACAGCAGCTGCTGCCAAGAGCATGTAAAGGAAGGAAGAAAGCACTGACAGTCCTTCCTGCCTCTGTTCTCTCACTAACTTCCCAAGACTGAAAGTATAAATGTTCAAGTGGTTTTTTTATCTTGACAACCTCTTTCCAGCAGGAACAAATCATCAAGAAATGCTCACAAAGGGAAGTGGACCAGCAAATTTCAGCTTGTCCGAGAGAGAGAGAGAGGGAAGGTAGAAGACTAAGCAGCCCCACAAGCTGTAGGGTATCAACAAACAGCTTTTTTACTTACAATTATTATTTTTCCAGTGTTTATTTTAGAATAGAATAGAATAGAATAGAATAGAATAGAATAGAATAGAATAGAATAGAATAGAATAGAATAGAATAGAATAGAATAGAATAGACCAAGTTGGAAGAGACCTTGAAGATCATCACGTCCAACAGAGAAGGGTAACGAAGTTGGTGAGGGGCTTGGAACACAAGCCTTATGAGGAGAGACTGAGGGAGCTGGGGTTGCTTAGCCTGGAGAGGAGGAGACTCAGGGGTGACCTTATTGCTCTCTACAACTACCTGAAGGGGGGTTGTAAACAGGCAGAGGTTGGTCTCTTCTCCCAGGCAGCCAGCACCAGAACAAGAGGACACAGTCTCAGGCTGCGCCAGGGGAAGTTCAGGCTGGAGGTCAGGAGGAAGTTTTACACAGAGAGAGTGATTGCCCACTGGAATGGGCTGCCTGGGGAGGTTGTGGAGTTGCCGTCACTGGAGGTGTTCAGGAGGAGACTTGTCAGGGTGCTTGGTGCCATGGGTTAGTTGATTAGGATTTTGGCTGTTATCAGGAGGAGGAGCCCCAAAATCCAGAAGCCATTCTCACAGAATGGCTTCCCCAAGTTTGAAGATCTCAATATTTGGGGTTTTTGTTTGTTTGATTGGAAGGGGAGGCTCAGAGGAGACCTTTTTGCTGTCTACAACTACCTGAAGGGAGGTTGTAGCCAGGTGGGGGTTGGTCTCTTCTCCCAGGCAAACACCAACAGAACAAGAGGACACAGTCTCAAGCTGAACCAGGGGAGGTTCAGGGTGGATGTTAGGAAGGAATTCTTCATAGAAAGAGAGATTGGCCATTGGAATGTGCTGCCCAGGGAGGTGGTGGAGTCCCCATCCCTGGAGATGTTTAGGAAGAGTCTGGATGGGCTGCTTGGTGCCATGGTTTAGTTGATTAGATGGTGTTGGGTGATAGGTTTAGGTGATGGAGTCACCATCATTGGAGGTTTTCAGGAGGAGACTTGATGGGGTGCTTGGTGCCATGGGTTAGCTGTTTGGGTGGGTTGGACGTGATGATCTTAAAGGTCTCTTCCAACCTGGTTTGGTTTATTCTAAATAAAGGTTGGACTTGATGATCTCAAAGGTCTTTTCCAACCTGGTTAATTCTATTCTATTCTGTTTTTCTATTCTGTTTTTCTGTTTTTTCTGGTTTTTTTCTGTTTGTTTGTTGTTGTGGGTTTTGTTGCTTGGCTGATTGGGTTTTGTTTGCTTGGGGGGGGTTGTTTGGTTTGGTTGGTGGGTTTTTCATGGACCACCTGGAAATGCAGCAGGGGGGAAAAATACCCCACACAGGACAGCTGAGGGAAGAGAGGAGAATGAATTCTCCAGAGAGACATCCAGCATTCTGAAAGCACGTCAAAGATCTATCAGTTAAATCACTCCTGGCCTCATTTTACAAGCTAAGAGGCTGAGAAAGGGCAATGAATTAAGAATTTATAAAGATGGACAGATAAAAGTTCAGGCAATCTTCAAGACACACACACACACAAAAGCTACTAAATAAATAACTGTGAAGAATGGCTTTGCCAGAGGTTTGATGAAGTCACTGTTAATAATTTATCTCCCTGCAAATTAAGACACCGATAATCAGATGGGATGCCCTTCAGAGACCAAGGGCATGTCTGCACTGCAAGGCTATCTGGCATAACCTCCTGTCCTCCCCACAGCCCATTCTGAGTTATTTTAAATCCCCAGCAAGCACACAATGGCACCAAACCTCTCTGATGCCGTACAACAGAACTCTTCCAAGAGCACACAGTAACTTTCAACTGCTAGGAAGGTTGGAAATAAGCTCTTGGGTTATCTACTGCTGTCTACAACTCCCTGAAGGGAGGTTGGAGCCAGGTGGGGGTTGGTCTCTTCTCCCAGGCAACCAGCACCAGAACAAGAGGAGGTTTGGGTTGGATGTTAGGAAGAAATTCTTCCCAGAAAGAGAGATTGGTCATTGGAATGTGGTGACCAAGAAGGCTAATTGCATCCTGGCCTGGATCAGGAACAGTGTGGCCAGCAAGAGCAGGGAGGTCATTCTGCCCTGTACTCAGCACTGCTTAGGCCACACCTTGAGTCCTGTGTCTAGTTCTGGGCTCCTCAGTTTAGGAAAGATGTTGACTTGCTGTGTCCAGAGAAGAGCAACAAAGCTGGGGAGGGGTTTGGAGCACAGCCCTGTGAGGAGAGGCTGAGGGAGCTGGGGTTGCTTAGCCTGGAGAAGAGGAGGCTCAGGGGTGACCTTATTGCCTTCTACAACTACCTGAAGGGAGGTTGTAGCCAGGTGGAGGTTGGTCTCTTCTCCCAGGCAATCAGCACCAGAACAAGAGGACACAGTCTCAAGCTGCACCAGGGGAGGTTTAGGCTGGATGTTAGGAAGAAGTTCTTCATAGAAAGAGAGATTGGCCATTGGAATGTGCTGCCCAGGGAGGTGGTGGAGTCACCATCACTGGAGGTGTTTAGGAAGAGACTGGATGGGGTGCTTGGTGCCATGGTTGAGTTGATTAGATGGTGTTGGGTGATAGGTTGGATTTCATGATCTCAAAGGTCTTTTCCAACCTGGTTAATTCTATTTGACTCTGTGAGCATTTTAACATTCCAAGATGCCATTTTGGTTTCAAACAGCTAACTTTGAGTTCCAGCTGCTCTGCCTGTGCCTTATGACATTGACAAAACAAGCAGTAGTAAAGTTGGGCCCTTCCTAAGATCTACTTACTGCAGAAGACAAAGGAAACTTTGTAAGGGCATGTGGCCATAGGACAAGGGGCAATGGCTTGAAACTAGAGCAGGGTAGTTTTAGGTTGGACATTAGGAAGAAGTTTACTATGAGGGTGGTGAGACACTGGAACAGGTTGCCCACAGAAGTTGTGGGCACCTCACCACCTGGAAGTGATTAAGACCAGGCTGGATGAGGCTTTGAGCAAGCTGATCCAGTGGTAAGTGCCTGTGCAGGGGGGTTAGAACTAGTTGGTCCTTTCCAACTCAAGCCATTCTATGAAACCTTCAGCAAACTGCTGTGTACAAGCCAGAGAAAGCAGCTTTAGTAAAGATGTTCTGAGTTGCTCAGCCATGTGCTTCCTGGACTGTTCCTCAAAATCCTTTCCCACTTTCCCCTGACTTTCATGTTGTAACTGGGAGTTTCAGCCTAAGCTGGGAGGCAACCAGCTGGGAGGTAACCAGAAGGGCAAGTTGGGAAGGGGATGACATTAAAAGGTAATGAAGCTATGTACTCAGATCCAGGAGCTTCCTGCCCCAAATCTGTCAGGGAGTTAATAAAACATTGGCAGGGCTTCAAGATGCCTCTAAAGCAAACACAACTTTGTAACATAACAGAAAACAGAAATGTTTCTAACAAGGAGAGTGGCAAAAAGTGCCCATGATGAGAGCTGGAAGAGCCAAAAGACCAACTTGAGAGGCACTTGATGGAGTGAAAAAGACAGATCCCACAGAGATCCCCCCAAAATGTAGCAGTTCCCTGCAGGAAGTGGGGCACTTGGGCCTCTGGGGTTCTGCCACCAGCTTCCAGGCAGTCCAAACTCACAACCACCAGCATTCTCCTTAGATCACACAGGGACAGAGATTGCTATCCAACACTGGGCTGCTGTGAAGCCAAGTTAAGAAACAGTCAGATTACCCAGGCACAAATGGGTCTCTGGGATGTCTCAGGAGACTTGAGTTTGATTCTTGGCTCAGGTTCAAGCCAAGCTTGTCATCTGTAAAACAGGGTGAATGACTTCAGTGAGCTAAAGACATCAGCTCTTGGCTTTCTGCAAAATGCTTTCTTCATTACATCAACAACTCACTGGTTTGAATTTCCTGTGTAAAGTGCTTTGAGGCATACTGATAAAAGAACAAAGCTCTCAAAGAGGAGGATGAAGTCTCTGTCAGATGCTCTAGCATCTCAGGTGAGCTCTGTCATTTACAACATGAAGCAACTCTATTTATTTGTACTGTAAACACAACTCAGCTGTCTGGACTGCCAGCACTGGAATGAACTTGAACAGCAGCAGCAAGGTTCTGTGCTTTGTTTAAGGAAAGCAGGAGCAGGGAGGCTATGTCTGTGCCAGATCTATTTCTCTATTTGCTTACTTTTGCTTGCTGTCCAATAAAAACCACTCCCAGGGCAGCCCCAGGGCTTGTGGAGAAGCCTTTCTGCCCAGGTGACCAAGCAGAAGCCACAAAAAGCACCAGCATCAAGCAGGGCTCTCAGAAGAACACTCCAAAGCACTCACTAGAACATCAAACTTGCCTCAGAGACAGTAAGGAGATGGCAAACATAAATCCCTTGTGGCTTTGATATATGTTTTATAAGCATGCTTAAACATTTTGGGAACAAACAAGGTCAAGTGAGCTTATGTAAGGCACTGCCTCCCAGCAGCCAGGGCAGCTATTTCAGGAAGCTGTCTCTTCATTTAAAGCTCCTGGTCACTGATTCTCCCTCATCTGCCCCTCAGTTTTTCAAGCATAATTCCATGATATCCAAGAATGCAGTTCTCTCACATTGCTCCTTGCCCCTTTCCAGCATGTATCACTGCCTAAAACCATCCCAGGCTCCCTGCTCCTCACCAAGTGATCTGCAGGCAGGCACCAGGAGACAGCATCCTGTCCTCTCTCACAGCCTTCCACCTGCAGTGACAGTCCTGCACTTCAAGCATCCCACAGTGCACATCTGACAAAGGGCACAGAGAGCACAGCAAAGCCTCCAGGTGACAGCTTGCAGGGGAACCATACTGCTGCTTGAATTACAAGTGCACATCATCACAGTCAAAGAGCTGGCCCTCCCAGGTTATTTCGGGCTTCCCCCTGGCTCAAAGAAAGGAAGAGAATTCTGCCTTACTGTTTTTTTCCTCTTAAAACAGCTGTCTGTGAGGGATGGTGGCAGGGATGGCCAATGACAGCACCTTGCAGCTAGAGGTAGGGCAATAAAAGTTCATCATTTTTCCACAGCATCATGAGCTGCTTCTCTCAGGCAATGTCCTCATGGGAAAGCACTCACATGCCAGCACCTACCTACATACCCAGCTCCAAAAGCATGGCTGCCCTGGCATGGCCCACCAAGGCAAGTCTCAGATGAGAAGGGAGGAGAATGAGCTGCAGGAGAAGCTCTCAGTTCTGCAAATGCCCTCCCCACTCTCTCTCTCTAGCTAAGAGAGGCACATGGAGACATCAGGCACAGAAAGGGCTATCATTTAGCCCAAGCTTCTGCCTGACACAGTCCAACCAAACTCTCCATGTCATTTCAACACCGTGCCCACAGCTCCCACCCAAGCTGCAGCCTCTCCTTCAGTGGAGCACACAAGCTCCAGCAGGCCACTCAGAGCTAATAAACTCCCCAAGGAGTTTTTTTTTTTTATGGTGGATTACTGCCTTTGACAAAAACACACTTTCCACAGATTGTAAAGTTGCTGTTTCCAGCCTCTGACTTCTGCTACAAAGGATTTGTCACTATCTCCAAAAGAGATCAGCCAGGATAGGAGTTTCGTTCTACTCCACCACAAAGCTGCTGCATGGTTTTGCAGCTATTACTCAGACAGCTGAGGACTCCTGTGCCACCAAAAGGCACAGATTACTTTGTGTACCTTCAAGAGGTTTTGGAGCACAAGTACCAGCCCTTGGCTATGAATCAAAACTATTATATGGACTAGAAAGCCCTTGATCCCTCCTAATTGCAGCAACCCTGAAAGCTGGGCAGGAGCCCCAGCTTCAAGGAGCCACACCAGTGGAAGAAGGGAGCAGGAGGAAGGGGGACAAAATCCAACACACATATGTCTACCAAAAGAGCACTCATGTCAGGGCTTTTTCAGGTCAAAAAGAGAACCAGCTCCTACATGACACTGCCTGTTAATGCTATGGGAGGCCTCCTGCCCACAGGGTATACCTTGGACAGCCCAAACAAGCTGACAACATATCCCAGGAATTTTGATTTCCTGACAGATGACCACAGAAATGAGAGGCACCAAGTAAAGCTTTGGTAACAAAGCTCATTAAAACACTGGAAGAGCTGCATGTTGCTAAACTTTCCCTGACAAGAACAACATAAAGGCATTGTAGATGTTTGTGGTTTCCCAGTGAATCACTGAGTCCTGCAGGTAGGCAGCTGGTAAGAGAGAAACCAGGAGAAAATGGAGACGACTGGGGTGGGAGGAGTGGCATGGCTCATGCAGCTGGAAACAAAATCATACCTAACTCCAGCCATTGGCTTCCTGATGTAAACAACAACTAAAAGCTATTTCATGAATGCCAGGGTTACCTGCTTCCTCAAGAATTATAAACAGCACCTCCAAATTCCTTGATTTGAACCTGCTTAGGTTTTGGTCCTCCCTCAATGCAAGAAAACAGAGCTAGTGTTCTGTTCCAATATGGCCAATTATAGAGCAGCCTGAATTACCATGTAATCAGCATTTGAAGAGGCAAATAAAGAATGAAAGCTACATTTAGAAAGAAGCCAGTACTACAGTTATGCAGGAACACCAAGACTGGAATCTCCCATGCCATCAAGTTCAGTCACCACATTCCAGCATTAATTGGGCTCCTTGGTTCCCCTCCACATCCCTCCATGGGAACGTAATTGAATGGCTTTTGCTTCCAGAGATCATCTCCTACATAAAAGCTGCAGCCAAAAATTGTCTTCAGGTACAATCCACACCTGCCACTGAATCAGGGGCCCAGCAATTTCTGCTGCTATTTTTTTCTGCCCTGTACAAATTCTTTTCCAATGTATTTTAAACAATATTAGGAAGGGAGTCTGGTCCAAGAAGCCTGCAACACTTGGCAAGTCAGAAGTCCACTGTACTCCATCTCCATCTCTTTGGCCCTAAAGCTCATTCAAATCCAGAACTTGCATAATGTTTTCTGAACCTAATTAATTGTTCACAGTTATCTCTCAAGCCAAAATTTGCTTCTTGAAACCACCTGTATGTTTATATCCCCTAAAACTCAAGCTCTGTCTCTTGGATCCACACACGAGCACCACTGAACTGGACCAGCCACATTTCTTGCACTCTGTGAAAATCCATCTCAGCAGTGGTGTCACAAGAAAGGAGGTTGTGAAGAGGTTGGTGCTGGTCTTTTCTCACAGGTAAGTAGTGATAGGACAAGAGGGAATAGCCTCTAGCTGCACCTTTTTAGGTTTAGACTGGACATTAGGAATCTTTTTTTCCACAGCAAGGGTGGTCAGGCAGTGGAATGTGCTGCCCAGGGAGGTGGTTGAGTCACCAGCCCTGGCTGTGTTTAAAGGTCATTTGGATGTGGTGCTTGGGGATATAGCTTAAGGGTGAACCTTGCAGAGTAGGGTTAACAGTTGGACTTGATGATCCTGAGGGTTTTTTCCAGCCTGAATGCTTCTGTGAATGTTCCAATCTCGGTGGACACTACTGAGACCTGGTGCAAGCAGGCACCACCACCCCCTAAGATCAGTTAAGTTCAGCACAGCCACAGCCTCCAGCTCTGAGAACAAGCACCACACTTCTGAAAGCAGCACTCGTTAGCTGCTATCTATGCATTTAACACGTTGAAGCTTGTTACCTGTGTCACTTGGCTGATGCTTTCTCTGATCAATTCCTCCCACTCCTCCTCTGTCACAAAGAGCTTCAGTTCACGAAGTTGCAGAACCTTCTGGAGGAGCAAACAGGCCTGGGCCTGAAAGAGAAAAGGAGACATGAAACTCCACACTCTCTAGGGAAGGTGTTAGCATTGCAAATACCCTGCTGCAGCAAACAGCTAAGCACAGCATCCAGGCAGTGCCATGCTGCAGATCCTCACCACTGTTACAAAACATTCTCTAGACCCTAGCAGAGTAACTCCTCAGGAGACAGGACAGTGCATTTGGTTGAATACACAGAGCTGAAAGATGTCAAAGGGGAGGGGAGGGACCACACTGCTGCTAGATTTAGGCAGTAAGACCCAAAATACATTTTGGAGCTGTTCTGAGTGCATCACTTTCAGCTTTCCAAAGCCCTTTCTGTGACTGCACCTTTTACCATTCCCTGATGAGTACAGTAGCCACAAACATACAAAAATAAAAGCTGGCAGGTTTCAAAGGCACCCTAGATTGAAACTGCTGTTCAGAGCAGCACACAGCCTTGCCCAGGAGCCAAAGTTGCTGATTAAGCCTCTGTGTTAAGACAGGAATGAAGAGAGTAGCCACTAGAAAACCAACAGTAACCTGCAATCTTCTTACAAGTCCTTTTCTATTCCAGACTTCCTGGCTTATGGCTTTCTTAGGGACAATAAAACCAGTGATAGACCAAAGCAAATGATAGAAGGGAGCAGAATACACTAATGGAGATTAGTGCACATAGTCTAGAAGACTCAAAGGGAAAATATCTGTAGCTGCATGGAGCTGGTGAGCAAGTTCTACCCACATGTGAAGCAAAAATATTGCCTCCAGCTGCCATCAGACAGACTGAAAGTGAATGCAGGTATAAACACCTAAAATGATTGCAAATTACACCAAGAGTCAATCTCCAAAGCAAGCAAGAGCTGCCACACTGCAGCTAAACCCACCCTACAGAAAAACAACTGAGCAGAGTTTGCAAACTTTGTCAAAGGAAAGGAGATCAAAAGGAAAAATGCAGCCTGGTGACACCCAACCTGCCCTCCAGATCCACCTTGGGTCCAAAGGAAGCAACTGGGAAAACAGGAAGCTAAAAAGTGGCCATGTGGTACCCACACTTCTACTGGAGCACCTGGGGGGAACTATTAAGGTAGGTTTAGGCAGGATGTTAGGAAGAAATTCTTCATAGAAAGAGAGATTGGCCATTGGAATGTGCTGCCCAGGGAGGTGGTGGAGTCACCATCACTGGAGGTGTTTAGGAAGAGACTGGATGGGGTGCTTGGTGCCACAGTTTGGTTGATGAGATGGTGTTGGATGATAGGTTGGACTTGATGATCTCAAAGGTCTCTTCCAACCTGGTTAATTCTATCCTATCCTATCCTATCCACTGAAGAATTCAAAGTGAGGGAAGAGAAGAAATCCTTTGGATCTCCTGAGAGCAAGAAGACCACCCAAACTTGCAGGCAGTCAAACAGAACACCTCATGAGCTCAAGGAGGTCTGTTTCCTACACAACATATTCCAGGCTCCTGGAAGCAACAAGACCCCAAACACAGATCCCCCACTGTAACACATTTGTGTTACAACAGAGCAATGTCCCAGTTTGCACCAGTGTGGCCAACAAAGGTATTCTCCAAACAGAGTGAGCTTTCACTCACAAACTGAAATCCTGTTCTTCACTTAAGGGAGGAAATGCAGCAGGGAACCGATGAGACTACATTTATGCTCATTTCATGAGAGCACCCTAAAGCCATATTTGAGGCAGGCAAGCTTAGATAGCCCTTGTAATTACAGGGAGGCTGTGTCTTACAGAACAAATTATGGCCTGTCTGCATGCATGTAGCAAATGTAGTGGAAAGTCACTGCAGTGCAATTACAACATGACCCTCAGAGCAGATGAAAGGTCATCACTCCCTTCTGGAAGGCTCAGGCAGGGTCACAAACCTCAAGGCACCGTCTCTTCTATGGCTGCTACAAAAGCATTCAGACTGCAAGAGGGTGCAAAGCACAAAGAAGGGTCCTGTTAAGCTACTCTGACAGTACCTCAGTTTACCCAAGAGGCAGACAGAGGAGCAGAGGCAGCAGTGGTAAGGGCCTGCTCAGGAATCAAACCAGACGGCAGTGGGTGGGAACGCTGCAAGTCAAGGAGGAAAAGAACCGAGAAGAAATCAAAGCCATCCAAAGGAGCAAGGAGCTCTGGAGACCTGAGACTTGAACACTGGACTGACAGAAAAGTTCCTGAATGGGACCCAGATGTCAGTAAGCACTGAGCTTGAAAAGGATTTTAAAAGAAAGGAAAGAAAACCCACAGAGGACTCTCTTCTGAGCATGAAAAGTGAAGAAGTCAAAACACGCAGAGATCCGAGGATCCTGGCTGCTGCTACCACTCTTCAGTAACTTCGTCACACATGTACCTTTCATGCCTCCAGCCCCTGCATTAGATCCAAGCAAGGAAAACATGGTTTGAGTTTCACATAACTAAAACACTGCTATTACTGCAGTCAACACCATCCTGTGTTTCCTGAACTGGCCTCTAGCCCAATGACAATTCAATCCTAACTCTTTGAGGTCTCTCCCAACCTTGGTGACACTGTGACTGTGACTGGGCAAGCTCAAAGAAAGGATGAAAATGAAATACAAGGTTTTACCTGGTGGTTGAAAGAAAATGTGGCTAAACAAAAAGGTATCATTTCAGCCAGAGAGCAAATGTGACATTAATGATGACAAAGTCCTCAGTGCCCAGCACCATCTATGCTGTACTTTAAGGTTACCTTACTCATCACAGAGTGACTCTGTCTATTCCCAGAACTAGTTAGTAACATGTAGCTCCTGTACAGCTGCTTTTTCCAGAGCAAACTGCACAAACACCTACAAGTTAAACCACAGGGTGAGGAACTGATGTCAGCCAGAAAAAATCAGGGGCAGAACCAAAACTGAAACCCAATTCTTCAATCTTGAGGGCAGACCCAGTAAGAAAAAGTGCTTCCAAGTTCTCCTGCTGATGCCATCCTATCTCAGCAAGCTCAAATCAAAACAGGAGTGGCAGGAAGTCTCTTCTTGAGAAAGGAGTGCAACTGTTTGCCATCACTGGAGGTGTTCAGGAGGAGACTTGACAGGGTGCTTGGTTACATGGGTTAGTTGATTACGTGGTGTTGGATGATATGTTGGACACAATGATCTTGAAGGTCTCTTCCAACCTGGTCTGGTCTGGTCTATTCTATTCTATTCTATTCTATTCCTCCTCATTCACAGCATCAATCAGCATGTCAAAGGAGATCCTGGATGTCCTCTGTAGACTGCTTAGACAGTATTGCCCCTGTACACTGCACTGGTTAGGCCACACCTTGAGTCCTGTGTCCAGTTCTGGGCCCTTCAGTTTAGGAAAGATGTTGACTTGCTGGAAAATGGCGAGAGAAGGGCAACAAAGCTGGGGAGGGGTTTGGAGCACAGCCCTGTGAGGAAAGGCTGAGGGAGCTGGGGTTGCTTAGCCTGGAAAGGAGAAGGCTCAGAGGAGACCTTATTGCTCTCTACAACTACCTGAAGGGAGGTTGTAGCCAGGTGGGGGTTGGTCTCTTCTCCCAGGCAACCAGCACCAAAACAAGAGGACACAGTCTCAGGCTGCACCAGGGGAGGTTTAGGCTGGAGGTTAGGAAGAAGTTCTTCATAGAAAGAGAGATTGGCCATTGGAATGGGCTGCCCAGGGAGGTGGTGGGGTTGCCATCATTGGGGGTGTTTAGGAGGAGGCTTGATGGGGTGCTTGGTGCCATGGTTTAGTTGATTAGATGGTGTTGGATGATGGGTTGGATGGGATGATTTTGAAGGTCTCTTCCAACCTGGTTTATTCTATTCTATTCTCAGAGAAGCAATCTAGCAACCAGGACCACAAAGCTGCTACCCCACCTTGGAAAGTAAGTCCTCAGCAATGGTGTTTCAGATACAAATTCTTCTGTCAGGGCTGAGAAACCACTGCTGGAAGGGCACAAAACAGCTTCCCATGGAATAGTCTCTGGCAGGATTTGCAAAAAGGATCTTAATCACTCAGAGGGCTTCTGTGAGCTTCAGCAGGTAACATGTGCTTTATCACCTAATGCAAGAAGGGCTAAGAGTAGGTGCACTTTGCAAAAGCAAAGACAGACCCAGAGTGAGTCAGATCCCTGGGAACTGTTTCCTTGAGGTCACAAAGAAACAATTCTCTCCTTGCACTTCATTTTCCTTGTTTCATCCTCTCACATAAAAAGACACACCACAGCTGAAAGCAGCCACGTTAGAGACGTGAACACCCTTGAGGCTCTTCCCCCTGCTGAAAGCACATGCCACTATCATTTGCTTATGCTTCTGTGGCAACACTAGTAACCAGAGGAAAATCCTTCAGAAATAAGAAATCACAACATCTACCTATTTGCTGTTCTGTGCAACAGAGAACCATGGAATGGCTCAGGCTGGGAGGGATCTCGGAGATCATCTGCTCCAACCTCCCTGCCCGGACCAGGGACACCTCTCAACTAGACTTGGCTGCTCAAGGCCCTGTCCAACCTGGCCTCCCTAAGGCAGGAGGCATCCACAGCCTCCCTGGGCAGCCTATTGCAGAGTCTCACCACCCTTGCACTGCATATGCAGAGTCTCCAAGATGAGAATGTGTGAGAATGGTTGCAAGCAGTTGACAGCCACGTCACAGCTTTTTATTAAGAGGAGAGGAGCACGCTGCAGCCACCCTGTGCCTGAGGAGTCACTCTGCTGCCAAATCAAAACATCCTTTTTTTCTTTAAATGACATTAAAGGGAAAAAAAAGAGCATAAAACAGTACAAAAATAAACAAAACTCCACTGGAGCAAGGATAGTAGATACATACATTCACTCCCACATAGATTTATCATCCCTATGACTAAATGAGGCAGAAACGTTCATTATCAGTCCATGTGGGAGAGGAGAGCAAACAGTAACTCACTGCAGCACTGACCCTGTGGGTTTCTGCCAGCTTTGTTTATTTGTTTCTTATCTCCAATGATTACACAAGATGCCATTCAGCAGCAATGGTTCAGATTTCTTTCTGAGCCGGTGAATGTGCTCACTGCAGTCCCTGAGATGTGCTGGAAATTCCCAGATGTGCTCACCTACCTTATTTAGATGCTTACAAGGGAGTGCAGGCTGGTGGGGCTGCTGGATTGCACAGCCTACCTTTACCCTTCACAGCAAAGGACAAGCCATGCAGCCTCACTCTTTAAAATGGCAAGCAACTGATTAACCCCTAAGAGTTCAGTCAGTGCCTTCTCATTGAAAAGAAATCTCTAGCCAAGGCATGGTAGCTGTGCAGGTCAGAAGAGCATCTGTCCCCAGTCCCCAGGCAGGTGACACCCTCCAGCAGAGCTGGACAGAGGGGAACAGACCAAGATGTCTTTCAGCCATTGCTGTTGTGAAAGAGAAAAGCCAAAAGCAAACAAGCCATTTGCCATGTCAAGAGACAAAGGCCTGACCTAAATTCAGGGTTCTTTTACAAAGACAAGCACACTGTTAACAGGAAGACTTTTTTTTTTTTCCTGAAGAAAAAAGCATTTCTCACTCCCAAGTGTTTGAGGAGGGTGGCTGGAGGTGGCTTTGCAAGCCAAGTGAAAAAAGAAGCTACCCTGCAGCCACAATCCCATGAGAAGAGAGACTGAAATCAGCAGTCACCCACTGCCACCGTCAGAGAAGGAACAAACTGAGGAAGTGCCCCCACTGCAACATGCCAAAGTCTGAGTTTTCACACAAGCATTTTGTCAGAGGATCTCAAAGCAGTTGACAGGCTACAGCTGGTAAACCCCTGCAAATTCCCTTATGGCATTTCCAGCTTCCAGAGGGACGTGGTTAAGTTTAACTGGCTTGCCTGAAGCACATGGCAGGACAGAGAGCTCTCATTAGGTCTGACCCAGGACAGTATTTCAGTTACGTCTCTCCTCCAGGCACATTTTAACAGAAGCAGAGAGGAGCTTCAATGCTTACCAAAGACTTCAAAGATGGATTTTCCTCACCTTATGGATATCACTTTTGTATTGTAGACACACTTTTATTAACATGAAGCATGTCATGAGCATCTCTTTCCCTTTATATGTAGATATCAGGATCTCAGGTAGTGATAGGACTAGGGGGAGTGGAATGAAGCTGGAGGTGGGGAGATTCAGGCTGGAGGTGAGGAGGAAGTTCTTCCCCATGAGAGTGGTGAAGCCCTGGAATGGGTTGTCCAGGGAGGTAGTTGAGGCCCTGTCCCTGGAGGTGTTTAAGCCCAGGCTGGACGAGGCTCTGGCCAGCCTGATGTAGTGTGAGGTGTCCCTGCCCATGGCAGGGGGGTTGGAACTAGATGATTCTTGTGGTCCCTTCCAACCCTGACTGATACTATGATACTATGCTACTAGACTGGGGTTGGAACTAGATGATCTTTGAGGTCCCTTCCAAGCCTAACAATTCTATGATTCTAGGACAGATGAAGCATTAGCTGGAAAATAACAAGTTTGCTCAACTCCACATGTATTTTTAGAACTGGAACAGCACCAGGAGCTTTAGTGCTATCACCATTTCACTGCTCCTGGAAGTCCAGGAGACAAAAATACACAGGTGGTATCACACCACCCTGGGATTTCAGGGCAGCACTGATGTCTCCCTTCCGGATACAGGCATAGCCCACCTGCCAGCACGTCTGATTCGGTGCCAGCACACCCCAGAGAAACAGCAGCTCTCAGTATGGGATCTTCAGCATCAAGACTCTTCTAAAACCATGGGGAGATGGCAAAAAAAAATATTAAAATACAATAAAATAGCACTTGTAGAAATCCTCACCTACACAGAGCCCTTTGAGGCTGCAATTGCATGAATCACAGCCTGCCTTCGTGACAAACACTACCAGGAAAGCTGAGGTGCAACGATTATGTGCCAAGGAACAGAGGGGGGGAGGGACTCTAAATAAGCTTCCTTTGGATATTAAGAAATAGCCAAACTATGGAATAAATTCCTCAGCCATCTACAGTTTGGTACATGGTGTTTCAACCCCCCCCCAAACACACCAAAATCCAAAGGTTTCCAGGCCTGTTGGCTATAGAGTAACTGTCATTGATTACTACCAGGCAGGATACCCAGAGCACAGCAGCAGAAGTCTCTTCCAATTACTGTCACAGCTTTTGTAAGGAGAAAACAAAATCCAAGCATGCAAAGCCACAGAGCAAGTGCCAATCTAACCCCATTTGTGCTCCCACAGTTAAACCACTCTACTTTTCACATTTACATTGGGTGTGGGATGGGAGACAAAGGCTCCAACAGAGCACTTTTGAGGGCCTGCTTTTCAGCTCTCTCCCACGTTTGATTCGTGCATTTGAGCACTTCTGAGCTTATAAGGTATAATTCTGTTTGCTAATGGGCTGGCTGGCAGGGTCCAAGTTAGGAACAGTCTAGAAGCTTGTTTAAAAGGGCAAATTATGAGGGGGAAAGGAGAATAAGGGCCACAAGAGTGGGGTTCTCTGTTCTGTACAGCAAATTGACAGCAGAGTGTTTCAAAGCAAGGGTAGTTCAATGTACTATAGAGATGGATGGATGGATGGATAGATAGATAAATAGATAGATAGACAGACAGACAAATGAGTTTCTAACCTTCCTTGGCATATTATAATCAGGATTCTAAAAGGCTGAGCACTCCCAGCACTGCAGACAAGACAATCTTCTTGGCTGAGAACTGTCATGACAACACTTAGTAGAGGACTTCAACTTGTGACAAACTCCAAACTCTGGAGTTTCACACAGCCCCTTAACCTCAGCCAGCACCAAGCTGCAAATTCCCTGGGGGAGGTGAGAAGAGGGAGGGAAAATAAAGATTCTTTCCAAAGTTAAGGACAAACAAATGTCCTTCAAGATCCTTAACACACATCCTCACTGAACAAGCATCAAACAAGCATTAAATCTATTTACTGAAAATACACAAAACTCATCTGAAGGCTTTAGATGTAAAGAGTGAAAAGAGGTGATTAAGAAACATTTGCCAAATTGATTCTTCTCCATCCACAAGCTGTACCTGCAGCAGAGACACATTCCTCTATGCTTCAAATTGAAGGGGAATGAAGGATAAGGCACAGCCCCTGGCTGTGGCTCAAGAAAAATCTTCTTGAGAACAAAAATTAATTTTTAACTTGCTCACTGCTGCTGAAACAAGGTGCACAGAGGCAGTGGAGCCAAGATTCTCCTCCAGCAGCCATCTAAAAGGTTTCAGAGTGGAACGTGCTCCTTTTTTCTGGGGTAAGTAGGACAGTTACAGCATGGCTGGCATCTTTGGCCCCGCAGAACTGCACATGCCAGGACACCTGAGCATCTCCAGAACTATTTCTTGGTTTAGAAATGTGCTGCCAATGTTCTAAGGTAGTATTCATGAATGAGACACCTACCTTTTACCCCAAATTCACCCTGTTGGCCCCTCTGATTAAAGGATCTGAGGCACGGCTTTCCTGCGCTCTGTTCCTGTCTGCCTCCTCTGTCCCGCCTGGCCCAGGCACACAGCTAGGCTCAGCTGGAGCTCAAAGCCCTGCTGTGCTCCATGCTGCAGCAGTCAAAACTCCTGCACAAAACTCCTACCTGCAGGGCCATTGCATGCAAGGAATGCCCTCCTGTGCAGAGCTCCTGTCTGCAAGGCCTGTTGCAGACAGGGACAAAGGCAAGCCAGGTCTGTGTGACAGCACTGCCACAGCACGGTGCACAGGCTGTGCCTGTGGCTCTCAGCAGGAAAGCTGTGTCAACCATCACAAGAGAGACTCCTGGTGCCTGCAAGCAGTCACAGTGCCCATGCTGGCCCAGGAAAATCTCTTCTGCAGAGTCATCTGCTTCAGGAGCTGAACTCAGTATTTCCTGCTACAATCCAGTGTCTTCAGACTAACCGATTGGCTCTTTCAAGATCTTCCCCTCAGCCAGCTTTGCCAAGGTCCAACATTGCAGGCAAAACATGAGCAGGATACACTTTGGCCAGGACAGAAATT
This sequence comes from Melanerpes formicivorus, assembly GCF_026170545.1. Classification (NCBI taxonomy): domain Eukaryota; kingdom Metazoa; phylum Chordata; class Aves; order Piciformes; family Picidae; genus Melanerpes; species Melanerpes formicivorus. The sequence continues at coordinate 2,941,992 of NW_027142381.1, read as the reverse complement.
GTCCTGCCAGATGCCAGGATGCAAATCTGCCCTCCTAGCTCCAGGCACAGACAAGGCAGAAATGAACACTGACCAGAAACTCCCACCCATCCATCACCACCCTCTGCTCCTACACCTTCCCTGTGCACCAAGCATCACACTCTGGAATAGAAAGGAGTTTCCTCTTAGCCTCCCTTAGGCTGGCCTTGCCAAAAATCCCCACCCAAAACAAAACACCAAACAGGAGATTTATGAGCCCAGGAACAAAATTCTCCCTGCCAAAAAGTGATCAAAACAGCTGATATTTTACAGCTTACATTAAGCTCCTGTGACAAATGCATGAGAGGAAATTTTGCAAAGCCAGTTAATTGCAACATGCACAGCACTTAAGTGACACCTAAATCATCTCTTTACAACCTTGGATGAGAAAGGAAATCTTAGGCAGGGCAATCCCATCAGGTCACAGAATCACCAAGGTTGGAAGAGACCTCAAAGATCATCAAGTCCAACCTGTCACCACAGACCTCATGACTAAACCACATCCAATCCCCTCTTGAACACCTTCAGGGATGGGGACTCCACCACCTCCCTGAGCAGCTCATTCCAATGGCTAACAACTCTCTCTGGGAAGAACTTTCTCCTCACCTCCAGCCTAAACTTCCCCTGGTGAGCTTGAGACTGTGTCCTCTTGTTCTGGTGCTGGTTGCCTGGGAGAAGAGACCAACCCCTTCTTAGCTACAACCTCCCTTAAGGTAGCTGTAGACAGCAAGAAGGTCTCCCCTGAGCCTCCTCTTCTCCAGGCTAAACAACCCCAGCTCCCTCAGCCTCTCCTCGTAGGGCTTGTACTCAAGGCTTCTCCCCAGCCTCATTGCCCTTCTCTGGACTCTTGCCATTTTCAGGGGTGTAGAATATACCAACCTGAGCCTGCTACCCAGTTTCATGGGGAGCAGATTGTACCTGTGCTTCCTTCCTCATTAAAGCAGAAAAAAAAAGCAGATTTCCACAGCTAGGGCAGGATGCTTTCCACCCAGATACTTTTAAACCACTCCCAACAGCTTGCAAATTAGCACACTGAAAATAACTGTCACACGTGAGACACGTTTGGCACCATTTGATCATCACCATGGAGCTGAATCTGTTTAGGTCTTTTGAGTGCAAAATACAAATATCAATGAACTCTGTTGGCTCTGTGGTATTTTTTCCATGTCAATTTCATAGAATCATAGAATCAGTCAGGGTTGGAAGGGACCACAAGGATCATCTAGTTCCAACCCCCCTGCCATGGGCAGGGACACCCCACACTAGATCAGCCTGGCCAGAGCCTCATCCAGCCTGGGCTTAAACACCTCCAGGGATGGGGCCTCAACCACCTCCCTGGACAACCCATTCCAGGGCTTCACCACTCTCATGGTGAAGAACCTCCTCCTCACCTCCAGCCTGAATCTCCCCACCTCCAGCTTCATTCCATTCCCCCTAGTCCTATCACGCCCTGAGCAGTCCCTCCCCAGCCTTCCTGTAGCCCCCTTCAGATACTGGAAGGCCACAATTAGGTCACCTCAGAGCCTTCTCCTCTCCAGCCCCAACTCCTTCAGTCTGTCCTCATAGGAGAGGTGCTCCAGCCCTCTGCTCATCTTCATGGCCCTTCTCTGGACACCTTCCAGCACCTCCACATCCCTCTTGTAATAGGGGCTCCAGAACTGGAGGCAGTACTCCAGGTGGGGTCTCACCAGAGCTGAGCAGAGGGGGAGGATCACCTCCCTCGACCTGCTGGCCACACTTCTCCTGATGCAGCCCAGGATCTGATTGGCTTTGCGGGCTGCAAGTGCACACTGAGAGCTCCTGGTGAGCTTCTCCTCCACCAGCACCCCCAAGTCTCTCTCCTCAGGGCTGCTTTCCAGCCAGTCACTGCCCAGCCTGGATTTGTGCCTGGGATTGCCTCGACCCAGCTACAGGACCCTGCACTTGGTCTTGTTGAACCTCATGAGGTTGGCTTGTGCCCACTTCTCCAGCCTGTCAAGGTCCCTCTGGATAGCATCCCTTCCCTCCAGTGTGTCTGCTGCACCACATAGCTTGGTGTCATCAGCAAACTTGCTGAGGGTGCACTCAATGCCACTGTCCATGGCACCCACAAAGATGTTGAACAAGACTGGAACTTCCCTTCCTTTCTAACAGCCCTCTCTCTAGCTAGTTTCTAAACAAGCTAAACAGCAGTCTGCCAACAACACAAACGTTTGTGTGTCCTCTTCAGCCACTGGAACATAGCATCCCAAGTAATTCCTAGTGTCAGGCAACTTCCCACAGTGCAGAAAATGGAAAAGCAGTCACCTGCTCATCACTTGCTGGGCAGCAGGGAGATTGGGTCTCTCACCTCCATGAGAGAGGCTCAACGCCAACGACTCCAGGAATGGTGGAAATCTCTTGCTAAAACAGCTGCAAGTGGGGGAACACCAAACACACAGGATGTGGAGCTCCACTCAGGCTTTGATCCCCACTTTGGAAACTCTGCTTTTGGATTTGAGGCTTCACTACCTTGCTTCATGAATAAGGAACAAAGCTCCTTGGAAGACAGCAATGGAGACAAAACCGACTGTGAAGAGATCTCCATTCTTCTACCCCTTCTGCTGCCTCCCCTCTCCTTTGAATTTTTATTACCCTTCATAAAGCTCTCTACCCATGGCTCAGATGTTCTGCTTTAAGCAGCAGCAGCAATGAGGACTTAAGAAATCTATACAATTCTACTGCTGCTCCCAAGGCTCTGAACAGCAGCTGTCACATCGATCAGGGGGGTACTGTTAACTTCATTTTGTTGTTCCTGAGTACTTGTCTGTACTACAGAAAGTTTTATCACATTAGCTACACTGACACCTCCTCCTCCTTCTCCTCCTCCACAACATGCAAACAGCTATTGCAAGACACAAGCACTTAAACCACCACTGCTCAGTCTGGCTGAAAACGTGGAATGAGCTACACCCTACAGAAACTACCTTCAGATAATAGAGCTGCACCTGCATGAGTTATCCTCAGCCCTGACAGGGAAAATCAGTCACTGCCTTTAATGACAAAGGCACCAGGATGTTTTTTCTAAGTGCACTTGAGCCAGCAGAAAACCCAGGATCAGCACTCAAGACAGTGGAGCAGTCTGCCTGCAGAGCAGGGCACACATAGAGTATTCACTTACACACAGATTTCCTCATGCCCTGAAACATCAATACTTCAGTTGTCTAATCAGGGACTCTGCAAATCACATTCTCCCTCTTACTGCTGAGGAGAGGATTGTTTCCATGCTTGGCTCCTCTGCAAACAGTGCTCTGGAGGATGCTCTCACCAGAGCAAAAGCCTCATCTTCCATTTGCTTAACCAGAGAAGCCCACTTGTGAGAGGCTGCTTGCTGCAAGGGGACAATTTCAGACTGGGTATTAGGACAAATTTCTTCACTGAATGAGTGGTCAGGCATTGGGAATGGCTGCCCAGGGAGGTGGTGGAGTCATCAGGAACAGTATGGCCAGCAGGAGCAGGGAGGTCATTCTGCCCCTGTACACTGCACTGGTTAGGCCACACCTCGAGTACTGTGTCCAGTTCTGGGTTCCTCAGTTTAGGAAGGAGGTTGACTTGCTGGAACGAGTCCAGAGAAGGGCAACGAAGTTGGTGAGGGGTTTGGAACACAGCCCTGTGAGGAGAGGCTGAGGGAGCTGGGGCTGCTTAGCCTGGAGAAGAGGAGACTCAGGGGTGACCTTATTGCTCTCTACAACTTCCTGAAGGGAAGTTGTAGACAGGCAGAGGTTGGTCTCTTCTCCCAGGCAACCAGCACTAGAACAAGAGAACACAGTCTCAAGCTGCGCCAGGAGAGGTTGAGGCTGGAGTTTAGGAGGAAGTTCTACACAGAGAGAGTGATTGCCCATTGGAATGTGCTGTCTGAGGAGGTGGTGGAGTCACCATCATTGGAGGTGTTTAGGAAGAGCATGGATGGGGTGCTTGGTGCCATGTTGGGTGATAGGTTGGACACGATGATCTTGAAGGTCTCTTCCAACCTATTCTATTCTATTCTAATCATCCCTGGAGGTGTTCAAGAAGCATCTGGACATGGCACTTTGGTGCATGGTTTAATGACCATGGTGGTGGTGGGTTGAGGGTTGGACTCAGTGATCTTAGAGGTCTTTTCCAACCATAACCAGTCTAGGATTCTATGATTTGTGCCCAGTACAAGTGAGCACACTACAGCTGCTTCCTCCAGCACTGTTCTGTGGTTGAAAATGTCAAGGACTTGTCAAGGCTGGCTGGGAAATAAAGGGGGAAAAAATACTTTAAAAATACTTTAAACCCATTAAAATCAAAGCTCCCTCCTACAGCCACCACTACCTAACAAGAGTGAGTGACAGAAAGAAGGTGTTGCTAGATTTTGAAGGCAGTAGAGAGGAGTCAGTGCACACATGGAGAAGATTTGACACCACAGGTCTGCAGGACATGTGGACAGTCAAGACACTGAACACCTAAACCAGCACACTGGAGTCCTGGGCCAGGCCTGGCTAATGGTATTAGACACCAGCTTTGACCATTTCATTTGCATAGAACAAAGATACAGCTGGTGAGCATTCAAGGCTGGGAAAGGCATTATTTACCTTGTGCTCTTCTTTCACCAGAGGCCAACAGGCAGACCCTCAGGACACAACAATCCATACAGAACAATCCATATATTGGCCTGCTGCTCTGGTGAACAGAGAGATTCATTTCTCCCTGGGGTAACCACTTACCATATCAGAAAGGCCAATCAGTCTTAATGGTTCCCTCCCCTCAAAAAAAGTCAATATCTTATTATGCTAAATTCTTGAAAAATAAAGGGATGCCATAATTAAGTGAGCCATGAGAGCACAAGACAAATCCGCAGCAGAGCACAGAGCAGAGCCCAGGAGCACTGGGGTTTTCTTGCCTTTTCCATGATGCCCCAGTACGAGACTGAAACACTGGTGGAGATCTATGGATGCCACAGGGCATGTTGAGACCAGAGGAGAAAGGAACAGCAATGAACTCTGTGCAGTGCAGCCAAGCCTCTCACTTCCCACATTCAGAAGTAAAAATAGTTTTAAAGACATGCCCATTTCCACTCCTGACTCACAAGTACACTTTCCTCAAATGAAGAGCAAAGTCACAATTTAACAGAACACCTCTCAGACCATTTCATTTCTTCATATGGGCCTGCTTGTTTTGCAGCATTTTTCCCCTTTGCTCTTTACAAGCTCCTCACTCTGAACACCACAGCAAGACAGCTCTTCTGTTCAGAAATCAAAGCAAAGAAATCACAGAATGCCTCACTAGCTGAGGCTCAAAGAAACACTGCCAAATATCAAGAAACCTCTAAATCATCTCGGGCATTATCCTTTCTCTCAATCTCGGCTTTGCTCCTGATTAAAAAAAACCCAAACCAAACCAAATCATCCTATCCCCAAAGCTTTCATTTCTCTCAGGTTTTGATTCTTACACACACACACACACACATATTATTATGCTGTATAGAATAGAATAGGAATATAATTGGAATAGAATAGGAGTAGAGTAGAGTAGAGTAGAGTAGAGTAGAGTAGAGTAGAGTAGAGTAGAGTAGAGTAGAGTAGAGTAGAGTAGAGTAGAGTAGAGTAGAGTAGAGTAGAATAGAATAGAATAGAATAGAATAGGACCAGAGCAGACCAGGTTGGAAGAGACCTTCAAGGTCATCACATCCAACCCATCAACCAATCCAACCCACCTAAACAACTAACCCATGGTACCAAGCACCCCATCAAGTCTCCTCCTGAACACCTCCAGTGATGGTGACGCCACCACCTCCCCGGGCAGCACATTTCAATGGGCAATCTCTCTCTCTGTATAGAACTTCTTCCTCCTAAACTCCAGCCTAAACCTCCCCTGGCACAGCTTGAGACTGTGTCCTCTTGTTCTGGTGCTGGCTGCCTGGGAGAAGAGACCAACCTCTGCCTGTCTACAACTCCCCTTAAGGTAGTTGTAGACAGCAAGAAGGTCACCCCTGAGCCTCCTCTTCTCCAGGCTAAGCAACCCCAGCTCCCTCAGCCTCTCCTCACAGGGCTGTGCTCCAAACCCCTCCCCAGCTTTGTTGCCCATCTCTGGACTCGTTCCAGCAAGTCAACCTCCTTCCTAAACTGAGGGGCCCAGAACTGGACACAGGACTCGAGGTGTGGCCTAACCAGTGCTGAGTACAGGGGCAGAATGACCTCCCTGCTCCTGCTGGCCACACTGTTCCTGATGCAGGCCAGGATGCCATTGGCCCTCTTGGCCACCTGGGCACACTGCAGGCTCATGTTCAGCCTACTATCAACCAGTACCCCCAGGTCCCTCTCTGCCTGGCTGCTCTCCAGCCACTCTGACCCCAGCCTGTAGCTCTGCATGGGGTTGCTGTGGCCATTATCAAACATCAGCTCCCCTGACACCTCAAGTTGCTTTCACACCTCGCTAAGACCAAGAACAAAACCATCCCCCTCCTGGCTGCTCTTCCCAAGGTTCTGGAAGCCAGATGTCTCCTCTGCACAACAAAGCCAATTTCCCTTAATGCAGGAGAGACATGCAATGGGATTTTCTTTAGGCTATTCAGAAGGCAGCTACCATACCAAGCAGCCTCTTTAAAAAGGCTCTGCTGAAGTCAAATTCAATAACTTAGGAGATTTAAGAGCACTACACACATCCCCCAAAAGACCCCACGTTGCCTAGGCACTGTGTGCCTTTTTAGCAGCTGTCCTTGATTCACTGGACCACTCTTGATGTTGCAAGGACAAAAGTCTTCATCTTCTGAGAACATTCATCAGCAGATAATGAGAAATTAGAATTCCAATCCACTCAAACATCTACTCTCGAAGTTTCTCTTTCAAGCAGTATCAAGAAAAAAAGAAGATAGAAGTCAGTGAAATTGTTAGCTTGGAACACTGAAATAAACAGCACAGCTAAGCAAGGAAAACAGAAGAGTTGGAAATTGCACTGGGCTGAACTTTGCCTATCCAACGATTTGGATGCTTGCCAGCAAGACTTTATCTTCTCACAGAACCCACCCAGAGCAGCACCATCAGATGACATTGCCTTTAGGAAGAGGGACGTGGCTTGAGACCCCCTTTCTGCTAGGAGGTTGCTGGGACATCCCACAGAGGAATTCAGGCTCCTTTCTTGTGTTTAACTTGTGCTGAGTGGCATTTCACTGCATAGCAAGGGAAAGCAAAACTAGAAGACGAATCCCATTCCTCCTACACCCCCCAAGCAACAAAAAGGGACCTACCATGTCCTACACACACTCTTACGAACATCCTTGTCAGTAAAGGGACCTGGGGGTGCTGGTTGACAGCTGCCTAAACATGAGCCAGAAGTGTGCCCAGGTGGCCAAGAAGGCCAATGGCATCCTGGCATGCATCATGAATAGTGTGGCCAGCAGGAACAGGGAAGTCATTGTGCCCCTGTACTCTGCACTGGTTAGGCCACACCTTGAGTCCTGTGTCCAGTTCTGGGCCCCTCAATTTAAGAAGGACATTGAGACACTTGAATGTGTCCAGAGAAGGGCAATGAGGCTGGGGAGAGGCCTCAAGCACAAGTCCTATGAGGAGAGGCTGAGGGAGCTGGGGTTGCTTAGCCTGGAGAAGAGGAGGCTCAGGGAGAGACCTCACTGCTGTCTACAACTCCCTGAAGGGAGGTTGTAGCTAGGAAGGGGTTGGTCTCTTCTCCCAGGCAACCAGCACCAGAACAAGGGACACAGTCTCAAGCTGCACCAGGGGAAGTTTAGGCTAGAGGTCAGGAGAAAGTTCTTCACTGAGAGAGTCATTAGCTATTGGAAGGTGCTGCCCAGGGAGGTGGTGAAGTCCCCATCCCTGGAGGTGTTCAAGAGGGGATTGGACGTGGCACTTGGTGCCATGGTTTAGTCATGAGGTCTGTGGTGATGGGTTGGACTTGATGATCTTTGAGGTCTCTTCCAACCTTGGTGATTCTGTGAATTCAGCCCAGGTTGACACTGTTCAATGCTGATTAGGGATCTTTCTTCACATGCCAACAGAACACCCTCCCAACACACTTCTTAGTATTCCCAAACCGAGATCCAACAGCCCACCACAAACCCAGCAGAAATCATTACCCAGGGGCTCCAACAAAACAAGATTCTCTCCTGATGTTTCTGTAACATTTTGCAGCAGGAATATAACTCAAGCCCAAGACTGAAGCAGTCACCAATTTGATCACAAGCACAGACATTTCTTCTTCCCCTCCTGTTTTCTTGTCACGCTGTCATTAAATACATGGCAATGATCTTGCCTCCAAGCAAACTCTCCCCATTTGCTCTACACAAACATCTACTCATCAAACTGTTCAAGGGGCTGTGTTTGGCAGGCTGAGCAGAACACACTTGGGTGGTTCACTCTCTTTTTCAAAGCTATCAACTCCCCATGTGTCAGATGGCAAGTTTCATTTAGGAGGCTAGGAAATTATTCAGTCTCAGATATATACCATATCACAGTGATTTTCCAACTCAGCAAGTCCATCCAATATGCAGGGCTGTTAATGCTGCTGCTCAGTCCCATCCTTGGATAGCTCTTGCCAGCAGCTGTATCTACAGGAACAACTAAATTGTGTCTGACCTTGTCATATTCTCACTTCTTCCTAGCAACAGACTCGAATCGTTCTGCCACCGTGGAGGGTTTGGTGCATCATCATTCACACCATCAGCTGACCAGTAGTGAGCAGAATAAGCACAGTCTGCATCTGCAGGGTTGGGATAAAGAGGCAGCCAAGAGCTTCTTCATGTTCTGTTTGTGCTGCCTGGAGTATGGTGGAACATAAAGCCTGGGACTGTCACTGGGCAGTTGCTCTGTGCCAGTCCATTAATGCTTGGCATCGTTATGGATTTGTATGTGGGCAAGGCAGGCATCTATCTGCTAGACACTTCTTGCAGAGGACACACAGAGGCCATTAAAAAGCAACAAAAATTACAGCAAAGAAGCCAACAGGACCAAAAAATATATATATATATATATATATATATATGTATATGAACACAACCAGCTGACAATGTGCCTGGTGCTCCAGTGACACCCTGCAGACTCAGTGACAGGGGTCTCCTGTTCAGCTGAAACACAACCAGGAGCACACAAAGTTCTCAGTGCAAATGCAAGGAGAAATTTCTGCTGGGGGATTTCAAGAGCTCAGCTCAAATGCAGTCAAGAGAGCCTGAAAAATTGAAACTGGTCTTTTGAATTTTCCAACCAGCTTGCAAAAGTCAGAGGAAAGGGACAGAAGCTTGGCTTACAAAGCAGTTCATCAGGGCACGCTATGTTTTACTGTGGCCTCAAACACCTTTCCAAACAACATCAGAGACTACTTAGAGATGCTGACAATGTCCTCCAACTTGCCAAAGGGAGATACAGTTTCTCTGAGCTCTCCTAATGCAGAGGATGCTCTCAAAAATGAAATGTTGAGACACAATAATCCACACCCACAACCATCCTAAAGGTCTAGGAATTAAAAATCTCTACACAAAAATGTAGAGTGCCCTGGCCCTGACCCAGCAAAGCACTTAAGCATTCATGTGAAGTTCTCCCTCCTACTGTCAGAGGGACAGTTTACATAGCCAGAGCTAGCACATGTCACAGGGGGTTGCTGGCTCGTGATCAGATAGCTCAAAAACACACCAGAGCCCACCCATAGCTCAGCTTTACCTTGCAAAACACAGGATCTCCTTGACCATCTCCTTTCACAAAACAAAAACAGGCCCCAGAAGCAGGATAGATGGGAGCCAAAGCATGTTCAGTTTGATGCACATTTTCCAGCTGCTGATTTCTCTCCACTGAAGAGAGGGCACACACTGAGCAGAGGAGGGCAAAAAGGAAGCGGTCCGCAGGCAGCAGCCACTCTGTGTCACACAGCAGCTGTGGGTAACTCACTCTCTGAAGGTCTGCTCACCTCAAGCAGACCCTGGGATGAGCCCTCCCTCTAGTGACACCTCTAGAGAGGACACAGCACAGCGTGTCCCTCTGCCGAGGAGATGGAGGCTGCTCTGAATGGCACCTCCCAGTCACGGTCTGCTGCTTAACAAGCACCGGCAGCCCACTTCTCATTTCTGATGCAAAGGAGGTAGAGCTGAACTGGTGCTGGTGCTTATCTGGGGAGGTTTATTTTGCTTCACTGTTGGCAACAGCTTATGCAAAATGCTCCATGGCAAGTCCTTCCTCTACCACCTGCTGGAAACTCTCAGGGAGAATGGAGGCAAGGCCCAGTGCATTGCTGTGGGGATGCATTCATCTCTCACAGCACGAGCAGGAACACTCCCACACGCACACACAGAGGGGTGCTGGGTTCTGGTGCTCTGTGGTGTTCTTGCTGCATTAAAGTTTAATTACTTTTTAACTTAGATATTTACACAGAACATAAACTGTTCAGGAGGATAACTGACAATCAGCCAGCATCTCTTTGGCAAGGCTCTGGGATCATATTTTACTCCCCTAGCGATGGCAGCTCTGGCACAGTCTTGCTTCAGTCCTGTAAAACTTGTGTCTATATATGTTTGATCCCTTTGGGGAGGCTGCCAAAGCACCAAGATTAATTAACAACTTCCCTACAATACATCCTCTAGCAGACAGATCTTCAAGGCTTCTTTGTCACAGACTGCTTCATAAAAACACGTGTTGAAATATTAACGAATCTATATGACATAAGATGACATTTTGAACCCTGTCTCAGTGCCCATTCTCATCTCCACACTGAGTAAAACAACTTTCAGTAGTTTCATGACAGCCCTGCACTTACATCAGCTTTGCAGAGTTCTAGCCTGAGTTGGCAAGAAAAGAAACTCACTTGATGGACAAATACAGCACTGTTACACCGCCAGCTACTGCAGCATCCTCAACCAACAGAGTTTTAAATGCAAGACAAGAATGCAGGCAAACTGATGAGTGACTACAGTGCAAGACAACTGCAAAGGTTCTTAGCAGCTGTGTTGAAGTGCACAGCCCTAAAGCCTTTCCCAAAGGAACATTACAGCTGAGTTGTGTAAACCCCCAGAAAAGGTTACAGAGGAGTAGACCAAGTGTTTGCCAACACAAGGCAGGCAGAGAGAGCACTTCACACTTGGTAACAGTGGATGTTTCATTTACTACTCTTTCTTTCCAAGCTGGTTTCAAGACCTGGTGTCAATAAGCCAGATGTCTCAAGGACAAGCATGGTTGTTCCAGTCCAGGCTTCCAGAGAGGCTGTGCTCAGCTTGTTTCCAGTTCAGAACTGGCACTTGCAGCAGGCACTTACCTGCAGCAGGCTGCAGCAGCAGTAAGCCTGGGCACTGCAATGCAACCAGCCACACATTTTATTTCTTCACCTCATCATCTGACTAACAGAGGACATTTTTGGGGTAGAAGCGTCAAGTTCATGAACTCATCCAGGTCCCTGGCTGTCCTGGCACATATGAGAATGGAAGGGAAGCAATGCAGTAAGCACCTCACACAACTAGCAATGCTAGCAGTGCTCTAACAGCACTGGGAGAACCACCCAGGACCACACCATTACAGAACTAGACTGTAGCTATGCTTGTCACACTGATGCTGCTAAAAATAAACCAGGAAGCCATTCCTCATCTAAGGCTCAGGAGAGTTCTGGTATGTAGCTGAGTCATGCAACAATCACTAAACTAAACACATCTTGATCCCTGGTTTATACACCATCAGGGCAAGCCAAACACTCAAGCCTTTTGTGGCACTGAAAAAGCAACACTGCACCCACTGAAACAAGGCACAAGGAAGTAATCTAAAGGTCAAGGTCTCCTGGAAAACAATTACAGTACCAAGGTCAAATTGCACTAAGAAAGGAGGAAGCAAGAACAAGCTCATAGGCAGGGTTTTTTCTACACAGAGTTTGAGAGAGTGTGTTGAGTGCTCTTGGAAGACATCAGACTGACAGCAACATCCTTAGTCCACAGAACAGCCCAAGCCTCCCTCACCTGTCAGCACTACACACATTCTGCTTGGCTAACTGCAAGGCTTTGCATTGCCAATGAAATCATAGAATCATAGAACTGTCTTGGTTGGAAAAGCCTTCTAAGAACACAGAGTCCAACTGGTCAGCCTAACACCACCGTGGCCATTAAGCCACATCCCAAAGTGCCATGTCTACACATTTCTTGAACACCTCCAGGGATGATGACTCCACCACCACCCTGGGCAGCCTCCTCCAGTGCCTGACCACTCTTTCTGTAAAGAGAATGCCTGGAACAAGGTGATTTTGCACATTCACTGTCATGCAGATCTTCATCTTGTATCTTTCCCTTTTGAATAGGTACTAAGTGAATTCAGGGTGGGATGACCACCCCCCTTCCCTGGTCAAGCATCCCTTGCCCTTCATTCTCCACTCACAAAGGCACCAGTCTCTCCAGCTCTTTTGTCCAGGGAACTTGCTGTATTACTGTCCCCTGCAGGTATCCACACTCCAGGAGCAACATCAGAGCAACAGGACTGGGCCACATGTACAAACTCCAGTCTCAGTAAGACCACTGCAAATTCACCTTTCCAGTCTAAAACTTGTTACACAGGTTGAACTCTCTGTGAAGGAACCCTACCAACCCAACCACTGTGAGCCAGGTTTAAAAGTGCCTTGAAAGCTCTCACCCGCCCCCCCCCCAAAGTGCTGCTCATTTTATCTCACAAATTACTTCAGCATGGAGGTGAAAACCTTACTGCTGCTCTAGGCATGTAGGAAGCATCAGAGGAATTTGATGCCAGTCACACTATCTAAAGTTTTTATTCTAAAGCACCCTTTTTTTCTGTCCCTGCTAAGCTTTGAATCAAGATGTACCCTGTGATACAACTGCCTTTGGATCTCTCCTCTCTCTGGTCTACAGCAATCACACAGTTGTCAAAGGCATGCACCCCAGAAAGGCAACCCCCAGCAGCTACAACCATCTTTACAGACACAGCTCTGCTACTGAGAGTTCCATGTTCTCTGGATTTTAAAGGTAACTGAAGGAGACAGCATGCACAGAGAGGCAAAACCCAGCTGCCCAAGTCATCAGCTACAGGCCACAGTCCACACAAACTCTATTCTCCAATGTTTTTATCCTCGCTTCACAGAAGCCATAATTCCATGTTAACAAACACTGCAGTTTGAAATAAATCACAGCTTTCAGCCGGCCACTCCTGCCCTTGAATTAATAACTATCTTTGTGCCCTGAACAAGACCAGGGAATTGATCAAAGTTATTTTTAACAGAGCAAAAGGAAAAAAAAAAAAAATATAAGAGCATGGGAGCCAGGGGAAGGTAAGCTCCCAGCCAAATCACCCTCAGGTCCCTTCTACATCAGAACTGCATGGACACTTGGGCACCAGGCAGACAGGGAGGTCCCAAGGTCAGCACAAATGGCTGGGGTTGGAGAGGACAGATTGATCCTCTTCTAGCCAATGCCAGCTGAGCAGCATTTAGAATCACAGAATCAACAAGGTTGGAAAAGACCTCAAAGATCATCAAGTCCAACCTCTCACTCAACACCTCACGACTACTAGACCATGGCTCCAATGCCACATCCAATCCCCTCTTGAACACCTCCAGGGATGGGGACTCCACCACCTCCCTGGGCAGCACATTCCAATGGCTAACAACTAAATTTGAACAGCCCCTGCATTTCCTAGAGGAATCTCTCTCAGTTACAACTGCCCAGAAATGGAGTTTGACAGATCTGCAGCAGCTTGCCACAGAAGGACAGGAACATTCCACATACAGTTTGGGCTTGCTGTTTGTCACAAGAGCCCAGACAGGGCTAGGTCTTGCCATACACCAAGTGGCTTACTGAGCACCCAGGAAAATGTGCTGTAAATGGCTTCTACCAGGCCAGTCCAGGGCCATCACTCAGTGATCAAGTTTGACTTTACACTAGAGGCCCCAACATCAGCAGAGACCCCTGAAGCAAGAGCTGGACATATATGCTGGTGGCCACAACATCCCATCTTAAAGGTCTTAAAAACCTCAGGGAGCAGACTGGCTGAGAGGATGAAACAGACCTTCTACCTCCATGCTGCTCTCACAAACTCCCAGGCATTCAGGGTGAGGAGGAGGGAACACTCTCCCTTACATCCTCCTCACAAACCACTTTTCCTATTCTTCAAAACTACCTAAACACCCAGTCTGAAGGTACATCCACTTCTCCAACCCCCAAGTGGCCTCCCCCAGGCCTTGGGACAGTGGCCAGCAGCCCTGCTGGACCAGAGCCCCAGGGCTCATTACCAGGCAGCATGAAACACTTGGCCAGAGCTGTGAGCCTCCACCTTCCCGTGCAGAGCACAGCTCTCCCCACCCAGCACAGCCTGGAGGATGCCCTGCCAAAGGGATGCACAGAGCCAAGAAGACAAAAATCACAGTGGGATTAGCTGTTCATACAGATGCACCAGGCCTAGCCAGAATGATCAGCATTAATAACAGAAGTGTTAGCAGGGGAATTAAGCCTCATGTCTCTGGGACTAAGCTAGTTGGATGACTAGAATCCAGCACTCAGGGGCTGAAAATGGAAGGCTACACCACTCACCTCTTGACCATCAGGGCTGGCCAACGTCAGGGTATCAGAAGACCTTTGGTGCCTTAAGACTTCTGAGTTAGGACAGCCCTTGTGGTAGCTGAGCCCCTCCACCTCAGTCCCCCCAGAGCTTTCAGGAGCTACAGAGACTCTAGAGAAGTTAGCCCTCTGCTTTACCCATAGCATCACTTTGCCCTTCTAGCTGGCTCCCTACTCTACCCTTAGGATACCATCAAAGCACATTTGCATTCAGAATTAGTGGGAAAATGTAACTGAAAACTTGGCAAGTTGGACATGTGATGAGGGAAAGGCAGAATTCCTGAAAAGGAAGCAGTGTGCAAAAGCAGCAAAGCTGTGGCTCCAAACTCCACAGGCTCCCCTCAGCTTACTCTCCACGCTGCCTTTGTTTGAACAGGAGCACACCCATGTCCTCTACCCAGTCTCCCCCACACAATGCACTGCACATCCTCCCCTGCTCCACCCACCCACAGATAAACAGGCTATGGAAACAGAGCTTGAGTAGGTAACTGTGGAAGCCCTGAAAGAAGGACAATGCTGTTCCCTGTGGGGAAGCAGAGACACCCACATAATGAAGCTGTCTGCTTGGGATGCTGTTTTGTCTCTTGAGGACAGGATCAAGTATGTGCCTTACAATCATTCTGTTTGTTATTTCTGTAACACATCCTTATGTCTGTCTTCTGAAATTACTAACAGCTTAGTTGACTCTCTTTTTTTCCTCTTTTTTTGTTCTTCTTCCAATTAGAGCCATTCTTGTTGGGTAAATGAGCCTGAAATGCAATTTACTCTGACAAGTAAAGCAGCCCTACTGTAAATGCCTACCTAGCACTTCACATTCCCTCCAATGATCATAAACAACAAAGAGCTATTTATGCCACAGAGAAAGGTCAAGCCAGAATGTACTTCTGCAGGGGACAGATGCAGGTTACAGCTAGGGGATGGGAAAGTTTGAGGTCCAGGGCTACTGACCTGAAGGGGTTCTGGTTATTAACTGTGAAGAAGGCACCCCCATGGCAGTGCATGCTGCACTGAAAACCCAGACAGGCCTCACTGCAGCAGCGAGCTGGGCACTCACCCTGCAATGGTTTATTGATAAGGCTCCACTAATTTTGTGTTAGTCAGGCACAGGCAATCAACCATCACAAATCAGATCTATAGTACAGGTGGTTTTAAATCAGACACAGGAGCACATGGCCTGGAAAATGTGGGACAGCTGGGAAGGCGCAGAGCAGTGTCCAGAAACTAAGCTCAAGTTAGCATAGGGAGGGAAGGATTACATGAGCCAGCAGTGTGCCCAGGTGGCCAGGAAGGCCAATGGCATCCTGGCCTGTATCAGAAACAGAGTGGCCAGCAGGAGCAGGGAGGTCATTCTGCCCCTGTACTAGACACTGCTTAGGCCACACCTTGAGTCCTGTGTCCAGTTCTGGGCCCTTCAGTTTAGGAAAGATGTTGACTTGCTGGAACCTGTCCAGAGAAGGGCAACAAAGCTGGGGAGGGGTTTGGAGCACAGCCCTGTGAGGAGAGGCTGAGGGAGCTGGGGTTGCTTAGCCTGGAGAGGAGGAGGCTCAGAGGAGACCTTATTGCTGTCTACAACTACCTGAAGGGAGGTTGGAGCCAGGTGGGGGTTGGTCTCTTCTCCCAGGCACCCAGCACCAGAACAAGAGGACACAATCCCAAGCTGTGCCAGGGGAGATTTAGGTTGGATGTTAGGAAGTTCTTCACAAAAAGAGTGATTGGCCATTGGAATGTGCTGCCCAGGGAGGTGGTGGAGTCCCCATCCCTGGAGATGGTCAAGAGGGTATTGGACGTGGCACTTGGTGCCATGGTTTAGTTAGCCATGAGGTGTTGGGTGATAGGTTGGACTTGATGATCTCTGAAGTCTTTTCCAACCTTATTCATTCTATGATTCTAAGAACCCCTCTGACTGTGAATTCTACAGCTTCAGTCACACACCCGAAGCATCCAGGCAGTGTATATAAAAGCCCTCCCTCCAGGAAGCCCACTTCTCCAAACTGGGCAGCAGAGAAGGCAGCAAAAAGCACATTAAGCATCACCTGAGCTGCCAGGACTAAGTGACTTCTCTGAGTGTTTCATGCAGCTTTGTTTGTTTGCTTGCTTGCTTACCTGCTGATGCTGCCTGGTCGCTGCTGTGATAGACTTGACAAGGGTATCTACTAATGGCTTGCACATGATCTGTAACAAAGACAACACACAGTCTCTTATTAGTGGTTTGCTGACAGACAGGTTTGTTTTTCAAGCAAAACAGTCTGTATTTTACACAGCTCCTTGAATGAGAAGGAAATGCCAAGAGAAAGAAAGGGAACTGCCTAGAGATCAGCAACAGCTTACTTGAAAATTAACAGCTTTGCTCACACCAGCCCTGAGTGAAATCTTGATCACAAGGCCATCAGCAACAAAACTCTGACAGTGGAACAATCAAAGATTTCACTGCTTGTGCTCTGCCTGGTTCTTGGTTTACATCTGCATCTGCCTAACACTTTCTGCAGCCCATTCAGGATGTGCAGAGGAACAGTTCCAGAGACAAAGGAGCTCAGGCAGGCTGAGTTAGACTGCAGTGAGTCTTGACCTAAACAACCTTTCCAGAGCTTGGGTGATTATCAGCAAAGCCTGATGAACCTGTGTTCTGGCCAAACCTGCCAATTTCTGTTTATAGGCAATACATTTCCAAAGTCAGGGGCACAAGGAATGTGTATCCTCCCACCCTCCCACAAGACATCAATTCTAAAGGGTTGAAGCCCTTGAGAAATGGCTTCTGGTAGCTGACTCTGACCTAGAAAGCCCTGAAGAACTGTGTGACATTCAGACCCAGGGCCTATTTCTTTCAAACTGCCTGTCCTTATAGTGGAGACCAGCTCCTGGTCAAGTTTGCAGGAAATACCTCAAACACTTCAGACACTGACACTGTCAGAACACCCAGCTTGCAGATCAGGTTCCAATTAGACTCTACACTCCACAGCTTGCTTTGAAGAAAACTGATCAACTGAGTCAGAGCAAAGCTGGACAGGAGCTACCTTAGCTGTCTAAACAAGTTGGTCCTTCTGCCTTTGTGCAGACCTTGCTCAGTCTGAAATACTGGGTAAAAAAAAACCCAGTGCTCCTTGGGCTGTGCTCTAAAGAGCAGCTTTCTGTTCACCTACATTCTTCATCCAGTATCCCAATCCAAAGCACAAACAAGATCCTGGCCTTCTGCAGCACTGCCACCAAAACATGCAGTGTTAAAGAGACTTTGAATAATAGAATCAATAAGGTTGGAAAAGACTTCAGAGATCATCAAACCCAACCTGTCTCCCAAGATCTCATGACTACTAAACCATGGCACCAAGTGCCATGTCCAGGCCCTTTCTGAACACCTCCAGGGATGGTGACTCCACCACCTTCCTGGGCAGCACATTCCAATGGCTAACAACTCTTTCCATGAAGAACTTTCTCCTCACCTCAAGCCTAAACCTCCCCTGGCACAGCTTGAGATTGTGTCCTCTTGGTGCTGGTTGCCTGGGAGAAGAGACCAACCCCCTCCTAGCTACAGCCTCCCTTCAGGTAGTTGTAGAGAGCAACTCTGAGCCTCCTCTTCTCCAGGCTTCCCTTGAGCAGGTGAAGATCATAAGAAACCTTGAAGCACTGTTTTTAAAAGCCCACAATAAAGCAGAGAAGTTTCTCTCCCTGTTCTCCTCAGAGTTACAGCTGCACTTTGGAGCCAGCAGCAAACAAACGTGCCCCAGTCAGCGGCACTCACCGGGAAGCGTCTGAAGAGATCGTGGAACATGGCGCCTGTGAGGGCACTCTTGCGCTTGGTGAAGAACTGTGTCAGTGCCTGCTGGTATATCTCAGTCACCCTCTCCATATTCAAACACCCTGTGCTCACCAGCTGGGGGGGAGAAAGCAGAACAGAAACATTTCCAGTGAAACAAAAGGCTGACTCACTAGCCATGAAGTAATTCTGTTCTACTGGTGCGTGCAGATTTCTCCAACCCATTCTTAGAGTCACAGAATGGTCCAGGCCACAAGGGACCTCCAAAGGCCATCCAGTCCAACTTCCCTGCAGTCAGCAGGGACATCCTCAACTAAGATCAGGCTGCCCAGGGCCTCACTGAGCCTTACCTTGAATATCTCCAGGGAAGGGGCCTCAGCTGCCTCCCTGGGCAACCTGTTCCAGTGTTCCACCATCCTCATAGTAAAGAGCTTCTTCCTGATATCCAATCTAAATCTGCCCTGCTCTAGTTTGAAGCCATTGCCCCTTGTCCTGTCACTGCAGGGCTTTGTAAACAGTTTCTCTCCATCCTTCCTTCTTGGGTACATCTCCTTCCTAGGAGATACACCACAGAACCATGAGGAAGCAAGGGCAGCCCCAAACATGCTCTCCCAAGAGCCAACGGCTGTCCATGGAGGGGAGCACAGCTTTTTAGTAAGATTAATACACACTGCAAGGTTTCTGGTGGACCTGTCCAACACAAGAGGTTCACAGAGAACTCAAAAGACCATCCTGCAGCAGCTGTGCTGTGCACAGGGTGTTCTCAGGTATAGAGCTACCTGAATCTGTAGATATTAGTGTATGCAGGTATCTACACCTCAGAAGCTATATTCAGGATTTCCAGGTATCCAGCAGACAAGCCCCAGCTCCGATCAGGAGTCCAGCAACCCTAGAACTGTCTCAATGCTCTAATATTCACCTCTAGGGAACAAGTAAACCCAGATATACAGCAAGCAGCTGAAACCTGAGCAGGCCATAAACTTGTGACTTTATGGATCTCAACTAACCCAAGGGTGACAAAAAGCAAAAGGTGAAGCATTACATCCCAACTTCCCTGACTGTTCTCACGCTGCCAGGGAAGCAAAGCTCTGAGGAAAGCACCAAAAATTAAGGCCTAGGAGGTCAAAGCTGTGATCTCCACAACAGCAGAGCCTTTTGCAAACCTCTGTCCAAGAATTTTTTCCTTGCCCCCACAGCAAGCTAAAGTCATGTTACTGTTGTGTCCCATTCTCAGGCCAAACTCCCAGTGCTACTGCAGCTGAATGCAGGCTGGAGCGGTACAGGGAAGATGGATCTTGAAATACACAGCCTCAGTTTGCTAGCCAAGTGTCTGTACTTAGCACTTATTTGACATACCCATCTGCTGGGAAAAATTTATTCCTCCTCCCATGCAGATGCTTACTGTAAAAAACTTCTTCTGCAGTAACAAGGCTTTCCCATAAATGTGGCCACTGCATCACAGGGGCTGCTCTAGTTTCACCTGTCTGCTTATTGAAAAGCTCACTCCAGGTTCTGCTCACAAAGCTCTGCTCACTCAAAACACACCACAACTTTGTCCCTGGTTTCCCACTGCAAACCCTTCCCAACCTCAGCACAACAGCAGCAGGGGCAGCATCTCACAAACTGAACTGTGTCACTTCCCTCAAACCAGCAACTCATTTCAGCTGCTAGCTGTGTCCTTGGCTGATCAAGACCACAGCTCTGTTTCCTGCAGGAACAGCCTTCCCTGTGAAGAACAAGGCAGCAAAAGTATGCTGTGAAACATGTCTCACTCTAGCCCCAGTGCCAAGTATGTAGTTTATAATCCCCATGGATCTCTGGTTTTCTTTCCAGGAAGGCCCAGCACAGAACATGAGGTGCTTGGATTAACACTCTTGGTCTCTCACTAAGCCTTAGAAGCACTGGCTATCTTTTCAGCCACCATCTCAGTGTTTGTCATTTCCAGGCCCTCCTTTGTCATGGCCTAGCCCTGCTTATTTTCCTCCACCACAAAATGTCAACAGTATTAAGGCACTGATTTGTGCACACAACCTGAGAGGTTCAAAGGCAAGTATCAGGTGAAATGCATCTTGCCAGGTTTCTGGGGGAGGTGGCTGGACTGGGCTGTCTAATACACAAGGTCACCAAATTCAGAGACCTCTGAAATTCAGCAGACAGTAGGTGAAGGTGAAGCAGACTCCCTGAGTAACAGACCCCCATAGCACAACCAAATGAGGAATATCCCTGCAAACAACTAACACTGAAACAAGGGCTGCTCCACACTCTCTGCATCCTGAGAGAACTTAGGCCAAACCTCAGAGAGATAGGAGTTCACTGTCATCCACCACTGTACTTGTGCCTCCCTGCTCCTCAGCACCCTCAAGAACTCAAGACTGACTGCCAAGAGATTAAAGGAATAAATAGCAAACCAGCCAGGGAAGCAGCATAAACATACATTAGGCTTGTCTGGCACTTAACCTGGATCCACTGTACACCAGCAGCCCCTGGCGGCTGTGGGCAAGCAGACACTGCAGGAGCAGTGAGGAAACTGCAAAGACCACACAGTGAAATGTGGTTAAGCAAGGACCACACAGTGAAATGGGGCTATGCAACTTTACTGGGAAAAAACAGAGCAGCCTGCTGCCTCACCTGGCAAGCCTGAAGGTTGCTCTGTTTCCCTGGCAGAGAGGTAGGAGGAGTTGATGACTTATCAGATGTGCTTCCTTTCAACACTCTGAGCAGGTACAATGAGGCACTGAAAAAGAAGAGAAAAAGGGGAGGACATAGCAGTTACCACAGTGTCACAGTGCCACTGCAAAGCCACCTGAGGGCAGAGGCCAAGCAATACAGGATGCTTCTACTGTAGCAAGAGAGGGTTAAAGAGTTCAAGAAGGCCCCTTCCTTGTCTAACCCTCTCTTGCCACACCTAAAGAGAAATAAACCTCAGGAGGACACATTTCACTATGTGTCACTGCAGTGAGACATCCCCACTCTCAGGCTGGTCTCCTCAAGCTCATGCTCTTGACTAGCACTCCTTGGGGATTTCTGTCTTTGCCCAGGATTCCCAAGCCTGCACAACTCAGCCAGCACTGTAGCATGGCCCTCTCAGCCCAGGCTACTGTGTGCCTGGAGAACTTGGGCACATCAGCTGAGAGAGCACACAGACAGCCTACTGCTTTTGAGAAATGTTGTTTGAACTGAGCATGGCTCCACTCAGGACTGCCACAGCCAGGAAGCTGCCAGGGGGCCATGCAGCACACACAGCCAGCTCTGTGCTGCCAGGGACATCCCACAGCTCCTACACAGCCACAAAGCAGATGTGATGCAGAGCCAACAGTGCCCAATGGCAACATGGTACCCTGTGTGCACAGGGTACCCTGTGCACATGGTACCCTGTGTGCACAGCTGTGATGAGAAATCTTAGGTGGACTATGAGTCCTGAAACTGCCTTCAAGTCAGGAGAGAGGCTCCTGGTAAATGGCACTCCCATTTACATGAGGAAGCAGCTAGATTGCTCATACCTCCTAACAACTACACACACAGCTTGTCCCAATTCACCTGTACTCAGCAGCAAAGGAGGGAAGCAAATACAATTGAGACTCATCATCATTATTGTCCTCACTCTGCTATCATGGAGACAGCAAACCACTGTGCTTAGAGAACAATCACTGCAGACTGACTGCCAATCACACCCCCACACTGAATCACACACATGCCATTACTCCTCAAGGAAGCACTTCCCACCACCAGACCATTTCTGTTTCACAGAGCCCAGAGATGATGATCACCAAAAAATGGACATCAGTTTGAAAATGCTTCAGACTGCCAGGATGACCTCATGTAAGACACAGATGCTGCCACCTCACCTTCATTCAGTCTCATGTTTCTCTGAACTGCTTTAACATGCAACATTGTCTGCTTTATTCCCAGACCAGCCCATAGCACTGAGCAGAAATGTGCCTTTTCAGACACTCACCTGAAATAATAGAGGGCCACTGAGGTGTCAGTGAGCTTGCAGGCTTTCTTCACAAGCCTCTCCACAAAAGCATGCAGATCATCTTGCAGGGCATCCACTTTTCTGCAGTACTGCTTAGGTCGGCACAAGGAGTTCCTAAAGAGCATTAAAAACAACCCCAAAGGCATTAACCACAGAAAGGGCCCTGGGAAATGGATTGTTATGAACCCTGGGCTCAAGACAACACATACAAATGGTGCTAGCTGCAGGCAGCAGAAGAGGCAGTCACTGCTGTGGCTAGAAGAGACTGCTCTTAGCCTTCAAACACCTATTCAGGAATCAGTCAGCTTTCCTCCACAGCTCCCACACACAGGGGACTGGCTGTCTGAAACCTTCCTGCTGCAGAACTGCTTCTCAACAGGGGTTAGAGAGCAGCACAGAAAATGCTTTAGAGCAGTGCTGAGGATGCCAGGGAGTGGCGTGCAGAGGACACATCATGACAAACATGGCCCAGTAAATCTGTGTCTAGTTTGTATCATGCCTCACTTCTGGCTCTGAACAGATTGTTTTCACCCTGCCTCTTTCAGTAATAACTTGTTGGGAGCCACAGCATCAACTCTGTAAGCCTAGGGAGCTGCTCTGTAGTCTGTCTCAGGGGTCAGAGACCTGTGGTCATATTCAGTGACATGGCACCGTGCCTGCAACACTGATGTTTGCTCCTAAGGTTCCCACATGCAGACAGGTGTGACACTTGAAGTCCCTTACACCAGAAACCCCAGATCCTAATTTCTATCCTGCATTGTGTACCTGTGTGGTGCTGGTAACCTAATTGCACATCATTTATAAGCACAGCAATTGTCTTCAGTCTTAGACTAACTTGTGGGATTCAGCCAACACCGCCAGTGTCCATCAAAGGCCAGTGCCCATTATCTGGAGGACTAAAGACACTTACATGAAGATATTGGCTGTTTTCTGAAGGAAGTCCACCTCCTGCTTGTCAGAGTCTGAGATCATGCAGTGTTCAATCACACGAAGGAGGGGCTCAATGACATCAAACACCAAGGGGTTCTCCGACTGCTTAGTCAGGAACACTTCGACCAGATCCAGCACCTGCAGACACAAGAGCCACTGGCATGAGAACTCATGAGGACAGAGAAACATGATGGAGCTATCCAGAGCAACTCCTTCAGACTGGAGTAGGCTACACAGAGGGATTTGCACCTGAGATTTGTATACCTTCTGCCCCCATTTGTACTGCTAGGGCATGAGAAACTGAAAACTAAACGCTTTAAACTGAAGTTTAAAGGCTGTCTACAGTCTTCAGCCTATTTTGTGCAGTGACCCCATTTAGAAACAGCAGTGAAGAGAATCACTGTCACCTGACCAGACCTGCAGTCACTATAATCTGGCACATAATCAGCATCACTGACTGACAGCTTTCACCCCTGCAAGCCCCCTTTTGACTTCCAGACAGTGCATAAAGTGAGCCTCTTCTAGCACAGCATCAGAGTGCAAATGCAGTAAAGCCAAGGGCACACTGTGTCGTTCAGCCTTCACCCTGCCTAAGCTGACACCTGATTTCTCTAAGTGAACAGCTCTACCTGGCCCTGGGTCCTGCAGTGTCCCTGGGTCCTGGAGTATCCCGGGCAGTCCATGCTGACACCAGGTGGCCTGAAGCCAGTATTACAGTCACGAGCAAGCAGGGGATGTGGACCATAATCCCCCTGATTTTTTAAGTGTGACAAGCAAACAACAAAAAGCCCACAAAACCCCACCTTAAACTGCAACATTACCAGCTCACATGCAGCTCACACTAAGGCACATCCAGCTTGCCCAGTTTACACACCCTGACAGACTGTTGGACATTGAGATGTTTGTTTCTTGCAAGAGTGATCAGACATTGGAACAGGCTGCTGAGGGAGGTGGTGGAGCCAACTGCCCCTGGAAGTGTTCCAGACATGTGTGGACATGGCACTTTGGGACACGTTTTAATGACCATGGTGGTGTTCAGTTGATGGTTGGACTTGATGATCTTAAAGGTCACTTCCAATGAAAACAAGTCTATGACTCTACTGAAATCCTGAGACACTGCCCTTGGGTAGCTGTGGGGAAGGATCTCATCAGCTGAAGTGTGCAGCTTCCAGCAAATGGAAGCCATAGTTCACTTTTTGACAGCACAGCCCTGGTGTTTGGTTTTAAGCAGGCATGTGTTCTCCTGCCCTGTCCCCAGTGGATGGATAGGCATGTCTCTATGTTGGGATTAAATAAAAGCCTCTTGAAAAGAAGTAAAAACTCCTGAAGTAAGGTCTAGGTTGGCTATTAGAAGAAACTTCTCACTGAAAGGGTTCTCAAAGACTGCAAGAGGCTCCCCAGGGAGGTGGTTGAATACTTGTCCCTGGGGGTGTTGAAAGGACACAGAGGTGTAGTGCGGAGGGACATGGCTTGGCACCAGACTTGGTGGAGTTAGATGCTGCCTGGACTCAATGATCTTAAAGGTCTTTTCCAGCCAGAATGAGTCTATGATTCTATTAAATATAGTTTACAGAGAGTTATTTTGGGGTTTTCTTGGTTTGTTTTATGGGAGGCTGAGGTCTGCTAAGTTTAGGCTGTGTTCTTTGGTACTTTTTAGGCTGAAGAAATTCCTGACTCAGTTTATAGATTTTCTGCATGATTATAGGTGTTGAAGAGGGGATTGGACGTGGCACTTGGTGCCATGGTTTAGTAGTCATGAGGTGTTGGGTGACAGGTTGGACTTGATGATCTTTGAGGTCTTTTCCAACCTGGTTGATTCTATGATTCTGTGCGAAGCCCCCAGCTACTGGCCACAATCCTGTGCCAAGCCACAACAATCCACTCCTGACCTCCAGGAGCCTACGACCTACAGGAATGTCCAAGCTGTTTACTGTTGGGAAGTAGCTCGTGGCATGCAGTAGGCTACAGCTAACATGTTAGTGAGCCAGGGGCCTTCACACCACATCCTTCCCTCCTACCTTTATCTTGAAATCCCTCCGCAGGATCTTCTCTTTCCGCATTTTGTCTTTCTCATCCTTCTTCGCCTGGATGCGCTTCTGCTGCTCTGCAAAAAGGGCTGAGATGTTCTTGTCAAGAGCCATCATAGCTTCATCATCCAGCTCCTCATCACTCTCAGCTCCTCCCTTTAGTTTTCAGAATGGAAAGACCACACGTCATTTCATGTACTTCAAAAAGACAGCGAGGAGAGAACCAGAAGCCAAGAGAAGAGTCAACAATCACAATAGGGATGTAGCTTCCTCTAGACCCAGAAAAACAACATGGGGAGGGGAAGTAGATCACAGAATCAAAAAGGCTGGAAGAGACCTCAGAGATCAAGTCCAACCTGTCACCCAACATCTCATGCCTACTAAACCATGGCACCATGTGCCACATTCAATCCATTTTTTAACACCTCCAGGGAAGGTAACTCCACCACCTCCCTGGGCAGCACATCCCAAAGGCTAACAACTCTCTCTGAGAAGAACTTTCTCTTCACCTCAAGCCTAAACCTCCCCTGGTGCAGCTTGAGACTGTGTCCTCTTGTTCTGGGTGCTGGTTGCCTGGGAGAAGAGACCAACCCCCTCCTGGCTACAACCTCCCTTCAGGTAGTTGTAGAGGGCAATAAGGTCTCCCCTGAGCCTCCTCTTCTCCAGGCTAAAGCTGGACTCAATGATCTCAAAGGTCTTTTCCAACCTGGTTAATTCTATTCTATTCTATTCTATTCTATTCTAAGCAACCCCAGCTCCCTCAGCCTCTCCTCACAGGGCTGTGCTCCAGACCTCTCCCCAGCCTCATTGCCTTTCTCTGGACACGTTCAAGTGTCTCAATGTCCTTCTTAAATTGAGTGGCCCACAACTGGACACAGGCCTCAAGGTGTGGCCCACCCAGTGCTGAGTACAGGGGCACAATGACTTCCCTGCTCCTGCTGGCCACACTGTTTCTGATGCAGGCCATCAACAAGAAATCTAGCTCATATTTCCTACCAGGTAATGCTGCCTGCACAGTACTAACACACAGGGCTAGAGGACTGGGAGAGGGAAAATGCTGATGTTTTGGCACTAAGGCCCTCTGTGCTGCTCCTTCAGTAAAGAGGTTAATATCTTACTGTCTGTAGCCTTTATAGGAATCATTAAATCACACTTCACTGCTGCTACAAGAAGCCTCTCAAGCAGCCTACAGAGATCACACTCCTCCACACAGGCCAGCCAATGCAGGCATCATGGAACCATGCCCCAGTACCTTAGTTCATGTCAATCTTGTTTATTACAGGCAGGAATAGAAGCTAGATTGGACAAACAAAAGCACTTGAGACACACTACCAATAAATAAAAGATCAAGTGACTTTGGGAAGCCTGATCCCCTGCTTCAAACACTACACAAGGCTGACTGCCAGAGCCATCACTGCCTGGGCTCAGACAGGACACAGGCATTAGATGATCTTTCACCACCCCAAACCTCCTGGTGTCTGTATCAAGACAGGCAGTGAGAATTGTACCGTTGCACTGCCTGCCTGGAGAACGTTCATCAGCTGACTGCGAAAATCATCGTCGACCTCTTCATCCTCTTCCTCATCTTCACTGTCCTTCTCCTCCTCACTGTCTCCTTCATCTGAGGAGTCCTCACTTCCTTCCTCGTCCTGAGGGAGAAAAGTTCACCTGTGACCACGCTGCTCTTCCAGCCCTGCCTAGTTCTCAGGTGTATCACTGTTCAGGAATAAAAGCCTCAAGCCTCCCCTCACCCCACAGCCTTGCTTCTAGCCCTCAGATTTAAGTAAAGGCATCTCAGCTGATGAGACAGTAGGTCTTCACAAGAGCTAAGAGCAGAACATAATACAGACATCTCCAATATCAAATAAGTATCAAGAAGAAGGCTCCAAGGAACACAGGAGGTACCAGCCCCCATCTGACTCTCCTGTCTGCTAATGCTTGTCACCTGGAGTATCTGCAGTTACTAAACCCTGAGCTCTTGACTTCAGCTGCTGTGCGTCACAGCAACAGTTCAATCTGTGGCTGAAAAGAAAGAGCCCTGTGCTAATTTCAGGATGCAGCCCCTTGTTCTCAGGAGTCATCTCAAGTAAAGGCATCTCAGCTGATGAGACAGTAGTCTCATCAGCTGAGATGTCAAGTAAGTATCAAGAAGAAGGCTCCAAGGAACACATGAGGTACCAGCCCCCATCTCACCTTCCTATCTGCTAATGCTTGCCATGTTTTGCACCTGGAGCATCTGCAGCTCCTAAACCCTGAGCTCTTGAATTCAGATGGCTGTGTGTCACAGCACCAACTCAATCTGGGGCTGCAAAAAAGAGGCCTGTGCTAATTTCAGGACACAGCCACTTGCTCTCAGAAGCCCTCCACTCCAGCAGCCACACCCACCAGCCAAGAGACTGATAAAATGCACCTTCCATCAAGCCACTTGTGTGCTGCACTTTCAAAATGAACCTTGATAGAGCAAGAGCCATTTTCCTCAAGACAGAGAAGTGCAATTACATCTATTGCCAGAGATCAGGAGACACACTCTTTTGAAACACTGCAGATCTGCACAGCACTTGTCACTGGTAACAGCACATCAATTACCATGTCCTGGGCAGACTTCAGCTTCTTTTTTGATTCTTCCATCACAACAACAGCACTTTCTTCATCTTGCTCTTGGTATGGATCAAGAACCTGCAAAACAACAAAACAAAACCAGGGGAGCTTGTGTTCTTTTTGGGGGCTTGTTTTGGTGCATTTGTGTGCAACAGGCAGGAATTTTGGCACTGCAAGCCAGCTGGGTAAACAGTAAATGAAGGCATTCAGCTTTCTGTCTCAGGTTTGTTAACATGCTTCCCTGGGTTTGTTTATATCCTAAGCGATTTCTGTAAGGGAAAAAAAGAGGTGGAGAGACCTGAAGAAGCAGGAGACATCACACATTTTGATTTGTGTCCATCATCAGTAAATTTGCAGAAGACACCAAGCTGGGGGCAGGAGTTGATCTGCCGGAGGGTAGAGAGGCTTTGCAGAGGGGCCTCGATAGGCTGGACAGATGGGCAGAGGCCAAGGGCAGGAGATTGAACACATCCAAGTGCCAGGTTCTGCACATTGGCCACAGCAACCCCATGCAGTGCTACAGGCTGGGGGCAGAGTGGCTGGAGAGCAGCCAGGCAGAGAGGGACCTGGGGGTACTGGTTGATGGCAGGCCTGCAGTGTGCCCAGGCAGCCAAGAGGGCCAATGGCATCCTGGCCTGTATCAGGAACAGTGTGGCCAGCAGGAGCAGGGAGGTCATTCTGCCCTGTACTCAGCACTGCTTAGGCCATACCTTGAGTCCTGTGTCCAGCTCTGGGCCCCTCAGGTTAGGAAGGAGGTTGACTTGCTGGAATGTGTCCAGAGAAGGGCAACAAAGCTGGGGAGGGGTTTGGAGCACAGCCCTGTGAGGAGAGGCTGAGGGAGCTGGGGTTGCTTAGCCTGGAGAAGAGGAGGTTCAGGGGAGACCTTATTGCTGTCTACAAGGGAGGTTGTAGACAGGTGGAAATTGGTCTCTTCTCCCAGGCAACCAGCACCAGAACAAGAGGACACAGTCTCAAGCTGTGCCAGGGGAGGTTTAGGCTGGATGTTAGGAAGAAGTTCTTCCCAGAAAGAGAGATTGGCCACTGGAATGTGCTGCCCAGGGAGGTGGTGGAGTCACCATCACTGGAAGTGTTTAGGAGGAGACTGGATGGGGTGCTTGGTGCCATGGATTAGTTGGATTAGATGGTGCTGGGTGATAGCTTGGACTTGATGATCTTGAAGGTCTCTTCCAACCTGGTTTATTCTATTCTAATTATGCTGATCATCAGCTTATCTTTGCAACCCAATATTACTCTCTCAGAAGACACCACCCTGCTCAGTGGCATGACCAATCTAGGTTTTCAGTGTCACTTATTATTAGCACCTTTCTGCTTGGTCTTTTTAGAGGAAAAAAAAATGGAAGTGTTACCATTTATCACAGAATCAACCAGGTTGGAAAAGACCTCAAGGATCATCAAGTCCAACCTGTCACCCAACACCTCATGACTACTAAACCATGGCACCAAGTGCCACATCCAGTCCCCTCTTCAACACCTATAATCATGCAGAAAATCTATAAACTGAGTCAGGAATTTCTTCAGCCTAAAAAGTACCAAAGAACACAGCCTAAACTTAGCAGACCTCAGCCTTCCATAAAAACAAACCAAGAAAACCCCAAAATAACTCTCTGTAAACTCTATTTAATAGAATCATAGACTCATTTTGGCTGGAAAAGACCTTTAAGATCATTGAGTCCAGGCAGCATCTAACTCCACCAAGTCTGGTGCCAAACCATGTCCCTCAGCACTACATCTCTGTGTCCTTTCAACACCCCCAGGGACAAGTATTCAACCACCTCCCTGGGGAGCCTCTTGCAGTCTTTGAGAACCCTTTCAGTGAGAAGTTTCTTCTAATAGCCAACCTAGACCTTACTTCAGTAGCTTTTACTTCTTTTCAGGAGGCTTTTATTTAATCCCAACATAGAGACATGCCTATCCATCCACTGGGGACAGGGCAGGAGAACAGTACAATGCCCTCTGGTGCCTTACTTACATCCAGAATCAGCTGCAGGCCCCTCTTGGTCAGGTTGGGGCAGATCTGTACAAACATGCTCTTGGAAATCCGCCGTATGAGCAGGCTGGGCTGGGCAAGGAGGGAGAGGAGGATTTCCACCATCACCTCAACCCATCCTGGCTCTGCATTGTCTGCACAGGAACAAACAAAGGATGAAAGGGGCAAAACCAGTGCACTGGCACATTGATGTGAGACTACAGAAAGATTACCAACAGTCCTAGCTAGCAGCAGTACTCATTAAGCAGCACAGACCAGAGGTAATAAGTGTGAAACTCAGGACTGAAGCTGTATTGGAAGACTACTAACCTGAGGGAGAAACACACCTGAAATTGACTTTGGGCCACTGCAAACCCAACTATTCATGAATCATTACTTGGAGGAGCAGTTCTGCAAATCAAGCAACACCTGCTTGGCCACACTAAAGCCATCAGCAGCTAGTCAGCAAAAGCAGATACATCCTATGGTGTTTCCAGTGAAATCTGGAGTCACAGCAACCCAGGGAAAGAGCTGGCATTTGAAATGTCCATCAGTCCAAACGTCTGGGAATCCTGCTCTACACACAACCAAGCCACCACAGAAGTATAGCTTTCACTTTCACAGTACCCTTAAATTTACACAGAGGTTTAAGCAGAACAACAAGAGCACAGGTGGAGAGGAAGTCAAAAGACCAAGCCAAGTTCTTTCCTGGTAAAGTCCCAGTCCAGCTCCACAGGCCCTAGATGAGGGCTGGCCTAAACAACAAGCAGGCTGTGTCTAGACAGGACACATTTAGTTTGCCCAGAACTTGAGCTCTGAATGCACCACATTTCAGGACTGCTGGCTGTCAGGGGAGCCCACAGCTTTGCTCAAACAGATACCCCCCAAGCTCCTGGCCAGCAAAGAACATGGACTCAAAACACTTGGACACTGCTTGTCTGGATAACGTCCAGCTCTGAAGCCCACCTGTCCTCTAAGAGGCACACAGGAACACAACCCACTGAGGATACACACAAAAGGCTGGAGCAAGAGACAAGATCTTCAGAAAGACATGGAAAGAGAATGAAGGAAAGGGGGATCCTTCTGAGGACAAGTGGATTAAGCCAGAAGTGATGCAGGGTGCTTCACTAACTGCCACCTTCTGTCTTTTGGCAGACCATTACCAACCCCATTCCCTTATTTTAACACAGGAAGGACTCACCAGTTTTTTTCTTCTTAGATTCTTTGCTGAATGCCCTCTCTGTGCAGTCCAGAAGGTCACTCAGCACATCCACTGTTTCAGACTGGTTCTGTTTGATCACAAGCAGACAGCAAATACCCTCTCTGAATTCCCCACTACCAACAGAAGCAATACACTCAGATACTGAGGACCTCTCTAAACAGGTACAGACATTAAACCCAGCTACTACAATCCCTGTGCAGAATGAAAGATGAAGCTAAACAAAAATTGCTCCACTCAGCAAATCTAAAAAGCAAAACTAATGCTCAGGTCAAGCTTTTCCCGCAGTAAGCTGATGCCTACAGTGTAGGAATCAGTTTATTAGCTGCAAGTTGCCTTTTTCAGAAGCCAGAGGCTGTGAAAGGTTGGATGTCTGAAGACAAAGCAGCTCTCCAGCTCAGTGTTCAGAAAGCCCAGCTGTCAGCCCATTTCACACCACCCAGCTATACTTCAGAGGTCTTACCTTGAAAAGATAAATGGCCATTAAAAGCAGAAGCTGCTGGAAAGTAACAACTTTGGCATTGTCTGCTTTATGTTCCTTCTTCTGCAGATTCCTCACAGACTGAAGTGCTCTG
The DNA here is from genome assembly GCF_026170545.1 of Melanerpes formicivorus. NCBI lineage: Eukaryota > Metazoa > Chordata > Aves > Piciformes > Picidae > Melanerpes > Melanerpes formicivorus. Next base: position 2,910,399 of record NW_027142381.1, on the reverse strand, counting down.
AAGAAAGAAACCCTTTTGAGTCTCTCACACTTACAACAGCAAAGCCTCTCTTATGACCAGTCTGAAAATATGGCCAAACCTACAGTACCAGACCGACTGGAAAGATGGGCAGAGTCCAATGGGATGGCTTTCAACAAGTCCAAGTGCCGAGTGCTGCACTTTGGCTATGGCAATCCCATGCAGAGGTATAGGCTGGGGTCGGAGTGGCTGGAGAGCTCCCAGACAGAGAGGGACCTGGGTGTGCTGATCGACAGCCACCTGAATATGAGCCAGCAGTGTGCTCAGGTGGCCAGGAGGGCCAATAGCATTCTGGCCTGCATTAGGAATAGTGTGGCCAGCAGGAGCAGGGAGGTCATAGTGCCCCTGTACTCTGCTCTGGTCAGGCCGCACCTTGAGTACTGTGTCCAGTTCTGGGCTCCTCAGTTTAAGAAGGACATTGAGACACTTGAGCGTGTCCAGAGAAGGGCAACAAGGCTGGTGAGAGGCCTTGAACACAAGCCCTATGAGGAGAGGCTGAGGGAGCTGGGATTGTTTAGCCTGGAGAAGAGGAGGCTCAGGGGTGACCTTATTGCCCTCTACAACTACCTGAAGGGTGGTTGTAGCCAGGAGGGAGTTGGCCTCTTCTCCCAGGCAACCAGCACCAGAACAAGGGGACACAGTCTCAAGCTGCGCCAGGGGAGGTTCAGACTCGAGGTGAGGAGGAAGTTCTTCACCGAGCGAGTCATTCGGCATTGGAATGGGTTGCCCAGGGAGGTGGTTGAGTCATCGACCCTGGAGGCGTTCAAGGGGAGATTGGACGTGGCACTTGGTGCCATGGTCTAGTCATGGGGTCTGCGGTGTCAGGTTGGACTCGATGATCCTCGAGGTCCTTTCCAACCTAAGTGATACTGTGATACTGTGTGATACCATTTTCTACACTTAACATCTAATTTATTGCAGCTGGACATATGTCCAGTGCACAATCATAATCCAATAACAGTAGCTCACTGTGTGGGGCTTACAAAAGCTCTGCACTTGGACAGAGAATCATTCCCAAAACTACAGCCATGGCATAGATCTTTAGGGGGGAAAAAAAAGTCAAGCTCAGAAAAGAGCACCAAAAAGGAGCCTGAGAATTCAGTAGAGGTATTAGGAGAAAAGAGTGGAAGAGCTACAATCATGTTTGGGAAAGGAACTACATGCAAAAATAGGGGAGCACTTGGCCACCTACACTTAGCTACACACAGAAAGAACAGGGTGATGAAAACCAGAAAGGCATCCTGAAACTCAGCCACAGGTGCAGGAGACTCAAAAGGCAAGAAATAGAATTGCCACTGCCTGTGAAACAGCTCTGCTACAGCAGCAGGAGCATGGTAGAATACAGTCTCTCTTTTACTGGCCCAAAGGAGAACTAAGATTAGGGCTTTTCCACCTTCCTCATCTCACCAGCCCATCATCCACCTTCCCAATCCTCTCACCTCTCCCAGATATCCTTCTGTCCCTTGGTAAAAGGCTTCAGAGGTTTGATATGGTCACTGGAGAGCAGCTTGTTGGCATACTCAACAAGGAGAAAGATCCACAGCTTCCCATCTGCAGTCACACCATGGATGTGCTTCTCCCTCAAGGCTGCAGCCTTTGGTGTGTCCCCCAAAACAGTCAAGGTGTTTAAAGTCTGAAGTAACCTGCAGAGAAAAAGAGTCAGGAGGATCTGCTTTTAAATCTGCCATTCCCTTGTCCTAGAGTCAAAAGTAGTTCACAATCCCAGACCTCTTGCCTTGCAATGCACAAGTTAATCTTATCCTCAGGGGGAGGGAAAGGGAAAGGGAAAGGGAAAGGGAAAGGGAAAGGGAAAGGGAAAGGGAAAGGGAAAGGGAAAGGGAAAGGGAAAGGGAAAGGGAAAGGGAAAGGGAAAGGGAAAGGGAAAGGGAAAGGGAAAGGGAAAGGGAAAGGGAAAGGGAAAGGGAAAGGGAAAGGGAAAGGGAAAGGGAAAGGGAAAGGGAAAGGGAAAGGGAAAGGGAAAGGGAAAGGGAAAGGGAAAGGGAAAGGACATTTCCAAGCTTAAAGCATGCAGCCAAAATCCTTACCCAAAGAAGTAGTTCTCTATGGCCGAATAAGTCTGCTCATCCAGGGGCTCTGACAGAAGGACATTTGCCTCACATATCTGGGATGTTTTTTTCTTAGTCTTAAAGAAAGCATGGAAGAAGCAAAACCTAAAGTGGAGAGAAATGAGAAAAACAAAAACCAAACCCAACAAACCAAAACTAAAACTCAGGTTGGTCATAACAAAGCAAAACCAGCCCCTGAGTGCAAACTAAACAGGGCTACACATCCACCACATTTTTATTCAAGGAAGTCCAAGCACTGAAGAAAGTCACTACTGACAATAAGACCTTTTCCTCAAGGTACACAGGGTAAAGAAGAGAGAAGCACGCTCAGGACTTCACAAAAGTGAAGTGCCAACATTTGAGGCCACACAATGCAATACTCAGACTGTCAGATTTGGGTCATATCTCAAAGACTTTTACACAGGCAGATAAATTCTTACTAAGATCTGATGCAAAGTTGACAAGGAAGATCTCCAGTCATTCTAGATAACCAAGAACCCCAAAGAAGATCTCCAGTCATTCTAGATAACCAAGAACCCCAAGGAAGATCTCCAGTCATTCTAGATAACCAAGAACCCCAAGGAAGACCTCCAGTCAGCCCAGATAACCAAGAACCTAAAATTCACTGAAAAGAAATGGGACTGAGTTGATCTTAAGTGCCTGAACTGCTGATGGCAAAAAGTTTGCCCACATCTACAGAAGGTGTTTTGAGACTAGAACTTAGTCTCTTCATTTAGGGTATGGAGTATTTCCACTGCTGAATTTGCCTTGTGTCACGGGGACAGTTACCTAGAGCATTGCTCACACAGCTAACCAGAATTCCTCCAAAGCCACGTGGTGTTAAGTCTTTCAATCATTCCCACCTGGAAATGTCCATCACAAGGCTCTCTTCTTTCTCTGTTGGACACTCAATGACGCTGACGAGTCGGTGGATGATCCATTTCCTTAATCTACCAATCTTGCGCTGTGCTCTTCCAAAGAGGCAGAGGACATCATCAGTACTTTGCCATCATAAAATCCTGTCCCAAACCCCACACAACCCATTGCAGCTAGAGGTGATTCCCAGGTACTCAGAAGCTTTTTCCCAGAAGCTTTACACTAAAGGTGGCAAAGCTACATAAGTAAGAAAGCAACAGGGACCTAAAGACAGAGATTGGCTTCCCAGGTTTGCTTTTTACCGTGCAGAAGACTCCACTGAGATTCTGCAGTTTAGCAAAGAGCACTTCAAGAACTGCAGCAGTCAGCAAGTGAGGTCCTATGTGGACAAGTCACACAGACACACTGCTTTGACTGCTTTGCTCTCTACAACTACCTGAAGGGAGGTTGTAGCCCTATGGGGTTTGGTCTCTTCTCTCAGGCAACCAGCACCAGAACAAGAGGACACAGTCTCAAGCAGCACCAGGGCAAGTTTAGGCTGGAGGTGAGGAGGAAGTTCTTCACTGAGAGAGCTGTTAGCCTTTGGAATGTGCTGCCCAGGGAGGTGGTGGAGTCACCATCCCTGGAGGTGCTCAAGAGGGGATTGGATATGGCATTTAGTGCCATGGTTTAGTAGTCATGAGGTGTTGGGTGAGAGGTTGGACCTGATGTTCTCTGAGGTCTTTTCCAACCTTTCTGATTCTATGATTCTATGACAACTCTTTTAATATGTCCTTTGGCAAAGGCTCCCACAGGTAACCCAGAGTGCCAAGCTGTAGGCATTCAGTGAGCAGTAACACCAAGGACAGAGGTTTCTCTTGGACAGTTTTCCTAGCTGGAAATTGTTACAGATGCCCATCAAGAAGTACTTACTCCTGAGATGTGGGAGTGGATGCTTTGCTGTGGGGCCAAGGAGACAAAAGCACACCAGGCCAGTTTAACAGCCAGGTGAAAGGGATGCACAGCCCCTACAAAGACCTGAGAGTCTCTAGTGGAAAAGGAAGGTACTGGACATTTCTGTCAAAGCAGTAGCAGAGTTAGAAGAACAGAGTAACAGGATTCTGCTTTGGTCAGGTTGGCTGCAGTAGCAGGGCTAGAACAGGAGAACAGGATTCTGCTTTGGTCAGGCTGGCTGGCTCACTCTGCCTGCTCCTATTTGCAGAATTGAATTTTGTCCCAGCAAAAAATTGAATAGAATTAACCAGACCTTTGAGATCATGAAATCCAACCTATCACCCAACACTATCTAATCAACTAAACCACGGCACCAAGTGCCTCATCCAGTCTCTTTTTAAACACTTCCAGTGATGGTGACTCCACCACCTCCCTGGGCAGCACATTCCAATAGGCAATCACTCTTTCCATGAAGAACTTCGTCCTAACATCCAGCCTAAACCTCCCCTGGTGCAGCTTGAGACTGTGTCCTCTTGTTCTGGTGCTGGCCACCTGGGAGAAGAGACCAACCCCTACCTGGCTACAGCCTCCCTTCAGGTAGCTGTAGAGAGCAAGAAGGTCTCCCCTGAGCCTCCTCTTCTCCAGGCTAAGCAACCCCAGCTCCCTCAGCCTCTCCTCACAGGGCTGTGCTCCAAACCCCTCCCCAGCTTTGTTGCCCTTCTCTGGACACCTTCCAGCAATTCAACATCCTTCCTAAACTGAGGGGCCCAGAACTAGACACAGGACTCAAGGTGTGGCCTAACCAGTGCTGAGTACAGAGGCACAATGACCTCCCTGCTCCTGCTGGCCACACTTCCTGATATAGACCTGGACGCCATCGGCCTTCTTGGCCACAGCTGCATGCTAGGGCTAAATCTCCTGGGAAGGAGGACAGCTGACAAATGGTCAGCTCATGGAGAGGGAACCAGTAAATCTTGGCTGTCCAAACCAGACTTCACACAAACCAGAAAGAAGCAGCAGCACCAGCTGGACACTCACATGTTCACACCTTCCCGGCTCTGCTTTTGCCGGTTACTTGAGAAGTCCAAGCAGCAGTCAAGGTCTGGCCTGAGGAACATGTCCTTGAGCCACTCAACATATTTTTGCAATGCCACTGGCTGCAGGTGTTTGACTACTCTGGAAGAGCTGGAAAACACTGGGTAGCCTTGATTGGTGAGAGTAGAAAAGCCAATAATGACTGCCAGCTGCTTCTCCAGGTCATCACAGCTGCTCAGAAACTCATCTACATATCCTTCCATCTCTGGAGCAAACTTAAATCGATCTGGAAGCTGAAAAACACAAACAAGCAGGTTAGGGACCACACACTGAGTCACTTTACAGATTTGACTGCAGGAAGTACATTAATTTTATTCTTTGTCCCTTTATTGCAGGGTTGTGTTGTATGCTGGCTTCTCAAGAGGGAAGGAGGAAGAGGAGCTCCAAAATCCAATTCCCAACTAAAATTCGTGCTTAAAGCTCAGATGTGTTTACTGAAACAAGCACCAACATAAACAAAAGCATGAGTTGTCCCTTTTTCTCTTTGCCTTCAAATGTTCATGCCACAGCCAGCACAATGACAGACAAAAAGCTGCTTCTAGACACACAAAATCAAAAGGACTGTTAAAGGGTGACATATGACAGTGTCAATGTGCTGAGGCTTGCCCTCCCCTCTGCTTCCCCCATCATTAGAGCTTTCTCAGCAACATCAATGAAAGCAGGTGGGTCAGGGATGAATAATCTCAAACCCCTGAAGTAAGCCTGACTGAAAAATACACAGATCACAGAATTGTTAGGGTTGGAAGGGACCTCAAGGATCATCTAGTTCCAACCTCCCTGCCATGGGCAGGGACCCCTCACACTAGATCAGGTTGCTCAGAGCCACAATGATGGGCAATGATGATTAAACAGAGTCTATACCCAACCAGTGGTCACATCATAACCTTGCTTCTAGCAAGAGTCCAAGGTGGAAAACAAACTTCTTTTGTACAATATGAAACTAGAATTGGGGCTGGAGAGGACTTCTGCTCAGGACAGGGTCTTTGTCCCTGAGCACAAGTACTTTCAGACCTACCTGAGATGTCACCACATGCTCTCCATAGTGCTGCATCACCTTCCCTTTCAGAACCATCTGTAGCTGATCCAGAGACAGCAAGGGCAGAGCACGGCCCAGCAAGCGGTAGCACATGTAACTGAGGGGAAACAAAGAAGATTCCCTCAGGTGGAGGCACAGCAGTAGAGCCATACACGAAGGTGAGAGGGAAGTGATGGGGCAGGCTACATGGAGCATGCAGGAAAGCAGAAGGCAAAAATCCATGGATCCTCTGTTCAAAAATCCCACTGCCCAAAGCTTTTCTTCTGGCTGTCTAGAGACAGATGAGTTCTCACCAGCAGTTCCTTCTTCAGCTCACTTTCTGGATCTCTTCTCCTCAGACATTTTATTTCCACAGGCCTAATAAAAACTTACTTAGTTTTTGATTACACCAATGTACTTAGTTTTGATAGTAACTTGCTGTCAAATTTGACCAAAATTGCCCAGTGGGCTCAGGAGTTATTGAACAGAGAGCATTAGCCTCATTTCTGCAGGAAACTGGGCTAAAGAAGCAACACTCCTGAGCATTCAAAGGGTGTTTTCAGCCTTAACCAAGAGGTAAAACACACCTTCCATTGCTCAGGCTTGGAAAAAGGTTTCTTTTCACTGTGATACTGATGTAATACACTAAGAAAACTTCTTGTAGGTGCATGCCTACAACTTTTAAACTCTTGATCTAAGGAAGGTTTAAACCTGACCACGGGCTGCCTTGCTATGGGTCCAAACTGAACCATGGCCCCCTCAAAACACTCACAGATTTGTATTCCAAATCTTGCATCATTTTTTGCAAAGCATGAAACTCAAACAGCCAACTTAGTCCTCCAAAGGACTACTTCTAGACCTGGGAAAATGGCTGAAATAGCTACTGTAACAATGTTGATAGCCACAGCCATATCCTACTTAATGTGAGAGGATCCAAACACATCCAGGCATTGTAATTCAGTCCAAAGCATCAAGCCTAAGTATTAGACACACATTTCAGAAGCAAGGGCTGTTTACTCAGGAGCCACAAAGCCAAATGACTCTCCTTCTCAACCACTTGGAAAGAAAGAGACAGTAGAGTTCCTCTGGTAAGTCTTGCAGGAGCAAACTATGTATTCAAGACACCTTTATGCCCAGCAAGGTGCATCACCTTTATGTGCTGCCCTAGTTAATTTAAACATCAAGTTTGTGATAGGCCACAATTCTAAGAGAAACCTTATCAACTCCTGCATTTAGGCTCCCTATAAAGCTTCTCATGAATACCCAAGCAACAAAAAGCAAGCATGCCCAGGATGTTCAGGAGAAATCACATGGACCATCCTACTACAGGGTAGCAGAAAGGGTGGGAAGAAGAAACAGAAGGGTAATATGGAAAACAAACAATGCATGGGGAATCAAACAATGCATGTGGAATCAAACAAACAATGCATGTGGAAACAAACCTCACAGGTCCTGATTTCTCCTTCAATAGCCCATTCTCCACACCCTCTCTCCAGAACAGTTCAAAGGCATCTTCCTTCAATGAAACTTGCAGCAAATCAAACCCTACACTGGGTAATTTCTTGTCCTTCTTCTCAGCCTTGGCAGCACTCTGCAGAAGCTCTACAAGTCTAGAAGAAAATAATGCAAGAGATCTAGCCTGGAAGGTGACTGCTGAAGGCCAAATTCATCCTTCTGAAGAAGGTTTCCTGAGCACTGCAGGCTCTTTCTCTTGGGAGAAATGCCAGAGCAATCATTTAGGAGCATGCACAACAATTAGTGCCTAACCCTTCCCAGTAGCTGCACTGGCAAATGCAGGCAGTTATCAGAATGAAAGCCACATTTCTCTCACTGTTAGCCAAGAGAATGCTGCATTTAATGCTCCTTACCTGGGAATATTCTCCTTATTTACAACAGTAGGTGAGCCAAACAGCTTCTTCAGATTTTTAGGTTTCATAACCCCAGGGAATTTCTGTATGCCCACAAGCAAAAGGTGCAGGTTCTCTGGAGATGTGAAGGCTGAAGCCAGGTCACTTTGCAGGATGCCAAATAGGACCTCCTGAAACACAGCTTCAGGAACCTAGACAGGAATAAAGGGGAGAGCATATGAGAAACAGCTGATGGCCTTTTACTAACTTCCTGTACAGTATATTCAAATACCTGCACTGCAGGGCAGTTCATGAAAATATTACAGTGTTCAGGAAACTTCAGAGCTAGTCTTTATGGTAACACATTCAAAAATAAATAATGGATGTGTCCAGTGCTGCCACACAGTCCCCAGGTGCTTAACCATGTGGGGTAGGACAATAGGTTGTCATCAGATAGCAATTCTGGTCAACTGACTCCAGCTGCAATTGTTCTCTTGCTGTCCCACTGCTCCTGTCTGTACAGCCCTGCAGCCCAGGGAGGAGGAACCACTCTTGAATTAGCTTCTAATTGCATTTCCTAGAAAGAAGTTGCTTGTTTCTACAGGATTTGCCAGTAAACATCTATTCAGTGGCTTTACAGAAAGCTGGATGCAATGTTCTCATCAATAAAACAAGAAAAGCACCAAAATTGCTTTAGTAATTCAAAATTGAAGCCCAACATCAAGACTAAGTGACAGAAAATTTGCTCACAGAACACTGTTTAGCATTCTTAGTCTTCAGATCTACAAACAATGTCTACATAAAAGAAGAACACAAACAAATTCATTTGTTTACTACATACTGAATTCTTTCATTCCATGCTTCTATATCCTTCAGTACCAAACAGCCCAAAATTCAACCTCAGGCCCAGACATGATGCATAAAAAGGAAGGTCCTGAGTTTTCAGTGTGCTTCCCTTCAGAAGAGCACAAGGTCTAACATGCCACCCAAGCAATTCAAGTGGGAAAGCAAAGACTGTGGATTTATCCATGATGAAATCACACCGGGCTAAACCAGAGCACCCTTCCCACAATAAAGGCATGTGCCCACAAACACAGAAAAGAGCTCTCACAGTTCAAATTCACTCTTCCACACCTCACCTTTAACTTTCAACTATGAACAAAGTAAGGAAAAAAGCAGGGCCCAAAGCAAAGTCCTCCCTCCTCCCACCCCCCACACGCTGGGGCTGTACCTCAGACAGGATGTCGATGAGAGTTTTGCGAGGGAGATCTCTGAGGTGTGCCTGGTGATGTGCCAGCTGCTGGAGAAGCAGGATGCTCTCCAGCAGGGCTTTCTGGTCCTAGGAAGGAAAAAGAAGCCAAAACCATACATCAAAGATTAGGCTGAAGGCTTGAGTAATAATCTACTCCTGAGATCCTTACGCCTAACTGAGGAGGAACTTCCTCACACTGAGAAAGGTAGAGCACCAGAACAGGCTACCCACAGAGATGGTGGAGTCTCCATCTCTGAAGTCATTCAAAGCCCACCTAGATGTCATAGAATCAACAGGGTTGGAAAGGACCTCAAAGATCATCAAGTTCAAACTGTCACCCAAGACCTCATGCATCCTGTGTAACATGCTCTAGGTGAACCTGCTCTGGCAAGGGTGTTGGATGAGATAATCTCCAGAGGTCCCTTCCAACCCCCTTAAGATGGGGGTCTTATCAACACTTATAATCGTAGCAAGGATTCCTACACAATGCCATCTGGACAGGCCACTCAACCTTTCCCAAAATGGTGTTTTCTGGCTGCATAAGACAACAGCTCTCTTCTTTCCAGGAGTGACAGGAGCCTCCCGTACTATCGGACACACTTCCTACACTCTAGTCAGCAACAGATATTTGAAAACCACAAGAAGTCCACAAAAAAATGAACTGAAGTTGATGTCTCAAGTCCCATCTCAACAACTAGCCAATGACCCAGCCTTTCTCTCTAGAACATCTCTCCAGACAGCTCCAGAACTGGTAAGTTTGCCTCATACCTACAGCAATGTTACCTTAATGAGCCGGCCGGACTGAAAGAGAGCCATGACTCCAAAGAAGTTTCCAAAAGCAGCATTTCTCACAAGCTTCTGAAAAGGAAAGAAACAAAAGGTCTTAAAAATCCCCTTCATGAAGCAGTTAGATTTCACATTCAGCTACAGCTCTGGCCAGTGGAACGAGGTAGCTGGAACATCTAGCCTTGAACACCCTGCCATATGAAACCAACATGCTGAAAAGTCACCCCTTGCACTGTGTAAGCAGGGAGGTCATTCTGCCCCTGTGCACTGCACTGGTTAGGCCACACCTTGAGTTCTGTGTCCAGCTCTGGGCCCCTCAGTTTAGGAAAGATGTTGAGTTGCTAGGTGTCCAGAGAAGGGCAACAAAGCTGGGGAGGGGTTTGGAGCACAGCCCTGTGAGGAGAGGCTGAAGGAGCTGGGGTTGGTTAGTCTGGAGAAGAGGAGGCTCAGGGGAGACCTTCTTGCTCTCTACAACTACCTGAAGAGAGGCTGTAGCCAGGCGGGGGTTGGTCTCTTCTCCCAGGCACCCAGCACCAGAACAAGAGGACACAGTCTCAAGCTGTGCCAGGGGAGGTTCAGACTGGATGTTAAGAGAAAATTCTACACAGAATGTGCTGCCCAAGGAGGTGGTGGAGTCACCATCACTGGAGGTGTTTAGGAGGAGACTGGATGGGGTGCTTAGTGCCATGGTTTAGTTGATTAGGTGGTGTTGGATGATAGGTTGGATGCAGTGATCTTGAAGGTGTCTTCCAACCTGGTCTATTCTATTCTATTCTATTCTATTCTCCTCCCATCACACAGATAACTCTTGGCTAAATTAGGGCTAGAGGACAATGTCATCAATTTCCAGCCTTCACAGACACTCCCATTATTTCATTACAGCCATTTCTTTTAGCAACAACCCCAAATCCACAGTATCCAGGCACCAAGCCTTCAAAGAACAGAGGATGGTTAATTTAACCTAGCTGCTGGCCAGCGCTGCTAGGAGCTGACTCACCTTCTTCACTTTCTCCAGGTTGTGTTTTTCTTTTATCTCTTCCAGGACACTGCACATTGGAATTTCCTCAAAAGCCTGCAAGACCTGAGGAGATGGATGGAACAGCTCCATTTGCAGTTATTCTGGTTTATAAGGTTTGTTGGGCTAAGCCCAAATAAGAGCTGAACAGCTGTTCAGCATAGCAGCAGATGTGCAGCTTTATTAGGCCAGAGTAGAGACAAGTAGATCAGTAAAGGACATGTCAGAATAGGAACTAGTGTAGACCTTTTTTATTTCCCCCTGTACATGACATAACAGGATTAATAATGAGAACATTTTGCTGCAAATACATGACCCTGTAGCAGAAGCAATTAAACTTTTCAGACATGGGCAAGGCCATGATCAAAGTGGGATGCACACAGGCTCTTCTGCATTATCAGCTTCTTAGGTGAGATGAGGCCAGATCCCACTGGTGATCCCAAGAACTGGGGCTCTTGCTATGTTACAGACTCAAACAGCACGAAGGAAAAAAGCCAGTTTTGAAGTGTGTGTTGTAAAGGGCTGCCTTTTCACATCTCCCACACAAACAGCCAGGAGCAAGTCAATTTTAGGAAGTCAAAATAGTTGTACAGGCACCATAATGGAAAACCTGATCCAAGTTTGGAAATTAAGGATGGTTCTGGAAGCAGGATAGAATTCTGCAGCATGAGTGTGATCGTGGCACAGCTTCTATCTTTATAGGTGCTTCTATACCCGACTAGCATCATTTAAACCTGCAGTTCCCTATGCTGTCTGCAGAAGCCTTCCCTGCCATCCTCATGCAGAAGCTGGCAGAGGGGAGACCTCCAGCCTCTTCGCACACAGCAAAGCACAACCCTAATCACTGCTGGGGCTGGCAAGGGGCCGCCGAGCGCTCTACCCGGCCCTGCAGACACTAACCTGCGCCAGGGCCAAGCTGAAGCCAGGCCGGGCAGCCTCACGGGTGGCTCCCAGTCCTTCCACCAGACGCTTCAGGGTGTACTTCAGCTCATCATCCTGAAAAACAAACCCAGCTGCGGCGGTGCGTGCGCTGCTGCCAGCCCGGCGGGGCTGCGGGACGCCTCACCGCACCCGCACCATGCCTCTGCCCGTTACCGAGCGTGAGCGGACAGAAGAGCCGTGCCGACCCCGCGCCTGCCGGTACCCACAGCCCTGCCAGCAAGCCAGCCGCGGCCCCGGCCCCCTCCTCACCTTCTTGCCCTCCCGCAAGTGCCGCAGGAGGTTCTCGGTGGCCGCCAGCCGCACCTCCTGCTCCGGCTTGGCGATGTCCCAGAAGAAGTCAAGGAAGGCGCGGCCCTGCCGCAGCACTCCGCGGGGGTCGGCGACCACGGGGCCGACCTGCCCCTCTTGGCCCTCCAGCTCCGCCATGCCGCCGCCGCCGCACGTGGGGCCGCCGCCGTCCTGCGCCCGCTCCGCCTCTTCCGGGGCAGCGGGGCCCGAGCGGAGACGGGGCTGAGAGACCCGCCGAGCCGCTGCCTGCCGAGCCGCTGCGTGCCGTGCCTCCAGCGCCCGCGCCTCCTGACGGGGGCCTCGGCTTCCCGTCAGCAACGCGGCTTCCCCTCAGCGCCCCGCGCCCCCTCAGCCCTGCGCGCCCCTCGCGGCCACCCCTCAGCGCCATATTCCCCTCCCCGTCGCCCAGCCCTGCACCTCCGCAGGCCTCCCCTGCACCTCCGTTGGTCCCTCCCCTGCCCCAGAGGCTTCCTTTGCTCCCCCGCGCCTCGATTAGCAGCTCTGGAGGGAGGTTTGAATCCTCCCCGCAGGAAGGCGAGGCTGAAGCCGCGCGGGGTGAGCGGGGCAGGGCGCGCTGCCTCTGCCTTTCGGTAGCACGATGGACGAGAGAGACTAGCACGTTGTTGTCATACCAGAAACTGTACATCGTGCAGCGTTACTGTAGAACCTGAAATAGTGGCCCAAGAATAGGAAATAAATCAATCCGTGCAAAGGGTACATTCTTAAGAACACCGAGGATCTCTGGGGTGCAGCCCATTGTCTTTATTCACAGTACAACACAGCGCTGTTCTCCAGCTGGCGCGCAAACACCGCACACGTTTGCTGCCTGCCTTCCAGCCTCTCATCCCGTGCCAGTCGCAGGAGTGCAGGGAATAAGTGTAACGCCTGGAGCCCAAACCACCTCTGCCTTTGATCTTATCCGCAGCACCAGCAAGATGACTTGGGGACACAGGAGAGACCAGCCCTGGGCTAACACACCGGGGCGGCTGAAGCACGCTCCAGGGCCAACGGCTTAGGCTGGTATCACCACTATCCGCCCAGCCCCGACTCGCAGCTCACACCAGAGGCTGCCCCGAGAGCAGGGCGGCGCTGAGCAGAGCCGTGACCTGGGGACGCCGGTGAGTGTTTGTGACGGAAGCGGAGGAGCCGCCAGCCACCCGGCCTTCCCGACAGGCAGTAGTGCAGACGGCCCCGGCGGGGCGGAGAGCTGCAGACAGGCACCGCGAGGGGCAGCCCTGGCCCGGGCCCCGCCATATATAAGCGGCGCGGGGTCCTGCAGGCGCGGTCCTGTCACGCTCGCACGGGGAGGAGGCTGAGGTGGCGATGGCGGATTTTGATCCTTACGACGATCGGGCCTACAGCAGCTTCGGCGGCGGCCGGGGGTGAGCCAGGAGGCTGGGCCGCTGGGGAGCGCCGAAGGCTCCCTTCGGAGCAATGAGGGAAGGAGGGAATGGCGCTGCGTGCCCGCCCGGCCGGGCGAGGAGGGGGCGCGGCCGGGCAGGGCCCAGCCTGCCCCTTTCCCTGTGGAGATGGCGGGCGGGTAGGGCGGTTGGAGAGAGGGACCGAGGGAACACTGTTTTTAGGAACCTTCCGAGCTCGGCTTGCCCCGCCACCTTTCCAGTTCTGGAAGATGGGGTTAAGCCCAGCGAGGCGCGGCTCCCTCCCGCTTTGTGAGGTCAGGAGGGGGCTGCGGTGTCCCAGGAGGGGTTAGCGACCGTCCCCTCGCTACCGCGGGGTGAGTGCCGCAAGGTTTAGGGCCTGGCTGCTTGGGAACGCCGGGAAGGGGCGGGGAGGAGGGTGTCGCTGTGTTCCCGCCGGCCCGGAGGCGAGTGGAGGGGGGGATTTGGGGAAGTGCTGGGCCAGAGCCAAGGTAGGCCGCCAGGAGCTCCTGCAGGGACAGACCGGGAGATGGGAGGAGGGAGCCTCCCGTGAAGGACTGTAGGGAGGCCCCTGTTCTGTAGGGACGCGCTTCGCACGGCGAGGTGCCCGGCGGCGCGGGGAGCGGCTGCCGCGGCCCCGAGAGCGGGCAGCGTGGTGATGCCTGCAGCAGGGAGGAAAGGGGAGGGCTTTGTGGTGCCTCCGGTTGGGGAGGACTATGAGCCGCCGTCCTGCATTATCCGGGGCTCCCGTGCCCGCTCTAAACCTCTGACCCTTAGGAAGAGGGTTCGTCTCCTTTCTGTTTCATTGGTCGAGAGCGCACGTCGGCGAGTAGGTACAAAGACAACCAGCAATTTCGAAGTTTGTCTTAAATCTGGTTAGGTTGATGCAATTAGCAATTAACTGTTTTGAAGGTTGGTGGCATCTAAGTTTCTATGTGTGCTAAAATAAGACAGTAGGCATTAAACTGCAAAATAAACAAGGTATGTTTCCTGACCAGCAATGTTCTTTCCTGTTCCTGGAGTAATAAATCTTCCTCACTCCAGACTGTTTAGATAGCAGGAGCTACAGCTGGGGTTCTCTTGTCTTTGGAAACACTGGCACTTCAGCTCTGTAAGGTCACTTTATTCGTGAATACCTTTTGTGTTTAAAGAAGAGATGTCCCAGAACAGAGATGATGTAGCCACTTACAATTCTGTTACTTTTGCTTCATTCTATAGCAAACAACCTTGGCAACAGCCTAAAGTAGCACTTGACACTCAATTCAAATGTTACTATCCAGTCTGTGAAGTCATAAAATGAAAGTTAAAATGTTACTTGCAGTGTTCAGATTTCAGCACTCTCTCAGATGTTTAGGTCAACTAAAGATACCCTACTGATTTGTAGATGCCTTTGCAGGTGAGAAAATGCACTTTATCAGAATGAGCTGTAGTTTTAAACCTCAGATGCTACTGATGAGTCCAACTTTTACTCCCATCTAATTTGTCACTGTTGGTAAGTTACAAACAGCTCATTCACCATTTCAGACCTTAACAGGTCTCTGTTTTGTATGAAGTCCTGGGTATGTGTAGCCCACGTATGACTGTTCTTGGAGGTTCTGTTTAAAGAATCCCATGTCAACTTAGTGACTCCTCCTCTCGTTTTGAAGTGCTCTAAGAATAAGAACAGTGACAACTCCACTAAGATACAGGGAATTTGGTGGAGTGGCTTTTTGTAGGCTCTTCAGTTTGTATAGAGTGAGCACATGTTCTAAGTGGGACAGGTAGAGAACAGCCATGTGTAAATGCTGACATATTTAAGATCTCTGTGTTTCTCACATTCCTCCAAATTATGGTGGAAAAGCAGCAGAATATGGCTGGTGAGATGGGACAAGGGTTTTGGTGCACCTGAGACGCCTGGTAGTGCACTGGTGAGGAGCTGAAGCATAATGCTTTATGCAAAGGCCACTTAGTTGCCGGTGAAGAACGTGCTGCTGACATTAATAACAAAAGGCTTACTATAAAAGCTCCTTGGTAAGTGGTTTGGAGCCCCAAATTTGACACAAAGCCCTGTAATTAAACATACTGAGGCCTGGGTGAAACTGAACATCTGTAAAGCTTCTCAAAGCTGACGGAAACTATTTATCACTCCTGACTTGCTGGTAGGCTGTTTATTTAGGTGTGGCTTTAAGCACTGGACTTAATACTGAGCACCCTACTCAAAGGTTAAGATTCATCTGCTGCAGTGCTGAACAAGTGAAAAGGGGGAGCTAGTCTCAATTCTGGCATTTTGGGTCCTTTCTTACCCATTTAGTGTTAGTAGATGTCTCCTAACTTTTAAGCTTGGGTAAGCTGTTTGTAGCTGTTGCTGCTTGCAGAGATGTACTGGATTGCTTGAATAAATTGGGTGTGTATTTAGAGTTGTGGGCTTGGAGACTCTCCACAAAACTGGCATCCTGCTGAGCCCTGTGCTGCCTCTGGTAAAGCACGAAGGTTGGAATCCAGTCAGGCTGTTGTTTCTGTTGTGCAGAAAGATAAATACTGAGCTATTGTTTTGAGCCTTAGTGAAAGGCTGTTACACTCAAATACTGGCTTTCAAGTTATTCTTTGTTTCAAACTTATGATACATCTTGTCTTCTGGAGAGAATAACTAAGCTTTCTAAAAGAATAGCTTCAGAATTATAGTTCAGTTGTTCTGTCACCCCAATATGGCCTTACAGTGTCATAAATTCAGCCCACCAAAAAGTAAGTCTCTCATTACAGAGGTGTTTGTTTCTGCATTTGCTAGAAGCAAGTTTTTTTTTCTCTTCAGTTTCCTGCAAAGAAATCCAGGAGTTGTCTTCTTTCAGATTCCCACATTATGATGACATAATTATTACCTAATTGTCTGAGCAAAAATTTACACTAAGTGGGGAAATGCAGATACTAAACGTTTTGGTGTGACCCAGTTCACTTAGCTCAGATGTTTTTAATTATAGTTGACTTTTGTCCTATTTTGTTATAAATGAGAGCATCTTTCCATCTCATTGTTTGGTTACTGAAGTCAGCCTTCCTTTATTTCACTGCTTCAGTGTGGTAAAAACCGTATGGAACTGTAGAAAGTTTGGGTTGGTGTTGCTTATACTGGAAACTTAGTTTAGAATCTAGTTATTGAGCATTCCTGCTCTTCAGATGGAGACTAAAGTACCCAGTATATGGTTATATAAGTGGTATCTGAGGCCTTGATAGATCAAATTTAAAAATGCTTGCTTTCCTGACTTAATATCAGTAGGGATTGCACAACAGGGCATGGATTTCCACACAGTACCCTGTGAAGTTCTGATTTGCTGTGATAGAAACAAGGTTTGTCTGTAACCCAAAATTCTTTTGGGGATTGCTAACTTAAGGGTGTGGTTTCAGAAGTAGCTCAAATTGATCTGAGTGGAGGTTGCTGTTGAAAGCTGTACGCTAAGCCCTCCTTCTCTTTCTCCTTCCCATGTTGGCACCGTTGCTCTGTGCAGCTGTCCAGATCACCTTGTTGATCTGGCTGAGAATTGAAGTTCAGGGCAACTTGTTTAGGTGCATCAGCTCACTGAGCCAGATGACTGGCAGTCCAGAGAACATGGTGAGAAGGTATAGAAGGGAACACTCCTTTTAAACTTAGCTGAAGCAGTTTGGTGTTCCTGTAGAGCATGACAATTAAGTTTTTTGTCTATAAATTAGATTATGGTATTGTAATAGCTGATTTTAAGGCCATAATTGAGAATTAAGGACGAAGGCATGGAACCAATTCTACATATTGTGGAACTCTACTTTCTTGGAGTTCTCCCTCAAGACTCCAGTCTTAAGACCACAGTACACACACAGCACCCAACTGTAAGAGCTCTAGTTCTCCAGTATGTTTTTGACTTGACCTACTAATGAGGCAAAAGCATATGAGGAATATTGTCCAAAAATGCTAAAATTTGAACTTCAGTGTACACTAAGGATATGTAGGTTGTGATTCAAGTGCATTTAGCAGCATGCTGATGGAGTCAATGACAAATGTCTCTTGCACAGAGCTGCTACCATAAAAAGGCACAAACATCAGGTGAGAGGCACAAAACCCAGGCTCACCTAGGAGGAGTTAAGGAATCCTACTCAAGATTTCTGCTTTATCTGATTCATTAATAATATTTATTCTGGAATGAAAAGGAGGGGGAGGGAGGGAAAGGGTACATTGCTTGGCCAATGGATTGTCTGGCCATGTGCAGCCAGCCAGAATAAAAGAAGATAATAATTATTCAGCCTTCTGTATTTCAGGTAGGACTCTGCAGAAATGTAATTAGTCTGTGTCACACTAGCAAACTCTGGTCTGGTACACTTTGTGTTTCACTGTGCTCTTAAAGGTACAGTGAGCCTCCTGGAAAGGGAGCAGGCTTGAAGAAAGCCCTGTGAGAGTAAGGCATTGAGGGAGAGCAGGGGCAGAGTAGAAGGCAGGCAACTCGGGTAAAAGTCAAAGATTGCTTAGGTGGGGCAAATGGTGTTGGAACCAGTGGCAGTGGCATCCTGTAGTTTGGAAATCCAGGATCTCTAATGTAAGGTCATCGTGTGCCCACAGTACAGATCTTGCTGTCTGTAAAAGAGAGCTTTAGAAGAGTCATGTCTACAGGAGATGTATTAACAGGCAGATGTGTTACATGTATGCAGTGGAGAATTCAGCTGTTGCAGTCTAGTTTTTCAGCAAGCAATGCCAGTAGCCTGAAGTGAGAGTGAGAGGGAAAACAGGGGAAAAGTTTACTTCAGTCTGTGATTGTGTTATCTGTTCAGTTCAGAGCATTCCAGTCCTGTTATCTGACAATTAGGGCAATAATTTCAGTTAGAGCAAGATGTTTCTGTTAGGCTAAATGCTGCTGAGGTAATTTTAGATAATTTTGGAGTGGTTGTTGATCATAAACTATCAAGTTGAATAAGCATTGGCTCCAGCTTAATTTTTGGGTAATGCCTGTGTCATGTAAGCATTTATTTACTGCTATAAATTAAGATTAATTTTGTCTAATTTTGGGTTTATTTGTTCTTGTTTTCAAGACATGATGCTTTTGAGTAGGGGACAATAGAGAACCTTATGTTGCTTTTCCTAGTGGATTGTGGGATGAGAGAATTTCACTCATTTTACTGCTGAGCCCACCTGTAATATAGTTATATGTTCATAGAATGGCTTAGGTTGGAAGGGACCTTAGAGATCATCTACTCCAACCTCCCCACCATGGGCAGGGACACCTCTCAACTAGACATGGCTATTCAAGGCCTCATTCAGCCTGGCCATGAGCACCCACAGGGAGGAGGCAGCCACAACCTCCCTGGGCAACCTATTTCAGAGTCTCACTACCCTACAGAAGAGCTTCCTCCTATGATCCAATCTAAACCTACTTTCCCTCAGCTTAAAACCATTCTCCCTTGCCCTATTGCTAGACAACCTTATGAAAAGTCCCTCCCTAGCCTTCCTGTAGAATAAACCTTTATTTAGAATAAACCAAACCAGGTTGGAAGAGACCTTCAAGATCATTGTGTCCAACCCATCAACCAATCCAACCCACCCAAACAGCTAACCCATGGCACCAAGCACCCCATCAAGTCTCCTCCTGAACACCTCCAATGATGGCAACTCCACCACCTCCTTGGGCAGCCCATTCCAATGGGCAATCACTCTTTCTGTATAGAACTTCTTCCTAACATCCAACCTGAACCTCCCCGGCGCAGCCTGAGACTGTGTCCTCTTGTTCTGGTACTGGCTGCCTGGGAGAAGAGACCATCATCCGCCTGGCTACAACCTCCCTTCAGGTAGTTCTAGAGAGCAATAAGGTCACCCCTGAGTATCCTCTTTTCCAGGCTGAGCAATCCCAGCTCCCTCAGTCTTTCCTCATAGGGCTTGTGTTCCAAACCCCTCACCAACTTCATAGCCCTTCTCTGGACTCATTCCAGCAAGTCAACATCCTTCTGGATGTCTTCAGGTATTGGAAGGCAGCTCTAAGACCATCCTGAAGCCTTCTCTAGGCTGAAAAACCCCAGCTCCCTCAGCCTATTTGTTTTGCCACTGAAGAACAAGTGTACGAGAGATGAGGTGGCCAGTAGTGGAGGTGTCAGGTACAGGCAAAGGGGTAGAAAAAAATAACCAAAGTTGTGGGGAAAAGCCACTCCCATGAAGTCAGACTGCAGCTGAGCAGTGCTGTGTACTGCATTCCCAGCTGTGTTGGCAGTCAAGTTCCAGAGACACCTTTTTGTCGTTGACAGGTCTCGTGGTGGTGGCCTCGGTTCTCGCAAACAGAAAGAGCTGCCAACAGAGCCCCCCTTCACGGCATATGTGGGCAACCTCCCCTTCAACACTGTCCAAGGTGACATAGATGCCATCTTCAAGGATCTCAGCGTAAGGAGCGTACGACTAGTCAGAGACAAGGAAACAGACAAATTCAAAGGTGAGCATTCCGAGTTGGAGGTGGCTAAAGGGTGGGAGAAAGCAAGGTGCTTCTGAAGCCCCTTTAATGGGGAATTGCAGTCTGCTCTGAAGAGCAGTTAGCACTGTTGGGCTGTGTTTGTTCCTGATGTTGACTTATGCAAGTTTCTCATTCACTACCAAGTAAACATCTTGTTTGAGTGAGATTCACTGTTACTTCATCGTCTTGAAGTACAGACTTAACCTGAGTGACAAGAGTCAATGTTTGCCCTGTCATAAAAGGGCTTTCTCAAACTCTGTTTGTCTTGTATGAACTCTGACAAGGCTGAGGTGTCTGACCCTATTCAGAATCATGACCTTAAGTGTTCAGTGCTTACATGAGCTTTAGGTCAGAAGTCTCCCAGAGCTTCAGCTCTACTTCTCTTTCCAGCAGAGAGGGGGAGAAAAAGCAAGTAGCCAAGCCATTCAGTTGTTTTAGAGGATGTCAATCTGATTTCCATTGGAATTGGCCAGTGGAAAGGGAATATATTTGCAAATTACAGGGAGGGGAAGAAGGCTAAACTCTTAACAGAGGGTCTTAGAAAAGAAAGAAATTCACCAAAGGATGTGGTTACAAAATCAGAGTGCTGGCCAAGCAGGTACTTCAGCTTCTTGTTTAACTAATTAGTAACTAAATGTCAATATTCAGCTAAATAATTGTCTGAGGGCACAGAGCAAATCCAAGCTGTAATGAGAGCCCTTTGCTAAGGGGAATTCATCAGGCTCTTGGTGTAGTGCCCATAGAGTTCTGCCTCAAGACTTGTCGCCATCATCAAGAGGCACAGGTAAATACATTCATCATTAATGGTGTCTGGTTCCTGAGTTGTGTACATCCTGCACTTACCAGACCATTGCTGGTGTCTGAAGGAGAAGGGAGACTGTTAGCAGATATGCAGGAAGAGCAGCTTCTTACAGAGGCCTTGCAAAGTGCTGCTATTAACTCTTCAGCTTCTCCTTGCAGGATTTTGTTACGTAGAGTTCGATGAGGTGGAGTCGCTCAAGGAAGCTCTTACATATGATGGGGCAGTAAGTATCCTTGCAATTGCTTTGTGAATTAAAGTCTCAAACTCCTTGGCAGCCCATATGCTACATCCTGAAGTGATTCTCCCCTCTGTTTAACAGCTTTTGGGTGACCGGTCACTCCGAGTGGACATAGCAGAAGGCAGAAAACAGGATAAAGGTGGCTTTGGCTTCAGAAAAGGGGGGCCTGATGACAGAGGTGACTTCCACTTTTCTAGCTACTTTCTTCAATGTAATGGTTGTGGCTGTGACTTCTGGTGCTAGCTAATGCTGAGATAAGGCTGATGGTCTAAGGAGGAAATGTTTTGTACATGTACCCCCATTTCTAACCTAGCTGCTGCTGCTCTTGAAATGTCTGGAATTTAGATGTGCTTCGTGTCCGAAAGCTGAATGTTGTCACTCCTAGCCCAGGAAGTGGGACCAATACCCCTGGTATTGTACAGTGTCTTGCAGAGGACAATCATAAGCCCAACAGTCTGATCTGCTACTATTTTAATATGACATAAGAAAAGTGAGTAAGCACAAGGAGACAAAGACTTATTTTAGACTATCTCCTGTTCCAGGGTCAAAAGAGGCTTTGCTGTACCTGAGGCATAGCTGAAGTAGACTCACTGAAGGTCTCCACTGAATGTGTATTAAATCCTTCTGACCACTTAATCTTGGTTAAGTGAAAGTGGCTTTCTGTTCCTGTGCAATGGAATTTGGTAATAGTGAAACAAAAGGATTTTCCAGCAACATAACTTTGGATGTTGAAGGACTGAAACTTTGGTGTCCCCTTGATCAGTCCTTCCCAGAGCTTCAGACCTGAACACAATTGTGGCTTTTTTCCTAGGAATGGGAGGAGGTTCCAGAGAGTCCAGAGGAGGTGGATGGGATTCCAGAGATGACTTCAATTCTGGTATCAGTATTAACACTTATACAGACAGGCAGCCTAAAAGGCACAGAAATGTTCTCATTTCATGTCAGCTACATTTGTCCCTATTACTGTTTTAATTGAGTCTTCTGTATTCAGCTTTGGACATCCTGCAGCTGCAGTGGGATTCCTCAGGGGGAAATCTTCCATTGCTTAATAACAGAGGGAAGAGTCTTGCATGTATATTTCATTAAATAGTCCTAAATGACAGCATAGTTGTCCAGATGCAGCCTGTGGTGTCCAGGTCTTTAAGCATTTCTCAAATGTGGCCAAGTACATTTCTGAATAGTAGCAGAAACAGACAGCTCCTGTGGAAAAGCTGAGAATGTATTCTTTCAGAGCAGAGGCTTCCACCTTTATAAGGAGATGGGACATAAAGATGTGTGTCCCTGAAGCAAAAACATGTTCCAGAGCACTTTCAAATGCAAAATGTGCCTAAACCTTTAGACCTGTTACAGTAATGCAAGTTGCAGCCAATGACTGAGCTTGCTGAGTGGAAGGTAATGATGCAGCCACTGGGTTTGCTCTTGACTTCCAGTCAGCTTCTAGCTATTAGAATCCAAGGTGATATTAACACTATTGCTGTTGTCCTCTGAAATTGTGGGTTTGGTCCATTTTCTGCTGGGGAGATGCTGGCAAGTGCAACTCTGCAATGTCTGGTCCCTGCTTGAGTGGAATGGACAGAGGAGGAGTGGTTACCAAGAGTGCCTTTGCCACTAGCATGAAACTGAAGTGTGGTGCTGGAGAGAGGAAGCTTGCTACAGCATTGTGCTTAACCTGCCTTTGTAGCTAAGCATTCTGGAGTTACAGCTTTATAGCTTCAGCATCAGCTTCTGCAAGCGTGGATGTATTTCAGCTTGAGATGCTGGATGAGTGATTTGTGAGCCAGAAGTTTAGCATTTTAAGGCTTAGCTGCTACAGAAGCTTTTCCTCTCAGGTTGTACAGCCTTGCTCTGGATCAAGACTTTAAAGATGGTTGTTTGGCACTGAAGTAAGTAATGGACAGTTCTGTAGCTCTGCCAAATACTGAAGTGGAAAGGAAAGTCTCAGATGGGAATAAAACAACTTTCTCTTCCAGTCAGCTTCTGAAAAACTGAGCCTATTCCCCTTAGGTGTGCTGTTAGCCTGAAATATCCTCCTCCCACTGAGTGCAGGGGGCTGGGAGAGATACTGTAGGGTAGTCACTGGGTGCCTACTGGAACTCTGGTCAACAACAGACAGTTCCTGATGATTTTGGTAGATCAACTGAAGCAATGCAGTTGGCTTCATATTCGAAGTACGAGTCGGGGTTTTTTCTAACTCTTCAGTCTAGTAAATGCCTGGTCAGTTCACAGTACAACATTCCAAAGGCTCTGTTTTCCAAGGACTGGACACTTCACCTGCCCCCTTGCTGTTTTCCCATTTGCTCTGTTCCTGCAGCCTTCATGCTCAGGCTGTAGCCAGTGTGATCGATTATCTGGCTACAGGAATATTCCCTGAGCACTTCTGCTGGTGTCTCTGAATTCAGCTAATGGTGTTAACAGACTGAAGTTGCAGCTGAAGCTCTTATTTTAAGCTCACTTGATGATGATCTGCTCTCCAACCCTCCAGTGAGCTTCTAGGTGGACAAAGTAGTTTCTGCCCTTGGCAGAGTGTGTTTGGTTTCAGATGGAATCTGTATGAACCTGTTAGAGCTGCGAAGCACACAGCCTTATGGACAGTGGCTCTCAGTGAATCCTTTTGGACTGACAGCAGTGCCTTGCAAGGCTTTTTCCAAGATAAAAATCTAGATTAAAAGCATTGCCAGATGTGCTCTTTGAACTCACTGCCTTTCATCTTCAGGATTCAAAGACGATGACTTCTTGGGAGGCCGGGGTAGAGGAACCCGCCCTGGAGACCGGCGACCCCCAGGTGCCTCAATGGGAAGCGGTGGCACCGGTCGCTTCAGAGATGGGCCTCCCCTTCGTGGGTCTTACATAGACTTCAGAGAGCCAACAGAAGGTAAACTCTTTCTATCTTCTCTTGACAGTTGGACTCCATCTTAGAGGTGTTCTCTAAACAAGAGAATTCTATGCTTCTATAACTGAGACAATTCTGTGCTTCTATAACTGAGCCTTCCTTCACAAAGGAGACCTCTGCTTGCTTTGGTGGGTTAAAGCTGCTACCCTTGCCAGACAGCTCCTTAAAACCTGAATGATTTCTCTTCCAGAGGAAAGAGCACAGCGACCTCGACTTCAGCTCAAACCTCGAACAGTTGCTACTCCCCTCAATCAAGTAGCCAACCCCAACTCGGCTATCTTCGGTGGAGCCAAGCCCCGAGAGGAAGTAGTAAAAGAGCACGACTGAGTTTGGGGTTGAGAGGGAATGGGGAGGCGGGAGAAAAAGCAAGACAGTACAGAGTGACTAGCTCTGCTGGAATGTCAACCCTGCAGTTTACCATTCCTACCATCGGGTATTTGTCCTCTTTGAAACCCAAAATACAGAGCTTGTGAATGCATGTCAGCTGTTAACAAGTGGTTTTTAGTACGTTCTTGGCTTTGCTGTATCTAGTGCCCGCTTTGTGCTGAGTTGCCCTCTTCTGTTTCCTTCCGAGCGGCACACTTGCCAGTAGATAAGGCGGTGTAGCTGCTTCCACCAGTGTGGAGGTCTCTGGACACAGGTGCTGCTTCACTTCTTCCTTTCTGGGTTTGTTTTACTTTAGAAGCACAGGTTAGACTTAGTTCCTTCCCTGCATTGTTTTGTTTTGCTTCCTCAGTGCTCCTCTTCTGACCTGCATGTCTCGTTCTGTATTGCTGTGGCTCTGAAGAGGAAAACTGGAGAGTCCAGATGAGTTGAGCAGAGAAACTTACAGTTCTAACCAAGTAGTGAAATACCATTTCTGAGCAACTGGTGATGGTGTTCCTGGATGCAGCAGAGCCTCTGGTTAAAAACCAAGGGGACTGCTGCCCTTTCACACAGGCCAGGAAGTATCAATTTCACAGGTGGAAGTAAAATTGGCTGGTGAATAGGTGGTAGAATCACAGTGGGTAAAGCATCTGCCTGCAGGCTCTTGCTGTGGTGGCTGTTGGCCTGGAAATGGTATGGGCCTACTCCTCAGCTGAAGGTTAGTGCTGCAAAGCTGTGCCTCCTTGAGCACAACGGCTCACTGGCTCTTTCTGCTTTACTTTTTTGGGTTTTACATGTTTGGGAAATTTTTAAACGAAGTTTCTACAAATAAAATGGACTCTTTTATTTTTGTTGAAGGAGTATATACTTTTGCCATGCAGTATGTAATCATCCTTAGCCCTTGGTATTTCTTTGCCCAGTGGTGTACAGTTTTAAGACCTCTGCTTTCAACAACAACAACTTGAAAATTGGGCAGATTAGGAACCACCCTGCTATAGATTTCTCTTCCTGTAGAAGTTTGAGTAGAAAGCATCTCTGACTGCTGCATCTCTCTTCACTTGAACTGTTACTTATCAGTGTTGTGGGGGAGGAGGGAGGTGAGGCTGGCGCGAAAGGAGAGAGACCACTCGTGTTTAAAACCACACCCTTGAATCTACAAACACTGAAGTGTGGATGTGTCCAGTGCATGAGAGACACTTGGGCCCCTAATGCTAGTGCTGACAGCTTTCAGATAAAACAGCTGGCACACCAGAGTGCTTGCCAGAGGAGTTTGGAAGCATGGCTGCTTCACCGCCAGCATCACTGGCTAGTGGTGAATTCCTTCCCTCGAGATCCCTTGAATGTCAGAGTCCCAGCAATTTACAGAACTACTCTTTCCTTCCTTCTGCTGCCTGTCACTTAATCTGCTTCTGAGATAAGAACCATTTGTCTAACACTAATAACTTTTAAATTGAGACAGACATGCATTGGTGTGGTGGTATTCCCAACCCACGGCCGACCCTCTTTTACCTCTTCAATGTGGAAAAGGTTTTTATGAACAAATTTCCCCCCCCATACACGAAACGAAAAGGCAAACCCAACCCTCACCTCTAGTCACAGCTGTTGACTTTTAAAGGTTTAAAAAGGAAAAAACCAACAAAAAAGAGGAAAAACAAAAACAAAAAAAGGAGAAAAAAGAGGAAAAGGAAAAAAAAGAAGAAGAATTCCAAACACTTAACACATTCTGCTTCGTAACAAAAGAAATTTATGGATATGGTATTTTGTGAATGATCTTTTAAATAAAAGAAAACATTAAGTAATATTTAACATTGGTCTTTCTTGAGTCTGCCAAAGCATGGTTGATTGGGGTTTTGTTTTTCTTGCCCCTCCTCAGTTTTCAAACGTTGTGTTCAGCTTGGAAATTGCCTCCCCTTCCGTGTCAGGAAGCCGGCACCAGACCCCTTCTGCCGCTAGTAAGGGGGAGGAGGAAAAGATGAAGGGGAGGAATCAAATCTTGTTTCAAATCTCAACAAGTGCTGCAACGTGCAGGGTGTTGGACACAGCTTTCCCTCCGCCAAGTTCTTTGTCCCGTGGCTTCAGTGTAACTTCAGTCACCTGGCCAAGGCCGCCAGGCAGAATTCAGCCGTGCTGTAGCTTGAAGGTCACAGCTGCTTGTGCCGTTTCCTGCAGCTGGATCGTGCAGCCCTCTGCCCAGAATCCTCTGCCTGGTACAGGGCACAATATCTGTCCTCCCAGCTTGAGTAGTGATCAGCTTAAGGTGGAGTCTTTGTGGTAGGGTAAAGGCAACATCAGCTTGCTGCTGTCTTACCCAATTTCTCCCTTTTTCAGCTGACCTGTTTCCCACTAAACATAACTGGCAGGGAGGCTTTGAAGTATGTGAGAGACAGGTTTTGATTGAGGAAACGAGCCCTGACCTTCCTGCTGGCTTTAGTGCTTTCCACAGCATGAAAGGATGGGAAGCGTTCCTCCCTTCCAGTTACTCAGTCCACTCTTCAGACCTGCTGGCAGGGACAGCTTGAGCAGAGAAGTCAAATCCTGCTCTGAAGCCCCTTGCTCCTGGCTGTCTTAGGGGAGTACCAGCTGCGGTTCAGAATGTCAGAGCAGGGCTGCCTAGGTGAGAGTGTGCTCTTCAGCTGCTGCCCCAAGGCTTGCTCAAAGCTGGCCTTTCAAAGCTGGCAGTGGAAGCAATCATTTCATCCCTGTGTGGAGGAAAGTGACACTGATTGGCGAGCAAGGCAGAGAGATGGGGAGTGGCTCATCTTGGCTCTCTAAGTGTTTTTCTGTATCTGCTAACCTTTTGTCCAGGGTTTCCTACCAGAGAGTGCAGCCTAATCCCAAACATTTACCTCTGTAGCAGCTCTTTGTATACCAACATTAATGTATCTCCTGCCTTCTTTAAAGCATTCTGCTTCCAGTAGGGTTAAGGGTCAGACTTCCCCAGTCCCTTTTCCTTTCCCCCTTTAAACATTCTCCCATGCAGAGCCATGGCAAAGTAGCTTGGGTTAACAGCTGACAAAACTATGTTTAATATATGGAAGAGGCATTTCAGCTTTGGAGGAGGCAGCAAGATGATTTTTAACCTACCCCATACAGGAAAAAGCAGTTAAGGTTTAATCTGTAGTGCTTAATTTTACTCACTGCTTAATTTTGCTCACAGCTTAAAGCTAAGCCTGGCATGGCAAAGCCTGAACCAAGGAGGTTATTGGCAGTGGCAACCTGGATGAGTCACTTGTGGCTGTTCTCACCAAGTTATTTCTAGTAGCTGTGCAGAAACTTCTTCAAACTTGAGCTTAAAAAAATAACCCAAAGTGAAGTGAGGAATGCAGCAGACAGCTTTTGGCACTGCAATTGGGTTTGCTTTGCTGCTGTAGGAAGTGCTTTGTTGTGTTTCTCCAGTGGGGTTGCAGTGGGGAAGGCTGGCATGGTGTCTCTGCAGGGCTGTGGGCCAACACAGGTGGAAGCAATGTGCATCTAATGGGCTGCAAAACTCCACTGGGGACCACCAGAGAATAAACCCCACTGGGTTCCCAAGCCCAGGAGCAGTTCCAGGAGAGCTAATCCCAGATGGCAGCAGGCCAAAGCTGGCATGGGTGTGTTGCCAGCTCACTGGACCATGCAAGTCTAATAAATCTAATCTGAGGGGGTCTTTGGGCTTGTGCTCATGGATGTTGTTCTGATGGGTGAAGAAAGAGGTGCAGGAGCAGTTGCATGGGCTGCTGATAGAGTCAAGTTCAATTTGTGTCCTTGGGGGTGGCTTACCTGTCTTCCTAGAGGACCAATAAGATGTTAACCTACTACTGAGGTGCACTGGCACTGCTGAGTCCCCAGTGTTGACCATGAGTGGCTGAAGTTCTGCTGGTTGTGGCTGAGATTTGCTGTCCCAGGGCAGTTGGGGATGATGCTGGTATTTTCCAGTTTGTCTTCTGGATTCTATGAGTTTCAATCCTGACTTTAGCACATAGTGAAGGGGGAGCCTTTGCTACCTGTAGTGCTATCAGCTGCCTTGCCTTCAGAAAAGATGAGGAAATGGTGACAATTCCAGAGCAAATCCTGTGCTAATGCAACCCCTCCTTTTGGTAGGAAAGGTCTCACACTGAAGCCAGCTAATTTTTAAGTGCTTGTGTGAGCCCTTCGTCAGAGCACTCTCCTGTAGCGACCTGCAGAGCAGCCCTTGGCTGGCTGACTGCTGTGAGCAGAGCAGATTGGAGTGACAGTTCTCCAGGGCTCCCCCTGGTCACTCAGAGTGTGTTCTGGCCAAGGGCTGCACGTCCAAGCAGTGCAGTAGATCAGGGGTACACCTCTGGTTCCCCACACCAACCTCCTTCCTCCTCTGCGTGGAAGCAGTTCTGCTGGTTTTATTGCTGCTGGCTTTCAGCAAGGACCTGGCTGATGAGCTCTTAGCTGCCAGCATCTGTAAGTCTGGGTTCAATTTCTGGGTTACATTCTGGTGGTTTCAGTGTTTTGCTACCACAAAAGAGGGAAGGCCCTGAAGGGATTTGGGCTGGTGGTGCATCCTGGCACGTTCTAAGTTGCTTTGTAGTTGGCAAGGGCACTGCTCTGGGCTGGATTCTTGGGGTGAATTTTTCTAGGTGCTGCTTGTCCTGCATTTTCAGAAAGGGGAGGTCCTGTGGCTGAAGGGGAATCTGGATTCCAGCTGAGACTGGAATTTTCCAATCTGGTAGCTGAATCCCTCCTCTGAAAGGCCACTTTTCCCACTGCAGGATTTCAAGGAATCAGGTTTGTTTGGGGTGGCAGAAGGCCATCTTTCCTTGGGTGCTTCAGTTTCACCAGGTCCTCTGCAGCTCGTTCTGCAGCTCATTCTGTTGCTCGTTCTGTAGCTCGTTCTGTTGGTGGTGGCACCACCAAACCCATCAGAAGCATTTAGAAAGGTGTCAGCAGATTCTTGGAGCCTGCTTTCTGAAAGGATTTAACCCTTCAGTGCCAGGCACTTGCCTCTCAGGCCTGATGCACCTCAGTAACAGCACCAGCTTGATGTCATTTCATGCTGGAGACTAACTGGAGAAACGTAGCACCAAAGCTGTAAGTGTAGAGCTTGCACTTCTCCTGCAGGGCCTGCAGGGAAGCTTTGCTGCTTCCTCCCCTTGGCTGCTCACTTCACCCCAAAGCTTAGATGGGCACAAGAAGCAGGAGATGAGGTTCTGGTTGCATAGCAGTGTCAGAGTGTGTGTGCAGTGTCATTAGGGCTAAGCTCACATTCCTCACCTCACTGTAGCTGTCTGGGTGTCTAAAGCATTTTCTGGTTTCCTTTCCCATGGCTGCAAGGACCCTGCTGGTTTGCCTGCTCACCAGCAGCTTCAACGCCGGCTTCCATGGCAGGGGGGCTGGAAGTAGATGATCCTTGAGATCCCTCCCAACCCTAACAATTCCATGATTCCCTCGTTTCTGCCCCCTTTGCAGCCAAGGCCATCCAAGGGCTTTAAGGACTTTCAGCACCGTTTCAGGGACAGCCTGCTGGCCTGTAAGCTCACAAATCCTCATGTAAAGCTCTGGAGTACCCCAGGGTTGATGTTTGGGGGATGTTATCGCTGGGATTGCTGCCACCACCTTTCTGCCCGGTAGGTTTCAGCCAGGTTAAGTGTTCCCCATGGTAGGGATTGTGCTTCCTCCTAGGAGATTGTTTTGTTTGTGTCACCGTGCTCCCGGGATCTGCCTCTTTCTTTGAAATGAACCAAAAAGAACAGAACAAAAGATCACTAAGTACCTCTATAAACCCCCTGCCGAATCTGTACTGTACTGAATCTGTATCATTTGTATTGCTGTACTTAAAAAGGAAAAAAAGAACTCAAATAAAAGCGTTCAAACCTTCCAGGGTTTTGTGCTCGCATCTCAGCATTGCGGTGTCTCCACTAAGCGGGAGGGAGAGGGGGGAGAGTGGGAAGAAGCTTTGCAGCGCCCCAGGGAGGTAAGAGGATCGATCTCTGCGAACTTTGCTCGGCCAAACGTCTGCGGAGCACCCAGGGATCGTAGCTGTGAGCTGTCTTTCCACTGGGTGGTAGCAGCAAGTATCTTCAGCTGCAAGGCTCTCGGTTTCAGCGGGGTGAGGAGATCAGGCTTGCAGTGGGGCGTGTAGGTGGGGCTGCCAGGGGGTGGCACTTCCCCTTTTGGCAAGGGAAATGCTTCACGCAGCCACAGCTCGGGGGAAAGCCGTTTCTTGGGCTGCCCAAGAGCCTGCATCTGCTACTTCAGCGCGGCAGAGAAATTCCCCCGAGATGTGGTTTGTAGTAAAGCTGCCAGGAGAGCATGGCGAAGCAGGTAATGAGCAGCTGGGACGAGAGGTGTGCTTAGGTCCCAGAGCAAAGGGGAGCTGAATGCTGACCTGCAAAGTAGGCAGCACTTGACTCAAAAGGCTTATGAGCTCTGGCAGAAAGAGGCTGCTGGAGCTCGGAGACCTCTCTCCCACACTTCCAGCACTGGGTGTGTTTCTGCAGCAGGGCCAGGTGTAGATGCTGCATTGATTTGCTGATCTTCGTTCCCCTGCTGATCTCTGACCAGCTTACTCGTAACACCTGGCTCAAGCAAACCCAGCTGAGCTTTGAGCAGACCCCACCTTTATCTAAAGGGATGTAAAGGGATCCCCCTCAGGCCATTGAGGCTTCCAGCCATAGCAGGTAAGATGGGTAGGGTGGAGCCTGGGTTCTTGCAACCTCTCTGGGCCCAAAGAGGTTTCTCCACAGCTATTTAGCTGTGTATCAAAGAGGGAACAAGAGGGTTTAGTTAGCTGCTCAGGCTGACTGAAAGAGTAGGTGCTGTGTGATTGTTATGGGGGGAAAACCAAAACCAAGCCAAAATGGTTAAGTCCCTCCCTAGCCTTCCTGTAGGTCTCCTTCAGATATTGAAATGCAGTTGTAAGGTCACCCCGGAGCTGAGCAGCCCTAATTCTTTCAGCCCCTTCTCCATAGCAGAGGTGCTCCAGCTCATCTTTGTGGCCCTCCTCTGGACCTGCTCCCTCAGGTCTGGACTACAACTACTGTAATGGGGCTTGAAGCCAGTAGATAACTTCCTCTTTATTCATAAACCCACCTTACTCTAGTCAAACACCAAAAAAATGAAGGAACTACTTTGGTTTGGGGCTTTTTGTTTAAAGAGCACAGCGAAATTGCTTCTGATGTCTGCAAACTGCCAGCACTGAAGCCTGAGGAGGAGTTTTCCAGAGAGGAGCTGCATGTTTGGCCTCTAGAAACAGCACCCTCAGGCTGCCTTTGAGACTTGCTATCATCTCTTCTCTGAAAAATAAGAGAGGGCTTGTTTGTTTTATCTGCTACGAGTTTGTCCAGGCAGCATCTGCTGCTCCCAGCCTGCAGTGTTCAGTCATGGAATCAGAATCATTAGGGTTGGAAGGGACCTCAAGGATCACCTAGTTCAAACCCACCTGTCCTGGGCAGGGACACCTCAGGCTAGATCAGGTTGCTCAGAGCCCCATCCAGCAAAGGCTCTTTGCTAAGAGGATACCTTTGGGGTGGCACCAGCCCCATCTGAAACTGCAGGGCAGCTTGGGAAGGGACCTTGGCAGCCTGCAGGGTCCCTCTGGTGAGGCAGCAAGGGGCTGGCCGGCCGAGTGGCGGATGTTGGGGTTAGTGATTCAGATGATGACAGGAAACCAGCAGCTGGCTAGCAGAGCCCTGGAGGAACCAGCTCCAGTGTCGGCAGCTGCGGCCCTGAGGGGCAGGAGGAGATGGGACAGATGCGGGAGAGCGGCTGAGGCTGTGGCTAAGGTGAGAAAGGGCCCCCTGGGGTTTATGTGAAGGCTCTGGGGCAGGTAGAGGCTCGCCTGGGGTTTATGTGAAGGCTCTGGGGCAGGTAGAGGCTCACCTGGGGTTTATGTGAAGGCTCTGGGGCAGGTAGAGGCTCACATGGGGTTTATGTGAAAGCTCTGGGGCAGGTAGAGGCTCACCTGGGGTTTATGTGAAGGCTCTGGGGCAGGTAGAGGCTCGCCTGGGGTTTATGTGGAGGCTCTGGGGCAGCTGGAGTGTCCCACTGGGTTTGGTGAGCTCAGACACCCTAGCCTAGACCCTGGGGAGTTGTTTGAAGAGGGTTCAAGGTCAGCTCCATAAAACCCTTCTGGAGAGCAACGTGCTGCACCTCCCTCCTCACCGCTGCTTGTGGTCATCAACTGGCAAGCCCCAAGGTATGAAAATTACCAATTACCTCTTCTCAGCAGCACTTAATGGCCCTCTGGACCCAAAATGAGTCTGTCCTGTACAACCTGGATTGATAGCTCTGTGACAGTGCTCTTTCCATCTCCCCACCCTGTCTGCTGATGGCAGCATGGCTGGGGTTTAACTACATGAGTTTACATCTGCTGAAACATTCTGGCAGATTCAGCTCAGCTGAGCTACCTTCATCCCAGATCTGCTTGGTCCTGCTTCTGACACCTGCCTATAGCTTCTGGGACCACTGCAGTCCACCCTGTTTCTCCCTCCAAAGCCCAATCCTATGGAATAGATGACTGGAACTGCACCTCCTGGGCTTCCCCACTGGTTTCAGGGCTTGTGTATTTGGTTTGCTCCATGCAAGTATCTGAAATTGCTAACCCTGGATAGAATGAGCTTTGGCTTTGCATCCCTTTTCTCTGGTGATCAATGTTCAGTGTACCATGGGCCCCTGGAGCAAAGCAGGATAACTTGGGGATAATCTTGTGTGATATTGGCTCATCTTCATTGCTCTGGGCTGCGCAGGAGTGATTAGTTCCATCCATGTGGCTTGCTTTGATCTGCAGTTGCTAATGTGGCCTCTCCATGGACTCTTCAGTGGTGGTGGAGGATGCTGCCTGGCTTGGATGCAGCCTGGCAGGGGAAACTTAAGGACAGATACAAGAGATGTCTGTGAATTCCCTCCTCCTGCTGGCATCCTCCGTGTGATGAGGATTTTGTGCTGTATTTTCCACTTGAGTTGCTTTTTTTGGGGGTATTTTAAAGCACTTTATGAATGTGGAAGTTGATATATCAATTCCAGTTTTCCCCTCTTGTCCTATGTTCTACCACAAGACATCCACTGCTCCCCTGGTATAAAACAAAGCTTGGGCTGCTGGAATGGCTGTAACTAAAATCAGCCTTTAGCTGTGTGGCAACAGCTTTGCTAAGAAAACTTGACACTGGCATAAAATGATGAGCAGAGGGCTGGTGCACCTCTCCTATGAGCACAGACTGAAAGAGTTGGGGCTGTTCAGTCTGGAGAAGAGAAGGCTCTGAGGTGACCTAATTGTGGCTTTCCAGTATCTGAAGGGGGTTACAAGAAGGCTGGGGAGGGACTTCTCAGGATCTCAGGGAGTGATAGGACTAGGGGGGATGGAATGAAGCTGGAGGTGGGGAGATTCAGGCTGGAGGTGAGGAGGAGGTTCTTCCCCATGAGAGTGGTGAAGCCCTGGAATGGGTTGTCCAGGGAGGTGGTTGAGGCCCCATCCCTGGAGGTGTTTAAGCCCAGGCTGGATGAGGCTCTGGCCAGGCTGATCTAGTGTGAGGTGTCCCTGCCCATGGCAGGGGGGTTGGAACTGGATGATCCTTGTGGTCCCTTCCAACCCTGACTGATACTATGAAAATCTGGGAGGAAATGGGAAGTGGAGGCCCCTGGAAGGGAGCTTTTCTGGAGGCTCCAAAGTGGCCATTGAAGTGGTTCCGACCAGAGGAGCTTCCCTGCTCTGAGAATTGAGTTTCCCTTGCCGGGGCTCCCTGCGGCAAGCCGTGCGGCGCGGCCGAGCAGAAAGCAGCATTTCTTTTCTTGGCAGCCTCAGAGACACTGAGTCAAGCTGAATGCTGCATCTGTTCCACAAGCCTCTGCTCAGTTTCACACGCTGGGGCCTTAAATAAGCTCTCCACTTCGTATTTCATGCCAGTGACTCATCCAATCAGTCTGAATTAGCCCTTAATTTCTGGCAAATTGGGGCAGGCCACAAACCTTGCTGGAGGGGAGAGGAGAGGGATGGTTTGTGTTTGCCTTGGGGGCCAAGGGGTTGAATAGGTGTCCAGGGAGGTGGTCGAGGCCCCATCCCTGGAGGTGTTTAAGCCCAGGCTGGATGAGGCTCTGGCCAGGCTGATCTAGTGTGGGGTGTCCCTGCCCATGGCAGGGGGGTTGGAACTAGATGATCCTTGTGGTCCCTTCCAACCCTGAATGATACTATGACACAAACCTGCAGTTTGGTCTTTAGATTGTGATGTCAGCTTGAGAGGTGTGCTGGATGTGTCTGCAAAGGGCCAGAGCACCACCTCACAGCAAACCACCTGGGGTTGCTGCTGCCACCTCAACGCGTTCCTCCCTCCCCTGCTTCGTTGGGTAGAAGAAGTTTAAATATGCTTTAAGGGCTCTTAAGGGGGGGTTTAAGTGAGCTTTTTGCCTCTTCTGGCTGCTGTTGGAAAGTTCTTCCAGACTTTCCATCCATTAGGAACCTTCTTTCTAGCCTGGGCATATCCAGCTTATCCCCACTCACTCTCTAAGCTAAGCTGCTGTGGGTTGTATTTAAGCAGCTTTCCTCCCGTTGGTGTTTCTCTCAGACAGGCTGACAGGGAATGGCACTGTGCTCTCACTCTCCACTTTAGCAGACTGAAAAGCAATTTCCCTTTCAGTCTTCCCTCAAAAAAAACCCAACCCCACACACCTCTCCTTCCCTTGGCTCTTCACAGTGAGCCTTTAATTAGGACTCAAAACCTTCCCCACCAGCAGCCAGGCTGACAAGCCCCAGCGCATGCAGAGAACTTCTGCAAGCTCCTTCGCTCTTCCCATTTAAAAACAGCCCACCAAAACGTCTAAGTTTGCCTCTTTGGTGGCTAAAAGCATCTAAGAGCAGTCCCTGTTCAGGAAGCCTGCTTCCCCCCCTGCAACAGAGGTGTCATGCTGCAGAGATCGTGGCTTTTAGCCAGCCCCCGGTGGCTGCTTCTGCCTGGAATCACTTATTCCAAGCAGCTGCTCCCAGGGTTTTGTGGTGCTCAGACAGTGCTCACTGCCACGTGCCGTGGCCCCACCAGCTTCCTCCTGCAAGGAGAGACTCCTGCCAGAGTAAAAAGGGGGGGGAAAAAAACCCCAAACCATGCAAAAGGAGAACAAAGAAGTGTAGAAACACAAGAGGGCATTTCGATGGGGTCCAAAACTAGATGGGAACCTATTTTCTCACCTTGTTTGAATTTAGCTTCTTGAAAGCACAGCTGGTGAGCAAGGAGCATCTCTGCTGTGAGGCCAGGCTGAGAGAGTTGGGGCTGCTCAGTCTGGAGAAGAGACAGCTCCAGGGAGACCTTCTGGAAGCATTTCAATACTTAGAGGTTGATAAGGAAGACAGGGAGAGACTTGGTAGCAGAGTCTGTTAGAATAGAATAGAATCAACCAGGTTGGAAAAGACCTTTGAGATCATCCAGTCCAACCTATCACCCAACACCATCTAATCAACTAAACCATGGCACTAAGTGCCCCATCCAGTCTCTTCTTAAGCTCTTCCAGTGATGGTGACTCCACCACCTCCCTGGGCAGCACATTCCAATGGCCAATCTCTCTTTCTGTGAAGAACTCCTTCCTAACATCCAGCCTAAACCTCCCCTGGCGCAGCTTGAGACTGTGCCTTCTGTTGTGACAGGAGAAGGGATGATGGCTTGGCACTAAAAGGAGGACATTCAGATCAGAGAGAAGGCAGAAATCTTTGCCCCTGAGGGTGGTGAGACACTGGCCCAGGGTGCCCAGAAAGGTGGGAGGTGCCCCACCCCTGGAAATATTCCAGGTGAGGTAGTTTGGGGCTCTGAGCAACCTGCTCTAGATGCAGATGTCCCTGCTGATTGCTGGAGTGTTGCACTAGGTGACCTTTAAAGGTCCCTTCCAACCCAGACCAGTCTGTGATTCTATGATTCAAGTTCATACATCCTTCTCCTCACAGCCCTCAGTGACTCGGGTCTGTTTGTTGTTTTCTCTCCTCTCCCCAAGGCAGAGAGCAGGGAGAGCATGTTCAGCCTTCCAAATATGTTATTTATAGCTCAGGAGCTGTGAGTAAGTGCCTGCAGCCTTCTGCTTGTCAGAAATCTGCT
Organism: Melanerpes formicivorus; assembly: GCF_026170545.1. Lineage (NCBI taxonomy): Eukaryota > Metazoa > Chordata > Aves > Piciformes > Picidae > Melanerpes > Melanerpes formicivorus. The sequence continues at coordinate 2,874,149 of NW_027142381.1, read as the reverse complement.
CATCACCTGCTCCTCAAGAGAGGGGCTTTGGACCAAAAGGAAAGGTTTCCCTGGGCCTGGGTGTTTGGTGAGCACAAACAACCTCTGAGCTGGTGTTTTGCTTGTGAGCTGCTACCCATGAGAGCCTCCCCTGGGGTGGGGATGCTGGGATGGGGCATCCAGTGCCCTGCTTGGCAGCCCCTGCACAGGACCACCTTTGGTGCTCCTGCTGAGTGGGGGCTCAGGAGCAGCCTGGGTTTGCTGTGTTAGAGCAGGAGCAAAGCCAGCTCTAGAAGGGAGATGTTGGCCTGTCCTAAAGTGGTACAAAGTAGGTCAGCCCTGTCAGGTGCCTTCAGCTCTGCTTTGCCTTTACTTGAAGAAAAAAAATGACCTCCCCAGACAAACCAGCAGTGCCTGTCACACCCCTGTGTAAGATGAGTTTTGGTCACCAGCACTGAGCCAACTTCCCTTAGCTGCCTCTTGCAGATGCCCCACAGCTCCTGTTTTCCATGGGGCACGTTTAGCCATGGAAAAACTCAGTGAGAAACCACATGGCTCTGACCAGGCTCCATCCAAGCCACTCTGGCTGCTGGGGGTGCTGCTCCTGGGATGCTGGCCCTGCCCCTCTAGGCTTGGCCCGTGGGGATTTGGACATGTTGTTAACCTACAACAGCTCATCACAGCTTCTTCAGGTAGTGCTGCAAGAGTGGACCTCAAGAGGTCTGAAAAGGGCAGGGCCATGGTGGAGCAAGTACTGGAGCTGTCACAACCTTGTGAGCCCAGCCAGCCTGGCAGGGGACAGGAATAAACCCAGTCTGCCCACAAGCAGAGGGGATGGCATCTGAAGTACTTCTGTGCTGGAGCTCCTCATACAGAGCTTTGACTATTTCCAAGTGCCTCTCTTTTTGCCCTCTCTCCTGGATATTAAAAAGGAGCATCTCCTCCATGGGTTATGGAGCTGGCAATGAGTGAAGCCAAGCAGGTTTTATGTCTTTGTGCCAGTGTCCTGTTCAGCGGGTACAGAGATACCCAAAGACCATTAGAAGGTCTCTCTGGAGCTTTCTCTTCTCCAGGCTCTCCAATTCTCTCAGCCTGGCCCCACAGCAGAGGGCTTCCAGCCCTCCCATCATTGCTGTGGCTTCCTCTGGCCCTGCTCCAACAGGTCCCTCTCTGTGCTGTGTTGAGGACTCCAGAGCTGGACCCAGCACTGCAGGAGGAGTCTCAGGAGAGCAGAGGAGCAGAATCCCTTCCCTCCGCCTGCTGCCTGCGCTGCTGGGGATCAGCCCAGGACACTGCATCCTCAGCAACCACCCAGCTCTTCAGGGCTGCACAGGCAGAAAGCATGTGGTTCCCTGGGGGGGGGGGTAGAAGTTTTCCCTGCCCACACTGCTCACAGGGTTCCCCTCACTGCTGTGTTTCAGGCTGGATGTGGCCAGGCCATGGCACAGATGGAGCTGCTGTGGGCAGCCGCCGTGCTGATGTTGCTTGGGGCTGCCATCAGCCTCTGCGTCAAGTGCCAGCTCTCTGGTAAGGTCCCCCTTGTGTGTTTGGGGTGCTGCCCACAGCTGTGGGCTGGAGGTTGCTCTGGCCAGACCCTTTCCTCTTGGGATGTCCCCTCCAGGCAGGTTTGGTTCTGCTCAGCCATGTGCCAGCTTGGGGAGCTTTGCCTTTGTGGGGAAGCTCCCAGCAGCTTGAGCTGGCAAAGGTCTCTGCTGAAAGCCAGGGAGCAGCTGGGGGAAGGACTCCCCAACCCTGCAGCACCCCTCCGTGGTGGGTGGCTCTGGGGCACCCTGCCCTGTCCCAGTGTACAAATCCTATGCAGGTGAGGAGCAGGCATGGAAGGAGGGGCTGGGGGATAAATTCATCTACACATTAAATACAGGGGGAGTGAGGTGAGCACAAGCCCAGTGAGGGGTTCAAGCCCACCTGTGAGCACTGGAGGGGTTCTACTGGTGGAGAGGGGCTGGAGTTGGGGGTTTGAGGACAGCAATGTCTGGCTTGCCTTGTAGGGTTAGAGACAAACACTGCACTCAAGACCTGGTTTGATAAACACAAACCAAACCCCTGCACAACAGCTGCTCGCTGCCTCCACTGGCCTCTCGTGCTCCTGGCTGAGGGGGGCTTTGTGAATGTGTTTTGTTGTTCTTTCTGATCTTTAGTTCCCAAATCATCCTTCTCAGAGCCTTTATTCCTTCCCCCCCACACTTTGTCTTCCAGCCTCCAAGCGAGAGAAGCAGCTGAGCAAGCAGAGGAGCCAGTAAGTTGCCTTTTGCACTCATGCTTCTCCCCTGAACAGCTCACCCAGGCTGAGACCCTGGCCAGACCTGGACCCACTCCATGCCCTGCAGCTGAGATTCAACTTCTATCGAATAAAATCATCCCAGAATGGGGCTTGTGGGGCAGTGTGCCCAGCCCAGGGCACTGCTGGAAGGGTTGTGCCTTGACAGAGAACAATTCAAAATGAAACTGAAGCTCTGGCAGTGCTGCCTGTGAGTCACTGACTAGTTGGGGAAAGGTCTGGGAGACTGGCAGGGTGAGTCCTTGTCCTGTCCTGTCATGCCCTAGTGAGGAAGAGAGGTTGGTAACTTCACAAGCAGCCCTTGGCTGGGGCTGGTGGGAGCCCTGCAGTGTCTGAAGGAAATGTGATTGTGCACACCCCACACACCCCCCCTCTGGTTTCCTTCAGCAACAGACAAACCACAGCTAAAAGATACAAAGGGGGGGGGGGGGGGGACAGTTGACACTTTTCACCTTTGATACAAGAGCAAACCGGGTGCAAAGGAGCTCCCTGAAAGCCTCTGTGGAGCTGGGGTGTTTGCTGCTGAGGCTGAGGGACTTGGGTTGTGTTTTACCCTAAAGGAGTTTGGGGGGTGATGGCCTCAATGCTTATAAATACTTGAAGTGTGGGAGGGTGTCAGGATGGGGCCAGTCTTCTTTCAGTGGTACCCAGGGACAGGGCAAGGGGTAATGGGCACAAACTTGAGCAAAGTAAGTTCCAGCTAAGCATAAGGAGGAGCTGCCCTGCTCTGAGGGTGGTAGAGCCCTGGACCAGGCTGCCCAGAGAGGTGGTGGAGTCTCCATCTCTGGAGCCATTCTGAATCCCCCTGGACACTGTCCTGTGCAACCTGCTCTAAGGGAACCTGCAGGGGGTTGGACTGGATGATCTCTTAGAGGTCTCTTCCAGCTCCTAATATTCTATGATTCTGCCCTGCTTGCTCAGGACTGGGGGAAAGGCTTCAGTGTGGTCTGGTGCAGACTGATGGAGAAGCCATGAGTGGCTCTGCCCCTGCAGGCTCCTCCTGAATTGTCCTGGCTTCTGGAATTATGTACCTGGAGTAGGAGATTTGACTTCAGGCTGGTGGCATTGTGAGCTGAGTTTGGGTTAGTTTGGGCTGCTTGCAAGGAAGATGGTTTGAACTCTGTACATTTGCAGACCTTGCAAACAGATCCTTTAACATCTCCTCTCCCTGTGCCATGAAGAGCAGCTTGGGATGGGGGGGGGGGGGGGCAGCCTGAATGAGAAGAGCTGGGGGGGGGGAGAGGGGGGAAAGGCTAGATTCAGAGTCCCCAAATCAGAGCTATTAAGTGCCTGTGCTGTGCCTGCAGCAGAAGAGCTGTTGAATCCTGTTGTGCTCTGAGGAGCAGCTCCCATTGGTCATTAAAAAGTGAAGAGGTTACTGGGCAGGGTTGAGCACATCTGTCATTTTTTCTCAGGTTGATGTTAAAGGATGTGGGGAGGGGCAGGGTTGGTAGTGGAGGTGAGGAAGTGGGGTTTGAAGCCATTTCATGGGGGTTTTGTGGGTGAAAATGCTCTTTCTGGCCATAACCAGTGCATTAGCAGAGTAGGGAGTTATCCTAAGTGATGTTTTCCTCACTCCTGGCCCCTTCCCTTGGCTGCTCCAACGATGGTCCATAAGCAGCCCTTGACTTTAAGCAGCCAAAGAGGAGTTTGGAAACTCCTCCCAGCTCCTGAGGGCCCTGCATGAATGCTGGACTTCAGTGTCTCACTGAGCCCAGCATGGAGGCTGTGCTCTCTTCCCCCTGCTCACCAAACCAAGAAGTCTCTTGCATCAATTTTCCTTGCCACAGACCTCGGAATTCAGCTGAGGTTGTCCCTCTGTCTGTTCCAGGCTCGAAAGCCAGCGGCGATTTGAGGTGATTCGAAACCACTCCAGTGAGTATGAGCACTGCATGCAGCTCCTGGGTTGCCTGTTGGGGATCCTGCATGCACAGATGTGGGGGAAAGGGAAAACCAAAGGGTCACCTTGAAGCCAGGCAGTCAAAAGATTGTCAAAGCCACCTGAGGGATGCACTTCTGGGGATGTAAATTCTGAGCTCTAAGAAATCATCTCCCTTGCGCCAAGAGAAGCACAGCCAGCAGGGAGAGGGAGGTGATTCTCCCCCTCTACTCCACTCTGCTGAGACCCCACCTGGAGTACTGCATCCAGTTCTGGAGTCTCTACTACAAGAAGGATCTGGAGGTGCTGGAATGTGCCCAGAGAAGGGCCACGAGGATGAGCAGGGGGCTGGAGCTCCTCTGCTATGAGGAGTTGAGCATTGAGAGGGTTGGGGCTGTTCACTCTGGAGAAGAGAAGGCTCCAAGAAGACCTTATTGTGGCTTTCCAGCATCTGAAGGGGGCTACAAGAAAGCTGGGGAGGGACTTTTTAGGCTGTCAGGGAGTGATAGGACTGGGGGGGATGGAAAAAAAGCCCAACTAGAAATAGGTAGAAGTTTCATATTGGATGTTAGGAAGAAGTTCTTCCCCATGAGGGTGGTGAGACACTGGCACAGGTTCCCCAGGGAGGTGGTGGAAGCCTCCTGCCTGGAGGTGTTTGCAGCCAGGCTGGATGTGGCTGTGAGCAACCTGCTGTAGTGTGAGGTGTCCCTGCCCGTGGCAGGGGGGTTGGAACTGGCTGAGCCTTGTGCTCCCTTCCAACCCTGACCATTTTGTGATTCCATGACACTGAAAAGCAGGCACTGAAGCAGCCTCCCTGAGGTGCAACACTCTGCTCACCCTGGGAAAATGACAGTGCGGGTGCACCCAAGCTGACAGGAGTGACTCACTTCTCATCACCTCCTTCCTGCTGCAGGGTGGGTTGGGCGCTGACCTTTTGATTTTTATCCTGAAACAAGCTGCTGGCAGGGTCTGCACTAAATGTCACCAGCTGCAGATGTGCTCTGCGGAGCCACTCCTGGCCCCGAGTCTTTGCTGGATCCAACTTTACATCCTCTCTAGGAATCTTTTAGCCCAGCCCCAACAAGGCTCACACTGCAACCCATAGATGAGGGGAAAGGTTTTGGGCCCCCACATTGAACAGGTCTAGGGGATAGCAGGCAGCAAGGCAGCAGCTGGGGTTGTATCTTCCTCCAGTGCCCGCTGGCCAGCTCTGTGCAGCCAGCAGCTTCTCCTCAGCCTTGCTTCCTCTTCTGGCCAGTGGTGAACCTTCAAGGAAGGATTTGGAAGCTCCTTTTGAGATGCACTAGGGAAATGCTCAAAGTAACCAGGGCATCATCTCTGTGCTCCTTAGAATGTCTGCCCCTGCCACCATCATAATGAACAGCATTCAAAGAATTCAAAATAGCTATAACATAAATTAATTTGTTTAAAAAATGAATAAGATAAATGCTTTTTCAACCAGGAAAATCAAATAAAATGAAAATAGAAAACCAGGAATAAAAAGAAATAATAAAATAATAAAAATGGTATTGAAACACTAAAAAAAGAAATAAAAGTAATAAACCTCAAGAAGGAAAAAAAGAATAAAATAAGAACTGTTTTAAATACTTAAAAAATGAAGTCAAAAGAATTAATCTCAAGGAGGAAAAATGAATCAAAGAAAAACTAATGAAAGGCAATAAAAAATGAAATCAAAAGAATCAACCTCAAGAAGGAAAAAAGAATCAAAGAAAAACTAATGAAAGGCAATAAAAAATGAAATCAAAAGAATCAACCTCAAGAAGGAAAGAAGAATAAAAGAAAAACTAATTAAAAGCAATAAAAGATGAAATAAAAAGAATCAACCTCAAGAAAGAAAAATGAATAAAATAAGAACTGTTTTAAACACTAAAAAATGAGTCAAAAGAATCAACCTCAATACTAAAAAAAAGAATAATAGAATAAAACCGATTTAAAAGCAATAAAAAGAAATGAAATAACAAGAATTAACCTCAATACTAAAAAATGAATAATAGAATAAAACTGATTCAAAAGCAATAGAAAGAAATGAAATAAGAAGAATCAGCCTCAATACTGAAAAATGAATAATAGAACAAAAACTACTTAAAAGCAATACAAATAAATGAAATCAAAAGAATCCACCTCAATACTAAAAAATAAAGAATAGAATTAAACTGATTCTAAAGCAATAAAAAGAAATGAAATAAAAAGAATCAACCTCAATACTGACAAATGAATAATAGAATAAAAACTACTCAAAAGTAATAAAAAGAAATTAAATAATCAGCCTCAATACTAAAGGTAAATAATAAGCCAAAACTGATTTAAAAGCAATAAAAGAATCTGTTTTGGTTAGGCTGCACCTTGAGTCCTGTGTCCAGTTCTGGGCCCCTCAGTTTAAGAAGGACATTGAGACACTTGAAGGTGTCCAGGGAAGGGCAACAAGGCTGGGGAGAGGCCTTGAGCACAGCCCTGTGAGGAGAGGCTGAGGGAGCTGGGGTTGTTTAGCCTGGAGAAGAGGAGGCTCAGGGGTGACCTCATTGCCCTCTACAACTACCTGAAAGGTGGTTGTAGCCAGGAGGGGGTTGGTCTCTTCTCCCAGGCAAGCAGCACCAGAACAAGGGGACACAGTCTCAAGCTGTGCCAGGGGAGGTTTAGACTCGAGGTGAGGAGGAAGTTCTTCACCGAGCGAGTCGTTCATCATTGGAATGTGCTGCCCAGGGAGGTGGTGGACTCCCCATCCCTGGAGGTGTTCAAGAGGGGATTGGACGTGGCACTTGGTGCCATGGTCTAGTTATGAGGTCTGTGGTAACAGGTTGGGCTCGATGATGAGAAGATAAAATAAAAAGAACCAACCCCAATACTAAAGATAAGTAATAAACTAAACCCAATTTAAAAGCAATAAAAAACCAAATAACATTAAAATACCAACCCCACCCCCACCCCCCTCAAGAAAAAGTAAAGAATGAAAGAACTTAAACCCAAGCCAATAAAAAATAACCTTGTCCTTGCTGCTAGGTGCAACCCGAAGGCTGGAGCTGATCAAGGAACCTGGGAATCTCTCAATAGCAAGGTGGGTAAGAAACAAACACCCAACAAACCCAACCAAGACCGAGCTGCAGAGCCCCAGGGTGGGTGAGAGCCACCCACGCTGCGTGAATGGTCAGGATCTGGGGGGGAGTTTTGTACCCTGCAGGTGTGGCTCGGGCTGCAATTAGCATCACAGGATGGTTTGGGTGGAAAGGGACCTTTAAAGGTCATCTAGCCCCAACCCCCCTGCAGTGAGCAGGGACATCTGCAGCTAGATCAAGCTGCTTGATTTACTGATGGTCAGTAGCAGGGTTGGACTTGTTCTGGACTTTCTTCAGTCTGCCTGCATGCTGCTGGCCACAGAGTCATTGCAGCCTCGGAGGTGAGCCGTGGCTGTCCATAAGAGTCATGAGGGTGATGGAGTGCTGGAGCAGGCTGCCCAGAGAGGTTGTGGAGTCTCCTCCAGAGACTTTCAAAACCCACCTGGATGCATTCCTGTGTGGTCTGCCCTAAGTGATACTGCTTTGGCATAGGGATTGGATTAGCTGATCTCTGGAGGTCCCTTCCGACTCCTAATATTCTGTGGTCATGAAAAGGGTCAGTCCTCAATCTCAGGCTGTGCCAGGGGAAGTTTAGGCTGGGGGTGAGGAGAAAGCTCTTCACTGAGAGAGTTGTTAGCCATTGGGATGTGCTGCCCAGGGAGGTGGTGGAGTCCCCATCCCTGGAGGTGTTCAAGAGGGGATTGGATGTGGCACTTGGTGCCATGGTTTAGTCATGAGGTCTGTGGTGACAGGTTGGACTTGATGATCTTTGAGGTCTCTTTTAACCTTTGTGTTACTGTGAAATATTGCTTATAAGCAATCTGACCTGAGAAATCTTTTTCTCCCCATCACCAAAACCTCCAGGAACCACAGAGCCACAATCACCCTGCTGCAATATTCAGGCACTACTACTCCCATTTGACCCCAAACCCTTCCCCTCCCTTTGCTCATCATATGTCCTGTGGTAACCTCGCAGGGAGGTTTTGTGGATGGTCCTTCTGGCTTAGACATTGCTGTGGTTTCTAGTCCCTGCAATGGTTTGCTCAGACCTGGGGTTTTAGTTTCCTTTTCTCTCTTTCAGGAAGACCACAAAGGAGCTGAGTGCCTCCTGCCACCCTGGATATGGTGAGCATCTCCCCCAGGATGGGATCCCCACCCACAGGCACCAGGGAAGCAGCTGCTGCAGAATTCACAAATGAGGATGCTGCAAGGCTCAGCTTGTCCTTGTTGGAGCTGGCTGGGAGCTCCCACCAGTTTTGGGAAGTCAGAGCCTCTCAGAGGCCAGAACCCAGGCAGGGCACAATGGGGTTGTCCTGGAAACAAGCCAGGGGATGGCTATAAGCTGCTCCTGGTGAGATTCCAAGAGGAAACATTTTCACAAGGACAAGCAACCATTGGAAAAAAATCTCTCCAGAGAGGTGATGGAGTCCCCAACATCAGACACTTTGAAGATTCAGCTGGACAGGGTGCTGGGACTTCTTGTCTGAACCCTGCTTTGCCAAGAAAGGTTGGACCAGATGGTCCTTGAGGTCCCTTCTAGCCTGGTGTTCTCTCCTGGTTATTAGCACTTACCCAGGATGCTGCACAGTGATGCTCAGTGAAGTCTAGCCTGGGTCTGAGCCTGAAATCTTATGAGGAGCAGCTGAGGGAGCTGGGATTGTTCAGCCTGAAGGAAAGGAGGCTGAAGGGAGACCTCCCTGAGAGGAGGCTGTAGAGAGGTGGGTATTGGTCTCTTAAGTGATAAGTGACAGGGCAAGACAAGGACATCAAGTCACATCAGGGGAGGTTTAGGTTGGGCATTAGGAAAAACTCCTAGACTGAAAAGGTTGTCAGAGCCTGGCACAGGCTGCCCCAGGAAGTGGCTGAATCACCATCCCTGGATCTATTGCAAAGTCCTCTAGATATGGTGCTGAAGGAGATGGTGTAGCAGTGGCCCTGGTAGAGTTAGATGATGGTTGGACTGGATGATCCTAAAGGTGTTTTCCATCCATGGTGAGTCTGTGGTTGTGTGAAATGCAGTGCTTGTTCTGCTGCAGCTTGACCAGTCCTGCTCAGGGTGAAAATATCAACCCTGTCCATCCTACCACCTCTGCCCCAAGGTGTCCAACCTTGCAGCCATGGCCCTCAGCCCTGAGCAGATTGCTGAGCAGGGGCAGAGCTGCTGATACACAGAGGCTCCACCACTGAACAGCTCCCACAGCTCAGCTCCTCTGCTTTTCCCCAGGGAGCAGGAGCAAGACCAAGATCAGGTACCAGAACTTCCTGACAGGTAAATGCTGCAGCAGGAGGTCCTGGGGTGTTGGGGGGAAGGGTGCTGGGGCCATGAAGGGGTGACTGGGACTGGGAGGCGGTGGGGAGCACACAGGCAGTGTGTGCAGCTGGCAGAGCTCAGGCTGGGTTCATTTGGTGATTGCTTTATGATCTGCTGAACAGAGCAGAGGGAGGTGGGATGCTCGTGAGCCCCCTGCTCCCTGCCAGGGCAGCGTGAGCTGGCTCTGGCCCTAAGAGGATTACTGGGGGGGGGGGCTGTGCTGTCTGTCTCCACACTGGGGAGGATATTCCCACTCCCCCCACCAGCTGTCAGGATCTGGCCACGAGCCGCAGTGAGCCCTGGTTTCCTCAGGGTCTGAGGGAGATTGGGGCTGCCTCCCCCTGCTCCAGCCTCCCAGCTCTGCTTGTGGACAGTCTTTGGAGCTTTCTGGCTGCTGAGGACATCTGCTCCAGCTGTGCCCAGGGGCTTCACCCAGCTGTGCTTTGGGGTGGCAGCTTGAGTTTAGGCAGCAGTATGGTGTGCTGATGGCAAACCCTTTGTGCTTGCAGAGGACCGCCTGCAAGGGGATGCTGTCTACGTGTAAGTAACTGCTCTGCTCACCAGTGTGGCCAAGCAGATCCATACTGGTCCCAGTGCAGTCCTGGCTCTCTTGCAGCTCAGGCTGGGAAGGCCATGGGCTGCCTTGGGCAGAAGGAGCTAATGGAGGCTGCTCTTCTTGCAGGGAGCCTGTATCACTGGATCACTACAACTGTGCCAGGTTCTTCACCCCACCCTATGGTAAGGTCTCCATGGGAGCAAGGCAGTTTTCTTCTCCAGCTGCCATCCTGGCTGTCTCATGGCTCCAGGGAGCCCACCAAGCTAGGTCTGTGTGTTACTGCTGCATAGCCTGAAGCAAGCATGGGTCTAAGTGACACATTGTAGGCTGTCGGGCTTGAGGGATGTCCCAGCCCCAGCCTGTTGGCCAAAGAGCCCAAATGCATTCATGGCTCTGCACAAAACACTTTGTCTTTCCTCTGTTTCTTCCCTGGGCAGCAGCAAATCAGGTTTTGAGGTTAGCAATATGGGGACTCAGGTGGTTCAGTGGCTCTTGGGCTCATGCAGAGAGCTGTCATCCCCAGCTTGGGGTGAGTTCAGTGAGCTTGGGGTGAGTTCAGTGAGCTTGGGGTTTTCTAAAGCTCCTTTAACTAGATTTTGGTTCTAGATGCTAATAGATTTGTGCACTGGGCTCAGAGAGATGTTGAGCTTGGTCAGCTGGGGCTCAATTCCCAGGTCACCTGCACTTCTTTAAGTCCTATTTCTCCCTCTTTCTCCTCTCTGCCAGAGAAAGAGGAGGATTCCCATTCCTATCAGAATGTCATCATTGGAGTGTCTTGTGGCGCTGATCCAGGTAGGTGTTGCTGTCATGGTCTGTGCCTGTTGTGCATCTGAAAACACAGAGAGGGACACTGATCCCCTCTGCTGTCCCAGCCCGTTGGCCAAAGAGCCCAAATGCATTCATGGCTCTGCACAAAACACTTTGTCCTTCCTCTGTTTCTTCCCTGGGCAGCAGCAAATCAGGTTTTGAGGTTAGCAATATAGGGACTCAGGTGGTTCAGTGGCTCTTGGGCTCATGCAGAGAGCTGTCATCCCCAGCTTGGGGTGAGTTCAGTGAGCTTGGGGTTTCCTAAAGCTCTTTTAACTAGATTTTGGTTCTAGATGCTAATAGATCTGTGTACTGGGCTCAGAGAGATGTTGAGCTTGGTCAGCTGAGGCTCAATTCCCAGGTCACCTGCACTTCTTTAAGCCCTTTTACTCCCTCCTTCTCCTCTCTGCCAGGGAAAGAGGAGGATACCCATTCCTATCAGAATGTCATCATTGGAGTGTCTTGTGGCTCTGATCCAGGTAGGTGTTGCTGTCATGGTCTGTGCCTGTTGTGCAAAGGCATCTGGAAACACAGAGAGGGACAGTGACCTGTTCTGCTGAGGGAAATCCCCTCCTCAGAAGGTTCAGCTCTTCCTGTCAGCTCCACACTGGTGGAACTGGGCTGCAAAGGGTTGATGCAGGCACAGAGCAGACCTGGAGCATTTCCCCTTTCTACAGGAAAATGCAGGTGGTGATACCTTGCAGCCAAAAGCTCACCTCTGAGCTGAGCTCTTTGATCAGGAGGTCTCTACAGAAGGGCAGGAGCTTTGTGGTCTGCATAGCTTCTCTAGATCTCTGTGTTGTTACAGCTAAGCCTGATGGTGGTTCCAGCCCCCAGCTCAGGTTTCTTACCACATCCAACCCAAGAAGGCTGCAGCCAGCGAGCTGCTGGAGTATGGTGTTGGACCCCAGTGGGCTTCCAGAGTATGGTGTTGGACCCCAGTGGGCTTCCAGAGTATGGTGTTGGACCCCAGTGGGCTTCCAGAGTATGGTGTTGGACCCCAGTGGGCTTCCAGAGTATTCTGTTGGACCCCAGTGGGCTTCCAGAGTATTCTGTTGGACCCCAGTGGGCTTCCACCTTCTCTCCTGGGACGTTGCAACCGAAATAAGAAGTCAAGTTGGTCTCTTTCAGTGAATTAACACAACGCTTTTGGCACTGCTAGAGCCTGCCCTGCTCCTGCCTGGCACTGCATGGAGTGATTAGAGGAGGCAGGAGCAGCATCCCCAGCCTGATCCCCGTGCCCTGCAGATATCCAGGCGTGTGGTCAGGGCTGGAAAAGCAATGAGGCAGCATCAGCAGACCTGTGGCAGGACAGCAGCTGCCCAGCTGGAAACTCAGCCACGTCCACAGGGTGGTCAGGGTGTGGTGGTAGGAGGAGGGGTTCACGAAGGTCCGTTTCTAGTCCAGCATCATCCTGTCCCAACTCTTCTTAGTCACAGATGATGCTGAGGACTACGAGAACAGCACAGCCATACACCTGTGGAAACTGCAGCAAGCAAAAGGTGTGTTCCCAGCAGCTGTCACTGTTCAGGGATGGGGCTCATGGACAGGGTACCCATCATGCTAGCCCCACTCAGACCATCCTCAATGGAGCTAACCCTTAGGCAGCAGTTTAACCTAACCTGAGGCTTCCAGTGGAGCACAGGGAGTCTGGCCTGGGAGATAGTGGTGAATGTATACCTGCATATATATTTCAGAGCTTTCTGCCTCTGCTGTTTAAGCTGCCTGAGCAAACTGGCCCTTGCTCTCCTGCTTGTGCACTCTCTAGATTGAATCTAAGTTTCTTTTGGCTCTGAAGAGCTGTCCGTGCTCACTGCTTGGAGAGCTTGCTGTGATCATTCTGAAGCCCCTTCAAGTAGCCTCAGACAGTGTCACCTCAGGTTTCTTACCCCAGGCACAGAAAAATGTGAGCACCAGAGACCAAACACTGGCAGGACACACAGCCAGTGGCTGGTGAGTGTGTCCTTAGACCGAGCCACTTGCTGATCCCTGCTTCCCATCCTCCCTCGCAGCTCGGCGGGCAGAAAGCTCGGATGAGGAGCCAGACTATGTCAACACAGCCTCTGTGTCAGGCCCTCCCTCTCTGTCAAAGCAAAGGTAAAAAGAGAGCAAATGGTTGATGTATTTATTTAGGGGTGGGAGGGTTGGTTTATGCCAAAGGGAGCTTGGCTGGAGCTCTGCTCCTTGCTGGCAGGGCCAGCTGGTGCCCAGCAGCTCAGGGCAGCCCAAGGAGCAGGAGCAGCCTGCTCCATGCTGTGCCACATCTCTGGCTGATGCCAAGGTGACTAATGCTGGCTGTGGAGACAAATTTGTCAAAGTCTGTGTCCCAGTGTCACCTTTCTCCAACAGGAAATGACAACCACTTCAGAGCAGACAGGAACATGCTGCAGACAGGAACCCCCAAACGCGCTCTGGGCTGAGCAGTGTGAGCAATTCCTTGGGCTCCACTGAGCCCTGCCTGCACTGCTACCACCACACATCCTGCCCTATTATCAGCAGCAGCCTGGTACTGATGCTAAAGAATTTTTCAAAGCAGCTAAAGTAAAAAGCATCTGTGGAGAGCTGCAGGAAGGCTGCATGATGCCAAGTGGGGGATACAACACAGGGTTAGCAAATGAGGACAAGCAGCCCCAGATATACTAAGCTCAGGAACAGGTTTGGAGCTGTTGTGGCTCCAAAAAGTCTCTCAGAGGACTTGTGGAGCTTCTTCTCAGCAGTGTTGGGTTGAAAGCATGGATTGAAAGTCAGTGGACTCACTGCTTTCCCCTCTCTCCTTTCAAGTGCTCCACGTAAAGCCTGAAGTCCTTTGCCGAGCTGCAGCACACCCAGCAAGCATGCCCCGAGGGAGAGCCAATGCTTCAATCCCTCAGTGAGATCTCCTCTCCAAAATGTGCCCAAGATCATACAGAAGGGGTGCTGCTGAAAGGAAGAAATACTCTGCTTGAAGTCCCACAGAAGTCCAGCTGCAAACCTGCACCTGGAGAAAGCTCTCTGCCCAGCAGCGACCGGGGGCAAGCCCAGAGTTTGTCATCCTCCTCACTTCCCTGCACACCTATGGAGGGCTGCTGGGCAGTCTGGGCAGGGGTTTCTCCTGTCAAGCATGAAATGAATCTTTAAATTGTTGAGCAGTAATGCAGCCAGCTACTTAATTTGTCAGGGTGAGTCATGCATGATGGTATTAGAATGCAGGGATCATGTTCTAGTTCCGTTCCTGCGCGCTCCTACGGCAGCAGTTTCCTCGGAGAGGAGCTGGTGAGGCAGAGGTTGCTTGTACAACAGCAGTGGCTCTCTGGAGCTAAATGAGATACCAACCCAATCACAAAGGCTGAAGAGGATTAAATCCCCTCCATATCCACAGCTTGTAATTCACAGTACCTGTCTGTGGCAGCTCTCCTTGTGTTTTGGTATCTGTGTTGTAGTGATACAAAGGTCCTGCAACCACTGAGAAGATCAAATCCCCAGCTGTCAGCCTCAGAAGCTTCACCAGTCTTGGAGTACTGCTGTGGTGGACACTTAGCCCTGAAATGAAACCCTTGGCTCTTGAGCCCTGATATGCAGATTTGGCACCACTGTAGCCCTTATTTATTAAAACTGAGAAGCATCCAAAGAGTACAATCAGAGGTGCTTCCTTGCAGCTTGCCGTGCTGGGGATGCTGTCTGCGTGCTTAGGTGAGACAGGCTGAGATGGGAGCAGGTGAGATAGCAGGGGTGAGCTGTGTGGGATCTGATGGGCAGAAAATGTAGCTACTTGAAACCTTCTTCCTCAAAATGAGTTCAGAAGACCGTGCTTCATGAAGGGCCTCAGCCCACACTCACATCTCTGGGAGTGGTAAGAGTGGGCCAAGAAGGGGAGCTAAGGGTGAGCGAGCCCTGGAGCGGGAGAAAGGGATGTCAGGTGCTTCCTGCTGCAAAAGTCTGGGCTCTAATTTTAGCAGGGCTGCTGAGATCTCTGTTTGTGTAGCTGAAAGGGTGGGTGGCTTGGTCTTTGCTTTAGGAGGGGATTTACTTTAGCACCTACAGACACATTTGTTCCTGCTTCCAGGGGACTCTTACAAGGGGGACAATCCAGCGTGCTTCAGGGACCTACACACCCAGGGGGCTACAGTTGCTCTCTGCTTGGCCTAGCTCCTCCCAGCTCTGCTTCCACTCACAGCCTCTTGTTTCCTGATGCTCTGCAATTTGACAGGTGTGGGACACCCAGTGAGCCTGGAGCAGAGATGGTGACAGCCACAGCCTGCAGTGGCTCTGCACAGGCTCACAGACAGGCAAGGAGATGAGGAGATGCCTTTATTCCTGAGACAATGTGACCTGCTGTGGCAGGGCTGTGACTCTGCCATCCTTGGTGACCCATTCAGCACCTGAAGAAGCTCCCACCTTCCATCAAGTGCTGCAGACTGTGGATTTGTTGCAGGAGGGGAAGGATGAGCTGTTCTCAGTGATGTGTGGTGATGCTACAGCTACTGGTGATTCATCTTGGAGCCGGAGGGAGCCATTAAATGATTAGAAGATTAGCAGCAGTAAAAGATCCTTGGCACACAGTAACAGATCCAGCTAGAGAGCTCCCAGAAGGTTCTAGCTGTTAGGTGTGTGCACAGCCAAACACAAGATGTGCTGCTCCCCTTGCTAAGCAGGGAGGTGGATCAGGACAATGACATCTTCCTGGTGCTAGGTTCCTCCACTGCCTAAACCTGAGTGTGGACATCTTGAAGCCAAAGCAGGCAGGGCAGGAGCTGGATGTGGATGTGGAGCATCATCCCTCCTCTTGCATCTCTCCAGAACAGCTGTAGCAAGGGGTAAATCCTTTCTCAGCTCTGTAAAGCTCTTGAAATGCTTTCAGCCAGTGATCTAATTACACTGGAAGAGAGCCAGAGACTGCTAGGGGAACGTACATTGGTGTTACTACAGCCTTGCTCTGAACCCCCTGACAGCTTGCCTTTGCAGCAGGTGAGGACACACCTGTGTGTTCATTCAGGGTTTGTTTTCAGGTGTGCAAACACTTCTGGTGCTTAACCAAAAAGTGCCAGATCCTGTGTGTTGTCTGCAAATAATGCAAGGAGAAATGAGCTCTCCCCTGGGTCTGTGTATCTGCCTCCTCACATTAGGTAGGCAGCCAAGTGAGCAATTCACTTCCTGTTTTCAATTGAAGACACGTTAGAAAAGCAGTTTTGGCACTGGTGAGGCTCTCAAATGGAGCTGGGGAGCCTTAGCAAGCTGCCAGAAAGGGTTGCTCTGCCCTTGGAGAGGCTGAGCAACCACCTTTGGCAGAACTGGCTGCATTGGTGGCCTCAGACCAATACTGTTCCTCTTCTCAGGAACAGTGGGTGTGATTATGTTCCCTCAGTGCTGCAGAAAAGAATCTGCTCCAAGCTGGAGCTGAAAGCAGCCCCTGAAACAGTGGCAACCACTTAAAGCAGGTAGGAACAAGAACTGCCACCCTTTCTTCCTCACCCTTCCACTGGCACCGACACAGCAACCCAGACAAGGCACAGCTAGGCACCGCCTCCAGTGGGGCAAGGACCAGCCTTAGGGGTCCTCCAAAGTTTGCTGTCTTATGGAGCTCCTGCAGTGACTCCTCCTGCTGCCCTGGCCAGCAGGGAACACGTTTAACCAGCAAGCACAGCCACAGCAGGCTGCTCTGCTGTACAGCCACTCACCTGCCCTCCTGCTTTGGTTAAGTTCTGAGGGACAAAAGCTGTGGTGATGTCTGTGGAGGACTCAGCAGCTTAAGATCCTTAATGCTCCATTATTAGCTGCCTATTGAATAGTGTTTGTGCTGGTAGTGACAGCTCCCTGGCTAGGGCCCAAAAGGTTCAATAAATGGAGTGTTGCAGCCATTACTCTAAGAGCTGTTTGCTTTGTTCCATCTGGGAGCAGGCTGAACTGTGTCTGTGCTTTGGCTCTCAATTAACTTGCTCTCCTGCACTTTGAATTAAAAAAGGTTGACTTCCAGTTCTGTCAGAGGAGCTGCAGAAAGTCTTGACCAGGCCATTTATGATGCCAGCAGCTCCTGCTGTTGAACCATTGTCCCTGTGGCTGAGTGAGCAATGGAAGGTGCAACCAGCCAGCTTCAGCTCAGGGGCCAAGCTCTAAACAGGAGCTGACAACACTGCCAGTGAAGATCAACTTGGCCCTGAGACAGCTGTGGAGGGGGCAGCTGAGGTGGAAAGTGACAACAGAATGGGCAGGGTGAAGTGCAGGCACAAGGAACTTGTACCTCTACCATGTTTTGTTTGAGTGCTACAACCAGAAGGTGTTTAATTACACTAAGCTGGCTCTGATGTCTGATATGGAGGTGGTCAAATTCAACTTGCCTCTGCTGTCACTCTGCATTTCACACCTCACTGCTCATCTGCAGGGGCAAGGTGGTTTCCAACACTGAACAGACAGGAAAGAATGATGCTGTAGCTTTCTGGTATGCTGAAACTATAGCCAAATGGCATGAGCTCACCTGGGCAAGCAAGAACAGAAAGGGGAACTCAAGAGCAGAGCATCCCAGACCGTGGTCATGCTTTACAGAAGTACCCAGAATGAACAGCTGGCACCACTCAGACCCGTGCAAGATAACTGCTGAAAGCACCTCCTTTAAGCACAGCACAGAAACAGCCCCCAGGGGTGGCACTGCTCAGTGTGCCTCACTTGCAACTTCATTAATTGTCCTACTTTGTGCCATTTTTTTTTCCTTCTTGGTGCTGGTCAGACCATCACTCAGGGCCAGGCTTGAAGTGTAGTCACCAACAGGGGGATTCAGGTTTTGTTTCTCCTGTTAAGTCTTGGCACCACTGGCAGGAGCAGTTTTGAGTGCACTAAACAGATCAGGTTAGGTTAGGTTAGAATAGAATAGAATAGACCAGACCAGGTTGGAAGAGACCTTCAAGATCATCAAGTCCAACCTATCATCCAACACCACCTAACCAACTAAACCATGGCACCAAGCACCCCATCCAGTCTCCTTCTAAACACCTCCAGTGAGGGTGGCTCCATCACCTCCCCAGGCAGCCCATTCCAATGGCCAATCACTCTATGAAGAATTTCTTCCTAACATCCAGTCTAAACCTCCCCTGGCACAGCTTGAGACTGTGTCCTCTTGTTCTGGTGCTGCTTGCCTGGGAGAAGAGACCAACCCCCACCTGGCTACAACCTCCCTTCAGGGAGCTGTAGAGAGCAAGAAGGTCTCCCCTGAGCCTCCTGGTCTCCCCTGAGCCTCCTCTCCTCCAGCCTCCTCTTCCCCAGGCTGCTCTGGGCTGTCAGAGTCCTCTCTCCCGCCTGGGTTATACAACATCAGAGAGTTCTTGGGTCAGAGTAAACTTTAAAACTTTATTGGTCTGAATAGAAAACAAAAGTACAAAACATTTTTACACTGGAGCCTGGCTCCTCTCCTGCCATCTAGTAAAACCAAGGGCAGAGGCTGGCTGCAGGCAGGGAGTCAGGGCACAGAGGGAGCTGCTGCCCTTTCCCACCAGGCCTTCACTGTCCAGAAGGCAGGTTTCAGCTCGGTGCAACACCTAACTGGCTGCAGGGGCTGTGGTCTTCTGACACAGCCTGGCCAGCAGGCCAGCCATTTGCAAGAGGGAGTTCACACCTTCTGCTATCTTCATGTGAGTGTACCCAATCTCCTGGTGAGAAAGACAGGGGAAAGTCATCAGATTGTTTCAGCTGGGAAACACCTCCAAGGTCATTGAGTCCAACCACTGACCTAACTTTATGCACAGTGTGACCAATGACTACACAGCAATATCCTTACTGCTGAGACCAACTTCAGTCACTTGAACTTCAGAGAATCACAGAATGGTCAGGGTTGGAAGGGACCTCAAGGCTCAGCCAGTTCCTACCCGCCCTGCCACAGGCAGGGACACCTCACACTAGATCAGGTTGCCCAGAGCCACATCCAGCTTGGCCTTAAAAACCTCCAGGGATGAGGCTTCCACCACCTCCCTGGGCAACCTGTGCCAGGCTCTCACCACCCTCATGGGGAAGAACTTCTTCCTAACATCCAATCTGAATCTACCCATTTCTAGTTGTGCTCCTTTCCCCCCAGTCCTATCACTCCCTGACAT
Organism: Melanerpes formicivorus; assembly: GCF_026170545.1. Lineage (NCBI taxonomy): Eukaryota > Metazoa > Chordata > Aves > Piciformes > Picidae > Melanerpes > Melanerpes formicivorus. Next base: position 2,855,193 of record NW_027142381.1, on the reverse strand, counting down.
CCTAACAAGTCCCAACCCAGCTTTCTTGTAGGCCCCCTTCAGATACTGGAAGGCCACAATTAGGTCTTCTTGGAGCCTTCTCCTCTCCATGTACAACCCCAGCTCTGTCAATCTGTCTCCATAAGAGAGGAGCTCCAGCCCTTGATCATCCTCATGACCCTTCTCTCTGGACACCTTCCAGCACTTCAGAGAAGTCCACCCAAAAGACAACCAGAATGCTTTTTTGTCTTCTTTTCTTTATAATCAAGGCCTCTGTTTCCCCTTTTCCTGTGTGCAAGGTGCATCTGTTAGAGGGCAGGTGTGAAATCTTTACCACTTGTCACCTGGCTGTCAATACAATTCAGTATTTTATGATCTGCTGGGCTACAATCTGCCCCTGAAGAAAGTTCTCAAGGAGTTATCTGAGGCTTTGATGGAACTAATTCACCCAGCATTCTGTTTGCTGGTCACTGTAGTTGGTCACTGAAGTGACTTCTGGCACTTCTGTGGGTGGTTAGATTTTAAATGCCAGGTGTCCTTTCTTGCTGACAAACTGATGATGCAGAGTGAGAAAGAAAGAGGTAATAAGAAGATAAAAAATACCCTTTTTGGGGGCACCAATACAGAATCAGAGAATCAACCAGGTTAGAAAAGACCTCAGAGATCAACAAGTCCAACCTAACACCTCCTGACAACTAAACCATGGCTCCAAGTGCCACATCCAATCCTTTTTTGGACACCTCCAGGGATGGGGACTCCACCACCTCCCTGGGCAGCACATTCCAGTGGCTAACAACTCTCTCTGGGAAGAACTTTCTCCTCACCTTGAGCCTAAACTTCCCCTGGTGCAGCTTGAGACTGTGTCCTCTTGTTCTGGTGCTGGTTGCCTGGGAGAAGAGACCAACCCCCACCTGGCTACAACCTCTATTCTATTCTATTCTATTGCTATTGCTATTGCTATTCTATTCTACTGTTCTGTCCTATTCTGTTCTGTCCTATTCCATTCCATTCCATTCCATTCCATTCCATTCCATTCCATTCCATTCCATTCCATTCCATTCCATTCCATTCCATTCCATTCCATGTAGAGAGCAAGAAGGTCTCCCCTGAGCCTCCTCTCCTCCAGGCTAAACAACCCCAGCTCCCTCAACCTCTCCTCACAGGGCTGTGCTCCAGACCTCTCCCCATCCTCATTCCCCTTCTCTGGACACGTTCAAGTATCTCACTGTCCTTAAATTGAGGAGCCCAGCACATGGCAAATCTCAAACAGAAAACCCTGAGGCTGGCCCTGTGCTGTGGATCTCCTCCTCTTAGAAAGGGCTCACCAGGAGCCAGGTGAGCACTGACCTTGATAAACTCCAGTTTGAGGTACTCTGGCATTTGAAAGGTTTTGCACACACGGAAGATGTTGCCAATTACATCCTCTGGAGAGTACCCAAGGCGCCACAGGTGGGCAAGGATCTGTGGAGGCAAGAATAATCCTTCATCTAGCTGCAAAAGCTATCACCAGGTGAGTCAAGTCTATTCACTTCTGGAACAGCTGTCTGCAGCTACTGGAACTGTCAGTGACTTAACCTCAGCAGGTGATTTCAGTGCAGCCTGGCTTTGTGCTTGTTGGCTTAGTCATCTGAAGAGAGTCCTGCATGAAGAGGATTTATTGCACCCACTCACCTGCATGGCCCTGCCCTTATCTTACAAACACCACCACACACTGGGAATTCCTCAGAGAAGAACCCTGCAGAGAAAAAGTGTGCTCATGCAGACACAACAGATGGAACCAACCTTGTATGCTTCATCTATGTTTGCAGTTGTGCAGTGCTGGATCATCTCCTTCACGAGCAGGGGGTGAGGCTCATCACACACCTGTATCAAAGAGAAGTATTGCACTCCAGGATGCCAGAATAACCCTGCCTGAAGCCCCTGCCTGGTATTTCCAGCAGGCTGAAGCACTTCCAGAGTTAAGCACTGACTCAGACATGCCCTATAATACAGATTTAATTTTATGTAATCTGTTCAGCTCTCCTGCTGTGGCAGACTCAACAGCATGAAATGAGAACACCCAAGTAAGACATTCCAAAGATATCACTGGGAAATTTCCCAGCAGTTGTGGGCTCTGAGAGAGCTGGAAAGCCACAAAGTCTCAGCCATGCTGTTAGGCACTGCCAGTGCCAAAGGCACACTCTCCTCCAAAGGCTCTCTCCCCTCTCCTACAGCCCACTGCTGTCTGCACACAGGCTCAGATGTCTGACCAAAGGCCTCACGCAGCTCTGGTATTGAGCTTCTAGCATCACTGCTTTACACCATTACTAACCTTAAAGACATTTTCACTGTTGATAAAGCCAAAGCCAGAATATGTGGACTGCAAGTTGTTCAATGCCTGTGAAATTAAAAACAAGACCTCATTTGTTTCCTGCAGGGTTCCACTTCTCCCCTCCTCAGGATGGAAATAAAACACTTGTCAGAAACTGATGCCAAAGAAGCAGCTTTCAATTAAGCAGCAGAGTAACCACAAACATGCAAAGACTTTGTTTTCCACACAGAAATTCAGTACCCAGCTCTCCCCTCAGTTCACTTTTAAGGAGCCCTTCAACACTTAGAACCTCACAAACCCAAAGAGTTCAGTCAATCTTGTGCCACAGGTCACATCCCCTTTGCTCAACCTCTCCCAAAGAGCAATCCACAATTCAAAGGTTTCCTTTCCTTAAGCAGGAGCCTTTGTCTCGTCGCCTTTCTGCTCTCACCTGCCTCATATCTCCTTGGGCTGTGAAGATAATGGCTTCCAGTCCATCATCTGTATATGGCACATCCTCTTTCTCCACAATTTTCAGCAGCCTTGCGAGGATCTGTGAATCTGTCAGCTTGGTGTAACGCAGCACGGCGCAGCGCGACTGAATGGGCTCTGAGGACAGAGAGGTGTCATCAGCACTGCCCCTCTCCTCTCAAAAACCACCACCACATTTGTTTGCATCTTGGTAGGAGACATCAAGGGCTTCCAACTCTCCCCTTGTCTTCTTTTAAAGAACAACATGTCAGCTCCAGACAGAACACAGCATCCCCTTAAGCACATATCATGGCTTTAGTGGAGCCCAGATGTGGTTTGGTCGTTCAGAAGTACAGGAGCCAGCAGTGTGCCCAGGTGGCCATGAAGGCCAATGGCATCCTGGCCTGTATCAGGAACAGTGTGGCCAGCAGGAAGAGGGAGGTCATTCTGTCCCTGTGCTCAGCACTGGTTAGGCCACACCTTGAGTCCTGTGTCCAGTTCTGGGCCTCTCAGTTTAGGAAAGATGTTGAGCTGCTGGAGAGTGTCCAGAGAAGAGCAACAAAGCTGGGGAGGGGTTTGGAGCACAGCCCTGTGAGGAGAGGCTGAGGGAGCTGGGGTTGCTTAGCCTGGAGAAGAGGAGGCTCAGGGCAGACCTTATTGCTCTCTACAACTACCTGAAGGGAGGTTGTAGCCAGGTGGGGATTGATCTGTTCTCCCAGACAACCAGCACCAGAACAAGAGGACACAGTCTCAAGCTGCGCCAGGGGAGGTTTAGGCTGGGTGTTAGGAAGAAGTTCTTCACAGAAAGAGAGATTGGCCATTGGAATGTGCTGCCCAGGGAGGTGGTGGAGTCACCATCACTGGAGGTGTTTAGGAAGAGACTGGATGGGGTGCTTGGTGCCATGGTTTAGTTGATTAGATGGTGTTGGGTGATAGGTTGGACTCGATGATCTCAAAGGTCTTTTCCAACCTGGTTCATTCTATTCTATTCTCTATTCTATTCTATTGTATTCTATTCTATTCTATTCTATTCTATTCTATGCTATTCTATGCTATGCTATGCTATTCTATGCTATTCTATGCTATTCCTATTCTATTCTATTCTAATTCCATTCCATTCCATTCCAATCCATTCCATTCCATTCCATTCCATTCTAAAGGAACATGGTTTCCTTGCAAGGAGCAGGTCCAAGGTATGTCTGAAGACTGCCTTGGAAGTTAGCCAACAGTCTGGAGAACATATGAGAACAGCCCTTGGGGCAGGCAGCACTGTACCTATGATCTTGTCAGAGGCATTGCAGGCGAGCGCGAAGCGCGTGGTTTTGGAGTAGATTTCCATTGTTCTTCTCAGCGCTTGCTGTGCTCCATCTGTCATGCTGGGGGGAGAAAAGAGGACAGATTTTGCCCTTCACTGGCTTATAGGTGCAGCCTAAAAACTATTTTTACTTCAGAGTTTAATGATATTAAACACTGCTTTGTGAATGACTTGATATCCTGGTGGGATACACTAAGCAGCTTTCCTCAGTCACGTGAATGAGCCTGCAGGGCAGGCAGGCACTGAGACCTCCAGACAACAACCATGCAAAAAGAAACCAATACTCTGAAAAATGCTGCTAAGAACACTGCTACTTTAGTGCAGATGGAAGAGAATGGCCTCCTTTCATCCACTGAAACAGCCTAAGTGATCCAAACTCTTTTCCAGGGGGGAAGAGCCAGCAAACTGGAGGATGCTGTTTCACATCCAGCTACATTGTATCAGGAAGAGTGTGGCCAGCAGGAGCAGGGAGGTCATTCTGCCCTGTACTCAGCACTAATTAGGCCACACCTTGAGTACTGTGTCCAGTTCTGGGCTCCTCAGTTTAGGAAAGATGTTGAGATGCTGGAAGGTGTCCAGAGAAGGGCAACAAAGCTGGGGAGGGGTCTGGAGCACAGCCCTGTGAGGAGAGGCTGAGGGAGCTGGGGTTGCTTAGCCTGGAGAAGAGGAGTCTCAGGACAGAGCATACTGCTGTCTACAACTCCCTGAAAGGAGGCTGTAGCCAGGTGGGGGCTGGTCTTTTCTCCCAGGCAACCAGCACCAAAATAAAAGGACACAGTCTCAAGCTGTGCCAGGGCAGGTTTAAGCTGGATGTTAGGAAGAAGTTCTTCACAGAAAGAGAGATTGGCCATTGGGATGTGCTGTCTGGGGAGGTGGTGGAGTCACCATCACTGGAGGTGTTTAGGAAGAGGCTGGATGGGGTGCTTGGTGCCATGGTTTAGTTGACTACATGGTGTTGGATGATGGGTTGGACTCCATGATCTCAGAGGTCTCTTCCAACCTGGTTAATTCTACTTCTAATTCTAAATCACCAAGGGTTTAACTTTTTAGCATCTCCCTTGCAGGCATGGCCTCTGCTTGGTGTAAGCAATCCCATAGTAACACTGCTCAATGCATATTCATTTCCTCACAGACTATTTGACCATCTCAGCTGCAGGCAGGACAGATCAACACATGGCATGCAGCAGCCGAGGTTACCAACACCTTACCTGTCAGCCTCGTCAAGGATGATTATCTTATGCCGACCCTTTGGAAGCGTGACCTTCTGCTGGGCAAACATTTTGATTTTGTTTCTCACCACATCAATGCCTCTGCAACAAGAATGCAAGCCACTCAGGATCAGCTGGGTGAAATTACATAAAGAGATTTTAATCCAGAGTGGCTGAAGCATTCCTGAGCTCTCCGTTCTGCCACCGTTTGCTCCTCCCCCTTCAGCTGTGCCAGCGCTAAGTGCTGTGGAGCCATGTGGGGAGGCAGACTGTATTTAAACACCAATACTCCTCATTTTGGGGGGTTTTGGGGAAAAGAATTTAACAGTGGCAATGTATATATGTAGATAGAAAGAGATATATAGGTATATTAACACTAGCAGTGTGTAGGTCACTGGTAATACACAGCATCAGTGGTACTCGCAGTACTGCCCCAAAATGACTTCTGTTGGCCTAAAGTTAGGGGTAATAATTCAAGGGCAGGATCATCTAAGACTGCTTTGCCACTCCTTCACACAGCTGCAGCCACATAAGCAGCTCTGACTCAGAGGAGCAAACCAGCTGGACAGACTGCATTGCTTTAGCACAGCAGTGGTGATTTCCTAGACAGAGCCCCAACAAAGATTTCCCAGCAAAAGGTTTTACTCTTTTCTTCTGCTTAGGAAATTCATGTTGTGGTTCTGCAGCCCTTCTGGAAGTGACATGACCAAAGGCAGGTAAAATGCATTGTGCTCATGACCAACCCTCAAGGAAATGTCTGCAGAATACTTCAGGGACTTGGGATATACGCTAAGCCCTAAGTGCCTTGCAGTAAAGTCAGTGTCCTCTACACACTCAGCACCTTTATCCTATACTTTAATCCCCAGCCCTCCTTACAGTGCTGATTTCTATCACTCCACTTCTTTTCTTAAGCATTGGAGAGTTCCCTTACAAACAACTTGTTCAGTTTTCATTCTGAGAAGGATCCTGAATGCAGGAGACTGAATTATTTGAAGTAAACTCAAGAAAAGCAAACTTGCTGCTTCATACAAAGTTCAGAAAGGTTTATTCATCCTCACCTGTCATTGGAGGCATTCAGCTCCAGAACAGCATCCTTCAGTGCAGGACCCAGCAGAGCACGAGCCAAGCAGAGGATACTGGTGGTTTTACCTGTTCCTGGGGGGCCCTAGAAACACAACATGCAACAACTGCTGGTAAGTTGAATGTAAGTGTCTAAGTTCTACTCCCTACAACGTTCCCCAGTCATGAAAAACATCTGTAACAGAGGAACTGCAGAGAGGATGTCAGACCAGAGGCTGCTTGAGCTGCTTCCAACAGAGGAGAGAAATTGAATAGAATAGAATAGAATAGAATAGAATAGAATAGAATAGAATAGAATAGAATAGAATAGAATAGAATAGACCAGACCAGATCAGATTGGAAAAGACCTTTGAGATCATCAAGTCCAACCTACCATCCAGCACCATCTAATCAACTAACCCATGGCACCAAGCACCCCATCCAGTCTCCTCCTAAACACCTCCAGTGATGGTGACTCCACGACCTCCCCAGGCAGCACATTCCAATGCTGCAGGGAGAAGCACAAAACATGCTTCAAGAGGCATCCAAGGGACAGGACAGGTTTTAGCAGAAAGCTGTTCATCATGCCCAGTACACAGCTGTGTCCTGGGCTGCATCAAAAGCAGTGTGACCAGCAGGCTGAGGGAGGGGATTCTGCCCTTCTGCTCTGCTCTGCTCTGGTGACACCCCACCTGGAGTACTGCATTCAGTTCTGGTGCCTTCAGCATGAGGGACATGGAACTTCTGGGGTGGGTTCAGAGGAGGCCATGAAAATGATCAGAGGGCTGAAGCACCTCCTGTGTGGGGACAGGCTGAGGGAGTTGGGGCTGTTCAGCCTGGAGAAGGCTGCAGGGAGACCTTACAGTGGCCTTCCAGTACCTGAAGAGATTTTTTACAAGGGCTTCTAGTGACAGGGTCAGAGGGAATGGATTGAAGCTTGAGGAGGGCAGATTTAGACTGGAGATTAGGAAGATTCTATGAATCTGTGTATCCTGCCAAAACCACTGCTCTGTGACCAGACAATCCACATCTCTCCTAGCAGCACATTCAGGCACAATGCAAACCCATACCAGGAGGCTACTGTGGCTAGATTTCAGAAGGCAGGACCAGCACAGTGAAGGACAGCAAAACACAGCAATACTCACAGAAATGATAATATTTGGTACATTTCCCTCCTTGGCAAAGACCTAAGAAAGAATAACAATTGCAGCAATGATATCAAACAGCAGGAGCAGACACTTGGCATATTTGACTTTAATAATGAGATACAAAGCTACAATTTCCTCTCCTCCTGCTTTTGTGTTTGGAACCTGGGTGCTTTCATGTGCTTTAATTGAACTGTTAGAAGTCAGTCTCTAGAATAACAAGAAAGAAACTAAAAGCACTTAGCTCCAGAGATCTTTAGGACTCTTGCCTTGCCTTATCAGCTATGTTTGCCAGCATGAGTTTTCTGCTAACAAACACTTGTGCTCACAAATAAACTAGTCAAGGAAAATATTTCTCTGACAGAAAATGTTGTCTTTATCTTTCTTAGTTGTTTGATCATTGAAACAGTGTTACTACAACAGCTACACATTTCCCAGGTTGCCTCAAACCACAATTTAAACCACGTCCCAACTCCAAAAAGGCCTCATTGCCTTCAAACACATCCTAAAATAAAGGAATTTCTTAAGTATATCAGGCAGGATTTTTCCACAGGCTCAATTTTGGATGTAAAAGGACAAAACTGGTTTTTTTTACTGGTCTGTGGATCTGTGCAGAATTGGGTTTTTTGAGCCCCAACAGAAGAGAAGGGACAGCTACACACCTCCAGCCTGCTCACTGTATCTTCATTTCCAACTATTTCACATAGTTTCATGGGTCTGTATTTTTCCACCCTGCAAAAGGAAAACCCCACACACTTCAGTATGTCCACGAAAACTTTTAACAGTGCTTTACACTGGGGATCAACTTAAGATACATGGGACAGAGAGGACTTGATGTGTCTTCAGTGCAAAGGCTGCAGGGCTCCCCCTCATTGCTAAGCAGTGTTCCCCAACAGTCCTGCCTGAAAGGGTGCTTTACTTACATAAGGAATTCAAGGACACTGTACTCAGACACGAGTTTGGTGCCTCAGGCTGGTGTGACAGGGCTAAAGGGAGATGCCATGGTTGCCCCACTTTGGACTCGACAGGGCCTTCTTGCTTTCCACCCCGGGCTGCTCAGTGTGCTCTCCCCACTCCACAGCCCCCAGCTCTGCCTAAGTAGATTACGGGGTGCAGGCGGAGCTTTCACCACTGCCAGGACCCCCCCTACTTCCCAGTGAGACTCAGCTCCCACAGTGCCGCCGGATCCGACCCCCAAACAACCCCAGCGGCAGCCCCGCGCTGCGGGAGCCATCCGTGAACGGCGCCAAACCCCCCCGACTTCCCGCCAACGGCAGGCCCCGCCCCTACCTCGCCATAGGCTGCACCAGGGCAAGCCCCACCCCCGCCGCCCTCTGCACCAATAGCGCGCGGGTCTCCCTCCCTCCTTCCCCTCGCATGCGCTCAATGGCCGCGTGCGCTGCTTTGCCCGCCGCTGTCTTCCCGTGCAGGCCGTGCTGCCTGCGTCGCTCACCAGGGCAGCTCGTAATGGCCGCTGCTCCCAGCAGAGGTCCCCGGGGCGTCGGCAGCGCTCCGCTTCTCGCCTGCCGCGGGTCCGGCCTTCTCGTCCCCTACGACCTCCACTTCCATCTCCATCCCGGCGGTGGCTGGCGCAGCCCCTGTCTCGCTGCCGCCTCGGTAAGGGGCGGGCCGCGATCCCGGGCCCGCCTTACGGGGCGGGATGGCGGAGTCGTATGCTCCCTCCCCAGACAGGGAGTTGTCGCTGAGGTGGGCGCCGTGTTTCCATCCCAGCCGGTGCTGTGGCTGCCGGCAGCTATGCAGGCGGCGTGGGGCGCCGGGTACGCTTGCGCTCGGCTGCTCTGGAGTCCGTTTCTTCTAGCTACCATTATTTCCCCCTCTAAAATGAAAACAATGAAAGATAGGTTGCAAAATGCCGTGAGCAGTTACGGTGTAACGGGGGTGTGTGGTCGCCGTTAAGAATTTGGGTATCGGTGCCAGTTTTAAGCTTCCCGGAGCCTTGGTACACCTTGGAGCGCTGCTTGTGCTCTGCATCATCAGTGACCTCTGTGTTAGCTGAGGGAGCAGCGGGTCTGTGGTCCGTTCTCCAGGCAGCTCTGATTGCTTGGGAAGTGCATTCACGACTGGTCTGAGGCAGGGACTTGGAACTGATTGCATTTGCGGCTCTGTGTGAGTGGCGATGCTCTTCTAAGCGAGTAACCTCCTACCACTTGCCGCAGCACTTGCGTTCTGATGTTATTGTCGGTGTCTGTTACTCGGTGTTTTGAGGCTGGCACATGACTATTTGCAGATGAAAGCATTGCCTTCAGCCTGTGGAGCTGCTTCTGCCCGTGGCCTCACGGTGACGGAGCTTGCTGAGCGTCTTGTGAGGCTCTAAAACTCTGGAGGGTGAAGTTGCCATTACAAAAAGTACAGTCTCATACCTCGATTTTAATGTAGGGTAGTCAGTGCTTTAACCTTCATTTGCATATGTATTAGTAGCTGTATGTGGTTCATAGTGGTTTCGGAGTAAGTGTTATTTAAGGGTGAAACTGATGATCTGCAGCCTTGACACAGGTGGTTGAATTAACTGGGGATTAACTTTGCCTCCTTTGAAAGAAAAGAAGGCAGAAAATTAAATAACACAATTAAGTGTGAGGTGTCCCTGCCCGTGGCAGGGGGGTTGGAACTAGCTGATCCTTGTGGTCCCTTCCAACCCTGACTGATTCTATGATTCTAAGTGTCACAGGAGGGTGAGACAGTTGAGTATGGTTTTTCAGCATTCAGATTATTTGCAGCAGAATTTACATTTACACCCTAAGCAACTCACTTGCCATTCTTTTCCTCACACACACATCCCACCCCCAGGTGAATGCATTGCTCCTCTACTACCTCAGCCTCCCTTTGCTACCCTCCTCTTAGGATTTCAGTTACTGGAGCACTCAGCAGATCCCCATATGAGACAATTAATAACTCCAGCTCCATGCAGCGCTGCTGGTCATAAAAGTCTCTCTGCACAACAGGACATGCTTTGGTTTCTTGCCAAATGAAATAGTTGTTATGCTCTTAGGAAGTACCAGCCCCCTAGATAAGATATCATTTTCCTGGCCAGCATTAATTCTCCTGCTGTATGTGCAGGATTGTGTCTGATAAGCACATGAAGGACAGCAAGAAGGGCTGCTCACAAGAGTTGTTGTGGAGAGCCTGATGACACGTGCTTTGATATGAGCACACCAGTTGCAGTGTGTGTTTCTCTGGAGCATGGCCTTCTGAAGCGCTGCAGCCCCTGTGTAGACGAGAACTCCTGGTCTGCAGCTTACCAAGCACAGAACAAGTATTTGTTGGGGGGCAGAACACTGCTGATTGGGATGTCTGGCAGGTGGACAGGCAGACCTGAGCCTAAATGAGTTTTAAAGCCCATCAGGCCCAAAAATGTCAACAGTTTTTGTTGTAGTCTGCGTGTTGAGATCACAGGATAGAGCCAGGATAAAATGAATCCCACATTCAGTGCTGAGATGGCAGAACTCTTTTGGTGTGTAATCAACAGTGCCTGAATATGCAGGCATGCAGATGTACTGTATTACCCTGAATGTAAGATTATTCTTTCTGGCCTGTCTCCTTCCCAAGCCAAAAGATCCATAGAAAAATCATACTAAGTATTTGTGAACAGTCTAGAGTGCAGATAAAGGCTTTTGGCTAATGATTTAGCTAGCAAGGAGGATGCTCCTCTTGAATATATTCAAACAGCGTCTACTACTAATGGAGATCACCATCAGAGAAATAAACAGCAAGCCTGTGGTCATCCCAGGAGCAGGGAAGTCCCAGCTGCAGGTGTTTGATAAAGGGAACAGCCCTTTAAGGGCCAGACAGAGCCTCTTCTCAGATCAGCTCCTGTCAAGTGCTCATGCTGTAGCCCCTGCAGGGAAAATGAAGGCCAGTGCAACAGGCTGGGTAAATGCAGAAGTTGTGGCAAAAGAATTGGAGCTTTGCATGCTGTGGTTGGTGAAATGAGAGTGGTTCATTTTGAGTTTGAGCAGCAAGCTGAAATTAGCAAAGATATTAGCAGCAGTGATGAAATCCTGATGAAGCTGTGGGGGTAGAGAGGGTCAAGTGTAAAATCCAGAAGGCAGAAGAGAGGAAACTAACTTTAGGCAGCCATTAGTTAACAGAATGTGCCTCTGCTGCATGTTCAGTACAGAATGTGAAGTTCCAGACAAAAAAAACTTGTCTGCAGTGGTTTGGGGAGGGGGGAAGAACTGTTCAGTACTTAAGGTCATTTTGCTTTTGGGTTAAATCTGTGAGTTCAGCTCACTGTTATTGCTGGGGCTACCACTAATGTACATTATCCAGCAGGTCTGGAAGGCCAGGGGCTGAGATCTTAAGTTACAGTGCTAAGAGAAGAGCAAAGTTCCTCTGGCTATCCATTGCCTGTCCCTCCAGCCCTGGGGTCCCAGTTAAAACTCACCTCCTATTGCAGCCTGCTGCTGCTAGCAGCCACAAGTAGGTCACACAGCACAGATGGCCTTGCTGCTGGGAGGTGTGGAGCCTGTAGTCCCCCTTTGAGGGTTCTCCCTGTTCACTCACTCTCCCTTTCACACATTAGGCTGGAGACAGTGGCATGAATTCTGATGCTACCAACAGCTTCATCTTGTGCTCACTGAGGCTGACCGCATAAAGCAGCGCTGCTACCAATACCAGGGATGGGAGTAATGAGGGGGTGGTTGGGAGGGGGGCTGGGCTGGTGCTTTGTGAAATAGGGCATCACTGTATTAGGAGCTTTCAGAGGCCTGACGTGTCTGCACTCAGACTGACAGGGGCCCTGATCCCTGTAGAGCTGCTGTGCGTGAGCTGTGAGAGCAAAAGCAGGGATGACGTTGTACACACAGGGCATTGATTTGTTCTTGTAGCATCATAGCACCCTCCAATCTTCATGTGCATGTTGCCCACAGACCTCAGAGGTACAGCTGAGCTGAGCTAATGTTATGTGTGCCATTTAAAATCTCTCATAGAATCACCTGGTTGGAAAAGACCTTAGGATCATTGAGCCCAAGCACAACCTAACATCTCCCTGTACACAACAGTCTGACCGTGTCCCTCATCCAAATGGCTTTCACACACCTGCAGGGATGGTGACTATACCACATCCCTGGACAGCCTGTTCCAGTGCCTGATGACCCTTTTGGTGAATTTTTCCCTAGTATCCATCTAAACCTTCCCTAGTGTGACTTGAGACCATTTCCTATTATCCTGTCATTTGTTTCCTGGAAGAAGAGGCTGGCCCCAACATGGCTCTGACCTCCTTCCAGGAGCTGTAGAGAACAATGAGGTGTCCCTTCAGCCTCCTCTTCTCCAGACTGAACAACCTCAGGTCCCTCAGCCATTCCTCATAGGACTCGTGTTCAAGACTCCTTGCCAGCCTCATTGCCCTTCTCTGGACATGCTCCAGCTCCTCAATGTCTCTTGGAGTGAGGAGCCCAAAACTGAACCCAGTGTCACAGTATCACCAAGGTTGGAAGAGACCTCAAAGATCATCAAGTCCAACCTGTCACCACAGACCTCATGACTAGACCATGGCACCAAGTGCCACATCCAATCCCCTCTTGAACACCTCCAGGGATGGTGATTCCACCACCTCCTTGGGCAGCACATTCCAATGGTTAACAACTCTCTCTGTGAGAGAGTTGTTAGCCATTGCTCTTTCTTGGCTGACAACTTGACCCTAGATGTAGAGACAGCTCTCTCAGTGAAGAACTTTCTCCTCACCTCGAGCCTAAACTTCCCCAGAACTTGAGGTACAGCCTCACCAGTGCCAAGTACAATGTCTGATGTCACACACTTGCTCTCCACCAGCACACAACCACCTCACAGCTTATTTCCCCACTCACTGCCTCAAGCCTTCCTCTCTCCTTAGCATCTGTGGTAGCTGCAGAGCCGCAGCAGCTCCCCAGAACAGTCTGGGTAAATACAGCATGACATCTGCCCATCCTGGTACCTGAGAGCTTTTCTTTACAGTATCTCATTGCCTTTTCCATTTCCATTGAGTACCTCCAAATGTTTTTTAATGCTGTCACAGGGCACCATGGGCAGAGTCCAATGGGATGGCATTCAACAAGTCCAAGTGCCAGGGGCTGCACTTTGGCCACAACAACTCCATGCAGAGCTACAGGCTGGGGTTGGAGTGGCTGAGAGCTCCCAAACAGAGAGGGACCTGGGGGTGCTGATTGACAGCCACCTGAATAGGAGCCAGCAGTGTGCCCAGGTGGCCAAGAAGGCCAATGGCATCCTGGCCTGCATTAGGAATAGTGTGGCCAGCAGGAGCAGGGAAGTCATTGTGCCCCTGTACTCTGCTTTGGTTAGGCCACACCTTGAGTCCTGTGTCCAGTTCTGGGCCCCTCAGTTTAAGAAGGACATCGAAACACTTGAAGGTGTCCAGAGAAGGGCAACAAGGCTGGGGAGAGGCCTTGAGCACAGCCCTGTGAGGAGAGGCTGAGGGAGCTGGGATTGTTTAGCCTGGAGAAGAGGAGGCTCAGGGGTGACCTCATTGCCATCTACAACTACCTGAAAGGTGGTTGTAGCCAGGAAGGGGTTGGTCTCTTCTCCCAGGCAACCAGGACCAGAACAAGGGGACACAGTCTCAAGCTGCGCCAGGGGAGGTTTAGACTCGAGGTGAGGAGAAAGCTTTTCCCAGAGAGAGTTGTTAGCCATTGGAATGTGCTGCCCAGGGAGGTGGTGGAGTCACCGTCCCTGGAGGTGTTCAAGAGGGGATTGGATGTGGCACTTGGTGCCATGGTCTAGTCATGAGGTCTGTGTTGATAGGTTGGACTTGATGATCCTCGAGGTCTCTTCCAACCTTAGTTATACTGTGAGACTGTGATACCATAAGCAGCATGCTTATAGTCTGCTTCTTAGCCTGCAGTTAGGAAATCCACACTGCTAGGACACAGGCTGTGGTGATGGAGTAAAGGGGAAGATCAGCTTCAGTTTATTGCTACCAGGAGACTCTAATGTTGCATATAGTTACAGTACTTGTCTATAAGCACTTGAAAATGCTTTTAAAAGAGTGGATTTAGTTCCATTTTGAGTCAGAGAAACTTGATTATGATCTCATTTCTTTAGCTGTGTGTTGGGGAACAAATAATTGGTTGTGCTTTGCACCAGGTCACAAGCAAAGGACCGGGAAGCAGTGACCTGCTGGCCCTGCTCTCTTGCTCTTTGGATGCTTAAGGTTAACGTTGTGATTGAAATTGCCTCTTTTATGCAGAACGAGTGTCCGGAGCAAGCCCAGCCCTGTGCTTACAGCTCCGGTCAGTAGAGGGAGTCTGGACACCTGGATTGAGAGCCACCCAGGGTCACCCAGGACAGACTTTCTCCTAGCATTCAGTCCTCTTTCTGCCTGCAACTTCGGGTAAATCCTTCAGGTGTATGTTTTCCTAGGTGCCAAAATGCAGCTGTTGGCTGCTGGCGCTGTTGATGAAGCTGCATGATCCTTTGTGCTTGCCCTGCTTTTCTCAGCATATCCTCTGAGGGAAGACATTTGCTGTTCATTGTTTCTAGTGCTCAAGTTATCACAGAAGGCTGAGAAATGGGAGTGAGGAGAGGAAAAAAACCCTTTCTTTCCTGCATGAGTCCTTTCCTGCGTGTTGCCCCTTTCCAAGTGAAAGCTGACGTTGTAGTGTTAGGTCATAGGCTGGGCTTGATGATCACAGTATAACTAAGGTTGGAAATGACCTTGAGGATCATTGAGTCCAACCTATCAACACAGACCCCATGACTAGACCATGGCACCAAGTGCCACATCCAATCCCCTCTTGAACACCTCCAGGGACAGTGACTCCACCACCTCCCTGGGCAGCACATTCCAATGATGAACGACTCGCTCGGTGAAGAACTTCCTCCTCACCTCGAGTCTAAACCTCCCCTGGCGCAGCTTGAGACTGTGTCCTCTTGTTCTGGTCCTGGTTGCCTGGGAGAAGAGACCAACCCCTTCCTGGCTACAACCACCTTTCAGGTAGTTGTAGAGGGCAATGAGGTCACCCCTGAGCCTCCTCTTCTCCAGGCTAAACAACCCTAGCTCCCTCAGCCTCTCCTCATAGGGCTGTGCTCAAGGCCTCTCCCCAGCCTTGTTGCCCTTCTCTGGACACGTTCAAGTGTCTCAATGTCCTTCTTAAACTGAGGGGCCCAGAACTGGACACAGGACTCAAGGTGCAGAGTACAGGGGTACAATGACTTCCCTGCTCCTGCTGGCCACACTATTCCTAATGCAGGCCAGGATGCCATTGGCCCTCTTGGCCACCTGGGCACACTGCTGGCTCATATTCAGGTGGCTGTCAATCAGCACCCCCAGGTGCCTCTCTGTTTGGCAGCTCGCAGCCACTCCGACCCCAGCCTGCATGGGATTGCCATAGCCAAAGTGCAGCACTCGGCACTTGGACTTGTTAAATGCCATCCCATTGATCTCAGCCTTTTCCAGCCTCAGTGATTCTGTGAACAAACTCTATCAGAGCATGCTTGGCTGAGGAAGTGAGCCTCACCTGCAGGTTTGAACACAGGCAGTTTGGAGCATCCCCTGGTGTGGGTTCACTTCTTGCAAAGAGCTGATTTCCCTGCAGCCAGGCTGCCCGTTTGCTGCTGACCCATTGTAAGGTGGTGATCCTCTGGAACACAAACACAGCAGGGAAGGGCAGTAAGCTGCAGTGTCAAGCAGAGGAATTTGTCACTTCATTTAAGCACTGTGTCAGAGCATGACATTTTAAACCAAATGAGGCAGTTGGGTTATCTTATCCTGGTAGCCAGTAAATCTTGCTGGACCAGAGTCACTCTAGTCAAAGTTAGCCTTCCTTTTGTAGTTCTTTTCACCTGCTCTTCCTCAAAGCAGCCTTAACTTTAGCAGGAAGGGAAAACCCCTTGCATCAGTCTCCTTTGTTTCATGCATTGGAAGCACCTGAGAGCACTTTGGGGGCATGAAAGCTGAGCTTCAATCCTCTTCCTCGGTTGTTTGTGCAGCGTCAGCACTGCAAGTCCCAGGATAGAAAGTGCCTGTCAAAGCTGGCTTGGAGAAGCCTCCTCTTACTTAGAGGTTGTTTATTATATGTTTGACAGGCTGTCTTTAGCAGATATCCAGGTGCTTACAGATATGTTGATACATCTACAGCTTCCATGGCAGGTCTGTGCAGAATGCTTTTGGCCTTAATCTGGATGAGTGTAAGATCCCTATAATCGTTCTCAGCCTCACAGAGGCCCAGCCAGATGCTGCCTGACAGCACACCTAGCAGAAACATCTGTGGTGAGAGGGCTTTGCTCACCTTTGATTGAGGTGTTTGCTTTCTGAAGAGCATTTAAAGAGCTTTGAAGAAATAGCTGCTTCAGTTGGCTTCTAGTTAGAGCACTGCAATTATTCTCAGGGTTTTTAAAGGGGGAGGGGGTTGGTGGTTTCTTTGCTCTTGTGGTTTGGGTTTATTTGTCTGTTTTGTTTGGTATTTTTCTTTGTGTTTTGGTTGTGGGGGGAGTTGGGTCTGGTTTTGGGTGGGGGGGGAGTTGGGTCTGGTTTTGGTTGGGGGGGGAGTTGGGTCTGGTTTTGGTTGGGGGGGGAGTTGGGTCTGGTTTTGGTTGGGGGGGGAGTTGGGTCTGGTTTTGGTTGTGGGGGGAGTTGGGTCTGGTTTTGGTTGGGGGGGAGTTGGGTCTGGTTTTGGTTGGGGGGGAGTTGGGGTTGGTTTTGGTTGGGGGGGGAGTTGGGTCTGGTTTTGGGTGGGGGGGAGTTGGGTCTGGTTTTGGGTGGGGGGGGAGTTGGGTCTGGTTTTGGGTGGGGGGGGAGTTGGGTCTGGTTTTGGGTGGGGGGGGAGTTGGGTCTGGTTTTGGGTGGGGGGGGAGTTGGGTCTGGTTTTGGGGGGGAGTTGGGGTTGGTTTTGGGGGGGAGTTGGGGTTGGTTTTGGGGGGGGAGTTGGGGTTGGTTTTGGGGGGGGAGTTGGGTCTGGTTTTGGGGGGGGAGTTGGGGTTGATTTGGGGGGGAGTTGGGGTTGGTTTTGGTTGGTTTGGGCTTTTTGTTTGGGTTTGGGGGTGTGTGTGTTGTTTGTTTGCTTGCTTTTAATCTCTGTCATAGATACTTGTGGTTATGTTTTGGTCAGGGGGGAGATGAGGGCCCATGCCTTGGCAAGGGGAAAACTGCAGGAAGCTGAAGAGCAGAGGAGTGTCCTGGCTCTGAATGCTGAGTTTGCTCATGACATCTCCAAACTTGCCTGCCTGAACCTCAGATTCCAGTGGGTTTTGCAGGCTGGAGGCAGCTGAGTGGGATTTTCAAGTTCCCTGATGAGAAATGAGGGTAGTCCTGGTGCTGTGGTGGTGCAGAAGAAAACTCCCACAGACCTGAATAAACCCAGGGGTGGTCTTCAGGGAGTTTTGTTGCTTAAAAAATGTCTTTCTCCAATCCTAGGTGGTGCTTGCACTGATAGAGAATTATTTCTCCCTTCCCTTCTTCCCCTTATAGCATAAAGAGCACCTTAAATATGACTTGATCTAATCCCACCACATGCCAGCATTAACCCATGAGTTTTACTGCCACCCAAGGAGGCTTTGGATGTAAAATGTTGACATTATTGAATGAATGTTGGCTGCTGCATCCCAGGGCACATTTTTCTGCCTCTCCTGATGTGTGGGGTTGGTTTTTTTTATTGTCTTGGGTTTTTTTTTCCTTGCCTTTCATTCCAGCTGCCCTGCTCTGACTTGTTTCTCCTCTGCTCAGCCCTGCAGGGGAGATATTCTGAAGGCTAATATTCATTAGAAGGTAATTAAAACAATGAGGGCTGGGTGTTACTGTAAAATGCTGCATTTCTCTTGTAATTCCTGAGCCATCAATCTTCCCCTGCACATATCCTCTTCTAGGAGTCAGTCAGAAAGTAAGAAGTAGCTTTGGTCTTTTCCTGGAGAGTACAGAAATCTGCAAGGAGGAGATCAGACTTCTCTGAAAGCTCTTTTTCTTTCAGGGTCCTGTGCAAAATAATTAGAGTTCAGAGGCAATCAGCCCTGATGGTAAGGCTTATGAGGATGGAAGCAGCCAGGTTTGAGCTGTGAGGGGGCTGATGGTTGCTCCTCTGCACACAAGTGGAGCTTACAGGACACTTCTGTGTGGCCAGCAGCTGACATCTGCGGCTTCACATTGATCTTCTCCAGCAACTGAAGGACTGCAGAAGATTTACTCTACTCTACTCTACTCTACTCTACTCTACTCTACTCTACTCTACTCTACTCTACTCTACTCTACTCTACTCTACTCTACTCTACTCTACTCTACTCTACTCTACTCTACTCTACTCTACTCTACTCTACTCTACTCTACTCTACTCTACTCTACTCTACTCGAATGGAATGGAATGGAATGGAATGGAATGGAATGGAATGGAAGAGACCTTCAAGATCATCGCATCCAACCCATCAACCAATCCAACCCACCCAAACAGCTAACCCATGGCACCAAGCACCCCGTCAAGTCTCCTCCTGAACACCTCCAGTGATGCTGACTCCACCACCTCCCCAGGCAGCCCATTCCTAAAGGTGGTCTTTGCTATTGGGAGTGCAAGGAAGTAGGAGAGGACTGTCTGGCTGTGTGGGGTGTGGAAGACAAGATCTCTTTTCCCAGGAAGGTGCTCCTTCTGAGCTCAGGTGTGCTCCTGTTCTGAAGGCACGTGCTAGACAGCCTCTAGTTCTAGGACATGGGAGGAGTGTGGCCACGTGGGGAGAAGGAGCACCTGGAGAACTCCAAGCAATAGCTTATGCAAATAGTTGGGGTGAATATCATGGAGGAGACTCAGGGGTGACCTTATTGCTGTCTACAACTGCCTGCTCTCCCACAAAGCTATCCCCAGCTTCAGTTGTGCCCAGGCAGCCAGGAGGGCCAATGGCATCCTGGCCTGCATCAGGAACAGTATGGCCAGCAGGAGCAGGGAGGTCATTCTGCCCCTGTACACTGCACTGGTTAGGCCACACCTCGAGGACTGTGTCCAGTTCTGGGCCCCTCAGGTTAGGAAGGAGGTTGACTTGCAGGAGCGTGTCCAGAGAAGGGCAACAAAGTTGGTGAGGGGCTTGGAACACAGCCCTATGAGGAGAGGCTGAGGGAGCTGGGGTTGTTTAGCCTGGAGAAGAGGAGACTCAGGGGTGACCTTATTGCTGTCTCCAACTACCTGAAGGGAGGTTGTAGACAGGCAGAGGTTGGTCTCTTCTCCCAGGCAGCCAGCACCAGAACAAGAGGACACAGTCTCAGGCTGCACCAGGGGAGGTTCAGGCTGGAGGTCAGGAGGAAGTTTTACACAGAGAGAGTGATTGCCCATTGGAATGAGCTGCCCAGGGAGGTGGTGGAGTCACCATCACTGGAGGTGTTCAGGAGGAGACTTGACAGGGTGCTTGGTTGCATGGTTTAGTTGACTAGGTGGTGTTGGATGATAGGTTGGACGGCACCAGCTGAGCTTGTCCCTGCTGCTCTGGGTCACCACACAGGACATTCAGGGTGCAGCATGCCCTCTGTGATCCTCCTCCCTACCATCACAGAAAGGATGGTAGGAAGGCAGCTCTGATGCTTCCATCTCCCACCCACGCCTCTCCTTCTTGCTGTGCTGGACACTTGCCAGCTTGCAACCGAGTGCCCCCGAGAAAGAGTTACTTCCTGGCTTTTTTCGCTTAGACCTCCAGAGGCCTTCTTTTTCATGAATAAAACATGAGCTGTTCTCCTGGAGCCAGGAAGGGAGGAAACCACTGCCAGCTGGTGTGGCCACTGCTTTTTATTGCTGTGGTTGCTGATGCCTCTGCCCTCGCAGGCAGGGAGACCAGAGAAGAGAAGAACCATCCCCGAGGATTTTGTTTAGTGACTCTTTCCAGTGTGAGCTGTGCTGTCTGCAGCCTCTACCCAGGAACAGCTGGCTTGGTAATACCTTGTTTCAAGCAGTTTGTAAGTGAGGAATTGAAACCTTTCAATTTGAACTCCAATTATCCCTGATTTTCTCTTTTGCTCAGAGCACATCCCTGGCTAATGCTCATTTTCAGTCTGTTGTAACCAGCAATTATTTCCCTGGGGTTTCCCCCCTCTTCTTTTATTTAGAGTCATTTATTGTTTGTTTGCCCAAATGAATGTAGAGTTGTACAATCACTTGTCTTAGCTGAATCACATCTTGGTTTTTCCCATCTGTTTTGACAGTTTAATTGAGATTATTTTTCATTACTTTCATTTTTCCTGCTCCTCTTGCAGCTCTTCTTGTTTTGACATCTTGTTTCACTTTCATACCCATGATATCCAAATGATAATGTTCAGCAGTAGCATTCACACTCTGGGTGAGTGTGCTTGTGCTCCCATACTTTGAAGCAGAACTTAATGGATGAGGTGAAGGGGTGTCAAATGCCACTTCACTACCTATGTGAGAAAATAGCCATGCATTGTCTGACCCACAGAGGGATTTGAGATGTTCTTCCTGGGCTTTGGGAACTCTTATCCAACCTTATTGAGTCTAGCTCTCCTCCTAGCCCAGCTCGCCTCCTAGCCCAGCTCTCCTCCTAGCCCAGCTCTCCTCCTAGCCCAGCTCTCCTCCTAGCCCAGCTCTCCTCCTAGCCCAGCTCTCCTCCTAGCCCAGCTCTCCTCCTAGCCCAGCTCTCCTCCTAGCCCAGCTCTCCTCCTAGCCCAGCTCTCCTCCTAGCCCAGCTCTCCTCCTAGCCCAGCTCTCCTCCTAGCCCAGCTCTCCTCCTAGCCCAGCTCTCCTCCTAGCCCAGCTCTCCTCCTAGCCCAGCTCTCCTCCTAGCCCAGCTCTCCTCCTAGCCCAGCTCTCCTCCTAGCCCAGCTCTCCTCCTAGCCCAGCTCTCCTCCTAGCCCAGCTCTCCTCCTATGATTCTTTCCCTAAACATCATCTGTCCTGGAAATCTCCAGATTGCTAAGCAAAACTTTTTCGTGCAGGTGTTGGTTTTGACTATTCAGCAGGTACCAGAGCTGAGAATCACAGAGTCACAGAACTTCAGGGGTTGGAAAGGACCCTGAAAGCTCATCCAGGCCAAACCCTTGCCATGGCAGGATCACCTAGAGTAGGTCACCCAGGGAGGCATCCAGGCGGGTTTTGAATGTCAGCAGAGAAGGTCCAACCTGTCACCACAGAACTCATGACCAGACCATGGCTTCAAGTGCCATATCCAATCCCCTCTTGAACACCTCCAGGGATGGGGACTCCACCACCTCCCTGGGCAGCACATTCCAATGGCTAACAACTCTCTCAGTGAAGAACTTTCTCCTCACCTCCAGCCTAAATTTCCCCTGGTGCAGCTTGAGACTGTGTCCTCTTGTTCTGGTGCTGGTTGCCTGGGACAAGAAACCAGCCCCCTTCTGGCTACAACCTCCCTTCAGGTAGTTGTAGAGGGCAATGAGGTCACCCCTGAGCCTCCTCTCCTCCAGGCTAAACAACCTCAGCTCCCTCAGCCTCTCCTCACAGGGCTTGTGCTCAAGCAGCCATCTGAACAGCTTTGATTGTGTGGTTTTATCAGTCAGCTGCTTCACTGGGCTCAACTGTCAGTGGATGTGAGGGTTTAGCAAAGCACCACCATGATAAGGCAAAATGCCCTTCAGGAGCCTCTTTTTGTTTCAGTGCATTGTAAGAGACACAACTGTGCTTAGTTAATCTCATCTCAGAATGGGAACATGACTTACTGAGCACAACCTCATGATAAAGGTGCTGCAGAATGGAATGTGCTTACTTGGGCACATGGAGTGAAAGCAGTCCAGATGAACTAGACACACCTCAGCTGGCAGGACTGCAGGTTACAAATTGGTCTGTTACAAGTGGGATTTAATGGAAATGAATGATTGGAAAGACACAGCTGCCAGAAAGGGTCTTTATTTCCCCAGTACATCAGCCAGTGTAACCTTGAGCAAGGCACCTTTATGCAGCTGGAAAACATGGTAGAAGGCAGGGAGAGCATTGGACAGTGAAATGCTGAAGCAAAGAGGATCTTTCTTGAGGAAATAAAGGATTTACAAACTAATAGCTTCATGCTGGCTCTAATGGCATCCTGTTGCCTGCATGTTCTGCTGCCTCAAATAATGTGACAGAGGGAAAGGCCTCTGTGCACCTGCAAGCCAAAGCACAACAGTGCACACTTGCTATGGAGTTGATTTTTGTTGTCTCTAATGTAATTAATTTCACAGGGGTTGGTCCTACAGGTGAGGTGAAGCCTGCAGCTAGGACTTCAGCCCCATTGGAACCTCAGTTCCCTACTGAATCAGCAGTCTGGGAGCATGATGTGCTTCCCAGCACCAGGAGCTTGGCATCCTACAGGTGAGGTTAAGCCTGCCCCTAGGACTTCAGCCCCATTGGAATCTCAGTTCCCTCCTGAATCAGCAGTCTGAGAGCATGATGTGCTTCCCAGCACTGGGAGCTTGGCACTACTGCATTGCAAAGGGTGGCAGAAGCATCCTTCTCACTGGTGTAATTGTACAGTCTGCTGTAGGCCAGAGGGCTGTGGAGGTGGAAGATGATTGCAAATAACCTGCAGCTGCAGGGCTCAGAGCCTGGCTTCCAGCAGAGCTGGGTGGCAGCACATCCTAGCTAAGCTCAGGGCTTTGGCAGTCTGCAGGCACAGTTCCAGTGGAAACAAAAGCCAGAATTGTGGGATTGGTCTTGTCTTGGGAATGACACCCACCTCCTTCAAGGCCTGCACTGGTACAGGAGAAGAATTTGACTCTTCTCTTTGCTTCTGTGATACAGGCTTACAGTATTTTGTATGCACTCCACACCTCTCTAAGCAGTGTAATCTTAAGGCAGCAATGATGGAATGAATCCAGCAAGGTTCTGGTTTCATTTCATCTGCTCTCCAGATTGACCTGCTGATGCACTTCCAGATCTACCAGGTACACAAAGTGAACTTTAAATACAGTGAGATGAGGGGCACAGAGAGAGTGAAAATACCCTACAAGTTTGAAGTGCTGCTTACAGGGGTGAACTTCTAATGCCTTGCATATTCTATGGACACAACTGCAGAGCAGAGCCCTGCCTTCCAAATCTCCTTGGCTGTTCTTCCCCAGATCAATCCAGTCAGCCTTGTGGAGGGGTATCTGCATGAGCTGGGGACTGTTAAGTGGGGAAACTGTCAGGCTTCAGGTCCTTGACTACTGGGACCTGAAGGTCACTGCAGTATGTCATTCCCAAGGCACTTTTCTCTGTCCATGCAATATGCTCATGGCTTTGTCTTATAACCTTGGTGTCTCAAAAGTATTCATCAGCCCTTAAAGCAAGCCCATCTGCAAGGAAAGAAAAAGAACACCAAAACCTAAGCCAAACAGCCAAATACAGCAAGATTTGACCATTTGTTTGGGGTGGGGTGGTTTTTTTTTTGGTCAGTATTTGTAGTCTGCTTAAATTATCACAGCTTTTGGTGTGATAGGTGTGGATGTGAGTGGCTGGGTTTCTGTGCTGTGAGTGGCTGGGTTTCTGTGCTGTACTTGCCTGTGTGCAACAAAGGAATGAATTTTCACTCTGCTAGGAGGGCAGCTGTTTCCATGACATTTTTAAGCCTAATTTGCAAATGTCTCCATCTCTTTTCTGTAGCTGTACATACCATTTGCATGCTAGATGAGTGTGACATGACTTAATTCATATTTTTGAGTGCTTTTAACAAGAAAAGGCTATCGGTTTCTCACTTCCTTCCTTCAGTGAATGCCTTGGCTGGTAACTCATTATTTCTGTTCTTTTGCCCCAGGTACTCTTAGATGTGTGGCAAAGAATACACAAGTGAAAGGTAAAGGGAAAGTTACCTCCTGGGACAGAGCAGAAGCCTGTTCCAAGGGGACATCCCCTCTGGGAAGCTGGCTGTTGTCACAGGCTCCAAGAAAAAGAGAGGGCAACCTGAAGTGTGATATCAAACAATTAATCTGTTTATCTTTCACCAGGAGTTAAAGGTTGTCTCTCCCTTTTGTTTTAAATTCTAATTACAATTAACACAGCTACCACTGCAAGATCATTGCCTTAATTACCTCTGATCTATTCTGGCATTGAGTTCCAAAGGTTAATTTACCTTAAGTTGTGTTTTCCCACTTGTTAACTTTCTATATGCTGCCACCCTCCTCAAATTCTTGTTTCTTCTGAAGAGGCTACCACACACTTCACAGTATCACAGTATCACTTAGGTTGGAAAGGACCTCGAGGATCATGGAGTCCAACCTATCAACACAGACCCCATGACTAGACCATGGCACCAAGTGCCACGTCCAATCTCCCCTTAAACGCCTCCAGGGTCGATGACTCAACCACCTCCCTGGGCAACCCGTTCCAATGACGAATGACTCGCTCAGTGAAGAACTTCCTCCTCACCTCGAGTCTAAACCTCCCCTGGCGCAGCTTGAGACTGTGTCCCCTTGTTCTGGTGCTGGTTGCCTGGGAGAAGAGACCAACCCCTTCCTGGCTATAACCACCCTTCAGGTAGTTGTAGAGGGCAATGAGGTCACCCCTGAGCCTCCTCTTCTCCAGGCTAAACAACCCCAGCTCCCTCAGCCTCTCCTCACAGGGCTGTGCTCAAGGCCTCTCCCCAGCCTTGTTGCCCTTCTCTGGACTCGCTCAAGTGTTTTGATGTCCTTCTTAAACTGAGGAGCCCAGAACTGGACACAGGACTCAAGGTGTGGCCTAACCAATGCAGAGTACAGGGGTACAATGACTTCCCTGCTCCTGCTGGCCACACTATTCCTAATGCAGGCCAGGATGCCATTGGCCCTCTTGGCCACCTGGGCACACTGCTGGCTCATATTCAGGTGGCTGTCGATCAGCACCCCCAGGTCCCTCTCTGCCTGGGAACTCTCAGCCACTCCGACCCCAGCCTGTAGCTCTGCATGGGATTGCCGTAGCCAAAGTGCAGCACTCGGCACTTGGACTTGTTGAATGCCATCCTGTTGGACTCTGCCCATCTGTCCAGTCGGTCGAGGTCCCTCTGCAGAGCCTTTCTACCCTCTAACTGACCAACATCTGCTCCTAACTTGGTGTCATCTGCAAACTTGCTGATGACTGACTCTACCCCTTCATCCAGATCATCGATGAATATGTGGAAGAGCACTGGGCCCAGCACTGATCCCTGGGGCACACCACTGGTGACTGGCCTCCAGCTGGATGCGGCACCGTTCACTACCACTCTCTGGGCCCGGCCCTCCAGCCAGTTCCTAACCCAGCACAGAGTGTAATGGTCCAATCCACGGGCTGACAGCTTGGCCAGGAGTTTGCTGTGGGGGCGGTGTCAAAGGCCTTGCTGAAGTCCTGGTAGACCACATCCACAGGCCTCCCCACATCCACCAGACTTTGCCTCCTTCCTTTCTTTTCTCCTCACTTTTAATCATCGTTACTAAGAAGCTGGCATTTTCCACCAGCCACATCCAAACCATGCATGGTGTATCTGTGCTGTCACAACTGAGCCCTGACACTTCCAGAGAGGGGCATCCAGCACAGTCTGGTCAGGAATATTTGGTGTCATTACCGTGCCTCCTCTTTCTAAACACACTCCTGATGTGTCTGCATGCCTCTCACTATTAAAAGGGAGTAAGCATGTGCTTTAAGGGGCTCTGTGAATGGCTTGTCAGATTAGTGTCTGTAGTGTAGCCTGGAGATCAGGGCTAGCTGTAGATTCTGACAGGACTCAGCATTTGCAGCATTCATTGAGCTTCTCTGTGATCACTTAGGGCAGAGATGGAGCAGGCAGCATAAGCTGCTTGAATCTGTACCTTCCACACGTAGTCTGGCCAGCTCAAAGCTCTTCACAGATCAGGTTGGTATCATTGTTCCTTATTCACTGTCAGCTGTTGAGATGGAGGGAATTCCCATTCTGCACCAGCAGTAAAACCAGGAACTAAATTAGAATGCAACTCTCCTGCATCTATAGGCAGTGCTCTTCAGAAAGCCACACTGCCAGGATTCTTGTGGTGATGCTTCGTTATTGGAACATATAATGCAATTTATGGAGAGAAATTAGGAAAACTGAACTGGCAGAGGACTGAAGGAGTGTAGGCAAGTTCCTGGATCTGGGCTGTATAAAATAGAGTTAACCAGGTTGGAAAAGACCTTTGAGATCATCAAGTCCAACCTATCACCCAATACCATCTAATCAACTAAACCATGGCACCAAGCACCCCATCCAGTCTCTTCCTAAACACCTCCAGTGATGGTGACTCTACCACTTCCCTGGGCAGCACATTCCAATGGCCAATCTCTCTTTCTGGGAAGAACTTCTTCCTAACATCCAGCCTAAACTTCCCCTGGTGCAGCTTGAGACTGTGTCCTGTTGTTCTGGTGCTGCTTGCCTGGGAGAAGAGACCAACCCCCACCTGGCTACAACCTCCCTTCAGGTAGTTGTAGACAGCAAGAAGGTCACCCCTGAGCCTCCTCTTCTCCAGGCTTAGCAACCCCAGCTCCCTCAGCCTCTCCTCACAGGGCTGTGCTCCAAACCCCTCCCCAGCTTTGTTGCCCTTCTGGCTACTCAACATCTTTCCTGAACTGAGGGGCCCAGAACTGGACACAGGACTCCAGGTTTGGCCTAACCAGTGCTGAGTACAGGGACAGAATGGCCTCCCTGCCATGTGACAGATAAAACCCCAAACCAACAACATTTGAAAGTATTTTCTGCAATAAGTATTCCAAAATGGACCCAAACACCCTGATCCTTTGATCAGCCTTTCCCAACCTTTCTATCAAGCAGATCCAAGCAGATGAGGCCCTCCATAGGCAAATAGAAGCAGCTTCCAGGTCACAAGCCCTGGTCCTCATGGGTGATTTCAACCACCCGGACATCTGCTGGAGGGACAACACAGCAAGGCACCAGCAATCCAGGATGTTCCTGGACTGCATAGAAGACAACTTCCTCCTCCAAATGGTGGAGGAACCAACAAGAAATGGTGCTATGCTGGGCCTTGTTCTCACCAACAGGGAAGGGCTGGTAAGCAATGTGAGGCTCATAGACGGCCTTGGCTGCAGTGACCATGAAGCAGTTGAATTTAACATCCTCAGGGCAATCAGGAGGAAGTATTCCAAGCTCATGACCCTAGACTTTAGGCATGCAGATTTTGATCGCTTCAGGGATCTGCTAGCCAAAGTGTCATGGGACAAAGCCCTGGAGGGAAGAGGGACCCAGGACAGCTGGTCAGTATTCAAGGACCACCTCCTCTGTGTCCAGGAGCTCTGTGTACCAACAAAGAGAAAAGCAGGTAAGAATGCTAGGAGGCCTGCCTGGATGGGCAAGGAGCTACTGGACACACTATTACTTAAAAGGAAACTCTACAGGAAGTGGAGGGAAGGACAGGTAGAACAGGGGGAATACAAGGAAGCTGCCCGAGCAGCAAGAGTCCTGGTCAGGAAAGCCAAAGCAGAGTTTGAGTTGAATCTAGCCAGGGAGATTAAAGGGAATACTAAGAACTTTTACAGGTATATTAATGGGAAGAAGAAGACTAGGGAAGGTGTGGGCCCCCTCAGAAAAGAAAATGGTGACATGGTCACCTGTGATGAGGAAAAGGCTGAGGTACTTAATAACTTCTTTACCTCAGTCTTCACTGCAAGGGCCTCTAGCCACACTCCTGATGTTATGGAAGTCAAAGCCAGGGACAGGGAGGAAGAACTGCCCATTGTAAGTGCAGATCAGGTTCGTGATCATCTGAAGAACCTGAAAGTGTTCAAGTCCATGGGACCCGACGGGTTACACCCACGGGTGCTGAGAGAACTGGCAGATGAGGTTGCTAAACCCCTCTCTATTATATTTCAAAAGTCCTGGCAGTCTGGTGAAGTCCCCACAGACTGGAAAAGGGGAAACATTGCCCCCATCTTCAAAAAGGGCAAGAAGGAGGAACCAGGGAACTACAGGCCAGTCAGTCTCACCTCTGTGCCTGGAAAGATCATGGAACAGATCCTCCTGGAGTCACTACTCGCTCAAAAGAATAGTGAAGAGGTGATTGGGAACAGTCAGCATGGCTTTGCCAAGGGCAAATCCTGCCTGACCAACCTGGTGGCCTTCTATGAGCAGGTGACAAAATTAATAGACGAGGGGCGAGCAACTGATGTCGTTTACCTGGACCTGAGCAAAGCCTTCGACACTGTCCCGCACCACATCCTGGTCTCCAAACTGGTGACACATGGGTTTGATGGGTGGACCACTAGATGGATAAGGAACTGGCTTGATGGCCGCACCCAAAGAGTGGCTGTCAATGGCTCCATGTCCCAGTGGAGGCCAGTGACAAGTGGAGTCCCTCAGGGATCAGTCCTGGGACCTGTCTTATTCAACATCTTTGTGGGGGACATGGACAGTGGCATTGAGTGCACCCTCAGCAAGTTTGCTGATGACACCAAGCTGTGTGGTGCAGCAGACACGCTGGAGGGAAGGGAGGCCATCCAGAGGGACCTTGACAGGCTGGAGAGGTGGGCACAGGCCAACCTCATGAAGTTCAATAAGAGCAAGTGCAGGGTCCTGCATCTGGGTCGAGGCAATCCCAGGCACAAATACAGGCTGGGCAGTGACTGGCTGGAGGATAGCCCTGAGGAGAGAGACTTGGGGGTGCTGGTGGACAAAAAGCTCAACATGAGCTCTCAATGTGCACTTGCAGCCCGCAAAGCCAATCAGATCCTGGGCTGCATCAGGAGAAGTGTGGCTAGCAGGTCGAGGGAGGTGATCCTCCCCCTCTACTCAGCCCTGGTGAGACCCCACCTGGAGTACTGTGTCCAGTTCTGGAGCCCCTATTACAAGAGGGATGTGGAGGTGCTGGAACGTGTCCAGAGAAGGGCCACGAGGATGATCAGAGGGCTGGAGCACCTCTCCTATGAGGACAGACTGAAGGAGTTGGGGCTGTTCAGTCTGCAGAAGAGAAGGCTCCGAGGTGACCTAATTGTCGCCTTCCAGTATCTGAAGGGGGCCTACAGGAAGGCAGGGGAAGGACTTCTCAGGATATCAGGTAGTGATAGGACTAGGGGGAATGGAATGAAGCTGGAG
Organism: Melanerpes formicivorus; assembly: GCF_026170545.1. Lineage (NCBI taxonomy): Eukaryota > Metazoa > Chordata > Aves > Piciformes > Picidae > Melanerpes > Melanerpes formicivorus. The sequence continues at coordinate 2,825,829 of NW_027142381.1, read as the reverse complement.
GTGGGGAGATTCAGGCTGGATGTGAGGAGGAAGTTCTTCACCATGAGAGTGGTGAAACCCTGGAATGGGTTGTCCAGGGAGGTGGTCGAGGCCCCGTCCCTGGGGGTGTTTAAGAGCAGGCTGGATGAGGCTCTGTCCAGCCTGATCTAGTGTGGGGTGTCCCTGCCCATGGCGGGGGGGTTGGAACTAGATGATCCTTGTGGTCCCTTCCAACCCTGAATGAAACTATGAAACTATGAAACTATGTTCATTTTAGTAAGGCTGGGATTTTGGGGAGGCATGAGTGCCCTTTCCAGCCTGGCAATCACTGCAGCAATATCCAGTGGGTGAGTGAGCTCATTTGGGGGGGACACACATCTTGGTACTCTGCTGTCACAAGAGATATTTGTGTGTGAAGAAATCATCTCCCTTTTATGAAGGCATCACATTCTTTAAACCTTTTAATGTCATGCTGGAAATAAATGACAGCTGGGATCAGAGGAGGGTTGAATGGGCTGAAGCATACTATGGAAACATCCACAGTGGAAACATACTGTGGTGGGAAAACTGACATTCCCACATGTGGTCCACGGTTCCCCTGTACCAGAACAGAATGCTGCTGGTGCAAATGGATGTTTCTGTGGCAAGGGAACAAAATGCAGTTTCATTTACCATCCAGTGCCCTCCCACAGACAGGACAGCAGCCCATTCTCCCTCCCCTTCCACGCTGACACAAGATGTGCTGTGGCTTTGGAGCTCTGTGTTTGTGCTATGCTCATTACTGCAGTGTTTCAGTTGGTCAGAGCCTTTGGTTGGAACCTCTCCTTAATTGAAGGCATGCATATGTTTGCAGGAAGCAGAGGGCAGCTAGTTGTGCTGTTGATGGCTTCCTTCCTTTCCCATTCTCCTTTTGCATTACACAAGAAAAGTGCAGATATTCCACAACTGGATACAGAGCCAGCACAGCTCTAGCAGAGCTCCTTAACATAGGCTCATGTCTCACCCAGCATGCAAAGCTGGCTGGGAACAACAAGGTATCAGCTACTTTAGTGAGTGGAAATTAGTGAACTGTAGGTGATCCTGCATAGGGCTAAGTCATGTAAACTACTTTATGCTTCAGTTGTCTCACCTGCAAATTGCTGCAAAGATTTAAACTCCACTAAACTCCTCTGCTACGAGGACAGGCTGAGGGAGCTGGGGTTGTTCAGCCTGGAGAAGGATCTGGGGAGACCTAATAGCAGCCTACAGGTACCTGAAGGAGGCTACAAGAAGGATGGAGTGACAGGATGAGGGGCAATGGCTTTAAACTAGAGAAGAGCAGAATTGGATTGGATGTTAGGAGCAAGTTCTTTTTTATAAGGGTGGTGGAACACTGGAGCAGTTTGCCCAGGGAGGTGGTGTGGGCCATATCCCTGGGGATAGTCAAGGTGAGGCTTGACAGGGCTCTGGGCAGCCTGATCTAGTTGAGGATGCTCCTGCTGACTGCAGGGGGGATTGGACTGGATGACCTTTGGAGGGCCTTTGAAACCCAGACCATTCTATGATTACCTAGAAAGGTAATCCAGATGATCTTTGGGGGTCCCTTCCAACCTGGCATTCTGTGACTGTGTCTCATGTGCCTTGGGACCTTCTGGGAAAGCATGTCTTGTGTTAAATTACAGTGTCAGGGCCCTTTTGGGGATAGCCTTGCCTTTCTGCAGAATGAAAGGCTAAGAAACTGATGTGGCAGGACTGGAGGTGTCAGTGGGCAGTGCCCACAGTCAGGCCAGCTCTCCAAACCACCTCCACGCATTGCCTGCTGAAGGCATTGCAGCACTCTGGCTTTCCTCTGTCAAAAGTGTTTGTATTGAGAAAGGGGAATGAACTCCAGCTTTAGTTGTAGCCACTGAAATATTTTATTTTCAAGTTCTAGACACAGATAGGAAGCTTTTTTTGTCCTGGCTCCCAACCCTTATCTTTGATCTAACACACTCCAGTTCATGTGAGGGAAACTGGACTCTCTCGCCTGTCACAGGCACATTCTGTACCCCTGGTAGAAGACATCTGGTGCTTCTATTTGGTCTGAAATAGCATTTGTGTCAGGGCCCAAACAACAGGAAAACAAGCTGCTTTTTCTTATGATTATTCTTTTTTGTCCCATAAAGTACAGCCTGGCTCCAATTTGTTACAGACACTGTTTGACTGTGTCAGAGAAAACAATAAATCTTCACCACCACCACCCCCCAGGCAACAATGGGAAAGGTCTGGTGGCACATTCCTGGAGAAGAGGGGAATTATTATATATATCTTTTTTTTTTCCCCATACAATGAAAAATGGTAAGCCAGCCAGAAGGGATTTTGCCTTGCAATGCAGAGACAGAGCTTGGATGGTTTGCAGACCACTGGTGCTGGTGTACGTGGTGCTCTGGCAAGGGGAAAAAGGTAGAGGTGCCCTGTAATGAGTGAGCTTTGTCTCCCTGTGTTTTCCTGAGGAGATACTGAGCTCCATGCAGGTATGCAGAGCTACCAGAGGCTTCATGAAATAGGCTGCATCTTCTATGGGCTCCTCAATTTAAGAAGGTCATTGGGACACTTGAACGTGTCCAGAGAAGGGCAATGAGGCTGGGGAGAGGCCTCAAGCACAAGTCCTATGAGGAGAGGCTGAGGGAGCTGGGGTTGATTAGCCTGGAGAAGAGGAGGCTCAGGGGAGACCTTATGCTCTCTACAACTACCTGAAGGGAGGTTGTAGCCAGGTGGGGGTTGGTCTCTTCTCCCAGGCAACCAGCACCAGAACAAGAGGACACAGTCTCAAACTGCACCAGGGAAAGTTTAGGCTTGAGGTGAGGAGAAAGTTCTTCCCAGAAAGAGTAATTGGCCATTACAATGTGCTGCCCAGGGAGGTGGTTGAGTCCCCATCCCAGGAGGTGTTCAAGAGGGGACTGGATGTGGCACTTGAAGCCATGGTTTAGTCACGAGGTATTGGGTGACAGGTTGGACTTGATGATCCCTGAGGTCTTTTCCAACCTTATGGATTCTATGATCCTCCTGTATTACTTTCTCTTGGTTGTGACTGGTTGTAGATGTTCAATGCTGAAATGAGGATGTTGACCAACTTCTGTTTCTGCCAGCTGGATGATCACAGATACGTTTGTGACTCATTTACTTCATCTAGTTTCACCTTCAGATTAAACAGGGGGGATAATCTTCTGACTTTAAAAAAGAGGTTAAATATGGGTGATAATCTGCTAGCTTTAAAAAAAGAGCTATTCCAAGTTCTCCACTGCCAGTGTGACCTTGTGTGGGTCCCTTGGACAAAGGTGGTGTTGCAGGACAGAACTTCAGAAGGCCTCCACTTAATGGATATTGAATCACAGAATCACCAAGGTTGGAAGAGACCTCAAAGATCAAGTCCAACCTGTCACCACAGATCTCATGACTAAACTATGGCACCAAGTGCCACGTCCAATCCCCTCTTGAACACCTCCAGGGATGGTGACTCCACCACCTCCCTGGGCAGCACATTCCAAAGGCCAATTACTCTCTCTGGGAAGAACTTTCTCCTCACCTCCAACTTAAACCTCCCCTGGCACAGCTTGAGACTGTGTCTTCTTGTTCTGGTGCTGGTTGCTTGAGAGAAGAGACCAACCCCCACCTGGCTACAACCTCCCTTCAGGTAGTTGTAGACAGCAAGAAGGTCTCCCCTGAGCCTCCTCTTCTCCAGGCTAAGCAACCCCAGCTCCCTCAGCCTCTCCTTGCAGGGTATCCGCTTGCCTTTGGGCCTGTGGATAGGGAACAGTCTTTGTGGTGGATATTCCACTCTTGCTTTGAGCATTCAGTGTGGCCCATTTCCTTGTTTCACATTTGTGTGGAGTGCTGCCCCACATTCCTCAGCACCTTTGCTGCTGCAGCAAGGTAGTTTGTTGGCGAAGTGCAGAACAACAGGGACCAGCCGGTGCTAATTATTAAATTACACTGATGGTTGGAGTTTAAGTAACAGTTAATGCATTAATTTCAGTATAGGAAGTACTATATAAAAGCAGTAAGAGCTCCTCTTGATCTTCAGAATTAATGAGAGCTGCCATGATCCTTCAATGGATTTCCACCCACACTTTCTTTTATGTTTACAAGTGTGTAGGAATGCACAACAGCCAGCCCAGGAGAAAGCCTTCATTCAGAGCACTTTCTCTCACCACGTGTGCTCCCCTGAAGGCTTCTGGAGCTAGATCTTGCCCATGCTGAATCTTGGCCAACAGTCTAATTTCTCACACTGAACCAGATCAAGCCAGGCACTCAGACAGGAACATACATAGCACATATGTTTGATCTCTCTGCACCCAAATAAACATCATCAGCTGTGCTGGGCATTTCTGGAAGGCAGATGAGTGGTATTCATATCACTTAATCATCTCATTTGGGCTAATTCTTGGCTACCCCTGTAATTCCTGGATGGAAGAAAGGATTGTTAGAGAGAAATTAATCCATTTTAGGTGTCTGCAATGAGGGGATCTGCACTCCAGTGCCTGTTTTCCTGCACTCATTAGCTAGGAAGTCTAGACAGTTGGCTCACATATAGGTGGCTAAAGGTAGATGAGAGGTTTCTTTCACCTAAGGAGATACAGCAGAATCTGCTGGATATTAGAGGCTTTGCAGTGACTCTCAGATGGATTAACAAATCCCACTTGGGCATAGAAAATATAGTGCCACTTGGCTGAAATCATTGCAGCTGTGCAAGACCTTTGGAGTTTAAGAGCTGTTTACACAGCTTCTGAACTTTAGCCTTGGCCTAGAATGAGTAAGGCCTAAAGCAAGCACTGATCCTTAAGATAAATTCTTCCAGCAGCTCTGTCATCAAGGGAAGAAAACAGCTTCTCTTTAGATCACCTCTTTAATCTTGTTTCTCCCACCAATGCTGGAATTTTGTGCTCTGCCACCGAATGCAGCAGGCTATTTATAGTGTCAGCTGGAATGAATAGTAAGAAGTTATCTCCTTGTTGTGGCTGCATCTTTGACATGATGGAAATCACATAATTGCAAGCTGACAGCAAGGAAGTTGCACAATCTTTTTCCAGATCTAGCTCTTTCTGCCACCACTCAGTTCCCACAATGGGATATATTGGGTGGGGATTTCTAGGGATGTGGTAGGGGAAATGATGAAAGAATAGAATGGAATGGAATAGAATGGAATAGAACAGAATAGACCAGGTTGGAAGAGACCTGCAAGATCATCGAGTCCAACCTATCACCCAACACCATCTAATGAACTAAACCATGGCACCAAGCACCCCATCCAGTCTCTTCCTAAACACCTCCAGTGATGGTGACTCTACCACCTCCCTGGGCAGCCCATTCCAATGACCAATCTCTCTCTCTATGAAGAATTTCTTCCTAACATCCAGCCTAAACCTCCCTTGGCACAGTTTAAGACTGTGTCCTCTTGTTCTGGTGCTGGTTGCCTGGGAGAAGAGACCAACCCCCACCTGGCTACAACCTCCCTTCAGGTAGTTGTAGAGGGCAATGAGGTCTCCCCTGAGCCTCCTCTTCTCCAGGCTAAGCAACCCCAGCTCCCTCAGCCTCTCCTCACAGGGCTGTGCTCCAGACCCCTCCCCAGCTTTGTTGCCCTTCTCTGGACACCTTCCAGCATCTCAACATCTTTCCTAAGCTGAGGAGCCCAGAACTGGACACAGGACTCAAGGTGTGGCCTAATGAGTGCTGAGTACAGGGGCAGAATGACCTTCCTGCTCCTGCTGGCCACACTGTTCCTGATGCAGGCCAGGATGCCATTGGCCTTCTTGGCTGCCTGGGCACACTGCTGGCTCATGTTCAGCCTACTATCAACCAGCACCCCCAGGTCCCTCTCTGCCTGGCTGCTCTCCAGCCACTCTGACCCCAGCCTGTAGCACTGCCTGGGGTTGTTGTGGCCAATGTGTAGAACCTGGCACTTGGATGTGTTAAATCTCGTGCCCTTGGACTCTGCCCCTCAGTCCATCCTGTCAAGGTCCCTCTGCAGAGCTCTGCTACCCTCTAACAGATCAACTCCTGCCCCCAGCTTGGTGTTGTCTGCAAGTTTACTGATGATGGACTCAATGCCCTCATCCAGATCATCAGTAAAGATACTAAAGAGCATGGGGCCCAGCACTGATCCCTGGGGGACACTACTAGTGCCTGGCTGCCAGCTGGATGTGGCACCACCACTCTCTGGGCTCAGCCCTAAAGGATTCAAGTCTGAAGCTGTTGTCTGAAGCCCTGATGTCACCACTTCATGTGGCCTCTATGAAGACCCCAAAGCCTTCAACTGTAGCTGCCTTTGGGGAGCCAGTGCAGGATCAGAGCTTTAGGAAGCTCATTGCAGAGAGGTGCTTCATCTCCTGCTGCTGGGTGATAAAATGGAAAGAAACTTGAACACTTTGGCTATTTCTTATCCGCTGTCTTTATTCAAACAACAGAGATAACAGCAAAACAGCTTCTCCACTTGCATGTGTTGAGCATTCCCTTGGGTTTTGCATTGCTTTGTCTGTGTTCCTCAGTTTGTTGGCATAACTTAAAAGCAAACAGCTGTGAAGCTTTTCAGTGATCCCAACAGCTAATGCAAACACTCACCAAATCAGAAGAGTGGCTCAGGTCAAGTGGAGACAGTTTAGACTGGCTGATAGAAGCTACTCTTCAAAACAAAGTGTATCTCTTTCTCCATAAAATAGGAGGGTAGGAAATAGCAAGAAGTTTATCAGGCACATGTGATAGCCCAGAAATGCCAGCTTTCTACCCCTACTGGTTTAATTGGAAGTCATGGCTCCCTGTGTGAAATGAACAACTCCTCATCAATTCCTAGGCTGTAGCTTAAGTCTGTCTGCTCCTCTGCATCTGGGATCAGCAGTGCAGCCCCTGGGAATAAACCAAATGTTTGCTTGGAAACAGCAGTGTCACTCTGCAGAATGATGCAGCTTCTACATTCACCTCTGTCCTGAAGCTTTGTTTTGAAAAAGCAGATAGAATAGAATAGAATAGAATAGAATAGAATAGAATAGAATAGAATAGAATAGAATAGAATAGACCAGACCAGACCAGGTTGGAAGAGACCTTCAAGATCATAGTGTCCAACCTATCATCCAACACCACCTAGTCAACTAAACCATGCAACCAAGCACCCTATCAAGTCTCCTCCTGAACACCTCCAGTGATGGTGACTCCACCACCTCCCCAGGCAGCCCATTCCAATGGGCAATCACTCTCTCTGTGTAAAAATTCCTCCTAACCTCTAGCCTAAACCTCCCCTGGTGCAGCCTGAGACTGTGTCCTCTTGTTCTGGTACTGGTTGCCTGGGAGAAGAGACCAACCTCTGCCTGTCTACAACCTCCCTTCAGGTAGTTGTAGAGAGCAATAAGATCACCCCTGAGTCTCCTCTTCTCCAGGCTAAGCAACCCCAGCTCCCTCAGCCTCTCCTCATAGGGCTTGTGTTCCAAGCCCCTCAGCAACTTCGTTGCCCTTCTCTGGACACGCTCCTGCAAGTCAACCTCCTTCCTAACCTGAGGGGCCCAGAACTGGACACAGTCCTCGAGGTGTGGCCTAACCAGTGCAGTGTACAGGGGCAGAATGACCTCCCTGCTCCTGCTGACCACGCGGTTCCTGACGCAGGCCAGGATGCCATTGGCCCTGCTGGCTGCCTGGGCACAACTGAAGCTGGGGATAGCTTTGTGGGAGAGCACCTGATGGCCAAGGTGTAAGTTCAAGTCTATAGGTACCTCAGCCATGTCGCAGTGAGTACTCTGGCCCGAGATGATCTTTCCTTCTGTCCCTGGAAACTCCCCTGAGAAACTTGAGTCAGAGGCAGATTTGTCAAAGCTATTCAAGGAAATTACTTAAAAGCTGTGAAATTTTTCAAGCTTCATTTCATGGAAGGCAGTAGGCTCGATTCTCCTCTTGCTTTTGCAGCAGCTTTGCAGAATGCTTGAGCACTAGGGCAGGCATGGTGTGCAGCTCTGCTGCTTCTTCAGGGAGCAAGCAGGGCCCGCACAGTGGCCTTGAGCTGCAGGACACCTCAAGTCACCTCTGGGACATAGAATAAACCAAACATTACAATATATGACTGTAAAATTCGAGCCTTCTTCTGCTGAGATGGAGAAAGCATGAGAAAGCTGTCAGCTTGCAATACAGCAGGTCCATCCTGGGCCCCATCCCGGGCCCCATCCCACAACAGTTCAAGACTGCAGCTGGGAAGTGGCACCAAGCTGCTGCACGCCCCACAGGCTGCAGGCAAACCAAAACCCCAGACTTGCTGACCTCCTTTGTTGAGAGGTAGACAGAGGGCTGCAAATTAAATGTTGATATGGACATCCATGTAATGAGAACAAATTAGTGTATAGAAGATACAGCATAAAATTGGGCAATTGATCAAAAAGGAGAAGGTTTAACTTCTGAGCAATACCTGAGCTGAAATTCTACCCTGAAGCACCTTAAAACATTAAAGAGGATTTTTTTTCCTCTCCAAACCTGCTTTACATTTGCACTCCTTCTTAAAGGGGGAAAAAAAGGGGCATGGCTATATGTAGCATTTCTTGTTAGTCTCTTTGGAGCTCATAAAGGGAGGTCACCATAGAATAACAGTAGAATAGAAGTAGAATAGGAGAGAAATAGAACAGAAGTGGAACAGAGGTAGAAGTAGAATAGGAGAGAAATAGAATAGAAGTGGAACAGAGGTAGAAGTAGAATAGGAGAGAAATAGAATAGAAGTGGAACAGAGGTAGAAGAATAGGAGAGAAATAGAATAGAAGTAGAATAGAGGTAGAAGTAGGATAGGAGAGAAATAGAATAGAAGTGGAACAGAGGTAGAAGTAGAATAGAAGAGAAATAGAATAGAAGTAGAATAGAGGTAGAAGTAGAATAGGAGAGAAATAGAATAGAAGTGGAACAGAGGTAGAAGTAGAATAGGAGAGAAATAAAATAGAAGTGGAACAGAGGTAGAAGTAGAATAGGAGAGAAATAGAAGTGGAACAGAGGTAGAAGTAGAATAGAAGAGAAATAGAATAGAAGTAGAATAGAGGTAGAAGTAGAATAGGAGAGAAATAGAATAGAAGTGGAACAGAGGTAGAAGTAGAATAGGAGAGAAATAAAATAGAAGTGGAACAGAGGTAGAAGTAGAATAGGAGAGAAATAGAAGTGGAACAGAGGTAGAAGTAGAATAGAAGAGAAATAGAATAGAAGTAGAATAGAGGTAGAAGTAGAATAGGAGAGAAATAGAATAGAAGTGGAACAGAGGTAGAAGTAGAATGCAATAGAAATAGAATGGAATAGAATATAATATAGAACAGAATAGAATAGACTAAGAGAAAGAAGATAGGAATAATCAAATGCTTTAGGTTGGAAGGGACCTCCTTCATCACTGTCAGTTTGATAAGGAAAGAAAGTCAGACCTAAGGATACACACTGGCAGAGCTGGCAAGCCAGGGCTGAAGCTATCTCCTGTGGGAGTCCAGAGCCTGATTCAGTAGGTACCTTCTCATCTAGCTCTTCTCCTGGTGACATACTGTCTCCCTAGGCAACTACAGATTAGAGGAGACACAAAATCTTGCATCCAAGACTGCAAAGCGATGCCTTGAGCTTGGATGTAGGGAAAATATCAGTGAGCTAACAGTTGAAGCAGAGGCGTCAGAGTCAGGTGTTTCAGCTTCTATTTTTGACTTGGACCAGCCATTTCACTTCTCTTTGCTTTGGCTTCCCTTCTGCAAGACGGAAAATGAGGATGCTCGTGGCTGCCTCATGGGGCTGGGTTGTCTTGCTGAGGCCAAGGCTGTCAAATCTCATATTCTGGACGATGCTCTGTTGAACTCAGCTCTGTTCTTCTCTGCTTTGCTGCCTGCATCTCCTTAACTTGCACCTCCACTGTGCTTTCCTGGGCCCACACAGGAGGTATGGAGCAGAAACACAGGAACAAATTTTGGGACTGTTGCCAGGTGGGACCCTCCTCTTTTACTCCACGGCCTGGGGCCTTCTTCCATAGTGTCTAACGTGCGAAACCTCCTGTGCTGCCTCTTGGGTGCTGCAGGATGTCAGCAGAGCTAACAAAGTATGTTGGATGGAGCTGTGACCCTTGCACAAAGCTCTTGCACCCTTCTCTGAATGGAAGATGCAATCTCGGGGCACAGGCACTAGATAAGACTCTGCACCGTTGTATCTCCACCTGATGTCAGTCCAGATACAGCTCCGGGAGCTATCAGCAGAGGGACCAGTGATGGTTATCAGCTCTGCCAGCCCTCCTTGCCTTTGAATGAAGACGTTTCCAATGCTGCAGGTGCTTTTTTTGTGTTTTGGGGTTTTGGTTTTTTTTTTTTTTTTAGCTGGATTTTCCAGAAAACCCCTGGCAAGTAGGGCACTCTCCTCTTTCTCGAGGAAGGCATCGCCACCTCTTCCCTTTCTCGTATCAACCACACTCGTTCCCCCTAAATCCAGGTGTGCTGGGAGAGCTCCTTCTTCCCAGAGCGGCGGGGAAGGGAGGCCGCGCCCCAGCCCAGCGCAAAGGTGAACTTCATGGCTATTGCTTTATGGGTGTTTTTCAGGAATGAGCGCTAAGGGCTGCGGGCTGCCAGCAGGAGCCTCCGCGCCGCCTTTCCACCCTCCCACCCGGCTTCCGGCGATGCCGGGGCTCGGCAACCAGGAGGATTTCGGCGCGGGGCGGCCCCGTGCCCGGCCCCTTTGTTCGTGCGGGCCGCAGGGCCCGGCTGTACTGCGGCCGGGAGGGCGGGAGCCGCGCTGCCGGCCCCGCCATCCTCATCCTCCTCCCTCGGCCCCGCCATCCTCCTCCTCCGGCCCCGCCAATCCGGGCCGCCCGCCCAGAGCCCTCCTTCCCGGCTCAGCTCCGCTCGGCTCTCTCCGCCGCGGCCGCGCAGGGAGTGGCATCGGCGGCCGCCTGCCAGCGGCTGCAGCCTGCGGACGCTCCGGCTCCGCTCCCCGGCGGGCTGCCAGAGGGTAAGGAGGGGGACTGGGGAGGGCACCGGGGGAGCGCCGATGCCAGCCCGCGCCGCGCCCGTAACAAAGGAGGGGATGAATGGAGGTGGGGAGCGGGGCTGTCAGCGCCGCGATCCGCCGCGGCTCCGTCTCCTTGGAGGAGGCTCGACCCCGGCAGAGCATTGTCCTTGGTCGGGGGAGGAGCGGCCCCGTCCTGGCGGTGCGGGTGCGTTTGATGCGGGGAGAGATGGAGCTCCCGGCGCTGCCCGGCTGGCAGCGGGGCAGGGAGCTGCGGTGGGAGCGGCGGCGGCAGGGTCTGCTCGGCTGCTGCCCGGCCCGGGGCACACCCACCCACCTGCACACGCACAGCCCTGCCCGGGACCCGCACACACAGCGGGCTCCAGCCCTGCCCTGCCCCTCAGCTCGCAGCCAGGTGTTGGTTTGGGAGCGAATGCACCTGACCGGGAGCAGCTGGAGAAGCAGGGGGCTGCTGCTGGGAAGATGGAGATAAGAGTGGGTGTCAGCATCGCTTGCTCTGTGCCAAGTGAGTTTTAGGTTTGAAACGGGAGGATATTTTTCTTTTGTCTCCGGGAAGCTGGACTGCTTGCTGGGCTCTGTCTCCTTTCTGGATTTTTGCTCTCTAATCATCTGGATATCGACATTATACTGCAGGATATGATGGTTTCTTTTTGTCTGTAGCAAGGAGCTGCTGAGGAAGGCCCAGCTGGGTCAGACAGCTGGCAGTCACATCCTGCTCAGGCTGTGCACGTCAGGGCAGATCCAGCAGGTCTCTGCCCATTGCATCTCCTGGTACAAAGCAGCAAATGGTCTGTTTGGGGAAGCATCCGGGGCTGGAGGCAGAGGCACGCGTTGTTATCTCCAGGGTATCTAGGCAGGCTGCAACAGCCTTTGGGAAGTGCTGAGAGACAAAGCACTGTGTCAGCACCGACTGTTATTTGCTGCTCTGTTGAGCATCAGTCTTGTAGGTCTGCAAACCTTGTCTCAGAAACTCATCCTGCTGGAATGGATGTCAAGTTTCACCAGCTCATCCTTCACTGTTGAGTCGAAGCCTTTGCTGGAGGGTGACTGGCACTTTGAGAAGAACTGTTCTGTGTATGGACAAAGATATATTCAGGGTGCCTGACCAGGCCTGTTTGCCTTAGCCTCTGCTGCAGTGTTTCTGTACCCAGCAGTGCTCCGGGAGAGCCCCTTTGAACCTGCCCTGTCATTGCTAGGGAGGTTATGCTTTACACGTGGTGCAGCTTCCTCTTCCTACACTTGGGTCTGGCATTTGGCATTTTGAGAAGTTACCTGCCTGCTGTTACTGCCTGCCAGGGCTAAAAAGGAGAGAGTCTGCTTCAGGCAGCTCTGTTCTCACAAAAAGGTGTCACTCTGCCTGCCAGAAGTCACCAAGAGTACAGGACTCCAAAGGCTCAGCTCTGAGACAAGCCACAAGTTAAAATATTAACACCAGCCGTTACAGGAATGTGAGAGAGAAGCTGTGCTGGAACCAGCCTGTCATCCCAGGAGCACATGTGTATGGGGCCTGCCTTCAATTAAGGGTAAACCTCTGTGTATCAGGAGATGCTCTTTGGATAAGTATGGACTGGATCATCTACTGAGGCCAAGGGTTGGTCTGCTCTCCTCTTCTGCTTGGCTTCTTGCCACCTCTAGCTCAGAGGCTGCCATAATTTACTCCAGCAAGTAGCAGTTCCTGGTGCATTTCCTCTTTCTCCCCACTTGTACTTTTGCTCTGGCAGAAGAAAGGAAGAAGCAGCTAAAAGGGGATCCTCCAGTGTCAAGGGGTGTGGCTACTTATGGGTATGCATAACCAGTTCTTCTCTTCTGTTACTGGGTGATTAAAATGGGTAAGGGCACAGATTCCACCTCCTGACTGTGGTTGCAGGTTTTATTTATCAAAAGACTTCCTCTGTCCATGAAACTCAGGGAAATTCAGGAATTTTGGGGAAGGCAGTGTCAGTTCTGGGAAGGACTAGTGATAGTATGTACGAAGCAAATGCCATCCTCCAGTTACATGGGGTCAGTACCACTTTGCAGAGCATTTGCAATGCATGGCAAGGTTTATGTACTGATTTTCAAAGCTCTGGGAAAGCCCAGGTACAGGTGGCTAGACTTGAACATGAGCTGTTGCTAACCTATGTTAAGACACTGGTGTGGACTTACTTATAGAGGTATCTATTGTGCATAAATATCTTTTGTAACTACCTTCCCCCTCCATCTCCTGAGGGGTCTCGAGTGTGAGATTGACCAAGGAAGTTGCTGGTATGAGGCAAGAAAGCTTTTTTCCCCTGTTGATGAGTTAAAGGCAGCCAACAATCTCAAGCTGTTGTTCTTTTGTTGCTGTTCTTGTGCTGTTTACAGTAGAATTTCAGCTCTTGAAGCTCTTGCTTCAAGGAGGGCACCTTGGCTGGTGGTTCTGGTGATGCTGGACCCCAACCAGACTGGAACTTTGTTTTACTGGTCAGTTTTGCACAACCAAATCAGGTAGGTTGCTGAATAAAGAATACAAACTCTCCAAGGTCACTGCAGAAGCCCTTAGAGAAAGGAATTGATCTTGGTCTTCCTGAGTCCTACCCTAACGATGCCAGCTCCATGCAGCCATCCATCCCATCCTGCGTGAACGCTGTGCTCTGTGGCTGATGCTGAGAGAGGAGCACAGAAATCTGCCAGGGCATTGGTGTGCAGTGTCTCTCTCTGCAGTACCACCATGTTCTCAGCGATTTCCCCTGCCCTGCTGAGGGGACTGTCGTGGCTTTGAGAGGAAGGCCTGTGTGTTGGGTTTGTCTTTTGTACTTTGTGTGACTGCAGTGCTAAACAGGCCAAGCCAAATTTCCTTTTCTCAGTTTCATTTAATTTCTTGCTCTTACATTATTGGGCAGCAGCTCTTGCTGTAGCTCCCAGTGGAAAAATGACTTCATTGCATGTGATTCTGACTTTGGCACCTTAAACTGATACTTAACTGCTGCTCCTGAAGGAAAAAAAAGTAATCCCAAGAAACCTCATCAGAAAATAACCTAAACCCCAACAACCACAACCCAAACCCACAATATTTCTGCATCAGACCTTTTGGAAATCATTCCCATACCAGTGACATCTCCTTCTACATGAGTGGAGCTGTGTCTGTGAAAGGGTCATGGTTCTTTCAGACAGAGATGCTTCAGTAAGATGTGTGAAGAAATAAACCCAAGCACTGTCATATTGTGTTGTGAAAGTTTACTTTTTCTTTTCTTTTTCCTTCAGTGTGATGGAATAAAATACAATGCACTGGCACTGACACTAGGTGGTACTTCCACTGATTCAGTTTTTATTGTGCTAGTGTTTAACCACCTGGATGGTCGGAGAGAAACCTGCCACAGACCAGTGAAATGCCCTGCTGCAGGTTCTGGTTAGGCCACACCTTGAGTCCTGTGTCCTGGCCTCTCAGTTTAGGAAAGATGTTGAGTTGCTGGAAGGTGTCCAGAGAAGGGCAACAAAACTGGGGAGGGGTTTGGAGCACAGCCCTGTGAGGAGAGGCTGAGGGAAATGGGGTTGCTTAGCCTCGAGAAGAAGAGGCTCAGGGGAGACCTTATTGCTGTCTACAACTACCTGAAGGGAGGTTGTAGCCAGGTGGGGTTGGTCTCTTCTCCCAGGCCATGAGCACCAGAACAAGAGGACATAGTTCCAAGCTGCAGCAGGGGAGGTTTAGGCTGGGTGTTAGGAAGAAGTTCTTCATAGAAAGAGAGATTGGCCATTGGGATGTGCTGCCCAGGGAGGTGGTGGAGTCACCATCCCTGGAGGTGTTTAGGAAGAGACCTGATGGGCTGCTTAGTGCCATGGTTGAGTTGATTAGATGGTGTTGGGTGATAGGTTGGACTTGATGATCTCAAAGGTCTTTTCCAACCTGGTTAATCCTATTCCTATTCCTATTCCTATTCCTATTCCTATTCCTATTCCTATTCCTATTCCTATTCCTATTCCTATTCATCTATTCTAATCCAGCAGCAGAGTCCCCATCTCTCCATTCCATCTGTGCTGAAGCACAAAGGGAATCTTCAGTTTGTTTAGTTTATTTTGAGAGTTAATGTTCTGAACTCTGATGCTGACTCTCTTGGTAACTCCGTTTGTGCCTGGGAAAGCCAAATGATTCTTTCTGAAAAGTATTTATACTCTGTGTCTATAAACACTTCAGAAAGTCTTCCCAAGTCCTTTGATGTGTTGGATATTCAGGGCAATAGTGATGCCTGTTAGACTCAGGCAACTCATCATCTCTGATGCTGTTTTTTTTGAGTAATCCTGGGAAAAATCTTTCCCTGGGCCCCTCAATTTAAGAAGGACATTGAGACTCTTGAATGTGCCCAGAGAAGGGCAATGAGGCTGGGGAGAGGCCTTGAGCACAGCCCTGTGAGGAGAAGCTGAGGGAGCTGGGGTTGTTTAGCCTGGAGAAGAGGAGGCTCAGGGGAGACCTTATGCTCTCTACAACTGCCTGAAAGGAAGTATTAGCCTTATGGGGTTTGGTCTCTTCTTCTCCCAGGCAACCAGCACCAGAACAAGAGGACACAGTCTCGAGCTGTGCCAGGGGAGGTTTAGGCTGGAGGTGAGGAGAAAGTTCTTCCCAGAGAGAGTTGTTAGCCATTGGAATGTGCTGCCCAGGGAAGTGGTGGAGTCCCCATCCCTGGAGGTGTTCAAGAGGGGATTGGATGTGGCACTTGGTGCCATGGTTTAGTAGTCATGAGGTGTGGGGTGACAGGTTGGACTTGATGATCTTTGAGGTCTTTTCCAACCTTATTGATTCTATGATTCTTTATCCCTTTCTCCCAGGTACAAACCTTAGGGATACTGTGATACTGTTGGTGCCACGATCTAGTCATGAGGTCTGTGGTGACAGGTTGGACTCGATGATCTTTGAGGTCTCTTCCAACCTTAGTGATACTGTGATGCAGTTCTGAGGTCTGTGAATGAAATAATCTGTGGGTGTTGGCTATTTGGATCTTGCAACTCTTTGATTGTTTTGTGGTGCTTTTTAATCCCCCCCTCTGTGCTCCCTCACACCACTCCTTTAGGAAGAGAACACAAAGTTGTACTGCTTGTGCCAGAGCTCTTGGTCAAAAACAATCCTGTTTTCTTTTGGAGAGTAACTCCTGTTGTGTAGTAAAGGCTGCCTGGATATTGGACATACAGCAAAAGGACTTCACAAAAAGGTTGGGGGGGCAGAAACTTCAGGAGGTCATCTGATCCATCAGTCCCAGGTTAGAAACATCTTCATCTCTGCCATTCAAAGCACAGGTTTGAAGATTTTTTGGGTTGGTTTTAAAGAACAGTGTGAGCAGTGAGGGAGATTTGCAGCTTCCCTGGGCAGCCATGCTCAGTCTGAACTGATGTTGTAGCTGGAAGTGCCTCGTATGCGTGTTGTCATTGTCACTTGCTGTGTCTGCCTGCACAAAGGACAAATACAAAGGTGTTTCACTGACAAAACCAGCAGTTTCATTTGCAGCATGAACTCCTTTTGCAGCACATCCTTTGTAGGGGCAGAGGAAGGCTTCTGAACCAATGCACCAACTTCTGGCACAGTCACTAACAAAGGCTTTCTCTGGCTGGTCTGTTCTTTCTCTTCCTGTGACATATTCCTCCCCCTCCTCTTGATTTGTTGCATCATGCTCTGAAAAATTCTGTGTCTGCCAATTAGTGCTGGAAACTTTTCAGTAATCCTGACAGGCTCAAAAGGCAGCTGCCTCTTGAAACAGGCAGCACTTTCCCATCCCTTGCAAACGCTCCCATTCGTGACCTGCGAGCCTGTCCCCTGGGTGCGGAGCCTGCCCTGGCTGGGCACAAAAACCTCCATAGAGAAAGAGGCCTCTCATGGAAGATTGGGAGAGGCACTTCCATCATCAGATGTATTTAAGGGACTTTTTAGCTTCATATTTGGCTGTCACACAGTGTGTGCTATGCTGCCTCAGTGGCTCCTGTCAGCCCTCTGAGTGAAGCCTGTCCTGGTGATTAAACTCTGCTCCTTAGCTATATTTAGCAGAGAGCTATTTGTTTTATAGCTGAGGTCCTTGCTATGCAAACTAGAGTAGGTCAATCTGCATCCTTCAGTAAGTACTTTTCTTTTTTCCCCCCCTTGGACTTCTGTTTCCCATCTGGTAAGTTTAGGATGTTCTAGCTGATGACCAATCTGCCAGCCACTCCTAATGGAGATTTAATGATGGCCAATATGGCACAAACAGGCAGGCTTGTGTGGGGCATGCTGCTGAGGCAGAGGAAGCTGCTTGGCCTTCCCCAAGTTCATGTCCGTTTCTGAAGGCTTTTACTAGCATCTATGAAGTCACTCTTTGAACTTCCTGAACCTCTTCCATAGGAAAACTTAAGTTTATATGGAGTGCTGTGATACATTGTGCCTCAGGATGCTGGCAGCTATATGTATGTTTATATAGATTTCTAGTAAATTAGAGAGAGCAGTAACATGCTGTAATCTTAGTCTTGGTGTCTCAGAGGCAGCTGCCATTATTTTTCCCCTTCTTATCCCTGAATCCCCCCTCAAAGCACGTTGGCTAGATGGTAGGCAGGTGGGAAGCACTTCCAGCACATTGAAGTGGTGCTTTTGGGTGATTGTAAGGTTCAGGTTTATGGAGTGCTGTGATACATTGTGCCTCAGGATGCTGGCAGTGTTGGTTGCTGTTCTTAGAAGTGACAGCTTGGTGTTTGCTCTTCCCTTTTGGTTGAAACAGGACTAAGTCTGTGTTACTGATGTCAGGCCAGCCCCCTGCATTGTAAGGTGCTTGGGCTGCTGTTTGCAACTACTCTACACTTGCTTGGCTCAATCAGATTGTATCTTGATCTCTGTACAAAATCATGGCTCTGGCCTTGCCTGTAGTAGAGGAGTGATGGACAGCACTTGCATAGAAGCACTTGTGGTACGTTCTCACTGCAGTGCCCCAAGAATCATCTGGATTGATCTTTCTGCCCTGCTTATCTGCATGCAGGCAGCATCAGAATAAGAATAGCATAGAATAGCATAGAATAGAATAGACCAGGTTGGAAAAGACCTTTGAGATCGTCAAGTCCAACCTATCACCCAACACCATCTAATCAACTCAACCATGGCACCAAGCACCCCATCCAGTCTCTTCCTAAACACCTCCAGGGATGGTGACTCCACCACCTCCCTGGGCAGCACATTCCAATGGCCAATCTCTCTTTCTGGGAAGAACTTCTTCCTAACATCCAGCCATATCTCCAGAGCTATGAAATGTCAAATCCCATTTTTAGCACTGATCCATCTAGCCAGACCTGTTCCCTTTGGCTGCCAGCATCTATATGTCAAGCACTGCTGTTATGTGTTCTTCCCAATGGCACAGCCCTGTATAGATGGAAATGCTGCTTAAAACCTGGCTGTGGAGCACTGCAGCTCTGGCAAGGTCCCTGCTGCTGGAGGAGGCTGGGATTGACAGCCTTTCCCAGATGTACACCCCCCTTGTTGTGACAACCTCTCTTGTCCTATCCAGCCCTGCAAGCCCTATCAGAGCACAGGCAGCACACTGAGCACGTTCAGTCTCCACACCTGCTTTGCAATCTGACTGTGACCTCCTAGAAACTGTAATCTTTAACCTCCTCTGGTATAACACACTGGGCATCCATCCTGTGGTGCTGCTGTGGCTTAGTGCCTAGAGGCTTTGAGCTGGGATCTGCTTCCCTGCACATCCACAGTAGAGGATGACCTCTTCAAAGCAGATGGTAAGATGTAGGTGAAAGGAACCACAAATCAGGAAGGGATAATTGAACAGCACTGACAAATGAGATCAAATTTGACACAGCTTGCCAAAATGATGATGCCTTTGGTCATTAATAGGAATGTAATGTGAGTAAGAAGCATGCCCCTTCTTGTACTGTAAGGTTTAGAAGTGTCTCCACTTGTGGCTTTTCTTAGCACCTTTGTGCTGGGGCTGCAGGTTGTAATGTAGGAAACTCCATGGTTAAGACATCCTGCCCCAAAACAGACTTCCTGGGTTCCTGGCCTCCCTGCCTCCACCACTGGTTATGGTCAGAGTTGTAGAGGTGTGTTGGTGTCAGCCAAGGTCTGGGGAAATGGCAGCATTAGCAGAGAGGCTCAGGAGGAAGCAGCAATTAGTGCATGTTGCCCAGTGGTCAGCTTCCTAAGTGGGAGGCTGAATGCTGGCTGGTGAAGCAGCGAGGAGGAGGAGGAGGAGGGTGCTCCAGGGAATAACTGCACCCAGCATTGCTCTGCTGCTGCCAGCACAGGGATGGGGGGATGTGGCTTACACCAGTGCCTTGGTGCTCTGCAGAGAGTGGGCTTGCTCCTCCCTAGCATTTTGGGTTTGGTGGTCACAGATCTAGTGTTCTACCAACCTTCTAGTCACAGGCCTGGGACCATTATCATCCCTCTTTCCGTGGCAAGGAGATTGCTGACTGCTGTGGAAGAAGCAAGCAGAGTCCTGGCTGCCAGTGCTGCATTTCAGCTGTGAGGTGATGGTTTGTATTTCCTTTCCAGTTTACCTCCTGTTGTATCTCAGCTTACTCTTAACAGCCAGAGTGTGAAGGTGGCTTAGTTACTCTTTCAGCTCTGAGGGACAGTGGCTTTGGTTGAAGGAGTGAGATGATGTTAGCTTGTGTTTGGTGGAGGCCTGGTGAGAGGTTGCTTGGGTTCCAGCATTCATTTTGAGTTGTTGGTGTCCAAACCTGCCTGAATTCAAGGGATGGTGGTTTAGAGGTGGTCTCCTAAGCTGGACCAGGGAATGGTGAGGGTTTTTTTGTCTCAGGACCTCTCAAAGGAGGGCATTGCTTGTTCAAAATTACATAAAGAGAATGAGGAAAGGGCAAAGCTGTCTGGTGGGGGTTGGACACAAGGGGAGAGGGTCAGAGTTGTGCAAAGGGCAGAGCAGACAGGTGGGCAGAAAGCTAATCTGGCCTGGCAACTGGTGGCAGGCTCCCAGCCAGCAGAAGCTGAAAGTAGGGCTGCTGAAGTGCAGGAATGAAAGATGGAGTAAGGTGGCTTCATAACTAAACAAAAGGGTGCAGGTAGGCCCTTCCTATCCTGCTTCCCTGCCTGAACTTTCAGCAGCTTCTGGAGATGCAGGGTCAGTTTTCCTTTGATGTGACATTGCTTGCATCAGGATTCTTCTGAGGAGGTTTCTTACCAGAGGCTACACCTGCAGTACCAATGGCCCAGGGCAAGGCTTTGCCGCTGCTGCTCTAATGACCACATCTCCACTGCAGGAAAAGTGTGATTGCATCAACAGTGTGTCTTCTCCTAGTGCACTGGAGAGTGTGTGTAGGTCTTAAGCAACAGTAGGGGGGCACAGCAGAGGCTTTAGTGGCAAGCCCAGTGGGTCCCAAGGTGTTTTCTATTACACTAGAAACACGTTGCATTCCGCTGGGATTTTCTCTGCTTTTAAGCAAACCATTGGCAAGTTTGAACCAGCACAACCATCAGACAGGCTGTCATAACACTGTGCTGCAAAGGAAAACACAATTCTTGGTTTCAAACAACTTCAATGTGCAAAGAGAAGGAGGCTTGCCAGACTGGTTGTTTCCATTTTCAGCTTTGTGGTTCCAGGCTTTGAGTTACAGTCCCCAAAGCAAGGCTGGCCTGCAAAGAAGTCTTCATCGCAGGTGCAGGGGGGGAGAGGTGGGCACAAGCCAACCTCATGAGGTTCAACAAGGCCATGTACAGGGTCCTGCAGCTGGGTCGAGGCAATCCCAGGCACAAATCAAGGCTGGGCAGGGACTGGCTGGAAAGTAGCCCTGAGGAGAGAGACTTGGGGGTGCTGGTGGAGGAGAAGCTCAACATGAGCTCTCAGTGTGCACTTGCAGCCCAGAAAGCCAATCAGATCCTGGGCTGCATCAAGAGAAGTGTGGCCAGCAGGTCAAGGGAGGTGATTCTCCCCCTCTACTCAGCCCTGGTGAGACCCCACCTGGAGTACTGCCTCCAGTTCTGGAGCCCCTATTACAAGAGGGATGTGGAGGTGCTGGAAGGTGTCCAGAGAAGGGCCAGGAGGATGAGCAGAGGGCTGGAGCACCTCTCCTATGAGGACAGACTGAAAGAGTTGGGGCTGTTCAGTCTAGAGAAAAGGCTCTGAGGTGACCTAATTGTGGCCTTCCAGTATCTGAAGGGGGCTACAAGAAGGCTGGGGAGGGACTTCTTAGGATATCAGGGAGTGATAGGACTAGGGGGAATGGAATGAAGCTGGAGGTGGGGAGATTCAGGCTGGATGTGAGGAGGAAGTTCTTCCCCATGAGAGTGGTGAAGCCCTGGAATGGGTTGTCCAGGGAGGTGGTCGAGGCCCCATCCCTGGGGGTGTTTAAGCCCAGGCTGGATGAGGCTCTGGGCAGCCTGATCTAGTGTGGGGTGTCCCTGCCCATGGCAGGGGGGTTGGAACTAGATGATCCTTGTGGTCCCTTCCATCCCTGACTGATTCTATGATTCTATACAATTTGAGACAGGGGAAACCTGGGTCCTGTTTTTTTGTTCAGTGACCAAAAATCCAAGGCAGAGGTTGGGTTACAGAAGTGCCCAGATCAAGATCTCTGTTAACCTGAGCTCTGGAGAATCACAGCTTAAGTACCAGGCTGAGCTTTTAACACTGCACTAAATCAAGCAGGCAAGAGGCAGGAAATTCCAAAAAAGCTCAGCTCTTTCTGCAGCTCTGCAGTGTGTGTAGCCTGGCAGAGTTATTGCATAGCTCATATTTAATTAAAGAAATTGTTTCTCCAGTAGTAAACTACCAAGCCATTATGATGGAATGAGTTTACCCTGCATCACTGTCTTTGCTGCGCTCTGCCTGCTCTCCTTGTGTTTCTCTTCCACGTGCTGCTTATGACAAAGCACACTTTCTGTGAACAGGAGACTTGGATTTTGTCAGAGTCTCTTGTGTGATAGAGAAAAACCTTCCATGGAACTCCAAGGGCATGAGATTGAACACATCCAAGTGCTGGGTTCTACACATTGGCCACAGCAACCCCATGCAGAGCTACAGGCTGGGGTCAGAGTGGCTGGAGAGCAGCCAGGCAGAGAGGGACCTGGGAGTGCTGGTTGATAGTAGGCTGAACATGAGCCTGAAGTGTGCCCAGGCAGCCAAGAGGGCCAATGGCATCCTGGCCTGCATCAAGAACAGTGTGGCCAGCAGGAGCAGGGAGGTCATTCTGCCCCTGTACTCAGCACTGGTTAGGCCACACCTCGAGTCCTGTGTCCAGTTCTGGGCCCCTCAGTTTAGGAGGGAGGTTGACTTGCTGGAATGTGCCCAGAGATGGGCAACGAAGTTGGTGAGGGGTTTGGAACACAGCCCTGTGAGGAGAGGCTGAGGGAGCTGGGGTTGCTTAGCCTGGAGAAGAGGAGGCTCAGGGGAGACCTTATTGCTGTCTACAACTACCTGAAGGGAGGTTGTAGCCAGGTGGGGGTTGGTCTCTTCTCCCAGGCAGCCAGCACCAGAACAAGAGGACACAGTCTCAGGCTGCACCAGTGGAGGTTCAGGCTGGAGGTTAGGAAGAAGTTCTACACAGAGAGAGTGATTGCCCATTGGAATGGGCTGCCTGGGGAGGTGGTGGAGTCACCATCATTGAAGGTGTTCAGGAGGAGACTTGATGGGGTGCTTGGTGCCATGGGTTAGTTGTTTAGGTGGGTTGGATTGGTTGATGGGTTGGACTCGATGGTCTTGAGGGTCTCTTCCAACCTTGTCTATTCTATTCTATTCTATTCTATTCTATTCTATTCTATTCTATTCTATTCTATTCTATTCTATTCTATTCTATTCTATTCTATTCTATTCTATTCTAACAAGTCTAAACTGGCCTGGAGGACAACAAAGTGTCTGTGGATAATGCTCCCTTCCCATGTGAACCATGCAGTTCTGGTGTCATGACCCTGTGTATTTCTGTAGGGACACTGCCCCTAGGGCTGAACTCCAGGGAGCAGAAGCTTGTGTGGATAGATCCCAGACCATCCCCAGGATTTTTCCCACAAATTAGAGATAGTTTTGCTCTGCAATTAGTGCAGAACTGTTGCTATCTGCTGTGTCAGTCTGCAGTAGGCGTTTTGCCAGCATGGGAAGCGTGAGCTCCTCAGCAAGCCCATAATTATTCCCCAGTTTGTGTATGATGACTTCCTTGAGTGTCCTTTGTGCTCTTGTCCCTTGCTTTGCCTCAGGTTTTGCATTGTGGCTTTTAGTTAGAGTGCAGTGGGATGTTTTTGCATGTTCTTCCTTTAATAACCACTGCTTGATAACTAAATCACAGGGTGATTAATCTATTTATAGTGGTTAGAACTAGCTTTAAAAGTACCTGAGTTTTTAAATGAAAAGCCTCTAGGCTTTCCCTTTTTGTGCTAATTATTACAGGGCTCAAGTGAGAAAAGACTAAACACAAGCTTTGCTAGAGGTGAGCAACCTTTCAGATGTGTAAGGGAGGCTACATAGTGACAGAAAAAGCTCTAAGGCTGAAGAACCTTTGTGAATCCTTCAACTGCAAGGAAGAAAAGACCTGATGGCTGGCAGGATACTGGGATCCCCTGCTTCTGCCTGTGTGTAACTGAAGGCATTCCATCCCTCTGGATCTGGGATCCCCTGGTTCTCCCTGTGTGTAACTGAAGGCATTTCATCCCTCTGGACCTGGGAACCCTGGTTCTGCCTGTGTGTAACTGAAGGCATTTCATCCCTCTGGATCTGGGATCTCCTGGTTCTGCCTGTGTGTAACTGAAGGCATTTCATCCCTCTGGATCTGGGATCCCCTGGTTCTCCCTGTGTGTAACTGAAGGCATTTCATTCCTCTGGATCTGGGACTCCCTGGTTCTGCCTGTGTGTAACTGAAGGCATTTCATCCCTCTGGATCTGGGATCCCCTGGTTCTGCCTGTGTGTAACTGAAGGCATTTCATCCCTCTGGATCTAGGATCCCCTGGTTCTGCCTGTGTGTAACTGAAGGCATTTCATCCCTCTGGATCTAGGATCCCCTGGTTCTCCCTGTGTGTAACTGAAGGCATTTCACTCCTCTGGATCTGGGACTCCCTGGTTCTCCCTGTGTGTAACTGAAGGCATTTCATCCCTCTGGATCTGAGATCCCCTGGTTCTGCCTGTGTGTAACTGAAGGCATTTCATCCCTCTGGATCTGAGATCCCCTGGTTCTGCCTGTGTGTAACTGAAGGCATTTCACTCCTCTGGATCTGGGATCCCCTGGTTCTCCCTGTGTGCAACTGAAGGCATTTCATTCCTCTGGATCTGGGATCCCCTGGTTCTGCCTGTGTGTAACTGAAGGCATTTCATTCCTCTAGTACTTTACCTCCATTCCCTCAATGAGAGAAGGAAAGGTTTTCTCTGGAGAAGAGTCTGACCTTAATTAAGAGTGTGTGTCTCTTACTTCCTCTATTCTTCAATTAAGTGAAAGGATTTAATCCTAATCTGTCGTGTGCTTCAGCAGTGGGCTTCTGATTGCTTGCTGGGAGGAGAAACTAATCAGAGAAGTGAGAAGGCAATGACATGATTACCCTGGATCAGATGGAATGTCTTAAGGAATTAAAAGATAAAACTGCCCTTTCTTCCCAGCATAATCTCTGTCTCTCTTAGCAAAGCTGCACTTTGGCTTTATCAGATCCGATCTCCGTGTCTGTTCGGCTTCATTTCCTGTCCCCGTCACAGAAGGCTGAGTGGTTTGAGTCTGGCCTTTGGATTTGGATTTCAAGGCAAAATTCTGTTCTTCAAATCCCTGGCCTGTCTTTGCAGCATGGCCAGTGGTGTGGGGTTGAGAGCCTAGGGGCACCAAAGCCCTGCCTGGCTCTGCCTCTGGTTTGTGGTCAGGCAGGCAGCAATGTACCCCTGGAGCTCTAGGAGATGGCACTTCACTGCCTGAAAATCTTTTTGCTGGAGGAGGGGAAGGTGCAGAAAAGCTTGGAAATCTAAAGAGCATACAACAAAATAATCAGAAACACGATCAAGAAATGAAATCACTTCACATAACTTAAATCAATAAATCAAGCAGTGTCTTTGGGCCAGTAAAGGTTTTGTATAAGGCCTCATAACTGATTAGCAGAGTTGGCACTGGAAACCTTTTGCCTTTATTCCCTATGCTTATTGCTGGAGTGGGTGAATTGCTCCTCCAGGGATCAGTGGAGCAAATTCTTCTCTAGCAGTTTGTTTTCAGGGAGTTGTTGGGTTTCAGGGATCCTTGTCACCATTTACAATGCCTGATGCTGAAGGGCTCTGCAAGCAGTAATGCTCTTTTCAGAGGGAGATTCTGCACAGGGAGTGCAAGAACGAATTGCTGGAAGAAGCAGTTGTGGGTGTTGTGGGGAGCAGGAGTTGGTCCTGGGCTGTGCTAAGGTAGGTTCAATCTTGTCCAGAGTCCTAGAGATTCTTGAATGAGAGAGCCAAGGAGACCAAACCCAGAAAGCTCTCCAAGGCTCTGTACTCAGCTAAATACAAAGCCAGAACATGGGTAGAAAATGAAGCTCCTCCTTGTAGGTTTAACTCTCCTAAACATACATGCAAAGGATGTGCTGAAGCCAAAGGGCTGTTGGAATTTCCCCAGCTACACATTGTGTGGCCACATGTGGGACTGTTTCCTGCAGAGGATGGGGATTTACCTTGCAGGCCTACAGTGCACCTTGCATTGCTCCATATGGAGTCGCTGCTTTTACATTGTCAGAGCAGCTGCAGACAGAATTCCTGGGCTTTCCCAGCCATGCCTTTAGTACTAATGCAGGAGTCTTTGTGCAGAGTCAGCCACACCACCACATCTTACACATCTTCAATCTGGAGAAGGCTCCAAGGAGACCTTATTGTGGCTTTCCAGTATCTTAAGGGGGCCTGCAGGAAAGCTGGGGAGGGGCTTTTTAGGGTGTCAGGGAGTGATAGGACTAGGGGGAATGGGAAAAAAAAATAGAAATGGGTGGATTCAGATTGGATGTTAGGAAGAAGTTCTTCCCCATGAGGGTGGTGAGACACCGGAACAGGTTGCCCAGGGTGGGTGGTAGAAGCCTCATCTCTGGAGGTTTTTGCAGCCAGGCTGGATGTGGCTCTGAGCAACCTGCTGTAGTGTGAGGTGTGAGGGCTTGGAACTGGCTGATCCTTGAGGTCCCTTCCAACCCTGACCATTCCAAGATTCCATGATTCTACAACAGCCCTGAAAAGGGCTGAAATTCCGCTTAGAGATGTATCCCAAACCTCCTCCTCCTCCTCCTCCTCGCTGGGAACCTGAATAAAGCTGGCACAGTGTTTTAGATACCGGCACCCACAATTGCTTCCCCATGATTATCTCAGATGGGGAGTAGCCATAAACAGAAAGACTATTATGCAAACCTTTCCTAGTCCAAACAGTTGTCTTTTGAAGCCAATGGTTTCCTTTGCCCCAGTCAAGATTGTTTTAAATGAAACAAAAATTATGTTTCACTGCTTCTCTGCATTGTCTTTGTTTGTCATGAGCCTTCCATACAGCATGATCACCTGGATTTCCTTCAGTTCAATATCTAGCTACTGTTCTTTGCCTCTTTTTTTATGGGCCCTTGTATCACAGTCTCACAGTATAACTAAGGTTGGAAGAGACCTCGAGGATCATCGAGTCCAACCTGTCACCACAGACCTCATGACTACACCATGGCACCAAGTGCCACATCCAATCTCCTCTTGAACACCTCCAGGGACAGTGACTCAACCACCTCCCTGGGCAGCGCATTCCAGTGACAAACGACTCGCTCGGTGAAGAACTTCCTCCTCACCTCGAGTCTAAACCTCCCCTGGCACAGCTTGAGACTGTGTCCTCTTGTTCTGGTGCTGGTTGCCTGGGAGAAGAGGCCAACCCCTTCCCGGCTACAACCACCTCTCAGGTAGTTGTAGAGGGCAATGAGGTAACCCCTGAGCCTTCTCTTCTCCAGGCTAAACAACCCCAGCTCCCTCAGCCTCTCCTCACAGGGCTGTGCTCAAGGCCTCTCCCCAGCCTTGTTGCCCTTCTCTGGACACGTTTAAGTGTTTCAATGTCCTTCTTAAACTGAGGGGCCCAGAACTGGACACAGGACTCAAGGTTCAGTCTAACCAATGCAGAGTACAGGGGCACAATGACTTCCCTGCTCCTGCTGGCCACACTATTCCTAATGCAGGCCAGGATGCCATTGGCCTTCTTGGCTGCCTGGGCACACTGCTGGCTCATGTTCAGGCGGCTGTCAATCAGCACCCCCAGGTCCCTCTCTGTTTGGGAGCTCTCAGCCACTCTGACCCCAGCCTGTAGCTCTGCATAGGATTGCCGTAGCCAAAGTGCAGCACCTGGCACTTGGACTTGTTGAATGCCATCCCATTGGACTCTGCCCATCTGTCCAGTCACTTGAGGTCCCTCTGCAGAGCCTTTCTACCCTCTAACTGACTAACATCTGCTCCTAACTTGGTGTCATCTGCAAACTTGCTGATGACTGACACAACCCCCTCATCCAGATCATCAATGAAGATGTTAAAGAGGACAGGGCCCAGTACTGATCCCTGGGGGATGCCACTGGCGACTGGCTGCCAGCTTGTCCACACCACACATTATTAAGTGTGGATTTCCAAATGTTGGAACATGGAACCCTGAGTTTTGGTACTCACTTTTTGGGACTATCCATCTAATCTTAAGAAATAGGCAGTTATTTCCCCACAAAATCCTGTGCACAGCCAACTGCTATAGCAGTGTGCAGAGACAGCTCAGTTCCACTTCAGGCTGCATTCAGAAGGCAATCCCTTGTGCCTTGCCTGGGGTTTCACATTGAGGAAACACTTCTTACATCTAGATCCAGAAGGAAGCACCAGGCCCAGGGTGGGATTTGGGCCAGCTCAGTCTGGTGTCTGCTCCTGTGTCTTGCAGTTGTTTCACTCAAGATGGGGAGGTGAAGAGATCCTTGGGTTGGCATTTACTGCTGAAGGTGTTCTTCTGGGAAGTGTGCTGCATCTGGGAGTCTGCTTTGTTGCTTATGTCTGTCTTGAATGGGATTGCCTCCCACGTGGCAAGCAAGCACCCAGGTGCCTTGCTGAGGGTAGGAGGGATGGATGAAGCAGAAGAACTCATGAGTAAACTGTATTGCCAAAACTTGGCACAGGCTTTCACTTCCAACCCTTCTTTTGTGTTACTCCTTTACTGTTTGAGAACTAATTGGGGTTCAAGCACCTCCAATTGTCTCTGGTTTTAAGCTGTGCTCTTTTGATGCCTGGCCAGTGTGGTGGATGGTTGTGTATCCAGATATATTGCTTCTGGAGAAACATCTGTTCTTAGCTGAGCACTCTTCCCCTTTTTGAATCTGTGCCTAGGTGACTCAGATCCAGCTGTCCCCTTTTTCTGATGGAAAGATGGAGAACAGAGTGTTTTGATCATCTGAAGTGGGCTTTCACATTGTGCATTCCTGGGATGCTTTCCTTGGTTGTGGGAACAGACAGAAGCATTCATCTAGCCTGAAAAGACTGCAGGCAGAATCTAGTGGAGATCCAGAAAATCCTTGTCATCTGTGTCCTCTTGGAAAGGGAAGAAGACCGAAACAAACAGAGCTGGTGGCCTGGGAGTATCCAGAGGGGCAGCTGGAGTTTTCTCCAGTGTCTGGAGAAATCTGCATTTCCATGAAGTTATAGGGAAGGGCAAAGCTTACAGGTTGTGCAGGTAACAGAGGGAGTAGGAAGGAGCAACCTGCTTGTGTGGCACGTGTGCCATCATGTTTGGCTGTGCTCAGCATCTGCTGCTGGAAACCTTTCTCTGAAGGGCTCCGTTAATAGAGGCTGAGGGTACGATGCAGGAGCTCAGGGCAAGTTGTTATCTCTAATGGAGCAGGGCAGTGCCCTGTGGAGATGCTGGCCTCTGTCCCAGGCTGAGGATAATTCTGCAGCACAAAAGCTGCACCACTCAGCTGGGAGCTAGCGTGGGACTTGGATGGCTCTGAGCAGCGTTGCTCTGGGTGGTGAAGATGACCTAATGGTGGCGTTCAGAAAAGCTCCACAGTCAGTGGTCAGAGCTTCCTAAAGCTCTGCTCTTACATTTTTCATGTTGAAGTGGAGGGGAAAACTAGGGACAAAGGGAGGAGTATCTGTCCCCAGCAGCAGGCATAGCCTTCTTTAAAAATACCCCAGAGGTACTTTCATCTCTGCATTTATGGTAAAGTTTCCTCAAGTTCATCCTCACTGCCCTGTGTGCTAATGAGTATGCAGCTAGACACTAAGGCCTTTTCCCCTCTTTCCTGGCTTTGGTCAGTCTGCAGCTCATGGAGGTGAGAATGACCCTTTGCCTGCATGAGTTAGACCCCATGAGAGCCATTTCAATGAGTGTGTCTGGGCAGGGGTATCTGCTGAGGGGCCTGGAGCACCTCTGTGACAAGGAAAGGCTGGCAGCCCTGGGACTGTTTAGCCTGGAGAAGAGCAGCCTGAGAGGGGGTCTTTTCACTACTGATCAATATCCAAAGGGTGAAGGGCAAGAGCAATAAGGTCTCCTCTGAGAAGAGGAGGCTTAGAGGAGACCTTCTTGCTGTCTACAACTACCTGAAGGGAGGTTGTAGCCAGGAGGGGGTTGGTCTCTTCTCCCAGGCAGCCAGCACCAGAACAAGAGGACACAGTCTCAAGATGCACCAGGGGAGGTTTAGGCTGGAGGTGAGGAGAAAGTTCTTCACAGAGGGAGTTGTTAGCCACTGGAATGTGCTGCCCAGGGAGGTGGTGGAGTCACCATCCCTGGAGGTGTTCAAGAGGGGATTGGACGTGGCACTTGGTGCCGTGGTTTAGTAGTCATGAGGTGTTGGGTGAGAGGTTGGACTTGATGATCTTTGAGGTCTTTTCCAACCTTACTGATTCTATGATTCTGATCTGGCTGTGATGCAGGGTGGTGCTTCAGAGGTTTTTGAATCTGCTGTGTGGTGTGGGGACTCCAGTGAGCATGGCTGGCAGCTAGTTGTGGTGATAAAAGCAGCTGGCTGCTCTGAGGGCAGCTTCATTAGCAGCCTGTGGAGTTTGTTTGGTTTTCAGCATGAGGATGTTTGAAAGCAAATGTGTTTGCATAAGGGTTTCTGGCAGAAATCTTTAGGCAGTGGGAATGGACTTTCTCTTATTTCTCTCTTCCTGTGTGAAAATTAAATCCAGGCCATCCTGAGAAGGAGCAGAATATCACAATATCCTGTGGCTTGTCTGGCCAGCTGATCTGCAGGAATAAAGAGTAGTGCAGGGAGAATAAACTGAAGGTCTCTGTCTGTAGATGAGCACAAAACAGAGGGGCAGACCAAATTCTCTGTCTCCGTGAAGTCTGGGTGGTTCTGGCTCTGGGCAGTTAGGGATCCAGAGACTCCTAACAGAGGCCTGAGAAGCTGTAAAATATTTTTACTTTGTTTTGGCATCCTTCCCTGCTTAATTTTTTTTACTACTGCTGGTTTTTTTTTTTACCCTTCCCCTGTGTCCTTTAATCCTTCCCCATCCACGTTCCTGGTTGTGGATTCAAGAAGCCACCATGGTTTGTCCAAAAACAAAACCCCAGCATCCCCAGCTTGCTTAATCCCAAACCTTGTAACCAAAAAGTGGGACCTGGGCAGGGAGATGTGTAAACCAAGAAGTTGAGGGCATGTTGTGAAGAGAGCAGACCTGCAGGTTGAAGGCAGTGGAGGTGGGATGAGGCCTTTGGTAGAGCACATCACCTGCCAGCAGAAGGGCTGGAAACTGGGTTGCTCTGTGTAAAATCAAAGCCAGCCCTGAGCAAAATGTGTCACATGAGATGGAGTGGGTGGGAAGGGAGGTGTCTGGTGGCTTGACAGATGGGAGGAACCAGGCTGATCAGTGTTTCTCACCTCCACTTTCTGTTCCTTGTCTCCCTAGTTTATGCTAAGCAGCTGGAAGCTGCAGTCTCCAAGGCCAGCTCTGACAGCATCTGGTCCTTGCTGGCTGTTTTCTCTTTTCCTTAACAGGGGCTGCTTGCTCCTGTGCATCGTTCCTGCTGCTGGTGATGTGATCAAACCATCCTGCTTCTCATAAACAGCCCTGACCTCTGTGTAAGCTGCTTAGGTGGTGCTGTCTGCAGGTGTCTGAAGCCACCCCAGGTGTGGAGCACCCTTCTTGGGGCCCATGGAGAAGTGGCTTGTGATCCCTTGGGTTTTCACTGAGGCTCCCTCCCCAGGCTGGCTCTGCTGAGCCCTCCTTGCTTTGTCTCTCTAAGCTGGTGTGGGACGGCTGACTCTTCCTGCTGAAACACTTTGGTGTCTCAGATATTTGTGACCCCTCAGGAATACACTTCTGGAATTCTCCTTGTGGTTTTTCCTCCTCTGTGTCTGCCTGCAGCTTTCCCTGGAGCCCTGCCAGCCCTGCCCTTGCTCTGACCCAGCCTGTGTTGAAATCTTTGCTCATGCCTTAATCACTTCCCGTCCCTGCTGTGGCAATTCCCCCCTCGCAGCATCTGTAAGTCTTTGCTGTGCTAATTCTCCCGAGTGCTTCCTGCGGTAGGCTGCCTCCTTCCTTGGCCTGGGAAGCAGGTCTGGGTGTCCCCCAGCTTCTGGCTGCTCCTTGGTTTGCTCTCTTTGCAATTCCCTCTGCTGTTACATCAGCATTATCCCTGGCTCATGCTGCTGTCACCTTCTTCCCTCCACATCCAGCCTGCTCAGTCAGCCAGCCTCAGCTTCCTTTGGGCTGAAAATCTCCATTTTTGGATTGGTTGTTTTTTTTTTTTCTTGATCCATTAGGAATGTTTTTGCATAGCTTTAAAAGCCACTTAGTCATTTCCTTTATTTTTCTTCTCTTGCTTGAGGAGTTGTGTGCTCCTTAATGCATCATCCTTGCAAGGAATTTGGAGGTTTTATTGTGTTTACCTACCAGGGCACAGGGCAGGGTTGTGTGATTCCACTAATGAGTAGTGGATACAGTCATGCTTTGGTTTCAGAAAGAGGTTTTTTTTTCCAGTCTTACTGCAAATCCATGGGGTCAGATGCCCTTTTTCTCTAACAAGGTTTGGGATTTGTCCTTAAGGAAGGGACAGACTGAAGGAGTTGGGGCTGTTCAGTCTGCAGAAGAGAAGGCTCCGAGGTGACCTAATTGTGGCCTTCCAGTATCTGAAGGAGGCCTACAGGAAGGCTGGGGAAGGACTTCTCAGGATCTCAGGTAGTGATAGGACTAGGGGGAATGGAATGAAGCTGGAGGTGGGGAGATTCAGGCTAGATGTGAGGAGGAGGTTCTTCACCATGAGAGTGGTGAGACCCTGGAATGTGTTGTCCAGGGAGGTGGTCGAGGCCCCGTCCCTGGGGGTGTTTAAGCCCAGGCTGGATGAGGCTCTGGGCAGCCTGATCTAGTGTGGGGTGTCCCTGCCCATGGCAGGGGGGTTGGAACTAGATGATCCTTGTGGTCCCTTCCAACCCTGAATGAAACTGTGAAACTGGAAGTCCCATCTTGAACACTGGCCTCTTCCTTCCTCCTCTGGTCGGTTTGGAGAGGCTGCCCTGAAGTCTTGTGGAAATGGGGGCCGTGCTCCAAAGGGTCATTAGTGTGCTTTTGGTAAGGACTCTGACAGCAGCTGAGACTTTAGAGCTTAAAATCAGTCAACAGTTTCAGTCACTTAAATCCAAAGTGAACTGCAATTCCTGTTCAGTGGTTCTGTGAGGTTTCATCTTTGGTTCAGAACTCCTGGGTGAAAGTAAAACTAAGCCTGGGGAAGAGAATGTGTCATTAGGGTGGGAGATGAAGGCAGTGATCCCCCTTGTTTTACAGGAGAAGTGGTGAAAGGTCCTGACTCTCCTAGGGATGGAAGGAAGAAGCTGAGCAGTGCTTTCTGGCAGGCTGTTTGGGGCTCTCTCACCCGTTCTCTTACTTGATTTCTCTGTGCTTTCCCAGCTCTGTGACAATGGAAGAAGAGGTCCAGCATCGAGAAGCCTGAACTGTGATACCAGGGCAGCTCTTTGAGGCACTGCTCACACGAGCTTGAGCTCCAGGAGGCAGCAAACATGTTGAAACCAAGTGGACTTAAAATCCCTGGCAGGGCTGGGAAGCACTCCAGCCCGGTGGGACGGACGTCAGGGACCACTGCTGCTGCTGTCACCACTGGCTCAAAAGAAGGTAAGGACTTGATTTGGTAGGACATGAGCTCACCCAGGTGAGCTGGCTTAAAGGGAAGGGCCTACTGGTGCCAGTGAAATTCCCCAGCTGTACATAGATTGGTCATTTGCATGGATTAAAACCAGTGTGGTAGGGTGAGTCAATGGCCTCCCTCTCCCAAGTGACTCAAAGACCAGGCAGGTTGTGGAGTGTATGGAGACAGATGGATCTTCTGGTGTGTAGGGGTGACAGAGAGAGGTGCTGCTCCTGTCCTGCTTGTTTGTGTATGCATACCTGTACAGACACCAATATTTGAAGAGCTGGTAATAGTCAGGCAGATGGGAACCTCACCCATGACCTTAAGTGCTGTCCTATAGCCATTGCTTCTGGCCTGTGATAATGCAAGAGCAAGAACCAGGCACTTAAGGTGATTTCTGCTGTGCTGATTACCTCAGATTAGTGCCTTTGTTTGAACACAATAATTTGAAGCATAGGAATGTAAATAATGACTTACCTAGACCTATACACACAGCTTTGCTGCCTGCTGATCTTAGGTCCAGTGTACACCTCAGCTGGCCAGGCTGCCATTATGCAGCATAATTAACACTTCAAAAGTGTTTGAGGTGTCTTTTTGCTAAGACTCATTGTTTCTTCTGGCTTCTTTGACTGCTGAGCTGTGGGGTTTTGGGTTGGCTGGTTGGTTTGGTTAATTGGATATGATTTGGCAAATGTTCAAGGTGTTAACTTTTGTATGCAGTGGGTTTTGTTTCGCTCTGCTCAAGGCTTTTCTGTTGATTCTGAGCCAAAGCACCAGGATGAGGTGTGTCCTGTCAATTATGTGTTAGGCTTTGAGAATGTCACTGGTTGCTTCATGAAATATGCCAGCCTCTTGTCCCATAATAATTCAGGCCACTACCTGCATGCCTGGTGACTCTGCTCTGTGTTTTAATCCCCAAAATGCAGAGTGCTTGGGAGAAGCAGGAAAGCCTTGTACCTCTAAGCACAGGGCATAGAATTGGTCAATATTTGCTGTGGTGTGCTATGACAAATTAGTGAGTCTGCAAACATGAGGGTCATTAGGCAACACTGTCTCATCAGGGGATTGCAGAAGTGGTATTTAAACAACCCCCTCCCCCCATCTCTGAAAGTTCTGTTGTTTTGGGGCATGTGTGCCTCTCCCCTGAACATCCCCTGTTGAGATGGTGTTGCAGGACACCCATTCTAAGACCCTGCTTGCTGCTGAGACACTCTGGATCTGCTCCATTATTACATACCAGGGGCTCTGCTTTGAGTAGAATAGAATAGAATAGAATAGAATAGAATAGAATAGAATAGAATAGAATAGAATAGAATAGAATAGAATAGACCAGACCAGACCAGGTTGGAAGAGACCTTCAAGATCATCATGTCCAACCCATCATCCAACACCATCTAATCAACTAAACCATGGCATCAAGCACCCTATCAAGTCTCCTCCTAAACACCCCCAATGATGAC
Organism: Melanerpes formicivorus; assembly: GCF_026170545.1. NCBI lineage: Eukaryota > Metazoa > Chordata > Aves > Piciformes > Picidae > Melanerpes > Melanerpes formicivorus. The sequence continues at coordinate 2,791,449 of NW_027142381.1, read as the reverse complement.
AACTCCACCACCTCCCTGGGCAGCCTATTCCAATGGGCAATCTCTTTCTCTATGAAGAATTTTTTCCTAAGTCCAGCCTAAACCTCCCCTGGTGCAGCTTGAGACTGTGTCCTCTTGTTCTGGTGCTGGTTGCCTGGGAGAAGAGACCTTCAGCTGAGCTTTCTCTTCCTCTTCTTTCAGTGGCAGACAGAGTATGCATCATCTCTCCCAGTCAGCTCTGTAAGGTCTGTCCTAGAACAACATTGTAAAAGCCCTAGTCTTCCCTTGGGTTTGTGCACATGTGCAAGGTCTTACTTGAGGGGTCAGCCACTGCATGACATCATGAACTGAGTTCCAGATCCTTTGGTGTAATGCAGCACTGTAGGGAGTGGAGCAGCATTGAATCATAGAATCAACAAGGTTGGAAAAGACCTCAAAGATCATCAAGTGCAACCTGTCCCCCATGACCTCATGACTACTAAACCATGGCACCAAGTGCCACATCAAATCCCCTCTTGAACACCTCCAGGGATGGTGACTCCACCACCTCTCTGGGGAGCACATTCCAATGGCTAACAACTCTCTGAGAGAGTTGTTAGCCATTACTCTTTCTTGGCTGAGGACTTAGCCCTAGATGTAGAGACAAACTCTTGAATTGCCCTTTTCTGTGTTTGGGTGGATTTTATTGCCAGAAAGACTAACTTCTTAATCCAGTATCCACATCAAAGGTGCTGAAGTCTTCATGGGTGTGTTTGGCAGAGGGAAGTGCAAACTGACACAGGGAATTCTTAGGGTAAGGTTTGGAGGTTTGGCCTTTTATTTTGAAGTGACCCATTTCTCTGTTATCATAGTATCAGTCAGGGTTGGAAGGTACCACAAGGATCATCTAGTTCCAACCCCCTGCCATGGGCAGGGACACCCCACACTAGATCAGGCTGGCCAGAGCCTCATCCAGCATGGTCTTAAACACCTCCAGGGACAGGGCCCCAACCACCTCCCTGGACAACCCATTCCAGGGCTTCACCACTCTCATGGTGAAGAACCTCCTCCTCACCTCCAGCCTGAATCTCCCCACCTCCAGCTTCATTCCATTCCCCCTCATCCTATCACTACCTGAGATCCTGAGAAGTTTCCTTCTTGCTTCTCCTAGTGCTTAACTCTGACAGAAATGAACTGGAAGGACTCCATGGAGTGAGCATTTAGCTCCCAGTTGTGCATCCCTCGTGGTGCTTCATGCTAGATTGATAGTTCCAGTGTGACGTGGGGCTCGCTTTCAGTTGATTTTTATCACTTAAAAAATACCCAACCAACCCAAAACAAGGGGAAAGACCTAAGGCCTGTCTTCCCTTTGGAGGCTCTGCACAGAGGCAGCTGGGCAGACACAGTCAGTGAGTGTGTTTGGTCTCAAAGAGCCAGGCAGCACCGCCAGCCAGCACCGGCGCCCGCCGCTGCCTTTCCGCTGAATGCTGCACTTGTTTGCTGGAGCTTCTTTGTGCCTTGTGCAGCCCCAGCCATCTGTCACTGAGATAGATCTGCAGCAGAGCTGGCCTAGCGTGGGCAGGATCTGCTCCAAACTGAGTCTGACCTTTGCCTGAGAAGTTCTAAAATGAGTTTTATGTCTGGAAAAAATGTGTGCTGGGAAGGGGAGAAGCTTCGGGATGATGCTTTGGTGCTGTGCAGCCAGGGTGTTATGAGCTGTGCTGCTGCTCCTCTGCCTCCCAAGATGGTGCAGAGGGCTTTCAGGAGTTGTGGAGCTGCTGGAGCAATCACAGCACTGAGCTGTTCCTTCCTAGGTGAGAACAGAGCACCAGGGTGTGCTAGATGGGTAGCTGCAACAGGACGTGCAGCACCCTCTTTGCCATCCACCCTACCATCACCACCTTGCTCTGTTGTCCACACTGAGGTGGTATCTTCCAGACTGGGTGTCAACAGAAGGTGCTGGCTCTCCAGTGGTACCTGAGAGTTGTCAGAGAGCCAATAGATGCAAATGAATTTTGAAAAGCTTCACACTTTCTTCCTCCTGCCTTCCCATAAGCTGATCAGTCTTGCCTGCAGGAGTGCAAGCACATGGACCTTTGCTTCGTTCTTAGGCTGGAGCACACAAAGATGCTTTGGTTTCTGCTTTGTGCTTTCTCTTTCCCCCAGCACTCTGTTCATAGTCTTGTGTAGGAAGTCAAGTGCCTCTCATCCATCTCTCTCCCTTTCCCAGGCAGTGGAGATTGTACCTTGTTAAACACTTCCATGTGCTCTTGACAACTTGCTCTTGTGTAACAGAGCAGAGGGCTGATGCAGATGTAAGATGCTCTGTGTGTATCCATGTGGAATTTCATGATTCATGCCTGTAGGTTGCAACAGAGACCAAGCATGATGTAGTCTGGCTCAGTCTGTCAGAGTTATTTCTCATGAAAACTTATTTGGAGCCCCTGTTTCCTTCCACCTTGTGGAGTGTCCTCTTTGAACTCCCCTGGAGAGGCGAGTCACTGTGTCTCCTACCTGAGCTGGTGCTTTCAAAACCTCACAAGGTGGTGTTCTGGGGTGGGTGCATTGGTTTCTTGTGGACAGGGCCTTTTGTTTTTGTCAAGTAAAGCTGAAATGGTCATTTCCACTGAAATACAATGGAAGACTGGCACCTGGTGTGGATTCTTGGGAGAAAACTAGCCTTGCTGAGTGGTGTCCGTGCTGACTGTCCCCCTCTGTCTGTCCCATAAAGCTGGAACAATGGAAAACTAAATTGTGCTGCTTTGTGGTAATGCTTTTCCTTAAATCCAGACTGAAAATTCATCTCTAGCCCTTGCAGAAGAGGATTTCCCACAAATGTGTTGGCTTGTTTCCCATGCTTCAAGTCAAAGTACTATTCCCAATCCCTTGTGCAAAAGGTGTGGGTCACTGGTAAAGGGCTCAGTATAATGTTTGGATTTCTGGCTGCTTCCAGAGCTCATGTGTCTTGATTTCTTTCCCACCCTCCTCCTGGAAAAGCTTTTGCCTGGAGTTGCAACAGGGAGAGAGAATGGAAGCTGTGATGAATGGGTCCACACAGCCCTCCCAGCTGGTGGAACAGGTGAAAGCTGCTGGGAATGGAAGTGTTCACATTTCAGAGTGGGTTTTTGTCCGCTCAGAGCAGCATTGGAGTGACTTGGTTAGAGGAGAAACTCTTGCCTTCCACACTGTGTCTTTCTGCTTCCTATGGGTCTTAAATCTCTTCTGCAACTTAAGAATTCTGGTCAAAAGGGAAGGAAAAAAAAAATACCAAAAAAAAGAGGAAAATTAGTATTTGGAGATGGAGCTGGGCAAGACAGGTTGGACTTGATGAACCTTGAGGTCTTTTCCAACCTTACTGATTCTATGATCAAGGCTGCAAGCAAAAAAGGTGACTGGCTCCATAGGGCAACTAGAATATGTATGGTATGAGCCTGAGCTCTGCTAGTTAGTGGGGTGGTTTAGTTGTGCTTGGTTTCTGGTTGCTAATCAGCTGAGGCTGGTTAGGTGCTGGACCTTGAAAGATCATAGAATAATAGGTGGGGGTTGGTCTCCTCTCCCAGACAACCAGCACCAGAACAAGAGTCTCAAGCTCCACCAGGGGAAGTTTAGGCTGGAGGTGAGGAGAAAGTTCCTCACAGAAAGAGTTGTTAGCCATTGGCATGGGCTGCCCAGGGAGGTGGTGGAGTCACCGTCCCTGGAAGTGTTCAAAAAGGGATTGGACATGGCACTTGAAGCCATGGTTTAGTAGTCATGAGGTGCTGGGTGACAGGTTGGACTTCATGATTTCTGAGGTCTCTTCCAACCTTATTGATTCTGTGATTCTGTGATGGTTACTGCTGTGCTGATGGGATGAGTTTCACAGTGCTCAGCTGTGGTCAGAGCTGTCAGCCCAGCCTGAGTGGGATCAGCTGCTCCTATCATTGGAGAATAAGGAGAAGAGGCCAGGAGAGGGTTGGACAGAGTGGACTACATAGGTTGCCTCTCTTTGCATTTAGAGGTTTCCTTTGGCTATTCTGTGGCATAATCTTTTTATCAGGGATGAATCTGGCTATGAGTCTCTCAGGGTGCAGAAGGAGTTAACTTTGCTTTCAGATTTGTTATTTAGAAATGCAGTTACCTTCTGAGGGCTGCTTCTGGTTTCAGAGACTCAGCAATTCGATATGGATAGATCTCTTTGTGTACATCTAGAGCCTTCCTTTAATGAGCTCTACCTGCATGAATTCTGCTGGAGGAGTCAAAAATCTCTTCATCCCCTTAGCAGCTGTAAAATCAGAGCCTAGTTCTTACCTTCCCCAACAGGAAATCTTAATTCCTTTGTAGTTATCTGCAACAGGGTTAAGAGCAGCATCTTGGCAAATTAACCTGGAAGTCAGCTGCTTGCCCCTCAAGTTTCTCAGGATTTTGTTGGAGTAAATGGGCTGGATGCATAGCAATAAGAAGTCTTTTCTGTTGCCTCTAGGATTATGTTGCAGTAAAACAGAGAGAGGGAAGGTGTCATAGAATCATAGGGTTGGAAAAGACCTCAGAGATCATCAAGTCCAACCTAATACCTCCTGGAACTAAACCATGGCTCCAAGTGCCCCATCCAGGCCTTTTTTGAACACCTCCAGGGACAGGGACTCCACCACCTCCCTGGGCAGCACATTCCAATGGCCAGTTACTCTTTCTGGGAAGAACTTTCTCCTCACTTCAAGCCTAAACCTCCCCTGGCAGAGCTTGAAACTGTGTCCTCTTGCTCTGGTGCTGGTTGCGTGGGAGAAGAGACCAACCCCCACCTGGCTACAACCTCCCTTCAGGTAGTTGTAGAGAGCAAGAAGGTCTCCCCTTCTCTTCTCCAGGCTAAGCAACCCCAGCTCCCTCAGCCTCTCCTCACAGGGCTGTGCTCCAGACCCCTCCCCAGTCTTGTTGCCCTTCTCTGGACATGTAACAAAAGACCTTTCCTAAGAAATTGCCCAAAAGAAAACAATACAGCAACCCTAAAATGGTGTTAACCCAGGGCTAGGGGAGACTCACAAGACTCACAAGATTGTCATGTCCTCTGTCTTCAGGATCCTGCATGTATCCTCCAGTGTTCCCCCATTTTTGTTAGCCTTATCCCTGGAGGTTTTTAAGGCCAGGTTGGATGTGGCTCTGAGCAACTTGAGGTAGTGTGAGGTGGCCCTGCCCATGGCAGGGGGGTTGGAACTAGATGATCCTTGAGGTCCATTCCAACCCTAATACCCTGAAGGGAGGTTGTAGCCAGGAGGGGATTGGTCTCTTCTCCCAGGCAACCAGCACCAGAACAAGAGCACACAGTTTCAAGCTGCACCAGGGGACAGTTAGGCTGGAGGTGAGGAGAAAGTTCTTCCCAGAGAGAGTTGTTAGCCATTGGAATGTGCTGCCCAGGGAGATGGTGGAGTCACCCTCCCTGGAGGTGTTCATGAGGGGATTGGATGTGGGCACTTGGTGCCATGGTCTAGTCATGAGGTGTTGGGGTGACAGGTTGGACTCGATGATCTTGGAGGTCTCTTCCAACCTTGGTGATTCTGTGTGATTCTGTGAATTCTGTGATTCTCAACACACATTTCTTGCTCAAACATCTCAATAGACCTCAACACAAGATGTGTCCTTGATGAAGAATTCATGGCTCAGTAACCAGGGAGCTCGGGGCAGATTGTTCTCAGGTAATCACTGATGGTTTGGCTATGTCTTACCATAGACCTGCTTTTCTTTTTAAATCAAACTGTAAGAAAGAGTGCAGAAGCTGTCTGGTTTTGCGACCAGTCTCTTCATTCTCATTCTGAAACAAGCAGGGGGGGGGGGAAAAAAACCCCACAACACAAAACTACTGTTTTGTCCCAAAACAAAAGAAATAGGGATTGCAGTGTCCGGAGCAGCTGATTGACTGGCACAGGCCTAGGGAGCTAATTCTTCTCTATTCAAAGGCTTTGTGGCTCTTGATTAATATTAACTTGGGGTGTTGTGCACTGGTGAATGGAGAGAAAAGACCCCACATGGTGGGGCCAGGGGCTGCTATTATTTCTAGCAAACGTTTGGTTTGGCTGTTTTGCTTCAGGCCTGGCGGAGCGCTCGGTATTGTCAGCTCTCATCTGAGCCCTGTCCTCAGTTAAATCCATGCTGCAAGCATGAATGGATCTTCCTGCAGTGGGATTAGGGAACCCTTGCTGGAAAGGCACCACTGCTTGCTCCAAGTTTGATGAGCTCGTGTTTTATCTTTGCTGTGTGCACAGC